>NC_134267.1:71705093-74253427 GCF_031893055.1 Leptodactylus fuscus | reverse complement strand
TATTCATGGTGGAGGGAGCCTCTATAAAACCCAGTTTGGACCCACATTCATGGTGGAGGGAGCCTCTAACCAGCCCAGTTTGGACCAATTAATGGTGGAGGGAGCCTCTAACCAGCCCAGTTTGGACCAATTAATGGTGGAGGGAGCCTCTAACCAGCCCAGTTTGGACCAATTAATGGTGGAGGGAGCCTCTAACCAGCCCAGTTTGGACCAATTCATGGTGGAGGGAGCCTCTATAAAACCCAGTTTGGACCATTTCATGGTGGAGGGAGCCTCTAACCAGCCCAGTTTGGACCAATTAATGGTGGAGGGAGCCTCTAACCAGCCCAGTTTGGGCAAATTCATGGTGGAGGGAGCCTCTAAAAACCCAGCTTGGACCAATTCATGGTGGAGGGAGCCTCTAACCAGCCCAGTTTGGGCAAATTCATGGTGGAGGGAGCCTCTAAACAGCCCAGTTTGGGCAAATTCATGGTGGAGGGAGCCTCTAACCAGCCCAGTTTGGACCAATTAATGGTGGAGGGAGCCTCTAACCAGCCCAGTTTGGGCAAATTCATGGTGGAGGGAGCCTCTAAACAGCCCAGTTTGGGCAAATTCATGGTGGAGGGAGCCTCTAAACAGCCCAGTTTGGACCAATTCATGGTGGAGGGAGCCTCTAAAAAACCCAGTTTGGACCAATTCATGGTGGAGGGAGCCTCTAACCAGCCCAGTTTGGACCAATTAATGGTGGAGGGAGCCTCTAAACAGCCAAGTTTTGGGAATTCATGGTGGAGGGAGCCTCTAAACAGCCCAGTTTGGGCATATTCATGGTGGAGGGAGCCTCTAACCAGCCCAGTTTGGACCAATAATTGGTGGAGGGAGCCTCTAAACAGCCAAGTTTGGACCAATTCATGGTGGAGAGAGCCTCTAAAAACCCAGTTTGGACCAATTCATGGTGGAGGGAGCCTCTAACCAGCCCAGTTTGGACCAATTAATGGTGGAGGGAGCCTCTAAACAGCCAAGTTTGGACCAATTCATGGTGGAGGGAGCCTCTAAAAAACCCAGTTTGGACCAATTCATGGTGGAGGGAGCCTCTAACAGCCCAGTTTGGACCAATAAATGGTGGAGGGAGCCTCTAAACAGCCAAGTTTGGACCAATTCATGGTGGAGGGAGCCTCTAAAAACCCCAGTTTTGGACCAATTCATGGTGGAGGGAGCCTCTAAACAGCCCAGTTTGGGCAAATTCATGGTGGAGGGAGCCTCTAAAAACCCAGTTTGGACCAATTCATGGTGGAGGGAGCCTCTAACCAGCCCAGTTTGGACCAGTTAATGGTGGGAAGGAAGGGAGCCTCTAAACAGCCAAGTTTTGGACCAATTCATGGTGGAGGGAGCCTCTAAAAAACCCAGTTTGGACCAATTCATGGTGGAGGGAGCCTCTAACCAGCCCAGTTTGGACCAATTAATGGTGGAGGGAGCCTCTAAACAGCCAAGTTTGGACCAATTCATGGTGGAGGGAGCCTCTAAACAGCCAAGTTTGGACCAATTCATGGTGGAGGGAGCCTCTAAAAACCCAGTTTGGACCAATTCATGGAGGAGGGAGCCTCTAAACAGCCCAGTTTGGGCAAATTCATGGTGGAGGAGCCTCTAACCAGCCCAGTTTGGACCAATTAATGGTGGAGGGAGCCTCTAAACAGCCCAGTTTGGACCAATTAATGGTGGAGGGAGCCTCTAAACAGCCAAGTTTTGGGAAATTCATGGTGGAGGGAGCCCCTAAAATCCCCAGTTTGGACCAATTCATGGTGGAGGGAGCCTCTAACCAGCCCAGTTTGGACCAATTCATGGTGGAGGGAGCCTCTAACCAGCCCAGTTTGGACCAATTAATGGTGGAGGGAGCCTCTAAACAGCCAAGTTTGGACCAATTCATGGTGGAGGGAGCCTCTAAAAAACCCAGTTTGGACCAATTCATGGTGGAGGGAGCCTCTAACCAGCCCAGTTTGGGCAAATTCATGGTGGAGGGAGCCTCTAAACAGCCAGTTTGGGCAAATTCATGGTGAGGAGGGAGCCTCTAACCAGCCCAGTTTGGACCAATTCATGGTGGAGGGAGCCTCTAAAAACCCAGTTTGGACCAATTCATGGTGGAGGGAGCCTCTAACCAGCCCAGTTTGGGCAAATTCATGGTGGAGGGAGCCTCTAAACAGCCCAGTTTGGGCAAATTCATGGTGGAGGGAGCCTCTAACCAGCCCAGTTTGGACCAATTAATGGTGGAGGGAGCCTCTAAACAGCCAAGTTTTGGGAAATTCATGGTGGAGGGAGCCTCTAAACAGCCCAGTTTGGGCAAATTCATGGTGGAGGGAGCCTCTAACCAGCCCAGTTTGGACCAATAATTGGTGGAGGGAGCCTCTAAACAGCCAAGTTTGGACCAATTCATGGTGGAGAGAGCCTCTAAAAAACCCAGTTTGGACCAATTCATGGTGGAGGGAGCCTCTAACCAGCCCAGTTTGGACCAATTAATGGTGGAGGGAGCCTCTAAACAGCCAAGTTTGGACCAATTCATGGTGGAGGGAGCCTCTAAAAAACCCAGTTTGGACCAATTCATGGTGGAGGGAGCCTCTAACCAGCCCAGTTTGGACCAATAAATGGTGGAGGGAGCCTCTAAACAGCCAAGTTTGGACCAATTCATGGTGGAGGGAGCCTCTAAAACACCCCAGTTTGGACCAATTCATGGTGGAGGGAGCCTCTAACCAGCCCAGTTTAGGCAAATTCATGGTGGAGGGAGCCTCTAAACAGCCAGTTTGGGCAAATTCATGGTGGAGGGAGCCTCTAACCAGCCCAGTTTGGACCAATTAATGGTGGAGGGAGCCTCTAAACAGCCAAGTTTTGGGAAATTCATGGTGGAGGAAGCCCCTAAAAACCCCAGTTTGGACCAATTCATGGTGGAGGGAGCCTCTAAACAGCCCAGTTTGGGCAAATTCATGGTGGAGGGAGCCTCTAAAAAACCCAGTTTGGACCAATTCATGGTGGAGGGAGCCTCTAACCAGCCCAGTTTGGACCAATTAATGGTGGAGGGAGCCTCTAAACAGCCAAGTTTGGACCAATTCATGGTGGAGGGAGCCTCTAAAAAACCCAGTTTGGACCAATTCATGGTGGAGGGAGCCTCTAACCAGCCCAGTTTGGACCAATTAATGGTGGAGGGAGCCTCTAAACAGCCAAGTTTGGACCAATTCATGTGGAGGGAGCCTCTAAAAAACCCAGTTTGGACCAATTCATGGTGGAGGGAGCCTCTAAACAGCCCAGTTTGGGCAAATTCATGGTGGAGGGAGCCTCTAACCAGCCCAGTTTGGACCAATTAATGGTGGAGGGAGCCTCTAAACAGCCCAGTTTGGACCAATTAATGGTGGAGGGGAGTCTCTAAACAGCCAAGTTTTAGGAAATTCATGGTGGAGGGAGCCCCTAAAATCCCCAGTTTGGACCAATTCATGGTGGAGGGAGCCTCTAACCAGCCCAGTTTGGACCAATTAATGGTGGAGGGAGCCTCTAAACAGCCAAGTTTGGACCAATTCATAGTGGAGGGAGCCTCTATAAAACCCAGTTTGGACCAATTCATGGTGGAGGGAGCCTCTAACCAGCCCAGTTTGGACCAATTAATGGTGGAGGGAGCCTCTAACCAGCCCAGTTTGGACCAATTAATGGTGGAGGGAGCCTCTAACCAGCCCAGTTTGGACCAATTAATGGTGGAGGGAGCCTCTAACCAGCCCAGTTTGGACCAATTCATGGTGGAGGGAGCCTCTATAAAACCCAGTTTGGACCAATTCATGGTGGAGGGAGCCTCTAACCAGCCCAGTTTGGACCAATTAATGGTGGAGGGAGCCTCTAACCAGCCCAGTTTGGGCAAATTCATGGTGGAGGGAGCCTCTAAAAAACCCAGCTTGGACCAATTCATGGTGGAGGGAGCCTCTAACCAGCCCAGTTTGGGCAAATTCATGGTGGAGGGAGCCTCTAAACAGCCCAGTTTGGGCAAATTCATGGTGGAGGGAGCCTCTAACCAGCCCAGTTTGGACCAATTAATGGTGGAGGGAGCCTCTAACCAGCCCAGTTTGGGCAAATTCATGGTGGAGGGAGCCTCTAAACAGCCCAGTTTGGGCAAATTCATGGTGGAGGGAGCCTCTAAACAGCCCAGTTTGGACCAATTCATGGTGGAGGGAGCCTCTAAAAAACTCAGTTTGGACCAATTCATGGTGGAGGGAGCCTCTAACCAGCCCAGTTTGGACCAATTAATGGTGGAGGGAGCCTCTAAACAGCCAAGTTTTGGGAAATTCATGGTGGAGGGAGCCTCTAAACAGCCCAGTTTGGGCAAATTCATGGTGGAGGGAGCCTCTAACCAGCCCAGTTTGGACCAATAATTGGTGGAGGAGCTCTAAACAGCCAAGTTTGGACCAATTCATGGTGGAGAGAGCCTCTAAAAAACCCAGTTTGGACCAATTCATGGTGGAGGGAGCCTCTAACCAGCCCAGTTTGGACCAATTAATGGTGGAGGGAGCCTCTAAACAGCCAAGTTTGGACCAATTCATGGTGGAGGGAGCCTCTAAAAAACCCAGTTTGGACCAATTCATGGTGGAGGGAGCCTCTAACCAGCCCAGTTTGGACCAATAAATGTAGGGAGCCTCTAAACAGCCAAGTTTGGACCAATTCATGGTGGAGGGAGCCTCTAAAAACCCCAGTTTGGACCAATTCATGGTGGAGGGAGCCTCTAACCAGCCCAGTTTAGGCAAATTCATGGTGGAGGGAGCCTCTAAACAGCCCAGTTTGGGCAAATTCATGGTGGAGGGAGCCTCTAACCAGCCCAGTTTGGACCAATTAATGGTGGAGGGAGCCTCTAAACAGCCAAGTTTTGGGAAATTCATGGTGGAGGGAGCCCCTAAAAACCCCAGTTTGGACCAATTCATGGTGGAGGGAGCCTCTAAACAGCCCAGTTTGGGCAAATTCATGGTGGAGGGAGCCTCTAAAAAACCCAGTTTGGACCAATTCATGGTGGAGGGAGCCTCTAACCAGCCCAGTTTGGACCAATTAATGGTGGAGGGAGCCTCTAAACAGCCAAGTTTGGACCAATTCATGGTGGAGGGAGCCTCTAAAAAACCCAGTTTGGACCAATTCATGGTGGAGGGAGCCTCTAACCAGCCCAGTTTGGACCAATTAATGGTGGAGGGAGCCTCTAAACAGCCAAGTTTGGACCAATTCATGGTGGAGGGAGCCTCTAAACAGCCAAGTTTGGACCAATTCATGGTGGAGGGAGCCTCTAAAAAACCCAGTTTGGACCAATTCATGGTGGAGGGAGCCTCTAAACAGCCCAGTTTGGGCAAATTCATGGTGGAGGGAGCCTCTAACCAGCCCAGTTTGGACCAATTAATGGTGGAGGGAGCCTCTAAACAGCCCAGTTTGGACCAATTAATGGTGGAGGGAGCCTCTAAACAGCCAAGTTTTAGGAAATTCATGGTGGAGGGAGCCCCTAAAATCCCCAGTTTGGACCAATTCATGGTGGAGGGAGCCTCTAACCAGCCCAGTTTGGACCAATTCATGGTGGAGGGAGCCTCTAACCAGCCCAGTTTGGACCAATTAATGGTGGAGGGAGCCTCTAAACAGCCAAGTTTGGACCAATTCATGGTGGAGGGAGCCTCTATAAAACCCAGTTTGGACCAATTCATGGTGGAGGGAGCCTCTAACCAGCCCAGTTTGGACCAATTAATGGTGGAGGGAGCCTCTAACCAGCCCAGTTTGGACCAATTAATGGTGGAGGGAGCCTCTAACCAGCCCAGTTTGGACCAATTAATGGTGGAGGGAGCCTCTAACCAGCCCAGTTTGGACCAATTCATGGTGGAGGGAGCCTCTATAAAACCCAGTTTGGACCAATTCATGGTGGAGGGAGCCTCTAACCAGCCCAGTTTGGACCAATTAATGGTGGAGGGAGCCTCTAACCAGCCCAGTTTGGGCAAATTCATGGTGGAGGGAGCCTCTAAAAAACCCAGCTTGGACCAATTCATGGTGGAGGGAGCCTCTAACCAGCCCAGTTTGGGCAAATTCATGGTGGAGGGAGCCTCTAAACAGCCCAGTTTGGGCAAATTCATGGTGGAGGGAGCCTCTAACCAGCCCAGTTTGGACCAATTAATGGTGGAGGGAGCCTCTAACCAGCCCAGTTTGGGCAAATTCATGGTGGAGGGAGCCTCTAAACAGCCCAGTTTGGGCAAATTCATGGTGGAGGGAGCCTCTAAACAGCCCAGTTTGGACCAATTCATGGTGGAGGGAGCCTCTAAAAAACCCAGTTTGGACCAATTCATGGTGGAGGGAGCCTCTAAACAGCCCAGTTTGGGCAAATTCATGGTGGAGGGAGCCTCTAACCAGCCCAGTTTGGACCAATTAATGGTGGAGGGAGCCTCTAAAAAACCCAGTTTGGACCAATTCATGGTGGAGGGAGCCTCTAAAAAACCCAGTTTGGACCAATTCATGGTGGAGGGAGCCTCTAACCAGCCCAGTTTGGACCAATTAATGGTGGAGGGAGCCTCTAAACAGCCAAGTTTGGACCAATTCATGGTGGAGGGAGCCTCTAAAAAACCCAGTTTGGACCAATTCATGGTGGAGGGAGCCTCTAACCAGCCCAGTTTGGACCAATTAATGGTGGAGGGAGCCTCTAAACAGCCAAGTTTGGACCAATTCATGGTGGAGTGAGCCTCTAAAAAACCCAGTTTGGACCAATTCATGGTGGAGGGAGCCTCTAAACAGCCCAGTTTGGGCAAATTCATGGTGGAGGGAGCCTCTAACCAGCCCAGTTTGGACCAATTAATGGTGGAGGGAGCCTCTAAACAGCCAAGTTTTGGGAAATTCATGGTGGAGGGAGCCCCTAAAAACCCCAGTTTGGACCAATTCATGGCGGAGGGAGCCTCTAACCAGCCCAGTTTGGACCAATTCATGGTGGAGGGAGCCTCTAACCAGCCCAGTTTGGACCAATTAATGGTGGAGGGAGCCTCTAAACAGCCAAGTTTGGACCAATTCATGGTGGAGGGAGCCTCTAAAAACCCAGTTTGGACCAATTCATGGTGGAGGGAGCCTCTAAACAGCCCAGTTTGGGCAAATTCATGGTGGAGGGAGCCTCTAACCAGCCCAGTTTGGACCAATTAATGGTGGAGGGAGCCTCTAAACAGCCAAGTTTTGGGAAATTCATGGTGGAGGGAGCCCCTAAAAACCCCAGTTTGGACCAATTCATGGTGGAGGGAGCCTCTAACCAGCCCAGTTTGGACCAATTCATGGTGGAGGGAGCCTCTAACCAGCCCAGTTTGGACCAATTAATGGTGGAGGGAGGCTCTAAACAGCCCCGGTTTGGACCAATTCATGGTGGAGGGAGCCTCTAACCAGCCAAGTTTGGACCAATTCATGGTGGAGGGAGCCTCTAAAAACCCCAGTTTGGACCAATTCATGGTGGAGGGAGCCTCTAACCAGCCCAGTTTGGGCAAATTCATGGTGGAGGGAGCCTCTAACCAGCCCAGTTTGGACCAATTAATGGTGGAGGGAGCCTCTAAACAGCCAAGTTTTGGAAATTCATGGTGGAGGGAGCCTCTAAAAAACCCAGTTTGGACCAATTCATGGTGGAGGGAGCCTCTAAACAGCCCAGTTTGGGCAAATTCATGGTGGAGGGAGGCTTTTACCAGCCCAGTTTGGACCAATTCATGGTGGAGGGAGCCTCTAACCAGCCCAGTTTGGACTAATTAATGGTGGAGGGAGCCTCTAAACAGCCAAGTTTGGACCAATTCATGGTGGAGGGAGCCTCTAAAAAACCCAGTTTGGACCAATTCATGGTGGAGGGAGCCTCTAAACAGCCCAGTTTGGGCAAATTCATGGTGGAGGGAGCCTCTAACCAGCCCAGTTTGGACCAATTAATGGTGGAGGGAGCCTCTAAACAGCCAAGTTTGGACCAATTCATGGTGGAGGGAGCCTCTAAAAAACCCAGTTTGGACCAATTCATGGTGGAGGGAGCCTCTAACCAGCCCAGTTTGGACCAATTCATGGTGGAGGGAGCCTCTAACCAGCCCAGTTTGGGCAAATTCATGGTGGAGGGAGCCTCTAAAAAACCCAGCTTGGACCAATTCATGGTGGAGGGAGCCTCTAACCAGCCCAGTTTGGGCAAATTCATGGTGGAGGGAGCCTCTAAACAGCCAAGTTTTGGGAAATTCATGGTGGAGAGAGCCCCTAAAAACCCAAGTTTGGACCAATTCATGGTGGAGGGAGCCTCTAAACAGCCCAGTTTGGGCAAATTCATGGTGGAGGGAGCCTCTAAAAAACCCAGTTTGGACCAATTCATGGTGGAGGGAGCCTCTAACCAGCCCAGTTTGGACCAATTAATGGTGGAGGGAGCCTCTAAACAGCCAAGTTTGGACCAATTCATGGTGGAGGGAGCCTCTAAAAAACCCAGTTTGGACCAATTCATGGTGGAGGGAGCCTCTAAACAGCCCAGTTTGGGCAAATTCATGGTGGAGGGAGCCTCTAACCAGCCCAGTTTGGACCAATTAATGGTGGAGGGAGCCTCTAAACAGCCAAGTTTTGGGAAATTCATGGTGGAGGGAGCCCCTAAAAACCCCAGTTTGGACCAATTCATGGCGGAGGGAGCCTCTAACCAGCCCAGTTTGGACCAATTCATGGTGGAGGGAGCCTCTAACCAGCCCAGTTTGGACCAATTAATGGTGGAGGGAGCCTCTAAACAGCCAAGTTTGGACCAATTCATGGTGGAGGGAGCCTCTAAAAAACCCAGTTTGGACCAATTCATGGTGGAGGGAGCCTCTAAACAGCCCAGTTTGGGCAAATTCATGGTGGAGGGAGCCTCTAACCAGCCCAGTTTGGACCAATTAATGGTGGAGGGAGCCTCTAAACAGCCAAGTTTTGGGAAATTCATGGTGGAGGGAGCCCCTAAAAACTCCAGTTTGGACCAATTCATGGTGGAGGGAGCCTCTAACCAGCCCAGTTTGGACCAATTCATGGTGAAGGGAGCCTCTAACCAGCCCAGTTTGGACCAATTAATGGTGGAGGGAGGCTCTAAACAGCCCCGGTTTGGACCAATTCATGGTGGAGGGAGCCTCTAACCAGCCAAGTTTGGACCAATTCATGGTGGAGGGAGCCTCTAAAAACCCCAGTTTGGACCAATTCATGGTGGAGGGAGCCTCTAACCAGCCCAGTTTGGGCAAATTCATGGTGGAGGGAGCCTCTAACCAGCCCAGTTTGGACCAATTAATGGTGGAGGGAGCCTCTAAACAGCCAAGTTTTGGGAAATTCATGGTGGAGGGAGCCTCTAAAAAACCCAGTTTGGACCAATTCATGGTGGAGGGAGCCTCTAAACAGCCCAGTTTGGGCAAATTCATGGTGGAGGGAGGCTTTTACCAGCCCAGTTTGGACCAATTAATGGTGGAGGGAGCCTCTAAACAGCCCAGTTTGGGCAAATTCATGGTGGAGGGAGCCTCTAAAAAACCCAGTTTGGACCAATTCATGGTGGAGGGAGCCTCTAACCAGCCCAGTTTGGACCAATTAATGGTGGAGGGAGCCTCTAAACAGCCAAGTTTGGACCAATTCATGGTGGAGGGAGCCTCTAAAAAACCCAGTTTGGACCAATTCATGGAGGAGGGAGCCTCTAAACAGCCCAGTTTGGGCAAATTCATGGTGGAGGGAGCCTCTAACCAGCCCAGTTTGGACCAATTAATGGTGGAGGGAGCCTCTAATCAGCCCAGTTTGGGCAAATTCATGGTGGAGGGAGCCTCTAAACAGCCCAGTTTGGGCAAATTCATGGTGGAGGGAGCCTCTAACCAGCCCAGTTTGGACCAATTAATGGTGGAGGGAGCCTCTAAACAGCCAAGTTTTGGGAAATTCATGGTGGAGGGAGCCCCTAAAAACCCCAGTTTGGACCAATTCATGGTGGAGGGAGCCTCTTAAACAGCCCAGTTTGGGCAAATTCATGGTGGAGGGAGCCTCTAAAAAACCCAGTTTGGACCAATTCATGGTGGAGGGAGCCTCTAACCAGCCCAGTTTGGACCAATTAATGGTGGAGGGAGCCTCTAAAAAACCCAGTTTGGACCAATTCATGGTGGAGGGAGCCTCTAAAAAACCCAGTTTGGACCAATTCATGGTGGAGGGAGCCTCTAACCAGCCCAGTTTGGACCAATTAATGGTGGAGGGAGCCTCTAAACAGCCAAGTTTGGACCAATTCATGGTGGAGGGAGCCTCTAAAAAACCCAGTTTGGACCAATTCATGGTGGAGGGAGCCTCTAACCAGCCCAGTTTGGACCAATTCATGGTGGAGGGAGCCTCTAACCAGCCCAGTTTGGGCAAATTCATGGTGGAGGGAGCCTCTAAAAAACCCAGCTTGGACCAATTCATGGTGGAGGGAGCCTCTAACCAGCCCAGTTTGGGCAAATTCATGGTGGAGGGAGCCTCTAAACAGCCAAGTTTTGGGAAATTCATGGTGGAGAGAGCCCCTAAAAACCCAAGTTTGGACCAATTCATGGTGGAGGGAGCCTCTAAACAGCCCAGTTTGGGCAAATTCATGGTGGAGGGAGCCTCTAAAAAACCCAGTTTGGACCAATTCATGGTGGAGGGAGCCTCTAAACAGCCCAGTTTGGACCAATTAATGGTGGAGGGAGCCTCTAAACAGCCAAGTTTGGACCAATTCATGGTGGAGGGAGCCTCTAAAAAACCCAGTTTGGACCAATTCATGGTGGAGGGAGCCTCTAAACAGCCCAGTTTGGGCAAATTCATGGTGGAGGGAGCCTCTAACCAGCCCAGTTTGGACCAATTAATGGTGGAGGGAGCCTCTAAACAGCCAAGTTTTGGGAAATTCATGGTGGAGGGAGCCCCTAAAAACCCCAGTTTGGACCAATTCATGGCGGAGGGAGCCTCTAGCCAGCCCAGTTTGGACCAATTCATGGTGGAGGGAGCCTCTAACCAGCCCAGTTTGGAACAATTAATGGTGGAGGGAGCCTCTAAACAGCCAAGTTTGGACCAATTCATGGTGGAGGGAGCCTCTAAAAACCCCAGTTTGGACCAATTCATGGTGGAGGGAGCCTCTAACCAGCCCAGTTTGGGCAAATTCATGGTGGAGGGAGCCTCTAAACAGCCCAGTTTGGGCAAATTCATGGTGGAGGGAGCCTCTAACCAGCCCAGTTTGGACCAATTAATGGTGGAGGGAGCCTCTAAACAGCCAAGTTTTGGGAAATTCATGGTGGAGGGAGCCTCTAAAAAACCCAGTTTGGACCAATTCATGGTGGAGGGAGCCTCTAAACAGCCCAGTTTGGGCAAATTCATGGTGGAGGGAGCCTCTAACCAGCCCAGTTTGGACCAATTAATGGTGGAGGGAGCCTCTAAACAGCCAAGTTTTGGCAAATTCATGGTGGAGGGAGCCCCTAAAAACCCCAGTTTGGACCAATTCATGGTGGAGGGAGCCTCTAAACAGCCCAGTTTGGGCAAATTTATGGTGGAGGGAGCCTCTAACCAGCCCAGTTTGGACCAATTAATGGTGGAGGGAGCCTCTAAACAGCCAAGTTTTGGGAAATTCATGGTGGAGGGAGCCCCTAAAAACCCCAGTTTGGACCAATTCATGGTGGAGGGAGCCTCTAAACAGCCCAGTTTGGGCAAATTCATGGTGGAGGGAGCCTCTAAAAAACCCAGTTTGGACCAATTCATGGTGGAGGGAGCCTCTAACCAGCCCAGTTTGGACCAATTAATGGTGGAGGGAGCCTCTAAACAGCCCAGTTTGGACCAATTCATGGTGGAGGGAGCCTCTAAAAAACCCAGTTTGGACCAATTCATGGTGGAGGGAGCCTCTAACCAGCCCAGTTTGGACCAATTAATGGTGGAGGGAGCCTCTAAACAGCCAAGTTTGGACCAATTCATGGTGGAGGGAGCCTCTAAAAAACCCAGTTTGGACCAATTCATGGTGGAGGGAGCCTCTAAACAGCCCAGTTTGGGCAAATTCATGGTGGAGGGAGCCTCAAACCAGCCCAGTTTGGACCAATTAATGGTGGAGGGAGCCTCTAAACAGCCCAGTTTGGACAAATTAATGGTGGAGGGAGCCTCTAACCAGCCCAGTTTGGACCAATTCATGGTGGAGGGAGCCTCTAACCAGCCCAGTTTGGGCAAATTAATGGTGGAGGGAGCCTCTAACCAGCCCAGTTTGGACCAATTCATGGTGGAGGGAGCCTCTAACCAGCCCAGTTTGGGCAAATTCATGGTGGAGGGAGCCTCTAAAAAACCCAGCTTGGACCAATTCATGGTGGAGGGAGCCTCTAACCAGCCCAGTTTGGGCAAATTCATGGTGGAGGGAGCCTCTAAACAGCCAAGTTTTGGGAAATTCATGGTGGAGGGAGCCCCTAAAAACCCCAGTTTGGACCAATTCATGGTGGAGGGAGCCTCTAAACAGCCCAGTTTGGGCAAATTCATGGTGGAGGGAGCCTCTAAAAATCCCAGTTTGGACCAATTCATGGTGGAGGGAGCCTCTAACCAGCCCAGTTTGGACCAATTAATGGTGGAGGGAGCCTCTAAACAGCCAAGTTTGGACCAATTCATGGTGGAGGGAGCCTCTAAAAAACCCAGTTTGGACCAATTCATGGTGGAGGGAGCCTCTAAACAGCCCAGTTTGGGCAAATTCATGGTGGAGGGAGCCTCTAACCAGCCCAGTTTGGACCAATTAATGGTGGAGGGAGCCTCTAAACAGCCAAGTTTTGGGAAATTCATGGTGGAGGGAGCCCCTAAAAACCCCAGTTTGGACCAATTCATGGCGGAGGGAGCCTCTAACCAGCCCAGTTTGGACCAATTCATGGTGGAGGGAGCCTCTAACCAGCCCAGTTTGGACCAATTAATGGTGGAGGGAGCCTCTAAACAGCCAAGTTTGGACCAATTCATGGTGGAGGGAGCCTCTAAAAAACCCAGTTTGGACCAATTCATGGTGGAGGGAGCCTCTAAACAGCCCAGTTTGGGCAAATTCATGGTGGAGGGAGCCTCTAACCAGCCCAGTTTGGACCAATTAATGGTGGAGGGAGCCTCTAAACAGCCAAGTTTTGGGAAATTCATGGTGGAGGGAGCCCCTAAAAACCCCAGTTTGGACCAATTCATGGTGGAGGGAGCCTCTAACCAGCCCAGTTTGGACCAATTCATGGTGGAGGGAGCCTCTAACCAGCCCAGTTTGGACCAATTAATGGTGGAGGGAGGCTCTAAACAGCCCCGGTTTGGACCAATTCATGGTGGAGGGAGCCTCTAACCAGCCAAGTTTGGACCAATTCATGGTGGAGGGAGCCTCTAAAAACCCCAGTTTGGACCAATTCATGGTGGAGGGAGCCTCTAACCAGCCCAGTTTGGGCAAATTCATGGTGGAGGGAGCCTCTAACCAGCCCAGTTTGGACCAATTAATGGTGGAGGGAGCCTCTAAACAGCCAAGTTTTGGGAAATTCATGGTGGAGGGAGCCTCTAAAAAACCCAGTTTGGACCAATTCATGGTGGAGGGAGCCTCTAAACAGCCCAGTTTGGGCAAATTCATGGTGGAGGGAGGCTTTTACCAGCCCAGTTTGGACCAATTCATGGTGGAGGGAGCCTCTAACCAGCCCAGTTTGGACTAATTAATGGTGGAGGGAGCCTCTAAACAGCCAAGTTTGGACCAATTCATGGTGGAGGGAGCCTCTAAAAAACCCAGTTTGGACCAATTCATGGTGGAGGGAGCCTCTAAACAGCCCAGTTTGGGCAAATTCATGGTGGAGGGAGCCTCTAACCAGCCCAGTTTGGACCAATTAATGGTGGAGGGAGCCTCTAATCAGCCCAGTTTGGGCAAATTCATGGTGGAGGGAGCCTCTAAACAGCCCAGTTTGGGCAAATTCATGGTGGAGGGAGCCTCTAACCAGCCCAGTTTGGACCAATTAATGGTGGAGGGAGCCTCTAAACAGCCAAGTTTTGGGAAATTCATGGTGGAGGGAGCCCCTAAAAACCCCAGTTTGGACCAATTCATGGTGGAGGGAGCCTCTAAACAGCCCAGTTTGGGCAAATTCATGGTGGAGGGAGCCTCTAAAAAACCCAGTTTGGACCAATTCATGGTGGAGGGAGCCTCTAACCAGCCCAGTTTGGACCAATTAATGGTGGAGGGAGCCTCTAAAAAACCCAGTTTGGACCAATTCATGGTGGAGGGAGCCTCTAAAAAACCCAGTTTGGACCAATTCATGGTGGAGGGAGCCTCTAACCAGCCCAGTTTGGACCAATTAATGGTGGAGGGAGCCTCTAAACAGCCAAGTTTGGACCAATTCATGGTGGAGGGAGCCTCTAAAAAACCCAGTTTGGACCAATTCATGGTGGAGGGAGCCTCTAACCAGCCCAGTTTGGACCAATTCATGGTGGAGGGAGCCTCTAACCAGCCCAGTTTGGGCAAATTCATGGTGGAGGGAGCCTCTAAAAAACCCAGCTTGGACCAATTCATGGTGGAGGGAGCCTCTAACCAGCCCAGTTTGGGCAAATTCATGGTGGAGGGAGCCTCTAAACAGCCAAGTTTTGGGAAATTCATGGTGGAGAGAGCCCCTAAAAACCCAAGTTTGGACCAATTCATGGTGGAGGGAGCCTCTAAACAGCCCAGTTTGGGCAAATTCATGGTGGAGGGAGCCTCTAAAAAACCCAGTTTGGACCAATTCATGGTGGAGGGAGCCTCTAACCAGCCCAGTTTGGACCAATTAATGGTGGAGGGAGCCTCTAAACAGCCAAGTTTGGACCAATTCATGGTGGAGGGAGCCTCTAAAAAACCCAGTTTGGACCAATTCATGGTGGAGGGAGCCTCTAAACAGCCCAGTTTGGGCAAATTCATGGTGGAGGGAGCCTCTAACCAGCCCAGTTTGGACCAATTAATGGTGGAGGGAGCCTCTAAACAGCCAAGTTTTGGGAAATTCATGGTGGAGGGAGCCCCTAAAAACCCCAGTTTGGACCAATTCATGGCGGAGGGAGCCTCTAACCAGCCCAGTTTGGACCAATTCATGGTGGAGGGAGCCTCTAACCAGCCCAGTTTGGACCAATTAATGGTGGAGGGAGCCTCTAAACAGCCAAGTTTGGACCAATTCATGGTGGAGGGAGCCTCTAAAAAACCCAGTTTGGACCAATTCATGGTGGAGGGAGCCTCTAAACAGCCCAGTTTGGGCAAATTCATGGTGGAGGGAGCCTCTAACCAGCCCAGTTTGGACCAATTAATGGTGGAGGGAGCCTCTAAACAGCCAAGTTTTGGGAAATTCATGGTGGAGGGAGCCCCTAAAAACTCCAGTTTGGACCAATTCATGGTGGAGGGAGCCTCTAACCAGCCCAGTTTGGACCAATTCATGGTGAAGGGAGCCTCTAACCAGCCCAGTTTGGACCAATTAATGGTGGAGGGAGGCTCTAAACAGCCCCGGTTTGGACCAATTCATGGTGGAGGGAGCCTCTAACCAGCCAAGTTTGGACCAATTCATGGTGGAGGGAGCCTCTAAAAACCCCAGTTTGGACCAATTCATGGTGGAGGGAGCCTCTAACCAGCCCAGTTTGGGCAAATTCATGGTGGAGGGAGCCTCTAACCAGCCCAGTTTGGACCAATTAATGGTGGAGGGAGCCTCTAAACAGCCAAGTTTTGGGAAATTCATGGTGGAGGGAGCCTCTAAAAAACCCAGTTTGGACCAATTCATGGTGGAGGGAGCCTCTAAACAGCCCAGTTTGGGCAAATTCATGGTGGAGGGAGGCTTTTACCAGCCCAGTTTGGACCAATTAATGGTGGAGGGAGCCTCTAAACAGCCCAGTTTGGGCAAATTCATGGTGGAGGGAGCCTCTAAAAAACCCAGTTTGGACCAATTCATGGTGGAGGGAGCCTCTAACCAGCCCAGTTTGGACCAATTAATGGTGGAGGGAGCCTCTAAACAGCCAAGTTTGGACCAATTCATGGTGGAGGGAGCCTCTAAAAAACCCAGTTTGGACCAATTCATGGAGGAGGGAGCCTCTAAACAGCCCAGTTTGGGCAAATTCATGGTGGAGGGAGCCTCTAACCAGCCCAGTTTGGACCAATTAATGGTGGAGGGAGCCTCTAATCAGCCCAGTTTGGGCAAATTCATGGTGGAGGGAGCCTCTAAACAGCCCAGTTTGGGCAAATTCATGGTGGAGGGAGCCTCTAACCAGCCCAGTTTGGACCAATTAATGGTGGAGGGAGCCTCTAAACAGCCAAGTTTTGGGAAATTCATGGTGGAGGGAGCCCCTAAAAACCCCAGTTTGGACCAATTCATGGTGGAGGGAGCCTCTAAACAGCCCAGTTTGGGCAAATTCATGGTGGAGGGAGCCTCTAAAAAACCCAGTTTGGACCAATTCATGGTGGAGGGAGCCTCTAACCAGCCCAGTTTGGACCAATTAATGGTGGAGGGAGCCTCTAAAAAACCCAGTTTGGACCAATTCATGGTGGAGGGAGCCTCTAAAAAACCCAGTTTGGACCAATTCATGGTGGAGGGAGCCTCTAACCAGCCCAGTTTGGACCAATTAATGGTGGAGGGAGCCTCTAAACAGCCAAGTTTGGACCAATTCATGGTGGAGGGAGCCTCTAAAAAACCCAGTTTGGACCAATTCATGGTGGAGGGAGCCTCTAACCAGCCCAGTTTGGACCAATTCATGGTGGAGGGAGCCTCTAACCAGCCCAGTTTGGGCAAATTCATGGTGGAGGGAGCCTCTAAAAAACCCAGCTTGGACCAATTCATGGTGGAGGGAGCCTCTAACCAGCCCAGTTTGGGCAAATTCATGGTGGAGGGAGCCTCTAAACAGCCAAGTTTTGGGAAATTCATGGTGGAGAGAGCCCCTAAAAACCCAAGTTTGGACCAATTCATGGTGGAGGGAGCCTCTAAACAGCCCAGTTTGGGCAAATTCATGGTGGAGGGAGCCTCTAAAAAACCCAGTTTGGACCAATTCATGGTGGAGGGAGCCTCTAAACAGCCCAGTTTGGACCAATTAATGGTGGAGGGAGCCTCTAAACAGCCAAGTTTGGACCAATTCATGGTGGAGGGAGCCTCTAAAAAACCCAGTTTGGACCAATTCATGGTGGAGGGAGCCTCTAAACAGCCCAGTTTGGGCAAATTCATGGTGGAGGGAGCCTCTAACCAGCCCAGTTTGGACCAATTAATGGTGGAGGGAGCCTCTAAACAGCCAAGTTTTGGGAAATTCATGGTGGAGGGAGCCCCTAAAAACCCCAGTTTGGACCAATTCATGGCGGAGGGAGCCTCTAGCCAGCCCAGTTTGGACCAATTCATGGTGGAGGGAGCCTCTAACCAGCCCAGTTTGGAACAATTAATGGTGGAGGGAGCCTCTAAACAGCCAAGTTTGGACCAATTCATGGTGGAGGGAGCCTCTAAAAACCCCAGTTTGGACCAATTCATGGTGGAGGGAGCCTCTAACCAGCCCAGTTTGGGCAAATTCATGGTGGAGGGAGCCTCTAAACAGCCCAGTTTGGGCAAATTCATGGTGGAGGGAGCCTCTAACCAGCCCAGTTTGGACCAATTAATGGTGGAGGGAGCCTCTAAACAGCCAAGTTTTGGGAAATTCATGGTGGAGGGAGCCTCTAAAAAACCCAGTTTGGACCAATTCATGGTGGAGGGAGCCTCTAAACAGCCCAGTTTGGGCAAATTCATGGTGGAGGGAGCCTCTAACCAGCCCAGTTTGGACCAATTAATGGTGGAGGGAGCCTCTAAACAGCCAAGTTTTGGCAAATTCATGGTGGAGGGAGCCCCTAAAAACCCCAGTTTGGACCAATTCATGGTGGAGGGAGCCTCTAAACAGCCCAGTTTGGGCAAATTTATGGTGGAGGGAGCCTCTAACCAGCCCAGTTTGGACCAATTAATGGTGGAGGGAGCCTCTAAACAGCCAAGTTTTGGGAAATTCATGGTGGAGGGAGCCCCTAAAAACCCCAGTTTGGACCAATTCATGGTGGAGGGAGCCTCTAAACAGCCCAGTTTGGGCAAATTCATGGTGGAGGGAGCCTCTAAAAAACCCAGTTTGGACCAATTCATGGTGGAGGGAGCCTCTAACCAGCCCAGTTTGGACCAATTAATGGTGGAGGGAGCCTCTAAACAGCCCAGTTTGGACCAATTCATGGTGGAGGGAGCCTCTAAAAAACCCAGTTTGGACCAATTCATGGTGGAGGGAGCCTCTAACCAGCCCAGTTTGGACCAATTAATGGTGGAGGGAGCCTCTAAACAGCCAAGTTTGGACCAATTCATGGTGGAGGGAGCCTCTAAAAAACCCAGTTTGGACCAATTCATGGTGGAGGGAGCCTCTAAACAGCCCAGTTTGGGCAAATTCATGGTGGAGGGAGCCTCAAACCAGCCCAGTTTGGACCAATTAATGGTGGAGGGAGCCTCTAAACAGCCCAGTTTGGACAAATTAATGGTGGAGGGAGCCTCTAACCAGCCCAGTTTGGACCAATTCATGGTGGAGGGAGCCTCTAACCAGCCCAGTTTGGGCAAATTAATGGTGGAGGGAGCCTCTAACCAGCCCAGTTTGGACCAATTCATGGTGGAGGGAGCCTCTAACCAGCCCAGTTTGGGCAAATTCATGGTGGAGGGAGCCTCTAAAAAACCCAGCTTGGACCAATTCATGGTGGAGGGAGCCTCTAACCAGCCCAGTTTGGGCAAATTCATGGTGGAGGGAGCCTCTAAACAGCCAAGTTTTGGGAAATTCATGGTGGAGGGAGCCCCTAAAAACCCCAGTTTGGACCAATTCATGGTGGAGGGAGCCTCTAAACAGCCCAGTTTGGGCAAATTCATGGTGGAGGGAGCCTCTAAAAATCCCAGTTTGGACCAATTCATGGTGGAGGGAGCCTCTAACCAGCCCAGTTTGGACCAATTAATGGTGGAGGGAGCCTCTAAACAGCCAAGTTTGGACCAATTCATGGTGGAGGGAGCCTCTAAAAAACCCAGTTTGGACCAATTCATGGTGGAGGGAGCCTCTAAACAGCCCAGTTTGGGCAAATTCATGGTGGAGGGAGCCTCTAACCAGCCCAGTTTGGACCAATTAATGGTGGAGGGAGCCTCTAAACAGCCAAGTTTTGGGAAATTCATGGTGGAGGGAGCCCCTAAAAACCCCAGTTTGGACCAATTCATGGTGGAGGGAGCCTCTAACCAGCCCAGTTTGGACCAATTCATGGTGGAGGGAGCCTCTAACCAGCCCAGTTTGGACCAATTAATGGTGGAGGGAGCCTCTAAACAGCCAAGTTTGGACCAATTCATGGTGGAGGGTGCCTCTAAAAACCCCAGTTTGGACCAATTCATGGTGGAGGGAGCCTCTAACCAGCCCAGTTTGGGCAAATTCATGGTGGAGGGAGCCTCTAAACAGCCCAGATTGGGCAAATTCATGGTGGAGGGAGCCTCTAACCAGCCCAGTTTGGACCAATTAATGGTGGAGGGAGCCTCTAAACAGCCAAGTTTTGGGAAATTCATGGTGGAGGGAGCCTCTAAAAAACCCCAGTTTGGACCAATTCATGGTGGAGGGAGCCTCTAACCAGCCCAGGTTGGACCAATTAATGGTGGAGGGAGCCTCTAAACAGCCAAGTTTGGACCAATTCATGGTGGAGGGAGCCTCTAAACAGCCAAGTTTGGACCAATTCATGGTGGAGGGAGCCTCTAAAAAACCCAGTTTGGACCAATTCATGGTGGAGGGAGCCTCTAAACAGCCCAGTTTGGGCAAATTCATGGTGGAGGGAGCCTCTAACCAGCCCAGTTTAGACCAATTAATGGTGGAGGGAGCCTCTAAACAGCCAAGTTTGGACCAATTCATGGTGGAGGGAGCCTCTAAAAAACCCAGTTTGGACCAATTCATGGTGGAGGGAGCCTCTAACCAGCCCAGTTTGGACCAATTAATGGTGGAGGGAGCCTCTAAACAGCCAAGTTTGGACCAATTCATGGTGGAGGGAGCCTCTAAACAGCCAAGTTTGGACCAATTCATGGTGGAGGGAGCCTCTAAAAAACCCAGTTTGGACCAATTCATGGTGGAGGGAGCCTCTAAACAGCCCAGTTTGGGCAAATTCATGGTGGAGGGAGCCTCTAACCAGCCCAGTTTGGACCAATTAATGGTGGAGGGAGCCTCTAAACAGCCCAGTTTGGACCAATTAATGGTGGAGGGAGCCTCTAAACAGCCAAGTTTTGGGAAATTCATGGTGGAGGGAGCCCCTAAAATCCCCAGTTTGGACCAATTCATGGTGGAGGGAGCCTCTAACCAGCCCAGTTTGGACCAATTCATGGTGGAGGGAGCCTCTAACCAGCCCAGTTTGGACCAATTAATGGTGGAGGGAGCCTCTAAACAGCCAAGTTTGGACCAATTCATGGTGGAGGGAGCCTCTAAAAACCCCAGTTTGGACCAATTCATGGTGGAGGGAGCCTCTAACCAGCCCAGTTTGGGCAAATTCATGGTGGAGGGAGCCTCTAAACAGCCCAGTTTGGGCAAATTCATGGTGGAGGGAGCCTCTAACCAGCCCAGTTTGGACCAATTAATGGTGGAGGGAGCCTCTAAACAGCCAAGTTTTGGGAAATTCATGGTGGAGGGAGCCTCTAAACAGCCCAGTTTGGGCAAATTCATGGTGGAGGGAGCCTCTAACCAGCCCAGTTTGGACCAATAAATGGTGGAGGGAGCCTCTAAACAGCCAAGTTTGGACCAATTCATGGTGGAGGGAGCCTCTAAACAGCCAAGTTTGGACCAATTCATGGTGGAGGGAGCCTCTAAAAAACCCAGTTTGGACCAATTCATGGTGGAGGGAGCCTCTAAACAGCCCAGTTTGGGCAAATTCATGGTGGAGGGAGCCTCTAACCAGCCCAGTTTAGACCAATTAATGGTGGAGGGAGCCTCTAAACAGCCAAGTTTGGACCAATTCATGGTGGAGGGAGCCTCTAAAAAACCCAGTTTGGACCAATTCATGGTGGAGGGAGCCTCTAACCAGCCCAGTTTGGACCAATTAATGGTGGAGGGAGCCTCTAAACAGCCAAGTTTGGACCAATTCATGGTGGAGGGAGCCTCTAAACAGCCAAGTTTGGACCAATTCATGGTGGAGGGAGCCTCTAAAAAACCCAGTTTGGACCAATTCATGGTGGAGGGAGCCTCTAAACAGCCCAGTTTGGGCAAATTCATGGTGGAGGGAGCCTCTAACCAGCCCAGTTTGGACCAATTAATGGTGGAGGGAGCCTCTAAACAGCCCAGTTTGGACCAATTAATGGTGGAGGGAGCCTCTAAACAGCCAAGTTTTGGGAAATTCATGGTGGAGGGAGCCCCTAAAATCCCCAGTTTGGACCAATTCATGGTGGAGGGAGCCTCTAACCAGCCCAGTTTGGACCAATTCATGGTGGAGGGAGCCTCTAACCAGCCCAGTTTGGACCAATTAATGGTGGAGGGAGCCTCTAAACAGCCAAGTTTGGACCAATTCATGGTGGAGGGAGCCTCTAAAAACCCCAGTTTGGACCAATTCATGGTGGAGGGAGCCTCTAACCAGCCCAGTTTGGGCAAATTCATGGTGGAGGGAGCCTCTAAACAGCCCAGTTTGGGCAAATTCATGGTGGAGGGAGCCTCTAACCAGCCCAGTTTGGACCAATTAATGGTGGAGGGAGCCTCTAAACAGCCAAGTTTTGGGAAATTCATGGTGGAGGGAGCCTCTAAACAGCCCAGTTTGGGCAAATTCATGGTGGAGGGAGCCTCTAACCAGCCCAGTTTGGACCAATAAATGGTGGAGGGAGCCTCTAAACAGCCAAGTTTGGACCAATTCATGGTGGAGAGAGCCTCTAAAAAACCCAGTTTGGACCAATTCATGGTGGAGGGAGCCTCTAACCAGCCCAGTTTGGACCAATTAATGGTGGAGGGAGCCTCTAAACAGCCAAATTTGGACCAATTCATGGTGGAGGGAGCCTCTAAAAAACCCAGTTTGGACCAATTCATGGTGGAGGGAGCCTCTAACCAGCCCAGTTTGGACCAATAAATGGTGGAGGGAGCCTCTAAACAGCCAAGTTTGGACCAATTCATGGTGGAGGGAGACTCTAAAAACCCCAGTTTGGACCAATTCATGGTGGAGGGAGCCTCTAACCAGCCCAGTTTGGGCAAATTCATGGTGGAGGGAGCCTCTAAACAGCCCAGTTTGGGGAAATTCATGGTGGAGGGAGCCTCTAACCAGCCCAGTTTGGACCAATTAATGGTGGAGGGAGCCTCTAAACAGCCAAGTTTTGGGAAATTCATGGTGGAGGGAGCCCCTAAAAACCCCAGTTTGGACCAATTCATGGTGGAGGGAGCCTCTAAACAGCCCAGTTTGGGCAAATTCATGGTGGAGGGAGCCTCTAAAAAACCCAGTTTGGACCAATTCATGGTGGAGGGAGCCTCTAACCAGCCCAGTTTGGCCCAATTAATGGTGGAGGGAGCCTCTAAACAGCCAAGTTTGGACCAATTCATGGTGGAGGGAGCCTCTAAAAAACCCAGTTTGGACCAATTCATGGTGGAGGGAGCCTCTAACCAGCCCAGTTTGGACCAATTAATGGTGGAGGGAGCCTCTAAACAGCCAAGTTTGGACCAATTCATGGTGGAGGGAGCCTCTAAACAGCCAAGTTTGGACCAATTCATGGTGGAGGGAGCCTCTAAAAAACCCAGTTTGGACCAATTCATGGTGGAGGGAGCCTCTAAACAGCCCAGTTTGGGCAAATTCATGGTGGAGGGAGCCTCTAACCAGCCCAGTTTGGACCAATTAATGGTGGAGGGAGCCTCTAAACAGCCCAGTTTGGACCAATTAATGGTGGAGGGAGCCTCTAACCAGCCCAGTTTGGACCAATTAATGGTGGAGGGAGCCTCTAAACAGCCAAGTTTTGGGAAATTCATGGTGGAGGGAGCCCCTAAAAACCCCAGTTTGGACCAATTCATGGTGGAGGGAGCCTCTAAACAGCCCAGTTTGGGCAAATTCATGGTGGAGGGAGCCTCTAAAAAACCCAGTTTGGACCAATTCATGGTGGAGGGAGCCTCTAACCAGCCCAGTTTGGACCAATTAATGGTGGAGGGAGCCTCTAAACAGCCAAGTTTGGACCAATTCATGGTGGAGAGAGCCTCTAAAAAACCCAGTTTGGACCAATTCATGGTGGAGGGAGCCTCTAACCAGCCCAGTTTGGACCAATTAATGGTGGAGGGAGCCTCTAAACAGCCCAGTTTGGACCAATTAATGGTGGAGGGAGCCTCTAAACAGCCCAGTTTGGGCAAATTCATGGTGGAGGGAGCCTCTAAACAGCCCAGTTTGGGCAAATTCATGGTGGAGGGAGCCTCTAACCAGCCCAGTTTGGACCAATTAATGGTGGAGGGAGCCTCTAAACAGCCCAGTTTGGACCAATTAATGGTGGAGGGAGCCGCTAAACAGCCCAGTTTGGACCAATTCATGGTGGAGGGAGCCTCTAACCTGCAGAGTTGGTGGAAATCAGGGTGGAGGGAGCCTCTAACCAGCAGAGTTGGGGGAAATCAGGGTGGAGGGAGCCTAGTATTAGCAGAATTGTGCAACGCTTATGGTGGATGAGTATGAGGATGCGGAGGAATTGGAGAGGTTGAGTACAGACATGGAGTTTCATGTTGGGGTGCTTTACACAGGTGGGCACAAAAATGACGGCTCTACCCAGTGGTGGTTCATTTTTATCAAAGTGAGCCGGTCGGCACTCTCAGCTGACAGACGGGTGCGCTTGTCAGTGATGATGCCACCGGCTGCACTGAACACCCTCTCAGATAGGACGCTGGCGGCAGGACAGGACAGCACCTCCAAGGCATATAGGGCAAGTTCAAGCCACAGGTCCAACTTCGACACCCAATACGTGTAGGGCGCAGAGGGGTCGGAGAGGACAGGGCTGTGGTCGGAAAGGTATTCCCGCAACATGCGCCTATACTTCTCACGCCTGGTGACACTAGGACCCTCCGTGGCGGCACTTTGGCGAGGGGGTGCCATCAAGGTGTCCCAGACCTTAGACAGTGTGCCCCTCGTTTGTGTGGACCGGTGAGAACTTGGTTGCCTACTGGAGGAACTGCCCTCCCTGCCGCCAACGTCACATGCTGGAAACATCTCCATCATATTCTGCACCAATTGCCTGTGGCAAGCATTGATGCGATTGGCCCTCCCCTCTACCGGAATAAAAGACGAGATGTTGTTTTTATACCGGGGGTCAAGGATAGCAAAGATCCAGTACTGGTTGTCCTCCATGATTTTGACAATACGCTTGTCGGTTGTAAAGCACCCCAACATGAACTCAGCCATGTCTGCCACAGTGTTAGTTGGCATGACTCCTCTGGCCCCACCGGAAAGTTCAATCTCCATTTCCTCCTCATCCTCCATGTCTACCCATCCGCGCTGCAACAATGGGACGATTCGAAGTTGCCCGGAAGCCTCCTGTATCACCATCACATCATCGGACAACTCTTCTTCCTCCTCCTCCTCCTCCTCCTCCATTAAACGCAGTGAAGCGGACAGATGTGTGGACCTACTCTCCAGCTGTGACGGATCGGATGCTATCCCTAACTCCTCTGTGTGATCTGAGTTATCCCTGATGTCAATCAGGGATTCTCTCAGAACACACAAGAGCGGGATTGTAAGGCTCACCATCGCATCCTCAGAGCTCACCCTCCTTGTGGACTCCTCAAAGACCCGTAGGATGTCACAAAGGTCTCTCATCCATGGCCACTCATGGATGTGAAACTGAGGCAGCTGACTTTGTGGCACCCTAGGGTTTTGTAGCTGGTATTCCATCAAAGGTCTCTGCTGCTCAACCACTCTATTCAACATCTGAAACGTTGAGTTCCAGCGTGTGGGGACGTCGCACAAAAGCCGGTGTTGTGGCACATGCAGGCGTTGCTGGAGAGATTTTAAGCTAGCAGCGGCTACTGTCGACTTGCGAAAGTGGGCGCACATGCGCCACACTTTCACCAGTAGCTCTGGAACATTGGGGTAGCTCTTTAGGAAACGTTGCACCACTAGGTTGAAGACGTGGGCCAGGCATGGAACATGTTGGAGTCCGGCAAGCTCCAGAGCTGCTACCAGGTTCCGGCCGTTATCACAAACGACCGTGCCTGGGCCCAGGTGCAGCGGCTCAAACCATATTGCCGTCTCATCGAGGAGGGCATCCCTCACCTCGGAGGCAGTATGCTGTCTGTCCCCCAAGCTGATCAGCTTCAGCACAGCCTGCTGACGTCTACCAACGCCAGTGCTGCAACGTTTCCAACTCGTAGCTGGGGTCAATCTAACAGCGGAGGAGGAGGCGGTGGCGGAGGAGGAGGCGGTAGAGGAGGAGGAGGAGGGGGGTGTTCTTCTCGTGTCCCTGCCAGGAATGTTAGGCGGGGAGACGAGGTACACCGGGCCAGTTTGGGAAGCAGTCCCAGCCTCAACTACATTCACCCAGTGTGCCGTCAGTGAAATGTAGCGTCCCTGTCCGCATGCACTTGTCCACGCGTCGGTGGTCAAGTGGACCTTTGTGCAAAGCGCGGAACTAAGGGCCCGCCTGATGTTGAGTGACACGTGCTGGTGCAAGGCGGGGACGGCACATCGGGAGAAGTAGTGACGGCTAGGGACGGCATAGCGAGGTGCCGCAGTTGCCATCAGGTCCAGGAAGGCGGGAGTTTCAACAAGCCGGAACGCCAACATCTCCTGGGCCAGCAGTTTAGCGATGTTGGCGTTCAAGGCTTGCGCGTGTGGGTGGTTAGCAGTGTATTTCTGCCGCCGCTCCAATGTCTGAGAGATGGTGGGTTGTTGTAAAGAAGCGCCTGATGGTGCCTTTGATGGTGCAGGAGAAGGAGATAAGACAGGACCAGGGGAGGATGAGGTAGAAGTCAACAAAGTGGCGGAGGCAGATGAAGTGGTGTCCTGGCTCGTCCTCTGGAGTGCATCGCCAGCACAGTCAGCAGTGGCAGTGGCAGAGGCAGAGGCAGTGGCAGAGGCAGTGGCAGTGGCGTGAACGGCAGGCGGCCTTTGTCCTGCCGTTGCTGCCTGCCACTGATTCCAGTGCTTGGATTCCAAATGACGGCGCATTGAAGTGGTGGACAGGTTGCTCTTCTCAGAGCCCCTAATCAATTTCGAAAGGCAAATTGTGCAGACAACACTATATCTGTCCTCGGCGCATTCCTTGAAAAAAACTCCACACCTTCGAGAAACGTGCCCTCGAGGTGGGAGTTTTTCGGGGCTGGGTACGAACTGGAACATCTTGGGAGATTCCGGGTGTGGCCTGGCTTCGCCTAAGCTGCTGACCTCTGCCTCTGCCTCTAGCTACCCTTTTTGGTGCTGCACCTGCCTCAACATCCACACTACTTTCCCCGATTGACATCCCCCCTGTCCAGGTCGGGTCAGTGTCCTCATCATCCACCACTTCCTCTTCCAACTCCTGTCTCATCTCCTCCTCCTGCACAATGCGCCGGTCAACTGGATGCCCTGATGGCAACTGCGTCACATCATCGTCGATGAGGGTGGGTTGCTGGTCATCCACCACCAAATCGAACGGAGATGGAGGAGACTCTAGTGTTTGAGCATCTGGACACAGATGCTCCTCTGTTAGGTTCGTGGAATCGTGACGTGGAGAGGCAGGTTGAGGGACAATGAAAGGAGCGGAGAACAGCTCTGGGGAGCAGGGACAGTTTGGGTTATTGTTCTGTAAAGCTTCGGAATTTTGGGAGGAAGGAAGACAAGACTGTTGGGTAATAGGAGGAGAGGAGGCAGAGTCTGACTGGCTGCTGGACAATGTGCTGTAAGCGTTCTCTGACAGCCATTGCAAGACCTGTTCCTGGTTCTCGGGCCTACTAAGGTTTGTACCCTGCAGTTTAGTTAATGTGGCAAGCAACCCTGGCACTGTGGAGTGGCGCAATGCTTGCTGCCCCACAGGAGTAGGCACGGGATGCCCTGTGGCTTCACTGCTACCTTGCTCCCCAGAACCATTCCCCCGACCTCGCCCACGGCCTCGTCCACGTCCCTTTCCTGGAGCCTTGCGCATTTTGAATTCCTAGTTAGAAATTGGCATTGTACACCAGTAGTAAAAATTGTGGGTGCACGTAACCCCAATATATTCTTTGAATTACCAGTCAGAAACTGGCACTATATGGCAGTAGCAAGAAATGAGGGTATTTATAACCCCAATATATTCTTTGAATTCCCAGTCAGACAATGGCACTGTATACCAGTAGTAAAAATTGTGGGTG
This sequence comes from Leptodactylus fuscus, assembly GCF_031893055.1. NCBI lineage: Eukaryota > Metazoa > Chordata > Amphibia > Anura > Leptodactylidae > Leptodactylus > Leptodactylus fuscus. The sequence goes on along the minus strand of NC_134267.1, from coordinate 74,226,244 downwards.
CACGTAACCCCCAATATATTCTTTGAATTACCAGTCAGAAACTGGCACTATATGGCAGTAGCAAGAAATGAGGGTATTTATAACCCCAATATATTCTTTGAATTCCCAGTCAGACAATGGCACTGTATACCAGTAGTAAAAATTGTGGGTGCACGTAACCCCAATATATTCTTTGAATTACCAGTCAGAAACTGGCACTATATGGCAGTAGCAAGAAATGAGGGTATTTGTATTCCCAATATATTCTTTGAATTCCCAGTCAGACAATGGCACTGTATACCAGTAGTAAAAATTGTGGGTGCACGTAACCCCAATATATTCTTTGAATTACCAGTCAGAAACTGGCACTATATGGCAGTAGCAAGAAATGAGGGTATTTGTATTCCCAATATATTCTTTGAATTCCCATGGCACTGTATACCAGTAGTAAAAATTGTGGGTGCACGTAACCCCAATATATTCTTTGAATTACCAGTCAGAAACTGGCACTATATGGCAGTAGCAAGAAATGAGGGTATTTGTATTCCCAATATATTCTTTGAATTCCCAGTCAGACAATGGCACTGTATACCAGTAGTAAAAATTGTGGGTGCACGTGACCCCAATATATTCTTTGAATTACCAGTCAGAAACTGGCACTATATGGCAGTAGCAAGAAATGAGGGTATTTATAACCCCAATATATTCTTTGAATTCCCAGTCAGACAATGGCACTGTATACCAGTAGTAAAAATTGTGGGTGTATATAGCCCCAATTCTATTGCTAGGGGACTTGCAGGGTATTTCTGGGGTGAAGGTGGGGGGGCACACCGTTGGAACGGGTATCGGGGGTATATATCGGGTATACGGGAATACACTGACAGTGTATTCCATTCAGGATCCTGGGAAACCTCCGTCCTCGGTGAATTGCAAGCTCAGAATGACGCGAAGCTGGGCGTCGCTGTTCTTTTAAATTAGAGGTCACATGTTTTCGGCAGCCAATGGGTTTTGCCTACTTTTCTCAACGTCACCGGTGTCGTAGTTCCTGTCCCACCTACCCTGCGCTGTTATTGGAGCAAAAAAGGCGCCAGGGAAGGTGGGAGGGGAATCGAGTAATGGCGCACTTTACCACGCGGTGTTCGATTCGATTCGAACATGCCGAACAGCCTAATATCCGATCGAATATGAGTTCGATAGAACACTGTTCGCTCATCTCTAGTCATAATACATCTCAATTATAAATAAATTGTAAAGAAGAACAAAGTTAAAACACAAGGTCAAGCAGGGGACCTGTTAGATGTGTTTTTCACCATAAAGTGGACCCATCAAGTGGAGGATTAAGTATTTACCTTTCCATTAGCGCCTGATAGGGTCGGATTAAAGCAACAGGACAACAGAGTCGCTGCTAAAGGCGCTGCACCACCACACACAAACATTTTATAAACATCACACAGACAGCACACATACACCAACCCACAAGCACAACACCACACAAATGCCACAACACATCACACAAACACCAGAGCACTCTAAACACACACAACACAAATACCACCCCACATATACCACAACGCCACCTCATAAATACCACACTCACAGACCACACATGCACGCAAATACACTCAGATGGATGCACACTACACACAAGGACGAAGAGAGCACATGCGTACTCACACACAACCACCACATGCATGGACACTTGCTCCTGTGCACGCAGAAACATATGGATCAAACTCGCACATACATGCATACAAATACACGGACCAGACATGTGCACACACACACACACATGGATCACACACATGCACACACACACATATGTGCGTGCAAGAACACACATATACACAGATCACACATGTGCATGCACTCACGCATACATACACATGGATCACACGCATGTGCACACACACACACATATACACAGACCACACACGTTATGCACACACGCATACATACACATGATTCAAACGCGCGCATACATATATACGGACCATACACACATGCATGCACACATGCATACATACACATGGATCACACACACACGTGTACATGCACGCATGCACTGACAAAACATGTCTGGTATCCTTAGTGGTTGCTTGCACACTGCAGTATTCTTCACAGGCCTCCAGGCCATGGATTTGGCGGTTCCATAGACCTCTTTGTGCACAAAGCTATGAATTTTGCAGGCTGCATAGAAGTCTATGGAGATGTAGAATCCACAGCCTAGAGACTGTAGTGTTACTGTAGTGTACAAGCAGCCTTACTGAGCGGCAATATTGGTCAGGCAAAAAAATGCCTCATAGTAAGAATGTCATTATTGCTTACTATACAGGGAGCTTTTATCACTGAAGCACTACAATAGATTTGTAACTGTAAACCAATTTTACTCTTGTCCATGAACTACTTATAAATTACACTGGAGGGAGAGGGGAAGGGTTGCACTAGGTTGTTAATTGGGTTTAAATCAGTGGCATAACTAGGAATGATGGGGCCCTGTGGTGAACTTTTGACATGCCCCCCCCACCCCATCGTGGCCCTTGCACACAGCATTATACCTCATAGTGGCCCCTGCACACAGCATTATACCCTACTGTAGACACCCATGAACAATTATTATACTATGGGGGCTTTTCAGAACTCAGAGCACAATAATCGGAGACCCAGGAGGGATGCAAATATAAAAATAAAAAAAAACACCGTTACTTCACTTCGCTGTACTTCCCGATGATGGCGTCCATCTTCAATGACGTCCAGGATGTCACATGACCCGGGGGGCCTGCGTCGCAACACAAAGGACGCAGGCCCTGGTCATGTAAAGTCAGGGACGTCACACAAGTAGGCCTGAAACCTGCCCGGAGAGGTAAGTAACAATTTATATGTTCCCTTACCTCTCTTGGGCCTCCGGTCATTATACTCGGGGGGGTCTTTTCATAGCCTTGAGTATAATAATACTGTTTGTGGGGCCCGCGGTGTCACTTGCCGATCCCAGCCACTGCCAGAATCGGTAAGTAAATAGGGCCTGTTACCGTCTGGAGTAACTCCAGCCAGTAACGGCCTATTTAAAAAAAACAAACTAAAAACGCAGCAGTAGTGTCTGTCGCCGGGCCCCCTAATGTCCTGGGCCATGTGGCAGCTGCTACCCCGGTAGTTACACCCCTGGTGTAAATGTTTTATCTGTTTGTAAGGTGCATAAATTTGAATTTTTTATAAAAATAGTTGTAATAGTTTATACTGCATAATATGTATTGAATATATAAAATCAATAAAAATGTTATAATGAAAAAAAAAAAGTTGTTCACATCAATGTTAAAGAAATTAGTAAAATGCCAAAATAATAAAAATTAAAAGTGGAGAAAACCATTTATTGTAGCTCTGAAAATGTCAATTTCAGTGTGACACTAAAAATGTTAATTTAGCTAGCACAACCAATAACTTAACATATTTTCTGCAAGCGAGCGAGTTGCAAGTTCATTTTGTATGTTTTGTGACGGTCAATATAAATTCCGTAGAGTCGAGTGGTCTAGCGAGCACCGTTATGTCCTCCTCTATTCCTCCTCTGGACGATCACCGTCGCCGGAAACCCTCCTCCAAGAGGAGGCATTTAGCCTGCGCCGATTGTGAAACACCCCTTCCTGATGGTAAGGAGGGTTGCGGGCTGAGAGGAGGTTGGGAGGCAGGGCAGAGGGTAAGAGGAAGCTGAGTTAAAAAAAAAAAAAAAAAAAACCCTCTCTTTGTGTTTTTAGGCTATGGTGATTCCCGCTGTCACTCTTGTAGGTGTCCTCATCCTGAGGAGATTTCCACCCGAGACGTTGTGGTCTGGGTGGGAGTCTCCCCGCCCAGCACCCGCCCACACTCTCCTAAGCCCCGCCTTCTCTATAATACTAGTCAGGGAGAGGGGGGCAGGGCTCTCTGAAACCCGGACCATCGACTGAAGTGGACCAAGAACAGGGAGCTGCAGGTACGTGGACACGGGGGGGGGTTGTAGTACTAGCACGCTCAGCTTGGCTATTACACTAAGGAAAAGGAATAGCCGAGCTGAGCGTGTTAGTAGTACTAAAGAAAAGCAAGCTGAGTGTGTAGGAGAGCTGGCAGATATGCAGCAGACTAACACGCTCAGCTTGGCTATTCCTTTTCCTTAGTGTAATAGCCGAGCTGAGCATGTTAGTAGTTCTAAGGAATAGCTAAGCTGAGCTAGTTGTGTTAGTACAGAAGGAGTAGCTGGAGGGATGGTCGGGTGTAGTGCAGAGCTCTTTCATCTGTCCAGAGTAGCCGGGCTAACCGCACGGCCAGCTCTGCTATATCTCTCTCTATAGAAATGCATTGACCAGCATTGATTGGCCAGTCTACGGCATTCAGCCAATTAACGCTGGTTCTACCGGAGGAGGCGGAGTCTAAAATTGGACCAGAATGGAAACTGCTGCGGATCGATTTTAGACTCCGCCTCCTCAGGCAGAACCAGCGTTGATTGGCCGAATCCCGTAGACTGGCCAATCAACGCTGGTCATTGCATTCCTATGCGAAAAAGTCAGCTCTGGCATATTGCAAGCAGACAAGGATCCTGACATAATAAAGGTACTTGATGCCCCCAGACATACTTCCCCTGCTGTCCCAGTTGCTTTCCAGGGTGTTGGCATCATTTCCTGGGGTATGATAGTGGACTTGGTGACCCTCCTGAGTCAAATGGTAGGATCCCCTGTAGCGAAGCATTTTCTCCCATAGACTATAATGGGGTTCGATATTCGATCGAATAGTCGAATATTGAGCGGCTATTTGAAACGAATATCGAATCTCGAACATTTTACTGTTCGCTCATCTCTAAGGTCTATCATACTGACTCACAGTATCGTATCACTACCACCGCATGTTACTACAGGGCACAGTGTTCTTCACCACGCTAAAGGCTCTCTGCCAGCAGGAAATAGCTGTTTTTAATGTGATTCACCATGAATTAATTCGGATCGAATTGTTTCTGAAGATTCGATAAATCAGCTGAATTGAATTTTTGAAAAATGCCCCCATCTCTAATGTAGATAATCAAATAATATTTAAGTAAGAGATTATGTAGGAAAAAGTAAAAAAAATATTCTTACCATTGAGTAAAGAGGAATGAAAGTAGAGGGCATTAGCATGTGTAAAACATTGTCAATGTATTTTCGGTAAAGAAACCACCTGGAGTTCACATGAGATCTCATCTGTTCAAAAGGCAATCATGAAGTTTATTAGCAAGCATGCACTTTACTTTCTGTTGCGTTTGATAAAAAACATAAAACAGTTTATAAATTACCATATTTCCACCATTCTTTCTCATATTTAGTTACTGTATTCATATTTTTGTTTGTGTACAAAAGAGGAACAATTTGATCCAAAGCAGATAAGGTATATGTGTATTATTTCTGGTTTCTGATTTATACTGGTATTTTGATACAGGTGGGAATGTGGCAATATTTCCTTGGTGTTTTTAGCAACCAACTATTGTTATGGGGCTAGGGGTGAACCTACCCCTTTCGCCGCCCGAGGCAAACTACAGAAAGCTGCCCCCCCTGGAGGGGGCGGAGCGAAGGGGCGTGGCCATGCAAATGGGATGTGACCACGCTAAGGGGGCGGGGCTTAGCACCGTTCGCAGGCACGGAGTGGACCTGCTCTCTGCCTGAGCGTGAGGGGAGGATGCTGGAGCAGCGCTGCTCCAGTGGCCTCCCCAAACCACCGCTCAGTGCTAAGCCAGTCCAAGACAGCTTGTCCTGGACTGTCTTAGGTAATCAAAAATGCTGCCCTCCCTGGGGCCCTGGCATAGCGCTGCCTGAAGTGCTCGCTTCAGGTCGCCTCATGGGAGGTGCGTCGCTGTATGGGGCTACTACACAAACAAAAAAATAAATATACCCATGTGAAGCTTGGTCCTTCTGCTAGTCTCTCATGTATATAAAAATGAGTTTCTGTCTGTCTGTTCTTTATGCACGAGCAAATGACTGGATGAATCCTCACCAAATTTGGTACACAGGAAGGTTTTAGACTGGGACTCAGCTCTTTAGGACATACCATTTCTGAGATAGAATATTCCCAAAATTGACCTGCATTAGCCAATACAAGCCTGCCAGTCTTTCAGTCATATTCCAATTGCTATACACACGATCACAAGTCCCTTATTAGCCAATAGTAGTTTGCAGGCGCATAGTCTCCACATGCACATAGCTTTTCTCCAAGTTTCTATAACAACCCAGCCATTTGTTTTCACTGCTGCAGGTGAGCTTTAAATGGGCAGGGCGCTGTAGATGACACTGTTACACAAGGTTACATACACACAGCTTTACTCCAGGTTTCCAAAACAATCCAGCCATTTTTTTTTCACTGCTGTGGATCAGCTTTAGGCTGTGTTCACACGGACTTGCCATGGATTTAACCCCTTAACGACCGGCCCATAGGGAATCTACGTCGGCACTGACAGGTCCTTCCTGACTGCCCTATAGGAAAACTACGTCGGGCAGTCAGGGAAGGATTCCCTGTCAGTGCCGACGTAACTGGAGCGGATCTCCGATGGGGGGGTTTTAACCTCTTCAGTTCTGTGATCAAACATGATCACGGAACTGAAGCGGTTCCGTGATGGTGCCGGCGGTATCGGCACCCCCCACGGCGAGATTGGAGGGTGCCGATATACAAAACATGCAGTCTGGGGTCTGGCCAGTGACCCCAGACTGCCTGAGCCCCCTGTTACCTGGTTGATCCTGCCCCCGTTGTCAGGAAGCCAAGCGATGCGTCTACATGGCTTGGCTTCCTGTTACAGACTGGAGACACGTGCAGCCTGTGTCTCCTGTGTCTCCAGCCTGTAATACTGATTCAGCAATGAAATCATTGCTGAATCAAGTGTCCTAAGAGGGACACATAAAAAAGTGAAATAAAAAGTGAAAAAAAGTGAAAAATAAATAAAGCTTTTGAAAAAAATGAATAAAATTATAAAGCCCCAAAAGTCTCCTTTTTTCTATAGAAAATGAGTTATGTAAAAAAAAAAAACAACTAAAAATTAATAAAAACAATACATATTTGGTATCGCCGCATCCGTAACAATCTGTACAATAAAACTGAAATAATATTTAATGTATACGGTAAACGTCGGGGGAAAAAAACGGAAAAAAAACGCCGGTAATGATTTTTCACCATCTCACCTTAGAAAATATGCTATAAAAAGTTATCAAAAAGCCATATACACCCCACAATAGTACCAATAAAAAGCGCAGGTTGTTCCGCAAAAAATAAGCCCACAACCAACACTGTCCACCGAAAAATAAAAATGTTACGCCTCTCAGAAGGTGGCTATGCAAAAATCACTGATTTATGTCCCCAAATGTGTTTTTGTTCTGCAGAATTAGTATTGCATAAAAAAATACTATAAATGAGGCATCGCCGTAACCGTACCGACCCTCAGAATAAAGGTCACATGTTACTTATACTGTATGCTGCATGGCGCAAAATTTAAAAGGGAAAACTCAATGCCAGAATTGATTTAATTTTTTTAAATCCAGCAAAAAAAGAGTTAATAAAATGTACTCAATAGATTGTAAGCACCCAAAAATGGTGTCATTACAAAATACACCTCATACCGCAAACAACAAGCCCTTATATGGCCACGTCACCAGAAAAATTAAGAAAATATAACATCCAGCAATGTGAAAACAAAAACCCGCAAAAATCGCCAAATCATTAGAATACAACTGGCTGCGGCAGGAAGGGAATATATAAGCTGTGCAAGCGTATATCAGGGGACACCCCATATTTACACCTTATGAGGGAATGGACACCAGAAATGACCCCCAAAGTGACCCCCAGAGTGACTCGACCAATCATAGGAGCTCCTGGAAGATAGTAGGGAATTTGGTGTCTGCAATGTCCTCCGCACAGCTTATATGTTCCCTCTTCGCCATCCGCTGTGCAGTCACATCTGGGATACTAATACTCACTACACCCCCTGATAAATTCTTTGAGGGATGCAGTTTTCAAAATGGGGTCACTCCTTTGAGGAATCCACTTTTCTGGTACCTTACAGGCTCTACAAACATGACATCGCGTCCAGATACCAAACATCTGAATCTGTACTCCAAAAGCCGCATCGCGCTCCTTCCCTTCTGCGCCCTGCTGTGCACCCAAACTGCAGTTTATGACACATGTATGACACATGTATGACACTGGTGTACCTGGGATAATGGACGTAATGTCATATGTGAGTATTAACTGATATTAGGGCACAGTTGGACACAGAAGGAAAGAAGGGTATTTGGGTTTTTGGAGCACAGACGGTTTGGTTTTTGGATGCCATGACACTTTTGTAGAGCTGAAACGCCAGTAAAGTGGAATCCCCTGATATGAGACCTTATTATGGAAACTACACCCCTGAAGGATTTATCCAGGGGTACAGAGAGCATTTTTAACCCCCAAGTGTTGCTATAACTTATTATCCATAAATGAATACGAAGCTGATTGTGAGAAGTGAAAATACCAATTTTTCCAGGAATCGGTCATTTCAGTGCATAATATGTGGTGCCCGCCTTGTATCAGAGATGAACGCTCTGAAAGCTGTTGTGCCCGGGATACCCACTTAACAATTTTTGGAGTGTGTATCTCTGCTGACATAAGTTGGGCACAACATATCAGATACTGAAATGGCGAATCTCTGGAAAAATTTCATTTTTAACTTCTCATTATCAGTTGCGATTTCATTTCTGGAAACTAAATAAATGCAACCCTCAAGGGTTAAAAGCACTCGCTACGCCACTTGATAAATCCCATCAGTGGGCTAGTGTCCAAAATGGGGTGACATGTCTGCAGATTCCACTTTATTGGCAATTCAGGGTCTTTGCAAAAGTGATGTCCAAAAACCAAACTGTGCGCCAAAAAACAAAATAGCGCTCCTTCCCTTCTGTGCCCGGCTGTGCCCAAACAGCCAATTCTACCCACATATGGCATTAAGTCCGTTATCCGGGGTACACCAGTGTCATACATGTGGGCATACACCGCCATTTGGGTACACAGCAGGGCGTAGATGTGAAGGAGCGCTATGTGCTTTTGGAGTGCAGATTTAGATTGTTGGTGTTTGGACACCATGTTATATTTGCCGAGACCCTAAAATTGCCCCTACAAAATGGGGTCACTTATTGGGGAATTCCAGTTTACTGGAACCTCCAGGGCTCTGCAAAAACATCATGGCGCCCAGAGGGTCCCTCTAAATCTGTACCCCAAAAGCTAAAAAGCGCACTGCTCCTTCTCTTCTGAGCCCTGCTGTGTTCCCAAGCAGCAGTTTACACCCACATATATAATTTTTTGACCCTCGGGATGGCCCCTTAATAGTTTTAGGAGTGCAGGTCTCTGACAACACAAAGTGGGTGCAACGTATTGGGCACCGAAATGGCAGATTTCTTTCAAAATTTCAATTTTAATTTTGTACATTAATTTTTGGGAAGCATTTTTAGGCTCAGAGTGATAACACACCTTGATACATTCTTTGATGGGTGTACTTTTTAAAATGGGGTCACATTTGAGGGGTTTACATTGTATTGATACTTTAGGGGCTCAGCAAATGCAACATGGCACCAGAAAAATATTCCAGCAAAATCTGCTCTCCAAAACCCAAATAGCGCTCTTTCCATTCTGAGCCCCACCATGTCCCCATACAGCAGATTATGGCAACATATGGGGTATTGCCGTATTCAGGAGAAATTGTGTAACAAAATGTGGGGGGCTTTTTCTCATTTAACCCCTTGTGAAAATGAAAACTTTGGAGATAAAGGGACATTTTAGTAATTTTTAACCTACACATCCCAAGGTTAGTAAAATCTGTGAAAAGGCTATAGGGTCAAAATACTCACTATACTCCTCAATTAATACCTTAAGGGGTCTAGTTTATAAAATGGGGTCATTTATGGGGGGTTTCAATTGTTTTGGTAACGTAAATCTTGTTTGAATGTGCAATGGGCCTAAAATATCTGCAAGCAAAATTTGTGTCTTGAAATCCAGTTGGTGCTCCCATCTTTTTGGGCCCTACCGTGCGTCCGTACATAGGATTAAGGCCACAAAGTGTACATTTTGGAACACGGGAGAAATGGGGCCATCTATTTTGGGGTGTTTTTCTTTATTTTCATGCCTTGTGTGCAAAAAAACTGCCTTTAAAATAACTCTTTTGTGTAAAGAATATGACAATTTTTTGTTTGACACAAATTCTTTTAAAACCTATGGGGTCAAAATACTCACTATACCCCTCAATGAATACCTCAAGGGGTCTAGTTTATAAAATGGTGTCATTTATGGGTGGTTTCAATGAATGGAAGGAAGTGGCCGGCGCCGGCTGTTGGCGCTTAACCCCTTGCTGTTTGGCCACTTCCATTCATTCCTATGGGAGTGAGATATTCGAAACTATGTTTCGAATACTATTCGAATCAACTCTAGTAAACACTAATCAATGTTTTTGTATTTATTTATTTTAACCACTTCCGGACCGCCCATAGACTATATACATCTGGGAAGTGGTTGTCTAGTTCTGACCGGACGTACTTGTACGTCCACCAGAACACAGCAGCTGCATGGAGACCGTGTAGCTGCTTTCACTAGGAGCCGGCTGTAACTTCAGCCGGAGCTCCTAGAGAGAAGACAGGGCAGATTTATTACCTCCCCTGCCTTCTCGATCGCTGTGTATACAGCGCTCAATGAGCGCTGTATACAGCGCTCAATGAGCGCTGTATACACGGCTATGGACGCAGCCATAAATCAGCTGCCCTCTGACCCGGCAGACACGTGATCCGCCGGGAGCAGTGTCCTGCCAGAGCTGCTGGGTCCTACAGGACTCAGATCAGCTCTGCATACTGTGTATGCAATGTGCAGGAGTCTGTATTCCTCCTGTAACTAAGGTTAAATTTACCAGCCCCAGTTATAGGAGAAATCAGCCTCAAGTACAAAAAAAAAAAGTGATCAGATGTCCCCAAAGGTCTCTTATCACCTTATGGGGACACAATCTGGAAAAAAAATAAAATAAAAATATAATAAAAAAGTTTTAAAAAAATGTAAATAAAATAATAATAAAAAATAAATAATACGCTAATAAAACGCCATTATTAAAGGTTATAGCTCCGCCACCGACGACACCATACAAAATAAAAATTACTGTAACGGAGAGGAAAAACTATTTATAAAGTTTTTCAGTGACACTTTGTGTTATTAAATAAAAAAAAAAAAATTATAAATTGAAAACCAGACACAATTTCCCTCCTATTTTGTTTATATTTTCCTGGATAAAAAAAAATTAAAACACATTTGAAAATAAAAATAACATAAAAATAAAGCCCTATGTGTCCCCGAAAAAAGACGCAAAGATTAGTTGACTAAGACATACGAGAATTTTTTACAGACCTCAAAACCGCAGATACATAATAAACCTAAAATGTGTCTGGTCCTGGACCACAAATTGGCCCGGTACTGAAGTGGTTAAAAAAGGAAATTCGATGTAAATTTTGGAAGAAAACGCAATTTTCAAAATGTGAAATGCTCTGCTTTTCAAACAGTCTAATTATACAAATACATGAAAAAATACTATCTACCATATATCTACTTTATATTGGAATCATCTTTTAATTGTCATTTAATATATTTTGAATGTTAGAAGACTTTGATTTTCCAGATTTACAAGAACATTTCCCAAACTAATTTTTTAGGGACCACCTTAGTTCTGAAGGAAATTATAATGGCCTATATATTAGAAACCCTCATAAATCACCCCATTTCCAAAACTGCACCCCTCACATATTTCAAAACAACATTTGGGAAGTTTGTTAACCCTTTAAGCATTTCATGGAAATTAAATCAATATGGAGGTGACATTTAGACATTATTTTTTTTTTCTGCAATACATTCATTTAGCCCCAAAAATAAACACATTCACAAAGGGTTAAAAGAGACAGTGAATCTCACAGGTTGTCATACAATTTCTCCAATACCCCAGATGTGGGTGTAAACTGATTTTTGAGCACATGGCAGACAACAGAAGGGAAGGAGTGACATTGGGGGTATGAAAAACATATTTTGCTGGAATAGTTTTCAGGTGCCTTGTCTCATTTGCACAGCCCCTAGAGTACATTGGTACAAAGGGAACCCCAAAAAAGTGACCACATTTTGGAAACTACACCCCTGACAGAATTCATCAAGGGGTATAGTGAGCATTTTGACCCCACGGCCTCACAGATTTTGTTAACACTGGGATGTGTAAATGAAAAATTACGAAAATGTCATATTATCCCTAAAGTTTTACCGTATTTTTCGGACTATAAGACGCACTTTTTTCCCCCCAAATTTCGGAGGAAAATGAGGGTGCGTCTTATAGTCTGAATGTGGGTGGAGGAGTGGGTTTGCAGCATGGCCGCGCTACTGCCACCGCTGGTTTTCTTCAGTGGCAGGAGCGTGACAATCTGCAGGCCCCGGCAGCTAAGACAGTCCCCGGCATCTGCTGTAATAGACCGGTGGATGCCGGGGAGTGTCTTAGCTGCCGGGGCCTGCAGATTGCCGCGCTACTGCCACCGCTGGTTTTCTTCAGCGGCAGGAGCATGACAATCTGCAGGCCCCGGCAGCTAAGACACTCCCCGGCATCCGCCGGTCTATTACAGCAGATGCCGGGGAGTGTCTTAGCTGCCGGGGCCTGCAGATTGCCACGCTCCTGCCGCTGAAGAAAACCAGTGGTGGCAGTAGCGCGGCCATGCTGCAAATCCGCTCCTCCTCCACAGGTCTCGGCAGTCAGTTAGCCCCGGGGCCCCCACCGGCCCCATACCTTTAGTGATGCAGGCCGGCTCCTGCACGGCGAGGCCGCAGGAGCCGACCTGTTCCGATGACAGCCGGGAGCCTAATGAAGGCTCTCAGGCCTGTCATAGATATATATTACTATCGCGGCTGGTCTATGACCCTCCGCGATAGTAATGTATAGAATCTCCCATAGACGGCAATACACTTGTATTGCCGTCTATGGGACTTGCAATCAAATGATTGCAGGTTCAAGCCCCCTAGGCGGGGGATAATAAAATAGTAAAAAAAAAAAAAAAAAAACCACAAAAAAAATATAATAAAAAATAAAATGTTCACCTCCTTTCCCTAGAATACATATAAAAGTATAACATTACTGTGAAACATACACATTAGGTATCCCTGTGTCTGAAAATGCCCTGTCTACTAATATTTTTATGTACAGTGAACGTCAAAATCAAAAGTGCTAAACTGCCGGGTTTTTCTCTCTGTTTTGCCTCTGAATTAAATAAAAGGTGATCTAAGCAATAAACATTTCCCAAAATGGTATATCTAAAAAGTACACCTGGCCCCACAAAAAAACGCCCTATACATCCCCGTACAGCTGCAGGGTCACCTGTCAATGTGGCCTTGCAGCTGTTCCAAAACTACAACTCCCATATATTAAATATTTTACCATTTTTTGCCTGAAAATTTTTTTTCCCTATGTTTCTCCTCTAAAACCTTCTTATAGTCTTATAGTCCAGTGCGTCTTATAGTCCGAAAAATACGGTAATTTTCACAAGAGGTTAAAAGAGAAAAAGCACCCCACAGTTTGTTACACAATTTCTCCTGAACACATCAATACCCCATATATGTGTTCATAATCTGTTGTATGGGTTCTGTGATAGAGTGAAGGGTGTGGTCTGGGAGAACAGGTATGTTCCAGCAAGGCAAGTAAAGGGTGTATGGTAAAGACCCAACATCAGAGAGTTCAGTTGAGTAATTAAGGCCATCCCACCATCAACCTGAGCATCAGGATGATGGTGGGATGGAACTGGTTGAATTGTTCATGGAAGGTTTTCAGCTGTTGTTCAGACCCAGTCCAAATGATTATAATATCATCAATTAAACGGTAGTAGGCCAGAGGCATGGTGGTGCAGGTGGATAGAAAGTCACTCTCAAGCTTGGCAATTAAGAGATTCAACTAGTTCCATTCCACCATCAACCTGACGCTCAATTACTCCTTGTCTGAAATAAACTTCCTGGACGCAGTCATCAAGATACAGGACAACAAAATTGAGACATCACTGTATCGGAAACCAATTGACTGCTCTACCTACCTAAGATATCATTGCATATGTTCAAACCCTGCAGATAGAGACAAACACCTAGGGGGCCTCAAAAACACATTCTTGAGGCAGAGTTACCATCCAAGAACAGTTGAAAACCAAATCACCAGGGCCACCAGAATACCAAGATCGGATTTATTAAAATACAATACCAAACAGGAAAACAACCGGGTGCCTCTGGTCATCACATATAACCCACACCTGGAGACTCAGAGAGGAATCACATGCAAATTACATCCACTACTGCAAAAAAAACAACTGTCTAAAATCCATATATCTAGACCCCCCTCTCCTGTGCTACAGACAGCCACCAAACCTCAGGAATATGGTTATTAGCAGCTCACTGTCACCTCCACCTAACAGGAACATTCCCATGTGGACAGAAAAGGTGCAAAACCTGCCCTCACATACTGACCACTGACAGGATGGAGATACCAAACTCTAACTGGGAATATAAAATCCCAGGTACATTCACCTATAACACACCTAATATAGTGTATTTAATAATGTGCACCAAATGTTCCACTGAAAATCTGTATGTTGGAGAGACCGGTCAGAAGCTCAGAATGAGAATTAATTCACATTGCCATACAATTAGAGAACAAAGGATGGACCTTCCCAAGCCAAAACATTTCTGCAATGAAGATCATAATATCACCAATGACGTGAAAATGTTGGTTTTAAGAGGGAATTTTAAATCAAGGAAACAGACGGATTTATGAGTACAAGAGCATGACTTTATTTAACACTCTGGAGAATGGAATGAATGTCTCACATGGGTTCATGTCATTCTACAGAAATCACTGAACTAAGACAGCCATAAAGATAAGAACCTGGGAACTGTGAATTGTTTACATGTATATACTAATAAGCCTCTTCCCCCCTCCCTCCTGAAATCCTATCCCTATGTGTCCTGTTGTACATAAATATGCATCCTTCAGAAATTGTTTTTAGTTATATCTGAAGAAGAAGCCAAAGAGCTTTGAAACGTTATATTCTGTCATCATTATGAGTTAGCCATTAAAAAAGGTATCATCTAATGAAGACTCAAGTTTTTTTGGCTTTTTTTTTTATATTTCATACCCACTGGCTAACACGGTACAAAAACAACCAGCACATTGTACTCTTTTTAAATGAATTGGACCCTTTTTAAAAATAACATACCTCTTTATAATTATACATAGCCAGGTCTGAAATTGCATGAGCATCAGATACCCTAAGTTGGGAAAACTCAGGGACACAGACTCCTACAAAAAAAAAAAAAAAAATACGTTGGAATCTCATTGATGGAATCAATCAAAATTACATTTGAATTTACAAGAATTTGAGATGAGATATATAGAAAACTAGCAGGAGGATCCAGCTTTGCACGCATATATTTAATTTTTTGTTTGTGTAGTGGCCCCATAAAAATTGCCCAGTTTTGCACTGGTCCATTTGTATGCCATTTGTGTGTGTGTGTGTGTTTGTCCATAAGCATCATATAATCATGTGTATCTCAGTTTGGATATCAGGTTAAAACCTGTGATCGGGTGTTATGGATACCTAGAGTAAAGCTGTGTGAATGTGAACTTGTATAACAGTGTCATCTACAGCGCCTGGGTTGTTATGGAAACATGGAATAAAATTCTGCTGTGTGATTGCATGTGTTCAACTGTGTATCTTATCCCCTGATGTTGAGTTGTGTATCTAACCCTCTGATGTGTGATACTGTGCTGAGCTGTGTACCTAATCCTCTGATGTTGTACTGTGCTTAGCTGTGTAGCTAATTCCCTGATGTGTGATGTTGTATGCTGACCTGTGTATCTAATCCATACATGTGTGATAGTGTGTGCTGAGCAGTGTATCTAATACCCTGGTGTGTGATAGTGCGTGCTGAGCTGTGTATCTAACTCTCTGATGTGTGTGCTACTGTTGTGTGTGTGTGTGTATATATATATATATACATATATATATATATATATATATATATATATATATATAAATATTTTTTTTCAATGACAGAACCACTAGACTGCAAGACACTGCAGTGAGGTCCACAAGCTCCTGAGGGCAGCTGTGTGCCTGAAACAGGCAGCAGTATGTCTGAACAGGGAGTAACACACGTGCACCAGTTAACTTCTCTGGGTGAATGCGTTTGTGCAGTTACAATGTGAACAGGCTGCAATGAGGTTTTAAACCAGTTAATTTCACAGGGTAACTGTGTTTGTGCAGCGTCAGTGTGAACAGGATGCAATGGAGATCTACACCAGTTGACCTCACTGGGCAAATGGGTTTGTGCAGCTTCAGTGTGAACAGGCTGCAATGGAGATTTACACCAGTTGACCTCACTGGGTAAATGGGTTTGTGCAGCTTCAATGTGAACAGGCTGCAATGAGGATTTACACCAGTTGACCTCACTGGCGATCTGCACCTGACAATAGGCTGCAGCTAAGGCTGCCTAAGAGGTTAAACGTTACCCCTGTCAGCAACACAAATGGCTCCACAACAGCTTGGAGTGGACAGTTACACATAGGCTTTTCTGATTCCCACTGGCAGAGCCAAGGGATCCTGTCTAGACCCCTAAACTGCTCCTGCCTATAACTGGAACCTGGCCTCAACCTCCTGACTCAAGTGTTTTTTGTGAAAGTGTGAGCACCGGACGGGCGTCGACTCACACTATATAAAGGGAATTCCCCGCCCAGCAGAGGCGGTGGCCATGACCACATCAGTCATGCGCAGTATGGCCAAAATGGGACTTAACCTCTGAGCGGCTCCGAAATGTCTTAGCATGCTCAGTAGGGAAAAAGCTGGACTTATATACCAGTCGCCTCACTGTCCGACATCGAGGGCGAGAGTTGGTTTGGCCCACAGGTGATGCTGTGCGCCTGAAGGCAAACCTACGGGAGCCCATCGTAACAGTGTGATACTGTGCTGAGCTGTGTATCTATACCGCAGATGTGTGTTGGTGTGTGTTGTCCTGTGTATCTAATACTCTGATGAGTGATAGTGTGTGCTGAGCTGTGTTTCTAATTCCCTGATGTGTGATACTGTGTTCTGAGCTGTGTATCCAATCCTGTGATGTGTATACACAGATCCTCTGATCCTCTGATGTGTGTTCAGATATCAGTGTTGGATTGTGCATATGGAGTGTCCATGTGTATGGCAGTTGGAATATGAGTGAAAGACTTGCAGGTTTGTATTGGCTAATGTGTGTTATTGTTTTGGGAATAGTGTATCTCAGGAATGGTACGTCCGAGAGAGTTGAGACCCAGTCTAAATCCTTCCCGTACATGCGATGTATCCAGTCGTTTGGTTGTGCATAGTGGACAGACAGACAGAAACTCGTTTATATATATATTAGAGATATACATACAGATAAGACTCAAAACAAGATTTTAAATATATGTATCACATGGACTGAACAAGTCTGAACTGTTTAAATACCTAAAAATACAAACACACATGAGATAGCTTAAGGCCTCAACACAGTACTTTGAAACTGCAACTCTTTTCTGCATGGGTATAGTATTTCTGTATCCTTTTATTTAAAGGGATTCTACCATTAAAAATCCTTTTTTTCTTGTTAACACGTTAGAATAGCCTTTAGAAAGGCTATTCGTCTCTTTTTTAGAAGTCGTCTCTGACCCGCAATTCAGTAGAAATACCAGTTTTCACCTGTATGCAAAGTAGTTCTCTTGCAGCACTGGGGCGTCTCCAATGCTGCCAGAGAACTCTCTCCTGCCACTTCTCCATCTGCAACAGCAACCGCGTCTTCTTCCGGCTGGGGGTCACACTCCGCTCTTGTGTGCATGCGCAGTACGCTCCTGTAGTTCTCCGTAGAACTACAGGAACTACAGGAGCATACTGTGCATGCGTGCAAGAGCGGAGTGTGACCCCCAGCCGGAAGAAGACGCGGTTGCTGTTGAAGATGGAGGCGTCGCTGGAGAGAGTTCTCTTGCAGCAACTGTAACGTATTGTAAGGGCATCTTGGAGAGCACGGCTTGTGGGCGGACTCCAACCCCCTGATACGGCAGTAGACGACAATAAGAGACGCCAGCTGCATCCAAGGTGCCAATTTAGAACAAGGATCCCCGATGCCTAGCAGAGTGAATTCAAGGCCGGAAGAGGACGCGGGGTCGCTGCGCAGGGAGAAGAATCCAGCCCGACCCTCACTCATGTATTGGTAAGTAGAATTTGATCGAATGTTGCCTACCCCTGAAACGACTATAATGGGGTTCAAAACCCATTCAAACAGTCGAACTGTGTGCGACTGTTCGAATCGGATTTCGAACCCCGAACATTTTAGTGTTTGCTCATCTCTAATAGCTATGTCTATACCGTCCACCAAGCTAGTTTTCACTGTACACCTAGTGGAAGGTACCCGTACTATATCTGCCAAGGCGTGCGTAGACTCAGGAGCAGACGGGGTCTTTATGTCATCTGAGTTTGCACGCAAGAAAGGCATTCCATTGGTGTTTCTACCACAGCCAACTAAGGTATGAGTCGTGAATGGCTCTATCTTATCTGTGGAGATCACACAGCAGACGGTACTGCTAGTTATGACACTCCCCTCCCAACATAGGAAGACCATTTATTTTTTGTCTCTGCATGAGGGTATGGATGATCTCCTCCTGGGTCTCCCGTGGCTTCGCCAACACTCTCCACAAATTAACTGGGTCACTGGAGAGATATTGTCCTGGAGTGAGCACTGTCATCAGCACTGCCTATTACAAGCTGAGGGGATCACTCTCCAACCCGCGACCGTAGATTTGACAGATTCACAGCACCGTCCCTGTGATAGCCCCATAGAGTTGGTCCCTGGGGTCATGCCTCCTAGGAGACATGTGTGTCCCTCATCGGTGCCGAGTCTGGGGCCACTGAGACGGAACAACTTGTTATTCCTTCCAGAAGGTTTTGGTGGTCTCACCCCTCTTCCAAGAATAGGGGAAGCCAGATAAGACTTTTGTGCCATCCAATAGGCATCGGGAGATGCTCGCCTGGGCGCACTCCTCACGCATTGGGGAACATTTTAGCGGCAGGAGAACGCAGGAACTCCTGGGCAGATCATATTTCCATCCTGGAATGGCTCGTGATTAGAGATGAGCGAACAGTGTTCTATCGAACACATGTTCGATCGGATATCAGGGTGTTCGCCATGTTCGAATCGAATCGAACACCACGTGGTAAAGTGCGCCAAAATTCGATTCCCCTCCCACCTTCCCTGGCGCCTTTTTTGCACCAATAACAGCGCAGGGGAGGTGGGACAGGAACTACGACACCGGGGGCATTGAAAAAAATTGGAAAAAGTCATTGGCTGCCGAAAACAGGTGACCTCCATTTTAGACGAATAGTGGATTTCAAATCCGGGTCATATGAGAATGTGAACTTTGTGACTATGAGACAGGGATAGCTGTACAGGCAGGGATAGCTAGGGATAACCTTTATTTAGGGGGGAATGTTATTAAAAATAACTTTTTGGGGCTCTATCGGGTGTGTAATTGTGATTTTTGTGAGATAAACTTTTTCCCATAGGGATGCATTGGCCAGCGCTGATTGGCCGAATTCCGTACTCTGGCCAATCAGTGCTGGCCAATGCATTCTATTAGCTTGATGAAGCAGAGTGTGCACAAGGGTTCAAGCGCACCCTCGGCTCTGATGTAGCAGAGCCGAGGCTGCACAAGGGTTCAAGCGCACCCTCGGCTCTGATGTAGGAGAGCCGAGGGTGCACTTGAACACTTGTGCACCCTCAGCTCTGCTACATCAGAGCCGAGGGTGCGCTTGAACCCTTGTGCACACTCTGCTTCATCAAGCTAATAGAATGCATTGGCCAGCGCTGATTGGCCAATGTATTCTATTAGCCTGATGAAGTAGAGCTGAATGTGTGTGCTAAGCACACACATTCAGCTCTACTTCATCGGGCTAATAGAATGCATTGGCCAGCGCTGATTGGCCAGAGTACGGAATTCGGCCAATCAGCGCTGGCCAATGCATTCTATTAGCCCGATGAAGTAGAGCTGAATGTGTGTGCTAAGCACACACATTCAGCACTGCTTCATCACGCCAATACAATGCATTAGCCAGTGCTGATTGGCCAGAGTACGGAATTCGGCCAATCAGCGCTGGCTCTGCTGGAGGAGGCGGAGTCTAAGATCGCTCCACACCAGTCTCCATTCAGGTCCGACCTTAGACTCCGCCTCCTCCAGCAGAGCCAGCGCTGATTGGCCGAATTCCGTACTCTGGCCAATCAGCACTGGCTAATGCATTGTATTGGCGTGATGAAGCAGTGCTGAATGAGTGTGCTTAGCACACACATTCAGCTCTACTTCATCGGGCTAATAGAATGCATTGGCCAATCAGCGCTGGCCAATGCATTCTATTAGCGTGAACTGAGTTTGCACAGGGGTTCTAGTGCACCCTCGGCTCTGCTACATCAGATTGCTACATCTGATGTAGCAGTGCCGAGTGTGCATCAGATGTGTAGTTGAGCAAAACTGACTCAGCACTGCTAAGTCTGCATTCGCATAGGAATGCATTGGCCAGCCTTCGGCCAATCAGCGCTGGCTCTGCCGGAGGAGGCGGAGTCTAAGGTCGGACCTGAATGGAGACTGGTGTGGAGCGATCTTAGACTCCGCCTCCTCCAGCAGAGCCAGCGCTGATTGGCCGAATTCCGTACTCTGGCCAATCAGCACTGGCTAATGCATTGTATTGGCGTGATGAAGCAGTGCTGAATGTGTGTGCTTAGCACACACATTCAGCTCTACTTCATCGGGCTAATAGAATGCATTGGCCAGCGCTGATTGGCCAGAGTACGGAATTCGGCCAATCAGCGCTGGCTCTGCTGGAGGAGGCGGAGTCTAAGATCGCTCCACACCAGTCTCCATTCAGGTCCGACCTTAGACTCCGCCTCCTCCAGCAGAGCCAGCGCTGATTGGCCGAATTCCGTACTCTGGCCAATCAGCACTGGCTAATGCATTGTATTGGCGTGATGAAGCAGTGCTGAATGTGTGTGCTTAGCACACACATTCAGCTCTACTTCATCGGGCTAATAGAATGCATTGGCCAGCGCTGATTGGCCGAATTCCGTACTCTGGCCAATCAGCACTGGCTAATGCATTGTATTGGCGTGATGAAGCAGTGCTGAATGTGTGTGCTTAGCACACACATTCAGCTCTACTTCATCGGGCTAATAGAATGCATTGGCCAATCAGCGCTGGCCAATGCATTCTATTAGCGTGAACTGAGTTTGCACAGGGGTTCTAGTGCACCCTCGGCTCTGCTACATCAGATTGCTACATCTGATGTAGCAGTGCCGAGTGTGCATCAGATGTGTAGTTGAGCAAAACTGACTCAGCACTGCTAAGTCTGCATTCGCATAGGAATGCATTGGCCAGCCTTCGGCCAATCAGCGCTGGCTCTGCCGGAGGAGGCGGAGTCTAAGGTCGGACCTGAATGGAGACTGGTGTGGAGCGATCTTAGACTCCGCCTCCTCCAGCAGAGCCAGCGCTGATTGGTCGAGTTCCGTACTCTGGCCAATCAGCACTGGCCAATGCATTTCTATGGGGAAAAGTTAGCTTGCGAAAATCGCAAACTGACAGGGATTTCCATGAAATAAAGTGACTTTTATGCCCCCAGACATGCTTCCCCTGCTGTCCCAGTGTCATTCCAGGGTGTTGGTATCATTTCCTGGGGTGTCATAGTGGACTTGGTGACCCTCCAGACACGAATTTGGGTTTCCCCCTTAACGAGTTTATGTTCCCCATAGACTATAATGGGGTTCGAAACCCATTCGAACACTCGAACAGTGAGCGGCTGTTCGAATCGAATTTCGAACCTCGAACATTTTAGTGTTCGCTCATCTCTACTCGTGATGTCAGGGTTTTTGTGCAGGCATGTGTGCCCTGCGCCTGTAATAAACCCTCTAGGGAGTTGCCCGCAGTGGGCCACGGAGGTGCGGTTAGTGTGGGATTCCGCACAGAAGGCTCCTTCTGCTTCTAAAGTGAGAAGGCGAACCACGGCTGACGCACCAGGTCTTATTGCGACTTTTGAAGGGGGGGGGGTGCTAGGAGGGGGGATAATTTTAGGATGGGCTCCCGCAGGTTGACCTCCCAGCTCACAGCGACACCTGCAGGCCAATCCAGCTCCCGTCCTCGGCGTCGTGCAGTTAGGGGTGTGGAGGCTAAGTCCCATTTCTTCCCTACTGAGCATGCTTGTACCTTTTTGAGTCGCACAGGGGCTAAGTCCCATTTCTTCCCTACTGAGCATGCTCGTACCTTTTGGAGTCGCATGGAGGCTAAGTCCCTTTCTCCCCCTACTGAGAGTGTGCGGTGAAGTCAATGCCACCGCCCTGTGGGGTGGGGACTTGCTTTTATATAGTGTGAGTCGATGCCCGCCGGGCACTCCCACTTTAATAACTAAAATTCTTTGAGACAGGAGGTCAGGGCTCGGTTCCGGTGTTAGGCAGGTTGCCAGACTAGGCTGCTAGGATAGCATTCCTTGGCACAACTAGGGCACTGCCGTTAGGGACCAGAAAGCTGACTTAACTGCCTGTTCTAATCAAAGATACCTGAGTGCATTATCCCTGCTAGGCATGTAGCCTGACTGAGGGCTCTGTGCAGTGATTGCTGTTCCAGCCCATGGTGCTGCCAGCAGGGCTCTATGGAATATACTATTGCCCGTGTATTGACACAGTAGCTCCTAGCTGTTGTGGAGCATTTTTGTGTTGCTGATCAGGGGGGATGTTTAACCGCTGACAGCCTTTACTTAATAGCACCTACACACAGGTCTTTTCACACTAAACCTGCACAAACACAACTACCCAGTGCCTTAAATGGTAGTTTGTACTTCAGGCCGCACACACTAACCGTGCCTGTGAGTTAACTGATACAGTGTGTATTGCATCTTATAATCTGCTGCTGTGCTCAGTGAGACGGCTGCCCTCCTGGGGCTTGTGGACCTCACTGCAGTGTCTTGCAGTCTAGAGGTTCTGTCAAACATTATCTCTCTATATTATAAAAATGAATTCTTGTCTGTCTGTCTGTCTGTTTTCTAATGCGAACCAAACGACTGGACCAATCTTCACCAAATTTGGTACAGAGATACTTCAGATATCCGGGAAGGTTTAAGACGAGACTCCAACTCGCTCAGACGTACCGTTGCTGAGATACAGCATTCCAAACACAGTGCCCCCCCCCCCCCCTTAGCCAATACAAACCTGCAAGACTTTCGAGTAACAAGAAAAAAAGTTACGTTACAGCTCACCCTGTAACGTATTGTAAGGGCATCTTGGAGAGCACGGCTTGTGGGCGGACTCCAACCCCCTGATACGGCAGTAGACGACAATAAGAGACGTCAGCTGCATCCAAGGTGCCAATTTAGAACAAGGATCCACGAGGTTAAAAATTAACTCTTTATTCTTCCATATTAAAAAAGTTACAGGTGTAACTGTACAGGTTAGTCTGGTACAAGCCTACGCGTTTCGGGCGCTATGCGGCCCTTCTTCTCGGCTGCAAAACTTTCACTCATACTCCAACTGCAATACACACTGTCACTCCACATGCACAATACAACACTGATATCCAAACTGAGATACACGCATCAGAGGATTAGATACACAGATCAGCACACAGTATCACACGCCAGAGGATTAGATACACGGGTCTGCACACAGTCCCACACACCAGAGGATGAAATACGCACTTCTGCACACAGTTCCACACACTGAAGGATTTGATACGTGCATCTGCACACGGTTCCACATGCCGAAGGATTAGATACAGGCGTCTACACACAGTTCCACACTCCAGAGGATTAGATACGCGCGTCTGCGCAGAGTACCACATACCGTAGGATTAGATATACGCGTCTACACACAGTTCCACACTCCAGAGGATTAGATACGCGCATCTGCACACATTTGTACACGCCATAGGATTAGATACACGCGTCTGCACACAGTACCACATGCAGTAGGATTAGATACGCGCGTCTACACATAGTTCCACACGCCGAAGGATTAGATACGCGCCTCTGCACACAGTACCATACGGGGGAGGATTAGATACACGCGTCTACACACAGTACCACATGCCATAGGATTAGATACGCGCATCTGCACACAGTACCACATGCCAGGGGATTGGATACACGCGTCTACACACAGTTCCACACGCCGTAGGGTTAGATACGTGCCTCTTCACACAATACCACACAGGGGAGGATTAGATACACGTGTCTTCACACAGTTGTACACGCCATAGGATTAGATACACGCGTCTGCACACAGTACCACATGCCATAGGATTAGATACACGCGTCTACACACAGTACCACATGCCGTAGAATTAGATACACGGGTCTGCACACAGTCCCACACACCAGAGGATTAAATATGCACTTCTGCACACAGTTCCATACACTGAAGGATTTGATACGTGCGTCTGCACACGGTTCCACATGCCGAAGGATTAGATACAGGCGTCTACACACAGTTCCACACTCCAGAGGATTAGAACGCGAGTCTGCACACATTTGTACATGCCATAGGATTAGATACACGCGTCTGCACAGAGTACCACATGCCGTAGGATTAGATACACGCATCTACACACAGTTCCACACTCCCTCCAGAGGATTAGATACGTGTGTGTGTGCACACAGTACCACACTTTGGAGAATTAGATACATACCTCTGCACACAGTACCACAAGCCAGAGAATTAGATACGCGTCTTAGCACACAGTATCACACGGGGGATGATTAGATACGTGCGTCTGCACACAGTACCACACGGGGGAGGATTAGATACACGTGTCTTCACACAGTACCACATGCCGTAGCATTAGATACGCGCCTCTTCACACAATACCACACAGGGGTGGATTAGATACACGTGTCTTCACACAGTTGTACACACCATAGGACTAGATACACGTGTCTGCACACAGTACCACATGCCATAGGATTAGATACGCGTGTCTACACACAGTACCACATGCCGTAGGATTAGATACACACGTCTGCACAGAGTACCACATGCCTGCCGTAGGATTAGATACACGCATCTACACACAGTTCCACACTCCAGAGGATTAGATACGCGCGTCTGCACACAGTTGTACACGCCATACGATTAGATACACGCGTCTGCACACAGTACCACATGCAGTAGGATTAGATACGCGTGTCTACACATACTTCCACACGCCAAAGGACTAGATACGCGCCTCTTCACACAATACCACACAGGGGAGGATTAGATATGTGTGTGTGCACACAGTATCACACTTTGGAGGATTAGATACATGCCTCTGCACACAGTACCACAAGCCAGAGAATTAGATTCGCGCATCTGCACACAGTACCACACGGGGGAGGATTAGATACGTGCGTCTACACACAGTACCACATGCCGTAGGATTGGATACGCGCGTCTACACACCATTCCACATGCCGTAGGATTAGATATGCGCCTCTTCACACAATACCACACAGAGGAGGATTAGATACACGTGTCTTCACACAGTTGTACACGCCATAGGATTAGATACACGCGTCTGCACACAGTATCACATGTCATAGGATTAGATACGCGCGTCTACACACAGTACCACATGCCGTAGGATTAGATACGTGTGTCTGCACACAGTACCACATGCCGTAGTTTTAGATATGTGCGTCTACACACAGTTCCACACTCCGTAGGATTAGATACACGCCTCTTCACACAATACCACACGGGGGAGGATTAGATACGTGCATCTGCACACAGTACCACACGACCAAGGGTTAGATGTGTGTGTCTGCATACAGTTACATACGCTGAAGGATTAGATACGTGTGTCTGCTCTAAGTACCACACGCTGGAGGATTATATACGCATGTCTTCACATAGTACCACCACCAGAGGATTAGATACACGTTTCTACACACAGTATCACACGGGGAAGGATTAGATATGCGCATCTTCACACAGTTCCATACGCTGGAGGATTAGAAACGCACGTCTGCACACTGTACCACATGCCGTAGTATTAGATACATGCATCTGCACACAGTTTCACACGCCGGAGGATTAGATACGCGCGTCTGCACACAGTACCATATGCCTGGGAATTGGATACATGCGTCTGCACACAATACCACATGCCAGAGGATTGGATACGTGCATCTGCACACAGTTCCACACACCAGAGGATTAGATAAGCAGGTCTGCACACAGTACCATTATGCCGTAGGATTAGATACGTGCATCTGCTTACAGATCCACACGCCAGAGGATTAGAAACGCGCGTCTGCACACAGTTGTACACGCCATAGGATTAGATACACGCGTCTGCACACAGTTCCACACGCCGTAGGATTAGATACGCGCCTCTTCACACAATACCACACAGGGGAGGATTAGATACGTGCATCTGAACAAAGTACCACACTTTGGAGGGTTAGATACAGGTCTCTGCACACAGTACCACATGCCAGAGAATTAGATACGCGTCTCAGCACACAGTTCCACATGGGGGAGGATTAGATACGTGCATATGCACACAGTACCACACGCCAGAGTATTAGATACGCGCATCTGCACACAGTACCACATGCCAGAGTCATTTCACTTACTGGAGGATTAGATACGCGCCTCTTCACACAATACCACACGGGGAGGATTAGATATGTGCATCTGCACAAAGTACCACACCAACAAGGATGGGATACTTGCATCTAAACACAGTACTACACAGGGAAGGATTAGATACAGCTTTACTTCAGGTATCCATAGCAATTAATCACAGGTTTTTCACTGACATCCAAAATGAGATACACATAATCACATGATGCTTATGGACATACACAGAAACAACATACAAAATACATCAGTGCAAAATTTGACAATTCTTATGGGGCCACTACACAAACATAAAATGTTATATACCCGTGCGAAGCCGGGTCCTCCCTCTAGTAATTTTATATATACAGACAGAACCGTAACAACTGTGCTGTCTTGTGCACACCAACACAGTTTAATTCTATGACAGAGCAGGGAGCTACATATCCTCTTTGACCTGTGAGCGCCGTCCACTGCCTTTTCTTCTACATTGTTCTCTCCCGGTTTACCTAGCAATTGGTATCTGCAGGGCATCCTGCTTCCTCCAGCTGGGTACAGAGGCTCCGTACATGGTTATGAACGATTTTCACAACCACAACAGGTGAGAGGCCATCTGTTCAATTGCTGTTATTATTTTGATCCTCCAATGGGAAGTCACTACCCTACTGCGCTATAAGGTTTCTCGGGGACTGTTCTTGTTTTTTTGAGCCACTGTCAGAAGGGTGTTCCTGGCAATCTAGCTGGGCTGTGATGAATGCCCTCACCTGACTCATCCATAACCTTGTATTGTGAGATGGGGCATCTTACCGAACAGCAGTTATGCTAAGCTGTATTATTATTTATTTATTATGCTTACTTGTATAGCGCCATCATATTCCGCAGCGCTTTACAGACATTGACAGTCACTGTCCCATTTAGGGCTCACAATCTACAGTCCCTATCAGTATGTCTTTGGCGTGTGGGAGGAAACCGGAGTACCTGGAGGAAACCCACGCAAACACGGGGAGAACATACAAACTCCTTGCAGATGTCATCCTTGTGCTTTATTCGAACCCAGGACTCCAGCGCTGCAAGGCTGCAGTGCTAACCACTGAGCCACCGTGCTGCCCAAGCTGTGAGGAATGCCACTACAATTGTGCAATGATTAGTCCTGGGGGACGTTCCTCACAGCTTAGCATCATCGCTGGATGGTAAAAAATGACTTTTCTGATGTTACAGAGCTATGGACAAGTACTGTCAGGAGGGACGTTCTTCACAGCCCAGCTAGACTGTCAGGAACACCCTTCTGACAGTGGGCAGACATTGGTAACGGCACCAATATCTCTTGCTCTATGGCAAATAACAGGAAAGCTGACAATGCGCTGGATTTAGCGCACTGTCATTTTTCTAGCAGTATATAAAACCGCATGTGCCCGAGGATATGAAAGGTCCTCTTTAAGTATGCAAAAATAGATAATTTGGTGGAAGTTTTGAAAAATTTGCAATTTAAAAAGTGTGAAATTATCTACTTTTCTATACAGACATACCACACAAATGAGTTCATAAAAAATAAATAAAAAAATAATAATTCAAAAATCGTTTGATATTACTTGCCCAATAAATTCAGAAACAATAGGATAGATGAGTATAACTATCGTAGGACGTATTAAAAAGCTAAACTTTATTAATATCAATTAAAAGTATATATCAAAAGACGACAACCACACAGTATCAGACTATGGCATTGGTAATTAATGAAACCTCTGGGTATAATACAGCCCCAGAAGTAATACTAGCATCAACTACCGGTAATCCACTTTCTGTTTACATCCCAAACATCAGGAACTAGTACCACTGTGTTAGGACAGTGCGGCAGCTGAAGCCAAGGGGTCGGGTTGCAGCCTGCTCCTCTGTTGTTGTGTCTTGCCGGCTGTCACCCTTTCCTACTTGAAGCAGCCCTATGTAACAGGGGTTAACTTCCTTGCAGCAGCTGGGCGTGGTTGGTGGTCTGACTGTCAGTGTGTCAGCCAATGTGCGACCAGGGTGGGCAGCTGGGCTGGTTGGTTGGGGCTGCCCTCCCCTATTTAAGGAGGCAGGTGGCTCAGCCCACTGCCCTAGACTCATTCCAGATCCTCATTTCAGAATTGTCGTGTGCATAGTTCCAGTGCTGTTGCTTTGTAGTTGGCCTTAGTTAGAATTTACCTTTAGATAGAATCACACCTTAGTTCTCTGGCAGCAAGCTGCCTTGTTTCAGATTGCACTGGTAGAACATACTCTGAATTGGTCATTGTCTAGCTCAGAGGTTCTGACTAGACTGTTATTTCTTTAGCGGCTACTCTGAGCTGCAGAGGATGTATCTGGGTAAGAAAATATGCAAATCTATTCTCCAGGATGTAATTAGGAGAAAAGTGCACTCTGTACGCAGCCCTCTAGAGGGCAGCATCCTTAACATCATGCATGACTCAGTTAAAAAGTCTTTTTAATCATGATGTGGATTTAATTGCCAAATTAGTATTTCTATCCCAAAAGGGACAGATTCCCAGCTATGGACAGCGCTGTTTCGGCCTATTGGGCCATCCTCAGCATAGTGTAGGGATACTGAATTGGCAGAGTCAGAGACTATAGACCAGGGTCAGGGGATAATCATACACATCAGGGAGAGTGTTTGCCTACATAGGCAGTACAGAGACTTACAAGTCATTCCTGCTCCTCTAGGGATTCTGGGTAAAAAAAAATATGCAAATCTATTCTCCAGGATGTAATTAGGAGAACAGTGCACTCTGTACACAGCCCTCTAGAGGATGTCTCTGTGAGGCTAACAGAGCACACCCAGTTGGTGGAGTAGTCCAGCAGTGACGCAAACTGAAGGGCCTTGCTCACACCAGGGTAGCTCTGTGGCTCAGAGCTCAGTTGGGCTCTGCAGGTTATTATTTATTATTTTTTTTTAGTTAACCTGTTGACCATAACACACTGTTGCCCGTTTGCAGCCTAATAGTCTAGCTACTGATATTGATATAAAGCAACTAGATGAGGCCCACACAAAACATTCACAGACCCAACAAAGACCAATACAGTAATACAGCATACTGCTGAGCTACTAGTTGTTATAGCCACACATGGCATGAATACTCCCATATGGCCTAACAGCATATGATGTTTATCCCTACTGCGATCACTATGCATTAGTGGCTGTTTCGGAGCTAGTGGTAATTGCCTAAAACTAGAAGACTAAACATATAATTGAGGGGTAAACTAGGGGTAATTCTATCTATCTATTGCTAATTGCAGGATAGCAGGATAGCGTCTAACATAACTACCCCTCTTGCTCCCCCAGCGGCACTGATGTCTGGTCGTAAGGGGTCGCGGGAAGGAAGGCCTAATATAGTATCAACTCCGTCTGTGGCACACAACGGCCTATCAAATAGCATGTGGGTTGCTCCTAGATCTACAGCAGGGATCCTTAAATTTTTTAAACGGTGGGCCAGTTCACTGTCCCTCGGACCACTGTCGGGCCGAAATATAGTTTAAAGGGATTCTACCATTAAAATCACATTTTTTCTCGATAATACATGCTATGCTTCTCCTACCCCGTCGTTCGGTTAAAATTCAGTTTTCCATTTGTATGCAAATGAGTTCTCTCGCAACACTGGGGGCATCCAAGGGGGGATGCCCCCAGTGCTGCGAGAAAACCAATTCGCTTACCGACAGAAAACGGAATTTTAGGGGCCACACGGTGGCTCAGTGGTTAGCACTGCAGCCTTGCGGCGCTGGAGTCCTGGTGTTCAAATCCCACCAAGGGCAAAAACAAAAAACATCTGCAAGGAGTTTGTATGTTCTCCCCGTGTTTGCATGGATTTCCATCCCATATTCCAAAAAAGACATACTGATAGGGAAAAATGTACATTGTGAGCTCTATGTGGGGCTCACAATCTACATTAAAAAAAAAAAAAAGAAAACAGAATTTTAACTGAACGGTAGCGCGGAGAAGATATCTAAAGGTAGGAGAAGAATAGCCTTTCTTAACGACAAAAAAAAAAGTTTTTAATGGTAGCATCCCTTTAAAGCTGACTGCCCAGCTGAATGCACACACCAGACACAAGTGTGAATGCCCCCTGAGGTGTTATTTATCTTACAGTAAGATATTATAGTGCTTACTCCAGGGGGCATAGGTAGGGTCTGGGATCCAGGACGTCAGCAGGCACTAAACCAAACCAGTGAGGTGGTTTTGCCCACTGTAATTTGGGCTGCCTCAGGTCAGGTAACGTTGCTATGGTGACCTGACTGACGAAGTGACGCAGAGGGGCATAGCCGGAGGGGCACAATTGACTATATCAGGCCGGGCCAGGCCATAGAGACAGCGCGC
The DNA here is from genome assembly GCF_031893055.1 of Leptodactylus fuscus. Taxonomy (NCBI): domain Eukaryota; kingdom Metazoa; phylum Chordata; class Amphibia; order Anura; family Leptodactylidae; genus Leptodactylus; species Leptodactylus fuscus. The sequence continues at coordinate 74,195,250 of NC_134267.1, read as the reverse complement.
TTCACTTTACTGATTGGAGGGCACTTCTCCTGATGTCTGCGCAATCTGCTCTGTTTCCGGTGTCCACCTGTGTCCTCCTGTCACATTGCATGTATGCGATGTAAGGAGGATACCGGAGGCAGATCACCAGTATCCTCCTTATATCGCTTACATGCGATGTGATAGGAGGACACAGGTGGACACTGGAGACAGAGCAGATCGCGCAGACATCAGGAGCAGTGCCCTCCAATAGGGAAAGTGAAGCGTGCTTCATGGCCTGGCCCGAGCTCCCCAGGAGCTTCATTATAAATGCACGCCTGTCGGCGGTGCCAACGTGCCGGACAGATGTGCTCGGCGGGCCGCATGTGGCCCACGGGTCGTAGTTTGAGGACCCCTGATCTACAGGATACCTCGCACATACTAAATGACAACAAAACTGCGATCCTACTGACAATTGCGATAGTCAGAATGCCGCTACAGGTGAAACAGACCAAACTTAGCCCGACACCTTGTTTATACACCGACCTAGAGAGTAACAATCCCAAATAAAGAACCTACACAGGCAAACACCCCAAGTACAGGGAAAAGCACCTCATACATGGCGCCATGTAAAGATACAATACCCATAACTATATGAGAAACAATTCACAATGTAGACATGATTAAAACAGAAGGGGCACAAAACTCTCAGGCTATATCTTTATACATACACCACCCGCTCTAATATTGTCACAACAGAGCGCCCTAGTTCCATTAACCATGGAAAGAGGGTAAAGAGTGGCTATTATCAAAAAGGGGTAGAACAAACATAGAGAGAACGTCGCATCATTATACCCATAAATGTTTAGAATAAGCATGCATAGAAGATACCGTCATTAAGACCCCAGGGTTTTGTAGTTTTTAGTATCTTGCTTCCCTCTGGAGAAGTTTACGGTCGAAATCTCCTCCTCTTGCAGAGGAATGGACCAATTCAACTCCCTGGAACCTAAGCACAGATGTATTACCACCATGCTTCTCACAATTGTGGCATGCTATAGGGGTATCTTTCTGGCGGCCAATATGGTTTATGTAATCCCTTATCCTCCTGCGGAACTCACAAATGGTTTTGCCCACATACTGAGTCCCGCAGGAGGAACAGGTGGCCAAGTATATGACACCTTGATTCTTACAATTGATGAAATTTCTGTTAGTATATTCCACATTAGTCACATTACTCCTAAAGGTTTTACCAGGTAGCATGGAGCAGAATGCCCAGCATGAGTCGAATGCGTATGTTCCCACCAGTGCTTTAGTATGTCTACCTAACCAGTGGTCCGTGGAAGATAGTGCCAAATAGCTTTTCACCAATCTGTCCTGTAAGTTTTGTCCCCTCCTATAGGTGACTAGTGGATGGTCACTGATTTGGGGGCCTATGTCAGAATCCGATTTTAAAATATCCCAGGTATTCCTCAGCACTTGAAGTACTTCTGTTGGCTGAGTCAAAAGTAGCTATAATTCGCGTATCGCCAGATTCAGATTTTTCAACAGGTAACAGTAACGATGCCCAATCTCGTGATAGAGCTTCTTGATGTGCTCTCCGCAACACCCCATCCAGGTAACCCCGGTGCTGAAATCTCATGTGTAGATCACCCGCAGCCTAGAAACTACACACACACCAGGTCATACGGAGCTACCAAAGAATACCCCGCTTTCACAGTTGAAAGAATCAGGGAGAGGGACCAAGGGCCATTCTCTACCCTCAAGCTATTGAATAGGAAGCAACCCCTACAGGGATATTATACCCATATCGACTTATTTGTCCAGCTGGTCACGGTAGAGTTTAGGACACTTGTAATCTAAGGCAGGATGAAATGCAGGCTTTGTTATCTCTAGAAAAGAACCACAATCTGGTGTTTAAACCTGCTGATAAGGGGGGTAATGTGGTTGCACTTGATAAACACCAAGAGATGTGTTGGTCCCTTCTAAAAGATACAGAATGTTATAGGGTGTTCCCTAGGGAGGAGATCAGCAAGTTTGCAATAGAGTTCATACAGAGTCTAGATTAAGCATTACTTGCAGGGATCATTGATAAGAATGAGCATGAATACCTGGCGCCTCGACATCCAGTACAAGCATCTTTCTATGCGTTACCAAAGATCCAGGGGTCCCTTGCGTGGTAGACAAATAATAGGAAGTTTAACACAGAAAATCAGTGTCTGTTTAGATCAGATCTTGAGGCCTTTTGTGCTGGGGCTCACCTCTTATACAATGGACATCTTGAACAAGATTGATGGTGTCACATTAGAGGAAGACGTGAAGTTTGCGAGTCTGGATGTCGAGGCACTGTACTCCTCAATCCCTCACAAGAAGGGCTATAAGGCGATCTGTTACTATATGAGGTCTAGGAGAATTGAGTTGCAGGTGCATAATAACTTCATTATGGCTTCTCTCCGTGTTGGGAAAAAAAATGTTTTTCTGTTTGAGGGGCGGTCCTTCCACCAGCTGAGGGGCACAGCAGTGGGGAGCCCGGTGGCCCCCACGTATGCTAATTTGTTCCTCGGCTGGTGGGAGAAGACTGTAGTATTCACGGAGGAGAATTCACTATAGACCCGGCACATAGAATTTTGGGTCCAGTACATAGATTATATTTTATTCTCTGGAGGGGCTCAAGGGTGCAGTTCGAGCTATTTGTGGAGAACCTGAACGTCAACATGCTGGGCCTCAGATTTACCTCTGAAATGAGTTATAAGTTGCTTATCTTCCTAGACCTCAAGTTTATGAAGTTGAATGACAGGGGTATTGCCTCTACTATTTACCAGAAACTGACATCTACAAATAGCCTACTTGATTGGGGGAGTTGGCATCCCGAATCATTGAGGAGAGGGATCCCTGTCGGACAGTTTTTAAGAGCTTTGGGGAGCTTTTGTTCAATGTAGTGATCTGTTCAATCATTTTTCAGAGAGGGGCTTTCCTAGTAAGGTTATTAATACAACTTTTAGGAGGGCTTGAGACACTATTCGGAGTAGAATGGAGAACAGGCTAGGGTTATTGGAAGATATAATCATCATCATCGGCAGGTCAGAGAAATACTGCAGAAATATTGGAGGATACTGAGAGCAGATTGCGAGATTGGAAAGGAGGTGGGCCCAAGACTGAGTATAACATTTAGACGAGGAAGAAACCTTAAAGACGGCTTGATACACAGTTATCTACCCCAAGAGCTGAGGGTGACTGGTTGTCGAGAGATTAACAAATGGGTACATTTAGCTGTGGGAAATGTTCAGCGTGTCCATTTATCGAATTCAAGAAGAGCTTTAATAGTGCCTCTACAGGACATATCTTTAGGTGCAGAGATTTTGCCAACTGCGCAACTATGGGGGTGGTGTATCTCCTGAGTTGCCCCTGCCCACATAACTATGTGGGGAAAACACGGTGGCAACTCAGGAGAAGAATTAGGGATCATGTATGTGACATCTCTAATAAGCCATTAGCCAGGCATTTTGTTGTGTGTCACTCTGGATCTACAAAAGGACTAAGATTCCAGGTGGTTGAGATGGTCAAACCCCTGCTGAGAGGGGGGATTGGGACAGCCTGATACTTAGAAAAGAAGCCCAATGGATCTTTAGGCTTGAGACTCTTTATCCTAAAGGCCTCAATGAGCAACCTGACTATACCTGTTTTATAGCTTAGACATTGGGAAATAAGAGTTATATTCATTGGGGTATCTAATATTTATAGCCTTTTTATTGCTATCATCTCTTGCATAATAGTTTTGATAAATGCATCACTAGTGTTAAGGATTAGAGATGAGCGAACACTAAAATGTTTGAGGTTCGAAATTCGATTCGAACAGCCGCTCACTGTTCGTGTGTTCGAACGGGTTTCGAACCCCATTATAGTCTATGGGGAACATATACTCGTTAAGGGGGAAACCCAAATCCGTGTCTGGAGGGTCACCAAGTCCACTATGACACCCCAGGAAATGATGCCAACACCTCTGGAATGACACTGGGACAGCAGGGGAAGCATGTCTGGGGGCATCTAACACACCAAAGACCCTCTATTACCCCAACATCACAGCCTAACAACTACACACTTTACACACTCAATACCACCTTTCAGACAGTAGGAAAACACCTTGAAACATGTGTATTTGGCACTTGGAGTGAGGAGAGCTTGTCACCAGCAGTGAATTTGGCCCTTGTAGTAAGATGAGGTTGGCACCAACATTTGTTTTGAAAATCAGGGTGGATTGAGCCTCTAACCAGCAGAGTTTGGGCAAATTCATGGTGGAGGGAGCCTCTAAAAACCCCAGTTTGGACCAATTCATGGTGGAGGAAGCCTCTAAACATCCAAGTCTTGGGAAATTCATGGTGGAGGGAGCCTCTAAAAACCCCAGTTTGGACCAATTCACGGTGGAGGGAGCCTCTAAAAACCCCAGTTTGGACCAATTCATGGTGGAGGGAGCCTCTAAAACCCCCAGTTTGGACCAATTCATGGTGGAGGGAGCCTCTAACCAGCCCAGTTTGGACCAATTCATGGTGGAGGGAGCCTCTAACCAGCCCAGTTTGTACCAATTCATGGTGGAGGGAGCCTCTGAAAACCCCAGTTTGGCCAAATTCATGGTGGAGGGAGCCTCTAACCAGCCCAGTTTGGATCAATTCATGGTGGATGGAGCCTCTAAAAACCCCAGTTTGGACCAACTCATGGTGGAGGGAGCCTCTAACCAGCCCAGTTTGGACCAATTCGTGGTGGAGGGAGCCTCTAAAAACCCCAGTTTGGACCAATTCATGGTGGAGGGAGCCTCTAAAAACCCCAGTTTAGACCAATTCATGGTGGAGGGAGCCTCTAACCAGCCCAGTTTGGACCAATTCATGGTGGAGGGAGCCTCTAAAAACCCCAGTTTGGACCAATTCATGGTGGAGGGAGCCTCTAAACAGCCCAGTTTGGACCAATTCATGGTGGAGGGAGCCTCTAACCAGCCCAGTTTGGACCAATTCATGGTGGAGGGAGCCTCTAAACAGCCAAGTTTTGGGAAATTCATGGTGGAGGGAGCCTCTAAAAACCCCAGTTTGGACCAACTCATGGTGGAGGGAGCCTCTAACCAGCAGAGTTGTGGGAAATCAGGGTGGAGGGAGCCTCTAACCAGCAGAGTTGTGGGAAATCAGGGTGGAGGGAGCCTCTAACCAGCAGAGTTGTGGGAAATCAGGGTGGAGGGAGCCTCTAACCAGCAGAGTTGGGGGAAATCAGGGTGGAGGGAGCCTCTAACCAGCAGAGTTGGGGGAAATCAGGGTGGAGGGAGCCTCTAACCAGCAGAGTTGGGGGAAATCAGGGTGGAGGGAGCCTCTAACCAGCAGAGTTGGGGGAAATCAGGGTGGAGGGAGCCTAGTATTAGCAGAATTGTGCAACGCTTATGGTGGATGAGTATGAGGATGCTGAGGAATTGGAGAGGTTGAGCACAGACATGGAGTTTCATGTTGGGGTGCTTTACACAGGTGGGCACGAAAATGAAGGCTCTATCCAGTGGTGGTTCATTTTTATCAAAGTGAGCCGGTCGGCACTCTCAGCTGACAGACGGGTGCGCTTGTCAGTGATGATGCCACCGGCTGCACTGAACACCCTCTCAGATAGGACGCTGGCGGCAGGACAGGACAGCACCTCCAAGGCATATAGGGCAAGTTCAAGCCACAGGTCCAACTTTTTTTTTTAAATGTAGATTGTGAGCCCCACATAGAGCTCACAATGTACATTTTTCCCTATCAGTATGTCTTTTTTGGAATATGGGATGGAAATCCATGCAAACACGGGGAGAACATACAAACTCCTTGCAGATGGTTTTATGCCCTTGGTGGGATTTAAACACCAGGACTCCAGCGCTGCAAGGCTGCAGTGCTAACCACTGAGCCACCGTGTGGCCCAAGCCACAAGTCCAACTTCGACACCCAATACGTGTAGGGTGCAGAGGGATCGGAGAGGACAGGGCTGTGGTCGGAAAGGTATTCCCGCAACATGCGCCTATACTTCTCACGCCTGGTCACACTAGGACCCTCCGTGCCATCAAGGTGTCCCAGACCTTAGACAGTGTGCCCCTCGTTTGTGTGGACCGGTGAGAACTTGGTCGCCTACTGGAGGAACTGCCCTCCCTGCCGCCAACGTCACATGCTGGAAACATCTCTATCATATTCTGCACCAATTGCTTGTGGCAAGCATTGATGCGATTGGCCCTCCCCTCTACCGGAATAAAAGAGGAGATGTTGTTTTTATGCCGGGGGTCAAGGATAGCAAAGATCCAGTACTGGTTGTCCTCCATGATTTTGACAATACGCTTGTCAGTTGTAAAGCACCCCAACATGAACTCAGCCATGTCTGCCACAGTGTTAGTTGGGATGACTCCTCTGGCCCCACCGGAAAGTTCAATCTCCATTTCCTCCTCATCATCCATGTCTACCCATCCGCGCTGCAACAATGGGACGATTCGAAGTTGCCCGGAGCCATCACATCATCGGACAACTCTTCTTCCTCCTCCTCCTCCTCCTCCTCCTCCATTAAACGCGATGAAGCGGACAGATGTGTGGACCTACTCTCCAGCTGTGACGGATCGGATGCTATCCCTGACTCCTCTGTGTGATCTGAGTTATCCCTGATGTCAATCAGGGATTCTCTCAGAACACACAAGAGCGGGATTGTAAGGCTCACCATCGCATCCTCAGAGCTCACCCTCCTTGTGGACTCCTGAAACACTCGGAGGATGTCACAAAGGTCTCTCATCCATGGCCACTCATGGATGAGAAACTGAGGCAGCTGACTTTGTGGCACCCTAGGGTTTTGTAGCTGGTATTCCATCAAAGGTCTCTGCTGCTCAACCACTCTATTCAACATCTGAAACGTTGAGTTCCAGCGTGTGGGGACGTCGCACAAAAGCCGGTGTTGTGGCACATGCAGGCGTTGCTGGAGAGATTTTAAGCTAGCAGCGGCTACTGTCGACTTGCAAAAGTGGGCGCACATGCGCCGCACTTTCACCAGTAGCTCTGGAACATTGGGGTAGTTCTTTAGGAAACGTTGAACCACTAGTTTGAAGACGTGGGCCAGGCATGGAACATGTTGGAGTCCGGCAAGCTCCAGAGCTGCTACCAGGTTCCGGCCGTTATCACAAACGACCATGCCTGGGCCCAGGTGCAGCGGCTCAAACCATATTGCCGTCTCACCTCGGAGGCAGTGTGCTGTCTGTCCCCCAAGCTGATCAGCTTCAGCACGGCCTGATTCCAGGTGGTTGAGATGGTCAAACCCCTGCTGAGAGGGGGGATTGGGACAGCCTGATACTTAGAAAAGAAGCCCAATGGATCTTTAGGCTTGAGACTCTTTATCCTAAAGACCTCAATGAGCAACCTGACTATACCTGTTTTATAGCTTAGACATTGGGAAATAAGAGTTATATTCATTGGGGTATCTAATATTTATAGCCTTTTTATTGCTATCATCTCTTGCATAATAGTTTTGATAAATGCATCACTAGTGTTAAGGATTAGAGATGAGCGAACACTAAAATGTTCGAGGTTCGAAATTCGATTCGAACAGCCGCTCACTGTTCGTGTTTTCGAACGGGTTTCGAACCCCATTATAGTCTATGGGGAACATATACTCGTTAAGGGGGAAACCCAAATCCGTGTCTGGAGGGTCACCAAGTCCACTATGACACCCCAGGAAATGATGCCAACACCTCTGGAATGACACTGGGACAGCAGGGGAAGCATGTCTGGGGGCATCTAACACACCAAAGACCCTCTATTACCCCAACATCACAGCCTAACAACTACACACTTTACACACTCAATACCACCTCTCAGACAGTAGGAAAACACCTTGAAACATGTGTATTTGGCACTTGGAGTGAGGAGAGCTTGTCACCAGCAGTGAATTTGGCCCTTGTAGTAAGATGAGGTTGGCACCAACATTTGTTTTGAAAATCAGGGTGGATTGAGCCTCTAACCAGCAGAGTTTGGGCAAATTCATGGTGGAGGGAGCCTCTAAAAACCCCAGTTTGGACCAATTCATGGTGGAGGAAGCCTCTAAACATCCAAGTCTTGGGAAATTCATGGTGGAGGGAGCCTCTAAAAACCCCAGTTTGGACCAATTCACGGTGGAGGGAGCCTCTAAAAACCCCAGTTTGGACCAATTCATGGTGGAGGGAGCCTCTAAAACCCCCAGTTTGGACCAATTCATGGTGGAGGGAGCCTCTAACCAGCCCAGTTTGGACCAATTCATGGTGGAGGGAGCCTCTAACCAGCCCAGTTTGTACCAATTCATGGTGGAGGGAGCCTCTAAAAACCCCAGTTTGGCCAAATTCATGGTGGAGGGAGCCTCTAACCAGCCCAGTTTGGACCAATTCATGGTGGAGGGAGCCTCTAAAAACCACAGTTTGGACCAATTCATGGTGGAGGGAGCCTCTAAACAGCCCAGTTTGGACCAATTCATGGTGGAGGGAGCCTCTAACCAGCCCAGTTTGGACCAATTCATGCTGGAGGGAGCCTCTAACCAGCCCAGTTTGGACCAATTCATGGTGGAGGGAGCCTCTAAACAGCCAAGTTTTGGGAAATTCATGGTGGAGGGAGCCTCTAAAAACCCCAGTTTGGACCAATTCATGGTGGAGGGAGCCTCTAACCAGCCCAGTTTGGACCAATTCATGGTGGAGGGAGCCTCTAAAAACCCCAGTTTGGACCAATTCATGGTGGAGGGAGCCTCTAACCAGCCCAGTTTGGACCAATTCATGCTGGAGGGAGCCTCTAACCAGCCCAGTTTGGACCAATTCATGGTGGAGGGAGCCTCTAAACAGCCAAGTTTTGGGAAATTCATGGTGGAGGGAGCCTCTAAAAACCCCAGTTTGGACCAATTCATGGTGGAGGGAGCCTCTAACCAGCCCAGTTTGGACCAATTCATGGTGGAGGGAGCCTCTAAAAACCCCAGTTTGGACCAATTCATGGTGGAGGGAGCCTCTAACCAGCCCAGTTTGGACCAATTCATGGTGGAGGGAGCCTCTAACCAGCCCAGTTTGGACCAATTCATGGTGGAGGGAGCCTCTAAACAGCCAAGTTTTGGGAAATTCATGGTGGAGGGAGCCTCTAAAAACCCCAGTTTGGACCAATTCATGGTGGAGGGAGCCTCTAACCAGCCCAGTTTGGACCAATTCATGGTGGAGGGAGCCTCTAAAAACCCCAGTTTGGACCAATTCATGGTGGAGGGAGCCTCTAACCAGCCCAGTTTGGACCAATTCAAGGTGGAGGGAGCCTCTAAAAACCCCAGTTTGGACCAATTCATGGTGGAGGGAGCCTCTAAAAACCCCAGTTTGGACCAATTCATGGTGGAGGGAGCCTCTAAAAAGCCCAGTTTGGACCAATTCATGGTGGAGGGAACCTCTAAAAACCCCAGTTTGGACCAATTCATGGTGGAGGGAGCATCTAACCAGCCCAGTTTGGACAAATTCATGGTGGAGGGAGCCTCTAAACAGCCAAGTTTTGGGAAATTCATGGTGGAGGGAGCCTCTAAAAACCCCAGTTTGGACCAATTCATGGTGGAGGGAGCCTCTAAAAACCCCAGTTTGGAACAATTCATGGTGGAGGGAGCCTCTAACCAGCCCAGTTTGGACCAATTCATGGTGGAGGGAGCCTCTAAACAGCCAAGTTTTGGGAAATTCATGGTGGAGGGAGCCTCTAAAAACCCCAGTTTGGACCAATTCATGGTGGAGGGAGCCTCTAAAAACCCCAGTTTGGACCAATTCATGGTGGAGGGAGCCTGTAAAAACCCCAGTTTGGACCAATTCATGGTGGAGGGAGCCTCTAACCAGCCCAGTTTGGACCAATTCATGGTGGAGGGAGCCTCTAAACAGCCAAGTTTTGGGAAATTCATGGTGGAGGGAGCCTCTAAAAACCCCAGTTTGGACCAATTCATGGTGGAGGGAGCCTCTAACCAGCCCAGTTTGGACCAATTCATGGTGGAGGGAGCCTCTAAAAACCCCAGTTTGGACCAATTCATGGTGGAGGGAGCCTCTAACCAGCCCAGTTTGGACCAATTCACGGTGGAGGGAGCCTCTAAAAACCCCAGTTTGGACCAATTCATGGTGGAGAGAGCCTCTAAAAACCCCAGTTTAGACCAATTCATGGTGGAGGGAGCCTCTAACCAGCCCAGTTTGGACCAATTCATGGTGGAGGGAGCCTCTAAAAACCGCAGTTTGGACCAATTCATGGTGGAGGGAGCCTCTAAACAGCCCAGTTTGGACCAATTCATGGTGGAGGGAGCCTCTAACCAGCCCAGTTTGGGCCAATTCATGCTGGAGGGAGCCTCTAACCAGCCCAGTTTGGACCAATTCATGGTGGAGGGAGCCTCTAAACAGCCAAGTTTTGGGAAATTCATGGTGGAGGGAGCCTCTAAAAACCCCAGTTTGGGCAAATTCATGGTGGAGGGAGCCTCTAACCAGCAGAGTTGTGGGAAATCAGGGTGGAGGGAGCCTCTAACCAGCAGAGTTGTGGGAAATCAGGGTGGAGGGAGCCTCTAACCAGCAGAGTTGGGGGAAATAAGGGTGGAGGGAGCCTCTAACCAGCAGAGTTGGGGGAAATCAGGGTGGAGGGAGCCTCTAACCAGCAGAGTTGGGGGAAATCAGGGTGGAGGGAGCCTCTAACCAGCAGAGTTGGGGGAAATCAGGGTGGAGGGAGCCTAGAATTAGCAGAATTGTGCAACGCTTATGGTGGATGAGTATGAGGATGCTGAGGAATTGGAGAGGTTGAGCACAGACATGGAGTTTCATGTTGGGGTGCTTTACACAGGTGGGCACGAAAATGAAGGCTCTATCCAGTGGTGGTTCATTTTTATCAAAGTGAGCCGGTCGGCACTCTCAGCTGACAGACGGGTGCGCTTGTCAGTGATGATGCCACCGGCTGCACTGAACACCCTCTCAGATAGGACGCTGGCGGCAGGACAGGACAGCACCTCCAAGGCATATAGGGCAAGTTCAAGCCACAGGTCCAACTTTTTTTTTTTTTTTTTTTTTTTTTAAATGTAGATTGTGAGCCCCACATAGAGCTCACAATGTACATTTTTCCCTATCAGTATGTCTTTTTTGGAATATGGGATGGAAATCCATGCAAACACGGGGAGAACATACAAACTCCTTGCAGATGGTTTTATGCCCTTGGTGGGATTTAAACACCAGGACTCCAGCGCTGCAAGGCTGCAGTGCTAACCACTGAGCCACCGTGTGGCCCAAGCCACAAGTCCAACTTCGACACCCAATACGTGTAGGGTGCAGAGGGATCGGAGAGGACAGGGCTGTGGTCGGAAAGGTATTCCCGCAACATGCGCCTATACTTCTCACGCCTGGTCACACTAGGACCCTCCGTGCCATCAAGGTGTCCCAGACCTTAGACAGTGTGCCCCTCGTTTGTGTGGACCGGTGAGAACTTGGTCGCCTACTGGAGGAACTGCCCTCCCTGCCGCCAACGTCACATGCTGGAAACATCTCTATCATATTCTGCACCAATTGCTTGTGGCAAGCATTGATGCGATTGGCCCTCCCCTCTACCGGAATAAAAGAGGAGATGTTGTTTTTATGCCGGGGGTCAAGGATAGCAAAGATCCAGTACTGGTTGTCCTCCATGATTTTGACAATACGCTTGTCAGTTGTAAAGCACCCCAACATGAACTCAGCCATGTCTGCCACAGTGTTAGTTGGGATGACTCCTCTGGCCCCACCGGAAAGTTCAATCTCCATTTCCTCCTCATCATCCATGTCTACCCATCCGCGCTGCAACAATGGGACGATTCGAAGTTGCCCGGCAGCCTCCTGTATCACCATCACATCATCGGACAACTCTTCTTCCTCCTCCTCCTCCTCCTCCTCCTCCATTAAATGCGATGAAGCGGACAGATGTGTGGACCTACTCTCCAGCTGTGACGGATCGGATGCTATCCCTGACTCCTCTGTGTGATCTGAGTTATCCCTGATGTCAATCAGGGATTCTCTCAGAACACACAAGAGCGGGATTGTAAGGCTCACCATCGCATCCTCAGAGCTCACCCTCCTTGTGGACTCCTGAAACACTCGGAGGATGTCACAAAGGTCTCTCATCCATGGCCACTCATGGATGAGAAACTGAGGCAGCTGACTTTGTGGCACCCTAGGGTTTTGTAGCTGGTATTCCATCAAAGGTCTCTGCTGCTCAACCACTCTATTCAACATCTGAAACGTTGAGTTCCAGCGTGTGGGGACGTCGCACAAAAGCCGGTGTTGTGGCACATGCAGGCGTTGCTGGAGAGATTTTAAGCTAGCAGCGGCTACTGTCGACTTGCAAAAGTGGGCGCACATGCGCCGCACTTTCACCAGTAGCTCTGGAACATTGGGGTAGTTCTTTAGGAAACGTTGAACCACTAGTTTGAAGACGTGGGCCAGGCATGGAACATGTTGGAGTCCGGCAAGCTCCAGAGCTGCTACCAGGTTCCGGCCGTTATCACAAACGACCATGCCTGGGCCCAGGTGCAGCGGCTCAAACCATATTGCCGTCTCACCTCGGAGGCAGTGTGCTGTCTGTCCCCCAAGCTGATCAGCTTCAGCACGGCCTGATTCCAGGTGGTTGAGATGGTCAAACCCCTGCTGAGAGGGGGGATTGGGACAGCCTGATACTTAGAAAAGAAGCCCAATGGATCTTTAGGCTTGAGACTCTTTATCCTAAAGACCTCAATGAGCAACCTGACTATACCTGTTTTATAGCTTAGACATTGGGAAATAAGAGTTATATTCATTGGGGTATCTAATATTTATAGCCTTTTTATTGCTATCATCTCTTGCATAATAGTTTTGATAAATGCATCACTAGTGTTAAGGATTAGAGATGAGCGAACACTAAAATGTTCGAGGTTCGAAATTCGATTCGAACAGCCGCTCACTGTTCGTGTTTTCGAACGGGTTTCGAACCCCATTATAGTCTATGGGGAACATATACTCGTTAAGGGGGAAACCCAAATCCGTGTCTGGAGGGTCACCAAGTCCACTATGACACCCCAGGAAATGATGCCAACACCTCTGGAATGACACTGGGACAGCAGGGGAAGCATGTCTGGGGGCATCTAACACACCAAAGACCCTCTATTACCCCAACATCACAGCCTAACAACTACACACTTTACACACTCAATACCACCTCTCAGACAGTAGGAAAACACCTTGAAACATGTGTATTTGGCACTTGGAGTGAGGAGAGCTTGTCACCAGCAGTGAATTTGGCCCTTGTAGTAAGATGAGGTTGGCACCAACATTTGTTTTGAAAATCAGGGTGGATTGAGCCTCTAACCAGCAGAGTTTGGGCAAATTCATGGTGGAGGGAGCCTCTAAAAACCCCAGTTTGGACCAATTCATGGTGGAGGAAGCCTCTAAACATCCAAGTCTTGGGAAATTCATGGTGGAGGGAGCCTCTAAAAACCCCAGTTTGGACCAATTCACGGTGGAGGGAGCCTCTAAAAACCCCAGTTTGGACCAATTCATGGTGGAGGGAGCCTCTAAAACCCCCAGTTTGGACCAATTCATGGTGGAAGGAGCCTCTAACCAGCCCAGTTTGGACCAATTCATGGTGGAGGGAGCCTCTAACCAGCCCAGTTTGTACCAATTCATGGTGGAGGGAGCCTCTAAAAACCCCAGTTTGGCCAAATTCAAGGTGGAGGGAGCCTCTAACCAGCCCAGTTTGGACCAATTCATGGTGGAGGGAGCCTCTAAAAACCACAGTTTGGACCAATTCATGGTGGAGGGAGCCTCTAAACAGCCCAGTTTGGACCAATTCATGGTGGAGGGAGCCTCTAACCAGCCCAGTTTGGACCAATTCATGCTGGAGGGAGCCTCTAACCAGCCCAGTTTGGACCAATTCATGGTGGAGGGAGCCTCTAAACAGCCAAGTTTTGGGAAATTCATGGTGGAGGGAGCCTCTAAAAACCCCAGTTTGGACCAATTCATGGTGGAGGGAGCCTCTAACCAGCCCAGTTTGGACCAATTCATGGTGGAGGGAGCCTCTAAAAACCCCAGTTTGGACCAATTCATGGTGGAGGGAGCCTCTAACCAGCCCAGTTTGGACCAATTCATGGTGGAGGGAGCCTCTAACCAGCCCAGTTTGGACCAATTCATGGTGGAGGGAGCCTCTAAACAGCCAAGTTTTGGGAAATTCATGGTGGAGGGAGCCTCTAAAAACCCCAGTTTGGACCAATTCATGGTGGAGGGAGCCTCTAACCAGCCCAGTTTGGACCAATTCATGGTGGAGGGAGCCTCTAAAAACCCCAGTTTGGACCAATTCATGGTGGAGGGAGCCTCTAACCAGCCCAGTTTGGACCAATTCATGGTGGAGGGAGCCTCTAACCAGCCCAGTTTGGACCAATTCATGGTGGAGGGAGCCTCTAAACAGCCAAGTTTTGGGAAATTCATGGTGGAGGGAGCCTCTAAAAACCCCAGTTTGGACCAATTCATGGTGGAGGGAGCCTCTAACCAGCCCAGTTTGGACCAATTCATGGTGGAGGGAGCCTCTAAAAACCCCAGTTTGGACCAATTCATGGTGGAGGGAGCCTCTAACCAGCCCAGTTTGGACCAATTCAAGGTGGAGGGAGCCTCTAAAAACCCCAGTTTGGACCAATTCATGGTGGAGGGAGCCTCTAAAAACCCCAGTTTGGACCAATTCATGGTGGAGGGAGCCTCTAAAAAGCCCAGTTTGGACCAATTCATGGTGGAGGGAACCTCTAAAAACCCCAGTTTGGACCAATTCATGGTGGAGGGAGCATCTAACCAGCCCAGTTTGGACAAATTCATGGTGGAGGGAGCCTCTAAACAGCCAAGTTTTGGGAAATTCATGGTGGAGGGAGCCTCTAAAAACCCCAGTTTGGACCAATTCATGGTGGAGGGAGCCTCTAAAAACCCCAGTTTGGAACAATTCATGGTGGAGGGAGCCTCTAACCAGCCCAGTTTGGACCAATTCATGGTGGAGGGAGCCTCTAAACAGCCAAGTTTTGGGAAATTCATGGTGGAGGGAGCCTCTAAAAACCCCAGTTTGGACCAATTCATGGTGGAGGGAGCCTCTAAAAACCCCAGTTTGGACCAATTCATGGTGGAGGGAGCCTCTAAAAACCCCAGTTTGGACCAATTCATGGTGGAGGGAGCCTCTAACCAGCCCAGTTTGGACCAATTCATGGTGGAGGGAGCCTCTAAACAGCCAAGTTTTGGGAAATTCATGGTGGAGGGAGCCTCTAAAAACCCCAGTTTGGACCAATTCATGGTGGAGGGAGCCTCTAACCAGCCCAGTTTGGACCAATGCATGGTGGAGGGAGCCTCTAAAAACCCCAGTTTGGACCAATTCATGGTGGAGGGAGCCTCTAACCAGCCCAGTTTGGACCAATTCACGGTGGAGGGAGCCTCTAAAAACCCCAGTTTGGACCAATTCATGGTGGAGAGAGCCTCTAAAAACCCCAGTTTAGACCAATTCATGGTGGAGGGAGCCTCTAACCAGCCCAGTTTGGACCAATTCATGGTGGAGGGAGCCTCTAAAAACCGCAGTTTGGACCAATTCATGGTGGAGGGAGCCTCTAAACAGCCCAGTTTGGACCAATTCATGGTGGAGGGAGCCTCTAACCAGCCCAGTTTGGGCCAATTCATGCTGGAGGGAGCCTCTAACCAGCCCAGTTTGGACCAATTCATGGTGGAGGGAGCCTCTAAACAGCCAAGTTTTGGGAAATTCATGGTGGAGGGAGCCTCTAAAAACCCCAGTTTGGGCAAATTCATGGTGGAGGGAGCCTCTAACCAGCAGAGTTGTGGGAAATCAGGGTGGAGGGAGCCTCTAACCAGCAGAGTTGTGGGAAATCAGGGTGGAGGGAGCCTCTAACCAGCAGAGTTGGGGGAAATAAGGGTGGAGGGAGCCTCTAACCAGCAGAGTTGGGGGAAATCAGGGTGGAGGGAGCCTCTAACCAGCAGAGTTGGGGGAAATCAGGGTGGAGGGAGCCTCTAACCAGCAGAGTTGGGGGAAATCAGGGTGGAGGGAGCCTAGAATTAGCAGAATTGTGCAACGCTTATGGTGGATGAGTATGAGGATGCTGAGGAATTGGAGAGGTTGAGCACAGACATGGAGTTTCATGTTGGGGTGCTTTACACAGGTGGGCACGAAAATGAAGGCTCTATCCAGTGGTGGTTCATTTTTATCAAAGTGAGCCGGTCGGCACTCTCAGCTGACAGACGGGTGCGCTTGTCAGTGATGATGCCACCGGCTGCACTGAACACCCTCTCAGATAGGACGCTGGCGGCAGGACAGGACAGCACCTCCAAGGCATATAGGGCAAGTTCAAGCCACAGGTCCAACTTTTTTTTTTTTTTTTTTTTTTTTAAATGTAGATTGTGAGCCCCACATAGAGCTCACAATGTACATTTTTCCCTATCAGTATGTCTTTTTTGGAATATGGGATGGAAATCCATGCAAACACGGGGAGAACATACAAACTCCTTGCAGATGGTTTTATGCCCTTGGTGGGATTTAAACACCAGGACTCCAGCGCTGCAAGGCTGCAGTGCTAACCACTGAGCCACCGTGTGGCCCAAGCCACAAGTCCAACTTCGACACCCAATACGTGTAGGGTGCAGAGGGATCGGAGAGGACAGGGCTGTGGTCGGAAAGGTATTCCCGCAACATGCGCCTATACTTCTCACGCCTGGTCACACTAGGACCCTCCGTGCCATCAAGGTGTCCCAGACCTTAGACAGTGTGCCCCTCGTTTGTGTGGACCGGTGAGAACTTGGTCGCCTACTGGAGGAACTGCCCTCCCTGCCGCCAACGTCACATGCTGGAAACATCTCTTTCATATTCTGCACCAATTGCTTGTGGCAAGCATTGATGTGATTGGTCCTCCCCTCTACCGGAATAAAAGAGGAGATGTTGTTTTTATGCCGGGGGTCAAGGATAGCAAAGATCCAGTACTGGTTGTCCTCCATGATTTTGACAATACGCTTGTCAGTTGTAAAGCACCCCAACATGAACTCAGCCATGTCTGCCACAGTGTTAGTTGGCATGACTCCTCTGGCCCCACCGGAAAGTTCAATCTCCATTTCCTCCTCATCATCCATGTCTACCCATCCGCGCTGCAACAATGGGACGATTCGAAGTTGCCCGGAAGCCTCCTGTATCACCATCACATCATCGGACAACTCTTCTTCCTCCTCCTCCTCCTCCTCCTCCTCCTCCATTAAACGCGATGAAGCGGACAGATGTGTGGACCTACTCTCCAGCTGTGACGGATCGGATGCTATCCCTGACTCCTCTGTGTGATCTGAGTTATCCCTGATGTCAATCAGGGATTCTCTCAGAACACACAAGAGCGGGATTGTAAGGCTCACCATCGCATCCTCAGAGCTCACCCTCCTTGTGGACTCCTCAAACACTCGTAGGATGTCACAAAGGTCTCTCATCCATGGCCACTCATGGATGAGAAACTGAGGCAGCTGACTTTGTGGCACCCTAGGGTTTTGTAGCTGGTATTCCATCAAAGGTCTCTGCTGCTCAACCACTCTATTCAACATCTGAAACGTTGAGTTCCAGCGTGTGGGGACGTCGCACAAAAGCCGGTGTTGTGGCACATGCAGGCGTTGCTGGAGAGATTTTAAGCTAGCAGCGGCTACTGTCGACTTGCAAAAGTGGGCGCACATGCGCCGCACTTTCACCAGTAGCTCTGGAACATTGGGGTAGTTCTTTAGGAAACGTTGCACCACTAGTTTGAAGACGTGGGCCAGGCATGGAACATGTTGGAGTCCGGCAAGCTCCAGAGCTGCTACCAGGTTCCGGCCATTATCACAAACGACCATGCCTGGGCCCAGGTGCAGCGGCTCAAACCATATTGCCGTCTCACCTCGGAGGCAGTGTGCTGTCTGTCCCCCAAGCTGATCAGCTTCAGCACGGCCTGCTGAAGTCTACCAACGCCAGTGCTGCAACGTTTCCAACTCGTAGCTGGGGTCAATCTAACAGCGGAGGAGGAGGCGGTGGCGAAGGAGGAGGCGGTGGCGGAGGAGGAGGTGGTGGAGGAGGAGGAGGAGAGGGGTGTTCTTTTCGTATCCCTGCCAGGAATGTTAGGCAGGGAGACGAGGTACACCGGGCCAGTTTGGGAAGCTGTCCCAGCCTCAACTACATTCACCCAGTGTGCCGTCAGTGAAATATAGCGTCCCTGTCCGCATGCACTTGTCCACGCGTTGGTGGTCAAGTGGACCTTTGTGCAAAGCGCGGAACTAAGGGCCCGCCTGATGTTGAGTGACACGTGCTGGTGCAAGGCGGGGACGGCACACCAGGAGAAGTAGTGACGGCTAGGGACGGCATAGCGAGGTGCCGCAGTTGCCATCAGGTCCAGGAAGGCGGGAGTTTCAACAAGCCGGAACGCCAACATCTCCTGGGCCAGCAGTTTAGCGATGTTGGCGTTCAAGACTTGCGCGTGTGGGTGGTTAGCGGTGTATTTCTGCCGCTGCTCTAATGTCTGAGAGATGGTGGGTTGTTGTAAAGAAGCGCCTGATGGTGCCTTTGATGGTGCAGGAGAAGGAGATAAGACAGGAACAGGGGAGGATGAGGAAGAAGTCAACAAAGTGGCGGAGGCAGATGAAGTGGTGTCCTGGCTCGTCCTCTGGAGTGCATCGCCAGCACAGTGAGCAGTGGCAGTGGCAGAGGCAGAGGCAGTGGCGTGAACGGCAGGTGGCCTTTGTCCTGCCGTTGCTACCTGTCACTGATTCCAGTGCTTGAAGCGCATTGAAGTGGTGGACAGGTTGCTCTTCTCAGAGCCCCTAATCAATTTCGAGTGGCAAATTGTGCAGACAACACTATATCTGTCCTTGGCGCATTCCTTGAAAAAACTCCACACCTTCGAGAAACGTGCCCTCGAGTTGGGAGTTTTTCGGGGCTGGGTACGAACTGGAACATCTTGGGAGATTCCGGGTGTGGCCTGGCTTCGCCTAAGCTTCTGACCTCTGCCTCTAGCTACCCTTTTTGGTGCTGCACCTGCCTCAACATCCACACTACTTTCCCCCCTTGACATCCCCCCTGTCCAGGTCGGGTCAGTGTCCTCATCATCCACCACTTCCTCTTCCAACTCCTGTCTCATCTCCTCCTCCCGCACAATGCGCATGTCAACTGGATGCCCTGACAGCAACTGCGTCACATCGTCGTCGATGAGGGTGGGTTGCTGGTCATCCACCACCAAATCGAACGGAGATGGAGGAGACTCTAGTGTTTGAGCATCTGGACACAGATGCTCCTCTGTTAGGTCCGTGGAATCGCGAAATGGAGGGGCAGGTTGAGGGCCAATGAAAGGAGCGGAGAACAGCTCTGGGGAGCAGGGACAGTTGGGGTTATTGTTCTGTGAAGCTTGGGAATTTTGGGAGGAAGGAGGACAAGACTGTTGGGTAATAGGAGGAGAGGAGGCAGAGCCTGACTGGCTGCTGGACAATGTGCTGTAAGCGTTATCCGACAGCCATTGCAAGACCTGTTCCTGGTTCTCGGGCCTACTAAGGTTTGTACCCTGCAGTTTAGTTAATGTGTCAAGCAACCCTGGCACTGTGGAGCGGCGCAATGCTTGCTGCCCCACAGGAGTAGGCACGGGACGCCCTGTGGCTTCACTGCTACCTTGCTCCCCAGAACCATTCCCCCGACCTCGCCCATGGCCTCGTCCACGTCCCGTTTCCGGGAGCCTTGCGCATTTTGAATTCCCAGTCAGACAATGGCACTATATGGCAGTAGCAAGAAATGAGGGTATTTGTAACCCCAATATATTCTTTGAATTTCCAGTCAGACAATGGCACTATATGTTAGTGGCAGGACTTGAAGGTATTTGTAACCCCAATATATTCTTTGAATTCCCAGTCAGAAACTGGCACTATATGGCAGTGGCAGGACTTGAAGGTATTTGTAACCCCAATATATTCTTTGAATTCCCAGTCAGAAACTGGCACTATATGGCAGTAGGAAGAAATGAGGGTATTTGTAACCCCAATATATTCTTGGAATTCCCAGTCAGACAATGGCACTATATGGCAGTAGCAAGAAATGAGGGTATTTGTAACCCCAATATATTCTTTGAATTCCCAGTCAGAAACTGGCACTATATGGCAGTAGCAAGAAATGAGGGTATTTGTAACCCCAATATATTCTTTGAATTCCCAGTCAGAAACTGGCACTATATGGCAGTAGGAAGAAATGAGGGTATTTGTAACCCCAATATATTCTTGGAATTCCTAGTCAGACAATGGCACTATATGGCAGTAGCAAGAAATGAGGGTATTTGTAACCCCAATATATTCTTTGAATTCCCAGTGAGAAACTGGCACTATATGGCAGTGGCAGGACTTGAAGGTATTTGTAACCCCAATATATTCTTTGCATTCCCAGTCAGACAATGGCACTATATGGCAGTGGCAGGACTTGAAGGTATTTGTAACCCCAATATATTCTTTGAATTCCCAGTCAGAAACTGGCACTATATGTCAGTGGCAGGACTTGAAGGTATTTGTAACCCCAATATATTCTTTGAATTCCCAGTCAGAAACTGGCACTATATGGCAGTAGCAAGAAATGAGGGTATTTGTAACTCCAATATATTCTTGGAATTCCCAGTCAGACAATGGCACTATATGTCAGTGGCAGGACTTGAAGGTATTTGTAACCCCAATATATTCTTTGAATTCCCAGTCAGAAACTGGCACTATATGGCAGTAGCAAGAAATGAGGGTATTTGTAACCCCAATATATTCTTGGAATTCCCAGTCAGACAATGGCACTATATAGCAGTAGCAAGAAATGAGGGTATTTGTAACCCCAATATATTCTTTGAATTCCCAGTCAGAAACTGGCACTATATGGCAGTAGCAAGAAATGAGGGTATTTGTATCCCCAATATATTCTTTGAATTCCCAGTCAGAAACTGGCACTATATGGCAGTAGGAAGAAATGAGGGTATTTGTAACCCCAATATATTCTTGGAATTCCCAGTCAGACAATGGCACTATATGGCAGTAGCAAGAAATGAGGGTATTTGTAACCCCAATATATTCTTTGAATTCCCAGTGAGAAACTGGCACTATATGGCAGTGGCAGGACTTGAAGGTATTTGTAACCCCAATATATTCTTTGCATTCCCAGTCAGACAATGGCACTATATGGCAGTGGCAGGACTTGAAGGTATTTGTAACCCCAATATATTCTTTGAATTCCCAGTGAGAAACTGACACTATATGGCAGTGGCAGGACTTGAAGGTATTTGTAACCCCAATATATTCTTTGCATTCCCAGTCAGACAATGGCACTATATGGCAGTGGCAGGACTTGAAGGTATTTGTAACCCCAATATATCCTTTGAATTCCCAGTCAGACCCTGGCACTATATGGCAGTAGCAAGAAATGAGGGTATTTGTAACCCCAATATATTCTTTGCATTCCCAGTCAGACAATGGCACTATATGGCAGTGACAGGACTTGAAGGTATTTGTAACCCCAATATATTCTTTGCATTCCCAGTCAGACAATGGCACTATATGGCAGTGGCAGGACTTGAAGGTATTTGTAACCCCAATATATTCTTTGAATTCCCAGTCAGACAATGGCACTATATGGCAGTAGCAAAAATAGTGGGTGTATATAGCCCCAATTCTATTGCTAGGGGACTTGCAGGGTATTTCTGGGGTGAAGGTGGGGGGGGGCACACCGTTGGAACGGGGATCGGGTGTATATATAGGGTATACGGGAATACACTGTCAGTGTATTCCATTCAGGATCCTGGGAAAGCTGGGTTGCGGCGATTGAGCCCGTCAGTGCCACCTTACACTGACAAGCTTCTCCCTGGAATTGAAGTTATATGTAACCCCAATATATTCTTTGAATTCCCAGTCAGACAGTGGCACTATATGGCAGTAGCAAAAATAGTGGGTGTATATAGCCCCAATTCTATTGCTAGGGGACTTGCAGGGTATTTCTGGGGTAAAGGTGGGGGGGGGGGCACACCGTTGGAATAGGGATCGGGTACCAGTAGCAAGAATTGAGGGTTTATGTAACCCCAATATATTTTTTGAATTCCCAGTCAGACCCTGGCACTATATGGCAGTAGCAAGAATTAAGGGTATATGTAGGCCCAATATATTCTTTGAATTCCCAGTCAGAAAATGGCACTATATACCAGTAGCAAGAATTGAGGGTATATGTAGGCCCAATATATTCTTTGAATTCCCAGTCAGACCCTGGCACTATATACCAGTAGCAAGAATTGAGAGTGTATATAACCCCAATATATTCTTTGAATTCCCAGTCAGAAAATGGCACTGTATACCAGTAGTAAGAATTGAGGGTATATGTAATCCCAATATATTCTTTGAATTCCCAGTCAGAAAATGGCACTATATACCAGTAGTAAGAATTGAGAGTGTATGTATCCCCAATATATTCTTTGAATTCCCAGTCAGAAAATGGCACTATATGGCAGTTGCAAGAATTGAGGGTATATGTAACCCCAAATATATTCTTTGAATTCCCAGTCAGACCTTGGCACTATATGGCAGTTGCAAGAATTGAGGGTATATGTAACCCGAATATATTCTTTGAATTCCCAGTCAGACCCTGGCACTATATGGCAGTAGCAAGAATTGAGGGTGCATGTAACCCCAATATATTCTTTGAATTCCCAGTCAGACCCTGGCACTATATGGCAGTAGCAAGAATTGAGGGTATATGCAACCCCAATATATTCTTTGAATTCCCAGTCAGAAAATGGCACTATATACCAGTAGCAAGAATTGAGGATATATGTAGGCCCAATATATTCTTTGAATTCCCATTCAGACCCTGGCACTATATACCAGTAGCAAGAATTGAGAGTGAATGTAACCCCAATATATTCTTTGAATTCCCAGTCAGAAAATGGCACTATATACCAGTAGCAAGAATTTAGAGTGTATGTATCCCCAATATATTCTTTGAATTCCCAGTCAGAAAATTGCACTATATACCAGTAGCAGGAATTGAGGGTATATGTAACCCCAATATATTCTTTGAATTCCCAGTCAGAAAATGGCACTATATACCAGTAGCAAGAATTGAGGGTATATGTAGGCCCAATATATTCTTTGAATTCCCAGTCAGACCCTGGCACTATATACCAGTAGCAAGAATTGGGGGTATATGTAGGCCCAATATATTATTTGAATTCCCAGTCAGAAAATGGCACTCTATACCAGTAGCAAGAATTGAGAGTGTACGTATCCCCAATATATTCTTTGAATTCCCAGTCAGACCTTGGCACTATATGGCAGTAGCAAGAATTGAGGGTATATGTAACCCCAAAATATTCTTTGAATTCCCAGTCAGAAAATGGCACTATATACCAGTAGCAAGAATTGAGGGTATATGTAACACCAATATATTCTTTGAATTCCCAGTCAGAATCTGGCACTATATGGCAGTAGCAAAAATTGAGAGTATATGTAACCCCAATATATTCTTTGAATTCCCAGTCAGAAAATGGCACTATATACCAGTAGCAGGAATTGAGGGTATATGTAACCCCAATATATTCTTTAAATTCCCAGTCAGACGCTGGCACTATATACCAGTAGCAAGAATTGAGACTGTATGTCTCCCAATATATTCTTTGAATTCCCAGTCAGAAAATGGCACTATATACCAGTAGCAGGAATTGAGGGTATATGTAACCCCAATATATTCTTTGAATTCCCAGTCAGAAACTGGCACTATATGGCAGTAGAAAAAATTGAGGGTATATGTAACCCCAATATATTCTTTAAATTCCCAGTCAGACGCTGGCACTATATACCAGTAGCAAGAATTGAGACTGTATGTCTCCCAATATATTCTTTGAATTCCTAGTCAGAAAATGGCACTATATACCAGTAGCAGGAATTGAGGGTATATGTAACCCCAACATATTCTTTGAATTCCCAGTCAGACCCTGGCACTATACGGCAGTAGCAAGAATTGAGTGTATATGTAATCCCAATATATTCTTTGAATTCCCTGTCAGACACTGGCACTATATGGCAGTAGCAAGAATTGAGGGTATATGTAACCCCAAAATATTCTTTGAATTCCCAGTCAGAAAATGGCACTGTATACCAGTAGCAAGAATTGAGGGTATATGTAACGCCAATATATTCTTTGAATTCCCAGTCAGAAACTGGCACTATATGGCAGTAGCAAAATTTGAGGGTATATGTAATCCCAATATATTCTTTGAATTCCCAGTCAGAAAATGGCACTATATACCAGTAGCAAGAATTGAGGGTATATGTAACGCCAATATATTCTTTGAATTCCCAGTCAGAAACTGGCACTATATGGCAGTAGAAAAAATTGAGGGTATATGTAACCCCAATATATTCTTTAAATTCCCAGTCAGACCCTGGCACTATATACCAGTAGCAAGAATTGAGACTGTATGTAACCCCAATATATTCTTTGAATTCCCAGTCAGAAAATGGCACTATATACCAGTAGCAAGAATTGAGGGTATATGTAACCCCAATATATTTTTTGAATTCCTAGTCAGACCCTTGCACTATATGGCAGTAGAAAGAATTAAGGGTATATGTAACCCCAATATATTCTTTGAATTCCCAGTCAGAAAATGGCACTATATACCAGTAGCAAGAATTGAGGGTATATGTAGGCCCAATATATTCTTTGAATTCCCAGTCAGACCCTGGCACTATATACCAGTAGCAAGAATTGAGAGTGTATATATCCCCAATATATGCTTTGAATTCCCAGTCAGAAAATGGCACTATATATTAGTAGCAGGAATTGAGGGTATATGTAACCCCTTTTGCAACCAGAGAATCAGTGGGATCAGTGGCAGCTTTCTGGCCTACTTGGAGCAGCTATAAAAAAGCTAAGTATTAAGCGAGTGTGGGAGCTTGCGAGTGTGGTTTGTTCCTAAGTGTGGTTTGGTCTAAGTGTGACTTTAGATTCAGGGGCTTTACAGGGAAAACCCTTTTATTTTTTATTTGAATTTGTGTGTTTTGCTGTAATATTCCCCATCAGGTAAGATGAGCTCCATACTTACCAATGCTGTCCAGTGTGCATCTTGCAACATGTATGTATGGAAGAGTAGGGAAGATAAATCTATGAAATGTATGTATACGAATGCCCGAAGCCTCACTAACAAGATGGAGGAACTAGAAGTGATGATGTTGGAAGACAATTATGACATGGTGGGGGTAAGTGAGACATGGCTGGACTCTAGCTATGACTGGGCTATAAATATACAAGGGTACAGTATGTTTAGAAAGGAGCGTACAAATAAGAAAGGGGGAGGGGTTTGCTTATACGTAAAAACCAGCCTTAAGCCAGTCCTGCGTGAGGACATCTGGAAGGAAAATGATTATGTGGAGTCCTTATGGGTGGAGATTACGGGAGGAACAAATATTAATAAAATACTGATAGGGGTTTGTTATAAATCTCCAACTATAATGGAAGAAGCTGAAAATATACTAGTAAAACAAATAGATGAGGCCGCAAAGCATAATAAAGTCATTATTATGGGGATTTCAACTACCCTGATATCAACTGGGAGGCAGAAACCTGCAGGTCCAACAAAGGGAACAGGTTCTTGTCAGTAATAAAAGACAATTACCTATCGCAACTAGTGCAGGACCCAACAAGAGGCGAGGCACTTTTAGACCTAATTTTAACAAATGAACCTGACACATTATCAAAAGTGGAGGTTAGGGGACATCTGGGTAATAGTGACCATAACATAATAAGTTTTCTTGTACACATTAAGAAGACGTTCATTAGAGGGGGTACAAAAACACTAAACTTCAGGAAGGTAAATTTTAACCAGCTGAGAGAGGAGCTTAGCAGCATAAACTGGGACAATGTCCTCAACGTGACGGGAACACAAACTAAATGGGACATCTTCAAAAATATACTAAATAAGACCACTAGAAAACACATACCCTATGGGAATAAGCGGGCCAGAAATCATAGAAAACCAATATGGCTAACTAAAACAGTACAGAATGCAATGAGGGATAAAAAGGAAGCATTTAAAGTACTAAAACAAGAAAGTAGCGACACAGCATTAAAAAACTATAAGGAGAAAAATAAATTGTGCAAAAACCAAATAAAGGAGGCGAAGATTGAGGCTGAGAGAAAAATTGCCAAGGAAAGTAAAAGTAATCCAAAATTATTCTTCAATTACATAAATAATAAGAGAATAAAAACTGACAATGTGGGCACTCTCAAAAATAATCTGGGTGTAATGGTGGAGGAGGATGAGGAAAAAGCACAAGTATTAAATGCCTTCTTCTCTACAGTGTTTACACAAGAAAATCCATTGGCCAACAACATGATTGGGGTAATGTAAACTCTCAATTAAATGTCACCTGCTTAACCCAGGAAGAAGTGCAGCGCCGCCTGCAAAACACTAAAATAGAGAAATCGCCCGGTCCAGATGGTATACACCCCCGAGTTCTGAGGGAATTAAGCATGGTCATAGATAGACCCATGTATCTAATATTTAAGGATTCAGTAATGACTGGGTCTGTTCCACAGGATTGGCGAATAGCAAATGTGGTGCCAATTTTCAAAAAGGGGTGTAAAAGGGAACCTGGAAACTATAGGCCAGTAAATTTAACTTCTGTGGTGGGAAAGATATTTGAGTGCTTTCTAAGAGATGCTATCCTGGAGTATCTCAATGTAAATAATCTTATAACACCAAATCAGCATGGGTTTATGAGGAATCGGTCCTGTCAGACTAATCTGATCAGCTTCTATGAGGAGGTAAGTTCAAGACTGGACATGGGTAATGCATTAGACGTGGTGTACCTGGACTTTTCAAAGGCTTTTGATACTGTTCCACATAAACGGTTGGTATGCAAAATGAGAATGTTGGGACTGGGGGAAAACATATGCATTTGGGTTAAAAACTGGCTCACTGATAGGAAACAGAGGGTACTTGTTAATGGTAAATATTCAGACTGGGCCACAGTCACCAGTGGGGTGCCACAAGGGTCAGTATTAGGTCCTCTCTTGTTTAATATCTTTATTAATGACCTGGTAGAGGGTTTACAAAGCAGGGTGTCTATATTTGCAGATGATACTAAACTTTGTAGGGTAATCAATAATGAGGAGGATAGTAGAATATTACAAGGGGATCTAAGGAAACTGGAAGCATGGGCGGAGACTTGGCAAATGAAGTTTAATGTTGACAAATGTAAAGTAATGCACTTTGGGCGACGTAATAAAATGTATGACTATGTACTAAATAGTAAATTACTGGGTAAGACTGTCAATGGAAAAGACTTAGGGATTTTGGTGGACAGCAGGCTTACCTTTAATGACCAGTGCCAGGCAGCTGCTGCCAAGGCAAATAAAGTTACGGAATGCATCAAAAGAGGTCTAGATTCTCATGACAAGGACATAGTTATGCCTCTATACAAATCACTGGTACGGCCACACTTAGAATACTGTGCGCAATTTTGGGCCCCGATATACAAGAAAGACATAAGTGAACTTGAAAAAGTGCAAAGACGGGCAACCAAAATGATTAGGGGAATGGGTGGACTGGAGTACGACGATAGATTAACAAACTTGGTGTTATTCAGTTTAGAGAAAAGACGTCTACGGGGAGATCTAATAACAATGTACAAATACATGAAGGGACAATACAAGGAACTTGCTAAGGATATTTTTACTCCTAGGCCAGTGACAGTGACAAGAGGACATCCACTACGTCTGGAGGAGAGAAGGTTTCACCAGAAACATAGAAGGGGATTCTTCACAGTAAGAACAACGAGGCTCTGGAACTCTCTGCCCCGGGAAGTGGTGATGGCGGATTCACTGAACAAGTTCAAAGTGAGCCTGGATGCCTTTCTTGGAGAGAAAAATATAATGGGTTATGGTCTCTAGATTTTAAGGACACGTTGATCCAGGGTTTTATACTGACTGCCAGATTTGGAGTCGGGAAGGAATTTTTTCCCCTGAAATAGGGCAATTGGCATGAGCCTCATGGGGTTTTTTGCCTTCCCCTGGATCAACACTGTAGGGGATTGTAGGGTTATAGGTTGGACTTGATGGACTCATGTCTTTATCCAACCTCATCTACTATGTAACTATGTAACTATATTCTTTGAATTCCCAGTCAGACCTTGGCACTATATGGCAGTAGTAAGAATTGAGGGTATATGTAACCCCAAAATAGTCTTTGAATTCCCAGTCAGAAAATGGCACTATATACCAGTAGCAAGAATTGAGGGTATATGTAACACCAATATATTCTTTGAATTCCCAGTCAGAAACTGGCACTATATGGCAGTAGCAAAAATTGAGAGTATATGTAACCCCAATATATTCTTTGAATTCCCAGTCAGAAAATGGCACTATATACCAGTAGCAAGAATTGAGGGTATATCTAACGCCAATATATTCTTTGAATTCCCAGTCAGAAACTGGCACTATATGGCAGTAGAAAAAATTGAGGGTATATGTAACCCCAATATATTCTTTAAATTCCCAGTCAGACGCTGGCACTATATACCAGTAACAAGAATTGAGACTGTATATAACCCCAATATATTCTTTGAATTACTAGTCAGAAAATGGCACTATATACCAGTAGCAGGAATTGAGGGTATATGTAACCCCAATATATTCTTTGAATTCCCAGTCAGAAAATGGCACTATATACCAGTATCAGGAATTGAGGGTATATGTAACCCCAATATATTCTTTGAATTCCTAGTCAGAAAATGGCACTATATACCAGTAGCAGGAATGGAGGGTATATGTAACCCCAATATATTCTTTGAATTCCCTGTCAGACACTGGCACTATATGGCCGTAGCAAGAATTGAGGGTATATGTAACCCCAAAATATTCTTTGAATTCCCAGTCAGAAAATGGCACAATATACCAGTAGCAGGAATTGAGGGTATATGTAACCCCAATATATTCTTTGAATTCCCAGTCAGACTCTGGCACTATATGGCAGTAGCAAGAATTGAGGGTATATGTAACCCCAATATATTCTTTGAATTCCCTGTCAGACACTGGCGCTATATGGCAGTAGCAAGAATTGAGAGTATATGTAACCCCAAAATATTCTTTGAATTCCCAGTCAGAAACTGGCACTATATGGCAGTAGCAAAAATTGAGGGTATATGTAATCCCAATATATTCTTTGAATTCCCAGTCAGAAAATGGCACTATATACCAGTAGCAAGAATTGAGGGTATATGTAACGCCAATATATTCTTTGAATTCCCAGTCAGAAACTGGCACTATATGGCAGTAGAAAAAATTGAGGGTATATGTAACCCCAATATATTCTTTAAATTCCCAGTCAGACCCTGGCACTGTATACCATTAGCAAGAATTGAGACTGTATGTAACCCCAAAATATTCTTTGAATTCCCAGTCAGAAACTGGCACTATATGGCAGTAGAAAAAATTGAGGGTATATGTAACCCCAATAAATTCTTTGAATTCCCAGTCAGAAAATGGCACAATATACCAGTAGCAAGAATTGAGGGTATATGTAACCCCAATATATTTTTTGAATTCCTAGTCAGACCCTTGAACTATATGGCAGTAGCAAGAATTAAGGGTATATGTAACCCCAATATATTCTTTGAATTCCCTGTCAGAAAATGGCACTATATACCAGTAGCAAGAATTGAGAGTGTATGTAACCCCAATATATTCTTTGAATTCCCAGTCAAAAAATGGCACTATATACCAGTAGCAAGAATTGAGAGTGTATATAACCCCAATATATTCTTTGAATTCCCAGTCAGAAAATGGTACTATATACCCGAAGCAAGAATTGAGGGTATTTGTAACCCCAATATATTCTTTGAATTCCGAGTCAGACCCTGGCACTATATATCAGTAGCAAGAATTGAGGGTATATGTAACCCCAATATATTCTTTGAATTCCCAGTCAGAAAATTGCACTATATACCAGTAGCAAGAATTGAGAGTGTATGTATCCCCAATATATTCTTTGAATTACCAGTCAGAAAATTGCACTATATACCAGTAGCAAGAATTGAGAGTGTATGTATCCCCAATATATTCTTTGAATTCCCAGTCAGAAAATGGCACTATATATCAGTAGCAGGAATTGAGGGTATATGTAACCCCAATATATTCTTTGAATTCCGAGTCAGACCCTGGCACTATATGGCAGTAACAAGAATTGAGGGTGCATGTAACCCCAATATATTCTTTGAATTCCCAGTCAGACCTTGGCATTATATGGCAGAAGCAAGAATTGAGGGTATATGTAACCCCAATATCAAATCAAATCAAATCAAAAAATGCTTTATTGGCACGTCCGAATAGGTATTTGGCATTGCCAAAGCTAGTAAAGTGGGTGGGTGGGGGGGGGAGTTGGGTTGGGTGGGTGGTGGGTATGGGGGGGGGGGTTCGGTTATAACAGTCCATGGAGTCTCATCTTCCTCTTCGTTGGTGACTGCTATATGGGGAGGTGGGGGTGGGGGTGGGTGGGGCGGGTGTATTGGGATAAATATAACAGTCCATGGAGTCTCATCTTCCTCTGGTTTGGTGACAGCTGGACACGTATTGGGCAGCGATCTCCACAGTGGCCTCTTCTTCTCCCAGTAGGATGTAGAGTTTCCTCTTCTCGTCTGCAGATATGAAGTCTGGGATGTGGGCAGAGAGTCTTTGGTAGTAGACGGCCCTCACAGCTGAGTATTTGGTGCAGTGTAGCAGGAAGTGGGTCTCGTCTTCTAGGACCCCCTGATCACAGTGCTGGCACAGTCTCTTCTCCCGTGGCTTGTACGTCTGTCTGTATCGCCCCGTCTCTATCTCTAGGTTGTGGGCGCTCAGTCTGTATCGGCTCAGGGTCTGTCTGTGCTTGGGGTGGCGTATTCTCTCCAGGTAGGTGGCCATGGTGTAGTCCCTTTGTAGGGATTGGTACACGGTGAGTTTCTTGGAGTTATTTATTTCGTTTCTCCATTCTTCAATGTACCGCTCTCTGTTTGCCTCTGTGGTCGCCTTTATTTCGGCCTTGGTTATCATCTGTTGGAGTTTTTGGTTTGGTGGTTGGCTGCTGTTTGGTTGTTAAATGTCTGGTTTGCTCAGGTGGCTTAGCCATGCTTGGTGGTGGTAGGAGTCAGGCTTGCTCCCCTGGATGTGTGCCTGGAAAGCTAGCGCCCTCTTCTGTATGGTGAGCCATAGGGGGAGTCTGCCTAGCTCTGCCCTGCAGGCTATGTTGGTGGTGTTGCGATGGACATGTAGCAGGTATTTGCAGAACTCCAGGTGGAAGTTCTCTGTTGGGCTGGAATCCCACCTTGACTGGTCTGGGTAGGTGGCTGGGCCCCAAACCTCACTGCCATAGAGAAGGATCGGGGAGATGACAGCGTCAAATATCTTCATCCAGACCCTCACCGGTGGTTTGAGGTGGTACAGTTGTCTTCTGATGGCGTAGAAGGTTCTGCAGGCTTTTGCTTTCAGGGTTTCTATTGCTGCTTTGAAGCTTCCTGATTGGCTGAGCTCCAGCCCCAGGTAGGTGTAGCTGTTGGTTTTCTCCAGTGTGGAGCCGTTCAGTGTGAATTGTGAGGTGGTGGAGGCTTTATTGTGGCCCTTCTTCTGGAATACCATGATTTTGGTCTTCTTCTGGTTGATGGGTAGGGCCCATGTGGTGCTGAATTTTTCCAGCACTGACAGGCTTTCTTGGAGGTCTTTCTCGGTGGGGGCCAGGAGTAGGAGGTCATCGGCGTATAGCAGGAACTTCACCTCTCGATTGTTCAGGGTGAGGCCTGGGGTTGGTGAGGTCTCCAGGGCTGTAGCCAGTTCATTGATATAGATGTTGAAGAGCGTTGGGCTCAGGCTACAGCCTTGTCTGACCCCTCGGGCCTGTTGGAAGTATGCTGTCCTTTTCCCATTCACCTTCACACTGCACTGGTTTCCGGTGTAGGAGCTCTTGATGACGTCATACGTTCTTCCTCCTATTCCACTCTCTAGGAGTTTTAGAAGTAGGCCTGGGTGCCATACTGAATCAAACGCCTTCTTAAAGTCTACGAAGCAGGCGAATATCTTGCCTCTTCTGGTGTTGTGGACGTGCGTCTTGATGAGGCTGTGCAGGGTGTAGATATGGTCTGTGGTGCGGTGGTTTGGCATGAACCCTGCTTGGCTCTTGCTGAGGACCCCGTGTTGTGTGAGGAAGGTGAGGATTCTGTTATTGATGATGCTGTTGAACAGTTTCCCTAGCGTGCTGCTGACGCAGATCCCTCTGTAGTTGTTGGGGTCATATTGGTCCCCATTCTTGTAGATGGGGGTTATGAGCCCTTTGTTCCAGTCTTCGGGGAAGTGTCCAGCATTGAGCATGAGGGTGAATAGCTTTGCCAGTGCCGCGTGTATTGCTGGAGGGCTGTATTTGATCATCTCTGGTAGGATGCCGTCAGGGCCACTGGCCTTTTTGCCTTTCAGCAGGACAATTCTTTCCTGTATATCTTTTATGGTGA
Organism: Leptodactylus fuscus; assembly: GCF_031893055.1. Classification (NCBI taxonomy): domain Eukaryota; kingdom Metazoa; phylum Chordata; class Amphibia; order Anura; family Leptodactylidae; genus Leptodactylus; species Leptodactylus fuscus. The sequence continues at coordinate 74,162,768 of NC_134267.1, read as the reverse complement.
TTGGCGAGTCCAGAGGGTTCTGGAAGTCTTTGATGACTTTCTCCATGTCCCTCAGTTTGGTGATTATCTGTTGCTGTTCTGGAGTTAGTTCTTCTTCTGGGATGTTTTTGTAGAGACCTCTGAAGTAGTTGAGCCAGATATTGCCATTTTGGATGTGGAGAGAGTTTTTCTTGGGCTTTGTGCCCATGTGGTGCCAGGTCTCCCAGAATGAGCTGTCCTGGAGGGAGTCCTCTAGTTGCTCGATTTTGTGGGAGAGGTATCTCTGTTTCTTCTCTCTGAGGGTGCCCTTGTATTGCTTGCATAGATTGCTGTAGGCTTCCCTCACCTCCTTGTTGTTGGGGTCCCTGTGTTTTTGGTTGGAGGCTGTTCTTAGGGTATGGCGTAGTGCTTTGCAGTCGCTGTCGAACCATTTGTGGGACTGTTTGTTGGTTTGTCTTATGGGTTTGGTTCGTTTCAGGCCTGCTAGTTCTGCTGTGGTCTGTAGGATGTACTTGAGATCCTTCACAGCTCTGGTGACTCCCTGTTGGTCTGGCTGATAGTTGTTTGTATGGAAGTTTGTGAGCAGTGTCTTGATTTCGGGTCGGTTGGTTGCGTTGGTATATTCTATGGCCTGGTGGTTGGCCCATGTGAAATGTCTTGGTAGGTTGTAGAGGCCGGACTGTTGGGGCTCATGTGTGGGTGTTTTGTTCCTGGTTCTCATGTATAGTAGGATCTGGTTGTGGTCTGATAGATGGGAGTCAGGTGCGATTGTGAAGTCTTCAATGTCTGACAGGTCTGCGTCTGTAATGGCATAGTCCACCACGCTGTTGCCCACTTGAGAGTTTAGTGTGAAGCGTCCTCTGGGATCGCCTGTGGTACGTCCGTTTATTATGTACAGTCCTAGGCTTCGGCACATGTTCAGCAGTTGTCTCCCACTCTTGTTGACAATTCTGTCTTGGCTGTTTCTTCTTGTCTGTGTGGGTTCTGGGTGGTGGATCTCACTACCGTGCGTATGTGGGTTGTCGTCAGGAGGCAGGTAGTCTAACTCTGTGCCTGTCCTTGCATTCAGGTCTCCGCATATTAGTACTCTGCCTTTGGGTTAGAAGTGGACAGCTTCCCTTTGTAGGACCTCGTAAGTGTCGGGGTCGTGGTAGGAGGACCCTGGTGGGGGCATATATACTGCACAGAGATAGATGTCCTGCTGGCCGCTGAGGATGGAGCTGCTTATTTTTATCCATATGTGATTAGTTCCACGTTTGGTAGCTTTTACGTGTTCTTTGAGCTCCTCCTTGTACCATATTAGTATGCCTCCTGAGTGGTGGCCATGTTTGGTGGTCTTATTTTTCTGGGCGGGCACTGAGAATTCCTTGTAGCCCATGGGTGTTAGGGACTCGTCATCTGCCCGGGTCCATGTCTCTAGGAGGATTTGAATGTCTATGTTTTTTAGTCTGTCTATGAAGTCTGGATCTTTTGATTTAGATCCAAAGGCTGAGGCGTTCAGCCCTTGTATGTTCCAACTACTCCAATATATTCTTTGAATTCCCAGTCAGAAAATGGCACTATATGGCAGTAGAAAAAATTGAGGGTATATGTAACCCCAATATATTCTTTGAATTCCCAGTCAGAAAATGGCACTATATACCAGTAGCAAGAATTGAGAGTGTATGTAACCCCAATATATTCTTTGAATTCCCAGTCAAAAAATGGCACTATATACCAGTAGCAAGAATTGAGAGTGTATATAACCCCAATATATTCTTTGAATTCCCAGTCAGAAAATGGTACTATATACCCGAAGCAAGAATTGAGGGTATTTGTAACCCCAATATATTCTTTGAATTCCGAGTCAGACCCTGGCACTATATATCAGTAGCAAGAATTGAGGGTATATGTAACCCCAATATATTCTTTGAATTCCCAGTCAGAAAATTGCACTATATACCAGTAGCAAGAATTGAGAGTGTATGTATCCCCAATATATTCTTTGAATTACCAGTCAGAAAATTGCACTATATACCAGTAGCAAGAATTGAGAGTGTATGTATCCCCAATATATTCTTTGAATTCCCAGTCAGAAAATGGCACTATATATCAGTAGCAGGAATTGAGGGTATATGTAAACCCAATATATTCTTTGAATTCCGAGTCAGACCCTGGCACTATATGGCAGTAACAAGAATTGAGGGTGCATGTAACCCCAATATATTCTTTGAATTCCCAGTCAGACCTTGGCATTATATGGCAGAAGCAAGAATTGAGGGTATATGTAAACCCAATATATTCTTTGAATTCCGAGTCAGACCCTGGCACTATATGGCAGTAACAAGAATTGAGGGTGCATGTAACCCCAATATATTCTTTGAATTCCCAGTCAGACCTTGGCATTATATGGCAGAAGCAAGAATTGAGGGTATATGTAACCCCAATATATTCTTTGAATTCCCAGTCAGAAAATGGCACTATATACCAGTAGCAAGAATTGAGGGTATATGTAGGCCCAATATATTCTTTGAATTCCCAGTAAGAAAATTGCACTATATGCCAGTAGTAAGAATTGGGGGTATATTTAGGCCCAATATATTATCTGAATTCCCAGTCAGAAAATGGTCATATATACCAGTAGCAAGAATTGAGAGTGTATGTATCCCCAATATATTCTTTGAATTCCCAGTCAGAAAATTGCACTATATACCAGTAGCAGGAATTGAGGGTATATGTAACCCCAATATATTCTTTGAATTCCCAGTCAGAAAATGGCACTATATACCAGTAGCAAGAATTGAGGGTATACGTAGGCCCAATATATTCTTTGAATTCCCAGTCAGACCCTGGCACTATATACCAGTAGCAAGAATTGGGGGTATATGTAGGCCCAATATATTATTTGAATTCCCAGTCAGAAAATGGCACTCTATACCAGTAGCAAGAATTGAGAGTGTACGTATCCCCAATATATTCTTTGAATTCCCAGTCAGAAAATTGCACTATATGGCAGTAGCAAGAATTGAGGGTATATGTAACCCCAATATATTCTTTGAATTCCCAGTCAGAAAATAGCACTATATACCAGTAGCAAGAATTGAGGGTATATGTAACGCCAATATATTCTTTGAATTCCCAGTCAGAAACTGGAACTGTATGGCAGTAGAAAAAATTGAGGGTATATGTAACCCCAATATATTCTTTAAATTCCCAGTCAGACGCTGGCACTATATACCAGTAACAAGTATTGAGACTGTATGTAACCCCAATATATTCTTTGAATTCCTAGTCAGAAAATGGCACTATATACCAGTAGCAGGAATTGAGGGTATATGTAACCCCAATATATTCTTTGAATTCCCAGTCAGAAAATGGAACTATATACCAGTATCAGGAATTGAGGGTATATGTAACCCCAATATATTCTTTGAATTCCTAGTGAGACCCTGGCACTATATGGCAGTAGCAAGAAATGAAGGTATATGTAACCTCAATATATTCTTTGAATTCCCTGTCAGACACTGGCACTATATGGCCGTAGCAAGAATTGAGGGTATATGTAACCCCAAAATATTCTTTGAATTCCCAGTCAGAAAATGGCACAATATACCAGTAGCAGGAATTGAGGGTATATGTAACCCCAATATATTCTTTGAATTCCCAGTCAGACCCTGGCACTATATGGCAGTAGCAAGAATTGAGGGTTTATGTAACCCCAAAATATTCTTTGAATTCCCAGTCAGAAAATGGCACAATATACCAGTAGCAGGAATTGAGGGTATATGTAACCCCAATATATTCTTTGAATTCCCAGTCAGACCCTGGCACTATATGGCAGTAGCAAGAATTGAGGGTTTATGTAACCCCAATATATTCTTTGAATTCCCTGTCAGAAACTGGCACTATATGGCAGTAGCAAAAATTGAGGGTATATGTAATCCCAATATATTCTTTGAATTCCTAGTCAGAAAATGGCACTATATACCAGTAGCAGGAATTGAGGGTATATGTAACCCCAATATATTCTTTGAATTCCCAGTCAGAAAATGGCACTATATACCAGTATCAGGAATTGAGGGTATATGTAACCCCAATATATTCTTTGAATTCCTAGTCAGACCCTGGCACTATATGGCAGTAGCAAGAATTGAAGGTATATGTAACCTCAATATATTCTTTGAATTCCCTGTCAGACACTGGCACTATATGGCCGTAGCAAGAATTGAGGGTATTTGTAACCCCAAAATATTCTTTGAATTCCCAGTCAGAAAATGGCACAATATACCAGTAGCAGGAATTTAGGGTATATGTACCCCCAATATATTCTTTGAATTCCCAGTCAGACCCTGGCACTATATGGCAGTAGCAAGAATTGAGGGTATATGTAACTGCAATATATTCTTTGAATTCCCAGTCAGATACTGGCGCTATATGGCAGTAGCAAGAATTGAGGGTATATGTAACCCCAAAATATTCTTTAAATTCCCAGTCAGAAACTGGCAATATATGGCAGTAGCAAAAATTGAGGGTATATGGAATCCAAATATATTCTTTGAATTCCCAGTCAGAAAATGGCACTATATACCAGTAGCAAGAATTGAGGGTATATGTAACGCCAATATATTCTTTGAATTCCCAGTCAGAAATTGGCACTATATGGCAGTAGAAAAAATTGAGCGTATATGTAACCCCAATATATTCTTTGAATTCCCAGTCAGAAAATGGCACTATATACCAGTAGCAAGAATTGAGAGTGTATGTAACCCCAATATATTCTTTAAATTCCCAGTCAAAAAATGGCACTATATACCAGTAGCAAGAATTGAGAGTGTATATAACCCCAATATATTATTTGAATTCCCAGTCAGAAAATGGCACTATATACCCGAAGCAAGAATTGAGGGTATTTGTAACCCCAATATATTCTTTGAATTCCCAGTCAGAAAATGGCACTATATACCCGAAGCAAGAATTGAGGGTATTTGTAACCCCAATATATTCTTTGAATTCCGAGTCAGACCCTGGCACTATATATCAGTAGCAAGAATTGAGGGTATATGTAACCCCAATATATTCTTTGAATTCCCAGTCAGAAAATTGCACTATATACCAGTAGCAAGAATTGGGGGTATATGTAGGCCCAATATATTATTTGTATTCCCAGTCAGACCCTAGCACTATATATCAGTAGCAAGAATTGAGAGTGTATCCCCAATATATTCTTTGAATTCCCAGTCAGAAAATGGCACTATATACCAGTAGAAGGAATTGAGGGTATATGTAACCCCAATATATTCTTTGAACTCCGAGTCAGACCCTTGCACTATATGGCAGTAGCAAGAATTGAGGGTGCATGTAACCCCAATATATTCTTTGAATTCCCAGTCAGACCTTGGCATTATATGGCAGAAGCAAGAATTGAGGGTATATGTAACCCCAATATATTCTTTGAATTCCCAGTCAGAAAATGGCACTATATACCAGTAGCAAGAATTGAGGGTATATGTAGGCCCAATATATTCTTTGAATTCCCAGTCAGAAAATTGCACTATATGCCAGTAGCAAGAATTGGGGGTATATGTAGGCCCAATATATAATCTGAATTCCCAGTCAGAAAATGGCACTATATACCAGTAGCAAGAAATGAGAGTGTATGTATCCCCCATATATTCTTTGAATTCCCAGTCAGAAAATTGCACTATATACCAGTAGCAGGAATTGAGGGTATATGTAACCCCAATATATTCTTTGAATTCCCAGTCAGAAAATGGCACTATATACCAGTAGCAAGAATTGAGGGTATATGTAGGCCCAATATATTCATTGAATTCCCAGTCAGACCCTGGCACTATATACCAGTAGCAAGAATTGGGGGTATATGTAGGCCCAATATATTATTTGAGTTCCCAGTCAGAAAATGGCACTATATGGCAGTAGCAAGAATTGAGGGTATATGTAACCCCAATATATTCTTTGAATTCCCAGTCAGAAAATGGCACTATATAGCAGTAGCAAGAATTGAGGGTATATGTAACGCCAATATATTCTTTGAATTCCCAGTCAGAAATTGGCACTATATGGCAGTAGAAAAAATTGAGGGTATATGTAACCCCAATATATTCTTTGAATTCCCAGTCAGAAAATGGCACTATATGCCAATAGCAAGAATTGGGGGTATATGTAGGCCCAATACATTATTTGAATTCCCAGTCTGACCCTGGCACTATATACCAATAGCAAGAAATGAGAGCGTATGTATCCCCAATATATTCTTTAAATTCCCAGTCAGAAAATTGCACTATATGGCAGTAGCAAGAATTGAGGGTATATGTAACCCCAATATATTCTTTGAATTCCCAGTCAGAAAATGGCACTATATACCAGTAGCAAGAATTGGGGGTATATGTAACGCCAATATATTCTTTGAATTCCCAGTCAGAAACTGGAACTATATGGCAGTAGAAAAAATTGAGGGTATATGTAACCCCAATATATTCTTTAAATTCCCAGTCAGACGCTGGCACTATATACCAGTAACAAGTATTGAGACTGTATGTAACCCCAATATATTCTTTGAATTCCTAGTCAGAAAATGGCACTATATACCAGTAGCAGGAATTGAGGGTATATGTAACCCCAATATATTCTTTGAATTCCCAGTCAGAAAATGGCACTATATACCAGTATCAGGAATTGAGGGTATATGTAACCCCAATATATTCTTTGAATTCCTAGTCAGACCCTGGCACTATATGGCAGTGGCAAGAATTGAAGGTATATTTAACCTCAATATATTCATTGAATTCCCTGTCAGACACTGGCACTATATGGCCGTAGCAAGAATTGAGGGTATATGTAACCCCAATATATTCTTTGAATTCCCTGTCAGACACTGGCGCTATATGGCAGTAGCAAGAATTGAGGGTATATGTAACCCCAAAATATTCTTTGAATTTTTAGTCAGAAACTGGCTCTATATGGCAGTACCAAAAATTGAGGGTATATGTAATCCCAATATATTCTTTGAATTCCCAGTCAGAAAATGGCACTATATACCAGTAGCAAGAATTGAGGGTATATGTAACGCCAATATATTCTTTGAATTCCCAGTCAGAAATTGGCACTATATGGCAGTAGAAAAAATTGAGGGTATATGTAACCCCAATATATTCTTTGAATTCCCAGTCAGAAAATGGCACTATATACCAGTAGCAAGAATTGAGAGTGTATGTAACCCCAATATATTCTTTGAATTCCCAGTCAAAAAAATGGCACTATATACCAGTAGCAAGAATTGAGAGTGTATATAACCCCAATATATTCTTTGAATTCCCAGTCAGAAAATGGCACTATATACCCGAAGCAAGAATTGAGGGTATTTGTAACCCCAATATATTCTTTGAATTCCGAGTCAGACCCTGGCACTATATATCAGTAGCAAGAATTGAGGGTATATGTAACCCCAATATATTCTTTGAATTCCCAGTCAGAAAATTGCACTATATACCAGTAGCAAGAATTGGGGGTATATGTAGGCCCAATATATTATTTGTATTCCCAGTCAGACCCTAGCACTATATACCAGTAGCAAGAACTGAGAGTGTATGTATCCCCAATATATTCTTTGAATTCCCAGTCAGAAAATGGCACTATATACCAGTAGCAGGAATTGAGGGTATATGTGACCCCAATATATTCTTTGAATTCCGAGTCAGACCCTGGCACTATATGGCAGTAGCAAGAATTGAGGGTGCATGTAACCCCAATATATTCTTTGAATTCCCAGTCAGACCTTGGCATTATATACCAGTAGCAAGAATTGAGGGTATATGTAGGCCCAATATATTCTTTGAATTCCCAGTCAGAAAATTGCACTATATGCCAGTAGCAAGAATTGGGGGTATATGTAGGCCCAATATATTATCTGAATTCCCAGTCAGAAAATGGCACTATATACCAGTAGCAAGAATTGAGAGTGTATGTATCCCCAATATATTCTTTGAATTCCCAGTCAGAAAATTGCACTATATACCAGTAGCAGGAATTGAGGGCATATGTAACCCCAATATATTCTTTGAATTCCCAGTCAGAAAATGGCACTATATACCAGTAGCAAGAATTGAGGGTATATGTAGGCCAAATATATTCTTTGAATTCCCAGTCAGACCCTGGCACTATATACCAGTAGCAAGAATTGGGGGTATATGTAGGCCCAATATATTATTTGAATTCCCAGTCAGAAAATGGCACTCTATACCAGTAGCAATAATTGAGATTGTACGTATCCCCAATATATTCTTTGAATTCCCAGTCAGAAAATTGCACTATATGGCAGTAGCAAGAATTGAGGGTATATGTAACCCCAATATATTCTTTGAATTCCCAGTCAAAAAAATGGCACTATATACCAGTAGCAAGAATTGAGGGTATATGTAACGCCAATATATTCTTTGAATTCCCAGTCAGAAACTGGAACTATATGGCAGTAGAAAAAATTGAGTGTATATGTAACCGCAATATATTCTTTAAATTCCCAGTCAGACACTGACACTATATACCAGTAACAAGTATTGAGACTGTATGTAACCCCAATATATTCTTTGAATTCCTAGTCAGAAAATGGCACTATATACCAGTAGCAGGAATTGAGGGTATATGTAACCCCAATATATTCTTTGAATTCCCAGTCAGAAAATGGCACTATATACCAGTATCAGGAATTGAGGGTATATGTAACCCCAATATATTCTTTGAATTCCTAGTCAGACCCTGGCACTATATGGCAGTAGCAAGAATTGAAGGTATATGTAACCTCAATATATTCTTTCAATTCCCTGTCAGACACTGGCACTATATGGCCGTAGCACGAATTGAGGGTATATGTAACCCCAAAATATTCTTTGAATTCCCAGTCAGAAAATGGCACAATATACCAGTAGCAGGAATTGAGGGTATATGTAACCCCAATATATTCTTTGAATTCCCAGTCAGACCCTGGCACTATATGGCAGTAGCAAGAATTGAGGGTATATGTAACCCCAATATATTCTTTGAATTCCCTGTCAGACACTGGCGCTATATGGCAGTAGCAAGAATTGAGGGTATATGTAACCCCAAAATATTCTTTGAATTCCCAGTTAGAAACTGGCACTATATGGCAGTAGCAAAAATTGAGGGTATATGTAATCCCAATATATTCTTTGAATTCCCAGTCAGAAAATGGCACTATATACCAGTAGCAAGAATTGAGGGTATGTGTAACGCCAATATATTCTTTGAATTCCCAGTCAGAAACTGGCACTATATGGCAGTAGAAAAAATTGAGGTTATATGTAACCCCAATATATTCTTTAAATTCCCAGTCAGACCCTGGTACTATATACCATTAGCAAGAATTGAGACTGTATGTAACCCCAATATATTCTTTGACTTCCCAGTCAGAAAATGGCACTATATGGCAGTAGAAAAAATTGAGCGTATATGTAACCCCAATATATTCTTTGAATTCCCAGTCAGAAAATGGCACTATATACCAGTAGCAAGAATTGAGAGTGTATGTAACCCCAATATATTCTTTAAATTCCCAGTCAAAAAATGGCACTATATACCAGTAGCAAGAATTGAGAGTGTATATAACCCCAATATATTATTTGAATTCCCAGTCAGAAAATGGCACTATATACCCGAAGCAAGAATTGAGGGTATTTGTAACCCCAATATATTCTTTGAATTCCCAGTCAGAAAATGGCACTATATACCCGAAGCAAGAATTGAGGGTATTTGTAACCCCAATATATTCTTTGAATTCCGAGTCAGACCCTGGCACTATATATCAGTAGCAAGAATTGAGGGTATATGTAACCCCAATATATTCTTTGAATTCCCAGTCAGAAAATTGCACTATATACCAGTAGCAAGAATTGGGGGTATATGTAGGCCCAATATATTATTTGTATTCCCAGTCAGACCCTAGCACTATATATCAGTAGCAAGAATTGAGAGTGTATCCCCAATATATTCTTTGAATTCCCAGTCAGAAAATGGCACTATATACCAGTAGAAGGAATTGAGGGTATATGTAACCCCAATATATTCTTTGAATTCCGAGTCAGACCCTTGCACTATATGGCAGTAGCAAGAATTGAGGGTGCATGTAACCCCAATATATTCTTTGAATTCCCAGTCAGACCTTGGCATTATATGGCAGAAGCAAGAATTGAGGGTATATGTAACCCCAATATATTCTTTGAATTCCCAGTCAGAAAATGGCACTATATACCAGTAGCAAGAATTGAGGGTATATGTAGGCCCAATATATTCTTTGAATTCCCAGTCAGAAAATTGCACTATATGCCAGTAGCAAGAATTGGGGGTATATGTAGGCCCAATATATTATTTGAATTCCCAGTCAGAAAATGGCACTATATGGCAGTAGCAAGAATTGAGGGTATATGTAACCCCAATATATTCTTTGAATTCCCAGTCAGAAAATGGCACTATATAGCAGTAGCAAGAATTGAGGGTATATGTAACGCCAATATATTCTTTGAATTCCCAGTCAGAAATTGGCACTATATGGCAGTAGAAAAAATTGAGGGTATATGTAACCCCAATATATTCTTTGAATTCCCAGTCAGAAAATGGCACTATATGCCAATAGCAAGAATTGGGGGTATATGTAGGCCCAATACATTATTTGAATTCCCAGTCTGACCCTGGCACTATATACCAGTAGCAAGAATTGAGAGCGTATGTATCCCCAATATATTCTTTAAATTCCCAGTCAGAAAATTGCACTATATGGCAGTAGCAAGAATTGAGGGTATATGTAACCCCAATATATTCTTTGAATTCCCAGTCAGAAAATGGCACTATATACCAGTAGCAAGAATTGGGGGTATATGTAACGCCAATATATTCTTTGAATTCCCAGTCAGAAACTGGAACTATATGGCAGTAGAAAAAATTGAGGGTATATGTAACCCCAATATATTCTTTAAATTCCCAGTCAGACGCTGGCACTATATACCAGTAACAAGTATTGAGACTGTATATAACCCCAATATATTATTTGAATTCCCAGTCAGAAAATGGCACTATATACCCGAAGCAAGAATTGAGGGTATTTGTAACCCCAATATATTCTTTGAATTCCCAGTCAGAAAATGGCACTATATACCCGAAGCAAGAATTGAGGGTATTTGTAACCCCAATATATTCTTTGAATTCCGAGTCAGACCCTGGCACTATATATCAGTAGCAAGAATTGAGGGTATATGTAACCCCAATATATTCTTTGAATTCCCAGTCAGAAAATTGCACTATATACCAGTAGCAAGAATTGGGGGTATATGTAGGCCCAATATATTATTTGTATTCCCAGTCAGACCCTAGCACTATATATCAGTAGCAAGAATTGAGAGTGTATCCCCAATATATTCTTTGAATTCCCAGTCAGAAAATGGCACTATATACCAGTAGAAGGAATTGAGGGTATATGTAACCCCAATATATTCTTTGAATTCCGAGTCAGACCCTTGCACTATATGGCAGTAGCAAGAATTGAGGGTGCATGTAACCCCAATATATTCTTTGAATTCCCAGTCAGACCTTGGCATTATATGGCAGAAGCAAGAATTGAGGGTATATGTAACCCCAATATATTCTTTGAATTCCCAGTCAGAAAATGGCACTATATACCAGTAGCAAGAATTGAGGGTATATGTAGGCCCAATATATTCTTTGAATTCCCAGTCAGAAAATTGCACTATATGCCAGTAGCAAGAATTGGGGGTATATGTAGGCCCAATATATTATCTGAATTCCCAGTCAGAAAATAGCACTATATACCAGTAGCAAGAAATGAGAGTGTATGTATCCCCCATATATTCTTTGAATTCCCAGTCAGAAAATTGCACTATATACCAGTAGCAGGAATTGAGGGTATATGTAACCCCAATATATTCTTTGAATTCCCAGTCAGAAAATGGCACTATATACCAGTAGCAAGAATTGAGGGTATATGTAGGCCCAATATATTCATTGAATTCCCAGTCAGACCCTGGCACTATATACCAGTAGCAAGAATTGGGGGTATATGTAGGCCCAATATATTATTTGAATTCCCAGTCAGAAAATGGCACTATATGGCAGTAGCAAGAATTGAGGGTATATGTAACCCCAATATATTCTTTGAATTCCCAGTCAGAAAATGGCACTATATAGCAGTAGCAAGAATTGAGGGTATATGTAACGCCAATATATTCTTTGAATTCCCAGTCAGAAATTGGCACTATATGGCAGTAGAAAAAATTGAGGGTATATGTAACCCCAATATATTCTTTGAATTCCCAGTCAGAAAATGGCACTATATGCCAATAGCAAGAATTGGGGGTATATGTAGGCCCAATACATAATTTGAATTCCCAGTCTGACCCTGGCACTATATACCAGTAGCAAGAATTGAGAGCGTATGTATCCCCAATATATTCTTTAAATTCCCAGTCAGAAAATTGCACTATATGGCAGTAGCAAGAATTGAGGGTATATGTAACCCCAATATATTCTTTGAATTCCCAGTCAGAAAATGGCACTATATACCAGTAGCAAGAATTGGGGGTATATGTAACGCCAATATATTCTTTGAATTCTCAGTCAGAAACTGGAACTATATGGCAGTAGAAAAAATTGAGGGTATATGTAACCCCAATATATTCTTTAAATTCCCAGTCAGACGCTGGCACTATATACCAGTAACAAGTATTGAGACTGTATGTAACCCCAATATATTCTTTGAATTCCTAGTCAGAAAATGGCACTATATACCAGTAGCAGGAATTGAGGGTATATGTAACCCCAATATATTCTTTGAATTCCCAGTCAGAAAATGGCACTATATACCAGTATCAGGAATTGAGGGTATATGTAACCCCAATATATTCTTTGAATTCCTAGTCAGACCCTGGCACTATATGGCAGTGGCAAGAATTGAAGGTATATTTAACCTCAATATATTCATTGAATTCCCTGTCAGACACTGGCACTATATGGCCGTAGCAAGAATTGAGGGTATATGTAACCCCAATATATTCTTTGAATTCCCTGTCAGACACTGGCGCTATATGGCAGTAGCAAGAATTGAGGGTATATGTAACCCCAAAATATTCTTTGAATTTTTAGTCAGAAACTGGCTCTATATGGCAGTACCAAAAATTGAGGGTATATGTAATCCCAATATATTCTTTGAATTCCCAGTCAGAAAATGGCACTATATACCAGTAGCAAGAATTGAGGGTATATGTAACGCCAATATATTCTTTGAATTCCCAGTCAGAAATTGGCACTATATGGCAGTAGAAAAAATTGAGGGTATATGTAACCCCAATATATTCTTTGAATTCCCAGTCAGAAAATGGCACTATATACCAGTAGCAAGAATTGAGAGTGTATGTAACCCCAATATATTCTTTGAATTCCCAGTCAAAAAAATGGCACTATATACCAGTAGCAAGAATTGAGAGTGTATATAACCCCAATATATTCTTTGAATTCCCAGTCAGAAAATGGCACTATATACCCGAAGCAAGAATTGAGGGTATTTGTAACCCCAATATATTCTTTGAATTCCGAGTCAGACCCTGGCACTATATATCAGTAGCAAGAATTGAGGGTATATGTAACCCCAATATATTCTTTGAATTCCCAGTCAGAAAATTGCACTATATACCAGTAGCAAGAATTGGGGGTATATGTAGGCCCAATATATTATTTGTATTCCCAGTCAGACCCTAGCACTATATACCAGTAGCAAGAACTGAGAGTGTATGTATCCCCAATATATTCTTTGAATTCCCAGTCAGAAAATGGCACTATATACCAGTAGCAGGAATTGAGGGTATATGTGACCCCAATATATTCTTTGAATTCCGAGTCAGACCCTGGCACTATATGGCAGTAGCAAGAATTGAGGGTGCATGTAACCCCAATATATTCTTTGAATTCCCAGTCAGACCTTGGCATTATATACCAGTAGCAAGAATTGAGGGTATATGTAGGCCCAATATATTCTTTGAATTCCCAGTCAGAAAATTGCACTATATGCCAGTAGCAAGAATTGGGGGTATATGTAGGCCCAATATATTATCTGAATTCCCAGTCAGAAAATGGCACTATATACCAGTAGCAAGAATTGAGAGTGTATGTATCCCCAATATATTCTTTGAATTCCCAGTCAGAAAATTGCACTATATACCAGTAGCAGGAATTGAGGGCATATGTAACCCCAATATATTCTTTGAATTCCCAGTCAGAAAATGGCACTATATACCAGTAGCAAGAATTGAGGGTATATGTAGGCCCAATATATTCTTTGAATTCCCAGTCAGACCCTGGCACTATATACCAGTAGCAAGAATTGGGGGTATATGTAGGCCCAATATATTATTTGAATTCCCAGTCAGAAAATGGCACTCTATACCAGTAGCAATAATTGAGATTGTACGTATCCCCAATATATTCTTTGAATTCCCAGTCAGAAAATTGCACTATATGGCAGTAGCAAGAATTGAGGGTATATGTAACCCCAATATATTCTTTGAATTCCCAGTCAGACCCTGGCACTATATGGCAGTAGCAAGAATTGAGGGTATATGTAACCCCAATATATTCTTTGAATTCCCAGTCAGAAAATGGCACTATATACCAGTAGCAAGAATTGAGGGTATATGTAACGCCAATATATTCTTTGAATTCCCAGTCAGAAACTGGAACTATATGGCAGTAGAAAAAATTGAGTGTATATGTAACCGCAATATATTCTTTAAATTCCCAGTCAGACACTGACACTATATACCAGTAACAAGTATTGAGACTGTATGTAACCCCAATATATTCTTTGAATTCCTAGTCAGAAAATGGCACTATATACCAGTAGCAGGAATTGAGGGTATATGTAACCCCAATATATTCTTTGAATTCCCAGTCAGAAAATGGCACTATATACCAGTATCAGGAATTGAGGGTATATGTAACCCCAATATATTCTTTGAATTCCTAGTCAGACCCTGGCACTATATGGCAGTAGCAAGAATTGAAGGTATATGTAACCTCAATATATTCTTTCAATTCCCTGTCAGACACTGGCACTATATGGCCGTAGCACGAATTGAGGGTATATGTAACCCCAAAATATTCTTTGAATTCCCAGTCAGAAAATGGCACAATATACCAGTAGCAGGAATTGAGGGTATATGTAACCCCAATATATTCTTTGAATTCCCAGTCAGACCCTGGCACTATATGGCAGTAGCAAGAATTGAGGGTATATGTAACCCCAATATATTCTTTGAATTCCCTGTCAGACACTGGCGCTATATGGCAGTAGCAAGAATTGAGGGTATATGTAACCCCAAAATATTCTTTGAATTCCCAGTTAGAAACTGGCACTATATGGCAGTAGCAAAAATTGAGGGTATATGTAATCCCAATATATTCTTTGAATTCCCAGTCAGAAAATGGCACTATATACCAGTAGCAAGAATTGAGGGTATGTGTAACGCCAATATATTCTTTGAATTCCCAGTCAGAAACTGGCACTATATGGCAGTAGAAAAAATTGAGGTTATATGTAACCCCAATATATTCTTTAAATTCCCAGTCAGACCCTGGTACTATATACCATTAGCAAGAATTGAGACTGTATGTAACCCCAATATATTCTTTGACTTCCCAGTCAGAAAATGGCACTATATGGCAGTAGAAAAAATTGAGCGTATATGTAACCCCAATATATTCTTTGAATTCCCAGTCAGAAAATGGCACTATATACCAGTAGCAAGAATTGAGAGTGTATGTAACCCCAATATATTCTTTAAATTCCCAGTCAAAAAATGGCACTATATACCAGTAGCAAGAATTGAGAGTGTATATAACCCCAATATATTATTTGAATTCCCAGTCAGAAAATGGCACTATATACCCGAAGCAAGAATTGAGGGTATTTGTAACCCCAATATATTCTTTGAATTCCCAGTCAGAAAATGGCACTATATACCCGAAGCAAGAATTGAGGGTATTTGTAACCCCAATATATTCTTTGAATTCCGAGTCAGACCCTGGCACTATATATCAGTAGCAAGAATTGAGGGTATATGTAACCCCAATATATTCTTTGAATTCCCAGTCAGAAAATTGCACTATATACCTGTAGCAAGAATTGGGGGTATATGTAGGCCCAATATATTATTTGTATTCCCGGTCAGACCCTAGCACTATATACCAGTAGCAAGAACTGAGAGTGTATGTATCCCCAATATATTCTTTGAATTCCCAGTCAGAAAATGGCACTATATATCAGTAGCAGGAATTGAGGGAATATGTGACCCCAATATATTCTTTGAATTCCGACTCAGACCCTGGCACTATATGGCAGTAGCAAGAATTGAGGGTGCATGTAACCCCAATATATTCTTTGAATTCCCAGTCAGACCTTGGCATTATATACCAGTAGCAAGAATTGAGGGCATATGTAACCCCAATATATTCTTTGAATTCCCAGTCAGAAAATGGCACTATATACCAGTAGCAAGAATTGAGGGTATATGTAGGCCCAATATATTCTTTGAATTCCCAGTCAGACCCTGGCACTATATACCAGTAGCAAGAATTGGGGGTATATGTAGGCCCAATATATTATTTGAATTCCCAGTCAGAAAATGGCACTCTATACCAGTAGCAATAATTGAGATTGTACGTATCCCCAATATATTCTTTGAATTCCCAGTCAGAAAATTGCACTATATGGCAGTAGCAAGAATTGAGGGTATATGTAACCCCAATATATTCTTTGAATTCCCAGTCAAAAAAATGGCACTATATACCAGTAGCAAGAATTGAGGGTATATGTAACGCCAATATATTCTTTGAATTCCCAGTCAGAAACTGGAACTATATGGCAGTAGAAAAAATTGAGTGTATATGTAACCGCAATATATTCTTTAAATTCCCAGTCAGACACTGACACTATATACCAGTAACAAGTATTGAGACTGTATGTAACCCCAATATATTCTTTAAATTCCTAGTCAGAAAATGGCACTATATACCAGTAGCAGGAATTGAGGGTATATGTAACCCCAATATATTCTTTGAATTCCCAGTCAGAAAATGGCACTATATACCAGTATCAGGAATTGAGGGTATATGTAACCCCAATATATTCTTTGAATTCCTAGTCAGACCCTGGCACTATATGGCAGTATCAAGAATTGAAGGTATATGTAACCTCAATATATTCTTTCAATTCCCTGTCAGACACTGGCACTATATGGCCGTAGCACGAATTGAGGGTATATGTAACCCCAAAATATTCTTTGAATTCCCAGTCAGAAAATGGCACAATATACCAGTAGCAGGAATTGAGGGTATATGTAACCCCAATATATTCTTTGAATTCCCAGTCAGACCCTGGCACTATATGGCAGTAGCAAGAATTGAGGGTATATGTAACCCCAATATATTCTTTGAATTCCGAATCAGACCCTGGCACTATATATCAGTAGCAAGAATTGAGGGTATATGTAACCCCAATATATTCTTTGAATT
The DNA here is from genome assembly GCF_031893055.1 of Leptodactylus fuscus. Classification (NCBI taxonomy): domain Eukaryota; kingdom Metazoa; phylum Chordata; class Amphibia; order Anura; family Leptodactylidae; genus Leptodactylus; species Leptodactylus fuscus. Next base: position 74,145,206 of record NC_134267.1, on the reverse strand, counting down.
CCCAGTCAGAAAATTGCACTATATACCAGTAGCAAGAATTGAGAGTGTATGTATCCCCAATATATTCTTTGAATTACCAGTCAGAAAATTGCACTATATACCAGTAGCAAGAATTGAGAGTGTATGTATCCCCAATATATTCTTTGAATTCCTAGTCAGAAAATGGCACTATACATCAGTAGCAGGAATTGAGGGTATATGTAACCCCAATATATTCTTTGAATTCCGAGTCAGACCCTGGCACTATATGGCAGTAACAAGAATTGAGGGTGCATGTAACCCCAATATATTCTTTGAATTCCCAGTCAGACCTTGGCATTATATGGCAGAAGCAAGAATTGAGGGTATATGTAACCCCAATATATTCTTTGAATTCCCAGTCAGAAAATGGCACTATATGGCAGTAACAAGAATTGAGGGTGCATGTAACCCCAATATATTCTTTGAATTCCCAGTCAGACCTTGGCATTATATGGCAGAAGCAAGAATTGAGGGTATATGTAACCCCAATATATTCTTTGAATTCCCAGTCAGAAAATGGCACTATATACCAGTAGCAAGAATTGAGAGTGTATGTAACCCCAATATATTCTTTGAATTCCCAGTCAAAAAATGGCACTATATACCAATAGCAAGAATTGAGAGTGTATATAACCCCAATATATTCTTTGAATTCCCAGTCAGAAAATGGCACTATATACCCGAAGCAAGAATTGAGGGTATTTGTAACCCCAATATATTCTTTGAATTCGCAGTCAGAACATGGCACTATATACCAGTAGCAAGAATTGAGGGTATATGTAACCCCAATATATTCTTTGAATTCCGAGTCAGACCCTGGCACTATATATCAGTAGCAAGAATTGAGGGTATATGTAACCCCAATATATTCTTTTAATTCCCAGTCAGAAAATTGCACTATATACCAGTAGCAAGAATTGGGGGTATATGTAGGCCCAATATATTATTTGTATTTCCAGTCAGACCCTAGCACTATATACCAGTAGCAAGAATTGAGAGTGTATGTATCCTCAATATATTCTTTGAATTCCCAGTCAGAAAATGGCACTATATACCAGTAGAAGGAATTGAGGGTATATGTAACCCCAATATATTCTTTGAATTCCGAGTCAGTCCCTGGCAGTATATGGCAGTAGCAAGAATTGAGGGTGCATGTAACCCCAATATATTCTTTGAATTCCCACTCAGACCTTGGCATTATATGGCAGAAGCAAGAATTGAGGGTATTTGTAACCCCAATATATTCTTTGAATTCCCAGTCAGAAAATGGCACTATATACCAGTAGCAAGAATTGAGGGTATATGTAGGTCCAATATATTCTTTGAATTCCCATTCAGACCCTGGCACTATATACCAGTAGCAAGAATTTAGAGTGTATGTAACCCCAATATATTCTTTGAATTCCCAGTCAGAAAATGGTACTATATACCAGTAGCAAGAATTAAGGGTATATGTAACCCCAATATATTCTTTGAATTCCCAGTCAGAAAATTGCACTATATGCCAGTAGCAAGAATTGAGAGTGTATGTATCCCCATTATATTCTTTGAATTCCCAGTCAGAAAATTGCACTATATACCAGTAGCTGGAATTGAGGGTATATGTAACCCCAATATATTCTTTGAATTCCCAGTCAGAAAATGGCACTATATACCAGTAGCAAGAATTGAGGGTATATGTAGGCCCAATATATTATCTGAATTCCCAGTCAGAAAATGGCACTATATACCAGTAGCAAGAATTGAGAGTGTATGTATCCCCAATATATTCTTTGAATTCCCAGTCAGAAAATTGCACTATATACCAGTAGCAGGAATTGAGGGTATATGTAACCCCAATATATTCTTTGAATTCCCAGTCAGAAAATGGCACTATATACCAGTAGCAAGAATTGAGGGTATATGTAGGCCTAATATATTCTTTGAATTCCCAGTCAGAAAATGGCACTATATACCAGTAGCAAGAATTGAGAGTGTATGTATCCCCAATATATTCTTTGAGTTCCCAGTCAGAAAATTGCACTATATACCAGTAGCAGGAATTGAGGGTATATGTAACCCCAATATATTCTTTGAATTCCCAGTCAGAAAATGGCACTATATACCAGTAGCAAGAATTGAGGGTATATGTAACCCCAATATATTCTTTGAATTCCCAGTCAGACCCTGGCACTATATACCAGTAGCAAGAATTGGGGGTATATGTAGGCCCAATATATTATTTGAATTCCCAGTCAGAAAATGGCACTCTATATCAGTAGCAAGAATTGAGAGTGTACGTATCCCCAATATATTCTTTGAATTCCCAGTCAGAAAATTGCACTATATGGCAGTAGCAAGAATTGAGGGTATATGTAACCCCAATATATTCTTTGAATTCCCAGACAGAAAATGGCACTATATTCCAGTAGCAAGAATTGAGGGTATATGTAACGCCAATATATTCTTTGAATTCTCAGTCAGACCCTGGCACTATATACCAGTAGCAAGAATTGAGAGTGTATATAACCCCAATATATTCTTTGAATTCCCAGTCAGAAACTGGCACTATATACCAGTAGCAAGAATTGAGGGTATATGTAACGCCAATGTATAATTTGAATTCCCAGTCAGAAACTGGCACTATATGGCAGTAGCAAAAATTGAGGGTATATGTAGGCCCAATATATTCTTCGAATTCCCAGTCAGACCCTTGCACTATATACCAGTAGCAAGAATTGAGAGTGTATGTAACCCCAATATATGGATGAGAGACCTTTGTGACATCCTACGGGTGTTTGAGGAGTCCACAAGGAGGGTGAGCTCTGAAGATGCGATGGTGAGCCTTATAATCCCGCTCTTGTGTGCGCTGAGAGAATCCCTCATTGACATCAGGGATAACTCAGATGACATCGCATCTTCAGAGCTCACCCTCCTTGTGGACTCCTCAAACACCCGTAGGATGTCACAAAGGATAGCAGCAGATCCGTCACAGCTGGAGGTTCACACATCTGTCCGCTTCATCGCGTTTAATGGAGGAAGAGGAGGAGGAGGAAGAGCTGTCCGATGATGTGATGGTGATACAGGAGGCTTCTGGGCAACTTCTAATCATCCCATTGTTGCAGCGCGGATGGGTAGAAAGGGATGATGAGGAGGAAATGGAGATTGAACTTTCCGGTGGGGCCATAGGAGTCATGCCAACTAACACTGTGGCAGACAAGGCTCAGTTAATGTTGGGGTGATTTACAGCTGACACGCGTATTGTCAAAATCATGGAGGACAACCAGTACTGGATCTTTACTATCCTTGACCCCCGACATAAAAACATCTCCTCTTTTATTCCGGTAGAGGGGAGGGCCAATCGCATCAATGCTTGCCACAAGCAATTGGTGCAGAATATGATGGAGATGTTTCCAGCATGTGACATTGGCGGCAGGGAGGGCAGTTTCTCCAGTAGGCGACCAAGTGCTCACCGGTCCACACAAACAAGGGGCACACTGTCTAAGGTCTGGGACACCTTGATGGCACCCCCTCGCCAAAGTACCGCCACTGAGGGTCCTAGTGTCACCAGGCGTGAGAAGTATAGGCGCATGTTGCGGGAATACCTTTCCGACCACAACCCTGTCCTCTCCGATCCCTCTGCGCCCTACACATATTGGGTGTCGAAGTTGGACCTGTGGCTTGAACTTGCCCTATATGCCTTGGAGGTGCTGTCCTGTCCTGCCACCAGCGTCCTATCTGAGAGGGTGTTCAGTGCAGCCGGTGGCATCATCACTGACAAGCGCACCCACCTGTCAGGTGAAAGTGCTGACCGGCTCACTTTGATAAAAATGAACCACCACTGGATAGAGCCTTCATTTTCGTGCCCACCTGTGTAAAGCACTCCAACATGAAAGTCGATGTCTGTGCTCAACCTCTCCAATTCCTTCTCCGCATCCTCATACTCATCCACCATAAGAGTTGCACAATTCTGCTCCTACTAGGCTCCCTCCACCCTGATTTCCCTAAACTCTTCTGCTTAGAGGCTCCCTCCACCCTGATTTCCTTAAACTCTGCTGGTTAGAGGCTACCTCCAACATGAATTTCCAAAAACTCTGCTGGTTGGAGGCTACCTCCACCATGAATTTCACAAAACTCTGCTGGTTAGAGGCTCCCTCCACCCTGATTTCCCACAACTCTGCTGGTTAGAGGCTCCCTCCACCATGAATTTCCCAAAACTCTGCTGGTTAGAGGCTCCTTCCACCCTGATTTCCCAAAACTGTGCTGGTTAGAGGCTCCCTCCACCCTGATTTCCCACAACTCTGCTGGTTAGAGGTTCCCTCCACCATGAATTTCCCACAACTCTGCTGGTTAGAGGCTCAATCCATCCTGATTTTCAAAAACAATGCTGGTGCCAACCTCAACTCACTACAAGGGCAAAATACACTGCTGTTGCAAGGCTCTCCTCACTCCAAGTACCCAATACAATGCTGGTGACAGGCTCTCCTCACTACAAGGGCCAAATACACGTGTTTCAAGGTGTTTTTCCACTGTCTGAGAGGTGGTATTGAGTGTGTAAAATGTGTAGTTGTTAGGCTGTGATATTGGGGTAATAGAGGGTCTTGGTTGTGTCAGATGCCCCCAGACATGCTTCCCCTGCTGTCCCAGTGTCATTCCAGAGGTGTTGGCATCATTTCCTGTGGAGTCATAGTGGACTTGGTGACCCTCCAGAGACGGATTTGGGTTCCCCCTTAACGAGTATATGTTCCCCATAGACTATAATGGGGTTCGAAACCCGTTCGAACACTCGAACAGTCAGCAGCTGTTCGAATCGGATTTCGAACCTCGAACGTTTTAGTGTTCACTCATCTCTAGCTATTATTAAAAAAAATCGGGAGGTGGGAGTCTAATCACTTTAAGCTTCATATAAAACCTGAACTGTTACATTCCTAATGGTTTCTGTTTTATTTTAGATGGCCAACTGGTGATCTGGTTAATTGGCCATTGTTTTATATATAATTTTATATATTTGCACCCAGAAGAGGGCTCAAAAAAGGATTTAGGGTGAAAATTTATCATTTGATATAAATACTGTGAATGTGTTCTGGAAAGGTATTCGGGGTATGACATGGAAATCCCTAATTAGTGAGATTAAAAAATTTACTTTTATCTGGCCTAAACCACAGGTGATCATCATTCACCTGGGCGGTAATGATTTAGGAAAAGTAAAAACCTTATATCTCATCTCTAAATTTATGGGTAAGTTCACACCGGCACCGGCATCCAGTCGCGCCATCTACTCTGGATTAGGCCCAATGAATGGGCCTAGTCGGGAGGAGGGAGTGTCTTCAGGCTGAATTGCAAGGAGAAACGGCCTGAAGAATGAGCATCTTGCTTCTTTTTCCGGGAGCTGGAACAAGCCAGCTCCCAAAAAAAACACCTGACCGGCTCCCATTGATTTCAATGGCAGCCGTCTTTTTGGTCAGGATTTTGAGGTGAATAGGGCCTCAAAATCCTGACCAAAAAACTCGATGTAAACTTACCCTAGGAGGGATTTTGCATTTTCCTGTTACAGTCATAGTTCTTTCAGAAGTCATTCCTAGGCTAATTTGGAACAGTTGAGGTTGAGTGTATATAGCCGGACTGAATTGCTCTGTATTGAACACGTTTTTAAACAAGATTAGAAAGAAGTTTAATAAAGCAATTGCAAAAAATTTGCCATTTTTGGGCAGATTCGCATACACACATGTTGACTTAGAAGGCTTTGTTATGGGTTTATATAGAAGGGATGGTGTTCATTTCTCAGAAGTAGGTAATGATTAGAGATGAGCGAACACCGTTCGATCAAATAGGTATTCGATCGAATATCAGGCCGTTCGAGGTATTCGATTCCAATCAAATACCAAACAGCAAATGCAGTAAAAATTCGTATCCCCTCCCACCTTTTCTGGCGCGTTTTTTGCACCAATAACTGTGCAAGGGAGGTGAGAAAGGAACTAAGACAAGGTAGGCATTGAAAAAAAATTGAAAAAACTCATTGGCTGCCGAAAACATGTGACCTCGGATTTATAAGAATAGTCGGGGCCATCTTCGTCACATTTGCGGTGAGAGATAGGGAGAGAGAGAGAGATCTGCTGAGGGCTAGATAGGTATTAGGTTCTAGTAGGCAGGGAAAAACTGAAGAAAAACAACAGGTCTTTTCAGAGCTATACTGCAGGGAGAGGAGTCGAGCTTTCCACAGGGTATCCCCTCGGAAACTAACAGGGATACAGGGCAATTAGGTCTGGCTATATACGCTCAACCCAGCTTTCCACTGTGTGTCCTCTCAAAAAACTAACAGGGATACAGAGCAATTCAGTCCGGCTATATACACTCAACCCTGCTTTCTACTGTGTGTCCCCTCGAAAACTAAGGGATATAGATCAATTCAGTCCGGCTATATGCGCTCAACCTAGCTTTCCACTGTGTCCCCTCAAAATTAAGGGATACTGAGCAATTCAGTCCGGCTATATACGCTCAACCCAGCTTTCCACTATGTTTCCCCTCAAAAACTAAGGGATACAGAGCAATTCAGTCCGCCTATATACGCTCAACCCAGCTTTTCCACTGTGTGTCCCCTCAAAAACTAAGGGATACAGAGTAGAGATGAGCTAACAGTAAAATATTCGATTTTCGTTTCGAATAGCTGCTCAGTATTTGACTATTCTATCGAATATCGAACCCCATTATAGTCTATGGGGAAAATGCTTAGTTTCAGGGGATCCCATTATTCGACTCAGGAGGGTCACCAAGTACACTAATACACCTCAGCAAATGATGCCAACACATCTGCAATGCAACTGGGACAGCAGGGGAAGCATGCCTGGGGGCATCTAACAAGCCCAAGTCACTGTTTTACCCCAACATCACAACCTATCAACTACACACTTTCCACACTCAAAAAAGCCTCTATCAAAGTGGGAAAATACCTGGAAACCTTCTTTCTTCCCCAAATGGATGGACAAAAACCCCAATTTAAGCTCAACAAACATTAACAAGCACCCATTTAAATCACGTCGCCCATGACAACCACAGATGGAATAGGCAATGAGAAATCCAACGGTACCCACCCTGACCTGTCATTGTGGGGGTGTGTGTGTGTGTGTGTGTGTGTGTGTGTGTGTGTGTGTGTGTGTGATGTGGTAAGACCTTACAAAATTCACTTTTCTAGCCCTTAACATGAGCCCTTCCAAATTAAGTTAGATGCCCTTAAAGGGGTTTATCCCATCACAAGGATCCTGTCTATAATGCTTGCTAATGTGAATGTAAGACTTTTCCTAAATGCATTGCTTCAGCAAAACTGCTTTGTTTGTCCACTATCTTACTGTATTCATTTTTTTTTTTACACATCCCTTGACTTATCTGATCATAAGTCAAGTGATGTATCTGCTGCTCTGAGGGGGGAGGGAGGAGGGGCTAAGTGCAAGGAGCGAGCCTGGAGGGGGGGGGTAGTTTACCCTTTGGGGGGAAGGGGCCGCCAATACAGACCCGGCATCCGCTGTAATAGAAAGGCGGATACCGGGGACGGTTAGACGCCAGCACAGATGCCTGCAACATCGTTATGCTATTGCCCTGCATGAAGCCAGCAGCTGCAGGAGCGATGCTGCTATTCCGGAGGGGGGGGGAGGGGGGGGCGGGGGAGCGGAATAACAGCATCGCTTCTGCCGCTGCTGGCTTCATGCAGGGCAGGAGCATAGCGATGTTGCAAGCATCTGTTTCCAAACTGAAGAAAATCCAGCATCCAGCAGGCGAAATTCTTAAAATTCCAGCTTTATTGATTCATTTAAAATACCATCACAGGTTCAGCCAAGAGACATGCAGATATTATAGCATGATAAACGGCTGCGCGCTTCGGGACTGCAACACGTCCCTTCAACTTGGCATACTGCTATATACACACCTGTGTCTTAAATATCATGAAGGCTACAAAACCCCACCCCTAAAAATTAACTCCTTGATGGTAACTTCACCTAAATCACATATATCAACACTAATCATTATATCAATATCACTCTATGTTTTTTTAAATAATAATCCACAATATGTCTTATCTTCACATGCATGATTCCAATATATTACACTATTTCTCCTAACCTTTTATTATTCCTCAATTAATATACTATGTTCATTTAATCCCATAACCTCATGTGACTGTTCACACCTAGCGATGTTATTCTAGTACATGCGTTTCTTTTAAAGGGCCCACCACTCTAATTACATACCTGTTCAGACCATTCAATACTATTGTGTTTTTATATTTTATTATAAACTCATCAACCTCATGTGACTGTTCACACCTAGCGATATTGTCCCAGTACATACGTTTCTTTTAAAGGGCCCACCACCCTAATTACATACCTGTTCAGACCATTCAATACCATTGCGTTTTTATATTCCATTATGAACTCATCAACTTCTTTCCTTCCTAAAAAAATATTTTGCAGGTCCTTGGGCTGGAGTCTTAAAAAATTGATTTGCAGGCCCTTGGGGTTATCCATGAAAAATTAATTGAATTTTAAAAAAAATTTAAGTCTTTTGACAATTACATTACGGAGAAGGGGCTGGGATTGTAGGAGGAGGAGGAGGGGGAGGAGGATGAGAGAATTGGGTACTCTCCAGTACCTGGACTGTGGACTGGATACCCAGCTGGATATCGATGTCCTCGCCCATGTCCCCTGCTGCTACTGTCGAGGGGCACTGCTGGCAGCCCCTCTCCAGTACCTGGACTGTGGAGTGGACACACAGCTGGATATCCACTTCCACGTCCCCGCCCACGTTCCCTGCTCAAACTGTTGAGGGGCACTGCTGGCAGCCCCTCTCCAGTACCTGGACTGTAGACTGGATACCCAGCTGGATATACACGTCCTCGCCCAAGTCCCCTGCTTATACTGTCGAGGGGCACTGCTGGCAGCCCCTCTCCAGTACCTGGACTGTGGAGTGGATACACAGCTGGATATCCACTTCCACGTCCTAGCCCACGTCCCCTGCTCATACTGTCGAGGGGCACTGCTGGCAGCCCCTCTCCAGTACCTGGACTGTGGACTGGATACCCAGCTGGATATCCTTGTCTGCGCCCTTGTCCCCTGCTGCTACTGTCGAGGAGCACTGCTGGCAGTCCCTCTCCAGTACCTGGACTGTGGACTGGATACCCAGCTGGATATCCACATCTGCGCCCATGTCCCCTGCTGCTACTGTCGAGGAGCACTGCTGGCAGCCCCTCTCCAGTACCTGGACTGTGGACTGGATACCCAGCTGGATATACACATCCTCGCCCACGTCCCCTGCTCAAACTGTCGAGGGGCACTGCTGGCAGCCCCTCTCCAGTACCTGGACTGTGGACTGGATACCCAGCTGGATATCCACATCTGCGCCCATGTCCCCTGCTGCTACTGTCGAGGAGCACTGCTGGCAGCCCCTCTCCAGTACCTGGACTGTGGACTGGATACCCAGCTGGATATCCACGTCCATGTCCTCGTCCTCGCCCGCGTCCCCTGCTGCTACCCTGCTGCATGATTTGCACTTTCACTGTATGTGTAGCTCTGAAAATAACAGTTTTTCCTGCCTATAAAACACTATAATCTGCTTCTCACACTGAGAACAAGCTCTCCCTATCACTCCAAAACGATCATGAGACGAAGATGGACGACACTATTCTTATGAATCAGAGGTCACATGTTTTCAGCAGCCAATGGGTTTTTCCAATTTTTTTTCAATTCCTACGTTGTCGTAGTTCCTGTCCCACCTCCTCCGCGCAGTTATTGGTGCAAAAAAGCGTCAGGGAAGGTGGGAGGGGATACAAATTTTTACTGCCTTTGCGGCCAAGTATTCGATTGGAATCGAATACATCGAACGGCCTCATATACGATCGAATACCTATTCGATCGAACAGTGTTCGCTCATCTCTAATACAGAGCAATTCAGTCCGACTATATACGCTCAACCCAGCTTTCCACTGTGTGTCCCCTCAAAAACTAAGGGATACAGAGCAATTCAGTCCAGCTATATACGCTCAACCCAGCTTTCCACTGTGTGTCCCCTCAAAAAACTAACAGGGATACAGAGCAATTAGGTCAAGCTATATATGCTCAACCCAGGTTTCCACAGGGTGTCCCCCCAAAAACTAACAGGGATACAGAGCAATTACAGTGTTGGCCAAAAGTATTGGTACCCCTGCAATTCTGTCAGATAATACTCATTTTCTTCCAAAAAATGATTGCAATCACAAATTCTTTGGTATTATTTTCTTCATTTAATTAGACTTCAATGGAAAACCACGAAAAGAATTGTCAAAAAGCTAAATTGGATATAATTCCACACTAAACATAAAAAAGGGGGTGGACAAAAGTATTGGAACTGTTTGAAAAATCATATGATGCTTCTCTAATTTGTGCAATTAACAGCACCTGTTACTTACCTGAGGCACCTAACAGGTGGTGGCAATAACTAAATCACACTTGCAGCCAGTTGAAATGGATTAACATTGACTCAACCTCTGTCCTGTATCCTTGTGTGTACCACATTGAGCATGGAGAAAGAAAGAAGACCAAAGAACTGTCTGAGGACTCAAGAAGCAAAATTGTGAGGAAGCATGAGCAATCTCAAAGACCTGAATGTTCCTGTGTCTACCGTGCGCAGTGTCATCAAAAAGTTTAAAGCCCATGGCACTGTGGCTAACCTCCCTAGATGTAGATGAAAAAGAAAAATTGACAAAAGATTTCAAAGCAACAATGTGCGGATGGTGGATAAAGAACCTTGACTAACATCCAAACAAGTTCAAGCTGCCCTGCAGTCTGAGGGTACAACAGTGTCAACCTGTACTATCAGTCGGCGTCTGAATGAAAAGGGACTGTATGGTAGGATACCCAGGAAGACCCTACTTCTTACCCAGAGACATAAAAAAGCCAGGCTGGAGTTTGCCAAAACATATCTGAGAAAGCCAAAAACGTTTTGGAACAATGTTCTCTGGTCAGATGAGACAAAAGTAGAGCTTTTCGGGAAAAGGCATCAACATAGAGTTTACAGGGAAAAAAAAGAGGCCTTCAAAGAAAAAAACACGGTCCCTACAGTCAAACATGGTGGAGGTTCTCTGATGTTTAGGGGTTGCTTTGCTGTCTCTGGTACTGGATTGCTTGACCGTGTGCATGGCATTATGAAGTCTGAAGACTATCAACAAATTTTGCAGCATAATGTAGGGCCCAGTGTGAGAAAGCTGGGTCTCCCTCAGAGGTCATGGGTCTTCCAGCCGGACAATGACCCAAAACATACTTCAAAAAGCACTAGAAAATGGTTTGAGAGAAAGCACTGGAGACTTCTAAAGTGGCCAGCAATGAGTCCAGACCTGAATCACATAGAACACCTGTGGAGAGATCTCAAAAAGGCAGTTTGTAGAAGACACCCTTCAAATCTCAGAGACCTGGAGCAGTTTGCCAAAGAAGAATGGTCTAAAATTCCAGCAGAGCATTGTAAGAAACCCATTGATGGTTACCGGAAGTGGTTGTTCGCAGTTATTTTGTCTAAAGGTTGTGCTACCAAGTATTAGGCTGAGGATGTCAGTACTTTTGTCCGGCCCATTTTTGGAGTTTTATGTAAAGTGAACATTGATTTGACTTAGTTTTCATTCTCTTTTCTGTTTTTTTTCAAGCAAAATGAATGAAGATATTAATACTAATTAAAAATTACTCATTAATTAATATTAATGAGTTTGTGTTTGCAATCATTTTCTGGAAGAAAATGAGTATTATTTGACAGAATTGCAGGGGTGCCAATACTTTTGGCCAACACTGTAGGTCCTATATACGCTCAACCCAGCTTTCCATGGGGTGTCCCCCCAAACACCTAACAGGGATACAGAGCAATTCAGTCCGGCTATATATGCTCAACCCAGCTTTCCCCTGTGTGTTCCCTCAAAAAACTAACAGGGATACAGAGCAATTAGGTCTGGCTATATACGCTCAACCCAGCTTTCCATGGGGTGTTCTCCAAAAAACTAACAGGGATACAGAGCAATTCAGTCCGGCTATATACGTTCAACCCAGCTTTCCACTGTGTCCCCTCCAAAACTAAGGGATACAGAGCAATTCAGTCTGGCAATATACGCTCAACCCAGCTTTCAAAAAACTAACAGGGATACAGAGCAATTAGGTTCGGCTATATACGCTCAACCCAGGTTTCTTTTTTTAAAATGTAGATTATGAGCCCACAATGTACTTTTTTTCCCCCCTATCAGTATGTCTTTTTGGAACATGGGATGGAAATCCATGCAAACATGGGGAGAACATAAAAACTCATTGCAGATGGGTTTTTTTGCCCTCGGTGGGATTTGAACATCGGGCTCCCAGTGCTGCAAGGCTGCAGTGCTAACCACTAAGCTACCGTGTGACCCCCTGCTCAACCCAGGTTTCCACGGGGTGTCCACCCAAACACCTAACAGGGATACAGAGCAATTCAGTCTGGCTATATACGCTCAATACAGCTTTCCACTGTGTGTACCCTCAAAAAAACTAACAGGGATATAGAGCAATTAGGTCCGGCTATATACGCTCAACCCAGCTTTCCACGCTGTATAGACCATAAAAATCGCATTACTATACATCTAAAATGCGTAAGGCTAGCGCAAAGAGACGGGAATGAGGACGGGGGCATGAAAATGCAGCTGGGGAGCAAGGTTGCGGTCAACCAACAGCATCTACTGTTCCTACTGCTCTGCGGCAGCAGGCATTGCGCTTCCCCACAGTGATGGACACATTAAGTAGGGTGCCGGGTACAACACTAACCAGGCGTGAGCACCAGAACAGGTGTTACAATGGCTGGTGGATAATGCTTCCTGAACATTCTCCACCAGCCAGACAGCCCCTACATCAACTCCTCCTCCTACCCAACAGTCTGGTCCTCCTTCCTCACAACATGCCCAATCTTCCCATCAAAGTAATCCCACCTTTGCCACCTCCCAGGAGCTGTTTTCGGGTCCTTTCACTGTCCCTCTCTCTGTCCCACCACTTCCCCAATCCCAGGAGCTTGCAGATGAGTTTCTGTGTCGTGATGCCCAAACACTGGAGCATCCGCCATCTCCTGTTGTTGTTGTTGACCAGCAATCTGCCCTCAGTAACGACAATGATGAGACACAGTTGTCATCAGGGCAGCCTGTTGCCATGGTCGGTGTGCAGGAGGAGGAGGAGGAGGAGCCGAGAGAGGAAATGGAAGAGGAGGTGGTGGACGATGAGGACACTGACCTGACCTGGACAGGGGAGATGTCAAGCGGGGAAAGCAGTGTAGATGTGGAGGGAAGTGCAGCACCAAAGAGGGTGGCTAGAGGCAGAGCCATGTCCAGAGGCAGAGGACAGCTGCTTCACCGAAGCTAGGCCGCGGCCAGCATGGCCCAAAATGTTCCCTATTCTAGCCAGCCTAGAAAAACTCCTACATCGAGGCCACAGTCTTCGGTGGTGTTGAGATTTTTCAATGTATGTGCGAAGGACAAATATAGTGCAGTTTACACACTTTGCAACTGCAAACTGACTAGGGGCTCTGAAAAGAGCAACCTTATGACCACTGCCATGCACCGTCATTTGGAAAGCAAGCACTGGGCTCAGTGGCAGAGAGCAAAGGCAGGACAATCGTCATCCGGCATTGCCGCCATTGCCTCTCCCACTCTTGCCAGTGCTGGCGTTGCAGTCCAGACCAGCAGCCAGGACACCTCCACATCTGCCTCCGCCACTTTGGAGACTTCTCCCTCATCCTCCCCTTTTCCTGCCTCCTCCCCTTTTCCCGCCTCAGCTCCTTCTCTAGCACCATCATGCGCCTCTTCCCAGCAACCCACCATCTCTCAGACGTTTGAGCGCATGCAAAAACACAGCGCTACCCACATACATGCACAAGCCTTAAACACACACATCTCCAAGCTCCTGGCCCAGGAGATGTTGCCGTTCCGGCTTGTGGAAACTCAGGCCTTCTGTGACCTGATGGCAAGTGCGGCACCTCGCTATGCCACCCCTAGCCGTCACTACTTCTCCCGTTATGTTGTTCCTACCTTGCACCAGCACGTGTCAAGCAACATCAGGCCGGCCTTAAGTTCCGCGCCTTGCACAAAGGTCCACTTGACCACCGATGCGTGGACAAGTGCATGCAGAGAGGGACTCTACATTTCACTGACGGCACACTGGGTGAATGTACTTGAGGCTGGGACTGGGTCACAAACTGGGGCGGTCTACCTCATTTCCCCGCCCAACATTCTTGCCAGGGGCTCTGAACCACTACCCTCCTCCTCCTCCTCCGCTATCAAATCGACCCCAGCACTGGCAATGGGAGACGTCAGCATGCCATGCTGAAGCTCATCAACTTGGGGGACAGACAGCACACTGCCTCCGAAGTTAGGGATGCCCTCCTTGATGAGACGTCAACATGGTTTTCGCCACTGCACCTGGGCCCAGGCATGGTCGTGTGTGATAACGGCCGGAACCTGGTAGCGGCTCTGGAGCTTGCCAACCTATAACACGTTCCATGCCTGGTCCACGTTTTCAATTTAGTGGTCCAACGGTTTTTAAAAACGTACCCCAATTTACCAGAGCTACTGGTGAAAGTCCGGCGCTTGTGCGCCCACTTTCGCAAGTCCACAGTAGCCGCTGCTAGCCTCAAATCACTCCAGCAACACCTCCATCTGCCAGAACAACGGCTGTTGTGCGACGTCCCCACATGCTTGAACTCGACATACCACATGTTGAGTAGAGTGTGTGAGCAGCAAAGACCCTTGTTGGAGTACCATCTCCAAAACCCAAGGGATCTTCAGAGTCAGCTCCCGCAGTTCCTGAACCATGAGTGGCCATGGATGGCAGACTTATGCGAGATCTTGCGTGTCTTTGAGGAGTCCACCAAGAGGGTCAGATGTGATGACGCACTCGTGAGTGTAACAATCCCGCTCCTGTGTGTGATGGAAGAATCCCTCATTGCCATCAGGGATAACGTAATGTACGCTGAGGATTCGGGCATAGGAGCAGAACCATCCCAGCAGGATAATCAGTGCACACTCCTGTCCGCTTCACAGCGTATATTGATAGAGGAAGAGGAGGAGGAGGATGACGAAGTGGCAGATGATCTCATTGTCATACAGGAGGCTAGCGGGGAAATTCATTGCGTCCCATTCCAGTGGGGGCAGTGATGTCATGCCAAGTAACACTCTGGCACACATGGCTGAATTCATGTTGGGGTGCTTTTCAACTGACAAACGCATTGTCAAAATCCTGGAGAGCAACCACTACTGGATTTTTGCAATCCTCGACCCCCAGTATAAAAATAATATTTCTAATTTTATTCCAGTAGAGGGGAGGGCCAGTCGCATTAGTGATTGCCACAAGCAACTGGTGCAGAATATGATGGAGATGTTTCCATCAACTCTCGTTGGCGGCAGAGAGGAGAGTTTCTCTAACAGGCTAACAAATGCCATCTGATCCACACCCAGTAGGGGCACACTCTCCAAGGTCTGGGAGACGTTAATGGCACCCACTCGCCAAACTACCGCCACTGAGGACCTAGTGTCACCAGGAGGGAGAAGTATAGGTGCATGTTGCGGGAGTACCTGGCCGACCACAGCCCTATCCTCTCCGATCCCTCTGCGCCCTACAGTTATTGGGTCTCCAAGTTGGATTTATGACTGGAACTTGCGCTGTACGCATTGGAGGTCCTTTCCTGCCCTGTCGCCAACGTGTTATCGGACAGGGTCTTCAGCGCAGCTGGTGGCATAATTACGGATAAGCGCAGCTGTCTGTCAGCTGACAATGCTGACCGGCTGACGCTGATCAAAATGAACAACCACTGGATAGACCCATCATTTTCATGTCCACCGGTGTCAAGCACCCTGACATGAAGTTTCATGTGTGTGCTCACCCTCTACAATTCCTCCTCCTCCTCCTCATACTCCTCCACCATCAGCATTGCACAATTCTGCTCCTACTAGGCTCAATGCACCCTGATTCCCCCCAACTCTGCTGGTTAGAGTCTCAATCCACCCTGATTTCCCCAAACTCTGCAGGTTAGAGTCTCAATCCACCCTGATTCCCCCTAACCTTGCTGGTTAGATTCTCAATCCACCCTGATTCCCCCCAACTCTGCTGGTTAGAGTCTCAATCCACCCTGATTCCCCCCAAATCTGCTGGTTAGAGTCTCAATCCAGCCTGATTCCCCCAAACTCTGCTGGTTAGAGGCTCAACTCACCCCAAGGGCCAAAAACACCGCTGGTGCAAGGCTCTACTCACTCCAAGGGCCAAAAACACTGCTGGTGCAAGGCTCAACTCACCCCAAGGGCCAAAAACACTGCTGGTGCATGGCTCAACTCACCCCAAGGGCCAAAAAATAAAACACTGCAGGTGCAAGGCTCTACTCACTCCAAGGGCCTCAAACACCGCTGGTGCAAGGCTCTGATCAATCCAAGGGCCATAAACTAAAACGCTGCTGGTGCAAGGCTGAACTAAGTTAAAGGGCTGAAAACTCTGCAGGTAAAAGGCTGAAGTCACCTAAAGGGCCTCAATCTCTGCTGGTAGCTCAGCTTAAGGGCTTCTAACTTAATTTGGAAGGGCTCACGTTAAGGGCCAGAAAAGTGAATTTTGGAAGGTCACACACACACACACACACACACACACACACAATTTCAGTTAAGGGTGGGTACTGTTGGATTTCCAATTGCCTATTCCATCTGTGGTTGTCATGGGCAACGTGATTTAAAGGGGTGCTTGGTAATCTTTCTTTAGCTTAAAATTTGGGTTTCTGTCCATCCAATTGGGGAGGAAAGAAGGTTTCCAGGTATTTTCCCACTTTCATAGTGTTTTTTATTTATTTATTTTTTTTTAATGTGGAAAGTGTGTAGTTGATAGGCTGTTATGGTGGGGTAAAACTGTGACTTGGGCTTGTTAGATGCCCCCAGGCATGCTTCCCCTGCTGTCCCAGTTGCATTGCAGAGGTGTTGGCATCATTTGCTGAGGTGTGATAGTGTACTTGGTGACCCTCCTGAGTCGAATTGTGGGTTCCCCTGAAACAAACGGTTTTTCCCCATAGACTATAATGGGGTTCGATATTTGTTCAAATAGTCGAATATTGAGGGGCTATAAGAAACGAATAAAGAATATTGAATATTTCACTGTTCGCTCATCTCTAGTAATGATATTTTCAATTTAGGAATGCAGAATATCAGAAAAAGGCTGTCGGTGTTTGCGGGGGGTCTCGTCTGATCAGACAAGGCTTGTGGGGTTTTAGTTACACAGCTATTACTGGGAGGACTTGAATGGTGAAGTTTATAGCTACATGTTTATGTTTTTTTTTTTTAAATTTATTTATTGGTTATTTATTGATAAAAATTAATTGATGGGTTATTTATTTATTTTCTGTTATTGGTAACTTCATAAATAAAACATTGCGGCCAAATTTATTCCACTGAAATCAGTCGTCGTGTCTTTATTTAATTATTTGGTAAGGTGTTTATAAATATTAGGTTTTATTGGTATAATCATAGATGTTTTGTATCCTGCGGGTCATGTGCCACCATGCGCTGATATGCAGGCATTTTATTGCTGGGGAAGTGAAGAGGCGGGAGCAGCAGCGAAGTAGATAAGTTACATAACTTTTTTGTTTGTTTTATAATAGGCTGCTACCTGCTGGAGTATCCCCAGTAGGTAGTGGTCTATTTACCTACCTCCCTGGGCCTGCTCACTGCCACCCTCACTTCCTCTTCTATTATAGGCCTCGGAGGGCAGCAGTGAGCAGATCCAGGCCACGATCCCACTACCACTATTATTATACTCGGGGGTCTTTTTAAACACCCAAGTATAATAATTGGAGCCCCAGGGAGGTGAGGGAACATAATAAACAGTTTTACTCACCTCTCTGGGATCCGATGTTACTCCTAGCAGGCTTCGGACCTGTATGGTAATGTCCCAAATATCACATGGTCTGGGACATTACCATATAGGACCAAAGCCTGCGCTATCAGTACCATACAGGCCCGAAGCCTTTGCTAGCAGTAAGAGCCTGTTACTACTAGCAAAGGATTTGGGCCTGTATGGTACTGCTAGAGCAGGCCCGAAGCCTGCTAGGATTAACATGGGATCTTGGAGAGGGGAGTATAACAGATTATTATGTTCTCTCACCTCCCCTGGGTCTCTGATTATTATACTTGAGGTTCTGAAAAGGCTGCAGGGGCTGCTGTGGAGAAGTAAGGAATCAAATCACAGCTGGAAGAAGTGGTCATGGCAGTACAAAGGGAAGAGACGGGAAATGTGGGAAGATGTCCTCCTGTATGTATTACTGCACAACATATTACTACATTGTATTCACAGTTACCACTAGCCCTCCCTTCCCCCTGCACCCTGAGGTGGACGATCAAAAGATGAACAAACCCCCTCCTCCGGTATTCAGTCGGGAAGGGGGGTTGGAACTTCTTTTGATTGTCCGCCTCAGACAGCAGAGAGGCTAGGTTCACCACTGCATATATATTATATGTAATTAAGGAGCCCTATTTCAATGTACTGCTGAGAAAGCTTATGTAGACATATGAGTATATTTTGATGGTTTTTCTACACTCAATACATGTTAAGTAAGTGTGCATTATATGTATTCCTGATAGTCTACCTGGGCTATGAGGAAGGCCCCCCTGACAGTACTCATCTATAGCCCTGTAAGGTCAGAGATGGGTCAGTGTGATGAATGGCCCAGAGTTATGGGTTTTTTTTTCACTGCCTTCTCATATATATTTCCCTTTTGCCATGTTAATTTACTCTACCTGATTAGCAAGATGCCAGAGATAGTGTCCAATTGTCCAAGCCTAATTCCTCCCTGGAGGTAGCTTGGCTCATCCCTTTGTTTCAGCCTGGGCATTATCATGATTGTGCTAACTTCGTTATTCTTAGCAGCGGGTGTCTGAGATCAGTGGACTGAGAGCCTTGCTATCACCTTTTTGTAGACAAGCTGACTCCACAGGAGACTTTCAAAGAGTTATGACAGTATATAGTCAGTATATAGAGGGGGAGAGCTGCCCACCTTGCTGACCTCATCGTGGGAGGGGCTGAGTGGAGAGATATTGTCACACATGACAAGACCCCAGGTTCTTCTTTTTGTTCTTCCTGGACTGCTGGGATGTGTCACAAAGTGCTGTGATTGTAGCGCCCCACAGAGTGGGTCACTACAAATGTCATCTTATGTGATCTACACTGTGTACTGTGAAGGTATAGTGAGATCCAGTCACTCTGTTAGAACACACAAAGTTCCACAGCCGTTATCCCTAAAGAAAAGGGGTGGAGCTACAGACTGGAAGAGGGTCTCTCTTTCAGTTCCAGGTCAGAGAGTGCAGGAGAGAGGAGAGGTGTGTGGAGGTGCAGTGTGTGCTGCAATCTGCATGGTGTACACAGCACAGGAGGCCGGAGACCTGCAGAGGTGAGACAAGACCTTGCAGGGACGGAGCTGCAGTCATAGGACCATCAATTCCAGGAGCTCAGAGGTTAAGTACAACTGGGTAGATACCCCTTCTGGACAGCAGGTAACGTGAGTTCTTTGGGATGCTGGATGCAGACACTCACCCCAACTCTGTATGTTACTGAGCCTCCAGGAATCTTGCATTCACTAGGCCTGGGTCAGTGAGTTTCCCAATTTTCTAAGTGTTTCTCACACTACTTAGAAAATTGAGAAACTCACTGGACCCAGGCCTAGTGAATGCAAGATTCCTGGAGGCTCAGTAACATACAGAGTTGGAGTGAGTGTCTGCATCCAGCATCTCAAAGAACTCACGTTACCTGCTGTCCAGAAGGGGTATCTACCCAGTTGTACTTAACCTCTGAGCTCCTGGAACCCAAGACCAGAGGAAATCTGTTACAGAGTTTGAGCAGCAATGGAAGGCTGAATCATACTGGTGGTAAAAGGGAAGACTGGCATCTCACTATACTGGAGCAAGGTGAATCCTCCTGTAACATCTGTTATCTCCTGTTGACTACAGAAGTAAACTGTAAGTGTTTGGTTAACCCCTGTCTGGACTGTATTCCTTTATTGATCATCGCTCCTCTGTTACTCCTCCTGGAAATCTCCCCTTCTTCACCTATATCATCTGGCCCTGGGACCTGCCCTGGTTGGGGAGGGTATAACATCTGGCACTGCATCACCACCTATTCTCAGAGGCCCTATCTACAGTGCCCAGCTTCACTTCAAGCCGAAACCCCAACTGGCGGCACGACAAACTTTTATTTTTCTTTAATCCATTTTTGCTTAAAAGTCCCCTTTTTCAAGGCGCTGCCGCCCTGGTGTCTGGCCTGCTCGCACCGTGAATCCATAGATGCTGAGCCGGGGCGACTCATGATGCTGTGGAAGCTAATACCTTGGACTAAGGTCTCTATTGCCTATGGAGATACTATGCACCCTGGACTATTCTGCTAATGGGGAGTCAAACCCTTACCACCTAAGGATTACTTGTGGACTCTAACGGACTGTGCCCTGGATTTCATGAGGTGAACCCAACGGGGTATTATAATTCCGTTTCTAATCTTTTATTATTTTTATCTTACGGCACTGTAACATACCTTTCTGTAACCATATAAGCTTGTATCCACTAGCATATATCTCTATGTGTGTTGGCTGTCTAGTATCAACCTTCTTGGGTTAATAAATATGAAACTTTAGAAAGCTCATCTCATGTTATCCTATAAGACCTGGTCCCTCTCTCAGGGTGAGAGTGGACGGTAAAGGTAAGAAGGTGATAACAGTTTTGCCCGTGGCAAGGCCAGGTAGGCCAGAGGTTGGGTCAGAGTGGCTTTGGTGAGGCGAGATTCTTCACAGTCAGTATGGGTCCTTACTGCCCATCGATGACATTAAGCTTTGAAGAACACAGCTTACGTCTTACGGATATGGAAATTACTATACTTGTTGTTATTATTATTATTATTATTATTATTATTGTTTATTTATATAGCACCATTAATTCCATGGTGCTTTACATTTGGGGGTTAGATACAATTCACAAAATATACAGGTACATATCATACTAACAGTGATCGGCTGGCACAGTGGGGTAGAGGGCCCTGCTCGCGAGGGCTTACAATCTATGAGGGAAGGGGGTAGAGACAGAATGAGAGGGGGAGACTGTACAGATGGCAGTGCGGTGATAGTGTTATTGGAGGTTGTAGGCCTTCCTGAATAGGTGAGTCTTCAGGGCCTTCTTGAATCCTGTGATTGTGGGGATGAGTCTTATGTGTCGTGGTAAGGAGTTCCAGAGTATGGGGGATGCACGAGAGAAGTCTTGGAGACGGTTGTGTGAGGAGCGGATGAGGGAAGAGCGGAGTAGGAGGTCGTTGGAGGATCTGAGGTTACGTGTGGGCAGGTAGCGGGAGATGAGGTCAGAGCTATATGGAGGGGACAGGTTGTGGATGGCTTTGTATGTTAGCGTTAGTAGCTTGAACTCAATTCGCTGGGCTATGGGTAACCAGTGGAGGGACTGGCAGAGGGGAGCAGCCAATGAAGATCGGGGGGTGAGGTGGATTAAGCGAGCAGCACAGTTTAAGGTGGACTGGAGGGGGGCGAGGGTGTTAGCCGGGAGTCCATGCAGAAGGGTGTTGCAGTAGTCTAAGCGGGAGATTATGAGGGCCTGGACGAGCATCTTGGTAGTTTCTGGGGTGAGGAAGGAGCGGATTCGGTGGATGTTCTTGAGCTGGAGGCGACAAGAGGTGTTGAGGGTTTGAATATGTGGTTTGAAGGATAAGTTGGAGTCCAGGGTTACCCCAAGGCATCGGGCATGTGGGACAGGGGTAAGTGGGGTTCCATTAACTTTGATAGATGGGTCAGGTGGAGGGGCCATACAGGATGGGCTGAAGATGATAAACTCTGTTTTCTCCATGTTGAGTTTGAGAAAGCGGGAGGAGAGGAAGGAGGCTACGGCCGCTAAACAATCTGGAACTCTGGCCAACAGGGAGGTAATGTCTGGTCCAGAGATATATATTTGGGTGTCGTCGGCATAGCAGTGGTACTGAAAGCCATGAGATTCTATGAGTTGGCCCAGGCCAAGGGTGTAGATGGAGAACAGGAGGGGTCCTAGGACGGAGCCCTGGGGGACACCTACAGAGAGAGGGCGAGGTGAGGAGGTGGTGTGCGAGTGGGAGACGCTGAATGTGCGGTCAGAGAGGTATGAGGAGATCCAGGAATGGGCCAGGTCTGAGATACCAAGGGATGAGAGAATTTCTAACAGGAGGGAGTGGTCAACTGTGTCAAAGGCAGAGGAGAGGTCGAGGAGGAGGAGGACAGAGTAATGGCGCTTGGCTTTGGCGGTTAGCAGGACGTTAGTGACTTTTGTTAGGGCAGTTTCAGTGGAGTGCCGGGGTCTGAAGCCTGACTGAAGTCTGTCAAAGAGCAGGTTGGACGAGAGATAGGAGGAGAGTTCTGAGTGGACGTGTTGCTCGAGAAGTTTTGAGGCGTACGGGAGCAGTGAGATGGGACGATAGTTGGCAGGAGAGGACGGGTTGAGGGACGGTTTCTTAAGTATAGGAGTGACAGTGGCGTGTTTGAAGGCTGAGGGGAAGGATCCATTGGTTAGGGATAGATTGAAGAGATGGATTAGGGCTGGAGTGATAACTTCAGTGAGCTTGGGGATGAGATGTGATTGAATCGGGTCGAGCGCACAGGAGGTGAGGTGGGATTTGGAGATTAGGGAGGAGAGTTTTTCATCAGTGATGGAGGAGAAACAGGTCAGGGATGGGGAGCAGTAAGTAGTAGGGTGGATGGATTGTCGGGGGAGTAGGGTGAGGCTGTCTCTGATGGTGTCAATTTTAGTTTTAAAGTAGGAGGCGAAGTCGTCAGCTGAGATAAGTGATGTCGGAGGGGGGCGGGAGGACAGAGGAGGGAGTTGAAGGTGGAGAATAGTTGTTTGGGGTTGCGAGAGAGTGCGGATATGAGTGTGGTGAAGTAGACCTGCTTGGCGGCGGTGAGTGCGTTCTTAAATGTGAGAACTGCCTCTTTGTACCTGAGGAAGTCCTCCTGGGAGTGGTTTTTCTTCCAAAGGCGCTCTGCAACCCGCGAGGCACGTCTCAGTTTTTTAGTCTGGTCGGTGTGCCAGGGTTGTCTATTGGTTGGTCGGGCTCTGGAGTTTGTGTAGGGGGCTACAGAATCAAGGGCTGAGGTAATGGTGGTATTATAGAAGGCAGCAGCGGCATCTGTGTCCTGGATTGAGGATATGTCAGGGAGTGGTAGGAGAGAGTCTGAGAGGGCGCAGGTGTCAAGGCGGTTGAGGTTCCTGCAGGGGCGTGGTGGTTTAGAGAGTGGGGGGTCCGTTGGAGAAGAGAGGGCAGAGACTGTTAGCAGGTTGTGGTCCGAGAGCGTGGATGGAGAGATAGAGAGGTTGCATATGGAGCAGAGGCGGGTGAATATTAGGTCTAGTGTGCCCCCCTTTGTGTGGGTGGCAGAAGAGGACCAGAGGGAGAGACCAAAGGAGGTGGTGAGGGACAAGAGACTGGAGGCGGAAGGGTGGTCTGTGTTAATGGGGATGTTGAAATCCCCCATGATGATGGTGGGGGTGTCTGTAGATAGGAAGTGTGTGAGCCAGGTGGTGAAGTGGTCGATAAAGGCAGCGGTAGGTCCTGGCGGTTGGTATATGACGGCCAGTCGGAGGTTGGCGGGTGAGTAGATACGAACAGAATGCACTTCAAAGGAGGGGGGGCTAAGGGCAGGTAGCGCTTGGATAGGGGCAAATGAACACTTGTCTGACAGGAGGATGCCTACGCCTCCGCCAGGTTTGTTGTTGGGGCGGGGAGTATGTGAGAAGTGCAGACCTCCATAGGCGAGTGCAGCGGGGGAGGCTGTGTTTGAGGGTGTCAGCCATGTTTCAGTGAGACCAAGAAATGTAAAATCATTGAGAATGAAAAGGTCGTGGATGTAGGTAAGTTTATTACATACGGAGCGGGCATTCCATAGTGCACCGGGGAGGGCAGGGGGAGGGGTAGGAGTGAGTGAGATTGGTTTGAGATTTCGGGGGTTCCGTGCTCTAGCGCCAGTTGTGGGAAAATGGCGGACAGTGGAGATTTGCTGTGGAGGTCCAGGGTTAGGAGATATGTCACCAGAAGTAAGGAGGAGCAGGGAGAGGGACAGCAGGTGTAGGTAGGAGAGGCTGTGGGGGGGTTGTATGTGTCTGGGGCGGAAAGCCTGCAGGTTTGTGAGGAGCTGTGCAGAGAAAGTTATATGGTGTGGTAGGAGAGAGTGAGAGATGAGGATTTCTTTACTGACCAGACTGGTTTGGGGTGGAATGGAAGATTATATAGATAATCTGTTTTCCCTTAGCCCAAACAGCAGCACAAGATGGGGTATTCCTGCCCCTGTGTACTGTTAGGACAGGTGGAACTTTTAATAAACTAACAAGTTCCCTCCCATAAAAGGCCCAGGAGACCTCCCCCTCCCTGTGTTAGTCTCCAAGTACCATATAGCATAAGACCACATATAATCTTAACAAGCCAAGGGAGGGAGCTTTGTGCTGCTGTTTGGGCTAAGGGAAAACAGATTATCTATATAATCTTCCATTCCCCCTACGCCCAAACAGCAGCACAAGATGGGGACTTAACAAGTAATACCCCTTCTAGGGAGGGGGATCCTGACAGGCCGAGGTCAGGATTGAGTAACCAAAGGACTTCGCCTTGGAGGTATGCCAGTCCAATCTATAGTGCCTGGCGAAAGTCAAGTGGGAAGACCAAGATGCAGCCGCACAGATCTGGTCTACTGAGAGGGACTGCCTCTCTGCCCAAGAGGCCGCTACCGCCCTGGTAGCATGGGCTCGCAAAATTTCTGGGACCGGCAGCCCCTGTGTCTGAAGGGCCACTGAGATGGCTTCTCTGATCCACCTTGACAGAGTAGTCTTGGACGCCTTATTACCCCTGTTGTGACCAAAAAAATTGACAAGTAGGTTTTCTGACCTGCGGAATGGACCTGTCCGGTCCAGATATATCCGCAGAGTTCGCACCAGATCCAAACTATGCATTTTCTGTTCCCACTCCGAGGAAGGAGAGGGGAAGAAGGTAGGTAAGGTTATAACCTGGTTTATGTTTTCCACTGAGGGAACTTTAGGCAGAAACCCTTGAATAAACCTAAGCTGGACTCGGTCCGGAAAAAAGGTCGTGTATGGCTCTGATGCCGCCAAAGCCTGGAGCTCTCCTACTCGCTTGGCAGATGTGATTGCCAGAAGAAAGGTTACTTTCCATGAGAGGTATTTGAGCTCCACCTCTGTCAAGGGTTCAAATGGAGGGCCGCATAGTCCTTGTAGGACCGCACCTAGGTCCCATTGGGGGGCCGGGGGCCGTACCGGGGGTCGGAGCCTAGAGGCCCCTTTCTGGAATTGCCTTATGAGAGGATTCTGAGACAATCTAGTCCCCAATAGAGCGGATAGCGCCGAGACATGCACTCTCAAGGTGGCCGGGGACAATCCCTTGTCCAACCCCTCTTGTAAAAACTCCAGGACTGATTCAATGGACGATGTATCACACTGTCTCCTGGCCCCCCAGTCCTTAAATACTCGAGCAATCCTCTGGTAACTGCGATTGGTCGAGTCCGCTCTAGAGTGGGCCAATGTTCTTAAGACGGCCTGGGACAATCCTCTGTCTCCACGTACGGTGCGGTCAACCTCCAGGCAGTGAGGTTGAACCTGTCCAGGTCCTGGCAGAGCTGACTGTTTAGAGTTACCAGGTTTTGGACACACGGAAGCCTCCAGTAGGTCCCTCGACTCATTACCATGAGGTGGGTAAACCATGCCCTTTTCGGCCAGAACGGCATAATGACAATGGCCGAAGTCTGGTCCTGCCTGAGTTTCGCCAACACCCTGGGAATCATTGGAATCGGAGGGAAAATGTATGCTAGTTTGAAGCTCCAGGGTATTGACAGGGCATCGATCGCCAAGGGATTGCCGTCCCGATACAGGGAGCAGAATTGTCCCACCTTGGCGTTGTGTTGGGTGGCCATCAGATCCACCTCGGGGAGACCCCACATCCTGGTGAGTTGTTTGAAAACTTCCGGGGACAGAGACCATTCGGCTGTTGTTATTAGTCCCCTGCTTAACTGGTCTGCCAGGACGTTGAGGTGGCCCTTGATATGCACCGCTGACAGCCGGGACAAGTTCTCCTCCGCTCAGGAGAATATCAGGTTGGTCACCCTCATCAGGGAGGGAGACCTGGTGCCTCCCTGTTTGTTGATATATTGGACGGCCGTTGAATTGTCTGTCCTTATTCTGACAGCCTTCCCCTGAAGGTGGGGAGTCAGAGTCCGTAGTGCCAGATAAATTGCCGTAAGCTCTCGCCAGTTGGAGGAGCGAGTTCTCTCTTGTTGGTTCCAGGTTCCTCGTATTAGGGTCTCCCCCAGATGCGCTCCCCAGCCTGTAAGGGAGGCATCTGTGGTCAACAGGGTCCAGGAAGTCTGGACCGTGGACCTCCCGTCCTTGAGTTGAGACCACCATTCCAGTGATCGACGGGTACTGATGGAAAGCTGGATAGGCTTCTGAAGTCCCGAAGGACTGTGGTTCCATACTCTCAGGATCTCGAGTTGTAAGGGGCGCATATGCCATAGTGCCCAAGGAACTGCCTCGATGGTTGCGGACATGAGACCCAGGACCTTCATCGCTGTCCTGATTGTAACCTTCCTGGTTCGGGATAGGTAGTGAACCGCTCGACCAATCTTCTCCTTCCGAGGAGAGGGCAGGGAGATCATCATACTGAGAGAATCCAAATTGAACCCCAGGAACTGAATCCGGGTTGATGGAACCACTACCGACTTTTGCCAGTTTACCAGCCAGCCCAGCTCGCTCACAAAGGCCACTGTGATATCCAACTGTGTGGCCAAGACCTCCCTTGACTGAGCTTTTATCAGCCAGTCGTCTAAATAAGGGACAATAAATATCCCCTGGAGGCGCAGGGCGGCTATGACCGGGGCCACTACCTTTGTGAAGGTGTGGGGGGCCGAGGATATACCGAACAGGAGAGCTGTAAACTGGAAGTGATGTAATCTTCCGTCTAAATACGTGGCAATCCTTAAGTACTTCCTGTGTGGAGGATAAATGGGGATATGGAGGTATGCGTCCCTCAGATCCAAGGTGACGAATAGTTCTCCTGGCTGCAGAAAGGGGAGAACCGATCTTATGGTCTCCATACAGAACCGGACCTTGCGGATGAATTGATTTACATACCTCAGGTCGATAATCATGCGCCACCCTCCGGTGGACTTTGGTACTAGAAACACGGGTGAATAAACGCCTTGACCCTGTTCGTCTAGAGGGACGGGTTCCAACGCAGCCTTGTCCACATACTCCTGCACGGATCTTTGAAGACGAAGCTGTTTGGTGCCCTGAAGAGGGCAGGTCCTCCTGTATCTGTCTGGAGGGGGGGATAGGAAGCTTATTTTGTAGCCTTCCCGTAAAAGCTGGAGAACCCATGGATCCTGGATATGATGGTGCCAGGCGGCTAGATGTAAGGAAAGCCGACCCCCCACCTTGGCCCTGCAGGCGAGGGAATCGTGATAGTCAGAAGGTGGATCTTTTCCCACCACCACGGGAGGAACCTCGACCGCCTCTAGGGCCAGAGGGGCGCCCTCGAAACTGGCCTCTTGACATGCCTCTCGCGGGGGCGTAGCCACGAAAGGATCGTTGCCTGGATCCTGTTGACTGAGGTAGGTTCTTACCTTTCGAATCGGCCAACCCCTCCATTAGCCGGTCAAGTTCACTCCCGAATAGCCTGCCTGGCTCAAAGGGCAGGGCGCATAAATTGAATTTTGAGGCGTTATCTGCCTTCCAGGGCTTGAGCCAGAGGGGGCGCCTCGCGGCGGTAGACAATGCCATGGTTCTCGCTGCCAGCTTGGTCTGATAGAAAGCGGTCTCAGAGAGGTAGTCGGACATGAGGCTAATGGTTGTCATAGCCTTTAACAGCTCGTCCCGATGGACACCGGAGTCGATGTCCCTCTCCAGATTTGAGACCTCCGATCGCAGTTTAGCGACTACCTCACTAGCCGCGATGCCCACCGAAGCTTGAGCTGAGGAAGAGGCGTAAATACGCCTCAGGGACCCCTCTACCCTGCGATCCATCACATCCTGGAGGTTAGAGCCATCCTCCGCTGGCACTACCGTGCGTTTAGATAATTTGGAGACCGCTATGTCGACCTTAGGCGGGGGGCCCCAGGAGCTGGACTGGGCCTCGGCCAAGGGAAAGAGCGCCCTAAAGCGCCTAGAAGTATTGAATGGACGTTCTGGGAATCTCCATTCAGCTTCAAACCTCTTGACCATATCAGGGTTGGCCTTAAAGGTTTTGAGGGAGGTGGACGGAGTCTCCTCCGTGGCCTCCTCTACGTCCTTGGCCCGTAAGACCTTAAGCAACTTAGGCATCCTATCCACCGGGAAGACCGGCTTAGTTGGGTCCAGGTTGTCCTCTTCTGAGGAAACCTCGTCCAAAATCTGCAGCGCCTCCATAGGTGGAAGCGAAGGGGGTGATGACTCCATGCGCGGTCTCTTAGACAGCTGAGAGATTGAGACCTTGATTTCTCTCATTGACTCCTCAACGAATTCTCTCACCCAACCAACCACGTCACGGACAGAAGTGTCTTCTGAAGGCGGACCTCGGCATCCGCGACAACACTGGTAGGCGTAGCCGTCCGGTAAAGGCACCTCACACTTAACACAAGCAAGGTGACGCCGTTTGCTAGAAGCTTTCCTCCTAGGATTCTCCGCAATAGAAGAGGAAGATGACATCTAAAGAGAAATATATTGCTCATTATTCCTCTTACCTTAAAGCTTCTACCCTCAGGCCCCACCAGGGGGCATACATCACCTTGAATATAGTTCAGAAAATCTCCAACGTAGGGGAAATTCCACCTTCTGGTTCTGGCTGCCCAGGAACAGTAGGAACCTGCAAGCTAGAGCTGACAGGCAACCTACACTGGGCAACCCAGAGCTAAATAAGGGAGAAGGGGGGGCGGAGTTATGTTAGCTCCGCCCTCTATCCCTTTCTTGCCCCCTACAATGGCTGGGGATTGCAAAACCTTCCCCCAGCCTAACCTAATTACAGACTAAGGCAGGGGGGGGAGAACCTGTCCCCCTGAAACAGCCTTCCAAGAAGGCACTGAGCGCAGCGACGAAGCGCCCTGGACTGCGCATGCGCGAGCCGGCAAAGCCGCGCATGCGCGAAGCAAATTCCCCCGCGCATGCGCGGAGAAGCGGAAGTCCGCGGCGCACCAGATAGTGCCCGCGGCAGAAACTTGTAGAGCGCCGCGAGGTTCCTCCTCCCCCGGCCGCCAGCGCCTCTGCACATCCAGGCGGCGGGGGAAGCGCGGCGGGACAGGGACCGCAGTCCGAACATCAAGGATGCGCCGCAAGACTCACTCCCCCCCCCCCGGCCGCCGGAGCATCATTACCCAGGCGGCGGGGGAGCAGAAAGCGAGCGGAGCCGCAAGGAATCCCCCAGCCCCAGGTAAAACCCAGAGGGGGAGGGGGAAACCTAAAATCCAAAAGGAAAGGACATTTTTTTTTTTCTCTAAAAATTGTGGGAGAGGAAAGGAGACCTCTCCCTCCACCTGTCCTGGTCCACAGGACAGAAAAAAACACAGGGAGGGGGAGGTCTCCTGGGCCTTTTATGGGAGGGAACTTGTTAGTTTATTAAAAGTTCCACCTGTCCTAACAGTACACAGGGGCAGGAATACCCCATCTTGTGCTGCTGTTTGGGCGTAGGGGGAAAGGTGGTTTTTACAAGGAGTGGGAGAACAACAGTGATTGAAATGAGAAACATTTCTGTTAGACAAGTGAGCAGTTTACAGCAGTTGGATTATGTTACCTTCTGTTCCCTTCTGGTTTAATTGTTTGCAAAGCTATGTTTCTGTTGTCTTGAATATTAATTAAATGTGTCATCGTTTTAACAATGCAAACCACTAAGGCTGGGACTCCACGTAGTGTAAATGCAATGGTCTGACTGCTGCAAAAACCACAGTGTTTTATAGTCCCTGCAAAGTGGATTGGATTCTAGAGAGTTTCAGCCACACACTGCAGAAAAATACGCACAGCATTTTTGGAAACCAATTATACCTATGGAAACACTGGCAGCTTCGCTATAGTTAAAACTATAGGTAAATTCTGCAGACCTTCTGCATGAAAAAGAGGAATGCTTTTCCGCTGTGGTTTTTCCTGCAGTGCTTTTTCACTGTGGCCTGCTATGTGGGGCCTTATCCTAAAACATGCGTCAGCAATCTTTGGCACTCCAGCTGCTTGTGAAACTACAACTCCCAACCTGCTCCATTCACTTCCGCAGGAGTTTCAAGAACAGCAGAGTATGTGTGCATGCTGGGAGTTGTAGTTTTACAACAGCTGGAGAGCAAAAGGTTACCTACCCCTGGCTTAAAACATACAAGTAGTCTTCTAGGAAAAATCCTATTCTAAGAACAATGTCAAAATGCATAATATATGGTAAAACTAAAGACTACCTTAGGGTGCATTCAGACTACGGATACGCTGACTGATTCTGAACATTAAAACACATTCAGAATAAGCGTGTATAAAGCAGATCCTATTAATTTCAATGGGATCCGGCATATGAGTGCTCCTCATTGAAATGAATAGGCTGCTTTTTTCTCTATGAGTGCTCCCATTGAAGTGAATGGGAAGCGCTCGCATGTACAGCTCGGTCGGCTCATTCCGAGCTGTAAACGCGAGCGCTTCCCATTCACTTCAATGGGAATGCTCATAGAGAAAAAAACAGCCCATTAATTTCATTTCTATTGAAATGAATGAGATCTGCTTTATACACGTGTTTTAACATTCAGAATCAGTCAGCGTATTCGTAGTGTGAATGCACCCTTAATTAATTTTATATGATAAGGGGAATAAACTGGGTATTGTGAGATCTGTTTTTTACAGTTGTATATGTCATGAAAGTTGCTGAAATACTCACTGAAATCATTGCCATATTGCTCCATTAATTCAGAAAATACCAGGCAATCTTCAAATCCCTTTAAAAAACAAAACAAGATTTTTCATTAGAAATCAAAACATAATACAAGTTTTAGGCCTGGCATACATAATGCAGGTTTCTTAATAGGGCTATTATCTGGATTTTCAAAATGTTTAATTGAAGATGAATAGAGATGAGCGAACACTAAAATGTTCGAGGTTCGAAATTCGATTCGAACAGCCGCTCAATGTTCGTGTGTTCGAACGGGTTTCGAACCCCATTATAGTCTATGGGGAACAGATACTCGTTAAGGGGGAAACCCAAATCCGTGTCTGGAGGGTCACCAAGTCCACTATGACACCCCAGGAAATGATGCCAACACCTCTGGAATGACACTGGGACAGCAGGGGAAGCATGTCTGGGGGCATCTAACACACCAAAGACCCTCTATTACCCCAACATCACTGCCTAACAACTACACACTTTCCGCATTCAAAAAAACCTCTATCAAAGTGGGAAAATACCTGGAAACCTTCTTTACTCCCCAAATGGATGGACACAAACCCCAATTTAAGCTCAACAAACAGTAACAACCACCCCTTTAAATCACGTTCCCCATGACAACCACAAATGGAATAGGCAATGGGAATTCCAAAAGCCCTCACCCTTAACTGTCATTTTGAGTGTGTGTGTGTGTGTGTGTGTGTGTGTGTGTGTGTGTGTGTGTGTGTGATGTGGTAAGACCTTCCAAAATTCACTTTTCTAGCCCTTAACATGAGCCCTTCCAAACAAAGTTACATGACCTTAAGCTGAGCTACCAGCAGAGATTGAGGCCCTTGGCATGAGTAGAGCCTTGCACCAGCAGTGTTTTTGGCACTTAGGGTGAGTTGAGCCTTGTACCAGCGTGTGTCCCTTAACATCAGGCGGGCCCTAAGTTCTGCGCTTTGCACAAAAGTTCCACATTAACTAGGCTGAATGGTACAAAGATTAGTAGGCCCGAGAACCAGGAACAGATCTTGCAATGGCTGTCAGATAACGCTTAAAGCACATTGTCCACCAGCCAGTCAGCCTCTACCTCCTCTTACCCAACAGTCTTGTCCTCCTTCCACCCAAAATTCCCAATCTTCCCAGAACAATAACCCCAACTGTCCCTGCTCCCCAGAGCTGTTCTCCCTTCCTTTGACTGTACCGCAACCTGCCCCTCCATTTCGCGATTCCACGGACCTAACAGACGAGTATCTGTGTCCAGATGCTCAAACACTAGAGTCTCCTCCATTCCATCTCCGGTCGATTTGGTGGCGGATGACCAGCAACCCACCCTCATCGACGACGATGAGACGCAGTTGCTGTCAGGGCAGCCAGTTGACATGCGCATTGTGCAGGAGGAGGAGGCGAGACAGGAGTTGGAAGAGGAGGTGGTGGACGACGAGGACACCGACCCCACCTGGACAAGGCAGATGTCAAGCTGGGAAAGTAGTGTGGATGTTGAGGCAGGTGCAGCACCAAAAAGGGTAGCTAGAGGCAGAGACATGTCCAGAGGCAGAGGTCAGCTGCTTTGCCGAAGCCAGGCCAGACCCGGAATGTCCGAAGATGTTCCCTTTTGTACCCAGCCCAGAAAAACTCCCCCATCGAGGGCACGTTTCTTGAAGGTGTAGAGTTTTTTCAAGGAATGCGCCGAGGACAGATATAGTGTCGTCTACACAATTTGCCTCTCGAAATCGAGTAGGGGCCCTGAGAAGAGCAACCTGTCCACCACTTCAATGCACCGTCATTTGGAATCCAAGCAATGGAATCAGTGGCAGGCAGCAACGGCAGGACAAACGTTGCCCGCCGTTCATGCCACTGCCTCTGCTCACAGTGCTGGCGATGCACTCCAGAGGACGAGCCAGGATATCACTTCATCTGCCTCCGCCACTTTGTTGACTTCTCCCTCATCCTCCCCTGTTTCTGTCTTATCTCCTTCTCCTGCACCATCAAAGGCACCATCAGGCGCTTCTTTACAACAACCCACCATCTCTCAGACATTGGAGCGCCGGCAGAAATACACCGCTAACCACCCACCCACGCAAGCCTAGAACGCCAACATCGCTAAACTGCTGGCCCAGGAGAGGTTGGCGTTCCGGCTTGTTGAAACTCCCGCCTTCCCGGACCTGATGGCAACTGTGGCACCTCACTATGCCGTCCCTAGCCGTCTCAACTTCTCCCGGTGTGGCGTCCCCGCCTTGCACCAGCACGTGTCACTCAACATCAGGTGGGCCCTTAGTTCCGCGCTTTGCTGCAAGGTCCACTTGACCACCGACACTTGGACAAGCGCCTGTGGTCAGGGATGCTGCAGTGCTTATCTTTAATGACAGGCAGGGTGAATGTGGTGGAGTCTGTTCCCCGGGTGCAAACTGGGGTGGCCTATCTCCTCTCCCAGGCCAAAATTCATGGCAGGAGTAGACTGAAACCCTACGACGCTGCAACCTCCACCACAGCTACTAGCGGCAAACGCTAAAACACTGGTGTGGGGAGACGTCAGCAGGCGGTGCTGAAGCTCATCAGCTTGGGGGACAGACAGCACAGTGCCTCCGAGGTCAGGGATGCCATCCTGGCTGAGATGGCATTTTTTTTTCCCTGCTACACCTGGGGCCTGGCATTTTTACGCCTGTGATAATGGCTGGAACCTGGTAGCGGCTCTGGAGCTTGCCAGCCTCCAACACGTTCCATGTTTGGCCCACGTCTAACCTAGTGGTGCAAAGTTTTTTAAAAACATACCCAAATGTACCGAAGCTACTGTTGAAAATGCGGCGCTTGTGCGCCCACTTTTGCAAGTGCACAGGAGTCGCTGCTAGCCTAAAAACACTCTAGCAAGGCCTACATCTGTCCAAACACAGGCTGTTGTCCGTCATTCACACACGCTGAAACCCTACAATACCATATCTTGAGCAGGGTGTGTGAGCTGCACAGACCTTTGATGGAGTTCCATCTACAAAACCCAAGGGTTCCTCAAAGTCAGCAACCAAAGTTTCTGCACCATGAGTTTCCAGGGGTGGCAGAGTTATGGCTAGGGGAAGAGGCATGGATAGGGATGATGTCTAGGGGCAAAAGCAGTGTGGATGTGGAGGCAAGCTAAGCAGGAAAAACTGGGGGTACAAGCTAAGGCATGGACTGGGGTGATGTCTAGGGGCAAAAGCAGTGTGGATGTGGAGGCAAGCTAAGCAGGAAAAACTGGGGGTACAAGCTAAGGCATGGACTGGGGTGATGTCTAGGGGCAAAAGCAGTGTGGATGTGGAGGCAAGCAAAGCAGGGAAAATGGTGGCTAGAGGCAAAGGGATGTCCATAGGCAGCAAGGGCAAAGATGCAAAACTCTCCCGTTTCAAGAATTTTCCTGACTTGTTTCCCCACAAAACATTCCTGGGAGGAGGGCTGAAACACCACCCTCCTCCTCCTCCGCTGTTAGATTGACCCCAGCTACGAGCTGAAAACGCTGCAACACTGGTGTGGGGAGACGTCAGCAGGCTGGGCTGAAGCTCATCAGCTTGGGAGACGGACAGCACATTGCCTCTGAGGTCAGGGATGCCATCCTGGATGAGATGGCAATTTGTTTATCCCCGCTGCCCCTGGGCTCAGTGGGTGAGAGCAAGCGCAGGATAATCGTCGTTTGGCCTGGCGGCCACTGCCTCTTCCACTGTTGACAGGGCTGGCGCTGCAGTCCAGACCAGGAGCCAGGACACCTCCACATCTGCCTCTGACACTTTGGGGAGTTCACCCTTATCCTCACCTTTTCCTGCCATTTCTCCTTTTGCCCGCGCCATCATGCGCCTCTTCCCAGCAACTCCCCATCTCCCAAGCCTTTCATTTCATGCTAAAGTACAGCGCAACCCACCCACATGCCCAAGGCTTCAACGGCCTCATCTCAAGAAATCTGGCCCAGGAGATGTTGGAATCCCGGCTGGGGGACACTCTGCCCTTTTTGGGCAGAGTGTCTACTGCGCCACCGCACTGTGCCGTCCACACCAGCACTTTCCCCCAAACATGAGGCGGTCCCTAAATTCAGCGCTTAGCCCTAAAGTTCCATGTGACCAGTTACGAATGGACAAGTGCATGCGGACAGGGACGCTAACTTTCAATTTGGGCACAGTGGTTGAATGTAGTTGAGGCGTGGACCGGGTCGCAAAATGTGGTGGCCTGACTTGTCTCCCCACACAACATTCCTGGGAGGAGGGCTGAAACACCACCCTCCTCCGCTGTTAAATTGACCCCAGCTACGAGCTGGAAACGCTGCAACACTGGTGTGGGGAGACGTCAGCGGGCCGTGCTGAAGCTCATCAGCTTGGGGGCCAGACAGCACACTGCCTACAAAGTGAGTCATGCCATCCTCGATGAGACGGCAATGTGGTTTTTGCCACTGCACCTGGGCCCAGGCATGTTGTCATGTGTGATAATGGCCGTAACCTGGGATTGGCTCTGTAGCTTGGCAGCCTGCAACATATTCCATGCCTGGGCCACGTTTTTAACTCATTGCTGCTAATCTTTTGAAAAAGGTACCCCAATGTTCCTGAGCTACTGGTGAAAGTGTGGTGCTTGTGCGGATAGTTTTTAAAGTGTATAGTTGCCGCTGCTAGCCTCTATGCACTCCTACAACGCCTGTACCTGCTGGAACAACGGCTGTTGTGCGACGTCTCCACACTGCTGGCACTAAACATATCATGTGTTGAGCAGAGTGTGTGAGCAGCACAGACCTTTGATGTAGTTCCAACTCCAAAACCCTCGGGTTCATCAAAGTCAACTCCCTCAGTTGCTCAACCATGAGTGGCCATGGGTGGCAGACTTATGTGAAATCCCATCCCATCCATTGCACTGGACACGAAACATTAGCATGCGCTCAGCACAACTTCGGATATGGCAGATGCGTTAAGCAGGGTGCAGGGTACAACACAGACCAGGCCCGAGCACCAGGAACAGGTGTTAGAAATACTGCAGCATCTGCCATTTCCTTCCAATTTTGGGGTTTTGGACCCGCCACCGACTTGTCTGGACCTAAGTGGGGATCATGAGACACAGTTGCCATCAAGGCAAGCTGTGGTCATGTGCGGTTTGCAGTAAGGGGGCAGTGCGCAATTGGAAGAGGAGTTGGTGGATGACGAGGCCACCGACCCCACATGGACAGGGGTGATGTCTAGGGGCTAAAGCAGTGTAGATGTAGAGGGAAGCTAAATCAACAAAAAACCTGGGTAGAAGCAAAGGCATAAACTGGGGTGATGTTTAGGGGTGAAAGCAGAGTAGATGTGGAGGGAAGCTAAGCAGCAAAAACAGTGGGTAGAAGCAAAGGCATGCAAAACTCTACCCTGTTGGAAGACTTATTCCTAGGTCTGGAACACGTTAATGGCCCCCCTGGACAAATTACTGCCACTCAGGGGCCTAGTGTCACCAGGAGGGACAAGTATAGGCGCATGTTGTGGGAATACCTGGCCGACACCAGCTCTGTCCTCTCCGATCCCTCTGTGCTCTACAGCCTAAACTTATTTTCTCATCTTTTTTTCTGAACTGCACATCTCTTGCCTGCTTCCTTTGGGATCTTAGAAATGGTGGTCCACTTCCACAGATGGTAACTTCAATAGACAGTGTAACGGGAGTAGCTGAGGGATCGCTGTCTTAACCACTTTTTGGCACAAAATTAACTTCCAAAGCCAAATATGGTGCAAGTATATGATGCAAGGACACCTACACACCTATCTCTGACACATTGGGGAGTTCACCCTCATGCGCCCTTTTGGCCTGCACCATCATGCGCCTCTTCCCAGCCACTCCACATTTCCCAAGCTTTTCATTGCAGGCAGAAGTACAATACAACCCACCCCCATGCCCAAGCCTGTAACAGCCTCATCGATAAACTGCTGGCCCTGGAGATGTTGGTGTTTGTTTATGCTTCTGGAGACCCAGGCCTTCCGTCAGCAGATGGCAGCTGGGGCACCTCCCTATGCTGGGCCTAGCCGTTACTACTTCTCTTGGTGTGCTGTCTCTGCCTTGCGCCTGCATGTGTCCCATAACATCAGTCGGGCCCAGAGCTCTGCGCTTTGCTGCAAGGTCCACTTGACCACCGACACATGGACAAGCGCCTGTGGTCAGGGATGCTGCAGTGCTTATCTTTAATGACAGGCAGGGTGAATGTGGTGGAGTCTGTTCCCCGGGTGCAAACTGGGGTGGCCTATCTCCTCTCCCAGGCCAAAATTCATGGCAGGAGTAGACTGAAACCCTACGAAGCTGCAACCTCCACCCCAGCTACTAGCGGAAAACACTGTAACACTGGCATGGGGAGATGTCAGCAGGCCGTGCTGAAACTGATCAGCTTGGGGGACAGACAGCACAGTGCCTCCGAGGTCAGGGATGCCATCCTGGCTGAGATGGCATTTTTTTTTCCCTGCTACACCTGGGGCCTGGCATTTTTGCGCCTGTGATAATGGCTGGAACCTGGTAGCAGATCTGGAGCTTGCCAGACTCAAACACGGTCCACGCATGGCCCACGTTTTCCAACTTGTTGGTGCCATGTTTCTTTGAAACCTACACCATTGTGCCTGATATACAGGTCAAAGTGGGGCCATTTTCGTAAGTGAGAACTAGCCTCTGCTAGGCAGAAAACAGTCAGAGCACACTCCTCTCATCTTCGCACCGTTGGCTGGCGGAGGAAGACGAGGGGGTTGGAGTGGCATCTGATGTCCCTATCCCACACGAGGCTAGAGGGTGCACTTCAGTGCATCCCATTGCTTCACCACAAATGGTGTGAAGGGGAGTGGAAAATGGAGGAAATGGAGAGTGACCCTTACAGTTGGGGCCAGCAAAGGCATGCCAAGTAACACACTGGCACACATGGCTGACTTCATCTTGGGTTGCTTTTCAACACATATTTCACATCATGAAGAACAAATAATACTGGATTTTTTCAAGCCTCGAACCCCGGTCTAGGTCTAATGTCTGTTCCTTTCTTATATTAGGGGAGAGGGAAAAAAAATTACTTCAGTGATACGTTTAGCGTACATAGACTGACTATTAATGTGTATCCCACTTAGTGTTGTTAGGGTTACACACCGTCACAACCTGGCTAAAGCTTCTATAGCTGTTAATAAAGTCAACATAACTTTACGGTATCCAAAAAGACAGCTGGTACCGACAGAGAGCAAGACAAATGTCACCCAAAGCTGTGAGCTCTGAACACCCACAGTGACTTTGGCGTCATCATCATTATAAGGGAGCGGGTGGTAATAAATAACTTGGCAGTGCCTAAAACCCAAAAAGCTTATACAACTATATTTACATTAAGATACACAAATGAAACTTTTCAGTAGCATGTCATGAGACAAGCTGATAAGCTCTTCCTTTGTGCAGTGCTATTTGAAAGTTAAACGCTGCCTTTATTTTAATTCTGGAGAAGGTGCAGACATTAGATTTAGAACATGTTGTCTTCATTGTCCAAATCCTCTATATAGGTAACGTGTTTTTCGGGCCGAGCTGTCTGGGAACGAGCTGGTGCAGCACTGACAACCTGGGTGAATATGGCAAGAGCCTGAGATGTAGGGTGAATGAATCCCCAAATTATTTGTGGAATTCCCAGTGAGACAATGGCACTGTATACCAGTAGCAAAAATTGTGGGTGCACGTAACCCCCATATATTCTTTGAATTCCCAGTCAGACAATGGCACTGTATACCAGTAGTAAAAATTGTGGGTGCACATAACCCCCATATATTCTTTGAATTCCCAGTCAGACAATGGAACTGTATAGCAGTAGCAAAAATTGTGGGTGCACGTAACCCCCATATATTCTTTGAATTCCCAGTCAGACAATGGCACTGTATACCAGTATTAAAAATTGTGGGTGCACATAACCCCCATATATTCTTTGAATTCCCAGTCAGACAATGGCACTATATACCAGTATTAAAAATTGTGGGTGCACATAACCCCCATATATTCTTTGAATTCCCAGTCAGACAATGGCACTGTATACCAGTAGTAAAAATTGTGGGTGCACATAACCCCCATATATTCTTTGAATTCCCAGTCAGACAATGGCACTATATACCAGTAGTAAAAATTGTGGGTGCACATAACCCCCATATATTCTTTGAATTCCCAGTCAGACAATGGCACTATATACCAGTATTAAAAATTGTGGGTGCACATAACCCCCATATATTCTTTGAATTCCCAGTCAGACAATGGCACTATATACCAGTATTAAAAATTGTGGGTGCACGTAACCCCAATATATTCTTTGAATTCCCAGTCAGACACTGGCACTATATGGCAGTAGCAAGAAATGAGGGTATTTGTATTCCCAATATATTCTTTGAATTCCCAGTCAGACAATGGCACTGTATACCAGTATTAAAAATTGTGGGTGCACATAACCCCCATATATTCTTTGAATTCCCAGTCAGACAATGGAACTGTATAGCAGTAGCAAAAATTGTGGGTGCACGTAACCCCCATATATTCTTTGAATTCCCAGTCAGACAATGGCACTGTATACCAGTAGTAAAAATTGTGGGTGCACATAACCCCAATATATTCTTTGAATTCCCAGTCAGACAATGGTACTGTATACCAGTATTAAAAATTGTGGGTGCACATAACCCCCATATATTCTTTGAATTCCCAGTCAGACAATGGCACTATATACCAGTATTAAAAATTGTGGGTGCACATAACCCCCATATATTCTTTGAATTCCCAGTCAGACAATGGCACTATATACCAGTATTAAAAATTGTGGGTGCACGTAACCCCAATATATTCTTTGAATTCCCAGTCAGACACTGGCACTATATGGCAGTAGCAAGAAATGAGGGTATTTGTATTCCCAATATATTCTTTGAATTCACAGTCAGACAATGGCACTGTATACCAGTATTAAAAATTGTGGGTGCACATAACCCCCATATATTCTTTGAATTCCCAGTCAGACAATGGAACTGTATAGCAGTAGCAAAAATTGTGGGTGCACGTAACCCCCATATATTCTTTGAATTCCCAGTCAGACAATGGCACTGTATACCAGTAGTAAAAATTGTGGGTGCACATAACCCCAATATATTCTTTGAATTCCCAGTCAGACAATGGCACTGTATACCAGTATTAAAAATTGTGGGTGCACATAACCCCCATATATTCTTTGAATTCCCAGTCAGACAATGGCACTGTATACCAGTAGTAAAAATTGTGGGTGCACATAACCCCCATATATTCTTTGAATTCCCAGTCAGACAATGGAACTGTATAGCAGTAGCAAAAATTGTGGGTGCACGTAACCCCCATATATTCTTTGAATTCCCAGTCAGACAATGGCACTGTATACCAGTAGTAAAAATTGTGGGTGCACATAACCCCAATATATTCTTTGAATTCCCAGTCAGACAATGGCACTATATACCAGTATTAAAAATTGTGGGTGCACATAACCCCCATATATTCTTTGAATTCCCAGTCAGACAATGGCACTGTATACCAGTAGTAAAAATTGTGGGTGCACATAACCCCCATATATTCTTTGAATTCCCAGTCAGACAATGGAACTGTATAGCAGTAGCAAAAATTGTGGGTGCACGTAACCCCCATATATTCTTTGAATTCCCAGTCAGACAATGGCACTGTATACCAGTAGTAAAAATTGTGGGTGCACATAACCCCAATATATTCTTTGAATTCCCAGTCAGACAATGGCACTGTATACCAGTATTAAAAATTGTGGGTGCACATAACCCCCATATATTCTTTGAATTCCCAGTCAGACAATGGCACTATATACCAGTATTAAAAATTGTGGGTGCACATAACCCCCATATATTCTTTGAATTCCCAGTCAGACAATGGCACTATATACCAGTATTAAAAATTGTGGGTGCACGTAACCCCAATATATTCTTTGAATTCCCAGTCAGACACTGGCACTATATGGCAGTAGCAAGAAATGAGGGTATTTGTATTCCCAATATATTCTTTGAATTCCCAGTCAGACAATGGCACTGTATACCAGTATTAAAAATTGTGGGTGCACATAACCCCCATATATTCTTTGAATTCCCAGTCAGACAATGGAACTGTATAGCAGTAGCAAAAATTGTGGGTGCACGTAACCCCCATATATTCTTTGAATTCCCAGTCAGACAATGGCACTGTATACCAGTAGTAAAAATTGTGGGTGCACATAACCCCAATATATTCTTTGAATTCCCAGTCAGACAATGGCACTGTATACCAGTATTAAAAATTGTGGGTGCACATAACCCCCATATATTCTTTGAATTCCCAGTCAGACAATGGCACTATATACCAGTATTAAAAATTGTGGGTGCACATAACCCCCATATATTCTTTGAATTCCCAGTCAGACAATGGCACTGTATACCAGTAGTAAAAATTGTGGGTGCACATAACCCCCATATATTCTTTGAATTCCCAGTCAGACAATGGCACTATATACCAGTAGTAAAAATTGTGGGTGCACATAACCCCCATATATTCTTTGAATTCCCAGTCAGACAATGGCACTATATACCAGTAGTAAAAATTGTGGGTGCACATAACCCCCATATATTCTTTGAATTCCCAGTCAGACAATGGCACTGTATACCAGTATTAAAAATTGTGGGTGCACATAACCCCCATATATTCTTTGAATTCCCAGTGAGACAATGGAACTGTATAGCAGTAGCAAAAATTGTGGGTGCACGTAACCCCCATATATTCTTTGAATTCCCAGTCAGACAATGGCACTGTATACCAGTAGTAAAAATTGTGGGTGCACATAACCCCCATATATTCTTTGAATTCCCAGTCAGACAATGGCACTGAATACCAGTAGTAAAAATTGTGGGTGCACATAACCCCCATATATTCTTTGAATTCCCAGTC
Source organism: Leptodactylus fuscus (assembly GCF_031893055.1). NCBI lineage: Eukaryota > Metazoa > Chordata > Amphibia > Anura > Leptodactylidae > Leptodactylus > Leptodactylus fuscus. The sequence continues at coordinate 74,103,396 of NC_134267.1, read as the reverse complement.
AGACAATGGCACTATATACCAGTAGTAAAAATTGTGGGTGCACATAACCCCCATATATTCTTTGAATTCCCAGTCAGACAATGGCACTATATACCAGTATTAAAAATTGTGGGTGCACATAACCCCAATATATTCTTTGAATTCCCAGTCAGACACTGGCACTATATGGCAGTAGCAAGAAATGAGGGTATTTGTATTCCCAATATATTCTTTGAATTCCCAGTCAGACAATGGCACTGTATACCAGTATTAAAAATTGTGGGTGCACATAACCCCCATATATTCTTTGAATTCCCAGTCAGACAATGGAACTGTATAGCAGTAGCAAAAATTGTGGGTGCACGTAACCCCCATATATTCTTTGAATTCCCAGTCAGACAATGGCACTGTATACCAGTAGTAAAAATTGTGGGTGCACATAACCCCCATATATTCTTTGAATTCCCAGTCAGACAATGGCACTGTATACCAGTATTAAAAATTGTGGGTGCACATAACCCCATATATTCTTTGAATTCCCAGTCAGACAATGGCACTATATACCAGTATTAAAAATTGTGGGTGCACATAACCCCCATATATTCTTTGAATTCCCAGTCAGACAATGGCACTGTATACCAGTAGTAAAAATTGTGGGTGCACATAACCCCCATATATTCTTTGAATTCCCAGTCAGACAATGGCACTATATACCAGTAGTAAAAATTGTGGGTGCACATAACCCCCATATATTCTTTGAATTCCCAGTCAGACAATGGCACTGTATACCAGTATTAAAAATTGTGGGTGCACATAACCCCCATATATTCTTTGAATTCCCAGTCAGACAATGGAACTGTATAGCAGTAGCAAAAATTGTGGGTGCACGTAACCCCCATATATTCTTTGAATTCCCAGTCAGACAATGGCACTGTATACCAGTAGTAAAAATTGTGGGTGCACATAACCCCAATATATTCTTTGAATTCCCAGTCAGACAATGGCACTGTATACCAGTATTAAAAATTGTGGGTGCACATAACCCCCATATATTCTTTGAATTCCCAGTCAGACAATGGCACTATATACCAGTATTAAAAATTGTGGGTGCACATAACCCCCATATATTCTTTGAATTCCCAGTCAGACAATGGCACTGTATACCAGTAGTAAAAATTGTGGGTGCACATAACCCCCATATATTCTTTGAATTCCCAGTCAGACAATGGCACTGTATACCAGTATTAAAAATTGTGGGTGCACATAACCCCCATATATTCTTTGAATTCCCAGTCAGACAATGGAACTGTATAGCAGTAGCAAAAATTGTGGGTGCACATAACCCCCATATATTCTTTGAATTCCCAGTCAGACAATGGAACTGTATAGCAGTAGCAAAAATTGTGGGTGCACGTAACCCCCATATATTCTTTGAATTCCCAGTCAGACAATGGCACTGTATACCAGTATTAAAAATTGTGGGTGCACATAACCCCCATATATTCTTTGAATTCCCAGTCAGACAATGGCACTATATACCAGTAGTAAAAATTGTGGGTGCACATAACCCCCATATATTCTTTGAATTCCCAGTCAGACAATGGCACTGTATACCAGTAGTAAAAATTGTGGGTGCACATAACCCCCATATATTCTTTGAATTCCCAGTCAGACAATGGCACTGTATACCAGTATTAAAAATTGTGGGTGCACATAACCCCCATATATTCTTTGAATTCCCAGTCAGACAATGGCACTGTATACCAGTATTAAAAATTGTGGGTGCACATAACCCCCATATATTCTTTGAATTCCCAGTCAGACAATGGAACTGTATAGCAGTAGCAAAAATTGTGGGTGCACGTAACCCCCATATATTCTTTGAATTCCCAGTCAGACAATGGCACTGTATACCAGTAGTAAAAATTGTGGGTGCACATAACCCCAATATATTCTTTGAATTCCCAGTCAGACAATGGCACTGTATACCAGTATTAAAAATTGTGGGTGCACATAACCCCCATATATTCTTTGAATTCCCAGTCAGACAATGGCACTATATACCAGTATTAAAAATTGTGGGTGCACATAACCCCCATATATTCTTTGAATTCCCAGTCAGACAATGGCACTGTATACCAGTAGTAAAAATTGTGGGTGCACATAACCCCCATATATTCTTTGAATTCCCAGTCAGACAATGGCACTGTATACCAGTATTAAAAATTGTGGGTGCACATAACCCCCATATATTCTTTGAATTCCCAGTCAGACAATGGAACTGTATAGCAGTAGCAAAAATTGTGGGTGCACATAACCCCCATATATTCTTTGAATTCCCAGTCAGATAATGGCACTGTATACCAGTAGTAAAAATTGTGGGTGCACATAACCCCCATATATTCTTTGAATTCCCAGTCAGACAATGGCACTGTATACCAGTATTAAAAATTGTGGGTGCACATAACCCACATATATTCTTTGAATTCCCAGTCAGACAATGGCACTGTATACCAGTAGTAAAAATTGTGGGTGCACATAACCCCCATATATTCTTTGAATTCCCAGTCAGACAATGGCACTGTATACCAGTATTAAAAATTGTGGGTGCACATAACCCCCATATATTCTTTGAATTCCCAGTCAGACAATGGCACTGTATACCAGTAGTAAAAATTGTGGGTGCACATAACCCCCATATATTCTTTGAATTCCCAGTCAGACAATGGCACTGTATACCAGTATTAAAAATTGTGGGTGCACATAACCCACATATATTCTTTGAATTCCCAGTCAGACAATGGCACTGTATACCAGTAGTAAAAATTGTGGGTGCACATAACCCCCATATATTCTTTGAATTCCCAGTCAGACAATGGCACTGTATACCAGTATTAAAAATTGTGGGTGCACATAACCCCCATATATTCTTTGAATTCCCAGTCAGACAATGGCACTATATACCAGTAGTAAAAATTGTGGGTGCACATAACCCCCATATATTCTTTGAATTCCCAGTCAGACAATGGCACTGTATACCAGTATTAAAAATTGTGGGTGCACATAACCCCCATATATTCTTTGAATTCCCAGTCAGACAATGGAACTGTATAGCAGTAGCAAAAATTGTGGGTGCACGTAACCCCCATATATTCTTTGAATTCCCAGTCAGACAATGGCACTGTATACCAGTATTAAAAATTGTGGGTGCACATAACCCCCATATATTCTTTGAATTCCCAGTCAGACAATGGCACTGTATACCAGTATTAAAAATTGTGGGTGCACATAACCCCCATATATTCTTTGAATTCCCAGTCAGACAATGGCACTATATACCAGTAGCAAAAATTGTGGGTGTATATAGCCCCAATTCTATTGCTAGGGGACTTGCAGGGTATTTCTGAGGTGAAGGTGGGGGGGCACACCGTTGGAACGGGGATTTGGGGTGTATATATGGGGTATACGGGAATACACTGTCAGTGTGTTCCATTCAGGATCCTTGGAAAGCTGGGTTGCGGCGATTGAGCCCGTCAGTGCCACGTTACACTGACAAGCTTCTCCCTGGAATTGAAGTTATATGTAAGCCCAATATATTCTTTGAATTCCCAGTGAGACAATGGCACTATATGGCAGTAGCAAAAATAGTGGGTGTATATAGCCCCAATCCTATTGCTAGGGGACTTGCAGGGTATTTCTGGGGTGAAGGTGGGGGGGCACACCGTTGGAACGGGTATCGGGGGTATATATCGGGTATACGGGAATACACTGACAGTGTATTCCATTCAGGATCCTGGGAAAGCTGGGTTGCGGCGATTGAGCCCGTCAGTGCCACGTTACACTGACAAGCTTCTCCCTGGAATTTAGCTCTTATAAGAGCTGTTGGTTGTCTTCTCCTTCCTATCTAGCCTGTCCCTGCCTACCCAGAATCTAACCCCTAGCTAACTGGACGGAAACCTCCGTCCCCGGTGAATTGCAAGCTCAGAATGACGCGAAGCTGGGCGGCGCTGTTCTTTTAAATTAGAGGTCACATGTTTTCGGCAGCCAATGGGTTTTGCCTACTTTTTTCAACGTCACCGGTGTCGTAGTTCCTGTCCCACCTACCCTGCTCTGTTATTGGAGCAAAAAAGGCGCCAGGGAAGGTGGGAGGGGAATCGAGTAATGGCGCACTTTACCACGCGGTGTTCGATTCGATTCGAACATGCCGAACAGCCTAATATCCGATCGAACATGAGTTCGATAGAACACTGTTCGCTCATCTCTAAAGATGAACAGTAGAAAGGATTTGTGCTAGGATCAAAAGAGATTGCAAATCAGACACAAACAGAAGTATATCCATAAGCAATCCATTTGTTTCTGCCTTCCATAGACCTCAATGTTAGAAAAATGGATTTGTTACTGACAGAAATGCTCAAAGCGCTCCACCTGCAAATGTTTTTTACAACTCAATTAAATCAAAAGGTTTTAAAAAGAATCAATTTTTGAGGATTTTGAAGCAGTTTGAAAAACTGATTTCGTGCAGAGAGGTAAACGCTGATGTGAACCATCCTTAGTAATATTTTGCAGAGAAACAACATTTATACAGCACAATTAGCAGGTGGTTACTCTAAACATTTTAGGGTGCTGGGTTGGCTCAGTGCTTAGCACGATTGCTCTTTAATTGCTGCAGTCCTGATGAAGTGCCAATGACAACATCTACATGCATCTTTACAGTCCTCTGAAAAAGTTTGGGCACCCCTATTAATCTTAATCATTTTTAGTTCTAAATATTTTGGTGTTTGCAACAGCCATTTCAGTTTGATATATCTAATAACTGATGGACACAGTAATATTTCAGGATTGAAATGAGGTTTATTGTACTAACAGAAAATGTGCAATATGCATTAAACCAAAATTTGACTGATGCAAAAGTATGGGCACCTCTACAGAAAAGTGACATTAATATTTAGTAGATCCTCCTTTTGCAAAGATAACAGCCTCTAGTTGCTTCCTGTAGCTTTTAATGAGTTCCTGGATCCTGGATGAAGGTATTTTGGACCATTCGTCTTTACAAAACAATTTAAGTTCAGTTAAGTTTGATGGTCGGCGAGCATGGACAGCCCACTCTCAAATGATCTGAAAACAAAGATTGTTCAACATAGTTGTTCAGGGGAAGGATACAAAAAGTTGTCTCAGAGATTTAACCTGTCAGTTTCCACTGTGAGGAACATAGTAAGGAAATGGAAGACCACAGGGACAGTTCTTGTTAAGCCCAGAAGTGGCAGGCCAAGAAAAATATCAGAAAGGCAGAGAAGAAGAATGGTGAGAACAGTCAAGGACAATCCACAGACCACCTCCAAAGAGCTGCAGCATCATCTTGCTGCAGATGGTGTCACTGTGCATCGGTCAACAATACAGCGCACTTTGCTCAAGGAGAAGCTGTATGGGAGAGTGATGAGGAAGAAGCCGTTTCTGCAAGCACGCCACAAACAGAGTCGCCTGAGGTATGCAAAAGCACATTTGGACAAGCCAGCTTCATTTTGGAAGAAGGTCCTGTGGACTGATGAAACAAAGATTGATTTGTTTGGCATCATTGTTTCTCTTCTGTTAACCATGGTTATCTCTAAAGAAACACATGCAGTCATCATTGCACTGCACAAAAATGGCCTAACAGGGAAGAGTATCGCAGCTAGAAAGATTGCACCTCAGTCAACAATCTATCGCATCATCAAGAACTTCAAGGAGAGAGGTTCCATTGTTGGCAAAAAGGCTCCAGGGCGCCCAAGAAAGACCAGCAAGTGCCAGGACCGTCTCTTAAAAGTGTTTCAGCTGCGGGATCGGGCTACCAGCATTCCTCAGCATTCCTTGCTGAGGAATGGCAGCAGGCAGGTGTGAGTGCATCTGCACTCACTGTGAGGCGGAGACTCTTGGAGCTAGGCCTGGTCTCAAGGAGGGCAGCAAAGAAGCCACTTCTCTCCAGAAAAAACATCAGGGACAGACTGATATTCTGCAAAAGGTACAGGGAGTGGACTGCTGAGGACTGGGGTAAAGTCATTTTCTCTGATGAATCCCCTTTTCGATTGTTTGGGACATCTGGAAAACAGCTTATTCGGAGAAGACAAGGTGAGCGCTACCACCAGTCTCGTCTCATGCCAACTGTAAAGCATCCTGAAACCATTCATGTGTGGTGTTGCTTCTCAGCCAAGGGAATCGACTCTCTCACAGTCTTGCCTAAAAACACAGCCATGAATAAAGAATTGTACCAGAATGTCCTCCAAGATCAACTTCTCCCAACCATCCAAGAGCAGTTTGGCAATCAAAAATGCCTTTTCTAGCATGATGGAGCACCTTGCCATAAAGCAAAGGTGATAACTAAATGGCTCAGGGAACAAAACATAGAGATTTTGGGTCCATGGCCTGGAAACTCCCCAGATCTTAATCCCATTGAGAACTTGTGGTCAATCATCAAGAGATGGGTGGACAAACAAAAACCTACAAATTCTGACAAAATACAAGCATTGATTGTGCAAGAATGGACTGCTATCAGTCAGGATTTGGACCAGAATTTGATTGAGAGCATGCAAGGGAGAATTGCAGAGGTCCTGAAGAAGAAGGGTCAACACTGCAAATATTGACTTGCTGCATTAACTCATTCTAACTGTCAATATAAGCTTTTTTTTACTCATAATATGATTACAATTATATTTCTGTATGTGATAAAAACATCTGACAAACACACATAAAAACCAGAGGGCAGCAGATCATGTGAAATATAATATTTGTGTCATTCTCAAAACTTTTGGCCATGACTGTACACTGGACAAACTATTGCGGTCTTGTGTATACATGGTGAAACTAGGGAGTATCCTATTGCAGAGGTCACCATGACAACTACCTTTGGCACTACCTCCCACAAAGTGGGCACAGTTAAGTCCCTGTTCCATAGAATGATCATAAAGAGGGATTTTCCTCTGTTTTGGGATATGTGGAAGAAACTGAAGCTACCATGTCCTGAAAATGCTAATGCTGATAATTAGAGATGAGCGAACACTGTTCGATCGAGTAGATATTCGATCGAATATCAGGCCGTTCGAGGTATTCGATTCCAATCGAATACCACGAGGCAAACGTAGTAAAAAATTTGTATCCCCTCTCACCTTCCCTGGCGCTATTTTTGTAGCGATAACTGCGCAGGGAAGATGGGACAGGAACTACAACGGAGGCAGTTAAAAAAATTGAAAAAACCCCATTGGCTGCCAAAACATGTGACCTCCCATTTATAAGAACAGCCGCCATTTTTGCGGTCAGAGATAGGAAGAGAGAGAGATCTGCTGAGGGCTAGATAGGGTTTAGCTTCAGATAGGCAGGAAAATACCAAAGGAAAACAACAGCTCTTTTCAGAGCTATATACTAAAGGGAGAGGAGTATAGAGTTCTTGCTATGTACGTTCCAACCAGCTTTCATTAGGGGTGTCCGCACACAAAATAGCAGGCATCCACAGCAGTTACTTCTTGCTTATACACCTGTCAAACAGCTATTATTTTGGGTGTCCCCCAGCCACAAATTAGCAGGAACACAAAGCATTGACTTCTTGCTATATACTGTCAAACATCTTTTTTTGGATTGTTCGCACACAAAATAGCAGGCATCCCCAGCAGTTACTTCTTGTTATACACCTGTCAAACAGCTTTTATTAGAAGTGTATAGACCCCTAAAAAAGGGCATTAGTATAAATCCAAAATGTGCAAGGCTAGCGCAAGGGGATGGGGACGAGGACGGGGGCGTGGAAATGCAGATGTGGAGCAAGGTTGCGCTCAACTAACAGCGTCTACTGCGTCTACAGCTCTGCGGCAGAAAGCACTGCTCTTCCCCACAGTCCCTGGCTTGATGGCCACATTAAGTAGGGTGCAGGGTACAATCCTAACTAGGCCCGAGCACCAGGAAGAGGTGTTACAATAGCTGGCTGACAATGCTTCCAGCACATTCTCCACCAACCAGTCAGCCTCTACCTCAACCCACAACATGACCAATCTTCCCAGCAACCTAATCCCACCTTTCCCACCTTCTAGGAGCTGTTGTCGGCTCCATTCACTGTCCCTCTATGTGTCCCACCACATCCTGAATCACCAGAGGTAACAGATGAGTTGCTGTGTCCTGGTGCACAAACACTGGGGCATCCGTTATCTCCTGTTGTTGTTGTTGTTGACAGGCAATCGGCCCTCAGTGACGACGATGACGACACACAGTTACCATCAGGGCAGTCTGTTGCCATCGTCGGTGTGAATTGGAAGAGGAGGTGATGGACAACGAAGACACTGACCCGATCTGGACAGGGTGGATGTCAAACGGGGAGAGCAGTGGAGATGTGGAGGGAAGTGCAGCACCAAAGAGGGTGCCTACAGGTAGAGGCATGTCCAGAGGCAGAGGACAGCTGCTTCACAGAAGCCAGGCCACAGGCAGCAGAACCCACCATGTTACCTCTTGTAGCCAGCCTAGAAAAACTCCCCCATCAAGGCCACGGTCTTCGGTGGTGTGGAATATTTTTAATGTATGTGCTGCAGACAAATATAGTGCCTTTTTTCACACTCTGCAACTGCAAACTGAGTAGGGGCTCTAAAAAGAGAAACCTTTCAACCACTAGCATGCGCCGTCATGTGGAAGGCAAGCACTGGGCTCAGTGGCAGAGAGCAAACGCAGGACAATCGTCGTCTGGCGTTGCCGCCACTGCCTCTCCCACTGTTGCCAGTGCTGGCGCTGCAGTCCAGACCAGCAGCCAGGAAACCTCCACATCTGCCTCCACCACTTTGGAGACATCTCCCTCATCCTCCCCTTTTCCTGCCTCAGCTCCTTCTCCTGCCTTAGCTCCTTCTTATGTAGCATCATGCACCTCCTCACAACAACCCACCATCTCCCAGACTTTTGAGCGCAGGCAAAAATACAGTGCTACCCACCCCCATACACAAGGCTTAAACGCGCACATCTCCAAACTGCTGGCCCAGGAGATGTTGCCATTCCGGGTTGTGGAAACTCAGGCCTTTAGTGACTTGATAGCAAGTGCAGCACCTCGCTATGCCATCCCTAGCCGTGACTACTTCTCCCGCTGTGCCATCCCAGCCTTGCACCAGCACGTGTCACGCAACTTCTAGCGGGCCCTAAGTTCCGCGATTTGCACAAAGATCCACTTGACCACTGATGCGTGGACAAGTGCATGCGGACAGGGACGATACATTTCACTGACGGCACACTGGGTGAATGTACTTGAGGCTGGGACCTGGTCACAATCTGGAGCGGTCTACCTCATTTCCCCGCCCAACATTCCTGGCAGGGGCTCTTAACCACCACTCTCCTCCTCCTCCTCCGCCATCAAATCGACCACAGCTACCAGCTGGAAACGCTGCTTCACTGGCGTGGGGAGATGTCAGCAGGCCGTGCTGAAGCTCATAAACTTGGGGGACAGACAGCACACTGCCTCAGAGGTGAGGGATGCCCTCCTCAATGAGACGGCAATATGGTTTTCGCCGCCGCACCTGGCCCAGGCACGGTCGTCTGTGATAACGGCTGAAACATGGTAGCGGCTCTGGAGCTTGCCAACCTCCAACATGTTCCATGCCTGGCCCACGTGTTCAATTTAGTGGTGCATCGTTTTTTTAAAAACATACCCCAATTTAGCCGAGCTACTGGTGAAAGTGGTGCGGTGCTTGTGCGCCCACTTTCGCAAGTCCACAGTAGCCGCTGCTAGCCGATGAAGCCTCCAGCAACACCTCCATCTGCCAGAACACCGGCTGATGTGCGACGTCCCCACAAGCTGGAACTCGACGTACCACATGTTGAGTAGTGTGTGAGCAGCAGAGACCCTTGATGGAGTACCATCTCCAAAACCCAAGGGTTCCTCAGAGTCAGCTCGCACAGTTTCTGCACCATGAGTGGCCATGGATGGCAGACTTATGTGAGATCTTGCGTGTCTTTGAGGAGTCAACCATGAGAGTCAGCTGTGACGACACAATAGTGAGTGTCACAATCACGCTCCTGTGTGTGATGCGAGAATCCCTCATCGCCATCAGGGATAACGCATTGGAGTCGGGCATAGGAGCAGAAATATCCCAGCAGGATAGTCAGGCCACACTCCTGTCCACTTCACAGCATATATTGAGGGAGGAGGAGGAGTGTGACGAGGTGGCAGATCTCATTGTCACACAGGAGGCTAGCGGAGAAGTTCATTGCGTCCCATTGCTGCAGCATGGTTGGGGCAAAATGGAGGAGGAGAAAGAAGAGAAGGATATGGAGAGTGACCATTATGGTGGGGGCAGCCAAGTGACGCCAAGTAACACTCTGGCACACATGGCTGAATACATGTTGGAGTGCTTTGCAACTGACAAACGCATTGCCAAAATCCTGGATAGCAGCAACTTACTGGATTTTTGCAATCCTCGACCCCCGGTATAAAAATTATGTTTGCAATTTTATTCCGGTAGAGGGGAAGGCCAGTCCCATGAGTGATTGCCACAAGCAACTGGTGCAGAATATGATGGAGATGTTTCCATCAACTGTCGTTGGCAGCACACAGGAGAGTTCCTCCAACAGGCGACAAACTGTCATCCAGTCCACACCCGGCAGGGGCACACTCTCCAAGGTCTGGGACATGTTAATGGCACCCTGTAGCCAAAGTACCGCCCATGAGGGGCCTAGTTTCACCAGGAGGGATAAGTATAGGTACATTTTGCGGGACTGCCTGGCCAACACCAGCCCTGTCCTCTCCGATCCCTCTGCGGGATCTCTACTTATTGGGTCTCCAAGTTGGATTTGTGACTAGAACTTGCGCTGTACACATTGGAGGTCCTTTCCTGCCCTGCTGCCAGCGTGCTTTCGGAAAGGGTCTTCAGCACTGCTGGTGGCATAATTACGGATAAGCGCAGCCGGCTGTCAGCTGACAGTGCTGACCGGCTGACACTAATAAAAATGAAGAGCCACTGGATAGACCCATCATTTTCATGTTCACTGGTGTCAAGCATCCCGACATGAAGTTTCAGGTGTGTGCTCACCCTCTACAATTCCTCCTCATACTCCTCCACCATCAGTGTTGCACAATTGTGCTCCTACTAGGCTCAATCCACCCTGATTCCCCCAAACTCTGCTGGTTAGAGTCTCTACTCACTCCAAGGGCCACAAACACTGCTTTTTAAAGGCTCTACTCACGCCAAGGGCCAAAACCACTGCTTTTTAAAGGCTCTGCTCACTCCAAGGGCCAAAAAAACTGCTTTTTAAAGGCTCTACTCACTCCAAGGGCAGAAAGCACTGCTTTTTAAAGGCTCTACTCACGCCAAGGGCCATAAGCACTGCTTTTTAAAGGCTCTACTTACTCCAAGGGCCAGAAACACTGCTTTTTAAAGGATCTACTCACTCCAAGGGCCAAAAACACTGCTGGCACAAGGCTCTACTCACTCCAAGGGCCAAAAGCACTGCTTTTTAAAGTCTCTACTCACTCCAAGGGCCAAAAACACTGCTTTTTAAAGGCTCTACTCACTCCAAGGGCCAAAAACACTGCTTTTTAAAGGCTCTACTCACTCCAAGGGCCAAAAACACTGCTGTTTAAATACTCTTCTCACTCTAAGGGCCAAAAACTAAATCTCTGCTGTTTAAAGGCTCAACTCACCCAAAGGACCAACAAATCTCTGCTGGTGCAAGGCTGAACTAAGTTAAAGGGCCTAAAACTCTGCAGGTAAAAGGCTGAAGTCACCTAAAGGGCCTCAATCGCTGCTGGTAGCTCAGCTTAAGGGCCTGTAACTTAATTTGGAAGGGCTCATGTTAAGGGCCATAAAAATGAATTTTGGAAGGTCTTACCACAGCACACACATCCACATCCACAATGACAGTTCAGGGTGGGTACTGTTGCCTATTCCATCTGTGGTTGTTATTGGCAACGTGATTTAAAGGGGGTGCTTATTAATGTTTGTTTAGCTTAAATTGGGGTTTTGTCCAAGCATTTGGGGAATAAAGGATTCCAGGTATTTTCCCACTTTAATAGAGGTTTTTTTGAGTGTGGAAAGTGTGTAGTTGATAGGTTGTGATGTTGGGGTAAAACAGTGACTTAGGATTGTTAGATGCCCCCAGGCATGCTTCCCCTGCTGTCCCAGTTGCATTGCAGAGGTGTTGGCATATATTTGCTAAGATGTTATAGTGGACTTGGTGACCCTCCTGTGTTGAATGGTGGGATCCCCTGAAATGAAGCATTTTTCCTCATAGACTATAATGGGGTTCGATATTAGATCGAATAGTCGAATATTGTGCGGCTATTCGAAACGAATAACAAATATCAAATATTTTACTTTTCGCTCATCTCTACTCATGATGTCTTGCCTAAGATTAACCCTGAACCATTTGATCCTGACAGACAAACACCAGCTGTATGGTTGACCCCCGATGGTAAGGATTTTCTCCTGTATGCATTAGATGGTGATGCTGAAATTCAGGAGGGCGTTCAAGAGCTCGAGGTGTCCCGTGACAATTTTTTGACCGCTTAAATTAGAGTTCTTAATCTGTCTCATGCAGAGCAAGCGTTAGGGGGAGGGGGGAAAACTGGACAATTGCCAGGGCCCCCAACCCCAAAGGAGCCCCAGGATCCGCAGCACCAGACGTTTAGTCTGATGCTCTGGATCAGGGGAGCCCTAGTTGCACGTGTGAATATCTACGATAGACCAGGAAGCTGTAGTCCCTGCTCTGCCATAGATCAATGTATTGAGAACTCCAGAGCAAGGACCTGTGAGGGAGCGTGGTGTACGACATCATCACAGGTCCTACTGCATTGTCCACAACAGGGAGAGAGACTTCAGCGTCAGGACACAGCATGGAGCAGCCTAGGAAGGTTAGTTAAAGCTTTATTAGTGAAACAGGACGGGGGGGGGGAGGAGCAGCTGCAGCTTGCACAGAGACACTCACAGAGAAGCATTTTCTCTGATCTTTGCACAACCTGTATGTGACCCTAGGAGGGGGGAGGAGGGATTTAGTCCCTATTTCCCCCCTCCTGTCAATCAGAGAACATACTGTACTTTTGCTGTCTGATAATTTTATCGCGGGTCTCCGCAGGAATGTGAGTGCCTAGCAGGGAGGCCTGGATATGGTAGCCAGCACTGATTCCCCCCTCCGAAAAGCCGCCCAATGACTGCCGTGTGAAGGCTGCGGCCTAGCCAGGGGCGGGGCTTCAGCTCCCGCTCCAGCGGGATGCCGAGTCTTCGGGGCCTTGTCTGGATGGCTGTTCCGGCCAGCAGGAGGCCGCTGGGTGCATGCCGAGGGCTGGACGTGGGCGGTACTTCACTGCTCCGGCAGGCCGCGTAATGGCTGCCGGAGCCCGAAGTAGGAGATGAGGAGATGCTGGATTGGCTCCTCTCCCCCTCTCCCAGCATGGCTCCGGGAATCCCTCGCATGCAGCTGACCAGCCACCGGCACACTTCGCTTGGCTCCACGCGCCGGCAGGCTGGGGCTGAGGCAGGCAGGCCTCTTGACCTGCTGATGGGGTCTTATGGATGTCCGGGTGCTGTCCATGGGAGTGACGGTGTCTTTCATCCCTGACTTGATCTTCTGGAGGGAGCTGGGCGGCTTCCCTCTGCAAAATTGCTCTGATCCACTGGTGTCCTCCCTCCTTTGCTTTCTCCAAGATAAGCTGTTCCAGGTCAGCCATGATGGGTAACTGGGAGCCTAGGAGTTATAGTAAGGCCTGAGGCTACAATGGATATATCAAGGACAGATCTGTTAGATGATGAATAAAGTTTCCATTTCACCCAATTCCCGTCCTGTCCATTACTCAGCTTTCTAGAGCAAAATACGCCTCTAGCGATATCCGTTACATGCTAAAATAATAGTAATAACGATTATCACTAGAGATGAACGTATAGTTTGCTAAAAAATTTTATAGGGGGATTGAAATGAGTCTTGAAACACTTCCCATAATGTTATATTAAAACAGTCCCTTAGAGACTCGACACTTTCCTCTGACCAAATTTTCACTGTACGGGTAACCGCCGGTTCTCTGCGCACTAGTGGAATGTATGTGGGTCGCAGATGTACCAGGTTGTGATCTGATCTGCCTAGGGGCGGTAGGACAGATGAGTTATATGCATCCCTTACATTTGTAAAGAGCAAATCCAGTGTTTTGTTGTCTCTTGTATGGCAAGGCCTGGTAGAGTGGATGCTGGAGAGACATGGTTGAAATCTCCCGACACTAGGAGTAGGGCATGGTGGTGAGATGATTGCAGCTCGCTCACAGCAGCATGGAGGACTTCACAGGCAGTGTCCGCTTTAGCAGAGGGGGGCACATATGCAGCTAGTACGATAACGTGATAATTCCCTTGGTAGGTAATAAGGTCTCATGCTCACGGCTAGTAGTTCAATGTCTTTTCCACACAATTGTTTCTTAACTACAATATGTCCTGGATTACACCATCTCCATTCACAAATATTGCAAGCCCACCTCCTTTGCGCTTACCGCTCTCCAGCGTCCTGTCTGCACGAAGAAGTTTGAAGCCCTCCACGAAGGCAAGTGTGTCCGGAGTGATTTCAGTAAGTCAAGTGTCTATAAACAGCATCATACTGCACTCACGAAACTCTTGTTGATGTCTGGTCAGTGCTGTCAGTTCATACATCTTATTCACAATTGATCTCACATTCCCCATAATGATGGACGGAATCACATGCTTTTTGCATCTTTTTCCTTCGTGTTTCAGTATACCGGCTTGTTTTCCACGTTTTCTAAGTTTTTTAAGTTTTCTTATTAGTTCATGGGGGATGGTGAGAGCATGCTTGCCCTGTAGCTTTTCCTGTAGCATTCTTCCTGTAGGCATAAGCTGTAACAGTGTCTCCTTTGTGTACACCAGTCTTCCTTGTATGTGTGGAGGCATACTTCAGACAAAAGGCTCAAAAAGGATTTCTTTGAAAATGTTTCTGCATCAATTCCAGCCCACGGTAAGTTCTTATATGAAACATTAAGTTGTGTTTTTATAAATGGTATGCTGTGCAATCTCAAAAAAGTTAGATTTTGGTGTCACAGTCACAGTTTGCTAGGTGCAGTATAGCTTTTTAACATATTAGTGAATAACAGCAAAAATCCTGCCTGTTTTCTGTATTAGGGTTTTTGGAAGTCCGAGCTCCTGTTGCAGTTGATGTTTGCGGTACATATATATATATATATATATATATATATATATATATATATATATATATATATATATACACACACATTGTATACACCATAAGCTATTATTTTAAATGTACTTTGTATATGAATCTGAGATTGAACATGAGTTTTAGGTGCAAATATGTATTTTAGTGCATTTTAAAAAAAAATGTTTTGTGTTTGTCACAATGTTGCATGAAGGTGGATGTGGCTATTGATGACCCACTGAGACATTTGTAATCTTCAGGTTGTCTACTTTCAAAATATATATATAGGGTATAGGGGTTCACTTGCTCTTCACGGTGTGTAATCCCTACATTTTATAGGATGATATTTTTTAGCATTTCCAGCTTCAAAGCAGATTTTTGTTCCTTCCAGTTCTAGCGATTTTCTGAAGACATGTGCATGCGGGTGTAGGCCATGGTAATATGAATGAACTCTGCACATGTTGAATTTTTATTTTTAGAAGGTTTGGTGCAAATAATTTATTGTTTGGTTTCCACTAGAGATGAGCGAACAGTGTTCTATCGAACTCATGTTCGATCGGATATTAGGCTGTTCGGCATGTTCGAATCGAATCGAACACCGCGTGGTAAAGTGCGCCATTACTCGATTCCCCTCCCACCTTCCCTGGCGCCTTTTTTGCTCCAATAACAGCGCAGGGTAGGTGGGACAGGAACTACGACACCGGTGACGTTGAAAAAAGTAGGCAAAACCCATTGGCTGCCGAAAACATGTGACCTCTAATTTAAAAGAACAGCGACGCCCAGCTTCGCGTCATTCTGAGCTTGCAATTCACCGAGGACGGAGGTTTCCGTCCAGCTAGCTAGGGCTTAGATTCTGGGTAGGCAGGGACAGGCTAGGATAGGAAGGAGAAGACAACCAACAGCTCTTGTAAGAGCTAAATTCCAGGGAGAAGCTTGTCAGTGTAACGTGGCACTGACGGGCTCAATCGCCGCAACCCAGCTTTCCCAGGATCCTGAATGGAATACACTGTCAGTGTATTCCCGTATACCCGATATATACCCCGATACCCGTTCCAACGGTGTGCCCCCCCACCTTCACCCCAGAAATACCCTGCAAGTCCCCTAGCAATAGAATTGGGGCTATATACACCCACAATTTTTACTACTGGTATACAGTGCCATTGTCTGACTGGGAATTCAAAGAATATATTGGGAATACAAATACCCTCATTTCTTGCTACTGCCATATAGTGCCAGTTTCTGACTGGTAATTCAAAGAATATATTGGGGTTACGTGCACCCACAATTTTTACTACTGGTATACAGTGCCATTGTCTGACTGGGAATTCAAAGAATATATTGGGAATACAAATACCCTCATTTCTTGCTACTGCCATATAGTGCCAGTGTCTGACTGGGAATTCAAAGAATATATTGGGGTTACGTGCACCCACAATTTTTACTACTGGTATACAGTGCCATTGTCTGACTGGGAATTCAAAGAATATATTGGGAATACAAATACCCTCATTTCTTGCTACTGCCATATAGTGCCAGTGTCTGACTGGGAATTCAAAGAATATATTGGGGTTACGTGCACCCACAATTTTTACTACTGGTATACAGTGCCATTGTCTGACTGGGAATTCAAAGAATATATTGGGAATACAAATACCCTCATTTCTTGCTACTGCCATATAGTGCCAGTGTCTGACTGGTAATTCAAAGAATATATTGGGGTTACGTGCACCCACAATTTTTACTACTGGTATACAGTGCCATTGTCTGACTGGGAATTCAAAGAATATATTGGGAATACAAATACCCTCATTTCTTGCTACTGCCATATAGTGCCAGTGTCTGACTGGTAATTCAAAGAATATATTGGGGTTACGTGCACCCACAATTTTTACTACTGGTATACAGTGCCATTGTCTGACTGGGAATTCAAAGAATATATTGGGAATACAAATACCCTCATTTCTTGCTACTGCCATATAGTGCCAGTGTCTGACTGGGAATTCAAAGAATATATTGGGGTTACGTGCACCCACAATTTTTACTACTGGTATACAGTGCCATTGTCTGACTGGGAATTCAAAGAATATATTGGGAATACAAATACCCTCATTTCTTGCTACTGCCATATAGTGCCAGTGTCTGACTGGTAATTCAAAGAATATATTGGGGTTACGTGCACCCACAATTTTTACTACTGGTATACAGTGCCATTGTCTGACTGGGAATTCAAAGAATATATTGGGAATACAAATACCCTCATTTCTTGCTACTGCCATATAGTGCCAGTGTCTGACTGGGAATTCAAAGAATATATTGGGGTTACGTGCACCCACAATTTTTACTACTGGTATACAGTGCCATTGTCTGACTGGGAATTCAAAGAATATATTGGGAATACAAATACCCTCATTTCTTGCTACTGCCATATAGTGCCAGTGTCTGACTGGGAATTCAAAGAATATATTGGGGTTACGTGCACCCACAATTTTTACTACTGGTATACAGTGCCATTGTCTGACTGGGAATTCAAAGAATATATTGGGAATACAAATACCCTCATTTCTTGCTACTGCCATATAGTGCCAGTGTCTGACTGGTAATTCAAAGAATATATTGGGGTTACGTGCACCCACAATTTTTACTACTGGTATACAGTGCCATTGTCTGACTGGGAATTCAAAGAATATATTGGGAATACAAATACCCTCATTTCTTGCTACTGCCATATAGTGCCAGTGTCTGACTGGGAATTCAAAGAATATATTGGGGTTACGTGCACCCACAATTTTTACTACTGGTATACAGTGCCATTGTCTGACTGGGAATTCAAAGAATATATTGGGAATACAAATACCCTCATTTCTTGCTACTGCCATATAGTGCCAGTGTCTGACTGGGAATTCAAAGAATATATTGGGGTTACGTGCACCCACAATTTTTACTACTGGTATACAGTGCCATTGTCTGACTGGGAATTCAAAGAATATATTGGGAATACAAATGCCCTCATTTCTTGCTACTGCCATATAGTGCCAGTGTCTGACTGGTAATTCAAAGAATATATTGGGGTTACGTGCACCCACAATTTTTACTACTGGTATACAGTGCCATTGTCTGACTGGGAATTCAAAGAATATATTGGGAATACAAATACCCTCATTTCTTGCTACTGCCATATAGTGCCAGTGTCTGACTGGGAATTCAAAGAATATATTGGGGTTACGTGCACCCACAATTTTTACTACTGGTATACAGTGCCATTGTCTGACTGGGAATTCAAAGAATATATTGGGAATACAAATACCCTCATTTCTTGCTACTGCCATATAGTGCCAGTGTCTGACTGGGAATTCAAAGAATATATTGGGGTTACGTGCACCCACAATTTTTACTACTGGTATACAGTGCCATTGTCTGACTGGGAATTCAAAGAGTATATTGGGAATACAAATACCCTCATTTCTTGCTACTGCCATATAGTGCCAGTGTCTGACTGGGAATTCAAAGAATATATTGGGGTTACGTGCACCCACAATTTTTACTACTGGTATACAGTGCCAATTTCTAACTAGGAATTCAAAATGCGCAAGGCTCCCGGAAAGGGACGTGGACGAGGCCGTGGGCGAGGTCGGGGGAATGGTTCTGGGGAGCAAGGTAGCAGTGAAGCCACAGGGCGTCCCGTGCCTACTCCTGTGGGGCAGCAAGCATTGCGCCACTCCACAGTGCCAGGGTTGCTTGCCACATTAACTAAACTGCAGGGTACAAACCTTAGTAGGCCCGAGAACCAGGAACAGGTCTTGCAATGGCTGTCAGAGAACGCTTACAGCACATTGTCCAGCAGCCAGTCAGACTCTGCCTCCTCTCCTCCTATTACCCAACAGTCTTGTCTTCCTTCCTCCCAAAATTCCGAAGCTTTACAGAACAATAACCCAAACTGTCCCTGCTCCCCAGAGCTGTTCTCCGCTCCTTTCATTGTCCCTCAACCTGCCTCTCCACGTCACGATTCCACTAACCTAACAGAGGAGCATCTGTGTCCAGATGCTCAAACACTAGAGTCTCCTCCATCTCCGTTCGATTTGGTGGTGGATGACCAGCAACCCACCCTCATCGACGATGATGTGACGCAGTTGCCGTCAGGGCATCCAGTTGACTGGCGCATTGTGCGGGAGGAGGAGATGAGACAGGAGTTGGAAGAGGAAGTGGTGGATGATGAGGACACTGACCCGACCTGGACAGGGGGGATGTCAAGCGGGGAAAGTAGTGTGGATGTTGAGGCAGGTGCAGCACCAAAAAGGGTAGCTAGAGGCAGAGGCAGAGGTCAGCAGCTTAGGCGAAGCCAGGCCACACCCGGAATCTCCCAAGATGTTCCAGTTCGTACCCAGCCCCGAAAAACTCCCACCTCGAGGGCACGTTTCTCGAAGGTGTGGAGTTTTTTCAAGGAATGCGCCGAGGACAGATATAGTGTTGTCTGCACAATTTGCCTCTCGAAATTGATTAGGGGCTCTGAGAAGAGCAACCTGTCCACCACTTCAATGCGCCGTCATTTGGAATCCAAGCACTGGAATCAGTGGCAGGCAGCAACGGCAGGACAAAGGCCGCCTGCCGTTCACGCCACTGCCACTGCCTCTGCCTCTGCCTCTGCCACTGCCACTGCTGACTGTGCTGGCGATGCACTCCAGAGGACGAGCCAGGACACCACTTCATCTGCCTCCGCCACTTTGTTGACTTCTACCTCATCCTCCCCTGGTCCTGTCTTATCTCCTTCTCCTGCACCATCAAAGGCACCATCAGGCGTTTCTTTACAACAACCCACCATCTCTCAGACATTGGAGCGGCGGCAGAAATACACTGCTAACCACCCACACGCGCAAGCCTTGAACGCCAACATCGCTAAACTGCTGGCCCAGGAGATGTTGGCGTTCCGGCTTGTTGAAACTCCCGCCTTCCTGGACCTGATGGCAACTGCGGCACCTCGCTATGCCGTCCCTAGCCGTCACTACTTCTCCCGGTGTGCCGTCCCCGCCTTGCACCAGCACGTGTCACTCAACATCAGGCGGGCCCTTAGTTCCGCGCTTTGCACAAAGGTCCACTTGACCACCGACGCGTGGACAAGTGCATGCGGACAGGGACGCTACATTTCACTGACGGCACACTGGGTGAATGTAGTTGAGGCTGGGACTGCTTCCCAAACTGGCCCGGTGTACCTCGTCTCCCCGCCTAACATTCCTGGCAGGGACACGAGAAGAACACCCCCCTCCTCCTCCTCCTCTACCGCCTCCTCCTCCGCCACCGCCTCCTCCTCCGCCACCGCCTCCTCCTCCGCTGTTAGATTGACCCCAGCTACGAGTTGGAAACGTTGCAGCACTGGCGTTGGTAGACGTCAGCAGGCTGTGCTGAAGCTGATCAGCTTGGGGGACAGACAGCACACTGCCTCCGAGGTGAGGGATGCCCTCCTCGATGAGACGGCAATATGGTTTGAGCCGCTGCACCTGGGCCCAGGCATGGTCGTTTGTGATAACGGCCGGAACCTGGTAGCAGCTCTGGAGCTTGCCGGACTCCAACATGTTCCATGCCTGGCCCACGTCTTCAACCTAGTGGTGCAACGTTTCCTAAAGAGCTACCCCAATGTTCCAGAGCTACTGGTGAAAGTGCGGCGCATGTGCGCCCACTTTCGCAAGTCGACAGTAGCCGCTGCTAGCTTAAAATCTCTCCAGCAACGCCTGCATGTGCCACAACACCGGCTTTTGTGCGACGTCCCCACACGCTGGAACTCAACGTTTCAGATGTTGAATAGAGTGGTTGAGCAGCAGAGACCTTTGATGGAATACCAGCTACAAAACCCTAGGGTGCCACAAAGTCAGCTGCCTCAGTTTCACATCCATGAGTGGCCATGGATGAGAGACCTTTGTGACATCCTACGGGTCTTTGAGGAGTCCACAAGGAGGGTGAGCTCTGAGGATGCGATGGTGAGCCTTACAATCCCGCTCTTGTGTGTTCTGAGAGAATCCCTGATTGACATCAGGGATAACTCAGATCACACAGAGGAGTTAGGGATAGCATCCGATCCGTCACAGCTGGAGAGTAGGTCCACACATCTGTCCGCTTCACTGCGTTTAATGGAGGAGGAGGAGGAGGAAGAAGAGTTGTCCGATGATGTGATGGTGATACAGGAGGCTTCCGGGCAACTTCGAATCGTCCCATTGTTGCAGCGCGGATGGGTAGACATGGAGGATGAGGAGGAAATGGAGATTGAACTTTCCGGTGGGGCCAGAGGAGTCATGCCAACTAACACTGTGGCAGACATGGCTGAGTTCATGTTGGGGTGCTTTACAACCGACAAGCGTATTGTCAAAATCATGGAGGACAACCAGTACTGGATCTTTGCTATCCTTGACCCCCGGTATAAAAACAACATCTCGTCTTTTATTCCGGTAGAGGGGAGGGCCAATCGCATCAATGCTTGCCACAGGCAATTGGTGCAGAATATGATGGAGATGTTTCCAGCATGTGACAGTGGCGGCAGGGAGGGCAGTTCCTCCAGTAGGCAACCAAGTTCTCACCGGTCCACACAAACGAGGGGCACACTGTCTAAGGTCTGGGACACCTTGATGGCACCCCCTCGCCAAAGTGCCGCCACGGAGGGTCCTAGTGTCACCAGGCGTGAGAAGTATAGGCGCATGTTGCGGGAATACCTTTCCGACCACAGCCCTGTCCTCTCCGACCCCTCTGCGCCCTACACGTATTGGGTGTCGAAGTTGGACCTGTGGCTTGAACTTGCCCTATATGCCTTGGAGGTGCTGTCCTGTCCTGCCGCCAGCGTCCTATCTGAGAGGGTGTTCAGTGCAGCCGGTGGCATCATCACTGACAAGCGCACCCGTCTGTCAGCTGAGAGTGCCGACCGGCTCACTTTGATAAAAATGAACCACCACTGGGTAGAGCCGTCATTTTTGTGCCCACCTGTGTAAAGCACCCCAACATGAAACTCCATGTCTGTACTCAACCTCTCCAATTCCTCCGCATCCTCATACTCATCCACCATAAGCGTTGCACAATTCTGCTAATACTAGGCTCCCTCCAACATGATTTCCCCCAACTCTGCTGGTTAGAGGCTCCCTCCACCCTGATTTCCACCAACTCTGCTGGTTAGAGGCTCCCTCCACCCTGCTTTCCCACAACTCTGCTGGTTAGAGGCTCCTTTCACCATGAATTTGCCCAAACTGGGCTGTTTAGAGGCTCCCTCCACCATGAATTGGTCCAAACTGGGCTGGTTAGAGGCTCCCTCCACCATTAATTGGTCCAAACTGGGCTGGTTAGAGGCTCCCTCCACCATGAATTTCCCAAAACTTGGCTGTTTAGAGGCTCCCTCCACCATTAATTGGTCCAAACTGGGCTGGTTAGAGGCTCCCTCCACCATGAATTGGTCCAAACTGGGCTGGTTAGAGGCTCCCTCCACCATTAATTGGTCCAAACTGGGCTGGTTAGAGGCTCCCTCCACCATGAATTTGCCCAAACTGGGCTGTTTAGAGGCTCCCTCCACCATGAATTTGCCCAAACTGGGCTGGTTAGAGGCTCCCTCCACCATGAATTGGTCCAAACGGGTTTTTAGAGGCTCTCTTCACCATGAATTGGTCCAAACTTGGCTGTTTAGAGGCTCCCTCCACCATGAATTGGTCCAAACTGGGGTGGTTAGAGGCTCCCTCCACCATTAATTGGTCCAAACTGGGCTGGTTAGAGGCTCCCTCCACCATTAATTGGTCCAAACTGGGCTGGTTAGAGGCTCCCTCCACCATGAATTTGCCCAAACTGGGCTGGTTAGAGGCTCCCTCCACCATGAATTGGTCCAAACTGGGGTGGTTAGAGGCTCCCTCCACCATTAATTGGTCCAAACTGGGCTGGTTAGAGGCTCCCTCCACCATTAATTGGTCCAAACTGGGCTGGTTAGAGGCTCCCTCCACCATTAATTGGTCCAAACTGGGCTGGTTAGAGGCTCCCTCCACCATGAATTTGCCCAAACTGGGCTGGTTAGAGGCTCCCTCCACCATGAATTTGCCCAAACTGGGCTGTTTAGAGGCTCCCTCCACCATGAATTGGTCCAAACTGGGTTTTTTAGAGGCTCCCTCCACCATGAATTGGTCCAAACTGGGCTGGTTAGAGGCTCCCTCCACCATGAATTTCCCAAAACTTGGCTGTTTAGAGGCTCCCTCCACCATGAATTGGTCCAAACTGGGCTGGTTAGAGGCTCCCTCCACCATTAATTGGTCCAAACTGGGCTGGTTAGAGGCTCCCTCCACCATGAATTTGCCCAAACTGGGCTGTTTAGAGGCTCCCTCCACCATGAATTTGCCCAAACTGGGCTGGTTAGAGGCTCCCTCCACCATGAATTGGTCCAAACGGGTTTTTAGAGGCTCCCTTCACCATGAATTGGTCCAAACTTGGCTGTTTAGAGGCTCCCTCCACCATGAATTGGTCCAAACTGGGGTGGTTAGAGGCTCCCTCCACCATTAATTGGTCCAAACTGGGCTGGTTAGAGGCTCCCTCCACCATTAATTGGTCCAAACTGGGCTGGTTAGAGGCTCCCTCCACCATGAATTGGTCCAAACTGGGGTTTTTAGAGGCTCCCTCCACCATGAATTGGTCCAAACTTGGCTGTTTAGAGGCTCCCTCCACCATTAATTGGTCCAAACTGGGCTGGTTAGAGGCTCCCTCCACCATGAATTGGTCCAAACTGGGTTTTTTAGAGGCTCCCTCCACCATGAATTTGCCCAAACTGGGCTGTTTAGAGGCTCCCTCCACCATGAATTGGTCCAAACTGGGTTTTTTAGAGGCTCCCTCCACCATGAATTGGTCCAAACTGGGCTGGTTAGAGGCTCCCTCCACCATGAATTGGTCCAAACTGGGGTGGTTAGAGGCTCCCTCCACCATTAATTGGTCCAAACTGGGCTGGTTAGAGGCTCCCTCCACCATTAATTGGTCCAAACTGGGCTGGTTAGAGGCTCCCTCCACCATGAATTTGCCCAAACTGGGCTGGTTAGAGGCTCCCTCCACCATGAATTGGTCCAAACTGGGGTGGTTAGAGGCTCCCTCCACCATTAATTGGTCCAAACTGGGCTGGTTAGAGGCTCCCTCCACCATTAATTGGTCCAAACTGGGCTGGTTAGAGGCTCCCTCCACCATTAATTGGTCCAAACTGGGCTGGTTAGAGGCTCCCTCCACCATGAATTTGCCCAAACTGG
This sequence comes from Leptodactylus fuscus, assembly GCF_031893055.1. Taxonomy (NCBI): domain Eukaryota; kingdom Metazoa; phylum Chordata; class Amphibia; order Anura; family Leptodactylidae; genus Leptodactylus; species Leptodactylus fuscus. The sequence continues at coordinate 74,079,055 of NC_134267.1, read as the reverse complement.
GCTGTTTAGAGGCTCCCTCCACCATGAATTTGCCCAAACTGGGCTGGTTAGAGGCTCCCTCCACCATGAATTGGTCCAAACTGGGGTGGTTAGAGGCTCCCTCCACCATTAATTGGTCCAAACTGGGCTGGTTAGAGGCTTCCTCCACCATTAATTGGTCCAAACTGGGCTGGTTAGAGGCTCCCTCCACCATGAATTTGCCCAAACTGGGCTGTTTAGAGGCTCCCTCCACCATGAATTTGCCCAAACTGGGCTGGTTAGAGGCTCCCTCCACCATGAATTGGTCCAAACTGGGGTTTTTAGAGGCTCCCTCCACCATGAATTGGTCCAAACTGGGGTTTTTAGAGGCTCCCTCCACCATGAATTGGTCCAAACTGGGGTGGTTAGAGGCTCCCTCCACCATTAATTGGTCCAAACTGGGCTGGTTAGAGGCTCCTTCCACCATTAATTGGTCCAAACTGGGCTGGTTAGAGGCTCCCTCCACCATGAATTTGCCCAAACTGGGCTGTTTAGAGGCTCCCTCCACCATGAATTTGCCCAAACTGGGCTGGTTAGAGGCTCCCTCCACCATGAATTGGTCCAAACTGGGGTTTTTAGAGGCTCCCTCCACCATGAATTGGTCCAAACTGGGGTGGTTAGAGGCTCCCTCCACCATTAATTGGTCCAAACTGGGCTGGTTAGAGGCTCCCTCCACCATGAATTGGTCCAAACTGGGGTTTTTAGAGGCTCCCTCCAACAAGAATTGGTCCAAACTTGGCTGTTTAGAGGCTCCCTCCACCATTAATTGGTCCAAACTGGGCTGGTTAGAGGCTCCCTCCACCATGAATTGGTCCAAACTGGGTTTTTTAGAGGCTCCCTCCACCATGAATTTGCCCAAACTGGGCTGTTTAGAGGCTCCCTCCACCATGAATTGGTCCAAACTGGGTTTTTTAGAGGCTCCCTCCACCATGAATTGGTCCAAACTTGGCTGTTTAGAGGCTCCCTCCACCATTAATTGGTCCAAACTGGGCTGGTTAGAGGCTCCCTCCACCATGAATTGGTCCAAACTGGGTTTTTTAGAGGCTCCCTCCACCATGAATTTGCCCAAACTGGGCTGTTTAGAGGCTCCCTCCACCATGAATTGGTCCAAACTGGGTTTTTTAGAGGCTCCCTCCACCATGAATTGGTCCAAACTGGGCTGGTTAGAGGCTCCCTCCACCATGAATTGGTCCAAACTGGGGTGGTTAGAGGCTCCCTCCACCATTAATTGGTCCAAACTGGGCTGGTTAGAGGCTCCCTCCACCATTAATTGGTCCAAACTGGGCTGGTTAGAGGCTCCCTCCACCATGAATTTGCCCAAACTGGGCTGTTTAGAGGCTCCCTCCACCATGAATTTGCCCAAACTGGGCTGGTTAGAGGCTCCCTCCACCATGAATTGGTCCAAACTGGGGTTTTTAGAGGCTCCCTCCACCATGAATTGGTCCAAACTGGGGTGGTTAGAGGCTCCCTCCACCATTAATTGGTCCAAACTGGGCTGGTTAGAGGCTCCCTCCACCATGAATTGGTCCAAACTGGGGTTTTTAGAGGCTCCCTCCACCATGAATTGGTCCAAACTTGGCTGTTTAGAGGCTCCCTCCACCATGAATTGGTCCAAACTGGGTTTTTTAGAGGCTCCCTCCACCATGAATTTGCCCAAACTGGGCTGTTTAGAGGCTCCCTCCACCATGAATTGGTCCAAACTGGGTTTTTTAGAGGCTCCCTCCACCATGAATTGGTCCAAACTTGGCTGTTTAGAGGCTCCCTCCACCATTAATTGGTCCAAACTGGGCTGGTTAGAGGCTCCCTCCACCATGAATTGGTCCAAACTGGGTTTTTTAGAGGCTCCCTCCACCATGAATTTGCCCAAACTGGGCTGTTTAGAGGCTCCCTCCACCATGAATTGGTCCAAACTGGGTTTTTTAGAGGCTCCCTCCACCATGAATTGGTCCAAACTGGGCTGGTTAGAGGCTCCCTCCACCATGAATTGGTCCAAACTGGGGTGGTTAGAGGCTCCCTCCACCATTAATTGGTCCAAACTGGGCTGGTTAGAGGCTCCCTCCACCATTAATTGGTCCAAACTGGGCTGGTTAGAGGCTCCCTCCACCATGAATTTGCCCAAACTGGGCTGGTTAGAGGCTCCCTCCACCATGAATTGGTCCAAACTGGGTTTTTTAGAGGCTCCCTCCACCATGAATTTGCCCAAACTGGGCTGGTTAGAGGCTCCCTCCACCATGAATTGGTCCAAACTGGGGTTTTTAGAGGCTCCCTCCACCATGAATTTGCCCAAACTCTGCTGGTTAGAGGCTCAATCCACCCTGATTTTCAAAACAAATGTTGGTGCCAACCTCAACTTACTACAAGGGCCAAATTCACTGCTGGTGACAAGCTCTCCTCACTGCAAGTGCCAAATACACATGTTTCAAGGTGTTTTCCTACTGTCAGAGAGGTGGTATTGAGTGTGTAAAGTGTGTAGTTGTTAGGCTGTGATGTTGGGGTAATAGAGGGTCTTTGGTGTGTTAGATGCCCCCAGACATGCTTCCCCTGCTGTCCCAGTGTCATTCCAGAGGTGTTGGCATCATTTCCTGGGGTGTCATAGTGGACTTGGTGACCCTCCAGACACGGATTTGGGTTTCCCCCTTAACGAGTATCTGTTCCCCATAGACTATAATGGGGTTCGAAACCCGTTCGAACACACGAACATTGAGCGGCTGTTCGAATCGAATTTCGAACCTCGAACATTTTAGTGTTCGCTCATCTCTAGTTTCCACTTTTAACAGCTAATATAAATTTATTAGCTTTTTTTCATAATACATTCACTTTAAATCAAAATTGCATGAAGGTGCCTGTTCGTATACAGTACCAAGTGGCATTGAGACAATGCTGGCGGTGTCTACTTGGATGCTTTTTTAATGTTGCAATTTAGTTTTGATTTATCCATCTCAAAACTATCAAGATTGCTCTGGCTACTGGAGGTGCAAAATTTCCAGAGACCCTTGGCAGTGAAAGGGTTAAAAAGCAGTGTTTTTGGCCATTGGAGTTATTAGAGCCTTTAAAATACAGTGCTTTTGGTCCTTGGCGTGAGCAGAGCCTTTAAAAAGCAGTGTTTTTGGCCCTTGGCGTGAGTAGAGCCTTTAAACAGCAGTGTTTTTGGCCCTTGGAGTGAGTAGAGCTTTTAGCATTTGCAACTTCAGTCACATGTTTTGCTTTCAGCCTGTAGGAGCAGAAGCTGTTTCTAGGGCGAGTGGAGACTTGTCCATAGTCCAGCCCCTGCGTTCACAGAAAGAGGTGATTGCAGAATGGAGTCTAAGCCTGGCTTCCAGCCAGTCTACACGCCTGGGAGATCATCCTAAAGTCTAATCTTATTCTATTGGCCTAAGTCAGAGGAACTACCTGTTGGATAAAGAAGTCCTCTGCCTGGATCCACGCTTCTCATGGGTTCCCCAGCTGGATCTAACCTAAGCGGCTTCCACGTTGTTGATTCACGGCTTTAGCACCTTGCTACTGTATAAGGCATTGCTCTAGCACCTACTCTGTAAGTGCTCTATTGCACCACATTGCACAGTATAGCCAAGCTGTGTTGAATCTCCCAAGGTAGAGCTAAAACTGCACTGGACTATATATAAATTAACTATTGCCTAGCCAGAATCTGCTTACCTGCTATTCCAGTGGATATGGGATTTGACTGAAGTGCTGCAATTACTTGTAATAAGTAGAGATGAGCGAACACTAAAATGTTCGAGGTTCGAAATTCGATTCGAACAGCCGCTCACTGTTTGAGTGTTCGAATGGGTTTCGAACCCCATTATAGTCTATGGGGAACATAAACTCGTTAAGGGGGAAACCCAAATTCGTGTCTGGAGGGTCACCAAGTCCACTATGACACCCCAGGAAATGATACCAACACCCTGGAATGACACTGGGACAGCAGGGGAAGCATGTCTGGGGGCATAAAAGTCACTTTATTTCATGGAAATCCCTGTCAGTTTGCGATTTTCGCAAGCTAACTTTTCCCCATAGAAATGCATTGGCCAGTGCTGATTGGCCAGAGTACGGAACTCGACCAATCAGCGCTGGCTCTGCTGGAGGAGGCGGAGTCTAAGATAGCTCCACACCAGTCTCCATTCAGGTCCGACCTTAGACTCCGCCTCCTCCGGCAGAGCCAGCGCTGATTGGCTGAAGGCTGGCCAATGCATTCCTATGCGAATGCAGACTTAGCAGTGCTGAGTCAGTTTTGCTCAACTACACATCTGATGCACACTCGGCACTGCTACATCAGATGTAGCAATCTGATGTAGCAGAGCCGAGGGTGCACTAGAACCCCTGTGCAAACTCAGTTCACGCTAATAGAATGCATTGGCCAGCGCTGATTGGCCAATGCATTCTATTAGCCCGATGAAGTAGAGCTGAATGTGTGTGCTAAGCACACTCATTCAGCACTGCTTCATCACGCCAATACAATGCATTAGCCAGTGCTGATTGGCCAGAGTACGGAATTCGGCCAATCAGCGCTGGCCAATGCATTCTATTAGCCCGATGAAGTAGAGCTGAATGTGTGTGCTAAGCACACACATTCAGCACTGCTTCATCGCGCCAATACAATGCATTAGCCAGTGCTGATTGGCCAGAGTACGGAATTCGGCCAATCAGCGCTGGCTCTTCTGGAGGAGGCGGAGTCTAAGATCGCTCCACACCAGTCTCCATTCAGGTCCGACCTTAGACTCCGCCTCCTCCGGCAGAGCCAGCGCTGATTGGCCGAAGGCTGGCCAATGCATTCCTATGCGAATGCAGACTTAGCAGTGCTGAGTCAGTTTTGCTCAACTACACATCTGATGCACACTCGGCACTGCTACATCAGATGTAGCAATCTGATGTAGCAGAGCCGAGGGTGCACTAGAACCCCTGTGCAAACTCAGTTCACGCTAATAGAATGCATTGGCCAGCGCTGATTGGCCAATGCATTCTATTAGCCTGATGAAGTAGAGCTGAATGTGTGTGCTAAGCACACTCATTCAGCACTGCTTCATCACGCCAATACAATGCATTAGCCAGTGCTGATTGGCCAGAGTACGGAATTCGGCCAATCAGCGCTGGCCAATGCATTCTATTAGCCCGATGAAGTAGAGCTGAATGTGTGTGCTAAGCACACACATTCAGCACTGCTTCATCACGCCAATACAATGCATTAGCCAGTGCTGATTGGCCAGAGTACGGAATTCGGCCAATCAGCGCTGGCTCTGCTGGAGGAGGCGGAGTCTAAGATCGCTCCACACCAGTCTCCATTCAGGTCCGACCTTAGACTCCGCCTCCTCCGGCAGAGCCAGCGCTGATTGGCCGAAGGCTGGCCAATGCATTCCTATGCGAATGCAGACTTAGCAGTGCTGAGTCAGTTTTGCTCAACTACACATCTGATGCACACTCGGCACTGCTACATCAGATGTAGCAATCTGATGTAGCAGAGCCGAGGGTGCACTAGAACCCCTGTGCAAACTCAGTTCACGCTAATAGAATGCATTGGCCAGCGCTGATTGGCCAATGCATTCTATTAGCCCGATGAAGTAGAGCTGAATGTGTGTGCTAAGCACACACATTCAGCACTGCTTCATCACGCCAATACAATGCATTAGCCAGTGCTGATTGGCCAGAGTACGGAATTCGGCCAATCAGCGCTGGCTCTGCTGGAGGAGGCGGAGTCTAAGGTCGGACCTGAATGGAGACTGGTGTGGAGCGATCTTAGACTCCGCCTCCTCCAGCAGAGCCAGCGCTGATTGGCCGAATTCCGTACTCTGGCCAATCAGCGCTGGCCAATGCATTCTATTAGCTTGATGAAGCAGAGTGTGCACAAGGGTTCAAGCGCACCCTCGGCTCTGATGTAGCAGAGCTGAGGCTGCACAAGGGTTCAAGCGCACCCTCGGCTCTGATGTAGGAGAGCCGAGGGTGCACTTGAACCCTTGTGCACCCTCAGCTCTGCTACATCAGAGCCGAGGGTGCGCTTGAACCCTTGTGCACACTCTGCTTCATCAAGCTAATAGAATGCATTGGCCAGCGCTGATTGGCCAATGTATTCTATTAGCCTGATGAAGTAGAGCTGAATGTGTGTGCTAAGCACACACATTCAGCTCTACTTCATCGGGCTAATAGAATGCATTGGCCAGCGCTGATTGGCCAGAGTACGGAACTCGACCAATCAGCGCTGGCTCTGCTGGAGGAGGCGGAGTCTAAGATCGCTCCACACCAGTCTCCATTCAGGTCCGACCTTAGACTCCGCCTCCTCCAGCAGAGCCAGCGCTGATTGGCCGAATTCCGTACTCTGGCCAATCAGCACTGGCTAATGCATTGTATTGGCGTGATGAAGCAGTGCTGAATGTGTGTGCTTAGCACACACATTCAGCTCTACTTCATCGGGCTAATAGAATGCATTGGCCAATCAGCGCTGGCCAATGCATTCTATTAGCGTGAACTGAGTTTGCACAGGGGTTCTAGTGCACCCTCGGCTCTGCTACATCAGATTGCTACATCTGATGTAGCAGTGCCGAGTGTGCATCAGATGTGTAGTTGAGCAAAACTGACTCAGCACTGCTAAGTCTGCATTCGCATAGGAATGCATTGGCCAGCCTTCGGCCAATCAGCGCTGGCTCTGCCGGAGGAGGCGGAGTCTAAGGTCGGACCTGAATGGAGACTGGTGTGGAGCGATCTTAGACTCCGCCTCCTCCAGCAGAGCCAGCGCTGATTGGTCGAGTTCCGTACTCTGGCCAATCAGCGCTGGCCAATGCATTCTATTAGCCCGATGAAGTAGAGCTGAATGTGTGTGCTTAGCACACACATTCAGCTCTACTTCATCAGGCTAATAGAATACATTGGCCAATCAGCGCTGGCCAATGCATTCTATTAGCTTGATGAAGCAGAGTGTGCACAAGGGTTCAAGCGCACCCTCGGCTCTGATGTAGCAGAGCTGAGGGTGCACAAGGGTTCAAGTGCACCCTCGGCTCTCCTACATCAGAGCCGAGGGTGCGCTTGAACCCTTGTGCAGCCTCGGCTCTGCTACATCAGACCCGAGGGTGCGCTTGAACCCTTGTGCACACTCTGCTTCATCAAGCTAATAGAATGCATTGGCCAGCACTGATTGGCCAGAGTACGGAATTCGGCCAATCAGCGCTGGCCAATGCATCCCTATGGGAAAAAGTTTATCTCACAAAAATCACAATTACACACCCGATAGAGCCCCAAAAAGTTATTTTTAATAACATTCCCCCCTAAATAAAGGTTATCCCTAGCTATCCCTGCCTGTACAGCTATCCCTGTCTCATAGTCACAAAGTTCACATTCTCATATGACCCGGATTTGAAATCCACTATTCGTCTAAAATGGAGGTCACCTGATTTCGGCAGCCAATGACTTTTTCCAATTTTTTTCAATGCCCCCGGTGTCGTAGTTCCTGTCCCACCTCCCCTGCGCTGTTATTGGTGCAAAAAAGGCACCAGGGAAGGTGGGAGGGGAATCGAATTTTGGCGCACTTTACCACGTGGTGTTCGATTCGATTCGAACATGGCGAACACCCTGATATCCGATCGAACATGTGTTCGATAGAACACTGTTCGCTCATCTCTAGTAATAAGTGTAAAAGCTATACTGCTATTTGCTACTAAAGAGACTGTGATATCTGTACTTTGAATGCACAAGAGATTTTTCCAAATAAAGTTCTTTAAAACTGTTGTTAGTGGACTCTTTGTCACAGAAGTCATTCCAGCCTGTACACTGTAGAAAAGTAACAGCTAAATTGAAAGGAAAGGTACATGTATGTGATAGGGGAACAGGGTTGTATAGCACTCAGGCCTGTGACACATCTGTGACTACTCCCCCATTAGCCCTGGACTACCACCACCATTGTGCACCCCCTTGTTCACTAAATATACACAGCCAAACAAGACAATTTTATGTGTATGTTGGCAACAGAGTAAAATGTATTAGAAGTTTCTCTGCCCCTGATCAGTGGCACTATGTCTCCACAGAACTTAACCCAGCTGACTGTGGTACAAGGCCTGCACTGACAGCACACTCTCTAGACCAGGGGTGCTCACACTTTATCAGCATGTGAGCTACTTTATAACATGCCCAAGTCAAAAGATCTACTACCCACTTCTTGTGGGCGGGGCCAGGGTGGGCCTGTGGGCGAGCGTTTCTGTGGGCGGGGCCAGGCGGAGTGTGAGAGCAGGAGACAGTGGCGTCCTGTGGCCGCCCAGGGATCCCCGCTGTCTGTTTGTTCACAGCGCAGGCTGAGAGTTATCTCTGGACACTGGCAGGCTGGGGCTGCAGCAGCCCCGCTTGCCAGTGTCCGTAGATGACTCTCAGCCTGCACTGTGAACAAGCAGCACCCCGGCCCCCTCCATCCCTAAGAGCGGCCTGCAAGTGTCCGGAGTGCTTGTTTACAGCACAGGCTAAGAGTCGACTCTCAGCCTGCACTGTGAACAAGCATATACCGGGGATCCCTGGCTGCATCCCGCGATCGACCCATACATCCATCGTGATCGACGTATTGGGCACCCCTGCTCTAGACCATACGTGGCTATCACCTCCAAGTTTTCTATATGATGATTCCTACTTGACTCCTACCAATACTGTCTATGATTTAAGAGCTAGGGCTAGAGAGGGATTAGCTTCTGCTAGGAAGGAAAAACTGAACGACAACAGCTCTTTTCAGAGCTTTACTGCAGGGAGTATAGAGAGGGAGTCCATACACACTCAATCCAGCTTTCCTCGGTGTATAACCCCAAAAACCTAAAAGGGATACACAGCAAATCTGTCCGGCCATATATGCTCAATGCATCTTTCCTCGGTGTATACCCCCAAAAACCTAAGTGGGATACAGCAAATTCGTCTTGCCATATATGCTTAATCCAGCTTTCCTCTGTGTATACCCCCAAAAACCTAAGTAAATTACACAGCAATTCCGTCAGGCCATATACACTCAATCCAGCTTTCCTCGGTGTATACCCCCAAAAACCTAAGTGAATTAAACAGCAATTCCGTCAGGCCATATACGCTCAATCCAGCTTTCCTCGGTGTATACCCAAAAAAACCTAAGTGAATTACACAGCAACTCCGTCAGGCCATACTGTATACGCTCAATCCAGCTTTCCTGGTTGTATTTTATTCCCAAACAAGTGGCATAGAGCAAAATATATGCTGAATCCAGCTTTCCTGGTTGTATTCCACTCCCAAACAAGTGGTATACAGCAAAATAGACACTGAATCGATCTTTCCTGGTTGTATTCCACTCCCAAATAAAAGTGTTATACAGCTAAATATAAAATAACATCTCTGTTTATGGGCTGAAGCTGAATGGTGGGCCTGACACTGTATATGCAGCTGGGGCAAGTGACAACTCCAAAAAAGGGGGGTAAAAGAATTAATCCTGGGGGTGGCACAGCTTAATTGGGACTAATGGGCACAAAATAACATCTCTGTTTATGGGCTGAAGCTGAAAGGGGCATAAACTTAAAATACAGGGGCCCCAATCTATCTCTAACTCAAGAGAGCATAGAAACGCAGGTTCTATCATGCAGTTACAAGTAGAAAGGTGGCTCAGCAAGTGACAGTTGGGGTTTATTGTGTACACTCTATGCCACCAAAAAGGCTAACTGCGGGGCATACTTGCACCCCTTCACCAGACTCACCCAAACCTCAGCTGAGGGAAGCTTCCACTCACCCCAAGGGCCACAGGTCCAACTTCTACATCCAATACGTGTAAGGCGCAGAGGGATCAGAGAGGACAGGGCTGTGGTTGGCCAGGTACTCATGCAACATGTGTCTATATGTTAGGATGGGTTCCTGTGGGCCAACCCAACTCTCGCCCCCCGACGTCGGACGGTGAGGCGACTGGAGTATAAGTCCAGGTCTTTCCCTACTGAGCATGCTCAGAAATTTCAGAGTCGCTCAGAAGTTAAGTCCCATTGTGGCCCTACTGAGCATGACTGATGAGGTCATGGCCACCGCCCCTGATGGGCGGAGACTTCCCTTTATAAAGTGTGAGGCGACGCCCGCCCGGTGCTCACACTTTCACCAAAAAGCACGAGAGACAGGTAGTTAGGACAGTAGCTCCAGGTTGTTCCAGTAGCAAGGCACGGTGCTAGGTTAGGCCGCTGTGTGGGGTTACCTTAGCTGCCAACTGGCACTGTGAGTAGAGACCTGTAAGTCCTGAGCTGGCAGCCCTACACTATGGTACCAGCCGGTGGGGCTTCCAGCAGGCTTGGTCATAGCTAGCCTGTCTGTAACTATCTACTAGTGTCGTAGCTCCAAGCTGTGTGGAGCCATTTGTGTTGCTGACGGTGGTGGCGTTTAACCCCTGGCAGCCTTTGCTGCAGCCACTCACATGGAAGCTGCACAAAAATCAGTGAGGTTAACTGGGTTAAACCGAATTGCAGCCAGTTCACACTGGAGCTGCACAATACTGTTACCCAGTGAAGTCAACTGGTGTAAACCTAATTGCAGCCTGTTCACACTGAAGCTGCACAATTTGTTACCCAGTGAAGTCAACTGGTACAAAGACCTTACTACACCCTGTTGAGACATACTGCTGCCTGGTACTGGCACGTGGCCGCAAATCTGGGCCTGTGGACCTCCCTGCAGTCTGGCGGTTCTGTAGTTTGGAAAAAAAACATTATTTTTTATTTTTACAAACAGAACTGTAACACTATACTTTTCCCTCCTGATGACACTAGGCCCCTCAGTGGCGGTAGTTTGGTCAGGGGGGGGACGAGATTTTTTTTATTATACTGGGGGTCGAGGATTGCAAAAATCCAGTATTGTTTGCTCTCCATGTTGTGAACTATGCCTTTGTCTCTTGAAAAGCAACCCAACATGAAGTCAGCCATGTGTGCCAGTGTGTTACTTGGCATGACTTCGCTGCCCCCAACTGGAAGGGTCACTTTCCATTACCTCCATTTTACACTCCCCTTCACACCATTTATGCTGAAGCAATGGGATGCACTGAACTTCCCCTCAAGCCTCGTGTGGGACAGTGACATCAAATGCCACTTCATCCCCCTCATCTTCCTCCGTCAGCCAACGGTGTGAAGATGACGGTAGTGTGCTCTGAATGTTTTCAGCCTAGTAGAGGCTACTTTTCACTTACGAAAATGGCCGCACTTTCACCAGTATATCAGGCACAATGGTGTAGGTTTCAAAGAACCTTTGCACCAACAAGTTAAAAACGTGGGCCATGTGTGGACCATGTTTGAGTCTGGCAAGCTCCAGATCTGCTACCAGGTTCTGGCCATTATCACGTACGCAAACATGCCTGGGCCCAGGTGCAGCGGGGAAAACCAGCTGGAGTCGATGTTGCGGAGGAGGAGGGTTTGTGAGAGGGTCCCAGCTTTGACTACATTCACCCAGCGTAGCTTGTCCATGCGTCGGTGGTCAAGTGCACCTTAGAGTGAAGTGTGCAACTCAGGGCCCGACTAATGTTAGGGGACAAGTGCTGTCGCAAGTTGGCGACGGCACACCAAGAAAAGTAGTGACAGCTAGGGGCAGCATAGCGAGGTGCCACAGCTGCCATCAAGTCATGGAAGGCCTGAGTCTCTACTAGCATAAACGCCAACATCTCCAGGGCCAGCAGTTTTGAGATGAGGCCGTTAAAGGCTGGGCATGTGTGGGGGGAGGGTTGCACTGTGCATATTTACACATAGCTCTCTTATCAATGTTTCTCACAGAATATTGTTATGAGAATGCTGTACTGGTTGATGGGAATGCAGGTTCGCTTAGAAACAGGAGCATTCAACATCCAATGAAGGATTTTTCCAGTGTCAGGTTAACCTCTGAAGAGCTGGCCATTCAGAGGGGGGAGGCCTTATACTGGACAAATACTGATTAGAGATGAGCAAACAGTGTTCTATCGAACACATGTTCGATCGGATATCACGCTGTTCGCCATGATCGAATCGAATCGAACACCACGTGGTAAAGTGCGCCATAACTCGATTCCCCTCCCACCTTCCCTGGCGCCTTTTTTGCTCTAATAACAGCGCAGGGTAGGTGGGACAGGAACTACGACACCGGTGACGTTGAAAAAAATAGTAAAAACCCATTGGCTGCCGAAAACATGTGACCTCTGATTTAAAAGAACAGCGCCGCCCAGCTTCGCGTCATTCTGAGCTTGCAATTCACCGGGGACGGAGGTTTCCGTCCATTTAGCTAGGGATTACATTCTGGTAGACAGGGATAGAATAGGATAGGAAGCAGAAGAGAACCAACAGCTCTTTCAAGAGCTAAATTCCAGGGAGAAGCTTGTCAGTGTAACGTGGCATTGACGGGCTCAATCGGCGCAACCCAGCTTTCCACAGTGTTCAGGATCCTGAATGGAATACACTAAAAGTGTATTCCCGTATACCCTATATACCCCCGATCCACGTTCCAACGGTGTGCCCCCCACCTCCACTCCAGAAACTAACTTGAATACACTGTAATTCCCCTAACAATGGAATTGGGGCTACATACACCCTCAATTCTTGCTATTGCCATACAGTGCCATTTTCTGACAGGAAATTCAAGAAAGATATAGGGGCCTGCATACCACCCTCAATTCTTGCTACTGCCATATAGTGCCAGTTTCTGACTGGGAATTCAAAGAATATATTGGGGCTACATACACCCTCAATTCTTGCTACTGCCATATAGTGCCAGGGTCTGACTGGGAATTCAAAGAATATATTGGGGCTACATACACCCTCAATCCTTGCTACTTGCATATAGTGCCAGTTTCTGAGTGGAAATTCAAAAAAGATATAGGGGCCTGCTTTCCACCCTCAATTCTTGCTACTGCCATATAGTGCCAGGGTCTGACTGGGAATTCAAAGAATATATTGGGGCTACATACACCCTCAATTCTTGCTACTGCCATATAGTGCCAGGGTCTGACTGGGAATTCAAAGAATATATTGGGGCTACATACACCCTCAATTCTTGCTACTGCCATATAGTGCCACGGTCTGACTGGGAATTCAAAGAATATATTGGGGCTACATACACCCTCAATTCTTGCTACTGCCATATAGTACCAGTTTCTGAGTGGAAATTCCCCAAATAATTTGGGGATACATTCACCCTACATCTCAGGCTCTTGCCATATTCACCCAGGTTGTCAGTGCTGCACCAGCTTGTTACCAGACAGCTCGGCCCAAAAAACCCATCCTATTAATATTATAAAGGTGAAAAGTTTGTGAGTTTGGATGTTTGTGTGTTTGGATGTTTTGAAAAGTTTGTGAGTTTGGATGTTTGTGTGTTTGGATGTTTGGATGTTTGTTCCTCAATCACGCAAAACCAGCTCCACCGATTTGGCTGAAATTTTCCTCAAACATAGTTACTACACTGGATTGTGCAATAGGCTACTTTTCGTCACAATAGCGCACATACGTTTTTCCCAGGACCCCCACAAACCCCAAACTCATATCACTATCTCTGCAATCTCACACACTTTGGACCATAGCAAGCCACAAAATTCATATTGCCCTCTACAGCTTAGACCCTAACCCCACACAATCACATATACATATACTTTACCACTTTGCCCCTCACCTTAACGATACTCCAGGAGGCTCTCTTTAACACTCCGGAGCAGCCATGTTTGCTGACCCACACCGCTCTGACAATCTGCGGCACCGCCCACCCATGTCAATACCCCTAGGCGGTCTAATAAATGCAAAAAAAAAGTTTAAAAAAAGTAAAAAAAATATAAAAAAAAAATAAAAAGGATTAAAAATTCAAATCTCCCCCCTTTCCCTAGAACACATATAAAAGTAGTTAAAAACTGTGAAACACATACATGTTAGGTATCCCCGCTTCCGAAATCGCCCGCTCTACAAAGCTAGACAAATATTTTTCCTGTTCGGTGAACGCCGTAGCGGGAAAAATGGTCAAAAGTGCCAAACCACCGTTTTTTCACTGTTTTGATTCTGATAAAAATTTGAATAAAAAGTGATCAAAGCAATAACATTTCCCAAAAATGGTTGAACCAAAAAGTACACCCCACCCCGCAAAAAATGAGGCCCTATACATCCCCGTACACAGACGTATAAAAAAGTTACGGCTGTCGGAATATGGCGACTTTTTGAAGAAAAATTTTTTAACACAGTTTTGGATTTTTTTTAAGGGGTCAAAATGTAAATAAAACCATATAAATTTGGTATCCCCCGGAATCGTACCGAAAAACAGAATACAGGGGACAGGTCATTGTGGCTGCACAGTGAACGCCGTAAAACCAAAGCCCGTAAGAAAGTCGCAGAAATGCATTTTTTCTTCAAATCCACCCCATTCTGAATTTTTTCCCTGCTTCCCAGTACATTATATAGAATAATTAATGGTGGCATCATGAAGAAAAATTTGTCCCGCAAAAATTAAGACCTCATATGGCTCTGGGAGCAGAGAAATAAAAAAAGTTATGGGGTTTAGAAGGAGGGGAGTCAAAAATGAAAAACGAAAATCAAAAAATGCCATCGGCAGGAAGGGGTTAACTTCAAATCCCTCTGTCCCAAAGACACTATGTACAGTTTATAACAACACCGTATAGCGGCTGAAATACAAATTACCTTCAACACAAAAGTCTCAGTCAGAATTACAGCAACAACAAGATACAAAGTTACATTTCATATCCCATACCTTATACACAGTACGTAAACCTTACCCGCGCCTGTATTTACCCACTTCTACAATCACCGCAGACGAAGTCGCGGGTACCAGCTAGTTACCTATATAGAGGATTTGGACAATGAAGACAACATGTTCTAAATCTAATCTGTCTGCACCTTCTCCTTAATTAAAATGAAGGCAGCTATTAACTTTCAAATAGCACTGCACAAAGGAAGATGTTATCAGCTTGTCTCATGACATGCTCCTAAAAAGTGTCATTTGTGTATCTTAATGTAAATATAGTTGTAAGCTTGTTGGGTTTTAGGCACTGCCAAGTTATTTATTACCACCCGCTCCCTTATAATGATGACGCCAAAGTCACTGTGGGTGTTCAGAGCTCACAGCTTTTGTTGACATTTGTCTTGCTCTCTGTCAGTACCAGTTGTCTTTTTGGATACTGTAAAGTTATGTTAACTTTATTAACAGCTATAGAAGTTTAGCCAGGTTGTGACGGTGTGTAACCCCAACACCACTAAGTGGGATACACATTAATAGTCAGTCTATGTACGCTAAATGCATCACTTAAGTAATTTTTTTCCCCTCTCCCCTAATATAACAAAGAAACAGACATTAGACCTAGACCGGGGTTCGAGGCTTGCAAAAATCCAGTATTATTTGTTCTCCATGATGTGAAGTATGCGTTAGACTCTTGAAAAGCAACCCAACATGAAGTCAGCCATGTGTGCCAGTGTGTTACTTGGCATGCCTTTTGCTGGCCCCAACTGTAAGGGTCACTCTCCATTTCCTCCATTTTCCACTCCCCTTCACACCATCTGTGGTGAAGCAATGGGATGCACTGAAGTGCACCCTCTGGCCTCGTGTGGGACAGGGACATCAGATGCCACTCCATCCCCCTCGTCTTCCTCCGCCAGCCAACGGTGCGAAGATGAGAGGAGTGTGCTCTGAATGTTTTCTGCCTAGCAGAGGCTAGTTCTCACTTACGAAAATGGCCCCACTTTGACCTGTATATCAAGCACAATGGTGAAGGTTTCAAAAAAACATGGCACCAACAAGTTGAAAACGTGGGCCATGTGTGGACCGTGTTTTAGTCTGGCAAGCTCCAGATGTGCTACCAGGTTCCGGCCATTATCACAGGTGCCAAAATGCCAGGCCCCAGGTGTAGCAGGGAAAAACACATTGCCATCTCAGCCAGGATGGCATCCCTGACCTCGGAGGCACTGTGCTGTCTGTCCCCCAAGCTGATGAGCTTCAGCACATCCTGCTGACATCTCCCCATGCCAGTGTTTTAGCGTTTGCAGCTAGTAGCTGGGGTGGAGGTTGCAGCGTAGTAGGGTTTCAGTCTACTCCTGCCATGAATTTTGGCCTGGGAGAGGAGATAGGCCACCCCAGTTTGCACCCCGGGACCAGACTCCACCACATTCACCCTGCCTGTCATTAAAGATAAGCAGCATCCCTGACCACAGGCGCTTGTCCATGTGTCGGTGGTCAAGTGGACCTTGCAGCAAAGCGCAGAGCTCTGGGCCCGACTGATGTTATGGGACACATGCAGGTGCAAGGCAGGGACAGCACACCAAGAGAAGTAGTAGCGGCTAGGCCCAGCATAGGGAGGTGCCCCAGCTGCCATCTGCTGATGGAAAGCCTGGGTATCCAGAAGCATAAACACCAACATCTCCAGGGCCAGCAGTTTATCGATGAGGCCATTAAAGGCTTGGGCATGTGGATGGCTTGCGCTGTACTTCTGCCTGCAATGAAATGCCTGGGAGATGGGGAGTGGCTGGGAAGAGGCTCATGATGGTGCAGGCCAAAAGGGCGGATGAGGGTGAACTCCCCAATGTGTCACAGACAGATATGTAGGTGTCCTTGCATTATATCCTTGCACCATACTTGGCTGGATTAGACTTTCATTTTGTGCCAAAAAGTGGTCAAGACAGCGATCCCTCAGCTAATCCCATTACACCGTCCATTGCCAACTGCAGCACTGAAGTTACCATCTCTGGAAGTGGTACAACATCTTTCTCTGCATTTAGCTATGCTCTATGCTAGCTGACTACACTTGGTTGCTCCAGGGTTCTCTTAATGCATATTGCCAGGGGGATTCAGATTTGTTTCTCAGCACTGAGACCACCACTTCTGAGATCCCAAAGGAAGTTGACAAGAGATGTGTAGTACAGAAAAAAAGATGAGAAAATAAGTGTAGGCTGTAGAGCACAGATGGATCGGAGAGGACAGAGCTGGGGTCGGCCAGGTATTCCCACAACATGCGCCTATACTTGGCCCTCCTGGTGACACTAGGCCCCTCAGTGGCGGTAGTTTGCCCAGGGGGTGCCATTAACGTGTCCCATACCTAGGGAAGATTCTGGAAACGGGAGAGTTTTGTATCTTTGCCCTTGCTGCCTCTGGACATCCCTTTGCCTCTAGCCACCTTTTTCCCTGCTTAGCTTGCCTCCACATCCACACTGCTTTTGTCCCTAGACATCACCCCAGCCCATGCCTCAGCTTGTATCCCCAGTTTTTGCTGCTTAGCTTCCCTCAACATCAACAATGCTTTCACCCCTAAACATCACCTCAGTTTATGCCTGTGCTTTTACCCAGCTTTTTTTTGTTGATTTAGCTTCCCTCCACATGCACACTGCTTTTGCCCCTAGACATCACCCCAGTCCATGCATCTGCTTGTACCGCCAGTTTTTGCTACTTAGCTTCCCTCAACATCAACAATGCTTTCACCCCTAAACATCACCCCAGTTTATGCCTGTGCTTTTACCCAGCTTTTTTTTGTTGATTTAGCTTCCCTCCACATGCACACTGCTTTTGCCCCTAGACATCACCCCAGTCCATGCATCTGCTTGTACCGCCAGTTTTTGCTGCTTAGCTTGTCTCCACATCCACACTTCTTTTGCCCCTAGACATCACCCCTATCCATGCCTCTGCCTCTAGCCATAACTCTGTCACCCCTGGAAACTCATGGTTCAGAAACTGAGGGAGCTGACTTTGAGGAACCCTTGGGTTTTGTAGATGGAACTCCATCAAAGGTCTCTGCTGCTCACACACCCTGCTCAACATATGGTATCTAGGGTTTGAACGTGTGGTGACCTCATACAACAGTAGGTGCTTCAGGCAGATGTAGGCCTTGCTGGAGTGTATTGCGGCTAGCTCCAGGTACTGTAGACTTGGGAAAGTGGGTGTCCAAGTGTCGCACTTTCACCCTTAGCTCCGCTAATTTGGGGTACGATTTTAAAAATCGTTGCACCACTACATTAAACACGTGGGCCAGGCATGGAACGTGTTGGAGGCTGGCAAGCTCCAGAGCCCTCCAACAAGACAAAAAAGCCTGGCCCCGGGGGCAGCGGGGATAAACAAATTGCCATCTCATCCAGGATGGCATCCCTGACCTCAAAGGCAGTGTGCTGTCCGTCCCCCAAGCTGATGAGCTTCAGCACGGCCTGCTAACGTCTCCCCGCACCAGTGTTGCAGCGTTTCCAGCTCGTAGCTGGGGTCCACTTAATGGCGAAGGAGGAGGAGGGTGGTGTTTCAGCCCTCCTCCCAGGAATGTTGTGTGGGGAGTCAAGTCAGTCCACCACATTTTGTGACCCGGTCCATGCCTCAAGTACATTCAACCACTGTGCCAAGATTGAAAGGTAGCGTTCCTGTCCGCATGCACTCGTCCATTCGTAGCTGGTCACATGGAACTTTTGGGCAAAGAGCTGAACTTAGGGACCACCTCATGTTTGGGGAAAAGTGCTGGTGTGGACGGCACAGTGAGGTGGTGCAGTAGCCAGCAGGCCCAAAAAGGGCAGAGTGTCCACAAGCCGGGACCCCAACATCTCCTGGGCCAGAATTTTTGAGATGAGGCCGTTGAAGCCTTGGGCATGTGGGTGGGTTGTGCTGTACTTTAGCCTGGAATGAAAGGCCTGGGAGATGGGGAGTCGCATTGCAAAGTGTGTAAACCACACTCAGTTTGTCCTCGACCTATACATTTAGAAATTATCTCCACGAGCGAGGAACGTGGCCTTGATGAGGGAATTTTTCTAAGGAAGCTAGAAAACAGAGCATCTTGGGCCTTGCTGGCTCAGGCCTAATTTCTGTCATGCAGCTGTCTTCTGCCTCTGGACATCCCTTTGCCTCTAGCCACCTTTTTCACTGCTTAGCTTGCCTCCACATCCACACTGCTTTTGCCCCTAGATATCACCCCAGTCCATGCCTCTGCTTGTACCCACAGTTTTTTCTGCTTAGCTTGCCTCCACATCCACACTGCTTTTGCCCCTAGACATCACCCCTATCCATGCCTCTGCCTCTAGTCATAACTCTGCCACCCCTGGAAACTCATGGTGCAGAAATTGAGGGAGCTGACTTTGAGGAACCCTTGGGTTTTGTAGATGGAACTCCATCACAGGTCTGTGCAGCTCACACACTCTGGTCAAGATATGGTATGTAGGGTTTCAGCATGTGTGGACGACGGACAACAGCCGGCTTCTGTACATTTGGGTATGTTTTCAAAAAATGTAGCACCACTAAGTTAAACGTGGGCCAAGCATGGAACGTGTTGGAAGCTGGCAAGCTCCAGAGCCGCTACCAGGTTCTTGCCGTTATCACACATGACAAAAATGCCTGGCCCCAGGTGCAGCAGGGAAAAACACATTGCCATCTCAGCCAGGATGGCATCCCTGACCTCAGAGGCAGTGTGCTGTCTGTCCCCCAAGCTGATGAGCTTCATCGCGGCCTTCTGACATCTCCCCACGCCAGTAGTTGGGGTCGATTCAAGGGCGGAGGAGGAGGAGGGTGGTGTTTCAGAACTCCTGCCAGGAATATTGGGCGGGGAGACAAGGCAGGCCGCCACAGTTTGCGACCCGGTCCCAGCCTCAACTACATTCAGCCAGTGTGCCATGATTGAGATGTAGTGCCCCTGGCCACATGCACTTGTCCACGCGTCAGTGGTCAAGTGGAACTTTTGTGCAAAGCGCAGAACTTAGGGCCCGCCTGATGTTACGGGACACACGCTGGTGCAAGGCTCAACTCACCCTAAGGGCTAAAAACACTGCTGGTGAATTTTGTTCCGTTCAAAAGGACTCTGTATTTACATATGGCTCAGTCACAGCTCCAGGACATGCCTTTGAAGGCAAGGTTTCCTTTAGTGGCTCCATCTCAGCAGGATGATGATGGTGAAGCTTGGTTAAATCTGGTGTCGGAAGGGAAAGTGGTTTTTGATCTATATCTAAAGTACTGGAGCATGTTGTTTGGACAATTAACACCTGATCAGAACCCTGTATAGGTAATGTAGAGTCCGATATTAGAGGACCATTACCGCTAGTAGTGGTTGCAGCCAATTCTCCCCCTTTGCGGTCCTCTAAATCAAAGTTACCCCCAGGACTTGATGCCAAAATGTTATCAATTTGACAGTCAAAATGAAGGTCAATGTCTGGGTCCTCAGTCCAATCCACTGCATTAATCCAACACAATGAGAGTTATGGTTCTGGAACCACTGTTTTAGGGGCAAAGAGTTTTAAAAGGGCTAACACTCTGCTGGTGCAAGGCTTTACTCACTCTAAGGGCCAAAAACACTGCTGGTGCAAGGCTTTACTCACTCTAAGGGCCAAAAACACTGCTGGTGCAAGGCTCTACTCACTCCAAGGGCCAAAAGCACTGTATTTTGAAGGCTCTACTCACTCGAAGGGCCAAAAACACTGCTGGTGCAAGGCTCTACTCATGCCAATCTCAATGCCAAGGCCTCAATCTCTGCTGGTAGCTCAGCTTAAGGTCCTGTAACTTTGTTTTGAAGGGCTCATGTTAAGGGCTAGAAAAGTGAATTTTGGAAGGTCTTACCACATCACACACACACACACTTAAAATGACAGTTAAGGGTGAGGGCTTTTGGATTTCCCATTGTCTAACTTGTATACACTGGAATATTCACCTGGGTTGTCAGTGTTAAATCCCCAAATTATTTGGGCATACATGCACCATAAATCTCAGGCTATTGCTATATTCAACCAGGTTGTCAGTGTTAATTTCCCAAATAATTTGGGGATAAATGCACCATAAATATCAGGCTATTGCTATATTCACCCAGGTTGTCAGTGCTAATTCCACAAATAATTTGGGAGAAAAGGACCAGCCTCCAAAGGAAAAGCCAAAGACCAGCGCTCGCCCATATACAATAAAGGACTTTATTAAGCACGACGCGTTTCGGGCCAGGATGCCCTTTCTCAAGTGCAGATAAATCTTAAAACAACCACATACATTTCCATCATTAACACAAAACTCAAGGTACATACAAATATTCCAAATTAAAACATGAAGAAACTCTTTCATAGTTATTCAATTTCATTGAAAATTGATAATTATAGTCACTGAAGTAAAATGGGGGATACAAATAATTAAAGAAATAGATATAAGAATAAACATATAAACAAATGGAAAATTATATATATATATATATATATATATATATATATATATATATATATATATATATATATATATATATACTGGAAAAGGTCTATTCAATCCCAAAGAAACTAGTGAAGTCATATGTCCAATCCACCCACTATACAGGTTAGCTTTAGAACACTCAATGGGATTTGTATGGCAGCACAACCAGGCAGGAAAAAGATTTATAAACCAAAAGAAAAAAAACAAAAAAAACAACAAAAAAAACCAAAGAAACAAAAAAAAAAACAACTGACCAATAGCATAAGAGCATAGCATTTTCCTGATATAAAGCCTTTTGCTGATATGAAACACTTACCTAGCCGCGGTGGGCCAAAGAGATGGAAAGCCCCCGTGCTGGCAGTGTATAAATAGGGCCCATATGCTAATTCTAAAGGCTGGAATCGAAGTCAGGCGCCAAAGAGCTGCCCGCACGCCGCCACTCCGGACCTCATGGCCGCAGCGTCCGGATGGTGGGAGTGCGCATGCGTGGAACGAACTGTACACACATGCGTACTAAGGGATCACGGCTTGCCGACGGCCGTGGCCGTCACAGTTATAAATACAGCTAGGTGCCGTGAGTACGCGGAGAGTAAGGACGATGTGTCTGCAAGCCTCTAGTTAAAGGTGCAGGCCCAGGGAATGATAAGGACCAACATATTGCGTGGCAACTAGAGTGGGTCAACCACTATATACCGATCTTATAATGAAAGAACCCCCATTTGATAAGGAGTGCACAATAGTTTAAAGAGGACCTTTCACCACTTTTGGGCACAGGCAGTGTTATATACTGCCAGAAAGCCGACAATGCGCTGATTTCAGCGCACTGTCGGCTTTCCCGATCTGTGCCCGGTGTAAAGAGCTTACAGTGCCGGTACCGTAGTGCTCTATGGTCAGAAGGGCGTTTCTGACCATTAGCCAGAGACGTCCTTCTGCCTCGCGCCGCCAATCGCGCTGTACTGTGGAGCGGGGAGGAACTCCCCCCTCCCGCTCCTGATAATACTCGTCTATGGACGAGCACTGTGAGCAGAGGGAGGGGGGCGTTCCTCCCCGCTCCACAGCACAGCGCGATTGGCGCCGCGAGGCAGAAGGACGTTCCTGGCTAATGGTCAGAAACGCCCTTCTGACCATAGAGCACTACGGTACCGGCACCGTAAGCTCTTTACACCGGGCACAGATCGGGAAAGCCGACAGTGCGCTGAAATCTGCGCACTGTCGGCTTTCTGGCAGTATATAACACTGCATGTGCCCAAAAGTGGTGAAAGGTCCTCTTTAACCAAATAGATGAACAATTATATAAATGCACACTTCCTGGGTTACATATATCATGAACTACATAGGTTAAATAATAATAATAATAATAATAATAATAATAATAATAATAATAATAATAATAATAATAATAATAATAATAATTCATCATAATTGTGAGATTGGAAAACAATCTTAAATATGAAAAATACATAAAAGATCATTATAATAATTATAATGATTCATTATAACAGTTAATTAGAGGGGCAACTAAATACAGGACATTATTACTACTGGATGACCTAAAGAATTTGAGGGGTCACTGAGTAATATCTTCTAGAGCCTCATTTTGACCTTTAGGGGACAGACAATCAAATTTATAAATCCAGTAGATTTCCCTACGCCTTAGGGCTCCAAATCTATCGGGATTTAATGGGGAAATAAAATCAATTGGGGTGACACGAAAACCCGAAAAGTCACTGTTATGTTTCTTTGCGGCATGTCTGGAGACACTGTGTTTAAGGTTCACCACATTAGATCTGTGCTTATTCAATCTGATACATAAAGGCATTGTGGTCCTGCCCACATACTGTAGGCCGCATGGACATTCCAGTAAGTAAATCACATATGACGAAGAGCAATCCAGATGAGTAGTAATGGAAAATGTTTCCTTGGTGACATTACTTGTGACTTTATGAATATCATTTGAGATGCAGGAACAGCACTGACATCTTTTTTTATAACAACGGAAGCTGCCCTTTTTTTGTTGTTTGATGGTAGTGGAAGTTGGATGATTAGTTTGTCTCAGCCTACTGGGCGCAACCAGACTTTTCAGAGTTCTTGCTCTCCTGAACGTGAACCCCGGATTCTTGTGTGTGTTTAGGGTCTAATTTCTTTATATTAAAATGGCGTTTCAGCGTAATATTTCTTATAAATTCATTCAAGTCAATGAATAATTGCAAATCATCCAAACGGAGATCAGGACAGAAAGACAGCCCTTTGCGAAGTATGGACTCCTCTGCCTTGGTAAGTTGATAGTGGGATAAATTGAAAATACTATTCATTGTCTGTTCCGTTTGGGGCTCGGACTCAGTGGATCCATTGGTATGGATTCTATGTTTGCGATTCCGGATTCCTCCTCTGCAGCCTCTTCTGGTTCCGTGTTCTTTCTTTTTAGACACATGGGGCTGTAGTAATCTGAGATCTTTGGAATTCTGGTCAACAGCGGTAATTCTTGAATGTGCACCGCACTGGCCGGGGTCAGTGCGGTGGGTAATGGTAAAAAAGACCCAGACAGGGTATCTTGTTTGACTTTTTTTGGAGAAGTGATGGCCTCTTCGATCTGTGACAATGACATGGGTGAATGGTATAAGGAGTCTTCCGTATCTGAAGGAGGTGGGGAATTAACCGTGTCAGATAACAAGACAGTTGGAGTATTGGTTGGTGTACTGGGAATAGTTAAATGGCATCCCAGTACGGGGGTCTCAGATTGTCCCATAGATTCAGATGTTGGAGTAACTCCTATCCTGGTAATGTTTCCAAAATGAGTTGAAGGGAGCCCCAAAGAGCTAGTTCTGTGGTTCCATGTGTCCTTCCGTAATAGTTTTGGGTGGGTCCCTTAGGATCCCTGGGTTCCTACTTTGGTCACATGTGGAAATCTTGGTATGATCAACTGGAACATAGATTGTTGTAATTGGATTGTCCACAGGGTGGGATGTTCTCTGTACCTTTTAAGATGCGTGGTGCAGGGACTGGCCGAGTCTGAAAGGAAGTATTCCTCTTTTGCTTAGGACCAGATACAAAGTTCGGCATGTCACTGGATGGTGGATTGCCCATGCCACGTTGTTTATGAAGCTTGCGCTTCAGAACCTTCTTCCTGAGGGATTGATGGTCAGGTTTATGTTTACTGGATCTTGGTGAACCCAAGTTGCTCCGATTGGTGCCCTCTTCCAACCTATCACCCTGTTGGTAGCGCCAAAATCGTGCACCCGTGTGATGGTAGTCACGTCTGTCACGGTTGAGTTTTAGTCTTGGATTCCAAAATTTTTTCCTCTCAGAGTTGAGTAGACGTGTCTGCAAAACTCTACACATTTTAATAAATTCAGGGTGTTGAAAATGTAAATCAATGTTTGTAATCTGTTGGCTATAGATATGATGGTGTTGTCCAAACTGTTGGCTATAGAGAGCCTTTTTTGTGATAGCAGATCTAGCAAGCCTATACTACAGAGGTGCAAGTGTTTTTCCCAGTTATCTGTAAAAGAGGGGTCATTGGGGATTGGGGATGGGATCTTAATGCGTAAACCCCTAGGTACAATATTCTCTTTCAAATAAATTAGTAAATATTTATGATCCAAAAAATGCCGAGTTTCATTGTTGAGAATTTTCTCTAAGTCCCAAAATAGGGTGCAAAGAGCTTCACGATCAATTAGACCAACACGATCAATCCGTTGCACCGGTTCACCAGGCGCAGTGGATGTGTTCAGGTTGGGAAGTTTTGTATATTGTTCAACAAGGTCTTCCCTCATGTCATTCCTCGACCGAATAAAATCCATGATATTTGGGGTTTGACCAATGAAGTGACAATGGAGCTTCTCAAGGTGCCATGCCGGGAATGTGAGTGGTCCCGGCTATAATCCAGAGCCCTGGGTCTACAGGACGCGGAAAACAAACTACAATAGAAGAAGGAAGAGAGGCACCGAGCCGATCCTAGTGTATTAACTTTGATAATGCAGAGATATATTATAGAAAGGTGACTGCTCAACCTGGTGTGGTTGTGTTTGTCACAACAACCACTAAACATTCATCAATTGTGTGTAGAGTGCAGGTGCAGGTCACCGTCACCAGGACGTCAAATGATGGAAGAAAAGGACCAGCCTCCAAAGGAAAAGCCAAAGACCAGCGCTCACCCATATACAATAAAGGACTTTATTAAGCACGACGCGTTCCGGGCCAGGTGCCCTTTCTCAAGTGCAGATAAATCTTAAAACAACCACATACATTTACTTCATTAACACAAAACTCAAGGTACATACAAATATTCCAAATTAAAACATGAAGAAACTCTTTCATAGTTATTCAATTTCATTGAAAATTGATAATTATAGTCACTGCAGTAAAATGAGGGATACAAATAATTAACCCCTTCTCGCCGATGGCATTTTTTGATTTTCGTTTTTCGTTTTTGACTCCCCTCCTTCTAAACCCCATAACTTTTTTTATTTCTCTGCTCCCAGAGTCATATGAGGTCTTAATTTTTGCAGGACAATTTTTTCTTCATGATGCCACCATTAATTATTCTATATAATGTACTGGGAAGCAGGAAAAAAATTCAGAATGGGGTGGATTTGAAGAAAAAATGCATTTCTGCGACTTTCTTACGGGCTTTGGTTTTACGGCGTTCACTGTGCAGCCAAAATGACATGTCCCCTATATTCTGTGTTTCGGTACGGTTCCAGGGATACCAAATTTATATGGTTTTATTTACATTTTGACCCCTAAAAAAAATTCCAAAACGGTGTTAAAAATTTTTTTTTCTAAAAGTCGCCATATTCCGACGGCCATAACTTTTTTATACATAGGTGTACGGGGATGCATAGGGCGTCTTTTTTTGCGGGGCCGGGTGTACTTTGTAGTTCCACCATTTTCGGGAAATGTTATTGCTTTGATCACTTTTTATTCAAATTTTTATCAGAATCAAAACAGTGAAAAAACGGCGGTTTGGCACTTTTGACCATTTTTCCCGCTACGGCGTTCACCGAACAGGAAAAATATTTGTCTAGCTTTGTAGAGCGGGCGATTTCGGACGCCGAGATACCTAACATGTAGGTGTTTCACAGTTTTTAACTTCTTTTATATGTGTTCTAGGGAAAGGGGAGGGATTTGAATTTTTAATCCTTTTTAATTTTTTTAAATATTTTTTTTAACTTTTTTTAAACTTTTTTTTTGCATTTATTATACCGCCTAGGGGTATTGACATGGGTGGGCGATGTCGCGGATTGTCAGAGCGGTGTGGGTCGGCAAACATGGCTGCTCCGGAGCGTTAAAGAGAGCCTCCTGGAAAATCGTTAAGGTGAGGGGCAAAGTGGTAAAGTGTAGTATATGTGATTGTGTGGGGTTAGGGGCTAGGCTTTAGAGGGCAATATGAATTTTGTGGCTTGCTATGGTCCAAAGTGTGTGAGATTGCAAAGATAGTGATGTGAGTTTGGGGTTTGTGGGGGTCCTGGGAAAAACGTATGTGCGCTATTGTGACGAAAAGTCTATTGCGCAATCCAGTGTAGTATCTATGTTTGTGGAAAATTTCAGCCAAATCGGTGGAGCGGGCTTTGCGTGATTGAGGAACAAACATCCAAACACACAAACATCCAAACTCACAAACTTTTCACTAATATTAATAGGATTATTATTATTATTATTATTATTATTATTATTATTATTATTATTATTAATAATTTAACCTATGTAGTTCATGATATATGTAACCCAGGAAGTGTGCATTTTTATATATAATATATATATATATATATATATATATATATATATATATATATATATATATATTTATTTATAATATATATATATATATATATATATTTTTTTTTTTAAATGTGTCTTTATTTATTTTTTAACTATTAATTTATATTAATGTATTTATTTTTATTTTTTTTATTTTTTTTATTTTATTTTTATGGTAGAGTTGGAAGGGACCTCAAGGGCCATCGGGTCCAACCCCCTGCGAGTGCAGGTTTTCCTAAATCATCCCAGCTATATGTTTATCCAGATTCCGCTTGAAGATTTCCATTGATGGAGCGCCCACCACCTCCCGTGGCAGCCTATTCCACTCTCTCACTACCCTCACTGTCAGAGAGTTTTTCCTAATGTCTATTCTGTATCTCTTTCCCTTTAGTTTCATCCCATTGCTTCTTGTACTTCCTTGTGCTAATGAGAATAGGGTAGATCCCTCTGCACTGTGACTACCTTTCAGATATTTGTAGACTGCTATTAAATCTCCCCTCAGCCTTCTCTTCTGCAAACTAAACAATCCCAGTTCTTTTAGCCGCTCCTGGTTTGCAGACCTTCCACCATTTTGGTTGCTCTTCTCTGGACTTGCTCCAATATATCGATGTCTTTCTTGAATTGAGGCGCCCAGAACTGTATACAGTATTCCAGGTGTGGTCTGACCAGGGAAGAGTACAGCGGAATAATGACCTCTCTTGATCTAGATTCAATGCTTGTCTTAATACATCCCAGAATTTTATTAGCCTTTTTTGCAGCAGCACCGCACTGTTGGCTCATGTTGAATTTGTGATCTACTATTATGCCCAAGTCCTTTTCCCCTATGCTATCACTTAGTTCTATTCCTCCCATACTATATATGTTTTTTACATTTTTTTTTTTTTAATGTAGATTGTGAGCCCCACATAGAGCTCACAATGTACATTTTTCCCTATCAGTATGTCTTTGGAATATGGGATGGAAATCCATGCAAACACGGGGAGAACATACAAACTCCTTGCAGATGGTTTTCTGCCCTTGGTGGGATTTGAACACCAGGACTCCAGCGCTGCAAGGCTGCAGTGCTAACCACTGAGCCACCGTGTGGCCCCCTGTTTTTTACATTTCTGTTACCCAGATGTAGAACTTTGCATTTGTCCCTGTTAAATACCATTTTGTTCGCCTCAGCCCATTGTTCCAGTGTGTCTAAGTCCTTTTGAATACACTCTCTCTCCCCTCTAGTGTTGGCTATTCTTCCTATCTTCGTATCATCTGCAAATTTTATGAGTTCCCCAATAATTCCATCGTCCAGATCATTTATAAAGATATTAAAAAGTACTGGGCCCAGAACAGAGCCCTGCGGCACCCCGCTTTTGACTTTCTTCCAGTTCGATGTGTAGCCATTTAGTATTACTCGTTGTGCCCGATCATTAAGACAGTTGTGAATCCACCTAACTGATTTTTTGTCAAAGCCATACTTAATCATTTTTTCAATAAGAAGGTTATGTGATACTTTATCAGATGCCTTACTGAAGTCAAGATATACTATGTCCACGGCATTCCCTTGGTCCAACCATTCAGTGATTTTGTTGTAGAAGGAAATCAGGTTAGTCTGACAAGATTTATTGGTCATAAAGCCGTGCTGGCTCTGGTTAATTAATGCCTTCTCATCCAGGTACCGAAGTAAATGTTCCTTGACAATTTGCTCAAAGATTTTTCCTGCTATCGAGGTCAGACTTACCGGCCTGTAATTTCCTGGATCGTCCCTTTTCCCCTTTTTGTAGATGGGGACAACATTTGCCCTTTTCCAATCTAAAGGGACCACTCCTGTTTCCCATGACTTACCGAAGATTATAGCAAGGGGTTCTGTTATTTCCTCTGCTATCTCTTTCAGGACTCTAGGGTGTAAATCATCTGGTCCTGGGGACTTGGTTTCCTGTAACTTGACTAAGTGCTCTCTTACCAGACCTTTGCTTATAGTCAGCTTGGAGTCCTCCTTCCCCTCATCTCCATCACCATTAATGTCGATATTTCCATTAGTTTCTTGGGAGAAGACGGATACAAAATATGAATTTAGTAGCTCCACCTGCTGTTCCACCATGTTAACTGTTTCTCCTTTGTCATTCTTCAGGACTCCAATGGTCTCCTTTACTTTTCTTTTGCTTTTAACATATCCCCAAAATCCTTTTACCTTACTCTTTGCCTCTTTTGCAAGCTTCAATTCGTGTTCAGGCTTAGCTCCTTTGATGCTTGTCTTGCAGAGTCTGCAGACTGCTGTGTACTCTTCCTTAGGTATAATTCCCATCTTCCACTTTTTGTATGTTTCCTTTTTCCTTTTTAGCAGGTTATGTAATTTTTTGGTCATCCATCCTGATATTTTTAGGTGCTTCCCATTTTTCTTCCTTCTAGGTATTGTTAGTTCCTGTGCTTTAATGATTTCCCTACGGAAGATTTCCCACCCTTCATGTGCATTTTTGTGCTTAAGAATTTTGCACCATGGAATTCTGCTAACCCTTGCCTTCAGGCTCTTGAAGTCTGCCCTGCTAAAGTCGAGCCTTGAAGTCTGTGTCTTCTCAGGTCTTCTTCTCCTTGCAACCCCAAACTCAAGTATAGCATGATCGCTGAATCCCAGTGTCCATGCTACCCGTAGTCCTTTAACCATGTGCTCTTTGTTGGTTAGGACTAGGTCCAAAATGGATGTTCCTCTCGTGTTTTCTTCTACTAGCTGGGCAATGAAGTTGTCTGCTAGAGAGGATAAAAATTTGATGGAGCCTTTACTCTTGGCTGTGTGGGTTTCCCAATGAATGTCAGGGTAATTGAAGTCTCCCATGATCACTATTTCATGTTTCTTTGAGAGCGTGGTCATTTGCTGTGAAAAAATCTCATCCATGTCTTCTGTCTGTCCTGGTGGTCTGTAATAAACGCCTAGTATGATGTCCTTATCATTGTTTTTCCCTTGAATTACTACCCAAATAATTTCCAGTAGATTATCATTCTGTAAAACTGTAATTTCTGTGGAGATGTGTTCTTTTTTAACATACAATGCAACTCCACCCCCTCTTTTATTAGTTCTATTCTTTTTGAATAAGTTGTATCCTTCCATCTCTATGTTCCAATCATGCATGTCATTCCACCAGGTTTCTGTGATGCTGATGACGTCATAGTTTTCCTTGTGTATCATCAGCTCTAGTTCTCCTTGTTTGTTTCCTATGCTTTGTGCGTTTGTGTAAAAACATTTCAGATTGTGCTCTGTTGCATCCTTTTTCGTAATTTCCTTCTGAGTATCCTGTCTTGGGTCCTCTTTCCCACATCTAGTAACCTTGTTTAGTATGTCTTTTAGCTGCATGTTCTTGTCTTTCTTTTTTCTTCCCATCCCCTCTTCTTCTAGTTTAAAGCCCTTCTGATGAGTGTGGCAAGTCTTATGGCAAATATGTTTTTCCCAGGTTTTGTGAGATGTATCCCGTCTCTAGCAAGGAGTCCATCGTGGAGGTAATTCACGCCATGGTCCAAAAATCCAAATCCTTGCTCTCGGCACCACCGTCGAAGCCAGGTGTTTACCTCTAGTATTCTATTCCATCTCCTGATGCCATGACCATCAACTGGGAGGATTGATGAGAATACTACCTGCGCATCCAGTTCCTTCACTGTCTTCCCCAAATTTTCAAAGTCTTTATATAGTTGGTAAATCATTTTTTGCCATGTCGTTTGTACCCACATGTATCAGTAGGAATGGGTAGTCGTCCTTGGAGCTGAGGAGGCTTGGTATCCTATCGGCCATATCCTTGATTTTTGCTCCTGGGAGGCAGCATACTTCTCGTGCGGTTAAGTCTGGCCTGCAGACAGCTGCCTCTGTGCCTCTTAGCAGTGAGTCACCCATAACCACTACTCTTCTTTTCTTCCTTGCAACACCATTTCTTGTTGCTCCTGATTGTCTCTGGGTGACTTTTGTTTCTTCTTTTGCTGATAGGTTATTTTTGTCATTTTCATCCGCCTGCATGAGAGTTTCATATCGGTTACTTAGCTGTGTGAGTGGTGATGGCCTTGTGATCCATTTGCATCTCTTGGTCACATGTGTCCAGTTTTCTGCCTCTGTAGGTTCTCTCAAGTATTCTTCCCTTACTGTATTCGGGGGACTTGCATCAGTCTCTACAACTGTAGGCTCTCTAGCACTTTCATCCCCTACTGTGTTCTGGAGGCTTGCTTCAGCTTCATCAATGAAGACCTCACTTTCTTTGATGCTTCTCAACGTCACTATTCTTTCTTCCAACCTCTGCACTTTTTCTTCTAATATATAATTGTCCATCTATTTGGTTAAACTATTGTGCACTCCTTATCAAATGGGGGTTCTTTCATTATAAGATCTGTATATAGTGGTTGACCCACTCAATATGCCAAGTTGCCACGCAATATGTTGGTCCTTATCATTCCCTGGGCCTGCACCTTTAACTAGAGGCTTGCAGACATATCGTCCTTACTCTCTGCGTCCTCATGGCACCTAGCTGTATTTATAACTGTGACGGCCGCGGCCGTCGGCAAGCTGCGATCCCTTAGTACGCATGCGTGTACAGTTCGTTCCACGCATGCGCACTCCCACCATCCAGACGCTGTGGCCACGAGGTCCGTAGCGG
This sequence comes from Leptodactylus fuscus, assembly GCF_031893055.1. Taxonomy (NCBI): domain Eukaryota; kingdom Metazoa; phylum Chordata; class Amphibia; order Anura; family Leptodactylidae; genus Leptodactylus; species Leptodactylus fuscus. Next base: position 74,047,607 of record NC_134267.1, on the reverse strand, counting down.
CGTGTCGGCAGCTCTTTGGCACCTGACATCGATTTTGGCCTCTTGAATTAGCATATGGGCCCTATTTATACACTGCCAGCACGGGGGCTTTCCATCTCTTTGGCCCACTGCGGCTAGGTAAGTGTTTCATATCAGCAAAAGGCTTGATATCAGCAAAATGCTATGCTCTTATGCTATTGGTCAGTTGTTGCTTTTTTTTTTTTTTTTTTTTTTTTTTTTTTTTTTCTTTTGGTTTATAAATCTTTTTCCTGCTTGGTTGTGCTGCCATTCAAATCCCATTGAGTGTTCTAAAGCTAACCTGTATAGTGGGTAGATTGGACATATGACCTTACTAGTTTCTTTGGGATTGAATAGACCTTTTCCAGCATATATATATATGATATATATTTGTTTATATGTTTATTCTATTTCTTTAATTGTTTGTATCCCCCATTTTACTTCAGTGACTATAATTATCAATTTTCAATGAAATTGAATAACTATGAAAGAGTTTCTTCATGTTTTAATTTGGAATATTTGTATGTACCTTGAGTTTTGTGTTAATGAAGTAAATGTATGTGGTTGTTTTAAGATTTATCTGCACTTGAGAAAGGCACCTGGCCCGGAACGCGTCGTGCTTAATAAAGTCCTTTATTGTATATGGGCGAGCGCTGGTCTTTGGCTTTTCCGTTGGAGGCTGGTCCTTTTCTTCCATGATTTGACGTCCTGGTGACGGTGACCTGCACCTGCACTCTACACACAATTGATGGATGTTTAGTGGTTGTTGTGACAAACACAACCACACCAGGTGAGCAGTCACCTTTCTATAATATATCTCTGCATTATCAAAGTTAATACACTAGGATCGGCTCGGTGCCTCTCTTCCTTCTTCTTTTACAAATAATTTGGGGATACATACACTCTACATCTCAGGCTCTTGCCATATTCACCCAGGTTGTCAGTGTTAATTCCCCAAATAATTTGGGGATACATACACCCTACATCACAGGCTATTGCTATATTCAACCAGGTTGTCATTGTTAATTCCCCAAATAATTTGGGGATACATACACCCTACATCTCAGGCTCTTGCCATATTCACCCAGGTTGTCAGTGCTAATTCCCCAAATAATTTTGGGATACATACACCCTACATCTCAGGCTATTGCCATATTCACCCAGGTTGTCAGTGCTAATTCCCCAAATAATTTGGGGATACATACACCCTACATCTCAGGCTCTTGCCATATTCACCCAGGTTGTCAGTGTTCATTCCCCAAATTATTTGGGGATACATACATGTAAAATTTCTGGGTATTGGCATATTCACCTGGGTTGTCAGTGTTAAATCCCCAAATTATTTGGGGATACATACATGTAAAATTTCTGGGTATTGGCATATTCACCTAGGTTGTCAGTGTTAAATCCCCAAATTATTTGGGGATACATACACCCTACATCTCAGGCTCTTGCAATATTCACCCAGGTTGTCAGTGTTAATTCCCCAAATACTTTGGGGATACATACACCCTACATCTCAGGCTGTATTGTATTTAAACTACCTTTTTCGCATCATTAAATTAGAACTCACTTGATACACCATCAGCTGTGTATGTGTGCGACTTCTCCAGGCCTGATATTTATTTTGGAACTCTGCAACATACTCTATCATGGGGACCCCTTGATGTCACACCAACAACACAGTCATATAATGACTGTGTTGTTGGTGTTGATGATCTGTCTGCTCCAGCGCTTGTGCAGCTGTTAAGCATTCCTCGCGCTGTGCCTGTGATTGTTCCGGCAGCTCGCCGGGACGCCATATAATGCATGTGTTGTTAGCATTGATGATCCTCTTCAGCAGCGCTTGAGGAGAACTCTGTTGACTTCTGGCTTCCTTCATAGTTGTCGTTGTTTGCGACAAATTAGATTCTCTTTTTCCAGACATGTTGAACTGTCAATTTGGATTAAAGATGTTTTCCCATATCACTTAGTCTGCAGTGGAGCAGATCAGATAATATGCAAATGTGTATACTCACTGAGGGTTAGTGTGTGTTTACATAGAGAAATAAGAGCCTTGGCTTTCTCAGAAGGTGAGATTAGAGCAGTGTAATATCGTATGTGAACAAAAATTCATAACAGTGATGAAGCCATGTCATTTACCGGGATAAAAAGTATCCTATATGTTAATCGAGGTTACAATCTATCTCTGTGCCAAATTTCATTCAAATCTGTTCATCCATTTTTACGTGATTGAGGAACAAACATCCAAAGACACAAACATCCAAATGTACAAACATGCAAACTTTCACATTTATAATATTAGTAGGATAGGATAAGTTAGACATGCCAAAAAGGTGGCAATGAGAAATAAAAATAAATTTAGAATTTTGCCAATAAGAAAAATGGAAAATAAATTGTAGAGTTTTAAAGGAGTTTTCCATGCAAAATATGTTTTTAACAAGTGTCTATTAGTGGTATTAATGGGTTAATACATTTAACCATATAATTTTTAGCATGTTTTGAGTGATTTCTGGGTGTCTCTGGGGCCCCTGGTGGGCTTGCTTTTGTTTACACTATTCGTTATTCCATAATAACCCCTATCACCTCTCTCCCCTCTCCTTCCTCACTCCCCTCCCATACACCCCCTCACTGTCTCTCTGTCTCTCAGCCCAACCCCCAACCCATATTGCATACTTACCCTTCACACTTATTCCTGTGAGACGGCCCTTGCTCCTCCTGTACTGTCTCAGTGCGCGTTCTTCTTCTCCAGTGGTGAGTCACCTCTACTGGACATGCGTGGACATGCAGTAGAGGTGATTTACCGCAGCAGTACACACGCACTGCTTGGAGAAGAGCACACACCCTGTCAGTACAGAATAATCAGAAAATGTCCCTGGGGAGGTCACATGACACATCACATATGGGTAAGTATACATTTTTATTAATAATGTTATTTAGAAAGTAGGAGGGGGTTTAGATTGATGTGGGGATTTCAAAAAATCCCTGACAACCCCTTTAAGGCCACAACTGACTGTATACTTTAAGGGTTAAACATGAATTAAAATTTTCAATAAAATATTAGGAATCTTTATGAGCATATTCTACATTACTTATCTGCAAAATGAAATTATGAAATTAATATTCTACTTAATGTATTAGTTTGTTATATAACTATAACTTACTGCATTCATTCCTTGTCCATAGAAAGGTACAACAGCATGGGCTGCGTCACCCATTAGAACACATTTACTGTCCAAGCAAAATGTTGAACATTTAACAGAGATCAAGGCTTGTGGTGGCAGCAGGAAAAAATCTTTCATCAAATTGTCCCTTATGAAAAGATGGGAAAAATAACATTAGTTAATAACAATAGCAATATTTAGAACTATGACTACATACTGCTTTTGACATACAACTAAACAAAAGAAAAAACATTTCTAGAAGTACTGACAAAAACTAAATAACCTTTTAGACAGTGGCGTAACTACCGGGGTAGCAGGGGTAGCAGCTGCCACAGGGCCCGGGACATTAGGGTCCCGGCGACAGCCGCTACCCCTGCGTTTTTTTTTGTTTGTTTTTTTTTTTTTTCATTTTTTAATATTTATTTACTTACCGATCCTGGCAGGGGTCGGGATCGGTAAGTGACACCGCAGGCCCACAAGCACTATCATTATACTTGGGGGTCTTTTCAGACCCCCCGAGTATAATAATCGGAGGCCCCGGAAAGGTAATGGAACATAATAAACGTGTTACTTACCTTTCCACGCTCCGGGAAGGCTCCGGGCCTAGTTGTGTGACATCCCTGATGACACATGACCCGGGCCTGCGTCCCGGGTCATGTGACGTGAGTACGTCATTAAAGAAGGCCGACACCACCGAAGACTTCATCGGAGCGGGAGATAGGTAATTACTAGTGTTTTATTTTATGTTTGTATCCTCCCCGGGTCTCCGATTATTATACTCTGGGGTCTGAAAAGACCCCAGAGTATAATAATTGTTCATAGGTGTTCATTATGGTGCATAATATTGTGTGCCGGGGCCACAATGGGGCATAATACTGTGTGCAGGGGCCACTATTGGACATTATACTGTGTACAGGGGCCACTATGGGACATAATACTGTGCGCAGGGGCCACTATGGGGCATAATAGAGCATGCAGGAATGCGGTGGGGGGTCGGTTGGTCAAGGTCTTCGGTGTTGGTCAGGGGGAGGGGGGAGCCCCATGTCAAAAGTTTGCCACGGGGCCCTGCCATTCCTAATTACGCCACTGCTTTTAGACAACATATTTCCAAAGTTTAGTGGTTTCAATTTAATAGGTTATTTCCTTCTCAGTGTTTCATGTCTGAGATTAGAATAGCGCTGTCTCCACAAGGTATTTGGGAGTTATAGGACAGCCAAAAAACACTCCTCTACACTATTGCATTAGAGGTAAATAGGTGTTAAATAGGTGTTATGGAAACAAAGTAGCACAGCAAATCTACACTATTTGCATAACTCCTGACATCCTATGCTGTTTCTGTAACTCTTAATTACTTTGATTAGAGATATAGAAACTGCATAAAACAACAGATTTAGCTCACTCACATACCACCTCATTGAGGAAAACACAAAACTTCCTAACACAGCTCTGAAAGGAGCCATGTTAAGTGACTAAGGCACTATTCACATCTGCGTTTGGGCATTAAAAAGGGACTACCTGAGAAACCAGCAGACCCTATAGACTATAATGGGGTCTGTGTGGTTTCCACATCATTCATGCAGAGAGAAAAGTCCTGCAAGCAACACTTTTCTCTCTGCATGATTTGTGCGAAATCCGAGCGGAAATTACATGAACCCCATTATACTCAATGATGTCCATGTGGCTTCCTCAGGGAGAGAGAGAGATAACCTTTTAATAGTACCACCTTGGGGAAATTTCGTGTTACAGCAGATATAACACAGATACAGGATAATAAACAAATCTGTTTTCCAAGATGTAAATAGGAAAACAGTGCCTCTGGTTGCTGCCCTCTAGTGGCTTGGCTAAACCTCGCATCATAGCATAAAGACTTGTTTAAAAAAAAGTTGTGCATGATGTTTAAGGGAAGTACCACTAGAGGGCAGCATCTTGGAAAACAGATTTGCATATTTTTCCCATAATCCCCAAGGGAGTGAAAAAGGCTTTGCAAGACTCCATACGTCTGCGAAGGTGTACAGTCCCACAGGAGTGTAATTATCCCCTAATCCAGGATAATAAACAGTGATATATTACAGAAGGAGACACGCATAAGTTGAGAAAAAAAATACTGTGCTAGGAATCAATAGCAGCTAAGGAAGAAAAGAAAGAAAGAAGACTTCAAGATTGTTTAGCTCTCTCTCATCGCTTGGTCTGCCTATGTCCTCCTCCACGAACCCATTGCACTGCCCTTTTTTTTTTTTCATCGCGTCGCAACATAATGTGTGATGCACAGGGCCCACTGAAGAATAAAAGGGAAGCAAAGGAAGCCAGACGCAGGAGGAGAGATTGGTCAGTGATGGACGCAGCCAGGTCTGCTGATCTGAATGTAAAAAATACAGTCTGATTGCAGAATCAGGGAGAAATGGTGGTGCGACCAGGTTCTGCTCCTGGTAGAGCAGAAAGCCACAGGTTTCCCGTTCAATCGACTTTCAACCTGGCCTACAAGCTGTTTGGAATAAGTAGGATATATTGGCACTTACCTGTCTACTCCTATCCCCTCCTGCCCCTTCCTGTCCAGGTGCATATGACGTCACAACAGTATGCCCAGCACAAAGAGACAGAGTGGGACCAGGGAGCAGACAGGTAAGTAATGAGCTAACACTGTTGTATGGGAAGGTATACATTGGCCCCTTTACTTGGTGACCATGCAGAGGTCTCTTCACTGATATCCTACTAATATTATAAAGGTGAAAGTTTGTGTGTTTGGATGTTTGTGGATTTGGGTGTTTGTTCCTCAATCACAGCCAAACAGCTGAATGGATTTTTTTTTAAATTTTACACACACACATATTGGCTAGGAAGAAAGGCCAGGCTACTCTAAATGTGGGTCACTCACCCCAAATCGCCACCGCGCCCGTCAAAAGTTCTCTTCAGCTCATGGGGAGCACGGGAGAAGGGTTGCCTCACCGCGGCTCAGCGCCACCGCCAACCCACGGAGCAAGTCGCGGGCAGATGCTAGTCCTCTATAAAGTGGCACCTTCTCTAGTCAATCCCATACAGAGGCCCCTTCTGTATGGGGGGAGGGGGGGAAGTAAAGAAGGCTTTACACTGGAGGGTTGGAAAATTAAGCACAAGTCCCACCTCAGTTCCTGTTCTCGGACAGGTCCATAGTTAGTTACTTACAGGCCTGACTCTCTGAGAACTACAACTCCAGGCAGCTCCAGAATCTAAAGACCTACTAAGAGTTGTAGTTACATTTTTGCCAAAAAAAACACAAAGTGCCCCCATACACAGTATCATATGCCCAGCAATGCCCCCCACAGTATTATATGCCCTGCAGTGCCCCTCCCACACAGTATTAGTTACTTGTTGCGGATACACCTGTCAAACAGCTTTTATTTTGGCTGTCCCAGCCACAAATTAGCAGGAACACAAAGCATTGACTTCTTGCTATATACTGTCAAACATCTTTTTTTGGGGGGTGTCCATATACCAAATTGCAGGCATCCCCAGTAGTTAAAATCGAATTCTTACATGGGCACAAATATGCTACACTTTGACAAACAAAAAACAACTAGCATAAAATATAACTTTTATTTCGTCAGCTAAAATAATGTAGCCAGGGCTAATAAAAACAGACAAATATGTCAAAAGACATGATAAGGGTAACTCCTGATATACTCTTTTGTATGTGTCTCTACAGCTTATTGACACAAGTGAAGTAAGATAATTAAGCACCGGGAATGGTAAACAAAGTTTTCAACAGATGCTAGACGGACACAGTCTTTGAGCCCAAGATAAATAGCCAGCTACTGTCTTGACTCTATAGGATAATTATCCCCCATTCCCCTGCTCTGATATCTAAATTAAAGCCCTCCAATTTTTCCGGCTTATTGACACTAAAGCACATTTGCGTATTTGCCCGCTCTAATACATCCTATGCGCGGCTGTATTCAATGCTATGTGTGCATATCAGATAGGAACTCTAATAAACCTCCAATCCCTATGTACATCCAGCAAGTCCCTGCTTATTTGAATATAAGCTACAGGCGACTAGGTTTTTCATTGATTGTACATGGTTAGATAAATGAATCTCTCGTCTCAACGCGTTTCGAAGCTAAACTTCTCATCAGGAGAGGATATAGTGATCAAAAATAACAAAGATGTGGTTGCGGTTAAAACCGCATTTACCGGTCCCCTGATGGTGGGAACCGGCAAAGAGTGTCAGATGGTCTGACACTCTTTGCCGGTTCCCACCATCAGGGGACCGGTAAATGCGGTTTTAACCGCAACCACATCTTTGTTATTTTTGATCACTATATCCTCTCCTGATGAGAAGTTTAGCTTCGAAACGCATTGAGACGAGAGATTCATTTATCTAGCCATGTACAATCAATGAAAAACCTAGTCGCCTGTAGCTTATATTCAAATAAGCAGGGACTTGCTGGATGTACATAGGGATCGGAGGTTTATTAGAGTTCCTATCTGATATGCACACATAGCGTTGAATACAGCCGCGCATAGGATGTATTAGAGCGGGCAAATACGCAAATGTGCTTTAGTGTCAATAAGCCGGAAAAATTGGAGGGCTTTAATTTAGATATCAGAGCAGGGGAATGGGGGATAATTATCCTATAGAGTCAAGACAGTAGCTGGCTATTTATCTTGGGCTCAAAGACTGTGTCCGTCTAGCATCTGTTGAAAACTTTGTTTACCATTCCCTGTGCTTAATTATCTTACTTCACTTGTGTCAATAAGCTGTAGAGACACATACAAAAGAGTATATCAGGAGTTACCCTTATCATGTCTTTTGACATATTTGTCTGTTTTTATTAGCCCTGGCTACATTATTTTAGCTGACGAAATAAAAGTTATATTTTATGCTAGTTGTTTTTTGTTTATCCCCAGTAGTTACTTGTTGCTGATACACCTGTCAAACAACTTTTATTTTGGCTGTCCGTAGCCACAAATTAGCAGGAACACAAAGCATTGACTTCTTGCTATATACTGTCAAGCATGTTTTTTTTTTTTTTTTTTTTTTTTGGGGGGGGGGGTCCGTACACCAAATTGCAGGCATGCCTAGCAGTTACTTGTTGCTGATACACCTGTCAAACAGCTTTTATTTTGGCCTTGCCGCCACTGCCTCTCCCACTGTTGCCAGTGCTAGTGCTGCAGTCCAGACCAGCAGCCAGGAAACCTCCACATCTGCCTCCATTACTTTGGAGACTTCTCCCTCATCCTCCCCTTTTCCTGCCTTACCTCCTTCTCCTGCCTTACCTCCTTCTCCTGCACCATCATGCGTCTCCTCAAAACAACCCACCATCTCCCAGACTTTTGAGCGCAGGCAAAAATACAGCGCTACCTACCCCCATGCACAAGCCTTAACCACGTACATCTCCAAACTGCTGGCCCAGGAGATGTTGCCGCTCTGGCTTGTTGAAACTCAGGCCTTCCATGACCTGATGGCAAGTGCGGCACCTAGCTATGCCGTCCCTAGCCATCACTACTTCTCCTGGTGTGCCGTTCCTGCCTTGCACCAGCACGTGTCACGCAACATCCGGCGGGCCCTAAGTTACGCAATTTGCACAATGGTCCACTTGGCCACCGATGCGTGGACAAGTGCATGCGGACAGGGACGCTACATTTCACTGACGGCACACTGGGTGAATGTAGTTGAGGCTGGGACCTGGTCACAATCTGGGGCAGTCTACCTCATTTCTCCGCCCAACATTCCTGGCAGGGACTCTGAACCACCACCCTCCTCCTCCACCTCCTCTGCCATCACATTGACCCCAGCTACCAGCTGGAAACGCTGCAGCACTGGCGTAGGGAGACGTCAGCAGGCCGTGCTGAAGCTCATAAACTTGGGTGACAGACAGCACACTGCCTCAGAGGTGAGGGATGCCCTCCTCGATGAGACGGCAACATGGTTTTCGCCGCTGCACCTGGGCCCAGGCATGGTCGTGTGTGATAATGGCCGGAACCTGGTAGCAGCTCTGGAGTGCTACCAGGATTTTGAAAACATACCCCAATGTAGCCGAGCTACTGGTGAAAGTGCGGCGCTTGTGTGCCCACTTTTGCAAGTCCACAGTAGCCGCTGCTAGCCTCTGAAGCCTCCAGCAATGCCTCCATCTGCCAGAACACCGGCTGATGTGCGACGTCCCCACACAGTGGAACTCGACATACCACACGTTGAGTAGAGTGTGTGAGCAGCAAAGACCCTTCATGGAGTACCATCTCCAAAACCCAAGGGTTCCTCAGAGTCAGCTCCCGCAGTTTCTGCACCATGAGTGGCCATGGATGGAAGACTTATGCGAGATCTTGCGTGTCTTTGTGGAGTCAACCATGAGGGTCAGCTGTGATGACGCAATCATGAGTGTCACAATCACGCTCCTGTGTGTGATGCGAGAATCCCTCATCACCATCAGGGATAACGCATTGGACGCTGAGGAGTCGGGCATAGGAGCAGAGACATCCCAGCAGGATAGTCAGGGCACACTCCTGTCCGCTTCACAGCGTATATTTGCGGGAGGAGGAGGATGTCGAAGTGGCAGATCTCAATGTCACACAGGAGGCTAGCGGGGAAGTTCATTGCATCCCATTGCTGCAGTGCGGTTGGGGCGAAATGGAGGAGGAGGAAATGGAGAGTGACCATTCCAGTGGGGGCAGCTAAGTTATGCCAAGTAACACTCTGCCACACATGGCTGAATACATGTTGGAGTGCTTTGCAACTGACAAACGCATTGCTAAAATCCTGGAGAGCAACGACTACTAGATTTTTGCAATCCTCGACCCCCGGTATAAAAAATATGTTTGTAATTTTATTCCGATAGAGGGGAGGGCCAGTCACATGAGTAATTGCCACAAGCAACTGGTGCAGAACATGATGGAGATGTTTCCATCAACTGTCGATGGTGGCACACCTGAGAGTTCCTCCAACAGGCGACAAACTGTCATCTGTCCACACCCGGCAGGGGCACACTCTCCATGGTCTGGGACACGTTAATGGCACCCACTCACCAAAGTACCACCATTGAGGGGCCTATTGTCACCAGGAGGGATAAGTATAGGCAGATGTTGCGGGAGTACCTGGCCGACACCAGCCTTGTCCTCTCCGATCCCTTTGCGGCCTATACTTATTGGGTCTCCAAGTTGGATTTGTGGCTGGAATTTTCACTGTACGCATTGGAGGTCCTTTCCTGCCCTGCCACCAGCGTGCTTTCAGAAAGGGTCTTTAGCACTGCCAGTGGCATAATTATGGATAAGCGCAGCCAGCTGTCAGCTGACAGTGCTGACCGGCTGATGCTCATAAAAATGAACAGCCACTGGATAGAACCATCATTTTCATGTCCACTGGTGTCAAGCACCCCTACATGAAGTTGCATGTGTGTGCTCACCCTCTACAATTCCTCCTCCTCCTCCTCATACTCCTCCACCATCAGCATTGCACAAAACACCCTGATTTCCCCCAACTCTGCTGGTTAGAGTCTCAATGCACCCTGATTCCCCCAAACTCTGCTGGTTAGAGTATCAATGCACCCTGATACCCCGAAACTCTGCTGGTTAGAGTGTCAATCCACCCTGATTCTCCCAAACTCTGCTGTTTAGAGTCTGAATCCACCCTGCTTCCCCCAGACTCTGCTCGTTAGAGTCTCTACTCACTCCAAGGGCCAAAAACACTGCTTTTTAAAGGTTCTATTCACTCCATGGGCCAAAAGCACTGTATTTTAAAGGCTCTACTCACTCCAAGGGCCAAAAGCACTGCTTTTTAAAGGCTCTACTCATGCCAAGGGCCAAAAGCACTGCTTTTTAAAGGCTCTACTCACTCCAAGGGCCAAAAACACTGATGTTGCAAGGCTCTACTCACTCCAAGGGCCAAAAACACTGATGTTGCAAGGCTCTACTCACGCCAAGGGCCAAAAGCACTGCTTTTTAAAGGCTCTATTCACTTCAAGGGCCATAAACACTGCTGTTTAAAGGCTCTACTCACTCTAAGGGTCCATTCACATGGAGTAACGCGAGGCGTTTTTTTGTGCTTATTTTGTGCTTATTTTTACGGCCGTAAAAAGACGTTTCCATTGAGTTCTATAGTAAAATATGCCTGTATTTTTACGTCTGTAATTTTACGTCCGTTATTTTACAGGATACACTTCCTCAAAGGGGCCACATGGTGGCTCAGTGGTTAGCACTTGTGAACTCTATGTGGGGCTCACAATCTACATTTAAAAAAAAAAAAAAAAAAAAGGATACACTTCCTCAAAAAAGAATGGCTTTCTGGATCCACAGACTCCAGATAATGGAACCTATGGGCCTAAATAGGGAATACGAAATAACTGCACTTATATGATTTTTTATTTGGTTATATATTCATGTTTGTTTATTTCTGATCCGTCAGTAAGATGTCTTCAACATTGTGTCTGACCACCCAATATCTGTATCCTTTATCCGTGAAGGGACGTGTATTGTGCTCCTCACAATACACAGCACTTCTTCCCAAGGATCTATCTGTTATACTTAACTCTCTTGCTTCTATCTCATATCGTCAACAAACCTTCTCCCCATCCTCTTCACTTCCAATTCATCTTACATATACCTCCTAATGACTTTACAATACTGACATCTCTGTCTCTCCATGAATTCTCAACTATATTTCTGTATCTCGAGCAAACCCTTTGACATAACTCCACCCACATATTGTAAATTGATTTCATTTTCTTCATTTTCCATGTTTCTCTTGTAGAGCTACTGGTCACCTTACAACACTGACATCCCCTTTACTCAGTCCCCTCTTTTACACACATTGCGTTCCATTATCCCACCCCCCTTTTCACAAACATTGTAAGGGGCACTGTCACATCACATCAGGCTATTGCCCTCTCCATCCATCTCCCTTCTCTTCAACACACTATATACAAACTCCTCTAACCTCTTATAGTACTTAAAACAGGTCCCATTCCATAATCCCATTCATAAACACTGCAAGGTCCTTTCCATCTATCCCCCTTCTCTCCAACTTTTCCAATCTCTTACAGTATTCTACAAAGGTACTCTGTGATATCGCACAAGACTGGTGCATTCTGTTCATAGCCTTTCACAGAGGTAGCCAAGCCGATTGCCCCTGCCGATATAGACAGTCAGAGCTCTCCAGAATAGCAAGCAGCAGCAGTAAGCATGAGCAGCTACTGATGAGTAGGTAGAGATGAGCGAACACCGTTCGATGGAATAGGTATTCGATCGAATATCATGGCGTTCGGGGTATTCGTTCACAATCGAATACCACGCGGCATATACAGTAAAAATTCGTATCCCCTCCTACCTTCCCTGGCGCTTTTTTGTACCCATAACTGTGCAGGGGAGGTGGGACAGGAACTACGACAACGGAGGCATTGAAAAAAATGGAAAAAACCCATTGGCTGCCGAAAACATGTGATCTCTAATTTAAAAGAATAGCCAGCGCACTCTATATATCATTTGCAGTGAGAAATAGGGAGAGAGAGAGATCTGCTGAGGGCTATATAGTTATTAGCTTCTAGTTTTTCTGGGAAAGACGGAAGAAAAATAACAGCTCTTTTCAGAGCTATACACTGCAGGGAGAGGAGTTGAACTTTCCACGGACGGTGTGTCCCCCAAAACAGGAATACAGAACAGTTAGTGCCTGCTATATATGTCCAACCCAGCTTTTCAAGTGGTGACCTCCAACAAATTAGCCGAAAACAGAACAGTTAGTGCCTGCTATCTACATCCAACCCAGCTTTTCAAGGGGTGACCCCCAACAAATTAGCAGGAAACAGAACAGTTAGTGCCTGCTATATACGTCCAACCCAGCTTTTCAAGGGGTGACCCCCAGCATATTAGCTGGAAACAGAACAGTTAGTGCCTGCTATATACGTCCAACCTAGCTTTTCAAAGGGTGACCCCCAACAAATTAGCAGGAAACAGAACAGTTAGTGCCTGCTATAAGATAAGATAAGATAATCCTTTAATAGTCCCACAATGGGGAAATTTCAGTGATACAGTTTCATAGATGGTACAGTAGTATATAACAAGAGAGAAAACACATACAAGCTCATGGCAGATAGAGAAATCCGAGGAATCATAGCAACTAAAAAAGAAAGAAACACAGACACACTGCAGGATCATTTAGTTCACTGTGTGAAGTGATGTTAATAATACAACCGAATGTGGTTGGAGGACATGAGGAGGGGGGTCACAGCATGTAGATATAACAGGCAAAAAAACGTTTTTTGCAGAGGTGGGGGACATATGCAGCTATCATGATAACATGTGGCAGTTCCTTTGGTAGGTAGTGAGATTTCATGCTCACAGCTGATAGTTCGGTATCTTGCATCAGCACTATTGTCCATTAACCACAAAAAAAAAAAAAAAAAAAATGCCCCAAATGTCCTTCATCACAAGCCCTCCTCCTCCTTTGTTCTTACCACTGTGTTTTACTTCCCAGAGAAGTCTGAAGCCATCCAGGTAGACAGGGTGCTGCTCTCTTGCCAAGCTTCCATAAACACATGGGTTAGGTGGGTGAATGTATGTTCCCAGATTGTAACAGAGTCCCATGTGTCCACAGTAAAAGAAATACCAGTCCGCTGTAGGCATCTTCCCAAATCAGCAATAGACACCAAAAATCACCTCCTTGAAAGAAGTCCGCACTTTCCTGCAGGTCTCTCCTCCAGCTTTATCTGCCTCATGGTGACCATGTGGTTCTTAGCTCGTGGGGGGATGGTAACAGGCACATGTGCATACAGGAAAACTCCAGGTCTTGAGTCATTGTCCACACTTTAACAATAGAAACTCCACAGGGTCTTCCATTCGATTTATAGTTGCTAATTCATAGTGCTAGTTTGCTTAGTTAGAGGATTCTTGAAGATACAGACAAAAAGAGTGAAAAGGAAAGATAAAGGTTGCTCCCAGCTTGGAGCTCTGTATCGAGGCAGCCACTCAGTGCGGTGCCAGGAAGTATATACGTCCAACCCAGATTTTCTCGATATATAGAACATAAAATGGGCATTAGTATACATCAAAAAATGCGTAAGTCTCGCGCAAGGGGACGGGGACAAGGACGGGGTTGAGGACGGGGCGTGCAAATGCAGATGTGGAGCACAGTTGCGCTCAACCAACAGCGTCTACCGTGCCTACTGTTCTGTGGCAGCAAGCATTGCGCTTCCCCACAGTCCCTGGCTTGACCGCCACATTAAGTAGGGTGCAAGGTACAAGACTATGCAGGCCGAGCACCAGGAAGAGGTGTTACAATGGCTGGTGGATAATGCTTCCAGCACATTCGCCACCAGCCAGTCAGCCTCTACCTCAACTCCTCCTCCTACCCAACAGTCTGGTCCTCCTTCCTCACAACATGCCCAATCTTCCCAGCAAAGTAATCCCACCTTTCCCACCTCCCAGGAGCTGTTTTCGGGTCCATTCACTGTCCCTCTCTCTGTCCCACCACGTCCTGAATCACCGGAGGTAACAGATGAGTTGCTGTGTCCTGATGCCCAAACACTGTTGGAGTGCTTTTCAACTGACAAACGCATTGCCAAAATCCTGAAGAGCAACTACTACTGGATTTTTTCAATCCTCGACCCCCGGTATAAAAATAGTATTTCTAATTTTATTCCGGTAGAGGGGAGGGCCAATCGCATTAGTGACTACCACAAGCAACTGGTGCAGAATATGATGGAGATGTTTCCATAAACTCTCGTTGGTGGCAGAGAAGAGAGTTGCTCCAACAGGCTAACAACTGCCATCCGGTCCACACCTGGCAGGGGCACACTCTCCAAGGTCTGCGACACGTTAATGGCACACACTAGCCAAACTACCGCCACTGAGGGACCTAGTGTCACCAAGAGGGACAAGTATAGGCGCATGTTGTGGGAGTACCTGGCCGACCCCATCCCTGCCCTCTCCAATCCCTCTGCGCCCTATACTTATTGGGTCTGCAAATTGGATTTATGGCTGGAACTTGTGCTGTACGCATTGGAGGTCCTTTCCTGCCCTGCCACCAGCATGCTTTCGGAAAGGGTCTTCAGCGCAGCCAGTGGCATAATTATGGATAAGCGCAGCCAGCTGTCACCTGACAGTGCTTACCGGCTGATGCTGATCAAAATGAACAGCCACTGGATAGACCCATCATTTTCATGTCCACCGGTGTCAAGCACTCCGACATGAAGTTTCATGTGTGTACTCACCCTCTACAATTCCTCCTCATACTACTCCTCCACCATCAATGTTGCACAATTCTGTTCCTACTAGTCTCAATCCACCCTGATTACCCCCAACTCTGCTGGTTAGTCTCAATCCACCCTGATTCCCCCCAACTCTGCTGGTTAGAGTCTCAATCCACCCTAATTCCCCCCAACTCTGCTGGTTAGAGTCTCAATCCACCCTGATTCCCCCAAACTCTGCTGGTTAGAGGCTCTACTCACTCCAAGGGCCAAAAATACTGCTGTTTAAGGGTGCGTTCACACGATGTAAAATGGAGCGCAAACTGGCACGTATACGCGTGTCAGCATTTTGCGCGCTCAAAAAGATCCCATTGATTTCAATGGGAGGTACGAGCGTATACGCTGTTATTTTGCGCCCGTAATTTTGCGGCCGCAAAGTTGCGGCATATGCTTGTAACTCCCATTGAAATCAATGGGATCTTTTTGAGCGGGCAAAATGCTGAAACGCGTATACGTGCCAGCTTGCGCTCCATTTTACATCGTGTGAACACCCTAAAGGCTCTACTCACTCTAAGGGCCAAAAACTAAATCTATGCATGGGCGCCGCCATTTTGCCGGTGATTGCCGCCGCCTGGAGCAAGCTCCAGGGCCGACGTCACGTTGCCATGACAGCCAGGAGCCTTGTTTCCATACCGCCCAGACACCCTGGTAAGTAGGGCCCCGCCAAAGTCAATTGCCCAGGGCCCCGCAAAGCCTGGATCCGCCACTGCCGAAAGGACCAACAAATCTCTGCTGGTGCAAGGCTGAACTAAGTTAAAGGGCCTAAAACTCTGCAGGTAAGAGGCTGAAGTCATCTGAAGGGCTTCAGTCTTCTGGTAGCTCAGCTTAAGGGCCTCTAACTCAATTTGGAAGGGCTTACATTAAGGGCCAGAAAAGTGAATTTTTTAAGTTCTCACCACGTTACACATACATAAACAATGACAGTTAAGGGTGGGGGCTTTTGGATTTCCCATTGCCTATTCAATCTGTGGTTGTCATAGATAAGATAATCTTTTAATAGTCCCACAATGGGAAAATTTCAGTGATACAGTTTCATAGATGGTACAGTAGTATATAACAAGAGAGAAACACATACAAGCTCATGGCAGAATCATGGCTAGGAATCATAGCAACTAAGAAACAAAGAAACACAGACACACTGCAGGATCATTTAGTTCTCTGTGTGAAGTGATGTTAATAATAGAGCCAAATGTGGTTGGAGGACATGAGGAGGGGGGGGGTCACAGCATGTAGATATAACAGGCAAAAAACGTTTTTTTTTTGCAGAGGTGGGGGACATATGCAGCGATCATGATAACATGTGGCAGTTCCTTTGGTAGGTGGTGAGATCTCCTGCTCACAGCCGATAGTTCGGTATCTTGCATCAGCACTATTGTCCATTAACCACAAAAAATGCCCCAAATGTCCTTCATCACAAGCCCTCCTCCTCCTTTGTTCTTACCACTGTGTTCTACTGCCCAGAGAAGTCTGAAGCCATCCAGGTAGACAGGGTGCTGCTCTCTTGCCAAGCTTCCATAAACTCATGGGGTAGGTGGGTGATGGTGGGTTCCCAGGTTGTAACAGAGTCCCACGTGTCCACAGTAATAGATAGAAATACCAGTCAGCTGTAGCATCTTCACACATCAGCAATAGACACCAAAAATCATCTCCTTGAAAAGAAGAAGTCCACACTTCCATGTAGGTTTCTCCTCCATGCCACATGGTATCCATGCTGTCCTTAGCTCCTGGGGGGATGGTAACAGGCACATGTGCACACAGGTCTTGAGTCATTGTCCATGCTTTAACAATAGAAACAAAAGGAACAAAATACTCCACATGGTTTTCCATTCGATTTATAGTTGCTAATTCATAGTGCTAGTTTGCTTAGTTAGAGGATTCTTGAAGATACAGAGAAAAACAGTGAAAAAGGAAAGATAAAGGTTGCTCCCAGCTTGGAGCCCTGTATCGAGGCAGCCACACAAGGCGGCGCCATGAAGTAGAAAACGTGATTTAAAGGGGTGCTTGTTAATGTTTCTTTAGCTTTAAATTTGCATTTCTGTCCATCCAAATGGAGAGGAAAGAAGGTATTTTTCTACTTTCATAGTGGTTTTTTTGAGTGTGGAAAGTGTGTAGTTGATAGGTTGTGATGGTGGGGTAAAACTGTGACTTGGGCTTGCTAGATGCCTCCAGGCATGCTTCCCCTGCTGTCCCAGTTGCATTGCAGAGGTGTTGGCATCATTTCCTTGGGTGTCATAGTGGACTTGGTGACCCTCCTGAGTCGAATGGTGGGTTCCCTTGAAACAAAGCATTTTTCCCCATAGACTATAATGGGGTTTGATATTCGTTCGAATAGTCGAATATTGAGTGGCTATTCGAAACGAATAACAAATATCGAATATTTTACTCTTCTCTAATCTCTAACCAGCGTTGAGTGGCAGAATGCCATACAGTGTACAGCATTCAGCCAATCAACGCTGGTTCTGCCGAAGGCTCATCTGTAGGAGACGGAGTCTAAGATCAGTTCACGGCAGTCTCCATTGTGGTACAATCTCAGGTATAGCAGAGTTACATCTCAGGTGTAGCAGAGCTGTGCGCTCAACATTGCTACATCTGAGATCGGACCACAATGGAGACTGATGTGAACCGACCTTAGACTCCGCCTCCTCACAGACGAGCCTTTCCGCAGAACCAGCGCTTATTGGCCGAATCCTGTACACTGTATGGCATTCGGCCAATCAATGCTGGTCAATGCATTCCTATGGGAAAAAGTCAGGTCCTGCTCAGCTCTGCTCTACCTGAGATGTAGCAGTGCTGTGCGCTCAACGCTGCTACATCTCAGATGTAGCAGTGATGTGTCAACTTTGCTACATCTGAGATCGGACCACAATGAAGACTGCTGTAGACCGATGTTAGACTCCGCCTCCTCCAGCTGAACCAGCGTTGATTGGCCGAATGCTGTACACTGTATGGCATTCGGGCCAATCAACGCTGGTCAATGCATTCCTATGAGGAAAAGTCAGCTCCCGCATAACGCAAGCTGACAGGGATCCCAACTAGCATATAATGGGCTGCCATGAGATAGAGCCCCAAAGAGCTGTTTGAGTAACATTCCTACCTAAATAAAGCTAATTCCTAGCTAACTCTGCCAGTACATCTATCCCTGTCTCACAGTCACATTGTTCACAGTGTCATATGAACCGAATCTGAAATCCACCATTGGTATAAAGTGGAGGTCACCTGATTTAGCCAGCCAATTACTTTTTCAGATTTTTTTTCGATGCCTACGTTGTCATAGTTCCTGTCCCACCTCCCCTGCACAGTTATTAGTGCAAAAAAAGCACCAGGGAAGGTGGGAGGGGATACAAATTTTTAGTGCGTTTGCCGCGTGGTATTCTATTGGAATCGAATACCTCAAACAATCTGAATTTCCAGTATGATGGAATTTTTGTGATCGCAATACTGCATGGAATATGGATTTTTAATCAGTGAGAATAAAGGCTAAGTTTTAAGGAATTGCTGGGTTTCTCCTTGTTGCATAATTCCCTTGCAGCCTATGGGCCAACCACTCTTTGCTTTAGCAATACCAAATGTTTTTCTTCGGTTATGCCCCTTTGTTGTTGTATCTTGTAGCCACGCCCATGGGGTGGCAACGCCCTCCCACAGTCTTTGTAAGGTTTGCACTAGAGATGAGCGAACACCAAAATGTTCGAAGTTCGAAATCCGATTCGAACAGTTGCTCACTGTTCGACTGTTCGAACAGGTTTCAAACCCCATTATAGTCTATGGGGAACATATACTCGTTAAGGGGGAAACCCAAATCCGTCTCTGGAGGGTCACCAAGTCCACTATGACACCCCAGGAAATGATGCCAACACCCTGGAATGACACTGGGACAGCAGGGGAAGCATGTCTGGGGCCATATAAATCACTTTATTACATGGAAATCCCTGTCAGCTTGCGATTTTCGCAAGCTAACTTTTTCCAATAGGAATGCATTGGCCAGCGCTGATTGGCCAGTTTACAGAATTCGGCCAATCAACACTGGCTCTGCCGGAGGAGGTGGAGTCTAAGATCGCTCTACACCAGCCTCCATTCAAGTCCGATATTAGACTCCGCCTCCTCCGACAGAGCCAGCGTTGATTGCCCGAATTCTGTAAACTGGCCAATCAGCGCTGGCCAATGCATTCTATTGGCGTGATGAAGCAGAGCTGAATGTGTGTGCTGAGCTCAACTACGCCGGTGGTGTAGCCGGGAGTTCAGTGCACGGCCAGCTCTGCTATGCCGGAGATTGAACTCTCAACTACGCCGGTGGTGTAGCCAAGAGTTCAGTGCACGGCCAGCTCTGCTATGCCGGAGATTGAGCAGAGTTGGCTGTGCGCTCCGGTGGTGTAGCAGAACCGAGGGTGCAGAAGGGTTCAAGTGCACCCTCGGCTCTGATGTAGCAGAGCTGAGTGTGCACAAGGGTTCAAGCGCACACTCCATCCGGAGATGTAGCCGTGCTGATGTGGTCAACATTGCTACATCTCATATCGGAACACAATGGAGACTGCTGTGGACTCCACAGCAGTCTCCATTGTACATGTAAATAAAACCATATAAATTTGGTATCCCTGGAACCGTACCGAAACACAGAATATAGGGGACATGTCATTTTGGCTGCACAGTGAACGCCGTAAAACCAAAGCCCGTAAGAAAGTCGCAGAAATGCATTTTTTCTTCAAATCCACCCCATGCTGAATTTTTTTCCTACTTCCCAGTACATTATATAAAATAATTAATGGTAGCATCATGAAGAAAAATTTGTCCCGCAAAAATTAAGACCTCATATGGCTCTGGGAGCGGAGAAATAAAAAAGTTATGGGGTTTAGAAGGAGGGGAGTCAAAAACGAAAAACGAAAATCAAAAGGGGTTAAAGATGGTGGCCATCATAGCCACTCGGTCTTAACAGTATTGTATTATGGAGACTTGATAATAATGAGTGCAGGTATATCCTACTATTCCCCATGTCCGTCCAGTGTACCCCCACATTACTAACAGGCACTGCACTATACCTCATGTCC
Organism: Leptodactylus fuscus; assembly: GCF_031893055.1. Classification (NCBI taxonomy): domain Eukaryota; kingdom Metazoa; phylum Chordata; class Amphibia; order Anura; family Leptodactylidae; genus Leptodactylus; species Leptodactylus fuscus. The sequence goes on along the minus strand of NC_134267.1, from coordinate 74,027,201 downwards.
CTCCAGTGTACCCCACATTACTAACAAACACCGCACTATTCCCCATGTCCCTCCAGTGTACCGCCACGTTACTAACAAGCATCCCACTATCTCCCATGTCCCACCAGAGTACCCCCACATTACTAACAAGCGCCCCACTATCCCCCATGTCCCTTGTGGTGACCAGATAGCTCCTATAAGCCTACCTAGCTAACATTTCACCAATATCCATATATTTCCTGTGCACCCCCTCACAAGCATTCTACATCTCTCTAGTGCATCCCCATAGTGTTAATAAGCACTCCACAGCTCAGAGCACCCCAAACAAGTTTCCCATGTGTCTTTTAAGGCTGAAGCCCAACGTGGCAGAAACACCACAGCGAAAACCGCAGTGTTTTACACTCCCTGCAAAATGCTTAGGATTCTAGCGAATCCCACCCACACATAGCAGAGAAATACCTGTGGAGTTTTTGGACATTGCAGCATTATAAATTTTCAGCAAATTATACCTATGGAAACACTCACGGGTCCCCTATAGGTATGATTGAAGTAGAAAGTCCGCAGAGGAAAACTCTGTGCACTTTCTGTGAAAGGCGTAAATCACAATGTGTTGCCACAGAGGTTTTTCCCGCAGGGCTTTTTAGCTGTGGCCCACTATATGGGGCCTTAACCTAAAGCACATTGTCAATTGCCTATGCACTGCAAATGGAGGAGTTTCTTTGCACCTCTTATGCAAAGATAACACAGATATGAAAGATTCCTCCATTCTTCAAAAGCCTCTTGTAAACCCCCAACCTTCCCACCTGAATGTACATGGTGCATGGAGCACACACAAGCACACCCACAGCTTACCATATCACAAAGGTATCAAGCTTGCTATCCATACAGCCCAGCCCCACAGGGCCACAGATTGCTAAATCCACCAAGCATCAACCATAGCTTGCCATCCCCTAAAGTAACACAGCTCTAAATAACCCCACACACAATTCACCATGCACCCCACATCTCCCCCGCACAGTTCACCATGCACCCTATGTCTCCCCCCCACAGTTCACCATGCACCCCACATCTCTCCCAACACAGTCCATCATGTACCCCGCATCTCCCCCTCTACAGATAACCCCACATTTTCTCTCACAGTACACCGTACATATTTCCCCCCACAAGTACTCCATGCACCCCACTCCCCCCCAACAGACCACCGCGCACCCTGCATATCTCTCCTCCCACAGTTCACCGTGCACCCAGTATCTCTCCCTGCACAGTACATAGTGCACTCCGCAACTCTTCCTCCACAGTACACCCTGCATCCCCCCAACAGTCCACCACACACCTCACATCTGTACCCCACAATCCATGATGCACCCTGCATCTCTCCCCCCACCAGTACACTGTGCACCCCGCATCATTCTCTCCACACTACACCCTGCACTCCCCATCTCTCCCCCCACACTCCACTCTGATCCCCAAATTCCCCACACACACACACGCCACCTTGAACCCCGCATCTCACACCTACACTACACTTTGCACCTCACATCTCTCCCCCCCACACGACACCCAGCACCTCACATCTCTCCCTCCTACACAAAGTAATTTATAGCTCCTCTCTTGTAGCTCCACTATTATACCTGTATTCTCTATATACAATGTTGGCCAAAAGTATTGGCACCCCTGCAATGGTTTGAGCACTAGAAAATGGTTTGAGACAAAGCACTGGAGATTTCTAAAGTGGCCAGCAATGAGTCCAGACCTGAATTCCATAGTACACCTGTGGAGAGGTCTCAAAATGGCAGTTTGGAGAAGGCACCCTTCAAATCTCAGGGACCTGGAGCAGTTTGCCAAAAAAGAATGGTCTAAAATTCCAGCAGAACATTGTAAGAAACTCATTGATGGTTACCGGAAGTGGTTGTTCACAGATATATTGTCTAAAGGTTGTGCTACCAAGTATTAGGCTGAGGGTGCCAATACTTTTGTCCAGCCCATTTTTGGAGTTTTGTGTAAAATGATCAATGATTTGACTTTTTTTTCATTCTCTTTTGTGTTTTTTTATTGCAAGCAAAATAAATGAAGATATTAATACCAAAGAGTTTGTGCTTGCAATAATTTTCTGGAAGAAAATGAGTATTATCTGACAGAATTTCAGGGGTGCCAACACTTTTGGCCAAAACTGTATAGCACAAAAAAAAAAAAAAGACTCCATTTCACAGATTACATGTATCCCCACAGGGGTCATAATGTTGAATTCCTGTAGCAGCTCACTCTTGAGGCATCTGAATCCTCATGTAACCAGACTGCTCACAAGGTAAATGCACTCCCAATTATTTATACTCCATTCATACAAAACAATTTTGTCCTATACTTTATATTCTACATCCTCTAACATCAATTCCCACTGCCCTCCAGGATCCTTTAAGTACGCTACTTCACCAGACTAGTTCATGCAGGCTGAAAATACACCCATATTAAAATACCATATTAACCTCATTTCTCCTAGCAACAGTCGGGAGGCCACTGGGCACAAACTTCCGTACTAAGATTCACACGGATTCTGGAGTATATTTTACTTCTGGTCACTATCTGCTCATTTTCTTCTTCCATTTGTCTTCCATGTGTTTTCTTAACATACTACTCAGTATTATACTTACCTTCACCCTTCATGGATTGGAAATAAGGGTACCCTTCGTTTCAATGCATCTTCGCCATTAGTACTACTGTAACAGACTAATCTTAACGTAATAAACTGCATACCAGCCCACGGGCTGTATCCACTATAACTCTTGTTATATGCGAATGACGCATGTATCCAATCCCTTGGCGTGTGGTACTGTGTGCAGACATGCGTATCTAATCCTCCGGCGTGTGAAATTGTGTGCAGACGCGCGCATCTAATATTATGGCATGTGGTACTGTGTGCAGATGTGCGTTTCTAATCCTCTGGCATGTGGAACTGTGTGCAGATGTGCGTATCCAATCCTCTGGCGTGTGGTACTGTGTGCAGAGGCATGTATCTAATCCTCCAAAGTGTGGTACTGTGGGTAGACGCACGTATCTAATCCTCCCGTGTGGTATTATGTGAAGATACGCGTATCTAATCCTATGGCGTGTGGAACTGTACGTAGACATGCGCATCTATTTCTCTGGCATATGGTACTGTGTGCAGAGGCATGTATTTAATCCTCCAAAGTGTGGTACTGTGTGCAGACGCATGTATCCAATCCCCCGGCGTGTGGTACAGTGTAGAGACGCGTGTATCACGTGGTATTGTGTGAAGAGGTGCGTATATAATCCTACAGCGTGTGGAACTGTGTGTAAACGTGCTTATCTAATCCTTCAATGTGAGGAACTGTGTGCAGAAGCGCGTATCCAATCCTCTGGCATGCCTCTTGAAATGCCATGGAGTCACTAGTGGGTAAACTATAGTTTGCCTCAGGTTGGAAGGGCTGCAGGGAATCACGTAAAAGCATGTCACATATGTGCTATACACAATCCAGGGCAGGTAGTTAAGACACACCGCATGCACACCAAAATCCCTGTATCCATTCTTGAGAATACAAGTAGTTTACATTACATACAATTGCCTGAATCTGGAACATACAAATGTGTGTTGGTCTGTGTAGATTTGTCCTCAGGTTGGATCAGCCGAGCAATGACGCAGGTAACTGCCAAGAAATTGATATCTGAGCTTGTGTGTAGATTGGGGATACCTGAGATAACAGAGTCTGATAGAGGTACACATTTCACAGGTGAAATAATGAATAAAATAATTTATGTATTGGGGATTGAGCAGAGTTCAGGCAAAGTAGAAAAGGTTAAGTGCACACTCAAGGTGCTTTATGGAAGGGTGCTTAGACTAAGGGTTGTATTTTCCCCAGACTTCACAACTTAAGTATGATAAGTACTGCCAGCTATGTCCAGAACTTGTGTCAAAGACTGAAAGTAACACATGAACAGGCATTTTCTTCTATTCTAGACCCTGTTTGATCTTTTGATTTTTTTTCCAGGAGCACATAGCTTGCAGGTGGTGATTGGGTGATAGTGAAAAGACATATCAGAAAGACAGCCCTCCTAAGTGCTGATGACAACTGCCACCTCCGTCAAACTGGAGGATACCTGCTTCCCATTGTACAAAGATTCCTGAACCATGGCAGGAATGAAGAAATGGACATTATTTGTTTTTGTTTTGCTTTCCTAAAAGATAATGGGGATATGGCAAAACATTGTACAAATTGCCATGGGCATATTGTTTATATAGTATTTTCTTTCAAGTTAATTTTGATATGTTTTAATAGATGTTATGATAAAGATAGATATGATTGAAAGACATTGTATGGGTATCAGATGGGGAATCCAGAAGATCTGGCAGCTAGGGAGCTAGTTGAATGTACTCATCTGATACAAATACATATGTCTTAATGGGGGAATTGTGGGGGGGCTAATAATATCTTATGAAAAATTGTGTATAGAGGTGGGGCTGAGATTGTTCTATCTGTCCAGAGATGAGCAATTTGGAGACTTGCCAGACTGGTTATGTAAATACTATGCTCTGTGTATTGGGTGATGCTATCTTACAAAGGTTGGAGACAGATCGTCTGATCCTTTCCTAACAATGCCCCTGGTTCCAAAGACCAAAGACCCTTTTAAAGATAAAGGGACAAGAGAAGGGTAATTAAGCTAATTGTCTCCAACAAGGATGTCTATTGTCTTTAGAATACCATGAGATAGACATCTACGGTGTGTATTTGAGACATGTGCTGATGGCTGCCATTTTGATTGATACCATGCAGTCACCATGCGGTCACTGACTCCATTTTAGAGTAGAGCTAGCCCTCAGGGGGGTGTGACCTCTCTCCAGTTTCTTATCCATTAGATATGCATCAGGGCTATTGTTACAAACTTCTCCACCAATAGATGTTAGGCTAATTATACTAGCCAATCCTGTTCTGTCAATGCCATGTGATATATACTGTTGTTCTAGCCACCATTAAACAGTACTGAGCGCACATGCGCGTATCTAATCCTCCCCTGTGTGGAATTGTGTGAAGAGGTGCGTATCTAATCCTCCCTCACATGGTACTTTGTACAGACACACATATCTAATCCTTCAGCATATGGAACTGTGTGCAGACACGCATATCTAATCCTCGGTCGTGTGGTATTGTGTGCAGATGCACTTATCTAATCCTCCTTTGTGTGATATTGTGTGAAGAGGCGCGTATCTAATCCTACTGTGTGTGGTAGTATGTGCAGACGCGTGTATCTAATCCTTTGCCGTGTAGAACTGTGTGCAGATGCGCGTATCTAATCCTTTGGCGTGTGGTACTGTGTGCAGCTGCGCGTATCTAATCCTCCCCCATGTGGTACTGTGTGCTGAGACGCATATCTAATTCTCTGGCATGTGGTACTGTGTGCAGAGGCATATATCTAATCCTCCAAAGTGTGGTACTGTGGGCAGACACACATATCTAATCCTCCCCTGTGTGGTATTGTGTGAAGAGACATGTATCTAATCCTCCCCATGTGGTACTGTGTGCTGAGATGCGTATCTAATTCTCTGGCGTGTGGTACTGTGTGCAGAGGCATGTATCTAATCCTCCAAAATGTGGTACTGTGGGTAGACGCACGTATCCAATCCCCTGGCGTGTGGAACTATGTGCAGATGAGTGTATCTATTTCTCTGGCATGTGATACTGTATGCAGAGGCATGTATTTAATCCTCCAAAGTATGGTACTGTGGGGAGACACACGTATCTAATCCTCTGGTGTGTGGAACTATGTGCAGATCCACATATACATTTCTCTGGCATGTGCTACTGTGTGCAGACGCATGTATCCAATCCCCCAGCGTGTGGAACTATGTGCGGACGAGTGTATCTAATAATCTGGCATGTGGTACTGTGTGCAGAGGCATGTATCTAATCCTCCAAAGTGTGGTACTGTGTGCAGACGCACATATCTAATCCTCCCCTGTGTGGTATTGTGTTAAGAGGCGCGTATATAATCCTATGGCGTGTGGAACTGTGTGTAGACGCGCTTATCTAATCCTTCAGTGTGTGGAACTGTGTGCAGAAGTGCCTATCCAATCCTCTGGCATGTGGTACTGAGTGCAGATGCGTGTATCTAATCCTCCCCTGTGTGGTATTGTGTGAAGATGTGTGTATCTAATCCTCCCCCGGATGGTACTTTGTACAGACACACATATCTAATCCTTCAGTGTGTAGAACTGTGTGCAGACGTGAATATCTAATCCTCACAATGTGGTACTGTGTGCTGAGGCGCGTATCTAATTCTCTGGCATGTGGTACTGTGTTCAGAGGCATATATCTAATCCTCCAAAGTGTGTTACTGTGTGAAGATGCGTGTATGCAATCCCCTGGCATGTGTTACTGTGTGCAGATGCGTGTATCTAATCCTTCTGCATATGGAACTGTGTGCAGGTGCACGTATCTAATCCTTCAGTGTGTGGAACTGTGTGCAGAAGCGCGTATTTAATCCTCTGGTGTGTGGGACTGTGTCCAATTTTGCACTGGTGTATTTTGTATGTGGTTTGTGTGTATGTCTTTAAGCGTCATGTGATTATGTGTATCTCATTTTGGATATCGGTGAAAAACCTGTGATCAGTTGTTATGGATACCTGGAGTAAAGCTGTATCTAATCCTTCCCTGTGTAGTACTGTGTTTAGACGCAAGTATCTAATCCTTGTTGGTGTGGTACTGTGTGCAGATGCACATATCTAATCCTCCGGCGTGTGGTACTGTGTGCAGATGTGTGTATCTAATCCTCCCCCGTGTGGCATTGTGTGAAGAGGCACGTATCTAATCCTCCGGTAAGTGAAACTGTGTGCAGACGTGCATATCTAATCTTACGGCATGTGGTACTATGTGCAGACGCGCGTACCTAATCCTCTGGCGTGTGGTACTGTATGCAGACAGGTGTATCTAATCCTCTGGCATGAGGTACTGTGTGCAGATGCACATATCTAATCCTCCCCCGTGTGGTACTGTGTGCTGAGACGCGTATCTAATTATCTGGCATGTGGTACTGTGTGCAGAGGCATGTATCTAATCCTCCAAAGTGTGGTACTGTGTTCAGACGCACGTATCTAATCCTCCCATGTGTGGTATTGTGTGAAGAGGCGCGTATCTAATCCTACGGCATGTGGAACTGTGTGTAGAGGCACGTATATAATCCTACAGCATGTGGTACTGTATGCAAACGCGTGTATCTAATCCTATGGCGTGTACAACTGTGTGAAGATGTGCGTATCTAATCGTCTGACATGTGGAACTGTAAGCAGACGCGCGTATCTAATCCTACGGCATGTGGTACTGTGTGCACACGTGCTTATCTAATCCTCTGGTGTGTGGAACTGTGTGCAGATGCGCGTATCTAATCCTCCCCTGTGTGGTATTGTGTGATGAGGCGTGTATCTAATCCTACGGCGAGTGGAACTGTGTGTAGACACGCATATCAAATCCTACGGCATGTGGTACTGTGTGCAGATGCGCGTATCTAATTCTTCCCTGTGTGGTACTGTGTGCTGATGCGCGTATCTAATTCTCTGGCTTGTGGTACTGTGTGCAGAGGCATGTATCTAATCCTCCAAAGTGTGGTACTGTATGCAGACACACGTATCTAATCCTCCCCTGTGTGGTACTGTGTGAAGAGGTGCGTATCTAATCCTACGGCATGTGGAACTGTGTGTAGATGCGCGTATTTAATCCTACAGCATGTGGTACTGTGTGCAGACGCGTGTATCTAATCCTCTCTGTGTGGTACTGTGTGCTGACACACGTATATAATTCTCTGGCTTGTGGTACTGTGTGCAGAGGCATGTATCTAATCCTCCCCTGTGTGGTATTGTGTGAAGAGGTGCGTATATAATCCTATGGCGTGTGGAACTGTGTGTAGACGCGCTTATCTAATCCTTCAGTGTGTGGAACTGTGTGCAGAAGTGCCTATCCAATCCTCTGGCATGTGGTACTGAGTGCAGATGCGTGTATCTAATCCTCCCCTGTGTGGTATTGTGTGAAGATGTGTGTATCTAATCCTCCCCCGGATGGTACTTTGTACAGACACACATATCTAATCCTTCAGTGTGTAGAACTGTGTGCAGACGTGCATATCTAATCCTCACAATGTGGTACTGTGTGCTGAGACGCGTATCTAATTCTCTGGCATGTGGTACTGTGTTCAGAGGCATATATCTAATCCTCCAAAGTGTGTTACTGTGTGCAGATGCGTGTATCCAATCCCCTGGCGTGTGTTACTGTGTGCAGATGCGTGTATCTAATCCTTCTGCATATGGAACTGTGTGCAGGTGCACGTATCTAATCCTTCAGTGTGTGGAACTGTGTGCAGAAGCGCGTATTTAATCCTCTGGTGTGTGGGACTGTGTGCCGACGCGTGTGTCTCATCCTCTGGCGTGTGATACTGTGTGCTGATCTGTGTATCTAATCCTCTGATGCGTGTATCTCAGTTATGCGTGACCAAACGACTGGACCGATCTTCACCAAATTTGGTCCAGAGATACTTCAGATATCCGGGAAGGTTGAATATGAGACTCCAACTCGCTCAGAAGTATCATTGCTGAGATACAGCATTCCCAACACAATGCTCCCCCTTAGCCAATACAAACCTGCAAGTCTTTCACTTATATTCCAACTGCAATACACACTGTCACTCCACATGCACAATCCAACTCTGATATCCAAACTGAGATACATGCATCAGAGGAACAACAGACAGTATCACGCCAGAGGATTAGATACACGCGTCTGCACACAGTTCCACATACTGAAGGATTAGATATGTGCGTTTGCACACAGTTCCACATGCTGAATGATTAGATACACGCATCTGCACACAGTACCACATGCTAGAGGATTGGCTACACGCATCTACACACAGTTGCACACACCAGAGGATTAGATAGGCGCGTCTGCACACAGTTCCACACGCTGAAGGATTAGATACGTCTGTCTGCACAAAGTACCACACAGGGGAGGATTAAATATGCACCTCTTCACACAATACTACACAGGGGAGGATTAGATATGCACATCTGCACAGAGTTCAACACGCTGGAGGATTAGATATGCATGTCTTCACACAGTACCATATACCGTAGGATTAGATACGCGTGTTTACACGCAGTTCCACACACCGTAGGATTAGATATGCACCTCTTCACACAATACCACACAGGGGAGGATTAGATACATGCCTCTGCACACAGTACCACACGCCAGAGAATTAGATATGTGTCTCATCACACAATACTACACGGGGGAGGATTAGATATGCGTGTCCACACACAGTACCACACGCCAGAGAATTGGATACGCGCGCCTGCACACAGTTCTACACGCCATAGGATTAGATACACGCGTCTGCACACAGTAGCACATTCTGTTGCATTAGATACGCGCTTCTGCACACAGTTTCACACGCCGGAGGATTGGATACATGCATCTGCACAAAGTACTATATGCCGGAGGATTGGATACACGCATCTGCACACCGTTCCACTCACCATAGGATTAAATATGCATGTCTGCACACAGTACCACATGCTGAAGGATTAGACAAGTATGTCTGCACAAAGTACCATGCGGGGGAGGATTAGAAATGCATCTCTTCAAACAATACACAGGGGAGGATTATATACACAAATCTGCACACAGTTCAACACGCCGAAGGATTGGATATGCATGTCTTCACATAGTACCATCGCCAGAGGATTAGATTACACACACTACCACATGGGGGAGGATTAGATACGCAGATCTGCACACAGTACCCTACCCAGAGGATTGGATACGCACATCTGTACACAGTTCCACACGCCAGAAGATTAGAAACACACATCTGCACACAATACCACATGCTGTAGTATTAGATACACGAGTCTGCACACAGTTCCACACACCAGAGGATTAGATACGCACATCTGCACACAGTACCACATCCCATAGAATTAGATACACACATCTGCACACATTTCTACATGCCAGAGGATTAGATATGCATGTCTGCATACATTACCACCCGCCGGGGGATTGGATAAATGTGTCTTCACACAATACCACACATCGGAGGATTAGATACACGCCACTGCACACAATATCACATGGGGAGGATTAGATACGTGCCTCTGCACACAGTACCAAACAACATAGGATTAGATACACACCTCTCCACCCAATACCACATGCCAGAGGATTAGATACGCGCCAATGCACACAATACCACATAGGTGAGGATTAGATACCTGCGTCTGCACACAGTACCACACGGGACATGATTAGACACATGCCTTTGCACAAAATACCACACGTTGGAGAATTACATACACACCTCAGCAAACAGTACCACACGCCCGAGGATTAGATATGCATGTCTGCACACAGTTTCACTTGCCAGAGGATTAGATAAGCGCCTCTTCACACAATACCACATGGAGGAAGATTAGATATGTGCATCTGCACACAGTACCACACCAACAAGGATTAGATACTTGCATCTACACACAGTCGCTACACGAGGAAGGATTAGATACGCACATCTGCACACAGTACAACACACCAGAGGATTAGATATTCGCATCTTCACACAATTCCACACACTGGAGGATTAGATACACGCCACTGCACTCAATACCATACGGATGAGGATTAGATACATGCCTCTGCACACAGTACTACACACCAAATGATTAGATACGCACATCTGCACACAGTTCCACACACCGGAGGATTAAATATGTGACTCTTCACACAATACCACACAAGGAGGATTAGATACGTGCCTCTGCACACAGTACCATACGCTGGAGGATTAGATATGTATCTCATCACACAGTACTATACGGGGGAGGATTAGATATGCGTGTCCACACACAGTACCACACACCAGAGAATTAGATACGCGCGCCTGCACACAGTTGTACACAGTTGTACACGCCATAGGATTAGATACACGCGTCTGCACACAGTACCACATGCCACAGGATTAGATACATGCATTTACACACAGTTCCACACGCCATAGGATTAGATAGGCACCTCTTCGCACAATACCACACGGCTCTGCACAGCTTTACTCCAGGTATCCATTACAACTGATCACAGGTTTTTTACTGATATCCAAAATGAGATACACATGATTACGTGACGCTTATGGACACACACAAACGACATACAAAATACACCAGTGCAAAATTGGACAATTCTTATGGGGCCACTACACAAACAAAAAATGTAATATACCCGTGCAAAGCTGGGTCCTTCTGCTAATACATTGATAAATATCAGCTCATTGTAACAGGAGGCACACCAGAGAAGGAAGGTGGGAACATTGCAAAGGATACTAGATTTTAATTTCCACAAATTAAAAACATGTTGTTTATAATATAGCGCATCTTAAAGAATATTCAGATTTATTTGGATAAAATAATACACAACAGCAAGTTATAAATGATGACAAAAAAAATTCTTACTTTCCAATTAAGGGTACGGAGTCTGGAAAATGTGTCTTGAAAAAGCCTAGTACTTCCTCTTCTTTGCAAAGTTTTTCAAAGTCTTCGAATGGCATGAATAGAGTACATGTAAAAGATTTGTCCTGTGGTGTAAAATTTATTTTTATTAACAACGAAATAAAAATTGTCCAATGCCTCCACATTATATTATTTCCTAAGAAAACCCTAATGTATGAAAAACAATGGCTGGTAGATGACATTGCTTTTGCCTTAGCATCCTCAGCAGAAAAGTATCAAACTTCAAAATTTGGAATAAGAACATATCAACAAAAATATCTTTTTTTTTCAAATAATGTATCCACTATATTCATATTTAGTATATTTTTATGTTAAATCATATCCATTATAAAAAATCTACATCGAATGGTGCCATTTTCTAGGGACAGAAATTGCACAGAGAGGAAATAAGTCTTGTTGGTAAAGAAATCCTCATCTCTCCCTCTCTCCTACCCCACCATATAACTTTCTCTGCGCAGCTCCTCACAAACCTGCAGACTTTCCGCCCCAGACACATACAACCCCCCCCCCGCACCCGCTCCTACCTACACCTGAAGTCCCTCTCCCTGCTCCTCCTTACTTCTGGAGACATATCTCCTAATCCTAGACCTCCCCAGCAACTCCCCACTGTCGGCCTTTTCCCCACACCTGGCGTTAGCGCACGGAACCCCCGAAATCTCAAACCAATCTCACTCCGCTGCAGTATGGAATGCCCGCTCCGTATGTAATAAACTTCCTACATCCACGACCTTTTCATTCTCAATGAATTTACATTTCTCGGTCTCACAGAAACATGGCTGACCCCCTCAGACACCGTCTCCCCCACCTCCCTCTCCTATGGAGGTCTGCAATTCTCACATACTCCTCGGCCCAACAATACCTGGTGGAGGTGTAGGCGTCCTCCTGTCTGACAAGTGCTCATTCGCCCCTATCCAAGCAATAGCTGCCCTCACCCTCCCCTCCTTTGAAGTGCACTCTGTTCGTATCTACTAACCCTCCAACCTACAACTGGCCGTCATATATCGACAGCCGGACCTACCGCTGCTTTCATCGACCACTTCACCACCTGACTCACACACTTCCTATCCACCGACACCCCCACCATCATCATGGGTGATTTCAACATCCCCATTAACACAGACCACCCCCCTGCTTCCAGCCTCCTGTCCCTCACCGAATCCTTTGGTCTCTCCTAATGGTCCTCCTCAGCCACCCACATAAAGGGGCACACGCTAGACCTCATATTCACCCGCCTCTGCTCCATATGCAGCCTCTCTAACTCTCCGTCCACGCTCTCTGACTGCAACCTGCTGACATTCTCTGCCCTCTCCTCTCCAATAGACACCCCAACCTCTAAGCCAACATGCCCTCGCAGGAACCTCAAGTGCTTTGACAACTGCACGCTCTCAGACTCTCTACTACCACTCGCTGATATATCCTCACTCCAGGACACAGATGCCGCTGCTGCCTTCTACAATACCACCATCACCTCAGCCCTTGATTCTGTGGCCCACAGAGCCCGACCGATCAGTAGACAACCCTGGCACACCGACCTGACTAAAAAACTGAGATGTGCCTCGCGGGTTGCAGAACGCCTCTGGAAGAAAAGCCACTCCAAGGAAGACTTCCTCAGTTACAAAGAGATAAAGATGTGCACCGAGCTGATCTGTCCACAATGAATACAGACTTAGCTTTCCAGCTACCAGGTTTAAAACAGCTGCAGTTTAAAATAATTCACCCCGTAGGGGAATAATACTAGAAAAAGAACAACCCAAATGATCACAGAGGATCAAAAAAACTGCGCTTAACCTGAAGTAACAATGAAGAATTTTTATTGACACACTAAAAAATTAAAAATTACACACGACGCTGATTTTGCAGCATTTCGGGGTGATTCCCCTTTTTCAAGTGTTACACACAGAGCAAGGTTGAACCTGTAGTTCAGAGGTCACTAAGACTACAATGCTCAAGAGTGGCTAGTACTGACACACTCTTGAGCATTGCAGTCCTAGTGACCTCTGAACTACAGGTTCAACCTTGCTCTGTGTGTAACACTTGAAAAAGGGGAATCACCCCGAAACGCTGCAAAATCAGCGTCGTGTGTAATTTTTAATTTTTTAGTGTGTCAATAAAAATTCTTCATTGTTACTTCAGGTTAAGCGCAGTTTTTTTGATCCTCTGTGATCATTTGGGTTGTTCTTTTTCAGTTACAAAGAGGCAGTTCTCACATTTAAGAATGCACTCACCTCCGCACAGCAGGTCTACTTCACTGCACTCTCTCACAACCCCAAACAGCTATTCTCCATCTTCAACTCCCTCCTCCCTCCTCTGACATCACTTATGTCAGCTGACGACTTTGCCTCTTATTTCAAAACTAAAATTGACACCATCAGAGACAGTCTCACCCTACACCCCCGACAACCCCTCTACCCAACTACTTGCTGCTCCCCATCCCTGACCTGTTTCCCCACTATCACTGATGAAAAACTCTCCTCCCTAATCTCCACGTCCCACCTCACCTCCTGCGCGCTTGACTCGATCAAGTCACATGTCATCCCCAAGCTCACTGAAGTCATTACTCCGGCCCTAACTAATCTCTTCAACCTATCCCTAGCCAATGGATCCTTCCCCTCTGCCTTCAAACATGTCACTGTCACTCCTACACTTAAGAAGCTGTCCCTCGACCCGTCCTCCCCAGCCAACTATCGTCCTATCTCACTGCTCCTGTTTGACTCAAAACTGCTTGAGCAACACGTCCACTCCGAACTCTCCTCCTATCTCTCGTCCAACCTGCTCTTTGACAGCCTTCAGTCAGGCTTCAGATGCCGGCACTCCACTGAAACTGCCCTAACAAAAGTCACCAATGACCTTCTAACCGCCAAAGCCAAGTGCCATTACTCTGTCTTCCTCCTCCTTGACCTCTCCTCTGCCTTTGACACAGTTGACCACTCCCTCCTGTTAGAAATTCTCTCATCCCTTGGCATCTCAGACCTGGCCCTTTCCTGGATCTCCTCATACCTCACTGACCGCACATTCAGCGTCTCCCACTCACACACCACCTCCTCACCACGCCGTCTCTCCATAGGTGTCCCCCAAGGCTCCGTCCTAGGACCCCTCCTGTTCTCCATCTACACCCTTGGCCTGGGCCAACTCATAGAATCTCATGGCTTTCAATACCATTGCTATGCCGATGACACCCAAATATACATCTCTGGACCAGACATTACCTCCCTGCTGGCCAGAGTTCCAGATTGCTTAGCGGCCGTAGCCTCCTTCCTTTCCTCCCGCTTTCTAAAACTGAACATGGAGAAAACGGAGTTCATCATTTTCACCCCACCCCGTATGGCCCCTCCACCTGACCCATCTATCAAAGTTAATGGAACCCCACTTTCCACAGTCCCAAAGGCACGATGTCTTGGGGTTACCCTGGACTCTGACCTATCCTTCAAGTCACACGTTCAAACCCTCAACACCTCCTGCCGCCTCCAGCTCAAGAACATCCATCTAATCCGCTCCTTACTCACCCCTGAAACTACCAAGATGCTCGTCCATGCCCTCATAATCTCCCGCTTAGACTACTGCAACAC
Source organism: Leptodactylus fuscus (assembly GCF_031893055.1). Classification (NCBI taxonomy): domain Eukaryota; kingdom Metazoa; phylum Chordata; class Amphibia; order Anura; family Leptodactylidae; genus Leptodactylus; species Leptodactylus fuscus. The sequence goes on along the minus strand of NC_134267.1, from coordinate 74,012,099 downwards.
AATTCTCCATGGACTCCAAGCAAACACCCTCGCCCCCCTCCAGTCCACCTTAAACTGCGCTGCCCGCTTAATTCACCTCACCCCCCGATCTTCATCGACTGCTCCCTTCTACCAGTCCCTCCACTGGCTACCTATAGCCCAGCGAATTGAGTTCAAGCTATTAATGTTAACATTCAAAGCGATCCACAACCTGGCCGCTCCGTATACTCTCTGAACTAATCTCCCACTACCTGCCCACACGTAACCTCAGATCCTCCAACGACCTCCTACTCCGCTCTTCTCTCATCCGCTCCTCACACAACCGCCTCCAAAATTTCTCCTGCGCATCCCCCATACTCTGGAACTCCTTACCAAGACACATAAGACTGATCCCTACAATCACAGGATTCAAGAAGGCCCTGAAAGCCCTGAATGGACCTATTCAGGAAGGCTTACAACCTCCTTCTGTCTCTACCCCCTTCCCCCATAGATTGTAAGCCTTCGCGGGCAGGGCCCTCTACCCCACCGTGCTAGTCGGTCACTGTTAGTATTATATCTACTTGTATATTTTGTGTATTGTATGTAAACCCCCAAATGTAAAGCACCATGGAATTAATGGTGCTATATAAATAAACAACAATAATAAATAATAAAAATCAAATACAGATAGATAGTGAGGATTTCAGTGAGGAAAAGACCAAAAAAGTAATTAATTAAAATCCACAAATTATAAATTGATAGTGAGTGTGTGAAGGTTGTATATATATGAATCACAAAAAACATTGTTATCCTTAAATATAACGCAGTATTATTAATTAAATTTGAAACTGGATACATAACAAGATGGCCTCTAAGGGGTGCTCAGGTGTAGCTTTCGACCATGTGGAGAATCACATGGTAAGAAGCTACGCCCACAGGAATGACATTCACAGAACCCACATGGCAAGAAGCCCCTCCCACAGGAAATGACATCAGAGAACTCACACGGCAAGAAGCTACATCACTTCCTGGAGGTAGCGCCCTGGAGCTAATGTCACAGGAGGCGGATACCTCGACCAACCAATCAGAGCTTGCTGTTTACTTCCTGTATGTGGATATAAAAATCTTGGTGCATAATAAAGTTCTATCTCTTTGTGTGCACTGTTCAGACTAAGAACAGACTGGCCCACCGGGGCACCGGGGAATCCCCCGGTGGGCCCCAGCCCCGACTATACTGCTGCTCATTATAATATAGCATAGGCAGGGGCCTGATCTTGATGATCATGGGCCGGATCGGGATGACTAGGGGACCGATCGGGGCCCTGACATTTCAATCGGGCCCCTGCCCAGGTCAGAGGCGGATTAGGTGAGGCACTGATTTTTTTTTCGTAAGAACCAGCGCAAGGAGAGCTGCCACTCTCCTTGCTCTTGTTCAGCCATCTACGTGTCAGCGTAGGCGGCGTGATGACGCCGCTTACACTGATACACAGACGTCCTGTGAAAGAAGAGGAAGCAGCAGCGCGCGGTCGGTCGGTCAGTATAAAAACCTTTTTTTGGTGTCATTTAACTGCCAGGCTAATACCCATGTATTTGGTGTCTGTTACCATCTATATATTTATTAATGCATATTATATACTGCTATAGTAAACTATATATATATATATACTAAAGGGAGGACCCGGCTTCGCACGGGTATATTACATTTTATGTTTGTGTAGTGGCCCCATAAGATTGTCCAATTTTGCACTGATGTATTTTGTATGTTGTTTCTGTGTATGTCCATAAGCGTCATGTGATTATGTGTATCTCATTTTGAATGTCAGTAAAAAACCTGTGATCAGTTGTTATGGATACCTGGAGTAAAGCTGTATCTAATCCTTCCCCGTGTAGTACTGTGTTTAGATGCAAGTATCCAATCCTTGTTGGTGTGGTACTTTGTGCAGATGCACATATCTAATCCTCCCCGTGTGGTATTGTGTGAAGAGGCGCATATCTAATCCTCCAGTAGGTGAAACTGTGTGCAGACGTGCGTATCTAATGACTCTGGCGTGTGGTACTGTGTGCAGATGCGCGTATCTAATACTCTGGCATGTGGTACTGTGTGCAGATGCGCATATCTAATCCTCCCCCATGTGGAACTGTGTGCTGAGACGCGTATCTAATTCTCTGGCATGTGATACTGTGTGCAGAGGCCTGTGTCTAATCCTCCAAAGTGTGGTACTGTGTTCAGATGCACGTATCTAATCCTCCCCTGTGTGGTATTGTGTGAAGAGGCGCGTATCTAATCCTATGGCGTGTGGAACTGTGTGTAGATGCGCGTATCTAATCCTACAGCATGTGGTACTGTATGCAGACGTGTGTATCTAATCCTATGGCGTGTACAACTGTGTGAAGATGCATGTATTTATTCCTCTGTGTGGATCTGTAAGTAAACGCACGTATGTAATCCTACGGCATGTGGTACTGTGTGCAGACCTGCTTATCCAATCCTCTGGTGTGTGGAACTGTGTGCAGATGCACGTATCCAATCCTCTGGCATGTGGTATTGTGTGCAGACGCATGTATCCAATCCCCCGGCATATGGTACTGTGTGCAGACGCGCGTATCTAATCCTCCGGCATGTGAAACTGTGTGCAGCCGCACGTATCTAATACTACGGCATGTGGTACAGTGTGCAGACGTGCGTTTCTAATCCTCCGGCGTATGGAACTTTGTGGAGATGTGCATATCCAATCCTCTGGCGTGTGGTACTGTGTGCAGATGCGCATATCTAATCCTTCCCCCTGTGATACTGTGTGTAGAAATGCGTATCTAATCCTCTGGCGGTGGTACTATGTGAAGACATGCGTATCTAATCCTCCAGCATGTTGAACTGTGTGCAGATGTGCGTATCTAATCCTCCCCTGTGTGGTACTTAGAGCAAACACACATATCTAATCCTTCAGCATGTGTAACTGTGTGCAGACGCACATATCTAATCCTCCCCTGTGTGGTATTGTGTGAAGAGGCGCGTATCTAATCCTACGGCATGTGGAACTGTGTGTAGATGTGGGTATCTAATCCTACGGAATTTGGTACTGTGTGCAGATGCGCTTATCTAATCCTCTGGCGTGTGGTACTGTGTGCAGACGCGCGTATTTAATCCTCTGGCGTGTGGTACTGTGTGCAGACGCGCGTATTTAATCCTCCCCTGTGTGGTATTATGTAAAGAGGCGCGTATCTAATCCTACGGTGTGTGGAACTGTGTGTAGAAGCACGTTTCTAATCCTACGGCATGTGGTACTGTGTGCAGACACGCGTATCTAATCCTACGGCATGTGGTACTGTGTGCAGACACGCGTATCTAATCCTACGGCATGTGGTACTGTGTGTAGACGCATGTATCTAATCCTATGGCGTGTACAACTGTGGGAAGACACGTGTATCTAATCCTCCCCTGTGTGGTATTGTGTGAAGAGGCGCGTATCTAATCCTACGGCATGTGGTACTGTGTGTAGACGCGCATATCTAATCCTCCCTCGTGTGGTACTGTGTGCAGACGCGCGTATCTAATCCTCCCCCGTGTGATACTGTGTGCTGAGACGTGTATCTAATTCTCTGGCTTGTGGTACTGTATGCAGAGGCATGTATCTAATCCTCCAAAGTGTGATACTGTGTGCACACACGTATCTAATCCTCCCCTGTGTGGTGTTGTGTGAAGAGGCGCGTATCTAATCCTTTGGCGTGTGGAACTATGTGTAGACGCGCGTATCTAATCCTACTGCATGTGGTACTGTGTGCAGACGCGTGTATCTAATCCTATGGCATGTACAACTGTATGCAGATGCGCGTATCTAATCCTCTGGAGTGTGGAACTGTGTGTAGACGCGTGTATCTAATCCTACGGCATGTGGTACTCTGTGCAGACGTGTGTATCTAATCCTATGGCGTGTACAAATGTGTGCAGACACGCGTATCTAATCCTCTGGAGTGTGAAACTGTGTGTAGACGCGCATATCTAATCCTACGGCATGTGTAATTGTGTGCAGACGCATGTATCTAATCCTATGGCGTGTACAACTGTGTGCAGACACGCGTATCTAATCCTTCGGCATGTGGTACTGTGTGCAGACGCGTGTATCTAATCCTCTGGCATGTACAACTGTGTGAAGACACGTGTATCTAATCCTCCCCTGTGTGATATTGTGTGAAGAGGCGCATATCTAATCCTACAGTGTGTGGAACTGTGTGTAGACGCGTGTATCCAATCCCCCGGCATGTGGTACTGTGTGCAGACGCGCGTATCTAATCCTATGGCATGTGGTACTGTGTGTAGACGCGTGTATCTAATCCTATGGCATGTGGTACTGTGTCTAGACGCGCATATCTAATCCTCCACCGTGTGGTACTATGTGTAGACGCGTGTATCTAATTCTCCCCTGTGTGGTATTGTGTGAAGAGGCACATATCTAATCCTTCGGCATGTGGAACTATGTGTAGATGCGCGTATCTAATCCTACTGCATGTGGTAATGTGTGCAGACGCGTGTATCTAATCCTATGGCGTGTACAACTGTGTGCAGACGCGCGTATCTAATCCTCTGGAGTGTGGGACTGTGTGTAGACGCGTGTATCTAATCCTAAGGCATGTGGTACTCTGTGCAGACGCGTCTATCTAATCCTATGGCGTGTACAAATGTGTGCAGACGCGCGTACCTAATCCTCTGGAGTGTGGAACTGGGTGTAGACGCCTGTATCTAATCCTTCGGCATGTGGAACCGTGTGCAGATACACGTATCAAATCCTTCAGTGTGTGGAACTGTGTGCAGAAGTGCGTATTTAATCCTCTGGTGTATGGGACTGTGTGCAGACCTGTGTATCTAATTCTACGGTATGTGGTATTGTGTGTAGACGCGCGTATCTAATCCTACGGCATGTGGTACTGTGTGCAGACGCGTGTATCTAATCCTATGGTGTGTACAACTGTGTGAAGACACGTGTATCTAATCCTCCCCTGTGTGGTATTGTTCAAAGAGGCGCGTATCTAATCCTACGGCATGTGGAACTGTGTGTAGATGCGCGTATCCAATCTCCCGGCATGTGGTACTGTGTGCAGACGCGCATATCTAATCCTGTGGCATGTGGTACTGTGTGTAGACGCGCGTATCTAATCCTCCCCTGTGTGATACTGTGTGCTGAGACGCATATCTAATTCTCTGGCTTGTGGTACTGTGTGCAGAGGCATGTATCTAATCCTCCAAAGTGTGGTTCTGTGTGCACACACACGTATCTAATCCTCCCCTGTGTGGTATTGTGTGAAGAGGTGAGTATCTAATCCTTCGGCGTGTGGAACTATGTGTAGACGCGCGTATCTAATCTTACTGCATGTGCTACTGTGTGTAGATGCCTGTATCTAATCCTTCGGCATGTGGAACCATGTGCAGATGCACGTATCAAATCCTTCAGTGTGTGGAACTGTGTGCAGAAGTGCGTATTTAATCCTCTGGTGTTTGGGTCTGTGTGCATACCCGTGTATCTAATACTTTGGCGTGTGATACTGTGTGCTGATCTGTGTATCTAATCCTCTGATGCGTGTATCTCAGTTTGGATATCAGTGTTGTATTGAGCATGTGGAGTGACCGTGTGTATTGCAGTTGGAATATGAGTGAAAGTCTTGCAGGTTTGTATTGGCTAAGGGGGGGGGGGCACTGTGTTTGGAATGCTGTATCTCAGCAAAAGTATGTCCGAGCGAATTGGAGTCTCATCTTAAACCTTCCCGGATATCTGAAGTATCTCTGTACCAAATTTGGTGAAGATCGGTCCAGTCGTTTGGTTCGCATTAGAGAACAGACGGACAGACAGACAGACAGACAGACAAGAATTCATTTTTATAATATAGAGATATATATATATACTAGAGGGAGGACCCGGCTTTGCACGGGTATATTACATTTTATGTTTGTGTAGTGGCCCCATAAGAAATGTCCAATTTTGCACTGGTGTATTTTGTATGTGGTTTGTGTGTATGTCCTTAAGCGTCATGTGATTATGTGTATCTCATTTTGGATATCGGTGAAAAACCTGTGATCAGTTGTTATGGATACCTGGAGTAAAGCTGTATCTAATCCTTCCCTGTGTAGTACTGTGTTTAGACGCAAGTATCTAATCCTTGTTGGTGTGGTACTGTGTGCAGATGCACATATCTAATCCTCCGGCGTGTGGTACTGTGTGCAGATGTGTGTATCTAATCCTCCCCCGTGTGGCATTGTGTGAAGAGGCACGTATCTAATCCTCCGGTAAGTGAAACTGTGTGCAGACGTGCATATCTAATCTTACGGCATGTGGTACTATGTGCAGACGCGCGTACCTAATCCTCTGGCGTGTGGTACTGTATGCAGACAGGTGTATCTAATCCTCTGGCATGAGGTACTGTGTGCAGATGCACATATCTAATCCTCCCCCGTGTGGTACTGTGTGCTGAGACGCGTATCTAATTATCTGGCATGTGGTACTGTGTGCAGAGGCATGTATCTAATCCTCCAAAGTGTGGTACTGTGTTCAGACGCACGTATCTAATCCTCCCATGTGTGGTATTGTGTGAAGAGGCGCGTATCTAATCCTACGGCATGTGGAACTGTGTGTAGAGGCACGTATATAATCCTACAGCATGTGGTACTGTATGCAAACGCGTGTATCTAATCCTATGGCGTGTACAACTGTGTGAAGATGTGCGTATCTAATCGTCTGACATGTGGAACTGTAAGCAGACGCGCGTATCTAATCCTACGGCATGTGGTACTGTGTGCACACATGCTTATCTAATCCTCTGGTGTGTGGAACTGTGTGCAGATGCGCGTATCTAATCCTCCCCTGTGTGGTATTGTGTGATGAGGCGTGTATCTAATCCTACGGCGAGTGGAACTGTGTGTAGACACGCATATCAAATCCTACGGCATGTGGTACTGTGTGCAGATGCGCGTATCTAATTCTTCCCTGTGTGGTACTGTGTGCTGATGCGCGTATCTAATTCTCTGGCTTGTGGTACTGTGTGCAGAGGCATGTATCTAATCCTCCAAAGTGTGGTACTGTATGCAGACACACGTATCTAATCCTCCCCTGTGTGGTACTGTGTGAAGAGGTGCGTATCTAATCCTACGGCATGTGGAACTGTGTGTAGATGCGCGGATCTAATCCTACAGCATGTGGTACTGTGTGCAGACGCGTGTATCTAATCCTCTCTGTGTGGTACTGTGTGCTGACACACGTATATAATTCTCTGGCTTGTGGTACTGTGTGCAGAGGCATGTATCTAATCCTCCCCTGTGTGGTATTGTGTGAAGAGGCATATATCTAATCCTACGGCATGTGGTACTGTGTGCAGACGCGCGTATCTAATCCTCTGGCGTGTGGTACTGTGTGCAGATGCGCATATCTAATCCTCTGGCATGTGGTACTGTGTGCAGATGTGCGTATCTGATCCTCCCCTGTGTGGTACTGTGTGCTGAGACATGTATGTAATTCTCTGGCTTGTGGTAATGTGTGCAGACACACGTATCTAATCCTCCAAAGTGTGGTACTGTGTGCAGACACACGTATCTAATCCTCCCCTGTGTGGTATTGTGTGAAGAGGTGCGTATCTAATCCTACGGCATGTGGAACTGTGTGTAGACGCCCGTATCTAATCCTTCGGCATGTGGAACTGTGTGCAGAAGCGCGTATTTAATCCTCTGGTTTGTGGGACTGTGTGCAGACCCGTGTATCTAATCCTCTGGCGTGTGATACTGTGAGCTGATCTGTGTATCTAATCCTCTGATGCGTGTATCTCAGTTTGGATATTAGTGTTGTATTGTGTATGTGGAGTGACCGTGTGTATTGCAGTTGGAATAAGAGTGAAAGACTTGCAGGTTTGTATTGGCTAAGGGGGGGCACTGTGTTTGGAATGCTGTATCTCAGCAACGGTACGTCCGAGCGAGTTGGAGTCTCATCTTAAACCTTCCCGGATATCTGAAGTATCTCTGTACCAAATTTGGTGAAGATCGGTCCAGTCGTTTGGTTCGCATTAGAGCACAGACAGACAGACAGAAATTCATTTTTATAATATAGGGAGATATATATATGTTTGTTCATTTTATCAATGCCTCCCCACAAGAATTTGAATCTCTGCCAGGTGCAATGCTCCAGACCTGGCTATGACAATGAGGCCCTACAGGTGTAGCCTCCCTGCACACTTAGTAGACTACATATAAGCTCAGAAGTGAAGCCTGAGCTTCATAGATCTAACTCTGGACTTTGATTTGAACAAGGTAATTATTTCCTTATTTTCTTTTTCAACTTATTAGATCACCTCTGCATGAGTGAGGTTTGATTCCAGAGCATTGGCACTAAACTTCACAGTTTGGTTTGTGTATATAATAAAACCCTTAGGCATGCCACTAAACATCTCCTTCGGTCTGTACACACAATATAACCAAATACTCACAATATCTCTACACAACGTTCATGTCTCCTAGCCACCATACAAAGGAGAAACATTTGCTATCAATCATGGTTACTAGCTTATATATGGTTTTTAATTTATTCTATTGATTTCAATGTATCCATTATTTTTATGTTTACTAGAGATGAGCGAACAGTGTTCTATCGAACACATGTTCGATCGGATATCACGCTGTTCGCCATGTTCGAATCGAATCGAACACCGCATGGTAAAGTGCGCCATTACTCGATTCCCCTCCCACCTTCCCTGGCGCCTTGTTTGCTCCAATAACAGCGCAGGGTAGGTGGGACAGGAACTACCCATTGGCTGCCGAAAACATGTGACCTCTGATTTAAAAGAACAGCGCCGCCCAGGTTCGCGTCATTCTGAGCTTGAAATTCACCGGGGACGGAGGTTTCCGGCCATTTAGCTAGGGATTAGATTCTGATAGGCAGGGATAGAATAGGATATGAAGGAGAAGACAGCCCACAGCTCTTGTAAGAGCTAAATTCCAGGGAGAAGCTTGTCAGTGTAACATGGCACTGACGGTCTCAATCGCCGCAACCCAGCTTTCCCAGGATCCTGAATGGAATACACTCACAGTGTATTCCCGTATACCCTATACACTCACCAGCCACTTTATTAGGTACACCATGCTAGTAACGGGTTGGACCCCCTTTTGCCTTCAGAACTGCCTCAATCCTTCGTGGCATAGATTCAACAAGGTGCTGGAAGCATTCCTCAGAGATTTTGGTCCATATTGACATGATGGCATCACACAGTTGCCGCAGATTTGTCGGCTGCACATCCATGATGCGAATCTCCCGTTCCACCACATCCCAAAGATGCTCTATTGGATTGAGATCTGGTGACTGTGGAGGCCATTGGAGTACAGTGAACTCATTGTCATGTTCAAGAAACCAGTCTGAGATGATTCCAGCTTTATGACATGGCGCATTATCCTGCTGAAAGTAGCCATCAGATGTTGGGTACATTGTGGTCATAAAGGGATGGACATGGTCAGCAACAATACTCAGGTAGGCTTTGGCGTTGCAACGATGCTCAATTGGTACCAAGGGGCCCAAAGAGTGCCAAGAAAATATTCCCCACACCATGACACCACCACCACCAGCCTGAACCGTTGATACAAGGCAGGATGGATCCATGCTTTCATGTTGTTGACGCCAAATTCTGACCCTACCATCCGAATGTCGCAGCAGAAATCGAGACTCATCAGACCAGGCAACGTTTTTCCAATCTTCAATTGTCCAATTTCGATGAGCTTGTGCAAATTGTAGCCTCAGTTTCCTGTTCTTAGCTGAAAGGAGTGGCACCCGGTGTGGTCTTCTGCTGCTGTAGCCCATCTGCCTCAAAGTTCGACGTACTGTGCATTCAGAGATGCTCTTCTGGCTACCTTGGTTGTAACAGGTGGCTATTTGAGTCACTGTTGCCTTTCTATCAGCTCGAACCAGTCTGGCCATTCTCCTCTGACCTCTGGCATCAACAACGCATTTCCGCCCACAGAACTGCCGCTCACTGGCTGTTTTTTCTTTTTCGGACCATTCTCTGTAAACCCTAGAGATGGTTGTGCGTGAAAATCCCAGTAGATCAGCAGTTTCTGAAATACTCAGACCAGCCCTTCTGGCACCAACAACCATGCCACGTTCAAAGGCACTCAAATCACCTTTCTTCCCCATACTGATGCTCGGTTTGAACTGCAGGAGATTGTCTTGACCATGTCTACATGCCTAAATGCACTGAGTTGCCGCCATGTGATTGGCTGATTAGAAATTAAGTGTTAACGAGCAGTTGGACAGGTGTACCTAATAAAGTGGCCGGTGAGTGTATATACCCCCGATCCACGTTCCAATGGTGTGCTCCCCCACCTTCATCCCAGAAACTAACTTCAATACACTGGAAGTCCCCTAGCAATAGAATTGGGGCTATATACACCCACAATTGTTGCTACTGGTATATAGTGCAATTTTCTGACTGGGAATTCAAAGACTATATTGGGGTTACGTGCACCCACAATTTTTGCTACTGGTATACAGTGCCATTTTCTGGCTGGGAATTCAAAGAATACATTGGGGTTACGTGCACCCACAATTTTTGCTACTGCCATATAGTGCCATTGTCTGACTGGGAATTCAAAGAATATATTGGGGTTACATGCACCCACAATTTTTGCTACTGGTATATAGTGCCATTTTCTGACTGGGAATTCAAAGACCATATTGGGGTTACGTGCACCCACAATTTTTGCTACTGGTATATAGTGCCATTTTCTGACTGGGAATTCAAAGACTATATTGGGGTTACGTGCACCCACAATTTTTGCTACTGGTATATAGTGCCATTTTCTGACTGGGAATTCAAAGAATATATTGGGGTTACGTGCACCCACAATTTTTGCTATTGGTATATAGTGCCATTTTCTGACTGGGAATTCAAAGACTATATTGGGGTTACGTGCACCCACAATTTTTGCTACTGGTATATACTGCCATTGTCTGACTGGGAATTCAAAGACTATATTGGAGTTACGTGCACCCACAATTTTTGCTACTGGTATATAGTGCCATTTTCTGACTGGGAATTCAAAGACTATATTGGAGTTACATGCACCCACAATTTTTGCTACTGGTATATAGTGCCATTTTCTGACTGGGAATTCAAAGACTATATTGGGGTTACGTGCACCCACAATTTTTGCTACTGGTATACAGTGCCATTTTCTGGCTGGGAATTCAAAGAATACATTGGGGTTACGTGCACCCACAATTTTTGCTACTGGTATATAGTGCAATTTTCTGACTGGGAATTCAAAGACTATATTGGGGTTACGTGCACCCACAATTTTTGCTACTGGTATATAGTGCCATTTTCTGACTGGGAATTCAAAGACTATATTGGAGTTACATGCACCCACAATTTTTGCTACTGTTATATAGTGCCATTTTCTGACTGGGGATTCAAAGAATATATTGGGTTTACATACACCCACAATTTTTGCTACTGGTATATAGTGCCATTTTCTGACTGGGAATTCAAAGAATATATTGGGGTTACGTGCACCCACAATTTTTGCTACTGGTATATAGTGCCATTTTCTGACTGGGAATTCAAAGACTATATTGGGGTTACATGCACCCACAATTTTTGCTACTGGTATATAGTGCAATTTTCTGAATGGGGATTCAAAGACTATATTGGGGTTACATGCACCCACAATTTTTGCTACTGGTATATAGTGCCATTTTCTGACTGGGAATTCAAAGAATATATTGGGGTTACGTGCACCCACAATTTTTGCTACTGGTATATAGTGCCATTGTCTGACTGGGAATTCAAAGAATATATTGGGGTTACATATAACTTCAATTCCAGGGAGAAGCTTGTCAGTGTAACGTGGCACTGACGGGCTCAATCGCCGCAACCCAGCTTTCCCAGGATCCTGAATGGAATACACTGACAGTGTATTCCCGTATACCCTATATATACCCCCGATCCACGTTCAAACGGTGTCCCCCCCCACCTTCACCCCAGAAACTAACTTCAATACACTGGAAGTCCCCTAGCAATAGAATTGGGGTTATATACACCCACAATTGTTGCTACTGGTATATAGTGCCATTTTCTGACTGGGAATTCAAAGATTTTATTGGGGTTACGTGCACCCACAATTTTTGCTACTGGTATATTGTGCCATTGTCTGACTGGGAATTCAAAGAATATATTGGGGTTACATGCACCCACAATTTTTGCTACTGGTATATAGTGCCATTTTCTGACTGGGAATTCAAAGACCATATTGGGGTTACGTGCACCCACAATTTTTGCTACTGGTATATAGTGCCATTTTCTGACTGGGAATTCAAAGACTATATTGGGGTTATGTGCACCCACAATTTTTGCTACTGGTATATAGTGCCATTTTCTGACTGGGAATTCAAAGAATATATTGGGGTTACGTGCACCCACAATTTTTGCTATTGGTATATAGTGCCATTTTCTGACTGGGAATTCAAAGACTATATTGGGGTTACGTGCACCCACAATTTTTGCTACTGGTATATAGTGCCATTGTCTGACTGGGAATTCAAAGACTATATTGGAGTTACGTGCACCCACAATTTTTGCTACTGGTATATAGTGCCATTTTCTGACTGGGAATTCAAAGACTATATTGGAGTTACATGCACCCACAATTTTTGCTACTGGTATATAGTGCCATTTTCTGACTGGGAATTCAAAGACTATATTGGGGTTACGTGCACCCACAATTTTTGCTACTGGTATATAGTGCAATTTTCTGACTGGGAATTCAAAGACTATATTGGGGTTACGTGCACCCACAATTTTTGCTACTGGTATATAGTGCCATTTTCTGACTGGGAATTCAAAGACTATATTGGAGTTACATGCACCCACAATTTTTGCTACTGGTATATAGTGCCATTTTCTGACTGGGGATTCAAAGAATATATTGGGTTTACATACACCCACAATTTTTGCTACTGGTATATAGTGCCATTTTCTGACTGGGAATTCAAAGAATATATTGGGGTTACGTCCACCCACAATTTTTGCTACTGGTATATAGTGCCATTTTCTGACTGGGAATTCAAAGACTATATAAGGGTTACATGCACCCACAATTTTTGCTACTGGTATATAGTGCAATTTTCTGAATGGGGATTCAAAGACTATATTGGGGTTACGTGCACCCACAATTTTTGCTACTGGTATATAGTGCCATTTTCTGACTGGGAATTCAAAGAATATATTGGGGTTACGTGCACCCACAATTTTTGCTACTGGTATATAGTGCCATTGTCTGACTGGGAATTCAAAGAATATATTGGGGTTACATATAACTTCAATTCCAGGGAGAAGCTTGTCAGTGTAACGTGGCACTGACGGGCTCAATCGCCGCAACCCAGCTTTCCCAGGATCCTGAATGGAATACACTGACAGTGTATTCCCGTATACCCTATATATACCCCCGATCCACGTTCAAACGGTGTCCCCCCCCCACCTTCACCCCAGAAACTAACTTCAATACACTGGAAGTCCCCTAGCAATAGAATTGGGGTTATATACACCCACAATTGTTGCTACTGGTATATAGTGCCATTTTCTGACTGGGAATTCAAAGATTTTATTGGGGTTACGTGCACCCACAATTTTTGCTACTGGTATATTGTGCCATTGTCTGACTGGGAATTCAAAGAATATATTGGGGTTACATGCACCCACAATTTTTGCTACTGGTATATAGTGCCATTTTCTGACGGGGAATTCAAAGAATATATTGGAGTTACGTGCACCCACAATTTTTGCTACTGCCATATAGTGCCATTGTCTGACTGGGAATTCAAAGAATATATTGGGGTTACAAATACCCTCAAGTCCTGCCACTGCCAAATAGTGCCAGTTTCTGACTGGGAATTCAAAGAATATATTGGGGTTACAAATACCCTCAAGTCTTGCTTCTGCCATATAGTGCCATTGTCTGACTGGGAATTCAAAGAATATATTGGGGTTACATGCATCCACAATTTTTGCTACTGGTATATAGTGCCATTTTCTGACTGGGAATTAAAAGAATATATTGGGGTTAAGTGCACCCACAATTTTTGCTATTGGTATATAGTGCCATTTTCTGACTGGGAATTCAAAGACTATATTGGGGTTACGTGCACCCACAATTTTTGCTACTGGTATATAGTGCCATTGTCTGACTGGGAATTCAAAGACTATATTGGGGTTACGTGCACCCACAATTTTTGCTACTGGTATATAGTGCCATTTTCTGACTGGGAATTCAAAGACTATATTGGGGTTACGTGCACCCACAATTTTTGCTACTGGTATATAGTGCCAGTTTCTGACTGGGAATTCAAAGAATATATTGGGGTTACGTGCACCCACAATTTTTGCTACTGGTATATAGTGCCAGTTTCTGACTGGGAATTCAAAGAATATATTGGGGTTACAAATACCCTCAAGTCTTGCTACTGCCATATAGTGCCATTTTCTGACTGGGAATTAAAAGAATATATTGGGGTTACATGCACCCACAATTTTTGCTACTGGTATATAGTGCCATTTTCTGACTGGGAATGCAAAGAATATATTGGGGTTACGTGCACCTACAATTTTTGCTACTGGTATATAGTGCCATTTTCTGACTGGGAATTCAAAGAATATATTGGGGTTACGTGCACCCACAATTTTTGCTACTGGTATATAGTGCAATTTTCTGACTGGGAATTCAAAGAATATATTGGAGTTACGTGTACCCACAATTTTTGCTACTGCCATATAGTGCCAGTTTCTGACTGGGAATTCAAAGAATATATTGGGGTTACAAATACCCTCAAGTCTTGCTACTGGTATATAGTGCCATTTTCTGACTGGTAATTCAAAGAATATATTGGGGTTACGTGCACCCACAATTTTTGCTACTGGTATATAGTGCCATTTTCTGACTGGGAGTTCAAAGAATATATTGGGGTTACATATAACTTCAATTACAGGGAGAAGGTTGTCAGTGTAACGTGGCACTGACGGGCTCAATCGCCGCATCCCAGCTTTCCCAGGATCCTGAATGGAATACACTGACAGTGTATTCCCGTACACCCTATATATACCGCCGATCCACGTTCAAACGGTGTGCCCCCCCACCTTCACCCCAGAAACTAACTTCAATACACTGGAAGTCCCCTAGCAATAGAATTGGGGCTATATACACCCACAATTGTTGCTACTGGTATATAGTGCCATTTTCTGACTGGGAATTCAAAGACTATATTGGGGTTACGTGCACCCACAATTTTTGCTACTGGTTTATAGTGCCATTTTCTGACTGGGAATTCAAAGACTATATTGGGGTTACATTCACCCACAATTTTTGCTACTGGTATATAGTGCCATTTTCTGACTGGGAATTCAAAGACTATATTGGGGTTATGTGCACCCACAATTTTTGCTACTGGTATATAGTGCCATTTTCTGACTGGGAATTCAAAGAATATATTGGGGTTACATATAACTTTAATTCCAGGGAGAAGCTTGTCAGTGTAACGTGGCACTGACGGGCTCAATCGCCGCAACCCAGCTTTCCCAGGATCCTGAATGGAATACACTGACAGTGTATTCCCGTATACCCTATATATACCCCCGATCCACGTTCAAACGGTGTGCCCCCCCCTTCACCCCAGAAACTAACTTCAATACACTGGAAGTCCCCTAGCAATAGAATTGGGGTTATAAACATCCACAATTGTTGCTGCTGGTATATAGTGCCATTTTCTGACTGGGAATTCAAAGACTATATTGGGGTTACGTGCACCCACAATTTTTGCTACTGGTATATAGTGCCATTTTCTGACTGGGATTTCAAAGACTATATTGGGGTTACTTGCACCCTCAATTTTTGCTACTGGTATATAGTGCCATTTTCTGACTGGGAATTCAAAGACTATATTGGGGTTACGTGCACCCACAATTTTTGCTACTGGTATATAGTGCCATTTTCTGACTGGGATTTCAAAGACTATATTGGGGTTACGTGCACCCTCAATTTTTGCTACTGGTATATAGTGCCATTTTCTGACTGGGAATTCAAAGACTATATTGGGGTTACATGCACCCTCAATTTTTGCTACGTGTATATAGTGCCATTTTCTGACTGGGAATTCAAAGACTATATTGGGGTTACATGCACCCACAATTTTTGCTACTGGTATATAGTGCCATTGTCTGACTGGGAATTCAAAGAATATATTGGGGTTACATGCACCCACAATTTTTGCTACTGGTATATGGTGCCATTTTCTGACTGGGAATTCAAAGAATATATTGGGGTTACAAATACCCTCAAGTCTTGCCATTGCCAAATAGTGCCATTTTCTGACTGGGAATTCAAAGACTATATTGGGGTTACATGCACCCACAATTTTTGCTACTGGTATATAGTGCAATTTTCTGACTGGGAATTCAAAGAATATATTGGGGTTACATGCACCCACAATTTTTGCTACTGGTATATAGTGCCATTTTCTGACTGGGAATTCAAAGAATATATTGGGGTTACGTGCACCCACAATTTTTGTTACTGGTATATAGTGCCATTGTCTGACTGGGAATTCAAAGAATATATTGGGGTTACAAATACCCTCAAGTCTTGCCACTGCCAAATAGTGCCAGTTTCTGACTGGGAATTCAAAGAATATATTGGGGTTACAAATACCCTCAAGTCTTGCTACTGCCATATAGTGCCAGTTTCTGACTGGGAATTCAAAGAATATATTGGGGTTACAAATACCCTTAAGTCTTGCCACTGCCATATAGTGCCAGTTTCTGACTGGGAATTCAAAGAATATATTGGGGTTACATACACCCACAATTGTTGCTACTGGTATATAGTGTCATTTTCTGCCTGGGAATTCAAAATGCGCAAGGCTCCTGGAAAGGGACGTGGACGAGGCCGTGGGCGAGGTCGGGGGAATGGTTCTGGGGAGCAAGTTAGCGGTGAAGCCACAGGGCGTCCCATGCCTACTCCTGTGGGGCAGCAAGCATTGCGCCGCTCCACAGTGCCAGGGTTGCTTGCCACATTAACTAAACTGCAGGGTACAAACCTTAGTAGGCCCGAGAACCAGGAACAGGTCTTGCAATGGCTGTCGGATAACGCTTACAGCACATTGTCCACCAGCCAGTCAGCCTCTGCCTCCTCTCCTCCTCTTACCCAACAGTCTTGTCCTCCTCCTCCCAAAATTCCCAATCTTCCCAGAACAATAACCCCAACTGTCCCTGCTCCCCAGAGCTGTTCTCCGCTCCTTTCATTGTCCCTCAACCTGCCCTTCCATTTCGCGATTCCACGGACCTAACAGACGAGCATCTGTTTCCAGATGCTCAAACACTGGAGTCTCCTCCATCTCCATTCAATTTGGTGGCGGATGACCAGCAACCCACCCTCATCGACGACGATGAGATGCAGTTGCCGTCAGGGCAGCCAGATGACATGCGCATTGTGCGGGAGGAGGAGATGAGACAGGAGTTGAAAGAGGAGGTGGTGGATGATGAGGACACTGACCCGACCTGGACAGGGGGGATGTCAAGCGGGGAAAGTAGTGTGGATGTTGAGGCAGGTGCAGCACCAAAAAGGGTAGCTAGAGGCAGAGGTCAGCAGCTTAGGCGAAGCCAGGCCACACCCGGAATTTCCCAAGATGTTCCAGTTCGTACCCAGCCCCGAAAACTCCCACCTCGAGGGCACGTTTCTCAAAGGTGTGGAGTTTTTTCAAGGAATGCGCCGAGGACAGATATAGTGTTGTCTGCACAATTTGCCTCTCGAAATTGATTAGGGGCTCTGAGAAGAGCAACCTGTCCACCACTTCAATGCGCCGTCATTTGGAATCCAAGCACTGGAATCAGTAGCAGACAGCAACGGCAGGACAAAGGCCGCCCGCCGTTCACGCCTCTGCCTCTGCCACTGCTCACAGTGCTGGTGATGCACTCCAGAGGACAAGCCAGGACATCACTTCATCTGCCTCCGCCACTTTGTTGACTTCTTCCTCATCCTCCCCTGTTCCTGTCTTATCTCCTTCTCCTGCACCATCAAAGGCACCATCAGGCGCTTCTTTACAACAACCCACCATCTCTCAGACATTGGAGCGGCGGCAGAAATACACCGCTAACCACCCACATGCGCAAGCCTTGAACGCCAACATCGCTAAACTGCTGGCCCAGGAGATGTTGGCGTTCCGGCTTGTTGAAACTCCCGCCTTCCTGGACCTGATGGCAACTGCGGCACCTCGCTATGCCGTCCCTAGCCGTCACTACTTCTCCCGGTGTGCCGTCTCCGCCTTGCACCAGCACGTGTCACTCAACATCAGGCGGGCCCTTAGTTCCGCGCTTTGCACAAAGGTCCACTTGACCACCAACGCGTGGACAAGTGCATGCGGACAGGGACACTACATTTCACTGACGGCACACTGGGTGAATTTTGTTGAGGCTGGGACTGCTTCCCAAACTGGCCCGGTGTACCTTGTCTCCCCGCCTAACATTCCTGGCAGGGACACGAGAAGAACACCCTCCTCCTCCTCCTCCACCGCCTCCTCCTCCGCCACTGCCTCCTCCTCCGCTGTTAGATTGACCCCAGCGACGAGTTGGAAACGTTGCAGCACTGGCGTTGGTGGACATCAGCAGGCCGTGCTGAAGCTGATCAGCTTGGGGGACAGACAGCACACTGCCTCTGAGTTGAGGGATGCCCTCCTCCATGAGACGGCAATATGGTTAGAGCCGCTGCACCTGGGCCCAGGCATGGTCGTTTGTGATAACGGCCGGAACCTGGTAGCAGCTCTGGAGCTTGCCGGACTCCAACATGTTCCATGCCTGGCTCACGTCTTCAACCTAGTGGTGCAACGTTTCCTAAAGAGCTACCCAAATGTTCCGGAGCTACTGGTGAAAGTGCGGCACATGTACGCCCACTTTCGCAAGTCGACAGTAGCCGCTGCTAGCTTAAAATCTCTCCAGCCACAACACCGGCTTTTGTGCGTCGTCCCCTCACGCTGGAACTCAATGTTTCAGATGTTGAGTAGAGTGGTTGAGCAGCAGAGACCTTTAATGGAATACCAGCTACAAAACCCTAGGGTGCCACAAAGTCAGCTGCCTCAGTTTCTCATCCATGAGTGGCCATGGATGAGAGACCTTTGTGACATCCTACGGGTGTTTGAGGAGTCCACAAGGAGGGTGAGCTCTGAAGATGCGATGGTGAGCCTTACAATCCCGTTCTTGTGTGTTCTGAGAGAATCCCTGATTGACATCAGGGATAACTCAGATCACACAGAGGAGTCAGGGATAGCATCCGATCCGTCACAGCTGGAGAGTAGGTCCACACATCTGTCCGCTTCATCGCGTTTAATGGAGGAAGAGGAGGAGGAGGAGGAAGAAGAGCTGTCCGATGATGTGATGGTGATACAGGAGGCTTCCGGGCAACTTCGAAACGTCCCATTGTTGCAGCGCGGATAGGGTAGAAAGGGAGGATGAGGAGGAAATGGAGATTGAACTTTACGGTGGGGCCAGAGGAGTCATGCCAACTAACACTGTTGCAGACATGGCTGAGTTCATGTTGGGGTGCTTTACAACCGACAAGCGTATTGTCAAAATCATGGAGGACAACCAGTACTGAATCTTTGCTATCCTTGACCCCCGGTATAAAAACAACATCTCCTCTTTTATTCCGGTAGAGGGGAGGGCCAATCTCATCAATGCTTGCCACAAGCAATTGGTGCAGAATATGATGGAGATGTTTCCAGCATGTGACGTTGGCGGTAGAGAGGGCAGTTCCTCCAGTAGGCGGCCAAGTGCTCACCGGTCCACACAAACAAGGGGCACACTGTCTAAGGTCTGGGGACACCTTGATGGCACCCCCTCGCCAAAGTGCCGCCACTGAGGGTCCTAGTGTCACCAGGCGTGAGAAGTATAGGCGCATGTTGCGGGAATACCTTTCCGACCACAGCCCTTTCCCTCTGCGCCCTACACGTATTGGGTGTCGAAGTTGGACCTGTGGCTTGAACTTGCCCTATATGCCTTGGAGGTGCTGTCCTGTCCTGCCGCCAGCGTCCTATCTGAGAGGTTGTTCAGTGCAGCCAGTGGCATCATCACTGACAAACGCACCCGTCTGTCAGCTGAGAGTGCCGACCGACTCACTTTGATAAAAATGAACCACCACTGGATAGAGCCTTCATTTTTGTGCCCACCTGTGTAAAGCACCCCAACATGAAACTCCATGTCTGTGCTCAACCTCTCCAATTCCTCCGCATCCTCATACTCATCCACCATAAGCGTTGCACAATTCTGCTACTACTAGGCTCCCTCCACCCTGATTTTCCACAACTCTGCTGGTTAGAGGCTCCCTCCACCGTGATTTCCCACAACTCTGCTGGTTAGAGGCACCCTCCACCATGATTTCCCACAACTCTGCTGGTTAGAGGCTCTCTCCACCCTGATTTCCCACGACTCTGCTGTTAGAGGCACTCTCCACCCTGATTTCCCACGACTCTGCTGGTTAGAGGCTCTCTCCACCCTGGTTTCCCACGACTCTGCTGGTAAGATGCTCTCTCCACCCTGATTTCCCAAGACTCTGCTGGTTAGAGGCTCCCTCCACCCTGATTTCCCACGACTCTGCTAGTTAGAGGCTTCCTCCACCCTGATTTCCCACGACTCTGCTGTTAGAGGCACTCTCCACCCTGATTTCCCACGACTCTGCTGGTTAGAGGCTCTCTCCACCCTGGTTTCCCACGACTCTGCTGGTAAGATGCTCTCTCCACCCTGATTTCCCAAGACTCTGCTGGTTAGAGGCTCCCTCCACCCTGATTTGCCACGACTCTGCTAGTTAGAGGCTCTCTCCACCCTGATTTCCCACAACTCTGCTGGTTAGAGGCTCTCTCCACCCTGATTTCCCACAACTCTGCTGGTTAAAGGCTCCTTCCACCATGAATTTCCCCAAACTTGGCTGGTTAGAGGCTCCCTCCACCATGAATTTCCCCAAACTGGACTGGTTAGAGGCTCCCTCCACCATGAATTTCCCCAAACTGGGTTGGTTAGAGGCTCCCTCCACCATGAATTTCCCCAAACTGTGCTGGTTAGAGGCTCCCTCCACCATGAATTTCCCCCAAACTTGGCTGGTTAGAGGCACCCTCCACCATGAATTTCCCCAAACTGGGCTGGTTAGAGGCTCCTTCCACCATGAATTTCACAAAACTTGGCTGGTTAGAGGCTCCCTCCACCATGAATTTCCCCAAACTGGGCTGGTTAGAGATTCCCTCCACCACGAATTCCCCAAAATGGGCTGGTTAGAGGCTCCTTCCACCATGAATTTCACAAAACTGGGCTGGTTAGAGGCTCCTTCCACCACGAATTTCCCCAAACTGGGCTGGTTAGAGGCTCCTTCCACCATGAATTTCCCCAAACTTGGCTGGTTAGAGGCTCCTTCCACCATGAATTTCCCCAAAATGGGCTGGTTAGAGGCTCCCTCCACCATGAATTTCCCCAAACTGGGCTGGTTAGAGGCTCCTTCCACCATGAATTTCCCCAAACTGGGCTGGTTAGAGGCTCCTTCCACCATGAATTTCCCCAAACTTGGCTGGTTAGAGGCTCCTTCCACCATGAATTTCCCCAAACTGGGCTGGTTAGAGGTTCCCTCCACCACGAATTTCCCCAAACTGGGCTGGTTAGAGGCTCCTTCCACCATGAATTTCCCCAAACTGGGCTGGTTAGAGGCTCCCTCCACCACGAATTTCCCCAAACTGGGCTAGTTAGAGGCTCCCTCCACCATGAATTTCACAAAACTGGGCTGGTTAGAGGCTCCCTCTACCATGAATTTCCCTTAAACTTGGCTGGTTAGAGTCTCCCTCCACCATGAATTTCCCCAAACTGTGTTGGTTAGAGTCTCCTTCCACCATGAATTTCCCCAAACTGGGCTGGTTAGAGGCTCCCTCCACCATGAATTTCCCCAAACTGTGTTGGTTAGAGGCTCCCTCCACCATGAATTTCCCCAAACTTGGCTGGTTAGAGGCTCCCTCCACCATGAATTTCGCCAAACTTGGCTGGTTAGAGGCTCCTTTCACCATGAATTTCCCCAAACTGGGCTGGTTAGAGGTTCCCTCCACCACGAATTTCCCCAAACTGGGCTGGTTAGAGGCTCCTTCCACCATGAATTTCCCCAAATTGGGCTGGTTAGAGGCTCCCTCCACCACGAATTTCCCCAAAATTGGGCTAGTTAGAGGCTCCCTCCACCATGCATTTCACAAAACTGGGCTGGTTAGAGGCTCCCTCTACCATGAATTTCCCTTAAACTTGGCTGGTTAGAGTCTCCCTCCACCATGAATTTCCCCAAATTGTGTTGGTTAGAGTCTCCTTCCACCATGAATTTCCCCAAACTGGGCTGGTTAGAGGCTCCCTCCACCATGAATTTCCCCAAACTGGGCTGGTTAGAGGCTCCTTCCACCATGAATTTCACAAAACTTGGCTGGTTAGAGGCTCCCTCCACCATGAATTTCACAATACTGGACTGGTTAGAGGCTCCCTCCACCATGAATTTCCCCAAACTGTGCTGGTTAGAGGCTCCTTCCATCATGAATTTCCCCAAACTGTGCTGGTTAGAGGCTCCCTCCACCATGAATTTCCCCCAAACTTGGCTGGTTAGAGGTTCCTTCCACCATGAATTTCACAAAACTGGGCTGGTTAGAGGCTCCCTCCACCATGAATTTCCCCAAACTGGGCTGGTTAGAGATTTTCTCCACCACGAATTCCCCAAACTGGGCTGGTTAGAGACTCCTTCCACCATGAATTTCACAAAACTGGGCTGGTTAGAGGCGCCCTCCACCACGAATTTCCCCAAACTGGGCTGGTTAGAGGCTCCTTCCACCATGAATTTCCCCAAACTGTGTTGGTTAGAGGCTCCCTCCACCATGAATTTCCCCCAACCTTGGCTGGTTAGAGGCTCCCTCCACCATGAATTTCACAAAACTGGGTTGGTTAGATGCTCCCTCCACCATGAATTTCCCCAAACTGTGCTGGTTAGAGGCTCCTTCCATCATAAATTTTCCCGAACTGTGTTGGTGAGAGGCTCCCTCCACCACGAATTCCCCAAACTGGGCTGGTTAGAGACTCCTTCCACCATGAATTTCACAAAACTGGGCTGGTTAGAGGCTCCCTCCACCACGAATTTCCCCAAACTGGGCTGGTTAGAGGCTCCTTCCACCATGAATTTCCCCAAACTGTGTTGGTTAGAGGCTCCCTCCACCATGAATTTCCCCCAACCTTGGCTGGTTAGAGGCTCCCTCCACCATGAATTTCACAAAACTGGGTTGGTTAGATGCTCCCTCCACCATGAATTTCCCCAAACTGTGCTGGTTAGAGGCTCCTTCCATCATAAATTTTCCCAAACTGTGTTGGTGAGAGGCTCCCTCCACCATGAATTTCCCCCAAATTTGGCTAGTTAGAGGCTCCCTCCACCATGAATTTCCCCCAAACTTGGCAGGTTAGAGGTTCCTTGCACCACGAATTTCACAAAACTGGGCTGGATAGAGGCTCCCTCCACCATGAATTTCCCCAAACTGGGCTGGTTAGAGATTTTCTCCACCACGAATTCCCCAAACTGGGCTGGTTAGAGACTCCTTCCACCATGATTTTCACAAAACTGGGCTGGTTAGAGGCTCCCTCCACCACGAATTTCCCCAAACTGGGCTGGTTAGAGGCTCCTTCCACCATGAATTTCCCCAAACTGTGTTGGTTAGAGGCTCCCTCCACCATGAATTTCCCCCAACCTTGGCTGGTTAGAGGCTCCCTCCACCATGAATTTCACAAAACTGGGTTGGTTAGATGCTCCCTCCACCATGAATTTCCCCAAACTGTGCTGGTTAGAGGCTCCTTCCATCATAAATTTTCCCAAACTGTGTTGGTGAGAGGCTCCCTCCACCATGAATTTCCCCCAAATTTGGCTGGTTAGAGGCTCCCTCCACCATGAATTTCCCCCAAACTTGGCAGGTTAGAGGTTCCTTGCACCATGAATTTCACAAAACTGGGCTGGATAGAGGCTCCCTCCACCATGAATTTCCCCAAACTGGGCTGGTTAGAGATTCCCTCCACCACGAATTCCCCAAAATGGGCTGGTTAGAGGCTCCTTCCACCATGAATTTCCCCAAATTGGGCTGGTTAGAGGCTCCTTCCACCACGAATTTCCCCAAACTGGGCTGGTTAGAGGCTCCTTCCACCATGAATTTCCCCAAACTTGGCTGGTTAGAGGCTCCCTCCACCATGAATTTTACAAAACTGGGCTGGTTAGACGCTCCCTCCACCATGAATTTCCCCAAACTGTGTTGGTTAGAGGCTCCCTCCACCATGAATTTCCCCCAACCTTGGCTGGTTAGAGGCTCCCTACACCATATATTTCCCCAAACTGTGTTGGTTAGAGGCTCCTTCCACCATAAATTTCCCCAAACTGGGCTGGTTAGAGGTTCCCTCCACCACGAATTTCCCCAAACTGGGCTGGTTAGAGGTTCCTTCCACCATGAATTTCACAAAACTGGGCTGGTTAGAGGCTCCCTCCACCATGAATTTCCCCCAAACTTGGCTGGTTAGAGGTTCCTTCCACCATGAATTTCACAAAACTGGGCTGGTTAGAGGCTCCCTCCACCATGAATTTCCCCAAACTGGGCTGGTTAGAGATTTTCTCCACCACGAATTCCCCAAACTGGGCTGGTTAGAGACTCCTTCCACCATGAATTTCACAAAACTGGGCTGGTTAGAGGCGCCCTCCACCACGAATTTCCCCAAACTGGGCTGGTTAGAGGCTCCTTCCACCATGAATTTCCCCAAACTGTGTTGGTTAGAGGCTCCCTCCACCATGAATTTCCCCCAACCTTGGCTGGTTAGAGGCTCCCTCCACCATGAATTTCACAAAACTGGGTTGGTTAGATGCTCCCTCCACCATGAATTTCCCCAAACTGTGCTGGTTAGAGGCTCCTTCCATCATAAATTTTCCCGAACTGTGTTGGTGAGAGGCTCCCTCCACCACGAATTCCCCAAACTGGGCTGGTTAGAGACTCCTTCCACCATGAATTTCACAAAACTGGGCTGGTTAGAGGCTCCCTCCACCACGAATTTCCCCAAACTGGGCTGGTTAGAGGCTCCTTCCACCATGAATTTCCCCAAACTGTGTTGGTTAGAGGCTCCCTCCACCATGAATTTCCCCCAACCTTGGCTGGTTAGAGGCTCCCTCCACCATGAATTTCACAAAACTGGGTTGGTTAGATGCTCCCTCCACCATGAATTTCCCCAAACTGTGCTGGTTAGAGGCTCCTTCCATCATAAATTTTCCCAAACTGTGTTGGTGAGAGGCTCCCTCCACCATGAATTTCCCCCAAATTTGGCTAGTTAGAGGCTCCCTCCACCATGAATTTCCCCCAAACTTGGCAGGTTAGAGGTTCCTTGCACCACGAATTTCACAAAACTGGGCTGGATAGAGGCTCCCTCCACCATGAATTTCCCCAAACTGGGCTGGTTAGAGATTTTCTCCACCACGAATTCCCCAAACTGGGCTGGTTAGAGACTCCTTCCACCATGATTTTCACAAAACTGGGCTGGTTAGAGGCTCCCTCCACCACGAATTTCCCCAAACTGGGCTGGTTAGAGGCTCCTTCCACCATGAATTTCCCCAAACTGTGTTGGTTAGAGGCTCCCTCCACCATGAATTTCCCCCAACCTTGGCTGGTTAGAGGCTCCCTCCACCATGAATTTCACAAAACTGGGTTGGTTAGATGCTCCCCCCACCATGAATTTCCCCAAACTGTGCTGGTTAGAGGCTCCTTCCATCATAAATTTTCCCAAACTGTGTTGGTGAGAGGCTCCCTCCACCATGAATTTCCCCCAAATTTGGCTGGTTAGAGGCTCCCCTCCACCATGAATTTCCCCCAAACTTGGCAGGTTAGAGGTTCCTTGCACCATGAATTTCACAAAACTGGGCTGGATAGAGGCTCCCTCCACCATGAATTTCCCCAAACTGGGCTGGTTAGAGATTCCCTCCACCACGAATTCCCCAAAATGGGCTGGTTAGAGGCTCCTTCCACCATGAATTTCCCCAAACTTGGCTGGTTAGAGGCTCCCTCCACCATGAATTTTACAAAACTGGGCTGGTTAGACGCTCCCTCCACCATGAATTTCCCCAAACTGTGTTGGTTAGAGGCTCGCTCCACCATGAATTTCCCCCAACCTTGGCTGGTTAGAGGCTCCCTACACCATATATTTCCCCAAACTGTGTTGGTTAGAGGCTCCTTCCACCATAAATTTCCCCCAAACTGGGCTGGTTAGAGGTTCCCTCCACCACGAATTTCCCCAAACTGGGCTGGTTAGAGGTTCCTTCCACCATGAATTTCACAAAACTGGGGCTGGTTAGAGGCTCCCTCCACCATGAAGTTCCCCAAACTGTGTTGGTTAGAGGCTCCCTCCACCATGAATTTCCCCAAACTGGGCTAGTTAGAGGCTCCTTCCACCATGAATTTCCCCAAACTTGGCTGGTTAGAGGCTCCCTCCACCATGAATTTCGCCAAACTTGGCTGGTTAGAGGCTCCTTTCACCATGAATTTCCCCAAACTGGGCTGGTTAGAGGCTCCCTCCACCACGAATTTCCCCAAACTGGGCTGGTTAGAGGCTCCTTCCACCATGAATTTCCCCAAACTGGGCTGGTTAGAGGCTCCCTCCACCACGAATTTCCCCAAACTGGGCTAGTTAGAGGCTCCTTCCACCATGAATTTCCCCAAACTGGGCTGGTTAGAGGCTCCCTCCACCATGAATTTCCCCAAACTGGGCTGGTTAGAGGCTCCTTCCACCATGAATTTCACAAAACTTGGCTGGTTAGAGGCTCCCTCCACCATGAATTTCACAATACTGGACTGGTTAGAGGCTCCCTCCACCATGAATTTCCCCAAACTGTGCTGGTTAGAGGCTCCTTCCATCATGAATTTCCCCAAACTGTGCTGGTTAGAGGCTCCCTCCACCATGAATTTCCCCCAAACTTGGCTGGTTAGAGGCTCCCTCCACCATGAATTTCCCCCAAACTTGGCTGGTTAGAGGTTCCTTCCACCATGAATTTCCCCAAACTGTGCTGGTTAGAGGCTCCCTCCACCATGAATTTCCCCCAAACTTGGCTGGTTAGAGGCTCCCTCCACCATGAATTTCCCCCAAACTGGGCTGGTTAGAGGTTCCCTCCACCACGAATTTCCCCAAACTGGGCTGGTTAGAGGCTCCTTCCACCATGAATTTCCCCAAACTGGGCTGGTTAGAGGCTCCCTCCACCACGAATTTCCCCAAACTGGGCTAGTTAGAGGCTCCCTCCACCATGAATTTCCCCAAACTGGGCTGGTTAGAGGCTCCCTCCACCATGAATTTCCCCAAACTGGGCTGGTTAGAGGCTCCTTCCACCATGAATTTCACAAAACTTGGCTGGTTAGAGGCTCCCTCCACCATGAATTTTACAATACTGGACTGGTTAGAGGCTCCCTCCACCATGAATTTCCCCAAACTGTGTTGGTTAGAGTCTCCTTCCACCATGAATTTCCCCAAACTGGGCTGGTTAGAGGCTCCCTCCACCATGAATTTCCCCAAACTGTGTTGGTTAGAGGCTCCCTCCACCATGAATTTCCCCAAACTTGGCTGGTTAGAGGCTCCCTCCACCATGAATTTCGCCAAACTTGGCTGGTTAGAGGCTCCTTTCACCATGAATTTCCCCAAACTGGGCTGGTTAGAGGCTCCCTCCACCACGAATTTCCCCAAACTGGGCTGGTTAGAGGCTCCTTCCACCATGAATTTCCCCAAACTGGGCTGGTTAGAGGCTCCCTCCACCACGAATTTCCCCAAACTGGGCAAGTTAGAGGCTCCCTCCACCACGAATTTCCCCAAACTGGGCTAGTTAGAGGCTCCCTCCACCATGAATTTCACAAAACTGGGCTGGTTAGAGGCTCCCTCTACCATGAATTTCCCTTAAACTTGGCTGGTTAGAGTCTCCCTCCACCATGAATTTCCCCAAACTGTGTTGGTTAGAGTCTCCTTCCACCATGAATTTCCCCAAACTGGGCTGGTTAGAGGCTCCCTCCACCATGAATTTCCCCAAACTGGGCAGGTTAGAGGCTCCTTCCACCATGAATTTCACAAAACTTGGCTGGTTGGAGGCTCCCTCCACCATGAATTTCACAATACTGGACTGGTTAGAGGCTCCCTCCACCATGAATTTCCCCAAACTGTGCTGGTTAGAGGCTCCTTCCATCATGAATTTCCCCAAACTGTGCTGGTTAGAGGCTCCCTCCACCATGAATTTCCCCCAAACTTGGCTGGTTAGAGGTTCCTTCCACCATGAATTTCACAAAACTGGGCTGGTTAGAGGCTCCCTCCACCATGAATTTCCCCAAACTGGGCTGGTTAGAGATTTTCTCCACCACGAATTCCCCAAACTGGGCTGGTTAGAAGCTCCTTCCACCATGAATTTCACAAAACTGGGCTGGTTAGAGGCTCCCTCCACCACGAATTTCCCCAAACTGGGCTGGTTAGAGGCTCCTTCCACCATGAATTTCCCCAAACTGTGTTAGTTAGAGGCTCCCTCCACCATGAATTTCCCCCAACCTTGGCTGGTTAGAGGCTCCCTCCACCATGAATTTCACAAAACTGGGTTGGTTAGATGCTCCCTCCACCATGAATTTCTCCAAACTGTGCTGGTTAGAGGCTCCTTCCATCATAAATTTTCCCAAACTGTGTTGGTGAGAGGCTCCCACCACCATGAATTTCCCCCAAATTTGGCTGGTTAGAGGCTCCCTCCACCATGAATTTCCCCCAAACTTGGCAGGTTAGAGGTTCCTTGCACCATGAATTTCACAAAACTGGGCTGGATAGAGGCTCCCTCCACCATGAATTTCCCCAAACTGGGCTGGTTAGAGATTCCCTCCACCACGAATTCCCCAAAAATGGGCTGGTTAGAGGCTCCTTCCACCATGAATTTCCCCAAACTGGGCTGATTAGAGGCTCCTTCCACCACGAATTTCCCCAAACTGGGCTGGTTAGAGGCTCCTTCCACCATGAATTTCCCCAAACTTGGCTGGTTAGAGGCTCCTTCCACCATGAATTTCCCCAAACTGGGCTGGTTAGAGGCTCCCTCCACCACGAATTTCCCCAAACTGGGCTAGTTAGAGGCTCCCTCCACCATGAATTTCACAAAACTGGGCTGGTTAGAGGCTCCCTCTACCATGAATTTCCCTTAAACTTGGCTGGTTAGAGTCTCCCTCCACCATGAATTTCCCCAAACTGTGTTGGCTAGAGTCTCCTTCCACCATGAATTTCCCCCAAACTGGGCTGGTTAGAGGCTCCCTCCACCATGAATTTCCCCAAACTGGGCAGGTTAGAGGCTCCTTCCACCATGAATTTCACAAAACTTGGCTGGTTAGAGGCTCCCTCCACCATGAATTTCACAATACTGGACTGGTTAGAGGCTCCCTCCACCATGAATTTCCCCCAAACTGTGCTGGTTAGAGGCTCCTTCCATCATGAATTTCCCCAAACTGTGCTGGTTAGAGGCTCCCTCCACCATGAATTTCCCCCAAACTTGGCTGGTTAGAGGTTCCTTCCACCATGAATTTCACAAAACTGGGCTGGTTAGAGGCTCCCTTCACCATGAATTTCCCCAAACTGGGCTGGTTAGAGATTTTCTCCACCACGAATTCCCCAAACTGGGCTGGTTAGAGACTCCTTCCACCATGAATTTCACAAAACTGGGCTGGTTAGAGGCTCCCTCCACCACGAATTTCCCCAAACTGGGCTGGTTAGAGGCTCCTTCCACCATGAATTTCCCCAAACTGTGTTGGTTAGAGGCTCCCTCCACCATGAATTTCCCCCAAACTTGGCTGGTTAGAGGCTCCCTCCACCATGAATTTCCCCCAAAATTGGCTGGTTAGAGGTTCCTTCCACCATGAATTTCCCCAAACTGTGCTGGTTAGAGGCTCCCTCCACCATGAATTTCCCCCAAACTTGGCTGGTTAGAGGCTCCCTCCACAATGAATTTCCCCCAAACTGGGCTGGTTAGAGGTTCCCTCCACCACGAATTTCCCCAAACTGGGCTGGTTAGAGGCTCCTTCCACCATGAATTTCCCCAAACTGGGCTGGTTAGAGGCTCCCTCCACCACGAATTTCCCCCAAACTGGGCTAGTTAGAGGCTCCCTCCACCATGAATTTCCCCAAACTGGGCTGGTTAGAGGCTCCCTCCACCATGAATTTCCCCAAACTGGGCTGGTTAGAGGCTCCTTCCACCATGAATTTCACAAAACTTGGCTGGTTAGAGGCTCCCTCCACCATGAATTTTACAATACTGGACTGGTTAGAGGCTCCCTCCACCATGAATTTCCCCAAACTGTGTTGGTTAGAGTCTCCTTCCACCATGAATTTCCCCAAACTGGGCTGGTTAGAGGCTCCCTCCACCATGAATTTCCCCAAACTGTGTTGGTTAGAGGCTCCCTCCACCATGAATTTCCCCAAACTTGGCTGGTTAGAGGCTCCCTCCACCATGAATTTCGCCAAACTTGGCTGGTTAGAGGCTCCTTTCACCATGAATTTCCCCAAACTGGGCTGGTTAGAGGCTCCCTCCACCACGAATTTCCCCAAACTGGGCTGGTTAGACGCTCCTTCCACCATGAATTTCCCCAAACTGGGCTGGTTAGAGGCTCCCTCCACCACGAATTTCCCCAAACTGGGCTAGTTAGAGGCTCCCTCCACCACGAATTTCCCCAAACTGGGCTAGTTAGAGGCTCCCTCCACCATGAATTTCACAAAACTGGGCTGGTTAGAGGCTCCCTCTACCATGAATTTCCCTTAAACTTGGCTGGTTAGAGTCTCCCTCCACCATGAATTTCCCCAAACTGTGTTGGTTAGAGTCTCCTTCCACCATGAATTTCCCCAAACTGGGCTGGTTAGAGGCTCCCTCCACCATGAATTTCCCCAAACTGGGCAGGTTAGAGGCTCCTTCCACCATGAATTTCACAAAACTTGGCTGGTTGGAGGCTCCCTCCACCATGAATTTCACAATACTGGACTGGTTAGAGGCTCCCTCCACCATGAATTTCCCCAAACTGTGCTGGTTAGAGGCTCCTTCCATCATGAATTTCCCCAAACTGTGCTGGTTAGAGGCTCCCTCCACCATGAATTTCCCCCAAACTTGGCTGGTTAGAGGTTCCTTCCACCATGAATTTCACAAAACTGGGCTGGTTAGAGGCTCCCTCCACCATGAATTTCCCCAAACTGGGCTGGTTAGAGATTTTCTCCACCACGAATTCCCCAAACTGGGCTGGTTAGAGACTCCTTCCACCATGAATTTCACAAAACTGGGCTGGTTAGAGGCTCCCTCCACCACGAATTTCCCCAAACTGGGCTGGTTAGAGGCTCCTTCCACCATGAATTTCCCCAAACTGTGTTAGTTAGAGGCTCCCTCCACCATGAATTTCCCCCAACCTTGGCTGGTTAGAGGCTCCCTCCACCATGAATTTCACAAAACTGGGTTGGTTAGATGCTCCCTCCACCATGAATTTCTCCAAACTGTGCTGGTTAGAGGCTCCTTCCATCATAAATTTTCCCAAACTGTGTTGGTGAGAGGCTCCCTCCACCATGAATTTCCCCCAAATTTGGCTGGTTAGAGGCTCCCTCCACCATGAATTTCCCCCAAACTTGGCAGGTCAGAGGTTCCTTGCACCATGAATTTCACAAAACTGGGCTGGATAGAGGCTCCCTCCACCATGAATTTCCCCAAACTGGGCTGGTTAGAGATTCCCTCCACCACGAATTCCCCAAAATGGGCTGGTTAGAGGCTCCTTCCACCATGAATTTCCCCAAACTGGGCTGGTTAGAGGCTCCTTCCACCACGAATTTCCCCAAACTGGGCTGGTTAGAGGCTCCTTCCACCATGAATTTCCCCAAACTTGGCTGGTTAGAGGCTCCTTCCACCATGAATTTCCCCAAACTGGGCTGGTTAGAGGCTCCCTCCACCACGAATTTCCCCAAACTGGGCTAGTTAGAGGCTCCCTCCACCATGAATTTCACAAAACTGGGCTGGTTAGAGGCTCCCTCTACCATGAATTTCCCTTAAACTTGGCTGGTTAGAGTCTCCCTCCACCATGAATTTCCCCAAACTGTGTTGGCTAGAGTCTCCTTCCACCATGAATTTCCCCAAACTGGGCTGGTTAGAGGCTCCCTCCACCATGAATTTCCCCAAATTGGGCAGGTTAGAGGCTCCTTCCACCATGAATTTCACAAAACTTGGCTGGTTAGAGGCTCCCTCCACCATGAATTTCACAATACTGGACTGGTTAGAGGCTCCCTCCACCATGAATTTCCCCAAACTGTGCTGGTTAGAGGCTCCTTCCATCATGAATTTCCCCAAACTGTGCTGGTTAGAGGCTCCCTCCACCATGAATTTCCCCCAAACTTGGCTGGTTAGAGGTTCCTTCCACCATGAATTTCACAAAACTGGGCTGGTTAGAGGCTCCCTCCACCATGAATTTCCCCAAACTGGGCTGGTTAGAGATTTTCTCCACCACGAATTCCCCAAACTGGGCTGGTTAGAGACTCCTTCCACCATGAATTTCACAAAACTGGGCTGGTTAGAGGCTCCCTCCACCACGAATTTCCCCAAACTGGGCTGGTTAGAGGCTCCTTCCACCATGAATTTCCCCAAACTGTGTTGGTTAGAGGCTCCCTCCACCATGAATTTCCCCCAACCTTGGCTGGTTAGAGGCTCCCTCCACCATGAATTTCACAAAACTGGGTTGGTTAGATGCTCCCTCCACCATGAATTTCTCCAAACTGTGCTGGTTAGAGGCTCCTTCCATCATAAATTTTCCCAAACTGTGTTGGTGAGAGGCTCCCTCCACCATGAATTTCCCCCAAATTTGGCTGGTTAGAGGCTCCCTCCACCATGAATTTCCCCCAAACTTGGCAGGTTAGAGGTTCCTTGCACCATGAATTTCACAAAACTGGGCTGGATAGAGGCTCCCTCCACCATGAATTTCCCCAAACTGGGCTGGTTAGAGATTCCCTCCACCACGAATTCCCCAAAATGGGCTGGTTAGAGGCTCCTTCCACCATGAATTTCCCCAAACTGGGCTGGTTAGAGGCTCCTTCCACCACGAATTTCCCCAAACTGGGCTGGTTAGAGGCTCCTTCCACCATGAATTTCCCCAAACTTGGCTGGTTAGAGGCTCCTTCCACCATGAATTTCCCCAAACTGGGCTGGTTAGAGGCTCCCTCCACCACGAATTTCCCCAAACTGGGCTAGTTAGAGGCTCCCTCCACCATGAATTTCACAAAACTGGGCTGGTTAGAGGCTCCCTCTACCATGAATTTCCCTTAAACTTGGCTGGTTAGAGTCTCCCTCCACCATGAATTTCCCCAAACTGTGTTGGCTAGAGTCTCCTTCCACCATGAATTTCCCCAAACTGGGCTGGTTAGAGGCTCCCTCCACCATGAATTTCCCCAAACTGGGCAGGTTAGAGGCTCCTTCCACCATGAATTTCACAAAACTTGGCTGGTTAGAGGCTCCCTCCACCATGAATTTCACAATACTGGACTGGTTAGAGGCTCCCTCCACCATGAAATTCCCCAAACTGTGCTGGTTAGAGGCTCCTTCCATCATGAATTTCCCCAAACTGTGCTGGTTAGAGGCTCCCTCCACCATGAATTTCCCCCAAACTTGGCTGGTTAGAGGTTCCTTCCACCATGAATTTCACAAAACTGGGCTGGTTAGAGGCTCCCTCCACCATGAATTTCCCCAAACTGGGCTGGTTAGAGATTTTCTCCACCACGAATTCCCCAAACTGGGCTGGTTAGAGACTCCTTCCACCATGAATTTCACAAAACTGGGCTGGTTAGAGGCTCCCTCCACCACGAATTTCCCCAAACTGGGCTGGTTAGAGGCTCCTTCCACCATGAATTTCCCCAAACTGTGTTGGTTAGAGGCTCCCTCCACCATGAATTTCCCCCAACCTTGGCTGGTTAGAGGCTCCCTCCACCATGAATTTCACAAAACTGGGTTGGTTAGATGCTCCCTCCACCATGAATTTCTCCAAACTGTGCTGGTTAGAGGCTCCTTCCATCATAAATTTTCCCAAACTGTGTTGGTGAGAGGCTCCCTCCACCATGAATTTCCCCCAAATTTGGCTGGTTAGAGGCTCCCTCCACCATGAATTTCCCCCAAACTTGGCAGGTTAGAGGTTCCTTGCACCATGAATTTCACAAAACTGGGCTGGATAGAGGCTCCCTCCACCATGAATTTCCCCAAACTGGGCTGGTTAGAGATTCCCTCCACCACGAATTCCCCAAAATGGGCTGGTTAGAGGCTCCTTCCACCATGAATTTCCCCAAACTGGGCTGGTTAGAGGCTCCTTCCACCACGAATTTCCCCAAACTGGGCTGGTTAGAGGCTCCTTCCACCATGAATTTCCCCAAACTTGGCTGGTTAGAGGCTCCTTCCACCATGAATTTCCCCAAACTGGGCTGGTTAGAGGCTCCCTCCACCATGAATTTCCCCAAACTTGGCTGGTTAGAGGCTCCTTCCACCATGAATTTCCCCAAACTGGGCTGGTTAAAGGCTCCCTCCACCATGAATTTTACAAAACTGGGCTGGTTAGACGCTCCCTCCACCATGAATTTCCCCAAACTGTGTTGGTTAGAGGCTCCCTCCACCATGAATTTCCCCCAACCTTGGCTGGTTAGAGGTTCCCTACACCATATATTTCCCCAAACTATGTTGGATAGAGGCTCCTTCCACCATGAATTTCCCCAAACTGGGCTGGTTAGAGGTTCCCTCCACCACGAATTTCCCCAAACTGGGCTGGTTAGAGGCTCCTTCCACCATGAATTTCACAAAACTGGGCTGGTTAGAGGCTCCCTCCACCATGAATTTCCCCAAACTGGGCTGGTTAGAGGCTCCCTGCACCATGAATTTTACAAAACTGGGCTGGTTAGAGGCTCCCTCCACCATGAATTTCCCCAAACTGTGTTGGTTAGAGGCTCCCTCCACCATGAATTTCCCCCAACCTTGGCTGGTTAGAGGCTCCCTCCACCATGAATTTCGCCAAACTTGGCTGGTTAGAGGCTCCTTTCACCATGAATTTCCCCAAACTGGGCTGGTTAGAGGCTCCCTCCACCACGAATTTCCCCAAACTGGGCTGGTTAGAGGCTCCTTCCACCATGAATTTCCCCAAACTGTGTTGGTTAGAGGCTCCCTCCACCACGAATTTCCCCAAACTGGGCTAGTTAGAGGCTCCCTCCACCATGAACTTCCCCAAACTGGGCCGGTTAGAGGCTCCCTCCACCATGAATTTCCCCAAACTGGGCTGGTTAGAGGCTCCTTCCACCATGAATTTCACAAAACTTGGCAGGTTAGAGGCTCCCTCCACCATGAACTTCCCCAAACTGGGCCGGTTAGAGGCTCCCTCCACCATGAATTTCCCCAAACTGGGCTGGTTAGAGGCTCCTTCCACCATGAATTTCACAAAACTTGGCAGGTTAGAGGCTCCCTCCACCATGAATTTCCCCAAACTGTGCTGGTTAGAGGCTCCTTCCATCATGAATTTCCCCAAACTGTGCTGGTTAGAGGCTCCCTCCACCATGAATTTCCCCCAAACTTGGCTGGTTAGAGGCTCCCTCCACCATGAATTTCCCCCAAACTTGGCTGGTTAGAGGTTCCTTCCACCATGAATTTCCCCAAACTGTGCTGGTTAGAGGCTCCCTCCACCATGAATTTCCCCCAAACTTGGCTGGTTAGAGGCTCCCTCCACCATGAATTTCCCCCAAACTGGGCTGGTTAGAGGTTCCCTCCACCACGAATTTCCCCAAACTGGGCTGGTTAGAGGCTCCTTCCACCATGAATTTCACAAAACTGGGCTGGTTAGAGGCTCCCTCCACCATGAATTTCCCCAAACTGGGCTGGTTAGAGGCTCCCTGCACCATGAATTTCACAAAACTGGGCTGGTTAGAGGCTCCCTCCACCATGAATTTCCCCAAACTGTGTTGGTTAGAGGCTCCCTCCACCATGAATTTCCCCCAACCTTGGCTGGTTAGAGGTTCCCTACACCATATATTTCCCCAAACTATGTTGGATAGAGGCTCCTTCCACCATGAATTTCCCCAAACTGGGCTGGTTAGAGGTTCCCTCCACCACGAATTTCCCCAAACTGGGCTGGTTAGAGGCTCCTTCCACCATGAATTTCACAAAACTGGGCTGGTTAGAGGCTCCCTCCACCATGAATTTCCCCAAACTGGGCTGGTTAGAGGCTCCCTGCACCATGAATTTCACAAAACTGGGCTGGTTAGAGGCTCCCTGCACCATGAATTTCACAAAACTGGGCTGGTTAGAGGCTCCCTCCACCATGAATTTCCCCAAACTGTGTTGGTTAGAGGCTCCCTCCACCATGAATTTCCCCAAACTTGGCTGGTTAGAGGCTCCCTCCACCATGAATTTCGCCAAACTTGGCTGGTTAGAGGCTCCTTTCACCATGAATTTCCCCAAAATGGGCTGGTTAGAGATTCCCTCCACCACGAATTCCCCAAAATGGGCTGGTTAGAGGCTCCTTCCACCATGAATTTCCCCAAACTGGGCTGGTTAGAGGCTCCTTCCACCACGAATTTCCCCAAACTGGGCTGGTTAGAGGCTCCTTCCACCATGAATTTCCCCAAACTTGGCTGGTTAGAGGCTCCTTCCACCATGAATTTCCCCAAACTGGGCTGGTTAGAGGATCCCTCCACCATGAATTTCCCCAAACTTGGCTGGTTAGAGGCTCCTTCCACCATGAATTTCCCCAAACTGGGCTGGTTAGAGGCTCCCTCCACCATGAATTTCCCCAAACTGGGCTGGTTAGAGATTCCCTCCACCACGAATTCCCCAAAATGGGCTGGTTAGAGGCTCCTTCCACCATGAATTTCCCCAAACTGGGCTGGTTAGAGGCTCCTTCCACCACGAATTTCCCCAAACTGGGCTGGTTAGAGGCTCCTTCCACCATGAATTTCCCCAAACTTGGCTGGTTAGAGGCTCCTTCCACCATGAATTTCACAAAACTGGGCTGGTTAGAGGCTCCCTCCACCTTGAATTTCCCCAAACTGTGTTGGTTAGAGGCTCCCTCCACCATGAATTTCCCCAAACTGGGCTGGTTAGAGGCTCCTTCCACCATGAATTTCCCCAAACTGGGCTGGTTAGAGGCTCCCTCCACCACGAATTTCCCCAAACTGGGCTAGTTAGAGGCTCCCTCCACCATGAATTTCCCCAAACTGGGCTGGTTAGAGGCTCCCTCCACCATGAATTTCCCCAAACTGGGCTGGTTAGAGGCTCC
Source organism: Leptodactylus fuscus (assembly GCF_031893055.1). Taxonomy (NCBI): domain Eukaryota; kingdom Metazoa; phylum Chordata; class Amphibia; order Anura; family Leptodactylidae; genus Leptodactylus; species Leptodactylus fuscus. Next base: position 73,974,765 of record NC_134267.1, on the reverse strand, counting down.
TTCCACCATGAATTTCACAAAACTTGGCTGGTTAGAGGCTCCCTCCACCATGAATTTCACAATACTGGACTGGTTAGAGGCTCCCTCCACCATGAATTTCCCCAAACTGTGCTGGTTAGAGGCTCCTTCCATCATGAATTTCCCCAAACTGTGCTGGTTAGAGGCTCCCTCCACCATGAATTTCCCCCAAACTTGGCTGGTTAGAGGCTCCCTCCACCATGAATTTCCCCCAAACTTGGCTGGTTAGAGGTTCCTTCCACCATGAATTTCCCCAAACTGGGCTGGTTAGAGGCTCCTTCCACCATGAATTTCACAAAACTGGGCTGGTTAGAGGCTCCCTGCACCATGAATTTCACAAAACTGGGCTGGTTAGAGGCTCCCTCCACCATGAATTTCCCCAAACTGTGTTGGTTAGAGGCTCCCTCCACCATGAATTTCCCCAAACTTGGCTGGTTAGAGGCTCCCTCCACCATGAATTTCGCCAAACTTGGCTGGTTAGAGGCTCCTTTCACCATGAATTTCCCCAAACAGGGCTGGTTAGAGGCTCCCTCCACCACGAATTTCCCCAAACTGGGCTGGTTAGAGGCTCCTTCCACCATGAATTTCCCCAAACTGGGCTGGTTAGAGGCTCCTTCCACCATGAATTTCCCCAAACTGGGCTGGTTAGAGGCTCCCTCCACCATGAATTTCCCCAAACTGGGCTGGTTAGAGATTTTCTCCACCACGAATTCCCCAAACTGGGCTGGTTAGAGACTCCTTCCACCATGAATTTCACAAAACTGGGCTGGTTAGAGGCTCCCTCCACCACGAATTTCCCCAAACTGGGCTGGTTAGAGGCTCACTCCACCATGAATTTCCCCAAACTTGGCTGGTTAGAGGCTCCCTCCACCATGAATTTCCCCAAACTGTGCTGGTTAGAGGCTCCTTCCACCATGAATTTCCCCGAACTTGGCTGGTTAGAGTCTCCCTCCACCATGAATTTCCCCAAACTTGGCTGGTTAGAGGCTCCCTCCACTATGAATTTCCCCAAACTTGGCTGGTTAGAGGCTCCCTCCACCACGAATTTCCCCCAAACTTGGCTGGTTAGAGGCTCCTTCCACCATGAATTTCACAAAACTGGGCTGCTTAGAGACTCCCTCCACCATGAATTTCCCCAAACTGTGTTGGTTAGAGGCTCCCTCCACCATGAATTTCCCCAAACTTGGCTGGTTAGAGGCTCCCTCGACCATGAATTTCCCCAAACTTGGCTGGTTAGAGGCTCCCTCCACCATGAATTTCCCCAAACTTAACTGGTTAGAGGCTCCCTCCACCATGAATTTCCCCAAACTGGGCTGGTTAGAGGCTCCTTCCACCACGAATTTCCCCAAACTGGGCTGGTTAAAGGCTCCCTCCACCATGAATTGGTACAAACTGGGCTGGTTAGAGGCTCCCTCCACCATGAATTTCCCCAAACTGGGCTGGTTAGAGGCTCCTTCCACCATGAATTTCACAAAACTTGGCTGGTTAGAGGCTCCCTCCACCATGAATTTCACAAAACTGGGCTGGTTAGAGTCTCCCTCCACCATGAATTTCCCCAAACTGTGCTGGTTAGAGGCTCCTTCCATCATGAATTTCCCCAAACTGTGTTGGTTAGAGGCTCCTTCCACCATGAATTTCCACAAACTGGGCTGGTTAGAGGCTCCTTCCACCATGTATTTCCCCAAACTTGGCTGGTTAGAGGCTCCTTCCACCATGAATTTCACAAAACTGGGCTGGTTAGAGGCTCCTTCCACCATGAATTTCACAAAACTGGGCTGGTTAGAGGCTCCTTCCACCATGAATTTCCCCAAACTGGGCTGGATAGAGGCTCCCTCCACCATGAATTTCCCCAAACTTGGCTGGTTAGAGGCTCCCTCCACAATGAATTTCCCCAAACTTGGCTGGTTAGAGGCTCCCTCCACCATGAATTTCCCCAAACTGGGCTGGTTAGAGGCTCCCTCCACCACGAATTTCCCCAAACTGGGCTCGTTAGAAGCTCCCTCCACCATGAATTTCCCTAAACTTGGCTGGTTAGAGGCTCCCTCCACCATGAATTTCCCCAAACTGGGCTAGTTAGAGGCTCCCTCCACCATGAATTTCCCCAAACTGTGTTGGTTAGAGGCTCCTTCCACCATGAATTTCCCCAAACTGGGCTGGTTAGAGGCTCCCTCCACCATGAATTTCCCCAAACTGGACTGGTTAGAGGCTCCTTCCACCATGAATTTCCCCAAACTGGGCTGGTTAGAGGCTCCCTCCACCATGAATTTCCCCAAACTGGGCTGGATAGAGGCTCCCTCCACCATGAATTTCCCCAAACTGTGCTGTTTAGAGGCTCCTTCCATCATAAATTTCCCCAAACTGTGTTGGTGAGAGGCTCCCTCCACCATGAATTTCCCCCAAACTTGGCTGGTTAGAGGCTCCCTCCACCATGAATTTCCCCCAAACTGGGCTGGTTAGAGGCTCCTTCCACCATGAATTTCACAAAACTGGGCTGTTTAGAGGTTCCCTTCACCATGAATTTCCCCAAACTGGGCTGGTTAGATGTTCCCTCCACCACGAATTTCCCCAAACTGGGCTGGTTAGAGGCTCCTTCCATCATGAATTTCCCCAAACTGTGTTGGTTAGAGGCTCCTTCCACCATGAATTTCCACAAACTGGGCTGGTTAGAGGCTCCTTCCACCATGTATTTCCCCAAACTTGGCTGGTTAGAGGCTCCTTCCACCATGAATTTCACAAAACTGGGCCGGTTAGAGGCTCCCTCCACCACGAATTTCCCCAAACTGGGCTGGTTAGAGGTTCCCTCCACCACGAATTTCCCCAAACTGGGCTGGTTAGAGGCTCCTTCCACCATGAATTTCACAAAACTGGGCTGGTTAGAGGCTCCTTCCACCATGAATTTCCCCAAACTGGGCTGGATAGAGGCTCCCTCCACCATGAATTTCCCCAAACTTGGCTGGTTAGTGGCTCCCTCCACCATGAATTTCCCCAAAATGTGTTGGTTAGAGGCTCCCTCCACCATGAATTTCCCCAAACTGGGCTGGTTAGAGTCTCCCTCCACCACGAATTTCCCCAAACTGGGCTCGTTAGAAGCTCCCTCCACCATGAATTTCCCCAAACTTGGCTGGTTAGAGGCTCCCTCCACCATGAATTTCCCCAAACTGGGCTAGTTAGAGGCTCCCTCCACCATGAATTTCCCCAAACTGTGTTGGTTAGAGGCTCCTTCCACCATGAATTTCCCCAAACTGGGCTGGTTAGAGGCTCCCTCCACCATGAATTTCCCCAAACTGGACTGGTTAGAGGCTCCTTCCACCATGAATTTCCCCAAACTGGGCTGGTTAGAGGCTCCCTCCACCATGAATTTCCCCAAACTGGGCTGGATAGAGGCTCCCTCCACCATGAATTTCCCCAAACTGTGCTGGTTAGAGGCTCCTTCCATCATAAATTTCCCCAAACTGTGTTGGTGAGAGGCTCCCTCCACCATGAATTTCCCCCAAACTTGGCTGGTTAGAGGCTCCCTCCACCATGAATTTCCCCCAAACTTGGCTGGTTAGATGTTCCTTGCACCATGAATTTCACAAAACTGGGCTGGTTAGAGGCTCCCTTCACCATGAATTTCCCCAAACTGGGCTGGTTAGAGATTCCCTCCACCACGAATTCCCCAAACTGGGCTGGTTAGAGGCTCCTTCCACCATGAATTTCCCCAAACTGGGCTGGTTAGAGGCTCCTTCCACCACGAATTTCCCCAAACTGGGCTGGTTAGAGGCTCCTTCCACCATAAATTTCACAAAACTGGGCTGGTTAGAGGTTCCCTTCACCATGAATTTCCCCAAACTGGGCTGGTTAGATGTTCCCTCCACCACGAATTTCCCCAAACTGGGCTGGTTAGAGGCTCCTTCCACCATGAATTTCCCCAAACTGGGCTGGTTAGAGGCTCCCTCCACCATGAATTTCACAAATCTGGGCTGGTTAGAGGCTCCCTCCACCATGAATTTCCCCAAACTTGGCTGGTTAGAGGCTCCTTCCACCATGAATTTCCCCAAACTGGGCTGGCTAGAGGCTCCCTCCACCATGAATTTCACAAAACTGGGCTGGTTAGAGGCTCCCTCCACCATGAATTTCCCCAAACTTGGCTGGTTAGAGGCTCCCTCCACCATGAATTTCCCCAAACTTGGCTGGTTAGAGGCTCCCTCCACCATGAATTTCCCCAAACTTGGCTGGTTAGAGGCTCCCTCCACCATGAATTTCCCCAAACTGTGTTGGTTAGAGGCTCCTTCCACCATGAATTTCCCCAAACTGGGCTGGTTAGAGGCTCCCTCCACCATGAATTTCCCCAAACTTGGCTGGTTAGAGGCTCCCTCCACCATGAATTTCCCCAAACTTGGCTGGTTAGAGGCTCCCTCCACCATGAATTTCCCCAAACTTGGCTGGTTAGAGGCTCCCTCCACCATGAATTTCCCCAAACTGGGCTGGTTAGAGGCTCCTTCCACCACGAATTTCCCCAAACTGGGCTGGTTAGAGGCTCTCTCCACCATGAATTTCCCCAAACTGGGCTGGTTAGAGGCTCCCTCCACCATGAATTTCCCCAAACTGGGCTGGTTAGAGGCTCCTTCCACCATGAATTTCACAAAACTTGGCTGGTTAGAGGCTCCCTCCACCATGAATTTCACAAAACTGGGCTGGTTAGAGTCTCCCTCCACCATGAATTTCCCCAAACTGTGCTGGTTAGAGGCTCCTTCCATCATGAATTTCCCCAAACTGTGTTGGTTAGAGGCTCCTTCCACCATGAATTTCCACAAACTGGGCTGGTTAGAGGCTCCTTCCACCGTGTATTTTCCAAACTTGGCTGGTTAGAGGCTCCTTCCACCATGAATTTCACAAAACTGGGCTGGTTAGAGGCTCCCTCCACCATGAATTTCCCCAAACTGGGCTGGTTAGAGGTTCCCTCCACCACGAATTTCCCCAAACTGGGCTGGTTAGAGGCTCCTTCCACCATGAATTTCACAAAACTGGGCTGGTTAGAGGCTCCTTCCACCATGAATTTCCCCAAACTGGGCTGGATAGAGGCTCCCTCCACCATGAATTTCCCCAAACTTGGCTGGTTAGAGGCTCCCTCCACCATGAATTTCCCCAAACTGGGCTGGATAGAGGCTCCCTCCACCATGAATTTCCCCAAACTGTGCTGTTTAGAGGCTCCTTCCATCATAAATTTCCCCAAACTGTGTTGGTGAGAGGCTCCCTCCACCATGAATTTCCCCCAAACTTGGCTGGTTAGAGGCTCCCTCCACCATGAATTTCCCCCAAACTGGGCTGGTTAGAGGCTCCTTCCACCATGAATTTCACAAAACTGGGCTGTTTAGAGGTTCCCTTCACCATGAATTTCCCCAAACTGGGCTGGTTAGATGTTCCCTCCACCACGAATTTCCCCAAACTGGGCTGGTTAGAGGCTCCTTCCATCATGAATTTCCCCAAACTGTGTTGGTTAGAGGCTCCTTCCACCATGAATTTCCACAAACTGGGCTGGTTAGAGGCTCCTTCCACCATGTATTTCCCCAAACTTGGCTGGTTAGAGGCTCCTTCCACCATGAATTTCACAAAACTGGGCCGGTTAGAGGCTCCCTCCACCACGAATTTCCCCAAACTGGGCTGGTTAGAGGCTCCTTCCACCATGAATTTCACAAAACTGGGCTGGTTAGAGGCTCCTTCCACCATGAATTTCCCCAAACTGGGCTGGATAGAGGCTCCCTCCACCATGAATTTCCCCAAACTTGGCTGGTTAGTGGCTCCCTCCACCATGAATTTCCCCAAAATGTGTTGGTTAGAGGCTCCCTCCACCATGAATTTCCCCAAACTGGGCTGGTTAGAGGCTCCCTCCACCACGAATTTCCCCAAACTGGGCTCGTTAGAAGCTCCCTCCACCATGAATTTCCCCAAACTTGGCTGGTTAGAGGCTCCCTCCACCATGAATTTCCCCAAACTGGGCTAGTTAGAGGCTCCCTCCACCATGAATTTCCCCAAACTGTGTTGGTTAGAGGCTCCTTCCACCATGAATTTCCCCAAACTGGGCTGGTTAGAGGCTCCCTCCACCATGAATTTCCCCAAACTGGACTGGTTAGAGGCTCCTTCCACCATGAATTTCCCCAAACTGGGCTGGTTAGAGGCTCCCTCCACCATGAATTTCCCCAAACTGGGCTGGATAGAGGCTCCCTCCACCATGAATTTCCCCAAACTGTGCTGGTTAGAGGCTCCTTCCATCATAAATTTCCCCAAACTGTGTTGGTGAGAGGCTCCCTCCACCATGAATTTCCCCCAAACTTGGCTGGTTAGAGGCTCCCTCCACCATGAATTTCCCCCAAACTTGGCTGGTTAGATGTTCCTTGCACCATGAATTTCACAAAACTGGGCTGGTTAGAGGCTCCCTTCACCATGAATTTCCCCAAACTGGGCTGGTTAGAGATTCCCTCCACCACGAATTCCCCAAACTGGGCTGGTTAGAGGCTCCTTCCACCATGAATTTCCCCAAACTGGGCTGGTTAGAGGCTCCTTCCACCACGAATTTCCCCAAACTGGGCTGGTTAGAGGCTCCTTCCACCATAAATTTCACAAAACTGGGCTGGTTAGAGGTTCCCTTCACCATGAATTTCCCCAAACTGGGCTGGTTAGATGTTCCCTCCACCACGAATTTCCCCAAACTGGGCTGGTTAGAGGCTCCTTCCACCATGAATTTCCCCAAACTGGGCTGGTTAGAGGCTCCCTCCACCATGAATTTCACAAATCTGGGCTGGTTAGAGGCTCCCTCCACCATGAATTTCCCCAAACTTGGCTGGTTAGAGGCTCCTTCCACCATGAATTTCCCCAAACTGGGCTGGCTAGAGGCTCCCTCCACCATGAATTTCTCAAAACTGGGATGGTTTGAGGCTCCCTCCACCATGAATTTCCCCAAACTTGGCTGGTTAGAGGCTCCCTCCACCATGAATTTCCCCAAACTTGGCTGGTTAGAGGCTCCCTCCACCATGAATTTCCCCAAACTTGGCTGGTTAGAGGCTCCCTCCACCATGAATTTCCCCAAACTGTGTTGGTTAGAGGCTCCTTCCACCATGAATTTCCCCAAACTGGGCTGGTTAGAGGCTCCCTCCACCATGAATTTCCCCAAACTTGGCTGGTTAGAGGCTCCCTCCACCATGAATTTCCCCAAACTTGGCTGGTTAGAGGCTCCCTCCACCATGAATTTCCCCAAACTTGGCTGGTTAGAGGCTCCCTCCACCATGAATTTCCCCAAACTGGGCTGGTTAGAGGCTCCTTCCACCACGAATTTCCCCAAACTGGGCTGGTTAGAGGCTCTCTCCACCATGAATTTCCCCAAACTGGGCTGGTTAGAGGCTCCCTCCACCATGAATTTCCCCAAACTGGGCTGGTTAGAGGCTCCTTCCACCATGAATTTCACAAAACTTGGCTGGTTAGAGGCTCCCTCCACCATGAATTTCACAAAACTGGGCTGGTTAGAGTCTCCCTCCACCATGAATTTCCCCAAACTGTGCTGGTTAGAGGCTCCTTCCATCATGAATTTCCCCAAACTGTGTTGGTTAGAGGCTCCTTCCACCATGAATTTCCACAAACTGGGCTGGTTAGAGGCTCCTTCCACCGTGTATTTTCCAAACTTGGCTGGTTAGAGGCTCCTTCCACCATGAATTTCACAAAACTGGGCTGGTTAGAGGCTCCCTCCACCATGAATTTCCCCAAACTGGGCTGGTTAGAGGTTCCCTCCACCACGAATTTCCCCAAACTGGGCTGGTTAGAGGCTCCTTCCACCATGAATTTCACAAAACTGGGCTGGTTAGAGGCTCCTTCCACCATGAATTTCCCCAAACTGGGCTGGATAGAGGCTCCCTCCACCATGAATTTCCCCAAACTTGGCTGGTTAGAGGCTCCCTCCACCATGAATTACCCCAAACTGTGTTGGTTAGAGGTTCCCTCCACCATGAATTTCCCCAAACTGGGCTGGTTAGAGGCTCCCTCCACCACGAATTTCCCCAAACTGGGCTCGTTAGAAGCTCCCTCCACCATGAATTTCCCCAAACTTGGCTGGTTAGAGGCTCCCTCCACCATGAATTTCCCCAAACTGGGCTAGTTAGAGGCTCCCTCCACCATGAATTTCCCCAAACTTGGCTGGTTAGAGGCTCCCTCCACCATGAATTTCCCCAAACTGTGTTGGTTAGAGTCTCCTTCCACCATGAATTTCCCCAAACTGGGCTGGTTAGAGTCTCCCTCCACCATGAATTTCCACAAACTTCGCTGGTTAGAGGCTCCTTCCACCATGAATTTCCCCAAACTGGGCTGGCTAGAGGCTCCCTCCACCATGAATTTCACAAAACTGGGCTGGTTAGAGGCTCCCTCCACCATGAATTTCCCCAAACTGTGTTGGTTAGAGGCTCCCTCCACCATGAATTTCCCCAAACTTGGCTGGTTAGAGGCTCCCTCCACCATCAATTTCCCCAAACTGGGCTGGTTAGAGGCTCCCTCCACCATGAATTTCCCCAAACTGTGTTGGTTAGAGGCTCCTTCCACCATGAATTTCCCCAAACTGGGCTGGTTAGAGGCTCCCTCCACCATGAATTTCCCCAAACTGGGCTGGTTAGAGGCTCCTTCCACCATGAATTTCACAAAACTTGGCTGGTTAGAGGCTCCCTCCACCATGAATTTCCCCAAACTGGGCTGGTTAGAGGCTCCTTCCACCATGAATTTCACAAAACTTGGCTGGTTAGAGGCTCCCTCCACCATGAATTTCCCCAAACTGGGTTGGTTAGAGGCTCCTTCCACCATGAATTTCCCCAAACTGTGCTGGTTAGAGGCTCCTTCCATCATGAATGTCCCCAAACTGTGTTGGTTAGAGGCTCCCTCCACCATGAATTTCCCCCAAACTTGGCTGGTTAGAGGCTCCCTCCACCATGAATTTCCCCAAACTGGGCTGGTTAGAGGCTCCTTCCACCATGAATTTCCCCAAACTGGGCTGGTTAGAGGCTCCCTCCACCATGAATTTCCCCAAACTGGGCTGGTTAGAGATTCCCTCCACCACGAATTCCCCAAACTGGGCTGGTTAGAGGCTCCTTCCACCATGAATTTCACAAAACTGGGCTGGTTAGAGGCTCCCTCCAACACAAATTTCCCCAAACTGGGCTGGTTAGAGGCTCCTTCCACCATGAATTTCACAAAACTGGGCTGGTTAGAGGCTCCCTCCACCATGAATTTCCCCAAACTGGGCTGGTTATAGGCTCCCTCCACCATGAATTTCACAAAACTGGGCTGGTTAGAGGCTCCCTCCACCATGAATTTCCCCAGACTGTGTTGGTTAGAGGCTCCCTCCACCATGAATTTCCCCAAACTTGGCTGGTTAGAGGCTCCCTCCACCATGAATTTCCCCAAACTTGGCTGTTTAGAGGCTCCCTCCACCATGAATTTCCCCAAACTGTGCTGGTTAGAGGCTCCTTCCACCATGAATTTCCCCAAACTTGGCTTGTTAGAGGCTCCCTCCACCATGAATTTCCCCATACTGTGTTGGTTAGAGGCTCCCTCCACCATGAATTTCCCCAAACTGTGCTGGTTAGCGGCTCCTTTCACCATGAATTTCCCCAAACTGTGTTGGTTAGAGTCTCCCTCCACCATGAATTTCCCCAAACTGGGCTGGTTAGAGGCTCCCTCCACCATGAATTTCCCCAAACTTGGCTGGTTAGAGGCTCCCTCCACCATAAATTTCACAAAACTGGGCTGGTTAGAGGCTCCTTCCACCATGCATTTTCCCAAACTCTGCTGGTTTGGCTCAATCCACCCTGATTTTCAAAAGCAATGTTGGTGCCAATCTCAACTCACTACAAGGGCCAAATTCACTGCTGGTGACAAGCTTTCCTCACTCCAAGGGCCAAATACACATGTTTCCAGCTATTTTCCCACTTTGATAGAGGTTTTTTTGAATGTGGAAAGTGTGTAGTTGTTAGGCTGTGATGTTGGGGTAATAGAGGGTCTTTGGTGTGTTAGATGCCCCCAGACATGCTTCCCCTGCTGTCCCAGTGTCATTCCAGAGGTGTTGGCATCATTTCCTTTTGTGTCATAGTGGACTTGATGACCCTCCTGAGACGGATTTGGGTTTCCCCTTTAACGAGTATATGTTTCCCATATTCTATAATGGGGTTCGAAACCCGTTCGAACACTCGAACAGTGAGCGGCTGTTCGAATCGGATTTCGAACCTCGAACATTTTAGTGTTCGCTCATCTCTATTAATGATAGAATCCCTTTAAGACCTCATATGTCTCTGAGAGTGGAAATATAAAAAAGTTATGGGGTTTTAGAAGGAGAGGAGTGAAAAACAAAAATCAAAAAATGCTGTCGGCGGGAAGGGGTTAAACTGGAAAAGCTGAAGGGTGACATTAACCACTTACGGACCGCCCATAGACTATATACGTCCGGGAAGTGGTTGCCTAGTTCTGACAGGACGTACCTGTACGTCCAGTCAGAACACAGCAGCTGCACGGAGATTGTGAAGCTGCTTTCAATAGGAGCCGGCTGTAACTTCAGCCGGAGCTCCCAGAGAAAAGACAGGGCAGATTTATTACCTCCCCTGCCTTCTCGATTGCTGTGTATACAGCGCTCAATGAGCGCTGTATACACAGCTATGGACGCTGCCATAAATCAGCTGCCCTCTGACAGAGCAGAGTCTTACAAGAGCTGCTGGGTCCTACAGGACCCCAGATCAGCTCAGTAAGCTGTGTATACAGTGTGCAGGAGGCTGTATTTGTACTGCAACTGGGGTTAAATGTACCAGCCCCAGTTATAGGAGAAATCAGCCTCAAGTACAAAAAAAAAAAAAAAAGTGATCAGATGTACCCAAAGGTCTCTTATCACCTTATGGGGACACAATCTGGAAAAAAAATAATATAAAAATGTAATAAAAAAGCTAAAAAAATGTAAATAAAATAAATACGCTAATAAAACGCCGTTATTAATGGTTATAGCCCCACCCCCGACGACACCATACAAAATAAATATTACCATAACGGAGAGAAAAAACTATATTATAAAGTTTTTCAGTGTTATTAAATAAAAAAAAAAAAAAATTGAAAACCAGACACAATTTCCCTCCTATTTTGTTTATATTTTTCTGGATATAAAAAAAAATTAAAACACATTTGAAAATAGAAACAACATAAAAATAAAGCCCTATGTGTCCCCGAAAAAAGACGCAAATATTAGTTGACTGAGACATACGAGAAAAATGTTACAGACCTCAAAACCGCACATACAAAATAAACCTAAAAAGTTTCTGGTCCTGGACCACAAATTGGCCCGGTACTGAAGTGGTTAATCTATGGGTCAGCTGGAGAGTGACTTTAAACTGGCGCAGCTTGGGGGTGATCTTAAACACCAGGAGAGAGACTGTCTATATATTGTGGGGACAATTGGTGGGGAACCTTTTACTATGTGGACTTATAATATTAAGGTGACTATAGGAGCATTATCCTCTGTGGGGGCACAAAGAAAATGGATGAGAATGGGTGGGGTCAATGAACTAAATTTGCTGCGGCGCACACATTCTGTCCCTCTTTATTTCCTTTGAAATTTGGGAGATATTCAAAAACAGCTGTCAACAGATAATTGCCTGGTTTGGCTTACATCCTAGTAAGATTGCTAGATTTAAGAACACTGACATGCAGGATAACTACAGGTGTCACTTGAGACCTAGCTTTTATTTTTGGAAAGAACTGATATGATCATCAAAATTCTTAGCACAGCTACAGAAACTACTGCTTAGCACAGATACTTAGCAGAGAGAGAAAATAATGCATTTTTTAACCCCTTCCCGCCGATGGCATTTTTTGATTTTCGTTTTTCGTTTTTGACTCCCCTCCTTCTAAACCCCATAACTTTTTTATTTCTCCGCTCCCAGAGTCATATGAGGTCTTAATTTTTGCGGGACAATTTTTTCTTCATGATGCCACCATTAATTATTCTATATAATGTACTGGGAAGCAGGAAAAAAATTCAGAATGGGGTGGATTTGAAGAAAAAATGCATTTCTGCGACTTTCTTACGGGCTTTAGTTTTACGGCGTTCACTGTGCAGCCAAAATGACATGTCCCCTATATTCTGTGTTTCGGTACGGTTCCAGGGATACCAAATTTATATGGTTTTATTTACATTTTGACCCCTAAAAAAAATTCCAAAACGGTGTTAAAAAATTTTTTTTCTAAAAGTCGCCATATTCCGACGGCCGTAACTTTTTTTATACATAGGTGTACGGGGATGCATAGGGCGTCTTTTTTTGCGGGGCCGGGTGTACTTTTTAGCTCTACCATTTTCGGGAAATGTTATTGCTTTGATCACTTTTTATTCAAATTTTTATCAGAATTAAAACAGTGAAAAAACGGCGGTTTGGCACTTTTGACTATTTTTCCTGCTACGGCGTTTACCGAACAGGAAAAATATTTTTATAGATTTGTAGAGCGGGCGATTTCGGACGCGGGGATACCTAACATGTATGTGTTTCACAGTTTTTAACTACTTTTATATTTGTTCTAGGGAAAGGGGGGTGATTTGAACTTTTAATACTTTTTATATTTTTTTTTACTTTTTTTTTTATTATTTTTTTGCATTTATTAGACCCCCTAGGGGTGTTGAACCCCAGGGGGTCTGATCACTAATGCAATGCATTACAATGCTAATGCATTGCAATGCATTGCAAAAAATCATCATCTCTTTTGCAGGCTGTATACACCAGCCTGCAAAAGAGAGAATTTGCAGACTGGCTGGGAGCCCTTAACAAGGCTCCCGGCTGTCATGGCAACGGGGGGTCGGCCCTGGAGCATGCTCCAGGAGCCGGCGATCCCTGCCAAAATGGCGGCGCCCATTCGCCGCCGGGAAGATGGCGCCTCCGTCGCCTTTGACAGCAGCGCCGGAGGGGTTAATGCCTCCGATCGGTCCGGGGACCGATCGGAGGCATTAGAGCCGGTTGTCTACTGCTTAAAGCAGTAGACACCCGGCGGCTATGACGGCCGCCCGGCTCCCGGGCGGTTGCCATAGTTACAGACCCGACACGCGCCGTACTATTACGGCGCATGTCGGGAAGGGGTTAAAAAGCATATTTAAAATATCAAAATTTAAGCATATACAGTGGGGCAAAAAAGTATTTAGTCAGTCACCAATAGTGGAAGTTCCACCACTTAAAAAGATGAGAGGCGTCTGTAATTTACATCATAGGTAGACCTCAACTATGAGAGACAAAATGAGAAAACAAATCCAGAAAATCACATTGTCCGATTTTGTAAGAATTTATTTGCAAATTATGGTGGAAAATAAGTATTTGGTCACCTACAAACAATCAAGATTTCTGGCTCTCACAGACGTGTAACTTCTTCTTTAAGAGTCTCCTCTTTCCTCCACTCATTACCTGTAGTAATGGCACCTGTTTAAACTTATCAGTATAAAAAGACACCTGTGCACACCCTCAAACAGTCAGACTCCAAACTCCACTATGGTGAAGACCAAAGAGGTGTCAAAGGACACCAGAAACAAAATTGTAGCCCTGCACCAGGCTGGGAAGACTGAATCTGCAATAGGCAACCAGCTTGGATTGAAGAAATCAACTGTGGGAGCAATAATTAGAAAATGGAAGACATACAAGACCACTGATAATCTCCCTCGATCTGGGGCTCCACGCAAAATCTCACCCCGTGGGGTCAAAATGATCACAAGAACGGTGAGCAAAAATCCCAGAACCACGCGGGGGGACCTAGTGAATGAACTGCAGAGAGCTGGGACCAATGTAACAAAGCCTACCATCAGTAACACACTACTCCGCCAGGGACTCAGATCCTGCAGTGCCAGACGTGTCCCACTGCTTAACTGGTTAAGGACCGGGCCCAAAAGTATGTTAAAGACCAGGCCTTTTTTTCAAAACTGACATGTGTCACTTTAAATGGCAATAACTTTGAGACGCTTTAACTTACACAAGTGATTTTGGGATTGTTTTCTCGTAACACATTATACTTCATGTTAGTGTTAAACACTAATCAATATTTTTGTATTTATTTATAAAAAAAAACTAGGATATTTGATGGAAATTTGAAAAAAATTGCAATTTTCAAAATGTGAAATTCTCTACTTTTCAGGCAGATAGTTATACCATCCAAATACATAAATAAATATTATCTCCCATATCTCTGCTTTATATTGGCATCATCTTTTGATTGTCTTTTAATTTATTTTGGACGTCACAAGGCTTACAAGTGTAACAGCGATTTTCCAGATTTACAAGAAAATTCCCCAAACCAATTTTTTAGGGACCACTTCAGTTCTGAAAGTAATTATAAAGGCGTATATAATAGAAACCCCCATAAATAACCCCATTTTCAAAACTACACCCCTCAAATTATTCAAAACAGCATTTGGGATGTTTGTTAACCCTTTAAGCATTTCATAAGAATAAAAATAATATGGCAGTGAAATTTAGACATTTCATTTTTTTTCACTAATACATTCATTTAGACCTAAAATTAACACATTCAAAAAGGGTTAAAGGAGAAAATGCATCTGACAGTTTATTGTGCAATTTCTCCCGTGCACAGAAATACCCCACATGTGGGTGTAAACTGATTTTTGGGCACACGGCAGTGCATGGAAGGGAAGGAGCGACACTGGGTGTTTGAACAACAGATTTTGCTGGAATAATTTTCAGGCACCATGCCTCATTTGCAGAGACCTTAGAGTACCAAAACAATGGAAACCCCCCAAAAAGTGACCCCATTTTAGAATCCACACCCCTCACAGAATTCATCAAGGGGTATAGTCAGCATTTTGACCCTACACTTGTTTCACAGATTTTACTAACATTGGGATGTGTAAATAAAAAATTACTAAAATGTCACTTTATCCCCAAAGTTTTCATTTTCACAAGGGGTTAAAGGAGTAAAAGCCCCCCAAAGCTTGTTAAACAATTTCTCCTGAACACGGCAATACCCCATATGTGGCCATAATCTGCTGTATGGGTACATGGCGGGGCTCAGAATGGAAGGAGCGCTATTTTGCTTTTGGATGGCAGATTTTGCTGGAGTTATTTTTAGGTGCCATGTCGCATTAGCAGAGCCCCTAGAGTACCAATACAGTGGAAACCCCCTAAAAGTGACCCCATTTGGGAAACTACACCCCCCACAGAACATATCAAAGGGTAGAGTGAGCATTTTGACCCTACAGCTGTTTCACAGATTTTATTAACATTGAGCCATGAAAATGAAAAATTACTTTTTTTCCAAAAAACTGTCAATTTAGCCCCAAATTTTTAATTTTCACAAGAGGATAAAGGAGAAAAAGCTCCCTAAAGTTCGTTACACAATTTCTCCTGAACACAGAAATGCCCCATATGTGCTAATAATCTGCTGTATGGGAACATGGCGGGGCTCAGAATGGAAAGAGCGCTATTTGGCTTTTGAAGGGCAGATTTTGCTGGAATATTTTTCAGGTGCCATGTCGCATTTGCAGAGCCCCTAAAGTACCAATACAGTGGAAACCCCCTAAAAGTGACCCCATTTTGGAAACTACACCCCTCATAGAATTTATCTAGGGGTAGAGTGAGTATTTTGGCCTCACAGGTGTTTCACAGATTTTATTAACATTGGGACATGAAAATGAAAAATTACTTTTTTTCCCAATAAATCGTCCATTTAGCGCCATAGTTTTAATTTTGCAAATAGTTTAAGAATTAAAAGCCCCCCACAGTTTGTTACACAATTTCTTCTGAACACGGCAATACCCCATATGTGGCCAAAATCTGCTGTATGGGTACATAGTGGGGTTCAGAATGGAAAGAGCGCTATTTGGATTTTGGAGGGAAGATGTTGCTGGAATAGTTTTCTGGTGCCATGTCGCATTTGCTGAGCCCCTAAAGTACCAATACAATGGAAACCCCTCAAAAGTGACCCCATTTTAGAAACTACCCATGTCCAGGAATGTATCAAGGGGTATTATCATTTTGAGCCTAAAATGCTTCCCAAAAATTAATGTACAAAATGAAAATTGAAATTTTTTAAAAATATGCCATTTCGGTGCCCAATACGTTGCACCCACTTTGTGTTGTCAGAGACCTGCACTCCTAAAACTATTAAGTGGGCCACCCGGGGGTCAAAAAATTATATATGTGGGTGTAAACTGCTGCTTGGGCACACAGCAGGGCTCAGAAGGGAAAGACCACTGTGCCTTTTAGCTTTTGGGGTACAGATTTAGAGGGACCCTCTGGGCACCATGTTGTTTTTGCAGAGCCCTGGAGGTGCCAGTAAACTGGAATTCACCAAGAAGTGACCCCATTTTGTAGGGGCAATTTTAGGGTCTCTGCAAATGTGACATGGTGTCCAAAAACGAAGAATCTAAATCTGCACTCCAAAAGCACATATTGCTCCTTCACATCTGCACCCTGCTGGGTACCCAAATAGCAGTGTATGCCCACATGCATGACACTGGTGTACCCCGGATAACGGACTTAATGCCATATGTGGGTAGAAATGGCTGTTTGGGCACAGCCGGGGACAGAAGGGAAGGAGTGCTATTTTGGTTTTTGGAGCACAGTTTGGTTCTTGGACGTCATGCCACTTTTGCAAAGCCCCTGAATTATCAATAAAATGGAATCCGCAGACATGTCACCCTATTTTGGACACTACCCCACTGATGGGATTTATCAAGTGGTGTAGCGAGAATTTTTAACCCATGAGTGTTGCATTTATTTAGTTTCCAGAAATGAAATCGCAACTGATAGAGATTTTCCAGAGATTCGCCATTTTAGTGCCCAATATGTTGTGCCCAACTTATGTCAGCAGAAATACACACTCCAAAAACTGGTAAGCGGGTATCCTGGGCACAACAGCTTTTAGAGCGTTCATCTCTGATACAAGGCGGGCACAACATATTATGCACTGAAATGACGGGTTCCTGGAAAAATGGTCATTTTCACCTCTCACAATCAGCTTCGTATTCATTTATGGATAATAAGTTATAGCAACACTTGGGGGTTAAAAATGCTCTTTGTACCCCTGGAGAAATCCTTCAGGGGTGTAGTTTCCAAAATAACGTCACATATCAGGGGATTCCACTTTACTGGCGTTTCAGCTCTGCAAAAGTGTCATGGTGACCAAAAACCAAACCGTCTGTGCTCCAAAAACCCAATAACCCTTCTGTGTCCAGCTGTGCCCTAATATCAGTTTATACCCACATATGACATTACGTCCGATATAACGGGTACACCAGTGTCATACATGTGTCATACATGTGGCATAAACTGCAGTTTGGGCACACCGCAGGGCACAGAAGGGAAGGAGCGTGATGCGGCTTTTGGAGCACAGATTTGGATGTTTGGTATCTGAACGCCATGCCATGTTTGTAGAGCCTGTAACGGTACCAGAAAAGTGCATTCTCCAAAGGAGTGACCTAATTTTGAAAACTGCACCCCTCAAAGAATTTATCAGGGGGTTTAGTGAGTATTAGTATCCCAGACGTGACTGCACAGCGGATGGCAAAGAGGGAATATGTAAGCTGTGCGGAGGACATTGCAAACACCAAATTCCCTACTATGTCCCCATAGCTCCTATGATTGGGGGAGTTGCTCTGGGGGTCACTTTGGGGGTCACTTCTGGTGTCTTTTCCCTCATAAGCTGTAAATCTGGGGTGTCCCCTGATATTCGCTCGCACAGCTTATATATTCCCTACATGACGCAGCCAGTCGTGTTCTAATGATTTGCCGATTTTGCGGGATTTTGTCTTCACATTGCTAGATGCTATATTTTCTTTATTTTTCTGGTGACGTGGCCATATAAGGGCTTGTTGTTTGCGGGATGAGATGCATTTTGTAATGACACCATTTTTGGGTGCCTACAACTTACTGAATACATTTTATTAACTCTTTCTTGCTGGATTTAAAAAAAAAAAAAAAAATCAATCCTGGCATTGAGTTTTACATTTTAAATTTTGCGCCATGCAGCACACAGTATAAGTAACATGTGTCCTTTATTTTGCGGGTCGGTACAGTTACGGTGATACCTCATTTATGTTATTTTTTTATGCAATACTAATTCTGCAGAACAAAAACACATTTGAGGACATAAATCATTGTTTTTTGCATCGCCATCTTCTGAGAGGCGTAACATTTTTAATTTTCGGTTGACAGTGTTGGTTGAGGGCTTATGTTTTGCGGGACAATGTGCACTTTTTATTGGCACTATTGTGGGGTGCATATGACTTTTTGATCACTTTTTATAGCATATTTTGTAGGATGAGATGGCAAAAAATCATTACTTCCGGCAAGTTTTTTCCGTTTTTTTTTTTTCGACGTTCATTGTGTACGTTAAATATTATTTCAGTTTTATTGTACAGGTTGTTACGGACGCGGCGATGCCAAATATGCATTGCTTTTTTTAATTTTTAGTGCTTTTTTTTTATATAATTCATTTTGTATAGAAAAAAAGGGATTTTTGGACTTTAGAACTTTATTACTTTTTTTGATACACTTTATTTTATTTTTTCACTTTTATTTTTTACTTTTTCATGTGTCCCTTTAGGACACTTGAATCAGTTGATGCTTTGATGAAAGCACCAACTGATTCTGTACAGTAGCAGACAGGACACGAACAGGACACGAGCCTGCTCGTGTCCTGTAAGCTACAGAGGAAGTGAGCTGTATCGCTCACTTCCTCCATCGCCTGGCAGGATCACCAGGTATGTGGGGGCTCCGGTAGTCTGGGGTCACTGGCCAGACCCCAGACTACCTTTTACTGATATCGGCACCCCCCGATCTCGTCGTGGAGGGTGCCGATCAGCTTCAATTGGCGGCGGATCCCTTTCGATCGCGCCGTGATGTTTCACGGCGCGATCGAAAGGGTTAACACGTCCAGTCGGACTCAGTTCCGACTGGATGTTATGGAGGAAGGGGTTAGGTGTTAGGTTAAGCCAGTACATGTCCAGGCCCATCTGAAGTTTGCTAGAGAGCATTTGGATGATCCAGAAGAGTATTGGGAGAATATCCTATGGTCTGATGAAACCAAACTGGAACTGTTTGGTAGAAACACAACTTTTCGTGTTTGGAGGAAAAAGAATACTGAGTTGCATCCATCAAACACCATACCTACTGTAAAGCATGGGGGTGGAAACATCATGCTTTGGGGCTGTTTCTCTGCAAAGAGGCCAGGACGACTGATCCGGGTACATGAAAGAATGAATGGGGCCATGTATCGTGAGATTTTGAGTGCAAACCTCCTTCCATCAGCAAGGGCATTGAAGATGAAACGTGGCTGGGTCTTTCAACATGACAATGATCCAAAGCACACCGCCAGGGCAACGAAGGAGTGGCTTTGTAAGAAGCATTTCAAAGTCCTGGAGTGACCTAGCCAGTCTCCAGATCTCAACCCTATAGAAAACCTTTGGAGGGAGTTGAAAGTCCGTGTTGCCAAGTGACTGCCCCAAAACATCACTGCTCTAGAGGAGATCTGCATGGAGGAATGGGCCAACATACCAACAACAGTGTGTGCCAACCTTGTGAAGACTTACAGAAAACGTTTGACCTCTGTCATTGCCAACAAAGGATATATAACAAAGTATTGAGATGAAATTTTGTTACTGACCAAATACTTATTTTCCACAATAATTTGCAAATAAATTCTTACAAAATCAGGCAATGTGATTTTCTGGATTTGTTTTCTCATTTTGTCTCTCATAGTTGAGGTCTACCTATGATGTAAATTACAGACGCCTCATCTTTTTAAGTGGTGGAACTTCCACTATTGGTGACTGACTAAATACTTTTTTGTCCCACTGTACTTTGTAGTTGAACAATACCTATACTTAAGGCTTGCTTAGATAATCAATTTTACTATAGGCATACTTTAGGCACTTATAACAAGAAAATTGGTCTTACCAAATTAGGTAATGCAATCATCATAAATGTATTTCTTGGCCAGATGTGCAAATAATTAGGTTCCATAGCAAACTGTAAAATAAAGATAAAAAATAAAAAAAAATCATCTAAACTGACTAAACATATTTCTCTGCACAATACAACACTGTAAAAGAGCATTTTCAAGTTAACACTTTAAGTTACATTTATGAAGCTGAAATCTATGATTCTGGCACTGCAAAGGGGTATAAAGTTATTGGTAGGCAAATGTTTGCTAAAAACTACATTTTGGGGCATTGTATGGCCCGCGGGCCACATCCAGCCCTCTACCTGTCTCTGACCGGCCTGCATAGGGTGTAGGATAAAGTTAGATGCTAAATAGCAAGTGAACAAAAGGATCTTTAGCTCACTAGGATATGATCATACTCTTTGGTGGGCGGAGCTATTTTTATTGAACATGACAGTGTGGTTGGTGTTACACAGATGTAGGGGGCAGTTAAACTGAAGGCAGATGGGGTGGGATATTAAACCGGAGTCAACTGGAGGAAAATATTAAATCATGGGGGTAGCTGACGTTTAATGCCCCTCCAACTACCCCCACTGTTTAATGTCCCCTCTGGTTGCCCCAGTTTAATTTCCCTCTCTAGTTTCTCCTTGTTTAAACTGGGGCATAAGGACTTAATACTTTGGGACATTTGGAGGGGAACATGGGGGCATGTAATCAGGGCCACACCTCTAATGAGGTGACGTGAGGCGGCCGCCTCTGGGCGGCAGTTTGGGAGGGGTGGCAGCCACGGGACTTTTTTTTTTCACCTAAACAGTATTAAAATTAAAGGACCTTTGATGATGTCAGTGATGAGGTTATCAAAGATCCTTTTGCAATTCGGCATCTATACAGGGACTGTGTTAGGAGAGGGGGGGGGGCAAACATCCTCAGGGGCCCTATATTTTCTCTTCCGTCAGGATTACATCAGCAGCAGACAAATCACTGCCATTTGCAGGGGCTGTCCATCGCTATTTGTAAAAGTTTCCCTGCACACATCAGCTTGCTGTGCCGCCCCTCCCCCTCAGCATCGGAGTGTGAGGGGAGAAGTCTATTGGAATGTCACAGCCAGGCAAAGCTGCACAGGATTTTCCTCCATGTCCTGTGCACCCAGCAATTCAGCCAAATGTAAGTATATGTTCTTGGGTAAAATATGTGTATATGTGTTTACATTCTGTGTCTTATATACTGTGTGAGTCCTGTATGTGTGTAGATAGGTGTGTGTGTATGTTGTATATGACTGTGTGTGAGTAGATGGGTATATGTGTAAGTATATACAACTATCTATTATATATTGTCTCTATCTATCTATCTATCTATCTCCAAAAAAGCAGGAGGCACACCAAAATTGTGAAAAAAGTGAAGGAGGTTTATTGCCTCATACTGCACGTTTCGGCTCAAAGAGCCTGTTTCAAGAATTACAACAGTGATCGTATGCAACTATATATAGCAGGGGTAGGCAACCTTTTTTGTTCGGCGTGCCGATTTAAATTAAAAATATCAAAGATGAGGTCCTCGGAGTGCCGGGCAATAATTGTAAAGCCGACGACACCTACACTAAAGTCATATAGCACAGGGGTGCTGTCATACTGTGATCCAAGTCACATGCGCTTACCACTATTTGCCTCGATACACATGTTCTTTTCCATTAGAAGCAATGTAAGTACATGCGTAACCCACAATTAGTGGTAATGTATGTGACTGGGAGCAGAGTGAGGTCATACCTGTAAAGAGCTGACACACAATGTACCTGTATGCTCCATCCAGTCCTCGGCTGTTAGTAACTTCAGTATTCTGTAAGGGAGCGTTCACACTACCGTCGGTGTCTGACAGCTAGTGTCCACTGCTAATGTCCGTACAAGATTTTGAACAGACATTAGCAGCGGACACTAGCTGTTGGACACAGACGGTAGTGTGAACGCTCCCTAAGTGAAACACAGATTAATTTCAGTCACTTTTAGTTCCTGGTGGTGCAGTAACAGCAAAACCCCAGCCAGAAATTAATCGGTGTCACACTTTCAACAAAGTGGCCGCACTGGTGCCCAGGAACTGGATTTGGCTATAATTGCATCTAATTACCACCCAATATAATTACACTAAGGCTGAGGCCCCACATTACAAAAATGCAGCTTCTTTTATTGCAGATTTAGCTGCGTTTTTTTTTCCATCAAAGCCAAGAATGGCTAGAAAAGGAACGGGAAATATATAGGAAGCTTCTTATATGTCTCCCTCCTGCTCAATCTACTCCTGGCTTCGGCTAAAAAAACCCAACAAAATCTGCAACGAAAAAAAGCTGTTTCTGCAATGTGGGGCTTTAGCCTAAGGCTGAGGCACAGGGAACATAGCTTTTTTTGTTACATATTTTGCTGTGTTTTTCTGAGCCTAAGCAAGGAGTGGATTGAGCAGAAGGGAGACGTATAAGAAGCTCCCTATATATTTCCCATTCCTTCTGTAGCCATTTTTAGCTTTGGTTGAAATAAACCGCATGAAAATCTGCAACAAAAACGCTGCGTTTCTGCAACGTGGGGCCTCAGCCTTATGCCTCCTGCATACAAGTGGCACGCATATGGTTTTCACTGACCTATATGTTAAAAATAGGGGATGTATTGGACACATACAGGACCTGCTCCATAGTTTTCAGTTCTTCAATTTGGCCCAGATACACAGCCACAAAAAGAATGGCTGTATATATGGGTCAATTGAAATATGTAGGTCTGTACTTTTATCCACAGTTGTAGATAGAGTCTGGTCATGTGCATTGCAGGTTACAACTCAATGTGCCTCATATTAATAGCAGTTAACCCCATCATGTCCCTCACATTAACCCCCTGTGTGCTTTACATAATTTACACTGATATGTGAGACATATGGAGGTAATAAGTGAACATCTTCATTATATAGGTCCTTCATTAGTACCCCCATATGTCTCACACATCAGTAACCCTTATGTGAGCCACACAGGGGTTAATGTGAGGGACATGATGGGGTTAACTGCTATTAATGTGATGCACATGGAGTTACTAAAACTAAAGTAATAACCCCAAATGCCTGACATTAATAAGAATAGTTAGTAACACACACGTACCAGGTGTTGTTTTTACTTTCACTTTACTCACCGGAGCTTCCTCTCCTCCTCAGGGCTGCAGACAGCAGGAGCTCCTCCTCACATGTAGCAGCAGGTCCAGGGAGCCCTTATCCTGTGCAGTGAGAGGCTCACCTCTGATTGGTAGGCAGTGAGAGAAGGGGGCGTGTCCTACACCTCAGCTCTAGCAGAGCACTGAAGGGACGCTCTCTCTCTCTCAATTTAGTGTATGAAAGTTGCAGGCTGGCTGCCGTGCCAGCAAAATATGCAAGAGTGGCACGCGTGCCAGGGGTTGCCGACCCCTGATATATAGAGTGAACGAAATTTATCAACAATCAATTAATTAGCATAGCCATGTGTCATGTCAGTAATATCAAAGTGAAAAAACACAATATATAAAAATGATGTGACATAAGATATATAAATATAAGTGACATATCTCCAAAGTGTACAAAGATACATTACAATACAGCCTAATGAGCCAATAAAAGACAGGTGTAAGAGTGTCATTAGTTTAGATACCTGATAGAATCCATACATGGGTTAAAGAGGACTACAAGTCCACAATAGCGTGTAGTGATCACCACTAGAGATGAGCGAGTAGTGTTCGATCGAGTAGCTGTTCAATCGAATACTACGGTATTCGAGATACTCGTACTCGATCGAACACTACTAGCTGTTCGAAGTTTAAGGTTCGATGCAGAGCCAGCGTTGATTGGCAGAATGCTACACATTCTGCCATTCAACGCTGGTTCTTCTCTTACCTTTAGAAGTCTTCTCCGTGCAGCGTCCCCGCGGCGTCTTCCGGCTGGAATTCACTCTGCCTAGGCATCCGACCTAGGCAGAGCCGACTGCGCGGGCATGCCATCGCATGCGCAGTCGGCTCTGCTCAGGCGTCGGGCCGGGCAGAGCCGACTGCACATGCGCAGTCAGCTCTGCCTAGGCCCCAATGCCTAGGCAGAGTGAATTCCAGCCGGAAGACACCGCGGGGGCGCTGTGCCAGCCCGACCGTCACTCGTGGACTTGGTAAGTATAATTTTATCCAATTTTGCGTACCCCTGAAACGAGCATTTCCCCCCATAGACTATAATGGGGTTTGAAATCCGTTCGAACAGCCGAACAGTGTGCGGCTGTTCGAATCGGATTTCGAACCTCGGACATTTTAGTATTCACTCATCTCTAATTACCACCGCACACGTGCGGGAATGGAATGAAAATAAAGTGCATTCAGTGTCAGTTGTCTCGCCCATGTGCAGTAGCCACTTTTTTTGGCGTTATATTGAACGGGACAAATCCTTTTCCCATTGGTGAGCATCCTATACCTACACTGGTACGGTCATATATATATTTTGTGTATCTATCTACAGTGTTGACCAAAAATATTGGCACCCCTGCAATTCTGTCAGATAATACTAATTTTCTTTCAGAAAATGATTGCAAGCACAAACTCTTTGGTATTAATATCTTCATTTATTTTGCTTGCAATGAAAAAACACAAAAGAGAATGAAAAAAAGGCAAATCATTCATCATTTTGCACAAAATTACAAAAATGGGCCAGACAAAAGTATTGGCACCCTCAGCCTAATACTTGGTAGCACAACCTTTAGACAAAATAACTGCAAACAACCACTTCCGGTAGCTATCAATGAGTTTCTTACAATGCTCTGCTGGAATTTTAGACCATTCTTCTTTGGCAAACTGCTCCAGGTCCCTGAGATTTGAAGGGTGCCTTCTACAAACTACCATTTTGAGATCTCTCCACAGGTGTTCTATGGGATTCAGGTCTGGACTCATTGCTGGCCACTTTAGAAGTCTCCAATGCTTTCTCTCAAACCATTTTCTAGTGCTTTTTGAAGTGTGTTTTGGGTCATTGACCTCCTGGAAGACCCATGACCTCTAAGGGAGACCCAGCTTTCTCACACTGGGCTCTACATTATGCTGCAAAATTTGTTGGTAGTCTTCAGACTTCATAATGCCATGCACACGGTCAAGCAGTCCAGTGCCAGAGGCAGCAAAGCAATCCCAAAACATCAGGGAACCTCCGCCATGTTTGACTGTAGGGACCATGTTCTTTTCTTTGAAGGCCTCTTTTTTTTCCTGTAAACTCTATGTTGATGCCTTTTCCCAAAAAGCTCTACTTTTGTCTCATCTGACCAGAGAACATTCTTCCAAAACGTTTTTGGCTCTCTCAGGTAAGTTTTGGCAAACTCCAGCCCGGCTTTTTTATGTCTCTGGGTAAGAAGTGGGGTCTTCCTGGGTATCCTACCATACAGTCCCTTTTCATTCAGACGCCGACGGAGATTACGAGTTGACACTGTTGTACCCTCGGACTGCAGGGCATCTTGAACTTTTTTGGATGTTAGTCGAGATTCTTTATCCACCATCCGCACAATCTTGCGTTGAAATCTCTCGTCAATTTTTTTTTTCCGTCCACATCTAGGGAGGTTAGCCACAGTGCCATGGGCTTTAAACTTCTTGATGACACTGCGCACGGTAGACACAGGAACATTCAGGTCTTTGGAGATGGACTTGTAGCCTTGAGATTGCTCATGCTTCCTCACAATTTTGCTTCTTATGTTCTCAGACAGTTCTTTGGTCTTCTTTCTTTTCTCCATGCTCAATGTGGTAAACACAAGGACACAGGACAGAGGTTAAGTCAACTTTAATTCATTTCAACTGGCTGCAAGTGTGATTTAGTTATTGCCACCACCTGTTAGGTGCCTCAGGTAAGTAACAGGTGCTGTTAATTTCACAAATTAGAGAAGCACCACATGATATTTCAAACAGTGCCAATACTTTTGTCCACCCCCTTTTTTATGTTTGCTGTGGAATTATATCCAATTTGGCTTTTTGACAATTCTTTTTGTGGTTTTCCATTGAAGACAAATTAAATGAAGATAATAATACCAAAGAATTTGTGACTGCAATCATTTTCTGGAAGAAAATGAGTATTATCTGACAGAATTGCAGGGGTGCCAATTCTTTTGGCCAACACTATCTATCTATCTATCTATCTATCTATCTATCTCTCTCCTATCCATTATCTATTGTCTCTATCTATCTATCTATATTTGCTTCTATACATGTCTACCATTATACATACTAAAATTGTATTTTATAATGTGATGCTTAGGCCCGGTTCACATCTGCGTTCAGGTTTCCGTTTGGAGAGTCTGCTTGGACACTCTCCAAACAGAAACCTATATGCACCCCCTTGCGCTATACCTTTAAACCGTCCCGTCTTGCTTGCGCTCCGAAAATTCCTCCCTCTCTCTCTCCCTGTAACCGCCTCCAACCTCTCTCATCACCATTTCTTGCGTGCTTTCTTCCTCTGTCCACAAGAAAATGGTGCTCGGGCATGTGCAGTAGCGCTCAGAAGGGAGTGTTACTGTGCATGCCTGAGATTTCAATGTACAGGAGTGAGATGACTGACGCTAGAGGTGGTTACAGGGGGAGAGGAGGAGGAATTTTTGGCGCGCAAGCTAAAGAGGGGCCGGTTTCAAGGTATGATGCAGGGGGGTGCACAGTGGCTTGGAGGAACGCCCAGGGTGCACAGACAGGCTCATTTACATATCGGTTTTACTGGTATGTTATAAAAAGGGGAGTCCTTTAAAAAAAAAAAAAGTGTAGCAGCTTCCCTCTGCGACCACTATTATGGCTATGGAGCATAATAGAGTTGGGTGGGCAACTGTGGGGCATAATAGAGGTTTCAGGGGGCTGCTGTTGGACATAATATATATAGAGGAACACCTTCCCCCGCTACCTGATGCGGACGATCAAAAGAAAAACCTATCTATACTGCTAGTTTATGTGGATTCAAGGCGTTTCCTAAATACATTGCTTCAGCAAAAGTGCTTTGTTTGCCTGCTATGTAAGATAATTCACCTCATTGTTTATATAGAGTTACCAAACAGTTTTGAAGCCTATGAGGCTCTCCTGCACTGGCTTGATTTGTGGGTGCCTAGTGTTGGATTCCTGCACATCTAATATTGATGGCCTATCCTTAGGATTAGTCATCAGGCTTAGAAACTGTATAACCCAGGAGATAACAGCTCAAAAATACAAGCTCACTGGAAATCAGCTCCAGTGGACTTGTGGATGATCTTATCTTTCACTGTAGGACACTGCTCTCAGGAAGGGAGGGGGAGCTGAGTTCCAGTGAGCTTGTATTTTTGAGCTGTTATCTCCTGGGTTATACGGTTTCTAAGCCTGATGACCAATCCCAAGGATAGGCCATCAATATTAGATGTGCAGGAATCCAACACTAGGCACCCACAAATCAAGCCAGTGCAGGAGAGCCTAATAGGCTTCAAAACTGTTTGTATAGAGATTGAGAAGCACAGCTCTCCCATGCTCACTCTCCACCAGTAATCTCCCGGAGTCCAGGGTGCCAGACTGCCACAGATTTAATATTCTTTGAATAAATGAAACAAGTTCAAGGGCAACCGCGCCTCTCCAGGGTTTGGATATAGTTGTGGGTAACCACCAGGTTTCAAACATGTATGCACAATTTGTGCCTCTGGACAACCGAGTTGTGGATGGCAGCGTAAACCAATATGCGACACAGGGCCTGCTAACTGTTTTACAAGTAAGTTGTGGATTGTATCCAAACAAATAGTAGGTTTCACGCTCACTCGGAACAAATTAGTAGAATGGATATGATATCAATAGGTACTTTATTTGGAATATGTTTACGTGTTTCGGGGTGCTGAAGTAACACAAGTGGCTTCACCCCTTCATCAGATCTATATAAAAAACTAAATTACACTAATAAGCATAAGAAACAAATATAAAACAGATTTAACTTTTGAATGTTTAACAGACCATCTCAATGCTCTCATTTTATCTTGTGTAAGTGAGTTTCTCTATCATAAAGGTGTGTTCCCAGTTGTTCAAATAAACAGAAGTCCAATGGAATAATTTACAACTTTTGTTGCAGTTTGCATAATGGTAATAAACGTGGCTATTACAAAGGATAGTTCCTATCTAGAATCATGCATTCGAAGTTTAAAGCAACAATAAAATAAAGGCTGAATCTTTTACCTTTTCCTTTGGAGCTGAGTAGCATGCAGTGTTTACTGCATGCCATTCAGCGTTTTTTTATAGAGAGGAACCGCGCGTTTTCGCGGTCTCTGCGCTCAGCCTCGCTGCGATACCGAGGTCTACTTTACTGCGCATGCACTGTATGTCCGGCGGCTGTATGCTTTGTTCGGACTGTTTCGGAGAGCAGGCGCATGCGCAGTCTTCCTCTCTGTGTATCAAAGTGATTCGATTACACAGAGGGATCGTACGGGCCGTACAAGGGTAGCCACACATATGCGGCAACTCTCGCCTGTATGCCGGCATCCCCGACAGTCCCAGGGTTCGTATGTAAAGAAACATTGTGTCAGTGTGTTACCACTATTTATTGTAGAAGACTAGTGTTGTTACTAGATGCAGATCTATCAATGTACTGTATATATACGCAAAATCAATTATATACATTAAAAAAATCTAACTACGCTGTAGCAGTTAATATGAAGCTATAATATTTCTAAGATTGAGATGAAGATTAGAGATGAGCGAACAGTGAAATATTCAAGATTCGATATTCGTTTCAAATAGCCCCTCAATATTCGACTAGTCGAACGAGTATCGAACCCCATTATAGTCTATGGGGAAAAATGCTTCGTTTCAGGGGAAGCCACACTTCGACTCAGGAGAGTCACCAAGTCCACTATGACACTCCAGGAAATGATGCTAACACCCTGGGATGCAACTGGGACAGCAGGGGAAGCATACCTGGGGGCATCTAACATGCCCAAGTACCTGTATTACGCCACTATCTCATCGGGATCCCTGTCAGCTTGCGATATGCGGGAGCTGACTTTTTCCCATAGGAATGTATTGACCAGCATTGATTAGCTGAATGCCATACAGAGTACACTCATCTCTGCTACATCTCTGGTGTAGCAGAGCTCAGCGCACACTCAGCTCTGCTACATCTCTGGTGTACGAGAGCTCAGCGCACTGCCAGCTCTGCTACATCTCAGGTGTAGCAGAGCTATGCGCTCAACACTGCTACATCTGAGATCGGACTGTGGACCGATCTTAGACTCCGCCTCCTCTGACACTCAGCTCTGCTACATCTCTGCATATAGCAGAGCTCAGTGTACACTGAGCTATGCTACATCTCGGGTGTAGCAGAGCGCAGCACATGGCCAGCTTTGCTACATCTCCAGTGTAGCAGAGCTGTGCGCTCAACACTGCTACATCTGAGATTGGACCACAATGGAGACTGCTGTGGACCGATCTTAGACTCTGCCTCCTGCAGCAGAACCAGCGTTGATTGGCCGAATGCTGTACTCTGTATTGCAAGCTGACAGGGATCCCGACGAGATAGAGCCGTTTGAGTAACATTCCCACCTAAATAAAGCTAATCCCTAGCTAACCATGCCAGTACATCTATCCCTGTCTCACGGTCACATAGTTCACAGTCTCATATGATCCGGATCTTAAATCCACTATTTGTATAAATTGGAGGTCACCTGATTTAGCTAGCCAATTACTTTTTCGATTTTTTGTTGTAGTTCCTGTCCCACCTCCCCTGCGCAGTTATTGGTGCAAAAAAAAAGCACCAGGGAAGGTGGGAGGGGAATAAAAAATTTTGTGAGTTTGCCTCATGATATTTGATTGTAATTGCTCATCTCTAATGAAGATCATACAGTAGCTGTACAATAATTAAAAAAATGGCTTATAGATATAAAGGTTAACAATAAAAATTGTACTTAGTAAATAAATTGCTTAAAATTATACATAAAATACTTTTAACATAAAAACCACAAAAATCATATGTAAACATATATATTACTATAAACTTGGCCAATGTTTATAAATAGGGGGGGGGGAGAAAAGGGGCGACTGGAGGGATGGGAGGGATCCATATTTTTAATGTGTTACTAATTCCTTAGCTTCGTTTAGACCTCTTGGGGAAAGAGTATTTAATTTAAAGATCCAAAACATCTCCCTTCTTTTTAATTTTTCAAAATGGTTGGACGTGGATGCTGGAATTTGTTCTATTAGAGTGACATGGAAATATTTTAAATTACAGTTGTGAACATCTGATGCATGTTTTAATAAACTATGTTTTTGATAACCTTTCGAGACATTATGCATATGACTAGAGATGAGCGAACACCGTTCAATCGAATACATATTCGA
Organism: Leptodactylus fuscus; assembly: GCF_031893055.1. Lineage (NCBI taxonomy): Eukaryota > Metazoa > Chordata > Amphibia > Anura > Leptodactylidae > Leptodactylus > Leptodactylus fuscus. The sequence continues at coordinate 73,944,508 of NC_134267.1, read as the reverse complement.
TCGAATATCAAGCCGTTCGAGGTGTTCGATTCCAATCGAACACCACGAGGCAAACGCAGTAAAAAATCGTAGCCCCTCCCACCTTCCCTGGCGCGTTTTTTGCACCAATAACTGCACAGGGGAAGTGGGACAGGAACTACGACAATGGAGGCAGTTAAAAAAATTGAAAAAACCCATTGGCTGCCAAAATCAGGTGACCTCCAATTTAGACGAATGGTGGATTTAACATTCAATTAATTTGGAACTGTGAACTATGTGACTGTGAGACAGTTTCAGATCTACAGGCAGGGTTAGCTAGGGATTACCTTTATTTAGGGGGGAATGTTACTCACCCAGCTCTTTGGGGCTCTATCTGGTCGGGATCCCTGTCAGCTTGCGATATGCGCGAGCTGACTTTTTCCCATAGGAATGCATTGACCAGCATTGATTGGCCAGTGTACAAGATATAAGACTTATTGTTTAATGATATAAGTTAAAAGTATAAATATACACAAAAATATAAAAAAAGTCACACATCTGACATGTCACCTCATAGAAAACAATGGAACAACTCCACAACCACGGAATAGTTTACAGTGGACACGGTGGTCCCAAGTAAGGTAACCAATCACACTTACCCGGCTTCAATCCGTGGTAGGAAAATTCCAAAAAAGACCGAAAGGGAAAACTCCAAAAGAGGCCATTTCAGGTGAAAATAGAGAATAACGACAGTCCCTATATGATAGTCTTGGGAAGGGACTAAAATCACCCTAAAGCCTAATACAGGGTCACCGCCCTACATAGCCAGTTCCCTGACTGGAACCTCACCCTAATTCAGGGTCCGTCCCTGATTAACCCTTTCCAACAATTTGTATATGCCAAAGTAAGGAGGGCTAGTAAAACACACAGTAGCATTCAAACAAAATAGCATGACTCGACATGCACGTTTTGTGGCATGCAATGCATATAAATGCACCCACTCATCAGGGGCAAATAGCAATAAAATGTTTTTTGCCCTATCAAAGCATAAAAGCTTACAGTAGAGATCGTGCCTTCACTCATCCACATGCAGTGGCGTAACTACCACCATAGCAGAAGAGGCAGTTGCCACAGGGCCCGGGACATCAGGGGCCCGGTGACAGCTGCTACCGCTGCTATCTTTTCGGACCTCCGAGTATAATGATCGGGGCCCCCTGTTGGTGGAATACTTTCCACCAACAGGGGGCCCCAAAACTGCAGCAACGGTTGACACACAGGAGCTGCAGGTCTGGCTCCTTTCTCCCCCCCTCCCTTTCTCTGTCTGTCCTCTGCCCACCAATGAGAGGGCTGAAGAGAGCCCAGGAGACGGGGCTTATCCCTGTCGAGCTCCTGCCGTCCTGCACACAAGAGGAGAAGAAGAAGAAGCTGCTCCAGGAAAATGAAACTAAAGAAAGAAAACAGGTACATACTGGGGTTACTATGCTTATTAATATCAGGCATTTGGGGTGATTACTTTTATTTTAGTAACTCCATGTGCCTCATATTAATAGCAGTTAACCCTATCATGTCCCTCACATTAACCCCTGTGTGCCTCACCATAAGAGTTACTGATATGTGAGACATAAGGGGGTAATAATAATGAAGATACTTTATTATTACCTCCATGTCTCTCACATATCAGTAACTCTTATGTGAGGTACACAAGGGTTAATGTGAGGGACATGATGGGGTTAACTGCTATTAATATGAGGCACATAGAGTTACTAAATTGTAATGCACATGACCACATTTTTTTATCCACAATTGTCCTGGTATAGCGGTCAGCGGGTGACGTGACAGTATTTAGTCCTGTAGGGGCCACTATGGGACATAATACTGTGAGCAGTGGCCACTATTGGGTATAATACAGTGTGCAGGGGCCACTATGGGGCATAATACTGTGTGCAGGGGCCACTATGGGGCATAATACTGTGTGCAGGGGCCACTATGGGGCATAATACTGTGTGCAGGGTCCACTATTGGTCATAATAGAGCGCGCAGGAATTCGTAGGAGGGACTCGGTCGAGATCTTTGGTGTCGGGGGGGGGCCTTTTCAAAAGTTCGCCACGGGGCCCCGCCATTCCTAGTTACGCCACTGTTCACATGTATATGTATTACTCATTAACATACGTCCATACAGAGTGTAAATGGATAGTGAAAGGAAGAGATATAGTCAAATATAGACCAAATAACTTGAACAGCCGTCTAAACTCATCCAAGTCCAGAAACACTCCGGAGTGCCAGTAAGTGTGCGTCTCTTCCAGGCAAAACCTGGGTTGTAGTAGTAGCTGGAGGGATGGTTGGGTGTAGCAGAGCTGAGCTCTGCTTCATCTCTGGTGTCCGGAGTAGCCGAGCTAACCGCACGGCTAGCTCTGCTTCATCTCGCCATAGGAATGCATTGACCAGCGTTGATTGGCCAGTGTACAGCTCTGCCATGAGCTTGTATGTGTTTTTCTCTCTTGTTATATACTACTGTACCATCTATGAAACTGTATCACTGAAATTTCCCCATTGTGGGACTATTAAAGGATTATCTTATCTTATCTTACAGCATTCGGCCAATCAACGCTGATTCTGCCAGATAGGAGGCGGAGTCTAAAATCGGACCAGAATGGAAACTGCTGTGGACCGATTTTAGACTCCGCCTTCTCAGGCAGAACCAGCGTTGATTGGCCGAATGCTATACACTGGCCAATCAACGCTGGTCAATGCATTCCTATGGGAAAAAGTCAGCTCCAACATATCGCAAGCTGACAGGGATCCCGACATAATAAAGGTACTTGATGCCCCCAGACATGCTTCCCCTGCTGTCCCAGTTGCATTCCAGGGTGTTGGCATCATTTCCTGGGGTGTGATAGTGGACTTGGTGACTCTCCTCAGTCGAATGGTGGGATCCCCTGTAGCGAAGCATTTTCTCCCATAGACTATAATGAGGTTCGATATTCGTTCGAATAGTCGAATATTGAGCAGCCATTCGAAACGAATATCGAATATCGAACATTTTACTGTTCGCTCATCTCTACCTATGATCATTAATTCTATTCCTTAATGGCTGTGTAGTTCGCCCTACCTACTATAACCCACAATCACATGTAATTAGATAAATTACAAAATCTTTATCACAGGATAATTGTTGTTTGATGAAGTATTTTTCCCCTGTACTGTTACTTTTGAAGCCGAAATTATTATGACAAATGGATACACAAAATTTACAACGGGTCTTTCCACATTTAAATACTCCTTTTTTGGAGTCACTATTATTGGTAGATAACATAGCAGTGGTTTATTTTATTTATTTATTATGCTTACTTATATAGTGCCATCATATTCCGCAGCGCTTTACAGATATTGTTAGTTACTGTCCCATATAGGGCTCACAATCTACATTCCCTATTAGAGATGAGCGAACACTAAAATGTTCGAGGTTCGAAATTCGATTCGAACAGCCGATCACTGTTCGAGTGTTCGAATGGGTTTCGAACCCCATTATAGTCTATGGGGAACATAAACTCGTTAAGGGGGAAACCCAAATTCGTGTCTGGAGGGTCACCAAGTCCACTATGACACCCCAGGAAATGATACCAACACCCTGGAATGACACTGGGACAGCAGGGGAAGCATGTCTGGGGGCATAAAAGTCACTTTATTTCATGGAAATCCCTGTCAGTTTGCGATTTTCGCAAGCTAACTTTTCCCCATAGAAATGCATTGGCCAGTGCTGATTGGCCAGAGTACGGAACTCGACCAATCAGCGCTGGCTCTGCTGGAGGAGGCGGAGTCTAAGATCGCTCCACACCAGTCTCCATTCAGGTCCGACCTTAGACTCCGCCTCCTCCGGCAGAGCCAGCGCTGATTGGCCGAAGGCTGGCCAATGCATTCCTATGCGAATGCAGAGACTTAGCAGTGCTGAGTCAGTTTTGCTCAACTACACATCTGATGCACACTCGGCACTGCTACATCAGATGTAGCAATCTGATGTAGCAGAGCCGAGGGTGCACTAGAACCCCTGTGCAAACTCAGTTCACGCTAATAGAATGCATTGGCCAGCGCTGATTGGCCAATGCATTCTATTAGCCCGATGAAGTAGAGCTGAATGTGTGTGCTAAGCACACTCATTCAGCACTGCTTCATCACGCCAATACAATGCATTAGCCAGTGCTGATTGGCCAGAGTACGGAATTCGGCCAATCAGCGCTGGCCAATGCATTCTATTAGCCCGATGAAGTAGAGCTGAATGTGTGTGCTAAGCACACACATTCAGCACTGCTTCATCACGCCAATACAATGCATTAGCCAGTGCTGATTGGCCAGAGTACGGAATTCGGCCAATCAGCGCTGGCCAATGCATTCTATTAGCCCGATGAAGTAGAGCTGAATGTGTGTGCTAAGCACACACATTCAGCACTGCTTCATCACGCCAATACAATGCATTAGCCAGTGCTGATTGGCCAGAGTACGGAATTCGGCCAATGATGTAGCAGTGCCGAGTGTGCATCAGATGTGTAGTTGAGCAAAACTGACTCAGCACTGCTAAGTCTCTGCATTCGCATAGGAATGCATTGGCCAGCCTTCGGCCAATCAGCGCTGGCTCTGCCGGAGGAGGCGGAGTCTAAGGTCGGACCTGAATGGAGACTGGTGTGGAGCGATCTTAGACTCCGCCTCCTCCAGCAGAGCCAGCGCTGATTGGTCGAGTTCCGTACTCTGGCCAATCAGCGCTGGCCAATGCATTCTATTAGCCCGATGAAGTAGAGCTGAATGTGTGTGCTTAGCACACACATTCAGCTCTACTTCATCAGGCTAATAGAATACATTGGCCAATCAGCGCTGGCCAATGCATTCTATTAGCTTGATGAAGCAGAGTGTGCACAAGGGTTCAAGCGCACCCTCGGCTCTGATGTAGCAGAGCTGAGGGTGCACAAGGGTTCAAGTGCACCCTCGGCTCTCCTACATCAGAGCCGAGGGTGCGCTTGAACCCTTGTGCAGCCTCGGCTCTGCTACATCAGAGCCGAGGGTGCGCTTGAACCCTTGTGCACACTCTGCTTCATCAAGCTAATAGAATGCATTGGCCAGCACTGATTGGCCAGAGTACGGAATTCGGCCAATCAGCGCTGGCCAATGCATCCCTATGGGAAAAAGTTTATCTCACAAAAATCACAATTACACACCCGATAGAGCCCCAAAAAGTTATTTTTAATAACATTCCCCCCTAAATAAAGGTTATCCCTAGCTATCCCTGCCTGTACAGCTATCCCTGTCTCATAGTCACAAAGTTCACATTCTCATATGACCCGGATTTGAAATCCACTATTCGTCTAAAATGGAGGTCACCTGATTTCGGCAGCCAATGACTTTTTCCAATTTTTTTCAATGCCCCCGGTGTCGTAGTTCCTGTCCCACCTCCCCTGCGCTGTTATTGGTGCAAAAAAGGCGCCAGGGAAGGTGGGAGGGGAATCGAATTTTGGCGCACTTTACCACGCGGTGTTCGATTCGATTCGAACATAGCGAACACCCTGATATCCGATCGAACATGTGTTCGATAGAACACTGTTCGCTCATCTCTATTCCCTATCAGTATGTCTTTGGTGTGTGGGAGGAAACCGGAGGAAACCCACGCAAACACGGGGAGAACATACAAACTCCTTGCAGATGTTGTTTTATTCTTTGGTGTGCGCAGTTTGCTTGGGGCTAGGATATTTTTTATAGTTCTTGCTCTACAGTATGTCAGAGTTGGTTGTTTTGGCAGTATTTTTCCCAGAATTGGGTCATTTAAAAGTATGTACCAGTGTTTTCTCAATATATTTTTAATTATACCGTGTGATTTGTTATAAGTGGTAAGATAGTTCAATTGCAACTGTTCTGGATTTTCTTGGTGTTTCTTAGCTTTGGGAACTAGGCATTCCCCCTACGCCCAACAGCAGCACAACTGGGGTATTCCTGCCCCTATGAGCTGTTAGGACAGGTGGAATTTTTAATAGGTCCCTATTTAAACTCCCCTCCACAATTTCACCTTTGCTTGTCGCTTCGGTTGCAGGCATTGTTTCTGAGTGCTGCTGCCTCAGGAGACTAATCTGCTGTTAAAGTTGGATTTCCCTTCTGCAAGGTTTGGTGGAGGGGGGTGGGGCTGGGGGGGGGTGTTCCCTTAAAGAAACAGAGGACCTTTTTTATTTTCCATATACGTGTTTTCTCCTCTGTTCACAGTATGTCTTCCTCGTCGTCATCCGTCCTGCCGCGGAGGAAGTCCACTTCTAAGAGGAGACATTTGGCCTGCGCCAAATGCAGAATCCCCCTCCCAGATGCCTGCAAGTACAGATTCTGTCAAGGATGTAGGGCACCCCCTCTGAGGCTACCCCTATCAAGGAAGCAGTCTCATGGGTTAAGGACTTTGTCTCCCAGTCTATGAGAAAGGTGGACGACACCATTTCTCACCTAGCGAAGAGGCCCCGGCTAGATGTGGCCGAGCCCTCCCTTCCCCCCCTTAGAAAGATTACATATCGGAGAGGTGGAGTCCTCGGACAAGGACTTGGAGGAGACAGAAAAGGAGATTTTCCCTTTGGAGAAAATGAGCAGGCTCTTTAGGGCCATTGGGCCCAGAGACCGTGAAGCCAGCGAGCGACCTAGCCGCAGGTCGAAATCATTTAGAGCAAATTCGGACCTGGTCCATGTGATGGAAGGAGAGTGGAGGCGTCGAGAGAGAGCCTTTGCACCGTCTGCCCGGTTTAGAGCTCTCTTTCCGGTAACTGAGTCCCAGCAGGGGTCTGGGGTCCGCCACCCAAAGTGGATATCGCGGTGGCAAAATTGTCCCGCCAAACGGTCCTTCCTGCAGAGGATGGCTCAAGTCTGCGGGACCCATTGGACCGCTGAGTGGAAGGGTCCCTAAGGCGGGCATACTCCACTGCCTCCTCTCAGGCCTCCGTAGCCATTGCAGCCAACGAGGTGGTCTCAGGCCTTCGGCCCGAACTGGCGTCCCTGTCTAGGGACATAGATACAGGGGTCCACCGGGACGACCTCTTGTCGGCTATGTCCGACATAAATTTAATGGTGGACCACCTAGCAGAGGCTTCACGAATACAGGCGAGGTTGGCTGCTAAGGCGATGGCCCTCTCAACAGTAGCCAGGTGTCCACTATGGCTGAAGCCGTGGAGGGTGAACAACACATCAAAATATGGGCTCTGTGCGCTCCCGTTTGAGCCAGGGAGGCTCTTTGGCAGGGAGCTTGATAGAATTATGGAGAACCTGGCAGACACAAAATTAAAAAATCTCCCACAGCCGCCCGAAAGGAGAAGGGCTACCTTTTGAGGCCACGGATCCTCCTCTAGAGGCTCTAGAGGTCAGAGGCGCGCTGGTCCCCAGTCCGGGGGTAGGGGGCGTGGTGTCTCCCGCGAGCGCAAAAACGGCCTCTGACTGAGCCCCCCACATCTCAAGTCCTCGAGAGGTAGGCTGGCGTCCTTATCATCTAGACGCCCGGTACCAATTCATTCAAGATCCCGGGATCATCCCAACTATCCAGGACGGGTACGGAACAGATTTCATCGCCCCCCCGCGGGCTATTGTGTAACAACTCGCCCTTTTTAGGGCACCAAACAACTTAATCTAGAAGGAGCCGCCCTAGAGCCCGTCCCTCAAGCAGAGCAGTGCCAGGGTATCAGCTCTCCGGTCTTCTTGGAACCCAGGACACTAGGTGCATGGCGTATGATCTTCGATCTCAGAAGCCTGGGTAAGCGCATCCACAAGATACAGGCCTGCAGGGAGCCCGTCAGGTCAGTGTTACTCCTTCTACAGCCCGGAGAGATGCAAATCTGCACACTCCCAACTTCACTGCGCACAGAAAGTTTCTAGGTGTGGCTGTACATCTGGATGGAAGGATGTGGCATCTTCAGTTCTCCACCCTCCCACGCGGCAGACCTTAAGCCCGCCATACCTTCTTAAAGGTAATAGGTCCGGTCACTGCCACCCTGCGCCTTCAAGGAATCTTCAGAGTCCCTTAGCAGGACATCTGGTTTCTCGGAGCCCAATCCAAGGAGGTCCTCACCATGCAGGTTAAGACCGTAGTAGCTTGGCTGGCTAAAGGAATGGCCAGAGTCAGTTGTGATTCCATCAGCATGAATCCAGTTCCGGGGATTCACCAGAGACTCTCTCACCAGGTTGATCTCTTGGCCCACTCCTCGCAGAAGGAAGATTGCTTGTGCGGTTCATCATCGCTCCGTCACCAGGAAGGCCCTAGGTCTGATGTCCGCAACCAAAGGAGAAGTTCCCTGGGCCCGGTAGCACTTGAGCTCACTACAGAACGAGATCTTGAGAGTCTGGAATCACTGTCCTTAGGACTATAAAAGCCTTTCCAGGTAACCCATCAGCACCCAGCTATCTCTAGCCCGTTGGGCCCGTCTTTGCGATGGGAAGTCCTCGGCCAGGTTTACCTGGACCCTGTTGACAACAGATGCCTCCCTCACAAGATTGGGAGCTCATCTGGGGGAGACCCTGGTACAAGGGACCTGGAATTACCTGGACAGAATGCGCTCACCCAGCTGGCGAGAACTTCAATTCTGATGTTTGCACCACTTCTGCAGAAGAAGACGGTCAAGCTTTGGACGGACAACCGGACGACAGTCTGCCACATCAGCAGACAAGGGGAAACCAGGTCCCCCTCCCTTCTACAGATTATCATCAGGATCTTCGCCTGGACAAAGCAGACCATCTCCCAGCTGTTGGCGGTTCATATCCCAGGTTACCTAAACATCCTAGCGGACCAACTCAGCAAAAGCTTGGCTACCTCAGGCGAGTAGTCCCTACACCAGGGTACCTTTCACCATCACACCAAGATGTGGGGTCTCTCCGGGGTGGATCTGATGGCCACCCAATACAACGTCAGAGTAGAAGGGTTTTGCTCCCTTTACAGGGAAAACAACCCTTTGACGTTGGATGCCCTGTCAATACCTTGAAGGCTCAAACTACTAAACGTTTTTCCTCCCACTCCGATGATTCCAAAGGTATTGACAAACCCAGGCAGGGCCAAACATCGGTATTAGGGAACATGCCGTTCTGGCCAAAAAGGGCATGGTTCACTGACCTCATTCCTATGAGTCGGGGAAACGACTGGAGGCTTTCACCAGTGCAGAAGCTGGTAATCCGGAACAGTCGGCTTTGCCAAGACCTGGACAAATTCAACCTCACTGCCTGGAGGTTAACCAGCCCATAGGTGGAGAAAGAGGATTGTCCCAGGGAGTGCTAAGGACGTTGGCGCACTCAAGAGCAGAATCAACTAACCAGAGCTACCAGAGGGTTGCCCGAATATTCCAGAACTGGTGTACGATTAACCAGCGTTACTAACAGGGATGCAGTCTTGGAATTTCTGCAAGACGGCCTGAAAAGAGGGTTGGCACCCACTACCCTGAAGGTTCAAGTTTCAGCTCTGTCTGCTCTGTTGGAGACCAGGTTATCACTAGATCCTCTAATCAAACAATTTCTTAGAGGGGCTGCTAGGCTTCGCCCTCAAGTGCAGCCTCCTGTCCCTACTTGGGACCTAGCAGCGGTTCTACAGGGGCTCTGTGCACCTCCCTTCGAACCACTATCTGAAGTGGACTGGAAGTACCTGTCATACAAAGTAACTTTCCTGTTGGCAATAACCTCTGCCAAAAGAGTTGGCGAACTACAGGCCTTAGCTAACCCTTTATAACCTTCTTTCCAGACAGAGTCCAGGTGAGGTTCGTCCCAGGATTCTTGCCAAAGGTACCCACTTCTCAGAATATCAACCAGGTAATTGTCTTACCGGCCTTTTTTCCCTCCCCGGTCTCCGAGTGAGAAGAAAGGATGCATAAGCTGGACTTCGTGAGAGCATTACGTATTTACTTGGAATGCACTGCGCCTTTCCGGAAGTCAGAAAATCTACTGATTAACGTGTTTGGCCACAATAGAGGTGCCAAAGCATCAAAACCAACCTTATCAAGATGGATCAAGGAAGCCATCACCTGCTCCCTGCGTGCCCAAGATCTTCTGGGTCCGGACTTCGTCCGCGCCCATGCCACTCGAGCAGTGGCAACATCATGGGCTGAGAGACGTTCTCTTTCTTTAGAGCAGATATATGCTGCTGCTTCCTGGAGTTCACATCTAACTTTTGCCAAACATTACAGGTTGGACTGGTGGACGGCGGACTCTACAGCGTTTGGACACTCTATCTTAACATCAGCCAGCCAGGATCACCCACCCTAGGGTAAAGCTATTCTTGCTAAATCCCCAATTGTGCTGCTGTTGGGTGTAGGGGGAATGAAAGATTATGTATGATAATCTGTTTTCCCTTAGCCCAAACAGCAGCACAAGGCTCCCTCCCTATGCTGTATTATTTGTACTATTGTACTATTTGTGTTATTTGCATAACTTGTACTTATTTATTATACTTACTACTAACACAAGGGGGAGTAGGTCTTGCGGCCTCTTATAGGGGTAAAAAGCTGTTAGGTAATTAAAAATTCCACCTGTCCTAACAGCTCATAGGGACAGGAATACCCCAGTTGTGCTGTTGTTTGGGCTAAGGGAAAACAGATTATCATACATAATCTTTCATTCTGCTTGAGTTAAGTTTTTAGCTTTTAGTACGGGCTCTGCTTATTATTTCTCGAGGGTATCTCTTTTCCAAAAAATTTTTTGTCATCAAATCGCTTCGGACCTCAAAATCTTTACACAAAGAACAGTTTCTTCTCAACCGTTTAAATTGGGAGAAGGGGACATTAGATTTACATTTGTGATAGTGCTCACTATAAGTCTAATAAGTTGTTACCATCCACTTTTTTGAAATAAGTCTTAGTAGTAATCTCATTATTATGGGAGCTAAGAATTAGATCAAGATATTCTATATGTATCCCTGAGATGTTGCTAGTGAAAGATAAACCCCAATCATTTGAGTTTAGATGGGCAATAAATTCTGATAGGAATTTGGGCGTGTTTTTCCATATCAGGAGTAGATTGTCTATATAGCGAACATAAAATACTATATCTCTTGTCCACTCGTGGTTAGAATATATGTGTTCTTTTTCGAATTCGCCCATGTAAATATTTACAAAACTTGGCGCAAATATCATGCCCATCGCAGTCCCCCTGCTTTGTTGATAAAGGGCATCGTCAAAAGAAAACACATTGTGTTGTAAAATAAACAAAATACTTTATAAGAAGAATGATAATTGTGTTTGAGGCAGTTTCTTTTAAGATGTAGGGCTTGACATCGGTACCGGGGTCTACCTTCAGGGCCCCGGGAACTGCGGTTTTCACCGCATATCAGCACCGCTATCATTGTATATCATTTATATCTTATAATTGATCCTCCTGATGATCCATGTTTTGGTGAAACGTGTAGAGGAAGACATTTACTAACAGGCACTCGAAGCAGCAGGAATTAGGCAGGGTAGAGCTACAGCGTGGGGGTTACACCAGATACATTGTAGTGCTTCATGTTCTATTTAATAGATGCGGCTGACGGGAGCGCACTATCTGAAGCACTATTACCCCTTAAGCTGAATTAGATGCTACCTGGCTATTTAGTTTAGACAAATGCCTAAGCTGTGTGTGATGGTATGAGTGCAATTAGCGGTTATACACAGACCTTCTAGAATTCTCTAGTAGATCTTGACTGACTAAAAGAGAACGTAAATCCACTATAACAAAGCAGCAATTTTAAGGACTGTGAGCTTTATTGATCGAGCTTTATGAAAATAGAGTGAAACTAGCTGGCTATTCCAAAGCACAAATCCACTTATCTTTCCCTTGGGCAGTGTGTGTGTGATTCAGAAACAGTTTTTAATTAGGATTATTAAAAGTTATGTTTTACAATAGAAATTATTGGTGGGAATCCCAGGTGTGTTGTTAGTAATGAGTCAGTTCCCATAACCCTGTGAGCCAAAAAAAAAAAAAAAAAAAAATTCTTGAAAAATAGCAGCAATCCACTGCATTTACAAGTTCATATAGCTAAAAAAAAAACTTGCATTTTGTGGTTTCTTGAAAAATAGCAGCAATCCACTGCATTTAAAAGTTCATATAGCTGAAAAAAAAACCTTGTATTTTGTGGTTTCTTGAAAAATAGCAGCAATCCACTGCATTTAAAAGTTCATATAGCTGAAAAAAAAAAACCTTGCATTCTGGGGTTTCTTTCAAAATTGCAGCAATCCACTGCATTTACAAGTTCATAAAGCTGAAAAAAACCCTTGAATTTTGGTGTTTTTCAAAATTGCATGAAATCCACTGCATTTAAAAGTTCATATAGCTGAAAAAAACCTTGAATTTTGGGGTGTCCTGAAAAATAGCAGCAATCCAGTACATTTACAAGTTCATATAGAGCTGGAAAACAGCTTTTCTTTGTGGTGTATAGACCATCAAAAAGGGAATTACTATACATCCACAATGCTTCCAGCACATTCTCCACCAGTCAGTCAGCCTCTACCTCAACTCCTCCTCCTACCCAACAGTCTGGTCCTCCTTTCTCACAACATGCCAAATCTTTCAGCAACCTAATCCCACCTTTCCCACCACCCAGGAGCTGTTTTCAGCTCCATTCACTGTCCCTCTCTGTCCCACTATGTCATGAATCACCAGAGGTAACAGATGAGTTGCCTGATGCACAAACACTGGAGCATCCGTTATCTCCTGTTGTTGTTGTTGACCAGCAATCGTCCCTCAGTGATGACGATGACGAGACACAGTTGCCATCAGGGCAGCCTGTTGCCGTCATTGGTGCTGTTAGAGTTAAGTCCTCCATCTTTGTATTTTGGCAGCCATCTTGTAAACTTTCACATATAAACTGTATAAGTATGTATTTTTCTGCTTAAGTCAAGGAGGCCCTTTGTTAGACTTTAAGGAATGTGATAATGAACGTTAATGCATAGGTTGCTAATCATTATCTCTCAAGGGCCTCATTTTGAGAAGATGCAGCTGACTTTGTATATCTCTTACCTCCTTTACATGATGTATGGACACATAACCGACAAAAGTATTAATTTTATGGTATCTGGGCACTTTGTCATATTTTATGGTTTATGAAGGTCACTTAGAGTTTGTATAGACAGGATCTATGTAGCTTATTGTTAATTAAGTTGGAACATGTCATCTTATCTCTTTTGCCATGATATACACATATAGACAGTCTGGGATGTTAGCTCACACATAAGTATTTCAAATCCTTCTTTGTTTCATGGGAAAGTCCATCCCAGTGTGGAAAATTATAATGAGCCTCAGCCAATAGCCATGTGCCAGGCTTGTCTTATATCTCTATAACCAATTATGTTGTACCTGATTAGAATAGCCAAGCCAGCTCTTTGTCTGTAATGTATTTAAACTACCTTTTTCTTATAATAAAGCAGAACTCTTTTGATACACTACCATCTTGTGTCTTTAATAAGTTCTCCAGGCTTAAAAGAAAGATGGCTGCAGTCCATCTAGGCCTGTTAATTAATTATCTAATTTGGAACTCTGCAACATACTCTTATGAGGACACTTTACTGTCCCTAACAGTGCGCAAGAGGAGGAGGAGGAGGAGGAGGGGGAGGAGGAGGATTTGGAAAAGGAGGTGGTGGACAATGAGGCCACTGACCCGACCTGGACAGGGCGGATGTCAAGTGGGGAGAGCAGTGGAGATGTGGAGGGAAGCAGCACCAAAGAGGGTGGCTAGAGGCAGAGGCATGTCCAGAGGAAGAGGACAGGTGCTTCACCAAAGCCAGGCCACAGCCAGCAGGTCCCAAAATGTTCCCTCTTGTAGCCAGCCTAGAAAAACACCCCCATCGAGGCCACGGTCTTTGGTGGTGTGGAATTTTTTTATGTATGTTCTGCGGACAATTATAGTGCCGTTTGCACACTCTGCAACTCAAAACTGAGAAGGGGCTCTGAAAAGAGCAACCTTTCAACCACTGCCATGCGCCGTCATTTGGAAGGCAAGCACTTTTGCCAGTGCTGTTTTGCCACTGTTGCCAGTGCTGGCGCTGCAGTCCAGATCACCAGTCAGGAAACCTCCATCTCCCTCCAGCACTTTAGGGACTTCTCCCTCATCCTCCCCTTTTCCTGCCTCAGCTCCTTCTCCTGCCTTAGCTCCTTCTCCTGCCTTAGCCACCTACTCTGCCATCACATTGACCCCAGCTACCAGCTGGAAACGCTGCAGCACTGGCATGGGGAAATGTCAGCAGGCCGTGCTGAAGCTCATAAACTTGGGGGACAGACAGCAGACTGCCTCAGAGGTGAGGGATGCCCTCCTTGATGAGACGGCAACATGGTTTTTGCCGCTGCACCTGGTCCCAGGCATGGTCCTGTGTGATAATGGCAGCAACCTGGTAGCTGCTCTGGAGCTTGCCAACCTCCAACATGTTCCATGCCTGGCCCATGTGTTCAAATTAGTGGTGCAACGGTTTTTGAAAACATACCCCAATGTAGCCGAGCTACTGGTGAAAGTGCGGTGCTTGCGCCCACTTTCGCAAGTCCACAGTAGCCGCTGCTAGCCTCTGAAGCCTCCAGCTACGTCTCCATCTCCCAGAAAACCGGCTGATGTGCGACGTCCCCACATGCTGGAACTTGACGTACCACATGTTGAGTAGAGTGTGTGAGCAGCAGAGACCCTTGATGGAGTACCATCTCCAAAACCCAAGGGTTCCTCAGAGTCAGCTCCCGCAGTTTCTGCACCATGAGTGGCCATGGATGGCAGACTTATGCGAGATCTTGCGTGTCTTTGAGGAGTCAACCATGAGGGTCAGTTGTGACGACGCAATCGTGAGTGTCACAATCCCGCTCCTGTGTGTCATGCGAGAATCCCTCATCGCCATCAGGGATAACGCATTGGACGCTGAGGAGTCAGGCATAGGAGCAGAAATATCCCAGCAGGATTGTCAGGGCACACTCCTGTCCACTTCACGGCATATATTGAGGGAGGAGAAGGAGGAGGATGACAAAGTGGCAGATTTCATTGTCACACAGGAGGCTAGCGGGGAAGTACATTGCGTTCCATTGCTGCAGCGCGGTTGGGGCGAAATGGAGGAAGAGGAGGAAGAAGAGGAAATGGACAGTGACCATTCTGGTGGGGGCAGCCAAGTGACGCCAAGCAACACTCTGGCACACATGGCTGAATACATGTTGGAGTGCTTTGCATCTGACAAACACATTGCCAAAATCCTGGAGAGCAACGACTACTGGATTTTTTCAATCCTCGACCCCCGGTATAAAAATTATGTTTGTAATTTTATTCTGGTAGAGGGGAGGGCCAATCACATGAGTGATTGCCACAAGCAACTGGTGCAGAATATGATGGAGATGTTTCCATCAACTGTCATTGGCGGCACACAGGAGAGTTCCTCCAACAGGCGACAAACTGTCAGCCAGTCCACATCCGGCAGGGGCACACTCTCCAAGGTCTGGGACACGTTAATGGCACCCACTCGCCAAAGTACCGCCACTGAGGGGCCTAGTGTCACCAGGAGGGATAAGTATAGACGCATGTTGCGGGAGTACCTGGCCGACACCAGCCCTGTCCTCTCAGATCCCTCTGCAGCCTATACTTATTGGGTCTCCAAGTTGGATTTGTGGCTGGAACTCGTGCTGTACGCATTGGAGGTCCTTTCCTGCCCTGCCGCCAGTGTGCTTTCAGAAAGGGTCTTCAGCGCTGCCGGTGGCATAATTACGGATAAGCGCAGCCGGCTGTCAGCTGACAGTGCTGACCGGCTGACGCTCATAAAAACGAATAGCCACTGGATAGACCCATCATTTTCATGTCCACCGGTGTCAAGCACCCCGACATGAAGTTGCATGTGTGTGCTCACCCTCTACAATTCCTCCTCCTCATACTCCTCCACCATCAGCGCTGCACAATTCTGATCCTACTAGGATCAATCCACCCTGATTCCCCCAACTCTGCTGGTTAGAGTCTGAATCCACCCTGATTCCCCCAAACTCTGCTGGTTATAGTGTCAATCCACCCTGATTCCCCCAAACTCTGCTGGTTAGAGTCTCTACTCACTCCAAGGGCCAAAAACACTGTATTTTAAAGGCTCTACTCACTCCAAGGGCCAAAAACACTGCTGGTGCAAGGCTCTACTGACACCAAGGGCCAAAAACACTGCTATTTAAAGGCTCTACTCACGCCAAGGGCCAAAAGCACTGTATTTTAAAGGCTCTACTCACGCCAAGGGCCAAAAACTAAATCTCTGCTGTTTAAAGGCTCAACTCACCCAAAGGGCCAACAAATCTCTGCTGGTGCAAGGCTGAACTAAGTTAAAGGGCTTAAAACTCTGCAGGTAAAAGGCTGAAGTCACCTGAAGGGCCTCTGCTGGTAGCTCAGCTTAAGGGCCTATAACTTAATTTGGTAGGGCTCACGTTAAGGGCCAGAAAAGTGAATTTTGGAAGGTCTTACCACATCACACACACACACACACATCCACAATGACAGTTCAGGGTGGGTACTGATGGATTTCCCATTGCCTATTCCATCTATGGTTTTCATGGGCAATTTGATTTAAAGGGGTGCTTGTTAATGTTTGTTGAGCTTAAATTTGGGTTTGTGTCCATCCATTTGCGGAAGAAAGAAGGTTTCCAGGTATTTTCCCTCTTTGATAGAGGTTTTTTGGAGTGTGGAAAGTGTGTAGTTGACAGTCTGTGATGGTGGGGTAAAACAGTGACTTGGGCTTGTTAGATGCCCCCAGGCATGCTTCTTCTGCTGTCCCAGTTGCATTGTCCAGGTGTTGGCATCATTTGCTGAGGGGTGATACTGGACTTGGTGACCCTCCTGAGTCAAATGGTGGGATCCCCTGAAACTAAGCATTTTCTCCCATAGACTATAATGGGGTTCGATATTTGTTTGAATAGTTGAATATTGAGCGGCTATTCGAAACGAATAACGAATATCGAATATTTTACTGTTTGCTCATCTCTAGTTACAAGGCTTACAAGTGTAACAGATTTTCCAGATTTACAAGAAAATTCCCCAAACTGATTTTTTAGGGATCACTTCAGTTCTGAAAGGAATTATAAAGGCCTATATAATAGAAACCCCCATAAATCACCCAATTTTCAAAACTGCACCCTTCAAATAATTCAAAACAGCATTTGGGATTTTTTTTAGCCCTTTAAGCATTTCATAAGAATAAAAATAATATGGAGGGTAAATTTAGACATTTTATTTTATTCACTAATAAGGGTTAAAGGAGAAAATGCATTTTGCAGTTTATTGCGCAATTTCTCCCGTGCACAGAAATACCCCACATGTGGGTGTAAAATGATTTTTGGGCAGACGGCAGTGTTCGAAAGGGAAGGAGCGACACTGGGGGTTTGAAAAGCAGATTGTGCTGGAAAAATTTTAATGCACTATGCCTCATTTGCAGAGCACCTAAAGTACCAAAACAATGGAAATCCCCCAAAAGTGACCCCATTTTAGAAACTAAACCCCTCACAGAATTCATCAAGGGGTGTAGTGAGCATTTTGACCCTACAGCTGTTTCACAGATTTTACTGACATTGGAATGTGTAAATGAAAAATGACTAAAATGTCAATTTATCCCCAAAGTTTTCATTATCTCAAGGGGTTAAAAGAGAAAAATCCCCCCACAGTATGTTGAACAATTTCTCCTGAACAAGACAATACCCCATATGTGGTCATAAGCTGCTGTATGGGTACATGGTGGGGCTCAGAATGGACAGAGCACTATTTGGCTTTTGGAGGGCAGATGTTGCTGGAATAGTTTTCAGGAGCCATGTCGCATTTGCAGAGCCCCTAGAGTACCAATACAGTGGAAACTGTTGGTATATACATATATGCAACAGATATAGACTTATTGTGTTATACTGTGTTGGAGGAACTTACAGCTTCCGGACATTAGATGGCGATGTTATTATTGTTATGTGCTGAATACATGTAATGATATGCTATGGAGACTTGTCTAATATCTCACCATGCTGCATCTTTCTATGGTTAAAGAGGACCTTTCATCAGATCGGGCACATGCAGTTTTATATACTGCTGGAAAGCTGAGAGTGCGCTGAATTCAGCGCACTGTCGGCTTTCCCAATCTGTGCCCGGTGTAAAGCGCTATCGGTCCTGGTAAAGTAGCGGTTTACAGTCAGAAGGGTGTTTCTGATACTTAGCCAGGGACGCCCTTCTGCGCAGCAGCGCCTATCGCACTGTACTGTGGAGCGGGGAGTAACTCCCCCCTCCCTCTCCTGATAATACTGAAGATTACTGAAGATTGACCCATATAATCTACTCTGAAGCTTTCCTCTGTGACTACACTGTGCAACAGAAACACCCTAAAAGTGACCCATGTCAGGATATGGAGTCATCACGGGCTCCTTGCTCCCTGGGAGACGTGTTAGGAGTTCTATTGGGTGTGCTTAGGTCATTAAGGGTTAATCTTTTCCTTGCTTCCAGTCTCCATGCCATTAGCCATCAGGTGTGTTTCTCTGCTGCTATTTAAACCCTACCCAGGCATGGACCCTTGCCAGCCATTCACTTGTGTTTTCTGGTTCCCCTGCTCAGTCTGATTCCCTGTCTGTTTGTATTCAATCTGTTTCTTGGTTTGTATACCCGGCTTGTATTTTTGACTATCCCTTGTCTTTTGATTTGGTACCGTTATTATATCTCCTGGCTCGACCTCTTGCTCGTCTGACCTCGCCTTCTCTTCTGTTGTCTTGCTGGGACTTGTGGTCCTCCTTAGTTCCATGCTGTTTAGTCTTTTGTTTTGCATTGCATTTACACTGTGCTTTCTGTTTAGGTGTGACCCCATGACTCCAGTCCCTAGCACTTTCAGGGCCTCCTCTTCCCTTATCCTAGCCACCGAGATAGAAGTGTAGGAGTCGTGGTAGGCATACTTCAATTAGGAAGTGCATTGGTCTGCCTCATCTCAGATACTACAGCATAGTCATAGCCGCAGGGCCTACGACCCATTTTGTCATTAGCTGCACAGTGTTGCTTTCCAGCTGTGTCCCTTTGCACTGCCTGACCCTGACTCCAATCCTTACAACCCCATTTTGGAAACTACACCCCTCATAGAATTTATCTAGGGGTAGAGTGAGCATTTTCACCTCACAGCTGTTTCACAGATTTTATTAACATTGGGACGTAAAAATGAAAAATTACTTTTTTTCCAATAAATCGTCCATTTAGGGTGATATTTTTAATTTTTGCAAGTAGTTAAAGGATTAAAAGTCCCCACAGGTTGTTACACAATTTCTCTTTAACACGGAAATACCTCATATGTGGTCATAATCTGCTCTATGGGTACATGACGGGGCTCAGAATGGAAAGAGCGCTATTTGGCTTTTGGAGGGCAGATTTTGCTGGAATAGTTTTGAGTTGCCATGTTGCATTTGCTGAGCCCCTAAAGTATCAATACAATGGAAACCCCTCAAAAGTGACCCCATTTTAGAAACTACACCCATCAAGGAAAATATCAAGGGGTATTATCATTTTGAGACTAAAAATGCTTCCCAAAAATTGAAAATTGTAATTTTTAAAGAAATACACCATTTCGGTGCCCAATGTGTTGCACCCCCTTTGTGTTGTCAGAGACCTGCACTCCTAAAACTATTACATGGGCCATCCCAAGGGGCAAAAAATTATATATGTAGGTGTAAACTGCTGCTTGGGCACACAGCAGAGCTCAAAAGGGAAGGAGCACTGCACTTTTTAGCGTTTGGGTACAGATTTAGTAGGACTTTCTGGGCGTCATATTGTTCTTGCAGAGAGATGGAGGTGCCAGTAAACTGGAATTCCCCAAAAAGTGACCCCATTTTGTAGGGGCAATTTTAGGGTCTCTGCAAAAGTGTCATGGCATCCAAAAACCAAACCGTCTAAGTCAGTTTATACCCACATATAACATTACGTATGTTATCCGGGGTACACCAGTGTCATACATGTGGCATAAACTGCAGTTTGGGCGCACAGCAGGGCGCAGAAGGGAAGGAGCACGATGCGGCTTTTGGAGCACAGATTCAGATGTTTGGTATCTGAATACCATGTCATGTTTGTACAGCCTGTGAGGTACCAGAAAAGTGGACTCCCCAAAACAGTAATTCATTTTGAAAACTGCACCCCTCAAAGAATTTATCAGAGGGTGTAGTGAGTATTAGTATCCCAGATGTGACCGCACAACAGATGGTGAAGAGTCGATATGTAAGCTGTGCGGAGAACATTTCAAACGCCAAATTCCCTACTATGTCCCAGTAGCTCCCATGATTGGGGGAGTCACTCTGGTGGTCACTTTGGGGTTCACTTCTGGTGTCTTTTCCCTTATAAACTGTAAATCTGGGGTGTCCCCTGATATTCGCTCGCACAGCTTATATATTCCCTTCCTGTTGCAGCCAGTTGTATTCTAATAATTTGATGATTTGGGGGGGTTTTTTTGGCTGGATTAAAAAAAAAAAAAAAAAAAAAAGATCAATTCCGGTATTGCGTTGCCATGCAGAGTACAGTATAAGTAACATGTTCCTTTTATTCTTTGGGTTGGCGCAGTTACGGTGATACCTCATTTATATTATTTTTTTATGCAATGCTAATTCTGCAGAACAAAAACACATTTGAGGACATAAATCAGTGATTTTTGCATCGCCATCTTCTGAGAGGCGTAACTTTTTTATTTTTCAGTTGACAGTGTTGGTTGAGGGCTTATTTTTTGAGGGACAACCTGTGCTTTTTATGGGTAATGTTGCAGGGTGCATATGACTTTTTGATCACCTTTTATAGCATATTTTGTAAGGTGAGATGGCAAAAAATCACTACTTCCGGCGGGTTTTTTCCGTTTTTTTTTTCCGTCATTCACCGTGTACATTAAATATTGCTTCAGTTTTATTGTACAGATTGTTACTGATGCGGTGATACCAAATATGCATTGTTTGTATAAATTTTTAGTTTTTTTTTTTTATATAATTCATTTTCTATAGAAAGAAAGGAATTTTGGGGACTTTATAACTATTGTTTTAAAACACTATTTTTTGTCCACTTTTTTTTTTTTACTTTTTCAGGTGTCCCTATGGGACACTTGGATCAGTGATGTTTTCATCATTGATCCTATATTTTGCTCTGTGAGACACAGCATGCACGTGTCTCACAGGGCATAACAGGAAGTGAGCTGTGCAGATGGCACAGCTCACTTCCAGAAGACCCGGCAGGATCAACCAGGTAACGGGGGCTCAGGGCAGCCTGGGGTCACTGGACAGACCCCAGGCTACATAGTATCAAGGGGTGTGGTGGATGGTAGGGTGGACTTCAGTGGGATAAGGTCCCAATCCGTAAGTTCAATATAATAAAGATCCCACTGGAATTGCGAAGATTGCTTGATTGTGTATTTTATTTACGAAAAATATACATTGCTTGGTGAGGGAAATGAATGTTTTCGGCCATTCTTAGCCTTCATCAGACTCGGTTTTATATATGCAGTGGATAAATAGAAACGAATATAGAAGAAGCAGGGATATAGATCCTTTTAGGTAAGGCAATGTAGTTCAAGTAACACTTGGATGCACGATGCAGTATGGAAGGAAAGGACGGGGCTATATCCTGGATGAGGATTCTCTCCTATGACCGTGCTATCATGGGTAGTGAGCGTATATGCATGCAACTGTCTGGATGTGTTTTATCCTGTATATCCTATCACATTGGTGGTGTGGTAGGGGTTACGTCCGTCCTCTTGCACACATCCAGACAGTTGCACTAGCTCACGAGCTCCATGACATAGAATTACTTCATGGTGCGCAAAGTACCTAGCGCCCATGAAGTACTAGTACGTCATGGGTCGCTAAGGGGTTAAAACTAGTTTCCCAGAGTCGTTTGCACCAGGGTGTGCTGTTCCTGGTGGACTGCCGTGTGGTTAGAGGAAACTTGTTGTGTTGGATCCGCTAGTGCAAGACGGATCGAGTGTGAAGGGGCCTGATGGTACGTTTGCAGCAGCTGTTAGGGTCGGCAGCATGCTCAGTGACTTGTTATGAGGCGTTCTTGCGGCTACACCCGGAGGGGGGGAGGCGAGCATTGTTGGTACATGGGGACTTGTTGTGTTTGTCCAAATGTTAGTTCATTCAAGTGCTAAGGAGAGATTTGGAGTTGGTGCTATTCCCGGGGGATTTTAGCTCGCTTTCCTTAAGGATCGGGGTCCGCTACCTAGATGGCACAGTGGCGCTTGGCGGCGAAGGTGATTTGGAGGATTAGCGGTGGGAGTCTGATCACTACCACTTGTAAGTACGCATGCATCACTGAATTGAGGAGAGAGGAAATGGGCTGTCCAGGGAGTTTGGATGGTGTGGGGCTAGTTGATGACGGTTCTTTTGTGTGTGTTATGTTTGCAGGTTCTTTCCTTGTTTGGTCAGGCATTCTTGTGTCTATTGGGGAGGTGTATGTGCTGATGTTCGGCTGTCGGGCGTCCTCAGTCTAGTCCTGAGAGTTCGGGGAAAGCTGTGGTCCAGATTGTTGTCCGATTGCTGATTCCGGCACTAGGGTAGGCTGGAGGCCTCCGCTTGAGTGTGCGGAGGTTCCGGTTTCTCCCTAGTGCCAGGACTGGCACTTCCAGGTTTAGGGGGTCAGTGGCGGGCCAGAGGCTATTTAGGCCTCATTCTGGCTCTGGCCTGCTGTTGATTATTCGTTTTCCCCGCCGTATCAGCTCCCTAGCGACGAGCCTCTTCTGCTTCCCTGTCACCTGTTTCCTGCCTCCTATTCCCTGCTCTTGGATTCCTGGATTGTTTGACCTGGCTTGCTTTACAGACCTCTCCTGGTGATCCTGATTTGGCACCTTCCTGACCTCCTGTGTATCACCTTTGACTTCCACCTAACCCTCCCTTTTGGATCCTAATTTGGCTACTCCGTTGACCTCCTGTGTATAAACTGGCTTCCCTGACTACGCTTCTGCCTCTGCCTACTGCTAGCACGTGAGCTCCAGTTACCGACCTGGCTTGTTTGACCATGGATTTGCTCCTCGGGTATCTGCGTGTATTCCCTGGATTACCCTCCTGCTCATCTGCTACTCCACTCTTGCCTGCTCTCTTGGACTTCACTCTAAGGTTAGTGCCTGGCTCCTTCTGGGTCCTCCTGCTTAGGGTTTGCTGGGTGTGCATTGCTTTCTGGGCAGTTGTGGATCTGGGCCTCGGACTATTACCAAGTCCAATTCCACCATCAGGAGCTCTGGTGAAGAACTCTGTGGCTTGGTACTGCTCCAGTTAGGAGAGCGTAGCACATCCAGGACTGTTTTGCCTCAGCGCTTGGGAGTTCTAGTTGCCCAGGACTTACTGAGTTATTTGTTGGGCAGCATGGTGGCTCAGTGGTTAGCACTGCAGCCTTGCAGCGCTGGGGTCCTGGATTCAAATCCTGCCAAGGACAAAATCTGCAAGGCGTTTGTATGTTCTCCCCGTGTTTGCGTGGGTTTCCTCTGGGTACTCCGGTTTCCTCCCACATGCCAAAGACATAATGATAGGGACTGTAGATTGTGAGGCCTATATGGGACAGTGACTGTCAATGTCTGTAAAGCGCTGCGGAATATGATGGCGCTATACAAGTAAGCACAATAATAATAATAATAATTTGTTGCATCAGGTTCCTAACATATAATTACGGAATGATTCACTGTTGAAAACACTATTCGGCATTGAGATCTCAACCTGACAGCATTTTTAACATCAATTCGCTCCACAACTTTAAGTGCTATCATGAAGATCTTTATGATAGGCCCATCCAGTCCTGAGATACAGGACTCTAAAGTGCCCCCCCCCTCTTTTCTTGAGAAGCATCGAGTGAACTGTAGTAGATGATCGGGCACAATGATCGGGCACAGCGAGTAATACTAAATGGCTACACATCGAACTGGAAGAAAGTCAAAAGCGGGGTGCCGCAGTGCTCTGTTCTAGGCCCAGTACTTTTTAATATCTTTATAAATGATCTGGACGATGGAATTATTGGGGAACTCATAAAATTTGCAGATGATACGAAGATAGGAGGAATAGCCAACACTAGAGAGGAGAGAGAGTGTATTCAAAAGGACTTAGACACACTGGAACAATGGGCTGAGGCGAACAAAATGGTATTTAACAGGGACAAATGCAAAGTTCTACATCTGGGTAACAGAAATGTAAAAAACATATATAGTATGGGAGGAATAGAACTAAGTGATAGCATAGGGGAAAAGGACTTGGGCATAATAGTAGATCACAAATTCAACATGAGCCAACAGTGCGGTGCTGCTGCAAAAAAGGCTAATAGAATTCTGGGATGTATTAAGACAAGCATTGAATCTAGATCAAGAAAGGTCATTATTCCGCTGTACTCTTCCCTGGTCAGACCACACCTGGAATACTGTGTACAGTTCTGGGCGCCTCAATTCAAGAAAGACATCGATATATTGGAGCAAGTCCAGAGAAGAGCAACCAAAATGGTGGAAGGTCTGCAAACCATGTCCTATGAGGAGCGGCTAAAAGAACTGGGATTGTTTAGTTTGCAGAAGAGAAGGCTGAGGGGAGATTTAATAGCAGTCTACACATATCTGAAAGGTAGTCACAGTGCAGAGGGATCTACCCTATTCTCATTAGCACAAGGAAGTACAAGAAGCAATGGGATGAAACTAAAGGGAAAGAGATACAGATTAGACATTAGGAAAAACTTTCTGACAGTGAGGGTAGTGAGAGAGTGGAATAGACTGCCACGGGAGGTGGTGGGCGCTCCATCAATGGAAATCTTCAAGCGGAATCTGGATAAACATATAGCTGGGATGATTTAGGAAAACCTGCACTCGCAGGGGGTTGGACCCGATGGCCCTTGAGGTCCCTTCCAACTCTACCATAAGAAAGAAAGTAAGAAAGTAAGAAGGGGAGGGGGGGGGAGGAGCCCTGCAGGCTGCATAGATGTGAGGAGTCATTGCATCTCTGTGTCTAACCTGTATGTGACCCCAGGAGGGGGATAGCAGGTGCTTCTGTCACTGCTACCCTCTCTCCTGTCAATCAGAGCCCAGGTTGCAGTGACCCAGACGTTTACCATTGCCCAGGTCGCAGCGCCAAAAAAAGGCGCACCAAGTACTTATACAACATATACATAAAGTTCACATTTCACCCATTCCCTGTCATGTCCATACCTGAGCTTTCTACAGTAAAATATGTCTCTAACGATGTCCGTTACACACTAAAATAATAGTAATAACGATTATCACTAGAGATGAACATATAGGTTGCTAAAATTTTTATAGGGGGATGGAAAATAACATTTTAAAATAATGTCCTATTTAATTTACATGCACAAAATTGGTTGGCGCATTTCTGCTATTTTTGGCATTTCTTTAACACCTGCACCTGTAAATATATACATGTGTGGTATGTATGAACTACTCACATATTGCAGTTTTTTGGAAAGTACAGTTTGTTTGCAGAAATGGATTGCTCCAGCCGCACTTTAGTGACAATTTTTGCTTGTAATCTCTGTTTGCTGCAAAGTTGCATGAAGGTGGCTGTGTATATGAAATATTAAGTTGTGTTTTTGTATACGGTATGCTGTGCAATCTCAAAAAAGTTGATATTGGTGTCAGTCAGTTTGCTAGCTGTAGGATAGCTTTTTAACATATTGGTGAATAACAGCAAGATCTTGCTTGTCTTCAGTATTGGTATTAGTGCTTTTGGGAGTCCAAGCTCTTGTTGTAGTTGATGTTTGCGGTACATATAGTATATGTACACATTGTCTACACCTTAAGCTATTATTTTAAATACATTTTGTATATGAATGTGAGATTGAACATGAGTTTTAGGTGCAAATATGTTTTAGTGCACTTTTTCAAAAAATTATTTTTGTTTGTCAAAAAGTTGCATGAAGGTGGATTTGGCTATTGATGACCCATTGAGACATATGTAATCTTCAGGTTTCTACTTTCAAAAAATATATAGGGTTTAGATATTCACTTGCTTTTCACGGTGTACAATCATTTTATAGGTGTATAATCATTTTATAGGATGATACTTTTTTAACAACTTCAAAGCAGATTTTTCTTCCCCCCAGTTCTAGTGATTTCCTAGAGACATGTGCAAACAGTTTTAGACCTTAGAGATATGAATCAACTCTACACATGTTGAACTATTGTTTTTAGGAGGTTTGGTGCATAGAATTTGTTTGGTTTCCACTTTTTTTAGCAACTAATATACATTTATTTGATTTTTTTTTTTCATAAAACATTCACTTTAAATCAAAATTGCATGAAGGTGCCTGTTCGTATACAGTACCAAGTGGCAATGTGACAATGCTGCAGGTGTCTACTTTAATAAAATATATAGGTATGGGGGGTTGGTTGATTTTTTTTAATGTTGCAATTTAGGTTTGATTTGTCCATCTCAAAACTGTGAAAATTGCTCTGGCTACAGCAGGTCCAAAACTTCCAGAGACCCTTGGCATTGAAAGGGTTAAAGGTGACCGTCGGTGTCCGCCTGTGGCCTCTCTGCAGGGAAACCGGTTTTTTTTTTAGCCAGACACAAAAACGGTTTCTCCACAGAGAAGGCCACAAATGGACACCGGTGGTCACCTTTAAAAACCCATTCAAATGAATGGGTTTTAAAGCTGACGGCCGGGAAGCCGTCCCCGGTCCAGTTTCTTGGGACTGAGGATGGAAACCTGGCGGAGTGGCACAGGGCAGACACCGGAAACAAGTGTGAATGCCCCTGTAGTTAGAGGGTTGCTAGGGAGAATGTTTCAGCTTAGTTTATAACAATAATAAAAAATTATACGTAGCAGATAAAATCTGATATTTTAACAATCCACTGTGCTGCCACTTGTTTTTATGCGTTTTAACATTTGAAACGCACCAAAAAATTAATCTTTATTATATTTTATTATATTTATGTTGCAAAAAACATTAGTTTTATTTAAAAATTAACTTTTTTTTTGACTTGGCAGTGATATTGGAGGAAGCAATGGTACAATGGCAATGTTTTTATTTCATATTGTTGGCCTATCTTTAGGATAGGCCATTAATATTAGGCATGTGAAGGTCCGACATAATTTTCTCTGGGACATCAGGACTCCCAGTAATATTTGCATGTTGATAGCTGTATTGCTTGCTGTAAAAACTGCAGCAGAGCCCTTCAATGATTCACGGCTTCAATGGGGCAATGCTACAGTATCTAAACAGCCGCTACAGTTTGTATGGTGAGTGAGTATGCAGTTTGTATAGGACGTAACATGAGCAGCCCTGCCCTATTGCAGAAGATCTGTATGGGTCCTAGCTGTCAGACTTTAGCAGATCTATTATTTATGGTCTATCCTAAGAATAGCTAATCAATATTGAATAGTGGATAATAAATTAAGAATACATTATAACATTTTGACTATTTTAAAACGTACCTCTCCATTTGTAGGAGGAATAGTTAATTCCTTATATCCATGAGGAATATAAACATGGCTGTAATTGAATCGTATTTTTTTCATGAATTGTTTTCTAACAGCTGAGTAGGCGCCATCACATCCCACAATCAAATCTGCATGTGTATGCTTTATAGAGCCCTGCTTCCTAAAAAAAAAAATACAAAAAATTGACAGTGAAAATATATACAATAAAATGTACTGTATAATGTGTTAAAGAGGACCTTTCACCATATCTGGGCACATGCAGTGTTATATACTGCTGGAAAGCTGACAGTGCGCTGAATTCAGCGCACTGTCGGCTTTCCCGATCTGTGCCCGGTGTGAAGAGCTTACGGTCCGGTACGGTAGCTCTTCTATGGTCAGAAGGGCGTTTCTGACCATTAGCCAGAGACGTCCTTCTGCCTCGCGGCGCCTATCGCGCTGCGCTGTGGAGCGGGGAGGAAATGGGGGGAAAAAAGCTGTCTAGGGTAAAGTTATCATTCCCAGATCAGCAGTCAAGCAAGAGCACACATAGAGTATATCCTAAAAACATCAGGAAAGCTGTATGTGTGAAACCAGAATATGGAACAACATTGTGATGTTAATTCACACAAAATCCTGCTTGTCTGAGTGACTAACAGAAATGATAACCTAATTATATGTGTGGCTTACTACCAGCCACATGAACAAAACAAGCAAAATATTGTCTCACTGGACTCAGGGTTACAGGACAGACCCAGACGCCTCCTCTCACTCCGTAGATCTGCACTGGAGTGCAGAACCTACAGCTTTTTTCTGGCCCAGTAATGAGCCAAGGATTCACACCTTAAGCTGAGGCCTATTCAAGACCCTCACTGTACCACACATAAGTTAAAAACCTGGGGTAGATATAGCAAGATTCCAGTAATCTACCTGACATCTTCTCACATACTTCATTAAATGAACGGAGAGTATGGGTTGGGCGATAAATAGAGATTAGGGAGGTGCAGCATTATGTAGAACCTCGTAGATGAGAGTGATAAGTTTTTATTTTATTGATTTATTGGTTTGATAGTCCATGCGTCTCATCTTCCTCTTGTTTGGCGACAGCTGGACACGTATTGGGCAGCGATCTCCACAGTGGCCTCCTCCTCTCCCAATGGGATGTAGAGTTTCCTCTTCTTGTCTGCAGATGTGAAGTCTGGGATGTGGGTAGAGTCTTTGGTAGTAGACGGCCCTCACAGCTTTGGTGCAGTGTAGCAGGAAGTGGGTCTCATCTTCTAGGGCCCCTTGGTCGCAGTGCTGGCACAGTCTGTTCTCCCGTGGCTTGTACATTTGCCTGTGTCGGCCTGTTTCGATCTGTAGGTTGTGGGCGCTCAGTCTGTACTGGCTCAGGGTCTGTCTGTATTTGGGGTGGCGTATTCTCTCCAGGTAGGTAGCCATGGTGTAGTCCCTTTGTAGGGATTGGTACACTGAGTTTCTTGGAGTTATTTATTTTGTTTCTCCATTCTTCAGTGTACCGCTCTCTGTTTGCCTCTGTGGTCACCTTTATTTGAGCCTTGGTCATCATCTGTTGGTGTTTTTGGTTTGGTGGTTGGTTGCTGCTTAGTTGGGGGGTGTCGGGTTTGCTCAGGTCTCTGTGGCTTAGCCATGCTTGGTGGTGGTAGGAGTCGGGGTTGCTCCCCTGAATGTGTGCCTGGAATGCTTGCGCCCTCTTCTGTATAGTGAGCCATAGGGGGAGTCTACCTAGCTCTGCCCTGCAGGCCATGTTGGAGGTGCTGCGATGGACATGGAGCAGGTATTTGCAGAACTCCAGGTGGAAGGTCTCTGTTGGGCTAGTGTCTCATTTTGGCTGGTCTCGGTAGGTGGCTAGGCCCCAAACCTCACTGCCATAGAGGAGGATCGGGGCGATGACTGCGGTAAGGAATGGGCAGATTCTGGAAATGTTTTTGAGGTGGAGATAACATGAGTGTGTAAT
The DNA here is from genome assembly GCF_031893055.1 of Leptodactylus fuscus. NCBI lineage: Eukaryota > Metazoa > Chordata > Amphibia > Anura > Leptodactylidae > Leptodactylus > Leptodactylus fuscus. Next base: position 73,915,262 of record NC_134267.1, on the reverse strand, counting down.
TGATTGGATATGGGGGCTGAAGTAAAGGTCTGAGTCAAGCATAACCCCGAGGCAGTGGGCAGGTTGATAGCAGCTCAAGACAGGTTACGGAAGGATTTCTTCAATAGCAGGGTTATGACAGCATGGTTGAAAGAGGATGGAAAAATTACAGAAGAGAGAGAGAGACGCTTAAATATTTTAGTAAGAAGGCAAAACGGTGGCTCAGCGGTTAGCACTGTAGTCTTGAAGTGCTGGAGTCCTGGGTTCAAATCCAGTCAAGGACAACATCTGCAAGGAGTTTGTATATTCTCCTTGTGTTTGCATGGATTTCCACCCATATTCCAAAGACATACTGATAGGAAAAAAAAATGTACATTGTGAGCCCTATATGGGGCTCACAATCTATATTTAAAATAAATAAATATTTTAGTAAGATAAGTCTTGACAGCAGACAGAGACTGGAGAAGGGGAGGGGAAAGGGTCATTACTGCCAGTTGTAGGTCGAGAAGAAAAAAGTCGCTGGGACATTTCCTCTTCTGTAACAGGTTCAAAAGAGGAGAATGAATATTCTGAAGTGTGGTAGGTAAGGGGATCAAAACCGCCTGGGGATTGTACAGTTATTTCCTGATGGATCGTAATAATTTCGTCATGGAAATAAGTGGCTAGGTCTTCTGCACTAAGGTCTGTGAATGGCATCTGGACCTTGGGAGTGAGTGAAGAGTGAAAACTTCGGGTTACAGAAGAGAGGAGAACGATGAAGTAAGCTTGTTTGGCAAGGTGAAGGACAGAACTATAGGATTTTAGTATAAACTTGAAGCGGAAGAAATCTTCAAGTGTAAGTGATTTTCTCCACATACATTCAGCACACCTAGAGCGCCGCTGAAGAAAAAGCACCTGCGATGTATGCCAGGGTTGCTGCCTCGTACGTCAAAATTTTCGAGTGGAGTGGTGAGCCACTTCATCCAGTGGACTTTTAAGGGTTTCTGTAATGGCCTGGGTCAGGTTTGGAGTCTTTTAGTGCAACTTACTTGGGGAAATTGCTAGGCTGAGCAAGTGTAGAGGCTGATGGAAATCCAGAAGCAGAGGAAGATGCAATAGCAAGTAGTTTCCAGGAGGTGGCAGAGTTCCAATATAACATAGTCATACGGTCCAAGTTAGCAATAACAGATATCACTTTACCAAGGGGTCAGACAAGAGTAGTTAGAAAGCCAAGTCGGTATCAGAAGGTCACACAGTAGCAAAATCGGAGATCAAGAAGAGGAGGTCGTAGTCAGGAGGAAGCCAGGGGTCAATGCATAAGATGGGCGTCAGTATCAGCAGCAGAGCAGATAAAGGAAGTCAATAGGAGGCTTTTTTTTTTTTCTCAGTGCTGAAATTCCACACCAAATTCAGCCCCATTATCCTCCATGTGAATGCACCCTTAAGGTTTCTCATGCATTGCAGGGCCTGCTAGCATTCTGCACAGCTGTTTATAACCTGATATTGGTTAAGTGTGGCCTTTCTCTGTGATATTTTTTTGTCAAGGCTACATATTTTCAGGTACTTTTCATCTTGCTTGGTTTTAACTACTCAGGCGTGACTTTCTTTTTGCTGCTCTTCTATCCTTGCTGTTTTCTACTGTTGATGTATTCTTAATGTTACCAGCTTCATTTCAACCAATTCTAATTTAAACAGTCTCAGCTTGTTTCCTGCAACAACACCCATTACTCCAAGGGATCTGTGGGCTCACTGGAAAAACTAAAGAGTAACAAATCCTTTACACCCAAGTTTTGATGTATTACTCAGCAAACGATTCATCAACAAGAAGGTGCACAGTATCTCCATGGCACAATATACTATATAACATAGAGAAAAAATACCTTGAGAATTGTTTTCAGTTATTGTATTATGATTCTACTAATCAGAATGTCCTCACACATAATGCAATAGTATTAGTATTTAGAAAATACTGTAAATCATGACATTTATTAAAATATTAGTAAGCATAGCAAATAATATTTGCTCAAATATATAATTTTAAAAATTATAATATAGGAAATTATATACTGTTTACCTTTGAAAAATCAATGTACTAGAGTCAACATTGTAGTCAGTTAACTTGTGTTCAAAATTCAACTGCACATTTGAATACTTTTCAGCAGCTGTTGATGAATGAAGAGAATAATTACTATAAAAAGGCAAATTGTTGAAGCATAGTTGCAGTTATAAACAACTTTTCTTAATATAATAGTGCATTTGAATACGCATATACAAAACTTTTTAATATATCTAACTAGTTATATCTGTTTCCATCACCAATTAAGCTGTTCTGCTCTTTTTCTTCAATTTGAATGCTTGTTTATATAGGATTATCTACATATTCAGCCTCACACAAAGAGCTCTATGGAGAAGTAAGAGGGAGAGTAGGATGGTGCTAGCTGGATAATAGATTTTTGCCTCATTCTGCGAAGAGGTAACTTCTTATCTACAAGTGTTAAAAGAACTGCACTGCAGAGTAGGATATTTACAAACTTTTCTGTATTAACACGGTATCTCGATGTACTCTTCATCTTGTAAGCAAGTAGTGTAGTGACAGTGAATGAGTGACAATGTACACCATTTCAAGAAAAATTTGGGGGACACTATCCGTGTATCATACTCTGCCTAACTTGCCTGCTGAAAAAAGTGAAATATCTTCCAAAAGAGACATTGCGTCTGTGGTTTGCTGCATGCAGTTATCATTCACAGTATACTGCTGCTGCTGCTAAAACAGATGCTTCAGCATATGCAACACTGCCACTCAATGTGCACTTCATCTTGCTAATAAGTAGTGTATTGTATTGCAAATGATTAAAAGTGCCACTCAATGTGCATTTCAACTTACAACCATAAAATGAGGTAGAGGAATTGTACCAATGGCTTTCCCTGGTGAAGTTGGTCCAGTGTGTAGAAACTGGAGGAAGTGGATTTGTGTTGAAACTGTGCTTGCACTGTGTGATGTCAGTACTAGAAAGAAGCAGGAATTGTGGCCTTTGATGCAAAAAACTTTGACTAAGTGAGCATGACAGCCAATGTATTATCCCCTGCCCACAATTTATGATCCACATATTGAGGGCAGCATCATTTTCCCCACATTGAGATTTCAAAGGAGAGGCCCACATGACCATCAAGCAAGAATTATTTTCCTTAATAAATAATGGCAGCTAGGTATTCTCCATGTAGATTGTGCACTGCCTGAATTGGTGAAACGTAATGGATTCCACTATCAGCAACTTGGCCAGATGTGAGTTAAACGTTAAACTTGCAGACCTACCAGATGACTGGGTGCATATTGCATGAAGGAGAAGGAGAAGAAGCAGATGACTATATTAATAATAATGGTATATTGCTCACCTTGTGCTAGGTGTGGAATTGATAAGGCCCTGCCACGTAAGATAATGGGGAAAAGGAAAGGCCTTGCTCACTTGGTGCCACTTCTAATTTGACTTTGCCAAATATGCTGGTGATGACATTTTATGTTAGCACTTAGCTCCTATATTTGTGACTTGATGTCCATGACTAATGATTTGTTTGCAGATTTTGTGATTTGATAATGTACAAAAAATCTCCCATACCGGAGATGACGGCATGTAGCTGCTACCGCCAAAATCAGAAACTGTCAGCCAGTGACACCAAAACCCAAGCTTGTCTTAGATCTACCCCCAAGCAAGTCTCCTAGATGTTGTGGCTGCACGTTAGTTGGAACCATTGCACCTGACACCACCTTCTTCCTGTATCACTCTAAACTGGTATTAACTAATAGAATCACCTTCCCCTCTTTCTTTTGACACATCATGGCAATGGGATTCCTAAATACCCTCACATATCCCACTTAGCTTTTGGGGGGTACAGCATTAAAAACTAGTTTGAGCGTACATAGCCTGATTGAATTGCTGTGTATCCCACTTAGCTTTTGGGGAGTACAGCATTAAAAACTGGATTGAGCGTATAGAGTCTGACTGATTTGCTGTGTACCACATTTAGGTTTTGGGGGGTAGACCCTTAAAAACTGGATTGAGCGTATATAGCCTAACTGAATTGCTGTGTACCACACTTAGGTTTTGAGGGGTACAGCATTAAAAAATGGATTGATCGTATATAGCCTGACTGAATTGCTGTGTATCCCTTTTAGCTATTTGGGGTACAGCATTAAAATCTGGATTAAAGGTATATAGCCTAACTGAATCACTGTTTATCCCACTTAGTTTTTGGGGGGTACAGCATTCAAAACTGGATTGAGCGTATATAGCTTGACTGAATTGCTGTGTATCCCACTTAGGATTTGAGGGGTAGACCCTTAAAAACTGGATTGAGCGTATATAGCCTTTCTGAATTGCTGTGTATCACACTTATGTTTTGGGGGTTACAGCGTTCAAAACTGGATTGACTGTATATAGCCTGACTGAATTGCTGTGTATTCCACTTAGCTTTTGGGGGTAGACCCATAAAAACTGGATTGTGTGTACATAGCCTGACTGAATTGCTGTGTATCCCACTTAGCTTTTGGGTGTACAACATTAAATACTGGATTATGTGTATACAGCCTGACTGAATTGCTGAATTAGCTTTTGGGGGGTACAGCATTAAAAACAGGATTGAGCATATAGAGCCTGACTGAATTGCTGGGTATCCAACTTAGCTTTTGGGGGGTACAGCATTAAAAACTGGATTGAACGTACATAGCCTGACTGAATCGCTGTTTATCCCACTTAGGTTTTGGGGGGTAGACCCTTAAAACTGGATTGAGCGTATAAAATAAGATAATCCTTTAATAGTCCCACATTGGGGAAATTTCAGCATGTTACAGCAGCATAGTAATACAGGTAGAGGATAATACACAGTAATATAATACAGACGTAGGCAGACATATGCTGAGAAGAGAAGATATACTAGGAGTCCATAGCAGCTAAGGAAAAAAAAACGGAAGAGAAAGAAGGAAGACTGCATTGTCATCGTCATAATCATTAGTTCTCTGTGCGAAGTGATCTTCGCTTGGTTTGATGTAGATTATACAGCTTGGTCGCAGTTGGAAGGAAGGACCTGCGATAGCGCTCCTTCTCACACTTGAAGCAGACGGACACTTACAGTGCTGCCAAGTCCCATCAAGGTCCCATACATGGGGTGGGATTTGTTCTCCCGCATGGAGGTCACCACAGAGAGTATCCTTCTGTCACCCACCACCTGTACTGGATCCAAGGGGCTCCCCAGGACAGAGCTGGCCCTCCTGATCAGCCTGTCAAGTCTATTTCTAAACTGGATTGAGCGTATATAGCCTGACTGAATTGCTGTTTATCCCACTTAGCTTTTGTGGGGTACAGCGTTAAAAACTGGATTGATCGTATATAGAGATGAGCGAACAGTGTTCTATCGAACACATGTTCGATCGGATATCACGCTGTTCGCCATGTTCGAATCGAACACCGCGTGGTAAAGTGCGCCATTACTCGATTCCCCTCCCACCTTCCCTCGTGCCTTTTTTGCTCCAATAACAGCGCAGGGTAGGTGGGACAGGAACTACGACACCGGTGACGTTGAAAAAAGTAGGAAAAACCCATTGGCTGCCGAAAACATGTGACCTCTGATTTAAAAGAACAGCGCCACCCAGGTTCGCGTCATTCTGAGCTTGCAATTCACCAGGGATGGAAGTTTCCGTCCAGTTAGCTAGGGCTTAGATTCTGGTAGGCAGGGATAGAATAGTATAGGAAGGAGAAAATAACTAACAGCTCTTGTAAGAGCTAAATTCCAGGGAGAAGCTTGTCAGTGTAACGTGGCACTGACGGGCTCAATCGCCGCAACCCAGCTTTCCCAGGATCCTTAATGGAATACACTGACAGTGTATTCCCGTATACCCTATATATACCCCTGATCCACGTTCAAACGGTGTGCCCCCCACCTTCACCCCAGAAATGCACTGGAAGTCCCCTAGCAATAGAATTGGGGCTATATACACCCACAATTTTTGCTACTGGTATATAGTGCCATTTTCTGACTGGGAATTCAAAGAATATATTGGGGTTACGTGCACCCACAATTTTTGCTACTGGTATATAGTGCCATTTTCTGACTGGGAATTCAAAGACTATATTGGGGTTACGTGCACCCACAATTTTTGCTACTGGTATATAGTGCCATTTTCTGACTGGGAATTCAAAGAATATATTGGGGTTACGTGCACCCACAATTTTTGCTACTGGTATATAGTGCCATTTTCTGACTGGGAATTCAAAGAATATATTGGGGTTACGTGCACCCACAATTTTTGCTACTGGTATATAGTGCCATTTTCTGACTGGGAATTCAAAGAATATATTGGGGTTACATATAACTTCAATTCCAGGGAGAAGCTTGTCAGTGTAACGTGGCACTGACGGGCTCAATCGCCGCAACCCAGCTTTCCTAGGATCCTGAATGGAATACACTGACAGTGTATTCCCGTATACCCTATATATACCCCCGATCCACGTTCCAACGGTGTGCCCCCCCACCCTAACCCCAGAAACTAACTTCAATACACTGGAAGTCCCCTAGCAATAGAATTGGGGCTATATACACCCACAATTGTTGCTATTGGTATATAGTGCCATTTTCTGACTGGGAATTCAAAGACTATATTGGGGTTAAATGCACCCACAATTTTTGCTACTGGTATATAGTGCCATTTTCTGACTGGGAATTCAAAGACTATATTGGGGTTACGTGCACCCACAATTTTTGCTACTGGTATATAGTGCCATTTTCTGACTGGGAATTCAAAGAATATATTGGGGTTACGTGCACCCACAATTTTTGCTACTGGTATATAGTGCCATTTTCTGACTGGGAATTCAAAGAATATATTGGGCCTACATATACCCTTAATTCTTGCTACTGCCATATAGTGCCAGTTTCTGAGTGGAAATTCCCAAAATAATTTGGGGATACATTCACCCTACATCTCAGGTTCTTTCCATATTCACCCAGGTTGACAGTGCTGCACCAGCTCGTTCCCAGACAGCTCGGCCCAAAAAACACATTACCTATATAGAGGATTTTAACAATGAAGACAACATGTTCTAAATCTAATCTGTCTGCAACTTTGTTGACTTTAATAACAGCTATAGAAGCTTTAGCCAGGTTGTGACGGTGTGTAACCCCAACAACACTAAGTGGGATACACATTAATAGTCAGTCTATGTACGCTAAACGCATCACTTAAGTAATTTTTTGTTCCTCTCCCCTAATATAAGAAAGGAACAGACATTAGACCTAGACCGTGGTTCGAGGCTTGTAAAAATCCAGTATTATTTATTCTCCATGATGTGAAGTATGCGTTAGACTCTTGAAAAGCAACCCAACATGAAGTCAGCCATGTGTGCCAGTGTGTTTCTTGGCATGCCTTTGCTGGCCCCAACTGTAAGGGTCACTCTCCATTTCCTCCATTTTCCACTCCCTTTCACACCATTTGTGGTGAAGCAATGGGATGCACTGAAGTGCACCCTCTAGCCTCATGTGGGACAGGAACATCAGATGCCACTCCATCCCCCTCGTCTTCCTCCGCCAGCCAACGGTGCGAAGATGAGAGGAGTGTGCTCTGAATGTTTTCTGCCTAGCAGAGGCTAGTTCTCACTTACGAAAATGGCCCCACTTTGACCTGTATATCAGGCACAATGGTGTAGGTTTCAAACAAACATGGCACCAACAAGTTGAAAACGTGGGTCATGAGTGGACCGTGTGAGTCTGGCAAGCTCCAGATCTGCTACCAGGTTCCAGCCATTATCACAGGCGCAAAAATGCCAGGCCCCAGGTGTAGCAGGGAAAAAAAACATTGCCATCTCAGCCAGGATGGCATCCCTGACCTCGGAGGTACTGTGCTGTCTGTCCCCCAAGCTGATGAGCTTCAGCACGGCCTGCTGGCATATCCCCATGCCAGTGTTACAGCATTTGCCACTAGTAGCTGGGGTGGAGGTTGCAGCGTAGTAGGGTTTCAGTTTACTCCTGCCATGAATTTTGGCCTGGGAGAGGAGATAGGCCACCCCAGTTTGCACCCGGGGACTAGACTCCACCACATTCACCCTTCCTGTCATTAAAGATAAGCAGCATCCCTGAACACAGGCGCTTGTCCAAGTATCGGTGGTCAAGTGGACCTTTCAGCAAAGCGCAGAGCTCTGGGTCCGACTGATGTTATGGGACACATGCAGGTGCAAGGCAGAGACAGCACACCAAGAGAAGTAGTAATGGCTAGGCCCAGCATAGGGAGGTGCCCCAGCTGCCATCTGCTGACAGAAGTATAAACATAGAAACCTCACATAACACTCTTGCAAAGAAATAGCCCGAAAAAAACTTCACAGTACCACATGGAAAAAGCACAAGCTAATGCAAGAACACAATAATCAACCAATATATATAAAAAATATATCAAATATTTTAAGTAACAAATTATGATTAAAAACAATAATGTACAGCAGGGCAGATGGATTTAAGCCAAAAACAGACACAAATAGACACATAGAATAAAGAACGTGGGTTCTTATGCTAGACCATGTAGGATAAATAAAGGTAAGTATAGTAGCATGGAATAACACTTGTAAAAATATAGCAAGGCTATAGTAGTGCCAACCATAAAATACTGTTGGCAAAAAACATCCCTCCAAAAATATGTCCCTATAGATGTATAACTAAATACTGATATTTTGTAATTATAGCATAAATAGCTGAGGACATATAGGAGGAGACAAATATAATGTATACAGTGTGAGGTAAACTACATAGATAATACTCCCATAAATGAGGAGTATAGATCACATAAGTACTCACACTACAATGCAGCCAAAGCTATATACATACAAAAATACAGATAGCCACTATGAGGCAATCAGCCAAATACCTGAAGTCATGTCTCCAAATAAAGGTCAGCTAGCAGCCACGATAGAATACTAACTAATAGGTAGACGGACCACCCCATAGCACTGAAGTTACCAATCTCTTGAAGTGGACCACCACTTCTTAGATCCAAAAGGAAGTAGGCAAGAGATGTGCAGTGCAGAAAAAAAGATGAGAAAATAAGTGCACAGAGCACATAGGGATCGGAGAGGACAGAGCTGGGGTCGGCCAGGTATTCCCACAACATGCAACTATACTTGTCCTTCCTGGTGACACTAGGCCCCTGAGTGGCAGTAATTTGTCCAGGGGGGTCATTAACGTGTCCCAGACCTAGGAATAAGTTTTGCATGCCTTTGCTTCTACTCACTGTTTTTGCTGCTTAGCTTCCCTCCACATCTACACTGCTTTCGCCCCTAAACATCACCCCAGTTTATGCCTTTGCTTCTACCCAGGTTTTTTGTTGATTTAGCTTCCCTCTACATCTACACTGCTTTAGCCCCTAGACATCACCCCTGGCCATGTGGGGTCGGTGGCCTCGTCATCCACCAACTCCTCTTCCAATTGCGCACTGTCCCCTTTCTGCAAACTGCACATGACCACAGCTTTTCCTGATGGCAACTGTGTCTCATCATCCTCAAACGTTGGTGGCGGGTCCACAACCACAAAATTGGAAGGAAATGGCGGATGCTGCAGTATTTCTAACACCTGTTCCTGGTGCTCGGGCCTGGTCTGTGTTGTACCCTGCACCCTGCTTAACGCAGCTACCATATCCGGAGTTGTGATGAGCGCATGCTAATGTTTCATGTCCACTGCAATGGATGGGATAGGATTTCACATAAGTCTGCCACCCATGGCCACTCATGGTTGAGCAACTGAGGGAGCTGACTTTGATGAATCCTAGGGTTTTGCAGTTGGAACTCCATCAAAGGTCTGTGCTGCTCACACACTCTGCTCAAGAGATGATATGTTTAGTTCCAGCAGTGTGGAGACGTCGCACAACAGCCGTTGTTCGGGCAGATACCGGCGTTGTAGGAGTGCATAGAGGCTAGCGGCGGCAACTATAGACTTTCAAAACTATCCGCACAAGCGCCGCACTTTCACCAGTAGCTCAGGAACATTGGGGTACTTTTTTAAAAAGATTAGCAGCAATGAGTTAAAAACGTGACCCAGGCATGGAACATGTTGCGGGCTGCCAAGCTACAGAGCCAATCCCAGGTTACGGCCATTATCACACATGACAACATGCCTGGGCCCAGGTGCAGTGGCCAAAACCACATTGCCGTCTCATCGAGGATGGCATGACTCACTTTGTAGGCAGTGTGCTGTCTGTCCCCCAAGCTGATGAGCTTCAGCACGGCCTGCTGACGTCTCCCCACACCAGTGTTGCAGCGTTTCCAGCTCATAGCTGGGGTCCACTTAACGGCGGAGGAGGAGGAGGGTGGTGTTTCAGCCCTCCTCCCAGAAATGTTGTGTGGGGAGACAAGTCAGTCCACCACGGTAGTTTGCCCAGAGGGTGCCATTAACGTGTCCCATACCTAGGGAAAATTCTTGAAACAGGGAAGAGTTTTGCATCTTTGCCCTTGCTGCCTCTGGACATCCCTTTGCCTCTAGCCACCTTTTTTCCCTACTTAGCTTGCCTCCACATCCACGCTGCTTTGTCCCTAGACATCACCCCAGCCCATGCCTCAGCTTGTATCCCCAGTTTTTGCTGCTTAGCTTGCCTCCACATCCACACTGCTTTTGCCCCTAGACATCACCCCAGTCCATGCCTCAGCTTGTACCCCCAGTTTTTTCTGCTTAGCTTGCCTCCACATCCACACTGCTTTTGCCCCTAGACATCATCCCTATCCATGCCTCTGCCTCTAGCCATAACTCTGCCACCCCTGGAAACTCATGGTGCAGAAACTTTGGGAGCTGACTTTGAGGAACCCTTGGGTTTTGTAGATGGAACTCCATCAAAGGTCTGTGCAGCTCACACACTCTGGTCAAGATATGGTATGTAGCGTTTCAGCGTCTGTGGACATCAGGCAGATGTAGGCCTTGCTGGAGTGTTTTGAGGCTAGCAGCGCCTCCTGTACACTTGCAAAAGTGGGCGCACAAGCGCCGCATTTTCACCAGTAGCTTCGGTACATTTGGGTATGTTTTCAAAAAACGTTGCACCACTAAGTTAGACGTGGGCCAAACACGGAACGTGTTGGAGGCTGGCAAGCTCCAGAGCTGCTACCAGGTTCCAGCCATTATCACAGGCACAAAAATGCCAGGCCCAGGGGCCACACGGTGGCTCAGTGGTTAGCACTGCAGCCTTGCAGCGCTGGAGTCCTGGTGTTCAAATCCCGCCAAGGGCATAAAACCATCTGCAAGGAGTTTGTATGTTCTCCCCATGTTTACATGGATTTCCATCCCATATTCCAAAAAAAGACATACTGATAGGGAAAAATGTACATTGTGAGCTCTATGTGGGGCTCACAATCTACATAAAAAAAAAAAAAAAAAGCCAGGCCCCAGGTGTAGCAGGGAAAAAAACATTGCCCTCTCAGCCAGGATGGCATCCCTGACCTCGGAGGCAGTGTGCTGTCCGTCCCCCAAGCTGATGAGCTTCAGCACGGCCTGCTGACGTCTCCCCACGCCAGTGTTTTAGCTTTTGCTGCTAGTAGCTGGGGTGGAGGTAGGCGCAAATATGCCAGGCCCCAGGTGTAGCAGGGGAAAAAAAAATGCCATCTCAGCCAGGATGGCATCCCTGACCTCGGAGGCACTGAGCTGTCTGTCCCCCAAGCTGATGAGCTTCAGCACGGCCTGCTGATGTCTCCCCACGTCAGTGTTTTAGCGTTTGCCGCTAGTAGCTGGGGTGGAGGTTGCAGCGTCGTAGGGTTTCAGTCTACTCCTGCCATGAATTTTGGCCTGGGAGAGGAGATAGGGTACCTCAGTTTGCACCCCGGGACCAGACTCCACCACATTCACCCTGCCTGTCCTTAAAGATAAGCAGCATCCCTGACCACAGGCGCTTGTCCAAGTGTCGGTGGTCAAGTGGACCTTGCAGCAAAGCGCGGAACTAAGGGCCCACCTGATGTTGAGTGACACGTGCTGGTGCAAGGCGGGGACGCCACACCAGGAGAAGTTGTGACGGCTAGGGACGGCATAGCGAGGTGCCACACTTGCCATCAGGTCTGGGAAGGCCGGAGTTTCAACAAGCCGGAACGCTAACATCTCCTGGGCCAGCAGTTTAGCGATGTTCACGTTCAAGGCTTGCGCGGGTGGGTGGTTAGCGGTGTATTTCTGCCGGCGCTCCAATGTCTGAGAGATGGTGGGTTGTTGTAAAGAAGCGCCTGATGGTGCCTTTGATGGTGCAGGAGAAAGAGATAAGACAGGAACAGGGGAGGATGAGGGAGAAGTCAACAAAGTGGCGGAGGCAGATGAAGTGATGTCCTGGCTCGTCCTCTGGAGTGCATCGCCAGCACTGTGAGCAGAGGCAGTGGCATGAACGGCGGGCGACATTTGTCCTGCCATTGCTGCCTGCCACTGATTCCAGTGCTTGGATTCCAAATGACGGTGCATTCAAGTGGTGGACAGGTTGCTCTTCTCAGAGCCCCTACTCGATTTCGAGAGGCAAATTGTGCAGATGACACTATATCTGTCCTCAGCGCATTCCTTGAAAAAACTCCACACCTTCGAGAAACGTGCCCTCAAGGTGGGAGTTTTTCGGGGCTGGGTACAAACTGGAACATCTTGGGGGATTCCGGGTGTGGCCTGGCTTCGCCTAAGCTGCTGACCTCTGCCTCTAGCTACCTTTTTTGGTGCCTCAACATCCACACTACTTTCCCCGCTTGACATCCGCCCTGTCCAGGTGGGGTCAGTGTCCTCGTCGTCCACCACCTCCTCTTCCAACTCCTGTCTCACCTCCTCCTCCTGCACAATGCGCATGTCAACTGGCTGCCCTGACAGCAACTGCGTTTCATCGTCGTCGATGAGGGTGGGTTGCTGGTCATCCACCACCAAATCGACCGGAGATGGAATGGAGGAGACTCTAGTGTTTGAGCATCTGGACACAGATACTCGTCTGTTAGGTCCGTGGAATCGAGAAATGGAGGGGCAGGTTGCGGTACAGTCAAAGGAAGGGAGAACAGCTCTGGGGAGCAGGGACAGTTGGGGTTAGTGTTCTGGGAAGATTGGGAATTTTGGGTGGAAGGAGGACAAGACTGTTGGGTAAGAGGAGGAGAGGAAGTAGAGGCTGACTGGCTGGTGGACAATGTGCTTTAAGCGTTATCCGACAGCCATTGCAAGACCTGTTCCTGGTTCTCGGGCCTACTAAGGTTTGTACCATTCAGCCTAGTTAATGTGGATATTTTGTGCAAAGCGCAGAACTTAGGGCCCGCCTGATGTTAAGGGACACACACTGGTACAAGGCTCAACTCACCCTAAGGGCCAAAAACACTGCTGGTGCAAGGCTCTACTCATGCCAAGGGCCTCAATCTCTGCTGGTAGCTCAGCTTAAGGTCCTGTAACTTTGTTTGGAAGGGCTCATGTTAAGGGCTAGAAAAGTGAATTTTGGAAGGTCTTACCACATCACACACACACACACACACACACACACTCAAAATGACAGTTAAGGGTGAGGGCTTTTGGATTTCCCATTGTCTATTCCATCCGTGGTTGTCATGGGGAACGTGATTTAAAGGGGTGGTTGTTACTGTTTGTTGAGCTTAAATTGGGGTTTGTGTCCATCCATTTGGGGAGTAAAGAAGGTTTCCAGGTATTTTCCCACTTTGATAGAGGTTTTTTGGAATGTGGAAAGTGTGTAGTTGTTAGGCTGTGATGTTGGGGTAATAGAGGGTCTTTGGTGTGTTAGATGCCCCCAGACATGCTTCCCCTGCTGTCCCAGTGTCATTCCAGAGGTGTTGGCATCATTTCCTGTGGTGTCATAGTGGACTTGGTGACCCTCCTGAGACGGATTTGGATTTCCCCCTTAACGAGTATATGTTCCCCATAGACTATAATGGGGTTCGAAACCCGTTCAAACACTCGAACAGTGAGCGGCTGTTCCTAATCGGATTTCGAACCTCGAACATTTTAGTGTTCGCTCATCTCTAATCGTATATAGCCTGACTGAATTGCTGTGTATCCCACTTAGCTTTTGGGTGGTACAGAATTAATATCTGGATTGAAGGTATATAGCCTGACTGAATTGCTGTGTATCACACTTAGCTTTTGGGTGGTACAGAATTAATATCTGGATTGAAGGTATATAGCCTGACTGAATTGCTGTGTATCACACTTAGGTTTTGGGGGCTAGACCCTTAAAAACTGGATTGAGTATATATATAGCCTGACTGAATTGCTGTGTATCCTATTTAGATTTTGGAGGGTACATGAATAAAAACTGGATTGAGCATATATAGCCTTACTTAATTGCTGTGTATCCCACTTAGCTTTTGGGGGGCACAGCATTACAAACTGGATTGTGTGTACATAGCCTGACTGAATTGCTGTGTATCCCACTTAGCTTTTGGGGGGGTACATCAATAAAAACTGGATTGATCGTATATAGCCTGACTGTATTGCTGTGCATCACACTTAGGTTTTGGGGGGTAGACCCTTAAAAACTGGATTGAGTATATATATAGCCTGACTGAATTGCTGTGTATCCTATTTAGATTTTGGAGGGTACATGAATAAAAACTGGATTGATCGTATATAGCCTGACTGTATTGCTGTGCATCACACTTAGGTTTTGGGGGGTACAGCATATATAAACTGTATTGAGCGTATATAGCCTGACTGAATTGCTGTGTATCCCACTTAGCTTTTGAGGGTTACAGCATTAAAAACTGGATTGCGCATATATAGCCTTACTGAATTGCTGTGTATCACACTTAGGTTTTGTGGGGTACAGCATTAAAAACTGGATTGTGCGCATATAGCCTGACTGAATTGCTGTGTGTCCCACTTAGCTTTTGGGGGGTACAGCATTAAAAACTGAATTAAGCATATATAGCCTGACTGAATTGCTGTGTATCCCACTTAGCTTTTTGGGGGTACAGCATTAAAAACTGGATTGAGCGTACATAGCCTGACTGAATTGCTGTGTATCCCACTTTTGCGTTTGAGGGTAGACACTGTGGAAAGCTGGGTTGAGCATATATGTAGCCTGACAAGTGCTGTGTATCCCATTTTGGCGTTTGGGGGGACTCACCGTGCAAAGCTGGATTGAGCATACATCGACTCTTCTCCCTGCAGTACAGATCTGAAAAGAGCTGTTGTTGTTCTTCAGTTTTGTTTTTTTCAAAGCCTACATTGTCGTAGTTCCTGTCCCACCTCCCCTGCGCTGTTATTGGTGCAAGAAACACACCAGGGAAGGTGGGAGGGGTTACGAATCTTTACTGCGTTTGCACGTGGTATTCAATTGGAATCAAATATATCGAACAGCCTGATATTCGATCGACATTTGCTCATCTCTATCAATAACTTTTCCCAATTTTTTTGTGGTAAAATTAGGGGCCTCGGCTTTTACTCGGGTATATACTGTACTTTGTTTCCTTCCTTTGAAAGACATTAATTAGAAATCGAGATGGGTGAACCTCTGAACATTTATTTTGGATTCAGGTGGTTCGGTCCAAAGATTTGTTTTAGGTCAAGTTAAGTTTGTCAAAAGCTAGAACTTAAATTGATCTAAAATATAACACTGTCTGAACCCCTAGTTGTTTATATAGCCCATTTTTATCTCTAACACCTTTTCTTTTCTTTATCCATCTCCTCACTACTCTTGCACTAAAGAATCCCCATCTATGGTACTTGAAAAATGTTCTCTCTCTTTATCCATAGAAGATGTCCCCTTGTCAATGTCACAGGCTTAGGAGTCAAGAAGGTATGTCAAAGTAACAGTGACAAGTATTGTATGTCTGGGAAAACAGATGGTAAGCAGTGGATATAAACTGCTAGTTTAACCATACATTGTGCTGATACTTGCTTTTACACATTTTAACATTTAAATTATTATTATTATTTTTTTAAATAGCCGGTTTCACTTGTTAAAGACTAAACTTCAGACAGACAGGCCCACAAACAAATAGCAACTGAACATCACTGCCTGGCAGAGAATTAAAAAGGAGGAAACACAGCAATGTCTGATAATGCCCATGAGTTCAAATCTTCAGGCTGTTGGTATATACATATATGCAACAGATATAGACTTATTGTATTATACTGTGTTGGAGGAACTTATAGCTTCCGGTCACTAGATGGCGATGTTATTATTGTTATGTGCTGAATACATGTAATGATAAGCTATGGAGACTTGTCTATATCTCAAAATGCTGCATGTTTCTATGGTTAAGGTCCTTTCCAGTGTATTCCTTGTCATATTGCTGTATATAGACATGCTGATGTATGTTACCTCATGTTCTGAGAAGTAAACTGAAGATTAACCCATATAATCTACTCTGAAGCTTTCTTCTGCGACTGCACTCTGCAACAGGTTATGGGCCCAGGCACAGGCACAGTACCCAGCTCCCAGGCACCCAGATAAACCCAGGCACCCAGAGAGACCCAGGCACCCAGACAACTCAGGACCCAGACAGACCCAGGACCCAGACAGACACAGCACCCAGGCATAGCAACCAGGCAGAGAAGACAAGAGGACTCTGTGAATGCAAAAGAATTCTCCAGAACAAGTCTCTACAACCAAGTAAGATAAGTTAAAGATGAACAGCAGCTCAGAGCTCAGACTTACAGTAGCTAAGCTGAACAATGAGAACTATCGGTTATGGAAGTTCAAAGTGGAGATGTTGTTGTCTAAGGATGATTTATGGGAGGTAATCACCACAGATAGACCCAATGAGAATGATCAGACATGGGAGAAGAAAAACAGACAAGCTAGAGCTACTATCAGCTTATTGGTGGAGGATGATCAGCTCATTCACATAAGAAATGAGAATACAGCAATGGGAATGTGGCAAGCTTTGAGAAAGTTACATGAAAGATCCAGCTTAAATCACAAGTTATTTCTGCTAAGGAAACTGTACAAGATGAGATTAAGTGCAGAGCAAGACATGCATGAGCACATATACGCCATGATGGAAGTGATAACACAGCTGAGATCTATTGGGGAAGATATTCAGGAAAGTCATATAGCAGAGATATTATTATGCAGCTTACCAGATTCATATACTGCTCTAATAAACGCTCTAGAAACAAGACCTGAAGCAGAGATCACACTAGAGTTTGTAAAGACCAGACTCATAGATGAATACCAGAGAAGGAAAGAGCAAACCAAAGAATCCACAGAAGAGGTTAGTGGGAATGCTCTTAAAGTTACAGATAAAAAGCGCCACAACACAGAAACAAGAGAGTGTTTCAGATGTAAGAAAAAGGGTCATTTAAAGAAAAATTGTTCTATATGGAAAGCAGAACAACAAAAATTACAACAGAGACAGTAAACAGAAAGTGAAAAGCTCAATTTCTAACTCACATGCAGATCACTGCAATGGTACGTTTAAAGCAGCTGATAAAAAGTCATCATCATCATCATCAAGTTGGTTTATTGACTCAGGAGCAACAAGTCACATGACAAGTAATAAAAGTTTATTTACTGAGCTTGATTTAGATAAGAAGGAAGCAATTTATCTTGCAGATGGGAGTAGACTAACAGCAGAAGGTATTGGACAAGGAATGTTGATCTGTTCTGATAAATCTGGAAATAATGTAAAAGTACTAGTAAAGGATGTATTGTATGTTCCAGGACTAGAAGGAGGATTGTTATCCGTAAAACGTCTAACAGAGAAAGGACTTACTGTAAAGTTCAAAGATGATACGTGTACTATCCTAGCAGGAGACAAGGTCATAGTCAGTGTAAATGCAGGAGAACAATTATATCATCTAGACACAGTACAGGAACAGGTGAAGTTATGTGCACATGATCACAAGAATTGTATTCATGTATGGCATAGACGTCTAGGACACCGACATCCTGAAAGTATAATGGCATTACAGAAGAAACATCTAACAAAAGATCTATTAATATCTAATTGCTCAATGTCCATGAGGTGTGAATGTTGTATAAAATCAAAAGCTACAAGAGTGTCAATGTCTAAAGAAAGTGAAACAAGAAGCAAAAGACCACTTGACTTGGTACATACTGACGTATGTGGACCCATGAAAGTGACCACATCAGGAGGTAATAGATACATGGTGACTTTCATAGATGACTACTCAAGATACACAGTCACGTACTTGATAAAGAACAAAAGTGAAGTTTTCAGTAAATTACAAGACTATGTGACAAAGTCGAGTAACAAGTTTCGAAGGAAGTCAATCATCATTAGAAGTGATAATGGAGGTGAATTTACAGGACACCAAATAGAAAACTACTTAAAACAGAATGGAATAGAGCATCAAAAGACTGTTCCATACACACCCGAGCAGAATGGGGTAGCAGAAAGAAAAAACAGAACTTTGACTGAAATGATAAGATGTATGCTGACAGATTCCAAACTACCAGAGAAATATTGGGGTGAAGCAGCAATGACGGCCACTTATCTGCAAAACAGACTTTTTTCAAGGAAACTGAAAAAGACCCCATATGAGCTATGGCAAGGTAATAAACCAAGTGTGAAGCATTTAAGAGTTTTTGGTTGTAAAGCCTTTGTGTTTATTCCAGAAGAGAAACGATCCAAACTTCAAAACAGAGCCGTAGAAGGAATATTTGTTGGATACTGTGAAAACTGCAAAGGATACAGAATCCTAGATCCGAAGACAGAGTTACAGTGAGTAACAGTGTAACATTTATTGAGGATCTAAATGATGACGTAATGACATCACTGGAAATGAAAAATGATGAAAGCAGTGATATCAATACAGGAATTTCTGATGAGAAAGAAGTAGAAATTGCCGAGAATCAGAACACTGAAAGTAAAGAGATACAAGAACAGGCAAACAATGAACCAAGACGTTCAATAAGAGAGAACAAGGGAAAACCACCTGTACGTCTTTCATACAAGGCGAGTACAAACAAGATATATGAACCTACATCTTGGGAAGACATATCAAAACTCTCAGAAGAAGAAGCTAACAAATGGATAAAAGCAACAGAAACAGAAATGAAATCCATGCACGATAATAAGGCCTGGACACTGACAGAATTACCAGAAGGAAGAAAAACTATAGGATG
Source organism: Leptodactylus fuscus (assembly GCF_031893055.1). Classification (NCBI taxonomy): domain Eukaryota; kingdom Metazoa; phylum Chordata; class Amphibia; order Anura; family Leptodactylidae; genus Leptodactylus; species Leptodactylus fuscus. Next base: position 73,896,247 of record NC_134267.1, on the reverse strand, counting down.
TAAATGGGTATTTAAGGTAAAATATCAAACGGATGGCACAGCTGAACGATATCGAGCGAGACTCGTAGCTAAAGGTTATACTCAGAAATATGGAGAAGACTATGATGAAGTTTTTGCACCAGTCGTCAAACATACTACAATTAGAACCTTGTTTGCAGTTGCAGCAACAAAACAAATGCAATTGAGACATCTGGATGTAAAGACAGCGTTCCTAAATGGAGATTTAACAGAAGATATCTACATGGAACAACCTCCAGGATACAAAGATAAAAGAAAACCAAACATGGTTTGTAAGCTACAGAAAAGTATCTTTGGTTTAAAGCAAGCCGCTAAAGCCTGGAATGATAAAGTCACAGAAGTGCTCACAAATGAACATTTTCAAAGGAGTAAAGCAGATCCGTGTCTATACACAAAGAAACTTGGAGACAGATGGATCTATGTACTGATATATGTGGACGATATTTTAGTTTGTTTTGAAAAAGAAAGGGATGTAACAGAAATACTGAAAATTCTGGATTAACATTTTGAGATCAAAGATTTGGGAAATGTGAAACAGTACCTAGGGATACAAATAGAAAGAGAAGAAGACAGGAGTTATCATCTTAACCAAAGTCATATGATTCAAGACATTATTGAAACATTTGGATTGAAAGATGCGAAACCAATAAAGTCTCCAATGGAAATCAACTATCTGAAGGAGATGAACAGTGAACAAAATATGTTGCAGCAGCACAAGCAGCTCAAGAAGTCTTGTGGTTGAGACAACTACTGACAGACTTAGGAGAACAACTGTTGGAACCAACAAAGTTGTATGAAGACAATCAAGGTTGTATTGTTCTTGCTCAGACAGAAAGAGTTAATCCAAGAACAAAACACATTGATATAAAGTTTCATTTTTTGAGGGATTGCCAAGAGCAAGGAATGCTGAAGTTAGAATATTGTCCAACTGAAGATATGACAGCCGATATTCTTACTAAGGCATTGAATGCTGAAAGACATCAGAAGCTGATGAAGAAATTAAGTTTGACTGAATAAGTCTTTATTGTTGAGAAAGGGTGTTGGTATATACATATATGCAACAGATATAGACTTATTGTATTATACTGTGTTGGAGGAACTTATAGCTTCCGGTCACTAGATGGCGATGTTATTATTGTTATGTGCTGAATACATGTAATGATAAGCTATGGAGACTTGTCTATATCTCAAAATGCTGCATGTTTCTATGGTTAAGGTCCTTTCCAGTGTATTCCTTGTCATATTGCTGTATATAGACATGCTGATGTATGTTACCTCATGTTCTGAGAAGTAAACTGAAGATTAACCCATATAATCTACTCTGAAGCTTTCTTCTGCGACTGCACTCTGCAACACAGGCAGTCATTGCCAGCAAAGGGTTTTCATTAGGGTTGAGCGATCGGAATCCCGAACATGATATTTTCTGGCGGGATCGAGGTCGGAGGTTAAGTTCCCATAATGCTTGGCTACTGGCCAATCATTGTGGGAACAGCTAACATGACGCCTGGCACAATGTTAGCTGTGGGCAGAAAGCTCATTGGTTGCCAGAAGCATCATCACACCCCTCTATATAAGGGTAGTGATGATGCAGACTCCACCATTTTGCTGCACATACTAGCTAGGGAGAGGATCTCAGTGGTAGCTAGGGTCAGTGTAGGCAGGTGTGTAGCTGTGTTAGTGAGGGTGTTATACTCTATATACCTTTCACAAAAGGCATCCGTTTATTCCTGACAACCAATGGCTGTCTATAATCCAATAGGCAGTCCTGTCCATATATATATATATATATATATATATATATATATATATATATCTTAGCCAAGAAGGTATACGTCCACTCCTGACAAGCCGTGGATGTTATAATCCAATAGGCAGTCCTGTCCTCAGACAGATATATATATACATACCTTAGCCAAGAAGGTATACGTCCACTGCTGACAACCAGTGGCTGTTATAATCCAATAGGCAGTCCTGTCCTCAGACAGATATATATATATATATATATATATATATATACATACCTTAGCCAAGAAGGTATAAGTCCACTCCTGACAACCAGTGGCTGTTATAATCCAATAGACAGCTCTGTCCTCAAACTATATTCACCTTTGAAAAAAATGTATATCTACGTTTTCTTCTAAGAAACAGAGAGGCTGTTCCCATCAAAAAGAGGAACTCTCCAGTCACTCAACAAAATAAAATCTTCTTTTTTACTTGGAAGTTACTATTTTATTAAAAGACATGCCCCCAAAAAATAAAACAAGTAAAAGGACACAACAGAGGTGCTCTGGCCAGAGCTCAACCACCTGTTGGCAAAGGGAAAAAACAGGCATCAGCATTGCTGGTGTGTGGCGAATCCGGTATTCTGAATGCTGATAAGCCAGTCCATAGAGACACTAGCTGCTGGACAGGAATGTAACCACAGGGCATACTGGGCAAGTTCAGGCCACATTTCCAGCTTCGACACACAGTAGTCCAGCAGTAAAGACTCTTGTGGTAAGATGTCTATGCACGTTTTCATATACATAGTCTTGCACCTGCAACAAAAAATGCTCTCTCCGGTCTGATATCTCTACATTTAATGTTGCTGTTGTAGGCCTCAACAAAGACAACCAAGCATTAGCCATTAAGCCCACATTTCCTTTGCAACAGACTGTGGTTCTGTCTCTGGGACCACCACGTTGTTGTGAAAGGTGTGCAGGAGTTGGAGATGATCTTGACTCAATGCTTTCTGTTGGAAATGTGTCCATTAACTTGTCCAACAGTTTTTGATGGTATATATCGATATCCCTATAAGCCTCTGGTGTAATGGAAATGAAGCCCGGAACTTTATCCCTGAAGCGAGGATCAAGTAGGGTTGCCACTCAGTATTCAGGATACTAAGGATGACTTCTCCTCAGTGACATCAATCTCTTGATCAAAATCGTCCTCATCCTCATCCCCCTCCTCTTCTGAATAAGTACCCACAGAGGCTATTCGAGTCTGTGACCCAGTCTCCAACCATTGCCTGATCCATCCAGCCCTGGAGTCATTGTGGCCATGGTGGTCTTCCAAGTCCTTGCTGTCTTCAAAGTAAATCTGCTCTTCCTCCTCTGTTGCACACGCCTGATCCCTCAAAGTTATGAGTCTGTCCTTCAATGTGCACAAAAGTGGCACAGTCATGCTGATGCTGGTGTTGTTTGCGCTGACCACTTTTGTGCAGTATTCCAGACACTGAAGAACCAAACAGACATCATGCAGCTGTGCCCACTCCACAGCCATAAGATGGAGGTCTACTGGGGGAACGTCGGGCCCCTCTCGTCATCAAAAGATCGATTATTGCTGGAAGACCAACAAAATTGAAAAGAAAAAGTTAGAAAAGAAATGTAGCTGCAGCTAGTTTACTTTCAATTTATTTACCTTTGTGTGTTTTTCATATCTTTGTTTGAAATTTGGAAAAAAAAAGGTTTTTAATGTTTTCTACAAAAATTAAATTAATTAATTAAAATGCTGTACATTATTCATATTTTATTTTGCAATTTTGAAATAAACTTGTAAAAGTTATTTATTAGCGTTTCTCCATATCATTTGCTTCATTACGTAAAGGTCTATATTTCTGACGTCACACGTTCTAGGGTTAATGTTTTCTGCAGTGTGACTCAGTTCCCCTAAAATAATTAATTTGAGTACTGCTTGCTGCCTTCGCCCGCTAGCCCGCCAATACAAATTAGGTGCATTTCCAGCTCCATGATTTGGTGGAGGTTCTGGTGTGGAACTCATTCCGTCCCCGGAATTCTCAGGAAATGAAGTCTCCGAATTTGTTGAAGGTGAGGTTGGAACCCCCAATGACTTATGAACGACCCTCCTTGGTGTTGGAAGAACAGATGACAAACTGCCGTCCACATTCTGACAAGGGTCAAAAATGTTGACCCAATGTCTGGTCAGAGATAGGTAATGGCCCTGCCCATACTGGCTAGTCCACGTGTCCGTTGTCAAATGCACACATCCACTACAAGTTTGCTTTAGGGTACCACGCTTGATCTGTTGCTTGACATGCTCCTGCAAGTCAGGGACTACCTTTCGTGAAAAGTAATGGCAGCTGGGTACAACATATTGGGGCACAGCATGGGCCATCAGGGAGCGAAAAGCCTTTGATTCCACAAAGAGAAAAGGGACCATTTCCAAGGCTGGTAGTTTTGAAATGCTGGGTGTAAGCAGCTTAGCATGCTCATGTGTGGCTGGATATGTTTTTTTCCTTTCCATTACTTGCTGGAGGCTGGGCTGAATACTAGAGCCAGAAACAGAGAAACATGTTGGAGCAATTGGCATGTGAAATTCTGATGTGGCTCTTTGGCCAGTGGTTCCTGTAATTCTTTTATGCCAATTACTTGACTGCTGTCCAGCACTGCTGCCTGGCACACATGAAGTTGGTGTGTATGTGGCACTGGCATTGGAAAAGTAGGTAGAAGAACTAGCCAAAGCTCGTGGTGGGCCAACGTTCACATAAACATCCCTCTCTTCACTTTCTTGTTGTTTAAATATTTTAAAAAGTGCCTCGTGTACAGATTTCAAATGCCTAGGCATAGCATTTGTATTGAGGTGCCTAGTGTCCTCGCCTTGGCTAAGTGACTGCTTGCAAGTCTTGCATATCACCCTCGTTGGGTCAATTTTATCTTTTGTGAGATATAACCACACAGTTTGTTTGGAGCCTTTCTTTTTTGTATTAGCACTTTTAGGCGCTTTGTGTGTTATAACTGGGATTTGTGCATTAATTGGATGATGTTTTGGTGGCACTGGCAAACCAACATCAACCTCCTCATCAGAGTAGTTCCCTGATCCTTTTGACGTGGAGACCAAGTTTTGTCAACATAATCATCATCCACTGGCTCTTCTGAACAATGAATAATGCAGCAGATCCCTCAGCTTCTTCCAAATTTGTGTGACAGTTTAATTTAGAAGGGGATGAACTGGATCCCCATTGAACATTTTGCACAGTAATTGACCCAAAGCTCTGTTCAGTGGAATATGAGGAGGAATTCCTTCCAGAAGAAGATACTTTTAAATAAGTAATAAGTTCTTTTCAGAACGACTGTCTCAGGACCTGAGTTGTTTGTAAAATTGTTGTGTGTTTGCTGGTGGTGTTTGTCTGGGGATTTGAGCTGGTGTCCTGTGGCTCTCAGGTCGTTCTCTTTGCCATTGAGCTGTGGAGTCAGGGATTGGGTACCTGTATATAGTTGAGCTGGCTGGGTGTCTCAGTAGATGCAAGCTTCAGGTGTTTGACATTTTCATCAACTAATCAAGTAGTTCCGGAGTCTGTAAAAGACTCACGGCTGGCTTCAGTTCTCGTTGCTACCAACCAGGATTCTTGGTCCAGTGTAGGAGGAGAGTTTTATGGAAGTTGCACGGTCTCCGGAGCTGATTTGAAAGTGGTGTGAGTGTTGTCTTGTGTGAGAGTCTGTTTAACCCTCAACATTTCTACTCAACCCCTGTCCTGCATTTCTGGTTGCGTGACACTGTCTTGGTATTAGTGGGATTTTGTTTAGGGCTTCAGGTTTATTTTGCCCCTGTCCTGTGATACCCTTTCCTCACTACTCCACTGTTCTTCTCCTCAAACTCCTTTTGTGTGTTTATGGTCATGTTGCGTCTGTTTCTTTTCCATCCTGGTTGTTTCTAGTTGTAGCTGCATGTTATGGTTTGCTGGGTTTATTAAAAAAAACAAACAAAGGAAACCCAAAGGAGCCCGCTGGGCTCTGGACCACAGAAGCGCACTGGTGTGAACAGTGTCTGACAGTTAGACGCCACTGCCAGCCCTCTACACACCCTAGTTCGCTCTGTACAATCACAGCGGCCTGTGCAGGTCAGAGCAGCCGAACAAGGACTCAGTCTAGACAGCACTTTGGTGCTAGACTGTCCACAATAAGCTAGTGTGCACACAGTGGCTTCCTGATGCACACCAAGCAGCTAACAACTAAAGTTTTTTTCCTTTTTTAGGAAATAGAGTTCTACCTGAACTACAATTTCTGCCTAACAGAACTTCTAACTAGCTAGCTATCCTGAGCACACACAGTGCATTTGTAAATTGACATTAGGACAGCGGGCTGAGGAACCTCCCTCTTTATAAAGGGAAAGGGCGGTCCACTTTCAGCCAAGCCAGCTGCCCAAGACGGAGGTGGTTGGTCGACACGACTGTCAGTCACAGCCTGACCACACCCTCCGGCTGCAAGAGGGTTTAACCCTTGCTAAACCTGACTGCCGTCACAAGGAGGGAGTGACAGGCGGCAATACGCTACCGCAGAGGGACGGGCAGCGACCCAACCCCTCGGCTGCAGTTGCCGCACAGTCCTAACACTACTCCCCCTCCACGGCGCATCGACGCCATGCGTCTCCGGTTCCGTTCAAATTGCGCCACAAGTCGTGGCGCGTGAACCTGATCCGCAGGTTCCCAAGTGCGGTCCTCTGGACCATAACCTGTCCAGTCAATCAGGTAAAACAGCCTACCACGAATAGTCTTGGCATCCATTATCTCTTTGACCTCAAAATCATCCTGAGGCGATTCAGACTCCTCCGGAAGATGCATAGAATACTGTGTTAGGACCAGAGGTTTCAGGAGAGAGATATGGAAGGAGTTGTTGATTCGCCAAGACCTGGGTAGCTGCAGTTTGTATGTCACCTGATTTACTTGGGACAGGACTTTAAATGGACCCACAAACCGCAGAGCAAACCGCAGTGAAGGAACCCGGAGACGGAGATGGCGGGAAGAGAGCCAGACACGATCCCCCGAGGACAATTCCGTCCCAGGCCTGCATCTAACGTTAGCTGTAGCCCTCATTCTGTCCTTTGCCCGACTCATGGAGGCCTGCGCCTGATTCCCTCACCTCTCTGGCGCGCACGGCCCAATCTGCCACAGCCGGCACGTCAGAGATCACCGGGATGGGCAGAGGGATGCGCGGATGATGACCATACAGCATAAAGAATGGCGTTTTCTCCGTGGAGTCAGCCACCGCATTGTTAAGTGCAAACTCTGCCCATGGCAACAGCTCCACCCAATCATCATGGCGGGAGGAGAAAAGTGGTGCAAGTAGGTCTCCATAGTCTGGTTCATCCTCTCCACCAGACCATTAGACTGGGGATGGTAGGACGACGACAGGCATAACTCCACACGCATCAACTGGCACAGTGCCCTCCAAAAATGTGCCGTGAACAGCGACCCTCGATCAGAGACTATCTTTTCTGGTATACCGTGAATCCGGAAGACATGCCTAATAAAAAGACGTGCCAACTCCTTGGCAGAAGGCAGCCCTGGTAACGCCACTAAGATAGTTATTTTGGTAAAATGATCCGTCACCACCCAAATTACCTTCCTGCCCGATGACGTTGGCAGGTCTGTGACAAAATCCATACCCACGATTTGCCAAGGTGATTCCGGTATAGGGAGAGGGTGCAATAAGCCGGCTGGATGCTGGCGTGAGGGCTTGTTGCGAGCGCAAATGTCACAAGCTCGCACAAAGGCCTGCACATCATTAGAAAGAGAGGGCCAATAGTAGTGCCGAGAGATCAACTCCCTGGTGCGCCGGAGACCAAAATGTCCACCGACACGGGAAGCATGTCCCCACAACAACACTTCTTGTCGCTGTGAGAGGGAAACCAGAGTCTTCCCAGGTGGAACCCGAGTTAGATTCACTGGGTTGACCACCAGTTGTTTTTCAGAGGGAATGATTAGTCTAGCCTCAGATTCCTCATCAGGTTTGACAAAGGAGCGGGACAGAGCATCTGCCCGCAAATTTTTCTCCCCAGGTACATAATATAACACAAAATTAAAGCGAGAAAAGAAAAGTGCCCATCGCGCCTGGCGAGCATTCAGTCTCTGTGCAGACTGAATATAGGTTAGGTTTTTGTGATCCGTGAAAATGTGCACAGGATGTGCAGCCCCCTCCAGAAGATGGTGCCACTCCTCTAACGCCAATTTTATTGCTAGGAGTTCACGGTCACCAATTGAGTAATTCCTCTCTGCTGAGGAAAAGAGTCTGGAAAAGAAGGCACATGTGACCTTTTTCCCAATGCTGTTCCTCTGGAACAGCATAGCCCCCGCTCCCACGGAAGACGCGTCCACCTCCAGACAGAAAGGTCTAGACACGTCTGGTCAGTGTAAAACGGGCGCTTCTACAAATCGCTGCTTTAGCATGGAGAACGCCTGTTCTACTGCGGGAGTCCAATTATTAGGGTTAGCTCCCTTTTTGGTGAGAGCCGAAAGGGGTGCTACTAGTGTGGAGAAGTGTGGAATGAACTGTCTGTAATAGTTGGCAAAACCCTAGAACCTCTGAACTGCCTTTAGAGTTTGAGGCTTCGGCCATATGAGGATTGCCTCATGCTTCTGAGGATCCATTTGGAGGCCTTCGCCTGACACAATGTACCCCAAAAATGGCAGTCTCTCCTGCTCGAACAAACATTTTTCTAATTTTGCGTAAAGCCGATTGTCACGCAGGCGCGAGAGGACCATGCGCCCTGTTCGCCGGTGGTCAGTCATATTAGATGAAAAAATAAGAATATCATCCAAGTATACCACCACTGAGGTCTGCAGGAGGTCACGGAAGATGTCATTTACAAATGACTGGAAAACTGCTGGGGCATTGGCCAGGCCGAAAGGCATGACTAAGTATTCGTAATGACCGTCCCTGGTGTTGAACGCAGTCTTCCATTCATCTCCCTTGCGTATACGTATCAGATTATACGCCTCCCGTAGGTCTAATTTGGTAAAAATGGTGGCCCCCTTGAACCGATCAAATAGTTCAGCAATGAGGGGCAGGGGGTACCTATTCTTCACTGTGATGGCATTTAGACCACGGTAATCTATGCACAGGCGAAGGGAGCCATCTTTCTTCTCCACAAAGAAGAAGCCCGCGCCTGCGGGAGACGAGGATTTCCGTATGAATCCCCTTTCAAGATTCTCCTTAATATAATCAGACATCGCCTGAGTCTCGGGAAGGGAGAGAGGGTAAACCCTGCCCTGAGGTGGCGTAGCCCCTGGCAACAGATCTATGGCCCAATCGTAAGACCTGTGTTCTGGCAGAGTTTCAGCTGCTTTTTTAGAAAAAACGTCTGCAAACCCTGCATATTGAGGGGGCAAGCCTTCCAGTTCTGGAGGCAACACTGGAGAGACGGCTGGCTGTACTGGTATCATACATCTCTCCTGGCACTCCGGACTCCAACTAATGATCTCCCCCTGCCTCCAGTCTATAACTGGAGAGTGCCAGTGAAGCCAGGGGAGACCTAACAATTCTGCATCAGCTAAACCCTCCATAATGTGAAAGGAGAGCTGCTCGGTATGTAGTGCTCCGCTTTGTAGAAATATAGGCGGAGTCTCAAAACGGATCCGTGAGTGGATTTGTGACCCGTCGACCACTGTTATGTCAATGGGGGTCTCAAGTGCCCTCATAGGAATGGCATGTTCCTGGGCGAATTTTTCTGAAATAAAGTTCCTTATGGCCCCAGAATCGACAAATGCCCTAGTATTGACCCACCCGCTCTCAAGCCTAAGGGCTACTGGGAACCGGATACGAGTAAGGGGTTTTAGCATGCCCAGTAACCCCCCCTTGATGGGTACTGGACAGACTCTTTTCCCGGTGGTTTAGAGCATTGAGGGGCAATGTGCCCTGGTTGGTTACAACAGAAACAGACCACCCCCTTAGCTTTCCTTCTTCTGCTGCCACCAGAAGGGGAAACTTGAGAGGTGTCCATGGGTTCTGTGGACCCTTCAACTGGCAGGGCAACAACGGGCTTAGAGACCCCCCCTTGTGGCCCTAGGTTATATTCAACCTCCCGTTCCACTCTTCTATCAGATAATTGTATATCAACACGTGTTGCAGTGTTGATAAGGGAGGCGAGAGAGGCAGACGGTTCCCTGCCTGCTAATTCGTCCTTTATGTGTGAGGACAAACCTTCCCGAAAAATAGCCAGTCCAGTTCAGAAGCTAAGGTTCGAAACTCGATGGCAAAATTAGCGACCGAGTTCTGGCCTTGTCGCAACCGCAAGAGCTGAGATGCATAGGTGGACTGGGGCACAGGGCCATGAAACACCAAACGAAGCGCTTCAAGCAGAGAGGTTAGTGTAGCCAACTCTGCCGCGCCCCGTTCCTTCAAGGGGGTGACCCAGGCCAAAGCTCTTCCGGTAAGCAGCGACACTACAAAGGCCACCTTAGCTTATTGAGGCTAGGACATGCCTCAATATATGTGGTGCACTGGTGAATAAATCCCCTACAACCGCTCGGATCACCTGCATACCGTTCCGGCGGTAAGAGAGGACACAGTAACGCCGCAGGAGTCGGCAGATTACACACAAGTTGAGCCATAGCCTGAACTAAAGTTTGTGACACTTTGGAAATGTCAGTGGAGGCTGCAGATGGAGACTGCTGCAGCAGACGCTCTACTGTGGTCAGGCGAGTATTCAGGCTGCTCACCAGATTCGCCAAATGAGCATGGGAATCCATTATGCGGCGGGGCTCTGGCCCTAATGTACTGTTATGGTTTGCTAAAAAAAAACAAACAAAGGAAACCCAAAGGAGCCCGCTGGGCTCTGGACCACAGAAGCGCACTGGTGTGAACAGGGTCTGACAGTTAGACGCCACTGCCAGCCCTCTACACACCCTAGTTCGCTCTGTACAATCACAGCGGCCTGTGCAGGTCAGAGCAGCCGCACAAGGACTCAGTCTAGACAGCACTTTGGTGCTAGACTGTCCACAATAAGCTAGTGTGCACACAGTGGCTTCCTGATGCACACCAAGCAACTAACAACTAAAGTTTTTTTTCCTTTTTTAGGAAATAGAGTTCTACCTGAACTAAAATTTCTGCCTAACAGAATTTCTAACTAGCTAGCTAGCTATCCTGAGCACACGCAGTGCATTTGTAAATTGACATTAGGGCAGCGGGCTGAGGAACCTCCCTCTTTATAAAGGGAAAGGGCGGTCCACTTTCGGCCAAGCCAGCTGCCCAAGACGGAGGTGGTTGGTCGACACGACTGTCAGTCACAGCCTGACCACACCCTCCGGCTGCAAGAGGGTTTAACCCTTGCTAAACCTGACTGCCGTCACAAGGAGGGAGTGACAGGCGGCAATACGCTACCGCAGAGGGACGGGCAGCGACCCAACCCCTCGGCCGCAGTTGCCTCACAGTCCTAACACTACTCCCCCTCCACGGCGCATCGACGCCATGCGTCTCCGGTTCCGTTCAAATTGCGCCACAAGTCGTGGAGCGTGAACCTGATCCGCAGGTTCCCAAGTGCGGTCCTCTGGACCATAACCTGTCCAGTCAATCAGGTAAAACAGCCTACCACGAATAGTCTTGGCATCCATTATCTCTTTGACCTCAAAATCATCCTGCTAAACCTGACTGCCGTCACAAGGAGGGAGTGACAGGCGGCAATACGCTACCGCAGAGGGACGGGCAGTGACGCGACCCCTCGGCCGCAGGTGCCGCACAGTCCTAACACTGCACCTATTCTTTCATTAGGGGTGACCGCCTTTAGCATCCCAGTCCCTAACCTCTTTCAGTTCTCTCCCCACCTGTCTCTTAGGTCTTCGCGTTTAGAGAGTCAGAAGTTGTTGGGGCCAAGCTTAGCTTGGGTATAGCTGACCAACACCCTCAGACAGGGCCTAGTCAGCCATCGTAGCGCCAGGGAGAGTTTTCCTACACCGTTGGCAGAAAGAGCATTATAAAGAAAACGATGTTGTTACAAAATGTCTCATCGATTTTTTTTTTTTTTTTTTTTTTTGTAGCTACTCCTGCACATAAATTTTTTTTTTGTATAGATTACAATTTTTCTGAGGCTCATATGCTTCAATTTTTGGACTCCACGCTACTGAAAAAAAATTATTTTAAGGCTTATACTTCCTTGAGGAGAGGTCACTCATATGACTGAGACTCATGTTTTTATGGCCATTTAAGTGTTTCCTTGCTCTTTCTATGCATTCTAAGAACTTGTATGTGTTTTTGGGTACCTTTTTTTTACTTTTAAAAAACGATCTTTAGAAAAAAAAAAAATACCATAGATTTGCATTGGGATCGGAATTGGGTTCGAATGAAAAATGATCGGAAATCGGATTTCAAAATCGATCCTGAATAGTCAAGATCGGCTCAACCCTAGTTTTCATCGAAGTATCAGAAATTAACATTTTATTTACAATTATTTTATTTGTTTGATTACTTTTGAGCCCCTTTTATGCAATCATCTAATTGTAGCTGGTGAGGAGCCATCCAGCAGTATACCTGTGGCAGGATACAGCAGAAGACTTGAATAAAAAGTGATCAAAGCAATAGCATTTCCCGAACATGGTAGAACTAAAAAATACACTCGGCCCAGGAAAAAAGTACGCCCTATGCATCCCCATACACGGACGTACAAAAAAAGTTATGGCTGTCAGAATATGGCGACATTTAGAAAAAAAAAAATTAACACAATTTTGGATTTTTGTTAGGGGAATAAAATGTAAATAAAACCATATAAATTTGGTATCCCCGGAATCGTACCGAAACACAGAATACAGGGGAGATGTCAGATTTTTTTTCCAGCTTCCCAGTACATTATACAGAATAATTAACAGCGGCATCATGAAGAAAAATTTGTCCCACAAAGATTAAGACCTCATATGTATCTGGGAGCACAGAAATAAAAAAGTTATGGTGTTTAGAAGGAGGGGAGTCAAAAATGAAAATCAAAAAATGCCATCGGCGGGAAGGTGTCAACAGTAAATTGTCATGGCAGCGCTTCACCTTATACCCATGAAATGAGGGAGGAGGAATGCAAAGAAAACCTTTGTGGGAAATTGTCCAAAGAGGAGGATCTAGAGGAGGCATATGGGCCTGTACAAACAGGCTGGAACTCCATTTCAAATTTTGATCTCAGTGGTATCACACTCTGGACTGGCAATTTAATAGAAAGCTTTCTTCAATGAACACTTGCTTGAGATGCCAAAGGGAGATCAGTTCCTATCTACACATCTGGTGGAGCTGTCCGCAGATCACTCCATTTTAGTCGCATGTAGAGCGACGTATATGGCAAGTATCAACACCGAACTTTGAACTTTCACCTGAAATCATCTTCTTTGCACAAACCACCACCCATTATGTCTCTAAACGAAACATCCTGGTTACAGCTGCAAAACTTTTGATTCCTCTTTATTGACTTCAAACCTCAGCCCCATCACCGCAAGAATGGGAATCAAGGGTATGTCAAAACATGCGCTTTGAAGAATTGCTTAGCTGGACCAGCCAAACACACTATAGGTTCTTGAGCATTTGATCACCTTGGATCGATCTACTTGAACAGCAGTCTTCCTCATAACTCTTCCACTCCTCTCCCTCCCCCATACGAATTTCCATTCTCGAGCTTTTACCTCCCTCTGTTGTCTTGTCTTGTCTAACCTTCCTCATTTTGTTCCCTCTCTAAACTCTTTTTAGTTCTACAAATATCTCCGGTTTACATAATGGCAGTAGTATTTACCCCCACCAGTCAGCAGAAGTTTGTATCTGGCGACCCTGTGCTGCACACAGGGCTAGGCACACTGTTCGAGATCAATACATGATTTTTCAGACTCCTGAAAATCTTTAATTGTCAAATTTTTAGTTCTGCAATTATTCATACCACCTATTTACTGCCATTGTAACCTGTTTATATTCTTACTTCTTTATGTACTGTTAAATTTGTACTTTGTACTCATTTTAGAAAACATAAATTTTTAGAAAAAAAAAAACCAGGCTGCAACTAGCAGCTGGTCTTGTTGGATTTCTGTTTTGGCGCTAAATTCAAATGGGCCTATTACAGGAGAACTGATACTAGAAACAGCAGATCTTTTGTGAAACTTGCGCCACTACAAATAATAGGGGCGGAGGTGCTGCTATGATCTATCCCTGTAAATAAAATTGGTGGCAGTGGACATGCACACTGAAACAATTCTTTGAAGAATGGCACAGATGAGACAAATGCAACCAAGTATAAAGGTTTGTTTTTTAATGCGGGCATGGATGTTGTTCTTAGGGTGCATTCACACGGAGGAAAATGGTGAGGAATTTGGTGTGGAATTTTCCACGCTGAAAATGAAGCCTCCAATTGATTTCAATGGGTTCCACTAGCTTTTTTTTCCACTAGCGCTAGTGGAGAAAAAAAGCTAGCAGCATCCATTGAAGTCAATGAGAGGCTTTTTTTTCAGCGTGGAAAATTCCACACCAAATTCCTCACCATTTTCCTCCGTGTATATACCCTTACAGGTTTATATGGACACTAAACTCCTTGCTCATAAGAACTTGTGGGTGGTTTAGCATCAAATATAACTTGACAAATTCCATTTAAAGAGGACCTTTCATCACCTCCACCAATTCAAGTTCTTAGCATCTATAAGTAGGTGCAGCTACGCTGATTCTAGCAAAGTTGAAATTTTTTTTCCTTAGCCCCCACAATTCCTGAGCAACAAGCGCAGGTAGATTTGATGCCTGATGTGTTAATCAAGCTCTGTAATGTCAGAAGGGCAAAATCAGGCAGAGGGGTGAGATTCAGAGCTTCAACCACAGGTGGACAGTGTCAAAGCTCAGAATCCAAACCCTTGCCAGCTTTCTGTCTGACACCACCCTCCTGACAGCCTAAATAGCATATCAGGCACCAAATTAAAAGCATTAATTGTTTGGGAACGGCAGTTGGTAAAGAAATAAATTCCAACTATAACAAAATCAGTAGAGCAGCAGCTATTAATTGTTATAAAGAGCTGTACTTATTGGAAGTGTTTAAAAGTCCTCTCTAAGGACATGGAGCTTTTTTATTTTATTTTTTTTACCTTGGCACAGCCATATGAGGGCTTACTTTTTGTGACAGGTTATATTTTTTGATTGCACAGTTTTTGGAAATATTTAGATTATTGATATATATAGTGTATAAATAGCATCTTAACTTTTTAAGTATTAGAATTTCTACTACTTTTGAAAAATTAAATCAAGTATTTTCCCAAAATGATTTGTCCTTAAGCTACCACTTCAGCTACCAACTCTCAAGCTACCTCTTTGAAATAGAATTTCAAATTGAGAAGACTTACCATTAAGCAGTTCTTTATTTAAATTTGCTCTGTCCACTGAAAGGATATACTGTAAAGAAAATCATAGCATCAGAAGTGTGAATAAACTGAATTTTCGAAAAACTGTTTATTATGATTGTTTGTTTTTTTGACAATGGATTTGTAGTTAAATTTTTTTCTTATTGTATCCAGTGGCATAACTAGGAATGGCGGGGCCCCGTGGCGAACTTTTGACATGCCCCCCCCAACCGACGCCGAAGACCTTGACCGACCCCCTCCTCTGCACTCTATTATGTCCCTTAGTAAGCCCTTAGTAAGCCCTGCACACAGTATTATGTCCATTAGTGGCCCTGCACACAGTAGTATGTCCATTAGTGGTACCTGAACACTGTATTATGTCCTTTAGTGGCCCCTGCACACAGTATTATCCCCCGTAGTGGCCCCTGCACACAGTATTATCCCCCATAGTGTCCCCTGCACACAATATTATAGCCCATAGTGGACACCCATAAACAATTATTATACTCTGGGGTCTTTTCAGACCCCATAGTGTAATAATCGGAGACCCGGGGGAATAAAAACATAAAAAAATACTGTTTCTTACCTGTCCCCCAGCTCCCACACGGTCTTCTCCGCTGCCGTCCTTCTTCTATGACGTCGGACGTCACATGACCCAGGAAGCAGGCCGGGTTCATGTGATGTCAGACAACTAGGAAGAAGGCCTGGCACGATCGTGGAGAGGTAAGTAACAGTGTTTTTTATGTTCCCTTACCTCTCCCGGTCATTATACTCGGGGGTCTGCAAAACCCCCACTGATTGCATCCATTCTTTTTAAACTGTATGCTTGTGGTGGAACTGATATATATTAATAAATATATTTTACATATTAACTTGCACTGATCCTGAGTCACAGTATTTCTGACTTACTATTGGACAGGCTTAAATTGATATCCATCAGCATTCCTTGATGACTTAAAGGGGTCCTCCCATCTCAGCCTTTCAGCCAGGCTGTATGCAGTGTCTACTTCTCACTTTCTGTATTTCTCTCCCCCCTCCTCCCTCTGGCTGAACGGGACACAGAACACTATTGCAGATCAGATAATCTGAAGATTCTTGAACAGAATGGACTCGCAGTGTTATCTGTGTGTTTACATAGGGAGAAAACAGACTTGGCTTTATCAGCAAAGTGCAATTAACTGAAAGGATTGTCCTGTGGAACTAAGTAAGTGACTCACTTGTCCTTTCTCCCAGGTCCGTGGTTATAGCAACAATGTGTATTTGGAAAAAGGCTTCAATTTACATAAGCTGCCAGTATATATAGGGTCCTTGAGGTGAGACAATCCCTTTAATGTAACTAAACTTTTGAACAACTTGATATTCTGGCAGGATGTGTGACATTAGTTATTGCAATATGCTTTAACACATTTCATCTGATTTCTGTGAAATTGTACACTGAAATTTACTTTGTTAGCCTGTTTATTGTTAAACCCGGACTATGGAAGAGCTGCTGAAGCATCTCGTGCAGTCCAATCTACAGCAACAAGAAACCAACCGTTTGCTGTTGGAGCAGATTACACTCCTTAAAGAGCCTGCAGAGCCTGGCAAAAAGGCCAGTGGCCCTGACAGCATCCTACCAGAGATGATCAAATACAGCCCTCCAGCAATACACGCGGCACTGGCAAAGCTATTCACCCTCGTGCTCAATGCTGGACACTTCCCCGAAGACTGGAACAAAGGGCTCATAACCCCCATCTACAAGAATGGGGACCAATATGACCCCAACAACTACAGAGGGATCTGCGTCAGCAGCACGCTGGGGAAACTGTTCAACAGCATCATCAATAACAGAATCCTCACCTTCCTCACGCAACACGGGGTCCTCAGCAAGAGCCAAGCAGGGTTCATGCCAAACCACCGCACCACAGACCATATCTACACCCTGCACAGCCTCATCAAGACGCACGTCCACAACACCAGAAGAGGCAAGATATTCGCCTGCTTCGTGGACTTTAAGAAGGTGTTTGATTCAGTATGGCACCCAGGCCTACTTCTAAAACTCCTAGAGAGTGGAATAGGAGGAAGAACGTACGACGTCATCAAGAGCTCCTACACCGGAAACCAGTGCAGTGTGAAGGTGAATGGGAAAAGGACCGCATACTTCCAACAGGCCCGAGGGGTCAGACAAGGCTGTAGCCTGAGCCCAACGCTCTTCAACATCTATATCAATGAACTGGCTACAGCCCTGGAGGCCTCACCAACTCCAGGCCTCACCCTGAACAATCGAGAGGTGAAGTTCCTGCTATACGCCGATGACCTCCTACTCCTGGCCCCCACCGAGAAAGACCTCCAAGAAAGCCTGTCAGTGCTGGAAAAATTCAGCACCACATGGGCCCTACCCATCAACCAGAAGAAGACCAAAATCATGGTATTCCAGAAGAAGGGCCACAATAAAGCCTCCACCACCCCACAATTCACACTGAACGGCTCCACACTGGAGAAAACCAACAGCTACACCTACCTGGGGCTGGAGCTCAGCCAATCAGGAAGCTTCAAAGCAGCAATAGAAACCCTGAAAGCAAAAGCCTGCAGAACCTTCTACGCCATCAGAAGACAACTGTACCACCTCAAACCACCGGTGAGGGTCTGGCTGAAGATATTTGACGCTGTCATCTCCCCGATCCTTCTCTATGGCAGTGAAGTTTGGGGCCCAGCCACCTACCCAGACCAGTCAAGGTGGGATTCCAGCCCAACAGAGAACTTCCACCTGGAGTTCTGCAAATACCTGCTCCATGTCCATCGCAACACCACCAACATAGCCTGCAGGGCAGAGCTAGGCAGACTCCCCCTATGGCTCACCATACAGAAGAGGGCGCTAGCTTTCCAGGCACACATCCAGGGGAGCAAGCCTGACTCCTACCACCACCAAGCCTGGCTAAGCCACCTGAGCAAACCAGACATTCAACAACCAAACAGCAGCCAACCACCAAACCAAAAACACCAACAGATGATAACCAAGGCCGAAATAAAGGCGACCACAGAGGCAAACAGAGAGCGGTACATTGAAGAATGGAGAAATGAAATAAATAACTCCAAGAAACTCACCGTGTACCAATCCCTACAAAGGGACTACACCATGGCCACCTACCTGGAGAGAATACGCCACCCCAAGCACAGACAGACCCTGAGCCGGTACAGACTGAGCGCCCACAACCTAGAGATAGAGACGGGGCGATACAGGCAGACGTACAAGCCACGGGAGAAGAGACTGTGCCAGCACTGTGACCAGGGGGTCCTAGAAGACGAGACCCACTTCCTGCTACACTGCACCAAATACTCAGCTGTGAGGGCCGTCTACTACCAAAGACTCTCTGCCCACATCCCAGACTTCATATCTGCAGACGAGAAGAGGAAACTCTACATCCTACTGGGAGAAGAAGAAGCCACTGTGGAGATCGCTGCCCAATACGTGTCCAGCTGTCACCAAACAAGAGGAAGATGAGACTCCATGGACTGTTATATTTATCCCAAAACACCCGCCCCACCCACCCCCACCCCCACCCCCACCTCCCCATATAGCAGTCACCAACGAAGAGGAAGATGAGACTCCACGGACTGTTATACCCCAAACCAACCGCCCTGCCCCACCCCACCTCCAACCCCCCCCATATAGCAGTCACCAACGAAGAGGAAGATGAGACTCCATGGACTGTTATAACCGAACCCCCCCCCCCATACCCACCACCCACCCAACCCAACTCCCCCCCCCCCACCCACTTTACTAGCTTTGGCAATGCCAAATACCTATTCGGACGTGCCAATAAAGCATTTTTTGATTTGATTTGATTTGACCTGTGGCACACAGAGATGAGAAGCGGGCTGTACAAATAACTTTGCAAAAGATGACCCCAAATGACGACGTAGAGGCCTTCCTGACTGTGTTCGAGAGGGTGGCCGAACAGGAGAAACTGCCAGATGCGAACTGGGCAGACGTCATTGCTCCCTATCTGACCGGTGAACCCCAGAAGGCCTATTATGACCTCGGGCAGCAGGATGTCTAGGACTATGACAAGTTAAAATCAGAAATCCTTGCTCGGCTGGGGGTAACCACTGTTGTCCGTGCCTGGCGGGTGCATACCTGGAGCTACCATATGGACAAGCCTGCCAGATCCCAGATGTACGACCTGATTCACCTAGTGACAAAGTGGCTGGAATCAGACACATGTACCCCTGCGCAGATGGTGGAGAAGGTGGTCCTAGACCAGTTCACCAGAGCTCTCCCTCCTGCGTTACAGCGCTGGGTTGGACATGGAGACCCCAAAGATGCCAACCAATTCGTCAGCCTTCTGGAGAGGTACCTAACGACTGAGGCGGAACGCCACGATGACTCTACATCCTCCAGGAACACCATGCTAGCTTGATAGCTGGGGACTTTATCCCGGACAAATGTATGAGTGTTTGTTGCATCCATGGGGCTATCAAGGACTATTTCCAATGTCAGAATAGAGACTGTACTAGGATCTGTTTATTATGAAGTGGGTGTTGTAAAAAACCATATGCAGAATGTTATTTTGGGACGTGATTTCCCTTTGTTCTGGGATTTGTGGGGAAAAGCTAAAACCACAAAGCCAAATGTGGAAACCCCGCCTACTCCTAAAGTGTATGAGGAAGATGACACCTTTCTGTTACAAGTCCTAGCTGAATCCTTTTCTCCAGCTCCTGAGCCAAATATACCTGAGTTAAAGGTCTCACGGGATAATTTTGGTACTGCACAATTGAGAGATACCACTCTTGCTAATGCTCGTGATAATGTGACAGTTATTAACAATGTGTCTCAGGAACCTGATGCTGACCACCAATTTCCACATTTTGCTATGAATAATGACCTGTTGTATCGGGTTGCAAAAAGTAATGGGGAAATGGTAGAGCAGCCTCTCATACCGAAGCCATACCACCATGTTGTGCTTGATATGGCTCATAATCATGTGCTTGGGGGACACCTAGGGGCAGAGAAAACACAGGAGAGGATTCTCCAAAGATTTTATTGGCCAGGTGTGTACAGGGAAGTGAAGGACTACTGTGTGTCCTGTCCTACATGTCAGATACATACCCCAGCCCCACATTTCCATAGTCCCTTGGTTCCACTGCCCATCATTGAAGTGCCTTTTGAAGGATTGGTATAGATCTGTCCAATAGTCAGCTAGAGGTCACCAATATATTCTGGTTGTCTTGGATTACGCTACTCGCTATCCTGAGGCGGTTCCCTTGCGTAATACAACATCAAAGAGTATTGCCCGTGAGTTGTTTTACATGTTTTCAAGAACAGGCATACCTAAAGAGATACTGACCGACCAGAGCACACCGTTCATGTCAAAAGTGATGAAGGAGCTATGTAAGCTGTTCAAAATTTCCCATGTACGGATTTCTGTGTATCACCCACAGACGGATGGGTTAGTGGAGCGCTTTAATAAGACTCTCAAGCATATGCTTAAAAAGGTGGTAGAAAAAGATTGTCGTGACTGGGATTGCCTGTTGCCGTACCTGATGTTCTCTATTAGAGAGGTTTCACTAGCGTCTACCGGTTTCTCCCCTTTTGAATTAGTCTACGGTAGACACCCCAGGGGCTTACTTGATAAAGCCAAAGAAACATGGGAAACTGAGGCTTCCCCATACCGTAGTGTCTCAGAGCAGCATGTAGCCCAAATGCAGGACCGCATTTCAACAGTCATGCCAATTGTAAAAGAGCATCTGCAAAGAGCACAAGAGGCCCAAAGCAGAATTTGCAATCATTCTGCCAGAATCCGTGAATTTAATCCAGGGGACAGAGTCCTTATTTTAAAAAAACACCCAAAATTATGGGAATGGTACAAGGAAATGGTGGAGTGTGATGGTGTGTCTGGTTGAGTGTGGCGCACATGTTGTCATAGCTACCAGAGTGACCTGCAGATTTGCTGCAGATTCTAATATAAATTTAGCAGCAAAGTCATGTCTCCAGGCTCCCATTAGGAGTCTCATTAGGACATGGTAAAAATAAAAGGGAGTTTGATAGAGGTGGAGGGGAGGATGGATCATTGGAGGATAAATTGTCAACCATGTAGAAAAAAGTTAATAATTTGATTTGGTTTAAATAAAAGATTAGAGAAGAGCGAACACCGTTCGATCGAATAGGTATTCGATAGAATATCATGGCGTTTGATGTATTCGTTCACAATCAAATACCAGGCCACATACGCAGTAAAAATTCGTAGGCCACCTTCCCTGGCGCATTTTTTGCACCAATAACTGTGCAGGGGAGGTGGGACAGGAACTACGACAACGGAGGCAGTGAAAAAAATTGAAAAAACCTATTGGCTGCCGAAAACATGTGACCTCCCATTTATAAGAACGGCCGCCGACCTATTCGCCATTTTTGCGGCCAGAGATAGAGAGAGAAACATATCTGCCGAGGGCTAGATAGCGATTAGCTTCAGATAGGCAAGGAAGAAGTAAAGAAGAAAACCAACAGCTCTTCTCAGAGCTATACACTGTAGGGACATCAGTCCAGCTTTCCCCGGACGGTGGAAAACAGGGAAACAGAACAGTTACAACTTCATATATAGCGGAGAAATAGCTTTCATTCTTGGCTGTCCGCACACAGAATAGCCAGAATCCACAACAGTGACTAGTTCATATGGAGCTGAAAAAAGCCTTGAATTGGGGGGGGGGGATTTGGGGGTGTCCTGAAAAATAGCAGCAATTCAAAGCAGTTACAAGTTCATATAGCTGAAAAAAACCTTCAATATAGGGGTGTCCTGAAAAATAGCAGCAATCCACTGCATTAACAAGTTCATATAGCTGAAAAAAAATCTTGAAAAATAGCAGCAATCCACTGCATTAACAAGTTCATATAGCTGAAAAAAAAACCTTGACTTTTGGGGTGTCCTGAAAAATAGCAGCAATTCAAAGCAGTTACAAGTTCATATAGCTGAAAAAAACCTTCAATATAGGGGTGTCCTGAAAAATAGCAGCAATCCACTGCATTAACAAGTTCATATAGCTGAAAAAAAAAAACTTGAATTTTGGAGTGTCCTGAAAAATAGCAGCAATTCAAAGCAGTTACAAGTTCATATAGCTGAAAAAACCTTCAATATAGGGGTGTCCTGAAAAATAGCAGCAATCCACTGCATTAACAAGTTCATATAGCTGAAAAAAATCTTGAAAAATAGTAGCAATCCACTGCATTAACAAGTTCATATAGCTGAAAAAAACCTTGAATTTTGGGGTGTCCTGAAAAATAGCAGCAATCCAAAGCATTAACAAGTTCATATAGCTGAAAAAAACCTTGAATTTTGGGGTGTCCTGAAAAATAGCAGGAATCCATTGCAGTTACTTCTTGCTATATACATGCAAACCAGCTTTTAAGGCTGTGTAACCCCAAAACAAGGCTACAAAGCAATCAGGTCAGGCTATGTCCACTCAATCCAGATATCCAGGGTGTGTACCCCCAAAACCTAGGTGGGAGAAAAAAATTCAGTCAGGCTATGTCCGCGAAATACAGTTGTTCACAGTGTGTAACCCCAAAACCTAGGTGGAAGAGACAGAATTTCAGTCAGGCTATGTCCGCTTTTTTCAGTTTTTCATGGTGTGTAACCCCTAAACTTAGGTAGGAGACCCAGAAATTCAGTCAGGCTATATCAGCTCAATCCAATTTTTAAGGGTTTACCCCCTAACGCTAAGTGGGAGACGCAGAAATTCACTCAGGCTATATCAGCTCAATCCAATTTTTTGTTCAATCCAGTATTGTTTGCTCTCCATTATGTGAACTATGCCTTTGTCTCTTGAAAAGCAACCCAACATGAAGTCAGCCATGTGTGCCAGTGTGTTACTTGGCATGACTTTGCTGCCACCAACTGTAAGGATCACTCTCCATTTCCTCCATTTTACACTCCCCTTCACACCATCTGTGCTGAAGCAATGGGATGCACTGAACTGCACCCTCAAGCCTCGTATGGGACAGTGACATGAAATGTCACTTCATCCCCCTCGTTTTCCTCCGCCAGCCAACGGTGCAAAGATGACAGAGTGTGCTCTGAATCTTTTCAGCCTAGCAGAGGCTACTTCTCACTTACGAAAATGGCCGCACTTTGACCAGTATATCAGGCACAATGGTGTAGGTTTCAAAGAACCTTTGCACCAACAAGTTGAAAACGTGGGCTATGTGTGGACCATGTTTGAGTCTGACAAGCTCCAGATCTGCTACCAGGTTCCGACCATTATCACATACGCAAAAATGCCTGGCCCCAGGTGCAGCAGGGAAAAACACATTGCCATCCCAGCCAGGATGGCATCCCTGACCTCGGAGGCAGTGTGCTGTGTGTCCCCCAAGCTGATGAGCTTCAGCATGCCCTGCTGACATCTCCCCACGCCAGTGTTACAGTGTTTGCTGCTAGTAGCTGGGGTGGAGGTTGCAGTGCAGTAGGCTTTCAGATAACTCCTGCCATGAATTTTGGTTTGGAAGAGGGAGATAGGCCACCCCAGTTTGAACCCCAGGCCCAGACTCCACTACATTCACCCTGCCTGTCATTAAAGATAAGCAGCATCCCTGACCACAGGCACTTGTCGATTCGTCGGTGGTCAAGTGGACCTTGCAGCAAAGCACGGAGCTCTGGCCCCGACTGTTGTTATGGGATAAGTGTAGGCACAAGGCGGGGACAGCACACCAAAAGAAGAAGTAGCGGCTAGGCCCAGCATGGGGAGGTGCCCCAGCTGCCATCTGGTGACGGAAGGCCTGGGTATCCAGAAGCATAAACGCCAACATCTCCAGGGCCAGCAGTTTTTAGATGAGGCCATTAAAGGCTTGGGCATGTGGGTGGCTTGCGCTGTACTTCTGTCTGCAATGAAACGCCTGGGAGATGGGGAGTGGCTAGGAAGAGGCCCATGATGGCGCAGGCCAAAAGGGCGGATGACGGTGAACTCCCCAATGTGTCAGAGACAGATGTGTAGGTGTCCTTGCATCATATCCTTGCACAATACTTGGCTGGATTGGACTTTTATTTTGTGCCAAAAAGTGGTCAAGACAGCGATCCCTCAGCTAATCCCGTTACACCGTCCATTGTGAACTGCAGCACTGAAGTTACCATCTCTGGAAGTGGTGCAACTTCTTTCTCTGCATTTAGCCATGCTCGATGCTATGCTAGCTGACTACACTTTGTTGCTCCAGGGTTCTCTTAATGCATATTGCCAAGGGGACTCAGATGTGTTTTTCAGCACTGAGGCCACCACCTCTGAGATCTCAAAGGAAGTTAACAAGAGATGTGTAGTGCAGAAAAAAAGATGAGAAAATAAGTGTAGACTGTAGAGCACAGAGGGATCGGAGAGGACAGAGCTGGGGTCGGCCAGGTATTCCTACAACATGCACCTATACTTGTCCCTCCTGGTGACACTAGGCCCCTCAGTGGTGGTAATTTGGCCGGGGGGGGGGGGCATTAACGTGTCTCAGACCTATGAATAAGTCTTGCAACAGGGTAAAGTTTTGCATGCCTTTGCCTGTAGCCACCGTTTTTGCTGCTTGGCTTGCCTTCACATCTACACTGCTTTCGCCCCTAGACCACACCCCAGTCTATGCCTCTGCTTCTAGCCACCTTTTTTGTTGCTTAGCTTGCCTCCACATCTACACTGCTTTCGCCCCTAGACATCACCCCAGTCTATGCCTCTGCTTCTAGCCGCCTTTTTTGTTGATTAGTTTGCCTCCACATCTACACTGCTTTCGCCCCTAGACATCACCCCTGTCCATGTCGGGTTGATGGCCTCGTCGTCCACCAACTCCTCTTCCAATTGCTCACTGTCCCCTTACTGCAAACCGCACATAACCACATCTCGGGCCTGGTCTGCATTGTACCCTGCACCCTGCTTAACGCAGCTGACATATCCGGAATTGTGATGAGCGCATGCTAATGTTTTGTGTCCAGTGGAAAGGATGAGATTTCACATGAGTCTGCCACCCATGGAGACTCATGGTGCAGAAACTGAAGGAGCTGACTTTGACGAACCCTTGGGTTTTGGAGATGGAACTCCATCAAAGGTCTCTGCAGCTCACACACCCTGCTCAACATATGGTATCTAGGGTTTCAGCATGTGGGGACGTTGCACAACAGCCAGTGTTCGGACAGATGGAGGCATTGCTGGAGTGCTTTGAGGCTAGCAGCGGCTCCTGTAGACTTGCGAAAGTGGGCGCACAAGTGCAGCACTTTCACCAGTAGCTTGTGTACATTTGGGTATGTTTTCAAAAAACGTTGCACCACTAAGTTAGACGTGGGCCAGGCAAGGAACGTGTTGGAGGCTGGCAAGCTCCAGAGCCGCTCCCAGGTTCCTGCCGTTATCACACATGACAAACATGCCTGGCGCCAGGTGCAGCAGGGAAAAACACATTGCTATCTCAGCCAGGATGGCATCCCTGACCTCGGAGGCAGTGTGCTGTCTGTCCCCCAAGCTGATGAGCTACAGCGCGGCCTGCGGACGTCTCCCCATGACAGTAGCTGGGGTTGATTCAACGGTGGAGGAGGAGGAGGGTGGTGTTTCAGCACTCCTGCTAGGAATATTGGACGGGGAGACAAGGCAGGCCGTCACAGTTTGCGACCCGGTCCCAGCCTCAACTACATTCAGCCAGTGTGCCGTTATTGAGATGTAGCATCCCTGGCCGCATGCACTTGTCCACACATCAGTGGTCAAGTGGAACTTTGTGCAACTTAGCGCAGAACTTAGGGCCCGCCTGATGTTACGGGACACATGCTGGTGCAAGGCTCAAATAACTCCAAGGGCCAAAAACACTGCTGGTACAAGGCTCAATTAACCCCAAGGGCAAAAAACACTGCTGGTGCATTACTCAACTCACCCAAAGGGCCAAAATCTAAATCTCTGCTGGTTAAAGGCTCAACTCAACCAAAGGGCCTAACATTCTGCTGGTGTAATGCTCAACTCAATTAAAGGTGCAACGTTTAAATGACTTCTTTCCAAACCGAGGGTGATTCCTTTCGCTAAGATGTGATGGCTGTTTCCAGCCCTGATTATCCTGGTTGATCGTGTTCAGTAATGAAGCCAGCTCAGCATCAAGATCTTGTACGTTAGGTTGTCCATGCCCACTAATATGCATGAA
Source organism: Leptodactylus fuscus (assembly GCF_031893055.1). Classification (NCBI taxonomy): domain Eukaryota; kingdom Metazoa; phylum Chordata; class Amphibia; order Anura; family Leptodactylidae; genus Leptodactylus; species Leptodactylus fuscus. Next base: position 73,870,073 of record NC_134267.1, on the reverse strand, counting down.
GACTCGATCACAGTAAATGTCCTTATTTTTCTCCATTTCAATCTCTGAATGAACTGCTCTGAAAGATGGCCTAGGCACTGCTGCAATGGCAATCACTGGGTTTTCCTGTTCTAGTTCCAAAGAATCTTGTGTCTTACTTGAAGAAGAGACCATCTTAGTCTGACTGCTGGTTGCTTGTGCTGCAGCATTTGGAGTTGGGTCTGTCAGCCTTGTGATGAACTCGTCATTCTGGATCCCATTACTTTCAACAGTCTCTAAAGTCTTTTGACACTTTGAATTTTGTTCAGTTCCAAAGGACTCTGTGTTTAGATTAGGCTCAGTCGCAGCTCCAGGACATGCCTTGGAAGGCAAGTTTTCCTTTAGTGGCTCCATCTCAGCAGGATGATAATGATGAAGCTTTGTTAAATCTGGTGTTGGAAGGGAAAGTGGTTTCTGATCTACAGCTAAAGTACTGGAGCATGTTGTTTGGACTATTAACACCTGATCAGAACCCTGTAGAGGTAATGTAGAGTCTCATATTAGAGGACCATTACCGGTAGTAGTGGTTTCAGCCAATTCTCCACCTTTGTGGCCCTCTAAATAAAAGTTACCCCCAGTACTTGATGCCAAAATGTTATCAATTTCACAATCCAAATCAAGGTCAATGTCTGGGTCCTCAGTCCAATCCACTGCATCAATCCAACACAATGAGAGTGATGTTTTTGGAACCACCGTTTTAGGGGCTAAGAATTTTAAAGGGGCTAACACTCTGCTGGTGCAAGGCTCAACTCAACAAAAGGGCCTAAAACTCATCAGGCTGAAGTCACCTGAAGGGCCTCAATCTCTGCTGGTAGCTCAGCTTAAAGGCCTGTAAATTAATTTGGAAGGGCTCATGTTAAGGGCTAGAAAAGTGAATTTTGGAAGGTCTTACCACATTACTCACACACACATACACACACACACACACACACACACACACCTACAATGACAGTTCAGGGAGGGTACTGATGGATTTCCCATTGCCTATTCCATCTGTGGTTGTCATGGGCAACGTGATTTAAAGGGGTGCTTGATGTTTGTTTAGCTTAAATTGGGGTTTGTGTCCATCCATTTGGGGAAGAAAGAAGGTTTCCAGGTATTTTCCCACTTTGATAGAGGTTTTTTGGAGTGTGAAAAGTGTGTAGTTGATGTAGTGTAGTGTGATGGTGGGGTAAAACAGTGACTTGGGATTTTAGATGCCCCCAGGCATGCTTCCCCTGCTGTCCCAGTTGCATTGCAGAGGTGTTGGCATAATTTGCTGAGGTGTCATTGTGGACTTGGTGACCCTCCTGAGTCGAATGGTGGGATCCCCTGAAACAAAGCATTTCCTCCCATAGACTATAATGGGGTTTGATATTCGTTCGAATAGTCGAATATTGAGCGGCTATTCAAAACGAATAACGAACATAGAATATTTTACTGTTCGCTCATCTCTATAAAAGATTAAATGTGAAAATCAATGATTTGAAGGATAGATAAAGCAGATGTAATTTCAGGCCTTCGGTTTTTCAAAACATTTTTAAGGCTAAAGCCCCAGATAGCGGGCTGCATTGTGTTTTTTTTTAACCCCATATAGGGATCACAATGTGCTTTTTTTCTTATCTGTATGTCTTTTGTAGAAAGGAAATGCATGCAAACCTTTTTATTCTTAATAAACTTACATTTCTCTGTCTCACAGAAACATGGCTGACCCCCTCAGACACAGCCTCCCCCGCCGCCCTCTCCTATGGAGGTCTGCACTTCTCACATACCCCCCACCCCAACAACAAACCTGGTGGAGGTGGCGGTGTCCTCCTGTCAGACAAGTGCTCATTTGCCCCTATCCAGGCGCTACCTGCCCTCACCCCCCCATCCTTTGAAGTGCACGCTGTTCGTATCTACTCACCCTCCAACCTCCAACTGGCCGTCATATATCGACCGCCGGGACCTACCGCTGCCTTTATCGACCACTTCACCACCTGGCTTACACATTTCCTATCCACAGACACTCCCACCATCATCATGGGTGACTTCAACATCCCCATTAACACAGACCACCCTTCCGCCTCCAGTCTCCTATCCCTCACCGCCTCCTTTGGTCTCTCCCAATGGTCCTCCTCTGCCACCCACATAAAAGGGGGCACACTAGACCTAATATTCACCCGCCTCTGCTCCATATGCAACCTCTCTAACTCTCCATTCACGCTCTCTGACCACAACCTGCTGACATTCTCTGCCCTCTCCTCTCCAATAGACACCCCAACCTCTAAACCAACACGCCCCCGCAGGAACCTCAACCGCCTTGACACCTGCACCCTCTCAGACTCTCTCCTACCACTCGCTGACATATCCTCACTCCAGGACACAGATGCTGCTGCTGCCTTCTATAATAACACCATTACCTCAGCCCTTGATTCTGTGGCCCCCTACACATACACCAGAGCCCGACCGATCAATAGACAACCCTGGCACACTGACCTGACTAAAAAACTGAGACGTGCCTCGCGGGTTGCAGAGCGCCTCTGGAAGAAAAGCCACTCCCAGGAGGATTTCCTCAGGTACAAAGAAGCAGTTCTCTCATTTAAGAACGCACTCACCTCTGCAAAGCAGGTCTACTTCACCACACTCATATCTGCACTCTCTCGCAACTCCAAACAGCTCTTCTCCACCTTCAACTCCCTTCTCCGTCCTCCCACCCCCCCTCCGACATCACTTATCTCAGCTGACGACTTCGCCGCTTACTTTAAAACTAAAATTGACACCATCAGAGACAACCGACAACTCCTCTACCCAACTACTTACTGTTCCTCATCCCTGACCTGTTTCTCCTCCATAACTGACGAAAAACTCTCCTCCCTAATCTCCAAATCCCACCTCACCTCCTGCGTGCTCGACCCGATCCAGTCACACCTCATCCCCAAACTCGCTGAAGTCATTACTCCAGCCCTAACCCATCTTTTCAATCTATCCCTAACCAATGGATCCTTCCCCTCAGCCTTCAAACACGCCACTTTCACTCCTATACTTAAGAAACCGTCCCTCGACCCGTCCTCTCCTGCCAACTATCGTCCCATCTCTCTGCTCCCGTACGCCTCAAAACTTCTTGAGCAGCATGTCCACTCCGAACTCTCCTCCTATTTCTCATCCAACCTGCTCTTTGACAGACTACAGTCAGGCTTCAGACCCCTGCACTCCACTGAAACTGCCCTAACAAAACAACCTGCTAACCACCAAAGCCAAGCGCCATTACTCTGTCCACCTCCTCCTCGACCTCTCCTCTGCCTTTGACACAGTTGACCACTCCCTCCTGTTAGAAATTCTCTCATCCCTTGGTATCTCAGACCTGGCCCTTTCCTGGATCTCCTCATACCTCATTGACCGCACATTCAGCGTCTCCCACTCGCACGCCACCTCCTCACCTCGCCCTCTCTCTGTAGGTGTCCCCCAAGGCTCCGTCCTAGGACCCCTCCTGTTCTCCATCTACACCCATGGCCTGGGCCAACTCATAGAATCTCACGACTTTCAGTACCACTGCTACGCCGATGACACCTAAATATACATCTCTGGACCAGACATTACCTCCCTGCTGGCCAGAGTTCCAGATTGTTTAGCGGCCGTAGCCTCCTTCCTCTCCTCCCGCTTTCTCAAACTCAACATGGAGAAAACAGAGTTTATCATCTTCAGCCCATCCTCTATGGCCCCTCCACCTGACCCATCTATCAAAGTTAATGGAACCACAATTACCCCTGTCCCACAGGCCCGATGCCTTGGGGTAACCCTGGACTCTGACCTATCCTTCAAGCCACATATTCAAGCCCTCAACACCTCCTGCCGCCTCCAGCTCAAGAACATCCACCGAATTTGCCCCTTCCTCACCCAGGAAACTACCAAGATGCTCGTCCAGGCCCTCATAATCTCCCGCCTAGACTACTGCAACACCCTTCTCCATGGACTCCCAGCAAACACCCTCGCCCCCCTCCAGTCCACCTTAAACTGCGCTCCTCGCTTAATCCACCTCACGCCCCGATCTTCATCGGCTGCTCCCCTCTGCCAGTCCCTCCACTGGCTACCTATAGCCCAGCGAATTGAGTTCAAGCTACTAACGCTAACATACAAAGCCATCCACAACCTGGCCCCTCCATATATCTCTAAACTAATCTCCCGCTACCTGCCCACACGTAACCTCAGATCCTCCAATGATCTCCTACTCCGCTCTGCTCTCATCCGCTCCTCACACAACCGTCTCCAAGATTTCTCCCGTGCATCCCATACTCTAGAAGTCCTTACCAAGACCCATAAGACTGACCCCCACAATCACAGGCTTCAAGAAGGCCCTGAAGACTCACCTATTCAGGAAGGCCTACAACCTCCAATAACACTATCACCGCACCGCCATCTGTACAGTCTCCCCCTCTCCTTCTGTCTCTACCCCCCTTCCCTCATAGATTGTAAGCCCTCGCGGGCAGGGCCCTCTACCCCACTGTGCCAGTCGGTCATTGTTAGCATTGTATCTACCTGTATATTCTGTGTATTGTATGTAACCCTCAAATGTAAAGCACCATGGAATTAATGGTGCTATATAAATAAATAATAATAATAATAATAAAAAACACGGGGAGAACATACAAATTCCTTGCAGATGTTGCTCCTGGCTGAATTCAAACCCAAGACTTCAGCACTGCAAGGCTGAAGTGCTAACCACTGAGCCACCGTGTTGCCCCTGCATTGTGTTTTTTCCTGCAGCACTTTTCACATAAAACCTCTGTGCACTTTCTGCTTCCATAATACCTATAGGGAAGCCACCAGTGTTTCTTTAAGCGTAATTGACATGCTGCAAGTTCCAAAACCTCAACGTTTTCAGAAATCACAGCATGTCCGCTGCACATATTTTCTTGTAGTATAGAGATGAGATTTGCTAGACTCCACTACACAGTGACTGTAAAACACCACAGCCAAACCACAGCATTTAAAGCACATGGGGCCCTTGCCTTAAAGTAGTAATTGTGACGAGTTTTTGTCAAAACAAAATAGATGACACAGAGAGCTTCCAGAGTCTCTTGGGGCTGTTTGGAATTTAATGGACTCATCGGGTTCCATTTAAAAATCCTGCCCTGGGAGACTTGTCAAGGGTTATTCTGTGTGAAATGGTATGCTCCTGTCACACAGCCTGAATTTTGAGGTCGTGAAATCTATGGGTATGAAAGAATATAATGGTAATAAATTGTTGATGTTCCTGGATAATTTTAAAGATAAATAGAGGTGAACGAGTAGTTTTTTGAAATACTCGTACTCTGTCGAATACCACTCGGTAAACGTAAAAGGCATTTACCGTGTGGTATTAAACCAAGTACAAGTATTTTCAATACCGTAGTATTCGATCGAATACCGTAGTAATCGATCAAATACCTACTCGATCGAATACTACTCTTTCATCGATACAGATAAACAATTATACGGGGCAAAGTTTACAAATGTTAAAAAATGGTTGAGGGATGCAGAAATTAAATTCTCGCTGCTATTTCCTGCCCAATTGAGCATTGTACAGAGTGGCCATAATATAACCTCATGTGTTCGGAGTCGTGTGCAGGCTGACCCAATGGACGTAATTGCCTGAAAATTTGTATGTGTGCTAATCAAGGCATGGGGAAACGGACGGTATGAAAAAAAAATAAAAAATAAAAAATAAATTAACCCTAAAAATCATCACCAACTGCTTCCTCATGACAATGACACCCGCATGACATTTGCATTAATGTTTCTGGCCAGAGTGGAAGTGGATACCAATTGGCCATGCAATATCCTGTGGAGCAAAGAAGCGCATTTTTACCTGATTGGAATGGTCAACACACAGAACTGCTGCATTCGCCCAAGGTAACCGTTTGGTGTGGGTTCACCTCATCGTTCATGATCGGACCGTTCTTCTTCGAAGATTTGGGCCCAACTGGGGTTGCCACCTGTTCCGTCACAGCAGCGAGGTACCGGACAATGCTGGAAACAGTGGTCGTTCCCCAACTCCAACAGCGGCAGTGTCTGCAGACGATCAACTTCATGCAGGATGGAGCCCCTCCTCACATCGCAAATCCTGTGAAGAACGCTCTTTGTGCACATTTTCCCGATGACAGGATTTTGAGCCGCTCATTCCCTACAGTGTGGCCACCGCGCTCTCCGGATCTCACTCCTTGTGATTTCTGGTTGTCGGGTCACTTGATGGAGAGTGTTTATCGGGGGGATTTCGAAACCCTGCCTGACCTCAAAGACCGCATCACGTTGGAAGTGCACAGCATCTCACCAGAGATGTTACGCGCAAGCGTCGAGCACATTCTGCATAGGATGACCATGCTCACCATGCATGATGGCGGCCACAATGAACAGTCATGATAGTCATTGGTCCAAATGGGACATCCCCAAGTATCAACAGACGGGTTTTGCGCTGCGCGCTCACTGTACAGCACCACATTATCCCCCGGTGGGGAGTTTTTGTATTAAATTTTTTTTTTTTTTTTTTTTTTTTTTTTTCATGCTGTCTGTTTCCCCTTGATTAGCACACATAAAAATTTTCAGGTAATTCCATCCATTGGGTCAGCCTGCACTCGACTCCAAACACCTGAGGTTATATTATGGCCACCCTGTATATCTGGATTAGATGCAGTTTTTTCAAGATCCTATTGAGGTGACTAAGTGGCTGGATTATAAGGAGTAAGTTAGCTAGATTTTGATGTGCAGGTATGTTTAACTCTATTTTGGTTTTAAGGTGCATTAGGATGAGGTGGCAAAGGTAATGTATTGAATTAAGTTGCCCATTGTAGAAGAGATTGGGTGGGCCAGTGCATTCAGTGATATGAGTGTTTTGATTCATTGGGTGCTGGATATGAATGTTTGTGATAGTAAGGTGGATAGGGAGGAAAAGATATATTTTTCTTTTGGACAAAGTAAAAGTAATCCGTGCCTTAGTTTGTATGCCACCCCTATTTGCTTTGTAGGCATTTTGCGGGCCCCTTATGGTGGTTATGCTGATGAGAGGCTCTGATATTGGTGATGGGGGCTTATAATTAAATAATACATTGTGAGTTGGATAGGATAAGAGTAAGGGATGTTCCATTGATGGTATTTAACCTTTCTTCATTAAGAAGGTTTGTTGAAGAGGTGGGTTGGGTAGTTCTATGGCAAACGCTGCACCAAGAGATAGGTTTTTTTGTGTTATAATAAGACAAGTAATACTTTATCAAAGATAGATCTGGCATTGGCTTCTATGGAGCTGTTGCCATTTGTACATTGAGTACTTTATGGGACGAGAAGCATTTCAGATTGTTCGCCATTGTTGGTGAAATTGGGGATTTAGTGAATAAGTGGAATGGACTTATTTTTAGACTTAACCCTTATTGACTATTAGCTGGTACCCGCGACTTCGTCTGCGGTGATTGTAGAAGTGGGTAAATACAGGCGCGGGTAAGGTTTTCGTACTGTGTATAAGGTATGGGATATGAAATGTAACTTTGTATCTTGTTGTTGCTGTAATCCAGAGAATACGTGAGACTTTTGTGTTGAAGTTAATATGTATTTCAGCTGCTATACGGTGTTCTGAGAAACTGCACATAGTATCTTTGGAACAGAGGTATTTCAAGTGAATATACTTCGATATACGACATTGTATGATTTGTTATTTTCTGCCAGTACATGTAAGTTTTGGGCACAGGATACTGTTGAGCAAGCAACATAAAGTCTGGCCCTGTGCATGACAGTTTAGTAACTCTATGTGCCTCTTATTAATAGCAATTAACCCCATCATGTCCCTCACATTAACCCTTGTGTAAGAGTTACTGATGTGTGAGAGACTTGGAGCTAATAATTAAGTATCTTCATTATTGAGGTATTTTATTAGTACCTCCATATGTCTCACATATTAGTAACCTTTATATGGGGCACACAGGGGTTAATATGAGGGACATGATGGGGTTTATTCCTATTAATGTGAGGCACATGGAGCTACTAAGACTAAACTAATAACCCCAAATGCCTGACATTAATGAGAACAGTAATCCTATGTACCTGTGTGTTTTTCAGTTTCACTTTGCTAGCAGCTTCCTCTCCTCCTCGGGGAATCTTTGCAGGATGCAGACCACTATAGCAGGCACAGACCTGAGCGATTAAGCTCTACCCCCTGGGTTTCCTGCACCCCTCTCACAGGGGAGTGTCCTTATGCCTCAGCTCTAGCAGAGTACTGAAGGGATGCTCAGACTTCATTTAACTCTTGCAGGTCCTGTGCTGCTGGTGTGCCAGTGAAATATGGCAGGAGTGCCACTCTTGGCACGTGTGCCACGGGTTGCTGACCTCTGCTGTAGAGGGTAATATGAATTTTGTGGCTTGCTATGGTCCAAAGTGTGTGAGATTGCAGAGATAGTGATGTGAGTTTGGGTTTTGTGGGGGTCCTGGGTAAAACATAAGTAGCCTATTGCGCAATCCAGTGTAGTAACTATTAGAGATGAGCGAACACTAAAATATTCGAGGTTCGAAATTTGATTCGAACAGCCGCTCACTGATCGAGTGTTCGAACGGGTTTCGAACCCCATTATAGTCTATGGGGAACATATACTCGTTAAGGGGGAAACCCAAATCCGTGTCTGGAGGGTCACCAAGTCCACTATGACACCCCAGGAAATGATACCAACACCCTGGAATGACACTGGGACAGCAGGGGAAGCATGTCTGAGGGCATAAAAGTCACTTTATTTCATGGAAATCCCTGTCAGCTTGCGATTTTCGCAAGCTAACTTTTCCCCATAGGAATGCATTGGACAGCGCTGATTGGCCAGAGTACGGAATTCGACCAATCAGCGCTGGCTCTGTTGGAGGAGGCGGAGTCTAAGATCGCTCCACACCAGTCTCCATTCAGGTCCGACCTTAGACTCCGCCTCCTCCGGCAGAGCCAGCGCTGATTGGCCGAAGGTTGGCCAATGCATTCCTATGGGAATGCAGAGACTTAGCAGTGTTGAGCCAGTTCTGCTCAACTACACCATGTGCCGGTCAGCCCATTAGATGTAGCAGAGCTGAGGGTGCACTAGAACCCTTATGCACACTCGGCTCTGCTACATCTGATGTAGCAGAGCCGAGGGTGCACTAGAACCCTCGGAGGAGGTGGAGTCTAAGGTCGGACCTGAATGGAGACTGGTGTGGAGCGATCTTAGACTCCGCCTCCTCCAGCAGAGCCAGCGCTGATTGGTCGAATTCCGTACTCTGGCCAATCAGTGCTGTCCAATGCATTCCTATGGGAAAAAGTTTATCTCACAAAAATCACAATTACACACCCGATAGAGCCCCAAAAAGTTATTTTTAATAACATTCCTACCTAAATAAAGGTTATCCCTAGCTATCCCTGCCTGTACAGCTATCCCTGTCTCATAGTCACAAAGTTCACATTCTCATATGACCCGGATTTGAAATCCACTATTCGTCTAAAATGGAGGTCACCTGATTTCGGCAGCCAATTAATTTTTCTGATTTTTTTCAATGCCTCCGGTGTCATAGTTCCTGTCCCACCTCCCCTGCGCTGTTATTGGTGCAAAAAAAGCGCCAGGGAAGGTGGGAGGGGAATCAAATTTTTTTGGAGTTTGCCACGTGATGTTCGATTCGAATCGAACACATTGAACAGCCTGATATCCGATCGAACATGTGTTCGATAGAACACTGTTCGCTCATCTCTAGTAACTATGTTTGTGGAAAATTTCAGCCAAATCGGTGGAGCGGGTTTTTGCTATGGTCCAAAGTGTGTGAGATTGCAGAGATAGTGATGTGAGTTTGGGTTTTGTGGGGGTCCTGGGAAAAACATAAGTAGCCTATTGCGCAATCCAGTGTACGGTGGAGCGGGTTTTGCGTGATTGAGGAACAAACATCCAAATATCCAAACACACAAACCCACAAACATCCAAACTCACAAACTTTCACCTTTATAATATTAATAGGATCTTTGCTTAGAAAAGAAGTTATTCATTTACAGATGAATTTCTTTTTTTGCCATTAATAGGGATTACTTGTCTCTGGGTATCATTTGGGATGCTTCTAAGGATTATTTAAGGGATCTGTCATTTAAATCTATCCAGGGGTTAAGAAAGGGATTCCAAAGAAGGAAAAAATGGGAGGATAAAAAGCATATGGCCCACTTGGAGGATAGGTTTATTCTGTGTATAGATTAGGTAACTAACAAAGTTGCTGATATGCTAGGGATAAATACAATCACTTTTTGACCTGTAAGGCACAAGGGAATGCCTTCTACATGGCACAACAAAGGTTTATGAAGAGGGGAATTCTAGGGATATTTCTGTCTAGGGTGGTTAAATAGTCAGGATCAGTGAGGGATGTTTGTGATTTAAAGACTGGAAGATGGATAGTGGTTAAACAACAGGAAAGAGTAGAGAGGTGTATTATGCCTCTTTTTCATAGTTATAAAGTTTGGAACCTGATATCACTCTTTACACAAGTGGAAGGTGGCTGAAGAGGTCCCTATGGGGATATCAGACCCTTAGGAACTTGACAGTTGATTGGATGGGCTACGTTTTGAAATATATAAAAAAAATCTGGACCTATTTTATTACCAAGGTTGTTAAAAGTGAGGAATGAAGTTCATAAGTCGAGAACTTCTTGAAAAGGGAAAGGATGGTCTTACCTGAAATCCTACAGACCTAGCAACTAAGGATGAGCAAAAAGTAAAATATTCAATATTCGTTATTTGTTTCGAATATCCGCTCAATATTCAACTATTCAAACGAATATCGAACCCTATTATAGTCTATGGGAGAAAATGCTTTGTTTCAGGGGATCCCACCAAGTCCACTATCACACCTCAGCAAATGATGCCAACACCTCTGCAATGCAACTGGGAGAGCAGGGGAAGAATGCCTGGGGGCATCTAACAAGCCCAAGCCACTTTTTTACCCCACTATCACAGCCTATCAACTACACACTTTCCACACTCCAAAAAACCTCTATCGAAGTGGGAAAATACCTGGAAACCTTTTTTCTTCCCCAAATGGATGGACACAAACCCAAATTTAAGCTCAACAAACATTACAAACACCCCTTTAAATCATGTTGCCCATGACAACCACAGATGGAATAGGCAATGGGAAATCCATCAGTACCCACCCTGAACTGTCAATGTGTGTGTGTGTGTGTGTGTGTGTGTGTGTGTGTGTGTGTGTGTGTGTGTGTGTGTGATGTGGTAAGACCTTCCAAAATTCACCTTTATGGCCCTTAACGTGAGCTCTTCCAAATTAAGTTACAGGCCCTTAAACTGAGCTACCAGCAGAGATTGAGGCCCTTCAGGTGACTTCAGCCTTTTACCTGCAGAGTTTTGGCCTTTTAACTTAGTTCAGCCTTGCACCAGCAGAGATTTGTTGGCCCTTTGGGTGAGTTGAGCCTTTAAAAAGCAGAGATTTCGTTTTTGGCCCTTGGAGTGAGTAGAGTCTTTAAAATACAGTGCTTTTGGCCCTTGGTGTGAGTAGAGCCTTTAAAAAGCAGTGTTTTTGGCCCTTGGTGTCAGTAGAGCCTTTAAACAGCAGTGTTTTTGGCCCTTGGAGTGAGTAGAGCCTTGCACCAGCAGTGTTTTTGGCCCTTGGAGTGAGTAGAACCTTTAAAATACAGTGCTTTTGGCCCTTGGAGTGAATAGAGCCTTTAAAAAGCAGTGTTTTTGGCCCTTGGCGTGACTAGAGCCTTTAAAAAGCAGTGGTTTTGGCTCTTGGCATGAGTAGAGCCTTTAAAAAGCAGTGTTTTGGCTTTTGGAGTGAGTAGAGCCTTTAAAAAGCAGTTTTTGGCCCTTGGTGTGAGTAGAGCCTTTAAAAATCAGTGTTTTTGGCCCTTGGCGTGAGTAGAGCCTTTAAAAAGCAGTGTTTTTGGCCCTTGGAGTGAGTAGATCTTTGCACCAGCAGTGTTTTTGGCCCTTGGAGTGAGTAGAACCTTTAAAAAGCAGTGTTTTTGACCCTTAGAGTGAGTAGAGCCTTTAAAAAGCAGTGTTTTTGGCCCTTGGAGTGAGTAGAGCCTTGCACCAGCAGTATTTTTGAACCTTGGAGTGAGTAGAGCCTTTAAAATACAGTGCTTTTGGCCCTTGGAGTGAGTAGAGCCTTTCAAAAGCAATGTTTTTGGCCCTTGGCGTGAGTAGAGCCTTTAAAAAGCAGTGTTTTTGGCCCTTGGAGTGAGTAGACCCTTTAAAATACAGTGCTTTTGGCCCTTGGAGTTAGTAGAGCCTTTAAAAAGCAGTGTTTTTGGCCGTTGGAGTGAGTAGAGCCTTTAAAATACAGTAAAGAAATTCAGAAGTAAAAAATTCCAGCTTGCATCCACGGTCCTTATAAAACTTAGCGTTTATTCCAGAATTAAAAAACACACATGTTCACAAGCGATATCGTCTCATAGGAATTTCCATTCCTTACATAGACTCGCTGACGCGTTTCGAAGACATATAGTCTTCTTAGTCGTGGCATGGCTTAGGGCTGGCTGTGGCATGGCTTCGGTGAAGCAGCTGTCCTCTGCCTCTGGACATGCCTCTGCCTCTAGCCACCCTCTTTGGTGCTGCACTTCCCTCCACATCTCCACTGCTCTTCCCACTTGACATCCGCCCTGTCCAGGTCGGGTCAGTGGCCTCATCGTCCACCATCTCCTCTTCCAAATCCTCAGACAGAAAATCCTCCTCCTCTTGCGCACCGACAATGGCAACAGGCTGCCCTGAAGGCAACTGTGTCTTGTCATCGTCGTCAATGAGGAACGATTGCTGGTCAACAGAAACAACAGGAGATAACGGATGCTCCAGTGTTTGTGCATCAGGCAACTCATTTGTTACCTCTGGTGATTCAGGACATGGTGGGACAGAGAGAGGGACAGTGAATGGAGCCGAAAACAGCTCCTGGGAGGTGGGAAAGGTGGGATTAGGTTGCTGGGAAGATTGGGCATGTTGTGAGGAAGGAGGACCAGACTGTTGAGTAGGAGGAGGAGTTGAGGTAGAGGCTGACTGGCTGGTGGAGAATGTGCTGGAAGCATTGTCCGCCAGCCATTTTAACACCTCTTCCTAGTGCTCGGGCCTACTTAGGTTTGTACCCTGCAGCCTACTCAAAGTGGCCATCAAGCCAGGGACTGTGGGGAAGCGCAATGCTTGCTGCCACAGAGCTGTCGGCGCTGTAGACGCTGTTGGTTGAGCACAACCATGCTCAACATCTGCATTTCCATGATCGCCGTCCTCGTTCCCGTCCCCTTGCGCATTTTGGATGTATAGTAGTTCCCTTTTTGATGGACTATACACCGCAAAGAATAGCTGATTTCCAGCTCTATATGAACTTGTAAATGTAGTGGATTGCTGCTATTTTTCAGGACACCCCAAAATTCAGCAGAGTTTTTGGCCCTCGAGGTGAGTTGAGCCTTTAAACAGCAGTGTTTTGGCCATTGGGGTGAGTTGAGCATTTACAAGTTCATATAGCTGGAAAAAAAAACCTTGAATTTTGGTGTTTCTTTCAAAATTGCAACAATCCACTGCATTTACAAGTTCATATAGCTGATAAAAACCTTGAATTTGGGGGTTTCTTGAAAAATAGCAGCAATCCACTGCATTTACAAGTTCATATAGCTGAAAAAAACTAGAATTTTGGGCAACTCACCTCAAGGGCCAACAAATCTCTGCTGCTTAAAGGCTCAACTCACCTTCAGGACCAAAAACTCTGCTGTTGCATGGCTCAACTCACCCCAAGGGCCAAAAACTCTGCTGTTGCAAGGCTCAAATCACCTCAAGGGCCAAAAACACTGCTGGTACATGGCTCAACGTACCCCAAGGGCCAAAAACTGTGCTGGTGCAAGGCTCAATTCACCCCAAGGGCCAAAAACACTGCTGTTTAAAGATCCAACTCACCCAAAGGACCAAAAACACTGCTGGTACAAGGCTTAACTCGCCCCAAGGGCCAAAAACACTGCTGCTTAAAGGCTCAACTCACCTCAAGGACCAACAAATCTCTGCTGTTTAAAGGCTCAACTCCCCTTAAGGGCCAAAAACTCTGCTGGTGCATGGCTCAACTCAACCCAAGGGCCAAAAGCTCTAATGGTGCTCAACTCACCTCAAGAGCAAAAAACACTGCTGGTGCAAGGCTCAACTCACTCCACGGGCCAAAAACACTGCAGTGAGAGGCTCAACTCACCTCAAGGGCCCAAAACACTGCTGGTGAAAGGCTCAACTCACCCCATGGGCCAAAAACACTGCTGGTGCAAGGCACAACTCACCCCAAGGGCCAAAAACACTGCTGATGCAAGGCTCAACCCACCACAAGGGCCAAAAACACTACTGTTTAAAGACTCAACTCACCTCAAGGGCCAACAAATCTCTGCTGGTGCATGGCTCAACTAACCTCAAGGGAAAAAAACACTGCTGCTGCATAGCTCAACTCACCTCAAGGGCCAAAAACACTGCTGGTGCAAGGCTCAACCCACCCCAAGGGCTGAAAATACTGCTGGTGCAAGCCTTAACTCGCTTCAAGGTCCAAAAACACTGCTGTTTAAAGGCTCAACTCACCTCAAGGGCCAACAAATCTCTGCTGCTTAAAGGCTCAACTCACCTTAAGGACCAAAAACTCTGCTGTTGCATGGCTCAACTCACCCCAAGGGTCAAAAACTCTGCTGTTGCAAGGCTCAACTCACCCGAAGGGCCAAACACTCTGCTGGTGGATGGCTCAACTCACCCCAAGGGCCAAAAACTGTGCTGTGCAAGGCTCAACTCACCTCAAGGACCAAAAACACTGCTGGTGCAAGGCTCAACTCACCCCAAGGACCAAAAACACTGCTGGTGCAAGGCGCAACTTCACCCCAAGGGCCAAAAACACTGCTGATTAAAGGCTCAACTCCCCTTAAGGGCCAAAAACTCGGCTGGTGCATGGCTCAACTCAACCCAAGGGCCAAAATCTCTAATGGTGCATGCCTCAACTCACCTCAAGGGCCAAAAACACTGCTGATGCATGGCTCAACTCACCCCAAGTGTCAAAAACACCGCTGGTGCATGGCTCAACTCACCTCAAGGGCCAAAAACACTGCTGATGCAAGACTCAACCCACCACAAGGCCCAAAAACACTGCTGGTGCGTGGCTCAACTCACCTCAAGGGCCAAAAACACTGCTGATGCAAGACTCAACCCACCACAAGGCCCAAAAACACTGCTGGTGCATGGCTCAACTCACCTCAAGGGCCAAAAACACTGCTGGTGCAAGGCTCAACTCACCCTAACGGCCAAAAACACTGCTGGTGCCTGGTTCAACTCACCTCAAGGGCCAAAAACACTGCTCGTGCATGGGTAAACTCAACTCAATGGCCAAAAACAAGGCTCAACTCACCCCGAGGGTCAAAAACTCTGCTGGTGCAAGGCTCACCTCACCCCAAGGGCCAAAAACCCTGCTGGTGCAAGGCTCACCTCACCCCAAGGGCCAAAAACACTGGTGGTGCGTGGCTGAACTCAATGGCCAAAAACACTGCTGCTGCATAGGTCAACTCACCCCGAGGGTCAAAAACACTGCTGGTGCAAGGCTCAACTCACCCCAAGGGCCAAAAACCCTGCTGGTGCAAGGCTCAACTCACCCCAAGGGCCAAAAACCCTGCTGGTGCAAGGCTCACCTCACCCCAAGGGCCAAAAGCACTGCTGGTGCAAGGCTCAACTCACCTCAAGGGTCAAAAACACTACTGGTGCAAAGCTCAACTCACCCAAAGGGTCAAAAACACCACTGGTGCAAGGCTCAACTCACCCTAACGGCCAAAAACACTGCTGGTGCCTTGTTCAACTCACCTCAAGGGCAAAAACACTGCTCATACATGGGTCAACTCAACTCAAGGGCCAAAAACGCTGCTGGTGCAATGCTCAACTCACCCCAAGGGTCAAAAACACCGCTGGTGCATAGGTCAGCTCACCTCAAGGGCCAAAAACACTACTGGTGCAAAGCTCAACTCACCCAAAGGGTCAAAAACACCACTGATGCAAGGCTCAACTCACCCTAACGGCCAAAAACACTGCTGGTGCCTTGTTCAACTCACCCCAAGGGCCAAAAACACTGCTGATGCAAGGCTCAACTCACCCCAAGGGTCAAAAACACTGCTGGTGCATAGGTCAACTCACCTCAAGGGCCAAAAACACTGCTGGTGCAAGGCTCAACTCACCCCAAGGGTCAAAAGCACTGCTGGTACATAGGTCAACTGACCTCAAGGGCCAAAAATACTGCTGGTGCCTGGTTCAACTCACCTCAAGGGCCAAAAACACTGCTGTTTAAAGGCTCAACTCACCTCAAGGGCCAAAAACACCACTGGTGCAAGGCTCAACTCAACCCAAGGGCCAAAAGCTCTGCTGGTGCATGGCTCAAATCACCTCAAGGGCCAAAAACACTGCTGGTGCAAGGCTTAACTCACCCAAGGGCCAAAAACACTGCTATTGCAAGGCTCAACTCACCTCAAGCGCCAACAAATCTCTGCTGTTTAAAGGCTCAACTCACCCCAAGGGCCAAAAACACTGCTGTGCATGGCTCAACTCACCTCAAGGGCCAAAACCAGTGCTGGTGCAAGGCACAACTCACCCAAAGGGCCAAACACACTGCTGGTGCAAGGCTCAACTCACCCCTAGGGCCAAAAACACTGCTGGTGCAAAGCTCAACACACCTCAAGGGCCAAAAACACCGCTGGTGCATAGGTCAACTCACCTCAAGGGCCAAAAACACTGGTGGTGCATGACTCAACTCAAGGGCCAAAAACACTGCTGCTACATAGGTCAACTCACCCCAAAAACACAGCTGATTCACGACTCAACTCACCTCAAGGGCCAAAAACACTGCTCGTGCATGGGTCAACTCAACCGAAGGGCCAAAAACACTGCTGGTGCAAGGCTCAACTCACCCCAAGGGTCAAAAACACTGCTGGTGCAAGGCTCAACTCACCCCAAGGGTCAAAAACCCTGCTGGTGCAAGGCTCACCTCCCCCCAAGGGCCAAAAACACTGGTGGTGCATGACTCAACTCAAGGGCCAAAAACACTGCTGTTACATAGGTCAACTCACCCCAAGGGCCAAAAACACTGCTGGTGCAAGGCTCAACCCACACCAAGGGCCAAAAACACTGCTGGTGCAAGGCTCAACTCATCCCAAGGGCCAAAAACACTGCTGGTGCATGGCTTACCTCACCTCAAGGGCCAAAAACACTGCTGGTGCAAGGCTCAACCCACACCAAGGGCCAAAAGCACTACAAGCATTACAATGACGGCCGTAAATTACAGACGTCTTTTCCTATAGAACTCTATGTAAACGTTTTATGACGACCGTAAAAGACACACAAATTACACACAAATGACGCCTGGCGTTACTCTGTGTAAATAGAGCCTTAGGGTGCATTCACACTAAGTATATGCTCATCTCATTCTGAGCGTAAAACACGTTCAGAATGAGCGTATACAAAGCAGATCCCATTCCCCCTACGCCAAACAGCAGCACAAGATGGGGTATTCCTGCCCCTGTGTGCTGTTAGGACAGGTGGAACTTTTAATTAGCTAACAGTTTTTCCCCCTATAAGAGGCCAGAGCGACCTCCTCCCCCCTGTGCTTTTTTCTGTCCTGTGCGACTGGACAGGTGGAGGAGGCTGTGGCCTCCTCTATGGTTTAGAATAAGGTGTCTTAGATCCTTTCTTCTCTTTCCCTTCTTTCTGAGTGAAAGATCTAGGTTTATACTGCAGTCTTTTGTCTTACCTGCCTTGTGCAGGTTACTGACTTTTTCAGCTGCAGTTCATTTACTGCCCTGCAGTAAGGTAAGCCGTGTCCTCTTTCAGCTTTCCCTCTGTGTTCACTGCAGAGACTAAAAGCACTAATTTCTATTTGCTATGGGCACTCTGTCAACTTCACAATATCGAAGTCGATTCACCGCCATTATGGTAAGATGCAACCAAATTTTTGTATTTCTTACGGTTTTTCAATGTGCATTTAATTCCTAAGCGGGGACTATATGCTGTGAACCTAAAAGAAGGGTTCATATACCTATGTACTATCATTACTTATTAGGTGCATATTTGCTTATTGCTCACATGATGGTGGATGCTCTAAGGCAATTTGTTGTAAGGTTATGCATGTCTGCACTGCTGTCAGTACGGGGTCCTCCAGCTAGGAGCCCTTCATTTATTGTTGTCATCTTCTGGGTGAAGGAGTACATGCAGATTTCTGGTAAGGTTCCCTCTCCCAGTTTTCATAAGAGGTCTTACTTAGAAATAGAAGCCCTAGTGGCTCAAGCTGTAGGGTTACAGACTTGTATGCCTGAATCCACAGTATCCTGGGTTCAATCCCAGTTGCACTTTGCATTTGTGATATGAAAAAAAAAAAAAAAAAGTTAATAAGGTACTTGTGGTTCTCATGGTCCATTCACATGGAGAAAGTCTCTAAACTTCATGCTGGACTCTGTCTGCTTGAAAATCTCCCTCCTCTAGGTGGGAAAAGATCATATCAGCAGTGCATTATTTATAGGTGATACAGCGGGTTTCCATCCTAACTGCCAAAGGTTACTGGATCTTATGTAGGGGTCTGCAGTTGCAGTCCCTTGGGCCATATAGCGCATGCGGCCTGCAGAAGGTAAGTCTGAGGCCTGGAATCACAACCCGTGGGGCCTGGAGGGGCTTCATTTTAAGGGCTGGATGTCCATGTCCAGATAGTCTGGACCCTGTTGACCACAGAGACAGCCCTCTCCGGTAGAGAGCGCATCTACAGGAGATTCCCATACGGGCAATGAGGAATTGGATGGAGGAGGCTGTGTCATCCAGCTGACAAAAAACTCAGCAGTCTGGGTCAAGCCAATTTAGTTATTCCTCAAAATTTGTCTTTCATCCAAGTGGTGTTCCATCTTAAGGACGGGATGTCCATGGTCCAGCTAGCGCTGGACCCTGTTGACTATAAACGCCCCTCTCTCACTAGTGGGGCGAATCTAGAGAAAAGTTCCATAGGAATAAAGTGGAATTGGATGAAGAGTTCATGGTCCAGTTTACCTGGACCCTGTTGCCCACTGATGCATCCCTCTCTGGTGGAGAGTGTCCACGGTCCAGCTAAGGCTGGAACCTGTTGACTACCTATGTCTCCCTCTCTGGTGGAGAGCACATCCAGATAAGCGTTCCATAGGAGGAACATGAAATTGAATGTAGAGTCCATGGTCCAATTTATCTGGACCCTGTTGACCACTGATGCATCCCTCTCTGGTGGAGAGTGGCCATGGTCCATCTAACGCCAGATCCTGTTGACTACCTATGCCTCCCTCTCTGAGGAGAGCACATCTAGATCGGCTGGGTAGGCTATTTGGTCTCATCATATGTCCGCCTGATCACGGCTTATCCAAGATCCATCGGTCCTTCAACTTGTTCAAGCCAGACAAATGCGTAAGGACCCTCCCTCTTCAGGGCATCAAGCAACTTTATCTAGACAGCTCTCCCATTCGGCAAATCCTTGGCCCCCCACACCTTCACAAAGGTAGTGGCCCCGGTCGTAGCCGCCCTGCGCCTCCAAGGGATCTTATTGTCCCATAACTAGACGAATGGCTCCTAAAAGCCCGGTCAAAGGAGGTGCTTGCCACACAGTTGGAATCCACTGTGGCTTTCCTAAATGAGCTGGGCTGGCTAATAAACTGGCAGAAGTCGGTAGTGGTTCCATCTACCCCGATTCAATTTCTGGGTTTATCTTGGATTCTCTCAGCATGATGATCTCCCTGCCTCCTCCTTGGAAGGAGAAGATTGGTCAAGCGGCTCATCACCTATCCACAACCCGGAAGGTTACTATCAGGACCGCCATGAAGGTCCTAGGTCTCATGTCCGCAGCCATCAAGGCAGTTCTGTGGGCCCTATGGCACATGCGCCCCTTACAGTGCGAGATCCCGAGAGTCGGGAACCACAGTCCTTCTGGGCTACAGAAGCCTATCCAGTTATCCATCAGAATCTGTCGATCACTGGCTTGGTGGTCCCAGCTCAGAGACGGGAAATCCACGGTCCAGACATCCTGGACCCTGTTGACCACAGATGCCTCCCTCACAAGATGGGGAGTGCTTCTGGGGGAGACCCCGGTACGTGGGACCTGGAACCAGCTTAGAGAAGGCTCATTTGTCCAACTGGCGAGAGCTCACTGCGGTGCACCGTGTGCTTCTAATGTTTGCACCCCACCTGCAAGGGAAAGCTGTGAGAGTGAGAACAGACAACTTAACAGCAGTCCGATATATCAGCAAACAAGGGGGGAACCAGATCCCCCTCGCTTCTGCAGGTGACAAATCTAATATTCTTCTGGTGGAGAGGAATCTTTCACAACTATCAGCGGTTCATATTCAAGGTGGGCTGAACATCCTTGCGGATCAGCTAAGCAGAGGCCTGGTGATGACAGGCGAATGGTCCCTAAATCCGGACATCTTTCATCATCTCACTGAGATGTGGGGTCTCCCCGAGGTGGACCTGATGGCCACCCAGTACAACGCCAAAGTGACGAGGTTTTGCTCCCTCTACCGGGAAGACAATCCTTTGGCGGTAGATGCCCTGTCAATACCTTGGAGGTTCAAACTGGCATACGTTTTTCCTCCTATTCTGATGATTCCGAAGGTATTGGCGAAACTCAGGCAGGACCAGACTTCGGCAATAGTGATCATGCCGTTCTGGCCAAAAAAGGGCATGGTTTACCCACCTCATCCTAATGAGTCAAGGGACCTACTGGAGGCTTCCACAAGTCCAAAACCTGGTAATTCTGAACTGACAGCTCTGCCAGGACCTGGACAGGTTCAACCTCATGGCCTGGAGGTTGACCGCATCGTATACGGAGATAGACGATTATCCCAGGCCGTTCTAAGAACGTTGGCCCATTCAAGAGCGGATTCAACTAACAGGAGTTACCAAAGGATCTCGGATAGGCAGCTTAATAACTCTGCTATCGAATCGGTCTTGGAGTTCCTACAGAGTGACCTGGATAAGGGGCTAACTCCAGCTACCCTGAAGGTTCATGTTTCAGCACTTTCCGCTCTTCTAGGGACCTGGTTATAACAAGATCCTCTATTAAAGTAATTCCTTAAAGGGGCCTCTAGGCTCCGCCCTCAGATGCAGCCCCCTGTCCCACAATGGGACTTGGCTGCGGTTCTTCAGGGGCTTTGTTCTCCCCCGTTTGAACTCTTAACAGAAGTGGACTGGAGATATCTCTCCTACAAGGTAACCTTCTTGTTGGCAATTACCTCTGCCAAAAGGATTGGAGAATTACAAGCTTTTGCTGCCTCAGAGCCATTCATTACCTTTTTCCCTGATAGGGTTCAACTTGGGTTCATCCAGGGATTTTGTCCTAGGGTCGCATATATCTGCGCATATATTTGGATTGTACAGCTTCCTTTCGAAGAACCTGCTCATCAATACCTACGGCCGTAACAAAGGTGTTAAAGCCACCCTGTCAAGATGGATCAGGGAGGCCATCGCTTGCTCTCTTCGCGCTCAAGACCTACCAGTACCGGAATTGGACCAACTTCCCGGTCAGAGAGACGCTCGCTCTCCTTAGAGCAGATATGTTCCGCTGCTTCCTGGAGTTTTCATCTGATGTTCGCCAGACACTGCAGATTGGACTGGCGCAGCTCAGAGGCCACAGCCTTCGGACATTCTGTCTTGGCATCTGCTTGCCAAGATCTCCCACCCTAGTTGGGATTTTACTTGCTAGATCCCCATCTTGTGCTGCTGTTTGGCGTAGGGGGAATGGAAGATTATAAAGATAATCTGTTTTCCCTTAGCCCAAACAGCAGCACAAGGCTCCCTCCCATTGTTTATGGTAATGTTTGTATTGTTATATTGCCTTTTATACTTTTTGACTAACACAGGGGGGAGGAGGTCGCTCTGGCCTCTTATAGGGGGAAAAACTGTTAGCTAATTAAAAGTTCCACCTGTCCTAACAGCACACAGGGGCAGGAATACCCCATCTTGTGCTGCTGTTTGGGCTAAAGGAAAACAGATTATCTTTATAATCTTCCATTCATTTCTATGGGAGCCGGCATACGTGCGCTCCCCATAGAAATGAATGGGCTGCTTCTTTCCCTATTGCTTTCAATGTGATACGCGCGTATCACATTGAAAGCAATAGGGAAAAAAGCAGCCCATTCATTGCTATGGGGAGTGCATATATTCCGGCTCCCATAGAAATGAATGGGATCAGCTTTGCACGCGCTCATTCTGAACGTGTTTAACGCTCAGAATGAGATGAGCATATACTTAGTGTGAATGCACCCTAAGTCTGACTGCTGGTTGCTTATGCCGCAGCTTTTGGAGTTGGGTCTGCCAGCTTTGTGATGAACTCCTCACACACACATCCACAATGACAGTTGAGGGTGAGTACTGTTGGATTTCTCATTGCCTATTCCATCTGTGGTTGTCATGGGCAACGTGATTTAAAGGAGTGCTTGGTAATGTTTCTTTAGCTTAAAATTTGGGTTTCTGTCCATACAATTGGGGAGGAAAGAAGGTTTCCAGGTATTTTTCCACTTTCCATAGAGGTTGTATGGAATGTGGAAAGTGTGTAGTTGATGGTCTGTGATAGTGGGGTAAAACTGTGACTTGGGCGTGTTAGATGCCCCAGGCATGCTTCCCCTGCTGTCCCAGTTGCATTTCAGAGGTGTTGTCATCATTTGCTGAGGTGTCATAGTGGACTTGGTGACTCTCCTTAGTCAAATAGTGGTTTCCCCTGAAACGAACATTTTTTTTCCCCCATAGACTATAATGGGATTCCATATTCATTCGAATAGTCGAATATTGAGGGGCTATTCGAATCCAATATCGAATATTATACTGTTCGCTCATTTCTATTGTAGAGGGCAGTCCTAGATTCGAGTCCTAGAGTCCTGAAGTCCTAGATTCGAATCTGACCAAGGACAATATCTGAAAGCAGTTTCTGTGTTTTCCCCATGTTTTCTGTGGATTTACTCCAGGTACTCCAGTTTCCTCCCACATTCCAAAGACATACTAATAGGGAATATTGATTGTGAGCCCTATATAGGACAATGACTGACAACACACTTTTGGTGCTATGCAAGTGAGCAAAATCAATCAATCAGGATAATAGGGACAGAGGATTGGTATTGCTGGAATTCAGGTTATATTTCCTAGCTACACTTATTACTAATAGAGATGAGTGAACAGTGAAATATTCGATATTCCATGGATGGCAGACTTATGTGAAATCCTATCCCATCCTTTCCACTGGACACTTTACAAACTCAATAGAACCTCTATGAAAGTCTAAATACTTTGAAACCTTTTTTCCTCAACATTATTATGGACAGAAGCAAATATTTAAAGCAAAACAAACATTAGCATGAACCCGTTTAAATCACGTTGCCCATGACAACCACAGATGGCATAGGCAATAAGAAATCCAACAGCTCCCACCCTTAACTGTCATTGTGTGTGTGTGATGTGGTAAGACCTTACAAAAATCACTTTTGTGGCCCTTAACGTGAGCCCTTCAAAATTAAGTTAGAGTCCCTTAAGCTGATATAAGCTCAATATATCTAGACTCTGTGTATACAAAAAAAAAACAAAACATTTGTATACATCACAAAATGCGTAAAGCTAGCGCTAAGGGATGTGGACGAGGACATGCCCGGGGGCGTGGAAATGCAGATGGGGAGCAAGGTTGCGGTCAAACTACAGCTAGAAGCAGAGGCATGTCCAGAGGCACAGGACAGCTGCTTCACAGAAGCCAGGCCAGAGCCCGCAAACCCCAAGATTTTCTCTGTACTATCCTCTCGCCCAAAACTCACCCATGTTGGCCACCTCCCTCGATGTTGTGTAGATTTTTCAGCGTATGCGTGGAGGACAAACTGAGTGCGTTTTGCACACTGTGCAACTCAAAACTAAATAGGGGCTCTGAGAAAAGCTACCTGATCACCTCAGCCATGCGCCGTCATTTGTAAGGCAAGCACTGAGCTCAGAGGGAGAGAGCAAACACAGCACAATCGTCAGCCGGTGTTGCCGACACTGCCTCGTCCACTGTTTCCAGAGCTGGTGCTGCAGTCCAGACCACCAGCCTGGACACCTCCACATCTGCCTCTGACACTTTGGAGAGTTCACCCTCATCTACCCCTTTTCCTGCCTCTGCTCTTTTTGCCTGCACCATCATGCGCCTCTTCCCAGCAACTCCCCATCTCCCAGGCGTTTCATTTTAGGCAGAAGTACAGCGCAACCCACCCACATGCCCAAGCCTTCAATGAGCTCATCTCAAAACTGCTGGCCCTGGAGATGTTGGCGTTCCTGCTAGTGGAGACTCAGGCCTTCCGTGACCTGATGGCAACTGCGGCACCTCACTAAGATGCCCCTAGATGTCAATACCTCTGTTGGTGTGCCGTCTCCATCTTGCACCAGCACGTGTCCCCTAACATTAGTCGGGCCCTGAGTTCCGCGCTTTGCTGAACTGACTTGACCACTGATGCATGGACAAGCGCCTGAAGTCAGGGATACTGCTTCTCTGTAATGACAGGCCGGGTGAATGTAGTTGAGGATGGGCCCGGGGTCCAAACTGGGGTGGCCTATCTCCTCTCCCAGCCCAAAATTCCTGGCAGGGCCTTTCTGAAAGCCTAATCCTCCGCTGCAACCTCGACCACACCTGCAACCTGTAAGTGCTTCAGCACTGTGGTGTAGAGACGTCAGCAGGTCGTGCTGAAGCTCATCAGCTTGGCCAACAGAAAACATACTTCCCCTGAGGACAGGGATGCCATCCTCGATGCGACAGCAATGTGGTTTTCGCAGCTGCACCTGGGCCCAGGCATGTTTGCGTATGTGATAATGGCCGGAACCTGGTAGCAGATTTGGAGCTTGGCAGACTCAAACACGGTCCACACATGGCCCACGTTTTTAACTTGGTGCAAAGGTTCTTTGAAGCCTACACCATTGTGCCTGATATACTGGTGAAAGTGTGGCCATTTTCGTAAGTGAAAAGTAGCCTCTGCTAGGATGAAAACATTCAGAGCACACTCCTGTCATCTTCGCACCATTGGCTGATGGAGGAAGACGAGGGGGATGAAGTGGCATTTGATGTCACTGTCCCACACAAGGCTTGAGGGGAAGTTCAGTGCATCCCATTGCTTCAGCACAGATGGTGTGAGGGGGAGTGGAAAATGGAGGAAATGGAGAGTGACCCTCCCAATTGTGGGCAGCAAAGTCATGCCAAGTAACACACTGGCACACATGGCTGACTTCATGTTGGGTTGCTTTCAAGAGACAAAGGCATAGTTCACATCATGGAGAGCAAACAATACTGGATGTTTGCAATCCTCATCCCCCGGTATAAGAAAAAAATCTCATCCTTCGTTCTGGTAGGAAGAGGAAATATTGCATAAATGATTGCCACAAGCAACTGGTGCAGAATATGATAGAAATGTTTCCGTAAACCCTCACTGGCGGCAGAGAGAAGATTTCCTCCAAGAGGCTAACAACTGCCATCTGGTCCACAACCACCAGGGGAACACTCTCCAAGGTCTGGGACACGTTAATTGCCCCCCCTGGCCAAACTACCACCACTGAGGGGCCTAGTGTCATCAGGAGGGAAAAGTATAGTCACATGTTGCGTGAGTACCTGGCCAACCACAGCAATGTCCTCTCCGATCCCTCTGCGCCTTACACGTATTGGGTGTAGAAGTTGGACCTGTGGCCCTTGGGGTGAGTGGAGGCTTCCCCCAGCTGAGGTTTGGGTGAGTTTGGCCAGGGGGTGCAAGTATGCCCCGCAGTTAGCCTTTTTGGTGGCATAGAGTGTACACAATGAACCCCAACTATACATTGCAGAGCCACTCCTCTACTTGTAACTGCATGATAGAACCTGCGTGTCTATGATCTCTTAAGTTAGAGATAGATTGGGGCCCCTGCATTTTAAGTTTATGCCCCATTCTTTTGCTTTATAAACAGAGATGTTATTTTGTGGCCATTAGTGCCAATTTAGCTGTGCCATCCCCAGGATTAATTCTTTTACCCCTCTTTTGTAGTTGTCACTTGCCCCAGCAGCGTATACAGTGTCAGGCCCACCATTCAGCTTCAGCCCATAAACAGAGATGCTATTTTATATTTAGCTGTATACCACTTTTATTTGGGATTTGAATACAACCAGGAAAGCTGGATTCAGCATCTATTTTGCTATATACCACTTGTTTGGGAGTGGAATACAACCAGGAAAGCTGGATTCAGCATCTATTTTGCTATATACCACTTGTTTGGGAGTGGAATACAACCAGGAAAGCTGGATTCAGCGTGTATATACTATACACAGATATTCTGTATACCACTTAGGTTTTTGAGGGTATACACCGAGGAAAGCTGGATTGAGCATCTATAGCCTGACTGAATTGCTGTGTATCCCACTTAGGTATTTGGGGGTACACACCGTGGAAAGATGAATTGAGCGTATATAGCCTGACTGAATTGCTGTGTATCCCACTTTGGTGTTTGGTGGTACACACCGTGGAAAGCTGGATTGAGCGTATATAGTCTGACTGAATTGCTGTGTATCCCACTTAGGTGTTTGGGGCTACACACTGTGGAAAGGTGAATTGAGCGTATATAGCCTAACTGAATTGCTGTGTATCCCACTTTGGTGTTTGGGGGTACACACCAGTGCCGCACCTCCCATGAGGCGACCTGAAGCGAGCGCTTCAGGCGGCACTATGCCAGGGCCTCAGGGAGGGCAGCATTTTTGCTAACCTAAGCCAGTCCAGGACAAGCTGTCCTGGACTGGCTTATCACCGAGCGGTGGTTTGGGGAGGCCACTGGAGCAGCGCTGCTCCAGCAGCCTCCCCTCACGCTCAGGCAGAGAGCAGGCAGTCTCTGGGCCTACTCTCTGCCGGCGAACAGGGCTAAGCCCTGCCCCTTCACCCGGCCACGCCCCCAATCCGCCCGGCCACGCCCCCAATCCGCCCCCTCATCCGGCGGGGGGGGCAGCTTTCTGCAGTTAGCCTCGGGCGGCGAAAGGAGCAGGCTCACCCCTGGTACACACCGTGGAAAGCTGGATTGTGCGTATATAGCCTGACTGAATTGCTGTGTATCCCACTTAGGTGTTTGGGGCTACACACCGTGGAAAGATGAATTGAGCGTATATAGCCTGACTGAATTGCTGTGTATCCCACTTTGGTGTTTGGGGGTACACACCGTGGAAAGCTGGATTGAGCGTGTCAGATCTCAGGTCACAATCGCTAATACCTTACTACTGGATTTATACTTTTATATTTTTATATACATGTATCCTTATGTTATGTTTTGAAATACTAATTTTCCTTGCTACTAAAGAAATCAGCTTTGGAACAAAGAGTGTATCTAAGATGGTGCTGACTCCCTGATTTGCTGAATTCCTTAGATTGTAACCAAGACTACAACCTACTATGCGTGAAGATCAAGAGCCAATCATGAGTGTGCAGTTGTGCGATGTCTGAAGAATTTCATGTTATATTATGCATTAACCCTTTCCTTTCCTGTATAACTATGTGTGATGTGAAATAAAGGCAGTTCAGTGCTAGCCCGAGGCAATAGAGCATGAGCTAAGTTCTGAAGCAGATTGTGTCTGACTCATTTCTTAAAGCGAACGTGCACACATGCTCTCACTAATTTGGATCTGACTGATTGACCCGGTATTGTGGAATACGACCCTGACAAGTGGCCCCCAACGTGGGGCTATCACGAGGAAACCAGGGGGGGGGGCTCGCTGACCCGCATAGGCCACCACACTGAACTCCGCCATTTCCCGAGGAGAGTCCGGAACCTCAACCGATCATGGTAAGTTTACCTATAATTTATATGTGTTCACTTGCCCGTGAATCGAGAGGTGGTGGTTTAGTAGGTTCGGTGGTAAGACAGGTCCGATTCCCGAGGTCTGAAGGGGACAATGGACATGCTTGGAGTTTCCTCTGATAGCTTAGAACCGCAACACTGATATATTTCTGTCCCGTGTGGCTCAATCAGTCAGATAGAGGTGTGGATTGCGGAGAGAGAAACTGAAAGTTGAGACAGTTTAAGTACAGTGTGAGGTGAGATAGATAACAGCCGTCTGTTTAGTCAGGATACTATTGTATTTAGCACCGTACCATCGTACCATGTCATTTTGTTATTTGTTGTTCTCTCTGGCTTTGGGCCAGGTCCGATGAAGTATTTGTTGTTCATCGGACAAAATGGAAAAGGTTAATGGAAGTGTTTAGTATGCCTTAGCAAGTGAGGTTGTAGTCAGTCCAATGGACAGCTGCCATCAGAGACAATAGAGGCATATTGAAGGACAATAGAATGTTACAAGGCACAGCATGTTTTAGAGTTGTGCTATAGCAAAAGAAGGATTTACGGAAGTCAAATGTAAGGATGAGTAACTTTAAAAGCAAATTCAAAAAATCTGACACAATGCCAAGAGAAATAATTCATTGTAAAATCAGTGACAAGTTCAGCTATAAAAGACCTCACTGTATACCACTATTATGATGTTTACAGGATTATATATTCAACTTTTGGTTGGAATCTAGTAAAGAAAATTTTAAAGTCTGGTAAATTTCCCTTCAGGTAACCTTAAGTATAGTTTAAGAGGCTCTGAACACCTGTGGTAATTACAAAAGTGGGGTTTGCTATGAAAATATTCAAAAAGGTGCATGAAAAAATATTAATGTGTAATTTTGGTGTCAGTACTAATTGCTATCTGCTTGAAATGTGTTCCTATATCCCTGTATTTCTGTAGAGAATGCAAAGCTTTAAGTGACTGCCAAGAGCTTCAAGGACATTCTTATCTCATGGACTAAAGCGCAGAGGAGTCGAAACTTGGCTTTGTGCCAGCACCAGTGCCCACAGTCAATGTATCATATCAAAAGAAGTTATTTGGTACAAAAAAGGGTTAACCTAAGTAACGTATAATGACAATGTGTATACAGGGATATCCAAGCAGATGATGTTATGGTCATGTCTTGTACTGTAATGTGAATTTACTGTGTTGTCTGTTATTGTCACTTAAACTGTTGTATCCACAAAACAAAAACAAAGGTGATCGTGAAAAGTTTAAATTTTTACAGCGTGGGTATGGGAGGTCACGGAGGAGGAGACTGCCACTTACCCTCTGTCGCCTCAGCAACCTACAAACTGGGGTTTTATCCCAAGTTGAAATCTTTGTGCAAGAGTTCAAGGCACAAAGGGATTGGATTAATGTTATCTATGAACTACAGAGAATATTCTGATTTTTACTTGTTTGTTTGTGTATCTGTGTTTGTTTTATCTACATAATTTGATTTGCAAGGAAACTTTATTAGAAAAAGACAGTAGGGCTGTGGGTTGAGGGGTGTTTGGTGACTGCCAGGTGTGACAATAAAAACGTGTCTGAGGGTATTAGATCAATAGGTTTGTGAATGGTATAGACATATCTATGGGAAATGGAAGGATGTCATATGTCTCCATCTTAGATTCCATTCACTAGCACTGCCCAGTGTTCACTCCCACTCCCGTGCTGGAAGCTGTTATCTACAATGAGATGAAACTTCTTCTTCGTGTCTTATCCTATAGTTATGTGTTAAAACTTATGTTGAAACTTTATACCAATGTTATGTTAATTATACTAATCACACTTT
The DNA here is from genome assembly GCF_031893055.1 of Leptodactylus fuscus. Lineage (NCBI taxonomy): Eukaryota > Metazoa > Chordata > Amphibia > Anura > Leptodactylidae > Leptodactylus > Leptodactylus fuscus. The sequence continues at coordinate 73,840,499 of NC_134267.1, read as the reverse complement.
CCTTTCTCAGCCCTAGCGTTCCGACGTCATCTTTGATCTTAATACTGGACCTGTCTCAGACGTAAACAGTAAAGTCTGTTACATTTTGTGTTATTTTTTGATGAACCATACCCCTATAAATCAGGATTGTCCTCCATTGTAGGAAAACCGTTATTGAAACTTAGAAACTCAGTAAGGTGTCCAAATTTGAAAACATGTATGTGTATGTTGATTGGAAAAAGAAAAAAAGAAAAAAAAAATGTAGCTCAGATTATCTTTGTAATGATGTTTTGGTTTTTAAAAGGAAAAGAGAAGAAAATTATTTTGTTCTATACTAAGTGAATTAGAAGTCACTCCCATATCTGCTGTGTAATGTTCTGTGTATGATTTTGTTGTGTGACCAGGAGATTGATTTGATCCTTCAGTTGATGTTTCTGCTTTCTCTGCTGATATATATATATATATATATATATATATATATATATATACACTCACCGGCCACTTTATTAGGTACACCATGCTAGTAACGGGTTGGACCCCCTTTTGCCTTCAGAACTGCCTCAATTCTTCGTGGCATAGATTCAACAAGGTGCTGGAAGCATTCCTCAGAGATTTTGGTCCATATTGACATGATGGCATCACACAGTTGCCGCAGATTTGTCGGCTGCACATCCATGATGCGAATCTCCCGTTCCACCACATCCCAAAGATGCTCTATTGGATTGAGATCTGGTGACTGTGGAGGCCATTGGAGTACAGTGAACTCATTGTCATGTTCAAGAAACCAGTCTGAGATGATTCCAGCTTTATGACATGGCATTGCATTATCCTGCTGAAAGTAGCCATCAGATGTTGGGTACATTGTGGTCATAAAGGGATGGACATGGTCAGCAACAATACTCAGGTAGGCTTTGGCGTTGCAACGATGCTCAATTGGTACCAAGGGGCCCAAAGAGTGCCAAGAAAATATTCCCCACACCATGACACCACCACCACCAGCCTGAACCGTTGATACAAGGCAGGATGGATCCATGCTTTCATGTTGTTGACGCCAAATTCTGACCCTACCATCCGAATGTCGCAGCAGAAATCGAGACTCATCAGACCAGGCAACGTTTTTCCAATCTTCAATTGTCCAATTTCGATGAGCTTGTGCAAATTGTAGCCTCAGTTTCCTGTTCTTAGCTGAAAGGAGTGGCACCCGGTGTGGTCTTCTGCTGCTGTAGCCCATCTGCCTCAAAGTTGGACGTACTGTGCGTTCAGAGATGCTCTTCTGGCTACCTTGGTTGTAACGGGTGGCTATTTGAGTCACTGTTGCCTTTCTATCAGCTCGAACCAGTCTGGCCATTCTCCTCTGACCTCTGGCATCAACAACGCATTTCCGCCCACAGAACTGCCGCTCACTGGCTGTTTTTTCTTTTTCGGACCATTCTCTGTAAACCCTAGAGATGGTTGTGCGTGAAAATTCCAGTAGATCAGCAGTTTCTGAAATACTCAGACCAGCCCTTCTGGCACCAACAACCATGCCACGTTCAAAGGCACTCAAATCACCTTTCTTCCCCATACTGATGCTCGGTTTGAACTGCAGGAGATTGTCTTGACCATGTCTACATGCCTAAATGCACTGAGTTGCCGCCATGTGATTGGCTGATTAGAAATTAAGTGTTAACGAGCAGTTGGACAGGTGTACCTAATAAAGTGGCCGGTGAGTGTGTGTGTGTATATATATATATATATATATATATATATATATATATATATATATATATATATATATATATTCTGAATATGTACCTAACCTTATTGTATTGATATTATGAGATTATATAAATGTGTTTCTGTTTCTTTAAGAGAGATTGCTGAGGTCTGTAGTCCTACACAAGACACAGCTATGAGATACAGGGGGGGGGGACATCCAGCCGCAGCTATGAGTGGGATAGGCAGCTATGTGAGCTTCAGCATGATAAGATAATACACGCTCCTCTTGTATTGTCTAGCTTTGACCTTGCAGAGACTCTGTATATCTCTCTCACAGAACATGAAGTAATTTTGGAAAAAAAAAAACTTTCTCTGGTCCAGTCCACATACATTAAATTGTGTTAAAGTTCATATCTCTGACAAGTCACATTTGCTTCCTGCATTAGAAGGTTTTGGTTTTATTTTTGTTTTTTTCAAGGAGGGGTAAGGATAATAGAGATAACTGAGTAAGGATAATAGAGATCTTAAAAATTAAATAATTTTTGCTGATTTGGTCATGAATATGATATGAATCTATTGATAATTTAGATTTTGAGTTCTTTGCAGATCTGATGTTTCTTGATTTGGGAATGATGGCGGATTCTACATAAGATATGCCACAGTCACCAGATATGTGGTAAACCAAGCACAAATAGAAGCCATCGCATGGTACAATGTCTGAGGGTAGGTGTTTGATATAGTAGAATTATGGTCCGATCTGCAGAGCAAGAGCTTTTTGTAAGGTCAATGTTAAGCCTAAAAGGTTTTCCAGGCTATTCAGGTAGTGATGGAGACCCTGCTGCTGCTCCCCACAGAGATGGGGTATAGTTGGAAGTCATGGCACACATCAAGGCTGATACGAAAGAAAGTAGAGGGAACATGTGGGCAGACACTGCCACTAGCCCAGCTGCATAAGCCTAGAGGACATGTTTTACTGACCCAAACCTTTTAGCTCTCTTTTCAGGTTTTACAACACTGATGCACCAAAAATGGTCCGGGAGGAAAGAAGGCAAGGATCAAAGAGGATGTACAAGTCCTGATGTCTGGTGGTAAGAGAGTATGTACTGAGAACATCGTTCCCACTTATGGCATAAGCAGCTTCTTACTAAGTGTACTGTTTAGAAGTAGCCATGTGTGACCTGGTGAGTGGAGGATGGGCGGCTGCAGGATTTAGCATCACTACAGTCAGATATATATGTAAGCCTGCATGGCATGTGTTAAATGTAAAGTAGGCCAAAAGTGAGAAGTTTCTCAGAGCCAGGCCTGAATCCCTTGTATCTGTTCCAGGGATTGCAGGTTAAGTATATGCAGTTACTAAAAGTGAGACGGTATGAGTGTGCTTGTGTATATCTCTCTTCAGGATGGCTTGGGGCATATCTGGTGAAGAAAACCACTGCAAACAGGACTGCAGGTAGACGGCTACTGAAAGATGTAGTGTAAATAAGTTCCCCGAGACCATCAAAGTGATAATGGAACTTACCATATAGGTAATAAGAAAATGTATGCTATGGGGATATAACAAGTGTATCTTAACCCCCATACTGTTCCCAAAGTATTGGAAAGTCTTTATCACTTGTCACTTGTATTTGTTTTCTCTGTAAGGTACATTCTTGACAGGAGAAATTAGCCTTAGCCCTACATTTGGATTGTATTGTTCATAATTGTCCCAGATGTTGTCTGATGTGCTGACTGACTATGTGATGAATTATCAAAAACGTATGATTAACGTATATTCTCGAGTTTTCTCCTTCCCTCCAGATTCTAAGTCAGTGGAAGGAACTTCTAAACTAAAACCCAAAGATTGGATGGTAATAAAGAGATATATGAGATTTGATGGTCACTTCCAGTTCCTGTTGATAACCAGTACATCTGTGAGATTATAAGGTAAACCTTAAACCTTTGCCCGCTCAGTAATGTTCTCAAAGACAAACTGGACAATAAACTGTTAGAGGATATGGATCCCGAGACAAGAAACCTAAGAGACTGTTGGATGAATCTGCACTTACATTCCTGTTATGTTTTTATGCAATGTACAGACTGATCATGTGTATTGTAGAGAGATGTGCTATTTGTGAGAAGGAGAAATGAGTGAATATGACTTCTATTGAGGAAATATATATTCAATTAAGTATTTAAAGGTTAAAACACCAAGAGTAAACCAAGAATCTGTTATAAGCTGAAGATGATACATTTAGCCTCAGACATACAGAGTCTCCCTGCACATCACTGCTGGGATATATTTACTGGATTTTCTCCTTCAGCAAAATAGATTATAAATTTTATGTTCCAGTCTATAGTTATTACATTCATACTGTTTATAGATATGACAATAGTCAATGTATATGCTCTTAACTTTCTCACAGGCCAGTAGAAAGAGAAAAACTGATGTTGTGAATATCAGAACAATTGACTCTCAATCTGAAATCTGGTACAACCCGGCAGATATGTTCTGAATGTACATAAGGTGGAGTCAAATTGTATTGATATATCACAAAAGGTGGGAATTGTGGTGGAAAAGCATTAGAAAATGTCCTGAGAATCAATAATCAATGGTAATTGTGTCTATGGCTTTAAGACAATATATTCAGTATATGATGAGAGGTCGAGTTATTAGAATGTCTTATTGTTCAGCAAGTTCTTCTCACAGCTTATTATCAAGGTCTCCTGATAAGATGTTCCGCTGTCCGTCTTACTCCCATACTTCCTTCATGTGAGGAACAAGATACAAGAGCAAGGCCTTATTGTGAAACATTCCAAGGTCTACTGACAATGAGCCAGTGTAGGACTACACACCCCTTACCACCCCCAGTGCTCAGGGAAGATGAAGAGAAATGTTGACCCAAATAGGGATTGCTATAGGATGTGTTCTTCTGATATGGACCCACTGATGACAGAACCTGAAATTGATATGGAGACAATCAAGGTGTATGATGATGTGGCAGTTTCCCCCAGAGAATATGCGGAGTTGCTTTAGAGACAGTTAGGATCTGACTTTCCTATGTGATAGGCCTTTAAGTGGGAATTTATCCAGAAGGGATAAGTAGAGATGAGCGAACAGTGTTCTATCGAACACATGTTCGATCGGATATCAGGCTGTTCGATGTGTGTGTGTGTTTTTTTTTTTTTGTTTTTTTTTTTGCACCAAGAACAGCGCAGGGGAGGTGGGACAGGAACTACGACAACGGGGGCATTGAAAAAAATCGGAAAAAGTCATTGGCTGCCGAAATCAGGTGGCCTCCATTTTAGAGGAATAGTGGATTTCAAATCCAGGTCATATGAGAATGTGAACTTTGTGACTAAGAGACAGGGATAGCTGTACAGGCAGGGATAGCTAGGGATAACCTTTATTTAGGTAGGAATGTTATTAAAAATAACTTTTTGGGGCTCTATCGGGTGTGTAATTGTGATTTTTGTGAGATAAACTTTTTCCCATAGGAATGCATTGGACAGCGCTGATTGGGCAGAGTACGGAATTCGACCAATCAGTGCTGGCTTTGATGGAGGAGGCGGAGTCTAAGATCGCTCCACACCAGTCTCCATTCTGGTCCGACCTTAGACTCCGCCTCCTCCAGCAGAGCCAGCGCTGATTGGTCGAATTCCGTACTCTGCCAATCAGCGCTGGCCAATGCATTCTATTAGCATGATGAAGTACAGCTGAATGTGGGTGCTTAGCTCAAGTACGCCGGTGGAGTAGTTGAGCTAAGCACACACATTCAGCTCTGCTTCATCAGGCTAATAGAATGCATTGGCCAATCAGCGCTGGCCAATGCATTCTATTAGCGTGAGCTGAGTGTGCACAAGGGTTCCAGTGCACCCTCGGCTCTGATGTAGCAGAGCCGAGAGTGCACAAGGGTTCTAGTGCACCCTCGGCTCTGATGTAGCAGAGCCGAGTGTGCACAAGGGTTCTAGCGCACCCTCGGCTCTGCTACATCTGATGTAGCAGAGCAGAGTGTGCACAATGGTTCTAGTGCACCCTCGGCTCTGATGTAGCAGAGCCGAGTGTGCACAAGGGTTCTAGCGCACTCTCGGCTCAGATGTAGCAGAGCGGAGGGTGCACAAGGGTTCTGCTGATTCTGTATACTGATTCTGTATACTGGCCAATCAATGCTGGCCAACGCCAGCGGTGATGCAGAGCTGAGTGTGTGCCAATCTCGCACAGCAGGGCTGACCGGCACACGGTGTAGTTGAGCAGAACTGGCTCAACACTGCTGAGTCTCTGCATACCCATAGGAATGCATTGGCCAGCCTTCAGCCAATCAGCGCTGGCTCTGCCGGAGGAGGCGGAGTCTAAGGTCGGACCTGAATGGAGACTGGTGTGGAGCGATCTTAGACTCTGCCTCCTCCAGCAGAGCCAGCGCTGATTGGTCGAATTCCGTACTCTGGCCAATCAGCGCTGTCCAATACATTCCTATGGGAAAAAGTTAGCTTGCGAAAATCGCAAGCTGACAGGGATTTCCATGAAATAAAGTGACTTTTATGCCCCCAGACATGCTTCCCCTGCTGTCCCAGTGTCATTTCAGGGTGTTGGCATCATTTCCTGGGGTGTCATAGTGGACTTGGTGACCCTCCTGAGACGGATTTGGGTTTCCCCCTTAACGAGTATATGTTCCCCATAGACTATAATGGGGTTCGAAACCCATTCGAACACTCGAACAGTGAGCGGCTGTTCGAATCGGATTTCGAACCTCGAACATTTTAGTGTTCGCTCATCTCTAGGGATAAGTTGTCACCCAGCGGGTGAAGAAGAGGGTAACACATTGGGACAGATCAGTAGGCCCCAGAGGAGCAGGGAAAGGAAAATTAGTATTTAGGGGGGAATGTCAGATCTCAGGTCACAATCGCTAATGCCTTACTACTGGATTTATACTTTTATATTTTTATATACATGTATCCTTATGTTATGTTTGAAATACTAATTTTCCTTGCTACTAAAGAAATCAGCTTTGGAACAAAGAGTGTATCTAAGATGGTGCTGACTCCCTGGTTTGCTGAATTCCTTAGATTGTAACCAAGACTACAACCTGCTATGCGTCAAGATCAAGAGCCAATCATGAGTGTGCAGTTCTGGGACGTCAGAAGAATTTCATGTTATATTATGCACTAACCCTTTCCTTTCCTGTATAACTATGTGTGACGTGAAATAAAGGCAGTTCAGTGCTAGCCCGAGGCAATAGAGCATGAGCTAAGTTCTGAAGCAGATTGTGTCTGACTCATTTCTTAAAGCAAACGTGCACACATGCTCTCACTAATTTGGATCTGACTGATTGACCCGGTATTGTCGAATACGACCCTGACAAGCGTATATAGCCTGACTGAATTGCTGAACTGCAGCTGAGCCTTCCGATCTTTTCCGCACACGATCGCTCAACCCTAGTACTAACTTAATACTAACAGATAGGGTTGAGTGATCGTGTTCAGAAAAGATCGGATTCCGATCGGCAATCAAGAAAATTTCACGATCGCGATCGGAATTCCGAACACGGTCTTTTTAGGTGGGATCGAGATCAGTGATTATTTCCCACAATGCTTTGCTACTGGGCAAGCATTGTGGGAAAAGCTAACAATGTTTCAGAGCGGAGCATATACTCAGTGTGAAGGCTCTGCTGCAGCTCCATAAAAATGAATGGAAGCAGCCGGCACACAGCCTTAACCCCCTGCATGCCAGCTGCATTCATTCATTCTAATGGGAGACTAGCTAACATCTCCAGTAGCTACTTACCGGCAGAGATGGCTGTTCCGGTGCCCGGTGTTCTCCTTCTTCGCCTCGCTGCCCCCGCCTCCCAGGTTAGTGTTAAAGAGCTAGGAAGAAGGTGAGGCTTGTGGCTTAGGAGCGTGAGGGCGGGTACAGGGCAGGGAGACGTGACGTCTCCCCTCCCAGTACCCGCCCAAACTCTCCTAACCCGCCCACACTCTCCTAACCTGGGAGGCAGGGGGCAGCGAAGCGAAGAAAAATGAGAACACCTGGCACTGTACCAGCCATCTCTGCAGGTAAGTGGACACCAGGGGGGACTAAGTAGCCAGAGGATTAAAAAAAAAATTCTCTGGCTACTTAGTGATTTAAAAAAAAAATCACTACACAGCGTGGATTCTAACAAATAAAGCATTCAATTGTTAGATTCCATGTTATATAGTGAATAGGATTGTTTTTAAAATCCGGACTCCAATTAGTAAAAAAATCCCATTGACTTGCAATGGGATCGGAATTGGGATTGAGATCGGGTTCGAATGAAAAATGATTGGAAATTGGATTTCAAAATCGATCCTGTAAAGTCAAGATCGGCTCGACCCTACTAACAGACCTTTTGTAAATGCATTTTGAGCACATATTAAAGTTTTCAGTCATAACTCTTGAAGAGAGCCAGCATCTGCCAGATCTTCCTGATTTCAGTGGGATCATCTGAATCCACACTTAATATCCAAGCAATGACAGGAACTTTTTTTTTTAGTATCATATATAAAATTTTGAATTACTGATTATCTGTACTTTATGCATGGACAAACAAACTGAATAATCTATACAAAATTGGCATGTAGATAAATCAGGCACTTCCAAAAGTTTTAGACTTGTATTTGGCACTCTAGGACCTACCGTTCTCAATATATTCACAACAGCAAAAATAGTATCACTGACCTTCACATCAATCCAATCAGTTTAATGTGTCAATTTAACATATGCTTATTATAATTTATAAGTTTTGGAGCTTCTTTCAACAGTATCAAAGGTATCTTTAAAGAGCAGAAAGCAATCAATGTGGAGCTCTTGCAACGTTAAAAGACAGCTCAAAGATAAGAGCTATTTTGTGCTACTAGACAATAGTGTATATGTGCCACAGCATTAGTACAGTGTCGCACATCTTTGGCACATTTATTTTGGGCTACAATTACACTTGCCAGATTGGGCCAGATTCTCAATAAAAAAGGTATTGCTTAAATGTGCCGCAATATGCCAAAAATGTATTGTAAAGTTTTGACTTAGAGTCTGTTCACACAGGGATTTTTGCAAGCTGAAAAAATCTTTTTCAGGAATTAGGAAACTTTTTTTTTACGGGTTTTTTTTTATGATGCTTTTTTTGTCACATTTTTCGATGCAGTTTCCACCACACTGTATGGGCCTGGAAACTTATCTTAAAAAAAAACCCACTATCGGTTTTTGAAGCATTTTTTGCAAAAACCACGCCAGAAAACAGTGTTGTGCCTCAATGGATTTTTCCAGCTGGAATCCATCTGAAGATAGGTCGTGACGCTTTTTTTTTCGCACTAGCTGAAAAAACTGCTAGAGGAAAAGAAAACTCCCATTGAATTGAATGGGAGGCATTTTTTTCAAGCTGATTTTGAGGCGGATTCTGAATCAAAATCTGACTGCAAAAAACTCTATGTGAACAGACCCTAAAAGTAAACCAAATAAAAAGTGGCATAACTTTATATTAGACAGTCTTAAGATACTCCAAATTTATCCCCTAGCATTAGAGATGAGTAAATACTGTTCAATTGAGTAGGTATTCGATCGAATACTAAGGTATTCGAGATATTGGATTCCGAATACCATGTGGTAAACGCAGTAAAAATTTGTATCCCCTCCCACCACCCCTGGTGCTTTTTTTTGCACCAATAACTGTGCAGGGAAGGTGGGACAGGAAGCAGGAAAACGTAGGCATGGAAAAATAGGAAAAAGTCATTGGCTGGCTAAATCAGGTGATCTCAGATTTATAAGAATAGTGTCAGCCATATTCGTGTCATTTGCGGCTTGGACTTAGACAGGGAGAGAAGGATGCTGAGGGTCAGAAAGAGATTAGCTAATTTGCTAATTAGCAGTAGCTACTGCTAGGCAGGAAAAATTTAACTAACAGCTCTTCTCAGAGCTAAACTGCTTGAAGAGTGTATATACACCTCCAGTATATACACTCTTCCTGCAGCTAATTTTGACAAAAGCCCTTTTCAGGGCTCCAATTCCCTACCACTGGTATACAGTATATACCTGTCCCATAGTATAGGTGAGTAGCAAGCTGTATACTTTCAGTAGATAAACGCTCAATATATCTACCCTCCGTGTATACTTTCATCCGGTATATATGGCGTTTATCTACTAACATATATCTGCTGGTGCAAGGCTGAACTCACCCAAAGGGCCAAAAACTAAAACTCTGCTGGTGCATGGTTCAACTCACCCCAAGGGCCAAAAGCTAAAATTCTGCTGATGGAAGGCTCAACTTACCCCAAGGGCCAAAAACTAAAACTCTGCTGGTGCAAGGCTCAACTCACCCCAAGGGCCAAAAACTAAAACTCTGCTGGTGCAAGGCTCAACTCACCCCAAGGGCCAAAAGCTAAAAACTCCGCTGGTACAAAGCTCAACTCACCCCAAGGGACAAAAAGTTAAACTCTGCTGGTGCAAGGCTCAACTCACCCCAAGGGCCAAAAACTAAAACTCTGCCAGTACAAGACTCAACTCACCCCAAGGGCCAAAAGCTAAAACTCTGCTGTTGCAAGAATTAATTCACTGAAGGGCAATTGCTACTGGACAAAACGTAGGGTAAGTTGAGCCTTGCACCAGCAGTTTCAATTTTTGGCCCTTGGGATGAGTTGAGCCTTGCACCAGCAGAGCAATTAAAACGTAACTTTTATTAGCTACTGCATTTAAAAATAGACCCATTAGTGAAAAGTGAGTCCAAATCAAGTCTATGTGTAGAGTAGACCCACTGAGATCAGTGTGGCAGATGGTCAATGTAGTACGATCCCTGAAATAGTCTCCAATCCTTACACAGGACAAAGATATAAATGTATATGGGGGCCACACGGTGGCTCAGTGGTTAGCACTGCAGCCTTGCAGCGCTGGAGTCCTGGTGTTCAAATCCCACCAAGGACATAAAACCATCTGCAAGGAGTTTGTATGTTCTCCCCGTGTTTGCATGGATTTCCATCCCATATTTCAAAAAAGACATACTGATAGGGAAAAATGTACATTGTGAGCTCTATGTGGGGCTCACAATCTACATTTAAAAAATAAAAAAAAAAGATATAAATGTATATGTAGATACTTCATGATAAAGGTGTGGACTAAAACTAACACCTCTACAAAATGCTGTGTGAAAAAGGCAATCCAGTATACCTCAATTTATTTTATCTTCAGAGAGATAACTAGTCTGAAGTATTAAGTACCTTATTTTTCGGACTATAAGACGCACCTAGGTTTTAGAGGAGGAAAATAGGGAAAAAAAATTTTGAAGCAAAAACTGGTAAAATATTTAATATATGGGAGTTGTAGTTTTGCAACAGCTGCAAGGCCACATTGACAGGTGACCCTGCAGCTGTACGGAGATGCATAGAGTGTTTTTTTTTGCGGGGCCAGATGTACTTTTTAGTTATATCATTTTGGGGAATATCTATTGCTTAGATCACCTTTTATTGGAAAAAAAAACGGTGGTTTATGATATATTATTTTCTACTTATATATATATATTCTAGGGACAGGAGGTGATTTAGAACTTTTATTTATTTCATATTTTTATTATATATTTTTAAAGCTTTTTTTTTTTTTTTTTTTTTTACTATTTTATTCCCCCCCCCCCCCCCCACAACTGTATTGCCGTGTATGGGACATTCTGTGTATTAGTATTACGGCTGGTCATAGACCCAGCCGCAATACTAATATATAGCAGTGACAGGCCCGGGAGCCTCATTAGGTATTTTTACAGGTAATTACCTCATTAGGTAACTTTACAGGTATGGGGCCGGTGGGGACCGGCCCCGGGGGAGAAGAGGCCGCTGATACAGACTGCAGACCTGGCATCCGCTGTACTAGAGAGGCGGATGCCGGGGAGGGATAGACGCCGGGGCCTGAGACATCGCTGCGCTGCTCTGCCCTGCATGAAGCCAGCAGCGGGGGGGACGGAGGAGCGGAATAGCATCACTCTTCCCGCTGCTGGCTTCATGCAGGGCATAGGAGCGCAGCGATGTCTCAGGCCCCGGCACCTGTAATGGCGTCTGTCACTTGCCGGCTTCCGCCTCTCTATTACAGCGGATGCCAGGCGCCACATTCGGCCTATAAGACGCACCCTTCTTTTCCCCCCAAATTTGGGGGAAAAAAAGTGTGTCTTATAGTCCGAAAAATACGGTATATACTGTGGCCACAATAAATGACCAGGGGTCCACACCAAGCGCATGCTGTAAATAGATCCCAATAAATGGATAAACACAGCTAAAACATGCTGCACTGGTAAATTAGATAACCAATATCAAAATGTTGGTAGAAGTCCCCCGGGATGATAATTAGTGCTTTTACCAACATGTAGCAGGTACAGTCCTATGAAAAAGTTTGGGCACCCCTATTAATCTTAATAATTTTTAGTGGCCAATGCCAGCGCCGGGAATCTTGTTAAAGTTGAGGGTCGCATGGATTCCACTCAGTATCAGCAGATTCTTGAGAATAATGTTCAAGAATCAGTGACGAAGTTGAAGTTACGCCGAGGATGGATATTTCAGCAAGACAATGATCCAAAACACAGCTCCAAATCGACTCCGGCATTCATGCAGAGGAACAATTACAATGTTCTGGAATGGCCATCCCAGTCCCCAGATCTGAATATCATTGAACATCTGTGGGATGATTTGAAGCGGGCTGTCCATGCTCGGCGACCATCAAACTTAACTGAACTTGAATTGTTTTGTAAAGAGGAATGGTCCAAAATACCTTCATCCAGGATCCAGGAACTGATTAAAAGCTACAGGAAGTGACTAGAGGCTGTTATCTTTGCAAAAGGAGGATCTACTAAATATTAATGTCACTTTTCTGTTGAGGTGCCCATACTTTTGCACCAGTCAAATTTTGGTTTAATGGATATTGCACATTTTCTGTTAGTACAATAAACCTCATTTCAATCCTGAAATATTACTGTGTCCATCAGTTATTAGATATATCAAACTCAAATGGCTGTTGCAAACACCAAAATATTTAGAACTAAAAATGATTATGATTAATAGGGGTGCCCAAACTTTTTCATAGGACTGTAAGTATAAGCCTAATATAGAAACAGGAGATCACTAGTACTAGCAAACGCTGGATCCTAGGATCCTGGTAAAGTGATCCTAAGGTAAGTATATCAGTAATCCTCTATGCGTTTCGGGGTACCTATGGTGGCCCGCTCATCAGGAGGACATGCCATCTAGTGGTAAACCTGTTTGATGTAATAAAGCAATAAAATTTGCAGTCAAAACCGCAGTTCCCCTGCCCCTGATGGTGGAGCAGAGTACTTTGGATTTATGCTGACACCCGCCCCTCCGCACTGAACTTCCCCGCTAGCCTCGTGTGTGAGAATGACATCATTTGCCACTTCATCCTCCTCCTCTTCCTCCGTACGACGCTGAGAAGCTGACAGGAGTGTGCTAAGAGTATCTAGCTGTGATGAGTCTGCTCCTATCCCGGACTCCTCAGTGTGCAATGCGTTATCCCTGTTTGCGATGAGGGATTCTCGCATCACACAGAGGAGTGGGATGATTATGCTCACTAATGCAACGTCACAGCTGACCCTCTTGGTGGACTCTTCAAAGACGCGTAGGATTTCACATAAGTCTGCCATCCATGGCCACTCATGGCTGACAAACTGAGGGAGCTGACTTTGAGGAACCCTTGGGTTTTGGAGATGGTACTTCATCAAAGGTCTCTGCTGCTCAAACTCCCTGCTCAACATATGGTATGTTGAGTTCCAGCGTGTGGTGACGTTGCACAACAATCAGTGTTCAGGCAGATGTACGTGTTGCTGGAGGGTTTTCAGGCTAGCAGCGGCTACTGTAGACTTGTGAAAGTGGGCGCACAAGCGGCACACTTTCAGCAGTAGCTCAGGCACATTGGGGTAGGTTTTTAAAAACCTTTTCACCCCCAAGTTGAAAACTTGGGCCAGGTGCATCGGCGAAAACCACATTGCCGTCTCCTCTAGGATGGTATCCCTCTCATCGGGGGCAGTGTGTTTTCTGTCACACAAGCTGATGAGCTTCAGCACGACCTGCTGACGTCTCCCCATGCCAGTGCTGCAGTGTTTCCAGATCGCAGCTGGGGTCGATGTTACAGCGAAGGAGGAGGGTTTGTGAGAACCCCTGCCAGGAATCTTGGGCGGGGAGAGGAGATAGGCCACCCCAGTTTGCGACCCGGTCCCAGCCTCCACTACATTCACCCAGCCTGTCGTTAGAGATGCAATGTCCCTGTCTGCATGCGCTTGTCCAGGCGTCAGTAGTCAAGTGGACCTCAGAGCAAAGCTCAGTGCCCGACTGATGTTATGGGATACAGTGGAAGAGTCATTGGCGGCAACGCCGGATGATGATTGTCCTGCGTTTGCTCTCTCCCACTGAGCCCAGTGCTTGCCTTCCAAATGACAACGCAAGGCTGAGGTGGTCAGGTTGCTTTTCTCAGACCCCATATTCAGTTTTGAGTTGCACAGTTTGCAAACCGCACTCAGTTTGTCCTCCGTGCATACGTTGAAAAATCTACACACCATCGAGGGCCGTGGCCTCGATGTGCAAGTTTTGGGCGCGTGGCTAGTACAGGGAAAATCTTGGACCTTGCTGGCTCTGGCCTGGCTTCTGTGAAGCAGCTGTCCTGTGCCTTTGGACATGCCTCTGCCTCTAGCCACCTTTTTTGGTGCTACGCTTGCCTCCACATCTATACTGCTTTCCCCGCTAGACATCACCCCTGTCCAGGTCGGGTCGGTGGCCTCGTCATCCACCACCTCCTCTTCCCATTCCTCACTCTGCTCCTCCTCCTTCACACCGCACATAACCACAGCCTACCATGATGGCAACTGTGTCTCGTCATTATCACTGAGGCCCAGAAATGCTGGTTGCGGGTTCACAATAACAAAATCGGTAGGAGATGACAGATGCTCCAGTGTTTGGGTATCAGGACACACAAATTCGTCTGTTAGCTCCTTGGATTCGGGAAGTGGTCGAAGAGTGGAAAAGGACCCAAAAACAGCTCCTGGGAGGGGGCAAGGGAGGGGGCAAGGGTGGGATGACTCTACTGGGAAGATTGGGCATGTTGGAAGGAAGGAGGGGCATTCTCTTGGGTAGGAACATGACTGGAGGTAGTGGCTGACTGGCTGGTGGAAAAGCCACTGGAAGCATTATCCACTAGCCATTGTAACACCTGTTCCTGGTGCTTGGGCCTCATCAGCGTTGTACCCTGCACCCTGCTTAACATTGCCATCAAGGCAGGGATTGTGGATGAGCGCATGCTAATGTTTCTTTAGCTTTAAATTTGTGTTTCTGTCCATACTAATGTAGAGAAAAGAAGGTTTCCAAGTATTTTTCCACTTTCCATATTGAGTTTGGAGTGTCTAGTTGATAGGCTGTGATAGTGGGATAATACTGGGACTTGGGTGTGTTAGATGCACCCAGGCATGCTTCCCCTGCTGTCCCAGTTGCATTCCAGAGATGTTGGCATAATTTCCTGGGGTGTCCTTGTGGACTTGGTGACTCTCCTTAGTCGAATTTGGATTTCCCCTGAAATGAGCATTTTTTCCCCATAGACTATAATGGGATTTGATATTCGGTCGAATAGTTGAATATTGAGGGTCTATTCGAATCGAATTTCGAATATCGAATATTTCACTACTTGCTCATCTCTACCTAGCATCAACTACTGTGATGAATCTGGCAAATTTTAAGACTGCTTGACTTCATTTACATTATCAAACTATTAGTATATATTGGCATTATATTAATAAGAATTTCCAAATAAAAACATTTAATAACAAAAACTATAAATAATACCTGGTCACTTTTGCCATAGGGTATAGAATACTTTTTACCATCAGCTGAGTGAATCATCCGTGCTCTCATTGGAATGCCACTAGCCACAATCTGCAAATAAAAATAAACATTAATATAATTTAGGAAAAAAACAATTATAAAATTTGGAACTAATCTAGAATTCTCAAACATAAGCCACAACTACATGTTGCTGGTGTTTTACCTACACTAATATAGAAAAGGGATATTTACTGTTAAAATACTGATAAAGTGATATTGAACATAGACTAATGCTGTGTTCACAGATCAGTATGCCATCCGTCCGTTTGAATTCAGTTTGACACTTCAAAATGGACTGATACACATACTGATTGTATACTGACACCTTTTTATGCTGATAGCAAATGTTCTCAGTCCCCTAGAGGACAGATAAGGGGATTAAAAGTAGCAATTGTAAACAAAGTAAAGATAAGGAGATATAATAAATGTCCCTATGTCCTCCTTATCTCTACTCTGTTTACAATTGCTACTTTTAATCCCCTTATCTGTCCTCTAGGGGACTGAGAACATTTGCTATCAGCATAAAAAGGTGTCAGTATACAATCAGTATGTGTATCGGTCCATTTTGAAGTGTCAAACTGAATTCAAACGGACGGATGGCATACTGATGTGTGAACATACCCTTAGGCTGAGGCCCCACGGACTGAAAATGCTGCGGAGCAGAGACGCTGCGGGAAAAATTGTGGTGTTGTACAGTGCAGGCAAAGTAGATGGGATTCATGCGAATCCCATCCCCACTTTGCAGAAAAGATCGCAGCGTGGGCACACTGCTATTTGCAAAGCCATTGCGGCTTTGCAAATCGCAGGATGTCAATTATATCTACGGAAACACCGGCGGCTTTCCCGTCTCTTAACATTAGTTAAGAGAACGTCCACAGAGGAAAACTCTGTGAACTTTCTCTTAAAAGCGCTGCGGAAAGAACCACAATGCGTTCACGCAGCGGTTCTTCCCGCAGTGCTTTAGTGCTGCATATACAGCCCGTGGGGCCTTAGCCTTAAAGTGGTTGTCTGAGATAAATTGATCTCTCTATTTTAAACTAAGCATTATTATTTATCCCATACAGTGAACACAAAATGTCCATATTGGGTTTTTTTTCACCGCTTTTCACCTCCTAAAAATTGTAATATAAAGAGATAAGAGATACACACCTCCATATTCGGAATATGTAGGAATTACAGGTCAGAATATGGTGATCTGTAGTTTTTTTTTTTATATTTCAATGTTTTATACTTTCTAAAGATATTAAAACATAAGTGGCATCATTGTACTGTACATGTTGTGAATGTTGTGAATACAGGAAAAACAAAACTATTTTTTTTTGTTTTGTTTCTTTCTTGTTTATCAACACCATTCAGAAGATTTTCCAGCCTACAGTACATCTTACACAATATTAAATGGTTCTGTTAGGAAGTGCAAATTGTTCTTCAACAAACAAGTCCTCAAATTAAGACAAATACTACTCAAACCGTGGAAAAAATCGCAACATTTTACAGTCGCTGTAAAGTGGATGAGATTCACTAAGATCCAATCCACACATTGCAGTAAAATACAGAGCAAAAATGCGGCAATTTCCAAAACCGTCTCGGTATTGGGAATCACAGCATGTCTAATTATAGGCTTCCTAAGCTCCATAAGGAAACACTGCCACCACCATTGAGACCAATAATCTCGAGCAATAATTCCCTGAATGAGAATCTGGGAATCTGGCTAGATGGGATTCTACAACCTCTGGTCAATAGAACTATCGGATTCATTAAAGATAGTAAAGAAGTATTGAAAAACTTTAAAAACTTTACATGGAATAAAGACTGCAGCTGGTTAAGTTGTGACATTTGTGCCCTTTACCCTAACATCATTCACTCTGCGGCCTTAGAAGCATTTGCATTCCATCTATATAACTACAGCGCCTTCACCGAGCCTATTTGTGAATTTATTTTGTCGGTTACTTCTTTTTTGTTATAACACAATTTTTTTATGTTTAAAATTTTTTATTACTTACAGATCCGGGGGGGCACCTATGGGTGCCCTGTTTTCACCGTCGTTAGCAAATCTTCTCCTATCATATTGGGAGGAAAAGTTTATCTTTTCTGATTCCAATCCTTTTTTGCCCCATTTACTCTGGTATGGGCGCTACATCGATGATATACTCATCGTATGGTATGGAGATGTAGCGCCCATACCACAGTTTGTGACATTTCTTCACTCACAATCATTTGGTTTGAAATTTACTTTTTCTCATAATTTTTTTTCTATGGATTTTTTAGATATTGCTTTAATAGGCTCGGTGGAAACAGGGAAGGTTAACACATCACTACATAGGGAAAAAAAACGCAGGCAATTCAATTCTGAAGGCAAATAGCTGCCACCCATTAAAAGTATCCCAGTAGGAGAAATGATCAGGGCAAAAAAATCATGCAGCCAATGAAGTGATTTTGAAAAAAGAAGTAATGACATCAGGTTACGTTTGCAAAATAGAGGATATCCATCTTGGATACTCAATAGAGCAATAAATAAAGTTGATTCAAGGGATAGAGATAAATTATTGTTTGGTACTAAAAGAAATATGGAAACCATTGGCAACAATGGTAATGATAGTTTAGTCTTCTCCACCAAATTCAGTTCACAATTCAAAAATATTACTGATATAATAAAAATAAATTTACCCATTTTGGAGATGGACCCTACCACCAGAGAAGTACAAAAAATGGGGTTAAATTTGTATCCAAAAAAGCAACCACTCTAGGGAACATGCTTTCACCTAGTTGCTTACCACCAATTGCAGTTTCTAACACCCACGAATTCACTAAAACATTTGGATTTTTTAAATGTATGTCTCCGAAATGCAAAATATGCAGTCTCTGTATCACTGCAAAAGAAATATCTAGTTTTTCAGGGAATTTTTCCTATAAAGTTAGAACTCATATCAATTGTAATACCTCCAATGTGGTCTATTGCATAAAATGCATCGCCTGCAAATTGGACTACATTGTATGTACGTCCAGGAACTTAAAAAACAGAATTTTGGAACATATTAGAGATGCAAATAAAGAGGAAAGCATGAATATGTCCGGAGCATCTAGGCATTTTTGCCATTCATCACAAGAGTAGTATACAAACATTGCGTCTTTTTGGTTTGGAAGAGGTTAAAACATCTACCAGGGGAGGGGACATTAAAGCTCTCCTACTTAAAAGATAAGCCTGGTTTATCCTTCAATTCAACAGCAGAATTCCACAAGGAATGAATGTTACAACAGACCTCTCCTTTATTTATTAAGAGAATTTCTCTATCTCATATAAAACTAGTTTGCCTATCTATCTGAAAGTTGTCCAATACATAACAGCTGCATAAAGATCTTTTTACAAACAGTTAATGACTTCATATATGGTCACACAATATCTTGTTAACTTATTGCTGTATTGGATAACACATTTGTATTTACACTTGGGACATTATTTAGTCTATCTCCTTAGAGGACAGCTTTTATTCATTCTTCTCTCCCTCTTCCGCTTATTTATATTTATACTTACCTTACTTTTTCATCAGTGGATTTTGTTATACTGTAGATGGTACGTTCTTCCACCCGGTTATTTCCATCCCGCCATCAAAATCCAAGTGGTAGAGGAGACTATGGTGTTGATGTGGAGGAATATGTATGTTTAAGAGAAATGTTCACATAGTAGGATTTCATTGGCTTGATTGTGCCACGTGACCATATAGGTGGAGCCATAGCGGACATACACTCACCGGCCACTTTATTAGGTACACCTGTCCAGCTGCTAGTTAACACTTAATTTCTAATCAGCCAAGCACATGGCGGCAACTCAGTGCATTTAGGCATGTAGACATGGTCAAGACAATCTCCTGCAGTTCAAACCGAGCATCAGTATGGGGAAGAAAGGTGATTTGAGTGCCTTTGAACGTGGCATGGTTGTTGGTGCCAGAAGGGCTGGTCTGAGTATTTCAGAAACTGCTGATCTACTGGGATTTTCACGCACAACCATCTCTAGGGTTTACAGAGAATGGTCCGAAAAAGAAAAAACATCCAGTGAGCGGCAGTTCTGTGGGCGGAAATGCGTTGTTGATGCCAGAGGTCAGAGGAGAATGGCCAGACTGGTTCGAGCTGATAGAAAGGCAACAGTGACTCAAATAGCCACCTGTTACAACCAAGGTAGCCAGAAGAGCATCTCTGAACGCACAGTACGTCGAACTTTGAGGCAGATGGGCTACAGCAGCAGAAGACCACACCGGGTGCCACTCCTTTCAGCTAAGAACAGGAAACTGAGGCTACAATTTGCACAAGCTCATCGAAATTGGACAATTGAAGATTGGAAAAACGTTGCCTGGTCTGATGAGTCTCGATTTCTGCTGTGACATTCGGATGGTAGGGTCAGAATTTGGCGTCAACAACATGAAAGCATGGATCCATCCTGCCTTGTATCAACGGTTCAGGCTGGTGGTGGTGGTGTCATGGTGTGGGGAATATTTTCTTGGCACTCTTTGGGCCCCTTGGTACCAATTGAGCATCGTTGCAACGCCAAAGCCTACCTGAGTATTGTTGCTGACCATGTCCATCCCTTTATGACCACAATGTACCCAACATCTGATGGCTACTTTCAGCAGGATAATGCGCCATGTCATAAAGCTGGAATCATCTCAGACTGGTTTCTTGAACATGACAATGAGTTCACTGTACTCCAATGGCCTCCACAGTCACCAGATCTCAATTCAATAGAGCATCTTTGGGATGTGGTGGAACGGGAGATTCGCATCATGGATGTGCAGCCGACAAATCTGCGGCAACTGTGTGATGCCATCATGTCAATATGGACCAAAATCTCTGAGGAATGCTTCCAGCACCTTGTTGAATCTATGCCACGAAGAATTGAGGCAGTTCTGAAGGCAAAAGGGGGTCCAACCCGTTACTAGCATGGTGTACCTAATAAAGTGGCCGGTGAGTGTATTCATTGAGAATACCGGCATTGGTAGATCCACCCACATAGTATTTTTCAATTGGTCCGCTAACACCACGTGACTGGGGAAGCGGGACTAAAACAGCCTATCGTTGAGGCAGCGGAGGCGGCTGCCACAGGGCCCGGGCCATTAGGGGTCCCGGTGACGCTGCGTTTTTTTTTTTCAATAGGCTCGGCAAGTGACACCGCGGGCCCCACAAAGGCTATCATTATACTTGGAGGTCTTTGCAGACCCCCGAATATAATGATCGGCGGACCGGAGAGGTATAAACATAAAAAACTGTTACTTACCTCTCCACGATCCTGCCAGGCCTCCGTCCTACTTTGTCTGACGTCTCTGACGTCACATGAACCCGGCATGCTTCCCGGGTCATGTGACGTCCGACGTCATTAAAGAAGGGCGTGAGCGGCGGTCGACAGCATAGGAGTCGGGAGACAGGTAAGCAACAGTGTTTTTTTTTAATGTTTTTATTCCCCGGGTCTCCAATTATTATACTCTAGGGTCT
Source organism: Leptodactylus fuscus (assembly GCF_031893055.1). Classification (NCBI taxonomy): domain Eukaryota; kingdom Metazoa; phylum Chordata; class Amphibia; order Anura; family Leptodactylidae; genus Leptodactylus; species Leptodactylus fuscus. The sequence continues at coordinate 73,819,511 of NC_134267.1, read as the reverse complement.
GAAAAGACCCCAGAGTATAATAATTGTTTATGGGTGTCCACAGTGGGACATAATACTGTGTGCAGGGGCCACTATGGGACATAATACTGTGTGCAGGGGCCACTATGGGGGATAATACTGTTTGCAGGGGCCACTATTGGGGTTAATACTGTGTGCAGGGGCCACTATTGGGGTTATTACTGTGTGCAGGGGCCACTATTGGGGTTAATACTGTGTGCAGGGGCCACTATTGGGGTTAATACTGTGTGCAGGGGCCACTATTGGGTTAATACTGTGTGCATGGGCCACTATTGGGTTAATACTGTGTGCAGGGGACACTATTGGGGATAATACTGTGTGCAGGAGCCACTATGGGGATAATACTGTGTGTACGGGCCACTATGGGGACATAATACTGTGTGTAGGGGCCACTATGGGACATAATACTGTCATACCTCCCAACCGTCCCGATTTCCGCGGGACAGTCACGATTTGGGTGACATGTCCCGCGGTCCCGGTTGGAGGGAGGTATGTCCCGATTTCAACGCAGATCTGCGTCCAGAGGACGCAGATCTGAGTTGAACACACATGTGGCTGACGCAAGGAGCTGACACAGGTCAGCTCCTCGCTTCGCCGCTGCGTGTCTCTCTCGCTGACACATATGCGGCTGAAGCGAGGAGCTGACATGTGTCTCTCGCTGACATGTGTCAGCTCCTCGCTTCGCCGCTGCTGCCGGCTCCTGGCTTGCGATGTGTCACATCGCGTCTGCAAGCCAGGAGCCGGCGGCAGCGGTGAAGCGAGGAGCTGACACGTGTCAGCTCCTCGCTTCAGCCGCATATGTGTCAGCGAGAGAGACACGCAGCGGCGAAGCGAGGAGCTGACACGTGTCAGCTCCTTCCTTCAGCCGCATGTGTCAGCGAGAGAGGCGCGCAGAGAGCGGCGAGGGAGCGGAGGAGAAGGTAAGTTTAATGTGGAGGTGGAACGTGAATCTGGGGGCAGATGAAGGAGAGGACGGCATGACACTGGGGGCAGAGATGGGGGGACATGACACTGGGGGCAGAGATGTGGGGACATGAATCTGGGGGCAGAGATGGGGGACATGAATCTGGGGGCAGAAATGGAGGGGACATGAATCTGGGGGCAGAGATGGGGGACATGAATCTGGGGGCAGAGATGGAGGGGGGACATGAATCTGGGGGCAGAGATGGAGGGGGGACATGAATCCGGGGGCAGAGATGGGGGACATGAATCTGGGGGCAGAGATGGAGGGGGGACATGAATCTGGGGGCAGAGATGGGGGACATGAATCTGGGGGCAGAGATGGGGGACATGAATCTGGGGGCAGAGATGGAGGGGACATGAAACTGGGGGAAGAGATGGGGGACATGAATCTGGGGGCAGAGATGGAAGGGGGACATGAAACTGGGGGCAGATGAAGGGTGTATATGAAACTGGGGGAGAGATAGAGGGGGGACATATAATTTACGGGTGACTGTAGGAGGATTATACTGTGTGCAGGCACATGAAAAAATTAACGAGTGGGCGGAGTCAACACAAAAGTGGGCGGGGCTAAATTTGCGGCGGCGCACATTGTGTCCCTCTTTCAGTTCTTCAAAAGTTGGGAGGTATGTACTGTGTACAGTGGCCACTATGGGGGATAATACTGTTTGCAGGGGACACTATTGGGGTTAATACTGTGTGCAGGGGACACTATTGGGATTATTACTGTGTGCAGGGGACACTATTGGGGTTAATACTGTGTGCAGGGGCCACTATTGGGGTTAATACTGTGTGCAGGAAACACTATTGGGGTTAATACTGTGTGCAGGGGACACTATTGGGTTAATACTGTGTGCATGGGCCACTATTGGGTTAATACTATGTGCAGGGGACACTATTGGGGATAATACTGTGTGCAGGAGCCACTATGGGGGATAATACTGTATGTACGGGCCACTATGGGGACATAATACTGTGTGTAGGGGCCACTATTGGGTTAATACTGTGTGCAGGGGACACTATTGGGGATAATACTGTGTGCAGGGGCCACTATGGGGGATAATACTGTGTGTACGGGCCACTATGGGGACATAATACTGTGTGTAGGGGCCACTATGGGACATAATACTGTGTACAGGGGCCACTATGGGGGATAATACTGTGTGTAGGGGCCACTATGGGACATAATACTGTGTACAGGGACCACTATGGGACATAATACTGTGTGCAGGGGCCACTATGGAACATAATACTGTGTGCAGGGGCCAATATGGGACATAATACTGTGTGCAGGGGTCACTATGGGGGATAATACTGTGTGCAGGGGCCAGTAAGGGACATTATACTGTGTGCAGGGGCCACTAAGGGACATAATAGAGTGCGGAGGAGGGGGTCGTTCGAGGTCTTCGGCGTCAGTTGGGATGGGGGGGGGGCCCATGTCAAAAGTTCGCCACGGGGCCCTGCCATTCCTAGTTACGCCACTGCACACGTAATAATTACCATCTTAAAAACTGGCTTCTGTTTTTTAGGGGAAGTTTAGTTGGGAGATGGCAGATATTGACAAATATTATGAACGGACACAATTTATTTCATAAATGGATATTGAAAAGTATATATATATATATAGAAAAATTCAGAAGTTTCAGTAACTATACTAAAAGAGGACGTAGATTTCAACAAACTTTATTTCAAATAGAATACATTTCTGAAGTCACAGCAGTGAACCATTATACTAATCAATGTATTTGTGGCATGTGTTAGTGAGTTGTCTTCCTATATAACTGGGTTAGACTGGTATGTTTGTTATGCTATGATTAAGGGGTCTCTTTACCCCGAAACGCGTAAGCGATTTTTATAGCACAATGTGTCTTTTCTTCACCGCTTTCTAAATGTCTTTGTACATCGTTTTTAACATGGATTAAATAAAGAAGATTTTTTTGTAGCAACGAAGCTCAGCAGACCATTGTTCTTTATACTTACCATGTCTAATTATACCTATTGAAACGCTGGCAGTTTCCCTATAGGTATAATGGAAGTAGAAAGAGGCTTTTTCTGCGGACTTTCTGTGAAAAGTGCTGCAGGAAAAATTATGATGTGTTGCCACTGCAGTTTTTCATGCAACACTTTATGGCTGCATTCACACAGAGTAACGCCAGGCGTCATTTGTGTGTAATTTGTGTGTCTTTTACGGCCGTCATAAAACGTTTACATAGAGTTCTATAGGAAAAGACGGCCGTAATTCACTGCCGTCATTTACGGCCGTCATTACAATGACGGCCGTAAATGACGGCCGTAAATGACGGCTGTCTTTTCCTATAGAACTCTATGTAAACGTTTTATGACGGCCGTAAAAGACACACAAATTACACACAAATGACGCCTGGCGTTACTCTGTGTGAATGCAGCCTTTGGGTGCATTCACAAGGAGGAAAATGGTGCTGAAATTGGTGTGGAGTCCGCGTCAGATTCAGCACTGAAAAAAAGCCTCCCATTGACTTCAATGGGTTTCTTTATCTGCTAGTAGTGCTAGAATCCGCCTCAAAATCCACAAGGAAAAAAAAGCCCCCCATTGACTTCAATGGGTTAATTTTTTCTGCTAGCAGAAAAAATGGTGCCTTTTGTGAATGGAACCATTTACTGTGGCCTGCTACATACAGCCTTATGGTCAATTCAGGGTGAGTTCACTCGGAGTAACGTGCCGCGTGATGTGTCACGTAGACGCCGCGTGAGCTTTTGCGGGCCGTATACGCTCCCATTGATTTCAATGGGAGCGTGGCTCGTATACGCGGCGCTATTTTGCGGCCGTGATTTTAACTGAAAAAGGATTCTAATTATTGATTCCCTTTAAAAGATTATTTTTTATCAGTTAATAAAGTTAAGTGAATGAACAAAAGAGAGCTCTAAATCAAATCATTATTTAGAGTGAGCACCTTGCCTTCAAAACAGCATCAATTCTTTTAGGTTCTATTGCGCACAGTTTTTGAAGAAACTCAGCAGGGAGGTTGTTCTAAACAGCCTGGAGAACTAATCAAAGTTCTTCCCTGGATATAGGATGGCTCAAATCCTATTTTCTCTTCATGCAAACAGAAAGACTAGATTATGTTGGACAAACCATGGCCAGATTTGGCTTCCGGTACCATCTTTATGCTGATGACACCCAATTATACACATCTTCCCGTGACATCACCCCTGTACTCATACAGAACACCAGTGACTGTCTTTCTGCTGTCTCAAATATCATGTCTTCGCTCTATCTGAAACTAAATCTCTCTAAGACTGAACTACTACTGTTTCCACCATCTAATAGATCTGTCCCTGATATATCCATTGTAGTCTCAGGCCTTACTATAACTCTTAGGTAGCTTGCCGGCTTCCTTGGGGTTATGTTTGATTCAGGCCTTTCCTTCACCCCTCATATTGAATCACTCGCACGCTCATGTCACCTCCACCTCAAAAACTTTTCCAGAATACGCCCTTCCTTTACCAGAGATACATTAAAGACACTTATTGTCTCTCTGATTCATTCCCGTCTCGATTACTGTAACTCCTTAATAATCGGTCTTCCCCTTACTAAACTATCCCCTCCACAATCTATTCTATTCTAATCTATCTATTCTATCTACAACCTGCAGTAGTAGTGACCCCTTCCCATCGCACCTTCTCCAATGTCTGTCGCCTGCTGTCATGACTTACCTTACTAAAATATTTAACCTCTCTCTCTCTTCTGGAATATTCCCATCCACCTTCAAGCATTCTGTTATAACCCCGCTATTGAAAAAACCCTCCTTGGACCTGTCTTGTGCTGCTAACTATCGACCCGTCTCTAACCTCCCCTTCATCTCTAAAATCTTGGAACGCCTGGTCTATTCTCGTTTAATCCACTATCTCTCTCCTAACTCTCTGCTTGACCCCTTACAATCTGGTTTCCGCGCTGTGCACTCTACTGAAGCGGCCCTCACAAAAGTCTCCAATGATCTCCTAATGGCTAAATCTAATGGTGACTTCTCTCTTCTTATTCTTCTGGACCTCTCTGCAGCTTTTGACACTGTTGACCATCAGCTCCTCCTCACTATGCTTCGCTCAGTCGGCCTCAAGGACACTGCGCTCTCCTGGTTCTCCTCTTATCTCTCAGACCGCATTTTCAGTGTATTATTTGCAGGCTCTGTTTCTTCCCATCTTTCCCTTGCTGTTGGGGTTCCTCCGGGCTCGGTCCTAGGCCCCCTGCTCTTCTCTCTCTACACTGCCCCCATTGGACAAACCATCACCAGATTTGGCTTCCGGTACCATCTTTATGCTGATGACACCCAATTATACAAATCTTCCCGTGACATCACCCCTGCACTAATACAGAACACCTGCAACTGTCTTTCTGCTGACTTAAATATCATGTCTTTGCTCTATCTGAAACTAAATCTCTCTAAGACTGAACTACTACTGTTTCCACCATCTAATAGATCTGTCCCTGATATATCCATTGTAGTCTCAGGCCTTACTATAACTCCTAGGCAGCATGACCTTTCCTTCACTCTCCACAATGAATCACTTGTTCTCTCATGTCACCTCCACCTCAAAAACATCTCCAGAATACGCCCTTTCCTTACCAGAGATACACTAAAGACACTTCAAAAATGAAGAACAACAACAGCTCTTCTCAGAGCTATACACTGCAGGGACAGGAGTTCAGCTTTCCACAGACGGTGGAAAACAGGGATACAGAACAGTTACTTGTTTCTATATATGTGCAAACCAGCTTTTATTAGGGGTGTCCCCCCACAAAATAGCAGGAATCCACAGCAGTTACTTCTTGCTATATATGTGAAAACCAGCGTTTCTCAGGGATGTCCCCCCAAAAAATAGCAGGAATACACAACAGTTACTTCTTGCTATATACGTTAAAACCAGCTTTTATTAGGGGTCCCCCCCCAAAAAAAAAAAGCAGGAATCTACGGCAGTTACTTCTTGCTATATACGTGAAAACCAGCTTTTCTCAGGGGTGTCACCCCCCCAAAAAAAAAAATAGCAGGAATCCACAGCAGTTACTTCTTGCTAGATACGTAAAAAACAGCTTTTCTCAGGGGTGTCCCCCGAAAAAATAGCAGGAATCCACAACAGTTACTTCTTGCTATAAACGTGAAAACAAGCTTTTCTCAGGGGTGTCTCCCCCCAAAAAATTTCAGGAATCCACAGCAGTTAATTCTTGCTATATACGTTCCAACCAGCTTTTCTCATGGGGGGCCAGCCAAAATAATAGCAGGAATCCACAGCAATTACTTCTTGCTGTATACGTTAAAACCCGTTTTTATTAGGGGTATCCCCCCAAAAAATAGCAGGAATCCACAGCAGTTACTTCTTGCTATATACGTGAAAAACAGCTTTTCTCAGGGGTGTCCCCCTCAAAAAATAGCAGGAATCCACAGCAGTTACTTCTTGCTATATACGCGAAAAACAGCTTTTCTCCTGAGAAAAGCTGTTTTTCACATATATAGCAACGTATGTCCCCCGAAAAAATAGCAGGAATCCACAGCAGTTACTTCTTGCTATAAACGTTCCAACCAGCTTTTCTCAGGGGTGTCCAGCCAAAATAATAGCAGGAATCCACAGTAGTTACTTCTTGCGATATACGTTCAAACCAGCTTTTCTAAGGGGTGTACCCCCAAAAAAATAGCATGAATCCACAGCAGTTACTTCTTGCTATATATGTGAAAAACAGCTATTCTCAGGGGTGTCCCACCACAAAAATAGCAGAAATCCACAGCAGTTACTTCTTGCTATATACGTAAAAATCAGCTTTTCTCAGGGGTGTCCCCCCCCCAAAAAAATAGCAGGAATCCACAGCAGTTACTTCTTGCTATATAGGTGAAAAACAGCTTTTCTCAGGGGTATTCCCCCCAAAAATAGCAGGAATCCACAGCAGTTACTTCTTGCTATATACATGAAAAACAACTTTTATTAGCGGTGTTCCCCCACAAGATAGCAGGAATCAACAGCAGTTACTTCTTACTATATACGTGAAAACCAGCGATTCTCAGGGATGTCCCCCGAAAAAATAGCAGGAATCCACAGCAGTTACTTCTTGCTATATACGTTATAACCAGCTTTTATTAGGGGTGTCCCCCCAAAAAATAGCAGGAATCCACAGTAGTTACTTCTTGCTATATACGTGAAAATCAGCTTTTCTCAGGGGTGTCCCCCCAAAAAGAATAGCAGGAATCCACAGCAGTTACTTCTTGCTATATATGTGAAAACCAGCGTTTCTCAGGGATGTCCCCCCAAAAAATAGCAGGAATACACAGCAGTTACTTCTTGCTATATACATTAAAACCAGCTTTTATTAGGGGTCCCCCCCCAAAAAAAAAAGCAGGAATCTACTGCAGTTACTTCTTGCTATATATGTGAAAAACAGCTTTTCTCAGGGGTGTCCCCCCCAAAAAATAGCAGGAATCCACAACAGTTACTTCTTGCTATAAACGTGAAAACAAGCTTTTCTCAGGGGTGTCTCCCCAAAAAATTTCAGGAATCCACAGCAGCTACTTCTTGCTATATACGTTCCAACCAGCTTTTCTCATGGGGGGCCAGCCAAAATAATAGCAGGAATCCACAGCAATTACTTCTTGCTGTATACGTTAAAACCCGTTTTTATTAGGGGTGTCCCCCAAAAAAATAGCAGGAATCCACAGCAGTTACTTCTTGCTATATACGTGAAAACCAGCTTTTTCTCAGGGGTGTCACCCTCAAAAAATAGCAGGAATCCACAGCAGTTACTTCTTGCTATATACGCGAAAAACAGCTTTTCTCCTGAGAAAAGCTGTTTTTCACGTATATAGCAATGTATGTCCCCCGAAAAAATAGCAGGAATCCACAGCAGTTACTTCTTGCTATAAACGTGAAAACCAGCTTTTTCTCAGGGGTGTCCCCCTCAAAAAATAGCAGGAATCCACAGCAGTTACTTCTTGCTATATACGCGAAAAACAGCTTTTCTCCTGAGAAAAGCTGTTTTTCACGTATATAGCAATGTATGTCCCCCGAAAAAATAGCAGGAATCCACAGCAGTTACTTCTTGCTATAAACGTGAAAACAAACTTTTCTCAGGGGTGTCCCCACACAAAATAGCAGGAATCCACAGTAGTTACTTCTTGCGATATACGTTCAAACCAGCTTTTCTAAGGGGTGTACCCCCAAAAAAATAGCATGAATCCACAGCAGTTACTTCTTGCTATATTGAAAAACAGCTTTTCTCAGGGGTGTCCCACCACAAAAATAGGAGAAATCCACAGCAGTTACTTCTTGCTATATACATGAAAAACAACTTTTATTAGGGGTGTTCCCCCACAAGATAGCAGGAATCAACAGCAGTTACTTCTTACTATATACGTGAAAACCAGCGTTTCTCAGGGATGTCCCCCGAAAAAATAGCAGGAATCCACAGCAGTTACTTCTTGCTATATACGTGAAAATCAGCTTTTCTCAGGGGTGTCCCCCCAAAAAGAATAGCAGGAATCCACAGCAGTTACTTCTTGCTAGATACGTAAAAAACAGCTTTTCTCAGGGTTGTCCCCCGAAAAAATAGCAGGAATCCACAGCAGTTACTTCTTGCTATATATGTTTCAGCAAGCTTTTCTCAGGGGTGCCCCCACCAAAAAATTTCAGGAATCCACAGCAGTTACTTCTTGCTATATAGGTTCCAATCAGCTTTCTCAGGGGTGTCCATCCAAAATAATAGCAGGAATCCACAGCAGTTACTTCTTGCTATATATGTGAAAAACAGCTTTTCTCAGGGGTGTCCCCCCAAAAAAATAGCAGGAATCCACAACAGTTACTTCTTGCTATAAACGTGAAAACAAGCTTTTCTCAGGGGTGTCTCCCCAAAACATTTCAGGAATCCACAGCAGCTACTTCTTGCTATATACGTTCCAACCAGCTTTTATCATGGGGGGCCAGCCAAAATAATAGCAGGAATCCACAGCAATTACTTCTTGCTGTATACGTTAAAACCCGTTTTTATTAGGGGTGTCCCCCCAAAAAATAGCAGGAATCCACAGCAGTTACTTCTTGCTATATACGTGAAAACCAGCTTTTTCTCAGGGGTGTCCCCCTCAAAAAATAGCAGGAATCCACAGCAGTTACTTCTTGCTATATATGCGAAAAACAGCTTTTCTCCTGAGAAAAGCTGTTTTTCACGTATATAGCAATGTATGTCCCCTGAAAAAATAGCAGTAATCCACAGCAGTTACTTCTTGCTATAAACGTGAAAAACAGCTTTTCTCAGCGGTGTCCCCGAAAAAATAGCAGGAATCCACAGCAGTTACTTCTTACTATAAATGTGAAAACAAGCTTTTCTCAGGGGTGTCTCCCCCAAAAATAACAAAAAATCCACAGCAGTTACTTCTTGCTATATATGTTTCAGCCAGCTTTTCTCAGGGGTGCTCCCGCCAAAAAATTTCAGGAATCCACAGCAGTTACTTCTTGCTATTTATGTTTCAACCAGCTTTCTCAGGGGTGTCCATCCAAAATAATAGCAGGAATCCACAGCAGTTACTTTTTCCTATATACGTGAAAAACAGCTTTTCTCAGCGGTGTCCCCCAAAAAAATAGCAGGAATCCACAGCAGTTACTTCTTGCTATATATGTTAAAACCCCTTTTGTATTAGGGTTGTCCCCCAAAAAAATAGCAGGAATCCACAGAAGTTACTTCTTGCTATTTAAGTGAAAAACAGCTTTTCTCCTTGGTGTCCCCCAAAAAAATAGCAGGAATCCAAAGCAGTTACTTCTTGCTATATACGTGAAAAACAGCTTTTCTCAGGGGTGTCCCACCAAAAAAATAGCAGGAATCCACAACAATTACTTCTTGCTATATATGTTAAAACCAGCTTTTATTAGGGGTGTCCCTGCAAATATAGCAGGAATCCACAGAAGTTACTTCTTCCTATATACGTCCCCCCCAAAAAAAAAAAAAAAAATAGCAGAAATCCACAGCAGTTACTTCTTGCTTCGTGAAAACCAGCTTTTCTCAGGGGTGTCCCCACAAAAAATAGCAGGAATCCACAGCAGCTACTTCTTGCTATATATGTGAAAAACAGTTTTTCTCAGGGGTGTCCCCCCCCAAAAAAAAAAAATAGCAAGACTGTAAAATTCACATGTAAAATGTACTTAGCCATTGAGTTCAATGGCATGTTCGTATAACGCGCATCTTTTTGCGCGCGTCTTTTTGCACGCGCGTCTACGCGTGCGCAAAATGACGCGCGTTATACGAACATGCCATTGAACTCAATAGCTAACTACATTCTACACGTGTATTTTTACACGTGTAAAATGTACAGAATACACGGAGCGCAAACTCCGTGTGAAGAGGCCCTAACACTCTGCCGCTGCAAGGCTCCAGTCAAAGAAAGAGCCTAACACTCTGCTGCTGAAAGGCTCCACTCACAGAAAGGGCCAAACAATCTGCCGGTGCAAGGCTCCACTCAAAGAAAGGACCTAACACTCTGCTGCTGCAAGGTTCCACTCACAGAAAGGGCCTAATACTCTGCCGGTGCAAGGCTCCACTCAAAGAAAGATGCAAAACTCTAATTATCCTGGTGGAACTTGTTCAGTAATGACGCCAGCTCAGCATAAGGATCTTCTACGTTAGGTTGTCCCTAGAGATGAGCGAACAGTGTTCTATCGAACTCATGTTCGATCGGATATTAGGCTGTTCGGCATGTTCGAATCGAATCGAACACCGCGTGGTAAAGTGCGCCATTACTCGATTCTCCTCCCACCTTCCCTGGTGCCTTTTTTGCTCCAATAACATCGCAGGGTAGGTGGGACAGGAACTACGACACCGGTGACGTTGAAAAAAGTAGGAAAAACGGCTGCCGAAAACATGTGACCTCTGATTTAAAAGAACAGCGCCGCCCAGGTTCGCGTCATTCTGAGCTTGCAATTCACTGAGAACGGAGGCTTCAGTCCATTTAGCTAGGGCTTACATTCTGGGTAGGCAGGGACAGGCTAGGATAGAAAGAAGACAACCAACAGCTCTTGTAAGAGCTAAATTCCAGGGAGAAGCTTGTCAGTGTAACGTGGCACTGACGGGCTCAATCGCCGCAACCCAGCTTTCCCCGGATCCTGAATGGAATACACTGACAGTGTATTCCCGTATACCCTATATATACCCCCGATCCCCGTTCCAACGGTGTGCCCCCCCACCTTCACCCCAGAAATACCCTGCAAGTCCCCTAGCAATAGAATTGGGGCTATATACACCCACTATTTTTCCTACTGCCATATAGTGCCATTGTCTGACTGGGAATTCAAAGAATATATTAGGGTTACAAATACCTTCAAGTCCTGAAACTGATATATAGTGCCAGTTTCTGACTGGGAATTCAAAGAATATATTGGGGTTACAAATACCCTCATTTCTTGCTACTGCCATATAGTGCCAGTTTCTGACTGGGAATTCAAAGAATATATTGGGGTTACAAATACCTTCAAGTCCAGCTACTGCCATATACTGCCAGTTTCTGACTGGGAATTTAAAGAATATATTGGGGTTACAAATATCTTCAAGTCCTGCCACTGACATATAGTGCCAGTTTCTGACTGGGAATTCAAAGAATATATTGGGGTTACAAATACCCTCATTTCTTGCTACTGCCATATAGTGCCAGTTTCTGACTGGGAATTCAAAGAATATATTGGGGTTACAAATACCTTCAAGTCCTGCTACTGCCATATAGTGCCAGTTTCTGACTGGGAATTCAAAGAATATATTGGAGTTACAAATACCCTCATTTCTTGCTACTGCCATATAGTGCCAGTTTCTGACTGGGAATTCAAAGAATATTTTGGGGTTACAAATACCTTCAAGTCCTGCCACTGACATATAGTGCCAGTTTCTGACTGGGAATTCAAAGAATATATTGGGGTTACAAATACCCTAATTTCTTGCTACTGCCATATAGTGCCAGTTTCTGACTGGGAATTCAAAGAATATATTGGGGTTACAAATACCTTCAAGTCCTGCCACTGACATATAGTGCCAGTTTCTGACTGGGAATTCAAAGAATATTTTGGGGTTACAAATACCCTCATTTCTTGCTACTGCCATATAGTGCCAGTTTCTGACTGGGAATTCAAAGAATATATTGGGGTTACAAATACCTTCAAGTCCTGCCACTGACATATAGTGCCAGTTTCTGACTGGGAATTCAAAGAATATATTGGGGTTACAAATACCCTCATTTCTTGCTACTGCCATATAGTGCCAGTTTCTGACTGAGAATTCAAAGAATATATTGGGGTTACAAATACCCTCATTTCTTGCTACTGCCATATAGTGCCAGTTTCTGACTGGGAATTCAAAGAATATATTGGGGTTACAAATACCTTCAAGTCCTGCCACTGACATATAGTGCCATTGTCTGACTGGGAATTCCAAGAATATATTGGGGTTACAAATACCTTCAAGTCCTGCCACTGACATATAGTGCCAGTTTCTGACTGGGAATTCAAAGAATATATTGGGGTTACAAATACCCTCATTTCTTTCTACTGCCATATAGTGCCAGTTTCTGACTGGGAATTCAAAGAATATATTGGGGTTACAAATACCCTCATTTCTTGCTACTGCCATATAGTGCCATTGTCTGACTGGGAATTCAAAGAATATATTGGGGTTACAAATACCCTCATTTCTTGCTACTGACATATAGTGCCAGTTTCTGACTGGGATTTCAAAGAATATATTGGGGTTACAAATACCTTCAAGTCCTGCCACTGACATATAGTGCCAGTTTCTGACTGGGAATTCAAAGAATATATTGGGGTTGCAAATACCCTCATTTCTTGCTACTGCCATATAGTGCCAGTTTCTGACTGGGAATTCAAAGAATATATTGGGGTTACAAATACCTTCAAGTCCTGCCACTGCCATATAGTGCCAGTTTCTGACTGGGAATTCAAAGAATATAATGGGGTTACAAATACCTTCAAGTCCTGCCACTGACATATATTGCCATTGTCTGACTAGGAATTCCAAGAATATATTGGGGTTACAAATACCTTCAAGTCCTGCCACTGACATATAGTGCCAGTTTCTGACTGGGAATTCAAAGAATATATTGGGGTTACAAATAGCTTCAAGTCCTGCCACTGACATATAGTGCCAGTTTCTGACTGGGAATTCATAGAATATATTGGGGTTACAAATACCCTCATTTCTTGCTACTGCCATATAGTGCCAGTTTCTGACTGAGAATTCAAAGAATATATTGGGGTTACAAATACCCTAATTTCTTGCTACTGCCATATAGTGCCAGTTTCTGACTGGGAATTCAAAGAATATATTGGGGTTACAAATACCTTCAAGTCCTGCCACTGACATATAGTGCCATTGTCTGACTGGGAATTCCAAGAATATATTGGGGTTACAAATACCTTCAAGTCCTGCCACTGACATATAGTGCCAGTTTCTGACTGGGAATTCAAAGAATATATTGGGGTTACAAATACCCTCATTTCTTGCTACTGCCATATAGTGCCAGTTTCTGACTGGGAATTCAAAGAATATATTAGGGTTACAAAAACCCTAATTTCTTGCTACTGCCATATAGTGCCAGTTTCTGACTGGGAATTCAAAGTATATATTGGGGTTACAAATACCTTCAAGTCCTGCCATTGACATATAGTGCCAGTTTCTGACTGGGAATTCAAAGAATATATTGGGGTTACAAATACCTCCAAGTCCTGCCACTGACATATAGTGCCATTGTCTGACTAGGAATTCCAAGAATATATTGGGGTTACAAATACCTTCAAGTCCTGCCACTGACATATAGTGCCAGTTTCTGACTGGGAATTCAAAGAATATTTTGGGGTTACAAATACCCTCATTTCTTGCTACTGCCATATAGTGCCAGTTTCTGACTGGGAATTCAAAGAATATATTGGGGTTACAAATACCTTCAAGTCCTGCCACTGACATATAGTGCCAGTTTCTGACTGGGAATTCATAGAATATATTGGGGTTACAAATACCCTCATTTCTTGCTACTGCCATATAGTGCCAGTTTCTGACTGAGAATTCAAAGAATATATTGGGGTTACAAATACCCTAATTTCTTGCTACTGCCATATAGTGCCAGTTTCTGACTGGGAATTCAAAGAATATATTGGGGTTACAAATACCTTCAAGTCCTGCCACTGACATATAGTGCCATTGTCTGACTGGGAATTCCAAGAATATGTTGGGGTTACAAATACCTTCAAGTCCTGCCACTGACATATAGTGCCAGTTTCTGACTGGGAATTCAAAGAATATATTGGGGTTACAAATACCCTCATTTCTTTCTACTGCCATATAGTGCCAGTTTCTGACTGGGAATTCAAAGAATATATTGGGGTTACAAATACCCTCATTTCTTTCTACTGCCATATAGTGCCATTGTCTGACTGGGAATTCAAAGAATATATTGGGGTTACAAATACCTTCAAGTCCTGCTACTGCCATATAGTGCCAGTTTCTGACTGGGAATTCAAAGAATATATTGGGGTTACAAAAACCCTAATTTCTTGCTACTGCCATATAGTGCCAGTTTCTGACTGGGAATTCAAAGTATATATTGGGGTTACAAATACCTTCAAGTCCTGCCATTGACATATAGTGCCAGTTTCTGACTGGGAATTCAAAGAATATATTGGGGTTACAAATACCCTCATTTCTTGCTACTGCCATATAGTGCCAGTTTCTGACTGGGAATTCAAAGAATATATTGGGGTTACAAATACCCTAATTTCTTGCTACTCCCATACATTGCCAGTTTCTGACTGGGAATTCAAAGAATATATTGGGGTTACAAATACCCTCATTTCTTGCTATTGCCATATAGTGCCAGTTTCTGACTGGGAATTCAAAGAATATATTGGGGTTACAAATACCCTCATTTCTTGCTACTGCCATATAGTGCCAGTTTCTGACTGGGAATTCAAAGAATATATTGGGGTTACAAATACCCTCATTTCTTGCTACTGCCATATAGTGCCAGTTTCTGACTGGGAATTCAAAATGCGCAAGGCTCCCAGAAAGGGACGTGAACGAGGCCGTGGGCGAGGTCGGGGGAATGGTTCTGGGGAGCAAGGTATCAGTGAAGCCACAGGGCATCCCGTGCCTACTCCTGTGGGGCAGCAAGCATTGCGCCGCTCCACAGTGCCAGGGTTGCTTGCCACATTAACTAAACTGCAGGGTACAAACCTTAGTAGGCCCGAGAACAAGGAACAGGTCTTGCAATGGCTGTCGGATAACGCTTACAGCACATTGTCCAGCAGCCAGTCAGGCTCTGCCTCCTCTCCTCCTATTACCCAACAGTCTTGTCCTCCTTCCTCCCAAAATTCCCAAGCTTCACAGAACAATAACCCCAACTGTCCCTGCTCCCCAGAGCTGTTCTCCGCTCCTTTCATTGTCCCTCAACCTGCCCCTCCATTTCGCGATTCCATGGACCTAACAGAGGAGCATCTGTGTCCAGATGCTCAAACACTAGAGTCTCCTCCATCTCCGTTCGATTTGGTGGTGGATGACCAGCAACCCACCCTCATCGACGATGATGTGACGCAGTTGCCGTCAGGGCATCCAGTTGACATGCGCATTGTGCGGGAGGAGGAGATGAGACAGGAGTTGGAAGAGGAAGTGGTGGATGATGAGGACACTGACCCGACCTGGACAGGGGGGATGTCAAGCGGGGAAAGTAGTGTGGATGTTGAGGCAGGTGCAGCACCAAAAAGGGTAGCTAGAGGCAGAGGTCAGCAGCTTAGGTGAAGCCAGGCCACACCCTGAATTTCCCAAGATGTTCCAGTTCGTACCCAGCCCCGAAAACTCCCACCTCGAGGGCACGTTTCTCGAAGGTGTGGAGTTTTTTCAAGGAATGCGCCGAGGACAGATATAGTGTTGTCTGCACAATTTGCCTCTCAAAATTGATTAGGGGCTCTGAGAAGAGCAACCTGTCCACCACTTCAATGCGCCGTCATTTGGAATCCAAGCACTGGAATCAGTGGCAGGCAGCAACGGCAGGACAAAGGCCGCCTGCCGTTCACGCCACTTCTTCTGCCTCTGCCACTGCCACTGCTGACTGTGCTGGCGATGCACTCCAGAGGACGAGCCAGGACACCACTTCATCTGCCTCCGCCACTTTGTTGACTTCTTCCTCATCCTCCCCTGTTCCTGTCTTATCTCCTTCTCCTGCACCATCAAAGGCACCATCAGGGGTTACAAATACCTTCAAGTCCTGCTACTGCCATATAGTGCCAGTTTCTGACTGGGAATTCAAAGAATATATTGGGGTTACAAAAACCCTAATTTCTTGCTACTGCCATATAGTGCCAGTTTCTGACTGGGAATTCAAAGTATATATTGGGGTTACAAATACCTTCAAGTCCTGCCATTGACATATAGTGCCAGTTTCTGACTGGGAATTCAAAGAATATATTGGGGTTACAAATACCTTCAAGTCCTGCCACTGACATATAGTGCCATTGTCTGACTAGGAATTCCAAGAATATATTGGGGTTACAAATACCTTCAAGTCCTGCCACTGACATATAGTGCCAGTTTCTGTCTGGGAATTCAAAGAATATTTTGGGGTTACAAATACCCTCATTTCTTGCTACTGCCATATAGTGCCAGTTTCTGACTGGGAATTCAAAGAATATATTGGGGTTACAAATACCTTCAAGTCCTGCCACTGACATATAGTGCCAGTTTCTGACTGGGAATTCATAGAATATATTGGGGTTACAAATACCCTCATTTCTTGCTACTGCCATATAGTGCCAGTTTCTGACTGAGAATTCAAAGAATATATTGGGGTTACAAATACCCTAATTTCTTGCTACTGCCATATAGTGCCAGTTTCTGACTGGGAATTCAAAGAATATATTGGGGTTACAAATACCTTCAAGTCCTGCCACTGACATATAGTGCCATTGTCTGACTGGGAATTCCAAGAATATATTGGGGTTACAAATACCTTCAAGTCCTGCCACTGACATATAGTGCCAGTTTCTGACTGGGAATTCAAAGAATATATTGGGGTTACAAATACCCTCATTTCTTTCTACTGCCATATAGTGCCAGTTTCTGACTGGGAATTCAAAGAATATATTGGGGTTACAAATACCCTCATTTCTTGCTACTGCCATATAGTGCCATTGTCTGACTGGGAATTCAAAGAATATATTGGGGTTACATATACCTTCAAGTCCTGCTACTGCCATATAGTGCCAGTTTCTGACTGGGAATTCAAAGAATATATTGGGGTTACAAAAACCCTAATTTCTTGCTACTGCCATATAGTGCCAGTTTCTGACTGGGAATTGAAAGTATATATTGGGGTTACAAATACCTTCAAGTCCTGCCATTGACATATAGTGCCAGTTTCTGACTGGGAATTCAAAGAATATATTGGGGTTACAAATACCCTCATTTCTTGCTACTGCCATATAGTGCCAGTTTCTGACTGGGAATTCAAAGAATATATTGGGGTTACAAATACCCTAATTTCTTGCTACTCCCATACATTGCCAGTTTCTGACTGGGAATTCAAAGAATATATTGGGGTTACAAATACCCTCATTTCTTGCTATTGCCATATAGTGCCAGTTTCTGACTGGGAATTCAAAGAATATATTGGGGTTACAAATACCCTCATTTCTTGCTACTGCCATATAGTGCCAGTTTCTGACTGGGAATTCAAAGAATATATTGGGGTTACAAATACCCTCATTTCTTGCTACTGCCATATAGTGCCAGTTTCTGACTGGGAATTCAAAATGCGCAATGCTCCCAGAAAGGGACGTGGACGAGGCCGTGGGCGAGGTCTGGGGAATGGTTCTGGGGAGCAAGGTATCAGTGAAGCCACAGGGCATCCCGTGCCTACTCCTGTGGGGCAGCAAGCATTGCGCCGCTCCACAGTGCCAGGGTTGCTTGCCACATTAACTAAACTGCAGGGTACAAACCTTAGTAGGCCCGAGAACCAGGAACAGGTCTTGCAATGGCTGTCGGATAACGCTTACAGCACATTGTCCAGCAGCCAGTCAGGCTCTGCCTCCTCTCCTCCTATTACCCAACAGTCTTGTCCTCCTTCCTCCCAAAATTCCCAAGCTTCACAGAACAATAACCCCAACTGTCCCTGCTCCCCAGAGCTGTTCTCCGCTCCTTTCATTGTCCCTCAACCTGCCCCTCCATTTCGCGATTCCATGGACCTAACAGAGGAGCATCTGTGTCCAGATGCTCAAACACTAGAGTCTCCTCCATCTCCGTTCGATTTGGTGGTGGATGACCAGCAACCCACCCTCATCGACGACGATGTGACGCAGTTGCCGTCAGGGCATCCAGTTGACATGCGCATTGTGCGGGAGGAGGAGATGAGACAGGAGTTGGAAGAGGAAGTGGTGGATGATGAGGACACTGACCCGACCTGGACAGGGGGGATGTCAAGCGGGGAAAGTAGTGTGGATGTTGAGGCAGGTGCAGCACCAAAAAGGGTAGCTAGAGGCAGAGGCAGAGGTCAGCAGCTTAGGTGAAGCCAGGCCACACCCTGAATTTCCCAAGATGTTCCAGTTCGTACCCAGCCCCGAAAACTCCCACCTCGAGGGCACGTTTCTCGAAGGTGTGGAGTTTTTTCAAGGAATGCGCCGAGGACAGATATACACTCACCGGCCACTTTATTAGGTACACCATGCTAGTAACGGGTTGGACCCCCTTTTGCCTTCAGAACTGCCTCAATTCTTCGTGGCATAGATTCAACAAGGTGCTGGAAGCATTCCTCAGAGATTTTGGTCCATATTGACATGATGGCATCACACAGTTGCCGCAGATTTGTCGGCTGCACATCCATGATGCGAATCTCCCGTTCCACCACATCCCAAAGATGCTCTATTGGATTGAGATCTGGTGACTGTGGAGGCCATTGGAGTACAGTGAACTCATTGTCATGTTCAAGAAACCAGTCTGAGATGATTCCAGCTTTATGACATGGCGCATTATCCTGCTGAAAGTAGCCATCAGATGTTGGGTACATTGTGGTCATAAAGGGATGGACATGGTCAGCAACAATACTCAGGTAGGCTTTGGCGTTGCAACGATGCTCAATTGGTACCAAGGGGCCCAAAGAGTGCCAAGAAAATATTCCCCACACCATGACACCACCACCACCAGCCTGAACCGTTGATACAAGGCAGGATGGATCCATGCTTTCATGTTGTTGATGCCAAATTCTGACCCTACCATCCGAATGTCGCAGCAGAAATCGAGACTCATCAGACCAGGCAACGTTTTTCCAATCTTCAATTGTCCAATTTCGATGAGCTTGTGCAAATTGTAGCCTCAGTTTCCTGTTCTTAGCTGAAAGGAGTGGCACCCGGTGTGGTCTTCTGCTGCTGTAGCCCATTTGCCTCAAAGTTCGAAGTACTGTGCATTCAGAGATGCTCTTCTGGCTACCTTGGTTGTAACGGGTGGCTATTTGAGTCACTGTTGCCTTTCTATCAGCTCGAACCAGTCTGGCCATTCTCCTCTGACCTCTGGCATCAACAACGCATTTCCGCCCACAGAACTGCCGCTCACTGGATGTTTTTTCTTTTTTGGACCATTCTCTGTAAACCCTAGAGATGGGTGTGCGTGAAAATCCCAGTAGATCAGCAGTTTCTGAAATACTCAGACCAGCCCTTCTGGCACCAACAAGCATGCCACGTTCAAAGGCCCTCAAATCACCTTTCTTCCCCATACTGATGCTCGGTTTGAACTGCAGGAGATTGTCTTGACCATGTCTACATGCCTAAATGCACTGAGTTGCCGCCATGTGATTGGCTGATTAGAAATTAAGTGTTAACGAGCAGTTGGACAGGTGTACCTAATAAAGTGGCTGGTGAGTGTAGTGTTGTCTGCACAATTTGCCTCTCGAAATTGATTAGGGGCTCTGAGAAGAGCAACCTGTCCACCACTTCAATGCGCCGTCATTTGGAATCCAAGCACTGGAATCAGTGGCAGGCAGCAACGGCAGGACAAAGGCCGCCTGCCGTTCACGCCACTGCCTCTGCCTCTGCCACTGCCACTGCTGACTGTGCTGGCGATGCACTCCAGAGGACGAGCCAGGACACCACTTCATCTGACTCCGCCACTTTGTTGACTTCTTCCTCATCCTCCCCTGTTCCTGTCTTATCTCCTTCTCCTGCACCATCAAAGGCACCATCAGGGGTTACAAATACCTTCAAGTCCTGCTACTGCCATATAGTGCCAGTTTCTGACTGGGAATTCAAAGAATATATTGGGGTTACAAAAACCCTAATTTCTTGCTACTGCCATATAGTGCCAGTTTCTGACTGGGAATTCAAAGTATATATTGGGGTTACAAATACCTTCAAGTCCTGCCATTGACATATAGTGCCAGTTTCTGACTGGGAATTCAAAGAATATATTGGGGTTACAAATACCTTCAAGTCCTGCCACTGACATATAGTGCCATTGTCTGACTAGGAATTCCAAGAATATATTGGGGTTACAAATACCTTCAAGTCCTGCCACTGACATATAGTGCCAGTTTCTGACTGGGAATTCAAAGAATATTTTGGGGTTACAAATACCCTCATTTCTTGCTACTGCCATATAGTGCCAGTTTCTGACTGGGAATTCAAAGAATATATTGGGGTTACAAATACCTTCAAGTCCTGCCACTGACATATAGTGCCAGTTTCTGACTGGGAATTCAAAGAATATTTTGGGGTTACAAATACCCTCATTTCTTGCTACTGCCATATAGTGCCAGTTTCTGACTGGGAATTCAAAGAATATATTGGGGTTACAAATACCTTCAAGTCCTGCCACTGACATATAGTGCCAGTTTCTGACTGGGAATTCATAGAATATATTGGGGTTACAAATACCCTCATTTCTTGCTACTGCCATATAGTGCCAGTTTCTGACTGAGAATTCAAAGAATATATTGGGGTTACAAATACCCTAATTTCTTGCTACTGCCATATAGTGCCAGTTTCTGACTGGGAATTCAAAGAATATATTGGGGTTACAAATACCTTCAAGTCCTGCCACTGACATATAGTGCCATTGTCTGACTGGGAATTCCAAGAATATATTGGGGTTACAAATACCTTCAAGTCCTGCCACTGACATATAGTGCCAGTTTCTGACTGGGAATTCAAAGAATATATTGGGGTTACAAATACCCTCATTTCTTGCTACTGCCATATAGTGCCATTGTCTGACTGGGAATTCAAAGAATATATTGGGGTTACAAATACCTTCAAGTCCTGCTACTGCCATATAGTGCCAGTTTCTGACTGGGAATTCAAAGAATATATTGGGGTTACAAAAACCCTAATTTCTTGCTACTGCCATATAGTGCCAGTTTCTGACTGGGAATTCAAAGTATATATTGGGGTTACAAATACCTTCAAGTCCTGCCATTGACATATAGTGCCAGTTTCTGACTGGGAATTCAAAGAATATATTGGGGTTACAAATACCCTCATTTCTTGATACTGCCATATAGTGCCAGTTTCTGACTGAGAATTCAAAGAATATATTGGGGTTACAAATACCCTAATTTCTTGCTACTGCCATATAGTGCCAGTTTCTGACTGGGAATTCAAAGAATATATTGGGGTTACAAATACCTTCAAGTCCTGCCACTGACATATAGTGCCATTGTCTGACTGGGAATTCCAAGAATATATTGGGGTTACAATTACCTTCAAGTCCTGCCACTGACATATAGTGCCAGTTTCTGACTGGGAATTCAAAGAATATATTGGGGTTACAAATACCCTCATTTCTTTCTACTGCCATATAGTGCCAGTTTCTGACTGGGAATTCAAAGAATATATTGGGGTTACAAATACCCTCATTTCTTGCTACTGCCATATAGTGCCATTGTCTGACTGGGAATTCAAAGAATATATTGGGGTTACAAATACCTTCAAGTCCTGCTACTGCCATATAGTGCCAGTTTCTGACTGGGAATTCAAAGAATATATTGGGGTTACAAAAACCCTAATTTCTTGCTACTGCCATATAGTGCCAGTTTCTGACTGGGAATTCAAAGTATATATTGGGGTTACAAATACCTTCAAGTCCTGCCATTGACATATAGTGCCAGTTTCTGACTGGGAATTCAAAGAATATATTGGGGTTACAAATACCCTCATTTCTTGCTACTGCCATATAGTGCCAGTTTCTGACTGGGAATTCAAAGAATATATTGGGGTTACAAATACCCTAATTTCTTGCTACTCCCATACATTGCCAGTTTCTGACTGGGAATTCAAAGAATATATTGGGGTTACAAATACCCTCATTTCTTGCTATTGCCATATAGTGCCAGTTTCTGACTGGGAATTCAAAGAATATATTGGGGTTACAAATACCCTCATTTCTTGCTACTGCCATATAGTGCCAGTTTCTGACTGGGAATTCAAAGAATATATTGGGGTTACAAATACCCTCATTTCTTGCTACTGCCATATAGTGCCAGTTTCTGACTGGGAATTCAAAATGCGCAAGGCTCCCAGAAAGGGACGTGGACGAGGCCGTGGGCGAGGTCGGGGGAATGGTTCTGGGGAGCAAGGTATCAGTGAAGCCACAGGGCATCCCGTGCCTACTCCTGTGGGGCAGCAAGCATTGCGCCGCTCCACAGTGCCAGGGTTGCTTGCCACATTAACTAAACTGCAGGGTACAAACCTTAGTAGGCCCGAGAACCAGGAACAGGTCTTGCAATGGCTGTCGGATAACGCTTACAGCACATTGTCCAGCAGCCAGTCAGGCTCTGCCTCCTCTCCTCCTATTACCCAACAGTCTTGTCCTCCTTCCTCCCAAAATTCCCAAGCTTCACAGAACAATAACCCCAACTGTCCCTGCTCCCCAGAGCTGTTCTCCGCTCCTTTCATTGTCCCTCAACCTGCCCCTCCATTTCGCGATTCCATGGACCTAACAGAGGAGCATCTGTGTCCAGATGCTCAAACACTAGAGTCTCCTCCATCTCCGTTCGATTTGGTGGTGGATGACCAGCAACCCACCCTCATCGACGATGATGTGACGCAGTTGCCGTCAGGGCATCCAGTTGACATGCGCATTGTGCAGGAGGAGGAGATGAGACAGGAGTTGGAAGAGGAAGTGGTGGATGATGAGGACACTGACCCGACCTGGACAGGGGGGATGTCAAGCGGGGAAAGTAGTGTGGATGTTGAGGCAGGTGCAGCACCAAAAAGGGTAGCTAGAGGCAGATGTCAGCAGCTTAGGTGAAGCCAGGCCACACCCTGAATTTCCCAAGATGTTCCAGTTCGTACCCAGCCCCGAAAACTCCCACCTCGAGGGCACGTTTCTCGAAGGTGTGGAGTTTTTTCAAGGAATGCGCCGAGGACAGATATAGTGTTGTCTGCACAATTTGCCTCTCGAAATTGATTAGGGGCTCTGAGAAGAGCAACCTGTCCACCACTTCAATGCGCCGTCATTTGGAATCCAAGCACTGGAATCAGTGGCAGGCAGCAACGGCAGGACAAAGGCCGCCTGCCGTTCACGCCACTGCCTCTGCCTCTGCCACTGCCACTGCTGACTGTGCTGGCGATGCACTCCAGAGGACGAGCCAGGACACCACTTCATCTGCCTCCGCCACTTTGTTGACTTCTTCCTCATCCTCCCCTGTTCCTGTCTTATCTCCTTCTCCTGCACCATCAAAGGCACCATCAGGGGTTACAAATACCTTCAAGTCCTGCTACTGCCATATAGTGCCAGTTTCTGACTGGGAATTCAAAGAATATATTGGGGTTACAAAAACCCTAATTTCTTGCTACTGCCATATAGTGCCAGTTTCTGACTGGGAATTCAAAGTATATATTGGGGTTACAAATACCTTCAAGTCCTGCCATTGACATATAGTGCCAGTTTCTGACTGGGAATTCAAAGAATATATTGGGGTTACAAATACCTTCAAGTCCTGCCACTGACATATAGTGCCATTGTCTGACTAGGAATTCCAAGAATATATTGGGGTTACAAATACCTTCAAGTCCTGCCACTGACATATAGTGCCAGTTTCTGACTGGGAATTCAAAGAATATTTTGGGGTTACAAATACCCTCATTTCTTGCTACTGCCATATAGTGCCAGTTTCTGACTGGGAATTCAAAGAATATATTGGGGTTACAAATACCTTCAAGTCCTGCCACTGACATATAGTGCCAGTTTCTGACTGGGAATTCATAGAATATATTGGGGTTACAAATACCCTCATTTCTTGCTACTGCCATATAGTGCCAGTTTCTGACTGAGAATTCAAAGAATATATTGGGGTTACAAATACCCTAATTTCTTGCTACTGCCATATAGTGCCAGTTTCTGACTGGGAATTCAAAGAATATATTGGGGTTACAAATACCTTCAAGTCCTGCCACTGACATATAGTGCCATTGTCTGACTGGGAATTCCAAGAATATATTGGGGTTACAAATACCTTCAAGTCCTGCCACTGACATATAGTGCCAGTTTCTGACTGGGAATTCAAAGAATATATTGGGGTTACAAATACCCTCATTTCTTTCTACTGCCATATAGTGCCAGTTTCTGTCTGGGAATTCAAAGAATATATTGGGGTTACAAATACCCTCATTTCTTGCTACTGCCATATAGTGCCATTGTCTGACTGGGAATTCAAAGAATATATTGGGGTTACAAATACCTTCAAGTCCTGCTACTGCCATATAGTGCCAGTTTCTGACTGGAAATTCAAAGAATATATTGGGGTTACAAAAACCCTAATTTCTTGCTACTGCCATATAGTGCCAGTTTCTGACTGGGAATTCAAAGTATATATTGGGGTTACAAATACCTTCAAGTCCTGCCATTGACATATAGTGCCAGTTTCTGACTGGGAATTCAAAGAATATATTGGGGTTACAAATACCCTAATTTCTTGCTACTCCCATACATTGCCAGTTTCTGACTGGGAATTCAAAGAATATATTGGGGTTACAAATACCCTCATTTCTTGCTATTGCCATATAGTGCCAGTTTCTGACTGGGAATTCAAAGAATATATTGGGGTTACAAATACCCTCATTTCTTGCTACTGCCATATAGTGCCAGTTTCTGACTGGGAATTCAAAGAATATATTGGGGTTACAAATACCCTCATTTCTTGCTACTGCCATATAGTGCCAGTTTTTGACTGGGAATTCAAAATGCGCAAGGCTCCCAGAAAGGGACGTGGACGAGGCCGTGGGCGAGGTCGGGGGAATGGTTCTGGGGAGCAAGGTATCAGTGAAGCCTCAGGGCATCCCGTGCCTACTCCTGTGGGGCTGCAAGCATTGCGCCGCTCCACAGTGCCAGGGTTGCTTGCCACATTAACTAAACTGCAGGGTACAAACCTTAGTAGGCCCGAGAACCAGGAACAGGTCTTGCAATGGCTGTCGGATAACGCTTACAGCACATTGTCCAGCAGCCAGTCAGGCTCTGCCTCCTCTCCTCCTATTACCCAACAGTCTTGTCCTCCTTCCTCCCAAAATTCCCAAGCTTCACAGAACAATAACCCCAACTGTCCCTGCTCCCCAGAGCTGTTCTCCGCTCCTTTCATTGTCCCTCAACCTGCCCCTCCATTTCGCGATTCCATGGACCTAACAGAGGAGCATCTGTGTCCAGATGCTCAAACACTAGAGTCTCCTCCATCTCCGTTCGATTTGGTGGTGGATGACCAGCAACCCACCCTCATCGACGACGATGTGACGCAGTTGCCGTCAGGGCATCCAGTTGACATGCGCATTGTGCGGGAGGAGGAGATGAGACAGGAGTTGGAAGAGGAAGTGGTGGATGATGAGGACACTGACCCGACCTGGACAGGGGAAATGTCAAGCGGGGAAAGTAGTGTGGATGTTGAGGCAGGTGCAGCACCAAAAAGGGTAGCTAGAGGCAGAGGCAGAGGTCAGCAGCTTAGGTGAAGCCAGGCCACACCCTGAATTTCCCAAGATGTTCCAGTTCGTACCCAGCCCCGAAAACTCCCACCTCGAGGGCACGTTTCTCGAAGGTGTGGAGTTTTTTCAAGGAATGCGCCGAGGACAGATATACACTCACCGGCCACTTTATTAGGTACACCATGCTAGTAACGGGTTGGACCCCCTTTTGCCTTCAGAACTGCCTCAATTCTTCGTGGCATAGATTCAACAAGGTGCTGGAAGCATTCCTCAGAGATTTTGGTCCATATTGACATGATGGCATCACACAGTTGCCGCAGATTTGTCGGCTGCACATCCATGATGCGAATCTCCCGTTCCACCACATCCCAAAGATGCTCTATTGGATTGAGATCTGGTGACTGTGGAGGCCATTGGAGTACAGTGAACTCATTGTCATGTTCAAGAAACCAGTCTGAGATGATTCCAGCTTTATGACATGGCGCATTATCCTGCTGAAAGTAGCCATCAGATGTTGGGTACATTGTGGTCATAAAGGGATGGACATGGTCAGCAACAATACTCAGGTAGGCTTTGGCGTTGCAACGATGCTCAATTGGTACCAAGGGGCCCAAAGAGTGCCAAGAAAATATTCCCCACACCATGACACCACCACCACCAGCCTGAACCGTTGATACAAGGCAGGATGGATCCATGCTTTCATGTTGTTGATGCCAAATTCTGACCCTACCATCCGAATGTCGCAGCAGAAATCGAGACTCATCAGACCAGGCAACGTTTTTCCAATCTTCAATTGTCCAATTTCGATGAGCTTGTGCAAATTGTAGCCTCAGTTTCCTGTTCTTAGCTGAAAGGAGTGGCACCCGGTGTGGTCTTCTGCTGCTGTAGCCCATTTGCCTCAAAGTTCGAAGTACTGTGCATTCAGAGATGCTCTTCTGGCTACCTTGGTTGTAACGGGTGGCTATTTGAGTCACTGTTGCCTTTCTATCAGCTCGAACCAGTCTGGCCATTCTCCTCTGACCTCTGGCATCAACAACGCATTTCCGCCCACAGAACTGCCGCTCACTGGATGTTTTTTCTTTTTTGGACCATTCTCTGTAAACCCTAGAGATGGGTGTGCGTGAAAATCCCAGTAGATCAGCAGTTTCTGAAATACTCAGACCAGCCCTTCTGGCACCAACAAGCATGCCACGTTCAAAGGCCCTCAAATCACCTTTCTTCCCCATACTGATGCTCGGTTTGAACTGCAGGAGATTGTCTTGACCATGTCTACATGCCTAAATGCACTGAGTTGCCGCCATGTGATTGGCTGATTAGAAATTAAGTGTTAACGAGCAGTTGGACAGGTGTACCTAATAAAGTGGCCGGTGAGTGTAGTGTTGTCTGCACAATTTGCCTCTCGAAATTGATTAGGGGCTCTGAGAAGAGCAACCTGTCCACCACTTCAATGCGCCGTCATTTGGAATCCAAGCACTGGAATCAGTGGCAGGCAGCAACGGCAGGACAAAGGCCGCCTGCCGTTCACGCCACTGCCTCTGCCTCTGCCACTGCCACTGCTGACTGTGCTGGCGATGCACTCCAGAGGACGAGCCAGGACACCACTTCATCTGACTCCGCCACTTTGTTGACTTCTTCCTCATCCTCCCCTGTTCCTGTCTTATCTCCTTCTCCTGCACCATCAAAGGCACCATCAGGGGTTACAAATACCTTCAAGTCCTGCTACTGCCATATAGTGCCAGTTTCTGACTGGGAATTCAAAGAATATATTGGGGTTACAAAAACCCTAATTTCTTGCTACTGCCATATAGTGCCAGTTTCTGACTGGGAATTCAAAGTATATATTGGGGTTACAAATACCTTCAAGTCCTGCCATTGACATATAGTGCCAGTTTCTGACTGGGAATTCAAAGAATATATTGGGGTTACAAATACCTTCAAGTCCTGCCACTGACATATAGTGCCATTGTCTGACTAGGAATTCCAAGAATATATTGGGGTTACAAATACCTTCAAGTCCTGCCACTGACATATAGTGCCAGTTTCTGACTGGGAATTCAAAGAATATTTTGGGGTTACAAATACCCTCATTTCTTGCTACTGCCATATAGTGCCAGTTTCTGACTGGGAATTCAAAGAATATATTGGGGTTACAAATACCTTCAAGTCCTGCCACTGACATATAGTGCCAGTTTCTGACTGGGAATTCAAAGAATATTTTGGGGTTACAAATACCCTCATTTCTTGCTACTGCCATATAGTGCCAGTTTCTGACTGGGAATTCAAAGAATATATTGGGGTTACAAATACCTTCAAGTCCTGCCACTGACATATAGTGCCAGTTTCTGACTGGGAATTCATAGAATATATTGGGGTTACAAATACCCTCATTTCTTGCTACTGCCATATAGTGCCAGTTTCTGACTGAGAATTCAAAGAATATATTGGGGTTACAAATACCCTAATTTCTTGCTACTGCCATATAGTGCCAGTTTCTGACTGGGAATTCAAAGAATATATTGGGGTTACAAATACCTTCAAGTCCTGCCACTGACATATAGTGCCATTGTCTGACTGGGAATTCCAAGAATATATTGGGGTTACAAATACCTTCAAGTCCTGCCACTGACATATAGTGCCAGTTTCTGACTGGGAATTCAAAGAATATATTGGGGTTACAAATACCCTCATTTCTTGCTACTGCCATATAGTGCCATTGTCTGACTGGGAATTCAAAGAATATATTGGGGTTACAAATACCTTCAAGTCCTGCTACTGCCATATAGTGCCAGTTTCTGACTGGGAATTCAAAGAATATATTGGGGTTACAAAAACCCTAATTTCTTGCTACTGCCATATAGTGCCAGTTTCTGACTGGGAATTCAAAGTATATATTGGGGTTACAAATACCTTCAAGTCCTGCCATTGACATATAGTGCCAGTTTCTGACTGGGAATTCAAAGAATATATTGGGGTTACAAATACCCTCATTTCTTGATACTGCCATATAGTGCCAGTTTCTGACTGAGAATTCAAAGAATATATTGGGGTTACAAATACCCTAATTTCTTGCTACTGCCATATAGTGCCAGTTTCTGACTGGGAATTCAAAGAATATATTGGGGTTACAAATACCTTCAAGTCCTGCCACTGACATATAGTGCCATTGTCTGACTGGGAATTCCAAGAATATATTGGGGTTACAATTACCTTCAAGTCCTGCCACTGACATATAGTGCCAGTTTCTGACTGGGAATTCAAAGAATATATTGGGGTTACAAATACCCTCATTTCTTTCTACTGCCATATAGTGCCAGTTTCTGACTGGGAATTCAAAGAATATATTGGGGTTACAAATACCCTCATTTCTTGCTACTGCCATATAGTGCCATTGTCTGACTGGGAATTCAAAGAATATATTGGGGTTACAAATACCTTCAAGTCCTGCTACTGCCATATAGTGCCAGTTTCTGACTGGGAATTCAAAGAATATATTGGGGTTACAAAAACCCTAATTTCTTGCTACTGCCATATAGTGCCAGTTTCTGACTGGGAATTCAAAGTATATATTGGGGTTACAAATACCTTCAAGTCCTGCCATTGACATATAGTGCCAGTTTCTGACTGGGAATTCAAAGAATATATTGGGGTTACAAATACCCTCATTTCTTGCTACTGCCATATAGTGCCAGTTTCTGACTGGGAATTCAAAGAATATATTGGGGTTACAAATACCCTAATTTCTTGCTACTCCCATACATTGCCAGTTTCTGACTGGGAATTCAAAGAATATATTGGGGTTACAAATACCCTCATTTCTTGCTATTGCCATATAGTGCCAGTTTCTGACTGGGAATTCAAAGAATATATTGGGGTTACAAATACCCTCATTTCTTGCTACTGCCATATAGTGCCAGTTTCTGACTGGGAATTCAAAGAATATATTGGGGTTACAAATACCCTCATTTCTTGCTACTGCCATATAGTGCCAGTTTCTGACTGGGAATTCAAAATGCGCAAGGCTCCCAGAAAGGGACGTGGACGAGGCCGTGGGCGAGGTCGGGGGAATGGTTCTGGGGAGCAAGGTATCAGTGAAGCCACAGGGCATCCCGTGCCTACTCCTGTGGGGCAGCAAGCATTGCGCCGCTCCACAGTGCCAGGGTTGCTTGCCACATTAACTAAACTGCAGGGTACAAACCTTAGTAGGCCCGAGAACCAGGAACAGGTCTTGCAATGGCTGTCGGATAACGCTTACAGCACATTGTCCAGCAGCCAGTCAGGCTCTGCCTCCTCTCCTCCTATTACCCAACAGTCTTGTCCTCCTTCCTCCCAAAATTCCCAAGCTTCACAGAACAATAACCCCAACTGTCCCTGCTCCCCAGAGCTGTTCTCCGCTCCTTTCATTGTCCCTCAACCTGCCCCTCCATTTCGCGATTCCATGGACCTAACAGAGGAGCATCTGTGTCCAGATGCTCAAACACTAGAGTCTCCTCCATCTCCGTTCGATTTGGTGGTGGATGACCAGCAACCCACCCTCATCGACGATGATGTGACGCAGTTGCCGTCAGGGCATCCAGTTGACATGCGCATTGTGCAGGAGGAGGAGATGAGACAGGAGTTGGAAGAGGAAGTGGTGGATGATGAGGACACTGACCCGACCTGGACAGGGGGGATGTCAAGCGGGGAAAGTAGTGTGGATGTTGAGACAGGTGCAGCACCAAAAAGGGTAGCTAGAGGCAGATGTCAGCAGCTTAGGTGAAGCCAGGCCACACCCTGAATTTCCCAAGATGTTCCAGTTCGTACCCAGCCCCGAAAACTCCCACCTCGAGGGCACGTTTCTCGAAGGTGTGGAGTTTTTTCAAGGAATGCGCCGAGGACAGATATAGTGTTGTCTGCACAATTTGCCTCTCGAAATTGATTAGGGGCTCTGAGAAGAGCAACCTGTCCACCACTTCAATGCGCCGTCATTTGGAATCCAAGCACTGGAATCAGTGGCAGGCAGCAACGGCAGGACAAAGGCCGCCTGCCGTTCACGCCACTGCCTCTGCCTCTGCCACTGCCACTGCTGACTGTGCTGGCGATGCACTCCAGAGGACGAGCCAGGACACCACTTCATCTGCCTCCGCCACTTTGTTGACTTCTTCCTCATCCTCCCCTGTTCCTGTCTTATCTCCTTCTCCTGCACCATCAAAGGCACCATCAGGGGTTACAAATACCTTCAAGTCCTGCTACTGCCATATAGTGCCAGTTTCTGACTGGGAATTCAAAGAATATATTGGGGTTACAAAAACCCTAATTTCTTGCTACTGCCATATAGTGCCAGTTTCTGACTGGGAATTCAAAGTATATATTGGGGTTACAAATACCTTCAAGTCCTGCCATTGACATATAGTGCCAGTTTCTGACTGGGAATTCAAAGAATATATTGGGGTTACAAATACCTTCAAGTCCTGCCACTGACATATAGTGCCATTGTCTGACTAGGAATTCCAAGAATATATTGGGGTTACAAATACCTTCAAGTCCTGCCACTGACATATAGTGCCAGTTTCTGACTGGGAATTCAAAGAATATTTTGGGGTTACAAATACCCTCATTTCTTGCTACTGCCATATAGTGCCAGTTTCTGACTGGGAATTCAAAGAATATATTGGGGTTACAAATACCTTCAAGTCCTGCCACTGACATATAGTGCCAGTTTCTGACTGGGAATTCATAGAATATATTGGGGTTACAAATACCCTCATTTCTTGCTACTGCCATATAGTGCCAGTTTCTGACTGAGAATTCAAAGAATATATTGGGGTTACAAATACCCTAATTTCTTGCTACTGCCATATAGTGCCAGTTTCTGACTGGGAATTCAAAGAATATATTGGGGTTACAAATACCTTCAAGTCCTGCCACTGACATATAGTGCCATTGTCTGACTGGGAATTCCAAGAATATATTGGGGTTACAAATACCTTCAAGTCCTGCCACTGACATATAGTGCCAGTTTCTGACTGGGAATTCAAAGAATATATTGGGGTTACAAATACCCTCATTTCTTTCTACTGCCATATAGTGCCAGTTTCTGTCTGGGAATTCAAAGAATATATTGGGGTTACAAATACCCTCATTTCTTGCTACTGCCATATAGTGCCATTGTCTGACTGGGAATTCAAAGAATATATTGGGGTTACAAATACCTTCAAGTCCTGCTACTGCCATATAGTGCCAGTTTCTGACTGGAAATTCAAAGAATATATTGGGGTTACAAAAACCCTAATTTCTTGCTACTGCCATATAGTGCCAGTTTCTGACTGGGAATTCAAAGTATATATTGGGGTTACAAATACCTTCAAGTCCTGCCATTGACATATAGTGCCAGTTTCTGACTGGGAATTCAAAGAATATATTGGGGTTACAAATACCCTAATTTCTTGCTACTCCCATACATTGCCAGTTTCTGACTGGGAATTCAAAGAATATATTGGGGTTACAAATACCCTCATTTCTTGCTATTGCCATATAGTGCCAGTTTCTGACTGGGAATTCAAAGAATATATTGGGGTTACAAATACCCTCATTTCTTGCTACTGCCATATATTGCCAGTTTCTGACTGGGAATTCAAAGAATATATTGGGGTTACAAATACCCTCATTTCTTGCTACTGCCATATAGTGCCAGTTTTTGACTGGGAATTCAAAATGCGCAAGGCTCCCAGAAAGGGACGTGGACGAGGCCGTGGGCGAGGTCGGGGGAATGGTTCTGGGGAGCAAGGTATCAGTGAAGCCTCAGGGCATCCCGTGCCTACTCCTGTGGGGCTGCAAGCATTGCGCCGCTCCACAGTGCCAGGGTTGCTTGCCACATTAACTAAACTGCAGGGTACAAACCTTAGTAGGCCCGAGAACCAGGAACAGGTCTTGCAATGGCTGTCGGATAACGCTTACAGCACATTGTCCAGCAGCCAGTCAGGCTCTGCCTCCTCTCCTCCTATTACCCAACAGTCTTGTCCTCCTTCCTCCCAAAATTCCCAAGCTTCACAGAACAATAACCCCAACTGTCCCTGCTCCCCAGAGCTGTTCTCCGCTCCTTTCATTGTCCCTCAACCTGCCCCTCCATTTCGCGATTCCATGGACCTAACAGAGGAGCATCTGTGTCCAGATGCTCAAACACTAGAGTCTCCTCCATCTCCGTTCGATTTGGTGGTGGATGACCAGCAACCCACCCTCATCGACGACGATGTGACGCAGTTGCCGTCAGGGCATCCAGTTGACATGCGCATTGTGCGGGAGGAGGAGATGAGACAGGAGTTGGAAGAGGAAGTGGTGGATGATGAGGACACTGACCCGACCTGGACAGGGGGGATGTCAAGCGGGGAAAGTAGTGTGGATGTTGAGGCAGGTGCAGCACCAAAAAGGGTAGCTAGAGGCAGAGGCAGAGGTCAGCAGCTTAGGTGAAGCCAGGCCACACCCTGAATTTCCCAAGATGTTCCAGTTCGTACCCAGCCCCGAAAACTCCCACCTCGAGGGCACGTTTCTCGAAGGTGTGGAGTTTTTTCAAGGAATGCGCCGAGGACAGATATACACTCACCGGCCACTTTATTAGGTACACCATGCTAGTAACGGGTTGGACCCCCTTTTGCCTTCAGAACTGCCTCAATTCTTCGTGGCATAGATTCAACAAGGTGCTGGAAGCATTCCTCAGAGATTTTGGTCCATATTGACATGATGGCATCACACAGTTGCCGCAGATTTGTCGGCTGCACATCCATGATGCGAATCTCCCGTTCCACCACATCCCAAAGATGCTCTATTGGATTGAGATCTGGTGACTGTGGAGGCCATTGGAGTACAGTGAACTCATTGTCATGTTCAAGAAACCAGTCTGAGATGATTCCAGCTTTATGACATGGCGCATTATCCTGCTGAAAGTAGCCATCAGATGTTGGGTACATTGTGGTCATAAAGGGATGGACATGGTCAGCAACAATACTCAGGTAGGCTTTGGCGTTGCAACGATGCTCAATTGGTACCAAGGGGCCCAAAGAGTGCCAAGAAAATATTCCCCACACCATGACACCACCACCACCAGCCTGAACCGTTGATACAAGGCAGGATGGATCCATGCTTTCATGTTGTTGATGCCAAATTCTGACCCTACCATCCGAATGTCGCAGCAGAAATCGAGACTCATCAGACCAGGCAACGTTTTTCCAATCTTCAATTGTCCAATTTCGATGAGCTTGTGCAAATTGTAGCCTCAGTTTCCTGTTCTTAGCTGAAAGGAGTGGCACCCGGTGTGGTCTTCTGCTGCTGTAGCCCATTTGCCTCAAAGTTCGAAGTACTGTGCATTCAGAGATGCTCTTCTGGCTACCTTGGTTGTAACGGGTGGCTATTTGAGTCACTGTTGCCTTTCTATCAGCTCGAACCAGTCTGGCCATTCTCCTCTGACCTCTGGCATCAACAACGCATTTCCGCCCACAGAACTGCCGCTCACTGGATGTTTTTTCTTTTTTGGACCATTCTCTGTAAACCCTAGAGATGGGTGTGCGTGAAAATCCCAGTAGATCAGCAGTTTCTGAAATACTCAGACCAGCCCTTCTGGCACCAACAAGCATGCCACGTTCAAAGGCCCTCAAATCACCTTTCTTCCCCATACTGATGCTCGGTTTGAACTGCAGGAGATTGTCTTGACCATGTCTACATGCCTAAATGCACTGAGTTGCCGCCATGTGATTGGCTGATTAGAAATTAAGTGTTAACGAGCAGTTGGACAGGTGTACCTAATAAAGTGGCCGGTGAGTGTAGTGTTGTCTGCACAATTTGCCTCTCGAAATTGATTAGGGGCTCTGAGAAGAGCAACCTGTCCACCACTTCAATGCGCCGTCATTTGGAATCCAAGCACTGGAATCAGTGGCAGGCAGCAACGGCAGGACAAAGGCCGCCTGCCGTTCACGCCACTGCCTCTGCCTCTGCCACTGCCACTGCTGACTGTGCTGGCGATGCACTCCAGAGGACGAGCCAGGACACCACTTCATCTGACTCCGCCACTTTGTTGACTTCTTCCTCATCCTCCCCTGTTCCTGTCTTATCTCCTTCTCCTGCACCATCAAAGGCACCATCAGGGGTTACAAATACCTTCAAGTCCTGCTACTGCCATATAGTGCCAGTTTCTGACTGGGAATTCAAAGAATATATTGGGGTTACAAAAACCCTAATTTCTTGCTACTGCCATATAGTGCCAGTTTCTGACTGGGAATTCAAAGTATATATTGGGGTTACAAATACCTTCAAGTCCTGCCATTGACATATAGTGCCAGTTTCTGACTGGGAATTCAAAGAATATATTGGGGTTACAAATACCTTCAAGTCCTGCCACTGACATATAGTGCCATTGTCTGACTAGGAATTCCAAGAATATATTGGGGTTACAAATACCTTCAAGTCCTGCCACTGACATATAGTGCCAGTTTCTGACTGGGAATTCAAAGAATATTTTGGGGTTACAAATACCCTCATTTCTTGCTACTGCCATATAGTGCCAGTTTCTGACTGGGAATTCAAAGAATATATTGGGGTTACAAATACCTTCAAGTCCTGCCACTGACATATAGTGCCAGTTTCTGACTGGGAATTCAAAGAATATTTTGGGGTTACAAATACCCTCATTTCTTGCTACTGCCATATAGTGCCAGTTTCTGACTGGGAATTCAAAGAATATATTGGGGTTACAAATACCTTCAAGTCCTGCCACTGACATATAGTGCCAGTTTATGACTGGGAATTCATAGAATATATTGGGGTTACAAATACCCTCATTTCTTGCTACTGCCATATAGTGCCAGTTTCTGACTGAGAATTCAAAGAATATATTGGGGTTACAAATACCCTAATTTCTTGCTACTGCCATATAGTGCCAGTTTCTGACTGGGAATTCAAAGAATATATTGGGGTTACAAATACCTTCAAGTCCTGCCACTGACATATAGTGCCATTGTCTGACTGGGAATTCCAAGAATATATTGGGGTTACAAATACCCTCATTTCTTGCTACTGCCATACAGTGCCATTGTCTGACTGGGAATTCAAAGAATATATTGGGGTTACAAATACCTTCAAGTCCTGCCACTGACATATAGTGCCAGTTTCTGACTGGGAATTCAAAGAATATATTGGGGTTACAAATACCCTCATTTCTTTCTACTGCCATATAGTGCCAGTTTCTGTCTGGGAATTCAAAGAATATATTGGGGTTACAAATACCCTCATTTCTTGCTACTGCCATATAGTGCCATTGTCTGACTGGGAATTCAAAGAATATATTGGGGTTACAAATACCTTCAAGTCCTGCTACTGCCATATAGTGCCAGTTTCTGACTGGAAATTCAAAGAATATATTGGGGTTACAAAAACCCTAATTTCTTGCTACTGCCATATAGTGCCAGTTTCTGACTGGGAATTCAAAGTATATATTGGGGTTACAAATACCTTCAAGTCCTGCCATTGACATATAGTGCCAGTTTCTGACTGGGAATTCAAAGAATATATTGGGGTTACAAATACCCTAATTTCTTGCTACTCCCATACATTGCCAGTTTCTGACTGGGAATTCAAAGAATATATTGGGGTTACAAATACCCTCATTTCTTGCTATTGCCATATAGTGCCAGTTTCTGACTGGGAATTCAAAGAATATATTGGGGTTACAAATACCCTCATTTCTTGCTACTGCCATATAGTGCCAGTTTCTGACTGGGAATTCAAAGAATATATTGGGGTTACAAATACCCTCATTTCTTGCTACTGCCATATAGTGCCAGTTTTTGACTGGGAATTCAAAATGCGCAAGGCTCCCAGAAAGGGACGTGGACGAGGCCGTGGGCGAGGTCGGGGGAATGGTTCTGGGGAGCAAGGTATCAGTGAAGCCTCAGGGCATCCCGTGCCTACTCCTGTGGGGCTGCAAGCATTGCGCCGCTCCACAGTGCCAGGGTTGCTTGCCACATTAACTAAACTGCAGGGTACAAACCTTAGTAGGCCCGAGAACCAGGAACAGGTCTTGCAATGGCTGTCGGATAACGCTTACAGCACATTGTCCAGCAGCCAGTCAGGCTCTGCCTCCTCTCCTCCTATTACCCAACAGTCTTGTCCTCCTTCCTCCCAAAATTCCCAAGCTTCACAGAACAATAACCCCAACTGTCCCTGCTCCCCAGAGCTGTTCTCCGCTCCTTTCATTGTCCCTCAACCTGCCCCTCCATTTCGCGATTCCATGGACCTAACAGAGGAGCATCTGTGTCCAGATGCTCAAACACTAGAGTCTCCTCCATCTCCGTTCGATTTGGTGGTGGATGACCAGCAACCCACCCTCATCGACGACGATGTGACGCAGTTGCCGTCAGGGCATCCAGTTGACATGCGCATTGTGCGGGAGGAGGAGATGAGACAGGAGTTGGAAGAGGAAGTGGTGGATGATGAGGACACTGACCCGACCTGGACAGGGGAAATGTCAAGCGGGGAAAGTAGTGTGGATGTTGAGGCAGGTGCAGCACCAAAAAGGGTAGCTAGAGGCAGAGGCAGAGGTCAGCAGCTTAGGTGAAGCCAGGCCACACCCTGAATTTCCCAAGATGTTCCAGTTCGTACCCAGCCCCGAAAACTCCCACCTCGAGGGCACGTTTCTCGAAGGTGTGGAGTTTTTTCAAGGAATGCGCCGAGGACAGATATACACTCACCGGCCACTTTATTAGGTACACCATGCTAGTAACGGGTTGGACCCCCTTTTGCCTTCAGAACTGCCTCAATTCTTCGTGGCATAGATTCAACAAGGTGCTGGAAGCATTCCTCAGAGATTTTGGTCCATATTGACATGATGGCATCACACAGTTGCCGCAGATTTGTCGGCTGCACATCCATGATGCGAATCTCCCGTTCCACCACATCCCAAAGATGCTCTATTGGATTGAGATCTGGTGACTGTGGAGGCCATTGGAGTACAGTGAACTCATTGTCATGTTCAAGAAACCAGTCTGAGATGATTCCAGCTTTATGACATGGCGCATTATCCTGCTGAAAGTAGCCATCAGATGTTGGGTACATTGTGGTCATAAAGGGATGGACATGGTCAGCAACAATACTCAGGTAGGCTTTGGCGTTGCAACGA
This sequence comes from Leptodactylus fuscus, assembly GCF_031893055.1. Lineage (NCBI taxonomy): Eukaryota > Metazoa > Chordata > Amphibia > Anura > Leptodactylidae > Leptodactylus > Leptodactylus fuscus. The sequence continues at coordinate 73,781,452 of NC_134267.1, read as the reverse complement.
TGCTCAATTGGTACCAAGGGGCCCAAAGAGTGCCAAGAAAATATTCCCCACACCATGACACCACCACCACCAGCCTGAACCGTTGATACAAGGCAGGATGGATCCATGCTTTCATGTTGTTGATGCCAAATTCTGACCCTACCATCCGAATGTCGCAGCAGAAATCGAGACTCATCAGACCAGGCAACGTTTTTCCAATCTTCAATTGTCCAATTTCGATGAGCTTGTGCAAATTGTAGCCTCAGTTTCCTGTTCTTAGCTGAAAGGAGTGGCACCCGGTGTGGTCTTCTGCTGCTGTAGCCCATTTGCCTCAAAGTTCGAAGTACTGTGCATTCAGAGATGCTCTTCTGGCTACCTTGGTTGTAACGGGTGGCTATTTGAGTCACTGTTGCCTTTCTATCAGCTCGAACCAGTCTGGCCATTCTCCTCTGACCTCTGGCATCAACAACGCATTTCCGCCCACAGAACTGCCGCTCACTGGATGTTTTTTCTTTTTTGGACCATTCTCTGTAAACCCTAGAGATGGGTGTGCGTGAAAATCCCAGTAGATCAGCAGTTTCTGAAATACTCAGACCAGCCCTTCTGGCACCAACAAGCATGCCACGTTCAAAGGCCCTCAAATCACCTTTCTTCCCCATACTGATGCTCGGTTTGAACTGCAGGAGATTGTCTTGACCATGTCTACATGCCTAAATGCACTGAGTTGCCGCCATGTGATTGGCTGATTAGAAATTAAGTGTTAACGAGCAGTTGGACAGGTGTACCTAATAAAGTGGCCGGTGAGTGTAGTGTTGTCTGCACAATTTGCCTCTCGAAATTGATTAGGGGCTCTGAGAAGAGCAACCTGTCCACCACTTCAATGCGCCGTCATTTGGAATCCAAGCACTGGAATCAGTGGCAGGCAGCAACGGCAGGACAAAGGCCGCCTGCCGTTCACGCCACTGCCTCTGCCTCTGCCACTGCCACTGCTGACTGTGCTGGCGATGCACTCCAGAGGACGAGCCAGGACACCACTTCATCTGACTCCGCCACTTTGTTGACTTCTTCCTCATCCTCCCCTGTTCCTGTCTTATCTCCTTCTCCTGCACCATCAAAGGCACCATCAGGGGTTACAAATACCTTCAAGTCCTGCTACTGCCATATAGTGCCAGTTTCTGACTGGGAATTCAAAGAATATATTGGGGTTACAAAAACCCTAATTTCTTGCTACTGCCATATAGTGCCAGTTTCTGACTGGGAATTCAAAGTATATATTGGGGTTACAAATACCTTCAAGTCCTGCCATTGACATATAGTGCCAGTTTCTGACTGGGAATTCAAAGAATATATTGGGGTTACAAATACCTTCAAGTCCTGCCACTGACATATAGTGCCATTGTCTGACTAGGAATTCCAAGAATATATTGGGGTTACAAATACCTTCAAGTCCTGCCACTGACATATAGTGCCAGTTTCTGACTGGGAATTCAAAGAATATTTTGGGGTTACAAATACCCTCATTTCTTGCTACTGCCATATAGTGCCAGTTTCTGACTGGGAATTCAAAGAATATATTGGGGTTACAAATACCTTCAAGTCCTGCCACTGACATATAGTGCCAGTTTCTGACTGGGAATTCAAAGAATATTTTGGGGTTACAAATACCCTCATTTCTTGCTACTGCCATATAGTGCCAGTTTCTGACTGGGAATTCAAAGAATATATTGGGGTTACAAATACCTTCAAGTCCTGCCACTGACATATAGTGCCAGTTTCTGACTGGGAATTCATAGAATATATTGGGGTTACAAATACCCTCATTTCTTGCTACTGCCATATAGTGCCAGTTTCTGACTGAGAATTCAAAGAATATATTGGGGTTACAAATACCCTAATTTCTTGCTACTGCCATATAGTGCCAGTTTCTGACTGGGAATTCAAAGAATATATTGGGGTTACAAATACCTTCAAGTCCTGCCACTGACATATAGTGCCATTGTCTGACTGGGAATTCCAAGAATATATTGGGGTTACAAATACCTTCAAGTCCTGCCACTGACATATAGTGCCAGTTTCTGACTGGGAATTCAAAGAATATATTGGGGTTACAAATACCCTCATTTCTTTCTACTGCCATATAGTGCCAGTTTCTGACTGGGAATTCAAAGAATATATTGGGGTTACAAATACCCTCATTTCTTGCTACTGCCATACAGTGCCATTGTCTGACTGGGAATTCAAAGAATATATTGGGGTTACAAATACCTTCAAGTCCTGCTACTGCCATATAGTGCCAGTTTCTGACTGGGAATTCAAAGAATATATTGGGGTTACAAAAACCCTAATTTCTTGCTACTGCCATATAGTGCCAGTTTCTGACTGGGAATTCAAAGTATATATTGGGGTTACAAATACCTTCAAGTCCTGCCATTGACATATAGTGCCAGTTTCTGACTGGGAATTCAAAGAATATATTGGGGTTACAAATACCCTCATTTCTTGCTACTGCCATATAGTGCCAGTTTCTGACTGGGAATTCAAAGAATATATTGGGGTTACAAATACCCTAATTTCTTGCTACTCCCATACATTGCCAGTTTCTGACTGGGAATTCAAAGAATATATTGGGGTTACAAATACCCTCATTTCTTGCTATTGCCATATAGTGCCAGTTTCTGACTGGGAATTCAAAGAATATATTGGGGTTACAAATACCCTCATTTCTTGCTACTGCCATATAGTGCCAGTTTCTGACTGGGAATTCAAAGAATATATTGGGGTTACAAATACCCTCATTTCTTGCTACTGCCATATAGTGCCAGTTTCTGACTGGGAATTCAAAATGCGCAAGGCTCCCAGAAAGGGACGTGGACGAGGCCGTGGGCGAGGTCGGGGGAATGGTTCTGGGGAGCAAGGTATCAGTGAAGCCACAGGGCATCCCGTGCCTACTCCTGTGGGGCTGCAAGCATTGCGCCGCTCCACAGTGCCAGGGTTGCTTGCCACATTAACTAAACTGCAGGGTACAAACCTTAGTAGGCCCGAGAACCAGGAACAGGTCTTGCAATGGCTGTCGGATAACGCTTACAGCACATTGTCCAGCAGCCAGTCAGGCTCTGCCTCCTCTCCTCCTATTACCCAACAGTCTTGTCCTCCTTCCTCCCAAAATTCCCAAGCTTCACAGAACAATAACCCCAACTGTCCCTGCTCCCCAGAGCTGTTCTCCGCTCCTTTCATTGTCCCTCAACCTGCCCCTCCATTTCGCGATTCCATGGACCTAACAGAGGAGCATCTGTGTCCAGATGCTCAAACACTAGAGTCTCCTCCATCTCCGTTCGATTTGGTGGTGGATGACCAGCAACCCACCCTCATCGACGACGATGTGACGCAGTTGCCGTCAGGGCATCCAGTTGACATGCGCATTGTGCGGGAGGAGGAGATGAGACAGGAGTTGGAAGAGGAAGTGGTGGATGATGAGGACACTGACCCGACCTGGACAGGGGGGATGTCAAGCGGGGAAAGTAGTGTGGATGTTGAGGCAGGTGCAGCACCAAAAAGGGTAGCTAGAGGCAGAGGCAGAGGTCAGCAGCTTAGGTGAAGCCAGGCCAAACCCTGAATTTCCCAAGATGTTCCAGTTCGTACCCAGCCCCGAAAACTCCCACCTCGAGGGCACGTTTCTCGAAGGTGTGGAGTTTTTTCAAGGAATGCGCCGAGGACAGATATAGTGTTGTCTGCACAATTTGCCTCTCGAAATTGATTAGGGGCTCTGAGAAGAGCAACCTGTCCACCACTTCAATGCGTCGTCATTTGGAATCCAAGCACTGGAATCAGTGGCAGGCAGCAACGGCAGGACAAAGGCCGCCTGCCGTTCACGCCACTGCCTCTGCCTCTGCCACTGCCACTGCTGACTGTGCTGGCGATGCACTCCAGAGGACGAGCCAGGACACCACTTCATCTGCCTCCGCCACTTTGTTGACTTCTTCCTCATCCTCCCCTGTTCCTGTCTTATCTCCTTCTCCTGCACCATCAAAGGCACCATCAGGCGCTTCTTTACAACAACCCACCATCTCTCAGACATTGGAGCGGCGGCAGAAATACACCACTAACCACCCACACGCGCAAGCCTTGAAAGCCAACATCGCTAAACTGCTGGCCCAGGAGATGTTGGCGTTCCGGCTTGTTGAAACTCCCGCCTTCCTGGACCTGATGGCAACTGCGGCACCTCGCTATGCCGTCCCTAGCCGTCACTACTTCTCCCGGTGTGCCGTCCCCGCCTTGCACCAGCACGTGTCACTCAACATCAGGCGGGCCCTTAGTTCCGCGCTTTGCACAAAGGTCCACTTGACCACCGACGCGTGGTCAAGTGCATGCGGACAGGGACGCTACATTTCATTGACGGCACACTGGGTGAATGTAGTTGAGGCTGGGACTGCTTCACAAACTGGTGTACCTCGTCTCCCCGCCTAACATTCCTGGCAGGGACACGAGAAGAACACCCCCCTCCTCCTCCACCGCCTCCTCCTCCGCTGTTAGATTGACCCCAGCTACGAGTTGGAAACGTTGCAGCACTGGCGTTGGTAGACGTCAGCAGGCCGTGCTGAAGCTGATCAGCTTGGGGGACAGACAGCACACTGCCTCCGAGGTGAGGGATGCCCTCCTCGATGAGACGGCAATATGGTTTGAGCCGCTGCACCTAGGCCCAGGCATGGACATTTGTGATAACGGCCAGAACCTGGTAGCAGCTCTGGAGCTTGCCGGACTCCAACATGTTCCATGCCTGGCCCACGTCTTCAACCTAGTGGTGCAACGTTTCCTAAAGAGCTACTCCAATGTTCCAGAGCTACTGGTGAAAGTGCGGCGCATGTGCGCCCACTTTCGCAAGTCGACAGTAGCCGCTGCTAGCTTAAAATCTCTCCAGCAACGCCTGCATGTGCCACAACACCGGCTTTTGTGCAACGTCCCCACACGCTGGAACTCAACGTTTCAGATGTTGAATAGAGTGGTTGAGCTGCAGAGACCTTTGATGGAATACCAGCTACAAAACCCTAGGGTGCCACAAAGTCAGCTGCCTCAGTTTCTCATCCATGAGTGGCCATGGATGAGAGACCTTTGTGACATCCTACGGGTGTTTGAGGAGTCCACAAGGAGGGTGAGCTCTGAGGATGCGATGGTGAGCCTTACAATCCCGCTCTTGTGTGTTCTGAGAGAATCCCTGATTGACATCAGGGATAACTCAGATCACACAGAGGAGTCAGGGATAGCATCCGATACGTCACAGCTGGAGAGTAGGTCCACACATCTGTCCGCTTCATCGCGTTTAATGGAGGAAGAGGAGGAGGAAGAAGAGCTGTCCGATGATGTGATGGTGATACAGGAGGCTTCCGGGCAACTTCGAATCATCCCATTGTTGCAGCGCGGATGGGTAGAAAGGGAGGATGAGGAGGAAATGGAGATTGAACTTTCCGGTGGGGCCAGAGGAGTCATGCCAACTAACACTGTGGCAGACATGGCTGAGTTCATGTTGGGGTGCTTTACAACCGACAAGCGTATTGTCAAAATCATGGAGGACAACCAGTACTGGATCTTTGCTATCCTTGACCCCCGGTATAAAAACAACATCTCCTCTTTTATTCCGGTAGAGGGGAGGGCCAATCGCATCAATGCTTGCCACAAGCAATTGGTGCAGAATATGATGGAGATGTTTCCAGCATGTGACGTTGGCGGCAGGTAGGGCAGTTCCTCCAGTAGGCGACCAAGTTCTCACCAGTCCACACAAACAAGGGGCACACTGACTAAGGTCTGGGACACCTTGATGGCACCCCCTCGCCAAAGTGCCGCCACGGAGGGTCCTAGTGTCACCAGGCGTGAGAAGTATAGGCGCATGTTGCGGGAATACCTTTCCGACCACAGCCCTGTCCTCTCCGATCCCTCTGCGCCCTACACGTATTGGGTGTCGAAGTTGGACCTGTGGCTTGAACTTGCCCTATATGCCTTGGAGGTGCTGTCCTGTCCTGCCGCCAGCATCCTATCTGAGAGGGTGTTCAGTGCAGCCGGTGGCATCATCACTGTCATTCCAGAGGTGTTGGCATCATTTCCTGGGGTGTCATAGTGGACTTGGTGACCCTCCAGACACGGATTTGGGTTTCCCCCTTAACGAGTATATGTTCCCCATAGACTATAATGGGGTTCGAAACCCGTTCGAACACACGAACAGTGAGCGGCTGTTCGAATCAAATTTCGAACCTCGAACATTTTAGTGTTCGCTCATCTCTAGTTGTCCCCCCTCACACACATACACACACACACACACACACACACACACTGTGAGTACTGTTGGATTTCCCATTGCCTATTCCATCTGTGGTTTTCATGGGCAAAGTGATTTAATGGGGTGCTTGTAAATGTTTCTTTAGCTTAAAATTTGTATTTCTGTCCACACAATTGGTGAGGAAAGAATGTTTCCAACTATTTTTCCAGTGTCTGAGAGGTTGTATTGAGTGTGTAAAGTGTGTAGTTGTTAGGCTGTGATAGTGGGGTGTGATGAATCGGACCCCAATCATGATTCTCAGCCATATTTATAACTATCTATGTATTGTATCAGTGTGTTGACTGACCCTCAACTTTGGTGGCTTATCTGGTCTGTAATTGCCATTTGACATACCAGTGTAGCCTCCTGCTAATGAATCTTGTTATCTCAGCAGGATGTGGGCGGTAGTGTCAAAATGGCCAAATCTAATTATCTGTGGCCATTTGCCAGGATCAAAGAGCCCATTGTCTCACCCTGGGCATGGCATTAACATATCTGTGCTAACTTAGGAAGAATATGCAAATCTGCCTCCCAAGATGTAAATAGGGAGACAGTGCCTCTGTTATGCTGCCCTCTATAGCAAGCACCCTGAACAACATGCCTGACTTCCCAGAAGTCTTTACTGCATGATGCGAGGTTATAACCAAACCAATTTCTTAGCTATCATTGCAACCCCCTTGGATTTATGGACTATGATGAACTTTTATGGACTTTTTATACTGGTATGGCTAAAAACTCACTTTATTGCTACAGGTGCCCCATCATGGACTTTAATGGACTGTAATCTCTAGCCTTATGGATATCATGCACTGGCTGCAGAAGTGCCATGTGCCTAAGGACTGTTTCTGTTTCTAATCTTTTAATCTTTTAACCTTACTGTACTTTATCATACCTTTCTGTAACCATATAGTCTTGTAACTGCCAGGGTATATCTTTATATATATTTATCTGGCTGACTGGTATCGACCATCTTGGGTTAATAAAACTTTAGAAGGTTCTTCTCGTATTCAGTTTTGCGAGACTGGATGGTATAGATAAGAAGGCGATCGCGGTTTTGCCCGTGGCAAAGGCCAGGTAGGCCAGTGGCTGTGGCCGGGTGGCTAAAGTGGAGGCTGAATCCTTGCACCTTGGGGGCCGGAGGCCGGAGCGGAACAGCGCGATTCCTCACATGGAATGCCGTGGACATAGTGGGAATGCCGTGGACATAGTGGGGAATGCCGTGGACATAGTACATCTTGACTTCAGTAAGGCATTTGATAAAGTATCACATAACCTTCTTATTGAAAAAATGATTAAGTATGGCTTTGACGAAAAATCAGTTAGGTGGATTCACAACTGGCTTAATGATCGGGCACAACGAGTAATACTAAATGGCTACACATAGAACTGGAAGGAAGTCAAAAGCGGGGTGCCGCAGGGCTCTATTCTGGGCCCAGTACTTTTTAATATCTTTATAAATGATCTGGACGATGGAATTATTGGGGAACTCATAAAATTTGCAGATGATACGAAGATAGGAGGAATAGCCAACACTAGAGAGGAGAGAGAGTGTATTCAAAAGGACTTAGACACACTGGAACAATGGGCTGAGGCGAACAAAATGGTATTTAACAGGGACAAATGCAAAGTTCTACATCTGGGTAACAGAAATGTAAAAAACATATATAGTATGGGAGGAATAGAACTAAGTGATAGCATAGGGGAAAAGGACTTGGGCATAATAGTAGATCACAAATTCAACATGAGCCAACAGTGCGGTGCTGCTGCAAAAAAGGCTAATAAAATTCTGGGATGTATTAAGACAAGCATTGAATCTAGATCAAGAGAGGTCATTATTCCGCTGTACTCTTCCCTGGTCAGACCACACCTGGAATACTGTGTACAGTTCTGGGCGCCTCAATTCAAGAAAGACATCGATATATTGGAGCAAGTCCAGAGAAGAGCAACCAAAATGGTGGAAGGTCTGCAAACCATGTCCTATGAGGAGCGGCTAAAAGAACTGGGATTGTTTAGTTTGCAGAAGAGAAGGCTGAGGGGAGATTTAATAGCAGTCTACAAATATCTGAAAGGTAGTCACAGTGTAGAGGGATCTACCCTATTCTCATTAGCACAAGGAAGTACAAGAAGCAATGGGATGAAACTAAAGGGAAAGAGATACAGATTAGACATTAGGAAAAACTTTCTGACAGTGAGGGTAGTGAGAGAGTGGAATAGGCTGCCACGGGAGGTGGTGGGCGCTCCATCAATGGAAATCTTCAAGCGGAATCTGGATAAACATATAGCTGGGATGATTTAGGAAAACCTGCACTCGCAGGGGGTTGGACCCGATGGCCCTTGAGGTCCCTTCCAACTCTACCAAAAAGTAAAAAGTAAAAAAAAAAGTAAAGGGTAATACAGGGACTTGGGCATGTTAGATGCCCCCAGGCATGCTTCCCCTGCTGTCCCAGTTACATTCCAGAGGTGTTGTCATCATTTGCTGAGGTGTCATAGTGGACTTGGTGACCCTCCTGAGTCGAATTGTGGGTTCCCCCTTAACGAGTATTTTTTCCCCATAGACGAAGGCGTAATGGGGTTCGATATTCGATCGAACAGTTGAGTATTTAGCGGCTACTCAAATCGAACTTCGAACATTTCACTGTTCGCTCATCTCTATTTATCATCTATTATTAATTTAATAATGTATATACCGTATTTTTCGGACTATTTTTCGGACACTGGACTATAAGACGCAGGTTTTAGAGGAGAAAAATAGGGAAAAAAAATTTTCAGGCAAAAAATGGTAAAATATTTAATATATGTGAGTTGTAGTTTTGGAACAGCTGCAAGACCACATTGACAGGTGACCCTGCAGCTGTATGGGGATGTATAGGGCGTTTTTTTTGTGGGGCCAGGTGTACTTTTTAGATATACCATTTTGGGAAATGTTTATTGCTTAGATCACCTTTTATTTAATTCAGAGGCAAAACAGAGAGTAAAAACCCGGCGGTTTAGCACTTTTGATTTTGACGTTCACTGTACATAAAAATATTAGTAGACGGGCATTTTCAGACACAGGGATACCTAATGTGTATGTTTCACAGTAATTTTATACTTTTATATGTATTCTAGGGAAAGGAGGTGAACTTTTATTTATTTTATTTTTTATTATATTTTTTTGAAGTGTTTTTTTTTTTTTTTTTTTTACTATTTTATTATCCCCCGCCTAGGGGGCTTGAACCTGCAATCATTTGATTGCAAGTCCCATAGACGGCAATACAAGTGTATTGCCGTCTATGGGAGATTCTATACATTACTATCGCGGAGTGTCATAGACCAGCCGCGATAGTAATATATATCTATGACAGGCCTGGGAGCCTTCATTAGGCTCCCAGCTGTCATCGGAACAGGTCGACTCCTGTGGCCTCGCCGTGCAGGAGCCGGACTGCATCACTAAAGGTATGGGGCCGGTGGGGACCGGCCCCGGGGCTAACCTGCGGAGGAGGAGCGGATTTGCAGCATGGCCACGCTACTGCCACCGCTGGTTTTCTTCAGCGGCAGGAGCGTGGCAATCTGCAGGCCCCGACAGCTAAGACAGTCCCCGGCATCTGCTGTAATAGACCGGCGGATGCCGGGGAGTGTCTTAGCTGCCGGGGCCTGCAGATTGTCACGCTCCTGCCGCTGAAGAAAACCAGCGGTGGCAGTAGCACGGCCATGCTGTAAATCCGCTCCTCCCCCCCACATTCGGACTATAAGAAGTACCCTCATTTTCCTCCGAAATTTGGGGGGAAAAATACGAAAAATACGGTACATTTGTTTTTAGGTAATATTTGGGTTTTAAATTTAATTTAATTGGCTTCTTAACTGTGGATAATTATACACATATTAGATAAAAGCATTTGGCTCTCTTGTGTATATATTTTTTCAGTCAGCATGCGTATAATTATTCCCATGTAGAAGCTAACGCTGAGTAGAACAGTCCCAAACCAAGATTCTCACTAGAGATACATGTCTGATCCTCAGACAGATATCACCCAACAGTGGCATAACTAGGAATGGCGGGGCCCTGTGGAGAACTTTTGACATGCCCCCCCCCCAACCGACACCGACGCCGAAGACCTCGACCGAACCCTTCCTATGCATTACTGCGCGCTCTATTATGCCCCATAGTGGCCCCTTCACAAAGTAGTATCCCCCATAGTGGCCCCTTCACACAGTATTATCCCCCTTAGAGGCCTCTGCACACAGTATTATCCCCCATAGTGGCCCCTCCACACAGTATTATGTCCCTTAGTGGCCCCTGCACACAGTATTATGTCCCTTAGTGGCCCCTGCACACAGTATTATCCCCCATAGTGGCCCCTGCACACAGTATTATGTCCCACTGTGGACACCCATAAACAATTATTATATTCTGGGGTCTTTTCAGACCCCAGAGTATAATAATCGGAGCAAGATAAAAACAAACCTAGCACATAAGAGGGAAAAACTAAATATAGTTTTGAGACACATAGTATGTTCCCAAAGTAGGGTCCTACATACAAAATCGTGTCTATACCACAAACTAAGTAAACAAAAATTTCTGGCACTCTATAAATGTGCTTCCAAAGTGAATTTTATTCCGACAGATAAACATTTCGGTCTGAAAGACCTTCCTCAGTATGTCTGAAAATTTATACAAAATACACATAATGTAGTACATATATAGGTCAAAATCCAAAAATACAGGTAGTCCTCGGGTTCCGACGGTCTCGTCTTACGACGTTTCGTCGTTACGACAGCTCCCTTGTAACAGAAAACTGTCAGCACTCCCAGCTAGCAAGGACTAGCCTGCAGAAAATCAATGCTGGCAGCTTGCTGTTACAAGTGAGCTTGTAAAATAAAACCCTGAAACAGAATGTGAAACTTACCGTACGGTGCAGGGTGGGCGGGCGGGCATTCAGGCCTCCTCTTTCTCCGATGTTCCGTCCTCCTCCGGCGCTCGCAAGCTGATAATGGCCAGGGCACATGCGCAGTATCATGATGCTTCTATTACGGCTACTGCGCATGCGCCCAGGCCATTATCAGCTTGCGAGCGCCGGAGGAGGACGGAACATCGGAGGAAGAGGAGGCCTGAATGCCCGCCTGCCCACCCTGCACCGTACGGTAAGTTTTAAAGGGGGGGGGGAGGTATGGTAGGTTCTGACTTACGTCGAAATTCGGTTTACGACGCCGCGCAGGAACGGATCAACGTCAGACAGAAAAACCCTGCATGCAAGGTTCCTCTGTCCGCTTGAGAAGTCGGACATCTTCTCTTGCGGTCAGGGAAGGATGGGCACGGAGTGCAAAAGAACGCACCCGATGCCCATTAAAGTGAATGACAGGTGTCACGGACACATCTAGTGTCCGCTCCTAGTGTCCGTGACAGATTTTGAGCGGACACTAGGAGCGGACACTACATGTCGGACACCGACGGTAGTGTGAACGCCCCCTAATACTCCATTGCAGGGAACATTGGACTATAAATAACTATTTACTATGTCTATTGTTATGCCTGGGATGCCTGCAGTGTGCAACCAGGGAATTCTTGTGTACACAAGGGAAACTTTGTTACAGTTTAGGAATTCAGCTGAAATGCATGCTTCTAAACTTAACATCCCCACAAGTTAAGGAGAGAAATAAGGGAAATTGAAATGAACACAGACCTGTGATACCAGCCATCATTATGGGAAATATGCAATCAATTTCAAATAAGATGGATGAACTGACAGCGCTAACCAGGCATCATCAGGAGTTTCGTTAGTGCAACATGATGCCATTTACAGAGATGTGGGTTACTGAAGTCACCCTGGACCATACCTCCCAACTGTCCCGATTTCCGCGGGACATTCACGATTTCGGTGACGTGTCCCGCGGTCCCGGTTGGAGGGAGGTATGTCCCGATTTCAACTCAGATCTGCGTCCAGAGAACGCAGATCTGAGTTGAACACATACGCTGCTAAAGCACGGAGCTATCACAGCTCAGCTCCTTGCTTCGCCGCTGCACGCCGGCTACTGGCTGTGTAGATGCGATGTGATGACGTCACATCGCGTCTACAACTGTGTGCGAGTGAGAGAGAGTGGCGCGCAAAGAGCGACGGGGGAACGAGGAGAAGGTAAGTGTAATGTGTACACTGAGGTGAAATGTGAAACTGGGGGCAGATGAAGGAGAGGACGACATGACACTGGCGGCAGAGATGGAGGGGACATGAATCTGGGGGCAGAGATGGAAAGGACATGAATCTGGGGGCAGAGATGTGGGGACATGAATCTGGGGGCAGAGATGGAGGGGGAAATGAAACGGGTGACTGTAGGAGGATTATACCGTGTGCGGGCACATGAAAAATTAATGATAATGGGCGGAGTCAACACAAAAGTGGGTGGGGCTAAATTTGCCTCGGCGCGCTACGCCGCTAACTATTAGCTGTGATCATGAGACCTTATTACCTACCAATGGAATTATCACGTTATTGTGCAAAAGCTGATTCTGCCTGTGAGGTGCTACATGCTGTGGTGAGCCAACTGCAGTTGTTACACCCCCATCTTTCTTGTGTCTGGAGATTTCAACCATCCATCATTATCCACTCAAGAGACAACAAAACACTAGACTTGCTCTTTTCCAATGTAAGGGAGGCATGTAACTCATCAACGCTACTACCACTAGGTAGATCAGATCACGAATTGGTGCATCTGCGACCAGTGAGGCTCCGAGAGATTGTTTTGACACAACGGCATCATAAGTGTTGCAGAATTCCCATCTGACTGACATTGAGGGGCTTACACACTTCATAATGAACTAAATTAATTTCTATGTAGACAAAACGGTACCCACAAAAGCGGTGAGGTGTTTCTGTAATAACAAGCCATGGATTAACTCTGATATGAAAGCTCTTCTCAAGGAGAAAAAGAGAGCCTTCAGGGCTGGAGATAAGAAATGCCTGGAGGATGTGCAAAAGAAGCTGAGGCGACAGATTTGGGAGCGGAAAGCCAAATACAGGAGGTGGATGAAGCAGCAAATGACTAGGGGATGTGTCAGTAAAGCATGGAATAGACTAAAGGTAATATCCCAGGCAGAAGGAGACAGGAAGTGGCTTAATGAACTAAATATATTCTTCAACAGATTTGATCACAATCCCAGCTCTGCCCACCCCAGCATGTCATTCAACCACCCCCTCTTCCCCGCACACCAGGGTTCCCCCACCTGCTAGCTCAAACCAAGCCTCTTGCACTCAACTGCCATCTGGTTACAATCTGATTTTCACAGAGTCTTGATTGTATAGGGAAATCAGGAAGAGTAAAGCAGACAAGGCTGGAGGACTTGATAGGATAAGCGCTAGAGTTCTTAAAGTTTGTGTAGACCAGCTGTGTGGTGTTGTTATACACATGAACAATATGGACCTGAAGCTGGGAGTAGTACCACAACTGTGGAAAACATTTTGTGTGATACCAATTCCAAAGACACTTCATTTGATGGACTACAATGGCTACAGACCTTTAGCATTGACATCCCAATTGATGAGGGTCCTAGAGAGACTAGTCCTGACACATCTCCAACCTCTTATGAGTCCTGATATGGGCCCCCTCCAGATTGCCTATCAGCCGGGCTTTGGGGTGGATGATGCCATCATCCACCTTCACGGAGCTCTTTCTCACCTGGAGAAATCACAAAACACTGTGAGAATAATATTCTTTGATTTATCCAGTGCTTTTAACACCATTTCGCCAGGGCTACTGAGATACAAGCTGGACCTTGTTGGAGGGGACCATCACCTATCCAACTGGATCCTAGACTACCTCACAAATGGACCTCAATATGTGAGTGCCAGGAGCTGTGCATATAACATTGTGATCTGTAGTACAGGGGCACTACAAGGTATAGTTCTTGCCCCTTTCCTCTACACACTGTACAGTACTGACTTTAGGTGCCACTCATCTAGCTGTTACTTACAAAAGTACTCCGATGACTCTGCAATAGTAGGCCTCATCACAGACGGAGATGAAAGGGAATACAGAGACTTAAATTGGGATTTTGTGGGTTGGTGGCAGCGGTGCCACCTCAGGATCAAGGCCAAGGACATGGTAGTGGACTTCAGTAAGCGGAGAAGTGCTCTGAATCCAGTGGACATCCAGGAGACAGACACTGAGATAGTCAAGACCTATAAGTACCTGGGTGTGCTCCTCAATAATAAGCTGGACTGGGCTGATCACCTGGATGTGCTGCACAGAAAGGGCCACAGTAGGTTCAGAATAGCAGATAGAAAAAAATACTAGGAGTAGAGATGAGCGAATGGCGTTCAATCGAATTGGTATTCGATCGAATATCAGGTTGTTCAATATATTCGATTCCAATTGAATAACGCTGCAAACGCAGTAAAAATTTGTATCCCCTCCAACCTTCCCTGGCGCGTTTTTTGCACTAATAACTGTGCAGGGGAGGTGGGACAGGAACTACGACAACGTAGGCATTGAAAAAAATTGGAAAAAGCCATTGGCTGACGAAAACATGTGACCTCTGATACATAAGAATAACGTCGGTCATCTTCATCTCATTTTTGTTTTGAAGTGATAGGGAGAGCTTGTTTTCAGTGTGAGAAACATAAAGTGAACCTGCCCATTATGCAGCAGGGTAGCAGCAGGGGACGTGGGCGAGGACGTGGATATCCAGCTGGGTATCCAGTCCACAGTCCAGATACTGGAGAGGAGCTGCCTGCAGTGCCCCTCGACAGTAGCAGCAGGGGACGTTGACGTGGATATCCAGCTGGGTATACAGTACACAGTCCAGGTCCTGGAGAGGGGCTGTCAGCAGTGCCCCTCGTAAGTAGTAGCAGGGGACGTGGGCGAGGACGTGGACATGGATATCCAGCTGGGTATCCAGTCCACAGTCCAGGTACTGGAGAGGGGCTGCCAGCACCCAATTCACTCATCATCATCCTCCTCCGTCTCCTCCTCCAACCACAGCCCCTTCACCCTAATGTAATTGTTAAAAAACTTTCATTTTTTTATTTTAATTAATTTTACTTGGACACCCCCCAAGGGCCTGCAAAGCAATTTTTTAGGGCTCCACCCCAAGGGCCTGCAAAATATTTTTTTAGGGCTCCCCACAAGGGCCTGAAAATTAATGTTTTAGGGCTCACTCCCAAGGGCCTGAAATCTAATTTTTTAGGGGTCACCCCAAGGGCCAAAAAATAAAACACTACTTTTACAAGGCTCTAGTCACCCCAAGGGCCAAAAAATAAAACACTGCTGCTGCAAGGCTCTAGCCTCCTAAGGGCTAAAAAATAAAACACTGCTGCTACAAGGCTTTAGTCACCCCAAGGGCCAAAAAATAAAACACTGCTGCTACAAGGCTCTAGTCACCCCAAGGGCCAAAAAAATAAATCACTGATGCTGCATGGCTCTAGTCACCCCAAGGGCTAAAAAATAAAACACTGCTGGTGCATAGCTCAACTCATCACTGGTCAAAAAATACTGCTGTTTAAAGGCTCAACTTACCTCAAGGGCCAAAAACACTGCTGGTGCAAGGCTCAACTAACCTCAAGGCCCAGAATCACTGCTGGTGCAAGGCTCAACTAACCTCAAGGGAAAAAAACACTGCTGGTGCAAGGCTCAACTAACCTCAAGGGCCAAAAACACTACTGGTGCAATGCTCTACTCACTCCAAGGGCCAAAAACACTGCTGGTTCAAGGATCAACTAAACTCAAGGGCCAAAAACACTGCTGGTGCAAGACTCAACTAACCTCAATGGCCAACAAAACTGCTGGTGCAAGGCTCAACTAACCTCAAGGGCCAAAAACACTGCTGTTGCAAGGCTCAACTAACCTCAAGGGCCAAAAACACTGCTGGAGCAAGGCTCAACTAACCTTAAGGGCCAAAAACACTGCTGTTGCAAGGCTCAACTAACCTCAAGGGCCAAAAACACTGCTGGTGCAAGGCTCAATTAACCCCAAGGGCAAAACTCACTGCTGGTGCAAGGCTCAACTAACCCCAAGGGCCAAAAACAGAATTTTGTTCAATTCCAAACCACACAAAACTGCACAGGAAACTGCACAAGAAACTAGGTAAGTATGACACTCAAAGTAAACAACATAAAGGAAACCATTAATCAGTATAAAAATATAATTTTATTTCGATAATACATATAAAATACATGGACAAGCATATTCAAAGATAGCGACAAGAAACTTTATAAAGCCATCAGATGTATAAATATATGGGACCAAAGCATATGCAATAATTATATATTATAAATTATTACATATTATTTTATATGTATTATCAAAATAAATTTATATTTTTATACCGGTTTATGGTTTCCCTAATGTTGTTTACTTTGAGTGTCATACTTACCTATTTTCTTGTATAGTTTCCTGTGCAGTTTTGTGTGGATCTGAGATATATTGGTAAGGACATGAAGTAAGGAGGGCCTTATTCAACAGGGAGCAGTCACTTGTTATTACATTTTTTTGTGTTTCTCTTTGGTACTATGTTTTTGGTTTGATGTTCATCTAAAGTACTGTAGCATGTTGTTTGGACTATTAACACCTGATCAGAACCCTGTAGAGGTAATGTAGAGTCCGATATTAGAGGACCATTACTGGTAGTAGTAGTTGCAGCCAATTCTCCACCTTTGTGGTCCTCTAAATAAAAGTTACCCCCAGGACTTGATGCAAAAATGTTATCAATTTCCCAATCACAATCAAATCCACTGCATCAATCACACACAATAAGAGTGACGGTTCTGGAACCACCGTTTTAGGGGCTAACAATTTTAATGGGGCTAAGTTTCTGATGGTGCAAGGCTCAACTCACCCAAAGGGCAAAAAACTCTGCTGGTGGAAGGCTGAACTAACTTAACCCCTTAAGGTCACAGGGTACTTTGGGCCTTAAGGCTCAGACCCTGTTTTTCAAATATGACTTCTTTTACTTTAAGTGAGGATAGCTTCATAATGCATTTACCTATCCAGGTGATTCCAAGATTGTTTTTTCGTGACACATTGTAGTTTATGTTGGTGGTAAATTTTGCTCATTTTGCGTTTGTTTGTTAAAAAAAAGGACAATGTACTGAAAATTTCATAAAATTATCAATTTTGAAAGTTTCTGTTATTCTCGTGAAAACACAGACGGTCAGATCACACAAAAGTCTTCCTAATTAACATTTCCCATATGTCTACTTTATATTGGCATTATTTCTTCAATGTCTTTTTACTTTTCTAGGAAGTTAGAAGGCTAATAACTTTAGTAGCAATTTGTCAGATTTTCAAGAAAATTTCAAGATTTTGTTTTCTAGGGACCTATTTAGTTGTGAAGTGACTTTGAGGGGTCTATATAATAGAAAACTCCCATAAATGACCCCATTTTTGAAACTGTGGTCTTCAAACTATTCAAAATTGTATATAGGAACTTTATTAACCCTTTAGGTGTTCCACAGGAATTAATGCAAAATGAAGGTGAAATTTCCAAATGTCACTTTTTTATGCACATTTTCCATTTCAAACCACATTTTTCTGTAACAAAGAAGGGGTTAACAGCAAAACATATCATAATATTCATTTCTCTGATTCTGCAGTTTGTAGAAATATCCCATATGTGGCCCTTCTGTGCAACGTGACTCAATACGTGTCCTCAGAAATCAAAGAGCACCGTTAAGGATTTCGGGCAGCAATTTCATTAGGATGGTTTTTAGACACCATGTTGCACTTACAGAACCCTAGAAGTACCACAATAGTGGGAAACCTCCACAAGTGACCCCATTTTGGAAACTACACCCCTAAAAGAATTTATCAGGGGGTGTAGTGAGTATTAGTATCCCAGACGTGAATGCACAGCAGATAAGAGGTAATATGTAAGCGGTGTGGAGGACGTTGGGAGCACCAAATTCCCTACTATGTCAAAATAGCTCCTATGCTTGGGGGGGGGGGGGGTCGCTTTGGGGGTCTCTTCTATTGTTTTTTCTCTTGTAAGCTGAAAAACTGGTCTGTACCCTGACATACGCTCGCACCACTTATATATTCCCCTCCTGACTAGAGATGAGCGAACAGTGTTCTATCGAACACAAGTTCGATCGGATATCACGCTGTTCGCCATGTTCGAATCGAATCGAACACCATGTGGTAAAGTGCGCCATTACTCGATTCCACTCCCACCTTCCCTGGTGCCTTTTTTGCTCCAATAACAGCACAGGGTAGGTGGGACAGGAACTACGACACCGGTGACGTTGAAAAAAATAGGAAAAACCCATTGGCTGCCGAAAACATGTGACCTCTGATTTAAAAGAACAGCGCCGCCCAGCTTCGCGTCATTCTGAGCTTGCAATTCACCGGGGACGGAGGTTTCCGTCCAGTTAGCTAGGGCTTAGATTCTGGGTAGGCAGGGACAGGCTAGGATAGGAAGGAGAAGACAACCAACAGCTCTTATAAGAGCTAAATTCCAGGGAGAAGCTTGTCAGTGTAACGTGGCACTGACGGGCTCAATCGCCGCAACCCAGCGTTCCCAGGATCCTGAATGGAATACACTGAAAGTGTATTCCTGTATACCCTATATATACCCCCGATCCACGTTCCAACGGTGTGCCCCCCCACTTCCACCCCAGAAACTAACTTCAATACACTGGAAGTCCCCTAACAATAGAATCGGGGCTATATACACCCTCAATTTTTGCTACCGGTATATAGTGCCATTTTCTGACTGGGATTTCAAAGAATATATTTTCATTACATATACCCTCAATTCCAGGGAGAAGCTTGTCAGTGTAACGTGGCACTGACGGGCTCAATCGCCGCAACCCAGCTTTCCCAGGATACTGAATGGAATACATTGAAAGTGTATTCCCGTATACCCTATAAACCCCCGATCCACGTTCCAACGGTGTGCCCCCCCCACCTCCACCCCAGAAACTAACTTCAATACACTGGAAGTCCCCTAGCAATAGAATTGGGGCTATATACACCCTCAATTTTTGCTACGGGAATATAGAGCCATTTTCTGACTGGGAATTCAAAGAATATATTGGGGTTACATACACCCTCAATTTTTGCTACTGGTATATAGTGCCATTTTCTGACTGGGAATTCAAAGAATATATTGGCGTTACATACACCCTCAATTCTTGTTACTGGTATATAGTGCCATTTTCTGACTGGGAATTCAAAGAATATATTGGGGTTACATGCACCCTCAATTTTTGCTACTGGTATATAGTGCCATTTTCTGACTGGGAATTCAAAGAATATATTGGGGTTACATACACCCTCAATTTTTGCTACTGGTATATAGTGCCATTTTCTGACTGGGCATTTAAAGAATATATTGGGGTTACATACACCCTCAATTTTTGCTACTGGTATATAGTGCCATTTTCTGACTGGGCATTTAAAGAATATATTGGGGTTACATACACCCTCAATATTTGCTACTGGTATATAGTGCCATTTTCTGACTGGGAATTCAAAGAATATATTGGCGTTACATACACCCTCAATTCTTGTTACTGGTATATAGTGCCATTTTCTGACTGGGAATTCAAAGAATATATTGGGGTTACATGCACCCTCAATTTTTGCTACTGGTATATAGTGCCATTTTCTGACTGGGAATTCAAAGAATATATTGGGGTTACATACACCCTCAATTTTTGCTACTGGTATATAGTGCCATTTTCTGACTGGGAATTCAAAGAATATATTGGGGTTACATACACCCTCAATTCTTGCTATTGGTATATAGTGCCATTTTCTGACTGGGAATTCAAAGAATATATTGGGGTTACATACACCCTCAATTTTTGCTACTGGTATATAGTGCCATTTTCTGACTGGGCATTTAAAGAATATATTGGGGTTACATACACCCTCAATTTTTGCTACTGGTATATAGTGCCATTTTCTGACTGGGCATTTAAAGAATATATTGGGGTTACATACACCCTCAATATTTGCTACTGGTATATAGTGCCATTTTCTGACTGGGAATTCAAAGAATATATTGGCATTACATACACCCTCAATTCTTGCTACTGGTTTATAGTGCCATTTTCTGACTGGGAATTCAAAGAATATATTGGCGTTACATACACCCTCAATTCTTGTTACTGGTATAAAGTGCCATTTTCTGACTGGGAATTCAAAGAATATATTGGCGTTACATACACCCTCAATTCTTGCTACTGGTTTATAGTGCCAATTTCTGACTGGGAATTCAAAGAATATATTGGAGTTACATACACCCTCAATTCTTGTTACTGGTATAAAGTGCCATTTTCTGACTGGGAATTCAAAGAATATATTGGGGTTACATACACCCTAAATTTTTGCTACTGGTATATAGTGCCATTTTCTGACTGGGAATTCAAAGAATATATTGGCGTTACATACACCCTCAATTCTTGCTACTGGTATATAGTGCCATTTTCTGACTGGGAATTCAAAGAATATATTGGCGTTACATACGCCTTCAATTATTGTTACTGGTATATAGTGCCATTTTCTGACTGGGAATTCAAAGAATATATTGGGGTTACATACACCCTCAATTTTTGCTACTGGTATATAGTGCCATTTTCTGACTGGGAATTCAAAGAATATATTGGGGTTACATACACCCTCAATTTTTGCTACTGGTATATAGTGCCATTTTTTGACTGGGAATTCAAAGAATATATTGGGGTTACATACACCCTCAATTTTTGCTACTGGTATATAGTGCCATTTTCTGACTGGGAATTCAAAGACTATATTGGGGTTACATACACCCTCAATTTTTGCTACTGGTATATAGTGCCATTTTCTGACTGGCAATTCAAAGAATATATTGGTGTTACATACACCCTCAATTCTTGCTACTGGTATATAGTGCCATTTTCTGACTGGGAATTCAAAGATTATATTGGGGTTGCATACACCCTCAATGTTTGCTACTGGTATATAGTGCCATTTTCTGACTGGGAATTCAAAGAATATATTGGCGTTACATACACCCTTAATTCTTGCTACTGGTATATAGTGCCATTTTCTGACTGGGAATTCAAAGAATATATTGGCGTTACATACACCCTCAATTCTTGTTACTGGTATATAGTGCCATTTTCTGACTGGGAATTCAAAGAATATATTGGGGTTACATACACCCTCAATTTTTGCTACTGGTATATAGTGCCAAATTTCTGACTGGGAATTCAAAGAATATATTGGGGTTACATACACCCTCAATTTTTGCTACTGGTATATAGTGCCATTTTCTGACTGGGAATTCAAAGAATTTATTGGCGTTACATACACCCTCAAATTTTGCTACTAGTATATAGTGCCATTTTCTGACTGGGAATTCAAAGAATTTATTGGAGTTACATACACCCTCAATTCTTGCTACTGGTATATAGTGCCATTTTCTGACTGGGAATTCAAAGAATATATTGGGGTTACATACACCCTCAATTTTTGCTACTGGTATATAGTGCCATTTTCTGACTGGGAATTCAAAGAATATATTGGGGTTACATTCACTCTCAATTCTTGCTACTGGTATATAGTGCCATTCTGGTATATAGTGCCAGGGTCTGAATGGGAATTCAAAGAATATATTGGGCCTACATATATCCTCAATTCTTGCTACTGGTATATAGTGCCATTTTCTGACTGGGAATTCAAAGAATATATTGGGGTTGCATATACTCTCAATTCTTGCTACTGCCATATAGTGCCAGGGTCTGACTGGGAATTCAAAGAATATATTGGGGTTACATGCACCCTCAATTCTTGCTACTGCCATATGATGCCAGGGTCTGACTGGGAATTCAAAGTATATATTTGGGGTTACATATACCCTCAATTCCTGCTACTGGTATATAGTGCCATTTTCTGACTGGGAATTCAAAGAATATATTGGGGTTACATACACCCTCAATTTTTGCTACTGGTATATAGTGCCATTTTCTGACTGGGAATTCAAAGAATATATTGGCGTTACATACACCCTCAATTCTTGTTACTGGTATATAGTGCCATTTTCTGACTGGGAATTCAAAGAATATATTGGGGTTACATGCACCCTCAATTTTTGCTACTGGTATATAGTGCCATTTTCTGACTGGGAATTCAAAGAATATATTGGGGTTACATACACCCTCAATTTTTGCTACTGGTATATAGTGCCATTTTCCGACTGGGCATTTAAAGAATATATTGGGGTTACATACACCCTCAATTTTTGCTACTGGTATATAGTGCCATTTTCTGACTGGGCATTTAAAGAATATATTGGGGTTACATACACCCTCAATATTTGCTACTGGTATATAGTGCCATTTTCTGACTGGGAATTCAAAGAATATATTGGCGTTACATACACCCTCAATTCTTGTTACTGGTATATAGTGCCATTTTCTGACTGGGAATTCAAAGAATATATTGGGGTTACATGCACCCTCAATTTTTGCTACTGGTATATAGTGCCATTTTCTGACTGGGAATTCAAAGAATATATTGGGGTTACATACACCCTCAATTTTTGCTACTGGTATATAGTGCCATTTTCTGACTGGGAATTCAAAGAATATATTGGGGTTACATACACCCTCAATTCTTGCTATTCGTATATAGTGCCATTTTCTGACTGGGAATTCAAAGAATATATTGGGGTTACATACACCCTCAATTTTTGCTACTGGTATATAGTGCCATTTTCTGACTGGGCATTTAAAGAATATATTGGGGTTACATACACCCTCAATTTTTGCTACTGGTATATAGTGCCATTTTCTGACTGGGCATTTAAAGAATATATTGGGGTTACATACACCCTCAATATTTGCTACTGGTATATAGTGCCATTTTCTGACTGGGAATTCAAAGAATATATTGGCATTACATACACCCTCAATTCTTGCTACTGGTTTATAGTGCCATTTTCTGACTGGGAATTCAAAGAATATATTGGCGTTACATACACCCTCAATTCTTGTTACTGGTATAAAGTGCCATTTTCTGACTGGGAATTCAAAGAATATATTGGCGTTACATACACCCTCAATTCTTGCTACTGGTTTATAGTGCCAATTTCTGACTGGGAATTCAAAGAATATATTGGAGTTACATACACCCTCAATTCTTGTTACTGGTATAAAGTGCCATTTTCTGACTGGGAATTCAAAGAATATATTGGGGTTACATACACCCTAAATTTTTGCTACTGGTATATAGTGCCATTTTCTGACTGGGAATTCAAAGAATATATTGGCGTTACATACACCCTCAATTCTTGCTACTGGTATATAGTGCCATTTTCTGACTGGGAATTCAAAGAATATATTGGCGTTACATACGCCTTCAATTATTGTTACTGGTATATAGTGCCATTTTCTGACTGGGAATTCAAAGAATATATTGGGGTTACATACACCCTCAATTTTTGCTACTGGTATATAGTGCCATTTTTTGACTGGGAATTCAAAGAATATATTGGGGTTACATACACCCTCAATTTTTGCTACTGGTATATAGTGCCATTTTCTGACTGGAATTCAAAGACTATATTGGGGTTACATACACCCTCAATTTTTGCTACTGGTATATAGTGCCATTTTCTGACTGGCAATTCAAAGAATATATTGGTGTTACATACACCCTCAATTCTTGCTACTGGTATATAGTGCCATTTTCTGACTGGGAATTCAAAGATTATATTGGGGTTGCATACACCCTCAATGTTTGCTACTGGTATATAGTGCCATTTTCTGACTGGGAATTCAAAGAATATATTGGCGTTACATACACCCTTAATTCTTGCTACTGGTATATAGTGCCATTTTCTGACTGGGAATTCAAAGAATATATTGGCGTTACATACACCCTCAATTCTTGTTACTGGTATATAGTGCCATTTTCTGACTGGGAATTCAAAGAATATATTGGGGTTACATACACCCTCAATTTTTGCTACTGGTATATAGTGCCAAATTTCTGACTGGGAATTCAAAGAATATATTGGGGTTACATACACCCTCAGTTTTTGCTACTGGTATATAGTGCCATTTTCTGACTGGGAATTCAAAGAATTTATTGGCGTTACATACACCCTCAAATTTTGCTACTAGTATATAGTGCCATTTTCTGACTGGGAATTCAAAGAATTTATTGGAGTTACATACACCCTCAATTCTTGCTACTGGTATATAGTGCCATTTTCTGACTGGGAATTCAAAGAATATATTGGGGTTACATACACCCTCAATTTTTGCTACTGGTATATAGTGCCATTTTCTGACTGGGAATTCAAAGAATATATTGGGGTTACATTCACTCTCAATTCTTGCTACTGGTATATAGTGCCATTCTGGTATATAGTGCCAGGGTCTGAATGGGAATTCAAAGAATATATTGGGCCTACATATATCCTCAATTCTTGCTACTGGTATATAGTGCCATTTTCTGACTGGGAATTCAAAGAATATATTGGGGTTACATGCACCCTCAATTCTTGCTACTGCCATATAATGCCAGGGTCTGACTGGGAATTCAAAGAATATATTGGGGTTACATGCACCCTCAATTCTTGCTACTGCCATATAATGCCAGGGTCTGACTGGGAATTCAAAGTATATATTTGGGGTTACATATACCCTCAATTCCTGCTACTGGTATATAGTGCCATTTTCTGACTGGGAATTCAAAGAATATATTGGGGTTACATACACCCTCAATTTTTGCTACTGGTATATAGTGCCATTTTCTGACTGGGAATTCAAAGAATATATTGGCGTTACATACACCCTCAATTCTTGTTACTGGCATATAGTGCCATTTTCTGACTGGGAATTCAAAGAATATATTGGGGTTACATGCACCCTCAATTTTTGCTACTGGTATATAGTGCCATTTTCTGACTGGGAATTCAAAGAATATATTGGGGTTACATACACCCTCAATTTTTGCTACTGGTATATAGTGCCATTTTCTGACTGGGCATTTAAAGAATATATTGGGGTTACATACACCCTCAATTTTTGCTACTGGTATATAGTGCCATTTTCTGACTGGGCATTTAAAGAATATATTGGGGTTACATACACCCTCAATATTTGCTACTGGTATATAGTGCCATTTTCTGACTGGGAATTCAAAGAATATATTGGCGTTACATACACCCTCAATTCTTGTTACTGGTATATAGTGCCATTTTCTGACTGGGAATTCAAAGAATATATTGGGGTTACATGCACCCTCAATTTTTGCTACTGGTATATAGTGCCATTTTCTGACTGGGAATTCAAAGAATATATTGGGGTTACATACACCCTCAATTTTTGCTACTGGTATATAGTGCCATTTTCTGACTGGGAATTCAAAGAATATATTGGGGTTACATACACCCTCAATTCTTGCTATTGGTATATAGTGCCATTTTCTGACTGGGAATTCAAAGAATATATTGGGGTTACATACACCCTCAATTTTTGCTACTGGTATATAGTGCCATTTTCTGACTGGGCATTTAAAGAATATATTGGGGTTACATACACCCTCAATTTTTGCTACTGGTATATAGTGCCATTTTCTGACTGGGCATTTAAAGAATATATTGGGGTTACATACACCCTCAATATTTGCTACTGGTATATAGTGCCATTTTCTGACTGGGAATTCAAAGAATATATTGGCATTACATACACCCTCAATTCTTGCTACTGGTTTATAGTGCCATTTTCTGACTGGGAATTCAAAGAATATATTGGCGTTACATACACCCACAATTCTTGTTACTGGTATAAAGTGCCATTTTCTGACTGGGAATTCAAAGAATATATTGGCGTTACATACACCCTCAATTCTTGCTACTGGTTTATAGTGCCATTTTCTGACTGGGAATTCAAAGAATATATTGGCGTTACATACACCCACAATTCTTGTTACTGGTATAAAGTGCCATTTTCTGACTGGGAATTCAAAGAATATATTGGCGTTACATACACCCTCAATTCTTGCTACTGGTTTATAGTGCCAATTTCTGACTGGGAATTCAAAGAATATATTGGAGTTACATACACCCTCAATATTTGCTACTGGTATATAGTGCCATTTTCTGACTGGGAATTCAAAGAATATATTGGCATTACATACACCCTCAATTTTTGCTACTGGTATATAGTGCCATTTTCTGACTGGGAATTCAAAGAATATATTGGCGTTACATACACCCTCAATTCTTGCTACTGGTATATAGTGCCATTTTCTGACTGGGAATTCAAAGAATATATTGGCGTTACATACGCCTTCAATTATTGTTACTGGTATATAGTGCCATTTTCTGACTGGGAATTCAAAGAATATATTGGGGTTACATACACCCTCAATTTTTGCTACTGGTATATAGTGCCATTTTCTGACTGGGAATTCAAAGAATATATTGGGGTTACATACACCCTCAATTTTTGCTACTGGTATATAGTGCCATTTTTTGACTGGGAATTCAAAGAATATATTGGGGTTACATACACCCTCAATTTTTGCTACTGGTATATAGTGCCATTTTCTGACTGGGAATTCAAAGACTATATTGGGGTTACATACACCCTCAATTTTTGCTACTGGTATATAGTGCCATTTTCTGACTGGCAATTCAAAGAATATATTGGTGTTACATACACCCTCAATTCTTGCTACTGGTATATAGTGCCATTTTCTGACTGGGAATTCAAAGATTATATTGGGGTTGCATACACCCTCAATGTTTGCTACTGGTATATAGTGCCATTTTCTGACTGGGAATTCAAAGAATATATTGGCGTTACATACACCCTTAATTCTTGCTACTGGTATATAGTGCCATTTTCTGACTGGGAATTCAAAGAATATATTGGCGTTACATACACCCTCAATTCTTGTTACTGGTATATAGTGCCATTTTTTGACTGGGAATTCAAAGAATATATTGGGGTTACATACACCCTCAATTTTTGCTACTGGTATATAGTGCCAAATTTCTGACTGGGAATTCAAAGAATATATTGGGGTTACATACACCCTCAATTTTTGCTACTGGTATATAGTGCCATTTTCTGACTGGGAATTCAAAGAATTTATTGGCGTTACATACACCCTCAATTTTTGCTACTAGTATATAGTGCCATTTTCTGACTGGGAATTCAAAGAATTTATTGGAGTTACATACACCCTCAATTCTTGCTACTGGTATATAGTGCCATTTTCTGACTGGGAATTCAAAGAATATATTGGGGTTACATACACCCTCAATTTTTGCTACTGGTATATAGTGCCATTTTCTGACTGGGAATTCAAAGAATATATTGGGGTTACATTCACTCTCAATTCTTGCTACTGGTATATAGTGCCATTCTGGTATATAGTGCCAGGGTCTGAATGGGAATTCAAAGAATATATTGGGCCTACATATATCCTCAATTCTTGCTACTGGTATATAGTGCCATTTTCTGACTGGGAATTCAAAGAATATATTGGGGTTGCATATACCCTCAATTCTTGCTACTGCCATATAGTGCCAGGGTCTGACTGGGAATTCAAAGAATATATTGGGGTTACATGCACCCTCAATTCTTGCTACTGCCATATAATGCCAGGGTCTGACTGGGAATTCAAAGTATATATTTGGGGTTACATATACCCTCAATTCCTGCTACTGGTATATAGTGCCATTTTCTGACTGGGAATTCAAAGAATATATTGGGGTTACATACACCCTCAATTTTTGCTACTGGTATATAGTGCCAGTTTCTGACTGGGAATTCAAAGAATATATTGGCGTTACATACACCCTCAATTCTTGCTACTGGTATATAGTGCCATTTTCTGACTGGGAATTCAAAGAATATATTGGCGTTACATACGCCTTCAATTATTGTTACTGGTATATAGTGCCATTTTCTGACTGGGAATTCAAAGAATATATTGGGGTTACATACACCCTCAATTTTTGCTACTGGTATATAGTGCCATTTTCTGACTGGGAATTCAAAGAATATATTGGCGTTACATACACCCTCAATTTTTGCTACTGGTATATAGTGCCATTTTCTGACTGGGAATTCAAAGAATATATTGGGGTTACATTCACTCTCAATTCTTGCTACTGGTATATAGTGCCATTCTGGTATATAGTGCCAGGGTCTGAATGGGAATTCAAAGAATATATTGGGCCTACATATATCCTCAATTCTTGCTACTGGTATATAGTGCCATTTTCTGACTGGGAATTCAAAGAATATATTGGGGTTGCATATACCCTCAATTCTTGCTACTGCCATATAGTGCCAGGGTCTGACTGGGAATTCAAAGAATATATTGGGGTTACATGCACCCTCAATTCTTGCTACTGCCATATAATGCCAGGGTCTGACTGGGAATTCAAAGTATATATTTGGGGTTACATATACCCTCAATTCCTGCTACTGGTATATAGTGCCATTTTCTGACTGGGAATTCAAAGAATATATTGGGGTTACATACACCCTCAATTTTTGCTACTGGTATATAGTGCCATTTTCTGACTGGGAATTCAAAGAATATATTGGCGTTACATACACCCTCAATTCTTGTTACTGGTATATAGTGCCATTTTCTGACTGGGAATTCAAAGAATATATTGGGGTTACATGCACCCTCAATTTTTGCTACTGGTATATAGTGCCATTTTCTGACTGGGAATTCAAAGAATATATTGGCGTTACATACACCCTCAATTCTTGTTACTGGTATATAGTGCCATTTTCTGACTGGGAATTCAAAGAATATATTGGGGTTACATGCACCCTCAATTTTTGCTACTGGTATATAGTGCCATTTTCTGACTGGGAATTCAAAGAATATATTGGGGTTACATACACCCTCAATTTTTGCTACTGGTATATAGTGCCATTTTCTGACTGGGCATTTAAAGAATATATTGGGGTTACATACACCCTCAATTTTTTCTACTGGTATATAGTGCCATTTTCTGACTGGGCATTTAAAGAATATATTGGGGTTACATACACCCTCAATATTTGCTACTGGTATATAGTGCCATTTTCTGACTGGGAATTCAAAGAATATATTGGGGTTACATTCACTCTCAATTCTTGCTACTGGTATATAGTGCCATTCTGGTATATAGTGCCAGGGTCTGAATGGGAATTCAAAGAATATATTGGGCCTACATATATCCTCAATTCTTGCTACTGGTATATAGTGCCATTTTCTGACTGGGAATTCAAAGAATATATTGGGGTTGCATATACCCTCAATTCTTGCTACTGCCATATAGTGCCAGGGTCTGACTGGGAATTCAAAGAATATATTGGGGTTACATGCACCCTCAATTCTTGCTACTGCCATAT
Source organism: Leptodactylus fuscus (assembly GCF_031893055.1). Taxonomy (NCBI): domain Eukaryota; kingdom Metazoa; phylum Chordata; class Amphibia; order Anura; family Leptodactylidae; genus Leptodactylus; species Leptodactylus fuscus. The sequence goes on along the minus strand of NC_134267.1, from coordinate 73,751,833 downwards.
AATGCCAGGGTCTGACTGGGAATTCAAAGTATATATTTGGGGTTACATATACCCTCAATTCCTGCTACTGGTATATAGTGCCATTTTCTGACTGGGAATTCAAAGAATATATTGGGGTTACATACACCCTCAATTTTTGCTACTGGTATATAGTGCCATTTTCTGACTGGGAATTCAAAGAATATATTGGCGTTACATACACCCTCAATTCTTGTTACTGGTATATAGTGCCATTTTCTGACTGGGAATTCAAAGAATATATTGGGGTTACATGCACCCTCAATTTTTGCTACTGGTTTATAGTGCCAATTTCTGACTGGGAATTCAAAGAATATATTGGAGTTACATACACCCTCAATTCTTGTTACTGGTATAAAGTGCCATTTTCTGACTGGGAATTCAAAGAATATATTGGGGTTACATACACCCTAAATTTTTGCTACTGGTATATAGTGCCATTTTCTGACTGGGAATTCAAAGAATATATTGGCGTTACATACACCCTCAATTCTTGCTACTGGTATATAGTGCCATTTTCTGACTGGGAATTCAAAGAATATATTGGCGTTACATACGCCTTCAATTATTGTTACTGGTATATAGTGCCATTTTCTGACTGGGAATTCAAAGAATATATTGGGGTTACATACACCCTCAATTTTTGCTACTGGTATATAGTGCCATTTTCTGACTGGGAATTCAAAGAATATATTGGGGTTACATACACCCTCAATTTTTGCTACTGGTATATAGTGCCATTTTTTGACTGGGAATTCAAAGAATATATTGGGGTTACATACACCCTCAATTTTTGCTACTGGTATATAGTGCCATTTTCTGACTGGGAATTTAAAAACTATATTGGGGTTACATACACCCTCAATTTTTGCTACTGGTATATAGTGCCATTTTCTGACTGGCAATTCAAAGAATATATTGGTGTTACATACACCCTCAATTCTTGCTACTGGTATATAGTGCCATTTTCTGACTGGGAATTCAAAGATTATATTGGGGTTGCATACACCCTCAATGTTTGCTACTGGTATATAGTGCCATTTTCTGACTGGGAATTCAAAGAATATATTGGCGTTACATACACCCTTAATTCTTGCTACTGGTATATAGTGCCATTTTCTGACTGGGAATTCAAAGAATATATTGGCGTTACATACACCCTCAATTCTTGTTACTGGTATATAGTGCCATTTTCTGACTGGGAATTCAAAGAATATATTGGGGTTACATACACCCTCAATTTTTGCTACTGGTATATAGTGCCAAATTTCTGACTGGGAATTCAAAGAATATATTGGGGTTACATACACCCTCAATTTTTGCTACTGGTATATAGTGCCATTTTCTGACTGGGAATTCAAAGAATTTATTGGCGTTACATACACCCTCAAATTTTGCTACTAGTATATAGTGCCATTTTCTGACTGGGAATTCAAAGAATTTATTGGAGTTACATACACCCTCAATTCTTGCTACTGGTATATAGTGCCATTTTCTGACTGGGAATTCAAAGAATATATTGGGGTTACATACACCCTCAATTTTTGCTACTGGTATATAGTGCCATTTTCTGACTGGGAATTCAAAGAATATATTGGGGTTACATTCACTCTCAATTCTTGCTACTGGTATATAGTGCCATTCTGGTATATAGTGCCAGGGTCTGAATGGGAATTCAAAGAATATATTGGGCCTACATATATCCTCAATTCTTGCTACTGGTATATAGTGCCATTTTCTGACTGGGAATTCAAAGAATATATTGCGGTTGCATATACCCTCAATTCTTGCTACTGCCATATAGTGCCAGGGTCTGACTGGGAATTCAAAGAATATATTGGGGTTACATGCACCCTCAATTCTTGCTACTGCCATATAATGCCAGGGTCTGACTGGGAATTCAAAGTATATATTTGGGGTTACATATACCCTCAATTCCTGCTACTGGTATATAGTGCCATTTTCTGACTGGGAATTCAAAGAATATATTGGGGTTACATACACCCTCAATTTTTGCTACTGGTATATAGTGCCAGTTTCTGACTGGGAATTCAAAGAATATATTGGCGTTACATACACCCTCAATTCTTGCTACTGGTATATAGTGCCATTTTCTGACTGGGAATTCAAAGAATATATTGGGGTTGCATACACACTCAATTTTTGCTACTGGTATATAATGCCATTTTCTGACTGGGAATTCAAATAATATATTGGCGTTACATACACCCTCAATTCTTGCTACTGGTATATAGTGCCATTTTCTGACTGGGAATTCAAAGAATATATTGGCGTTACATACACCCTCAATTCTTGTTACTGGTATATAGTGCCATTTTCTGACTGGGAATTCAAAGAATATATTGGGGTTACATACACCATCAATTTTTGCTACTGGTATATAGTGCCATTTTCTGACTGGGAATTCAAAGAATATATTGGGGTTACATACACCCTCAATTTTTGCTACTGGTATATAGTGCCATTTTCTGACTGGGAATTCAAAGAATTTATTGGCGTTACATACACCCTGAATTCTTGCTACTGGTAAATAGTGCCAGTTTCTGACTGGGAATTCAAAGAATATATTGGGGTTACATACACCCTCAATTCTTGCTACTGCCATATAGTGCCAGTTTCTGAGTGAAAATTCCCCAAATAATTTGGGGATACATTCACCCTACATCTCAGGCTCTTGCCATATTCACCCAGGTTGTCAGTGCTGCACCAGCTCGTTCCCAGACAGCTCGGCCCAAAAAACCCATTACCTATATAGAGGATTTTGACAATGAAGACAACATGTTCTAAATCTAATCTGTCTGCACCTTCTCCTGAATTAAAATGAAGGCAACTATTAACTTTCAAATAGCACTGCACAAAGGAAGATCTTATCAGCTTGTCTCATGACATGCTACTAAAAAGTGTCATTTGTGTATCTTAATGTAAATATATTTGTATAAGCTTGTTGGGTTTTAGGCACTGCCAAGTTATTTATTACCACCTGCTCCCTTATAATGATGACGCCAAAGTCACTGTGGGTGTTCAGAGCTCACAGCTTTTGTTGACATTTGTCTTGCTCTCTGTCGGTACCAGCTGTCTTTTTGGATACTGTAAAGTTATGTTGACTTTATTAACAGATATAGAAGCTTTAGCCAGGTTGTGACGGTGTGTAACCCCAACAACACTAAGTGGGATACACATTAATAGTCAGTCTATGTACGCTAAACGCATCACTTGAGTACATTTTTTTCCTCTCCCCTAATATAAGAAAGGAACAGACATTAGACCTAGACCGTGGTTCGAGGCTTGTAAAAATCCAGTATTATTTTCTCTCCATGATGTGAAGTATGTGTTAGACTCTTGAAAAGCAACCCAACATGAAGTCAGCCATGTGTGCCAGTGTGTTACTTGGCATGCCTTTGCTGGCCCCAACTGTAAGGGTCACTCTCCATTTCCTCCATTTTCTACTCCTCTTCACACCATCTGTGGTGAAGCACTGGGATACACTGAAGTGCACCCTCTAGCCTCGTGTGGGACAGGGACATCAGATGCCACTCCATCCCCCTCGTCTTCCTCCGCCAGCCAACGTTGCGAAGATGAGAGGAGTGTGCTCTGAATGTTTTCTGCCTAGGCTAGTTTTCACTTACGAAAATGGCCACACTTTGACCTGTATATCAGGCACAATGGTGTAGGTTTCAAAGAAACATGGCACCAACAAGTTGAAAACGTGGGTCATGTGTGGACCGTGTTTGAGTCTGGCAAGCTCCAGATCTGCTACCAGGTTCCAGCCATTATCACAGGCGCAAAAATGCCAGGCCCCAGGTGTAGCAGGGAAAAAACATTGCCACCTCAGCCAGAATGGCATCCCTGACCTCGGAGGCACTGTGCTGTCTGTCCCCCAAGCTGATGAGCTTCAGCACGTCCTGCTGACATCTCCCCATGCCAGTGTTACAGCATTTGCCGCTAGTAGCTGGGGTGGAGGTTGCAGCGTAGTAGGGTTTCAGTCTACTCCTGCCATGAATTTTGGCCTGGGAGAGGAGATAGGGTACCTCAGTTTGCACCCCAGGACCAGACTCCACCACATTCACCCTGCCTGTCCTTAAAGATAAGCAGCATCCCTGACCACAGGCACTTGTCCAAGTGTCAGTGGTCAAGTGGACCTTGCAGCAAAGCGCGGAACTAAGGGCCCACCTGATGTTGAGTGACACGTGCTGGTACAAGGCGGGGACGCTACACCGGGAGAAGTTGTGACGGCTAGGGACGGCATAGCGAGGTGCCACAGTTGCCATCAGGTCTGGGAAGGCCGGAGTTTCAACAAGTCGGAACGCCAACATCTCCTGGGCCAGCAGTTTAGCGATGTTGGCGTTCAAGGCTTGCGCGGGTGGGTGGTTAGCGGTGTATTTCTGCCGGCGCTCCAATGTCTGAGAGATGGTGGGTTGTTGTAAAGAAGCGCCTGATGGTGCCTTTGATGGTACAGGAGAAGGAGATAAGACAGAAACAGGGGAGGATGAGGGAGAAGTCAACAAAGTGGCAGAGGCAGATGAAGTGATGTCCTGGCTCATCCTCTGGAGTGCATCACCAGCACTGTGAGCAGAGGCAGTGGCATGAACGGCGGGCGACGTTTGTCCTGCCGTTGCTGCCTGCCACTGATTCCAGTGCTTGGATTCCAAATGACGGTGCATTGAAGTGGTGGACAGGTTGCTCTTCTCAGAGCCCCTACTCGATTTTGAGAGGCAAATTGTGCAGACAACACTATATCTGTCCTCGGCGCATTCCTTGAAAAAACTCCACACCTTCGAGAAACGTGCCCTCGAGGCGGGAGTTTTTAGGGGCTGGGTACAAACTGGAACATCTTGGGAGATTCCGGGTGTGGCCTGGATTTGCCTAAGCTGCTGACCTCTGCCTCTAGCTACCCTTTTTGGTGCTGCACCTGCCTTAACATTCACACTACTTTCCCCGCTTGACATCCGCCCTGTCCAGGTGGGGTCAGTGTTCTCGTCGTCCACCACCTCCTCTTCCAACTCCTGTCTCACCTCCTCCTCCTGCACAATGCGCATGTCAACTGGCTGCCCTGACAGCAACTGCGTCTCATCGTCGTCGATGAGGGTGGGTTGCTGGTCATCCACCACCAAATTGACCGGAGATGGAGGAGACTCTAGTGTTTGAGCATCTGGACACAGATACTCGTCTGTTAGGTCCGTGGAATCGCGAAATGGAGGGGCAGGTTGCGGTACAGTCAATGGAAGGGAGAACAGCTCTGGGGAGCAGGGACAGTTGGGGTTATTGTTCTGGGAAGATTGGGAATTTTGGGTGGAAGGAGGACAAGACTGTTGGGTAAGAGGAGGAGAGGAGGTAGAGGCTGACTGGCTGGTGGACAATGTGCTTTAAGCGTTATCCGCTTAAAGCACATTGCAAGACCTGTTCCTGGTTCTCGGGCCTACTAAGGTTTGTACCATTCAGCCTAGTTAATGTGGAACTTTTGTGCAAAGCGCAGAACTTAGGGCCCGCCTGATGTTAAGGGACACACGCTGGTACAAGGCTCAACTCACCCTAAGGGACAAAAATACTGCTCATGCCAAGGGCCTCAATCTCTGCTGGTAGCTCAGCTTAAGGTCCTGTAACTTTGTTTGGAAGGGCTCATGTTAAGGGCTAGAAAAGCGAATTTTGGAAGGTCTTACACATCACTCACACACACACACACACACACACTCAAAATGACAGTTAAGGGTGAGGGCTTTTGGATTTCCCATTGTCTATTCCATCCGTGGTTGTCATGGGGAACGTGATTTAAAGGGCTGATTGTTACTGTTTGTTGAGCTTAAATTGGGGTTTGTGACAATCCATTTGGGGAGTAAAGAAGGTTTCCAGGTATTTTCCCACTTTGATAGAGGTGTTTTTGAATGTGGAAAGTGTGTAGTTGTTAGGCTGTGATGTTGGGGTAATAGAGGGTCTTTGGTGTGTTAGATGCCCCCAGGCATGCTTCCCCTGCTGTCCCAGTGTCATTCCAGAGGTGTTGGCATCATTTCCTGTGGTGTCATAGTGGACTTGGTGACCCTCCTGAGATGGATTTGGGTTTCCCCCTTAACGAGTATATGTTCCCCATAGACTATAATGGGGTTCGAAACCCGTTCGAACACTCGAACAGTGAGCGGTTGTTCGAATCGGATTTCGAACCTCGAACATTTTATTGTTCGCTCATCTCTACTCTGACGCATTTGGCGATTTTTTTTTTTTTTTGTCTTCACATTATTCAAGCTATATTTTTTTATTTTTGTGTTGATGTGGCCATATGAGTGCTTGTATTCTTTCGGGATATGATGCATTTTGTAATGACACCATTTTTGGTTGCCTATAGCTTATTGGCTATTTTTTATTAACTCTTTTTTGCTGGATAAAAAAAAATCAATCAATTCTGGCATTGCATTTTACTTTTTAAATGTTTTTCCACATGGTGTACAGCATAAGTATCATGTGAACTGTATTCTGCGGGTCGGTACGGTTACAGCGATACCTCATTTATAGGTTTTTTTATGCGTTAGTAATTTTGCCGAACAAAAACCCATTTGGGGACATAAATCAATGTTTTTTGCATCACCATCTTCTGAGATGCGTAACATTTTTATTTTTCAATTGACAGAGTTGGTTGAGGGCTTATTTTTTGCGAGACAACCTGTGCTTTTCATTGGTACTATTTTGGTGTACATACGACTTTTTGATCACTTTTTATAAAGTGATTTTTTTAAGGTAAGATGGCAAAAAATCATTATTTCCGGCGTTTTTTTCCGTTTTTTTTCTTCACGTTTACCATATAGGTGAAATAATGTTTTAGTTTTATGGTACAGGTTGTTACGGACGTAGCAATACCAAATATGCATTGTTTTTATTATTTTTTTTTTTTTATTATTTAACTCATTTGATATAGAAAAAGGGAATTTTGGGGCTTTATTAATTAATTTATTTATTTCACACACTTTATTAATTTTTTTTTTACACTTTTTTCACATTTTTTATTTGTCCTATTAGTGTACTTGGACCAGCAATACTCTGATTGCTGGTCCAGTACTATAGCCTGCAATACACATGTATTGCAGACTATAGAGGAAGTGAATCTATGCAGACGCATAGATTCACTTCCTGCAGCACGGCTGGATCCAAGCAGGTAAGTGGGGATCCTAGCAGCCCGGGGTCACTAACCAGACCCCGGGCTACATAAAATTCATCAGGGCACACCCCGATCTCGGCGTGGGGGGTCCCTAGGGGGGGAGATCACACAGAAAACTCTCTCGATGTCACGGACATGTGTCCGCGGCATCAGGAGGGTTAATACCGCTGATCGGAGCGGAGCTTGTCCTGGCCCTCGGCTGTGTAATGCAGCCGAGTGCCGAGTGCCGGGTGTAATGGCGCAGGCACAGCTTCTGTGCCCGCGCCATTACTGGTCAGTAATAGTACTGACCTGAGCGCGAATGTGCTACTTGCCAGGATGTACTATTACTGACCAGAGCGTTAAGGGGTTAAAGGGCCTAAAACTCTGCTGGTAAAAGGCTGAAGTCACCTCAAGGGCCTCAATCTCTGCTGGTAGCTCAGCTTAAGGGCCTCTAACTTAATTTGGAAGGGCTCATGTTAAGGGCCAGAAAAGTGAATTTTGGAAGGTCTTACCACATCACACACACACACACACACACACACATCCACAATGACAGTTAAGGGTGGGTACTGTTGGATTTCCCATTACCTATTACATCTGTAGTTGTCATGGGCAACGTGATTTAAAGGGGTGCTCGGTAATGTTTCTTTAGCTTAAAATTTGGGTTTCTGTCCATCCAATTGGGGAGGAAAGAAGGTTTCCAGGTATTTTTCCACTTTCATAGTGTTTTTTGTGAGTGTGGAAAGTGTGTAGTTGATAGGCTGTGATGGTGGGGTAAAACTGTGACTTGGGCTTGTAAGATGCCCCCAGGCATGCTTCCACTGCTGTCCCAGTTGCATTGCAGAGGTGTTTTCATCATTTGCTGAGGTGTCATAGTGGACTTGGTGACCCTTCTGAGTCAAATTTGGGGTTCCCCTGAAACAAACGTTTTTTCCCCATAGACTATAATGGGATTCGATATTCGTTTGAATAACCGAATATTGAGGGGCTATTCGAACAAATAACGAATACTGAATATTTCACTGTTCGCTCATCTCTAACTAGGAGTCATAGCAACTAAGAGAAAAAGAAAGACTTCAGGATCATGTAGTTCTATCTGCAGAGTGATCTTCGCTTAGCCTGATGTTGATTATACAGCCTAACCGTGGTTGGGAGGAAGGACTTTCCATAGAGCATCCCTACATCCAGTGAACAAAGTTTAATTAAACATAGAAAAAGGAGCAAAATGGGGGGCACTCACCAAAGAGCAGTTATCTTCTAAAAACAGTCCTTTGTTAAGTGGATATAAAACCTGTTGGTTTTATACATAAGGGCGTCACTTTTTGGGGAATTAAAATTTACCTGCACCTCTGAGGGTTCTGCAAAAACAACATGGTGTCCAGAAAGTGTTAAATATTATTAGATAACAATATTCATGGCATATACGGGGTTAGATCTATTCTGCTAACAATACTTTTCTATCTTACGGTACATGGGTGTGTTTAGGGTACATTATTTTAGTGTTGTCCAATTACAGTAATAAAAAGTTTGAGAGGAACACCCCCCTCTCATGAATACAAATGAGCAACAGATACACATATCTGGATCAGTCTGTTTTGTCTTTCTGTAACCCCTGAAGAAGATGGCAGAAATGTCCCACAGGATGAAACAACAAATAGATAAACAAGCGTGAACCAAGCTGGAGCTACAAGATATCCAGATTGAAGAAAACTAACTATGAGCTTTTTCCCTGACTGTAAGCAAATAAGACATTAACTGATATTTCTATTATTCTGAAAGTTTTCCTTGTATCTACCGGTATTTCTCTTTGAAGACTTTAATAAAGTTTTAAGTTCTTATAAGAGGCAGAGTCCTCCAATAATATTACTGTATGTGTCAAAACATACATGAGTAAGAATTAACCATCGTATATATTGAGTATTTTACAATTGGTGAGGCATCCCAGTCAATTTTTTTTTCCTGTTTTTCTCATTCAGGAAACTTTGAAAAGAATCTAGATGGGTGAAAAACGCTTACAGCTGAACGTTACACATGTTACAGACAGAAACCTGTGAGGAACAGAAGAATTTTTGTTCTGACAGTCCAGCAAATATAGAAGGAGGACTAAAGATACCAGGCATACTACTGAGACGTGCTGATGAAAGGAACCAGTTGTTTCAAGGACAAACTACAAGGGGAAAGTTTTCTATGACGGGAAGTATAGATTTTACATTTAAGTATTGAAATTATACAGTCATTGTCTAAAAAGTGTAACTTAGAGTTTAAGATTGTGCCTAGTGAAAGGTTAGAGAATATATGGCAGGATTTGTATACACAATGTGAACAGGCAAATTCTATCATTGTGTTGCGAAAGAGAAGTTGAGAAATATTGTGCATATGGTAAATATATTCCATAAAGTTATATCAGAAAAGAGGTTACTTGATTCTAATAAGACATAGGTTCCTATTACACATAGATCTATTCAGACAGATATTGAGCAATCTCAATAACTTTATATTGAGCCACCATGTGGCTCTAATGGCTCATCACAGAAAAGTCAGAGACAAATGGAGCATGTAGATGAAATGATTACTTAAGCTGACTATAATATATGCACAGACACAGATATGTTAGTGAACAAAAATAAGGAGTAAATAGGAAGGAAGGGCCTTTTCTTGTCACCATATATGCTGTCTTTCCCTCCCAGAAGGTTGCTTTTTATTGTACTTGTTTACCCTAATAAAGGACGTTTTTTAGAGGAAAATCTTCAACGGGTGAGTGCCCTTCCTATTTACTCCTTATTTTTATTCATTTTTACAAAATGCTTTTTGGATGTTGAGCACCCCTGGGACTTCTAAAAATTAGTCAAATCTTCGTGGACTTGCTTTCTAATATAATCTCATAAACATGTAAATATACAAATAGAATCAGCAGTGCCATCCTAATTAGAGATGAGCGAACACTAAAATGTTCGAGGTTCGAAATTCGATTCGAACAGCCGCTCACTGTTCGTGTGTTCGAACGGGTTTCGAACCCCATTATAGTCTATGGGGAACATATACTCGTTAAGGGGGAAACCCAAATCCGTCTCAGGAGGGTCACCAAGTCCACTATGACACCCCAGGAAATGATGCCAACACCTCTGGAATACAACTGGGACAGCAGGGGAAGCATGTCTGGGGGCATCTAACACACCAAAGACCCTCTATTACCCCAACATCACAGCCTAACAACTACACACTTTACACATTCAAAAAAACCTCTATCAAAGTGGGAAAATACCTGGAAACCTTCTTTACTCCCCAAATGGATGGACACAAACCCCAATTTAAGCTCAACAAACAGTAACAACCACCCCTTTAAACCATGACAACCACAGATGGAATAGGCAATGGGAAATCCTTTAGTCCTCACCCACAACTGTCATTGTGTGTGTGTGTGTGTGTTTGTGTGTGAGTGTGTGTGAGTGATGTGGTAAGACCTTCCAAAATTGACTTTTCTAGCCCTTAACATGAGCCCTTCCAAACAAAGTTACAGGACCTTAAGCTGAGCTACCAGTAGAGATTGAGGCCCTTGGCATAAGTAGAGCCTTGCACCAGCAGTGTTTTTGGCCCTTAGGGTGAGTTGAGCCTTGTACCAGCGTGTGTCCCTTAACATCAGGCGGGCCCTAAGTTCTGGGCTTTGCACAAAAGTTCCACATTAACTAGGCTGAATGGTACAAACCTTAGTAGGCCCGAGAACCAGGAACAGGTCTTGCAATGTGCTTTAAGCGGATAACGCTTAAAGCACATTGTCCACCAGCCAGTCAGCCTCTACCTCCTCTCCTCCTCTTACCCAACAGTCTTGTCCTCCTTCCACCCAAAATTCCCAATCTTCCCAGAACAATAACCCCAACTGTCCCTGCTCCCCAGAGCTGTTCTCCCTTCCTTTGACTGTACCGCAACCTGCCCCTCCATGTCGCGATTCCACGGACCTAACAGACGAGTATCTGTGTTCAGATGCTCAAACACTAGAGTCTCCTCCATCTCCGGTCGATTTGATGGCGGATGACCAGCAACCCACCCTCATCGACGACGATGAGACGCAGTTGCTGTCAGGGCAGCCAGTTGACATGCGCATTGTGCAGGAGGAGGAGGCGAGACAGGAGTTGGAAGAGGAGGTGGTGGACGATGAGGACACCGACCCCACCTGGACAAGGCGGATGTCAAGCTGGGAAAGTAGTGTGGATGTTAAGGCAGGTGCAGCACCAAAAAGGGTAGCTAGAGGCAGAGGTCAGCAGCTTCGCCGAAGCCAGGCCAGACCCGGAATGTCCGAAGATGTTCCCTTTTGTACCCAGCCCAGAAAAACTCCCCCATCGAGGGCACGTTTCTCGAGGGTGTAGAGTTTTCTCAAGGAATGCGCCGAGGACAGATATAGTGTCGTCTACACAATTTGCCTCTCGAAATCGAGTAGGGGCCCTGAGAAGAACAACCTGTCCACCACTTCAATGCACCGTCATTTGGAATCCAAGCACTGGAATCAGTGGCAGGCAGCAACGGCAGGACAAACGTCGTCCGCCGTTCATGCCACTGCCTCTGCTCACAGTGCTGGCGATGCACTCCAGAGGATGAGCCAGGACATCACTTCATCTGCCTCCGCCACTTTGTTGACTTCTCCCTCATCCTCCCCTTTTCCTGCCACTTCTCCTTTTGCCCGCGCCATCATGCGCCTCTTCCCAGCAACTCCCCATCTCCCAGGCCTTTCACTTCATGCTAAAGTACAGCGCAACCCACCCACATGCCCAAGGCTTCAACGGCCTCATCTCAAAAAATCTGGCCCAGGAGATGTTGGAGTCCCGGCTGGGGGACACTCTGCCCTTTTTGGGCAGAGTGTCTACTGCGCCACCTCACTGTGCCGTCCACACCAGCACTTTCCCCCAAACATGAGGCGGTCCCTAAATTCAGCGCTTAGCTTAGCTGGGAAGAGGCGCATTATGGTGCAGACCAAAAGGGCGGATGAGGGTGAACTCCCCAATGTGTCACATACAGATATGTAGGTGTCCTTGCATCATATCCTTGCACCATACTTGGCTGGATTAGACTTTCATTTTGTGCCAAAAAGTGGTCAAGACAGCGATCCCTCAGCTAATCCCATTACACCATCCATTGCCAACTGCAGCACTGAAATTACCATCTCTGGAAGTGGTCCAAAATCTTTCTCTGCATTTAGCCAGGCTCGATGCTATGGTAGGCTCCAGGGTTCTCTTAATGCATATTGCATGGGGGACTCAGATGTGTTTCTCAGCACTGAGACCACCACTTCTGAGATCCCAAAGGAAGTAGGCAAGAGATGTGCAGTGCAGAAAAAAAGATGAGAAAATAAGTGTAGGTTGTAGAGCACAGAGGGATCGGAGAGGGCAGAGCTGGTGTCGGCCAGGTATTCCCACAACATGCGCTTATACTTGTCCCTCCTGGTGACATTAGGCCCCTGAGTGGCAGTAATTTGTCCAGGGGGGCCATTAACGTGTTCCAGACCTAGGAATAAGTCTTCCAACAGGGTAGAGTTTTGCATGCCTTTGCTTCTACCCACTGTTTTTGCTGCTTAGCTTCCCTCCACATCTACACTGCTTTCACCCCTAAACATCACCCCAGTTTATGCCTTTGCTTCTACCCTGTTTTTTTGTTGAATTAGCTTCCCTCCACATCTACACTGCTTTAGCCCCTAAACATCACCCCAGTTTATGCCTTTGCTTCTACCCAGGTTTTTTGTTGATTTAGCTTCCCTCTACATCTACACTGCTTTAGCCCCTAGACATCACCCCTGTCCATGTGGGGTCGGTGGCCTCGTCATCCACCAACTCCTCTTCCAATTGCGCACTGTCCCCTTACTGCAAACCGCACATGACCACAGCTTGCCCTGATGGCAACTGTGTCTCATGATCCCCACTGAGGTCCAGAAAAGTCGGTGGCGGGTCCAAAACCCCATAATTGGAAGGAAATGGCGGATGCTGCAGTATTTCTAACACCTGTTCCTGGTGCTCGGGCCTGGTCTGTGTTGTACCCTGCACCTGCTTAACGCAGCTGCCATATCCGGAGTTGTGATGAGCGCATGCTAATGTTTTGTGTCCAGTGCAATGGATGGGATGGGATTTCACATAAGTCTGCCACCCATGGCCACTCATGGTTGAGCAACTGATTAGCTATTGGCTACTGCTAGGCAGAAAACATTCAGAGCACACTCCTCTCATCTTCTCACTGTTGGCTGGCGGAGGAAGACGAGGGGGTTGGAGTGGCATCTGATGTCCCTGTCCCACACGAGGCTAGAGGGTGCACTTCAGTGCATCCCATTGCTTCACCACAAATGGTGTGAAGGGGAGTGGAAAATGGAAGAAATGGAGAGTGACCCTTAAAGTTGGGGCCAGCAAAGGCATGCCAAGTAACACACTGGCACACATGGCTGACTTCATCTTGGGTTGCTTTTCAAGAGTCTAACGCATATTTCACATCATGGAGAACAAATAATACTGGATTTTTACAAGCCTCGAACCACGGTCTAGGTCTAATGTCTGTTCCTTTCTTATATTAGGGGATAAGGAAAAAAATTACTTCAGTGATGCGTTTAGCGTACATAGACTGACTATTAATGTGTATCCCACTTAGTGTTGTTAGGGTTACACACCGTCACAACCTGGCTAAAGCTTCCATAGCTGTTAATAAAGTCAACATAACTTTACAGTATCCAAAAAGACAGCTGGTACCGACAGAGAGCAAGACAAATGTCAACCAAAGCTGTGAGCTCTGAACACCCACAGTGACTTTGGCGTCATCATTATAAGGGAGCGGGTGGTAATAAATAACTTGGCAGTGCCTAAAACCCAACAAGCTTATACAACTATATTTACATTAAGATACACAAATGACACTTTTTAGTAGCATGTCATGAGACAAGCTGATAAGATCTTCCTTTGTGCAGTGCTATTTGAAAGTTAATAGCTGCCTTCATTTTAATTCTGGAGAAGGTGCAGACATTAGATTTAGAACATGTTGTCTTCATTGTCCAAGTCCTCTATATAGGTAATGTGTTTTTCGGGCCGAGCTGTCTGGGAACGAGCTGGTGCAGCACTGACAACCTGGGTGAATATGGCAAGAGCCTGAGATGTAGGGTGAATGTATCCTCAAATTATTTGGGGAATTTCCACTCAGAAACTGGCACTATATACCAGTAGCAAAAATTGTGGGTGCACGTAACCCCAATATATTCTTTGAATTCCCAGTCAGAAACTGGCACTATATGGCAGTGGCAGGACTTGAAGGTATTTGTAACCCCAATATATTCTTTGAATTCCCAGTCAGAAACTGGCACTATATGGCAGTAGCAAGAAATGAGGGTATTTGTAACCCCAATATATTCTTTGAATTCCCAGTCAGAAACTGGCACTATATGGTGTCAAGTCTGAGAACATGAATCAAGATTCTTATACTTTGTATTGCATGTTTGTTGTAGAAATACTAATTTTTCCTTAATGAGGTTGCATGGATCTGAGACAAAGGATCTTAAAACCAAGATGGAGCTTGGTTGCTCTTTGACACACCCAGTAACAGAATTCCACAGACTGGAGCAAGGAGGTGTCTGGCTGGACATTGAAGTTTGGAGCCAATAGAAGCTGGACAACTCAGGAATGCCAAAGGGGGCAGTAACCCCTCCTTTTTTTGTCTCTTAAGTGTGTGTACTTTCAATAAAGAGCCAGTAATGCTGAGGTGGGCGAAGAGCATGGCTGGTTTGATACGGAACTCTGTGTCTGTCTCATTATTAGCGATTTGTGCACAAACATGCTCATTTAATTTGGACTGACTGATTGATCCATGATATAGTCAATTCGACTACAACAATGGCAGTGGCAGGACTTGAGTGTATTTGTAACCCCAATATATTCTTTGAATTCCCAGTCAGAAACTGGCACTATATGGCAGTGGCAGGACTTGAAGGTATTTGTAACCCCAATATATTCTTTGAATTCCCAATCAGACAATGGCACTATATGGCAGTAGCAAACATAGTGGGTGTATATAGCCCCAATTCTATTGCTAGGGGACTTGCAGTGTATTTCTGGGGTGATGGTGGGGGGGCACACCGTTGGAACGGGGATCGGGGGTATATATAGGGTATACGGGAATACACTGTCAGTGTATTCCATTCAGGATCCTGGGAAAGCTGGGTTGCGGCGATTGAGCCCGTCAGTGCCACGTTACACTGACAAGCTTCTCCCTAGAATTTAGCTCTTACAAGAGCTGTTGGTTGTCTTCTCCTTCCTATCCTAGCCTGTCCCTGCCTACCCAGAATCTAAGCCCTAGCTAAATGGACGGAAACCTCCGTCCCCGGTGAATTGCAAGCTCAGAATGACGCGAACCTGGGCGGCGCTGTTCTTTTAAATCAAAGGTCACATGTTTTCGGCAGCCAATGGGTTTTTCCTACTTTTTTCAACGTCACCGGTGTCGTAGTTCCTATCCCTGTTATTGGAGCAAAAAAAGCGCCAGGGAAGGTGGGAGGGGAATCAAGTAATGGCGCACTTTACCACGCGGTGTTCGATTCGATTCGAACATGCTGAACAGCCTAATATCCGATCGAACATGAGTTCGATAGAACACTGTTCGCTCATCTCTAATCCTAATCTTTTCTTCTTTCACACATTTTTTGGACAGATATGTCAGTACATGATAAAATTAAAGTTTCAGAAACATTTGACCAATCTGAGTAAGGACATTCCCACATAAGATGTAAATATCTATGTGTCTACAAACTCAAACTTTTTTGAAAGTTATGCAGATAAGTTTGATTTATCTACTGAACCGAAAAATCACTTCTTTAGAATTTGGTTTCCTGCAAACCTTAATAGATTTCTACCTGCAAAGATGTTTTATGACAATGAGGCAAATTAATGGTTACAGGATAGTGATGTAGACAGATTAAAGAAAATGTACTAGAGGTGACAGCGAGCCAATATCTGAAATTCTGAATGAAATAAAAATTGGCAGAAACACGTACAAATATGCATTTATTTTTAAACTAGCTTCTGCCCACGACTTTGTCTGCGTGTTGTTGGTGTTGATGATCCTCCTATATTCAACCAATTGCTGCTGTCGATGATTCACCTGCTCTATCATTTCGGGAGCTCTAAATCTGTCCTGCTGCTGAACTTGTTCCTCGCACCGTGCCTGTGATTGTTCTGGCATCTCAGCAGCTCACTGGGACACCATATAATGAGCTTGTTGTTGGCATTCGATGATCTGCCTGCTCCGGAGTTTCACCAGCTCTGAAGCTGGCCTGCCACTGAACTTGTTCCTTATGCTGTGTCCGTGATTGTTCCAGCATCTTAGCAACTTGCTGGGACACCATATAATGAGTGTATTTTTGGCGTTGATGACCCGCCTGCTCCAGCATTTCTTCAGCTCTCAAGCAGGCCTGCCGCTGAACTTGTTCCTTACACTGTACCTGTGATTGTTCTGGCATCTCAGCTGCCCGCTGGGATACCATATAATGAGTGTATCATTGGCGTCGATGATCCGCCTTCTCCGGAATTTCGGCTGCTCTGAGAGACGCTTGACGCCTAGCTTGCTCAATCCTCTTCAGCTCCACTTGAGGAGAAGTCTTTTGACTTCTGGCTACCTTCATAGCTTTCATTTTTTTTAGAATTTTGCGACAAATTAGATTTTCTTTTTCCCGCCATGTTTAAAATTAGGAAATTGCCAATTTGGATTAAAGGGGTTTTCCCATCTCAGTGACTCAGCACGCTGTCTAGAGGACACAGAAAATGTATGCAGATCAGATAATATGCAGGTGCTTACAGAATGGACTCAGTGTTATCTGTGTGTTTACATAGAGAGATAACAGACCAGGCTTTATCAGCAACCTGCCATTAGCTGATTGTCCTGCAGGCAAGAGCAATTTAATATAGTATATGAACATAAATTCATAACAGTCATGAAGCCATGTCATTTACAAGGATAAAAAGCCTATATGTTAATCCAGGTTACAAAATATGCCAAATTGCATCTAAATCTGTTCATCCGTTTTTGCATAATTGAGTAACATACACAAAAAAAATACAAACATATAAACATTCACATTCATAATATTAATAGGATAGGATTTGAGAGGACATATCAAGCTGTTATTAAAAAAAAAGTGAATGCTCAAACTATGGTGACAACTTTTGTAAACGAAATTCAGATTTCTGGATCCAGTCACTCTTGCGATTGCATGAGATAAAAAGTCTTTATTTGAAGCTGCTAGCTTATAGGACATGGCCAGAAGGCATCAAAGATACATGGCAAATTCCAACCAAATATGGCCAAATAAAAAAATAAAGTCTCAAAGAAGAAATCTGTCAACTTATATTACAGTGTCACCTATTTATAGGAAGAAAAGTGACAAAATCTATGAGAAATGTAGGAAGCAATTTATATTGTACTAGCAGTTACCCGCGACTTCCTCTATGGGTTGGCGGTAGCGGTGAACTGCTTATATTTCTTGTTCCCCCATCTCTGCCCTCAGTTTGTTGTCCCCTCCTACCCGCGACTTCCTCCGCAGCCCCCCTGACCCTGGCGCGAACCACCTGCAGTGCAGCCCTTGGCCCCCCACGTCCCTTTCCTTGTGGCTGCGGTGGGCCCCTCCTTCCCGCTACCTGCATCCCCGGCCCTGCCCTTACCCACCACCCGCTCCCCCGGCCCCCATATAGAGATTACAGTGACTTCCTACATCTCCCCCTTCCCCCCAGCACCAGCCACCCGTGACTCCGGTGACCGTAACCCCCCCTCCCTTCCACATGTGCAATCTGCCCCCCCCCCCTCTATGCACCCTCAGCCCTGTGGTACCATTTCCCCCCCAGCAGAACTCCTCCCTAACCACTACCACCTCCCCCCCCACATTACACACTACCTGTTGTAACCCCCCCGCCTCCGCTAAGCAATTTGCCGATCAGTGTCCCCGCAACACTTACCTTGATGATTCCGGGGAGCTGTGTGTGTCGTGGCTGCAGCTTCAGCAGACATGCCTGGTGTTACCCGAGGCGTCTGTGTTCCCAGCCGCAGAGTACGGGGGTTACGTGCGGTTGGCCGTGTTCGGCCGGGTTCCGCTGCTGTATGGTATGCCGGCCTGAGGCAATGTGTGGCGGCCGGCACATGAGCGGCATATGGAACCATGCAGCCAGCCGCCATGTTCGTGACAGTGTGTGAAGAGAGTGGAGTAGTCTGGTGGGCGGAGCCGTGAATCCTCCCAGTGGTGGGGGTCGGGAAAGATGGCTGAGCCGAAGAGTGAAACAGGTCGGCTCCTGCAGGATGGTGAAGGTGAGTGTGAAAGTGCTGAAGTATATGAGAATGTGATTGTGTGTGGTTAGGGGCTAGGTTGTAGAGAGGAATGTGAAGGTTAGGGGCTTGCTATGGGCCAAAGTGTGTGAGTTTGCAGAGATGGTGATGTGAGTTGGATGTTTGTGTGGGTCGTGGGGAAAACGTATGTGCGTTATTGTGACGAAAAGTAGCCTATTGCGCAATCCTGTGTATTAACTATCGGTGGAGCGGTTTTTCGGTGATTGAGGAACAAACATCTGAACATCCAAACATCCAAACATCCAAACACACAAACTCACAAACCCACAAACTTTCACATTTATAATATTAATAGGATTTATGTAATATAATGTAATGAAAATTGTATATAACCCATATGTCATGCAATTAAGTTCATAAGTGAAAATGCCATTACCAGTTGTAATTAAGGAAATGTCAACATCTCAGCCATCCAAAGCTATTGATAGATTGGTCATGAGAAGAATGCACAAAAAAGTACTCCTGACAAAGTAACAGCTGTTCCCAAAATGTTAGATCTTCAAAGTAATCCTTGTTTGAAATATGGTCTGTCCTGTTTTATTATAAAAAGTTAACTGAACTTGGAATATCCTAATGAAAGATCATCACTCAACTTATTGGTGGATGTTATTGACAGAAAGGTTATGGCTCTAGATTAAAAATTTATCTACATAAATGACTGTCTATGTTAAAATTTACTGTTTTTGGTGAATAACGATAAATCGCCTTCATATGAGGAGGAATTAAATGATTAGGATAAAATTCACATAGTTATGTGATGATGCTTATAAAATAGTCCTGATTACATTATTGTGAATAATATTAGATTACACAGCATTATATATATATATGTATTGTAACCTGATGGCTGGTCAGTTAACGGAGGGGGTGTACATCTCACCCAGACTACTCAGGTGGGTGAGATGAGAAAACTCCAGGAATGTTTGTTCTCAGCAGACAACTTTAGTCTGCTGAGCATTTTGATAAATGCTCAGGACTGGGCTGGATTTTTTGGAATGACAGGTAGGATTGGTAGTGGGACCTGTCATTCCACCCCCCTCCAGTCCACACTTTGGGGATGTTCCGGCAGCGACTCAGCTGCAGAGAGTCTCCTTGTCAAGGAAGCTTAAGAAGCCAGCTCCAGCAGCAACACTTTGGGCAGAGCTTACCTGGAGTGCCAAATAGAGAGGTCATTTTTTGGAGCTGTGTCCTGAATGATTCTACTGGCTTTTTGGATTTCTGTTATTCTAGGTGAGGTAACCTATTCTATGTTTAGTTACAGCCTAGCCGGGCACGGATTTATTTTTGTATTGTTTCCTTTTGTTGCTGCACTACCTTTTTGAGTGAAAATAAACTCTACCTTTGTTTTGGACTAAAAGAAACTGGACTTATGTGTCTATGCCACCCCACCTAGCAACCCCAGACCCTGACAATTGGTGGAGGACGCGCGCATACAGCAGTTGCTAGATGCAACAACACGTCCACTCTTTGCTGGAGATTTTTTTTTTTATGTCCTGGGTGAAGGCTGCTGCCGCTATACAGACCCAGACTATGGAGGAGATACTGAAGCATCTTGTACAGTCCAATGTGCAGCAACAACAAACAAATCATTTGCTGATGGAGCAAATTGCGCTCCTTAAAGAGACTGTTGTCACTATCCCGCAAAGACCTGTGGAGCACAGAGATGAGAAGTGGGATGTGCAAAGAGCTTTGCAAAAGATGACCCCAGATGTTGACATGGAGACCTTCCTGACTGTGTTTGAGAGAGTGGCCGAACGGGAGAAACTGCCAGCTGCTGACTGGGCAGACGTCATTGCACCCTATTTGACCGTCAAAGCCCAGAAGGCCTATTATGACCTCTGCCAGCAAGATGTCCAGGACTATGATAAACTAAAGGCGGAAGTTCTTGCTCGGCAGGGGGTAACCACTGTTGTCCGTGCCTGGCGGGTACATATCTGGAGTTACCAAATGGAGAAGCCTACCAGATCCCAGATGTATGACCTAATTCACCTGGTGAAAACGTGGCTGGAACCAGACACCTGTACCCCTGCAAAGATGGTGGAGAAGGTGGTCCTAGATCGGTTCACCAGTGCAGCGCTGGGTTGGACATGGAGACCCCAAAGATGCCAACCAGCTCGTCAGCCTTCTGGAGAGGTACCTGGCGACTGAGGCAGAACTCCGTGATGACCCTACAGTGCGACCATCCCCCAGGAACACCCGGTGGAGGGCACCTCCCAGTAAGACTGTTCCAATATTTGAGAGCGGAGGGAAAAGAGCTCGAGATGTGTTTTTTAGGCAGTCCACCAGCCCAAGACGGGACTCTCTGATAGAGAAACCAGGGCTGGTACAGTGTTGGAGATGCCATGAGCGGGGACATATTGCTGCCCAGTGCCCAGTCACCTCTGAGCCAATGGACTGTGATGCTGGTGGGCGTCAATCATTATTTGCCAGACCTGTCTGTGCTGCGGCACCGGGACTAGAGACTGGGCCTCAGGTCTGTCAAGTTGAGGTGAATGGCCATTCTGTCCAGGTGTTGTTGGACTCTGGTAGTCTGGTCACTCTGGTGTATGCCAGCTTGATAGCTGGGGACTTTATCCCGGACAAACGTATGAGTGTTTGTTGCATCCATGGGGATTTCAAGGACTACCCCATGTCCAAGGTCACAAAAGAGACTATATTAGGATCTGTTTATTATGAAGTGGGTGTTGTAAAAAATCTTATGCATAATGTGATTTTGAGACGTGATTTCCCTTTGTTCTGGGATTTGTGGGGAAAAGGTAAAACCACACAGCCAAAGGTGGAAACCCTGCCTACACCCAAAATGCATGAGGAGGGCGACACCTTTCCGTTACAGGTCCTAGCTGGAAAGGAGGATGATGCCTCTTCCCTAGCTCCTGAGCCTAACATACCTGAATTAGAAGTCTCACGGGATAATTTTGGTACTGCACAATTGAGAGATCCCTCTCTTGCTAATGCTCGTGATAATGTGACAGTTGTTAACAATGTGCCTCAGGAACCAGATGCTGGCCACCAATTCCCACATTTTGCTATGAATAATGGCTCTTGTATCGGGTTGCAAAAAGTAATGGGGAAATTGTGCAGCACCTTCTTGTACCAAAGCCATAATGGCGTGTGGTACTTGATATGGCCCATAATCATGTGCTTGGGGGACACCTAGGGGCGGAGAAAACATAGGAGAGGATTCTCCAAAGATTTTATTGGCCAGGCGTATACAGGGAAGTGAAGGACTACTGTGCGCCCTGTCCTACGTGTCAGGTACATGCCCCAGCCCCACATTTCCGTAGTCCCTTGGTTACCATGCCCATCATTGAAGTGCCTTTTGAAAGGATTAGTATGGACTTGGTCGGTCCAATAGTCAAGTCAGCTAGAGGTCACCAACATATTCTGGTTGTCTTAGATTACGCTACTCGCTATCCTGAGGTGGTTCCCTTGTGTAATACGACATCAAAGAGTATTGCCCGTGAGTTATTCTATACGTTTTCAAGAACAGGCATACCTAAAGAGATACTGACTGACCAAGGCACATCCTTCATGTCAAAGGTGATGAAAGAGCTATGCAAGCTGTTTAAAATTACCCACAAATGGACCTCTGTGTATCACCCGCAGACAGATGGGTTAGTGGAGCGCTTTAATAAGACTCTCAAGCATATGCTTAAAAAGGTGGTAGAAAAAGATGGTCGTGACTGGGATTGCCTGTTGCCATACCTGATGTTCTCTATAAGAGAGGTTCCACAAGCGTCTACAGGTTTTTCCCCTTTTGAATTAGTCTATGGTAGACACCCCAGGGGCTTATTAGATATAGCCAAAGAAAACTGAGGCTTCCCTATACCGTAGTGTCATAGATCATGTAGCTCAAATGCAGGATCACATTTCAACAGTCATGCCAATTGTAAAAGAGCATCTGCAAAGAGCACAAGAGGCCCAAAGCAGAATTTACAATCGTTCTGCCAGAGTCCGAGAGTTTAACACAGGGGACAGAGTCCTTATTTTGGTGCCTACTGTGGAGAGCAAGTTCTTAGCGAAATGGCAAGGCCCATATGAAATTTTGGAAAAAGTAGGGTCAGTCAACTTTAAGGTTCACCAACCAGAGAAAAGGAAGCCTATTCAAATCTATCATGTGAGTTTGATTAAGCCCTGGAACCAGAGGAAATCCTTGGTGGCCTCAAATACAGAGGTGGGTGATTCGTTGCCACCAATCCCTCCAGTCCATGTGAATGAGACCCTCTCAGTGACCAACAACAAGAGGCAAAAGAGTTCCTACAGAAAAATAGACGCAAGTTCTCTGATCTACCAGGGCGTACACACCTGATAGAGCACCATGTAGAGACAGAACCTGGGAGGAAAGTAAACCTCAAACCCTAAAGAATACCAGAGGCACTTAGGGAGGTAGTGTTGGCTGAGGTTAAACGTATGCTAGAGTTAGGTGTAATTGAGAAATCCAAAAGTGAGTGGTCTAACCCAATTGTATTGATACCAAAGCCCAATGGTACTTGGCAGTCCTGCAATGATTTTAGAAAATTGAATGAGATTTCCAAGTTGACGCTTATCCCATGCCCAGGGTTGATGAGCTGATTGAAAGTTGGGAAATGCCAGTTACATAACCACACTGGACCTGACAAAAGGTTACTGGCAAATACCTTTGTCTAAAGAAGCCAAGGAGAAAACTGCCTTTGTTGTTCCGGAAGGCCTGTTCCAGTACAGGGTTATGCCATTTGGTTTGCATGGAACGCCTGCTACCTTTCAGAGGTTGATGAACCACATCGTGACTACGCAGCAGCTTACCTGGACGATGTGGTCATTCATAGCCCAGACTGGGGAAGTCACCTCTATAAGGTGCAGGCAGTACTATCCATAAGTGAGGCAGGCCTTACTATCAACCCTGAGAAATGTGCTTTAGGGCTGGAGGAAGCCAAGTACCTAGGCTATGTCATTGGCAAAGGGGTAATAAAGCCCCAAATCAATAAAGTGGAGGCAATACAGAACTGGCCAAGACTGCTAACCAAGAAGCAAGTCAGGGCATTTCTTGGCATTGCGGGCTACTATCGGAGGTTTGTGCCAAACTTTGCCCCTATTGCAGCTCCTCTCACTGACCTGACAAAAGGTGGGATGTCAGTGATGATCCACTGGACACCAGAGGCAGAGGAGGCGTTCCACAGGTTAAAGCAAGCTCTATGCCAGCAGTCAGTGCTGATAGCCCCTGACTTTAGGAAGGAGTTCCTGGTTCAGACAGATGCCTCAAATGCAGGTCTAGGAGCAGTACTGTCCCAGGTTGTAAATGGTGAGGAGCATCCAGTAATGTACCTGAGCAGGAAGCTGTCCCCCACTGAGAAAAATTATGCCATTGTGTAGAGGGAATGTTTGGCCATTAAGTGGGAGCTGGATGCTCTGAGGTATTACTTCCTGGGGAGAAAGTTTAAATTGATCACTGACCATGCTTCCCTTACACGGCTGAAAATCAGTAAGGACAGAAATTCTCGGGTTACCAGATGGTTCCTGTCTCTGCAAAATTTCTTGATTGATGTAGAACACAGGCCAGGGAAATTATTGGGAAACGCTGATGCCCTGTCAAGGATGCATTGTATGATGGCCACAAATGCCCAACCCTCGGGTGTGGAGAAGAGGGAGGGGATATGTAAGCCAATGGCTGGTCAGGTAATGGAGGGGTGTACATCTCACCCAGACTACTCAGGTGGGTGAGATGAGAAAACTCCAGGAATGTTTGTTCTCAGCAGACAACTTTCATCTGCTGAGCATTATGGTAAATGCTCAATACTGGGCTGGATTTTTAGGAATGACAGGCACATTAATGCCCCGATTGGTGCGGGCACTAACCGGGGCATTAGTGCTGGGTATCTACTCTATAAAACATACTGGCTGCGTAACAGAACGAAGATATGACTGTTAACCCCTTCTAGTACAGCGGATGTCAAGAATATGATAGTTCTGTTACACAGCCAGTATGTTATATTAGTTAATGTTCCTGTTCTACTAAGTTATGTAACCTGTATGACTGGATCCTAAGGGTACACTCATTGCATTTCCATTGTACAGCAGCGGTGTACTTAAGAAAAATGTCCTGGCATATACCGCCAACTTATGCTTCCAAAGGATCCCACTGTATAGCATACATCACCCACAGCTATAGTATAGCATTATTAGTAAAAATGTGTTATTCTATACAACAAAATGTGTATGCTGTCTTGGCTTACATCAGGTAAATGGGTGCCTGCGGAGACCTTGCAGAGAGCTTTAGTGGCGTACAAATAAAACCTCAGTAAATGTGTGAACGCGTCTTACCATATAGAAATTATACAATATTATAGTGAAAGAATACAACAGACTTTATTAAATACATATTTACCTTGTCTTCTAAGTCAACAGCTTTGAGAGCTTGCCGACCCCTGTATGACAATGCCAAATTAATGCTTCTTCCACTAACTGTTTTTGCTGTTCTTATATCTATTACAGAAAAATAAAAGTATAAAATGTGCTCTTTTTTCAACTATCAGAGTAAAACACTTGTACTTTAATTTAAAAAAAAAAAATTGTATAGCATTGCAAACTTACTATACATCAATAGTATTTATTTATGAAATCTGTGATACCTAAAATAGCACAAATGCAGCAGAAAACCACTAAAAAATAAAGCAGTGAAAACGCAGTGGAAAATGCCATGCCAAGATACACTTCTCATTAGTACCTTTCATTATATTTTGCCCATTTCTGCTTGGTTTTTCTCCAAAGCAAAAATGTATTTATTTTGTTTCAGAACTTGGTTGGGGACTGTATTTTAAACCTTTTTTTTTTCCAAAAATGTTTGTCTTTTGTTAAAAAAACAAACAAACTATAGTCTCTTCTAAGCAACAATCTAGCTAAACTTTGCTAAGGAGAATCTGAATTTGGCATGTTCACACTGAATACGGTTAGAATTGTTCAGATGTTCCTGTATATCTCTTGCTGTTAGTGCTAACCACTAGCAACCAAGCTTCTCTTTCTCTTCCTAGCATGAATTAACTAGCTGACAGGAATGGCCATTCAGGAGAGCGATTAATACTTAGGCCCACTTCACATCTTCATTTGGATTTCAAGTGGATTTCCTGAACGCA
Source organism: Leptodactylus fuscus (assembly GCF_031893055.1). NCBI lineage: Eukaryota > Metazoa > Chordata > Amphibia > Anura > Leptodactylidae > Leptodactylus > Leptodactylus fuscus. The sequence goes on along the minus strand of NC_134267.1, from coordinate 73,726,225 downwards.
AAATCTGAACGCAGATGTGAAACCGGGCCTCACACTGCTTGAACACAGCAGTGTTTGGTCAGTGATTTTATTTAGTGATTGTGAGTAGAGATCAACGAATCAATGCTGATGAAGTGCAATTTGATCCGAATATGAGTAAAACTTTGATTTACATCAAAGCCAGATTTCCTCTGGCTTCATGGTAGTGAATCGCATTTTTTCTAAAATGATGGCAGCGCATGTTAGGACATGGGGCAAGTAACTCTGGGAATGTGGTATCACCCTCAATGTTTTGCGTGCAGCCAATCAGCAGCCAGCCAACCTTGTGATATCACAGCCCTATAAATACCGTCCGGCATTTTAGGTTCAGTCATTTCACATCATACTTAGTGCAGGGAAAGACTTGCACAGGTGCTAGAAAAAGTGTTAGAAACAGAAAGCACAACAGAACTCCAGAGTTATCTGTTATAAAGCGGAAAGCAAGTACTGTATATAGTGGTCATCTGTTATAAAGCAGTTATCTGTTCATTTGATCTGGCAGTATGTCAGACAGAGAAGCAACTGACCCTGTATGGGGGAGGGGCGCAGGTTGCAGCATGGGTGACTTTCAGAGGCCTGAGCTCCCAGTGTCAGCTAGTGGGTGTTTCATGACCAGCAACCCAGCAGTTCTAGAATGGGTGACTCAGTCATTCAATTCATTGCAAGTCACATGAGACACCCCCAGCCAAGAATCAGACACAACTCTTAGCTGGTATGGCCCAGGAGCAGGCCATGTGCCCTCAGCTATCCTCAAACTGCCTCTGTTCTTTGCTGTTCCCTTAGCCAGAAAAGTACTCTATGCTATGGGCTCAGATCCATTATATAGCGATTTGCAGGAGCTCACCTGCCTGGAAAGCAGTGGTGTATGGGGTTCACGGAGGAAGTGGAGGAAGCAGTCAGTCAGTGCGGAGTGTTGGGGGTATAATCACCTAAAGTGACCTGGGAGAATCATTGCTACAATGTGGTGGTCCAGCCTGCTGCAGCAACTGCTGCATCATCCAGTGGTACGCAACCCATTTCAGGCAGTCAAGTCTCCACCACTTTAGCCAAAAGGAAGCTGTGTGTCCTTCCCATCATCTTCTGATCCTTATGCTCCTCCTCTTCCTCCTAGTCAGTCATTGTGTCAGTAATCCATCACCGAAGCAATTTCAAAGAGACAACCGTATGCGTGCACTCATCCAACGGTGCAGAAGCTGAACGTGCTCCTGCTGCAGACCCTGCCTTTCCAAGTAGTGGACTCTGCACCTTTCAGAGAAATGATGGCTTTAGCCGAGGTGGAAAGTCCTAAACTGTGATTTCTTTGACTAAAAAGGCAGTACCAGCCATGCACAACTATGTAGAACAGAAGGTGGGCCAGTCCGTGACCCTGACGGTGTCTGCCAAATGCATGGCAGTGCTGACGTGTGGAGCTGTAACTACATTTAAGGACAATATATGTCCTTTACAGTCCACTGGGTGACTGACAGTCACTGTGGTTCTTGCCCAGATACCCCAGCAACTTGGTTAGGTGACGCTGCTTCCACCTCCACGTTCTAATGCCGTTGGTCCTTCAACAATGTCTGCCTCATTCTCCATTGTGTCCTCAGCCTCCACTGCAGGAACAATCCGCAGTACTCCTCCAGCATACCACATGTGCAGAGCACAGCGGTGTCATGCTATTCTTCACCTCATTTGCCTGAGCGAAGTTTTTCTCTCTCTGTCTGTCATAGACGGTCATGTGACTGGATTAGCATGTCTGTGCTTGCAAGAAGAAAACTTGAACTCCTGTGCAATGTAGGAAGATGGAGAGATGTGGGCCGCCCACATTTTGTCCTTCTTTCTGTCCTTTAAAAGTTTGGAGGTATGCCACTAGTGGGATTGATCACCTGTACAATACATGCTAATACACACATGCCAATACATACCTCTAGCAGTCAGGGGTGTAACTACTGGCGTACCAGTGGTAGCAGCTGCCACAGGGCGAGGGTCATTAGGTGCCCAGCGACAGCTGGTACCGCTGCATTTTTGTTTCCCTCTTAATTAGAGATGAGCGAACAGTGTTCTATCGAACTCATGTTCGATCGGATATTAGGCTGTTCGGCATGTTCGAATCGAATCGAACACCGCGTGGTAAAGTGCGCCATTACTCGATTCCCCTCCCACCTTCCCTGGCGCCTTTTTTGCTCCAATAACAGCGCAGGGTAGGTGGGACAGGAACTACGACACCGGTGACGTTGAAAAAAGTAGGCAAAACCCATTGGCTGCCGAAAACATGTGACCTCTAATTTAAAAGAACAGCGCCGCCCAGCTTCGCGTCATTCTGAGCTTGCAATTCACCGAGGACGGAGGTTTCCGTCCAGTTAGCTAGGGGTTAGATTCTGGGTAGGCAGGGACAGGCTAGGATAGGAAGGAGAAGACAACCAACAGCTCTTATAAGAGCTAAATTCCAGGGAGAAGCTTGTCAGTGTAACGTGGCACTGACGGGCTCAATCGCCGCAACCCAGCTTTCCCAGGATCCTGAATGGAATACACTGTCAGTGTATTCCCGTATACCCGATATATACCCCCGATACCCGTTCCAACGGTGTGCCCCCCCACCTTCACCCCAGAAATACCCTGCAAGTCCCCTAGCAATAGAATTGGGGCTATATACACCCACTATTTTTGCTACTGCCATATAGTGCCATTGTCTCACTGGGAATTCAAAGAATATATTGGGCTTACATATAACTTCAATTCCAGGGAGAAGCTTGTCAGTGTAACGTGGCACTGACGGGCTCAATCGCCGCAACCCAGCTTTCCCAGGATCCTGAATGGAACACACTGACAGTGTATTCCCGTATACCCCATATATACACCCCAAATCCCCGTTCCAACGGTGTGCCCCCCCACCTTCACCTCAGAAATACCCTGCAAGTCCCCTAGCAATAGAATTGGGGCTATATACACCCACAATTTTTGCTACTGGTATACAGTGCCATTGTCTCACTGGGAATTCAAAGAATATATGGGGGTTATGTGCACCCACAATTTTTAATACTGCTATACAGTGCCATTGTCTGACTGGGAATTCAAAGAATATATGGGGGTTATGTGCACCCACAATTTTTAATACTGGTATATAGTGCCATTGTCTGACTGGGAATTCAAAGAATATATGGGGGTTATGTGCACCCACAATTTTTAATACTGGTATACAGTGCCATTGTCTGACTGGGAATTCAAAGAATATATGGGGGTTACGTGCACCCACAATTTTTAATACTGGTATACAGTGCCATTGTCTGACTGGGAATTCAAAGAATATATGGGGGTTATGTGCACCCACAATTTTTAATACTGGTATACAGTGCCATTGTCTGACTGGGAATTCAAAGAATATATTGGGGTGACGTGCACCCACAATTTTTGCTACTGCTATACAGTTCCATTGTCTCACTGGGAATTCAAAGAATATATGGGGGTTATGTGCACCCACAATTTTTAATACTGGTATATAGTGCCATTGTCTGACTGGGAATTCAAAGAATATATGGGGGTTATGTGCACCCACAATTTTTAATACTGGTATACAGTGCCATTGTCTGACTGGGAATTCAAAGAATATATGGGGGTTACGTGCACCCACAATTTTTACTACTGGTATACAGTGCCATTGTCTAACTGGGAATTCAAAGAATATATTGGGGTGACGTGCACCCACAATTTTTGCTACTGCTATACAGTTCCATTGTCTCACTGGGAATTCAAAGAATATATGGGGGTTATGTGCACCCACAATTTTTAATACTGCTATACAGTGCCATTGTCTGACTGGGAATTCAAAGAATATATGGGGGTTATGTGCACCCACAATTTTTAATACTGGTATATAGTGCCATTGTCTGACTGGGAATTCAAAGAATATATGGGGGTTATGTGCACCCACAATTTTTAATACTGGTATACAGTGCCATTGTCTGACTGGGAATTCAAAGAATATATGGGGGTTACGTGCACCCACAATTTTTAATACTGGTATACAGTGCCATTGTCTGACTGGGAATTCAAAGAATATATGGGGGTTATGTGCACCCACAATTTTTAATACTGGTATACAGTGCCATTGTCTGACTGGGAATTCAAAGAATATATTGGGGTGACGTGCACCCACAATTTTTGCTACTGCTATACAGTTCCATTGTCTCACTGGGAATTCAAAGAATATATGGGGGTTATGTGCACCCACAATTTTTAATACTGGTATATAGTGCCATTGTCTGACTGGGAATTCAAAGAATATATGGGGGTTATGTGCACCCACAATTTTTAATACTGGTATACAGTGCCATTGTCTGACTGGGAATTCAAAGAATATATGGGGGTTACGTGCACCCACAATTTTTACTACTGGTATACAGTGCCATTGTCTAACTGGGAATTCAAAGAATATATTGGGGTGACGTGCACCCACAATTTTTGCTACTGCTATACAGTTCCATTGTCTCACTGGGAATTCAAAGAATATATGGGGGTTATGTGCACCCACAATTTTTAATACTGGTATACAGTGCCATTGTCTGACTGGGAATTCAAAGAATATATGGGGGTTATGTGCACCCACAATTTTTAATACTGGTATATAGTGCCATTGTCTGACTGGGAATTCAAAGAATATATGGGGGTTACGTGCACCCACAATTTTTAATACTGCTATACAGTGCCATTGTCTGACTGGGAATTCAAAGAATATATGGGGGTTACGTGCACCCACAATTTTTAATACTGCTATACAGTTCCTTTGTCTCACTGGGAATTCAAAGAATATATGGGGGTTATGTGCACCCACAATTTTTACTACTGGTATACAGTGCCATTGTCTGACTGGGAATTCAAAGAATATATTGGGGTGACGTGCACCCACAATTTTTGCTACTGCTATACAGTTCCATTGTCTGACTGGGAATTCAAAGAATATATGGGGGTTACGTGCACCCACAATTTTTAATACTGGTATACAGTGCCATTGTCTGACTGGGAATTCAAAGAATATATGGGGGTTATGTGCACCCACAATTTTTAATACTGGTATACAGTGCCATTGTTTGACTGGGAATTCAAAGAATATATGGGGGTTACGTGCACCCACAATTTTTAATACTGCTATACAGTTCCATTGTCTCACTGGGAATTCAAAGAATATATGGGGGTTATGTGCACCCACAATTTTTAATACTGGTATACAGTGCCATTGTCTGACTGGGAATTCAAAGAATATATGGGGGTTACGTGCACCCACAATTTTTAATACTGCTATACAGTTCCTTTGTCTCACTGGGAATTCAAAGAATATATGGGGGTTATGTGCACCCACAATTTTTACTACTGGTATACAGTGCCATTGTCTGACTGGGAATTCAAAGAATATATTGGGGTGACGTGCACCCACAATTTTTGCTACTGCTATACAGTTCCATTGTCTGACTGGGAATTCAAAGAATATATGGGGGTTACGTGCACCCACAATTTTTAATACTGGTATACAGTGCCATTGTCTGACTGGGAATTCAAAGAATATATGGGGGTTATGTGCACCCACAATTTTTAATACTGGTATACAGTGCCATTGTTTGACTGGGAATTCAAAGAATATATGGGGGTTACATGCACCCACAATTTTTAATACTGCTATACAGTTCCTTTGTCTCACTGGGAATTCAAAGAATATATGGGGGTTATGTGCACCCACAATTTTTAATACTGGTATACAGTGCCATTGTCTGACTGGGAATTCAAAGAATATATGGGGGTTATGTGCACCCACAATTTTTAATACTGGTATACAGTGCCATTGTTTGACTGGGAATTCAAAGAATATATGGGGGTTACGTGCACCCACAATTTTTAATACTGCTATACAGTTCCTTTGTCTCACTGGGAATTCAAAGAATATATGGGGGTTACGTGCACCCACAATTTTTAATACTGGTATACAGTGCCATTGTCTGACTGGGAATTCAAAGAATATATGGGGGTTATGTGCACCCACAATTTTTAATACTGGTATACAGTGCCATTGTTTGACTGGGAATTCAAAGAATATATGGGGGTTACGTGCACCCACAATTTTTAATACTGCTATACAGTTCCTTTGTCTCACTGGGAATTCAAAGAATATATGGGGGTTACGTGCACCCACAATTTTTAATACTGGTATACAGTGCCATTGTCTGACTGGGAATTCAAAGAATATATGGGGGTTACGTGCACCCACAATTTTTACTACTGGTATACAGTGCCATTGTCTAACTGGGAATTCAAAGAATATATTGGGGTGACGTGCACCCACAATTTTTGCTACTGCTATACAGTTCCATTGTCTCACTGGGAATTCAAAGAATATATGGGGGTTATGTGCACCCACAATTTTTAATACTGGTATACAGTGCCATTGTCTGACTGGGAATTCAAAGAATATATGGGGGTTATGTGCACCCACAATTTTTAATACTGGTATATAGTGCCATTGTCTGACTGGGAATTCAAAGAATATATGGGGGTTACGTGCACCCACAATTTTTAATACTGCTATACAGTGCCATTGTCTGACTGGGAATTCAAAGAATATATGGGGGTTACGTGCACCCACAATTTTTAATACTGGTATACAGTGCCATTGTCTGACTGGGAATTCAAAGAATATATGGGGGTTATGTGCACCCACAATTTTTAATACTGGTATACAGTGCCATTGTTTGACTGGGAATTCAAAGAATATATGGGGGTTACGTGCACCCACAATTTTTAATACTGCTATACAGTTCCTTTGTCTCACTGGGAATTCAAAGAATATATGGGGGTTATGTGCACCCACAATTTTTACTACTGGTATACAGTGCCATTGTCTGACTGGGAATTCAAAGAATATATTGGGGTGACGTGCACCCACAATTTTTGCTACTGCTATACAGTTCCATTGTCTGACTGGGAATTCAAAGAATATATGGGGGTTACGTGCACCCACAATTTTTAATACTGGTATACAGTGCCATTGTCTGACTGGGAATTCAAAGAATATATGGGGGTTATGTGCACCCACAATTTTTAATACTGGTATACAGTGCCATTGTTTGACTGGGAATTCAAAGAATATATGGGGGTTACGTGCACCCACAATTTTTAATACTGCTATACAGTTCCTTTGTCTCACTGGGAATTCAAAGAATATATGGGGGTTATGTGCACCCACAATTTTTAATACTGGTATACAGTGCCATTGTCTGACTGGGAATTCAAAGAATATATGGGGGTTACGTGCACCCACAATTTTTAATACTGCTATACAGTTCCTTTGTCTCACTGGGAATTCAAAGAATATATGGGGGTTATGTGCACCCACAATTTTTAATACTGGTATACAGTGCCATTGTCTGACTGGGAATTCAAAGAATATATGGGGGTTACGTGCACCCACAATTTTTACTACTGGTATACAGTGCCATTGTCTAACTGGGAATTCAAAGAATATATTGGGGTGACGTGCACCCACAATTTTTGCTACTGCTATACAGTTCCATTGTCTCACTGGGAATTCAAAGAATATATGGGGGTTATGTGCACCCACAATTTTTAATACTGGTATACAGTGCCATTGTCTGACTGGGAATTCAAAGAATATATGGGGGTTATGTGCACCCACAATTTTTAATACTGGTATATAGTGCCATTGTCTGACTGGGAATTCAAAGAATATATGGGGGTTACGTGCACCCACAATTTTTAATACTGCTATACAGTGCCATTGTCTGACTGGGAATTCAAAGAATATATGGGGGTTACGTGCACCCACAATTTTTAATACTGGTATACAGTGCCATTGTCTGACTGGGAATTCAAAGAATATATGGGGGTTATGTGCACCCACAATTTTTAATACTGGTATACAGTGCCATTGTTTGACTGGGAATTCAAAGAATATATGGGGGTTACGTGCACCCACAATTTTTAATACTGCTATACAGTTCCTTTGTCTCACTGGGAATTCAAAGAATATATGGGGGTTACGTGCACCCACAATTTTTAATACTGGTATACAGTGCCATTGTCTGACTGGGAATTCAAAGAATATATGGGGGTTATGTGCACCCACAATTTTTAATACTGGTATACAGTGCCATTGTTTGACTGGGAATTCAAAGAATATATGGGGGTTATGTGCACCCACAATTTTTAATACTGGTATATAGTGCCATTGTCTGACTGGGAATTCAAAGAATATATGGGGGTTATGTGCACCCACAATTTTTAATACTGGTATACAGTGCCATTGTCTGACTGGGAATTCAAAGAATATATGGGGGTTACGTGCACCCACAATTTTTAATACTGCTATACAGTGCCATTGTCTGACTGGGAATTCAAAGAATATATGGGGGTTATGTGCACCTACAATTTTTAATACTGGTATACAGTGCCATTGTCTCACTGGGAATTCCACAAATAATTTGGGGATTCATTCACCCTACATCTCAGGCTCTTGCCATATTCACCCAGGTTGTCAGTGCTGCACCAGCTCGTTCCCAGACAGCTCGGCCCGAAAAACGCGTTACCTATATAGAGGATTTGGACAATGAAGACAACATGTTCTAAATCTAATGTCTGCACCTTCTCCAGAATTAAAATAAAGGCAGCGTTTAACTTTCAAATAGCACTGCACAAAGGAAGAGCTTATCAGCTTGTCTCATGACATGCTACTGAAAAGTTTCATTTGTGTATCTTAATGTAAATATAGTTGTATAAGCTTTTTGGGTTTTAGGCACTGCCAAGTTATTTATTACCACCCACTCCCTTATAATGATGATGACGCCAAAGTCACTGTGGGTGTTCAGAGCTCACAGCTTTGGGTGACATTTGTCTTGCTCTCTGTCGGTACCAGCTGTCTTTTTGGATACCGTAAAGTTATGTTGACTTTATTAACAGCTATAGAAGCTTTAGCCAGGTTGTGACGGTGTGTAACCCTAACAACACTAAGTGGGATACACATTAATAGTCAGTCTATGTACGCTAAACGTATCACTGAAGTAATTTTTTTTCCCTCTCCCCTAATATAAGAAAGGAACAGACATTAGACCTAGACCGGGGTTCGAGGCTTGAAAAAATCCAGTATTATTTGTTCTTCATGATGTGAAATATGTGTTGAAAAGCAACCCAAGATGAAGTCAGCCATGTGTGCCAGTGTGTTACTTGGCATGCCTTTGCTGGCCCCAACTGTAAGGGTCACTCTCCATTTCCTCCATTTTCCACTCCCCTTCACACCATTTGTGGTGAAGCAATGGGATGCACTGAAGTGCACCCTCTAGCCTCGTGTGGGATAGGGACATCAGATGCCACTCCAACCCCCTCGTCTTCCTCCGCCAGCCAACGGTGCGAAGATGAGAGGAGTGTGCTCTGAATGTTTTCTGCCTAGCAGAGGCTAGTTCTCACTTACGAAAATGGCCCCACTTTGACCTGTATATCAGGCACAATGGTGTAGGTTTCAAAGAAACATGGCACCAACAAGTTGGAAAACGTGGGCCATGCGTGGACCGTGTTTGAGTCTGGCAAGCTCCAGATCTGCTACCAGGTTCCAGCCATTATCACAGGCGCAAAAATGCCAGGCCCCAGGTGTAGCAGGGAAAAAAAAATGCCATCTCAGCCAGGATGGCATCCCTGACCTCGGAGGCACTGTGCTGTCTGTCCCCCAAGCTGATCAGTTTCAGCACGGCCTACTGACATCTCCCCATGCCAGTGTTACAGTGTTTTCCGCTAGTAGCTGGGGTGGAGGTTGCAGCTTCGTAGGGTTTCAGTCTACTCCTGCCATGAATTTTGGCCTGGGAGAGGAGATAGGCCACCCCAGTTTGCACCCGGGGAACAGACTCCACCACATTCACCCTGCCTGTCATTAAAGATAAGCACTGCAGCATCCCTGACCACAGGCGCTTGTCCATGTGTCGGTGGTCAAGTGGACCTTGCAGCAAAGCGCAGAGCTCTGGGCCCGACTGATGTTATGGGACACATGCAGGCGCAAGGCAGAGACAGCACACCAAGAGAAGTAGTAACGGCTAGGCCCAGCATAGGGAGGTGCCCCAGCTGCCATCTGCTGACGGAAGGCCTGGGTCTCCAGAAGCATAAACAAACACCAACATCTCCAGGGCCAGCAGTTTATCGATGAGGCTGTTACAGGCTTGGGCATGGGGGTGGGTTGTATTGTACTTCTGCCTGCAATGAAAAGCTTGGGAAATGTGGAGTGGCTGGGAAGAGGCGCATGATGGTGCAGGCCAAAAGGGCGCATGAGGGTGAACTCCCCAATGTGTCAGAGATAGGTGTGTAGGTGTCCTTGCATCATATACTTGCACCATATTTGGCTTTGGAAGTTAATTTTGTGCCAAAAAGTGGTTAAGACAGCGATCCCTCAGCTACTCCCGTTACACTGTCTATTGAAGTTACCATCTGTGGAAGTGGACCACCATTTCTAAGATCCCAAAGGAAGCAGGCAAGAGATGTGCAGTTCAGAAAAAAAGATGAGAAAATAAGTTTAGGCTGTAGAGCACAGAGGGATCGGAGAGGACAGAGCTGGTGTCGGCCAGGTATTCCCACAACATGCGCCTATACTTGTCCCTCCTGGTGACACTAGGCCCCTGAGTGGCAGTAATTTGTCCAGGGGGGCCATTAACGTGTTCCAGACCTAGGAATAAGTCTTCCAACAGGGTAGAGTTTTGCATGCCTTTGCTTCTACCCACTGTTTTTGCTGCTTAGCTTCCCTCCACATCTACTCTGCTTTCACCCCTAAACATCACCCCAGTTTATGCCTTTGCTTCTACCCAGGTTTTTTGTTGATTTAGCTTCCCTCTACATCTACACTGCTTTAGCCCCTAGACATCACCCCTGTCCATGTGGGGTCGGTGGCCTCGTCATCCACCAACTCCTCTTCCAATTGCGCACTGCCCCCTTACTGCAAACCGCACATGACCACAGCTTGCCTTGATGGCAACTGTGTCTCATGATCCCCACTTAGGTCCAGACAAGTCGGTGGCGGGTCCAAAACCCCAAAATTGGAAGGAAATGGCAGATGCTGCAGTATTTCTAACACCTGTTCCTGGTGCTCGGGCCTGGTCTGTGTTGTACCCTGCACCCTGCTTAACGCATCTGCCATATCCGAAGTTGTGCTGAGCGCATGCTAATGTTTCGTGTCCAGTGCAATGGATGGGATGGGATTTCACATAAGTCTGCCACCCATGGCCACTCATGGTTGAGCAACTGAGGGAGTTGACTTTGACGAACCCGAGGGTTTTGGAGTTGGAACTACATCAAAGGTCTGTGCTGCTCACACACTCTGCTCAACACATGATATGTTTAGTGCCAGCAGTGTGGAGACGTCGCACAACAGCCGTTGTTCCAGCAGGTACAGGCGTTGTAGGAGTGCATAGAGGCTAGCAGCGGCAACTATACACTTTAAAAACTATCCGCACAAGCGCCACACTTTCACCAGTAGCTCAGGAACATTGGGGTACCTTTTTCAAAAGATTAGCAGCAATGAGTTAAAAACGTGGCCCAGGCATGGAATATGTTGCAGGCTGCCAAGCTACAGAGCCAATCCCAGGTTACGGCCATTATCACACATGACAACATGCCTGGGCCCAGGTGCAGTGGCAAAAACCACATTGCCGTCTCATCGAGGATGGCATGACTCACTTTGTAGGCAGTGTGCTGTCTGGCCCCCAAGCTGATGAGCTTCAGCACGGCCCGCTGACGTCTCCCCACACCAGTGTTGCAGCGTTTCCAGCTCGTAGCTGGGGTCAATTTAACAGCGGAGGAGGGTGGTGTTTCAGCCCTCCTCCCAGGAATGTTGTGTGGGGAGACAAGTCAGGCCACCACATTTTGCGACCCGGTCCACGCCTCAACTACATTCAACCACTGTGCCCAAATTGAAAGGTAGCGTCCCTGTCCGCATGCACTTGTCCATTCGTAACTGGTCACATGGAACTTTAGGGCTAAGCGCTGAATTTAGGGACCGCCTCATGTTTGGGGGAAAGTGCTGGTGTGGACGGCACAGTGCGGTGGCGCAGTAGACACTCTGCCCAAAAAGGGCAGAGTGTCCCCCAGCCGGGATTCCAACATCTCCTGGGCCAGATTTCTTGAGATGAGGCCGTTGAAGCCTTGGGCATGTGGGTGGGTTGCGCTGTACTTTAGCATGAAATGAAAGGCTTGGGAGATGGGGAGTTGCTGGGAAGAGGCACATGATGGCGCGGGAAAAAGGAGAAATGGCAGGAAAAGGTGAGGATGAGGGTGAACTCCCCAAAGTGTCAGAGGCAGATGTGGAGGTGTCCTGGCTGCTGGTCTGGACTGCAGCGCCAGCCCTGTCAACAGTGGGAGAGGCAGTGGCCGCCAGGCCAAACGACGATTATCCTGCGCTTGCTCTCACCCACTGAGCCCAGGGCTTGCCTTCCAAATGATGGCACCCGCAAGAGGTGGTGAGATTCCTCTCTGAGGATCTCCAACCCATCTTGGACTTGCAAATTGCACTAAATTTGTCATGTAACTGACATGTATATGATGAGTCTATCCATTGTCTGTTCATTTTGGTGAAAGTCAGCCTGTCAGCTGACAGACAGCTGTGCTTGTCAGTGATGATGCCACCGGCTGCTTGTACCCCCAGTTTTTGCTGCTTAGCTTGCCTCCACATCCACACTGCTTTTGCCCCTACACATCACCCCTATCCATGCCTGTGCCTCTAGCCATAAGTCTGCCACCCATGGAAACTCATGGTGCAGAAAGTGAGGGAGCTGACTCTGAGGAACCCTTGGGTTTTGTAGCTGGTACTCCATCAAAGGTCTCTGCTGCTCACACACCCTGCTCAACATACGGTATCTAGGGTTAGAGCGTGTGGTGACCTCGCACAACAGTAGGTGCTTCAGGCAGATGTAGGCCTTGCTGGAGTGTATTGCGGCTAGCTCCAGGTACTGTAGACTTGGGAAAGTGGGTGTCCAAGTGCCGCACTTTCACCCTTAGCTCAGCTAATTTGGGGTATGTTTTTAAAAATCATTGCACCACTACATTGAACATGTGGGCCAGGCATGGAACGTGTTGGAGGCTGGCAAGCTCCAGAGCCCTCCAACAAGCTAAAAAACCTGGCCCCAGGGGCAGCGGGGATAAACAAATTGCCATCTCATCCAGGATGGCATCCCTGACCTCAGAGGCAGTGTGCTGTCCGTCTCCCAAGCTGATGAGCTTCAGCCCAGCCTGCTGACGTCTCCCCACACCAGTGTTGCAGCGTTTTCAGCTCGTAGCTGGGGTAAATCTAACAGCGGAGGAGGAGGAGGGTGGTGTTTCAGCCCTCCTCCCAGGAATGTTTTGTGGGGAAACAAGTCAGGAAAATTCTTGAAACGGGAGAGTTTTGCATCTTTGCCCTTGCTGCCTATAGACATCCCTTTGCCTCTAGCCACCATTTTCCCTGCTTTGCTTGCCTCCAAATCCACACTGCTTTTGCCCCTAGACATCACCCCAGTCCATGCCTTAGCTTGTACCCCCAGTTTTTCCTGCTTAGCTTGCCTCCACATCCACACTGCTTTTGCCCCTAGACATCACCCCAGTCCATGCCTTAGCTTGTACCCCCAGTTTTTCCTGCTTAGCTTGCCTCCACATCCACACTGCTTTTGCCCCTAGACATCACCCCAGTCCATGCCTTAGCTTGTATCCCCAGTTTTTCCTGCTTAGCTTGCCTCCACATCCACACTGCTTTTGCCCCTAGACATCACCCCAGTCCATGCCTTAGCTTGTACCCCCAGTTTTTCCTGCTTAGCTTGCCTCACACATCCACACTGCTTTTGCCCCTAGACATCATCCCTATCCATGCCTCTTCCCCTAGCCATAACTCTGCCACCCCTGGAAACTCATGGTGCAGAAACTTTGGTTGCTGACTTTGAGGAACCCTTGGGTTTTGTAGATGGAACTCCATCAAAGGTCTGTGCAGCTCACACACCCTGCTCAAGATATGGTATTGTAGGGTTTCAGCGTGTGTGAATGACGGACAACAGCCTGTGTTTGGACAGATGTAGGCCTTGCTAGAGTGTTTTTAGGCTAGCAGCGACTCCTGTGCACTTGCAAAAGTGGGCGCACAAGCGCCGCATTTTCAACAGTAGCTTCGGTACATTTGGGTATGTTTTTAAAAAACTTTGCACCACTAGGTTAGACGTGGGCCAAACATGGAACGTGTTGGAGGCTGGCAAGCTCCAGAGCCGCTACCAGGTTCCAGCCATTATCACAGGCGTAAAAATGCCAGGCCCCAGGTGTAGCAGGGAAAAAAAAATGCCATCTCAGCCAGGATGGCATCCCTGACCTCGGAGGCACTGTGCTGTCTGTCCCCCAAGCTGATGAGCTTCAGCACCGCCTGCTGACGTCTCCCCACACCAGTGTTTTAGCGTTTGCCGCTAGTAGCTGTGGTGGAGGTTGCAGCGTCGTAGGGTTTCAGTCTACTCCTGCCATGAATTTTGGCCTGGGAGAAGAGATAGGCCACCCCAGTTTGCACCCGGGGAACAGACTCCACCACATTCACCCTGCCTGTCATTAAAGATAAGCACTGCAGCATCCCTGACCACAGGCGCTTGTCCAAGTGTCGGTGGTCAAGTGGACCTTGCAGCAAAGCGCGGAACTAAGGGCCCACCTGATGTTGAGTGACACGTGCTGGTGCAAGGCGGGGACGCCACACCGGGAGAAGTTGAGACGGCTAGGGACGGCATAGTGAGGTGCCACAGTTGCCATCAGGTCCGGGAAGGCGGGAGTTTCAACAAGCCGGAACGCCAACCTCTCCTGGGCCAGCAGTTTAGCGATGTTGGCGTTCTAGGCTTGCGTGGGTGGGTGGTTAGCGGTGTATTTCTGCCGGCGCTCCAATGTCTGAGAGATGGTGGGTTGTTGTAAAGAAGCGCCTGATGGTGCCTTTGATGGTGCAGGAGAAGGAGATAAGACAGAAACAGGGGAGGATGAGGGAGAAGTCAACAAAGTGGCGGAGGCAGATGAAGTGATGTCCTGGCTCGTCCTCTGGAGTGCATCGCCAGCACTGTGAGCAGAGGCAGTGGCATGAACGGCGGGCGACGTTTGTCCTGCCGTTGCTGCCTGCCACTGATTCCATTGCTTGGATTCCAAATGACGGTGCATTGAAGTGGTGGACAGGTTGCTCTTCTCAGGGCCCCTACTCGATTTCGAGAGGCAAATTGTGTAGACGACACTATATCTGTCCTCGGCGCATTCCTTGAAAAAACTCTACACCTTCAAGAAACGTGCCCTCGATGGGGGAGTTTTTCTGGGCTGGGTACAAAAGGGAACATCTTCGGACATTCCGGGTCTGGCCTGGCTTCGGCAAAGCAGCTGACCTCTGCCTCTGGACATGTCTCTGCCTCTAGCTACCCTTTTTGGTGCTGCACCTGCCTCAACATCCACACTACTTTCCCAGCTTGACATCTGCCTTGTCCAGGTGGGGTCGGTGTCCTCGTCGTCCACCACCTCCTCTTCCAACTCCTGTCTCGCCTCCTCCTCCTGCACAATGCGCATGTCAACTGGCTGCCCTGACAGCAACTGCGTCTCATCGTCGTCGATGAGGGTGGGTTGCTGGTCATCCGCCACCAAATCGACCGGAGATGGAATGGAGGAGACTCTAGTGTTTGAGCATCTGGACACAGATACTCGTCTGTTAGGTCCGTGGAATCGCGAAATGGAGGGGCAGGTTGCGGTACAGTCAAAGGAAGGGAGAACAGCTCTGGGGAGCAGGGACAGTTGGGGTTATTGTTCTGAGAAGATTGGGAATTTTGGGTGGAAGGAGGACAAGACTGTTGGGTAAGAGGAGGTAGAGGCTGACTGGCTGGTGGACAATGTGCTTTAAGCGTTATCCGACAGCCATTGCAAGACCTGTTCCTGGTTCTCGGGCCTACTAATCTTTGTACCATTCAGCCTAGTTAATGTGGAACTTTTGTGCAAAGCGCAGAACTTAGGGCCCGCCTGATGTTAAGGGACACACGCTGGTACAAGGCTCAACTCACCCTAAGTGCCAAAAACACTGCTGGTGCAAGGCTCTACTCATGCCAAGGGCCTCAATCTCTGCTGGTAGCTCAGCTTAAGGTCATGTAACTTTGTTTGGAAGGGCTCATGTTAAGGGCTAGAAAAGTGAATTTTGGAAGGTCTTACCACATCACACACACACACACACACACACACACACACACACACACACACTCAAAATGACAGTTAAGGGTGAGGGCTTTTGGAATTCCCATTGCCTATTCCATTTGTGGTTGTCATGGGGAACGTGATTTAAAGGGGTGGTTGTTACTGTTTGTTGAGCTTAAATTGGGGTTTGTGTCCATCCATTTGGGGAGTAAAGAAGGTTTCCAGGTATTTTCCCACTTTGATAGAGGTTTTTTTGAATGTGGAAAGTGTGTAGTTGTTAGGCAGTGATGTTGGGGTAATAGAGGGTCTTTGGTGTGTTAGATGCCCCCAGGCATGCTTCCCCTGCTGTCCCAGTGTCATTCCAGAGGTGTTGGCATCATTTCCTGGGGTGTCATAGTGGACTTGGTGACCCTCCAGACACGGATTTGGGTTTCCCCCTTAACGAGTATCTGTTCCCCATAGACTATAATGGGGTTCGAAACCCGTTCGAACACACGAACATTGAGCGGCTGTTCGAATCGAATTTCGAACCTCGAACATTTTAGTGTTCGCTCATCTCTACTCTTAATAGGTCGTTGCTGGCTGGCATACTCCAGCCGGTAATGGGCCTTATTTACTTACCGATCCTGGCAGGATGCCGCAGGCCCCACAAACACTATTATTATACTCAGGGGTCTTTTCGCTTGATGATCAGAGGACTGGGAGAGGTAAGAGAACATAAAAAAAACAATGTTGCTTACCTCTCCAGGTTCCAGACAGGCTTCGGGTCTATTTCAATGACGTCTCTGATGTGGGTCATGTGATGTCACTGAAGTTATGTTTGTATCCCCCCCTCGGTCTCCGATTATTATACTCTGGGGCATAATACTGTGTGCAGGGGCCACTATGGGGCATAATAGTGTGTGCAGGGGCCACTTTGAGGCAGGAATGTGGGGGGGAGGGGGTTCGGTTGGGTCTTCTGTGTCGGTCGGGGCCATGTCAAAAGTTCACCATGGGGCCTCGCCATTCCTAGTTACGCCACTGCTAGCAGTCCTAATAAAAAGTCTATGATGGCAATCATGGGGGCCTAACAAAGGCCCCGCTTGCCATAGCAACCCATTGGCACCCCACAATCACTCTTTGGGGGCCGATGGGGGTGTCAGTTTCACCGACCTACGCCTAAGATATTGTGGTCGCTATTGACCGCAGCATCTTAAAGGTTAAACAGCGGGAATTATTGTTATTACTGTCCCGACTGTTGCAGTCAGTCTGTTACAGGTGGTCCCTCGAAGTCATCACATGGGCTCTGGTTCTAAGCCTGCTCGATCACCAACTCGAACATGTATATGGGGATGCGGTAACTATCCGCATTCCTTGATTTACATGAAAGTGCAGGAAAAGATTAATAAACAAGGTCCAATGGGGCAGATTTAGTGATACTGCATTTTTGTTGCACAGTGATTTTTCCTAGAATAACCTTGACCTTCTTTCAGATGAACGTGTCAGAACATGTCTAAAACTGTTTTTAAAAAAATGTGGCATAAGGAATGTATGCCAGGTTTTTATACTTTTTTTTTTTTTTTTTTTTCTGAGAGTTATGCCAGAATTCTGGCTTATTTTCAATAGTAAGGCTAGGACCAAAAGGAGACTTTGACTGTGGCCCCCTGAATGTGACTATTTTGCTCTGCAATTCTTTTGCTAGAGTAATTGAATTAAGTTGCATTGTGACCCAAATGGTGCTATGACTTTGACTTCTAGTCGCAGAAAAGTCCAGCAAGGCTCAATTATTTTTGAAGCCATTAGTCATAGTTGTAGTACCTTAAAGGGGTATTCCCACGTCACATACTCACCAGTCTTCACTGCTGTAAAATCTTCTTCTTTCTTCCTGGTTTCTTGCGTCATTTGGTGGGCGGGGTTTCACATGCAACATGCCGTGTAGCTCCTCCCACCGCTTAGAGTGATCCTATGGGGCGGCTGAAGGGCCTGTGATGTCATCAAAGGTCCTCAAAGAACACTATATGCACAATATTGGACTATGAAATACAGGCAGGAGCAACTCCATTCTGTGTTACATACAGAGACTTCCCTTACCAGTGGGAGGTCGGCTGGCTCATTTCACAGCAGCATGGGGTCGTCTCATTCAGGACCCATGGGTCCTCCAGCTCGTGCAGATGGGCTACGAAATAAAGTTTGTGTCTCTTTTTTATTCGGTCAGAAGCAGATCCTTCTAGAGAACACCGTTCAGGAATACCTGGACAAAGGCGCTCTAGAGCCAGTTCCTCTGGCAGAATGGTCGACCGCAGTGTATTCTCCAGTGTTTTTGGTCCCCAAGACATCAGGGGGATGGAGGATGGTGGTCGTCCTAAGGTCTCTCAACCAGCATGTCCTCAAGTCTCGTTTCCGGATGGAAACTATCAGGTCTGTGATACCATTTCTGCAGCAGGGAGACAGTTTTGTCACCCTGGATCTAAGGGACGCCTATTTGCACGTCCCGATTTTTCCGCCACACAGGAGGTTCTTGAGGATCGCGGTTGTGCTGAACAGTACTCTGTGTCACCTACAGTTCACAGCTGTTCCGTTCGGGATTTGGTGGCAAAGGTGGTGGCTCCGGTCGTTGCAGCTCTCCGGCTCCAGGGGGTGTTTATTATACCATACCTAGACGATTGGCTGTTAAAGGCCCACTCAGCAGAGGTTCTTGCTGCCCACTTAAGGACCACAGTTACCTTCCTAGAGGAATTAGGCTGGATGATCAATTGGAGCAAATCAACAATTGTCCCCACCACCAGAATCCAGTTCCTGGGATTCATTGTGGATTCTCAGAGGATGGAGATATCTCTTCCTCAGGCTCGGAAGGAGAAGATTTGTCGGGCGGTGCAACATCTGGCGGTCACACGGAAGGTTCAAATAAGAACCGCAATGAAGGTCCTAGGTCTAATGTCAGCAACTGCGGATGCAGTGCCATGGGCACTATGGCATATGAGGCCACTACAGAGCGAGATCCTCAAGGTCTGGAGCCGCAGCCCCTCAGGGCTGAAGAAGCCTATCCAGTTGACCATCAGTACCCGTCGATCACTACGATGGTGGTCCCAACTGAAAGATGGGATGTCCACGGTCCAGCCCGACTGGACCCTGTTGACAACAGATGCCTCCCTTGTCGGATGGGGAGCGCATTTGGGGGAGACCCTGGCACAAGGGACATGGAGCCAATCGGAGATGATCCAGTCATCAAATTGGCGCGAACTGCGGGCAGTGTATCAAGCCCTGCTTTACTTCACCCAGGAGCTTCGCGGCAAGGCGGTAAAGATCAGGTCAGACAACATTACAGTTGTCCTTTATTTGAACAAACAGGGTGGGACAAGGTCCACCTCTCTTCTCAAACTGACGGATCAGATCTTTGCCTGGGCAGAGAGAAACCTAAGCCACCTCAAATGCGGTGCATATAAGGGGACACCTGAACGTGCTGGCAGACCAGCTCAGCAGGGGAGAAGCAGTGTCAGGCGAGTGGTCTCTCAACCAAGAAGTGTTTTGGCAACTAACTCGGATGTGGGGTCTCCCCGAGGTGGATCTGATGGCCACCCAATACAATGCCAAGGTGTAGAGGTTCTGTTCCCTCTACCAGGAGGACAACCCCTTGGCAGTAGATGCCCTATCAATACCTTGGAGGTTCAGGCTGGCATACATCTTCCCTCCACTTCCCATGATTTCGAAGGTATTGGCCAAGATCAGACAAGACCAGGTGTCGGTGATTGCCATCATCCCGTTCTGGCCGAAGAGGGCATGGTTTACCCACCTCATACAGATGAGTCGAGGGAATTACTGGAGGCTTCCACTTCTTCACAACCTGGTAACCCAAAACAAGCGGCTATGCCAGAACTTGAAGAGGTTCAACCTGACAGCCTGGAGGTTGACCGCACCATATACGGACATGACGGATTGTCACAGGCCGTGAGAACAACTTTGGCTTATTCGAGGGCAGAATCTACAAATCGGAGTTACTTAAGAATCGGGAGAATTTACCAGCAATGGTGCCCGGAGAAACAGCGCCCATTGACACCGATAGAGTCAATATTGGAGTTCATGCAGAATGGGCTGGAGAAGGGTCTCACCCCAGCAACACTAAAGGTACACGTAGCTGCCCTCTCAGCCGTACTAGGGGTCAGATTCTCTCAGAATCCGTTGATAAATCAATTCCTGAAAGGGGCCACTAGGCTCCGACCTTCGGTTCAGGTCCCAGTCCCGCAATGGGACTTAGCCACGGTACTACAGGGGCTTTGTGGGCCCCCCTTTGAACCCCTACAAGATGTGAGGTTGAAGTTGCTTACATACAAAGTGGCGTTTCTGCTAGCCGTCATGTCGGCTAAACGTACAGGGGAATTGAAGGCGCTGGCAGCCTCTGAACCCTATCTGTTGTTTTTCCCAGACAGGGTACAGTTAAGATACCTTCCGGGATTTATAACGAAGGTCCCTTCAGGACAAAATATTAACCATTTAATTACTTTACCTACATTTTTTGCATCCCCTGCCTTTCTAGAGGAGGAGAGGTGGCATACCCTAGATCTGAAAAGGACCTTGCAGATCTACCTGGAACGTTCCAGGTCCTTTAGGAAGGCGGAGAACCTACTAATAAATTTTGCAAGTAGATACAAAGGATGTAGAGCATCCAAAACAACTTTGGCGCGATGGATCAAAGGAGCCATCTCTCTGGCGTTCAATACCCAGGGACTATCACCGCCTGAGTTTGTGAGGGCTCATTCTATCCGAGCAGTTGCCGCCTCTTGTGCAGAGAGGCATGCAGTCTCTCTCGACCAAATCTGTGCGGCGGCAACCTGGAGCTCCCACCTAACTTTTGTTAGGCATTACAGACTAGATAAGTTTAGCAAGGAGGCGACTGGCTTTGGTTGCTCAGTTTTGACGTCAGTATGTCAGGAAGTCCCACCCTAGGGGGATTTTTCTTGCTACCTCCCCATCTGTTGTGCTGCTGTGTTGGACGTATGGGGAATGGAGGATTATGTAGATAATCTGTTTTCCCATAGTCCAAACAGCAGCACAAAGCTCCCTCCCTATATTTGATTTGTTTTTACAGTCTGAAGGATTTCAGAAATTTATACTTTATAATTAACACGTGGAGGGGGAGGTCTGGTGACCTCTTATAGGGGAGGTTATTGATTGAGCAAAAGTTCCACCTGTCCTAATTGCGTGCAGAAGCAGGAATACCCCATCTGTTGTGCTGCTGTTTGGACTATGGGAAAACAGATTATCTACATAATCCTCCATTACTTACCATACATTAGTATAGAAGGTACAGGACTACACAACAATGACAGTGACTTTGCCCGTGACTCCTGTTGCATGATCAAAGTCACCAGGTAGCTTAAAAAAACTCATTACACTACACACTTACCCTCTCAGAATGAGGTCTCTCATTTTTCCCATCACAATCTATTATATTGTAATTGCTTTGCTCTTACAACCACTGTAAACTTCACTTATTTGGCCAGTTACAGGGGCCAAAACTGACCAACTAACTCAAGTGTGAACTCAGCCTTACACATTGATGTTAGTGCCAGGTATAAACAACCATGCAGAGGCTCAAGATCCTATTGTAGCATGAAAGAGTGCACTCCTTTGACACCCTCGCCTGCTAATTCCACACAAATTTCTACAGAACGGGGCCACACGGTGGCTCAGTGGTTAGCACTGCAGCCTTGCAGCGCTGGAGTCCTGGTGTTCAAATCCCGCCAAGGGCATAAAACCATCTGCAAGGAGTTTGTATGTTCTCCCCGTGTTTGCATGGATTTCCATCCCATAGTCCAAAAAAGACATACTGATAGGGAAAAATGTACATTGTGAGCTCTATGTGGGGCTCACAATCTACATACAAAAAAAAAAAAAAAAATTTCTACAGAACCTGTTCTGTTAAATGCTTATACAAGTCCAGTAGAGCCTCCCTGACAGAGTGAAGATGGCATCATAATGATATGGTGACCTGCAGGAGCAGGTGGACTGGACCAGTTGGAGACAGACAGGAGGTCTGTCCCAAGAAGACTGGAATCTAAAAGGAGCCCAACTCAAGAGAGGAAGTGTTGCTTGTGACCTGCAGGAGCAGGTGGAAGGTGGACCAGTTAGAGACAGACAAGAGGTCTGTCCCAAGAGGACTGGATTCCAGAAAGGACTTTAAGCCAGACTGGTAAGAAGAAACCTCAGAGTATCTTGCCCCAATAGGTTAGTGAGAGTTCAAGAAGTAAGGTATTGCCCTGTGTGTGGGTTAGGCTGTTTGTTGTTTTTGTTCCTTTTTGTAAGCTGAATAAAGCCACTTATTTTGGTTTGCACCACCTGATCTGCTGTTTATTTGGCACCCAGCGCCACCAACACATCTGTAAATCTTACCTTTGATGCTAAATTACCCCCAATTGTCACACCCTCTACAGTGTTGGTCCACAAACACCAAAGCTATAGTGCATATTAGAGATGAGCAAACAGTGAAATATTCAATATTCGTTTCGAATAGCCCCTCAATATTCGACTATTCAAACGAATATCGAATTCCATTATAGTCTATGGGAAAAAAAGATTTGTTTCAGGGGAAACCACTATTTGACCCAGGAGAGTCACCAAGTCCACTATGATAACTCAGCAAATGATGACAACACCTCAGCAAATGATGACAACACCTCTGGAATGCAACTGGGACAGCAGGGGAAGCATGCCTGGGGGCATCTAACATGCCCAAGTCCTTGTATTATGCCATTAATAATGTGGGAGCTGACTTTTTCCCATATGAATGCATTGGCCAACATTGATTGACCGAATGCTGTACACTGTATGGCATTTGGTCAATCAACACTGGTCAATGCATTCCTATGGGAAAAAGTCAGCTCTGCTATACCTGAGATGTAGCAGCACTGTGTCAACTCTGCTACATCTCAAGGGGCCACAGTGGTTAGCACTGCAGCTTTGTAGTCCTGCTGTTCAAATCCCTCCAAGGGCAAAAAACCATCTGCAAGGAGTTTGTATATTGTCCCTGTGTTTGCATGGATTTCCATCCCATTTTCCAAAGACTTACTGATAGGGAAAAAAATGTACATTGTGAGCTCTATGTGGGGCTCACAATCTACATAAAAAAAAAAAAAAACTCTGCTATATCTGAGATCAGACCACAATGGAGACTGCAGTGGACCGATCTTAGACTCCGCCTCCTCTGGCAGAACCAGCGTTGATTGCCCGAATGCTGTACACTGTATGGCATTCGGCCAATCAATGCTGGTCAATGCATTCCTATGAGAAAAAGTCAGCTCCCACATAACGCAAGCTGACAGGGATCCTGACTAGCATATAATGTGCTGCCACGAGATAGAGCCCCAAATAGCTGTTTGAGTAACATTCCTACCTCAATAAAGCTATTTCCTAGCTAACCCTGCCAGTACATCTATCCCTGTCTTACAGTCACATAGTTCAGTCTCATATGAACCGAATCTGAAATCCACCATTCGTATAAAGTGGAGGTCACCTGATTTAGCCAGCCAATTACTTTTTCCGATTTTTTTTTTTCTTTCAATGCCATCGTTGTCGTAGTTCCTTTCCCACCTCCCTTGCACAGTTATTGGTGCAAAAAAAGCGCCAGAGAAGGTGGGAGGGGATACAAATTTTTAGTGCGTTTGCCATGTGGTATTCGATTGGAATCGAATACCTCAAACTGCCTGATATTCGATCGAATACCAATTTGATCGAACGCCATTAGCTCATCTCTAGTGCATATCTATTCTATTAGCCTGGTGTGGGTCGACTATACACCTTTAGTGTACCCTACACCACACCACACTATTCGTTCTAGCAACCACTTTGAAACTCCCTACTTTAATTATCACACTTGGCTATTCAAGTTACTTTTTATTGACTTTTTAATAAAAGTTATATTTTAACCCCTTCCCGACATGCGCCGTAATAGTACGGCGTGTGTCGGGTCTGTAACTATGGCGACCGCCCGGGAGCCGGGCAGCCGTCATAGCCGCCGGGTGTCTACTGCTTTAAGCAGTAGACAACCGGCTCTAATGCCTCCGATCGGTCCCCGGACCGATCGGAGGCATTAACCCCTCCGGCGCTGCTGTCAAAGGCGCCGGAGGCGCCATTTTCCCGGCGGCGCATGGGCGCCGCCATTTTGGCAGGGATCGCCGGCTCCTGGAGCATGCTCCAGGGCCGACGTCATGTTGCCATGACAGCCGAGAGCCTTGTTAAAGGCTCCCAGCCGGTCTGCAAATTCTCTCTTTTGCAGGCTGGTCTATGCAGCCTGCAAAAGAGATGATGATTTTTTGCAATGCATTGCAATGCATTAGCATTGTAATGCATTGCATTAGTGATCAGACCCCCTGGGGTTCAACACCCCTAGGGGGTCTAATAAATGCAAAAAAAAAAAAAAAAGTAAAAAAAAATATAAAAAAATATAAAAAGTATTAAAAGTTCAAATCACCCCCCTTTCCCTAGAACAAATATAAAAGTAGTTAAAAACTGTGAAACATATACATGTTAGGTATCCCCGCGTCCGAAATCGCCCGCTCTACAAATCTATAAAAATATTTTTCCTGTTCGGTAAACGCCGTAGCAGGAAAAATAGTCAAAAGTGCCAAACCGCCGTTTTTTCACTGTTTTGATTCTGATAAAAATTTGAATAAAAAGTGATCAAAGCAATAACATTTCCCGAAAATGGTAGAACTAAAAAGTACACCCGGCCCCGCAAAAAAAGACGCCCTATGCATCCCCGTACACCTATGTATAAAAAAGTTACGGCCGTCGGAATATGGCAACTTTTAGAAAAAAAAATTTTTAACACCGTTTTGGAATTTTTTTTAGGGGTCAAAATGTAAATAAAACCATATAAATTTGGTATCCCTGGAACCGTACCGAAACACAGAATATAGGGGACATGTCATTTTGGCTGCACAGTGAACGCCGTAAAACCAAAGCCCGTAAGAAAGTCGCAGAAATGCATTTTTTCTTCAAATCCACCCCATTCTGAATTTTTTTCCTGCTTCCCAGTACATTATATAGAATAATTAATGGTAGCATCATGAAGAAAAATTTGTCCCGCAAAAATTAAGACCTCATATGGCTCTGGGAGCGGAGAAATAAAAAAGTTATGGGGTTTAGAAGGAGGGGAGTCAAAAACGAAAAACGAAAATCAAAAAATGCCATCGGCGGGAAGGGGTTAATGTACCCTACATTATTTTTGTTTACTGTACTCAGGGGAGTACCTTTGTCTGCTTGGATCATCAAGAATTTGTTTATGGCTTTTCTCTGTTTATATAGTCAATCCAACATATGGAGGATTGAATTCCAACGGGAGGAAACATTGCATATCATCCTATTTTGTGGGAGACAATTCTGCCGCTGCAGCTCAAGAAGGGTGTGCTTGACAGTGTACAAGTGGCTGAAGTGCATGAAAAGTTTCCTTGTCATTTTTAAGATGTCTTGCGGATTGGTGGAACACTGAAGGAAATGCTAGAGAACCAGATCGAACATGTGTGCCATGGAGGGTGCATGGCTCAGCCTTCATTAACGCAGGGCCAACACTATGTTCTTCCCTTTGTCGGTCACCATGATTCCGATTTTAAGTTGTCTTGGAGAAAGCCAGGATTTGATTTCTTGATTGAAGATACAGAGCAGTTCCTCCCCTGTGTGACTTTGTTCACCTAGGCAAACGAGGTATAGAATTGTGTGACACTGCTGAGCCCTGGTGGAGGAGCACTGTGAATTTTCCCTGCAGTGGAGACTGAGTACAGGGTGGAGAATGAGGCAGACATTGTAGCTGGACCAACAACGTTAGAATGTGGAGGTGGAAGAGGCATCATCTGGTGTGTCTGCGCAGGAACCACATTCATCCAGTGGACCGTAAAGGACATATATTGTCCTTAACTGTAGTTACAGCTCCAAACATTGGCACTGCCATGCATTTGGCAGACACTGTCAGGCTTAAGGACTGGCCCACCTTCTGTTCCACATAATTGTGCAGAGCTGGTACTACCTCAAGCAATCATGTCTCTGAAAGGTGCAGAGTCCAACACTTAGAAAGACAGGGTCTGCACCACCAAAAACTTGGACAGGAGCATGTTCAGCTTCTGCACCATTGGATGAGTGCACACATACTGTTGTCTCTTTGAAATTGCTTTGGTTTACTAGATTACTACAATGATGGACTAGGAGGAGCAGGAGCATAAGGACCAGCAGGAGCGCGGTGTCACCTACGCTATACCACCCAACGTTTGAAGAGAAGAAAGAGGGAGAAAACATGCGGTGCGTTGCAGAAAATTTGGCTCCCCCCGCTTTTATGTTGACTCCGCCTATTCTCATTCATTTTTCATGTGCTCCCACACAGTATAATCCTCCTACAGTCACCTGTAAATTATATGCCCCCCTCCATCTCTCCCGCAGTTTCATATACACCCTTCCTTTGCCTCAGTTTCATATCCACCCTCCATCTCTGTCCCCAGTTTCATGCCGTTCTCCCCCTCTTCATCTGCCCCAGTGTCATGCCGTTCTCCCCCCCTTCATCTGCCCCAGTGTCATGCCGTTCTCTCCCCCCTTCATCTGCCCCAGTGTCATGCCGTTCTCCCACCCCTTCATCTGCCCCAGTGTCATGCCGTTCTCTTCCCCCTTCATTTGCCCCGTTTCATGGGCCCCCTTCATTATGTTCCACCTTAATGTTTAACACAAAACAAACACTTAAATTCACCTTCCAACACTCCCCCGACGCTCTCTCTGCTCTCACTCCACTCACATAGTTGTAGGCCCGATGTGACATCATCACATCGCGCCTACAAATGCAGAAGCTGGACCACAGCCTTAAAGCAGGAACTGAGCTGTGACAGCTAGTGCTTTAATCGCCTATGTATTCAGCTCATTAGCGTCTGGCGGACACCAATGAGCTGAAATCGGGACAGGCAACGGCTGGGGTGGGCAAGTGGCGGGGGGGCACCCAGAGGCTCTTTGGGCCCTGGCACTTTCCCGACTATGCTGTGTGATGACGCCGGCCCTGCCTGTGTCCCTCCCTTGTGCATGGCCTGTCGCTTCTCTGCCTGAAATACTGTTAGATCAAAAAAATGTATTTGATAAGGAAATTTAATACAGGGCAAAAATGCCTGTAATTTTCTACTTTGAAGAGATTGGCGAATAAGCCCCTTATTTGTTTCCCCACTAATAAACATCTTTAAAACGGCGTTCTAACAGATTTCTTCTCTAAATTCCTCCCTATCCTTTCCCTACGTTTCTAATGCCCTTTCCCTGAACTTCTAGCAGTTTTGAATTGTTTTCTAACTCTTTTTCCCTAGCATTTGGGGAAGTCGGTCCCTGCATTAAGAAATGAGAAATGACTGAACCTAAAATGGCAGAGGATTTTTTATAGTGCTGTGACATCACAGGGTCGGCTGGCTGCTGATTAGCTGCACACTTGGCATTGTGGGTGATTCCGCATTACCAGATTTCCCTGCCCCTTGTCCTAACATGTGCAGCAGCCATCTTATTAAAAAATGCAATTTGATGCATTGAAGTGTGAGGAAATCTGGCTTCTTGGCGAATCGAGGATTTCCTGAAATTCAGATTGAATTCCGCTTCTGAAGCTTTGGTTCGCTATTTATATGTTGCAAAAATTTCTGAGATCAAAACTCTCTTCCTTGCGTACAAATGAAGTTGTTTTTGTAGCAAGCATATGCATTTATGCAAGCTGCAATCAGATAAATGGGAGAGTTTCAGAAATTTCCACAACAAATCTGCCATGTGTACATACCATAAGATCTAGGTACCATTGAAAGTATGGTAGTATCATATAATAACATTAGGCATGATGCTACACTTTTAGAAAAATGTATTTTGTAAATTTAGGTACAGTATTTTGAACAAAATACAAACAAACTGACCTTCTCGCGCCTCATAAAGTTCAACTAGGAATCCTTTCTTAGCGAAGAAGCAAGCATTTAGACTTCCAACCTGTAATACACAACATAAAATATAATGATAAATAAAATATGAATATAATTTAAAGTTTACTTTGTATGTTACACAGGACCTTTAGGCACCAGGGTCCACTTGAAACCACTTCCTCCGCATGCTCATAACCATGGGTAATATATTTTTAGTAATTTATTTTTTTTTTTTTTTTTTTTTTTTAATTTCAAGATTTTATAAGTTAGTGACTATATTGGAAAGGGTTAATTTTATTAATCTTGATGCTTCTTCCACTTCAAGCTTTGTATTAGACTTACTGGTTATTTTGTGTGATACAAGGATGGAAGGTCACATTCCAAACTAACAAGCATAATACATGTGGACAATGCAGATTTCTTATCTTATAGAAAGGTATATAAGTTAGTGAACAAGGCTATGGGATAAACAAGTTCAGTGCACATCATCACAATTATCTTGAGTTGTCTACATATTGACAGCGTGCATGACCTATGCACCCCCCAAGAGATATTTAATTGATTACTTATAGTTTTATTTTTTTTATTGTACTTGCTATTTTTATTTGTACATGTTTAACTTGATATTTATCTTAACTTAAAGTACTGGCATGAGACATCTTTGTTATCAATATTCATAATATTCATCATTACATAGTTAAAGAATAGAACAGGATGGATGAAGACACAGGTCCATTAAGTCCTTCAGTGTTAATCCTGAAGAAGGCAATAAAAAAAATCTCATAAGGCTGATGCCAATTGCAGGGGAAAAAAAAACCTTCCTGACTCCAAATCTTGCAATCAGTATAATACTCTGGATCAAAATCTAACACTCATAACCCGTAATATTTTTCCATTCAAGAAATGCATCCAGGCTCTTTTTCAACTTGCACAATGAATCCACTACCACTATATCCTGTGGCAGGGAGTTTCATAGTCTCACAACTTTTATCATAAAGAATCTCTTTTTATGTTGCTGATGAAATTGGCAAACAGGAGAGACCACATACCAGATCAACCAGAAGGGGATTTATTGGTTCAATAACACCCTTAGACATTGAGGAAGGATTGTTGAAATTTGCATCTGGTGCTGTTGGGCTGGGTAGAAGTGAAAGTAACCCATTTTTGGGCCCAGACAGAAATTAATTGTTCAGGTAATCTAAGGTTGCTGTCTGGCCCTGGTTTAGTCTTTTCTGGGAAAATTCTCTGGCCAAAGTGAGTGTAAAAAAAAATAATTGAGTGGGAAAGATGGGGGTTTCCTTCAGTAATCAGCTCAAGTTGGCTGGCTTGACCCTTGTGCAGAGGAAGGGGAAAAAAGCCATTGAGAGTATACATAAGCTTATGAAAGGGGTAGGTATGCCAAAAGATGGTAGACTTTACCCAGAGAAATGGGAGCAAATTGTATAAGGGGTGTTTAGAAGACAGTGGTTACCCAGGATGTGGTCTAAAGTGTTCAAAGGATCAGAGGTAGATGTGTCATGAAAAAAAAACAAACTTAAAATCAGTTGAGCAAGTTAAAGCATCTCAAAGTTATTGGCACATAAAATAACATGTCAGTTTTGAAATATGGGGCCGTCTCAAGGTGAGGCCCCATATAGTGCAAATGCAGCTCTTCCTGTTGCAGATTTTGCTGCGGTTTGTTTGAGCCAAAGCCAAGAATGGCCACAAAACATATGAGAAATATATAGGAAGCTCTAATACTTCTACATTCTGCTCAATCCACTCCTTCTTTTGACTCAAAAAAATACAGCAAAATCTGGCTAATTCCATCACATTGCAGAAAAAAATCCACAGCAGAAAAGCTGTGATTTCAAAAAAAGCTTATGCTTCTGAAAAATGCAATATGTCAATTATACATACAGAAATGCTGGGGCAAAATCGGGACCGAACGTTCGCAGAGATCTCTGTGGACTTTCTATGAAAAACAGTACGGAAAAAAGCACAATGCTTTTGTATCATAATGTTTTACACAGCGTTTTAGGCTGCAACTCGCTACTTGAGCTTAGCCTCAAGCTGTTTTTTGGATGTGTCCTTAAGGTGATAAGCTCCACAAAATAAATCCAACAAAACAAATAAAAAGAAAATTTAAATGGTGCAATATTCATACTCAGTTGTTGTTGCTTACTTACCAATCCACCACCAACAATGGAAATTGTCTTTAGATTTGAATTTTTTTCCATGATCTAGTGAGCAAAGTATTTGCTGTGGTCTCTAAACCTCAATAATTTAGACTAACCAGTCAAGCATTATGTGAGAACAGTTAAACGAGTTGCAAAACTGCTGACACTTCTCTGAGTAAAGTCCATGTTTATTTTTCAGTACAAATAGACCAAAGTTTAATGCCTTAAGGGTCATAGCCAGCCAGAACCCTGCTCTGCACTAACTAGAAGCAACATTTGATTTTTGAGAAAAATCATCTCTTTCTGCATGAGTATAATTGTTTCCTATAAGAAAGGGGTAACATCACTGGGGCTGGAGTGATGTCACCCTGCAAGCAAATTTGGTGAACTCCTCAAAGGACTTCAGAAGCCGAAACACTTCCATCATGAGTGTCCAGTCCTGGATTTTAAAATAACATATTTTCCCTATCGTCAGCTCCATTCAGAAATACATTCATTGGCAGAGATGGTCCAGCCATTTAGCCCCATAAGTAAAGTAAACCTGAAATGCACATTATGATTTTTTTTTTTTTTTTTCAGCGACACACAACCAAAAAAAACACTTGTGCCATGCAGGGACAATGTGTTATTAGACCCAACTGCCATTCAGCAAGAGTATTTTTACATTTTTTGCCACAAATGCTGCCCAATTGTAGTTGCATCCAGCAGGATAGGTGCTGAAGAATACAGCAGAGAAGCTCCTCTGATCCAGGCTCATTAGCATTAAAACCACATGGCAGCACTTTATCTTACACCCATGAAACAAGAGTGGAGGAATTGAACCAACATCAAAGAAGATGGATGAGCCCTGGTGCTGGAACTGGGCCTGCACAAGCAGGTGGCACTATCATCTGGCCTTGTAGCATTTTTGGAGTCTGCTTGTTGACACTCAAGACATTGACCCAGTCAGCCATGAAAACCATGTTTTGTCCTTGTCCATAATTTCTGGTCCACATGTTTGGTGACATGCACTTTTCTCCACACTGTCACTTTCATTATAAAGTTTACATTGGTGCTGTGGAGCATTAAGCTATCCCTCTGACCACACCTACTACCTCTTCAGATCTTCCCTCCTGTGAGATCAGAGTGCTAAGCAGAGATGGGTGAATCGATTAGTTATGAGCCAAATTATTCAGTTTTTAACTGAGCCAATATTTTGTGATTTGTCTTGGGCAAATTAAAATGGTTATCATAAAATGAATTTTTCAGTGAAAATACAAAGGAAACATGTATTTTAGACCTTACAGTACTGATGTCACAGACATGAAAAAGATTATATCAGAAGAAGACAAGGCCATTTTAGGATGTGTTATAGCATTGGACTCCCTAATCCTCCTCAACTTACCCGCTACTGACTCACAGTCTGGCAATTCAAAAGCTTCCCAAGTGCTCCAAGGTGTCATGAGGAAGAGTCCAAGATGGTGCTGAACTCTTCTTGTATACCTTCTCTCTGCTCTCTCCTCCAGTCCACACCTTGGGCCTGGTCCCAGTCCCTGGAACCTGTCGCAGCTCAGTCTGGCAAAATGAGAGCACCATGTGTAGACTTGGCTCCAGATACATTAGTACTGGACTTTTTTTTTTTTTTTTTATGTAGATTGTGAGCCCCACATAGAGCTCACAATGTACATTTTTCCCTATCAGTATGTCTTTTTTTGGAATACGGGATGGAAATCCATGCAAACACGGGGAGAACATACAAACTTCTTGCAGATGGTTTTTTGCCCATGGTGGGATTTGAACACCAGGACTCCAGCGCTGCAAGGCTAATCACTGAGCCACCGTGTGGCCCCAGTCATTAGTACTGGACTTGTGGCCTCTGCGGGAGCCTTTTGCCACAGGGAGCCTAACACAGTGCCATTTTCCCCAGTCTCAGGGGTGGCCACTGAGTTGACTGAACATCCCTGCTAACCATCACCTGCAGCCCCCTCCTCCGGGCTGTTGGCACAACCCGACCATAGTAGCCTTCTCATTATCCACACAACCCTGCTGCTCAGCCATTACCTGCAGTGAGGTGAGTGGCTCCAGAACAGCACGGCCTTTCCCTAGGGGGCTGGGTTAGCTCTTCCCCCTAGCCACCCAGCCAGCCCAGAGGGTACCCCTTTAAAGCATAACCCAGACTTTTGCCTGGATGGACTCTACTACTCTCCTTGTTGAAATTTTGAGGGAGCTACGTCGGATCAGTGCACACCTTAGCACATCCCTACAAAGCCTGACTTTAAGGCCTATGTTGCTCGCTCAGAGTAGTCTTACAAGTCAGAACTTCCCGCTATCTGCGCTAATATTCAATACCTAGAGGACACCGCTGAGACCTCCTCTAATTCCCTCTCTGATAGGCTATCCACACAGGAATCTACTTCCCTGAACTCACTCCTTTCAACTCTAGTATTTGCTGATCTCTTTCATGATTTGGAGAAGAGAAATAGGCACAATAACATTTGCACAGGGGGATCCCTAAATTTATTGAACCTCAACAACTGAAAGTTATTCTATGAACTGTTTTAAACTCTTTCCTAGGGGTACTCCATGTAAGGTAATAATACGATTGTTCACTTGATATGTGGAATCAACAAGGTCTGGAAGGTGAGGTGGGTGTCCAGTGACTGCCAATCCAAATGGCATAAATTACTATATTAAGCATGGTCAAATAACAGTCCAACTTCAGTATGCAAATAAAGGCAGTAGAGATGAGCGAACGCCGTTCGATTGAATAGGTATTCGATCAAATATCAGGCTGTTCGAGGTATTCAATTCCAATCGAATACCACACGGCAAAAGCAGTAAAAATTTATATCCCCTCCCACCTTCCCTGGCGCTTTTTTTGCACCAATAACTGTGCAGGGGAGGTGGGACAGGAACTACGACAACGGAGGCAAAAATTTTTTAAAAAAAATTGGCTGCTGAAAACATGTGACCTCCCATTTATAAGAATACCGGCCACCATCTTCGTGTCATTTTGCGGCTTATAGACGTAGAGACAGATGTACTGCTGAGGGCTATAGAGGATTAGCTTCTAGTAAGCAGGGAAAAACTGAAGAAAAACAACAGCTCTTTTCAGAGCTATACTGCAGGGAGAGGAGTCGAACTTTCCACGGGGTGTCCCCCCAAAAAAAACTAACAGGGATACGGGGCCAAACGGTGGCTCAGTGGTTAGCACTGCAGCCTTGCAGTGCTGGAGTCCTTGGTTCGAATCCCGCCAAGGGCAAAAACCCATCTGCAAGGAGTTTGTATGTTCTCCCCGTGTTTGCGTGGATTTTCATCCCATACTCCAAAGACATACTAATAGGGAAAAATGTACATTGTGAACCCTACGTGGGCTCACAATCTACATTTAAAAAAAAAAAAAAAACTAACAGGGATACAGAGCAATTCATTCCGGCTATATACACTCAACCCAGCTTTCCACGGGGTGTCCCCCCAAGCAGCTAACAGGGATACAGAGCAATTCATTCCGGCTACATATGTTCAACCCAGTTTTCCACTATTTGTCCCCAAAAAAACTAACAGAGCAATTACGTCCAACTATATACTGTACACAACCCATCTTTCCAGGGGGTGTTCCCCCAAACACCTAACAGGGATACAGAGCAATTCAGTCAGTCCATGTATGCTCAAACCAGTTTTTAATGCTGTACCCCACAAAAGCAAAGTGGGATACACAGCAATTCAGTCAGTCCACGTATGGTCAAACCTGTTTTTAATGCTGTACCCGCCAAAGCTAAGTGGGATACACAGCAATTCAGTCAGTCCATGTATGCTCAAACCAGTTTTTAATGCTGTGCCCCCCAAACTAAGTGGGATACACAGCCATTCAGTCAGTCCATATATGCGAAATCCAGCTTTCTAATGCTGTACCTCCCCCCCCCCCCAAAAAAAAAAAAAAGAAGCTAAGTAGGATAAACAGCAATTCAGTCAGTCCATGTATGCTCAAACCAGTTTTTAATACTGTACCCCCCAAAGCTATATGGGATACACAGCAATTCAGTCAGGCTATATAAGCTCAATCCAATTTTTAGGGGTCTACCCCCCAAAACATAAGTAGGATATACAGCAATTCAGTGAGTCCATGTATGCTCAAACCAGTTTTTAATGCTGTAGCCCCAAAGCTAAGTGGGATACACAGCCATTCAGTCAGTCCATATACGCGAAATCCAGCTTTCTTATGCTGTACCCCCCAAAGCTAAGTGGGATACACAGCAATTCAGTCAGGCTGTATAAGGTCAATCCAATTTTTAAGGGTCTACCCCCTAAAAGCTAAGTGTGATACACAGCAAGTCAGAAAGGCTATATAAGGTCAATCCAATTTTTAAGCGTCTACCCCCCAAAAGCTAAGTGGGATACACAGCAATTCAGTCAGGCTATATAAGCTCAATCCAACTTTTGTCCAGTATTGTTTGCTCTCCATGATGTGAACTATGCCTTTGTCTCTTGAAAAGCAACCCAACATGAAGTCAGCCATGTGTGTCAGTGTGTTACTTGGCATGACTCCGTTGCCCCCAACTGTAAGGGTCACTCTCCTTTTGCTCTATTTTCCACTCCCCTTCACACCATCCGTGCTGAAGCAATGAGATGCACGGAAGTGCACCCTCAAGCCTCATGTGGGACAGTGACATGAAATGCCACTTCATCCCCCTAGTCTTCCTCCGCCAGCCAACGGTGCGAAGATGACAGGAGTGTGCTCTGAATGTTTTCAGCCTAGCAGAGGCTACTTTTCACTTATGAAAATGGCCGCACTTTCACCAGTATCAGGCACAATCATGTAGGTTTCAAAGAACCTTTGCACCAACAAGTTGAAAACGTGGGCCATGTGTGGACCGTGTTTGAGTCTGGCAAGCTCCAGATCTGATATCAGGTTCTGGCCATTATCACATACTCCAGCATGCCTGGGACCAGGCTTCAGGGAAAACCACATTGCCATCACATCGAGGATGGCATCCCCTAACCTCAGGGGAAGTGTTTTTTCTGTCGGCCAAGGTGATGATCTTCAGCACGACCTGCTGACTGTGTGCAGGGGACACTATTGGGGTTAATACTGTGTGCAGGGGACACTATTGGGGTTAATACTGTGTGCAGGGGCCAGTAAGGGACAATAAGAGACTCGGGGAATAAAAACATTAAAAAAAAAAAAACCCACTGTTGCTTCTTACCTGTTCCCCGGCTCCTGTGCTGTGCTGTCCTCCTGTGCTGACCACCGCTCGCGTCCTTCGTTAATGACGTCGGACGTCACATAACCCGGGAAGCATGCCGGGTTCATGTGACGTCAGAGACGTCAGAAAACAGTAGGACGGAGGCCTGGCAGGATCGCGGAGAGGTAAGTAACAGTTTTTTATGTTTATTACCTCTCCCAATCCGCCGGTCATTATACTCGGGGGTCTGCAAAGACCCCCGAGTATAATGATAGCCCCTGTGGGGCCCGCGGTGTCACTTGCCGATCCCGGCCCAGCCAGGATCGGCAAGTGAATAGGGCCCGTAACAGCCTATTTAAAAAAAAACGCAGCGGTAGCGGCTGTCACCGGGCCCCCTAATGGCCCGGGCCCTGTAGCAGCTGCTACTGCTGCTACCACGGTAGTTACGCCACTGCTCCTCCAGTTGACCCCAGTTTAATGTCACCCCTCTATCTGCCTTCAGTTAAACTGTCTTACATCTGCCCACAGTTCCCTCCTCTTGCTCACATATGATGTCTCTTCTTACCTTCTTCTCTTCCTTCGTGCTCCATTCCCGGCAGCTTGCTCTGTCTGTGTTACACTGCACTGTCCCGCATGGCTCCGCCCACTAACAAGTCTGCTGATAGATGCTGAATTGCAAGTCTTTAAAGGACCTTTAATGACATCAACACAGGTCAACCTGTGACGACATCTTCACAGGTCCTTTAACTTTAATAATGTTTAGGAAAAAAAAAGTCTTGTGGCTGCTGCCCCCTTCGAAAATGCCGCTTGCTCACCTCGCCTCATTAGAGGTGCGGTCCTGGTCACAGTACATTAGAGATGAGCGAATAGTGGAATATTCGATATTCAATTCGAATAGTCACTTAGTATTCGACTATTCGATCAAATATCGAATCCCATTATAGTCTATGGGGAAAAAAATGTTCATTTAAGGGGAAAGCAATATTCGACTCAGGAGAGTCACCAAGTCCACAATGACACCCCAGGAAATGATGCCAACACCTCTGGAACGCAACTGGGAAGGCAGGGGAAGCATGCTTGGGGGCATCAAACACGCTCAAGTCCCAGTATTACGTCACTATCACAGCCTATCAACTAGACACTTTCCAAACGCATATAACCTCTATGAAAGTGGAAAAATACTTGGAAACCTTCTTTTCTCTATATCAGTTTGGACAGAAAGACAAATTTTAAGCTAAACAAACATTAGCATGCACTCCTTTAAATCACGTTGCCCATGACAACCACAGATGGCATAGGCAAGAGGGAACTCAAACAGCACCCACTATTAACTGTCATTGTGTATGTGTATGTGGTGTGGTGAAACCACCAAAAATTAATTTTGTGGCCCTTGACGTGAGCCCTTCCAAATTAAGTTAGAGGTCCTTAAGCTCCCCCGTACCTGTAAAGATGCAGGCCGGCTCCTGCGCGGCGATATCGCAGGAGCCGACCTGTTCGGGTGACAGCCGGGAGCCTAATGAGGCTCCCAGGCCTGTCACTGCTATATATTAGTATTGCGGCTGGTCTCTATGACCAGCCGTAATACTAATAGACAGAATGTCCCATAGACGGCAATACAGTTGTATTGCCGTCTATGGGACTTGCAATCAAGCGACCGCAGGCTCAAGCCCCGGGGGGGGGATAAAATAGCAAAAAAAAAAAAGCTATAAAAATATGAAATAAATAAAAGTTCTAAATCACCTCCTGTCCCTAGAATATATATATATAAAAGTAGAAAATCATGTCATAAACCACCGGGTTTTTTTTTTCAATAAAAGGTGATCTAAGCAATAGATATTCCCCAAAATGGTAAACTAAAAAGTACTTCTGGCCCCGCAAAAAAAAAACACTCTATGCATCCCCGTACAGCTGCAGGGTCACCTGTCAATGTGGCCTTGCAGCTGTTGCAAAACTACAACTCCCATATATTAAATATTTTACCAGTTTTTGCCTCAAAAATTTTTTTCCCTATTTTCCTCCTCTAAAACCTAGGTGCGTCTTATAGTCCGAAAAATACTAATATTAATATATATATATATATATATATATATATATATATATATATATTGGGTGCGTGGAGAAGTAAGGAGTCAAAGATGTCTGTGTTGCAAACTTTACAGAGTCAAGTCACAGCTGGAAGAAGTGGTCATGGCGGTCCAAAGGGAAATGACCGGAAATGTGGGAAGACATCTCCTGTAAGAAACAAAATATTACTGTACTGTATTCATTGTAATGTTACCGCTAGGACACACACCTTCCCTCGCTACCAGATGTGCACGATCAAAAGAAAAACCTAATCTTGCCCTCAATAAATTAGTCAGCTTCAAGAAGTGAGGTATTGCCATGTGTGTGGGCTAGGCTGTTCTTTTTTTTTCTTTTTCTTTTTTTGTTCCTGTTATAAACGGAATAAAGCCACTTATTTTGGATTGCACTATCTGATCTGCTGTTTAATTGGCACCCAGCAACAGCAACACTTCTCTTAATTCCAGGAAACCGCTACCTTTGATGCTAAACTATCCCCAATTGTCACACAGGACATGTTGTACTGTCTCTCTTGGACTCTGGGTGCTTGGTAACCCAGCTGCACCATGATTTGGTCTGGTCCTGCACTATACAGTGGACAAACCATCGGGTTTTGTGTATAAATTGTGAAACTAGGGAGTATCCTATTGCAGAGGTCACCATAAAAACTACCTCTGGCACTGCCTCTCACAAAGTGGGTGTGGTTAAGTCCCTATTCCATAGTGTGATTATTGGGAGGGCTTTTCCTCTGTTTTGGGATATGTGGGAAAAACAGAGTCTACCAAGTCCTAAAAATGTTAAGATTGATGATGTCTTGCCTAAGATTAACCCTGAATCTTTTGATCCTGACAGGGAAACACAGGCTGTAGTGAGTGACCCAAGACGGCAATAATTTTCCACTGTCTGTGTTAGTTGGTGATGCTAAAGGTCAGGTTGGAGTTCCTGAGATGCCAGAGCTTGAGATGTCCCATAACAACTTTGGAACCGCTCAAATTAGAGATCCTAATTTGGCTCAAGCCAGAGAAAATGTAAAGGTGTGGTTGTTACGGTTCTGTCTATATATATATATATATATATATATATATATATATATATATATATATATATATATATTATATATGAAAATAATAGTTTTAAATGTCGACAAAACCGCTAGACTGCAAGACACTGCAGTGAGGTCCACAAGCCCCAGGAGGGCAGCTGTGTGTCTGAAATGCTAGCCACCAGTTAAAGAGGACCTTTCATCAGATTGGGCACAGGCAGTTCTATATACTGCTGGAAAGCTGACAGTGCGCTGAATTCAGCACACTGTTGGCTTTCCAGCAGTATATAGAACTGCCTGTGCCCAATCTGATGAAAGGTCCTCTTTAATAAAGTGTATGAAATAAATGAATAAAGCCCCAAAATTCCCTTTTCCTATATCAAATGAGTTATATAAAAAAAAAACTAAAAATTAATAAAAACAATGCATATTTGGTATCGCCACATCCGTAACATCCTGTACAATAAAACTAAAACATTATTTTACCTATATGGTAAACGTTGAGAAAAAAACGTCGGAAATAATAATTTTTTGCCATCTCGCCTTAGAAAATATGCTATAAAAAGTGATCAAAAAGATGTATGTAC
This sequence comes from Leptodactylus fuscus, assembly GCF_031893055.1. NCBI lineage: Eukaryota > Metazoa > Chordata > Amphibia > Anura > Leptodactylidae > Leptodactylus > Leptodactylus fuscus. Next base: position 73,687,159 of record NC_134267.1, on the reverse strand, counting down.
ACCAAACCAGTACCAATAAAAAGCACAGGTTGTTCCGCAAAAAAAAAGCCCTCAACCAACTTTGCCAACAAAAAAATAAAAAAGTTACTCATCTCAGAAGATGGCAATGCAAAAAACATTGATTTATGTCCCCAAATGGCTTTTTTTTCAGCAAAATTACTAACGCATAAAAAAATAATATAAATGAGGTATCAACGTAACTGTACCGACCTGCAGAATAAAGTTCACATGATACTTATGCTGTACACCGTGTGGAAAAACATTTAAAAGGTAAAATGCAATGCCAGAATTTATTTATTTTTTTATCCACCAAAAAAGAGTTAATAAAAAATAGTCAATAAGATATAGGCACCCAAAAATGGTGTCATTGCAAAATGCATCATATCCCAGAAAAATAAAAACACTCATATGGCCACTTTCTCTTTAACTACAGTCATGGCCAAAAGTTTTGAGAATGATACAAATATTAATTTTTACAAAGTCTACTGCTTCAGTTTTTCAATTTGCATATACTCCAGAATGTTATAAAGAGTGATCAGCTTAACAGCAATTACTTGCAAAGTCAATATTTGCCTAGAAAATGAACTTTATCCCCCAAAACACATTTCAACATCATTGCAGCCCTGCCTTAAAAGGACCAGCTAACATTGTTTCAGTGATTGCTCCATTAATACAGGTGTGGGTGTTGATGAGGACAGGGATGGAGATCAATCTGTCATGATTAAGTAAGAATGACACCACTGGACACTTTTCAGCTGCGGGCTGGTGCTTGGCATCATTGTTTCCCTTCTGTTAACCATGGTTATCTCTAAAGAAACACGTGCAGTCATCATTGCACTACACAAAAATGGCCTAACAGGGAAGAGTATCGCAGCTAGAAAGATTGCAACTCAGTCAACAATCTATTGCATCATCAAGAACTTCAAGGAGAGAGATTCCATTGTTGGCAAAAAGGCTCCAGGGCTCCCAAGAAAGACCAGCGAGCGCCAGGACCATCTCTTAAAAGTGTTTCAGCTGCGGGATCGGGCTATCAGCAGTGCAGAGCTTGCTCAGGAATGGCAGGTGTGAGTGTATCTGCACGCACTGTGAGGCGGAGACTCTTGGAGCAAGGCCTGGTCTCAAGGTGGGCAGCAAAGAAGCCACTTCTCTCCAGAAAAAAACATCAGGGACAGACTGATATTCTGCAAAAGGTACAGGGAGTGAACTGCTGAGGACTGGGGTAAAGTCATTTTCTCTGATGAATCCCCTTTTCAATTGTTTGGGACATCTGGAAAACAGCTTATTCTGAGAAGACGAGGTGAGCGCTACCACCAGTCTTGTCTCAAGCCAACTGTAAAGCATCCTGAAACCATTCATGTGTGGGGTTGCTTCTCAGCCAAGGGAATCGGCTCTCTCACAGTCTTGCCTAAAAACACAGCCATGAATAAAGAATGGTACCAGAATGAACTTCTCCCAACTGTCCAAGAGCAGTCAAAAATACCGTCAAAAATACCTTTTCCAGCATGATGGAGCACCTTTCCATAAAGCAAAGGTTATAACTAAATGACTTAGGGAACAAAACATAGAGATTTTGGGTCCATGGCCTGGAAACTCCCCAGATCTTAAAGGGGTATTCCCACGTCACATACTCACCAGTTTTCGTTGCTGTAAAATCTTCTGTCTTCCTGCTTTGTTGCGTCATTGGTGGGTGGAGATACATATGCAAAGCCAGCGGCGAGATGCCGCTGGCCCTGCGTGCACGCTCATAGATGGTGAGACCAGTCTAGCCTTCACAATGCAAATACATATATTCACAATGTATTGGCATTGTGAAGGCTAGACTGGTCTCACCATCTCGCCGCTGGCTTTGCATATGTGAATACGCAAAGTCAAAGTGTGAGCACCCGACGGGCGTTGGCTCACACTATAAAAAGGCAAGTCCCTGTCCACAGGGTGGTGGCAATAACTTCAGTGAACATGCTCAGTATGGGCAAAATGGGACTTAGTATCCAAGCGGCTCCAACAGATCCGAGCATGCTTAGTAGGGAGAGAATGGGACTTAGCCTCTGAGCGCCTCCAAAAGGTCTGAGCACGCTCAGTAGGAGAAAAATGGGACAGCCTCTGAGTGCCTCCAAAAGGTCTGAGCATGCTCAGTAGGCAGAAAACTGGACTGACTCCACACATCCCACTGCACGACGCCGAGGGCAAGAGCTGGGTTGACCCGCTGGTGGCGCTGTGCGCTAGAAGGGAAACCTGAGGGACCCCATCCTAACAGTGGTAAACCCTTGAACCCCAATATCCAGGGGCAGACAAGGAGTTCCCATATATGTCCATGAACTAAGACCTTCTGTACAGGGTAAACCAGATACAGGAAGAAATTGTCAAACAATTGGTGGTGCCCGACCCTATCAAAGAGTGGTCTAGATCTGGCCCTTAAGCATGTGTTAGGAAGACACCTGGGTTACGAAAAAAACAAAGAGTGCATTCTACGGTGTTTCCATTGGCCAGGAATTGATAAACAGATACAAGTGTATTGTAACTCCTGCCCAGAATGTCAGCATGTACCTGTTAGGACTAGAGATGAGCGAACAGTGTTCTATCGAACTCATGTTCGATCGGATATTAGGCTGTTCGGCATGTTCGAATCGAATCGAACACCGCGTGGTAAAGTGCGCCATTACTCGATTCCCCTCCCACCTTCCCTGGCGCCTTTTTTGCTCCAATAACAGCGCAGGGTAGGTGGGACAGGAACTACGACACCGGTGACGTTGAAAAAAGTAGGCAAAACCCATTGGCTGCCGAAAACATGTGACCTCTAATTTAAAAGAACAGCGACGCCCAGCTTCGCGTCATTCTGAGCTTGCAATTCACCGGGGACGGAGGTTTCCGTCCAGTTAGCTAGGGCTTAGATTCTGGGTAGGCAGGGACAGGCTAGGATAGGAAGGAGAAGACAACCACAACAGCTCTTGTAAGAGCTAAATTCCAGGGAGAAGCTTGTCAGTGTAACGTGGCACTGACGTGCTCAATCGCCGCAACCCAGCTTTCCCAGGATACTGAATGGAATACACTGACAGTGTATTCCCGTATACCCTATATATACCCCCGATACCCGTTCCAACGGTGTGCCCCCCCCCACCTTCACCCCAGAAATACACTGCAAGTCCCCTAGCAATAGAATTGGGGCTATATACACCCACTATTTTTGCTACTGCCATATAGTGCCATTGTCTGACTGGGAATTCAAAGAATATATTGGGGTTACATATAACTTCAATTCCAGGGAGAAGCTTGTCAGTGTAACGTGGCACTGACGGGCTCAATCGCCGCAACCCAGCTTTCCCAGGATCCTGAATGGAATACACTGACAGTGTATTCCCGTATACCCCTTATATACACCTCAAATCCCCGTTCCAACGGTGTGCCCCTCCACCTTCACCTCAGAAATACCCTGCAAGTCCCCTAGCAATAGAATTGGGGCTATATACACCCACAATTTTTGCTACTGGTATATAGTGCCATTGTCTGACTGGGAATTCAAAGAATATATTGGGGTTACGTGCACCCACAATTTTTGCTACTGGTATATAGTGCCATTGTCTGACTGGGAATTCAAAGAATATATTGGGGTTACGTGCACCCACAATTTTTGCTACTGGTATATAGTGCCATTGTCTGACTGGGAATTCAAAGAATATATTGGGGTTACATATAACTTCAATTCCAGGGAGAAGCTTGTCAGTGTAACGTGGCACTGACGGGCTCAATCGCCGCAACCCAGCTTTCCCAGGATCCTGAATGGAATACACTGACAGTGTATTCCCGTATACCCCATATATACACCCTAAATCCCCGTTCCAACGGTGTGCCCCCCCCCCACCTTCACCTCAGAAATACCCTGCATATATAGTGCCATTGTCTGACTGGGAATTCAAAGAATATATTGGGGTTACGTGCACCCACAATTTTTGCTACTGGTATATAGTGCCATTGTCTGACTGGGAATTCAAAGAATATATTGGGGTTACGTGCACCCACAATTTTTGCTACTGGTATATAGTGCCATTATCTGACTGGGAATTCAAAGAATATATTGGGGTTACGTGCACCCACAATTTTTGCTACTGGTATATAGTGCCAGTTTCTGACTGGGAATTCAAAGAATATATTGGGGTTATGTGCACCCACAATTTTTGCTACTGGTATATAGTGCCATTGTCTGACTGGGAATTCAAAGAATATATTGGGGTTACGTGCACCCACAATTTTTGCTACTGGTATATAGTGCCATTGTCTGACTGGGAATTCAAAGAATATATTGGGGTTACGTGCACCCACAATTTTTGCTACTGCTATATAGTGCCATTGTCTGACTGGGAATTCAAAGAATATATTGGGGTTACGTGCACCCACAATTTTTGCTACTGGTATATAGTGCCAGTTTCTGACTGGGAATTCAAAGAATATATTGGGGTTATGTGCACCCACAATTTTTGCTACTGGTATATAGTGCCATTGTCTGACTGGGAATTCAAAGAATATATTGGGGTTACATATAACTTCAATTCCAGGGAGAAGCTTGTCAGTGTAACGTGGCACTGACGGGCTCAATCGCCGCAACCCAGCTTTCCCAGGATCCTGAATGGAATACACTGACAGTGTATTCCCGTATACCCCATATATACACCCCAAATCCCCGTTCCAACGGTGTGCCCCCCCCCCCACCTTCACCTCAGAAATACCCTGCAAGTCCCCTAGCAATAGAATTGGGGCTATATACACCCACAATTTTTGCTACTGGTATATAGTGCCATTGTCTGACTGGGAATTCAAAGAATATATTGGGGTTACGTGCACCCACAATTTTTGCTACTGGTATATAGTGCCATTGTCTGACTGGGAATTCAAAGAATATATTGGGGTTACGTGCACCCACAATTTTTGCTACTGGTATATAGTGCCATTGTCTGACTGGGAATTCAAAGAATATATTGGGGTTACGTGCACCCACAATTTTTGCTACTGGTATATAGTGCCATTGTCTGACTGGGAATTCAAAGAATATATTGGGGTTACGTGCACCCACAATTTTTGCTACTGCTATATAGTGCCATTGTCTGACTGGGAATTCAAAGAATATATTGGGGTTACGTGCACCCACAATTTTTGCTACTGGTATATAGTGCCAGTTTCTGACTGGGAATTCAAAGAATATATTGGGGTTATGTGCACCCACAATTTTTGCTACTGGTATATAGTGCCATTGTCTGACTGGGAATTCAAAGAATATATTGGGGTTACGTGCACCCACAATTTTTGCTACTGCTATATAGTGCCATTGTCTGACTGGGAATTCAAAGAATATATTGGGGTTACGTGCACCCACAATTTTTGCTACTGGTATATAGTGCCAGTTTCTGACTGGGAATTCAAAGAATATATTGGGGTTACGTGCACCCACAATTTTTGCTACTGGTATATAGTGCCAGTTTCTGACTGGGAATTCAAAGAATATATTGGGGTTACGTGCACCCACAATTTTTGCTACTGGTATATAGTGCCAGTTTCTGACTGGGAATTCAAAGAATATATTGGGGTTATGTGCACCCACAATTTTTGCTACTGGTATATAGTGCCAGTTTCTGACTGGGAATTCAAAGAATATATTGGGGTTATGTGCACCCACAATTTTTGCTACTGGTATATAGTGCCAGTTTCTGACTGGGAATTCAAAGAATATATTGGGGTTATGTGCACCCACAATTTTTGCTACTGGTATATAGTGCCATTGTCTGACTGGGAATTCAAAGAATATATTGGGGTTACGTGCACCCACAATTTTTGCTACTGGTATATAGTGCCATTGTCTGACTGGGAATTCAAAGAATATATTGGGGTTACGTGCACCCACAATTTTTGCTACTGGTATATAGTGCCATTGTCTGACTGGGAATTCAAAGAATATATTGGGGTTACAAATACCCTCATTTCTTGCTACTGCCATATAGTGCCAGTTTCTGACTGGTAATTCAAAGAATATATTGGGGTTACGTGCACCCACAATTTTTGCTACTGGTATATAGTGCCATTGTCTGACTGGGAATTCAAAGAATATATTGGGGTTACGTGCACCCACAATTTTTGCTACTGGTATATAGTGCCATTGTCTGACTGGGAATTCAAAGAATATATTGGGGTTACAAATACCCTCATTTCTTGCTACTGCCATATAGTGCCAGTTTCTGACTGGTAATTCAAAGAATATATTGGGGTAACGTGCACCCACAATTTTTGCTACTGGTATATAGTGCCATTGTCTGACTGGGAATTCAAAGAATATATTGGGGTTACGTGCACCCACAATTTTTGCTACTGGTATATAGTGCCATTGTCTGACTGGGAATTCAAAGAATATATTGGGGTTACGTGCACCCACAATTTTTGCTACTGGTATATAGTGCCAGTTTCTGACTGGGAATTCAAAGAATATATTGGGGTTATGTGCACCCACAATTTTTGCTACTGGTATATAGTGCCAGTTTCTGACTGGGAATTCAAAGAATATATTGGGGTTATGTGCACCCACAATTTTTGCTACTGGTATATAGTGCCAGTTTCTGACTGGGAATTCAAAGAATATATTGGGGTTACGTGCACCCACAATTTTTGCTACTGGTACATAGTGCCAGTTTCTGACTGGGAATTCAAAGAATATATTGGGGTTATGTGTACCCACAATTTTTGCTACTGGTATATAGTGCCAGTTTCTGACTGGGAATTCAAAGAATATATTGGGGTTATGTGCACCCACAATTTTTGCTACTGGTATATAGTGCCATTGTCTGACTGGGAATTCAAAGAATATATTGGGGTTACGTGCACCCACAATTTTTGCTACTGGTATATAGTGCCATTGTCTGACTGGGAATTCAAAGAATATATTGGGGTTACGTGCACCCACAATTTTTGCTACTGGTATATAGTGCCAGTTTCTGAGTGGAAATTCCCCAAATAATTTGGGGATTCATTCACCCTACATCTCAGGCTCTTGCCATATTCACCCAGGTTGTCAGTGCTGCACCAGCTCGTTCCCAGACTGCTCGGCCCGAAAAACACATTACCTATATAGAGGATTTGGACAATGAAGACAACATGTTCTAAATCTAATGTCTGCACCTTCTCCAGAATTAAAATAAAGGCAGCGTTTAACTTTGAAATAGCACTGCACAAAGGAAGATCTTATCAGCTTGTCTCATGACATGCTACTAAAAAGTGTCATTTGTGTATCTTAATTTAAATATAGTTGTATAAGCTTTTTGGGTTTTAGGCACTGCCAAGTTATTTATTACCACCCGCTCCCTTATAATGATGATGACGCCAAAGTCACTGTGGGTGTTCAGAGCTCACAGCTTCGGTTGACATTTGTCTTGCTCTCTGTCGGTACCAGCTGTCTTTTTGGATACCGTAAAGTTATGTTGACTTTATTAACAGCTATAGACGCTTTAGCCAGGTTGTGACGGTGTGTAACCCTAACAACACTAAGTGGGATACACATTAATAGTCAGTCTATGTACGCTAAACGTATCACTGAAGTAATTTTTTTTCCCTCTCCCCTAATATAAGAAAGGAACAGACATTAGACCTAGACCGGGGTTCGAGGCTTGTAAAAATCCAGTATTATTTGTTCTTAATGATGTGAAATATGTGTTGAAAAGCAACCCAAGATGAAGTCAGCCATGTGTGCCAGTGTGTTACTTGGCATGCCTTTGCTGGCCCCAACTGTAAGGGTCACTCTCCATTTCCTCCATTTTCCACTCCCCTTCACACCATTTGTGGTGAAGCAATGGGATGCACTGAAGTGCACCCTCTAGCCTCGTGTGGGACAGGGACATCAGATGCCACTCCAACCCCCTCGTCTTCCTCCGCCAGCCAACGGTGCGAAGATGAGAGGAGTGTGCTCTGAATGTTTTCTGCCTAGCAGAGGCTAGTTCTCACTTACGAAAATGGCCCCACTTTGACCTGTATATCAGGCACAATGGTGTAGGTTTCAAAGAAACATGGCACCAACAAGTTGAAAAACGTGGGCCATGCGTGGACCGTGTTTGAGTCTGGCAAGCTCCAGATCTGCTACCAGGTTCCAGCCATTATCACAGGCGCAAAAATGCCAGGCCCCAGGTGTAGCAGGGAAAAAAAATGCCATCTCAGCCAGGATGGCATCCCTGACCTCGGAGGCACTGTGCTGTCTGTCCCCCAAGCTGATCAGTTTCAGCACGGCCTGCTGACATCTCCCCACGCCAGTGTTACAGTGTTTGCCGCTAGTAGCTGGGGTGGAGGTTGCAGCATCGTAGGGTTTCAGTCTACTCCTGCCATGAATTTTGGCCTGGGAGAGGAGATAGGCCACCCCAGTTTGCACCCGGGGACCAGACTCCACCACATTCACCCTGCCTGTCATTAAAGATAAGCACTGCAGCATCCCTGACCACAGGCGCTTGTCCATGTGTCGGTGGTCAAGTGGACCTTGCAGCAAAGCGCAGAACTCTGGGCCCGACTGATGTTATGGGACACATGCAGGCGCAAGGCAGGGACAGCACACCAAGAGAAGTAGTAACGGCTAGGCCCAGCATAGGGAGGTGCCCCAGCTGCCATCTGCTGACGGAAGGCCTGGGTATCCAGAAGCATAAACAAACACCAACATCTCCAGGGCCAGCAGTTTATCGATGAGGCTGTTAAAGGCTTGGGCATGGGGGTGGGTTGTGTTGTACTACTGCCTGCAATGAAAAGCTTGGGAAATGTGGAGTGGCTGGGAAGAGGCGCATGATGGTGCAGGCCAAAAGGGCGCATGAGGGTGAACTCCCCAATGTGTCAGAGATAGGTGTGTAGGTGTCCTTGCATCATATTCTTGCACCATATTTGGCTTTGGAAGTTAATTTTGTGCCAAAAAGTGGTTAAGACAGCGATCCCTCAGCTACTCCCGTTACACTGTCTATTGACAACTCCAGCACTGAAGTTACCATCTGTGGAAGTGGACCACCACTTCTAAGATCCCAAAGGAAGCAGGCAAGAGATGTGCAGTGCAGAAAAAAAGATGAGAAAATAAGTGTAGGCTGTAGAGCACAGAGGGATCGGAGAGGACAGAGCTGGTGTCGGCCAGGTATTCCCACAACATGCGCCTATACTTGTCCCTCCTGGTGACACTAGGCCCCTGAGTGGCAGTAATTTGTCAAGGGGGGCCATTAACGTGTTCCAGACCTAGGAATAAGTCTTCCAACAGGGTAGAGTTTTGCATGCCTTTGCTTCTACCCACTGTTTTTGCTGCTTAGCTTCCCTCCACATCTACACTGCTTTCGCCCCTAAACATCCCCCCAGTTATTGGATCTGCTTCTACCCTGTTTTTTTGTTGAATTAGCTTCCCTCCACATCTACACTGCTTTCACCCCTAAACATCACCCCAGTTTATGCCTTTGCTTCTACCCTGTTTTTTTGTTGAATTAGCTTCCCTCCACATCTACACTGCTTTAGCCCCTAAACATCACCCCAGTTTATGCCTTTGCTTCTACCCAGGTTTTTTGTTGATTTAGCTTCCCTCTACATCTACACTGCTTTAGCCCCTAGACATCACCCCTGTCCATGTGGGGTCGGTGGCCTCGTCATCCACCAACTCCTCTTCCAATTGCGCACTGCCCCCTTACTGCAAACCGCACATGACCACAGCTTGCCCTGATGGCAACTGTGTCTCATGATCCCCACTTAGGTCCAGACAAGTCGGTGGCGGGTCCAAAACCCCAAAATTGGAAGGAAATGGCGGATGCTGCAGTATTTCTAACACCTGTTCCTGGTGCTCGGGCCTGGTCTGTGTTGTAACCTGCACCCTGCTTAACGCAGCTGCCATATCCGGAGTTGTGATGAGCGCATGCTGATGTTTCGTGTCCAGTGCAATGGATGGGATGGGATTTCACATAAGTCTGCCACCCATGGCCACTCATGGTTGAGCAACTGAGGGAGTTGACTTTGACGAACTCGAGGGTTTTGGAGTTGGAACTACATCAAAGGTCTGTGCTGCTCACACACTCTGCTCAACATATGATATGTTTAGTGCCAGCAGTGTGGAGACGTCGCACAACAGCCGTTGTTCCAGCAGGTACAGGCGTTGTAGGAGTGCATAGAGGCTAGCAGCGGCAACTATAGACTTTAAAAACTATCCGCACAAACGCCACACTTTCACCAGTAGCTCAGGAACATTGGGGTACCTTTTTAAAATGATTAGCAGCAATGAGTTAAAAACGTGGCCCAGGCATGGAATATGTTGCAGGCTGCCAAGCTACAGAGCCGATCCCAGGTTACGGGCATTATCACACATGACAACATGCCTGGGCCCAGGTGCAGTGGCAAAAACCACATTGCCGTCTCATCGAGGATGGCATGACTCACTTTGTAGGCAGTGTGCTGTCTGGCCCCCAAGCTGATGAGCTTCAGCACGGCCCGCTGACGTCTCCCCACACCAGTGTTGCAGCGTTTCCAGCTCGTAGCTGGAGTCAATTTAACAGCGGAGGAGGGTGGTGTTTCAGCCCTCCTCCCAGGAATGTTGTGTGGGGAGACAAGTCAGGCCACCACATTTTGCGACCCGATCCACACCTCAACTACATTCAACCACAGTGCCAAAATTGAAAGGTAGCGTCCCTGTCCGCATGCACTTGTCCATTCGTAGCTGGTCACGTGGAACTTTAGGGCTAAGCGCTGAATTTAGGGACCGCCTCATATTTGGGGGAAAGTGCTGGTGTGGACGGCACAGTGCGGTGGCGCAGTAGACACTCTGCCCAAAAAGGGCAGAGTGTCCCCCAGCCGGGATTCCAACATCTCCTGGGCCAGATTTCTTGAGATGAGGCCGTTGAAGCCTTGGGCATGTGGGTGGGTGGCGCTGTACTTTAGCATGAAATGAAAGGCTTGGGAGATGGGGAGTTGCTGGGAAGAGGCACATGATGGCGCGGGCAAAAGGAGAAATGGCAGGAAAAGGTGAGGATGAGGGTGAACTCCCCAAAGTGTCAGAGGCAGATGTGGAGGTGTCCTGGCTGCTGGTCTGGACTGCAGCGCCAGCCCTGTCAACAGTGGGAGAGGCAGTGGCCGCCAGGCCAAACGACGATTATCCTGCGCTTGCTCTCACCCACTGAGCCCAGGGCTTGCCTTCCAAATGATGGCACCCGCAAGAGGTGGTGAGATTCCTCTCTGAGGATCTCCAACCCATCTTGGACTTGCAAATTGCACTAAATTTGTCATGTAACTGACATGTATATGATGAGTCTATCCATTGTCTGTTCATTTTGGTGAAAGTCAGCCTGTCAGCTGACAGACAGCTGTGCTTGTCAGTGATGATGCCACCGGCTGCTTGTACCCCCAGTTTTTGCTGCTTAGCTTGCCTCCACATCCACACTGCTTTTGCCCCTACACATCACCCCTATCCATGCCTGTGCCTCTAGCCATAAGTCTGCCACCCATGGAAACTCATGGTGCAGAAAGTGAGGGAGCTGACTCTGAGGAACCCTTGGGTTTTGTAGCTGGTACTCCATCAAAGGTCTCTGCTGCTCACACACCCTGCTCAACATACGGTATCTAGGGTTAGAGCGTGTGGTGACCTCGCACAACAGTATGTGCTTCAGGCAGATGTAGGCCTTGCTGGAGTGTATTGCGGCTAGCTCCAGGTACTGTAGACTTGGGAAAGTGGGTGTCCAAGTGCCGCACTTTCACCCTTAGCTCAGCTAATTTGGGGTATGTTTTTAAAAATTGTTGCACGTGGGCCAGGCATGGAACGTGTTGGAGGCTGGCAAGCTCCAGAGCCCTCCAACAAGACAAAAAAGCCTGGCCCCAGGGGCAGCAGGGATAAACAAATTGTCATCTCATCCAGGATGGCATCCCTGACCTCAGTGGCAGTGTGCTGTCCGTCCCCCAAGCTGATGAGCTTCAGCCCAGCCTGCTGACGTCTCCCCACACCAGTGTTGCAGCGTTTCCAGCTCGTAGCTGGGGTCAATCTAACAGCGGAGGAGGAGGGTGGTGTTTCAGCCCTCCTCCCAGGAATGTTCTGTGGGGAGACAAGTCAGTCCACCACATTTTGCGACCCGGTCCATGCCTCAAGTACATTCAACCACTGCCAAGATTGAAAGGTAGCGTCCCTGTCCGCATGCACTTGTCCATTCGTAGCTGGTCACGTGGATCTTTTGGGCAAAGCGCTGAACTTAGGGACCGCCTCATATTTGGGGAAAAGTGCTGGTGTGGACGGCACAGTGAGGTGGCGCAGTAGCCAGCAGGCCCAAAAAGGGCAGAGTGTCCACAAGCTGGGACCCCAACATCTCCTGGGCCAGATTTTTTGAGATGAGGCCGTTGAAGCCTTGGGCATGTGGGTGGGTTGTGCTGTACTTTAGCCTGGAATGAAAGGCCTGGGAGATGGGGAGTCGCATTGCAAAGTGTGTAAACCACACTCAGTTTGTCCTCGACCTATACATTTAGAAATTATCTCCCCCAGCGAGGAACGTGGCCTCGAGGTCTAGCTTCTGTCATGCAGCTGTCTTCTGCCTCTGGACATCCCTTTGCCTCTAGCCACCTTTTTCCCTGCTTAGCTTGCCTCCACATCCACACTGCTTTTGCCCCTAGACATCACCCCAGTCAATGCCTCTGCTTGTACCCCCAGTTTTTTCTGCTTAGCTTGCCTCCACATCCACACTGCTTTTGCCCCTAGATATCACCCCAGTCCATGCCTCTGCTTGTACCCCCAGTTTTTTCTGCTTAGCTTGCCTCCACATCCACACTGCTTTTGCCCCTAGACATCATCCCTATCCATGCCTCTGCCTCTAGCCATAACTCTGCCACCCCTGGAAACTCATGGTGCAGAAACTTTGGGAGCTGACTTTGAGGAACCCTTGGGTTTTGTAGATGGAACTCCATCAAAGGTCTGTGCAGCTCACACACCCTGCTCAAGATATGGTATTGTAGGGTTTCAGCGTGTGTGAATGACGGACAACAGCCTGTGTTTGGACAGATGTAGGCCTTGCTAGAGTGTTTTTAGGCTAGCAGCGACTCCTGTACACTTGCAAAAGTGGGCACACAAGCGCCGCATTTTCAACAGTAGCTTCGGTACATTTGGGTATGTTTTCAAAAAACTTTGCACCACTAGGTTAGACGTGAGCCAAACATGGAACGTGTTGGAGGCTGGCAAGCTCCAGAGCCACTACCAGGTTCCAGCCATTATCACAGGCGTAAAAATGCCAGGCCCCAGGTGTAGCAGGGAAAAAAAAATGCCATCTCAGCCAGGATGGCATCCCTGACCTCGGAGGCACTGTGCTGTCTGTCCCCCAAGCTGATGAGCTTCAGCACCGCCTGCTGACGTCTCCCCACACCAGTGTTTTAGCGTTTGCCGCTAGTAGCTGGGGTGGAGGTTGCAGCGTCGTAGGGTTTCAGTCTACTCCTGCCATGAATTTTGGCCTGGGAGAGGAGATAGGGTACCTCAGTTTGCACCCTGGGACCAGACTCCACCACATTCACCCTGCCTGTCCTTAAAGATAAGCAGCATCCCTGACCACAGGCGCTTGTCCAAGTGCCGGTGGTCAAGTGGACCTTGCAGCAAAGCGCAGAACTAAGGGCCCACCTGATGTTGAGTGACACGTGCTGGTGCAAGGCGGGGACGCCACAGCGGGAGAAGTTGTGACGGCTAGGGACGGCATAGTGAGGTGCCACAGTTGCCATCAGGTCCGGGAAGGCGGGAGTTTCAACAAGCCGGAACGCCAACCTCTCCTGGGCCAGCAGTTTAGCGATGTTGGCGTTCTAGGCTTGCGTGGGTGGGTGGTTAGCGGTGTATTTCTGCCGGCGCTCCAATGTCTGAGAGATGGTGGATTGTTGTAAAGAAGCGCCTGATGGTGCCTTTGATGGTGCAGGAGAAGGAGATAAGACAGAAACAGGGGAGGATGAGGGAGAAGTCAACAAAGTGGCGGAGGCAGATGAAGTGATGTCCTGGCTCGTCCTCTGGAGTGCATCGCCAGCACTGTGAGCAGAGGCAGTGGCATGAATGGCGGGCGACGTTTGTCCTGCTGTTGCTGCCTGCCACTGATTCCATTGCTTGGATTCAAAATGACGGTGCATTGAAGTGGTGGACAGGTTGCTCTTCTCAGGGCCCCTACTTGATTTCGAGAGGCAAATTGTGTAGACGACACTATATCTGTCCTCGGCGCATTCCTTGAAAAAACTCTACACTTTCAAGAAACGTGCCCTCGATGGGGGAGTTTTTCTGGGCTGGGTACAAAAGGGAACATCTTCGGACATTCCGGGTCTGGCCTGGCTTCGGCAAAGCAGCTGACCTCTGCCTCTGGACATGTCTCTGCCTCTAGCTACCCTTTTTGGTGCTGCACCTGCCTCAACATCCACACTACTTTCCCAGCTTGACATCTGCCTTGTCCAGGTGGGGTCAGTGTCCTCGTCGTCCACCACCTCCTCTTCCAACTCCTGTCTCGCCTCCTCCTCCTGCACAATGCGCATGTCAACTGGCTGCCCTGACAGCAACTGCGTCTCATCGTCGTCGATGAGGGTGGGTTGCTGGTCATCCGCCACCAAATCGACCGGAGATGGAATGGAGGAGACTCTAGTGTTTGAGCATCTGGACACAGATACTCGTCTGTTAGGTCCGTGGAATCGCGAAATGGAGGGGCAGGTTGCGGTACAGTCAAAGGAAGGGAGAACAGCTCTGGGGAGCAGGGACAGTTGGGGTTATTGTTCTGGGAAGATTGGGAATTTTGGGTGGAAGGAGGACAAAAGTACAACAACTAAAGTCAAAGTAAGCACTATGCTCGCCACACTACATGTAATCCAAATAGGAGCAATTGGAATAATAGAACTGATAAAACGTAACCTTTAATAAGTCGGTTAAAATACTAAGATAGCATGAATACATAGAAATACCCACATAAGACAATAAGTCCAACTCAATCACCACAAATCTGGACACGGTGGTTCCAAAAGGAAATTAAACCAATTGGTGACTCACCTATTTGTAGTGGATGACCTGGAACTACTTTAAAAACAATCCAGGGAAGAAGTCTCCGTCCTGATGAAAGTGTTTGAGACAATAAAGAAAAGAAAAATGTCCCTAGACTATAAGACAGGGAGGGAGCTGTATACCCCTAAGCCTAACACGGGGTCACCTCCCTAAATGGCCAGTGCCCCGACCGGAACCTTGCCCTGGTATTAGGATGTCCCTATACACGCCCTCCTGGACAAAGATTTGAAAAAATGTGCTATAAAGAGTTAATTACAACTAAAGATGACATACCCGACATGCATGTTTCGTGGTGTATAAGTGACAGTAACACACACACTCATCAGGGGTAAATAACAAGGTTGCTAATAAACCGCACACATAAACATATGGGCATATGTATATATTAGCCCATCAGGGGAACAGACAGTCACTAAGGCTAGTGACTCAGTCACATTCATACCACACTAATAACAAGTGGTTAGATAGGCAGGACAGAGAAATGAACGAGTGAAGTTAAAGTTCAGTCCTCAGAACACTACGGAGTGCCGAACAGTGTACGTCCAAACCCTTCCCCTCGGGAGAGACGCGCCAAATGCAGGCATTTAAAGGAAACAGAAGTGCGCATGCGCGGTAAGTAAAACAGTCGCGCATGCCCAGATTTCACTGCTTTCGTACTCTATGTCGGGCGCATGCGCATTACATTGTCTGAGCGCCGCATATCCCGATCATAGAAACGGAGCCAAACTCAGGTAAATTTTGGCATCTAGGACAGCCTCAATGTTCTAACAGCTGGCCAAACATGAAAACAGGCTCATACAACTGACCCATATCAATAAGGGGCAGAAAATATGCCTGAGCGCAAAAAGGACAATCCCCTATGCATAAAAAGTACAAAAACGCACCATCCGTATTGTTACTAACCAGACAGTACCAATTTCAAAGGAATATTTAAACTGGTTAAAAGATTCAGCAACAGCTACAAGATAGCATACCAAGTGGTCGAATTACTACACATATAGTACCAAATATTATATGAATGAAGCAAAGCTGAGTTGTTCATTAAGACCCCTAGGGTGTGTGGTCTGTAACCTAAAGATCCACTTTGTCTCTGTCTGTGTGACCAATCTATCCCAGTCGCCTTTGCGTGCTGGAAATTTAACGACATCAATGCCCGTGAATCTTAAACCGGTGAAATTTCCCGCATGCACGTCACGGATGTGTCGCGCAATAGGGGTATCTCGTGAATGTCGTATATCACCTAAGTGTTCACCTACACGTCTACGAAATTCCCTGATAGTTTTGCCAATGTACTCAAGGCCACACTGACAGATGGCTCTATAGATCACACCTTTAGTACGGCAATTGATGAAATGTTGGATAGTGTACTTTGCTCCTGTAACCTGACTCATAAACTGTTTGCCACAGGCGATATATGGGCAAGCCACACACCCACTACACCTGTAGCAACCTTTTGTCTTGACTGGTAGCCAACTCTGGGGTGCTGATTGACCCACAAAGTGACTACTAACAACACGGTCCCTAATGTTACGCCCTCTCCGATATGTGATCTGTGGTCTAGATCCTACCACTGGAGCGATGTCAGGATCCATCAACAGGATCCCCCAGTGCTTGTTAATAATATCTCTCACTGGCCCAGAGGCTCCATCAAATGTGGCTATGAGCCTTATCAGGCCCTCATCAGGGTTTTTTTGCTTCGGAATAAGGAGCTGAGTACGATCACTTTTGAGTGCAAATTGGTAAGCTTTCCGTAAAACGGAATCAGGGTATCCCCTGGCCAAGAATCTAATACGGAGATCATCCGCTTGGGTCTTGAAATCCTGGATGGAAGTACAATTACGTCGCAGCCGTAAAAATTGGCCCTTGGGGATCCCCCTCTTCAGAGACGACGGGTGGTGACTATCCCACCTCAATAAAGAATTGGTGGCTGTAGTTAAAGCTTACCAATTTGCACTCAAAAGTGATCGTACTCAGCTCCTTATTCCGAAGCAAAAAAACCCTGATGAGGGCCTGATAAGGCTCATAGCCACATTTGATGGAGCCTCTGGGCCAGTGAGAGATATTATTAACAAGCACTGGGGGATCCTGTTGATGGATCCTGACATCGCTCCAGTGGTAGGATCTAGACCACAGATCACATATCGGAGAGGGCGTAACATTAGGGACCGTGTTGTTAGTAGTCACTTTGTGGGTCAATCAGCACCCCAGAGTTGGCTACCAGTCAAGACAAAAGGTTGCTACAGGTGTAGTGGGTGTGTGGCTTGCCCATATATCGCCTGTGGCAAACAGTTTATGAGTCAGGTTACAGGAGCAAAGTACACTATCCAACATTTCATCAATTGCCGTACTAAAGGTGTGATCTATAGAGCCATCTGTCAGTGTGGCCTTGAGTACATTGGCAAAACTATCAGGGAATTTCGTAGACGTGTAGGTGAACACTTAGGTGATATACGACATTCACGAGATACCCCTATTGCGCGACACATCCGTGACGTGCATGCGGGAAATTTCACCGGTTTAAGATTCACGGGCATTGATGTCGTTAAATTTCCAGCACGCAAAGGCGACTGGGATAGATTGGTCACACAGACAGAGACAAAGTGGATCTTTAGGTTACAGACCACACACCCTAGGGGTCTTAATGAACAACTCAGCTTTGCTTCATTCATATAATATTTGGTACTATATGTGTAGTAATTCGACCACTTGGTATGCTATCTTGTAGCTGTTCCTGAATCTTTTAACCAGTTTAAATATTCCTTTGAAATTGGTACTGTCTGGTTAGTAACAATACGGATGGTGCGTTTTTGTACTTTTTATGCATAGGGGATTGTCCTTTTTGCGCTCAGGCATATTTTCTGCCCCTTATTGATATGGGTCAGTTGTATGAGCCTGTTTTCATGTTTGGCCAGCTGTTAGAACATTGAGGCTGTCCTAGATGCCAAAATTTACCTGAGTTTGGCTCCGTTTCTATGATCGGGATATGCGGCGCTCAGACAATGTAATGCGCATGCGCCCGACATAGAGTACGAAAGCAGTGAAATCTGGGCATGCGCGACTGTTTTACTTACCGCGCATGCGCACTTCTGTTTCCTTTAAATGCCCGCATTTGGCGCGTCTCTCCCGAGGGGAAGGGTTTGGACGTACACTGTTCGGCACTCCGTAGTGTTCTGAGGACTGAACTTTAACTTCACTCGTTCATTTCTCTGTCCTGCCTATCTAACCACTTGTTATTAGTGTGGTATGAATGTGACTGAGTCACTAGCCTTAGTGACTGTCTGTTCCCCTGATGGGCTAATATATACATATGCCCATATGTTTATGTGTGCGGTTTATTAGCAACCTTGTTATTTACCCCTGATGAGTGTGTGTGTGTTACTGTCACTTATACACCACGAAACATGCATGTCGGGTATGTCATCTTTAGTTGTAATTAACTCTTTATAGCACATTTTTTCAAATCTTTGTCCAGGAGGGCGTGTATAGGGACATCCTAATACCAGGGCAAGGTTCCGGTCGGGGCACTGGCCATTTAGGGAGGTGACCCCGTGTTAGGCTTAGGGGTATACAGCTCCCTCCCTGTCTTATAGTCTAGGGACATTTTTCTTTTCTTTATTGTCTCAAACACTTTCATCAGGACGGAGACTTCTTCCCTGGATTGTTTTTAAAGTAGTTCCAGGTCATCCACTACAAATAGGTGAGTCACCAATTGGTTTAATTTCCTTTTGGGACCGCCGTGTCCAGATTTGTGGTGATTGAGTTGGACTTATTGTCTTATGTGGGTATTTCTATGTATTCATGCTATCTTAGTATTTTAACCGACTTATTAAAGGTTACGTTTTATCAGTTCTATTATTCCAATTGCTCCTATTTGGATTACATGGAAGGAGGACAAGACTGTTGGGTAAGAGGAGGTAGAGGCTGACTGGCTGGTGGACAATGTGCTTTAAGCGTTATCCGACAGCCATTGCAAGACCTGTTCCTGGTTCTCGGGCCTACTAATCTTTGTACCATTCAGCCTAGTTAATGTGGAACTTTTGTGCAAAGCGCAGAACTTAGGACCCGCCTGATGTTAAGGGACACACGCTGGTACAAGGCTCAACTCACCCTAAGTGCCAAAAACACTGCTGGTGCAAGGCTCTACTCATGCCAAGGGCCTCAATCTCTGCTGGTAGCTCAGCTTAAGGTCCTGTAACTTTGTTTGGAAGGGCTCATGTTAAGGGCTAGAAAAGTGAATTTTGGAAGGTCTTACCACATCACACACACACACACACACACTCAAAATGACAGTTAAGGGTGAGGGCTTTTGGATTTCCCATTGTCTATTCCATCCGTGGTTGTCATGGGGAACGTGATTTAAAGGGGTGGTTGTTACTGTTTGTTGAGCTTAAATTGGGGTTTGTGTCCATCCATTTGGGGAGTAAAGAAGGTTTCCAGGTATTTTCCCACTTTGATAGAGGTTTTTTGGAATGTGTAAAGTGTGTAGTTGTTAGGCTGTGATGTTGGGGTAATAGAGGGTCTTTGGTGTGTTAGATGCCCCCAGACATGCTTCCCCTGCTGTCCCAGTGTCATTCCAGAGGTGTTGGCATCATTTCCTGTGGTGTCATAGTGGACTTGGTGACCCTCCAGACACGGATTTGGGTTTCCCCCTTAACGAGTATATGTTCCCCATAGACTATAATGGGGTTCGAAACCCGTTCGAACACACGAACAGTGAGCGGCTGTTCGATTCGAATTTCGAACCTCGAACATTTTAGTGTTCGCTCATCTCTAGTTAGGACCTGTTGTAGAGTCTGCTAAGTGGCATCAGTATATATTAGTGGTGGTAGATTATGCTACATAATACCCTGAGGCCGTACCCATTACTCATATAATCAGTCTCCATTCCTCATATAATGCATGGTGAGACATTATTACAAAGGTCTTATTAACATGTTCCATGAGCTTCTGAGGCTTATATGCTTTTGTTGACTTACATCATAAGCATATTTTCATGAGCATTTATTGTACATTGTATTTTGAATTTTTGTACAATGCATTTTTTATGCTATTATGTATAATTATGTCTGTAGTGTTAATGCTGGGGTTTGGATAGGACCTCTACTATGAATTGTATGTTTTTTAATTGTTTTTAGTGCTAATATTGTTACTTTCAAGCACAAACTAAAGACACATCTTTTCAGATAGGCTTATCACAATTTCTAATGTAAACCCTTCCGTTCCGTAATTACAATCCCTAAAACAAAGCCTCCTCTGTTCATGCTCCATATTACCCCACACGATATGATGCCATTTCAGACTAACTTTATATGTCCAGGCACCATCAGCACGTTAAAGGACATGACTGGTGACGGCTCATACAGTTTTATGTTTGTGTTATCTTTATGTGTTATCTTTATGTTTGTGTAATGACAGGCCCTAAGTCCCTGCTGTAAAGTGACTATTTCTATGTAATGTATCTTTTTGTCAAATTGTACTCGTTAAGGGGGAAACCCAAATCCATCTCTGGAGGGTCACCAAGTCCACTATGACACCCCAGGAAATGATGCCAACACCCTGGAATGACACTGGGACAGCAGGGGAAGCATGTCTGGGGGCATATAAGTCACTTTATTACATGGAAATCCCTGTCAGCTTGCGATTTTCGCAAGCTAACTTTTTCCAATAGGAATGCATTGGCCAGCGCTGATTGGCCAGTTTACAGAATTTGGCCAATCAGCGCTGGCTCTGCCGGAGGAGGCGGAGTCTAAGATCGCTCCACACCAGTCTCCATTCAGGTCCGACCTTAGACTCCGCCTCCTCCGAAAGAGCCAACGTTGATTGGCCGAATTCTGTAAACTGGCCAATGCATTCTATTGGCGTGATGAAGCAGAGCTGAATGTGTGTGCTGAGCTCAACTACGCCGGTGGTGTAGCCGAGAGTTCAGTGCATGGCCAGCTCTGCTATGCCGGAGATTGAACTCTCAACTACACCGGTGGTGTAGCCAAGAGTTCAGTGCACGGCCAGCTCTACACCAGTGGTGTAGCAGAGCCGAGGGTGCAGAAGGGTTCAAGTGCATCCTCGGCTCTGATGTAGCAAAGCTGTGTGTGCACAAGGGTTAGAGCGCACACTCCGTCCGGAGATGTAGCCATGCTGATGCTGTCAACACTGCTACATCTGATATCGGAACACAGCTACATCAGAGCCGAGGGTGCGCTTGAATCCTTCTGCGCCCTCGGCGCTGCTACATCAGAGCCGAGGATGCGCTCGAATCCTTCTGCGCCCTCGGCTCTGCTACATCAGAGCCGAGGGTGCGCTCGAATCCTTCTGCGCCCTCGGTGCTGCTACATCAGAGCCGAGGGTGCGCTCGAATCCTTCTGCGCCCTCGGCGCTGCTACATCAGAGCCGAGGGTGCGCTCGAATCCTTCTGCGCCCTCGGCGCTGCTACATCAGAGCCGAGGGTGCTCTCAAATCCTTCTGCGCCCTCGGCGCTGCTACATCAGAGCCGAGGGTGGGCTCGAATCCTTCTGCACCCTCGGCTCTGCTACATCAGAGCCGCGTGTGCGCTTGAATCCTTCTGCACCCTCGGCTCTGCTACATCAGAAGAGACCATATTTGAAGAGACTACCCCACCTTTGGTAAATGCTTCAACTCATCGAGTACATGTGTATGTACAATCTTCCTGGCAACACCTAGAGCACTTTATGGACTTTTTTTTATTAAAATGAAGTTTGAGGTCTATTGAATGAGATCGAGCTGACTTGCAAGAGGTAAATAGCGGCTCTACTTTGGGACCTCTGACAACTAGACGAAAGAGTGGACATGCTTGAAAAGACGCATAATGAGACTAGACATTATATCTGTCACTTTCGGGACATGGTCTCATTATATACCTCAGTGATCAAGGACACTACCGCCACCTCGAAGATTTGGATAAATTTGACTGAAGTTACTGGTGAGGAAGTCATCCTGGAGGCAATATTTAATATGATATTGGGTAAACGCCTAGACCACTGCATCAAACAGGATAGAATGTATAGGGCTCTCCGCCCTAAAAAGTGTCCTCAACCCTAGAGACAAGATTTGTTGTGTCAAGGACCATGAGCTTAAAGAGGCAATCTTGTCTCATGCTCATTCCAAGAGGGACTTTAATTATTTGGGGGGCTTTGTTCAGCAATACCCTAATCTTTCATCTGTGACAGAAGAAAGAACTGTGCCCCTTATTTGCTGTCATTACAGACCATCAACTGATGTACCAATGGGGCTTCACCTTTGCCCTTATTGCCAGAAAAAATGGGCACTCGGCTACCTTTAGATCCTTTGTGGACCTACCGTGCCTCTCTGGAATTTTTTTTAGCTCCCTTTTTAAAGAGGACCTTCATGGTTTGGGGCACAGGCAGTTCTATATGCTGCTGGAAAGCCAACTGTGCTCTGAATTCAGTGTGTACAGTGTGAGCGGGGAGGAACGCCTCCTCCCATCCTGATAATACTTGTCTATGGATGAGCAGTGTGAGCAGAGAGAGGGGGCGTTCCTTCTCGCTCACACTGTACAGCACGATAAGCGCTGCTTTGAAGAAGGATGTACCTGACAGACTGTCAGGAACGCCCTTCTGACTGTAAAGACTGTAAATAGGTATTCGATTGAATACCAGGCCATTCGAGGTATTCGATTCCAATCGAATACCACACGGCAAATGCAGTAAAAATTCGTATCCCCTCCCACCTTCCCTGACGTGTTTTTTGCACCAATAACTGTGCAGGGGAGGTGGGACAGGAACTACGACAACGTAGGCATTGAAAAAATTTGAAAAAACCCATTAGCTGCCGAAAACATGTGACCTCCGATTTACACTCACCGGCCACTTTATTAGGTACACCATGCTAGTAACGGGTTGGACCCCCTTTTGCCTTCAGAACTGCCTCAATTCTTCGTGGCATAGATTCAACAAGGTGCTGGAAGCATTCCTCAGAGATTTTGGTCCATATTGACATGATGGCATCACACAGTTGCCGCAGATTTGTCGGCTGCACATCCATGATGCGAATCTCCCGTTCCACCACATCCCAAAGATGCTCTATTGGATTGAGATCTGGTGACTGTGGAGGCCATTGGAGTACAGTGAACTCATTGTCATGTTCAAGAAACCAGTCTGAGATGATTCCAGCTTTATGACATGGCGCATTATCCTGCTGAAAGTAGCCATCAGATGTTGGGTACATTGTGGTCATAAAGGGATGGACATGGTCAGCAACAATACTCAGGTAGGTTTTGGCGTTGCAACGATGCTCAATTGGTACCAAGGGGCCCAAAGAGTGCCAAGAAAATATTCCCCACACCATGACACCACCACCACCAGCCTGAACCGTTGATACAAGGCAGGATGGATCCATGCTTTCATGTTGTTGATGCCAAATTCTGACCCTACCATCCGAATGTCGCAGCAGAAATCGAGACTCATCAGACCAGGCAACATTTTTCCAATCTTCAATTGTCCAATTTCGATGAGCTTGTGCAAATTGTAGCCTCAGTTTCCTGTTCTTAGCTGAAAGGAGTGGCACCCGGTGTGGTCTTCTGCTGCTGTAGCCCATCTGCCTCAAAGTTCGACGTAC
This sequence comes from Leptodactylus fuscus, assembly GCF_031893055.1. Taxonomy (NCBI): domain Eukaryota; kingdom Metazoa; phylum Chordata; class Amphibia; order Anura; family Leptodactylidae; genus Leptodactylus; species Leptodactylus fuscus. Next base: position 73,663,563 of record NC_134267.1, on the reverse strand, counting down.
TGTGCGTTCAGAGATGCTCTTCTGGCTACCATGGTTGTAACGGGTGGCTATTTGAGTCACTGTTGCCTTTCTATCAGCTCGAACCAGTCTGGCCATTCTCCTCTGACCTCTGGCATCAACAACGCATTTCCGCCCACAGAACTGCCGCTCACTGGATGTTTTTTCTTTTTCGGACCATTCTCTGTAAACCCTAGAGATGGTTGTGCGTGAAAATCCCAGTAGATCAGCAGTTTCTGAAATACTCAGACCAGCCCTTCTGGCACCAACAACCATGCCATGTTCAAAGGCACTCAAATCACCTTTCTTCCCCATACTGATGCTCGGTTTGAACTGCAGGAGATTGTCTTGACCATGTCTACATGCCTAAATGCACTGAGTTGCCGCCATGTGATTGGCTGATTAGAAATTAAGTGTTAACGAGCAGTTGGACAGGTGTACCTAATAAAATGGCCGGTGAGTGTATAAGAATACCGGCCGCCATCTTTGTGTCATTTTGCAGCTTGTAGACGTAGGGACAGATGTGCTGCTGAGAGTTAGAGAGGATTAGCTTCTAGTAGGCAGGGAAAAACTAAAGAAAAACAAGAGCTGCAGAGATATACTGCAGGGAAAGGAGTACAGCTTTCCACGGGGTGTCCCCCTGAAAACTAACAGGGATACAAAGCAATTCATTTCGGCTCTATACGCTCAACCCAGCTTTCCACTGTGTGTCCCCCAAAAAACTAACAGGGATACAGAGCAATTAGGTCCGGCTATATACACTCAACCCAGCTTTCCACGGGGTGTCCCCCCAAACATCTAACAGGGATACAGAACAATTCAGTCAGTCCATGTATGCTCAAACCTGTTTGTTTTTTTTAAACTCGTTTTATTGAAGATTATGTAACAAATCAAATAATACAATCAGGAAAACGCGTATACAGAAAGGCACTAAATAAACACACAAGAATTAAAGATTATGAATGATAATCTGTAGAGATGAGCGAACGCCGTTCGATAGAATAGGTATTCTATCGAATATCATGGCGTTCGATGTATTCGTTCACAATCGAATACAATGCCGCATACACAGTAAAAATTTGTGTCCCCTCCCACCTTCCCTGGCGCGTTTTTTGCACCAATAACTGTGCAGAGGAGGTGGGACGGGAACTACGACAACGAAGGCAGTGAAAAAAATTGAAAAAAAACCCATTGGCTGCCGAAAACATGTGACCTCCCGTTCATAAGAACGGCCGCCCTATTCGCCATTTTTGCCGTCAGACATAGGGAGAGAAACATATCTGCTGAGGGCTAGATAGCGATTAGCTTCAGATAGGCAGGCAAGAACTAAAGAAGAAAACCAACAGCTCTTCTCAGAGCTACTGTATACACTGTAGGGACATCAGTCTAGCTTTCCCCGGACGGTGGAAAACAGGGATATACAACAGATACAAGTTAATATATAGCGGAGAAACCGCTTTCATTTTTGGCTGTCCGCACACAGAATAGCCAGAATCCACAGCAATTACAAGTTCCTATTGCTGGAAAAAGCCTTGAATTTTGGGGTGGGGCCTGAAACATAGCATCAATCCACAGCAATTACAAGTTCCTATCGCTGAAAAAAGCCTTGAATTTTGAGGGGGGGGGGGCTGAAACATAGCATCAATCCACAGTAATTACAAGTTCATATCGCTGGAAAAAGCATTGAATTTTTTTTTTTTTTTTTGGGGGGGAGGCCTGAAACATAGCATCAATCCACAGCAATTACAAATACATATAGCTGGAAAAAGCCTTGAATTTGGGGGAAGGGGGGGGGGGTCTGCAACATAGCATCAATCCACAGCCAATTACAAGTACATATAGCTGGAAAAAGCCTTGAATTTGGGGGGGGGGGCCTGAAACATAGCATTAATCCACAGCAATTACAAGTACATATGTCTTCAAAAAGCCTTGAATTTGGGGGGGGGGGCTGAAACATAGCAGCAATCCACAGCAATTGCAAGTACATATAGCTTGAAAAAAGCCTTGACTTTTGGGGGGCCTAAAACGTAGCATCAATCCACAGCAATTACAAGTTCATATAGCTGGAAAAAGCCTTGAATTTTTTTTTTTTTGGGGGGGGGGGCCTGAAACACAGCATCAATCCACAGCAATTACAATTTCGTATTGCTGAAAAAAAGCCTTGAATTATTATTATTATTATTATTTTTTTTGGGGGGGGGCCTTAAACATAGCAGCAATCCACAGCAATTACAAGTACATATAGCTTGAAAAAAGCCTTGAATTTTGGGGGGCCTGAAACATAGCATCAATCCACAGCAATTTCAAGTACATATAACTTGAAATAGCCTTGAATTTTGGGTAGGGGCCTGAAACATAGCAGCAATCCACAGCAATTACAAGTACATATAGCTTGAAAAAGCCTTGAATTTTGGGGGCCTGAAACATAGCATCAATCCACAGAAATTACAAGTTCAAATAGCTGGAAAAAGCCTAGAATTGGGGGGGGGGGGGGCTGAAACATAGCATCAATCCACAGCAATTACAAGTTCATATCGCCGGAAAAAGCCTTGAATTTTGGGGGAGGCCTGAAACATAGCAGCAATCCACAGCAATTACAAGTACATATAGCTTGAAATAGCGTTGAATTTTTGGGGGGGGCCTGAAACATAGCAGCAATCCACAGCAATTACAAGTACATATAGCTTGAAAAAGCCTTGAATTTTGAGGGCCTGAAACATAGCATCAATCCACAGAAATTACAAGTTCATATAGCTGGAAAAAGCCTAGAATTTATTTATTTATTTATTTATTTATTTTGGGGGGCCTGAAACATAGCATCAATCCACAGCAATTACAAGTACATATAGCTTGAAAAAGCCTTGAATTTGGGGGGCCTGAAACATAGCATCAATCCACAGCAGTTACAAGTACATATAGCTTCAAAAAGCTTTGAATTTTGGGGGGCCTGAAACATAGCATCAATCAACAGCAATTACAAGTTCATATAGCTGGAAAAAAAACTAGAATTTTGTTGTTTCGTGAAAAATTGCAGCAATCCACTGCAGTTACTTCTTGCTATATACATGCAAAGCAGCTTTTTAGGCTGTGTAACCCCAAAACAAGGATACAGAGCAATTAGATCAGGCTATGTACATTCAATCCAGATATCCAGGGTGTGTACCCCCAAAACCTAGGTGGGAGACACTGAAATTCAGTCCAGTTATGTCCGCTCAATACAGTTGTTCACAGTGTGTAACCCCAAAACCTAGGTGGGAGAGACAGAATTTCAGTCAGGCTATGTCCGGTCAATCCAGATATCTAGGGTGTGTAACCCCAAAACCTAGGTGGGAGAGACAGAATTTCAGTCAGGCTATGTCCGCTCTTTTCAGTTTTTCACGGTGTGTAACCCCAAAACCTAGGTGGGAGAGACAGAAATTCAGTCAAGCTATGTCTGGTCAATCCCGATATCCAGGAGGTGTAACCCCAAAACCTAGGTGGGAGAGACAGAAATTCAGTCAGGCTGTGTCTGCTCTTTTCAGTTTTTCACAGTGTGTAACCCCAAAACTTAGGTGGGAGACCCAGGAATGCAGTCAGGCTATATCAGCTCAATCCAATTTTTAAGGGTCCACCCCTTGTATTTTTCATTTATTTCTGTGACATTATTTCAACCAATAACTCAAGCAGTACAAGCACCGGACACTGGTACTAAAACACTGAAAACTGCTATATAAATGTAGTACAATATAGTACAATATAGTATAAATGTAGTATTTTCAAGTTTAAATAAAACTCAGCCTTTATTTCTCCATTTTAGAGTAGGAAAACATCCATTACAAAGTTTAAAAAGCGCTCAGCATGGCCAGCATAGGAAGGAAAAACGCAGCGTCCGGCTGACGCGTTTAGGGCTATGAGTAAGGAGCTAGTATAAGGGCTCCGAAACACGTCAGCCGGACGCTGCGTTTTTCCTTCCTATGCTGGCCATGCTGAGCGCTTTTTAAACTTTGTAATGGATGTTTTCCTACTCTAAAATGGAGAAATAAAGGCTGAGTTTTATTTAAACTTGAAAAATGTGTGCTGGATGGTGACTTCAAGAAAGTATATTATCACCCTGGGCTGAAAGGCATACAACCTCCGTGCATACCATTTATGCCTTTATGCAAAGTTTCACCTGAAATTAACAAGAACAGTGTACATTCTCCTTTACATCAAAGTATCTGGACACGAAGGTGAGCTGACATATTATTTGTTTATTCTATTCAAGTGTCATTAAAGATAAGCAACATCCCTGACCACAGGCGCTTGTCCATGCGTCGGTGGTCAAGTGGACCTTGCAACAAAGCGCGGAGCTCTGGGCCCGATTGATGTTATGGGACACGTGCAGGCACAAGGCGGGGACAGCACACCAAGAGAAGTAGTAACGGCTAGACCCAGCATAGGGAGGTGCCCCAGCTGCCATCTGGTGACGGAAGGCCTGGGTATCCAGAAGCATAAATGCCAACATCTCCAGGGCCAGCAGTTTTGAGATGAGGCCGCTAAAGGCTTGGGCATGTGGGTGGCTTGTGCTGTACTTCTGCCTGCAATGAAATGCCTGGGAGATGGGGAGTGGCTGGGAAGAGGCACATGATGGTGAAGGCCATGCTGGAAGCTATGGTAGCTGCCTAGAGTTGGTTGCTCCAGGGTTCTCTTACAGCAAATTGCCAAGGGAACTCAGATGAACAGCACTGAGGCCACCTCCTCTGAGATCCCAAGGGAACTTGACAGGAATAGTGTATTGCAGAAAAAAATGATTAAGAGTAGGGCACAGAGGGATCAGAGAGGACAGAGCTGGGGTCGTCCAGGTACTCCCATACATGCGCCTATACTTGTCCCTCCTGGTGACACAAGGCCCCTCAGTGGCGGTAATTTGGCCAGGGGGGCCATTAACGTGCCCCTCCTAGTGACAGTAGGCCCCTGAGTGGCGGTAAGTTGGCCAGGGGGGCCATTAACGTGTCCCAGACCTAGGAATAAGTCTTGCAACAGGGTAGAGTTTTGCATGCCTTTGCCTCTACCCACCGTTTTTGCTGCTTAGCTTCTGTTGGGGGCACAAGACCCCCAGAGCTATGTTGTCTGTAGTTTCAAATTAAATAACAGGCCTGGATAGGCTACACTCATCCTTTAGGCCTGGAGAAATCACAAAGACATAGCTGGTGGTGTATCAAAATGAGTTCTGATTTATTGTTACAGAGAGGTAGTTTTTATACAATACAGACAAGAGCAGGTTGGACTATAATATCATGACATAGCTGGCCTGACAGGATTGGTTGTAGATTGATAACATAACCTGGCACCTGCTTATTGGCTAAGGCCTAATGTAATCTACATCTAATTATTACATTCCAACTAAACAGCCCACAGCTACTGTAGATATATATCTCATGGTTTGGAAGATAATTAGAGATCAAAAGGCTTGGTGTCAGTCTGGGAGCTAACATTCAATAGACTATAGAACCTGTTTCTACACAACCCAGTACATCTTCAAAGGTGAGGCTTTAAAGACAATTAGTTAGATAAGGATTCATTAACATTCCATTTCCTTATAACCTAAAGAAGGGTTTCTCTTCTTTGTTCTTTTTGTGTACTGTCTCAATAGTACACAGCTCATAGCGTCTCCATGTTAATTAGTCTAACCAATTCCTTTTTGAGACAAAACTACTTATCTTTGATAGGGACAAGATGGCTGACAAAAGGCACTATCATTGGAAGACAAGTAATCTGGGCCCCACTTCATGTAATTTATCATATATAATTTTTAAACAATATTTCAGCCCTTCACACTTCCATCCACATCTATACTGCTTTCGCCCCTAGACATCACCCCAGTTTATGCCTCTGCTTCTAGCCACCTTTTTTGTTGATTTAGCTTCCCTCCACATCTACACTGCTTTCGCCCCTAGACATCACCCCAGTTTATGCCTCTGCTTCTAGCCACCTTTTTTGTTTATTTACCTTCCCTCCACATCTACACTGCTTTTGCCCCTAGACATCACCCCAGCTTATGCCTCTGCATCTAGACACCTTTTTTGTTGATTAGTTTGCCTGCTGGGGATCCTCGACCACGGACTGGCCCCAGACTGATAACTTCTCAGTCCAGTAAAGGAAAAACATATATAAAACATATATAAAAAACAAAAATAAGTATGAGCAGTTTGGACTTCTTAGTGTGGATACTCCTATACCCTGCCTCCCACAACTAGAAGTAGCCGTGGGCCCGACTAACTTGCCTGAATGGGCAAGAGCACAGCCGGAGAAGTAGCTAACCTACAAAAGGGAAATAGAGCCCCTGTCTAGCTTCACGTTTATGAAGGAGAGGCAGATACAGAACAAGCCCCCCACGGATGTCCAGACTTGGACTAACGGTGAACATGAGAACATAAAGGCATAGGGAGAAAATAAACGTGAAACACAGAATAACTAAACTAAGCAAGGGATAGGAAAAAACAGAACTGAGTATCACACACAAAAAACCTCAACCAAAAAAAAATTCCAAACCTCCAAACAGAAAAATACCTAGGGCTCGCTGCGCCCGGAACACTATGTCTGGATACAAGCTCAATACTTAGCGAACTAGTCCTGTGTGAACAGGAGCAAGAAACTGGATGGGCCGGGATGCAGATGGTAGCAGCTTCAGACAACAGACCATTACTGGGGAACAGGAACAGATGTTTAAGACCGGCATCAGATAGCAAGTGCAACAGCCTTATATAGTAAAGAGAAGGCCTCGCCCATGGCCTGTAAAGTATTCAGCACTGCAGAGAACTTAACCCCTTCAGAGGCCAAGAAACACCAGGCACTGATCCACGCCCAAGTGCCAGAGCAGAAACAGCATGTCTGGTGTGAATATTCCCCTGCCGTGCATCAGGTGATTCACGCGCTGAATGCCGTCCGGACACTCTGCGCCTGAACCTAACAGGCCGAGACTGCTGAGACCGGGTCATAACACCTGCACATTTACACTGCTTTCGCCCCTAGACATCACCCCTGTTCATGTTGGGTCGGTGGCCTCATCGTCCACCAACTCCTCTTCCAATTGCTCACTGTCCCCTTACTGAAAACAGTACATAACCACAGCTCGGGCCTGGTCTGCGTTGTACCCTGCACCCTGCTTAATGCAGCTGCCATATCCGGAGTTGTGATGAGCGCATGCTAATGTTTCGTGTCCAGTGGAAAGGATGGGAAAGGATTTCACATAAGTCTGCCACCCATGGAAACTCATGGTGCAGAAACTGCGGGAGCTGACTCTGAGGAACCTTTGGGATTTGGACATGGTACTCCATGAAAGGCCTCTGCTGCTCACACACTCTACTCAACATGTGGTACGTCGAGTTCCAGCGTGTGGGGACGTCGCACATCAGCCGGTGTTCTGGCAGATGGAGGCGTTGCTGGAGGCTTCGGAGGCTAGCAGCGGCTCCTGTACACTAGCGAAAGTGGGCGCACAAGTGCCGCACTTTCACCAGTAGCTTGTGTACATTGGGGTATGTTTTCAAAAAACGTTGCACCACTAAGTTAGAAGTGGGCCAGGCATGGAACGTGTTGGAGGTTGGCAAGGTCCAGAGCCGCTACCAGGTTCCTGCCGTTATCACACAAGACAAACATGCCTGGCCCCAGGTGTAGCAGGGAAAAACACATTGCCATCTTAGCCAGGATGGCATCCCTGACCTCGGAGGCAGTGTGCTGTCTGTCCACCAAGCTGATGAGCTTCAGCGCAGCCTGCTGGTGTCTCCCCACGCCAGTAGCTGGAGTCGATTCAACGGCGGAGGAGGAGGGTGGTGTTTCAGCACTCCTGCCAGGAATATTGGGCGGGGGAGACAAAGGAGGCCACCAGCTAGCAACCCGATCCCAGCCTCAACTACATTCATCCAGGCTCACGTTAAGGGCCATAAAAGTGAATTTTTGAAGGTCTTACCACATCACACACACACACACACACACATCCACAATGACAGTTCAGGGTGGGGACTGAAGGATCTCCCATTGTCTATTCCATATGTGGTTGTCATGGGCAACTTGATTTAAAGGGGTGCTTGGTAATGTTTGTTGAGCTTAAATTTGGGTTTGTGTCCATCCATTTGGGGAGTAAAGAAGGTTTCCAGGTATTTCCCACTTTGGTACATTTTTTTTTGAATGTGGAAAGTGTGTAGTTGTTAGGCTGTGATAGTGGGGTAATAGAGGGACTTTGGTGTGCTAGAGGCCCCCAGGCATGCTTCCCCTGCTGTCCCAGTTGCATTTTAGAGGTGTTGGCATCATTTGCTGAGGTGTGATAGTGGACTTGGTGACCCTCCTGAGTCGAATGTTGGGATCCCCTGAAACAAAGCATTTTCTCCCATAGACTATAATGGGGTTTGATATTCGTTCGAATAGTCGAATATTGAGATGCTATTCGGAACGAATAACGAACATTGAATATTTTACTGTTCGCTCATCTCTAATAATCTGTTTTCCCTTAGCCCAAACAGCAGCACAACTGGGGTATTCCTGCCCCTATAAGCTGTTAGGACAGGTGGGATTTTTAATTACCTAACAGCTTTGACCCCTATATGAGGCTGGAAGACCTACTCCCCTTTGTGTTAGTGGCAAGTATAACATACAGAGTACAAATTATACGGATAATACAAACAGTACAAATAGTACAGCATAGGGAGGCAGCATAGGGAGCAGCCTTGTGCTGCTGTTTGGGCTAAGGGAAAACAGATTATCATTCATAATCTTTCATTCCCCCTACGTCCAACAGCAGCACAACTGGGGATTTAGCAAGTATAGCTTTTACACTAGGGTGGGTGATCCTGGCAGGCTGATGCCAACACAGAGTGTCCGAAAGCTGTAGAATCTGTCGTACACCAGCTTAATCTATAATGTTTGGCGAATGTTAGATGCGAACTACAGAAAGCAGCGGCACATATCTGCTCTAAAGAAAGGGAGCGCCTTTCAGCCCAAGATGTTGCCACTGCTCGGGTGGCATGGGCACGTAGGGAGCAGATGATGGCTTCCTTGATCCATCTTGACAGGGTTGGTTTTGATGCTTTGGCAACTCTGTTGTGCCCAAACACGTTAACTAGTAGATTTTCTGATTTGCAGAAAGGCGCAGTGCGCATACCTCCCAACCGTCCCGATTTCCGCGGGACAGTCACGATTTGGGTGACATGTCCCGCGGTCCCGGTTGGTGGGAGGTATGTCCCGATTTCAACTCAGATCTGCGTCCAGAGGACGCAGATCTGAGTTGAACACATATGCGGCTGAAGCAAGAAGCTGACACAGGTCAGCTCCTCGCTTCGCCGCTGCGTGTCTCTCTCCCTGACACGTGCGGCTGAAGGAAGGAGCTGACACAGGTCAGCTCCTCGCTTCGCCGCTGCGTGTCTCTCTCGCTGACACATGTGGCTGAAGCGAGGAGCTGACCTGTGTGACAGACGCATCGCGTCTACAAGCCAGGAGCCGGTGGCAGCAGCGAAGCGAGGAGCTGACCTGTGTCAGCTCCTTCCTTCAGCCGCATGTGTCAGCGAGAGAGGCGGGCAGAGAGCGGCGAGGGAGCGGAGGAGAAGGTAAGTTTAATGTGGAGGTGGAACGTGTATCTGGGGGCAGATGAAGGAGAGGACGGCATGACACTGGGGGCAGAGATGTGGGGACATGAATCTGGGGGCAGAGATGGAGAGGACATGAATCTGGGGGCAGAGATAGAGGGGACATGAATCTGGGGGCAGAGATGGGGGGACATGAATCTGGGGGCAGAGATGGGGGACATGAATCTGGGGGCAGAGATGGGGTGACATGAATCTGGGGGCAGAGATGGAGGGGGGGCATGAATCTGGGGGCAGAGATGGGGGGACATGAATCTGGGGGCAGAGATGGAGGGGACATGAATCTGGGGGCAGAGATGGGGGGACATGAATCTGGGGGCAGAGATGGGGGGACATGAATCTGGGGGCAGAGATGGAAGGGGACACGAATCTGGGGGCAGAGATGGAGGGGACATGAATCTGGGGGCAGAGATGGGGGGACATGAATCTGGGGGCAGAGATGGGGGGACATGAATCTGGGGGCAGAGATGGAAGGGGACACGAATCTGGGGGCAGAGATGGAGGGGACATGAATCTGGGGGCAGAGATGGGGGGACATGAATCTGGGGGCAGAGATGGGGGGACATGAATCTGGGGGCAGAGATGGAAGGGGACACGAATCTGGGGGCAGAGATGGAGGGGACACGAATCTGGGGGAAGAGATGGGGGGACATGAATCTGGGGGCAGAGATGGGGGGACATGAATCTGGGGGCAGAGATGGGGGGACATGAATCTGGGGGCAGAGATGGAGAGGACATGAATCTGGGGGCAGAGATGGAAGGGGACATGAATCTGGGGGCAGAGATGGAGGGGACATGAATCTGGGGGCAAAGATGGAGGGACATGAATCTGGGGGCAGAGATGGAAGAGGGACATGAAACTGGGGGCAGATGAAGGGTGTATATGAAACTGGAGGAGAGATAGAGGGGGACATATAATTTACGGGTGACTGTAGGAGGATTATATTGTGTGCGGGCACACAAAAGTGGGCGGGGCTTAATTTGCCGCGGCGCGCTACGCTGTGTCACAGACGCATCGCGTCTACAAGCCAGGAGCCGGCGGCAGCAGCGAAGCGAGGAGCTGATACAGGTCAGCTCCTCGCTTCAGCCGCATGTGTCAGCGAGAGAGACACGCAGCGGCGAAGCGAGGAGCTGACCTGTGTCAGCTCCTTCCTTCAGCCGCATGTGTCAGGGAGAGAGGCGGCCCCGGCAGCGGTGAAGCAAGGAGCTGACCTGTGTCAGCTCCTTCCTTCAGCCGCATGTGTCAGCGAGAGAGGCGGGCAGAGAGCGGCGAGGGAGCGGAGGAGAAGGTAAGTTTAATGTGGAGGTGGAACGTGAATCTGGGGGCAGAGATGGAGAGGACATGAATCTGGGGGCAGAGATGGAAGGGGACATGAATCTGGGGGCAGAGATGGAGGGGACATGAATCTGGGGGCAAAGATGGAGGGACATGAATCTGGGGGCAGAGATGGAAGAGGGACATGAAACTGGGGGCAGATGAAGGGTGTATATGAAACTGGGGGAGAGATAGAGGGGGACATATAATTTACGGGTGACTGTAGGAGGATTATATTGTGTGCGGGCACACAAAAGTGGGCGGGGCTCAATTTGCCGCGGCGCGCTACGCTGTGTCACAGACGCATCGCGTCTACAAGCCAGGAGCCGGCGGCAGCAGCGAAGCGAGGAGCTGATACAGGTCAGCTCCTCGCTTCAGCCGCATGTGTCAGCGAGAGAGACACGCAGCGGCGAAGCGAGGAGCTGACCTGTGTCAGCTCCTTCCTTCAGCCGCATGTGTCAGGGAGAGAGGTGGCCCCGGCAGCGGTGAAGCAAGGAGCTGACCTGTGTCAGCTCCTTCCTTCAGCCACATGTGTCAGCGAGAGAGGCGGGCAGAGAGCGGCGAGGGAGCGGAGGAGAAGGTAAGTTTAATGTGGAGGTGGAACGTGAATCTGGGGGCAGAGATGGAGAGGACATGAATCTGGGGGCAGAGATGGAAGGGGACATGAATCTGGGGGCAGAGATGGAGGGGACATGAATCTGGGGGCAAAGATGGAGGGACATGAATCTGGGGGCAGAGATGGAAGAGGGACATGAAACTGGGGGCAGATGAAGGGTGTATATGAAACTGGGGGAGAGATAGAGGGGGACATATAATTTACGGGTGACTGTAGGAGGATTATATTGTGTGCGGGCACACAAAAGTGGGCGGGGCTCAATTTGCCGCGGCGCGCTACGCTGTGTCACAGACGCATCGCGTCTACAAGCCAGGAGCCGGCGGCAGCAGCGAAGCGAGGAGCTGATACAGGTCAGCTCCTCGCTTCAGCCGCATGTGTCAGCGAGAGAGACACGCAGCGGCGAAGCGAGGAGCTGACCTGTGTCAGCTCCTTCCTTCAGCCGCATGTGTCAGGGAGAGAGGCGGCCCCGGCAGCGGTGAAGCAAGGAGCTGACCTGTGTCAGCTCCTTCCTTCAGCCGCATGTGTCAGCGAGAGAGGCGGGCAGAGAGCGGCGAGGGAGCGGAGGAGAAGGTAAGTTTAATGTGGAGGTGGAACGTGAATCTGGGGGCAGAGATGGAGAGGACATGAATCTGGGGGCAGAGATGGAAGGGGACATGAATCTGGGGGCAGAGATGGAGGGGACATGAATCTGGGGGCAAAGATGGAGGGACATGAATCTGGGGGCAGAGATGGAAGAGGGACATGAAACTGGGGGCAGATGAAGGGTGTATATGAAACTGGGGGAGAGATAGAGGGGGACATATAATTTACGGGTGACTGTAGGAGGATTATATTGTGTGCGGGCACACAAAAGTGGGCGGGGCTCAATTTGCCGCGGCGCGCTACGCTGTGTCACAGACGCATCGCGTCTACAAGCCAGGAGCCGGCGGCAGCAGCGAAGCGAGGAGCTGATACAGGTCAGCTCCTCGCTTCAGCCGCATGTGTCAGCGAGAGAGACACGCAGCGGCGAAGCGAGGAGCTGACCTGTGTCAGCTCCTTCCTTCAGCCGCATGTGTCAGCGAGAGAGGCGGGCAGAGAGCGGCGAGGGAGCGGAGGAGAAGGTAAGTTTAATGTGGAGGTGGAACGTGAATCTGGGGGCAGAGATGGAGAGGACATGAATCTGGGGGCAGAGATGGAAGGGGGCCTGTAGTTCGCCAACCCTCTTGGCGGAGGTTATTGCCAACAGGAAGGTCACCTTGTATGACAGGTATTTCCAATCCACTTCAGATAAGGGTTCGAAGGGAGGAGCACAGAGCCCCTGTAGAACCGCAGCTAGGTCCCAGGTAGGGACAGGAGGCTGCACCTGGGGGCGGAGTCTAGTAGCCCCTCTTAGGAATTGTTTGATCAGAGGATCTTGTGATAACCTGGTATCCAGGAGAGCAGACAGAGCTGAAACTTGGACCTTCAGGGTAGCGAGTGCTAACCCCCTTTCCAGGCCGTCTTTTAGGAACTCCAAGACTGAATCTCTGTTGCGGTCGCGCTGGTTACTTGTACACCAATTCTGGAATATCCGGGCGATCCTCTGGTAGCTCTGATTAGTTGACTCTGCTCTTGAATGTGCTAAGGTCCTTAGCATTCCCTGGGACAATCCTCTGTCTCCGCATACAGCATGGTTAACCTCCAGGCAGTGAGGTTGAACCTGTCCAGGCCCTGGCACAGCCGGTTGTTTAGAGTTACCAGGTTTTGGACTGATGGAAGCCTCCATGTAGTTCCCCCGACTCATAAGGATGAGTCTGGCCTTTTTGGTCAGAACGGCATGATCACTATTGCCGAAGTCTGGTCCTGCCTGAGTTTTGTCAATACCTTCGGAATGGGAGGAAAAACATATGCCAGTTTGAACCTCCAGGGTATTGACAGGGCATCCACTGCCAAAGGGTTGTCTTCCCAGTACAGGGAGCAAAACCTTTCTACTTTGGCGTTGTATTGGGTGGCCATCAGATCCACCTCGGGGAGACCACACATCTCGGTGAGATGGTGAAAGATGTCTTGATATAGAGACCATTCGCCTGAGGTTGTCAGGCCTGTGCTGAGTTGATCTGCCAGGATGTTTAGACAACCTCAGATGTGAACCGCCGACAACTGGGAGAGATTCTGTTCTGCCCAGGCGAAGATTAAGTTGGTGACTTGAAGGACAGAGGGGGACCTGGTACCCCCTGCTTGTTGATGTTGTGGACAGCCGTCAGGTTGTCTGTCCGTATCTTGACTGCCTTCCCCCACAGAACAGGCGCAAATGTCAGAAGTGCTCGGTGAACTGCAGTAAGCTTGCGCCAATTTGATGAGCGCGTTCTCTCCAGACGGTTCCATGTACCTTGTGCCGGGGTCTCCCCCAGATGAGCTCCCCATCCTGTAAGGGAGGCATCTGTTGTCAACAGGGTCCAGGTGAACCTAACCGAGGACTTCCCATCGCGTAGATGGGACCACCAGGCTAGTGATCGCCGGGTGCTGATGGTTAACTGGGTAGGCTTCTGTAGTCCCAAAGGACTAAAGGGAAGCGCACAGAGGCTGAATTTAGATGTGTTGTCGACCCTCCAAGGTTTCAGCCACAAGGGTCGTCTGGCTGCAGTGGAGAGCGCCATAGCTCTGGAGGCCAGCCTCGCCTGGAACTGTGTGGCCTCTTCCAGATGATCCACCAAGAGATTAACATCCTTCATTGCCGTCAGGAGATCATCCTGGTCCACTCCTGAGTCAATATCCCTAGTGAGGGATGCCAGCTCTGACTGGAGGCCTGAGAATACCTCGCTGGCAGCGATGGCAACGGAGGCCTGAGCAGAGGAGGTCGAGTATACTAGCCTCAAGAAACCTTCCACGCAATGGTCCATAGGGTCCCATAGGCCTGATCCGTCTTCCGCAGGAAGCACTGTACTCCGGGACAGCTTCGCCACGGCGATATCAACTTTAGGAAGCGGACCCCAGGCCCCCTGCTGGAATTCTGTGACAGGGAAAAGAGTCCTGAACCGTCTAGACGGTACAAATGCTCGCTTAGGCCATCTCCACTCCCCTTCCATGGTACGGACTAGTTCCGAATTCGCCCTGAAGGTCTTAGACCTGTGGCTGGGCCCCTCGTCACTCTCACGGTCCCTAGGCCTAATGGTTTTAAATAGCCTGGGCATTTTTTCCAGCGGAAAAATCTCCTTCTCCACATCCTTGGAGGACTCCACCTACCTGATGTGTAACTTTTCCAGGGGCGGAAGAGAGGGCTCAGACGAATCCAAACGGGGCCTTTTTGTCAGGTGCGAGACGGTGTCCTCCAACCTCTTCATGGAGTGAGAAACAAAGTCCATTACCCAGGAGACCACCTCCCGAATAGGGGTAGCCTCAGAGGGGGGGTCTCTGCATCCCTGGCAGAACCTATAGTCACAACCATCAGGCAGTGGAATTCTGCACTTGGTGCAGGCCAGGTGTTTCCTCTTCGAGGCAGTCTTCCTCCTGGGAGGAAGGGCTGAGGAGGATGACGAAGACATTCTAAGGAGAAAAGAGAAGTCACAGAATAAGTCTCCTTAGTCAGCAGGTGTACCACCCCTTTCCCTCCCCCTCCAACCAGACCTAACCACCAAAATTAAATCTTTTCCAATACGATCAGCAAGATCAATCCACAGCACTCTGAGACAGGAGCTCTGAGTTGATGTGCTTGTAACCGGAGCGACAAGCAAGGACTAGGTGGTGGAGGGGAGGTATATATAGGTCCCTTCAGGAAGGGGAGGAGGCGGAGCTAGGAAGCCTCGCCCCCTCCCCCAAACCAAGCATCCACAGGATGCAAGGGGACCCCCCCCCAGGGGGGGCAAGGAAGGACTGCATGCTGCTTGATAGGTCGCAGGGATGAAAAAAATACAATAATAACACAGCCGCGGCCTCACAGCTCTAATGTGCATGCGCGGCAGAGCCAGAAGCGACGCCTAGCTGGGGGACCCAGGGTTCCCTTCGGCGGTTGGAACTAAAAGGTCCCCCTCCCCCCCCCCCCCCCCCGCAGACGCGTGCGCTCACTAACCCAACAGATAGAACGCGCCGGAGGACGGGGAGCCAGCCACCGAGAGGATCAGCGCACCAAACCACACAAAAATAAAAAGGTAAGAAACACAGGGGGGAGAGGAGGACCCCTAAAGGAGGCCGGAACACCTCTCCCCCCACCACCTGTCCTGTCCCACAGGACATAAAAAAACACAAGGGGGAGTAGGTCTTCTGGCCTCTTATAGGGGTCAAAGCTGTTAGGTAATTCCATATCCTAACAGCTCATAGCGGCAGGAATACCCCAGTTGTGCTGCTGTTGGGCGTAGGGAGAAAAGAAAGGTTCCAAACAAACAAAGATCTGCCATAGCACTATCCCAACCCAGGCCAAACCCACTCCATCCATGGAAGAGGAAACAAGAGCGGAGTACCTCAGTGTCAGCAATCATGCAGTATATAAACACAAAGAGGCCACAGTTCCATCCAACAAGTCTCCCTCTCAAGATGCAAAGGCACCCAGAGCCGAGTGCTTCAAGGGGGCAGAGTACTGAGTAATAGGAGAGTCACACCATGCTCCCCAAACCTTGGTGAATTTCTGGGCAGCCCCTACCTTTGTATATAATCTGGTTGAATGGGAGAATCGAGTTGACCAATTTCCGCCATTGAGATTCTGACGGAGATCGTGGGGGCCATCCACCGCAGGACAATGGCCTTTCTGTCGTAGAATAGACACTCCCGAAGAAAAATCCGGGGCCCCGAGGAAAGCCAAGGTCTGATAAAACGAAGCTGACCGGCTAAATAGTAGAGGAATAGGTCGGGAAGGGGACAATCTCAATTTGGGTCTGGAATGGCCCCACACAAAGGAAGTCAGCAGAGAGTCCAGCTGTTTAAAGAAGCGGAGAGGCACGGGCACAGCTGGGTTGCTCAATACATATAAACATTTGGGCAAAACAATCATCTTAATCAAGTTAATTTGACCCGCTACAGACAGGGGCAGTGCAGCCCAAGTATGGAACTTAGCTCTAAAATGCGAAATAAGTGGGAAAACATTCAGATCCAGGAATTGCTTATGGTCACTAGAGAGTACTATGCCAAGGTATTTTCAGGAAGACACTCCTTCCCCCACCGCCACTGAGGCACGACCAATATGCATATAAGAAGATTTGGCCCAATTAGTTTGTAAACCTGAGTAGTTGCCAAATTCATCTATTAGCGCCATGGCGCGGGGCAGTAACACAGAAGGATTAGTCAGGAAAAGGAGGAGGTCATCGGCAAAAAGCGTGACTCTCTCCTCTCGGGGGCCAATGAGTATTCCCCGGTAAATAGGGTCCCGTCTAAGGAGAATGGCCAAGGGCTCTACAGCTAAAGCAAACAGCAGCGGTGAAAGTGGACAGCCCTGCCACATGCCTCTACCTAATGAGAAGTATGGAGAAAGTGAACCATTGATAGATAGCGTTGCCCTAGGGGAATGATATAAAAGGGACACCCAAGTAGTGAAGCCATCACCAAACCCATATCTACGCAAGGATTGCAAAAGAAAAGGCCATTCGACCGAGTCAAAGGCCTTGGTTGCATCCATGGAAGCTATCGCCCAATCCTCAGAGGAGACCAATCCAATCTGGGTCACCACCTGGATGCGTCGGAGATTGTCAGACGTAGATTTACCTGGCATAAAACCTGCTTGTTCCGGATGGACTAAATCTAGGACAACCGAGTTAAGTCAGTTAGCCAATATTTTGGCCAGTAATTTGTAATCAACATTCAACAAACTTATGGGTCTGTATAAACCACAATCCAGCGGGTCCTTATCTGGCTTAAGTAGCAATATAATGGTAGCATCATAGAAGGATGCCGGGAGACCACGGTCCTCAAAAGCGGACTTGTAACACTCCAGCAGCACAGAGAGAAGTACATCTTTATACTGGGCGTACACCTCCAGGGGAATGCCATCCAGGCCCGGAGATTTCCCCGTTGCCATACCTGACAGCGCCTCCGTCAACTCCTCCAAAGTAAAGGGGGAGTCCAAGAAAGCACGCAGCTCGGCAGACAAGGTGGGAAAGGGGATGGAATCAAGATAAGTAGTCATCTCCTGATCACTAACCCGGAGTTTGGAGCAATACAGCTCGCTATAGTACTGGTGGAATCTATCACGGATGTCCCGGCTATTAGATACGGTGTCACCTGTGGCCGAGCGCACACGAAGAATGGCATGGGAGGCCGTATTTTGATGCACCAGATGGGCCAACAAACTGCTCGATTGCCCAGTTCATAAAATCTCTGCTTATTAAAAAACGAGCTTTTTCATGTAGTGCATCCGGAAGGTTATCACGCAGCCATTTTTCAACAAAGGAACGGGGGTCAGCACCCTCAGCCTGCTCCAGGAGACCTAGGATAAAAGGTTGTTGTGGCGTAGTCTGTTCTCCAAGTCGTCCGCTCTCTGTGTCCAGAGGCTCGCCGCCCGCTCCAGCTCCTGAATTTTAGCAGGAAGGGGCTGAATTGAATCCTCAGCCCGGGAGACACAGTCTTCTACCTCGCTGACTCTGCCCCGCAAAGTTTGAAAGTCTTGGCAAAGAAGACCAAGGTCGATTTTAACTTCCTCAATTTTGCCAGTCAGGGAGGAAGTGCCGGCCTGAATCGCTTCCAATAGTTGAGCAGTCACTTGCGCCAGGGTAGGTTCGGTGTTCGCCATGGAAGGGCCAGGTGGAGAGGCAGCAGGTGAGGCAGGGGCCGGGGAAGTGACGGACCTGGCAAACCCCCGTAGGCGTGCTCAAACCTGTTTTTAATGCTGTACCACCCCAAAGCTAAGTGGTATACACAGCAATTCAGTCAGTCCATGTATGCTCAAACCAGTTTTTAATGCTGTACCCCCCAAAGCTAAGTGGGATACACAGCAATTCAGTCAGTGCATGTATGCTCAAACCAGTTTTTAATGCTGTACCCCCCAAAGCTAAGTGGGATACACAGCAATTCAGTCAGTCCTTGTATGCTCAAACCAGTTTTTAATGCTGTACCCCCCAAAGCTAAGTGGGATACACAGCCATTCAGTCAGTCCATATATTCAAAATCCAGCTTTCTAATGCTGTACCCCCAAAGCAAAGTGGGATACACAGCAATTCAGTCAGTGCATGTATGCTCAAACCAGTTTTTAATGCTGTACCCCCCAAAGCTAAGTGGGATACACAGCAATTCAGTCAGTCCTTGTATGCTCAAACCAGTTTTAATGCTGTACCCCCCAAAGCTAAGTGGGATACACAGCCATTCAGTCAGTCCATATATTCAAAATCCAGCTTTCTAATGATGTACCCCCAAAGCAAAGTGGGATACACAGCAATTCAATCAGTCCATGTATGCTCAAACCTGTTTTTAATGCTGTATCCCCCAAAGCTAAGTGGGATACACAGCCATTCAGTCAGTCCATGTATGCTCAAACCAGTTTTTAATGTTGTACCCCCAATGCTAAGTGGGATACACAGCATTTCAGTCAGTCCATGTATGCTCAAACCAGTTTTTAAAGCTGTACCCCCCAAAGCTAAGTGGGATACACAGCCATTCAGTCAGTCCATATACGCAAAATCCAGCTTTCTAATGCTGTACCCCCCAAAGCTAAGTGGGATACACAACAATTCAGTCAGGGTATATAAGAGCAATCCAATTTTTAAGGGTCTACCCCCCAAAAGTTAAGTGTGATACACAGCAATTCAGACAGACTATATAAGGTCAATCCAATTTTTAAGGGTCTACCCCCAAAAGCTAAGTGTGATACACAGCAATTCAGACAGGCTATATAAGGTCAATCCAATTTTTAAGGGTCTACCCCCAAAAGCGAAGTGTGATACACAGAAATTCAGTCACGTTATATAAATTCAATCCAGTTTTTAATGCTGTACCCCCCAAAAGCTAAGTGGGATACACAGCATTTCAGTCAGGCTATATAAGCTCAATCCAACTTTTCTTCAATCCAGTATTGTTTGCTCTCCATGATGTGAACTATGCCTTTGTCTCTTGAAACGCAACCCAACATGAAGTCAGCCATGTGTGCCAGTGTGTTACTTGGCATGACTCCACTGTCTCCAACTGTAAGGGTCACTCTCCATTTCCTCCATTTTCCATTCCCCTTCACACCATCCTTGCTGAAGCAATGGGATGCACTGAACTTCACCCTCAAGCCTCATGTGGGATAGTGACATGAAATGCCACTTCATCCCCCCGTCTTCCTCTGCCAGCCAATGATGCAAAGATGACAGGAGTGTGCTCTGAATGTTTTCAGCCTAGCAGAGGCTACTTTTCACTTACGAAAATGGCCGCACTTTCACCAGTATATCAGGCACAATGGTGTAGGTTTCAAAGAACCTTTGCACCAAGTTGAAAACGTGGGCCATGTGTGGACCTTGTTTGAGTCTGGCAAGCTCCAGATCTGATACCAGGTTCCGAGCATTATCACATACGCCTGGGCCCAGGTGCTTTGGGGAAAACCACATTGCCGTCACATTGAGGATGGCATCCCTAACCTCGGGGGAACTGTTTTTTCTGTCGGCCAAGCTGATGAGCTTCAGTATGACCTGCTGACGTCTCCACACCCCAGTGCTGAAGCACTTACAGATCGCAGGTGTGGTCGAGGTTGCAGTGCAGGAGTAGCCTTTCAGAGAGGGCCATCCAGAGATGGATGTGGAGGTGTCCAGTGAAAGAGGCAATGTCGGCAACGCCAGGCGACGATTGTCCCAGGGCTTGCATTCCAAATGACAGTGCAAGAGGTGATAAGGTTGCTCTTTTCAGAGCCCCTACTCAGTTTAGACTTGCAAAGTGTGCAAACCGCACTAAATTTGTCACGTAACTGACATGTAAATGATGGGTCTATCCATTGGCTTTTCACTTTGATGAAAGTCAGCCACTCAGCACTGTCAGCTGACAACCGGCTGCGCTTATCTGTGATGATGCCACCAGCTGCGCTGAAGACCCTTTCCGATAGCACACTGGCGGCAAGGAAGGAAAGGACCTCCAATGCGTACAGCGCAAGTTCTATCCACAAATCCAACTTGGAGAACCAATAAGTGTAGGGCACAGAGGGATCGGAGAGGACAGGGCTGTGGTCGACAAGGTACTCCTGCAACATGCGCCTTTACTTGTCCCTCCTGGTGACACTAGGCCCCTCAGTGGTGGTAGTTTGGCCAGGGGGTGCCATTAACTTGTCCCAGACCTTGGAGAGTGTGCCCCTGGTGGGTGTGGACCAGATGGCAGTTGTTAGCCTGTTGGAGGAATAAGTCTGCCAACATGGGCGAGTTTTGCGTGAGTGGCTAGTACACGGAAAATCTTTGGCCTTGCTGCCTCTTGACATGCCTCTGCCTCTAGCCAACTTTTTCTAAGCTTTTTTTTTTTTTTTTTTTACTTTTGGTAGAGTTGGAAGGGACCTCAAGGGCCATCGGGTCCAACCCCCTGCAAGTGCAGGTTTTCCTAAATCATCCCAGCTATATGTTTATCCAGATTCCGCTTGAAGATTTCCATTGATGGAGCGCCCACCACCTCCCGTGGCAGCCTATTCCACTCTCTCACTACCCTCACTGTCAGAAAGTTTTTCCTAATGTCTAATCTGTATCTCTTTCCCTTTAGTTTCATCCCATTGCTTCTTGTACTTCCTTGTGCTAATGAGAATAGGGTAGATCCCTCTGCACTGTGACTACCTTTCAGATATTTGTAGACTGCTATTAAATCTCCCCTCAGCCTTCTCTTCTGCAAACTAAACAATCCCAGTTCTTTTAGCCGCTCCTCATAGCACATGGTTTGCAGACCTTCCACCATTTTGGTTGCTCTTCTCTGGACTTGCTCCAATATATCGATGTCTTTCTTGAATTGAGGCGCCCAGAACTGTACACAGTATTCCAGGTGTGGTCTGACCAGGGAAGAGTACAGCGGAATAATGACCTCTCTTGATCTAGATTCAATGCTTGTCTTAATACATCCCAGAATTTTATTAGCCTTTTTTGCAGCAGCACCGCACTGTTGGTTCATATTGAATTTGTGATCTACTATTATGCCCAAGTCCTTTTCCCTTATGCTATCACTTAGTTCTATTCCTCCCATACTATATATGTTTTTTACATTTCTGTTACCCAGATGTAGAACTTTGCATTTGTCCCTGTTAAATACCATTTTGTTCGCCTCAGCCCATTGTTCCAGTGTGTCTAAGTCCTTTTGAATACACTCTCTCTCCTCTCTAGTGTAGGCTATTCCTCCTATCTTCGTATCATCTGCAAATTTTATGAGTTCCCCAATAATTCCATTGTCCAGATCATTTATAAAGATATTAAAAAGTACTGGGCCCAGAACAGAGCCCTGCGGCACCCCGCTTTTGAATTTCTTCCAGTTCGATGTGTAGCCATTTAGTATTACTCGTTGTGCCCGATCATTAAGCCAGTTGTGAATCCACCTAACTGATTTTTTGTCAAAGCCATACTTAATCATTTTTTCAATAAGAAGGTTATGTGATACTTTATCAAATGCCTTACTGAAGTCAAGATATACTATGTCCACGGCATTCCCTTGGTCCAACCATTCAGTGATTTTGTTGTAGAAGGAAATCAGGTTAGTCTGACAAGATTTATTGGTCCTAAAGCCGTGCTGGCTCTGGTTAATTAATGCCTTCCCATCCAGGTACCGAAGTAAATGTTCCTTGACAATTTGCTCAAAGATTTTTCCTGCTATCGAGGTCAGACTTACCGGCCTGTAATTTCCTGGATCGTCCCTTATCCCCTTTTTGTAGATGGGGACAACATTTGCCCTTCCAATCTAAAGGGACCACTCCTGTTTCCCATGACTTACCGAAGATTATAGCAAGGGGTTCTGTTATTTCCTCTGCTATCTCTTTCAGGACTCTAGGGTGTAAATCATCTGGTCCTGGGGACTTGGTTTCCTGTAACTTGGCTAAGTGCTCTCTTACCAGACCTTCGCTTATAGTCAGCTTGGAGTCCTCCTTCCCCTCATCTCCACCACCATTAATGTCATACCTCCCAACCGTCCCGATTTCCGCGGGACAGCCCCAATTTGGGTGACATGTCCCACGGTCCCGGTTGGAGGGAGATATGTCCCGATTTCAACTCAGATCTGCGTCCAGAGGACGCAGATCTGAGTTGAACACATATGTGGCTGAAGCAAGGAGCTGACACAGGTCAGCTCCTCGCTTCGCCGCTGCCCGCCTCTCTCCCTGACACACGCGGCTGAAGCTGCTCGCGTGCTCGCTTCGCCGCTGCGTCTCTCTCTCTCGCTGACACATGCGGCTGAAGCGAGGAGCTGACCTGTGTCAGCTCCTCGCTTAGCTGCTGCCGCCGGTTCCTGGCTTGTAGACGCGATGTACAAGCCAGGAGCCGGCAGCAGCAGCGAAGCGAGGAGCTGACACAGGTCAGCTCCTCGCTTCAGCCGCATGTGTCAGCGAGAGAGAGACGCAGCGGCGAAGCGAGCATGCGAGCCGCTTCAGCCACGTGTGTCAGGGAGAGAGGCGGGCAGAGAGCGGCGAGGGAGCGGAGGGGAAGGTAAGTTTAATGTGGAGGTGGAACGTGAATCTGGGGGCAGATGAAGGAGAGGACGGCATGACACTGGGGGCAGAGATGGAGAGGACATGAATCTGAGGGCAGAGATGGGGGACATGAATCTGGGGCAGAGATGGAGGGATAGGAATCTGGGGGCAGAGATGTGGGACATGAATCTGGGGGCAGAGATGTGGGACATGAATCTTGGGGCAGAGATGGAGGAGACATGAATCTGGGGGCAGATATGGAGGGACATGAATCTGGGGGCAGAGATGGAGTGGACATGAAACTGGAGGCAGAGATGGAGGGGACATGAATCTGGGGGCAGAGATGGGGGGACATGAATCTGGGGGCAGAGATGGAGAGGACATGAATCTGGGGGCAGAGATGGAGGGGACATGAATCTGGGGGCAGAGATGTGGGGACATGAAACTGGGGGCAGAGATGGGGGACATGAATCTGGGGGCAGAGATGGAGGGGGCATGAATCTGGGGGCAGAGATGGAGGGGACATGAAACTGGGGGCAGAGATGGGGGACATGAATCTGGGGGCAGAGATGGAGAGGACATGAATCTGAGGGCAGAGATGGGGGACATGAATCTGGGGGCAGAGATGGGAGACATGAATCTGGGGGCAGAGATGGAGAGGACATGAATCTGGGGGCAGAGATGGAGGGACACGAATCTGGGGGCAGAGATGGAGGGACATGAATCTGGGGGCAGAGATGGAGAGGACATGAATCTGGGGGCAGAGATGGAGAGGACATGAATCTGGGGGCAGAGATGGAGGGACATGAATCTGGGGGCAGAGATGGAGGGGACATGAATCTGAGGGCAGAGATGGAGGGGACATGAATCTGGGGGCAGAGATGTGGGACATGAATCTGGGGGCAGAGATGGAGAGGACATGAATCTGGGGGCAGAGATGGAGGGACATGAATCTGGGGGCAGAGATGGAGGGACATGAATCTGGGGGCAGAGATGTGGGACATGAATCTGGGGGCAGAGATGGAGAGGACATGAATCTGGGGGCAGAGATGGAGGGACATGAATCTGGGGGCAGAGCTGGAAGAGGGACATGAAACTGGGGGCAGATGAAGGGTGTATATGAAACTGGGGGAGAGATAGAGGGGGACATATAATTTACGGGTGACTGTAGGAGGATTATATGTGCGGGCACATGAAAAATTAACGAGTGGGCGGGGTCAACACAAAAGTGGGCGGGGCTAAATTTGCCGTGGCGCGCTATGCGCGCCGCACATTTTGTCCCTCTTTCGGTTCTTCAAAAGTTGGGAGGTATGATTAATGTCGATATTTCCATTAGTTTCTTGGGAGAAGACGGATACAAAATATGAATTTAGTAGCTCCACCTGCTGTTCCACCATGTTAACTGTTTCTCCTTTGTCATTCTTCAGGACTCCAATGGTCTCCTTCACTTTTCTTTTGCTTTTAACATATCCCCAAAATCCTTTTACCTTACTCTTTGCCTCTTTTGCAAGCTTCAATTCGTGTTCAGCCTTAGCTCCTTTGATGCTTGTCTTGCAGAGTCTGCAGACTGCTGTGTACTCTTCCTTAGGTATAGTTCCCATCTTCCACTTTTTGTATGTTTCCTTTTTCCTTTTTAGCAGGTTATGTAACTTTTTTGGTCATCCATCCTGATATTTTTAGGTGCTTCCCATTTTTCTTCCTTCTAGGTATTGTTAGTTCCTGTGCTTTAATGATTTCCCTACGGAAGATTTCCCACCCTTCATGTGCATTTTTGTGCTTAAGAATTTTGCACCCTTGAATTCTGCTAACCCTTGCCTTCAGGCTCTTGATGCGCTTGCATCCACATCTACACTGCTTTCCCCACTATACATCACCTCTGTCCATGCCTTGCCTCTAGCCATCTTTTTTCCTGCTTAGCTTGCCTCCACATCTACACTGCTTTCCCCGCTGTACATCACCCTTGTCCATGTCGGGTCGGTGGCCTTGTCGTCCACCAACTCCTCTTGCAATTGCTTACTCTCCTCTTACTGCAAACCGCACATAACCACAGCTTGCCCTGATGGCAACAGTGTCTCATCACTGAGGCCGAGAAATGCCGGTTGCGGGTCCACAACCACAAAATTGACAGGAAATGGCAGATGCTCAAGTATTTGGGCATCAGGACACAGTCATCTGGTAGCTCCTGGGATTCGGTAAGTGGTTCAACAGATGGAGAGACAGTAAAAGGA
Source organism: Leptodactylus fuscus (assembly GCF_031893055.1). Taxonomy (NCBI): domain Eukaryota; kingdom Metazoa; phylum Chordata; class Amphibia; order Anura; family Leptodactylidae; genus Leptodactylus; species Leptodactylus fuscus. Next base: position 73,638,332 of record NC_134267.1, on the reverse strand, counting down.
CCCGAAAATAGATCCTGGGTGGCATGACTCTGCTGTTAAGATTGGGCATGTTGGGAGGAAGGAGGGGCAGTCTCTTGGGTATAAACACGACTGGAGGTAGTGGCTGACTGGCTTGTGGAAAATCAGCTTGTAGCATTATCCGCTAGCCATTGTAACACCTGTTTCTGGTGCTCAGGCCTGGTCTGCGTTGTACCCTGCACCCTGCTTAACGCAGCTGTCATATCAGGAATTGTGATGAGTGCATGATAATGTTTCTTTCGGTTTAAAGTTATTGCTCTGTCCATAATAATGTAGAGGAAAGAAGTTTTCAAATTATTTATCCACTTTCATAGAGGTTCTAGTGAGTTTGTAAAGTGTCCAGTGGAAAGGATGGGATAGGATTTCACGTAAGTCTGCCTCCCATGGGCACTCATGGTGCAGAAACTGAGGGAGCTGACTTTGATGAACCTTTGGGTTTTGGAGATGGAACTCCATCAAAGGTCTCTGCTACTCACACACCCTTCTCAACATAGGTTATATAGGGTTTCAGCATGTGGTGACCTCGAAAAAACAGCCGGTGCTTCAGGCAGATGTAGGCGTTGCAGGAGTGTATTGAGGCTAGCAGCAGCTAGTGTAGACTTGCCAAAGTGGGCGCACAAGTGCAGCGCTTTAACCAGTAGCTTGTGTAAATTGGGGTATGTTTTTAAAAACCGTTGCACCAATAAGTGGGCCAGGTATGGACCGTGTTGGAGGCTGGCAAGCTCCAGAGCCGCTACCAAGTTTCAGCCATTATTACACATGAAAAAATGCCTGGGACCAGGTGCAGCGGCGAAAACCACATTGCCATATCATCCAGGATGGCATCCCTCACCTTGGAGGCAGTGTGCTGTCTGTCCCCCAAGCTGATGAGCTTCAGCACGGCCTGCTGATGTCTCCCCATGCCAGTGTTGCAGCGTTTCCAGCTTAACGGCGGAGGAGGAGGGTGGTGTTTCAGCACTCCTGCCAGGAATATTGGGCGGGGAGACAAGGCAGGACACTACAGTTTGTGACCCGGTCCCAGCCTCAGCTACATACAGCCAGTGTGCCGTGATTGAGATGTAGCGTCCCTGGCCGCATGCATTTGTCCACGCGTCGGTGGTCAAGTGGACCTTTGTGCAAAGCGCAGAACTTAGAACCCGCCTGATGTTATGGGACACGTGCTGGTGCAAGGTGTCAACTCACCCTAAGGGCCAAAAACACTGCTGGTGAATTTTGGTCAGTTCCAAAGGACTTTGTGTTTAAAGGGGTATTCCCACCTCACATACTCATCAGTCTTTACTGCTGTAAAATCTTCTTTCTTCCTGGTTTCTTGCATCATTTGGTGGGCGGGGTTTCACATGCAACCTGCCGTTTAGCTCTGCCCCCAGATTCACGTGTAGCTCCGCCCACCCATATTGGACTATGAAGTACAGGCAGCAGCAACTCCAGAGACTGCCTGTCTCTGCCATAATGAACACAACTGAATTAGCTAGCCTGATAACTGGGAGAAGAGAAGAAATGAAAGCAGCTCCTCTCCCCTATCTGCTAACAGGAAGCTAGGTCACATGGTGTAGACACAGGAATAGCTAGAAACACAGGCTCGCTCCCTGCACTTAGCCCCTCCTCCCTCCCCCCTGAGAGCAGGCAGATACATTACTTGACTCTTGAGCAGCTAAGTCAGGGCTGTGGCCACAAAGAATTGAATAAAGTAAGATAGTGGACAAACAAAGCAGTTTTGCTGAAGCATTGTATTTAGGAAAAGTCTTACAGCCACATTAACAAGCAGTATAGATAGGATCCTTGTGATGGGACAGCCCCTTTAAGTTTGGCTCAGTCACAGCTCCAAAACATGCCTTTGAAGGCAAGGTTTCCTTTAGTAGCTCCATCTCAGCAGGATGATGGTGATGAAGCTTGGTTAAATCTGGTGTCGGAAGGGAAAGTGGTCTCTGATCTACATCTAAAGTACTGGAGCATGTTGTTTAGACTATTAACACCCGATCAGAACCCCGTAGAGGCAATGTAGAGTCCGATATTACAGGACTATTACCGGTAGTAGTGCTTGCAGCCAATTTTCCACCTTTGTGGTCCTCTATTTGATTTCCCAATCAAAATCAAGGTCAATGTCTGGGTCCTCACTCCAATCCACTACATCAATCCCGCACAATGAGAGTGATGGTTCTGGAACCACCGTTTTAGGGGCTAACAATTTTAAAGGGGCTAACACTCTGCTGGTGCAAGGCTCAACTCACCCAAAGGGAAAAAACTCTGCTGATGCAAGGCTGAACTACGTGAAAGGGCCTAAAACTCTGCTGGTAAGAGGCTGAAGTCACCTAAAGGGCCTCAGTGTCTGCTGGTAGCTCAGCTTAAGGGCCTCTAACTTAATTTGGAAGGGCTCACGTTAAGGGCCAGAAAAGTGAATTTTGGAAGGTCTTATCACATCACACATACACATCCACAATGACAGTTCAGGGTGGGTACTGTTGGATTTCCCATTGCCTATTTCATCTGGGGTTGTCATGGGCAATGTGATTTAAAGGGGTGCTTGGTAATATTTCTTTAGCTTAGAATTTGGGTTTCTGTCCATCCAATTGGGGAAGAAAGAAGGTTTCCAGGTATTTTCCCACTTTCATAGTGTTTTTTTTGAGTGTGGAAAGTGTGTAGTTGACAGGCTCTGATGGTGGGGTAAAACTGTGACTTGGGCTTTTTAGATGCCCCCAGGCATGCTTCCCCTGCTGTCCCAGTTGCATTCCAGAGGTGTTGGCATCATTTCCTGAGGTGTCATAGTGGACTTGGTGACCCTCCTGAGTCGAATTGTGGGTTCCCCTGAAACAAAGCATTTTTCCCCCATAGACTATAATGGGGTTCAATATTCTGTCGAATATTGAGCGGCTATTTGAAATGAATATCGAATATTTCACTGTTAGATCATCTCCAGTCCTCTTTAAGACTAGGAGACCACTGCTCCATCACTGCCTCCTCCTCCCTTGTGGAGGACTGCCTCACAAAAGAAACGTCAGCTCCCATCCACTGATTTCACACCTCCTCTTAGATCTTTTATTTACATTTTAACCCCTTATCAAAAATCTAAAAAAAAAATTTCTAAAAATCACCATATTCTGACAACTATAACTTTTTTTTATATTTCCGTGCTTTGATCACTTTTTTTTTTATGTAGATTGTACACACAATGTACATTTTTCGCTATCAGTATGTCTTTGGAGTATAGGAGGAAATCCACGCAAACACGGGGAGAACATACAAACTCCTTGCAAATGTTGTTCCTAGCAGGATTTAAACCCAGGACTCCAGCGCTGTAAGGCTGCAGTTCTAAACACTGAGCTACCGTGTTGCGATGATGTAAGTCATCAGTGCCTGTAGTAAGAAGGAGGACGACTGTGTGTGTATGGGCTACTGTGGAGCATATAATACTGTGTGGGTGGGGACCCTCTGTGGCATATATAATACTGTGTGTGGGGTGTACTGTGGAGCATATAATACTGTGGGGGGTTACTGTGGAGAATATAATACAGTAGGGGCTACTCTGGAGCATATAATACTGTGCAGGGGGGCTATTGTGCAGCATATAATATGTATATATGGGAGCCTAGTGTGGAGCATATAATACTGTGGGGGGCCTACTTTGGAGCATATAATACTGTGTGGGGGCCACTGTGAAGTATATCATACTATGTGGGGGCCACTGTGGGTTAGACTGCACTGTGTGGAGTCCCTTCGCTATTTATATCACACAGTATCTGTTTTATAGAAGACATGACATTAGTACAGGCTGTAATAATATTGCACGGTCACTATAAAACAGATACTGTGTGATGTAAATAGTGAACATTGATTGTTCAAAAGTACCGAATGCAGAGACCTTTACCTTTCAGTACAGGGTTGTTTGTATTATTGAAAGCTCAGTAAATCCCCATTCACCCAACTGTAAATTGTGGGTATGTAACTATCCGCAATTGTGGATCTAAAGTTTTAAGGTTAAATTGCTGTGTTGACACTTTGCGATAATTTAGTGGGTTTTGGGTTGCAGTTTGGGCATTCAGTCTCTAAAAGGTTCGCCATCGGCCACAATTAAGCTTCCCCATGCCTCCTCCCCCTTCTTTCTCATTCATAATGGTATGCACCAGAGTTGTGCGCTCTCTCCCATACTCTTTGTTCTTTGCATAGAACCTCTAGTCACCGCTATTTGTTTGTACTCTGATATTAGAGGGGTCAAGGTTAGGGACAGAGTTTAATCTCTCACTTTAGCAGACAACATAATCTTGATTTACTAATCTCCATGCTCTTTTGAAACAATTTGTCCATCTTTCAGCTTACAAAATTAATACCTCATAAACTGAAGCCCTCATAATTCAAATCTCCCTGCTCTGTTTTGAACAACTCCATTCCTCGTTCCTATATAATTGTCAGAAGACCACTCGGAAATACAGGTATCACTCTCCCTCACTGGAAGAACTGCATGCCAGAATTTGTGAAGGTCCCTTGAATATATTTCTGTTAATTTAACTATTACGTACATTTTTCTTATGCCAACTTCTTTTGGTTCACATGTTGTGGGCCCATATATTCTGTACATTTTTTCTTATAGAACTTAATAAAAATTACAATTAAAAAAAGGAAGTTTGATAGTTTAGTAAAGCACATTACAAAAATATTCACTACCATTAAAGGGGATGTCTGGGATAAAAATAAATTTTTACCTTAAACTAAACACCCTCCCCCTATCTACTTTGTAATTCACTTTTATTAACAAAAGTGAATATGATCGCTGGGGCGGTCACTTGACCACCCCAGGCAAATCTTTATAGTGTCCTGTGACTCTCTGTCTTGCTGCTTCCAGAGACGGGGGTCACATATTAAATCCCCTCTCTCCAGCCTTCCCCTCCCCTCAGTACACTCCTCCCATCTCCAGCCCTCCCAATTCCTGTTCCTTCCCCTCAATACACTGCTCCTGTCTCCAGCCCTCCTCTCACTACACCAGACCCAACATACTTACCTTTCCTTCCTACCATCTCCTCTCTGGTTGTGTCCTCAGCGCCACGCGCACAGAGAGCTATTGCGCATGCGTGAATCGGCTAGATAGGAAAAAAGGGAGGGGGACTGTGACAGGGAGGTGTGGTTATGGATAGCTAGTATTGTAATGATGACTGCTGAGGGTGTAGTGGGTGGGCTAGCTAAGGAAACAGGGAGGGGGTCAGTCAGTGAGAGAGTGAGGAGAAGTGAGGCATCCTGGAACTTATAGGAAACACAGAAGAGGAAGTTAGGGACGTAAACAAATGCAAAGGAGGCAATACGCTCACTTAGAACCTCAGAAGTCACTCAAAACACTGTTAAAGGCATTTGGTAGCATTTATTAATTCATTAATAGCACTAAGGGTGCATTCACACTGAGTTTTGTGGCGCTGTTTTTGCCACAATAACTTGAGTAAAGAATCGGCAATGAGAAACAGAGTCCCATTGACTCTGAAAATCTGTATTTGGACAGCTTTAGAAAACTGCATGACAAACTGCCCACAACCACCAGGTTTTATATATATATATATATATATATATATATATATATATATATATACTGTATATGTTAGAGGGAGGACCCGGCTTCGCACGGGTATATTACATTTTATGTTTGTGTAGTGGCCCCATAAGAATTGTCCAATTTTGCACTGGTGTATTTTGTATGTTGTTTGTGTGTATGTCCATAAGCGTCATGTGATTATGTATATCTCATTTTGGATGTAAGTGTAAACCCTATGATCAGTTGTTATGGATACCTGGAGTAAAGCTGTATCTAATCCTTCCCCGTGTAGTACTGTGTTTAGATGCAAGTATGTAATCCTTGTTGGTGGGGTACTGTGTGCAGATGCACATATCTAATCCTCCGGCTTGTGGTACTTTGCGCAGATGCGTGTATCTAATCCTCCTCCGTGTGGTATTATGTGAAGAGGCGCGTATCTAATCCTCCGGTAAGTGAAACTGTGTGCAGACATGCATATCTAATCTTACGGCATGTGGTACTGTGTGCAGACGTGCGTATCTAATACTCTGGCGTGTGGTACTGTGTGCAGACGCGTGTATCTAATTCTCTGGCGTGTGGTACTGTGTGCAGATGCGCGTATCTAATCCTCCCCCATGTGGTTCTGTGTGTTGAGACGCATATCTAATTATCTGGCATGTGGTACAGTGTGCAGAGGCATACATCTAATCCTCCAAAGTGTGGTACTGTGTTCAGACGCACGTATCTAATCCTCCCCTGTGTGGTATTGTGTGAAGAGGCGCCTATCTAATCCTACGGCAAGTGGAACTGTGTGTAGACACGAGTATCTAATCCTACAGCATGTGGTACTGTATGCAGACGCGTGTATCTAATCCTATGGCGTGTACAACTGTGTGAAGACTCACGTATCTAATCCTCTGGCGTGTGGAACTGTGTGCAGATGCGCATATCCAATCCTCTGGAATGTGGTATTGTGTGCAGACGCATGTATCCAATACCACGGCGTATGGTACTGTGTGCAGACTTGTGTATCTAATCCTCTGGTGTGTGGAACTCTAAGCAGACGCACTTATCTAATACTACGGCATGTGGTACTGTGTGCAGACATGCTTATCCTCTGTGGTATTGTGTGCAGACGCATGTATCCAATACCCCGGCGTATGGTACTGTGTGCAGACGTGCGTTTCTAATCCTCTGGTCGTATGGAACTGTGTGCAGATGTGCGTATCTAATCCTCCCCCGTGTGGTACTGTGTGCCATATCTAATCATATGTGCCATATCTAATCATATGTGCGCATATCTAATCCTCTGGTATTGTTTGGAATGCTGTATCTCAGCAACGGTACGTCCGAGTGAGTTGGAGTCTCGACTTAAACCTTCCCGGATACCTGAAGTATCTCTGTACCAAATTTGGTGAAGATCGGTCCAGTCGTTTGATTTGCATTAGAGAACAGACAGACAGACGGACAAGAATTCATTTTTATCTCTCTATATTATAAAAATGAATTTCTGTCTGTCTGTCTGTCCATCTGTCTGTCTGTTTGTCTGCAGACAGTAACACAATGCCCCCCCTTAGCCAATACAAACCTGCAAGTCTTTCACTCATATTCCAACTGCAATACACACGGTCACTCCACATACACAAGCCAACACTGATATCAAAACTGAGATACACGCATCAGAGGATTAGATACACAGATCTGCACACAGTATCACACGCCAGAGGATTAGATACACGCGTCTGCACACAGTCCCACACACCAGAGGATTAAATATGCGCTTCTGCACACAGTTCCACATGCCGAAGTATTAGATACACGCGTCTGCACAAAGTACCACACGCCGGGGGATTGGATACATGCGTCTGCACACAGTACCACATGCCAAAGGATTGGATACACGCATCTGCACACAGTTCCACACACCAGAGCACAAGATATACACATCTGCACACAGTACCACATGCCGTAGGATCAGATACACGAATTTTCACTCAATACCACACAGGGGAGGATTAGATACGTGTGTCTGCACACAGTACCACACTTTGGAGGATTAGATACATGCCTGTGCACACAGTACCACAAGCCAGAGAATAAGATACATGTCTCAGCACACAGTACCACACGGGGGAGGATTAGATACGCACATCTGCACACAGTACCACATGCCAGAGAATTAGATATGTGCATCTGCACACAGTATCACACAGGGGAGGATTACATACGCGCATCTGCACACAGTACCACATGCCAGAGGATTAGATACGCGCATCTTCACACAGTACCACACACCAGAGGATTAGATACGCGCGTCTGCACACAGTACCACATGCCGTAGGATTAGATACACGCGTCTACACACAGTTCCACAAGCCGTAGGATTAGATATGTGCCTCTTCACACAATACCACACAGGGGAGGATTAGATACGTGTGTCTGCATACAGTACCACACTTTGGAAGATTAGATACATGCCTCTGCACACAGTACCACAAGCCATAGAATTAGATACGCGTCTCCGCACACAGTACCACACAGGGAGGATTAGATATGCGCGTCTGCACACAGTACCACACACCAGAGGATTAGATACACGCGTCTGCACACAGTACCACATGCCGTAGGATTAGATACGCGTGTCTACACACAGTTCCACACGCCATAGGATTAGATACTCGCCTTTTCACACAATACTACACGGGAGGATTAGATACGTGTGTCTACACACAGTACCACACTTTGGAGGATTAGCTACATGCCTCTACACACAGTACCACAAGCCAGAGAATTAGATACATGTCTCAGCACACAGTACCACATGGGGAGGATTAGATACGCGCGTCTGCACACAGTACCACATGCCAAAGGATTGGATACACGCATCTGCACACAGTTGTACACGCCATAGGATTAAATACACGCGTCTGCACACAGTACCACATGCCGTAGGATTAGATATGCGTGTGTACACACAATACCATACAGGGGAGGATTAGATACGTGTGTCTGCACACAGTACCACAAGACAGAGAATTAGATACTCATCTCAGCACACAGGGGAGGATTAGATACACACCGTACCACTCGCCAGAGGATTAGATACATGCGTCTGCACACAGTACCACATGCCGTAGGATTAGATAGGCGCGTCTGCACACAGTAATACATGCCGTAGAATTAGATACACGCGTCTACACACAGTTCCACATGCCACAGAATTAGATACATGCCTCTTCGCACAATACCACACAGGGGAGGATTAGATACGTGTGTCTGCACACAGTACCACACGCCAGATGATTAGATACGCGCATCTGCACACAGTACCACATGCCACAGGATTAGATACGTGCCTCTTCACAGAATACCACACAGGGGAGGATTAGATATGTGTCTGCACACAGTACCACAATTTGGAGGATTAGATACATGCCTCTGCACATAGTACTACAAGCCAGAGAATTAGATATGCGCATCTGCACACAGTACCACATGCCATAGGATTAGATACGCGCGTCTACACACAGTTCCACACGCCGTAGGATTAGATACGTGCCTCATCACAAAATACCACACAGGGGAGGATTAGATACGCGCATCTGCACACAGTTCCACACACCAGAGGATTAGATAAGCACGTCTGCACACATTACCACATGCCGTAGGATTAGATATGCGCATCTGCTTACAGTTCCACATGGCAGACGATTAGATACGCACATCTTCACACAGTTGTACACGCCATAGGATTAGATACACGCGTCTGCATACAGTACCACATGCTGTAGGATTAGATATGCGCGTTTACACACAGTTCCACACGCCGTAGGATTAGATACGCGCCTCTTCACACAATACCACAAAAGGGAGGATTAAATACATGCGTCTGAACACAGTACCACACTTTGGAGGATTAGATACATGCCTCTGCACACAGTACCACATGCCAGATAATTAGATACACATCTCAGCACACAGCACCACACGGGGGAGGATTAGATACGCGCATCTGCACACAGTACCTCACGCCAGAGGATTAGATACACCTGTCTGCACACAGTACCACACGCCTGAGGATTAGATACGCGCATCTGCACATAGTACCACATGCCGTAAGATTAGATATGCACGTCTGCACACAGTTTCACTTACTGGAGGATTAGATACGTGCCTCTTCACACAATTCCACACGGGGGAGGATTAGATACACACATCTGCACACAGTACCACACACCAGAGGATTAGATATGTGCATCTGCACACAGTACCACACCAACAAGGATTAGATACTTGCGTCTAAACACAGTACTACACGGGGAAGGATTAGATACAGCTTTACTCCAGGTATCCATAACATCTCATCACAGGATTTTCACTGTTATCCAAAATGAGATACACATAATCACATGACGCTTATGGACATACACACAAACCACATACAAAATACACCAGTGCAAAATTGGACATTTCTTATGGGGCCACTACACAAACATAAAATGTAATATACCCGTGCGAAGCCAGGTCCTCCCTCTAACATTTTATGTTAGTGTAGTGGCCCCATAAGAATTGTCCAATTTTGCGCTGGTGTATTTTGTATGTGGTTTGTGTGTATGTCCATAAGCGTCATGTGATCATGTGTATCTCATTTTGGATATCAGTGAACAACCTGTGATCAGTTGTTATGGATACCTGGAGTAAAGCTGTATCTAATCCTTCCCCGTGTAGTACTGTGTTTAGACGTAAGTATCTAATCCTTGTTGGTGTGGTACTGTGTGCAGATGTGTGTATCTAATCCTCCCCCGTGTGGTATTGTGTGAAGAGGCGCGTATCTAATCTTACGGCATGTGGTAATGTGTGCAGATGCGCGTCTCTAATCCTCTGGCGTGTGATACTGTGTTCAGATGCGTGTATCTAATCCTCTGGCGTGTGGTTCTGTATGCAGACATGCGAATCTAATCCTCCCCCATGTGGTACTGTGTGCAGACGCAGGTATCTAATTCTCACCTATGTGGTATTGTGTGCAGTGATGCATCTAATCCTCCGGCATGTGGTATGGTGTTGAGAGGCACGTATCTAATACTCTGGCATGTGGTACTGTGTGCAGAGGCACATATCTAATCCTCTTCCGTGTGGTATTGTTTGCAGTGGCATGTATCTAATAGTCTGGTGTGTGGTATTGTGTGAAGACACGTTTCTAATCCTCTGGCGTGTAGAACTGTGTGCTGAGACGCGTATCTAATTCTCTGGCATGTGGTACTGTGTACAGAGGCATGTATCTAATCCTCCAAAGTGTGGTACTGTGTTCAGACGCACATATCTACTTCTCCCCTGTGTGGTATTGTGTGAAGAGGTGCGTATCTGTTAGGATTGGGTCCCGCAGGTTGTCATCATAGCGCACAGCGCCACCTGTGGGCCAGTCCAGGTCCAGCTTTTGGCCTACTGAGCATGCTCAGACCTATTGGAGCTGCTCAAAAAACTAAGTGCCATTTCTCCCCTACTGGGCATGAGCAGTGAGGTCATCACCACCGCCTCTACTGGGCGGGGACTTCCCTTTAAATAGTGTGAGCCGACGCCCGCCGATTGCTCACACTTTGACTAAAAACTCCAAAGTCCAGGGAGTGTGTTTGAAAGACAGTAGTGTCAGGGATAGGCTTCCAGCATTGCAGGCAGGTTTCAGACTAGGCCTCTGTGTGGGGTTCCTCTGCTTCTCCTGGGTGCTGTTAGTTAGGACGTGTAAATCCTGAACCGCTAGATCGATGCAAGGGTTGGGAGCGGTAGACGCCGTTCCAGCTTGTAGATCTACGGCAGGTATGGTCACTGAGATAGCCTATGGTACTGTCTGACTTCACGTATGGCTCCAAGCTGTGTGTGGGAGCATAAGTGTTTATGGCTCCAAGCTGTGTGCGGAGCATGTCCTAAAATTTCCGTGGTGGCCCCTAGCTGTGGCAGGGGTAAGTGTGTCTGTTTGTGTCTGCTGGCCTGGGGTGAGTGTTTAACCCTTGGCAGCCGTGTGTGTTTCACTTGTACTGGTGCACCTGGCCAGTGAGCTAACTGGCAGGTTATTTGCACCCTGTTCACATTGGGTATCACACAGTGCACACAGTTCACATTAAGTAGTTCTGCAGTGTTTGCAGTAATTCACACTGCAGTATCTTGGCAGCTGTTCACACTAGTATCGTTGCAGTAATGCACAATAAGTACTGCTGTAGTGTTCTACAGTAATGCACATTAAGTACCGTTGTAGTGTTCTACTGTAATGCACATTAAGTACCGCTGTAGTGTTCTACTGTAATGCACATTAAGTACGCTGTAGTGTTCTACTGTAATGCACATTAAGTATCGCTGTAGTGTTCTACAGTAATGCACATTAAGTACGCTGTAGTGTTCTACTGTAATGCACATTAAGTACCGCTGTAGTGTTCTACAGTTATGCACATTAAGTTTCATGCTGCAGTTCTTGGCAGCAGTTCACATTGAGTTTCCTTTCGAGTTCAAACATATAGCCGCCCATCACTGGGCCTGTGGACCTCGTCTGCAGTGTCTTGCAGACTAGCGGATCTGTTGTTTAAAAATATATATATACACAGAACCGTAACAGTATCTAATCCTACGGCTTGTGGAATTGTGTGTAGAAGCGCGTATCTAATCCTACAGCATGTGGTACTATGCAGACGTGCTTATCTAATCCTCTGGTGTGTGGAACTGTGTGCAGATGCGCGTATACAATCCTTTGGCATGTGGTGTTGTGTGCAGACGCATGTATCCAATTCCCCGGCGTATGGTACTGTGTGCAGACCCGCGTATCTAATCCTATTGCATGTTAAACTATGTGCAGACGCACGTATCTAATACTATGGCATGTGGTACTGTGTGCAGACGTGCGTTTCTAATCCTCTGTCGTATGGAACTGTGTGCAGATGTGCATATCCAATCCTCTGGCGTGTGGTACTGTGTGCAGATGCGCGTATCTAATCCTCCCCCGTGTGGTATTGTGTGTAGATGCGTGTATCTAATCCTCTGACGGTGGTACTATGTGAAGACATGCGTATTTAATCTTCTGGCGTGTTGAACTGTGTGCAGATGTGCGTATCTAATCCACCCCTGTGTGGTATTGTGTGAAGAAGTGCATATCTAATCCTCCCCCGTGTGGTACTGTTTGCTGAGACGCGTATCTAATTCTCTGGCTTGTGGTACTGTGTGCCGATGCGCGTATCTAATCCTCTCCTGTGTGGTACTTTGTGCAGACACACGTATATAATCCTTCAGCGTGTGGTACTGCGTGCAGACGCACATATCTAATCCTCCCCTGTGTGGTATTGTGTGAAGAGGTGCGTATCTAATCCTCCCCCGTGTGGTACTTTGTGCAGACACACATATATAATCCTTCAGTGTGTGGAATTGTGTGCAGACGCGCATATCTAACCCTCGGTCGTGTGGTACTGTGTGCAGACGCACATATCTAATCCTCCCCTGTGTGATATTGTGTGAAGAGATGAGTATCTAATTGTCTGTCTTGTGGTACTGTGTGCAGACGCGTGTATTTAATCCTATGGCGTGTACAAGTGTGTGCAGATGCGTGTATCCAATCCTTTGGCATGTGGTACTGTGTGCAGACGCGCGTATCTAATCCTCCCCGTGTGGTACTGTGTGCTGAGACGTGTATCTAATTCTCTGGCTTGTGGTACTGTGTAGAGGCATGTGCCTAATCCTCCGAAGTGTGGTACTGTGTGCAGACACGCGTATCTAATCCTCCCCTGTGTGGTATTGTGTGAAGAGGCGCGTATCTAATCCTATGGCATGTGGAACTGTGTGTAGACGCACGTATCTAATCCTACGGCATGTGGTACTGTGTGCAGATGCACGTATCTAATCCTACGGCATGTGGTACTGTGTGCAGAGGTGCATATCTTATGCTCTGGTGTGTGGAACTGTGTGCAGATGCGTGTATCCAATCCTTTGGCATGTGGTACTGTGTTCAGACGCATATATCCAATCCCCTGGAGTGTGGTACTGTGTGCAGACTCGTATATCTAATCCTTCGGCACGTGGAACCGTGTGCAGACGCAAGTATCTAATCCTTCAGTGTGTGGAACTGTGTGCAGAAGCGTGTATTTAAATCTCTGGTGTGTGGGACTGTGTGCAGACGCGTGTATCTAATCCTATGGCGTGTGATACTGTGTGCTGATTTGTGTATATAATCCTCTGATGATGATATCTCAGTTTGGACATCAGTGTTGTATTGTGCACGTGGTGTGACCATGTGTATTGCAGTTGGAATATGAGTGGAAGACCTGCAGGTTTGTAAGGGCTAAGGGGCGGTGGGGGGGGGGGCATTGTGTTTGGTATGCTGTATCTCAGCAATGGTACGCCCGAGCGAGTTGGAGTCTCGTCTTAAACCTTCCGGATACCTGAGGTATCTCTGTACCAAATTTGGTGAAGATTGGTCCAGTCGTTTGGTTTGCATTAGAGAACAGGCAGACAGACAAGAATTCATTTTTATAATATAGAGAGATTTATATATCTGAGGCCTACTCAGGAGTTAATGGTCAGAGGGACTAGGATTTAGGCACAACCATTTACTAATACCTACCTCTGCTATTCACGCTCAAATAGGGAGCGGGAAAAGGGACAATAACACTATGACATTTTTTTTCCGCTATTTCACAACAATTTGAAATACCATGGTCACGTGGTAAAGAGCTCGCTCTCCAGGTCACATGATTGTGACGTTCACAAAGGTCCTACTCCTCCTGAAGAGGAAGCGACAGAAGGGCTCTCATTGCGATTTATGCTATAGTTCCTGGGGTTCTGGGCAGAGCGCCAACTTTTTGTGTATATAGCTTTGTTATACCAGTATAAGTACAGCGCTTGTCCTGCGTTTGCTCCCGGGCAAAGAAATCATTGTTAGTCCGGTAAAGGAGCAGTCGAGTGGCATGACTAGTAAGTGAAGTGTGCATGTTTGACAGGTTAACACGTGTGTCTGGCTTGGCATGCTTATGGACCCTCGGCTCTCCTGACGTATTGGCTCATAATTCTCTGGTGACGGACTGGCGTGAAACTTACAAAGTCTCAAACGCAAGCGGCAAGCCGTAGTTATGGCTGGTGGAGGTGGCCTAGGGTGCGAAGGTAGCAGCCAGCGTGAACGTGATCGCCAGTACTGTGAACTGTGCGGTAAGATGGAGGACTTGCTACGCTGTGGACGTTGTCGTAGCTCGTTTTACTGTAGTAAGGAGCATCAAAGGCAGGACTGGAAAAAACACAAACTGGTGTGTAAGGGATCAACCCCAAGCACCGAGGCAAAGGCTGCAGGAAAAAGCGCTCAGCAAACAAAGCCTACTTCACCTGAGCGAAATCATTCCAGTTCGGAATTCAGTCTGCCCAAGTTCAATAACAACAAACCATCTGTGCAGCAGACTGAAACTCTAGAAGTCCGGCCTTCTGAAAACAGCCTGCCCAGGGGGGCTAGCCCACTGTGCCTACCTTCCAAGCAGCGGGAGGTGGTTGTTGGAGGGGCCACGCTTAGAGCAATTAATGAAGAAGACTATACCCAGAAGTCTGGTGAGGCATGTGGAAATGTTGCTAACAGGCGAGCAGAAGAGGGCTTAGAAAGGCCCAATGGTCACAACAAGCCACTTTTACAGAAGCTGGCTTTGGAGTATATCATCCCATGCATGAACAAGCATGGCATTTGTGTGCTGGATGATTTCCTAGGCCAGGAGATTGGAGAGAGGATAGTTGGCGAGGTGAAAGCTTTACACAGTACAGGACGCTTTACAGATGGACAGTTAGTGAGCCAGAAGAGTGACTCTTCCAAGGATATCCGTGGGGACCAGATCACTTGGGTGGAGGGCAAGGAGGGAGCATGTAAAGCAATTGGACATCTAATGAACAGCATGGACGACCTGATACGTCATTGCGGTAGCAAGTTGGGCAACTTCAAGATAAACGGGAGAACTAAGGTGGGAGACTTCCAAGCTTCAAAGTCTACTTATTGCATCTTTTTTGAGCCACCGTTCATATTGCTTCCATTATTTATGTTTTTCATGATTAGAACAGATAACCAAAAATAATGGCACTACCTGATTTTTCACAAGACAGGTGCTCTATAAAGGTGGGGGGGGTGAGGTCCTTTCAGTTTTTGGCATTGAGTCTGTCATTGTACAAATAGCACACAATTTGTGACAGAGACTCAGATGTTGATGTTGGCCTTAAAGGGAACTTGTCAGGGCGATTTGAAACTATAAACTGCCTGCATGTTCTTACAAACTGAGGGTTTAATGTCCCAAAAAGCCCTTTTGTAAAGCTTTCAGTGGCTGCATAATCAAGCGTTTGTACTGTACCCCTTGGATATGTTAAGGCGGGGAAAGTACTTCCCTGTACATTTGCCAGACCTCTGGCACTTGCACAGTGAAGCTGAGGTATACATCCCCATCTTCACTGAACCACTGCAAATGCACCAGAGACGAGTCTGATGAGAATCAACAGACTCATCTCTAGGTAAATATAGAGGTCTGTGTGTTTTTTTTGGTTTTTTTAATATATTAATGCTGGCACGGATAGCTTTACAATAGTGTTATTTTAGGTACCTCTTCTCTGTAAAGATTTGTGGGTGGTTTAGTGTCCCAAATCACTCTGAGCTGTTCCATTTAAAGGGAGTCTGTCACCAGCGTGAAGCATATTAAACAAGCAACCTGGTTAGATGACCATTCTCCCTGAATATTCAAATGAGATCTCTAAAGAATGGCTCCGTTGCTCCAAATTGCTATGCCTCACGATGCTCCAATAGTGTGTTCTCTCATTTGTGCTGCCCAGATACTTAAATCAGAGTTGGAGGAGGATAACCCTACTTCGGAAGTTTGTTCCCTTAAAAATAGGTTCACACAAGGATCTTCCATGGATTTGGGAGGGATTCTGCCCCCGAATACATGGCAGATCCCATCCAAATCTGACTCGCTTTGTGCGCGATTCTGTGCCACATCAGATAGAACAGGTCCTATTCTGTTCAGTTTTTGTGGAACGGACTCGCTTATGGGAGTCTAAGAACCTAGGATGGCACACTGATGACACTCAGTGTCATCGGTGTGCGGTCCTTTTTTGCGGACAAGCTAGAGACATCATTATATGTCTCCTGTGGTTTTTTTTTGTGTGTTTTTTTTTGTGGATCCGCAAACTAGGTTCGCACACTGAAGAAACTGTCGTATTTCACTGATGCTGAAGACACACTGATGACACTTTGTCTGCAAAAACTGAACATTAATTACTAATTTGCTGACCGCAAAGTACACATGGTCATTTGCAATTAGCCCAAGGGGTGCATTCACACTGAGTATACACTCACTGATTCTGAACGTGTAACTCGTTCCGAATCAGCGGAGTTAAAACAGATACCATTGCTTTCTATGGGAGCCGGCGTACGTGCGCTCCCCATAGAAATTATTGGGCTGCTTTTTTCCCTATTGCTTTCAATGTGATACACGTTCAGAATCAGTGAGCGTATACTCAGTGTGAATACACGCTAAGGCTGGTTGCAGAAAACCATGCTACAACTGGTCTGCCATGAATTAAAAGCACGGGCGGCACAGGAAGACATGGAGATGCTTCTCGTGTGTAGCCCATGCACTGGCCGTGCTTCCGCGGTTCCTTTCAATAAAGGAATAGGAGACATGGAAGTACGGGCCATTCTATATTTTGCGTCCCACACACGAGATCACCAAAATCACAGTTGTGTGTATGGGCCAATTGATTGATATGAGTGGGTCAGCGTGCTATCCTTGAAATACACAGATAGCACACTTACCACTGCCTTCTGCAAGGGGCCTAAGACCTCTCCTGTAATGGTCCTGGCCTTAGGCAGTTTTGTTTAGCTAGGCTTTGAACCAGCGAACGTGATAACGATAGCGAATGTCACTGTTAAACTCTTTGTGTGTGTATAATGTATATAGCCCAGAAGTGATTATTCACCATATCACAATATAAGGATTTAAATGTGAACAAAATGCTATATGTACCCTAAAACAGGATCAATACACAGCACAGCTAGTAATACAAGAAATAAGTTGGGTCATTCCACATCAAGTGGACCAGTTTTTAAAATCGTCCCCACTCGACCTTCTCCGATTTTGCTGAAAATTTATAAGGATGTACATGTATGTTTGAAACGAGGTTCTGTAAATTTTTAGGGCCAGATATCAAATACCTGGGGCACTGTTGACCTTTCACTGGAGGTTGCAAACTTTGGCACATAGCCATTAGAGTTCTATGCTGGCTATGATGCTGAAATTTGACATACTAGCTCAACTTTTGCTGCTAAACACGATAAAATTATTACCGGCTATCACAAAACAATATATCGGCCGCAATTTTGTGTCAAAGTAGCTTGAAAATCACGCCGCATGACCTTTATGCCAAACTTTGCCCAAATATAACTCAAAACCAAAAACCAATAGTAACTGGTGCTTTGCCCTGTACACCAAACATCTACATGACTTTGCATTGCTGCAATATCATGGTCAAAGCTCTTGTATTTGTGGAGATATTCACACCCACATATGATGAAAACGTATAAAATTCAAATTTTACATATTTTTAGGTCAAATTTCTCAAAAAGGGTACCCCTAAAATCTATTGATTCTGATATCATTGGAAAGAGCACATTTTTCTCTACAAGGATCAACGTTTTTTTTTGTTTTGTTTTTTTGGAGTCTCTCAGTTTAAGAAAAGAAAAATGCCACTGAACATGTTTTTTTTTTTAATCATACGCAATGAATGGTAACTGCACTATTCAAACCCTTGCGTTGGTCCATGGTGGTTATACCACTACCAATTCCCTAAGAATTGGTATTATAATCCTATTAAGAATTGTAATAATGCTGTCTTTCGAGAATTGGCAGCCCCATCGCCAAGGAGCCATGGCCAATAGCCGTGCAAGGCCAGCCACAGGCGGTCTCTTTATCGCAGGTTCCGAAGCCTGAGGGTGGGTGTCTTTGCCTAGGATCCCAAGCCTAATATTGGGTATCTTTTGTTGGTTCCCAAGCCATAATGTTCAGTCTACGTGGTCTGGAATTGTTGCTGAATTTGCAACATAATCGGTTCAGAGAAGCTGTATTGTCGTCCTATTGCTGTTGCAGCTGGTGCTGGAAGTATTGCAATGATTGAATGCTTGGGAATCCAGCAGGTATCATTTCTCACCGGCCAGTGAAAGAAGTTAGCTGGTCCATGAGGATGCATAAAATTTATTAATGCATCATGGTCGTCAACTGAAATTTCAGAAATATCCGCCAGTTGCTATCGTAAATGCAGGCAATGTATTGCCCTGACTGGAGGTTTGCAATTGGCACAAAAGGCATTTCTGATCTGACAGATCTATCTACATGGGCTAAAAAAAAATAATATATGCAATTAAAATGTAACAATAGTCAAGTTTTCATAAATAAAAAGGTTTATAGGTTTTTGATTATAATAGACATTGCTAGCAACAATACGACTGTAATCAAATTAAGAATGTGATAATCTGAAAATCAAACACAAAATCAACGCATTACGCGCATAAATAACCCCATGTTCAGTGGCATTTTTCTTTTCTTAAACTGAGAGACTCCAAAAAAAACCCCGATGATCCTTGTAGAGAAAAATGTGCTGTTTCCATTGATATCAGAATTAATAGATTTTAGGGGTACCCTTATTGAGAAATTTGACCTAAAAATAGGTAAAATTTGAATTTTATACGTTTTTCATATGTGGGTGTGAATATCTCCACAAATACATATGCTTTGACCATGATATTGCAGCAATGCAAAGTTATGTAGATGTTTGGTGTACAGGGCAAAGCACCAGTTACTATTGGTTTTTGGTCTTGAGTTATATTTGGGATTTTCCAGCTACTTTGACACAAAATTGCGGCCGATTATATTGTTTTGTGATAGCCGGTAATAATTTTATCATGTTTAGCAGCAACAGTTGAGCTAGTATGTCAAATTTCAGTATCATAGCCAGTATAGAACTCTAATGTCTATGTGCCAAAGTTTGCAAAATCCTATTAGCTGAAGCCGCGGTCTTGGTGGAACCTCCAGTGAAAGGTCAACAGTGCCCCAGGTATTTGATATCTGGCCCTAAAAACTTACAGAACCTTGTTTCAAACATACATGTACATCCTTATAAATTTTCAGCAAAATCGGAGATGGTCGAGTGGGGAGCACTGGTCCACCTGACATGGAATGACCCAGCTTTCAGCCGGTTTTGTCATGCCTCTCAGAAGATAACAATGTAAATCCACTTTTTTCTCAAAGTGCCCAAAGTGCTAATGCTGAGCTCTGACCACTGGTGGTATTATTATTATTTATTTATATAGCACCATTAATTCCTTGGTGCTGTACATTTGAGGGTTTACATACAGCACACAAAATATACAAAACAAATATACTACTAACAGTGACTGACTGGCACAGTGAGATAGAGGGCCCTGCCCGCAAGGACTTACAATCTATGAGGGAAGAGGGAGAGAGACAGAAGGTGAGGGGAGAGGCTGTTCAGATGGTGATGTTGGTGACTGTAGCGTTATTGGAGGTTGTAGGACTTCCTGAATAGGCAAGTCTTCAGGCCTTTCTTGAAGCCTGTGATGGTGGGGTTCAGTCTTATGTGCCTTGTTAAGTAGTTTCATAGTATGAGGGATACACAGGAGAAATCTTGGAGACAGTTGTGTGAAGAACAAATAATAGCGGAGTTAGGAGGTGGGGGCCACACGGTGGCTCAGTGGCTAGCACTGCAGCCTTGCAGCGCTGGAGTCCTGGTGATCAAATCCCGCCAAGGGCAAAAAAACATCTGCAAGGAGTTTGTATGTTCTCCCTGTGTTTGCTTGGATTTCCATCCCATATTCCAAAGACCTACTGATAGGGAAAAATGTACATTGTGATCTCTATGTGGGCTCACTATCTACATTAAAAAATATAATAGCGGAGTTAGGTTATGTGTGGGCAGGTAGCAGGAGATTAGGCCAGAGATATGGAGGGGATGGGTTATGGATGGCTTTGTATGTCAGTGTTAGCAACTTGAGCTCTATTTGCTGGGCAATGGGTAATCGTTTAAGGGTATGGCAGAAGGGAGCGGCAGATGATGAACGGGGGAGAGGTATATTAAAGAGGACCTTTCATCACTTGGGGCACATACGGTTTTATATACCGGTAGAAAGCCGACAGTCCCTGAATTCACGATCTGTGCTCGAGGTGAAGAGCTATCCGTGCCGGTACCGTAGCTTTTCACTGTTAGAAGGGCATTCTTGACAGTCAGTCAGGAACGCCCTTCCTCACAGCAGCGCCTATAGCGCTGTACTGTGAGAGCGATGAGTAACGCCTCCCCCAGTACTCGTCTTTGGATGACTACTATCAGGAGGGGAAGGGGGCGGTCCTCCTCGTTCTCATAGTACAGCGCTATAGACGCTACTGTGAGGAAGGGCATTCCTGACTGACTGTCAGAAACGCCCTTCTGATGGTGAAGAGCTATGGTACGGCACCAATAGCTCTTCACCTGAATTCAGTGCACTGTCGGCTTTCTATTGGTATATAAAACCACATGTGCCCCAAGTGATGAAAGGTCCTCTTTAAACGAGTAGCACAGTTTAAGGTGGACTGGAGGGGTGGTGAGAGTATTTGCACAGAGGCCCTCTACATCATAGTAAGTAAGCTCTTGCGAGCAGGGCCCTCAGTCCCATTGTGTGAACTGACTTTCTTTGTAATGTATCTTTTTGTCTGTACTTGAACCCTACAAATTGTACAGCGCTGCCGAATATGTTGGCACTATATAAATAAAATAGTCTAAACGGGAGATTGAGGGCAGGGGCTAGCATTTTTGTATTTTCAGGGGTGAGGAAGGAGTGGATTTGATGGATGTTTTTGAGTTGGAGGTGTTGAGGGTTTGGATGTGTCATTTGAAGAATAGGTCAGAGTCCAAGGCAGCGGACCTGTGGCACTGGGGTAAGCGTAGTTCCATTAACTTTGATAGATGGGTCAGGTAGAGGGGCTGTACAAGGTGTGGTGACGGTGATGAACTCTATTTTCTCTATGTTGAGTTTGAGAAAATGAGAGGAGGCTATGGCCACTAGACACTTCTGAATTGTGGACAACAGAGAGGCAATGTTTGATCCAGAGAAATAAGTTTGAGTGTCTTCAGCATAGTAACGGTAATAAAAAAGACATTAGATTCTATGAGTTGCCCCAGGCTGCGGGTGTAGGTAGAGAATAGGAGGAGTCCTAGAATGGAGCCTTGTGGGACACCTACAGAAAGGGGACATGGCAAGAGGGAGACACTGAATGTGCAGTTGATGAGATATGAGGAGATCCAGGAAACGACCAGGTCTGTGATTCCAGGGGAAGAGAGCATTTCAAACAAGGAGTCGTCGACTGTGGCAAGGACAGAGGAGAGGTCAAGGAGGAGGACGACAAAGGAGTGACGCTTGACTTTGGCAGTTACCGGTAGGTCATTAGTGACTTTGGTTAGGGCAGTTTCTGTTGAGTGACAGGGTCTGAAGCCTGACTGAAGTCTGTCAAAAAGTAAGTTGGACAAAAGATAGGAGGATAGTTTGGAGTGTACGTGTGTTCAAGCAGTTTTGAGGTGTACGGGAGTGAGATGGGGCGATTGTTGGCTGGAGAGGAGAGGTCGAAGGACGATAGATATAGGTGTGACTGTGGCATGTTTAATGGCGGAAGGGAAGGATCCATTGGTTAGGGGTAGGTTGAAGAGATGGGTTAGGGCCAGAGTAATGACTTCAGTGAGTTTGGGGATGAGATGTGACTGGAGTGGGTCAAGTCTGCAGGAGGTAAGATGAGATATAGAGATTAGGGGGGAGCGTTTATCATCAGTGATAGTGGAGAAACAGGTTAAGTCCTTAGGTTCTGAGGTCAAACTTGTCCACAGCATCTCAGGGTTTTCCACAAGTCTCCTAAATGGGGTGGGGATGAAATGGGTTGTACACTTTAATGTTGAAGGTGGCTATAAACTATAAAGGTGGGTACAAAAAGGAAGGGCTATTTGGTGTTTGGAGCACAGATTTAGACTTAGGTTTTTGGACACCATCCACTTTTTCAGAGCCCTAGAAATGATAGTCAGCTGCAGTTCTCTGACGTGTGACCTCATCATGGAAACTATATCCCTTTAGGCATTAATCAGGTGGTTTTAACCCCCAAGTGTTACTTTAATTTTCCAGAAATTAATGCATAGATGATGGAGAAAATTGCCATTTTTTCCAGAAATGTAATTTCAGTGTGTGATATGTTGTGCATAGCTTGTGTCAGGTGAATGCTCTCTCACTTTTGAACCCTGACTACTTCCAGGCAAGAGATAAGACCTGTGTGTAGGAGGTTTCCAAAATCAAGAAACTTGGCTTAGTAACTGGAGAGCTGACCTTTCACAGTGCCAGAAAATGGACATAACATATTGGCATTTAAAAGCATATATCTGAGAACATTTAAGTGTTCATTTTACATCATCCACTGCATTTCTTCTTGGAAATCATCTATTGGGTTGCTTATTATATCCCTTTATAAATTCTTAGAGGGTTGTGGTTTCCAAAATGATGTCCCTTTTGGGGGGTTTCCATTGTACGGGTACTTAAGGGGCTCTGCAAATGCGACGTGTTACCTGAAAACTTTTTCAACAAAATCTGCCCTCCAAAAGCCAGTTAGGGTACTTGCCATTCAGAGCAGGCTATGTACTTGTACAACGTTTTATGACTACATATGGGGTATTGCCATGTTCAGGAGAAATTGTATAACGAATTGTGGTTTGTTTGTTTGTTTTTTTACCCCTTGTGAAAATGAAAAATTTGTAGATAAATTTGAGTTCTTAAGGGGATCCTATCATAGAAACCTTTTTTTTTTTTTCTAAGTAACACGTAGGAATAGCCGTAAAGAGGACCTTTCACCATATCTGGGCACAGGCAGTGTTATATACTGCCAGAAAGCTGACAGTGCGCTGAATTCAGCGTACTGTCGGCTTTCCCGATCTGTGCCCGGTGTAAAGCGCTATCGGTCCCGGTACCGTAGCGCTTTACAGTCAGAAGGGCGTTTCTGACCATTAGCCAGAGACGTCCTTCTGCCTCGCGGCGCCAATCGCGCTGTGCTGTGGAGCCGGGAGGAACGCCCCCTCCCTCTCCTGATAATGCTCGTCTACGGACAAGCTGTGTGAGCAGAGGGAGGGGGGAGTTCCTCCCCGCTCCACAGCACAGCGCGATTGGCGCCGCGAGGCAGAAGGACGTTCCTGGCTAACAGTCAGAAACGCCCTTCTGACCATAGAAGAGCTATGGTACCGGACCGTAAGCTCTTCACACCGGGCACAGATCGGGAAAGCCGACAGTGTGCCGAATTCAGCGCACTGTCAGCTTTCCGGCAGTATATAGAACTGCCTGTGCCCGGATATGGTGAAAGGTCCTCTTTAAGAAAGACTATTCTTCTCCTACCTTTAGTTGTCTTCTCCATGCCGCCGTTCCGTAGGAATCCCGGTTCTTGTTAGTATGCAAATGAGTTCCCTCGCAGCACTGGGGGCGGGCCCCAGCGCTCAATCAGCACTGGGGGCGTCCCCAGTACTGCGAGAGAACTCTCTCCAGCGCCGCCTCCATCTTCTTCAGCAGCGTCATCTTCAGCCTCTTCTTCCGACGGTGGCTTGTAACTTCTAGGCCTTGGGCAGAGCAGACTGCGCATGCCCACAGGCCACGAGAAAATGGCCGCTTACAGTACTGTGCAAGCGGCCATTTTCTCATGGCCTGTGGGCATGCGCAGTCTGCTCTGACCGAGGCCTAGAAGTTACAAGCCATCGCCGGAAGAAGAGGCTGAAGATGACGCTGCAGAAGAAGATGGAGACGGCGCTGGAGAGAGTTCTTTCACAGCATTGGGGACGCCCACAGTGCTGTCTGAGCGCCAGGGCCCGCCCACAGTGCTGCAAGAGAGATAATTCGCATACCAACAAGAAGCGGGATTGTAGGCAAACGGTGGCACAGAGAAGATGACGAAAGATAAGAGAAGAATAGCCTTTCTTCAGGCAATTCCGAAGTGGTACCTAGGAAAAAATAGTGTGTGAATGATAGGATCCCTTTAAGGCTATTCTGACATGTTACTCATAAAAAAAAAGGGTTTCCATGATAGGATCCCTTTAAAATCTGTTAATAGGTCCTATTCCACTGGTAAGAGTGGGAAATTTTTTTAGCCCCCATTATTTCCAAGCAACAGTCGCAGGCAGTTTTCATGCCATTCTATTTGAACTTCTGCCTGACACCGCCCTCCTCACAGTACAGAGTCTAAATAGCATATCAAGCACAGAAACAGTATTGATTACTCTGGAACAGTGGGGGAAGAGAAAAAAAATCAAACTGTGCCAGAATCAGTGAAGCAGCACCTATTAATTGGTGGAAAGAGCTGGACTTGTTGGAGGTGGTGGAAGGTCCTCTTTAAGACTGAGGTCCCACATTGCAGAAACACTGCCCTTTTTGTTGCAAATTTTGCTGAGGTTATTTGAACCAAAGCCAAGAATGGCTACAAAAGGAATTAAAATATCTGAATTAGTTCTACCTTCTGCTTAGTCTAGGTTTGGCAAAAAAAAAACAAAAAAAAAAAAGCAAAATCTGCAACAGAAAGAGCTGCGTTTCCTCAATGTGGGCCTTAAATCGGTGCCTTATATGGCATAAAGGCTGTGGTTTGGCTGCGATGGAAATTCCACGAAAGAAAAGCACCTATTGCAGTTTCTTCCGGGTGCCTTTACACGGAGTTACGCTCCGTGCATTTTGTAAAAATCCATGTGTAAAATGTAGTTAGCCATTGAGTTCAATGTTTTTTTGTTTTTTTTTTATAAACATGCGTCTTGTTGCGTGTGCAAAAAGACGCACGTTAAAAAAAAGCCATTGAACTCCATGGCTAACTACATTTTATACGTGTATTTTTACACGTGTAAATTGGACAAAATGTACGGAGAGTAACTGTGTGAAGGCACCCTCAAAGTCGATGGAATTCTAGTGAATCTATAATTTTTAGTTATACCATTTTAGGCATTGTCTATTGCTCTGATCACTTTTTATTAAAAAAAGCACAAAAGTGGGCTACCTAGTGTGTGTGTGTGTGTGTGTGTGTGTGTGTGTGTGTGTGTGTGTTCACAGTAATTTCTTACTATGATATGTATTCTAGAGAAAGTGTGGATGATTTGAACGATTATTTTTTTATTTATTTATTAGACTTTATTTATTAGACCCGTAGGAGTCTTGAACCCCATTGGTTCTGATCACTTATGCAATGCATTACAATGCTAATGCACTTCAACACTTCAATGTGTTGAAAAATACCTGCATTTTTATGACAGGCTGTATAAAGCAGCCTTCCTGTATAAAGCAGCCTTCCTACCTGGGTGCTTTCAATAGGATCTTGTTCCAGGTGCTACCGATCCTTGTCAAAATGGTGACGCCAGGAAAATGGTGTCTCAATGCTCATAATCAGTACAGACACTGATCAACGGCATTTAGCTCCAGTTCTCTGCTGTATACCGTATTTTTCGGACTATAAGACGCACTTTTTTTCCCAAAAAATTTTGGGGAAAAGAAGGGTGCGTCTTATAGTCTGAAGGTGGCGCCCGGCATCCGCTGTAATAGAGAGGCGGAAGCCGGCAAGTGATAGACGCCATTACAGGTGCCGGGGCCTGCGACATCGCTGCGCTCCTCTGCCCTGCATGCTTCATGCAGGGCAGAGGATCGTAGCGATGTCTCAGGCCCCGGCGTCTATCCCGTGCCGGCATCCGCCTCTCTAGTACAGCGGATGCCGGGTCAGTATCCGTGGCCTCTTCTCCCCCGGGGCCGGTCCCCACCGGCCCCGTACCTGTGACGTTACAGACCGGCTCCTGCGTGGCGATATCGCAGGAGCCGACCTGTCCGGGTGACAGCCGGGAGCCTAATGAGGCTCCCCGGCCTGTCACTGCTGTATTAGTATTGCGGCTGGTCTCTATGACCAGCCGTAATACTAATAGACAGAATGGCCCATAGACGGCAATACACTTGTATTGCCGTCTATGGGACTTGCGATCAAGTGACCGCAGGTTCAAGCCCCCGGGGGGGAATAAAATAGTAAAAAAAAAAAGTTTTAAAAATATGAAATAAATAAAAGTTCTAAATCACCTCCTGTTTTTTTTTTTTCAATACAAGGTGATCTAAGCAATAGATATCCCCCAAAATGGTATAACTAAAAAGTACAGCTGGCCCCGCAAAAAAAACGCTCTATGCATCCCCGTACAGCTGCAGGGTCACCTGTCAATGTGGCCTTGCAGCTGTTGCAAAACTACAACTCCCATATATTAAATATTTTACCAGTTTTTGCTTTAAAATTTTTTTCCCCTTATTTTCCTCCTCTAAAACCTGTACAACAGACACCCAGTGACTATTGTGGCCACTCACTGAGTGGCTGCCATTTTTAAATGTTGGGAAGGGACTAACCATAACCATTTACATAAAATTGTACATCTTTTATTGTCACATAATTAAAATTTCAGTAATTCTTTTTAATTTTACAATTAGAATTTTATAAATGTAAACAAAATGTCTAAATAAACACCCAGAATTGATACTTTTTTCCCCCTTATTTTAACTCTTTAGTTGAATTGATTGTTATATGATGTGTTATATGAAGTGTTGTACATCTACAATGTTTTTGTTAACAGGCAATGGTCGCTTGTTACCCTGGTAAAGGAACAGGCTATGTGCGACATGTGGACAACCCAAATGCAGATGGAAGATGTGTTACTTGCATATATTATTTGAATAAGAACTGGGATGCCAAGGTATTTTAACTTTTTAACTTTAATTTATGAAGAGGCTTTTTTTTAATGGTAAATTGTCATATCACAGTGAAAATGACTATTTGACTGTACAATATAGGCTATTTTATTTGTTAGAACCAATCTTTAAGGGAAATTGTCACCAGTAAGTGACTTTTTGTTTAACATAAAAATGCATTTTTTTTTGTAAGAATTGTTACTGTTTTTAATTTTCCATGTTATCTTGCAATTCCAACTGTTACTAGGCCCTTTTGACTTCCATGAGTGAGGTTTTTATAAGCATGTTCTGTGACATGCGCAGAGGTGATTTCAAAGAGGGGCTGGTGGTACGTAGGATAGATAAGCTCTGAAATAATCTTTCGTGACTAGTGGATTCTATCTCTACATATACATAATAGCGCATAAGGGGGCCACACGGTGGCTCAGTGGTTAGAACTGCAGCCTTGCAGCGCTGGGTCCTGGTATTCAAATCCCATCAAAAACCATCTGTTTGTATGTTCTCCCCGTTTTTGCATGGATTTCCATCCCATATTCCAAAAAGACATACTGATAGGAAAAAAAAATGTACATTGTGAGATCTATGAGGGGCTCACAATCTACATAAAAAAAAAAGATATACATAATAGCACACTTATCAGTACGATAGCATCTTCTGCAAAGAAGTCTCAGCACATTGTTTGGCTTGATGACCAAAAACAAAACTGCTGATTTGTAGAGTATTTATCTCTTGCCTAGTACCGTATATACTCGAGTATAAGCCGACCCCCCCTAATTTTACCACAAAAAACTCGGAAAACTTATTGACTCGAGTATAAGCCTAGGGGGGAAAGCAGCAGCTACTGGAAAATTTCAAAAATTAAAATGGCCAGAGTTTTTGGGTGCAGTAGGCGGTGGGGAAGGGGAGGGGGTGTTTTAGTTGTCTGTCTGCCCCTTCCCTGAGCTTGAGGACTTTTTTTTTTTCCCCCCCACTTGGAATTCAGCCTACAAAAGTAGAAAATTACTGCGAAACACATACACATCAGGTAACCCTGTGTCTGAAAGTGGCCAGTCTACTGAATATAGGGTATCTGCAGTGCTCCTATTAACCCCTTCCCGACAGAACAGGAGCATGGCAGATACCCTATATTCAGTAGACCGGCCACTTACACATTAGGTAACCCTGTGTCTCAATGTGTTTCGCAGTAATTTTCTACTTTTGGATGTATTCTAGGGAAAGGAGTGTTTTAGAACTTTTTTTTTTTTTTTTTTACACTATTTTATGGGAGATTCTATACATTGATATTGTGGTTGGTCATAGACCCCCCCTCCCTCCTAAAAAACATAAAAAAAAATTAAAAAAAGGTTGTTTTTTTTTGTTTGGTTCTTTTTGCTGACTCGAGTATAAGCCGAGGGAGGCTTTTTCAGCACAAACTGGGCAGAAAAATTTGTCTTGTACTCGAGTATATATGGTAGTTTTTTGTCTTTTTTTATAAATAAAGCTTTATTGAGCCTACAAAAACAAGAAGGGAAAAAAATAAAAGAACAACATATCCTGCTGCAACAGGAAATCAGAAACAATTGCTATGGTTGAGTGAACTGATGGCAATGCTATGAGCATTTACATGTTTCAAGTACTAGAATAAAAGTACCATATATACTCGAGTATAAGCTGAATTTTTCAGCCCAGTTTTTGCGCTGAAAAAGCCTCCCTCGGCTTATACTAGCGTCAGCAAAAAAAAAAAAATTTTATTTTTTTAATTTTTTTTTAGGAGGGTGAGGGGGGTCTATGACCAGCCACAATATCAATGTATAGAATCTCACATAAAATAGTGCAAAAAAAAAAAAGTTGTAAATCCCTCCATTCCCTAGAATACATATAAAAGTAGAAAATGACTGTGACACACATACACATTAAGTATCCCTGTGTCTGACAGTGCCCGGTCTACTGAATATAGGGGATCTGCAGTGCTCCTGTTCCGTTGGGAAGGGGTTAATAGGAGCACTGCAGATACCCTACATTCAGCCAGACTGAATTCCAAGTGGGGAAAAACCCCCAGTCCTCAAGCTCAGGGAAGGGGCAGACAGACAACCAAAACACCCCCTCCCCTTCCCCAGCAACTACTGCACCCAAAAACTCCACCCATTTTAATTTTTGACATTTTCCAGTAGCTGCTGCATTTTCCCCCTCGGCTTATACTCGAGTCAATAAGTTTTCCCAGTTTTTTGTTGTAAAATTGGGGGGGTCGGCTTATATTCGGGTCGGCTTATACTCGAGTATATACGGTAAGTAGGGCATATGACTTAACCCCCTTAAGGACGCAGGGTACTTTGGCTCAGACCCTGTTTTTCAAATATGACATCTTTTGCTTTATGTGAGGATAGCTTTATAATGCGTTTACCTATCCAGATGATTCCAAGATTGTTTTTTCATGACACATTGTACTTTATGTTGGTGGTAAATTTTGGTCATTATACTTTACGTTTGTTAAAAAAAGGACAATGTACTAAAAAATTTCATAAAATTAAATTAATAAAGTTTCTGTTATTCTCGTGAAAACACAGACAGTCCTATCACACAAAATTCTTCCTAATTAACATTTCCCATATGTCTACTTTATATTGGCATTGTTTCTTCAATGTCCTTTTACTTTCCTAGGAAGTTAGAAGGCTTATAACTTTAGTAGCAAATTGTCAGATTTTCAAGAAAATTTAAAGATTTTGTATTCTAGGGACCTATTTAGTTGTGAAGTGACTTTGAGGGGCCTATATAATAGAAAACACCCATAAATTACCCCATTTTTGAAACGGTAGTCTTCAAACTATTCAGAATTGTATATAGGAACTTTATTAACCCTTTAGGTGTTCCACAGGAATTAATGCAAAATGAAGGTGAAATTTCCAAATGTAACTTTTT
Organism: Leptodactylus fuscus; assembly: GCF_031893055.1. Taxonomy (NCBI): domain Eukaryota; kingdom Metazoa; phylum Chordata; class Amphibia; order Anura; family Leptodactylidae; genus Leptodactylus; species Leptodactylus fuscus. Next base: position 73,608,138 of record NC_134267.1, on the reverse strand, counting down.
TATGCACATTTTCCATCTCAAACCACATTTTTCCGTAACAAAGAAGGGGTTAACAGCAAAACATACCATAATATTTATTTCTGATTCTGCAGTTTGTAGAAATTTCCCATATGTGGCCCTTCTGTGCAACGTGACTCAATGCGTGTCCTCAGAAATCAAAGAGCACCTTTAGGGATTTCGGGCAGCAATTTCATTAGGATTAGATACCATGTTGCATTTACGGAGCCCTAGAAGTACCACAATAGTGGGAAACCTCCAAAAGTGACCCCATTTTGGAAACTGCACCCCTCAAAGAATTTATCAGGGGGTGTAGTGAGTATTAGTATCCCAGACGTGAATGCACAGCGGATGGTGAAGAGGTAATATATACCGTATTTTCCGGACTATAAGGCGCACATAAAAACCTACGATTTCCTCAGAAATCGTAAGTGCGGCTTATAGTCCGGTGCGGCTTATATATGGATGGAAGCGGCGGCAAAGTCTGCGTGCCGCTTCCATACATACATAAAAGGCACCGTAAGGGTGCATTCACACTACAGAACGCCGGCGTGTATCACAGCCGTACACGCCGGCGTGACAGCAGGGCTGCCGGACACTTCCTATTCATTTCTATGGGAGCCGGCATGCGAGCGCTCCCCATAGAAATGAATGGACAGACACTTCCCATTCATTTCTATGGGAGCCGGCATGCGAGCGCTCCCCATAGAAATGAATGGACAGACACTTCCCATTCATTTCTATGGGAGCCGGCATGCGAGCGCTCCCCATAGAAATGAATGGAAAAAAGCAGTCCATTCATTTCTATGGGGAGCGCTCGCATGCCGGCTCCCATAGAAATGAATGGGAAGTGTCCGGCAGCCCTGCTGTCACGCCGGCCTGAAACAGAACGTGAAACTTACCCAGCGGTGCAGGGCGGGCGGGCGGGCATTCAGGCCTCCTCTTCCTCCAATGTTCCGTCCTTCTCCTCCGGCGCTCGCTGATAATGGCCGGGGCGCATGCGCAATATCATAATGCTTCTACGGCTACTGCGCATGCGCCCAGGCCATTCTCAGTTAGCGAGCGGCGGAGGAGGAGGACGGAACATCGGAGGAAGAGGAGGCCTGAATGCCCGCCCACCCTGCGCCGCTCGGTAAGTTTCACATTCTGTTTCAGGCTTTTATTTTAAAACGGGGGGGGGGGGGGGGGGGGGGTAGTTTAATCTAACTTTTACGGTTGGGCTCTATCAGCATGATTTTGCTGATAGAGCCCCTCCTCGCCTGCCGAGCGCTTCCAATAGAAGCGGCTGGCACGCGGGGGGTTAAGCGGCCGCTGGCAAAGTCTGCCTGCCGGCGCTTTCAATAACATATAATGCAGTCCGGTGCGCCTTATATATGAACCGAGACGGACTATAAGGCGCTCATGGGCAATGCGGCTTATAGTCCGGTGCGCCTTATAGTCCGTAAAATACGGTAAGCTGTGCGGAGGACATTGGGAGCACCAAATTCCCTACTATGTCCCAGTAGCTCCTATGATTGGTGGGGTTCGCTTTGGGGGTCTCTTCTATTGTTTTTTTTCTTGTAAGCTGCAAAACTGGTCTGTACCCTGACATAAGCTCGCACCACTTATATATTCTCCTCCTGACGCATTTGGCGATTTTGTTTTGTTTTTTTTTGTCTTCACATTATTCAAGCTGTATTTTTTTATTTTTGTGCTGATGTGGCCATATGAGTGCTTGTATTTTTCCGGGATATGATGCATTTTGTAATGACACCATTTTTGGGTGCCTAAACCTTATTGGCTATTTTTTATTAACTTTTTTTTTTGCTGGATAAAAAAAAAAAATCATTCTGGCATTGCATTTTACTTTTTAAATGTTTTTCCACATGGTGTACAGCATAAGTATCATGTGAACTTTATTCTGCGGGTCGGTACGGTTACAGCGATACCTCATTTATAGGTTTTTTCATGTGTTAGTAATTTTGCCGAACAAAAACCCATTTGGGGACATAAATCAATGTTTTTTTGCATCGCCATCTTCTGAGATGCTTAACATTTTTATTTTTCGATTGACAGACTTGGTTGAGGGCTTATTTTTTGCGAGACAACCTGTGCTTTTCATTGGTACTATTTTGGTGTACATACGACTTTTTGATCACTGTTTATAGCATATTTTTTAAGGTGAGATGGCAAAAAATCATTATTTCCGCTGTTTTTTTTCCGTTTTTTTTTCTCGACGTTTACCATATAGGTGAAATAATGTTTTAGTTTTATGGTACAGGTTGTTACGGACGATACCAAATATGCATTGTTTTTATTAATTTTTAGGTGTTTTTTTTTTTATAACTCATTTGCTATAGAAAAAGGGAATTTGGGGGCTTTATTAATTTATTTGTTTCACACACTTTATTTTTTTACACTTTTTTTTTACATTTTTTATTTGTTTTATAACTATACTTGGACCAGCAATACTCTGATTGCTGGTCCAGTAGTATAGCCTGCAATACACATATATTGCAGGCTATATAGGAAGTGTGTCTCTGCAGACGCAGAGACACACTTCCAGTCATCAAGGCAGGAGGATCACCAGGTAAGTGGCGGTCCTAGCAGCCCAGGGTCACTAGCCAGATCCCGGGCTGCATAAAATTCATCAGGGAACCCCCCGATCTCGCCAGGGGGGAAGATCAAAGAGAAAACGCTCTCGATGTCGCGGACATGTGTCCGCGGCATCGAGAGGGTTAATACCACTGATCGGAGCGGAGCTCCGACCAGCAGTTCACCTGGGCAGCTTGTCCTGGCCCTCAGCTGTGTAATGTAGCCAAGTGCCAGGTGTAATGGCGCAGGCACAGCTTCTGTGCCGGCGCCATTACTGGTCAGTAATAGTACTGACCTGAGCGCGAACGTGCTACTTGCCAGGACGTACTATTACTGACCAGTGCGTTAAGGGGTTAAAGAGGTTTTCGTGGCAAAAAATTTTATTTTAGAAAATGTCTGTTAGCGCTATTAATGGATTAATAAATGCACCCATGTATCTTTATGTTTCTGGGAGCTCCTAGTATCTCCTGCATCTGTTTAAATGGTCCAGTTTTCTGCTGTGTAACTTCCACACTAACTCTTCTCACCTTATGCGCCCCCCTTCCTCTCTCTCTTTCCCCCTCTTTCCTTTCTCTCTCTTTCCCCCTCTTTCCTTTCTCTCTCGTTCTTTCTATCTCCCTCCCCTCCCCCCTCATTCTTTTTTCTCTCTTCTTCCCCCCTCGAAGTCAAGGTAGATGCATCAGATTGTGCAGTTGGATTAGACTTTTTCATCAGCAGTATCTGACAAAACCAGGTCCTGTGGCGCCCAGAGGTCGCCGTTAGGAGGGGAGTGATGTCAGGATTTGAATCTGTGACCTTCTGTCTTGCCCAGTGTCTCCTTGCTTCCTGAGCTATTGGGCTTGTTGAATAACTGCCTGTTGGACTTCTGTGTGAAGCCTACTCCTGAGACTCATCAGCTGCTTCTAATGATTGGAATCCGCCCTGTATTAACCCTGATTGGGTTGCATAGATATAGGAGGCTCTGACACTTCCTGTTGTGTTGGTATCATGTTCTGTTCATTCCAAATACAGCCTGGACACCCAGGAGACCTCCTTGCTGGAGATCTTCTTTAGTTCCTTGGAACGTCACCTGCTGGCTGCAAACTCACCGTAGCTTTAATACAGCTCCTGAATTACTGCAAGACTTTTACCTGACATTTGCTTATCTGCTCTTGGACTATTACCTCAGCCCCTGTGGGCTACCCACGTGCTGTCTCCAGCCCTCTCTGCATTACCCAACGACTGGACTCCTGATCCTGTGCCACTAGTACCGTGACACGAAACCAACACCCTACAATGGAGTCCATTGGGAAAGAAGCTTGGGAGGTCTGCTTCAAAAAGGTAGAAGTCACTTTGGGCGCAATGTATGCGGAAGTCTAAGATATGAAGCACCAATGGGAATCTTTTGATCAAGTGACCACTGGTAAAATCGTTATGCAAGGCCAAGCTCTGCAGGAATTGCAGACATCTATGAATACGGTCACAGCATGTATTGCACAGCTAGATGCACAAGGACGGATTCCCACCTCTGCTCCATCCCCAAGATTGCCACCATTTAGATTCAATGGTCCCCAGGATAAATTCAGAGGATTCGTAAACCAGTGCAATTTGTATTTTGATGCGCATTCTAACCAGTATCCAACGGAGAGATCAAGGGTGCTGTGTGTTATTATGCTGTGAACACACAAAGCTATTGCCTGGGCAAATCCGCTAATCAAAACTGATGACGTCTGCCTAAATAACTACAAAGACTTCATGGACACCATGAAAGGGATGTTTGATGACCCCAATCGAATGGTTACAGCAGAGTCCACCATATTAACGTTACGGCAAGGCAGACGTTCTGTTGTGGATTATGCCATGGCATTCCGGAGATGGATCGTGGACACTAGCTGGAACGACACCACAAGACTAGCACTTTTCAAGAGTGGACTTTCCAGCAATATTAAAGACGAATTAGCACGAGCAAAAGCTCCTTCGGTCTTTTCTGAATTTATTGATCACTGCATTGATTGATATTCGTCTGACAGAACGTCGACGAGAAATGGGGCTATGCAAACCGTACGACCAGTCAATACACTACCGCATCACCACTGGGTTATAAAAAAAATCATCTGATCAGCAGTTCCAGAGAATCCCAACCAGAATCGATGCAGACTTATGCAATTCAGAAACGGGCGAGTGCAGAGCGAAGAGAATATAGGTTCAAAGAAAATCTGTGCTTATATTGTGGAAAGTCGGGACATTTCCTTATAAATTGCCCAAGCCGCTCTGCAAATCGCCACCGGAGAACAGTGGCCGCTGTAATGGATCCTGATGCATCCAATGAGGAATCTTCAGCTTCAGAGGGGGAACAATCAGCTGGAGAAAGTGTCCATTATATATCATCAGTGACCCGTCAGGTTAAAAAGGAGAACAAGGATTCAAATTACTTTGTCCCTCTTAAATTATTAATCAGATCTGTGTGCATCTCTACATCAGTTATGGTGGATTCCGGGGCTAGCAGAAATTTCATGAACTTTGGTTTTGTGGATGAGCACAATGCTGGCTGCCCCTCACCAGTAGGCATTGCATCCGCAGTAGCTTGACCGTGGCCTGGGCCCCCAGCTGGATTTCCACACCCCCATCCTCGTCCCCTTCCTCTACCTTACACATTTCAAGATGTATACAAGCGTAGTGTATTGCAAGTATCTGCGGTATATATTTTGACGATATAGCAAGTACGGTCTGTGTGGCAAGTATACCCCTTGCTTTAAACCTGTATAAGACAGGTATATTGGGCGCACAAACTGATGTATACACGGTATATATTTTTAGCGTATGTGAAGTACGGTCTATACTGTATGGCAAACAGACCCCTTGCTTGACACCCGTATGGGACAGGTATATTGGGTGCATAAACCGATGTATACAAGCAAAGTGTATTGCAAGTATACACGGTATATATTTTGAGCATATAGCAAGTATGGTCTATACTGTATGGCAAGTATACACCTTGCTTCAGACCCGTATGGGACAGGTATATTGGGCGGAGCTCCAGTGTTTGGGCATCAGGACACAGAAATTGTTCTAGTAGCTCCTGGAAGGGGGCAAGGGTGGAATGACTCTGCTTGGAAGATTGGGCATGTTGGGAGGAAGGAGGGGCAGACTCTTGGGTATGAACACGACTGGAGGTAGTTGCTGACTGGCTGGTGGAAAAGCAGCTGTAAGCATTATCCGCTAGCCCTTGTAACACCTGTTCCTGGTGTTCGGGCCTTGTCAGCGTTGTAGCCTGCATCCTCCTTAATGCAGCTATCAAGTCAGGGATTGTGATGAGCGCATGCTAATGTTTCTTTAGGTTTAAATTTGTGTTTCTGTCCATATTAATGTAGAGGAAAGAAGGTTTCCAAGTATTTTTCCGCTTTCCATAGTGAGTTTGAAGTGTCTAGTTGGTTGCTATGATAGTGGGGTAATACTGGGACTTCGGTGTGTTAGATGCACCCAGACATGCTTCCCCTGCTGTCCCAGTTGCATTTCAGAGGTGTTGGCATCATTTCCTGGGGTATCATTGTAGACTTGGTGACTCTCATTAGTCAAATAGTGGTTTCCCATGAAACGAGCATTTTTTCCCCATAGACTATAATGATTTCGATATTGAATATTGAGGGCCTACTCAAAACGAATATCGAATATTTCACTACTCGCTCATCTCTAGTCTTGGTAACTCTACGGACTTCATGCCAAAAAAGGTGTAGCAGGGGACAGTTTCACCAAATGTGTAGCATCATTGACTACCAGCGACACATCTCCAGCAGAGATCCACAGAGAAGGGTAAAATCTTGTGAAGAACAGAATGGACTCTGTTCCATAATTAGTCTCCTGGGCTTTACATGCAGTACTGCATTTATGGCATTACTGAAAGATGGAGAGCCACATCTGGTGGAAAGGAAACCCCAAGCTGTATATGAGCTAGATAGGGTGGGAGTCTGCTAGCAATCAGTTATGGAAACCTTTTTGTGTCAGTATTGATCTGGAAGATAGGTCTATAACTGGGACATAATTTGGGGGTCCTACGTGGACATGGAGGAAGGGAATGGAGTGTCCGGTGAGACTGTGTTAAAGGGGAAAATTCTGTTTGCAGGGTTTGTATAAGTGGGCTATATAGCAGTCGACCTGGGCTCTTGTCCCCGAGGAGGCAAGAGATGCCTAGCTCTAGTTCCTGTTGGGAAATGGGTGATTAAGTGTGTGGCGGCGTCCACTGTAAGAGTGGGCAAGGCAGTATCAGAGATGTATTGTGAGGGGGTGGGTGTCAGGTTATAGAGGAATTTGTAATAATCTCTGAAGGTCGTGGCTATGTCTGTATTTATCAGACAAACCTTTGGAATAGTCTCCCACCTTACCACAATGTGCAAGGACGATTAACGTTACCTGCCTTGTTGCCCTATTCATTAACTCCTTACTGACATACACCATACTATTACAGCGTATTACGGGTGTTTAAATATGGCAGCTGCTTGGTAGCCGGGCCGGCGTCACGTTGGCATGACAGCCGGGAGCCTTGTGAAGCCTCCCAATCCTGTTTGTGCTTTATTTCTATTGCAGGCTACTGTATGTAGCCTGTAGTCTGTATGTAGCCTGCAATAGAAATGCCGGTTTTATGCAATGCATTTGCATAGTAATGCATTGCATTAGTGATCAGACCCCCTGGGGTCTAATAAATGCATTAAAAAATTTAAAAAATGGGAAAAAAAAATACAAAAAGGTAAAAGTTCAAATCACCCCCCTTTTCCTAGAATATATATAAAAGTACTTAAATATTGTGAAACACATACACATTTAGGTATACCTTTGTCTGAAAACGCCCAGTCTACAAATCTATAAAAATATTTTTACCGTATGGTAAACGGCGTATCGGAATGGGGGGGGGAGAATCAAAAGTGCCAAACCGCCATTTGTTCACTGTTTTGCCTTCAATAAAAATTTTAAGTATCGATCAAAGCAAAAGCAATTCCCCAAAATGGTATAACTAAAAAGTACACCTGGTCCCGCAAAAGACACCCTATATATCCTTGTGCATGGGAGTATAAAAAAGTTATGGGTGTCAAAATATGTCAACTTTTAGAAAAAAAAAAAAGTTTTTGGCACGGTTTTGGATTTTTGTTAACCCTCCGTCATGCGCAGTGCGCCTTACAGGCGCCTCTAAATTTCAAAATGCTCTCTCTCTCTGCTAAAAATGATCAGAAAATCTCCTCCTTCCCAGTAGTTTCCTAACTTTTTGTGCTCTTTGAAACCTGAAGTTTTCTTTTATATCAGACCTTAAGGAGAGCAGATATGGCCTTGGGCGCCTCTCAGGCACACTGCACATGATCGTGTCGCCAAAAGGTTGGCATTTTCAGGTTTTTTTTTTTCATCACAATAGCTTACTAGCTTCTGCCAGCGACTTCGTCTGTCTACCTATATTCAGCAAATTGCTGGCGTCGATGGTTTGCCTGTTCCGGCATTTTGGCAGCTGGCAAGCTGTCCTGCTGCTGACCTTGTTCCTCACACCGTGCCTGTGATTGTTCCAGCATCTCAGCAGCTTGCTGGGATGCCATATAATGAGCATGTTGTTGGTGTTGATCCGCCTGCTCCAATGATTCGACAGCTGTCAAGCTGGCCTGCTGATGAACTCGTTCCTCGCGCTGTGCCCGTGATTGTTCCGGTAGCTCACTGGGATTCCATATAATGAGCGTGTTGTTGGCGTTGATGATCCACTTGCTCCGGCGTTTTGGCAGCTCTCAAGCTGGCCTGCCGCTGAACGCGTTCTTCTCTCTGTGCCCGTGGTTGTTTTTCCGGCATCTCAGCACCTCGCTGGAACATCATAATGAGCGTGTTGTTGGTGTTGATGATCCGCCTGCTCCAGCGTTTCTGCAGCTCTCAAGCTGGCCTGCCGCTGAACGTGTTCTTCGCACTGTGCCCGTGGCTGTTCCGGCATCTCAGCAGCTCGCTGCGACGCCATATAATGCATGTGTTGTTGGCGACGATGATCTTCCTCAGCTGCGCTTGAGGAGAACTCTGTTGACTTCTGGCTTCCTTCATAGTTGTCGTTGTTTGCGACTAATTAGATTTATTTATTTTTCCAGGCATGTTGAAAATTGTCAAACTGCTATGTTTTGCTCTTAACCCATTCTTTGTTACAGAAAAATGTGGTTTGAAATGGAAAATGACATTTGGAAATTTCACCTCCATTTTGCATTAATTCCTGTGGAACACCTAAAGGGTTAATAAAGTTACTTTATACAATTTTGAATAGTTTGAAGACTAGTTTCATTTTCAAAAATGGGGTCATTTATGGGAGTTTTCTATTAGAGGACCTTTCACCATTTTGCCCACAGGCAGTTCTATATACTGCCGGAAAGCTGACAGTGCGCTGAGTTCAGCGCACTGTTGGCTTACCCGATCTGGGCCCAGTGTGAAGAGCTTACGGTCCGGTACCGTAGCTCTTCTATGGTCAGAAGGGCGTTTCTGACACTCAGTCAGAGACGTCCTTCTTCACAGCATAGCCAATCGCGCTGTGCTGTGAGAGCCGGGAGGAACGCCCCCTCCATCTGCTCGCAGTACTCGTCCATAGACGAGCATTATCAGGGAGGGAGGGGGGCGTTCCTCCTGGCTCTTCAGCACAGCGCGATTGGCTGACACACATTCAGCTCTACTTCATCGGGCTAATAGAATGCATTGGCCAATCAGCGCTGGCCAATGCATTCTATTAGCGTGAGCTGAGTTTGCACAGGGGTTCTAGTGCACCCTCGGCTCTGCTACATCAGATTGCTACATCTGATGTAGCAGAGCCGAGTGTGCACACTCGGCTCTGCTACATCTGATGCACACTCGGCTCTGCTACATCTGATGCACACTCGGCTCTGCTACATCTGATGCACACTCGGCTCTGCTACATCTGATGCACACTCGGCTCTGCTACATCTGATGCACACTCGGCTCTGCTACATCTGATGCACACTCGGCTCTGCTACATCTGATGCACACTCGGCTCTGCTACATCTGATGCACACTCGGCTCTGCTACATCTGATGCACACTCGGCTCTGCTACATCTGATGCACACTCGGCTCTGCTACATCTGATGCACACTCGGCTCTGCTACATCTGATGCAGCAGAGCCGAGTGTGCATCAGATGATGTGTAGTTGAGCAGAACTGGCTCAGCACTGCTAAGTCTCTGCATTCGCATAGGAATGCATTGGCCAGCCTTCGGCCAATCAGCTCTGGCTCTGCCGGAGGAGGCGGAGTCTAAGGTCGGACCTGAATGGAGACTGGTGTGGAGCGATCTTAGACTCCGCCTCCTCCAGCAGAGCCAGCGCTGATTGGTCGAGTTCCGTACTCCAATGCATTCCTATTGGAAAAAGTTTGTCACAAAAATCACAATTACACACCCGATAGAGCCCCAAAAAGTTATTTTTAATAACATTCCCCCCTAAATAAAGGTTATCCCTAGCTATCCCTGCCTGTACAGCTATCCCTGTCTCATAGTCACAAAGTTCACATTCTCATATGACCCGGATTTGAAATCCACTATTCGTCTAAAATGGAGGTCACCTGATTTCGGCAGCCAGTGACTTTTTCCGATTTTTTTTTCGATGCCTCCGGTGTCGTAGTTCCTGTCCCACCTCCCCTGCGCTGTTATTGGTGCAAAAAAAGCGCCAGGGAAGGTGGGAGGGGAATCGAATTTTTTTGGAGTTTGCCACGTGATGTTCGATTTGAATCGAACACATCGAACAGCCTGATATCCGATCGAACATGTGTTCGATAGAACACTGTTCGCTCATCTCTAAAAATGATCAATGATTTGACTTTTTTTTTTCATTCTCTTTTGTGTTTTTTCATTGCAAGCAAAATAAATGAAGATATTAATACCAAAGAGTTTGTGCTTGTAATCATTTTCTGGAAGAAAATGAGTATTATCTGACAGAATTGCAGGGGTGTCAATACTTTTGGCCAACACTGTATGTCATGTAAACCTGAGGCTATTTGCTGATATTTTAAAACTGTGGTACTTTTGTTTAAATATGTTTTTTTGTTAATAAGGTTTTTTGGTAACTTACCGTATATACTCGAGTATAAGCCGAGGCCCCTAATTTTACCACAAAATCTGAGAACTTATTGACTCGAATATAAGCCTGGGGGGGGAAATGCAGCAGCTACTGGAAAATTTCAAAAACGAAAATGGTCGGTGTTTTTGGGTGCAGTAGGTGCTGGGTGTTGTGGTTGTCTGTCTGCCCCTTCCCTGAGCTTGAGGACTGATTTTTTTTTTTTTTTTTCTTCTCCCCTCCCCCTCCCCACTTGGAATTCAGTCTGGCTGAATATAGGGTATCTGCAGTGCTCCTATTAACCCCTTCCTGACGGAACAGGAGCACTGCAGATACCCTATATTCAGTAGACCGGGCACTTTCAGACACGGATTCCTAATGTGTATGTGTTTCACAGTAAATTTTCTACTTTTGTAAGTATTCTAGGGAAAGGAGTGATTTAGAACTTATTTGTTTTTTTGCTGACTCGAGTATAAGCTGAGGGGGGCTTTTTCAGGACAAAAACTGGGATGAAAAATTCAGCTTATACTGGAGTATATACGGTATTTTGTGTATTCTCTTTTAGTACAACCCTAGGAAGGTCATTGATTACTTTTAGAGTCAAATTTTAATAATTAGATATCTATAAGGTTTTTAAAGGGCCTGATTGTGTTAGAATTTTACCTGCAGCTGACAGAGGGTTAAGGAGTTAACATGTACATAAAACCATATAAATTTGGTATCCTTAGAATCGTTCCGAAATATAGAATACAGATGACTTCTCATTTTGGCTGCACAGTGAACACCTTAAAAATGAAGCCCGTAAGAAAGTCTCACAAATGCACTTTTTCTTCAAATCCACCCCATTCAGAATTTTTTTTTTTTCCACCTTCCTAGTATATTATACAGAGTAATTAATAGTACTATCATAAAGAACAATTTGTCCCGCAAACATTAAGACCGAAGAGAGGAAACTTAAAAAAAAAAAAAAAAGTTATGGGCTTTGGAAGTGGGGGGAGTCGAAAATCGAAAAATGCCCTTGGCGGGAAGGGATTTAAGGGATTGATGGCCTAGTGGAGGCAGTCACTGAGCGGGAGAGTAAGGTAAAAGGCACTAAATAAATGGATTCTCTTATTAGAATCTCATATTTTACTACTAACATGTAGGAATGGCCTTAAGAAAGGTTATTCTTCTACCTTAGGAACTCTCCACACTGCCATCCAGTAGATATTCCCAGTTTGCTTCATTATACAAATGAGTTTTCTCGCAGCACTGCGGACATTCCCCTGCGCTCAAACAGCACTGGTGGCGTCCCCTGTGCTGCTTGAAAACTGTTCTTCTGGCATGCCACTCTACGATTCTGCATATAAATTCCAGGCATGCACAGTCGGCTCTGCTGTCAGGCTTTCAGCAGAGCTGACTGCACATGTCTGCGGCCATTTTCATGTGTCCACTTACAGAAGCATAGAAAAAAAAAAGAAATATAAGAAAAGGATAGTCCAATAGTTGTCATCTGGCTGGATGAATTTCAGACAGGATGATTTTGTTCTGGAACCACTCAACAAGATTGCTGTGGTCAAAGGGAGTGCAAGTTGTAGCTGTCATCCATGTCCCTCCAAACAGGGTGGTTCTTGGATAGTTCAGAGTCACCTAGAAGCTGTTCCCAGCCAGGGAAGTGGAGTGGAGGAAGATAAATCAAATCAAACAGGCTTTATTGGCACGTCCAAATAGATATTTGGTAAAGTAAAGCATGGGGGGGTGGTTGATTTGGGGTATAACAGTCCATGGAGTCTCATCTTCCTCTTCCTCCTTGTTCAGGGCATGTTGGGGGTTTTGGCTTGGCAGATGGCTGATGCTTGGTTGGGGGGTATCAGTTTTTCTCGGGGCTCTGTGGCTTAGCCAGGCTTGGTGGTGGTAAGAGCCAGGACTGCTGCCTTGTATGTGAGTCCAGAATGATAGCGCCCTCTTCTGCATGGTGAACCATAGAGGGAGTTTGCCTAGCTCTGCCCGGCATCCCATGTTGGTGGTGCTGCGGTGGACATGGAGGAGGTACTTGCAGAACTCCATGTGGAAGGTCTCTGGGCTGGAATCCCACTTTGACTGGTCTGGGTAGGTGGCTGGACCCCAAACCTCACTGCCATAGAGAAGGATCGGAGCGATGACTGGGTCAAATATCTTGAGCCAGACCCTCACCGGTGGTTTGAGGTGGTACAGTTGTCTTCTGATGGCGTAGAAGGTTCTGCAGGCTTTTCCTTTCAAGGTTTCTGTTGCTGCTTTGAAGCTTCCTGATTGGTTGAGCTCCAGCCCCAGGTAGGTGTAGCTGCTGATTTTCTCCAGTGTGGAGCCGTTCAGTGTGAATTGTGGGGTGGGGGCTTTGTTGTGGCCCTTCTTCTGAAATACCATGACTTTGGTCTTCTTCTGGTTGATGGGTAGGGCCCATGTGGTGCTGAATTTTTCCAGCACTGATAGGCTTTCTTGGAGGTCTTTCTCGGTGGGGGACAGAAGTAGGAGGTCGTCGGCGTATAGCAAGAACTTCACCTTACGGTCATTCAGGGTGAGGCCTGGAGTTGGTCAGGCATCCAGGGCTGTAGCCAGTTCATTGATGTAGATGTTGAAGAGTGTTGGGCTCAGGCTACAGCCTTGTCTGACCCCTTGGGCCTGTTGGAAGTATACTGTCCTTTTCCCATTCACCTTCACACTGCACTGGTTTCCGGTGTTGGAGCTCTTGATGACGTCATACGTTCTTCCTCCTAGTCCACTCTCTAGGAGTTTTAGGAGCAGGCCTGGGTGCCGTACTGAGTCGAACGCCTTCTTAAGGTCCACAAAGCAGGCGAATATCTTTCCTCTTCTGGTGTTGTGGACGTGGGTCTTGATGAGGCTGTGCAGGGTGTGGATATGGTCTGTAGTGCGGTGGTTTGGCATGAACCCTGCTTGGCTCTTGCTGAGGACCCCGTGTTGTTTGAGGAAGGTGAGGATTCTGTTATTGATGATGCTGTTGAACAGTTTCCCCAGCGTGCTGCTGACGCAGATCCCTCTGTACAGTCATGGCCAAAAGTTTTGAGAATGACACAAATATTATATTTTCACATGATCTGCTGCCCTCTGGTTTTTATGCGTGTTTGTCAGATGTTTTTATCAAATACAGAAATATAATTGCAATCATATTATGAGTATCAAAAGCTTATATTGACAGAATGAGTTAATGCAGCAAGTCAATATTTGCAGTGTTGACCCTTCTTCTTCAGGACCTCTGCAATTCTCCCTGGAATGCTCTCAATCAACTTCTGGACCAAATACTGACTGATAGCAGTCCATTCTTGCACAATCAATGCTTGCATTTTGTCTGAATTTGTAGGTTTTTGTTTGTCCACCCATCTCTTGATGATTGACCACAAGTTCTCAATGGGATTAAGATCTGGGGAGTTTCCAGGCCATGGACCCAAAATCTCTGTTTTGTTCCCTGAGCCATCTAGTTATTACCTTTGCTTTATGGCAAGGTGCTCCATCATGCTGGAAAAGGCATTGTTGATCGCCAAACTGCTCTTGGACGGTTGGGAGAAGTTGATCTTGGAGGACATTCTGGTACCATTCTTTATTCATGGCTGTGTTTTTAGGCAAGACTGTGAGAGAGCCGATTCCCTTGGCTGAGTAGCAACCCCACACATGAATGGTTTCAGGATGCTTTACAGTTGGCATGAGACAAGACTGGTGGTAACGCTCACCTCGTCTTCCCGAATAAGCTATTTTCCAGATGTCCCAAACAATCGAAAAGGGGATTCATCAGAGAAAATGACTTTACCCCAGTCCTCAGCAGTCCACTCCCTGTACCTTTTGCAGAATATCAGTCTGTCCCTGATGTTTTTTCTGGAGAGAAGTGGCTTCTTTGCTGCCCTCCTTGAGACCAGGCCTTGTTCCAAGAGTCTCCGCCTCACAGTGCGTGCAGATGCACTCACACCTGCCTGCGGCCATTCCTGAGCAAGCTCTGCACTGCTGGTAGCCCCATCCCGTAGCTGAAACACTTTTAAGAGACGGTCCTGGTGCTTGCTGGTCTTTCTTGGGCGCTCTGGAGCCTTTTTGCCAACAATGGAACCTCTCTCCTTGAAGTTCTTGATGATGCGATAGATTGTTGACTGAGGTGCAATCTTTCTAGCTGCGATACTCTTCCCTGTTAGGCCATTTTTGTGCAGTGCAATGATGACTGCACGTGTTTCTTTAGAGATAACCATGGTTAACAGGAGAGAAACAATGATGCCAAGCACCAGCCTCCTTTTAAAGTGTCCAGTGGTGTCATTCTTACTTAATCATGACAGATTGATCTCCAGCCCTGTCCTCATCAACACCCACACCTGTATTAATGGAGCAATCACTGAAACGATGTTAGCTGGTCCTTTTAAGGCAGGGCTGCAATGATGTTGAAATGCGTTTTGGGGGATAAAGTTCATTTTCTAGGCAAATATTGACTTTGCAAGTAATTGCTGTTAAGCTGATCAAATTCTGGAGTATATGCAAATTGCCATTAGAAAAACTGAAGCAATAGACTTTGTAACAATTAATATTTGTATCATTCTCAAAACTTTTGGCCATGACTGTAGTTGTAGGGGTCACATATTGGTCTCCATTCTTGTAGATGAGGGTTATGAGGCCTTTGTTTCAGTCTTGGGGGAAGTGTCCGGTATTGAGGATGAGGGTGAATAGTTTTGCCAGTGCCGCGTGTATTGCTGGAGGGCTATATTTGATCATCTCTGGTAGGATGCCGTCAGGGCCGTTGGACTTTTTGCCTTTCAGCAGGGCAATTCTTTCCTGTATATTTTTTATGGTGATTGGTGAGTCCAGAGGGTTCTGGAAGTCTTTGATTACTTTCTCCATATCCCTCAGTTTGGTGGTTATCTGTTGCTGTTCTGGGGTTAGGTCTTCTTCTGGGATGTTTTTGTAGAGACTTCTGAAGTAGTTGAGTCAAATATTGACATTTTGGATGTGGAGGGAGTTTTTCTTGGGCTTTGTGCCCATATGGTGCCAGGTCTCCCAGAATGAGCTGTCCTTGAGGGAGTCCTCCAGTTGCTCCATTTTGTGGGAGAGGTATCTCTGTTTCTTCTCTCTGAGGGTGTCTTTGCATTGCTTGCATAGATTGTTGTAGGCTTCCCTCGCCTCTCTGTTGTTGTGGTCTCTGTGTTTCTGGTTGGAGGCTGCCCTTAGAGAACGACGTAGAGCCTTGCAGTCGCTGTCAAACCATTTGTGAGACTGTTTGCTAGTAGGTCTCTTGGGCTTTGTCTGTTTCAGGCCTGCTAGTTCTGCTTTTGTGTACAGGATGTTATTGAAGTCCTTCACTGCTCGGGTGACACCTTTTTGGTCTGGCCGGTAGGAGCTCATATAGAAGTTTGTGAGCAGTTCCTTGATTTTGGGTCAGTTAGCCGCGTTGGTGTATTCGGTGGCCCGGTGACTGGCCCATTTTAAGGATGGTTGTAGAGACCAATCTGGTGGGGCTGCTGTGTGAGTGGCTTGTCAGTGGATCTCATGTACAGCAGGATCTGGTTGTGGTCTGACTATGAATTAACACATGTGGAATTATATACTTAAAGGGGTTGGCCCCTTTCAGACCAATATTGACAAACAAATGTACAATAAAAAGATATACAATTTTCCAATATACTTTCTGTATCAATTCCTCACGGTTTTCTAGATTTCAGCTTACGGACCATGGTCATGTGATGAGCACAGGTGCCGCTCGTTATAATCACAGCACAATAATCAGACATCTGCCTGGTAATCAGCTGTGCACCTGTGCGCTCATCACATGACCATGGTCCGTAAATCACATGACCATGGTCAGAGTTTTATCCTCTAGAACAGGGGTAGGGAACGTACGGCTCTCCAGCTGTTGCAAAACTACAACTCCCAGCATGAATACTTGCTCTGCTGTTCTTGGAACTCCCATGGAAGTGAATGGAGCATGTTGGGAGTTGTAGTTTCACAGCAGCTGGAGAGCCGAAGGTTCCCTACCCCTGCTCTAGAAGTAACAGAATGTATGACAGCAAGCTGAAATCTAGAAAACCGTGAGGAATTGATACAGAAAGTATATTGGAAAATTGTATATCTTTTTATTGTATATTTGTTTGTCAATATTGGTCTGAAAGTGGCCAACCCCTTTAACCCCTTCCCGACATGCGCCGTAATAGTACGGCGCGTGTCGGGTCTGTAACTATGGCGACCGCCCGGGAGCCGGGCGGCCGTCATAGCCGCCGGGTGTCTACTGCTTCAAGCAGTAGACAACCGGCTCTAATGCCTCCGATCGGTCCCCGGACCGATCGGAGGCATTAACCCCTCCGGCGCTGCTGTCAAAGGCGCCGGAGGCGCCATCTTCCCGGCGGCGCATGGGCGCCGCCATTTTGGCAGGGATCGCCGGCTCCTGGAGCATGCTCCAGGGCCGACCCCCCCCCGTTGCCATGACAGCCGGGAGCCTTGTTAAGGGCTCCGAGCCAGTCTGCAAATTCTCTCTTTTGCAGGCTGGTGTATACAGCCTGCAAAAGAGATGATGCTTTTTTGCAATGCATTGCAATGCATTAGCATTGTAATGCATTGCATTAGTGATCAGACCCCCTGGGGTTCAACACCCCTAGGGGGTCTAATAAATGCAAAAAAAAAAAAAGTAAAAAAAAAAATATAAAAAAATATAAAAAGTATTAAAAGTTCAAATCACCCCCCTTTCCCTAGAACAGATATAAAAGTAGTTAAAAACTGTGAAACATATACATGTTAGGTATCCCCGCGTCCGAAATCGCCCGCTCTACAAATCTATACAAATATTTTTCCTGTTCGGTAAACGCCGTAGCAGGAAAAATAGTCAAAAGTGGCAATCCGCCGTTTTTTCACTGTTTTAATTCTGCTAAAAATTTGAATAAAAAGTGATCAAAGCAATAACATTTCCCGAAAATGGTAGAACTAAAAAGTACACCCGGCCCCGCAAAAAAAGACGCCCTATGCATCCCCGTACACCTATGTATAAAAAAGTTACGGCCGTCGGAATATGGCGACTTTTAGAAAAAAAATTTTTTAACACAGTTTTGGAATTTTTTTTAGGGGTCAAAATGTAAATAAAACCATATAAATTTGGTATCCCTGGAACCGTACCGAAACACAGAATATAGGGGACATGTCATTTTGGCTGCACAGTGAACGCCGTAAAACCAAAGCCCGTAAGAAAGTCGCAGAAATGCATTTTTTCTTCAAATCCACCCCATTCTGAATTTTTTTCCTGCTTCCCAGTACATTATATAGAATAATTAATGGTGGCATCATGAAGAAAAAATTGTCCCGCAAAAATTAAGACCTCATATGACTCTGGGAGCGGAGAAATAAAAAAGTTATGGGGTTTAGAAGGAGGGGAGTCAAAAACGAAAAACGAAAATCAAAAAATGCCATCGGCGGGAAGGGGTTAAAGAGGACCTTTCATGGGTTTGGGCACAGGCAGTATTATATATTGCTGGAAAGCCGACAGTGCGCTGAATTCTTTCCCGATCTGTGCCCTGGGTAAAGAGCTATCGGTATCGGTACTGTAGCTCTTCACAGTCAGAAGGGCGTTCCTGACAGTTTGTCAGGAACGTCCTTCTCCACAGCAGCGCCTATCGTGCTGTACAGTGTGAGCGGGGAGGAACACCTCCCTCCCCTCCTGATAATACTCTTCTATGGACAAGCACTGTGAGAAGAGGGAGGGGCGCTCCTCCCCTCTTATACTGTACAGCGCAATAGGTGCTGCTGTGCAGAAGGACGTTCCTGACAAACTGTCAGGAACGCCCTTCTGAATATAAAGAGCTATGGTATCGGTACCGATATCAATTTACCCGGAGCACAGGTCGGGAAAGCCGACAGTGCGCTGAATTCAGCGCACTGTCTGCTTTCCAGCAGTATATAGAACTGCCTGAGCCCAAACCCATGAAAGGTCGTCTTTAACAAAAAAGTGTGAAACTACTGAAAATATGTCTTATAATCTAGGTTCTTCAAAGTAGCCACCTTTTTCCTTGATTACTGCTTTGCACGCTCTTGGCATTCTCTTGATGAACTTCAAAAGGTAGTCACCTGACATGGTCTTCCAACAGTTTTGAAGGAGTTCCCAGAGATGCTTAGCACTTGTTGGCCTTTTTGCCTTCAGTCTGCGGTCCAGCTCACCCCAAACCATCTCGATTGGGTCCAGGTCTGGTGACTGTGGAGGCCAGGTCATCTGGCGTAGCACCTCATCACTCTCCTTCTTGGTCAGATAGCCCTTACACAGCCTGGAGGTGTGTTTGGGGTCATTGTACTGTTGAAAAATAAATGATGGTCCAACTAAACGCAAATCGGGTGGAATAGCATGTCGCTGCACGATGCTGTGGTAGCCATGCTGGTTGAGTATGCCTTCAATTTTGAATAAATCCCCAACAGTGTCTAACAGTCTATTTAGTAGGACTATCAGCTGTGTATCCACCTGAATTCTGCACAACACAACTGATGGTCCCAACCCTATTTATAAGGCAAGAAATCCTACTTATTAAATCTTACGGGGCACACCTGTGAAGTGAAAACCATTTCCTGTAACTACCTCTTGAAGCTCATCAAGAGAATGCCAAGAGTGTGCAAACCATCAACTCCTCCTCACTATGCTCCGCTCAGTCGGCCTCAACGACACTGCGCTCTCCTGGTTCTTCTCTTATCTCTCAGACCGCACTTTCAGTGTATCATTTGCGGACTCTGTTTCCTCCCCTCTTTCCCTTGCTGTTGAGGTTCCTCAGGGCTCGGTCCTAGGCCCCCTGCTCTTTTCTCTCTACACAGCCCCCATTGGACAAACCATCGCCAGATTCGGCTTCAGGTACCATCTTTATGCTGATGACACCCAATTATACACCTCTTCCTGTGACTCATACAAAACACCAACGACTGTCTCTCTGCTGTCTCAAATATCATGTCCTCACTCTATCTGAAACTAAATCTCTCCAAGACTGAACTACTACTGTTTCCACCATCTAACAGATCTGTCCCTGATATATCCATTGTAGTCTCAGGCCTTACTATATCTCCTAGGCAGTAGGCCCACTAACTCGGGGTCATGTTTGACGCAGACTTTTCCTTCACCTCTCATATTAAATCACTCGGATGTTCATGTCACCTCCACCTCAAAAATATCTCCAGAATACGCCTTTTCCTTACCAGAGATACATTAAAGACATTTATTGTCTCTCTGATTCATTCTCGCCTTGACTACTGTAACTCCTTACTAATCGGTCTTCCCCCTCACTAAACTCTCCCCTCTACAAGCTATTCTGAATGCAGCAGCCAGGCTCATCTATCAATCTAGATGCTACAGCGATGCCTCTGGTCTGTGCCAGTCGCTACACTGGCTGCCTATTCATTATAGAATAAAATATAAAGTTATCACCCTCATCCACAAGGCTCTCCATAATGCCGCACCTCCCTACATTTCCTCCCTCATCTCTGTTTACGGCCCAACGCGTGTTCTCCGTTCACTCAGTGACCTAACACTTACATCCTCTATTATCAGAACCTCCCACGCTCTTGCGAGCAGGGCCCTCAGTCCCATTGTGTGAAATGACTTTCTTTGTAATGTATCTTTCTGTTTGTATTTGAACCCTACAAATTGTACAGCGCTGCGGAATACGTTGACGCTATATAAATAAAATGTATTATTATTATTTCATTTTCACGTCAATATGGTAATAAATTCAGTGATAAACCTAAAGGGTCACAATGCTCACTATACTATATTGATAAACTCCTCGAGGGGTCTATTTTCCAAAATGTTTCTAAAAGTTTCCACTGTTTTGGCACCTCAAACGCTTTGTAAATGAGACAAGGTGCCTGAAACTTATCACAGCAGGATCTGCCATCCAAAAGCTCCTTGGTGCTCCTTGTCTTCTGCGTCTTGCTGTGTGCCCATATATCAGTTGACACCTCCATTTTTTCTTAATTCCTGTTAAACACTTATAGGGTTGAAATGCTTGGTATGTGTTGTTTTGGCTTATTTAAGGGGTACAGTTTTGGAAATGGGGTGATTTATGGGGGTTTCTAATACTGGGGTCTTTCAAAACCCCTTCATAACTGAATTAGACCATTAAAAAATGGGTTTAGGAAATGCTCTTGAAAATTTTGAATGTTATTTGACTTGGGAACCTTATAATGTCCATAAAAAATAAAAAAGATTACTAAAGTTTGATACCAACATAAAGCAGAGATCTGGTACATTAGATGGTACTTTAGTAGTATGACTATTTCAAACTTGATAAAATGCATATTTTTCAAAACTTCCACAAATTTCCTATTTTTTCATAATTAAACACAAAACATATCAACCAAAATTTACCCTAAGACGAAGTACAATGTGTCACGAAAAAACAATACCAAAATTACTTTGCTGAGTTAGTGTTCCAAAGTTATTACTGCATAATCTGACACATTTTAGATTTGAAAAATCGAGCTCTGTCAGGAAGTCAAAAACTGACATCAGCTGGAAGGGATTAAGGAAGCTATCTGCACAAGATGGCACAAGTGAGAGAGTTCTCTACAACAATAAGGATTGACTACCAGTAGTGTTGGTTTCTCACACAGAGATCAGGTAGTCTTGCTTGCATGAATACATTGTGGCTGCCTGCGGTCACCAGGGGGAGCCAACTGTTAGACTTTGCTGAAGTGCAACGCTGCAGCAATGACAAGGTGCCTGAGACAGGAGTGACACAGATCTATGTGTGAGAACTAGAGATGAGCGAGCACTGTTCAGATCAGCCGTTCCGAACAGCACACGCCCATAGAAATGAATGGAAGCACCTGGCACGGCGACCGGCCGCCGGCAAAGTGTACGTGCCAGGTGCTTCCATTCATTTCTATGGGAGCGTGCTGTTCAGAACGGCTGATCCGAACAGTGTTCGCTCATCTCTAGTGAGAACCCATCCACCATTAGCACTTGGCAACCTTAAATTGTTTTGCGGTCTGCAATTTGCTGATCAGCAAGTCTTAAATTTCATTTCAAAAAGTCATTCCGTAGATGTCCTTGTCTATGGGACAGTCCGTGCCGTGATGTCCGTGACTATGCGGACATGTGGTATTCAGTGAGGACCCCGGTCACGGCACAACACAACACTGTTAAAATATCCGGTGGTGTGAGAGGCCGCACTGAATACAATGTGTCCACAATTGAGAGCCCACAATTACGGACCATTTGTGGACTGAACTTACTGTCGTGTAAGAACAGCCTAAGTGGGTCTGGTGAGTGGATTGTTGTTCATGGGGAAAAAAATGACATTCCCTGTAAATAAGCCCTTACCCGTCTTTCGGAGCAAAAAATAATATAAGACCCTGTCTTATTTTTGGAGAAACATGGTGGTATGAAACCTTCTAAGTATTTATGATACATGGAAAAGGAAAAGTCGCTATGCTGAGAAATATTTTTCCATCTAATATTGATTTTCAAATAATTTTTGCAAATAATAAACATAACAGGACTATTATTATCTAATGTCATCACTTTATTGTTGGATTGCTGGGTTCACACCTGAGCCTGCTCTATGTTTAGGGTTTCCATCCCCGAATCTGCTTAAAAAATGCAGAGAGAAAAATCCTGCAAGTCCTGCATTTTTCAGATGGAAACCCGGCAGACCCCGTTATAGTCTAGAGCAGTGGTTCTCAACCTGTGGGTCGCGACCCTTGCGGGGGTCGAACGATCAAAACACAGGGGTCGCCCAAAGCATACCTCCCAACCGTCCCGGTCGGTGGGAGGTATGTCCTGGTTTCAACTGATCGGCGCCCGGAGGACGCCGATGAGTTGAACACACAGGCGATTAAAGCAGGAGCTGTCACAGCCAGCTCCTGCTTTAACGCTGTGCTGCGGCTTCTGTATGTGTAGCCACGATGTGATGACTGCACATCGCGGCTAAAACTATATGAGTGAGCGGGTGGCGGGGGAGCGATGGAAGGTGAGTGTTTTTTTTTTTTGGTTTTAAACATTAAGGTGGAACATAATGAAGGGGGGGGACGGCATGACACTGGGGGCAGAAATGGAGGGACATGAAACTGGGCAGATGAAGGAGGGATGGCATGACACTGGGGGCAGAGATGGAGGGACATGAAGCTCTGGGCAGAGATGGGGGAACATGAAACTGGGGAACAGATGGGGACATGAAACTGGGGGAAGAGATGGAGGGGGGACATGAAACGGGGGGCAGATGAAGGGGTTATATGAAACTGGAGGAGAGATGGCGAGGGGACATATAATGTCCGGGTGACTATAGGAGGATTATACTGTGTGGGAGCACATGAATGAGAATGGGCGGAGTTAACATAAAAGTGGGCGGAGCTAAATTCACCGCAGCGCGCCGCATATTTTGTCCTTCTTTCTAATCTTCAAAAGTTGGGAGGTATGCCTAAAGCCATCAGAAAATACATATTTCTGATGGCTTTAGCCACTGAGAAGCCGCGCTACTGTCTGCAGCAGCGCTATTCAGCTGGAACGCACGCCGTTATGGACGTGTGTTCCAAACTGAATGGGGTCACCGCAACATGAGGAACTGTATTGCGGGGTCACGGCATTAGAAAGGTTGAGAACCACTGGTCAATAGGATTGCGGGTAACCGCTTTTTCAGCAGATTAGGTTTCCCTAACGCAGGTGTGAACCTAGCATCACAAACATAACTAAATCTGGAACCAAGTTATAATAATAAAGGTCCTTATAGCGAGTGGGATTTAGGTCACTGTCAAGCAGTGTCAGGTCAGTAGACCATGCAGTTCTCTACAACAAAATGGTGCTTGGGCATGCGCAGTACCACACAGAATGGAGTGCTACTATGCATGCAGAAGATTTCAACCACCCGGAGCGAGACTACAGAAAATATAGGCGTTACAGGACGTGTGGAAGAGGATATCTTTTGGTGTACAAGCTACAGAGGGGCATTTCAGAGGTATGACGTGGGGGGGTGCTCACTAGCCTTTTTAAATCTTGATACATATTTCAGTTGGATGGGGCCCAGTACCATGTTGAAAATTTCTGTGAGTATGGAGGTGAGTAAGAAGGGTGGCATAGCTTTGTAGACGTAGATTCTGATTTAGCGAAATCCAGTGAAATAACCCAATAAATAAAGGCCTCTTGGAAGGTCGAGCATGATGTTAAAGGGAGCAGCCTTTATTGGGTTATTTCACTGGAATGCTGTTATCCTAACTACATCAGGGAAGACAGGCTTGCACATTCCAGTGAGCGCCCTCTATTGGTTTGCAACAATGAGGCAGCTTCTGACTTCCTAATTACATCATGGAAGACAGATTTGCATATTCTTCCCATGGTTCCTTGCGAAGTGGAGTGCTAAAGGCTTAATGAATCTCCACACACACCTATATGGTGGTCTCTCCCTAAGGAGTGATAATATCCCCTTAACCCTGTCTAAGCCTCTCACCTCTACCAGGTTATAGTCCTCTCTACATCGAGCTGATGAGATGCAAGTACATTGAAACGGCCGTCCTCGATTGAGAGACTATACCTGGTAATAATCCCAGCGTCATTGCAAAATAAAGGCCTCTTGGAAGGTCGAACATGATGTTAAAGGGAGCAGCCTTTATTGGGTTATATCACTGGAATTCTGTCATCCTAACTACATCAGGGAAGACAGGTTTGCACATTCCAGTGAGCGCCCTCTATTGGTTTGCAACAATGAGGCAGCTTCTGACTTCCTAATTACATCATGGAAGACAGATTTACATATTCTTCCCATGGTTTCTTGCGAAGTAGAGTGCTAAAGGCTTAATGAATCTCCACACACCTATATGGTGGTCTCTCCCTAAGGAGTGACAATATCTCCTAGAATGGCGCAGTTATCTGCTTCATGGAGGTTGGACTTTATGTACTAGTCTTTACCCAACATCAGCATCTATGTTATATACAACCACCTGTTCTTTTGTACACCTTCATGGAAGTGAATGATTCCTATTTATATAATGACACGTTTATTTTTATTATAGGTAAATGGAGGTGTGCTTAGAATCTTTCCTGAAGGCAAATCTCAGTTTGCCGACATCGAACCTAAATTTGACAGACTGCTGTTTTTTTGGTCAGATCGACGCAATCCTCATGAAGTTCAGCCTGCATTTGCTACAAGGTAACTTTATTCATTATATGACAGAATTGCCGGTTACCAAATGTGTGAATTTGCAGGGGAAATTGTTTTCTGGTTACTAAGGGTTTTTTTTGAGGTGGTCCAATAGAATGGGTTTGTTACTTTATGCATATAAAAATGTTACGCCTCTTAGAAGATGGCGATGCAAAAAAACATTGATTTATGTCCCTAAACGTGTCTTTGTTCTGCAGAATTAGTATTGCATAAAAAATATTATAAATGAGGTATCGCCATTACTGTACCGACCCACAGAATAAGGGTAACATGTTACTTATACTGTACGCTGCATGGCGAAAAATTTAAAAGGAAAAACGCAATACCAGTATTGATTTTTTTTTTATTTTTTTTTTTAAATCGGCAAAAAAAGTTATTAATATATATTCACTAAGCTGTAGGCACCCAAAAATGTTGTCATTACAAAACGCATCTCATTCCGCAAACAACAAGACCTTATATAGCCATGTCACCAGAAAAATAAAGAAAATATAGCATCTAGCACTGTAGAGACAAAAATACCCCAAATTACCAAATTATTAGAACACAACTGGCTGCGGCAGGAAGAGAATATATAAGCTGTGCGAGCATATATCAGCGAACACCACATATTTAGAGCTTATGAGTGAAAAGACACCAGAAGTGACCCCCAGAGTGACTCTCCCAATCATAGGAGCGACTGGGATATAGTAGGGAATTTGGTGTTCCCAATGTACGCCGCACAGTTTACATATTCCCACTTCACCATCTGCCGTGCATTCACATCTGGGACACTAATACTCACTACACCCTCTAATAAATTCTTTGAGGAGTGCAGTTTTCAAAATTGGGTCACTCTTTTGGGGAATCCACTAATCTGGTACCTTACAGGCTGTAAAACATGACCTGCCGTTCAGATACCAAACATCTGAATCTGTACTCCAAAAGCCGCATAGCGCTCTTTCCCTTCTGCACCCTACTCTGTGCCCAAACTGCAGTTTATGCCACATGTATGACAATGGTGTACCCAGGATAACGTACGTAATGTCATATGTGGGTATAAACTGATATTATGGCAGAGCTGGACCTAGAAGGGAAGAAGGGTTATTTGGTTTTTGGAGCACAGACTTAGACGGTTTGGTTTTTGGATGCCATGACACTTTTGCAGAGACCCTAAAATTGCCCCTACAAAATGGAGTCACTTCTTGGGGAATTCCAGTTTACTGTCACCTCCAGGGCTCTGCAAAACCAACATGGCGCCCAGAAAGTCCCTCTAAATCTGTATCCCAAAAGCTAAAAAGTGCAGTGCTCCTTCCCTTCTGAACCTTGCTGTGTGCCCGAGCAGCAGTTCACATCTACATATATAATTTTTTTGCCCCTCGGCATGGCCCAGTTTTAGGTCTCTGACAACACAAAGTGGGTGCAACGTATTGGGCACCGAAATGGGATATTTCTTTAAAAATTTAAATTTTCATTTTGAACATTAATTTTTGGGAAGCGTTTTTAGTCTCCAAATGATAATACCCCTTGATACATTCCTTGACAGGTGTAGTTTCTAAAATGGGGTCACTTTTGAGAGGTTTCCATTGTGTTGATACTTTAACACTCAGCAAATGCGACATGGCACCAGAAAGCTATTCCAGCAACATCTGCCCTCTAAAAGCCAAATAGCCCTCTTTCCATTCTGAGCCCTGCCATGTTCCCATACAGCAGATTATGATCACATATGGGGTATTGTCGTGTTCAGGAGAAATTGTGTAACAAACTGTGGTGTGTTTTTAATTCTTGAACTACTTGCAAAAATTAAAAATATGGCGCTAAATGGACGATTTTTTTTTAAAGAAAGTAATTTTTCATTTTTAGGTCCCAATGTTAATAAAATCTGTGAAACAGCTGTGAGGTCAAAATGCCCACTCTACCTCTAGATAAATTATATGAGGGGTGTTTGGTATTGGTACTCTAGGGGCTCTGCAAATGCGACATAGGACCTGAAAACTATTCCAGCAAAATCCACCCTCCAAAAGCCAAATAGCGCTCTATCCATTCTGAGCCCCACCATGTTCCCATACAGCAGATTATGACCACATAACATGAAGTATAAAGTGTAACGAAAAAACAATCTCAAAATCACTTGTGTAAATTAAAGCGTCTCAAAGATATTGCCATTTAAAGTGACACATGTCAGTTTTGAAAAAAGAGGCCTTGTACTTATGCACTTTTGGGCTGTGTCCTTAAGGGGTTAAAGAGGCTCTATCATTGGGAAAAGTCATTTTTGGCTAAGCACATACTTGCATAGCCTTTAGAAAGGCTATTTCACACGTACCTTTTGTATGTAAATTGCCTCAGTAGTCTTTGAATAAGTCCGTTTTAAGCCATAGCCAAGAATAGCTACAAAATTAATGGAAAATATACAGGAAGTAGTTATAGTTCTCTCCTCTGCTCAATCCACTCTTGGCTTTGCCTCAAAAATGCAGCAAAGCTCTTCATTTCCACGGTATGGGGACTCCGCTTTAGACAGTAAATACTAACTGTTCTCAAGGTAAAGAAAAACAAACAAACAAATGACTATATTGTCAACAATAAAATATCCTCTATTTCCAAAATAATGAAATATTTAAGGTCCAGATACAGGAGCACACGTGATTATGACTGTGATCATGGATATGATATGGATATGGATACTTCCTTGCCCCAGACAAAAAATAAACACCTTGGAGCCATAGGCTTCAAAACTGAAAAATTTAGTAAACTTTTAGTCGCCAAGCACAGTATAATGCTGTTTTCAGTGGACACCCACACAATACAATGGTCTCTCCACGGTTACATATCTATACGGTATATACTCGAGTATAAGCCGACTTTTTCAGTACAGTTTCTATGCTGCAAAAGCTCCCCTCGGCTTATACTCGAGTCAGGGTCCATGGAGCACAGAGAACTGAAGAACCTGCAGAAATTAAACAAAGGGGAGGTCCTTTAGTGCTACTGCTCTGTGATTGACTTTGTCATGTAAGTTCGTGACTGTGATGTCATCAAAGGTCCTGTAGCCACTAGAATGTTACATCTGCAGATAAGTCAGTGGCCAGGATGCATTGTGTCTTATAGAAGATGTTTGTCGTATGGAGGAGAGGAAGCTACAGTAAAGTGAAAGTAGAACACACAGGTACCTGCTGGGTTATGCCTATTAATGTCCGGCATTTGGGGTTATTAATTTAGTTTCAGTAAATCCATGTTCCTCACATTAATAGCAGTTCACCGCATCATGTCCCTCATATTAACCCCTGTGTGCCCCATATAAGGGTTACTAGTATGTGAGACACATGGGGGTACTAATAAAGGACCTTAATTATGAAGATACCTAATTATTACTTCCATATGTCCCACATATTAGTAACTCTTATATGAGGCACACAGGGGGTTAATGTGAGGAACATGGTGGGGTATTCTGCTATTACTATGAGGCACCTGGAGTTACTAAGCTGTAATGCACATGACTAGACTTTTTTTTAGGTAAAATTAGGGATCTCAACTTATATTCGAGTCGGTTTATACTAGAGTACGTGGCTAGGCTCCACAAATGGATCCCTACTAACCCCACTGAAATGCGGACATTGTGAGGGGCTTTTACTTAGCATCAGTATTACCAAAAAGTTCACTATACGTTCCTAATGGAATAAAGACATTCTCCATCACATCCCCCATTTACCATCTTGCCATGTCAAGAGCCAGTTTTGAAAGCCTACTTAGATTTCTGAACTACAATTATGAATGCCCACCTCCAGGTGGCTCCATTTGTGATAGACTTTTTAAATTTTTGCCATTTTTTTATCACTGCAATTTTAAGTTTGGACAAGGGTATACCCCCAAAAAATGCCTTACAGTGGATAAGTTACCAGTCCACTTTTAAGGTAGATTACACTTCCGCCATTATCTGTTGTGAGAGAGTGAAGGGTGTGGTTCGTGAAGACTGGTACATTCCAGCCATGCACCTAAATGGTGTATGGTAAAGGTTCACACCAGGGGGAGGTCAGCCGACTAATCAGGCCCTGATAACAGTCTGAGTGTGAAGACTAGCAGTGTGGCACCATACTGACAGAGTTGAACTGTCCAAAGCAGGTACTGTGCCACCCGTTGTTGTTGCCAAGGTGGGAGACTGGTAGCCAGTCTCCTGTATATTCAGGGAAAAGTTTCCTTTTAAGTTAGTTTTCTCAGCCGAGAAAGTTTTGGTTTTGTTTTGTTTATCCTGTGGCTTTGCAAAAGCAGTGTATGCGTTACATGTGAATAAAGTCTGAACTCGTGTGCAATCCAGTGTCTGTGTCCCTATTTCCTGCACTGCTACAAGCATCTACCTGAGCGGTTCCTCTCACTGTCCAACAAAAAAGCCAGGTATGGCATGGAGTTATACAAAGCCTGCAAGAGTTTATCTGGTTACACAGTAGGCTTTCGTGTACATGAATCCAAATTTGAGCCACCAGATTGCCCCACTGTCCTGGGAACAAGTTGGAGGATAGTATGAGATTTCCTCCACTATATACCGGACCACAGATATCAGTTATATATACAGTATGTTGAGGATTTCTATAACCATGTCCCCCTTCTAATGTGCCTTGCTGCCAAAGATAACCAAGCGTGTGGCTCAATTAGAAAATAAACATATATGTCTCCTTTATAGAGCAAAAACTGTGCCAGGGGGAAAGCAGGGCTGTTTGCTTGGACAGGTCGATGCTAGTCAAATACAAGGACAAACGTGATGCCCTTGTTCTGACTAGCCTCCATGCCAACTGATCCACCCCAATCTCAGTTCAAGGAACTACAGAGCAAACCAACAAGCCTGTATGTATAAAGGACCAGTTCATGGGTGGGGTGGATCTTTTGGATCAGGTACTACCGCCCTATAGTGCTCTAATAAAGTCTAGGGTGCGGTACAAAAAAATTGGCAGTGTATTTGACCCTATTGTCACTCTCTAATACCTTTGTTCAAGTATAAAACATCTGGCCATGAGGGGTATTTCCTGGATCTGCAGGAAAAAATTATAAAAAATATTTTTGAAAATCAGTAAAGAGAGGGCAGCAGTACTTCTGGGATCTTGAGAATAGTACACATACAGCACTTCCCAGGAGTATTCCCATCTCTCCCCCTTCCCCACAGACAATAAAGGGAGACTCCAGAAAAGGTGTCAAATTTGCTGAGTTATAGGTATTAGGAAAGACATCACTCACTACTTGGAGATCTGTTCCTCTAAACAATCCCTCTGTATCAAATAATGCTTCAGTTTTTATCTGTTTTACACCTCCCACTGGATATTCATTTGCTAAAATACAGTCATGGCCAAAAGTTTTGAGAGTGACACAAATATATTTTCGCATGATCTGCTGCCCTCTGGTTTTTTTGTGTGTTTGTCAAATGTTTTTATTAGAGATGAGCAAGTACTGTTCGGATCAGCAGATCCGAACAGCACGCTCGCATAGAAATAAATGGACGTAGCCGGCACGCGGGGGGTTAAGCGGCCGGCCGACGTCAAAGCGGAAGTACCAGGTGCATCCATTCATTTCTATGGAGCGTGCTGTTCGGATCGGCTGATCCGAACAGTACTCGCTAATCTCTAGTTTTTATCACATACAGAAATATAATTGCAATCATATTAAGAGTAACAAAAGCTTATATCGACAGAATGAGTTAATGCAGCAAGTCAATATTTGCAGTGTTGACCCTTCTTCTTCAGGACCTCTGCAATTCTCCCTGGCATGCTCTGAATCAACTTCTGGACCAAATCCTGACTGATAGCAGTCTATTCTTGCACAATCAATGCTTGCATTTTGTCAGAATTAGTAGGTTTTTGTTTGTCCAACCGTCTCTTGATAATTGACCACAAGTTCTCAATGGGATTAAGATCTGGGGAGTTTCCAGGCCATGGACCCAAAATCTCTGTTTTGTTCTCTGAGCCATTTAGTTATTACCTTTGCTTTATGGCAAGGTGCTGCATAATGCTGGAAAAGGCATTGTTGATCGCCAAACTGCTCTTGGACGGTTGGGAGAAGTTGATCTTGGAGGACATTCTGGTACCATTCTTTATTCATGGCTGTGTTTTTAGGCAAGACTGTGAGAGAGCCGATTCCCTTGGCTGAGAAGCAACCCCACACATGAATGGTTTCAGGATGCTTTACAGTTGGCATGAGACAAGACTGGTGGTAACGCTCACCTCGTCTTCCCGAATAAGCTATTTTCCAGATGTCCCAAACAATCGAAAAGGGGATTCATCAGAGAAAATGACTTTACCCCAGTCCTCAGCAGTCCACTCCCTGTACCTTTTGCAGAATATCAGTCTGTCCCTGATGTTTTTTTCTGGAGAGAAATGGCTTCTTTGCTGCCTCCTTGAGACCAGGCCTTGTTCCAAGAGTCTCCGCCTCACAGTGCGTGCAGATGCACTCACACCTGCCTGCGGCCATTCCTGAGCAAGCTCTGCACTGCTGGTAGCCCCATCCCGTAGCTGAAACACTTTTAAGAGATGGTCCTGGTGCTTGCTGGTCTTTCTTGGGCGCCCTGGAGCCTTTTTGCCAACAATGGAACCTCTCTCCTTGAAGTTCTTGATGATGCGATAGATTGTTGACTGAGGTGCAATCTTTCTAGCTGCGATACTCTTCCCTGTTAGGCCATTTTTGTGCAGTGCAATGATGACTGCACGTGTTTCTTTAGAGATAACCATGGTTAACAGAAGAGAAACAATGATGCCAAGCACCAGCCTCCTTTTAAAGTGTCCAGTGGTGTCATTCTTACTTAATCATGACAGATTGATCTCCAGCCCTGTCCTCATCAACACCCACACCTGTATTAATGGAGCAATCACTGAAACTATGTTAGCTGGTCCTTTTAAGGCAGGGCTGCAATGATGTTGAAATGCGTTTTGGGGGATAAAGTTCATTTTCTAGGCAAATATTGACTTTGCAAGTAATTGCTGTTAAACTGATCACTCTTTATAACATTCTGGAGTATATGCAAATTGCCATTAAAAAAATTGAAGCAGTAGACTTTGTAAAAATTAAAGGGGCTCTATCAGCAAAATCATGCTGCTAGTTCCCCACATATGCGTGAATAGCCTTTAAAAAGGCTATTCAGGCACCGGTAAAGTTATATTAAACTACCCCCCGTTTTAAAATAATAACCTAAAAAAGAATGTGCTCTACTTATGGATCATGCGCGCTGGGCGGGCATTCAGGGTGTGTCTTCATCTTCGTCCACTCCTCTTCTTCCTCCGATGTTCTTTGGTCCCGTCCTCCTCCGGCGCTCGCTCGCGGACACTGATATAAAACAAAACGGCCTATGCGCAGTAGCATACGGCTTCTACTACAGCTACTGCGCATGCGCCCAGGCTATCACTGTCCGTTCGCGAGCGCTGGAGGAAGACGGGACCGGAGGACATCGGAGGAAGAAGAGGCGTGGATGAAGAAGACACACCCTGAATGCCCGCCCAGCGTGCACGTTCGGTAAGTAGATCACATTCTTTTTTAGGTTATTATTTTAAAACGGGGGGTAGTTTAATATAACTTTTACAGTGCCTGAATAGCCTTTTTAAAGGCTATGCACGCATATGTGGGGCTCTAGCACCATGATTTTGCTGATAGAGCCCCTTTTAATATTTGTATCATTCTCAAAACTTTTGGCCATGACTGTACATTTTACTTTAAATAATTACCATTACCGTATATACTCGAGTATAAGCCGATCCGAATATAAGCCGACCCCTCCTAATTTTTCCACAAAAAAACTGGGAAAAAACTTATTGACTCGAGTATAAGCCTAGGGGGGAAATGTGGCAGCTACTGGAAAATTTCAAAAATTAAAATGGACGGAGTTTTTGGGTGCAGTAGATGCTGGGGAAGGGGAGGGGGTGTTTTGGTTGTCTGTCTGCCCCTTCCCTGAGCTTGAGGACTTTTTTTTTTTTTTTTCCCTCCACTTGGAATTCAGCCTGGATGAATATAGCATATCTGCAGTGCTCCTATTAACCCCTTCCTGACGGAATATGAGCAGTGCAGGTACAGTCAGGCTGAATTCCAAGGGGGGGGGGAGACTCAGTCTCTGGGAAGGGGCAGTTAGACAACATTTTTTTCTCCCGCTACGGCATTTACCATACAGAAAAAATATATTTATAGGTATGTAGAGCGGGTGTTTTTGGACAGAGGGATAATTAACGTGTATGTGTTTCACAGTATTAGTATTATATGTGTTCTAGGGAAAGGGGGAGGATTTGATTTTTAATACTTATTTACTAATTCTTTACCAATACTTTTTTTTTTTTTTTGCATTTACTAGGGGTCTTGAACCCCAGGGGGTCTGATCACTAATGCGATGCATTGCAATCCCCAGCCGTCCGGACTTGAAGGAGAACTGCAGCTAGCCGGCGGCAGGAGCGCTGAGGGGAATTCCCGACAGAAGCGCTTCTGCCGTCGGCCGGCCGCAGTTCCTTGGATCGCCCGCTCCCTCCCTCCCTCGTACCGGGACATCGTAGAACATCTCCGCTGTAACACTTACAGCAGAGATGTTCTAGCTCCCCATGCCTGCAATCTCTGATTGCAGGCATGATTGCAGAGAGCTCCGAGGTGCCGGTTGGTATGGTGACCACTTTGAAGCAGAGCGGTGCCATTATAGTTACAGACCCGGCATACAGACACCAGGGCGGGTGCCGGGCCACAGCATCACCACGCTCATAGCAGGAGTGTAGCAATGCTGTCAATTTCAAACTGCAGAAGTATTTACTGTTGGGCCTGCTCTATATGTGATGGGACATATAGAGCAGGCCCAAATGGCCCAGAGCTGTGTCTATAACATAATAGCTAAACTTAGAATCTTTAGTTCAGGTGATTTGGTATTGGTTCCCAACGGTAGAAAGTACATTTCTTGCCTAATGGCAAGGGCCATATTAATTTATTGAAAGAGTGGAGGACGTAAACTGTAAGGTGTACCAGCCGGGAAAGAAAAAGCCCAAACAAATATCTCTCTATATTATAAAAATGAATTCTTGTCTGTCTGTTCTCTAATGCTAAGGATTAGATACATGCCTCTGCACACAGTACCACAAGCCAGAGAATTAGATACGCGTCTCAGCGCACAGTACCACACGGGGGAGGATTAGATACACGCGTATGCATACAGTACCACACGCCATAGGATTAGATATTTGCGTCTACACACAGTTCCACATGCTGTAGGATTAGATACGCGCCTCTTCACACAATACCACACGGGAGGATTAGATACGTGCGTCTGAACACAGTACCACACTTTGGAGGATTAGATACATGCCTCTGCACACAGTACCACATGCCAGATAATTAGATATGCGTCTCAGCACACAGTACCACACGGAGGATTAGATACGTGCATCTGCACACAGTACCACACGCCTGAAGATTAGATACACGTGTCTGCACACAGTACCACACGCCAGAGGATTAGATATGCACGTCTGCACACAGTTTCACTTACCGGAGAATTAAATATGCGCCTCTTCACATAATACCACATGGGGGAGGATTAGATACATGCATCTGCACACAGTACCACACGCCGGAGCATTAGATATGTGCATCTGCACACAGTACCACACCAACAAGGATTAGATTCTTGTGTCTAAACACAGTACTACTTGGGGAAGGATTAGATACAGCTTTACTCCAGGTATCCATAACATCTGATCACAGGTTTTTCACTGACATCCAAAATGAGATACACATAATCACATGATGCTTATGGACATACACACAAACAACATACAAAATGCACCAGTGCAAAATTGGACAATTCCTATGGGGCCGCTACACAAACATAAAATGTAATATACCCGTGCGAAGCTGGGTCCTCCCTCTAGTACCATATAAATTTACTAAAACTCTGGAAGGACAGGGAAACGTTGACATCAGTAGGTACCTCTAGCAAGGTTAGTACTGAAGGGTTAAATATTTCTGGTAGGGCTGCACCCTAAGTGCAAATAGCAGAGTTCCTGTCTAAGGCACAGAAACAGGAGTCAAAAGAGTTCACACAGAAAATTAAGGATGTGCCTTCAGTGTCGCCTTGACGCACGCATGCGATAGAGCATGACATTGTCACCGAGCCTCAGGTACAGGTTAATCTAACACTGTATCAGATACCTTAAGCTCATAGACGAGCCATATCTAAGGAGTTCAAAGATATGTTGGTACTTGTTGTAATTGAAGAATCTAAGAGTGACTGGTCCAATCCCATTGTTTTGATTCCTAAACCAGATGGTACAATAAGGTTTTGTAATGATTTCCGTAAACTGAATGAAGTTTCAAAATTTGATGCCTACCCAATGTCCAGAAACGATGAGGTTGGAACATGCTGGATATTTCTATACCCTTGACTTAACCAAAGGGTACTGGCAGGTACCATTCACTAAAGAGGCTAGGGAAAAAACTTCATTTGTCACCCCAGAAGGTTTGTTCCAATATGTGACAATTCCATTTGGGTTACATGGGGCTCCAGAAACCTTCCAGAAGTTGATGGACAGAGTCTTTAAGCCCCGGCGAAGGTATACTATAGCCTACCTAGATGACATTGTTTTGTTTAGTATAAACTGGGAGAGTCACTTGCCAAAAGTTTAGGCCGAACTAAATTCCCTCCGAGCAGCCGGTTTAATAGCCAACCCAAAAAAGTATGGTTTTGGTCTGGAGGAGACCAAATACCTTGGGTATGTAATTGGAAGAGGGGTGATGAAATTCTAGGTTAACAAAGTGGAGGCCATTCAAAATTGGCCTTGGCCCTTAAATAAAAATCAAGTAAGGGCTTTCCTGGGAATCGTTGGCTATTACCACAGGTTCATCCCAAATTTTGCTACTTTTGCAGCCCCACTGACAGACTTAAAGGGGCTCTATCAGCAAAATCATGCTGATAGAGTCCCACATATGCGTGAATAGGCTTTAAAAAGGCTATTCAAGCACCGCTAAAGTTATATTAAACTACCCCCAGTTTTAAAATAATACCCTAAAAAAGAATGTGATCTACTTATGCATCGTGCACGCTGGGCGGGCATTCAGGGTGCGCCGTCTTCTTCATCCATGCCTCCTCTTCTTCCGATGTCCTCGGGTCCCATCCTCCTCCAGCGCTCGCAAACTGACATTGATTTTAAAAAAATGGCCTAGGCGCATGCGCAGTAGCATGTGGCTTCTACTACGCCTACTGCGCATGCGCCCAGGCCATTTTTTTTTTTAATCAATGTCAGTTCGCGAGCGCCAGAGGAAGACGGGACCCGAGGACATCGGAGGAAGAAGAGGCGTGGATGAAGAAGACTGCGCACCCTGAATGCCCGCCCAGCATGCACAATGCGTAAGTAGATCACATTCTTTTTTAGGGTATTATTTTAAAACTGGGGGGTAGTTTAATATAACATTTACGGTGCCTGAATAGCCTTTTTAAAGGCTATTCATGCATATGTGGGTCTCTATCAGCATAATTTTGCTGATAGAGCCCCTTTAACTAAGGAGACTAATTCTGTCATAGTCAAATGGAGTGAAAAGGCTGAGGGGGCATTCCAGGAGTTGAAGTCTGTTTTCTGTAAACAACCCGTTTTGGTCACACCTGACTTCACAAAAGAATTTTTGGTTCAAACTGACGCCTCTGATGTAAGGTTAGACGCAGTACTGTCCCAAATGGTGGATGTGCCACACCAATGAGGGAAACACCAGAGTCACCAGATGGTTTGTGACACTCTTAAATTCACTGTGGAACACAGGGCAGGGGAATGCGGATGCCCTATCCAGGGCCCATTGTATGTGGGTTAAAAAAAAAACCTACAAGTTTGAACAAGAGGGGGGATGTGAGAAGGTGACAGGCATGGTGCTGCAATCTCGTTATATCTACCCCTGGATTCTGACCTATGTGTGGTCCAGTGCGGGTCTTGAGTAGGCCTCTGCTCCAGGTCTGAGTCCTTGGCTCATTACTGGGCCAGAAAACGGCTGCAAATTATGCACTGCAATGCAGAGAAATAAAGTGTTGGGTCTGTCCTGTAACCCTGAATCTGGTGAGACACAGTTATGCTTGGTTTTTTTTGTGGCTGGTAAGTAATCACTGCTTCTAATGATCTACCTTCCCCAATAAAAAAAAAATATATATAAATATGAGGTTCTGTCTGTCTGTTCTTTGTGCACAACCAAATGACTGGACTACTCTTCATCAAATTTGGCACACAGATACAATAGGTGTCCGGAGGATTACATATGCACCTCAGTACAAAGTACAATATGCCGGAAGATTAGGTACACGCCTCAGCGCACAGTACAACACACCGGAGGATTACGGTATATATGCGGCTCAGCAAACAGTAGTTCCACACGCCGGAGGATTAGATAAGCGCTTCACCACACATCAGAGTTTTATTTCAGGTTTCCATAGTAACCCAGCCATTTTTCTTCACTGCTGTATGTCAGCTTTAAAGGGCAGGGCACTGTGTATGACACTGTTACACAAGGTTACATTCACACAGCTTTACTCCAGGTATCCATAACAACCGATCACAAGTTTTTCACCGATATCCAAACTGAGACTCACATGACGCTTATAGACACACACACAAACGATTGTAAGTCAATGGCTGGTCAGGTAATGGAGGGGGTGTACATCTTACCCAGACTATTCAGGTGGGTGAGATGAGAAAACTCCAGGAATGCTTGTTCTCAGCAGACAACTTTCATCTGCTGAGCATTTTGGTAAATGCTCAGTACTGGGCTGGATTTTTAGGAATGACAGGTAGGATTGGTAGTGGGACCTGTCATTCCACCCACCTCCAGTCCACACTTTGGGGATGTTCGGGCAGTGACTCAGCTGCGGAGAGTCTCCTCGTCAAGGAGGCTTAAGAAGCCAGCTCCAGCAGCAACACTTTGGCAGAGCTTGGCTGGAGAGCTGACAGAGAGGTCATATTTTTGGATCTGTGTCCTAAATAATTCTGATTTTTTTGGATTTCTGTTATTCTAGGTGAGGTAACCTATTCTATGTTTAGTTAGAGCCTAGACGGGCAGGTATTTATTTTTGTATTGTTTCCTTTGTTGCTGCACTACCTGTTTGAGTGAAAATAAACTCTACCTTTGTTTTGGACTAAAAGAAACTGGACTTGTGTGTCTATGCCATCCCACCTAGTAACCCCAGACCCTGACACTATGGATATATATATATATATATATATATATATATATATATCTCTCATGGGGAAGGTAGCTCAGTAGTAGCAGTGGTGTGGACCCAAACAGTGAAGACAGAGACACAAAATATGCAGCAAAGGGTTTATTTAGAAAAAAAAGAAAGAAAATAAATATACCTTCATTCAGGCACAAAATGAGCAAAACAAAATACAGCCTTAAATTCAGGCAAAAACAAAATAAAAACCTGCTTGTCTGAGCGAATAACTGAACAGTAATGCTAACCTTACTATATTTGTGGCTTACTACCAGCCACACAAACAAAACAAGCACAACTTTGTCTCACCGGACTCAGCGAGATTCCAGCATCCTGCCTGTCACCTTCTCCTGATACACAGTGGGGAAAAAAAGTATTTAATCAGCCACCAATTGTGCAAGTTCTTTTACTTCAAAAAGTGAGAGAGGACTGTAATTGACATCATAGGTAGACATCACCTATGAGAGACGAAATGAGAAAAAAAATCCGGAAAATCACGTTGTCTGATTTGGAAAGAATTTATTTGCAAATTTTGGTGGAAAATATTTGGTTACCTACAAACAAGCAAGATTTCTGGCTGTCACAGACCTGTAACTTTTTCTTTAACAGGCTCTTCTGTTCTCCACTCATTATCTGTAGTAATGGCACCAGTTTGAACTTATCAGTATAAAAGACTCCTGTCCACAACTTCAAACAGTCATACTCCAAACTCCACTGTGGTGAAGACCAAAGAGCTGTCAAAGGACACCAGAAATAAAATTGTAGCCCTAGACTGTGTGTTGGTTTTTGGACTTCATGACACTATTGCAGAGCCCTGAAATGCCAGTAAAGTTGAATGAATCCCCTGACATGTGACCTCATTTTGCAAACTACAGCCCTGAAGGTATAAATTCAAGTGTTACATTCATTTATTTTCCAAAATTTTATACACTGTGATAATAGGAAAAAATGACAATTTTTCTAGAAATAAGTCACTTCAGTGCGTAATATGTTGTGACCAGCTTGTATCAGAGATGAATGCTGCCAGGACATGCTGTTGTGCCCAGGACATCTGCTTAGACAGACTGGTTACAACTTATCGGGCATTCACTTTTTATTATCTGCGCATCCATTTCTAGAAATTAAATTAATGCAAAGGTCAAGGGTTACAAATTCTCACTAACCCACTTGATGAATGCCTTGGGGGGTATTGTTTCCAAAATTTAGTCACATGTCTGTGGATTCCACTTCACTAGCAATTTTGCAAAAGTGACATCATATCCAAAAGCCAAACTGTGCTCCAAAATATTGCTTCTTTCCTTCTATGCCAGCTGTGCCCAAATAACAGTTTGTACCCACATATGACATTAAGTACGTTATCTTGGGTATACCAGTGTCATACATGTGGGCATAAACTGCCATTTGGGCACACATCAGGACACAGTTGTGAAGGAGCGCTTTGTGCTTTTGTATTGCATGTCACATTTGGATGCCATGTCACATTTTCAAAGACGCTAAAATTGCCCTTACAAAATGGGGTCACTTCTTAGGGAATTCCCATTTACTGGCCTTTCCAGGGCTCCCTAAAAACATAGTGTCCAGAAAGTCTCTCTAAATCTATTGTTAGGGAATTGATAGGACGACAATTCCCCAGTAGCTGCTGAACCCTGGAGGAAGGGGCACAAGGGACAGTGAGCCCTGGTCTGAAGCCCCCCACTGTCCCTTCCTGCTTGCCTAGTCCTATCTTACGTAATAGGCAGCAACTTGGAGACGGACCACTCCTATATACGTGACACACAAAACGCAGACAAGACAAACAACAACAAAGGCAGGTCAGCTAGCCAGGGGTCAGTAACAGTCGAGCAATGCAGTGTCAAAATCGATATCCAAAAGAGTAGTCAATAGGGAAATCCAGAGGTCAAGAATCAGAATACACAAATAAACAGCAAGAGAAAAAGCCAACACGCACAAACCAATAGCAAGCATCAATGGGAATGTGAGTATAGAA
The DNA here is from genome assembly GCF_031893055.1 of Leptodactylus fuscus. NCBI lineage: Eukaryota > Metazoa > Chordata > Amphibia > Anura > Leptodactylidae > Leptodactylus > Leptodactylus fuscus. The sequence goes on along the minus strand of NC_134267.1, from coordinate 73,568,273 downwards.
TAAATAGGGAGGGAGAAGCCGCCCAGAACCTGATAGGAAGGCAGGCTATCAATCACAGGGCAAAACAAAACTTAACTCTTAGAGGAGCAGAGGGAAATGAAGATGAAGGAGACAGGTGTGGTGGAAAATCAATTAACAAGGTGAAGGAATAGGACCCTGTTCAGGCAATGCAACCAAAAACTCCAAGCAAGTTATCAAACTTCACACGCCTCCTGCGCCGCAGCATGCGAGCAGAGGGTGGCGCAGAGACCAGAAAAGGCAGAGATGTTACATCTATACTCCTAAAGCTGAAAAGCACAGTGTTTCTTCTCTTCTGAGCCCTACTTTGTGCCCAAGCAGCATTTTACACCCACATATTTAACTTCTTTATACCCAGGAGAGCCCACTCAATAGTTTCAGGATTGCATAGCTCTGATAACAAAAAAAGTGGGTATAGTGAAATGAAATGGTATATTTAAAAGTAAATTTCCACTTTTTATAATAATTTTTGGGAAGCACTCTTCACAAAATGATAATACCCCTTGATAAATTTCTTGAGGGGTGTAGTTTTCTAAAATAGTGTCACTTTGAGGGGTCTCCATGGTACTGTTACTTTCGAAGCTTCTCAAATGCTACATATACCAGCCTGATGAAGGGATAGCTTTAATATCCCGAAAGCTCACAATATGTCATCATTTTTTTTAAGTTAGCCATTAATAAAAGGTATCAACTACTGAGGACTTTTCTCGAAAAAAATTTTATTTCATATCCACTGGTACAAAGATATTTTTCCTTATACAAATGCTACATGGCATCTAAAAACTATTCTGGTAAATTGTTCTGCTCTTTCCATCCTGAGTTTCATCATGTATCATGTACGGCAGTTTACTACCTCAATTGGGGCATTTCTGTGTTCAGAAGAAATTGTGTAACAAAGTGTATTGTGTTCTTACTTCTTGAACACCTTGTAAAAATTTAAAATATTGTGGTAATGGACAGTTTATTTTATTTATTCTTTTTTTTTTTAAATAGATTTTTATTGAATTTTCACAAAAGAAAGCTTACAACTGAGTATGGCAAAAACATATACAGTAAAGCAGGAAACTGTAAAATAAATCTGATAAATCTATAAGAGCAGGAAAAAGCGTTCAGTTGAACGCCACTATGACATAGCATAAATAACACAGTAAGTACTGTACAACAAAATGAAAAGAGAAAAAAAGAGGGGAAGGAGAGGAACCAACCAACAGAGGGATGTGACACAGGTGTTGGGAGAAATGTGTGGGGAAACACAAATAAGAGTGGATGAACATCTTAAGCTCAGGGATGCAGAACCACTTCATTAAGAACCAGGAAGTGGATGATGTGGCAGCAAGGAAGACCAATGAAAATAAAAGTCTTTGAGCTTACCTTTCTGACAAGCAATCATATGTTCTTGCATGCAATTGGTAGAGACAGATAAAAGTTCAGCAAGGTTTGGGATATGAGAGGATTTCCAGTGGCAAGGAATTAGTAGCGGGGCTGCATAGAGGAAATAGCAGGTAAGGGAGCGTTCACACTACTGTCATTGTCCGACAGGCAGTGTCCATTCAAAATCTCGCATGGACATTAGGAGCGGACACTAGCTGTGTTCATGACACTTTTCATTCATTTAAATGGCGATCGGGTGCGTTCTTTTGCACTCTGTGCCTGTCCTTAGCTGTCCATTTGTTAAGATGTCCGACTTTTCAAGCGGACAGTAAAACCCGATATGTAGGTTTTTGCTGTCCGCTTGAAAAGTCGGACATCTTTACAAACGGACAGTTAAGGACAGGCACGAAGTGCAAAAGAACGCACCCAATCGCCAATTAAATGAATGAAAAGCGTCACGGACACAGCTAGTGTCCGCTCCTAATGTCCATTCGAGATTTTGAGCGGACACTACCCTGTCGGACACTGACAGTAGTGTGAACGCCCCATAACTGTATGAGATGGAGGGGAGATCTTAGGGATCAAAAGTAAAAGAAGAGCCAAAGAAGCAGAAGGCATGATGTTGCAGCGTTTGTATTCTCTGAGTGCATTTATGGTGGAGTACCAGAATGGAGCAATGCACGGACAGCTCCAGAAGATATGTAAAATGCCAATTTGGCCACAACCTCTCCAGCAATAGGGTGAAGAAGTTGGGTAAATTTTTTCAGTGGGGTGTAATAACTTAAAAGGAGTTTATGATATTGTTCCCAATCAGAGACACAAGAAGTAGAGTTGTGAGCTCATGTCAAGGCACTATTCCAGTCCGACACGCCAAAACATCTAGCGAAACGAGACTCCCACTTAAAGAGGGGAGGAGACTTAAAAAATTGGTGGTTGTCGGCTACTAGGAGGTAGAGAGGTTTCACACCCTTAGATTTTGAAGCCAGAGGACATTGTAGAAGATCGAGAACTGCTGGGTTAGAGGAAGCGGTAGAAGGATTAGATAACAGAAAGTCTCTAAGTTGAATGTATATGAACATCTTCCAAGAAGGGAGTGGGAATTTTGATTAAAGTTGTGGAAACAATAAGACGGACTAATTGTCGAAAAAAATCAGAAATGTAACGTATTCCACTAGTGATCCATGTTGCTAAGTAGATATTGGGGGTAGGTGTGTCAGAGCCTGAATGGGAATATTTATATTTACTCTGGGAAGCGAGGAGAGATGTTAGGAGCATCCTACCCGCCAGGCTTCAAGTGAGACTTGAACTGATATGGGTACCGATGATGAGAACAAATTTGAATCAGGAGGATACAGCAAGAGTGCTTTCATATCAGAAATGTGGGCTACTCGCTCCTCCATTGCCAGCATTTCGTGCAGGAATTGGCCAGAAGACATAGCTAAATTACATATGCTAACAAGATGTGGGATCAATTGTGATTTAAATAAATGCAGATATCATTTGAATAACCGTCTGGACCAGATGATTTGCCTAATTTAAAAGAAAATATTGTTTTCTCTAACTCTGAGGTCATAAATGACTTATTCAATTCTGTTATTTGTTCTTGGGAGGGGGAAGAGAGTTGCATAGAGTTAGGAAGCCTTTGATATGTTCAGTGGTAGGCTGAGGAGTAGCAGGGTCTGAGTTAAAGTTATACAGTTTTTTATAGTAATGGCTGAATTTGTCAGCAATGGCCTGGAAGGAGCAAATTTTAGTACCAGGGGGTTGAGATACAAGAAATGGAAACCTTGATCTGGCTTGCAAAGGATTGACTCTATTGGCCATAAGTTTACTGGCTTTATGGTAGAATTTATAGTAAGACAGGCGCATTCTCCTTGTCTGAAGGGCAAAGTCTTGAGTAAAAAGGCGGCTAAGGTCATTTCTAGCATCTCGCAGAGAGGTTTCAAGTGCTAATGTGGGATCACGTTTATGTTGCTGTTGAAGAGACACGATTTTATCCATAGTCAGCTTTATGGAGCAGAGTCTTTGTTTCATGATTCTAGCTGTATGTTGTATAAGAAGGCCACGTATACACGTATACAGAATTCTTCTCCATTAATGCCCCCTCAGCAAAAGATGCTTTCTCCTTATAGAATTCTCATAAAGCACATATTATCATAAATACATATCATATGTATCATAAATACATATTGTGAGGGTGTGAACCTAGAGGGCGCTGTAGAAAAACAGGGTTGAGAAGGACTCTGACCATACCCATACCTGTGAAAGGGGCTCAACTCCAGAGGGAGTACACATAGCTGGTGACCTGCAGGAGCAGGTGCACTGTGGACCAATTGGAGACAGACAGGAGGTCTGTCCCAACAAGACTCGATTCCAGGAAGGAGCCCAACTCCAGACAGAGTGCTGATAGTGACCTACAGTAGCAGGTGCACTGTGGACCAGTTAGAGACAGACAGGAGGTCTGTCCCAAGAGAACTGGAATCCAAAAGGGTCCCAACTCCAGAGAGGGAGTGCTGCTGTTGATCTGCAGGAGCAGGTGGAAGGTGCACCAGTTAGAGAAAGACAGGAGGTCTGTCCCAAGAGGACTGGAATCCAAAAGTGACTTGGTTAAGCTGAGTGTGAGTTAGACTGGTGAGAAGAAACTTCAGTAGAGTATCTTACTCTTTATAGAGTAGACAGGGTTCAAGAAGTAAGGTATTGCCCTGTGTGTGGGCTAGGCTGTTTGTTATTTTTTTGTTCCTTTTATAAGCTGAATAAAGCTACTTATTTTGGATTGCATTACCTGATCTGCTGTTTATTTGGCACCCAGCGCCAACACCTCTGTAAATCCAGAAAAACCACTACCTTTCATGCTAAATTACCCCCAATTGTCACAATACATATACATGCTTTATGAGAATTCCATTGGGAGAAAGCATCTTTTGCTGAGAGGGCATTAATGGAGAAGAATTCTGTTAGGCTAAAGGAGATAGAGTCCTGAACTCTTTTTAGAAACATAATATAAACATTATTGCGCCAGCAATATGTGTGAAAAAAAGGGAGTTTGGACAGTCATGGTAATAGGGGTGTGGTCAGACTATGTGATGTTCTCTTTGGTACAATGGGAAATATCATGGAGAAGCCGTTTAGTACCCAAAAACATGTCTATCCTCTTGTAAGTTTGGTGGCTGGCGGAATAGAATGTATAATCTTTTCGAGATGCATTTCCAAACATCATGAAGGTCTTCCTGGATAAGCCAGGAGTCTACTTGCTGGGGAGGTCTGTTACTTTTGTAAGTGGTATCGACAAAACCATCATGGATTATGTTAAAATCGCCACAAATTTTACATTTACCTTGGATTTTCCCCCTAAGTTTTTTTTTTTTACACAAGATGTTCAAAAAAGCTACCTGGGAGGAATTTGGGCAATAGACATTAACTAAGGTAAAAGTAACGTTGAGACATAACATAACATATGAGAGCTATAATTCTCCCTTTGTGATAGATAATAGAATCAATGAGTTGAAACGTGACAATATTTCTGATAGCAATAATGACACCTGCATTCTTTTTGTCAGCAGTAGAGAAAAAAAATTGAGAGAAGGCTTTATGCGAGAATTTAGGAGGAGACCATTTTTTGAAGTGTGATTCTTGTAGGCATAACACATCTGCATTAGAAGCAGATGCCTCCTTCCATATTAGTGATCTTTTATAAGGACTATTAAGATGCTTAACATTCATAGATAGAAATATAATGGCCATAGAAGTGCCGAGAAAGACACTTCTGAGACGTGGCAGGCATACAAGAACTAAGAGAATCACACAATATTAGAGCAGAGTACAATTGACATTGGGCCGGTAAAGAGTTCAGGGCCGGGTAACCCAGTTAAAAAACGGCAAAAATTCAACAGTGAGTAAACAAAGCAACAACATACTGCGCGGTAAAGGATATCGTGCAAACTTGGGGTGCAGTTTGCAAAGGAAAGACATGAAAATGTCTGCTTTGTCGTAGCTATAGAATTTCCTCAAGTAACTTCAGACACTTGACTCCAGATAGGTGTCATTTTAGTCAGAGAGTTGTTTTTGTGGGTCTGAGAAGGGGTGGGGGAGGAGAGTCCAACCCCATTGCTGAAGAAGCTTTGTCCCTTGGTCCCGGAAGGAGAAGATATGAGAAGATCTGTTCTGGAACACAAACACCTTCACGGGAAAGCCCCACTTGTAAGCTATAGAACAATGACATAGTGTATGAATGATGGAGCTCATTTCTTCCTTGATACTATAGTTGCTTGAGACAGGTCAGTGACTAATTTGATGTTCTGGAATGGAGCAGGAAACGTAGGCATCCTCCTCGAGGCTGAAATTAGTTGATCTTTAACATGGTAGAAATGAATTCTATGAATGGCATCATGAGGAACAGAGTCAGGAAGGTTCTTTGGTTTAGGGAGTCTATGGGCACAATCCAGAATTAAATATTGATCTGTACAGTGAGGTAAGACCGCTTTGATGAGATTTTGGAGAAATTGAGGCAAGCCAAAAGATGAGACAGATTATGGGATACCATGAAATTTCACATTGTCCCTGCAGTTTCCTTCTGTAATATCTGCTAATTTTAGTTTAGTTTCATAACATCCACATCCTCTTCCAGATCATTATGGGCATCGACTAGGAAATTGTGAGTGCCAGCAAATTCACCCATTTTTGTTTCAACGTGATCTATGCCTTCTCCAAGGAAATCAATTGTAGAAGACGCATTAGAAATGGCTTTTGTAATATCTTTTTGGATGGTGCTGTGAAGGGTTAAAGGGGTTGTCCCATCACAAGGATCCTATCTATACTGCTTGTTAATGTGGATTTAAGATTTTTCCTAAATACACTGCTTCAGCAAAACTGCTTTGTTTGTCCACTATCTTACTTTATTCAATTCATTGTTGACACAGCCCTTGACTTATCTGCTTAAAAGTCAAATGATGTATCTGCCTGCTCTCAGGGGGTAGGGAGGAGGGGCTAAGTGCACGGGAGCGAGCCTGTGTATCTAGCTATTCCTGTGTCTACACCACATGACCTAGGTCCTGCACTAAGATAGGGGAGAGGAGTTGCTTTCTTTTCTGAACGTCTTGTTCTCCCAGTTATCAGGCTAGCTAATGCAATTGTGTTCATTATGGCAGAGACAGGCAGTCTCTGTATGTAACACAGAATGGAGTTGCTCCTGCCTGTACTTCATAGTCCAATATTGTGCATATAGTGTTCTTTGAGGACCTTTGATGACATCACTGGCCCTTCAGCCGCCCCATGGGATCACGCTATGCGTTGGGCGGAGCTACACACTAATTTGGGGGTGGAGCTAAATATATTTGCTGAAATAACATAACTATTCTTAATTTTATTCTCATCACTCAGCTATGCATCTTGGCTTCAGATGGTCAATCCTTTCATTACTATTCTACCTGCCTACAGGGTGGTCAGGTTTTTTTAAAGAAAAAAAGTGATATGCTGCTGTAAAACAGTCCTCCCAATGTTTCCATTAGATGGAGTGCACTCAACTTCCTCATCTGAAAAGAACAGGTGTTTATTTTCCGTTTTCTAAAATTGTAGGAATGTATCTCTTCTGCTAGCTAGAAATGAGCGAACGGCGTTCAATCAAATTGATATTCGAATATTACAATCGAATACCACGAGGCAAATGCACTAAAAATTTGTATCCCCTTGCACCTTCCCTGGTGCTTTTTTTCCACCAATAACTGTGCAGGGGAGGTGAGACAGGAACTACGACAACGTCGGCATAAACAAAAAAAAAAAAAAAAAAAATCGGAAAAAGTAATTGGCTGGCTAAATCAGGTGACCTCCAAATGGTGGATTTCAGATTCGGTTCATATAAGACTGAACTATGTGACTGTGAGACAGATAGATGTACCAGCAGGGTTGGCTAGGGATTATCTTTATTTAGGTGGGAATGTTACTCAAACAGCTCTTTTGGGGCTCTAGCTCGTCGTCAGCTTGCGATATGCGGGAGCTAACTTTTTCCCATAGGAATGCATTGACCAGCGTTGATTGGCCGAATGCCATACAATGTACAGCATTCAGCCAATCGACGCTGGTTCTACTGGAGGAGGCGGAGTCTAAAATCTGTCCACAGCAGTCTCCATTGTGGTCCGATCTCAGATATAGCAGTGTTGAGTGCACAGCTCTGCTACACCTGAAATGTATCAGCGTTGAGCGCATGCTGAGCTCTGCTACACCCTCAGATGTAGCAGAGCTGACTGTGTGCTGAACCCTGCTACATCTGAGATGGAGCAGCGTTGAGCGCATGCTAAGCTCTGCTACACCCTCAGATGCAGCAGAGATAGTGGCGTAATACAGGTACTTGGGCATGTTAGATGCCCCCAGGCATGCTTCCCCTGCTGTCCCAGTTGCATTCCAGAGGTGTTGGAATGTACCGGTATGTCCAGTCAGAACACAGTAGCTGCACGGAGATAGTGCAGCTACTGAAGCTGGGAGCCGGCTGTAACTTCAGCCAGAGCTCCCAGAGACATGGCAGGGAAGGTTTATTCCCTTCCCTGCCATTTCGATCGCTGTGTATACAGCGCTCAATGAGCGCTGTGTACACGGCTATGGGCGCCGCCATGATGCGGCCGCCCTCTGACCTGGCGGTCACGTGATCCGCCGGGAGCAGCGTCTTGCAAGAGCTGCTGGGTCCTATAGGACCCAGATCAGCTCTGTATACTGTTTATACAGCGTACAGGAGTCTGTATTCCTCCTGCAACTGAGGCTAAATGTACCAGCCTCAGTTGCAGGGGAAATCAGCCTCTGTAACAAAAAAAAAAAAAAAAAAGTGATCAGATGTCCCTAAAGGTCTCTTATGACCTTATGGGGACACAATCTGATAAAAAATAAAAATATAATAAAAAAGTTTTAAAAAATTGTAAATAGAAGAAAAATACACTAATAAAATGCCGTTATTAAAGGTTATAGCCCCACCCCCGACGACACCATACAAAATAAAAATTACCATAACAGAAAGGAAAAACTATTTTATGAAGTTTTTCAGTGACACGTGTTATTAAATAAAAAAAAAAAAAAAAAAAAGACATTGAAAACCAGACACAATTTCCCTCCTATTATGTTTATATTTTCCCGGATATAAAAAAAAATGAACACATTCAAAAATAAAAACAACATAAAAATAAAGCCCTATGTGTCCCCAAAAAAAGACTCAAAAATTAGTTGACTGAGACATACGGGAAAAATGTTACAGCCCTCAAAACCACACATACAAAAAAAACGAAAATGTGTCTGGTCCTGGACCACAAATTGGCCCAGTACTGAAGTGGTTAAGGCAGTTTAAGTCAGATATACCAAAGCATCTAATGCTTTACCATACAGTGTTGGCCAAAAGTATTGGCACCCCTGCAATTCTGTCAGATAATACTCATTTTCTTCTAGAAAATGATTGCAATCACAAATTCTTTGGTATTATCTTCATTTAATTTTTCTTCAATGGAAAACCACAAAAAGAATTGTCAAAAAGTCAAATTGGATTTAATTCCACAGCAAACATAAAAAAGGGGTGGACAAAAGTATTGGCACTGTTTGAAAAATCATGTGATGCTTGTCTAATTTGTGTAATTAACAGCACCTGTTACTTACCTGAGGCACCTAACAGGTGTTGGCAATAACTAAATCACACTTGCAGCCAGTTGAAATGGATTAAAGTTGACTTAACCTCTGTCCTGTGTCCTTGTGTGTACCACATTGAGCATGGAGAAAAGGAAGAAGACTAAAGAACTGTCTGAGGACTTGAGAAGCAAAATTGTGAGGAAGCATGAGCAATCTCAAGGCTACAAGTCCATCTCCAAAGACCTGAATGTTTCTGTGTATCGTGCACAGTGTCATCAAGAAGTTTAAAGCCCATGGCACTGTGGCTAAACTCCCTAGATGTGGATGGAAAAAAAAATTGACGAGAGATTTCAACGCAAAATTGTGTGGATGGTGGATAAATAACCTCAACTAACATCCAAACACGTTCAAGCTACCCTGCAGTTTGAGGGTACAACAGTGTCAAATTAGGAACACAGGGTATTGGGAAACACACTATGTATACAACAGTGTCAACCTGTACTATCCGTCAGCGTCTGAAGGAAAAGGGACTGTATGGTAGGATACCCAGGAAGACCCCACTTCTTACCCAGAGACATAAAAAAAGCCAGGCTGGAGTTTGCCAAAACTTACCTGAGAAAGCCAAAAACGTTTTGGAAGAATGGTCTCTGGTTAGATGAGACAAAAGTAGAGCTTTTTGGGAAAAGGCATCAACATAGAGTTTACAGGAAAAAAAAAAAAAAGAAGCCTTCAAAGAAAAGAACACGGTCCCCTACAGTCAAACATGGCAGAGGTTCCCTGATGTTTTGGGGTTGCTTTGCTGCCTCTGGCACTGGAATCCTTGACCGTGTGCATGGCATTATGAAGTCTGAAGACTACCAACAAATTTTGCAGCATAATGTAGGGCACAGTGTAAGAAAGCTGGGTCTCCCTCAGAGGTCATGGGTCTTCCAGCAGGACAATGACCCATAACACACTTCAAAAAGCACTAGAAAATTGTTTGAGAGAAAGCACTGGAGACTTCTAAAGTGGCCAGTAATGAGTCCAGACCTGAATCCCATAGAACACCTGTGGAGAGATCTCAAAATGCCAGTTTGGAGAAGGCACCATTCATATCTCAGGGACCTGGAGCAGTTTGCCAAAGAAGAATGGTCTAAAATTCCAACAGAGCATTGTAAGAAACTCATTGATGGTTACCGGAAGCGGTTGTTCGCAGTTATTTTGTCTAAAGGTTGTGCTACCAAGTATTAGGCTTTGGGTGCCAATACTTTTGTCCAGCCCATTTTTTGGAGTTTTGTGTAAAATGATCAATGATTTGACTTTTTTTCATTCTCTTTTGTGTTTTTTCATTGCAAGCAAAGTAAATGAAGATATTAATACCAAAGAGTTTGTGCTTGCAATCATTTTCTGGAAGAAAATGAGTATTATCTGACAGAATTGCAGGGGTGCCAATACTTTTGGCCAACACTGTACATGCCATTGTTTTGGTATATGGTGGTATATAGCTTGATTACTTGATCTGAAAGATGAATGTAACACATACATTTATTATTCTGCAGTATGCACAATTATGCCATCATCAACATCAGAATGTCTTATAGCTCTAAACAGTGCTCTCATGTTACAATGGCTTCAGGATACAATATTTTCAACATACAATGATTTGTCTGGACCATTCTAACTTGAAACCAGACTCTGAATACAGTACTTCGTGACCAATCACCGCAATTCTAATTTGTCTCATTCTGGAAAGGCCTGTCTCGCAATGGTCTCTGACAGTTGCAGTCTGAGCTCAATGACCGCTTCACTTAAGGGGGCATTCACACGGAGTAACACAGCGCTGATTCTGCCACGATAACTCGCTTAAGAATCAGCAGTGCAAAACAGAATCCCATTGAGTTCAATGTGTACCACGCGTGTGAATGCCCCCTAATATTGTGAGATTTCAAACACAGAGTTAATTGTATGACAGGATTGCTTTCCAATGTACAGTTGTTTGATTGCATAAAGGAGTTAAGGTTCATCAGAGAATAGCAAATCTTTATAGTCTTTGTCTAACTAAAAACTGTAATCCATTTATAGGGATTTTCTGGCATTGTGCTTTGTTCTAAATAGTCTCACCTGAATTTACAAATCTTATTTTGCTGTATTGAAAATTTCAGTTTTAAGAAGGTTTTTTTTTTTTCTCACGTAGGTATGCAATAACTGTGTGGTACTTTGATGCAGATGAAAGAGCAAAAGCTAAAGAAAAGTATCAAACAGGTAATTATTTACATTATTTTTTTTAAATGTAGATTGTGAGCCCCACATAGAGCTCACAATGTACATTTTTTTTTCTCTATCAGTATGTCTTTTGTGGAATATGGGATGGAAATCCATGCAAACACGGGGTTAACATATAAAGTCCTTGCAGATGGTTTTTTGCCCTTGGCGGGATTTGAACGCCAGGACTCCAGCGCTGCAGGGCTACAGTGCTAACCACTGAGCCACCATGTGGCCCCCTCACATTATATTAATTATTGACAGTATTTCTTAATATGTTAGAAAGTATAGATAGTTGCTTTCTGCGTCTTGGGGTGCAATCATTGCCCATTTAAACAGCGCAGCAGTCATTCCTATGCCAGCCTAAAAATTGTTGCCATTGTTATATATGCCCATATGGTCAGGGAATGTCTTGTTAGTAATAGTTAAGTGTATAGTGAGTAATTATATTAATGATGGCTCATCCCCAATACAATTTGCATTGGGCACTGTGAATATCCTTTTAACTGAGCAGCAATTTATTATTTTTTAATTGCCTGTTTTAAAAGCAAGCTTTACCGTACATTGAAAGATGGAGAAAACAACTGGAATGATAGGGTACTTTTAGGTGAAGTACTGAACTTGCTCTGGACCATTAGTAGAGATACATTTTGAGATATAGAGCACCTTTTTCAGGCCACAGATATCTGAAAAGTATTCATGCACATGCGCACGCGCACTCACACACTATAAAAAACTAACCAAAATATTGGTCATGTTTTCAATAATAGGAAAATACAGTCCCTGACAGAAGTTCTGTCGCTCATTCATGCTGAAGCACTCCCAAATGTTTTTTTGTTAAGAAAATAAATTGGCTTCACTGATGAAATATTGATCATTTAATGAACACAGAAAGGTCAGATTTTGGCACAACAAAAAGTTTTGTCTTGTCATATAATGCACCCAATCTTAGTTTACAGCCTCACCTGTGCTCACTAATTGATCAGTTAATTAGTGGGTGTGTATAAAAAAAAGAACTCCAGCACCCCAGACCTTCACTTGAACTGCAACTTCACCTCTGACAACACGCCAAAAATCAACCCTGCGACCAAAGCCTTGATTATCAAGAGGCCATAGACCAGATCCACTGCAGAGGTGGCTGGCACCTTTAACCCCTTAACGCTCAGCTCAGTAATAGTACGTCCTCGCAAGTAGCACGTTAGCGCTCAGCTCAGTACTATTACTGACCTGTAATAGCGCAGGCACAGCTTCTGTGCCTGCGCCATTACACCCGAAACTCGGCTGCGTTACAACTATGGTAAAGCTAGGATGGTAAAAACTATCCTAATGAAATTTCTGCCGAAATCCCTAAAGGTGCTCTTTGATTTCTGAGGACACCTATTGAGTCACGTTGCACAGAAGGGCCACATATTTGGATATTTCGACAAACTGCAGAATCGGAGAAATAAATATTATGGTATGTTTTGCTGTTAACCCCTTCTTTGTTACAGAAAAATGTGGTTTAAAATGGAAAATGTGCATAAAAAAAGTGACATTTGGAAAGTTCACCTCCATTTTGCATTAATTCCTTGAACAGTTTCAAAATGTGGTCATTTATGGGTATTTTCTATTATATAGGCCCCTCAAAGTCACTTCACAAGTAGAGATGAGCGAACATCGTTCGATCGAATACATATTCGATCGAATATCAGGCCATTCGAGGTATTCAACTCCAATCGAATACCACGAGGCAAATGCAGTAAAAATTTGTATCCCCTCCCACCTTCTCTGGCGCGTTTTTTGCACCAATAACTGTGCAGGGGAGGTGGGACAGGAACTACGACAACGGAGGCATCGAAAAAAAAAAAAAATCAGAAAAAGGAATTGGCAGCCGAAATCAGGTGACCTCCAATTTAGACGAATGGTCAATTTAATATTCGATTAATTTGGGACTGTGAACTATGTGACTGTGAGACAGGGACAGATGTACAGGCAGGGTTAGCTAGAGATTACCTTTATTTAGGGGGGAATGTTACTCACCCAGCTCTTTGGGGCTCTATCTGGTCGGGATCCCTGTCAGCTTGCGATGTGCACAAGCTGACTTTTTCCCATAGAAATGCATTGACCAGCGTTGATTGGACGAATTCCGTACAGACTACAGCATTCAGCCAGTCAATGCTGGTTCTGCCAGAGGAGGCGGAGTAAAGATCCGTCCACAGCAGTTTCCATTGTGGTCCGATCTCAGATGTAGTAGTGCTGACACAGCACTGCTACACGGAGAAGCAGCAGAGCTCAGCACACACAGAGATGCAGCAGAGCTGAGTGTGCAGTATGGTTCTGCGCACACTCAGCACTGCTACATCAGATGCAGCAGAGCTAAGTGTGCAGCAGGTTCAGCTGAACCCTGCTGCACACTCAGCTCTGCTGCATCGGACTACTACATCGGACACTGCTACATCGGGCCGTGCGCTATAATAGAGAGGCGGATGCCATAGAGGGATAGACGCTGGCACAGGTGCCGGGGCCTGAGACATCGCTGCCCTGCATGAAGCCAGCAGCGGGAGGAGCGATGCTGCTATTCCGCTCCTCCGTCCCCCCGCCGGGAATATCAGCATCGCTCCTGCCGCTGCTGGCTTCATGCAGGGCAGCGATGTTTCAGACCCCGGCACCTGTGCCGGCGTCTATCCCTCGCCGGCATCCGCCTCTCTATTACAGCGGATGCCGGGTCTGTATTACCGGCCCCATACCTGTAAAGTTGCAGGCCGGCTCCTGCGCAGGAGCCGACCTGTTCGGGTGAAAGCCGGGAGCCTAATGAAGGCTCCCAGGCCTGTCACTGCTATATTACCATTGCGGCTAGTCTATATGATATATGTGATATATATGCCTAACTTCAGAAATTGTGTTATGCCATCCTGATGAAGGGACCTTTATACTAGTCCCGAAAGCTCGATATGTCATCAAAAAACTTTTTAAGTTAGCCATTAAAAAAGGTATCAACTACAGAGGACTTCTCTCAAAAAATTTCTTTCATTTCATATCCACTGGCTAACACGGTACAAGGATATTTTTTCTTTTACATCCGTAATAGTAATATACAGAATGTCCCATAGACGGCAATACAGTTGTATTGCCGTCTATGGGACTTGCAATCAAATGACTGCAGGTTCAAGCCCCCCCGGGGGGGGGGGGGGGGGAATAAAATAGTAAAAAAAAAACAAAACAAAAAAAAAAAAACACTATGCGTCCCCGTACAGCTGCAGGGTTACCTGTCAATGTGGCCTTGCAGCTGTTGCAAAACTACAACTCCCATATATTAAATATTTTACCATTTTTTGCTTCAAATTTTTTTTTCCCTATTTTCCTCCTCTAAAACCTAGGTGCATCTTATAGTCCAGTGCGTCTTATAGTCCGAAAAATAACTCTGCCTTTCTCAGTGTTTGAGAGTGAAGGCTGGACTCTTTGGCTAGTCGGCCTTTTGTTTGCGGCTGATTCTGTGCATCTCTTTTTTTTTTTTTTGCTGTGTCCTGGGTTAATAGTATCAGCTGGGGCAAACATCTGAGGGTTGGTCTGATGAGTCAGCTCTGCAGGACTACCATCGTCCCTCCTTTTGCTGTGGCCTGGGTTAATAGTATCACCTGGAGCAAACAGGGGGATGCAGAGTTCTGAGTCCAGAATGAACTAAGGGCCTTCTTTTGGGCTCTGCACACTGGACCCCCCTTCTCCAGGGTTGGCCGGCTCGCTTTCAGCCCAACAGTTCCACCGCTGTCGCCTTTTTGACTCTCCAGGGCAGATCCAAGAGCCAGGTGGCTTTTCTGAGATCTCCTGTTTTAGCCACAAAGTTCTTCTGTACATAGACAGGTGCAGGGATCCTCAGGCGTTTGTGTCCGACGCTCTTGTAATTCCCTATTAGCCGTTTTCAGTTCTGTATCTGTTCCTCCCTCTTCCTTCCTTCCTCAGGGTTTCAGGGAACTCAGGGTCCTGCCATCCTGGTAGCTCCAGACTGGCCTCGTCTGGCTAGTACACAGACCTCATGCTTCTGTTGGCAGACGCCCTGGCTTGCTCCTCTGCAGGACCTATCCACCCCACATTACGTTAGCTACGTTTGACGATGAGGCCTATGATCAAGGCCAGGGAGCCTCAGTCAGCTAAAATTTTCCATCACACGTGGTAGTCTTATGTCCGCTGGTGCAGAACTGTAGATTGTCGTGTTTTTCCTTTTCTTTGCCCAGGATCCTGACGTTCTTCAGTTTGGGTTGGATCAGGGTCTTGACTTCTCTCTGAAAGGTCAGATATCTGCGCTTCCTTTCTTTTCCAGTAGGCCCTGGTTTTCCTTGCTCAAGTAAAGACCTTTTTTCCAGGGTATGGCTCATTGTGTCCCTCCTTCCGGCTTCCAGTTGTTCCTTGATATCTTTATCTCGGTCTTGAGGAACTTCACGATCCTCCCTTGAGCCTCTAAACCAAGGCTCTCCGTTTTCTATTTGGAAGATGGTTTTTTACTTGTTGCAGGGTTCTGAGCTGGTAGCTTGCCGTGCCAGTCTCCCTTCTTGGTTCTTCACAGGACAGGGTGTTTCTTCGTTCTCCACCATCTTTTCTTCTAAGGTGGCATCCTCTATTCTCATCAATGAGGATATTGTCTTACCGTCTTTTTGTCCGGAACCTTTTTCGGCGCTGTGATGCTTTTTTTTTTTTTATCTTCCAGAGAAGCTTTAGCAGGGGCTTGCCGTTTCCAGGGTGTCCATCTCTAGATGGATTCGGTCTGTCATTAGGAAGCCTTTCGGCTAAAGGGTAGTGATTCGCCCTTCCGTGTAGGGGCTCATGCTACCAGGCTTCTGTTTTGCTGGTCTGCAAAGCTGTTTCCTGGGCTTCGGTACACATTTTAACTAAATTTTACCAGATCTTTTCTGTCTTTGCCAATGCCAGTTGGTCGGAGGGTTCTGCAAGCGGCAGTGCGCCGATTGTTCGCAGGACTGTCTCTTTTTCCCTCCCTTGGGGACTGCTTTTGGACATCCCAAGGTCCTGTGTCCCCCCCCCCCCCCCGTGAAATAGGCAAGAAAAAGGGATTTTTGTGTACTCACCTGTAAAATCCTTTTCTAGTTGGGGTTTTTTATTTCTTTACAAATTTAGGTTTGTTGGTGGTTGTTGGTTCCATATTCATGTTCTTGCTTTTAGACTCTCTCCTACTGCTGTGGTACAAAACTGCCTGAGTGTACTGTCAGTGAGAGGGTATAGCCTGTGTGGGCAGAGCCAACTGCCTTCTTTTTCCTAGTGTCCGCCTCCTTGTGACCAGGTCTATACCCAAGGTGCTGTGTCCCCCAGTGAAACAACGAGAAAAGGATTTTACAGGTGAGTACACAAAAATCCCTTTTTTCAAATGTCCACTGTCGCTCCTTGCATTTCGTGCACTGCCATGTGCCCAAAAACATCAGTTTATACCCACATGTGGGAAATTTCCTAAATACACAGATAGCTCACTGCCTCACAGCAGGGTCATCTACAACCAGATTTACTCCCTGATCTTTCCCCTAATATTAGGGGAACATAAGGTGGGGGTCATATGCTGCACTGTGGTTCAACACATCTGATTATTCGTTTTGCTCAGGTTCTATAAACAACTTTTTTTGCAAGAAAGGGTATGTTTTGATATACCACTCTTCTTTTTTCTTTTCTTCCCTGTGAAATTTAATCCTAATGGAGTGGATTGGTCTAGAACGGGGATAGGCAACCTTTTTTGTGTGGCATGCCGATTTAAATTAAAAAAAATCAAAGATGAGCTCCTTTGAGTACCCTGCAATAATTTTATTACTGTTGACACCTACACTAAAGTCATATGGCACAAACCATAACATAGGGATGCTGTCATACTGTGCTCCAGTTGTTTATTTATTATTGTTTATTTATATAGCACCATTAATTCCATGGTTCTTTACATTTGATGGTTTACACACATTACACAAAATATATAAATATAATACTAACAATGACTGACTGGCACAGTGGGATAGAGGGACCTGCCTCAATGGCTTATAGTCTATGAAGGGAGAGGGATAGAGACAGAAGGTGAGGGTAGAGACTGTTCAGATGGTGCTGTGCTGACAGTAGTATTATTGAAAGTTGTAGGCCTTCCTGAATAGGTGACAAACCCAAAACAATCTCAATACTAGATAACAAAGATACCCGCAAAAACTCAAAGCACCAACTAAGTATCACTGTATAAACAACACAAAAAATTCTTTTAATTTTAAATCTAAATTTATTGTTACAAAAATGTTTTTAATTGTAAAAAAATGGTATCAGGAAAACACAAACACATAAAAACATTTAAAAAACACACAACAAGAGTGGAGGTCGCACTGGACTGAGCAGCTCCGCAGGTGTATAATCTGCTAGTGGTGTAGGGGATGAGAACAGCCACAATTAATGTGTGTATAGAGAGGCCCGGTATTTTGTATATATAAATGTAAATAGGCTCCTATTGCTCACAATATCACAAGATCAGGGCACTTGATTGAAAAAAATATCTGTAGCATTGCAAAGATCATACCCACATCACCACTATATAGCAAGAGCATATAAGGAAACAGAACCAATGTAAAGTTACACAAACATGCCAGTATTACATAAGCTAACCTACATAAGACAAAATGTGAAACATAAACCACTGCTCACCAGCTGCGACCTCCACTCTGAGCCCCGACGGACCGTTTCGCCCCTGCTTCTTCAGGGGGCTACCCTGAAGAAGCAGGGGCGAAACGGTCCGTCGGGGCTCAGAGTGGAGGTCGCAGCTGGTGAGCAGTGGTTTATGTTTATGCTTCACATTTTGTCTTATGTAGGTTAGCTTATGTAATACTGGCATGTTTGTGTAACTTTACATTGGTTCTTCAATTTAACGAGGGATACAGTAATCTTCCAGAAGTGAAGCAAGGGTCCCAACCCGTCTTGTAATATAAAGAAGAACTTCACGTTTTGTTAGTGTCAAGTTTTTTATTCTTAGTAAAGTCAAGTGAACGTTTTCGGTCCCATGGACCTTCATCAGACTCTGTTCATATAGGAGTAATCGTATCCCGTAAATACGGTGAAAGCCAAGAGAGGATAGGCACTCCAAACCAGTCTCCAGGAGACCGGACCGTGCCCGCAGTAGATAACAAGGGATCGTTACAAAGTAACTACGCAGTATGTCAGCGCTTAGAGTAAAGCCTATGGCTAAAGAATGGCGCGAGATTCTTTAGCCATAGGCTTTACTCTAAGCGCTGACATACTGCGTAGTTACTTTGTAACGATCCCTTGTTATCTACTGCGGGCACGGTCCGGTCTCCTGGAGACTGGTTTGGAGTGCCTATTCTCTCTTGGCATTCACCGTATTTACGGGATACGATTACTCCTATATGAACAGAGTCTGATGAAGGTCCATGGGACCAAAAACGTTCACTTGACTTTACTAAGAATAAAAAACTTGACACTAACAAAACGTGAAGTTCTTCTTTATTTTACATTGGTTCTGTTACCTTATATGCTCTTGCTATATAGTGGTGATGTGGGTATGATCTTTGCAATGCTACAGATATTTTTTCAATCAAGTGCCCTGATCTTGTGATATTGTGAGCAATAGGAGCCTATTTACATTTATATATACAAAATACTGGGCCTCTCTATACACACATTAATTGTGGCTGTTCTCATCCCCTACACCACTAGCAGATTATACACCTGCTGGAGCTGCTCAGTCCAGTGCGACCTGCACTCTTGTTGTGTGTTTTTTAAATGTTTTTATGTGTTTGTGTTTTCCTGATACCATTTTTTACAATTAAAAACATTTTTGTAACAATAAATTTAGATTTAAAATGAAAAGAATTTTTTGTGTTATTTATACATTGATACTTAGTTGGTGCTTCCTGAATAGGTGAGTCTTCAGGGCCTTCTTGAAGCTTGTGATTGTGGGGATCAGTCTTACGTGCGTTGGTAAGGAGTTTCAGAGTATGAGGGATGAAGAGAAATCTTGGAGACTGTTGTGTGAAGAGCGGATAAGATCAGCGGAGTAGGAGGTCTTTGGAGGATCTGAGGTTACATGTGGGCAGGTAGCAGGAGATTAGGTCAGAGATATATCAAGGGGACAGGTTGGGGATGGCTTTATATGTTAGTTAAGTAATGGGTAGCCAGTGACGGGATTGGCAGAGGGGAGCTGCTGATGAAGAACGGTGAGAAAGGTGTATTAAGTGAGCAGTACAGTTTAAGGTGGACTGGAGGAGGGCGAGAGTATTCACTGGAAAGCAATGGAGAAGGGTGTTACAGTAACCTGAGCAGGAGATTAGAAGATGGACTAGCATCTTTGCAGTTTCTGAGGTGAGGAAGGAGTGGATTTGATGGATATTCTTGAGTTGGAGGAGGTAGGAGGTGTTAAGGGTTTGATCGTGCGACTTGAAGGATAGGTCAGAGTTCAGGGCAACAGACCCTTGAGACAGGAATAAGGTATCATTAACTTTGATAGATGGGTTAGATACAGAGGCCGTACAAGGTGGGGTGAAGATGATGAACTCCATTTTCTCCATGTTGAGTTTGAGAAAGCAGGCTACGACTGCTAGACACTTTGGAACTCTGTACAGCAGAGAGGTAATGTCTGGTCCAGAGAGATATATTAGAGGGTCATCAGCATAGGTAATAGCAATGGTAATGAAAACCATGAGATTCTATGAGTTGGCCCAGGCCGAGGGTGTAGATAGAGAACAGGAGGGGTCCTAGGACGGAACCTTGGAGGACACCTACAGAAAGCTGGCATGGCGAGGAAGTGGTATGTGAGTAGGAGAAGCTGAATGTGTGTTTGGTGAGGTATGAGGAGATACAGGAAAGGGCCAGGTCTGAAATACCAAAGAATGAGAGCGTTTCTAACAAGAGGGAGTGGTTGACTGTGTCAAAGGCAGAGGAGAGGTCAAGGAGGAGGCTCATCTTTGTAGCAGGCAGGGTCCTTATGCTGTATACTGATGAGTTCCGCCTCCTGGGCTTCATTCATCCCTCAAATTAGTGGACAGAGAGGGCAAGAAAAGAAGGGGGAGCTCTTAGATCAGTCACTTCTTTTAAAGGGGCTCTATCAGCAAAATTATGCTGTATGAGCCCCACAAATGCGTGAAGGCTATTCAGGCACCGCAAATGTTATTTTAAATCTAAACCCCCTACCCCGTTTTAAAATCGACGTCCTCCTGTCCTGGTTCTTCCCTGTCTTGATCTTATGTTTTTCCGGCGGGTTGTGTTCAGATCCCGCACATGCGCAGTATTGCTCCCTCCGGAGCGCCATTTTTGTTGTAGTTCTAAGTACCCCTTAGAACTACGCAAGCGTACTGCGCATGCGCAGTACGCTCGTGAACTTCTTCATTCTGGAAGAAGATGAAGGCGGGGAAGAGGGAGGACAGGAGGGCATCACTGGAAGAAGAAAGAAGAGGAAGGCGTGACAGAAAGATGGCGTCAGACTGTGGAGGACCGCCCACCGTGCACGATAGGTATGATTTACTAATATATTTTTATGGTTTTATTTTTTTTTAAAGGCTATTCACGCATATGTGGGGCTCTTACAGCATAATTTTGCTGATAGAGCCCCTTTAATACATGCAGGTTCTGTGCTGGCTGCCGTGCCAGATAACTGTGCCTCTCATGCCACTCTTGGCACAAGTGCCAGGGGTTGCCGACCCCTGATCTAGAAGAAGACATGTCCAATAAATATAACCTATCAGATAAATTTTAACGAAACACAGTGAAGTAGAACAGGGAGATGCTGTACCTCTCTGCCAGAGGAAGCAGTACTGATTAATTCATTAAAAGAATTTTGAAGGAGCTTGAGAGTCTTTAGTTGATATTTGTAATATGGCTGAAAATTGGTTCTTGAGCCAGGTGTTTATTCTAATATTTGGAGTTTGAAGATTTTTTTGAAGGATTTTTTGTTTTACCTAAGATAAGAAAATTAGTTTTTTACCTCATGATTTATTTATTTTTTTCGCCTTCCTCTGAAACAACTTTGGTGAAAAGGCATTAGAACTAAAACACACATTGCAGATATATTCTAAGAAGAATTGGAAATATTATTTTCCCATCAGCTAAATCCACTACTTGGTTTGACTCAAAAACAAAACAAAAAAAAACCCTGCAGCTTCTGGCCTCATAGGGTTTTTATGGACTTGTAAGTTTGATGAGTAATACTTTGGTTAGGTCATCAGTTGAAGATTGGTGGGGTCCTGGGAACCCTGACTATCAGTTTGAACAGACCACAGCAGTGAAATAAACGAACTCTGGCTGTTTCACTTAAACCAATCACAGTGCCTTGCATAGTTTAATGGGATTCTATCATTAAAATCAAATTTTCTCTCAATTACACGTAGGAATAGCCTTAAGAAAGGCTATTCTTCTCCTACCTTTAGATGTCTTCGCCGCGCCGCCGTTCGGTAGAAGTCCTGGTTTTCCCTGTATGCAAATTAGTTCTCTTGCAGTACTGGGGGCGGTCCCCAATGCTGCGAGAGAAATCTCCAGCGCGCGTCCATCTTCTTCAGGAACGGCCTCTCTGCGTATCTTCTTCCGAATCTGGGTTCAAACTTCTACGCATGCACAGTCAGCTCTGCTGTCGGGACACCCCCAGTGCTGTTTGCGCGCTGGAGACTGCCCCCAGTGCTGCGAGAGAACTCATTTGCATACAGACGAAAACCGAGATTTCTACCGAACGTTGGAGCAGAGAAGACTAGCCTTTCTTAAGGCTATTCCTACGTGTGATCGAGAAAAAAAATGTGATTTTAATGATAGAATCCCTTTAAGGTAGTGTTTGGTTTTGCAGCTGTACCGCAGATGAATGTGATGTCACATGGCCTGTGCAGCAGAAGTGGTGTTCCTTCTGATCCATGTGACTTTTATCAGTCTTTGATAGGTCATCAACCCCTTTTACGTAGATCTTGTGTGTATTTTTTTCATCTTTAGATTAAAAAATTTTTACAGAAAGAGTTTAATTATTGTCTCTATATTCATGCTTGTTATTTTTCTTATTATATTCTCATTTTAGGTGAAAAATCTGTGAGGATTGAGCTGAACAAGTCATCGGATGGAGTCATGAAAGAAGTCTTATGAGATTTATGAACTAGCAGCACTTTTATTCTCTTTATGTATAAGACCCGAAACCAATATATCATATGCAGAAGAATTTCTTGCCAAGTTATGTTGTAAATAATGGTCAAGCTTATAATGACTATATGATGCACCAATAAACTTAAAGTAACTCACTGGTCTGTGCCAGTATTGCCAAAGGCTTTATGAAAAATATACTTAAAACACTCACACCTTTCATATTCTAGGTTTTATTTTTACTACATTGCCCTTTTTAATGAATTAGAAATAATGAAGGTTTTTATACATTGATCACACTTTTTAAGTGTATAATTTACACTTTCCATATATTATCCACTAGTGTATTTTGTGTACCCGTTTGTTAGATTCAGCTTACAATATGGTAATAGGGCTTTCTAGTGTCAGGTGGATGGTCTTAGGTTGATGCAGACAGTTAGGCATCGCCCATCTGACATCAGAGAACCTAATTAGCATGTGATGAACAGTGGGGGCTAGAGCAAAAAGGAATCTGTGCTGGAATCAGTGAATTGGCACCTATTTTAAGAAAACAAACAGTTAATATCAGGGGAGGTAGTGGAAGGTCCTCCCCGAATATCCCTGTGTTGCTTATTCTGATATGTTGTAAGGCATAAAAGAGTTGAGACTGCTGATGCTAGTGTACAATGCCCAGTAAGTGTTGTGCATTGGTTCTATTCATTAACATGCATATGACTAGTTAACAATACTTAATGGGTGTTATATGGTGACTTCAGCATTGTACCAACCAGTTATATCTCTATGTATGACAGCAACATTGGATGGACACGTCAAGCAGTACGCTACAAATCCAGTACATCTTTAATATATGAAAAATTTAGACCACAAATGTTTTCAGATTGTAAAATCCGAAAAGAGCTGCTGAATTATAGTAAATGTTTTCTTTGTTTGTGTACCTCACTTACAGAAATGAAATGTATATAGATAAGGATGTTTATAGATTATACATTAACTTACTGCTGAAGGAGTTTTATAGCTTTTACTGTTCAGAAATATACTAAGAATGAGGCTATACATTGCAGAAAAGCTGTGTCTTTTTTGTTGTTTTTTATTGCAGATTTTATAGAATTTTTTTTGAGCAAATAGCTTCAAGATGAATACGAGCACTTACATTGTTCACTTTTGTTAAATCTGTTTCTGGCTTCGACTCACAAACCAGCATAAGCTACAGCAAAAAAAAAAAAAACACGCAACTTTTCTGCAACACGTGTCCTCACACTAAAATTTTATTTTCTCTTAAACAGTAATTCTAAGGAATAGTTTTTGAGCCACTGATTGTGAAGAACTCTAGAATTAAAGTGGACCTTTCACCGATTTGGGCACAGGCATATCTATATACTACTGGAAAGCTGACAGTGCACTGAATTCAGTGCACTGTCGGCTTTCCCGATCTGTGCCCCAGGTAAAGAGCTATCCGTCCCGGTACCATAGCTCTTTACAGTCAGAAGGGCATTCCTGACAGTCTGTCAGGTACGTCCTTATTCACAGCAGTGCCTATCACGCTGTGCTGTGTGAGCGGGGAGGAACACCTCCCTCTCCCCCCCTCCCCCCCCCCCCCCCGATAATACTCATCTATGGACGAGCACTGTGAGCAGAGGGAGGGGGTGCTCCTTCCCACTCACACTGTACAGCGAGATAGGCGCTGCTGTGGAGAAGGACGTACCTGACTGACTGTCAGGAACGCCCTTCTGACTGTAAAGAGCTACGGTACCAACAGCTCTTTACCTGGGGCACAGATCGGGAAAGCCGACAGTGCGCTGAATAGAGCGCACTGTCAGCTTTCCAGCAGTATATAGAACTGCCTATGCCCAAATCGGTGAAAGGTCCTCTTTAAATTTTCACGTAAACTTGAAATGCCTACTTCGAGCTTCATTTGCCTTGTATTAGAAAAATGTAATTTTAAGTTATTAATATTTGCTTATTTCTTTTATCTCCACATTGTGTGCTGTAGTTCTTTTAAAGTACATCTGTAGCAAATATAAAATCTACATTATGTGTATTTTCTTTTATGAAGAAGTCACTATTCTCTGATATTTTATTAATGCTGAGCAATTAGAAAACTTCAAAATATAGGTTTTCACATGGTTAGTTCTTAAATTTAGAAAATCTAGTTTTATTTGGTCAAATTTTTGGACTATGTGAATGTAATTCTGCAAAAGAAGTATTTTTAGTCACCGAAAGGCAATTCTTTAACATTTATATAAATCATCAATTAAATTTACATTACTGGTCTTCGATCTTTTGGTAACGTGATTAGGGATTCATACTGTGACATAAATGGTAACACTTTCAGCCAAAACGTTTACTTGTAGCTTTTTTTTTTTTGATTGTGGTCATCATTTGCAATCATTGCTACTCCTTGCTGCTATACGAAGTTGTCATTGCTGGATCAATACACTGTTTTGGTATTTTTTTGTTTTTGTTTATGGCTCATTACAAAAGTTAGAGGGGGTCTGTCACCAGAGCACAGTATATGATCAACCCAGCCTGCAGATAGATAGATTAGGGTTTTTGTCTATCCAAAAAGTTAAGCGGAAACCTGCTTATTTTCATATTGCCAAAAACAGCAATATCAATGGATGGTTCCTGTCTCGGGGCAGGAGGTAATGTTAAAGCCAAAATATTGACTATATCATGGATCAATCAGTCAGTCCAAATTAATAAGCATGTTTAAACTACTAATAATGACACAGACACTGAGTTCCATATCACATCAGCCATGGTAGCCCCTTAGCCCAGCTCAGCACAACTGACTCTTTATTGAAAGTACACACACTTAAGAGACAAAGAAAGGAGGGGTTACTGCATCCTTTGGAATTCCTGAGTGTTGTCCATCTCTCATTGGCTCCAAACTTCAATGTCCAGCCAGACACCTCCTTGCTCCAGTCTGTGGAATTCTGTTACAGGGTGTGTCAAAGAGCAATCAAACCCCATCTTGGTTTTAAGATCCTTTGTCTCAGATCCATGCAACCTCATTAAGGAAAAATTAGTATTTCTACAACAAACATGCAATACAAAGTATAAGAATCTTGATTCATGTTCTCAGACTTGACAGTAAGAGGGTTGTGGCAGAGAGCAGGACTCCGGAGGTTTTTGCTTGGCCTGCTCCTGACTCCTGTGGTACGTTTTCCTGATGGAGGCAGCCCCAGGATAGTGCAGTCATCTGATCAGACATGGTATGCAGTTCTGCCAGTGGGGCTTCCTTGGGTAGGGAATCCCTTCCTTCTGGTCCTGGCAGTTCCAACATGCTGCATGCCTTCAGAGCTCTCTGTGTCTGACTTGGCGATGGGGGAACTTGAAGGTGCATCATTAAAGGCTTCAGTTTCAAAGTTCTGTCTCTGTTGTCTTTGGTCCCTGGTGCTGCTAGGATGGCTGTACTTTTCTTCAGTCCTGCAGATATGTGAACCCCAGTTCAGCCTCAAGCTTGGGAAATCACTACTTCTCGATATTTTTCCTTCCCCCCCACCTTGCCTTGATTTGCTAGTGGTTATCAGGCTGGTGTTGAAACACTTGATTCTTACCCATGTTATGTGAATTTTAAGGGTGATCCTGCCCAGACTGAGCCTGTTAAATGTTTTTTTTATTTTTATTTTTTTTTTAAGTATAGGTGGGCGTTGGCTGACTATGGAGGCTGCTTGTGCTCCTTCCCCAGCTTGCTCTCCGGATGGCACGCCAGCTAACCGGCACCCTTCTTTCCTTCAACATGGGCAAACAGAAGGAGCCCCAGCGGTCCACCTCTACTCTGCTGCTCACCCATGACCAGGTGCACCTCCATATGTACTCCAGGCCACCATGAGACTCATTCCAAGATAGTGACCACATCTCTTCCTACATCTTCTCTCTGATCCTCCTTGAGTCACACACTGTAGGCCTAATCCTGGTCTCTGGAAAAGAGCCCGTGCCACAGGGATGGAAACATTGATACCATTAAAACCAGGTTCTGTCCTCTCTCCCCCAGCTCTAAAAATGGCTTTGTCTTTACAATCTTCAGGGATGACCTCTGAAATGGAGTAGCTGTCCCTTCCACCTTCTCTGGCAGCCTATACCACCGGAGTGCTGTATCTGCAGGCTTACTACACTAATGACAGCAATAATGATACCATAGCCCTCACTCTTTCCTAGAGTATCGTAGAAATATAACTCCTACTAGGTATAATTCTAGTAAACCTATAATACTGCCAACAACATGAATACCTACCGTATAGTATGTCAATGCAATATGAATATTAAGTTATGTACTGTAGATATCTAGTATTTATAAATGGTTTACCACAATATGTCACATACAGATCTTAGCTTACAGCTTATAGATATAATTTACATACTGCAAAAAACCACAGCAATATATTTAGATAATATCACAGAAATAGTAAATGGTCCATAGAATCCACTAAATTAATATGTCAGAATACGGTACAATGCACACAAAATTGTCACTGGAAAAGATCTACTTCATTTGCAAAAATTGGCGAATCATCAAGGGGTATTATCATTTTAAGCCTAAAAATGCTTTCCAAAAATTAATGTACAAAATGAAAATGAAAATTTTTAAATTAACATGCAATTTCTTTGACTAAAGTACATTTTTTGACTTGGTACATTCCTTGATGGGTGGTTTTTAAAATGGAGTCACTTTTGAGAGGTTTCCATTGTATTGATACTTAAGGGGCTCTACGAATGCGACATAGCACCTAAAAACTATTCCAGCCACATCTTCCCTCCAAAAGCCAAATATTGTTCTTCCCATTCTGAGCCCGACCATGTGTTCATACAGCAGATTATGACTACATATGGGGTATTGTCATGTTCTGTAGAAATTTTGTAACAAACTGTGGTGTGCTTTTAATTTTTTAACCACTTGCAAAAATTAAAAATGTGGTGCTAAATGAACAATTTATTGGAAAAAAAAAGTCATTTTTACGTCCCAATGTTAATAAAATCTGTGAAACAGCTGTGAGGTGAAAATGCTCACTCCACCCCTAGATAAATTCTATGAGGGGTGTAGTTTCCAAAATGGGGTCACTTTTACAGGGTTTCCACTGTACTGGTACTCTAGGGGCTCTGCAAATGCGACATGGCACCTGAAAACTATTTCAGCAAAATCTGCCAAAATCCGAATAGCGCTCTTTCCATTCTGAGCCCCACCATTTACACATACAGCAGATTATGACCACATATGGGGTATTGCTATGTTCAGGAGAAATTGTTTTACAAACTGTAGGGGGCTTTTTCTCCTTTAATCCCTTGTGAAAATGAAAACTTTGAGGATAACGTGACATATTACTCTAGGGGCTCTGCAAATGAGACATGGCGTCTGTAAACTATTCCAGCAAAATCTGCTTTTCAAACGTCCAGTGTCGCTCCTTCCCTTCCATGCGCTGCTGTGTGCCCAAACATCAGTTTACACCCAATGGTGGGGCATTTTTGTACTCGGGAGAAATTTCATGATAAACTGTCAGATGCATTTTCTACTTTAACTTTTTGTGAATGTGTTAATTTTAAGTCTAAATGAATGTATTAGTTTAAAAAAAAATTAATGTCTAAATTTCACCTCCATATTATTTTTATTCTTATGAAATGTTTAAAGGAATCCTATCATTAAAATGCTATTTTTTCTGACTAACACATAGGAATAGCCTTAAGAATCGTTGATTATGTAGATAATCTGTTTTCCCTTAGTCATAACAGCAGCACAACTTGGGGTATTTCTGCAGCAGTGTGCTGGTAGGACAGGCAGAATTTTTAATCAGCAATTAACAATTTGCATAACAAGGCCCTGTAAGAGGGCACAGGGACCTCCCCCCTGCGTGTTAATGCAAAAGTACAGTAATAGACAGATAGGGAGGGAAGCCTTGTGCCTATCTACATAATCAATGATTCCCTATAGTCATACCAGCAGCACAAAGTGAAGAGATGGCAAATAATCCCCTTAGTTTAAACTAGGTACTGGGGGGGGAGGGTAACAGATGTAGAGGGCAAGATAGTGTAGAAATGGAAAGAGGGCTAGATACTGTAAGTGGGGGTGGAGCAGGGGGTCGGGTTAGAGCAGTCAGTAGGCAGTGGAAGAGTAGGGAAGATAAATCTATGAAATGTATGTATAAGAATGCCCGAAGCCTCACTAACAAGATGGAGGAACTAGAAGTGATGATGTTGGAAGACAATTATGACATGGTGGGGGTAAGTGAGACATGGCTGGACTCTAGCTATGACTGGGCTGTAAATATACAAGGGTACAGTATGTTTAGAAAGGAGCGTACAAATAAGAAAGGGGGAGGGGTTTTCTTATACGTAAAAACCGGCCTTAAGCCAGTCCTGCGTGAGGACATCTGGGAGGAAAATGATTATGTGGAGTCCTTATGGGTGGAGATTACGGGAGGAACAAATAATAATAAAATACTGATAGGGGTTTGTTATAAATCTCCAAATATAACGGAAGAAGCTGAAAATATACTAGTAAAACAAAGAGATGAGGCCGCAAAGCATAATAAAGTCATTATTATGGGGGATTTCAACTACCCTGATATAAACTGGGAGGCAGAAACCTGCAGATCCAACAAAGGGAACAGGTTCTTGTCAGTAATAAAAGACAATTACCTATCGCAACTAGTGCAGGACCCAACAAGAGGCGAGGCACTTTTAGACCTAATTTTAACAAATGAACCTGACACATTATCAAAAGTGGAGGTTGGGGGACATCTGGGTAATAGTGACCATAACATAATAAGTTTTCTTGTACACATTAAAGAAGACGTTCATTAGAGGGGGTACAAAAACACTAAACTTCAGGAAGGCAAATTTTAACCAGCTGAGAGAGGAGCTTAGCAGCATAAACTGGGACAATGTCCTCAACGTGACGGAAACACAAACTAAATGGGACATCTTCAAAAATATACTAAATAAGACCACTAGAAAACACATACCCTATGGGAATAAGCGGGCCAGAAATCATAGAAAACCAATATGGCTTACAAACAGTACAGAATGCAATGAGGGATAAAAAGGAAGCATTTAAAGTACTAAAACAAGAAAGTAGCGAAACAGCATTAAAAAACTATAAGGAGAAAAATAAATTGTGCAAAAAACAAATAAAGGAGGCGAAGATTGAGGCTGAGAGAAAAATTGCCAAGGAAAGTAAAAGTAATCCAAAATTATTCTTCAATTACATAAATAATAAGAGAATAAAAACTGACAATGTGGGCACTCTCAAAAATAATCTGGGTGTAATGGTGGAGGAGGATGAGGAAAAAGCACAAGTATTAAATGCCTTCTTCTCTACAGTGTTTACACAAGAAAATCCATTGGCCAACAACATGATTGGGGTAATGTAAACTCTCAATTAAATGTCACCTGCTTAACCCAGGAAGAAGTGCAGCGCCGCCTGCAAAACACTAAAATAGAGAAATCGCCCGGTCCAGATGGTATACACCCCCGAGTTCTGAGGGAATTAAGCATGGTCATAGATAGACCCTTGTATCTAATATTTAAGGATTCAGTAATGACTGGGTCTGATCCACAGGATTGGCGAATAGCAAATGTGGTGCCAATTTTCAAAAAGGGGTGTAAAAGGGAACCTGGAAACTATAGGCCAGTAAGTTTAACTTCTGTGGTGGGAAAGATATTTGAGGGCTTTCTAAGAGATGCTATCCTGGAGTATCTCAATGTAAATAATCTTACAACACTAAATCAGCATGGGTTTATGAGGAAACGGTCCTGTCAGACCAATCTGATCAGCTTCTATGAGGAGGTAAGTTCAAGACTGGACATGGGTAATGCAGTAGACGTGGTGTACCTGGACTTTTCAAAGGCTTTTGATACTGTTCCACATAAACGGTTGGTATGCAAAATGAGAATGTTGGGACTGGGGGAAAACATATGCATTTGGGTTAGCAACTGGCTCACTGATAGGAAACAAAGGGTACTTGTTAATGGTAAATATTCAGACTGGGCCACAGTCACCAGTGGGGTGCCACAAGGGTCAGTATTAGGTCCTCTCTTGTTTAATATCTTTATTAATGACCTGGTAGAGGGTTTACAAAGCAGGGTGTCTATATTTGCAGATGATACTAAACTTTGTAGGGTAATCAATAATGAGGAGGATAGTAGAATATTACAAGGGGATCTAAGGAAACTGGAAGCATGGGCGGAGACTTGGCAAATGAAGTTTAATGTTGACAAATGTAAAGTAATGCACTTTGGGCGACGTAATAAAATGTATGACTATGTACTAAATAGTAAATTACTGGGTAAGACTGTCAATGAAAAAGACTTAGGGATTTTGGTGGACAGCAAGCTTACCTTTAATGACCAGTGCCAGGCAGCTGCTGCCAAGGCAAATAAAGTTATGGGATGCATCAAAAGAGGTCTAGATTCTAATGACAAGGACATAGTTATGCCTCTATACAAATCACTGGTACGGCCACACTTAGAATATTGTGCGCAATTTTGGGCCCCGATATACAAGAAAGACATAAGTGAACTTGAAAAAGTGCAAAGACGGGCAACCAAAATGATTAGGGGAATGGGTGGACTGGAGTACGACGATACATTAACAAACTTGGGGTTATTCAGTTTAGAGAAAAGACGTCTACGGGGAGATCTAATAACAATGTACAAATACAAAGAACTTTCTAAGGATATTTTTACTCCTAGGCCAGTGACAGTGACAAGAGGACATCCTCTACGTCTGGAGGAGAGAAGGTTTCACCAGAAACATAGAAGGGGATTCTTCACAGTAAGAACAACTAGGCTCTGGAACTCTCTGCCCCGGGAAGTGGTGATGGCGGATTCACTGAACAAGTTCAAAGTGGGCCTGGATGCCTTCCTTGGAGAGAAAAATATAATGGGTTATGGTGTCTAGATTTTAAGGACACATTGATCCAGGGTTTTATACTGACTGCCAGATTTGGAGTCGGGAAGGAATTTTTTCCCCTGAAATAGGGCAATTGGCATGAGCCTCATGGGGTTTTTTGCCTTCCCCTGGATCAACACTGTAGGGGATTGTAGGGTTATAGGTTGGACTTGATGGACTCATGTCTTTATCCAACCTCATCTACTATGTAACTATGTAATCTGGTCTTACACGACCGTAGTTTTGCACCGCAAATGGTTCGCAATTGCGGACCATTTACGGTCCCATAGTTTTCTAGGAAAAGAGGAGAAAAGAGACACCGAGCGCTCTAAGCGTAGTAGATCTATTAAAATGGTGGTAGACAATATTCATTAATATTGATTTAGACCAGTTGGCCTCTCACCTGAAGGGTAGTGGAGTATCACACCCCCGATATGGATTTATGTTAGTAAACAATCCAGGTGAGAGTGGCAGCAGAATCCACGATATACCGGAGTCCCTGAGAGAAGATAATGGAAGACAAGAACCAAAGGTTCAAGATGGAGTCGAAAACTGCGCTCCCTGGTTGGTAATAGGTAGTAACACAAAGACCAAATGTCCACGTATGGATTTATTGAGAAACAAAAGCACGACACGTTTCGGACACTCAGAGGTCCTTCTTCAAGTGCAAGAACAAGACCATGTGTAGGGCTAGGCTAGTGCCTGGGACCTGTGGTGAGCGGGTCACCCAATGCGTGTTTCGGCACTCTTGCCTTCGTCAGGGGAAGACCACAGTGAAGTTTAGTGCTAATGCTCTTGTTCAAATCAAAGTCCAGAGTCAGATCTATGAACCAGTTTTCTATGAGGCCTCTTACACGACCGTAGATTTTGTCAGTTGTATGGCGCGCTGCAACCGTGGTCCGGACAGTATACCGCTTGTCCGTAATGGCCGTGCTTTTACGGCACAGAAGGTCCAATAGAAGTCTATGGGCGTGTGCATTTTTGCGGATTTGCACTGAACATTGCGGATGTCAACATGTGTGTTTTGTTTTTTGCGGACCCGCATAATACTGATACACACGGAACATTCGGATGCACTTTGAGGATGTCTGCGGAATTAATTTTTAAGGTGAAATTTGTGTTGCAGATCCGCGAATTGCGGACCGCAAAAACCACTACGGTTGTGTAGGTCTAGAGTATGAAGCTTTACCTCCTCTGGAGAGGAGGGAGCAGGAAAAAAACCACTGGCAAGGAGATCAATTGGTTCATGTTCACCAGAGAGGGCACCTTTGGTATAAAATCTGGGAGGAACCGCAACGTGCTGTTGTTACTACTCTGATTAAAAACACATATGTAAATAGCAGCCCTAGGGTGGGTTCACACTACCCTGGTTAATGTCCGTTGATGGATGACCATAACAAACATTAACTGCAGCAGAGAAATGGAGAGAGACCGAGTCTGTGTCCATTCCCATTAATGCTAATGTAAACCACATGATGGACGCTGTCTCCTGTCTTTCCTGTGTCTTGTCTTTCCTCTGTCTCCCGTCTTCCTTCATTTTTGTTTAGTTTTCTGACTGTAGATAACGTTGTGCATGCTGGACATTTTCCTACCTTTAGAAAAGTAAACAAAAATGACAGAAGAAACACAGGAGACAGAAAGAAAGGAGACAGACAGCATCCATAATGGGGGGTTTTTTACATTCTAGGCAATAGGAACAGATGTCTATGTTGCTCTTTTCCTATGACAGAAATGGACATGCATAACAGTAGTGTGAAGAGAGCCTAATTCCATCATGTTCTAGGTCTTCCACCACAGTATGCAGAGAGCTTGTTGTGCCTTGATGGGTCAGAGTTGCTTTGGTGACACAAAGGGGGGGGGGTTAAGTTATAGCTAATTGGTGGATTTCTTACTATTAAAGTTATGACACAAAACACTATTTATACTTTTGTTTTTATTAAATTTTATTTTTTGGACAAAATCAAATAGAAAATATATAAAGTAAAAACAACAAAATTACACTGAAACATGAACAAACTCAGAGGTCATTTTTTAAATAATTGTACCCCTTCCTGACATACACTATTATAGTACATGCCGGACCTTTAAAGATGGTGGCCACCATAGCCACTGGGTCTTCAATGTATTGTATAACGGATACTAATGAGTTCAGTCATAACTCCATCCAGATATATCCCACTATCCCCCCATGACCCTCCAGTGTAACACCACATTACTAACAAGGATCTCACTGTCCCCCATGTCCCTCCAGTGTACCCTCACACTTTTACAATCTCCATGAACCTTAAAGGGGTTGCCCAGTAACACCAAGCATTGTTTTATACTTTGACTTTCTCCAGTGGTTTGAAATGGATGGAAAAGCATAAAGTATTTAAGACCTGCCATTCCATTCAGACTGGCGTGCAAAACACCCAAATTCTTATCACCCCTGTGCATGATACCCATGGGGAGGGGTTACCTTGTGGTGACCAGATAGCCCCTATAAGTCCACCCCTGCAATGCTAGCAATTATTCCAATATCCATATATTTCCTCACAAGCATTCTACATCTCTCTAGTGCACCCCCATAGTGTTAATAAGAACTCCACAGCTCAGAGCACCCCAAACAAGTTTCCCATAGCTCCCCATGTGTCTTACGGCTCAAGCCCAACGTGGCAGAAACACCACAGCAAAAACTTCAGCGCTTTACAATCCCTGTAAAGTGTATAGGATTCTAGCAAATCCCATCCACACACATTACAGAAAAATACCTGTTGAGTTTTTGAAAATTGCAGTATGTGAATGATACCTACGGAAACGCTGGCGGTTTCCCTATAGGTATAATTGAAGTCGAAAGTCCACAGAGGAAACCTGCGCACTTTCTGTGAAAGATGCTATGCGAAAATAACAATATGTTTTCACAAAGGATTTTTCCAGCCGGACTTTTTGGCTGTGGCACGCTATGTGGAGCCTTAACCTAAAGCACATCGTCAATCACCCATGCAACACCAATGGAGGAATTTACACCTCTTATTCAAACATAACACAGATATGAAAGATTGCTCAATTCTTCATAAACCCCCCACCCAAATGTACCTTCAGTGCATGGAGCACACACAAGCACTCCCACAGCTTACCATAGAATAAAGGTATCAAGCTTGCTATCCCTAAAGCTCATCCCCACAGGGCCACTTTTTGTTAAATCCACCAAGCCTCAACCATACCTTGCCATCGCCTAAAGTAACACAGCTCTAAATACCCCTAACCCACCATGTGTCCCCCCACATATTCCACTCTACAGATCACTCTGCATCTCCCCTCACAGTCCACTGTGCACCAAGCATTTCTCCCCCCACCAGTACATTGTGAACCCCGCACCTCTCCCTCCCACACACTGCACCTCTCCCTCCCACATACTGCACCACTCCCTCCCACACACTGCACCCCGCACCTCTCCCTCCCACACACTGCACCCCGCACCTCTCCCTCCCACACACTGCACCCCGCACCTCTCCCCCTCAACACTAGACCCCGCATCTCTCCCCCCCCCCCCCCAACACTGCACCCAGCACTCCTAAGTGGGGAGTTCCTACGTTACTGCCTGTGTGTGCACAAGGGGGTTGCTGGTGTTGGTCCCTGGGTTTGGGCCCCTGGGGTCTTACCACCTATGTGTTGGGAGGAGGGGGGACTGCCCCCTGTGTGCTGTGGGGAGCTCCAGTCCCTGGTTGGCTGATGCCTGTGTTCTGGAGGAAGTCTGGTCCCTGGGGGACTGCCGCCTGTATGCTGTTGTGATCTTGACATTGGGGATGTGCTGCCTATGTGCTGTATGGGGCTAATTGTTAGACATAGACTCTATGTTGATTTTCACTGAAAGCACTGAGTCCATGAGCCTACCGATAGTAACTACAGAATACACTAAGACCATGAACCTACTTATAGTGACTACAGAATACATCCAGACCATGAACCTACCTATATTAACTATATATAAAACTAGCATGGTATTGAAGGGAAAATTATAACATAATTACGTACCAGTAGATTCCAATATGTAGATCCAAAATAGAAAAAGAACTCCTATAATTCACAATGAAGATACTACCAAAAACTAACAAATGAATGGAGTACAGAATATAATAAGGAAAATATTTAAAAAATCTTTAATTAACCCCTTCCCGCCGATGGCATTTTTTGATTTTCGTTTTTGACTCCCCTCCTTCTAAACCCCAGACCAGCCTGCAAAAGAGAGAATTTGCAGACAAGCCTGGGAGCCTTGTACAGGCTTCCGGCTGTCATGGCAACATGACGTCGGCCCTGGAGCATGCTCCAGGAGTCGGCGATCCCGGGCAAAATGGCGGCGCCCATGCGCCGCCGGGAAAATGGCGCCGGAGGGGTTAATGCCTCCGATCGGTCCGGGGACCGATCGGAGGCATTAGAGCCGGTTGTCTACTGCTTAAAGCAGTAGACACCTGGCGGCTATGGCAGCCGCCCGGCTCCCGGGTGGTCGCCATAGTTACAGACCCGACATGCGCCGTATTATTACGACGCATGTCGGGAAGGGGTTAAAATGACTGAAAGGGAGGACAAATGCTGTCAGACAGAAGGGTCCAGACCGAGCAGGCATGTATAACAGTATATGAGTAGGTATGTACAAAACAATGGGACTAAACAGAATTAGTATACACTATATATATATGGTGCATGGTGAGGACAAAGGTATAAGCCGAAGCAAGTATTCACCAGAATGTCACAATTTTTTTTTTTCTATGAAGGTATATGCTGTGATGTACGGGGGATTCAGAAGCTCTGGTTTCTTTCCCAGCAGCAGTCTTTATTGCAGCAGACAAACTTAAAAGGTACAGGTAGTGCTGCTCAGCATGTCAAAACAAACAAATGAAAATAAAAACCTACGCCTCTCCGGCAGCTTACTAAACGAGTTATTCCCTCACTAACCAGGGGGTCAGCCTACTGCTGACCTCCTAAAAAACAGGGTTCACAAGTAAACAAGGGGTACACATACCCGGCCCTTTAACAGCGTCCTTTTTGGCAGAGCTTTCCCAGACTGGTTGAGTGTGTGTTTCAGTCTCTCTCCTCTCTCTCACTAACCAGCACACCTGTGCTACTTACAGAGCTCTGCTGGTCTGTTTCCAAGCCTGGAATGGATTGCCCTGAAGGACTGGCCTGAACTTTACTCCAGTCCGGGACCTACAAGCTAAACGCCTGTGCATACTCTAGCAGTCTTGGGGAAAAGTAGCGGTTCTCCCACACTATACCCCTCTCCACTTCACAATGCATATCATAAAGGGTGGCATCCCCCTAGATAGATAGATAGATAGATAGATAGATAGATAGATAGATAGATAGATAGATAGAGATAATAGTTACACCAAACACCTATGGTTGCATGGTGCGGCTAAGAAACGTTACATGCAGAAAGTGAACACATACGGTACTAGTTGAGCAAATGGGGATAAATCCTAGGTCCCATGTAGATCATAACATAGTAAGATCAGATGAATGAAGGTAAAACAAACATACCCATGATGGCAACGTCGCAAAAGGATAATACACCTGACAGGGCTGGACTGGACCTTCAGATTTCCCTACTCGCGTTTCGGCGCAAAACTGCCTTCTTCCGGGGGAAGAATGTATTGGAGAATTGTCTAGATGAGGTAATTGCCACACATTGAGATCTACCCCCTACAAAGAAAGATATACTCTGAATAAGGAGATCAAAGGCTTTGTCCAGCATCAACAAGTAAGGTTAGTAGGTGGAGAGATTGTCAGTGTGAGGGTAAGTGACCCCCAACTCCATCATGCTTCCCCCCAGGAGTGAAGTCAGTGTGTGGTGCAGAGCAGCAATAGGCATCAAAGGGCAAGACTACCAGGCCCTGCTGGAACCTGTCCATACTCACTGTAGACAGCTGTTATGATAGCTAGAGGGATAGTTAATGTGAAGAAGAGCAGAGTACCAGTGTGCATCTTGAACTGTGGGGAGGAAGAGGCTTGATTACCCAGGTAAGCCACAGTAGGCAAACTGTTAACTGTCAATAATAGAGATGAGCGAATAGTGAAATATTCAATATTCGATTCTAATAGACCCTCAATATTCGACTATTTGATCAAATATCGAATCTCATTATAGTCTATGGGGAAAAAATGCTTGTTTCAGAGAAATCAAAATTCGACAAATTGGAGTCACCAAGTCCACAATGACACCTCAGGAAATAATGCAATCACCTCTGGAATGCAACTGGGACAACAGGGGAAGCATGCCTGGGTGCATCTAACATGCCCAAGTCCCAGTATTACCCCACTATCACAGCCTATCAACTAGACACTTTCCAAACTCAGAACCTCAATGAAAGTGGAAAAATACTTGGAAACCTTCTTTCCTCTACATTAGTATGGACAGAAAGACAAATTTTAAGCTAAAGAAACATTAGCATGCACCCCTTTAAATCATGTTGCCCATGACAACCACAGATGGCATAGGCAATGGGAAATCCAACAGCCCCCACCACCCTTAACTGTCATTGTGTATGATATGGAGAGACCTCCAAAAATTACTTTTCTGGCCCTTAAGGTGATTTAAGCCTTGGAGGAGCAGAGTTTTAGGCCCTTGAGGTGAGTTGAGCCTTGCACCAGCAGAGTTTTTGCCCTTGAGATGAGTTAAGCCTTGTAGGAGCAGAGTGTTAGGCCCTTGAGGTGAGTTGAGCCTTGTAGGAGCAGAGTGTTAGGCCCTTTAAGTGAGTTGAGCCTTGCACCAGCAGAGATTTTGGCCCTGGATGTGAGTTGAGCCTTGTAGGAGCAGAGTTTTAGACCCTTGGTGTGAGTTGAGCCTTGTAGGAGCAGAGTTTTAGGCCCTTGAGGTGAGTTGAGCCTTGTAGGAGCAGAGTATTAGGCCCTTGAGGTGAGTTGAGCCTTGTAGGAGCAGAGTTTTAGGCCCTTGAGGTGAGTTGAGCCTTGTAGGAGCAGAGTGTTAGGCCCTTGAGGTGAGTTGAGCCTTGTAGGAGCAGAGTTTTAGGCCCTTTAAGTGAGTTGAGCCTTGCACCAGCAGAGTTTTTGGCCCTTGAGATGAGTTGAGCCTTGTAGGAGCAGAGTTTTAGGGCCTGGGGTGAGTTGAGCCTTGCACCAGAAGAGTTTTTGGCCCTTGAGGTGAGTTGAGCCTTGTAGGAGCAGAGTGCTAGGCCCTTGATGCGAGTTGAGCCTTCCACCAGCAGAGTTTCTGGCCCTTGGGTGAGTTGATCTTTGTAGGAGAAGAGTGTTAGGCCCTTTAAGTGAGTTGAGCCTTGCACATGCAGAGTTTTTGGCCCTTGAGGTAAGTTGAGCCTTGTAGGATCAGAGTGTTAGGCCTTTGAGGTGAGTTGAGCCTTGTAGGAGCAGAATCGGCCCTTATGGTGAGTTTAGCCTTGCACTAGCAGAGTTTTTGGCCCTTGGGGTGAGTTGAGACTTGTAGGAGCAGAGTGTTATTCCCTTTAAGTGAGTTGAGCCTTGCACCAATAGAGTTTTTGGCCCTTGAGGTGAGTTGAGCCTTGTAGGAGCAGAGTGTTAGGCCCTTGATGTGAGTTGAGCCTTGTAGGAGCAGAGTTTTAGGCCCTTGGGGTGCTTTGAGACTTGCACCATCAGAGTTTTTGGTCCTTGAGGTGAGTTGAGCCTTTTAGGAGCAGAGTGTTATACTCTTTAAGTGAGTTGAGCCTTGCACCAGCAGAGATTTTGGCCCTGGATGTGAGATGAGCCTTGTAGGAGCAGAGTTTTAAGCCCTTGAGGTGAGTTGAGCCTTGTAGGAGCAGAGTGTTAGGCACTTGATGTGAGTTGAGCCTTGTAGGAGCAGAGTTTTAGGCCCTTGGGGTGAGTTGAGCCTTGCACCAGCAGAGTTTTTGGCCCTTGAGGTGAGTCTTGTAGGAGCAGAGTGTTAGGCCCTTGATGTGAGTTGAGCCTTTTAGGAGCAGAGTGTTAGACCCTTTATGTAAGTTGAGCCTTGAACATGCAGATTTTTTGGCCCTTGAGGTGAGTTGAGTCTTGTAGGAGCAGAGTGTTAGGCCCTTGATGTGAGTTGAGCCTTGTAGGAGCAGAGTGTTAGGCCCTTGAGGTGAGTTGAGCCTTGTAGGAGCAGAGTGCAAGGCCCTTTAAGTGAGTTGAGCCTTGCACCAGCAGAGTTTTTGGCCCTTGGGGTGAGTTGAGCCTTGTAGGAGCAGAGTGTTAGGCCCTTTAAGTGAGTTGAGCCTTGCACCAGCAGAGTTTTTGGCCCTTGGGGTGAGTTGAGCCTTTTAGGAGCAGAGTGTTATGCTCTTTAAGTGAGTTGAGCCTTGCACCAGCAGAGATTTTGGCCCTGGATGTGAGATGAGCCTTGTAGGAACAGAGTTTTAAGCCCTTGAGGTGAGTTGAGCGTTGTAGGAGCAGAGTGTTAGGCACTTGATGTGAGTTGAGCCTTGTAGGAGCAGAGTTTTAGGCCCTTGGGGTGAGTTGAGCCTTGCACCAGCAGAGTTTTTGGCCCTTGAGGTGAGTCTTGTAGGAGCAGAGTGTTAGGCCCCTGATGTGAGTTGAGCCTTTTAGGAGCAGAGTGTTAGGCCCTTGAGGTGAGTTGAGCCTTGTAGGAGCAGAGTGCAAGGCCCTTTAAGTGAGTTGAGCCTTGAACATGCAGATTTTTTGGCCCTTGAGGTGAGTTGAGTCTTGTAGGAGCAGAGTGCTAGGCCCTTTAAGTGAGTTGAGCCTTGCACCAGCAGAGTTTTTGGCCCTTGGGGTGAGTTGATCTTTGTAGGAGAAGAGTGTTAGGCCCTTGATGTGAGTTGAGCCTTGCACCAGCAGAGATTTTGGCCCTGGATGTGAGATGAACCTTGTAGGAGCAGAGTTTTAAGCCCTTGAGGTGAGTTGAGCCTTGTAGGAGCAGAGTGTTAGGCACTTGATGTGAGTTGAGCCTTGTAGGAGCAGAGTTTTAGGCCCTTGGGGTGAGTTGAGCCTTGCACCAGCAGAGTTTTTGGCCCTTGAGGTGAGTCTTGTAGGAGCAGAGTGTTAGGCCCTTGATGTGAGTTGAGCCTTGTAGGAGCAGAGTGTTAGACCCTTTATGTAAGTTGAGCCTTGAACATGCAGATTTTTTGGCCCTTGAGGTGAGTTGAGTCTTGTAGGAGCAGAGTGTTAGGCCCTTGATGTGAGTTGAGCCTTGTAGGAGCAGAGTGTTAGGCCCTTGAGGTGAGTTGAGCCTTGTAGGAGCAGAGTGCAAGGCCCTTTAAGTGAGTTGAGCCTTGCACCAGCAGAGTTTTTGGCCCTTGGGGTGAGTTGAGCCTTGTAGGAGCAGAGTGTTAGGCCCTTTAAGTGAGTTGAGCCTTGCACCAGCAGAGATTTTGACCCTGGATGTGAGTTGAGCCTTGTAGCAGCAGAGTGTTAGTGTTACGGTTCTGTCTATATATATGAAAATAATAATGTCAACGTAAACAGGACCGTTAGACTGCAGAACACTGCAGTGAGGTCCACAAGCCGTCTGGAGGGCAGCCGTCTTACAGAGCACAGCAAACTACCAGTTAACTACACTGGCAGTGGTGTTTGTGTGGCACTAAATGTGAACAGGCTGCAACCAAACTCCACCAGTTGACTTCACTGGATAGGTGTGCCTGAGTATAGCTGATACAGCAAGGCTGCTGCCAAGTGTTAACCGTCACCCCTGGTCAGCAACAGAACATGCTCCGCCTAAGCTAGGAGCTACAATAGTAGAGAACAGGCAATAGTTTATCTGATTCCCACTGGCAGAGCCAAGGAATCCTAGCTAGATCCCTAGACTGCTCCTGCCTATAACTGGAACCTAGCCCTGACCTCCTGTCTCAAAATATTTCAGTTAACGTGTTAGCACCGGGCGGGCGTCGGCTCACACCATATAAAGGCTAGTTCCCGCCCAATAGGGGCAGTGGCATGACGTCACCGATCATGCTCAGTATGGGCAAAATGGGACTTAGCCTCTGAGCATGCTCAGTGGGCCGAAAGCTGGGCTTAGACTACAGACACCTCACTGCATGAGAGCGAGGGTTGGATTGGACTGCAGGTGGCACTATGTGCTGGACGGGAAGCCTGTGGGACCCCATCCTAACAGTTAGACCCTTGAGGTGAGTTGAGCCTTGTAGGAGCAGAGTGTTAGGCCCTTTAAGTGAGTAGAGCCTTGCACCCAGTGGTGAACCTAGCCCCTCTGCTGCCTGAGGAGGTCGATCAAAAGATGCCCCCCCCCCCCCTCCGGACTGAAGACTACTACTACTACAACTCTATTATGCTCCATAGCCGCTGTGGGGCATAATAGTGGTTGCAGAGGGACGCTGCTACTCATTTTTTAAAGGAACCCCACCCCCCCACCCCCAGTTTTTATAACATACCAGTAAAACCTATATGTAAATGAGCCTGTCTGTGCACCCTGGGGGTTCCTCCAAAGCACTGTGCACCCCCCTGTGTCATATCTTGAAACTGGCCCCTCTTTAGCTTGCGCGCCGAAAATTCCTCCTCTTCTCCCCCTCTAACCGCCTCCAGTGTCTCTCATCTCACTCCTGTACATTGAAATCTAACACTCCCTTCTGAGCGCTACTGCACATGCCCGAGCACCATTTTCTTGTGGACAGACGAAAAAAAGCATGCAAGAAATGAGATGAGAGACTCTGGAGGTGGTTACAGGGAGAGAGAAAGAGGAATTTTCGGAGCGCAAGTAAGACGGGCGGTTTGAAGGTATGACGCACGGGGGTGCGTATAGGTTTCTGTTTGGGAACTGTCCAAGCAGACTCCCCGAACGGAAACCAGAACGCAGATGTGAACCAGGCCTAAGCATCACATTATAAAATACAATTTTAGTAAGACATGTATAGAAGCAAATACAGATAGATAGATAGATAGATAGATAGATAGATAGATAGATAGATACAACACCTCACCCAAGAGAGAGGGTCAGAGAATGAGGCATACAAGACAAAAACCCATGGGGAAGTTGCCTTGCTGGAAAATATCCCAAACACAACATCTCCTCCAAAAAAGTGGAAATGGGGACTACTATAAACCATGCGGAAGCCACCTGTGCCATACAGAACAAGGCAGAGCACAGACATGGGCCTCGATGCCTTTCTTGAAGAGAAAAATATAATAGGTTATGGTCTCTAGATTTTAAGGAGACGTTGATCCAGGGTTTTATACTGACTGCCAGATTTGGAGTCGGGAAGGAATTTTTTCCCCTGAAATAGGGCAATTGGCACGAGCCTCATGGGGTTTTTTGCCTTCCCCTGGATCAACACTGTAGGGGATTGTAGGGTTATAGGTTGGACTTGATGGACTCATGTCTTTATCCAACCTCATCTACTATGTAACTATGTATAAGAACCATGTTCAGCACCCTGTGCAACACACTGATCCAGACTGGGATCCACAACATGGCCACCAGTCAGAAACCCAGCCCATCCTCTGCAGGACAGCTCATTACAAGGTATACCCACCAAAGATGACACCACTGACTATCAGTAGCTGGAATATCCAAGGGCTGAATGCCTCAGCCTTTGGCTCCAAACCAAACGATCCAGACTTTATAGACAGACTAAAAAATATCGACATCCAAATCCTCCTAGAGACATGGACCCAGGCAGAAGATGAATCCCTAACACCCATGGGCTACAAGGAATTCTCTATTGCTGCCTGGAAAAGCAAGACCACCAAACTAGGCCGCCACTCAGGAGGCATACTAATATGGTTCAAGGAGGAGCTTAAAGAACATGTGAAAGCCATCAAACGCGGTGACAACCACATGTGGATAAAAATAAGCAACTCCATCCTTAACGGCCAACATGACATCTATCTCTGTGCAGTATACATCCCCCCATCAGAGTCCCCCTACCACAACCCAGACATCTATGAGGTCCTACAAAGGGAAGCTGCCCAGTCCCAAGGCAGAGTGCTGATCTGCGGTGACCTAAACGCCATTTTTGCCGTCAGACATTGGGAGAGAAACATAACTGCTGAGGGCTAGATAGCAATTAGCTTCAGATAGGCAGGCAAGAACTAAGGAAGAAAACCAACAGCTCTTCTCAGAGCTATACACTGTAGGGACATCAGTCCAGCATTCCCTGGACGGTGGAAAACAGGGATACACAACAGATACAACTTCATACATAGCGGAGAAACAGCGTTCCTTTTTGGCTGTCCGCACTCAGAATAGCCAGAATCCACAGCAATTACAAGATCATATCGCAGGAAAAAGCCTTGAATTTTTTTTTTTTTTGGGGGGGGGCCCTAAAACATAGCATCAATCCACAGCAATTACAAGTTCGTATCACTGGAAAAGCCTTGAAGTTTGAGGGGGGGGGGGCCTGAAACATAGCTTCAATCAACAGCAAATACAAGTAAATATAGTTTGAAAAAGCCTTGAATTTTTTTATTTATTTTTTTTTTGCGGGGGGGGGGGGGGCTGAAACATAGCATCAATCCACAGCAATTACAAGTTCATATTGCTGAAAAAAGCCTTGAATTTTTTTTTTTTTTTGGGGGGGAGGGGGGGGCTGAAACATAGTATCAATCCACAGCAGTGACTAGTTCATATAGAGCTTGAAAAAGCCTTGAATTTGGGGGGGGGGGGCTGAAACATAGCATCAATCCACAGCAGTGACTAGTTCATATAGAGCTGGAAAAAGCGTTGAATTTGGGGGGGAAGGGGGGGGGGCTGAAACATAGCATCAATCCACAGCAGTGACTAGTTCATATAGAGCTGGAAAAAGCCTTGAATTTTGAGGGGCCTGAAACATAGCATCAATCCACAGCAATTACAAGTTCATATTGCTGAAAAAAGCTTTGAATTTTTTTATTTATTTTTTTTTTTGGGGGGGGGGGCTGAAACATAGCATCAATCCACAGCAATTACAAGTTCATATTGCTGAAAAAAGCCTTGAATTTTTTTATTTTTTTGGGGGGGGGAGGGGGGGGGCTGAAACATAGTATCAATCCACAGCAGTGACTAGTTCATATAGAGCTTGAAAAAGCCTTGAATTTGGGGGTGGGGGGGGGGCTGAAACATAGCATCAATCCACAGCAGTGACTAGTTCATATAGAGCTGGAAAAAGCGTTGAATTTTTTGGGGGGAAGGGGGGGGGGCTGAAACATAGCATCAATCCACAGCAGTGACTAGTTCATATAGAGCTGGAAAAAGCCTTGAATTTTGGGGGGCCTGAGACATAGCATCAATCCACAGCAGTGACTGGTTCATATAGAGCTGGAAAAGCCTTGAATTTTGGGGGGCCTGAAACATAGCATCAATCCACAGTAGTGACTAGTTCATATAGAGCTGGAAAAAGCCTTGAATTTTGAGGGGCCTGAAACATAGCATCAATCCACAGCAATTACAAGTTCATATTGCTGAAAAAAGCCTTGAATTTTTTTATTTTTTTTGGGGGGAGGGGGGGGGCTGAAACATAGTATCAATCCACAGCAGTGACTAGTTCATATAGAGCTGGAAAAAGCCTTGAATTTGGGGGGGGGGGGGGGCCTGAAACATAGCATCAATCCACAGCAATTACAAGTACATATAGAGCTGGAAAAAGCCTTGAAT
Source organism: Leptodactylus fuscus (assembly GCF_031893055.1). NCBI lineage: Eukaryota > Metazoa > Chordata > Amphibia > Anura > Leptodactylidae > Leptodactylus > Leptodactylus fuscus. The sequence continues at coordinate 73,523,568 of NC_134267.1, read as the reverse complement.
TTTTTTTGGGGGGGGGCCTGAAACATAGCAACAATCCACAGCAATTACAAGTACATATAGCTGGAAAAAGCCTTGAATTTGGGGGGGCCTGAAACATAGCATCAATCCACAGCAGTGACTAGTTCATATAGAGCTAGAAAAAAATTTGAATTTGGGGGGGAGGCCTGAAACATAGCAACAATCCACAGCAATTACAAGTACATATAGCTGGAAAAAGCCTTGAATTTTGGGGGGCCTAAAACATAGCATCAATCCACAGCAATTACACGTACATATAGCTTTAAAAAGCCTTGAATTTTGGGGGGCCTGAAACAGCATCAATCCACAGCAAATACAAGTTCATATAGCTTGAAAATGCCTTGAATTTTTTTTTTTTTTTTGGGGGGGGGCCTAAAACATAGCATCAATCCACAGCAATTACAAGTACATATAGCTTGAAAAAGCCTTGGATTTTGGGGGGCCTGAAACAGCATCAATCCACAGCAGTGACTAGTTGATATAGAGCTGGAAAAAGCCTTGAATTTTGGGGAGCCTGAAACATAGCATCAATCCACAGCAATTACAAGTTCATATAGATTAAAAAGGCCTTGATTTTTTTTTATTTTTTTTTTTTTGGGGGGGGGGGGGCTTGAAACATAACATCAATACACAGCAATTACAAGTACATATAGCTTGAAAAAGCCATGAAATTTGGGGGGCCTGAAACATAGCATCAATCCACAGTAGTGACTAGTTCATATAGAGCTGGAAAAAGCCTTGAATTTTGAGGGGCCTGAAACATAGCATCAATCCACAGCAATTACAAGTTCATATAGCTTGAAAAAGCCTTGAATTTGGGGGAGGGGCTGAAACATAGCATCAATCCACAGCAATTACAAGTACATATAGCTTGAAAAGCCTTTAATTTTGGGGGGCCTGAAACATAGCATCAATCCACAGCAGTGACTAGTTCATATAGAGCTGGCAAAAGGCCTTGAATTTTGGTGGGCCTGAAACATAGCATCAATCCACAGCAGTGACTAGTTCATATAGAGTTGGAAAAAGCCTTGAATTTTGAGGGGCCTGAAACATAGCATCAATCCACAGCAGTGACTAGTTCATATAGAGCTGGAAAAAGCCTTGAATTTTGGGGGGCCTGAAACATAGCATCAATCCTCAGAAATTTCAAGTTCATATAGCTTGAAAAGGCCTTGAATTTATTTTTAATTTTTTGGCGGGGGGCTTGAAACATAGCATCAATCCACAGCAATTACAAGTACATATAGCTTGAAAAAGCCTTGAAATTTGGGGGGCCTGAAACATAGCATCAATCCACAGTAGTGACTAGTTCATATAGAGTTGGAAAAAGCCTTGAATTTTGGGGGGTCTGAAACATAGCATCAATCCACAGCAGTGACTAGTTCATATAGAGCTAGAAAAAGCCTTGAATTTTGGGGGGCCTGAAACATAGCATCAATCCACAGAAATTTCAAGTTCATATAGCTTGAAAAGGCCTTGAATTTTTTTTTATTTTTTTTGGGGGGGGGCTTGAAACATAGCATCAATCCACAGCAATTACAAGTACATATAGCTTAAAAAAGCCTTGAATTTTGGGGGGCCTTAAGGATGGCATCAATCCACAGCAGTGACTAGTTCATATAGAGCTAGAAAAAGCGTTGAATTATGGGGGGCCTGAAACATAGCATCAATCCACAGCAGTGACTGGTTCATATAGAGCTGGAAAAAGCCTTGAATTTGGGGGGCCTGAAACATAGCATCAATCCACAGCAGTGACTAGTTGATATAGAGCTGGAAAAAGCCTTGAATTTGGGGGGGCCTGAAACATAGCATCAATCCACAGCAGTGACTAGTTCATATAGAGCTGGAAAAAGCCTTGAGTTTTTGGGGGGAGGCTTGAAACATAGCATCAATCCACAGCAATTACAAGTACATATAGCTTGAAAAAGCCTTGAAATTTGGGGGGCCTGAAACATAGCATCAATGGACAGCAGTGACTAATTCATATAGAGCTGGAAAAAGCCTTGAATTTTTTGGGGGCCTGAAACATAGCATAAATCCACAGCAGTGACTACTTCATATAGAGCTGGAAAAAGCCTGGAGTTTTGGGGGGGAGGCTTGAAACATAGCATCAATCCACAGCAATTACAAGTACATATAGCTTTAAAAAGCCTTGAAATTTGGGGGACCTGAAACATAGCATCAATCCACAGCAGTGACTAGTTCATATAGAGCTGGAAAAAGCCTTGAATTTTGGGGGGCCTGAAACATAGCATCAATCCACAGCAGTGACTAGTTCATATAGCGCTAGAAAAAGCCTTGAATTATGGGGGGCCTAAAACATAGCATCAATCCACAGCAATTACACGTTCATATAGCTTGAAAAAGCCTTGAATGGTTTTTTGGGGGGGCCTGAAACATAGCATCAATCCACAGCAATTACAAGTACATATAGCTTGAAAAAGCCTTGAATTTTGGGAGGCCTGAAACATAGCATCAATCCACAGCTGTGACTACTTCATATAGAGCTGGAAAAAGCCTTGAATTTTGGGGGCCTGAAACATAGCATCATTCCACAGCAGTGACTAGTTCATATAGAGCTAGAAAAAGCGTTGAATTATGGGGGGCCTGAAACATAGCATCAATCCTCAGCAGTGACTGGTTCATATAGAGCTGGAAAAAGCCTTGAATTTGGGGGGCCTGAAACAGCATCAATCCACAGCAGTGACTAGTTCATGTAGAGTTGGAAAAAGCCTTGAATTTATTTATTTACTTTTTTTTTTTTGGGGGGGGGGGTGCCGAAACATAGCATCAATCCACAGCAGTGACTGGTTCATATAGAGCTGGAAATGCCTTGAATTTTGGGGGGCCTGAAACATAGCATCAATCCACAGCAATTACAAGTACATATGGCTTGAAGACGCCTTGAATTTTGGGGGGCTTGAAACATAGCATCAATCCACAGCAGTGACTAGTTGATATAGAGCTGGAAAAAGCCTTGAATTTTGGGGGGCTTGAAACATAGCATCAATCCACAGCAGTGACTAGTTGATATAGAGCTGGAAAAAGCCTTGAATTGTGGGGGGCCTGAAACAGAGCATCAATCCACAGCAGTGACTAGTTCATATAGAGCTGGAAAAAGCCTTGAATTTTGGGGGGCCTGAAACCCAGCATCAATCCACAGCTATTACAAGTTCATATAGTTTGAAAAAGCCTTGAATTTTTTTATTTAATTTATTTTTTTTATTTTTTTTTTTTTGGGGGGGGGGCTGAAACATAGCATCAATCCACAGCAATTACAAGTACATATGGCTTTAAAGATCCTTGAATTTTGAGGGCCTGAAACATAGCATAAATCCACAGCAGTGACTAAATCATATAGAGCTGGAAAAAGCCTTGAATTGGGGGGGGGGGGGCCTGAAACATAGCATCAATCCACAGCAAATACAAGTTCATATAGCTGGAAAAAGCCTTGAATTTTGTTGTTTCGTGAAAAATTGCAGCAATCCACTGCAGTTGCTTCTTGCTATATACATGCAAAGCAGCTTTTCAGGCTGTGTAACCCCAAAACAAGGATACAGAGCAATTAGGTCAGGCTATGTACGCTCAATCCAGATATCCAGGGTGTGTAACCCCCAAAACCTAGGTGGGAGAGACAGAATTTCAGTCAGGCTATGTCCGGTCAATCCAGATATCCAGGATGTGTAACCCCAAAACCTAGGTGGGAGAGACAGAATTTCCGTCAGGCTATGTCCGGTCATTCTAGATATTCAGGGTGTGAACCCCCAAAACCTAGGTGGGAGAAACAGAATTTCAGTCAGGCTATGTCCGGTCAATCCAGATATCCAGGATGTGTAACCCCAAAACCTAGGTGGGAGAGACAGAATTTCATTCAGGCTATGTCCGGTGAATCCAGATATCCAGGATGTGTAACCCCAAAACCTCGGTGGGAAACCCAGAAATTCAGTCAGGCTATATCAGCTCAATCCCATTTTTAAGGGTCTACCCCCTAAAGCCAAGTGGGAGACCTAGAAATTCACTCAGGCGATATCAGCTCAATCCAATTCTTAAGGGTCTATTTTTCAATTATTTCTGTGACGTTATTTCAACCAATAACTCAAGCAATACAAGCACCGGACACTGGTACTAGGACACTGAAAACTGCTATATAAATGTAGTACAACTGCAGCCATTACTTCTCCGCCCTCCCAGGATCTCTTTTCGGGTCCTTTTCTCCCTCTGTTGAACCACTTCCCCTCAATACGGTGTGATACACTAAACAATATATTTGATACTCAGGTCGCTTGTGCCTACCTATTTCCAAGGGCAACTGGTGGCATTCTTTTTTTGAACCCTACAAATTGTACAGCGCTGCGGAATATGTTGGCGCTATATAAATAAAATTTATTATTATTATTATTATTCACAGTCAAACAAGTACAGTTAAGCATTGTTTGATGCGATATCTCAACCTTTCACCCTCACAAGTTTTATTTCCTAAAGTATAAGGAAACTTTAATGAAGGACAATCCGAACATCTGGTGTGACCATTGTGACAGGACCAGGGTAATAGTGGAGAAGGAGTATACATTTCTCGCAGGTTCCTGTCATACACAATCTAGGTGCAGCTGAGCAAAGCTGCGCTCCTGGCTGGTGGGTCTTACCAAAACCCTGGTAAAGGTCTGGCTGCTGGAGCAGGGAGTATTGGTGTCTCTACTCCATTTAGCTACTCCAGGTTTTGAGATATGTGGGGTTAAATCCTTGCACCGTACTTGGCTGAATTGAACTTTCATTTTGTGCCAAAATGTGGTCAAGACAGCGATCCCTGAGCTATTCCCGTTACACCATCCATTGCCAACTGCAGCACTGAAGTTACTCTCTGGAAGTGGTACAACTTCTTTCTCTGCATTTAGCCATGCTCGATGCTATGCTAGCAGACTACACTTGGTTGCTCGAGGGTTCTCTTAATACATATCGCCAAGGTGCATCAGATGTGTTTTTCAGCACTGAGGCCACCTCCTCTGAGATCCCAAAGGAACTTCAAAAGATTTGTGTATTGCAGAAAAAGAGAAGAGAAAATAAGTGTAGGGCACAGAGGGATCGGAGAGGACAGAGCTGGGGTCGGCCAGGTACTCCCACAACATGTGCCTATACTTGTCCCTCCTGGTGACACTAGGCACCACAGTGGCGGTAATTTGGCCAGGGGGGGGGCAATAATGTGTCCCTCCTGGTGACAGTAGACCCCTCAGTGGTGTAATTTGGCCAGGGGGGGCCATTAACGTGTCCCTCCTGGTGACAGTAGACCCCTGAGTGGTGGTAATTTGGCCAGGGGGGGCCATTAACGTGTCCCTCCTGGTGACAGTAGGCCCCTGAGTGGCGGTAATTTGGCCAGGGGGGCCATTAACGTGTCCCAGACCTAGGAATAAGTCTTGAAACAGGGTAGAGTTTTGCATGCCTTTGCCTCTACCCATCGTTTTTGCTGCTTAGCTTCGATCCACATCTACACTGCTTTCGCCGCTAGACATCACCCCAGTTTATGCCTCTGCTTCTAGCCACCTTTTTTGTTGATTTAGCTTCCCTCCACATTTACACTGCTTTCGCCCCTAGACATCACCCCAGTTTATGCCTCTACTTCTAGCCACCTTTTTTTGTTGATTTAGCTTCCCTCCACATCTTACAGTGCTTTTGCCCCTAGACATCACCCCAGTTTATGCCTCTGCTTCTAGCCACCTTTTTTGTTGATTAGTTTGCCTGCACATCTACACTGCTTTCGCCCCTAGATATCACCCCTGTTCATGTCGGGTCGTGGCCTCGTCGTCCACCAACTCCTCTTCCAATTGCTCACTGTCCTCTTACTGAAAACCGCACATAACCACAGCTCGGGCCTGGTCTGCGTTGTACCCTGCACCCTGCTTAACGCAGCTGCCATATCCGGAGTTATGATGAGTTTACTAATGAGTTTACTAATGTTTTGTGTCCAGTGGAAAGGATGGGAAAGGATTTCACATAAGTTTGCCACCCATGGAAACTCATGGTGCAGAAACTGCGGGAGCTGACTCTGAGGAACCCTTGGGTTTTGGACATGGTACTCCATCAAAGGTCTCTGCTGCTCACACACTGTATTCTGGCAGATGCAGGTGATGCTGGAGGCTTAGGAGGCTAGCAGCGGCTCCTGTACACTTGCGAAAGTGGGCGCACAAGCGCCGCACTTTCACCAGTAGCTTGTGTACATTGGGGTATGTTTTCAAAAAAACATTGCACCACTAAGTTAGAAGTGGGCCAGACATGGAACGTGTTGGAGGCTGGCAAGCTCCAGAGCCGCTACCAGGTTCCTACCGTTATCACACAAGACAAACATGCCTGGCCCCAGGTGTAGCAGGGAAAAACACATTGCCATCTCAGCCAGGATGGCATCCCTGCCCTCGGAGGCAGTGTGCTGTCTGTCCCCCAAGCTGATGAGCTTCAGTGCGGCCTGCTGACGTCTCCCCACGCCAGTAGCTGGGGTTGATTCAATGGCGGAGGAGGAGGAGGGTGGTGTTTCAGCACTCCTGCCAGGAATATTGGGCGGGGGAGACAAAGCAGGCCACCACAGTTTGCGAACCGGTCCCAGCCTCAACTACATTCATCCAGGCTCACGTTAAGGGCCATAAAAGTGAATTTTGGAAGATCTTACCACATCACACACACACACATCCACAATGACAGTTCAGGGTGGGGACTGAAGGATTTCCCATTGTCTATTCCATGTGTGGTTGTCATGGGCAACGTGATTTAAAGGGGTGCTTGTTAATGTTTGTTGAGCTTAAATTGGGGCTTGTGTTCATCCATTTGGGGAGAAAAGAAGGTTTCCATGTATTTTCCCACTTTGATAGAGGTTTTTTTGAATGTGGAAAATGTGTAGTTGTTAGGCTGTGATAGTGGAGTAATAGAGGGACTTTGGTGTGTTAGATGCCCCCAAACGTGCTTACCCTGCTGTCCCTGCTGTATTAGCATCATTTGCTGAGGTGTGATAGTGGACTTAGTGACACTCCTGAGTCGAATGTTGGGATCCCCTGAAACGAAGCATTTTCTCCCATAGACTATAATGGGGTTCGATATTCGTTCGAATAGTCGAATATTGAGATGCTATTCGGAACGAATAACGAACATCGAATATTTTACTGTTCGCTCATCTCTAATCAGGACTAAAAGGGCCTGTTCTAATGTAAGAGATTTTATGGTCAAGAAACATGACGTTTTTGACAGACTTAAATCTAGAGGCTATCCTCTATGGTCCCTACAGAGGGCCGACAATATGGTAAAAAATAAAGATAGATCGATTCTGTTGTCTGATTCATTGAAGAAATCAAATAACGCTACACAACACACCAATGATATTTATTTTTGTACTAATTTTAGTTCTAATTTTGGACAGATTAGACAAATTATTAATAAATACATTCCTATATTAATGCAAGATGACTTAACGGCAACGATTTTGAGCCAAGGTTGCCGTTTTATTTATTGTAAAGGAAAGACCCTTGGCAATCTCCTGTCACCCAGCCTGTTGAAAAACAGCAATATCAATGGCAGAGAAACATGGTTGACCCTTCCAGGTTTCCATAAACGTGGTTCTTCAAGGTGCTCAGTATGTCAGTATGTATGTAAAACATCTGTTTTTTCCTATTTAAAAAACAACAGACAATATCGCATCAGGAATTTCCTGAATTGTAGTTCCAAATATGTTGTATTTGTCATATGGTGCTCCACATGCAACTTACAGTACGTTGCACCACTAGACATCTCAGAACACGCATCACAGAACATTTGAGGGACTGTGGGAAGGACATTTCAGCCAATGTGTCAGGGACCTCTAAACACTTTATTTCTTTTCATTATGGCGACACTACTTCCTTTAGCTTTTATGCCATTGAACAGGTATTCAAGCCAGCCAGAGGTAGTGATTGAAGGAAAAAACTACATAAGCGAGAGGCCTTCTGGATTTTTGAGTTAATCACTCGCTATCCAAAGGGTCTCAACTTTAAAACAGACCTCACTTATTTTTATTAAGATAAGGATATCTTGGTGTGGCTTAATCAACATGTTGACAACAGTTTTCGTTTTATTCTTTTATTAACATTCATGGTTCAGCATTTGTTGCCTCTATTGAGCATTATGAGTGTTTTTACAACATCTAAAAATATTTTGCCATGTACATCACAATATCAGGATTTCTGTATCACATTCAATGATATTGTTACTCATCATTGCCAGCTATGGGTATATTGTACTCACCGATGTTGGTCCATTGTTGATTTTTACTGCTAATACAGTTTTGCCTTCCATCAATTGGTTCTTCATATGACTGTCGGCAAAACTATTCTTTCAGTTACGTTTTGTATTGCCGGTCATGTGACTATCCTAGCTATGTGATCACTTCATGACTCGTGCCAATATTGGTTTAGCCTTGCCTCCCGTCATGTGAATGTTGGCAAGACAACCCCCTTTAACATTTTTCTTGATTGCCGGTCATATGACCATTTCAATCATATGATCATTTCATGAGTCTTGTGTCAATACCAGTCGGAGTTTATCTCCGCAGCAAGCTCTTTTGTATTCATTTTGCTATTCTTTTTGGAACATATGTTTGTTAGGTGATATATTTTTTATTTTATATACATCATTTATGCCAAGCTATGGATTGACATATTTACATGCAATCGCATCTATATTTCGGTGAATTAATGGTTTTCCATTATATTTACTTTATTCATATGTTGTATATATGTGATAACATTAATCCTATGTCTTTTTCGGTCATCACATTTTGGTTTTTTTAATTTCATTTATTATCCAATTCAGTACCGGGCCAATTTGTGGTCCAGGATCAGACACATTTTATGTTTATTTTGTATGTGCGATTTTGAGGTCTGTAACATTTTTCTCGTATGTCTCAGTCAACTAATTTTTGCGTCTTTTTTCGGGGATACATAGGGCTTTATGTTTATGTTGTTTTTATTTTCAAATGTGTTTTAATTTTTTTTATATCCGGGAAAATACAAACAAAATAGGAGGGAAATTTTGTCTGGTTTTCAATTAATATTTTTTTTTTATTTAACAACACAAAGTGTCAATGAAAAACTTTATAATATAGTTTTTCCTCTCCGTTACGGTAATTTTTATTTTGTATAGTGTCGTCGGGGGTGCGGCTATAACCTTTGATAACGGCGTTTTATTAGTGTATTTATTTGTTTTATTATTATTTTACTTACATTTTTTTAAAAACTTTTTTATTATATTTTTATATATATTTTTTTTTTTCAGATTGTGTCCCCATAAGTTGATAAGAGACCTTTGGGGACATCTGATCACTTTTTTTTTTTTTTTTGTACTGGAGGCTGATTTCTCCTATAACTGGGGCTGGTACATTTATCCTCAGTTGCAGGAGAAATCCTGCCTCCTGCACGCTGTATACGCAGTATACAAAGCTGATCTGGGTCCTGTAGGACCCAGCAGCTCTAGTAAGATTCTGCTCCCGGCGGATCACGTGACCGCCGGGTCAGAGGGCGGCCAAGTCATGGCAGGGGAGGTAATAAATCTTCCATGCCTTCTCTGTAGGAGCTCTGGTTGAAGTTACAGCCGGCTCCCAGCTTCAGTAGCTGCACGATCTCCGTGCAGCTACTGTGTTCTGACTGGACGTAGCGGTACGTCCTGTCAGAACTAGGCAACCACAATTCGGATGTATATAGTCTATGGGCGGTCCGGAAGTGGTTAATATATCAGTTTTGTTTTGTAATCAGTTAGTTTTGTTTACTACTATAGAGAACAGGTGCAGATACTTGTGTTTCAATTAGACCTGGCGTGGTAGGGTATTTAATCTGTGTCCACCACCTGTTCACTATCTCTATGACTAAGAGGTGGTAACACCTTGAAAAGCATCAGCGGTTCTCATTTGCAATGTAGGTGTCATGTTCACTTTTGTTTTTTTCATGTTTTTCTTCATCTTTTTTCGTCTGATATGTTTTTTTCTCATGATATAATATTTTTTCATTGCACTATGTTGGTTTTGCGTAATGTTTTTTATCTATGTAATCCTATTAAAAGCTAAGTTTTAGCAACATGTTTTAAAATAAGCAGTGGTGCTGGATCTGTATTTTTTTCTTTTTTGTTTGTTACATTTTCCCCAATCAGGGACTGGTCCATGCATCAGTAACATCTCGTTTATAATGGACTATTGGCTGTGGACAGTGCGTCTTTTTTGGTGATTATATAAGGTCAATCCAATTTTTAAGGGTCTACCCCCCAAAAGCTAAGTGTGATACACAGCAATTCAGACAGGCTATATAAGGTCAATCCAATTTTTAAGGGTCTACCCCCCCAAAAGCTAAGTGTGAAACACAGCAATTCAGTCACGCTATATAAGCTCTATCCAGTTTTTAATGCTGTACCCCCCAAAAGCTAAGTGGGATACACAGCAATTCAGTCAGACTATATAAGCTCAATCCAACTTTTGTTCAATCCAGTATTGTTTGCTCTCCATGATGTGAACTATGCCTTTGTTTCTTGAAAAGCAACCCAACATGAAGTCAGCCATGTGTGCCAGTGTGTTACTTGGCATGACTCCGCTACACCCAACTGTAAGGGTCACTCTCCATTTCCTCCATTTTCCACTCCCCTTCACACCATCTGTGCTGAAGCAATGGGATGCACTTAACTTCACCCTCAAGCCTCATGTGGGACAGTGACATGAAATGTCCCTTCATCCCCCTTGTCTTCCTCCGCCAGTCAACGGTGCGAAGATGACAGGAGTGTGCTCTGAATATTTTAAGCCTAGCAGAGGCTACTTTTCACTTACGAAAATGGCCGCACTTTCACCAGTATATCAGGCACAATGGTGTAGGTTTCAAAGAACCTTTGCACCAACAAGTTGAAAATGTTCCGGCCATTATCACATACACCAACATGCCTGGGCCCAGGTGCTTCGGGGAAAACCACATTGCCGTCACATCGAGGATGGCATTCCTAACCTCAGGGTTTTTTTTATGTCGGCAAAGCTGATGAGCTTCAGCATGACCTGCTGACGTCTGCACACCCCAGTGCTGAAGCACTTACAAGGTCGCAGGTGTGGTCGAGATTGCAGCGCAGGAGTAGGCTTTCAGAGAGGCTTTCCCCAAAGTGTCAGAGACAGATATGGAGGTGTCCAGTGGAAGAGACAGTGTCGGCAACGCCAGGCGACAATTGTCCTGTGTTTGCACTCTGCCACTGAGCCCAGGGCTTGCCTTCCAAATGACAGCGCATGCAAGAGGAGGTAAGGTTGCTCCTTACTCAGTTTAGACTTGCAAAGTGTGCAAACCGCACTAAATTTGTCATGTAACTGGCATGTAAATGATGGGTCTTTCCATTGGCTCTTCATTTTGATGAAAGTCAGCCAGTCAGCACTGTCAGTTGACAGCCGGCTGTGCTTATCCGTGATGATGCCACCGGCTGCGCCGAAGACCCTTTCCGATAGCACACTGGTGGCTGGGCAGGAAAGGACCTCCAATGCGTACAGCGCAAGTTCTAGCCACAAATCCAACTTTGAGACCCAATAAGTGTAGGGCGCAGAGGGATCGGAGAGGACAGGGCTGTGGTCGGCCAGGTACTCCCGCAACATGCGCCTATACTTGTCCCTCCTGGTGACACCAGGCCCCTCAGTGTCGATAGTTTGGCCAGGGGTTGCCATTAAATTGTCCCAGACTTTGGAGGGTGTGCCACTGGTGGGTGTGACTGGATGGAAGTTGTTAGCCTGTTGCAGGAATAAGTCTGCCAACATGGGCGAGTTTTGCACAAGTGGCTAGTACACGGAAATTATTTGGCCTTGCTGCCTCTGGACATGCCTCTGCCTCTAGCCACCTTATTTGCTGCTGCGCTTGCCTCCACATCTACACTGCTTTCCCCCCTAGACATCACCCCTATCCATGCCTCTGCCTCTAGCCAACCTTTTTTTCCTGCTTATCATGCCTCTACATCAACACTGCTTTCCCCGCCATACATCACCCCTGTCCATGTCGGTGGCCTCATCGTCCACCAACTCCTCTTGAAATTGCTCACTCTCTTTTTACTGCAAACTGCACATAACCACAGCTTGCCCTGATAGTAACAGTGTCTCGTCATCATCACTGAGGCAGAGAAAGGCCGGTTGCGGGACCACAACCACAAAATTGGCAGGAAATGGCGGATGCTCCAGTATTTGGGCATCAGGACACAGTTGTCTGGTAGTTCCTGGGATTCGGGAAGTGGTTCAACAGAGGGAGAGACAGTAAAAGGACCTGAAAATAGATTCTGGGTGGGATGACTCGGCTGTGAAACTTGGGCATGTTGGGAGGAAGGAGGGGCAGACTCTTGGGTATGAACACGACTGGAGGTAGTGGCTGACTGGCTGGTGGAAAAGCAGCTTGAAGCATTATCCGCTAGCCATTGTAACACCTGTTCCTAATGCTCGGGCCTGGTCTGCATTGTACCCTGCATCCTGCTTAACGCAGCTGTCATATCAGGAATTGTGATGAGCACATGCTAATGTTTCTTTCGATTTAAAGTTTTCAAATTATTTACCCACTTTCATAGAGGTTCTAGTGAGTTTGTAAAGTGTCCAGTGGAAAGGATGGGATAGGATTTCATATAAGTCTGCCACCCATGGTGCAAAAACTGAGGGAGCTGACTTTGATTAACCCTTGGGTTTTGGAAATGGAACGCCATCAAAGGTCTCTGCTACTCACACACCCTGCTCAACATATGGTATCTAGGGTTTCAGCATGTGGTGACCTCACACAACAGCCGGTGCTTCAGGCAGATGTAGGCGTTGCTGGAGTGTATTGAGGCTAGCAGCAGCTACTGTAGACTTGCTAAAGTGGGCGCACAAGTACCACTCTTTAACTAGTACCTCATGTAAATTGGGGAACGCTTTTAAAATTTGTTGTACCAATAAGTTGAAAACGTGGGCCAGGCATGGACCGTGTTGGAGGCTGGCAAGTTCCAGAGCCACTACTAGGTACCGGCCATTATCACACACGAAAAAATGCCTGTGCCCAGGTGCAGCGGCGAAAACTACATTGCCATATCATCCAGGATGGCATCCCTCACCTTGGAGGCAGTGTGCTGTCTGTCACCCAAGCCAGTGTTGCAGCGTTTCCAGCTCTTAGCTGGGGTCGATTTAACGGCAGTGGAGGAGGAGGAGGGTGGGGTTTCAGCACTCCTGCCAGGAATATTGGGCGGGGAGACAAGGCAGGCCGCCACAGTTTGCGACCCGGTCCCAGCTTTAACAACATTCAGCCAGTGTGCCATGATTGAGATGTAGCATCCCTGGCCGCATGTACTTGTCCACGCGTCGGTGGTGAAGTGGAACTTTGTGCAAAGCGCAGAACTTAGGGCCCGCCTGATGTTACGGGACACGTGCTGGTGCAAGGCTCAACTCACCCTAAAGGCCAAAAACACTGCTGGTGAATTTTGTTCAGTTCCAAAGGACACTGTGTTTAGATTTGGTTCAATCACAGCTCCACAACATGACTTGGAAGGCAAGGTTTCCTCTAGTGGCTCCATCTCAACAGGATGATGATGATGATGAAGCTTGGTTAAAGCTGGTGTCGGAGGGAAAGTGGTTTCTGATCTACATCTAAAGCATGTTGTTTGGACTATTAACCTCTTCAAGACAGAGCCTAAAAGTACCTAAATGACCAGTTCTCATTTTTCAAATCTGAGATGTGTCACTTTATGTGGTAATAACTTTGAGATGCATTAAATTATCATGGTGATTCTGAGATTGTTTTCTCGTGACATATTGTACTTTGTGTCAGTGGTACATTTTGGTCGATATGTTTTGTCTTTTATTATGAAAAAATAGGAAATTTGGTGAAAATTTTGAAAAAATGCAGTTTTCAAACTTTGAAATTACATGTTATAAGACTTAAAAGTCAAGCAGTAGTTTTCCAAATTTGTAAGAATCTTTCCAACACACATTTTTCAAGGGACTAGTTCGATTTTGAAGGGGTCTTGAAAGGCCTCTCTAATAGAAACCCCCATAAATAACCCAATTCTAAAAACTTCACTCCTGGATTCTATTAAGCGATTTCCCCCAAGCATGAAACTGTCCCATGTGAGAATGTTAAATGATGTATGGACACACTGTAGGGTCCAGAACAGAAGGAGTGCTATTGGGATTTTGGAGGGCAGACTTTGCTGGAATCTGTTTCAGGCACCATGTCACATTTGCAGAGCCCCTGAAGTGCCAGAACAGTGGAACTCCCCCCCCCCCAAAATGACACCATTTTGAAAACTAGACCCTTCAAGGAATGTATCCAGGGGTATAGTGAGCACTTTGACCCTACGGGTGTTTCACAGATTTTTTTTACCATTGAGACATGAAAATTTAAAATTATTTTTTTTCTGATATAATGTCACTTTAGCCCCCAATTTTTCATCTTCAAAAGGGGGTAAAGGAGAAATTGCAACCCACATTTTGCTACACAATTTCTACTGAATGCAACAATACCCCATATGTTCTGGTATACTGATATACGGACACATGGCAGCACTCAGAACGGAAAGAGCGCTAATTGGGTTTTGGAGGCCAGATTTTGCTGGAATCATTATCAGGCATTATGTCCCATTTGCAGAGCCCTCAAGGTGCCCAAATAGTAGAAACCTCCAAATTGTGACCCCATTTTAGAAACTAGACCCCTTGAGTTATTCATTGAGGGGTATAATGAGTATTTTGACTCCATAGGTTTTGAAAAAAATTTGCGTCAAACAAAAAATTTTCATATTTTTTTACACAAAAGTGTCATTTTAAAGGCAGTTTTTTCCCCCATAATGCGTGAAAATGAAGAAAAACACCCCAAAATAGATGACCCCATTTCTCCTGTGTTCAAAAATGTACACTTTGTGGCCTTAATCCTATGTATGGACGCACGTTAGGGCCCAAAAAGTAGGGAGCACCAACTGGATTTCAAGACACAATTTTTGTTTCAAAATGTTTCAGGCCCATTGCACATTCAAACAAGATTTGAGTTACCAAAACAATTGAAAACCTCCATAAATGACCCCTAGACCCCTTAAGGTATTCATGAGGGGTATAGTGAGTATTTTGACCCTATAGCCATTTCACAGATTTTACTAACTTTGGGATGTGTAGGTTAAAAATTACTAAAATGTCCCTTTATCTCCAGAGTTTTTATTTTCACAAGGGGTTAAAAGAGAAAAAGCCCCCCACAGTTTGTTACACAATTTCTCCTGAACACGGCAATACCCCATATGTGGCCACAATCTGTTGTATGGGGACATAGTGGGGCTCAGAATGGGAAGAGCGCTATTTGGATTTTGGAGGGCAGATGTGGCTGGAATAGTTTTCAGGTGCCATGCCGCATTAGCTGAGCCCCTAAAGTATCAATACAATGGAAACCCCTTAAAAAGTGACCCCATTTTAAAAACTACACCCATCAAAGAATGTATCAAGGCGTATTATCATTTGAGCCTAAAAATTCTTCCCAAAATTTAATTTACAAAATGAAAATTGAAATTTTTAAAGAAATATGCCATGTCGGTGCCCAATACATTGCACCCACTTTGTGTTGTCAGAGACCTGCACTCCTAAAACTATTAAGTGGGCTATCCTGAGGGGCAAAAAATTATATATGTGGGTGTAAACTGCTAATTGGGCACACAGCAGGACTCAGAAGGGAAGGAGCATTGCGCTTTTTAGCTTTTGGGGTGCAGATTTAGAGGGACTTTCTGGGTGCCATTTTTTTTTGTAGAGCCCTGGAGGCGACAGTAAACTGGAATTCCCCAAGAAGTGACCCCATTTTGTAGGGGCATTTTTAGGGTCTCTGCAAATGTGATATGGTGTCCAAAAACGAAGAATCTAAATCTGCACTCCAAATGCACATATCACTCCTTCACATCTGTGCCCTGCTGTGTACCCAAATGGCGGTGCATGCCCACATGTATGATACTGGTGTACCCCAGATAACATACGTAATGCCATATGTGGGTAGAAATGGCTGTTTGGGCACAGAAGGGAAGGAGCGCAAATTTTGGTTTTTGGAGTACAGTTTGGTTTTAGGACACCATGCCACTTTTGCAAAGCCCCTGAATTGCCAATAAAGTGGAATCCGCAGACATTTCAACCCATTTTGGACACTAGCCCACTGATGGGATTTATCAAGTGGCATAGTGAGCATTTTTTAACCCTTGAGTGTTGCATTTATTTAGTTTCCAGAAATGAATGCGCAGCTGATAATGAGAAGTTAAAAATGAGATTTTTCCAGAGATTCGCCATTTCAGTGCCCGATATGTTGTGCCCGACTTATGTCAGCAGAGATACACACTCCAAAAACTGTTAAGCGGGTATCCCGGGCACAACAGCTGCGTATTCATTTATGGATAATACTAGCTTTCCACTGATCACCCATCGCTTTTATTGCGGTTATAACAGCAATAAAAGCGATGGGTGATCAGTGGAAAGCTAGTACTGCTGAAGTTTAAGACTCAAGGACCTGTGTGTGACGTCAAACGTCACGTGACCATTGGAGGCGTGTCTTAGGCTGCATTCACACTACGTAACGCCAGCGTGTATCACAGCCGTACACGCCGGCGTTACAGCAGGGCTGCCGAACACTTCCCATTCATTTCTATGGGAGCTGGCATGCGAGCGCTCCTCATAGAAATGAATGGGCTGCTTCTTTCACTGCAAGCAGTCCCATTGAAGTGAATGGGAAGTGCCGGAGTATACGGCAAGCTCTGCTCATGCCGAGCCGTACACGTCGGCACTTCCCATTCACTTCAATGGGACTGCTCGCAGTGAAAGAAGCAGCCCATTCATTTCTATGAGGAGCGCTCGCATGCCAGCTCCCATAGAAATGAATGGGAAGTGTTCGGCAGCCCTGCTGTAACGCCGGCGTGTACGGCTGTGATACACGCTGGCGTTACGTAGTGTGAATGCAGCCTTAGTGTGCCAACCGAAAGATGACTATAGCGGGACATGCATGGAGCTGCACGGGGGCCGCAAACTTTCGTCCCGCGGGCCGCAGTTGGCCCGCGGGCCGCAAGTTTGAGACCCCTGCTGTAAAGGTAAGGTAGATTCCGATTTTAGAGGACCATTAACGGTAGTAGTGGTTGCAGCCAATTCTCCACCTTTGCAGTCCTCTAAATAAAAGTTACCCCCAGGACTTGATGCCAAAATGTTATCAATTTCCCAATCAAAATCAAGGTCAATGTCTGGGTCCTCAGTCCAATCCACTGCATCAATCCCACACAATGAGAGTGATGGTTCTGGAACCACTGTTTTAGGGGCTAACAATTTTAAAGGGGCTAACACTCTGCTGGTGCAAGGCTGAACTAAGTTAAAGGGCCTAAAACTCTGCTGGTAAGAGGTTACCTAAAGGGACTCAATCTCTACAGGTAACTCAGCTTAAGGGGCTCTAACTTAATTTGGAAGGGCTCAAGTTAAAGGCCAGAAAATTGAATTTTGGAAGGTATTTCCACATCACAAACACACACACACACACACACATCCACAATGACAGTTAAGGGTGGGTACTGTTGGATTTCCCATTGCCTATTCCATGTGTGGTTGTCATGGGCAACGTGATTTAAAGGGGTGCTTGGTAATGTTTCTTTAGCTTAAAATATGGGTTTCTGCCCATCCAATTGGGGAGGAAAGAAGGTTTCCAGGTATTTTCCTACTTTCATAGTGGTTTTTTTGAGTGTGGAAAGTGTGTAGTTGATAGACTGTGATGGTGGGTTAAAACTGTGACTTAGGCTTGTTAGATGCCCCCAGGCATTTGCTGAGGTGTCATAGTGGACTTGGTGACCCTCCTGAGTCGAATTGTGGGTTCCCCTTAAAAAGAAGCA
The DNA here is from genome assembly GCF_031893055.1 of Leptodactylus fuscus. NCBI lineage: Eukaryota > Metazoa > Chordata > Amphibia > Anura > Leptodactylidae > Leptodactylus > Leptodactylus fuscus. The sequence goes on along the minus strand of NC_134267.1, from coordinate 73,505,709 downwards.
TTTTTTTCCCATTGACTATAATGGGGTTCGATATTCGTTTGAATAGTCGAATATTGAGCGGCTATTCGAAACGAATAACAAAGTATTTCACTGTTCGCTCATCTCTAGCCACGTGATCTGGGACATTATAGTCAGGACCTATAAGTATCTGGGCGTGCTCCTCAATAATAAACTAGACTGGGCTGATCACCTGGAGGCGCTGCACAGAAAGGGTCACAGCAGGCTCTACCTGCTCAGGAGACTGAGGGCCTTCGGAGTCAAGGAGACACTTCTTAGGGCCTTCTTCAACTCTGTGGTTGCCTCAGCCATCTTTTTCGGTGTGGCCTGCTGGGGGAGCAGTATATCAACCAGGGACAGAAATAGACTTGACAGGCTGATCAGAAAGGCCAGCTCTGTCCTGGGGAGCCCTCTTGGACTCAATACAGGTAGTGGGTGACAGAAGGATACTGTCTGTGGTGACCTCCATGCGGGAGAACAAATCCCACCCCATGTATGGGACCTTGATGGGACTTGGCAGCACTGTAAGTGACCGTCTGCCTTCCAATCGCGACCAGGCTGTATAATCTACATCAGACCAAGCGAAGATCACTCTGCACAGAGAACTAATGATTATGACTAAGAAGTCTTCCTTCTTTCTCTTCTGTTCCTTAGCTGCTATGGACTCCTAGTATATCTTCTCTTCTCAGCATACGTCTGTAATGTATTATCCTGTGTATTATCCTGTACCTGTATTACTATGCTGCTGTAACATGCTGACATTTCCCCACTGTGGGACTATTAAAGGATTATTTTATCTTATCTTATTACCATACAGGCCCCAAGCCTGCTAGGATTAACATCGGATCCCGGAAAGATGAGTAACACTTATTATGTTCCCTTACCTCCCCTGAGGCTCCGATTACTATACTCAGGGGTCTGAAACAACCCCTGAGTTTAATAATAGTTCATGGGTGTGCAACTGTGGGGCATAAATTGAAAAAAATTCCAGCAAACCACCAATGTAATAAAACATAACTTTTACTTTATAAAAACATCACCATTTCAGGGAACAGGAGCATAGTAAGGCAGCTGACGCATTTCGGAACCTGAGGCTATGCGTAAGGGACCATAAGAACTCAGGTCACGAAATGCGTCAGCTACCTTACTATGCTCCGGTTCCCTGAAATTGTGATGTAATATCTATGTTTTTATTTTTTTATACAGTAAAAGTTACATTTTATTACATTGGTAGTTTGCTAGAATATTTTGCAATTTATGGACATTTGACCCCACGGCATTGGGTGTTCTCCGTGCAACCACATTAGCTCTCATACCAATTCATTACTTCCAAGTTGAGCATTCTTTCTTGCTTGTGCTATATAAACTGTGGGGCATAATAGAGCTTGAAGGCCCCTGTAACCAATATTATGCCCCACAGCATCCCCCCTGCAACCTCTATTATGCCTGTGATGTACGGGGGATTCAGAAGCTCTGGTTTCTTTCCAAAAGCAGTCTTTATTGCAGCAGACAAGCTTAAAGGTAGAGGTAGTCCTGCTCAGCATGTCAAAACAAACAAATGAAAATAAAGACCTATGCCTCTCCGGCGGCTTACTAAACAAGTTATTCCCTCACTAACCAGGGGGGTCAGCCTACCGCTGACCTCCTAACAAACAGGGTTTACAAGTAAACAAGGGGTACACATACCCGGCATTTTAACAGCGTCCTTTTGGCAGAGCTTTCTCAGACTGGTTGAGTGTGTGTGTTTCAGTCTCTCTCATCTCTCTCACTAACCAGCACACCTGTGCTACTTACAAAGCCCTGCTGGTCTGTTCCCAAGCCTGGAGTGGATTGCCCTGCAGGTCTGGCCCGAACTTTACTGCAGTCCGGGACCTCCAAGCTAAACGCCTGTGCATAATGCAACAGTCTTGGGGGAAAATAGTGGTTCTCCCTCACTATACCCCTCTCCACTTCACATGCCCCACAGTCTATTGTGCCACTGTGGGACATAATATAGGTTGCAGGGGCTGCTGTGGGACATATATATATATATATATATATATATATATATATATATATACAGTCATGGCCAAAAGTTTTGAGAATGACACAAATATTATATTTTCACATTATCTGCTGCCCTCTGGTTTTTATGTGTGTTTGTCAGATGTTTTTATCACATACAGAAATATAATTGCAATCATATTATGAGTAACAAAAGCTTATATTGACAGTTAGAATGAGTTAATGCAGCAAGTCAACATTTGCAGTGTTGACCCTTCTTCTTCAGGACCTCTGCAATTCTCCCTGGCATGCTCTCAATCAACTTCTGGACCAAATCCTGACTGATAGCAGTCCATTCATGCACAATCAATGCTTGCATTTTGTCAGAATTTGTAGGTTTTTGTTTGTCCACCCGTCTCTTGATGATTGACCACAAGTTTTCAATGGGATTAAGATCTGGGGAGCTTCCAGGCCATGGACCCAAAATCTCTATGTTTTGTTCTCTGAGCCATTTAGTTATCACCTTTGCTTTATGGCAAGGTGCTGCATCATGCTGGAACAGGCATTGTTCATCGCCAAACTGCTCTTGGACGGTTGGGAGAAGTTGATCTTGGAAGACATTCTGGTACCATTCTTTATTCATGGCTGTGTTTTTAGGCAAGACTGTGAGAGAGCCGATTCCCTTGGCTGAGAAGCAACCACATACATGAATGGTTTCAGGATGCTTTACAGTTGGCATGAGACAAGACTGGTGGTAGCGCTCACCTCGTCTTCTCCGAATAAGCTGTTTTCCAGATGTCCCAAACAATCGAAAAGGGGATTCATCAGAGAAAATGACTTTACCCCAGTCCTCAGCAGTCCACTCCCTGTACCTTTTGCAGAATATCAGTCTGTCCCTGATGTTTTTTCTGGAGAGAAGTGGCTTCTTTACTGTCCTCCTTGAGACCAGGCCTTGCTCCAAGAGTCTCCGCCTCACAGTGCGTGCAGATGCACTCACACCTGCCTGCTGCCATTCCTGAGCAAGCTCTGCACTGCTGGTAGCCCGATCCCGCAGCTGAAACACTTTTAATAGACGGTCCTGCTGGTCTTTCTTGGGCACCCTGGAGCCTTTTTGCCAACAATGGAACCTCTCTCCTTGAAGTTCTTTATGATGCAATAGATTGTTGACTGAGGTGCAATCTTTCTAGCTTCGATACTCTTCCCTGCTAGGCCATTTTTGTGCAGTACAATGATGACTGCACGTGTTTCTTTAGAGATAACCATGGTTAACAGAAGAGAAACAATGATGCCAAGTACCAGCCTCCTTTTAAAGTGTCCAGTGGTGTCATTCTTACTTAATCATGACAGATTGATCTCCAGCCCTGTCCTCATCAACACCCACACCTGTGTTAATGGAGCAATCACTGAAACGATGTTAGCTGGTCCTTTTAAGGCAGGGCTGCAATGATGTTGAAATGTGTTTTGGGGGATAAAGTTCATTATCTAGGCAAATATTGACTTTGCAAGTAATTTCTGTTAAGCTGATCACTCTTTATAACATTCTGGAGTATATGCAAATTGCCATTAGAAAAACTGAAGCAGTAGACTTTGTAAAAATTTATATTTGTATCATTCTCAAAACTTTTGGCCATGACTGTATATACCTCTTGTCACCCCCTCTACCTCATAGATTGTAAGCTCTTGCGAGCAGGGCCCTCAGTCCCATTGTGTGAAATGACTTTCTTTGTAATGTATCTGTCTGTATTTGAACCCTACAAATTGTACAGCGCTGCGGAATATGTTGGCGCTATAGAAATAAAATTTATTATAATTATTATATATATATATATATATATATATATATATATATATATATATATATATAGGGGGGTTTATGCGTTGAGAAGTGAGGAATCAAAGATGTCTGTGTTGCAAACTTTACAGAGTGAAGCCACAGCTGGAAGAAGTGGTCATGGCGGTCCAAAGGGAAGAGACAGGAAATGTGGGAAGACATCTCTTGTGATTATTACCGCACAAAATATTACTGCATTGTATTCATTGTAATGTTACCCCTAGCACCCCCCAGCCCCCTTGCTGCCTAAGGCGGACGATTGAAACACCCTCACTCCGCTCTGTCCTTTAAAAGTTGGGAGGTATGATATATATACAGTATATATGTATTGTGACAGGACCAGGGGAAAAGTGGTAGAAGGAGTATATATTTCTCCCAAGTTCCTGTCATATACAATCTAGGTGCAGCTGAGCAAAGCTGCGCTCCTGGCTGGTGGGTCTTACCAAAACCCTGGTAAAGGTCTGGCTGCTGGAGAAGGGAGTATTGGTGTCTCTACTCCATTCAGCCACTCCAGGTTTTGGGATATGTAGGGTTAAATCCTTGCTATCCAGGAGTATGTGTATAAAAGGGCAGTCAGCCCTCAGATATATGGCTCTGTCTACTCCTGGGGAAAATACTTGGGAGTAATACTGCTGGTTTGTGTTTAGGGAGCTGTGCAGAAGGCCCAGCTCTCATAGTTAGGATACCTGCTGTTGAAGGTAGAAGCCGGACGGCTAGGATTTTATTTTGCATTGTTTCTGTTTTGTTTTGCCTGAAAAAAAGTCCTAATAAAACTGGTTGCGGCCAGTTGCACCATACTTGGCTGGATTGGACTTTCATTTTGTGCCAAAAAGTGCTCAAGACAGCGATCTCTGAGCTAATCCCGTTACAGTATCTATGCACATGTGTGTGCATTGACAATAATGGATTTAGGTGTATGAACATATATTGATAAAATGAGTGAGACATACTGGTACATAGACACATGTAAAGCTTCTGAAGGACCTATGACACGAGTAGTGCAGAAAAGCAAATATGTGTAAAAACATACTTAGGGCAATCCGGTAGGTTTCCATCCATCTTCTGGAAACTGGACAAGGGACGGTAACCCGGTGGTCAGTTTTCAAACTAACACGGGCAAATTGACTGCCCATGTGCGTCTTCTACCTTTCTGCAGCGAAACTGTTTTTCTTAACCGAATACAAAGTTGGATATACAGAACTTTGAGCCCAGTTAAAAAAAAACCAAAACCCATTTTGCCATGCAGAGGCAGAAGATGCACATGGGCGGTCACTTTGCAAACACATTCAAGTGAATGGGTTTGGAAACTGACCGCCAGGTGTCCGTCTCCTGTCCAGTTTCTTGGGGTAGAAGACTGAAACCCAACGGATTGCCTAAAGCGGAGACCGGGCACAGATGTGAACCCGCCCTATCTTACCATCATTTGTGTCCACAGGAAGAGAGATATGCAGGCATGTTGTAGATCTGTCTTGCTAGCTGATACTATATCTTGAATGAGCCTATGTGCATGTTTGAGAACAAGGAGTCTAAAGATGGCTGCTGAGGGTGTAGTGGGTGGGCCAGCTAAGGAAACAGGGAGGGGGTCAGTCAGTGAGAGAGGGAGGAGAAGCATCCTGGAACTTGTAGGAAACATAGAAGAGGAATGTATGGATGTAAAGAAACACAGAGGATGCAATAAGCTCACGGAGTGCCCCAGAAATCACTCAAAACACTGCTAAAGGTATTTGGTGACATTTATTAACCCATTAACAGTACTAACAGATCTTTTTTGAAAAACAATGTTTTGACCAGAAAACCCCCTTTAAGACCATAGCAACACATCTCCGAAAGCTATATCCGCATTTAACACATTGCCATCCTAACGGAATAAGGCCCGGTTTACATTTGCGTTTGGTATTCCGTTAGGGGAGTCCACATGGGGAACTCCGAACAGAATGCCGAACATATTGACAAATGGTGAGCTTATGAAGCACACAGACTCCATAGACTTTAATGGGGTCCATGTGTTTTCTGCACGAGTCATGCGGAGAGAAAAGTACTTCAAGAACTACTTACCTCTCCGCATGACTCGTGCGGACACCGCGTTGAAAACCCACAAACCCTATTATAGTCTATAAGCTCACCGCTTGTCAATGCGTTTGGTATTCCATTCGGGGGGTGTACCCAAGCGGACTCCCCGAACAGAATACCGAACACAGATGTGAACCAGGCTGAAGCCCCATGTTGCAAACACGGAGCTTTTTTTGTTGCAGATTTTGCTGCGTTTTTTTTTTTCTTAACCAAAGCCAGTAATGGGAAATATATAAGAAGTTCTTTTACTATTAACCTGCTGCACAATCCATTCCTGGCTTTGTCTAAAAAAAACCGCAGCAATATCTACAACAAGAAAAAGCTGCGTTTCCGCAACGTGGGGCCTCAGTCTAAGGGTGACTGTTGCTGCTTACGTTTCCAAACGTTTTCTAAAACCAGTCCTGAGTTTATCATAACTCTGCAGTTCTTCACATACACTCTAGAATACAAAAGATCTAGCTGGCTCATTATACTAGAAGGGAAGTGAATGGACGTTTGTAGTGAATTGAGTCCTAGCCAAGGCGTTTGTACCGAGTAACCGCTAAACGAATCTGCTAGACACTGACTTGCCATTTAAATCGTATGCCTAGCAGTACCACACACCCTCCCCCTGACCAAACGTTGCAGGGAACGTAACAGCTCAGTGCGCATGCTCTGTAAATGGTGTGTCTGTGTCTCGCTCTCTTCCCCTCCATCATCCGAGTCCCGCCCTTCTTGTCGGTGCCGTTAGTCGTCGATTGCCGTTGACAGCCTTCATCTCGTCATACGTGGGAGGTAATTTATCGAAACGGCAGACTTATTAATTAACTATATAAGTCCTGGAGCAGAACAAAGGCGTGGCGACGTGTTGGCGGTGAGTGATGACTGGAAACCTAGCGGCCTTTATCATGTTTTAGCGGAGTTGCGGTTTTGTGTCCGCAGAAGATTCCTTTATTACCCACCGTGTGTTTACGTCTATATAGTAATATGGTGCGATTTATTGGCTTGCATCCTTAAATGTATCTTAACTCCCTAGAACAAAGCGGGGCTGTTACTTGTGCTTTTATGCCTCGCCTGTGCCCATGTACGCTGGTCATTTATGTGCTAGACTATCATGACGGCTAGCAGGTTTTGGGCTCTCATTCAACTACACGATTGTTGCTTGTGACAAATCATCTGATGTTACATGGTAGAAGGACTCAAGAGTCTTAATAGTTGCTGTCTGATAATATAATATTTGGGCTGAGTTTGGGGCAGTGTATAGAAGAGTACTACATGTAATAAGGATCATCTGTATTTAAGAAAACAAATGTCCTTAAAGGGATTCTACCACTAAATAGCTATTTTTTTCTGCTTTAGACGTCTGAATAGCCTTTAGAAAGGCTATGCATCTCTTACCTTTAGACATGGTCTCCACGGCGCCGTTCCTTAGAAATCATGGCTTTTACCGGTATGCTAATGAGTTCTCTCGCAGCAATGGGGGTGGGCCCCAGCGCTCAAACGGCAATGGGGGCGGCCCCACTGCTGCCCGTGAACTCTCTCCAGCGACGCCTCCTTCTTCAGCTCCATCCTCTCCTTCTCTGTTGTCTTCCTTCTGCGTCAGCTCCGACGCCTGCGCAGTCTGCTCTGCCAGCGAGACACTAGTAGAGCCGACTCGCTCCTCGAAGTCTTCGGCGAACAGAGCGTACTGCGCATGCTCAGTAAGAGAACTCATTAGCATACCGGTAAAAGTGTACAGACACTCACTCCTCTAAGGAACGGCACTGCGGAGACCATGTACGGTAAGTGACAAATAGCCGAATAGCCTTTCTAAACGCTATTCCGACGTCTAAAGCAGAAAAAATAGCTATTTAGTGGTAGAATCCCTTTAAAGAAGACCTTTCATGTCCCCCTACACATGCGGTTTTATATACCTCTAGAAAGCAGACAGTGCGCTGAATTCAGCGTACTGTTGGCTTTCCCGTTATGTGCTCCAGGGCTGGAGATATCAATGCCGTTATAATGGCACTGTTGTCTGCGCACTGTCAGAAGGGCATTCCTGATAGTCTAGCTGGGCTGTGAGGAACACCCGGAAAGTAGTGTACTGTCAGAGGGGGCGTTCCTTACTGCCCAGCGATGATGCTAAGCTGTCATCTAGCAGTATATAAAACCGCATTGTGCCTGAGGACATGAAAGGTCCTCTTTAAAGGGGCTCTATCATTGAGCATGGTTTCACCTTCAGATTCCTGTTTGTCTGTGTCCTCAATAAAATATTAGATGTAGTGGCCATAGCTGGAGGATCTTGCAGTCGCAGTTTTGGCAGTAGGGCCAATATAAGTATGGAGATGGACAGACAGTCAGTGCTTCAATCCAAGGATACATGTATATTGGTTGTACACTTGGAAAAAGGGGTAATCCCCGAAACGCTGTCCCGTAGCGTCGTGTGTAAAGAACCTCAAATAAAGTGCATATTAATTCAACATTCTGAGGAGTAGCGCAGTATCCTTTCCATCCACTGGTCGTCCTTTCCTATCATTGAGAAAAGTCACTTTTAACTAAGCACTTTCTTGCATAGCCTTTAGAAAGGCTATTCCACACATACCTTTTGTATGTTTAATCGCCTCAGTGGTTTTTGAATGAGCCAGTTTTTATTCATATGCTAATTAACCTCTTGGGGCCCCCCGGAAGTCTCATTGTACACCCTCTGGCGATTCTTTCCTATGTATGTATACAGAACAGGCTGCTTCCTGTTTGCACACACACATATAGGAAAGAAAAGCAAAGAGGAGTGCTGCTGGGAACTTCCTGTGCTGGCTGGAAGCTAATTAGCATATGAATAAAAACGGGCTCATTCAAAAACCATTGAGGCAATTTACATACTAAAGGTACATGTGGCATAGCCTTTCTAAAGGCTATGTAAGGATGTGCTTAGTTAAAAAATTACTTTTACCAATGATAGAGCCCCTTTAAAGAGGACCTTTCACCATTTTTCCCAAAGGCAGTTCTATATACTGCCGGAAAGCTGACAGTGCGCTGAGTTCAGCGCACTGTCGGCTTTCCCGATCTGTGCCCGGTGTGAAGAGCTTACGGTCCGGTACCGTAGCTCTTCTATGGTCAGAAGGGCGTTTCTGACCATTAGCCAGGAACGTCCTTCTGCCTCGCGGCGCCAATCGCGCTGTGCTGTGGAGCCGGGAGGAACTCCCCCCTCCCTCCCTGATAATGCTCGTCTATAGACAAGCTGTGTGAGCAGAGGGAGGGGGGCGTTCCTCCCGGCTCCACAGCACAGCGCGATTGGCGCCGCGAGGCAGAAGGACGTTCCTGGCTAATGGTCAGAAACGCCCTTCTGACCATAGAAGAGCTGTAGTACCGGACCGTAAGCTCTTCACACCGGGCACAGATCAGGAAAGCCGACAGTGCGCTGAACTCAGCGCACTGTCAGCTTTCCGGCAGTATATAGAACTGCCTTTGGGAAAAATGGTGAAAGGTCCTCTTTAAAGAGTGTTCCCTTGCACTCTTGCTTCATAGGGTTTCTGCTTAAAGAGGCTTTTCTATGTACAGTAGTTATCCCCTATCTTAAGCGCCCCTCAAAAAACAGGGGTTGCCTTTGTGAATGGAGTTGTACTGCACATACACAACCACTGTTCCATTCACTGTTCCATTCACTTCTATTGGAATGAAGGATCTACATCCTTCATTACCATAGAAGTGATGTAGTTTTCCTTCAGTTTGCAGCGTTTTTAATGCATGCGCTTAAATAAATAAATAAAATTTTGAGGAAAGCAAATATTTCTTTGTGTTGCCAAATTGCAACACTTGTGACTTTTTTTTTTTTAAAGGCTTGCTACATGCATAACCTTTAGAAATGCTATTTCACACATACCTTTTGTATGTAAATTGCCTCAGTGGCTTTTGAATGAGCCCATTTTTATTCATATGCTAATTAGCTTCCAGCCAGCAAAGGAAGTTCCCAGCAGCCTTCGTCTCTTCTATTCTTTCCTATCTGTGTGTGCAAACAGGAAGTCAGCAGCAGCAGCCTGTGCTGAATACATACATAGGAAAGAATAGGCAGAGGGTGCACGATGAGACTTCCGGGGTGCACTGAGAGGCTAATTAGCATATGAATTTAAAAAAAAAACGGGCTCATTAAAAAACCATTGAGGCGATTTACATACAAAAGGTAGGTGTGGAATAACCTTTTTAAAGGCTATGCAAGGAAGTGCTTAGTTAAAAAAAAGACTTCCCAACGATAGATTTTTCGTTGACCCGTAGGAATAGCCTTGTCTTAAGAAAGGCTATTCTTCTCCTACCTTTAGATGTCTTCTACACGCCGCCGTTCGGTATAAATCCCGGTTTTCGTCGGTATGCAAATGAGTTCTCTCGCAGCACTCGGGGCATCCCCTATGCTGCAAGAGAACTCTATCGCAGCATTAGGGATGCCCCCAGTGCTGCAAGAGAACTCATCTGCATACCGACGAAAATCGGGATTTAAACCGAACGGCGGTGCGGAGAAGACATCTAAAGGTAGAAAAAGAATAGTTTCCAAAATATCCAAGATAAAACTTGCCAGCTACTGCCGAAAGGACTTTTAATAGAAGACGGATATCCGTAGCTTAAAATTTAACTTTTATTTTTGTCCATAGATTAAAAAAGTTACATGGTAACTTGGAGTCTGGCCTGCTGTGTACAAGGCGACGCGTTTCGGAACTATACGTTCCTTCGTCTCGGCTGAGAAAAAGAATAGCCTTTCTTAAGACTATTCTTATGTGTCAACGAGAAAAAATTCTATTTTAACGGTAAAATCCCTTTGTACAAAATGGTAAAATCCTATTTGTACAATGCTATGTGTATGGCTAAGTGCTGCTTGCAGGACTATTGTCTCCGCATGCTTCGTGTGGAAACCAAATGGGCCCACGGGTTTCCTTAGGTAACCGCTTTTTTATGCGGATAAGTTTACGTTAGGGGGGGGGGGGTCCCAAACGCAGATGTGAATAGGGCCTAAGTTCACATCTGTGCTGTGCTCTTCATTTTTCGGGTACTCCAGGGGACACTGGCAGACCCCGTAGACTATAATGGGGTCCATCGGGTGTTTGCTGTTTTTATACTGCGTACAGAACTTATGTATCTGCCAATTTTTTTTGTGGAGTCTAAGACTGTTCTCATGGAGTTTTTTGCCAGTGGATTTTGATGCGGAATCTGCCTCAAAATCCAGCTGCAAAAAATGCCTCCCATTCATTTCAATGGGAGCCGCTGGCTTTTTTTTTCCACTAACGTTTTTTCAGCTAGCAGAAAACAAAGCAGCATGACCTATCTTCAGGTGAATTTCGCCTGGAAAAACCCAATGGGAGGCGGAAAAACTGCGGCATGGTTCTTGACGCGGTTTTTGCAAAAACCGCTTCAAAAACCGCTAGCGTTTTTCAAAGAAAAGTTTCCAGGTCCATATACTGTGCTGGAGCAAAAAAACCTAAAAACGCTCCAAAAAAGCCTTATGTAAAAAAAAAAAACGCGTCAAAAAACTGTGTGAACATACCCTAATGGAGACTCCAGTACAGATGTGAAGTTAGCCTAAGGGACATTGTTTTGCAGGGCTAGTTATAATACATTTATGTATTAACAATAACAATAATATACCGTCAGTCGGTCGTTTAGGCATATGGTGCCCGGAAAAGGCATCTCACGGCCATAGTAGTACAATAGAAAAGAATTTCCAGCACTCAAAGTAGTAACTTCCACCAGTGTATATTTATTAACATTCGACAATGAACAGTAGACGTTTCGGTCTAGTGCAGATCATCATCAGTGTGTCTTGAGAAAACATATACAAATATAGAAAACAAGTAATCAATACAAAATAGAACAGTAGAAAATAATCAACAGTAAAAATAAAAAAGACGAAAATCACACCCACAACCAGATCGATAGATACTGTGAACATAATTACGCTGGGTTCACACCAGCGTTCGGCACTCCGAGTCCAGCCATGAGCGCCGGTGAGTGTTTTATGCGCTCCGCGGCGAAAGCAGGTTTTTTAAACCGGACACAGAGTACTAGATGTCTGACTGTGTCCGGTTTAAAAAAAATACGGTTTCACCGCGGAGAGCATAAAACGCTCACCGGCTCTCACAGCCGGACACTTTTCAAACCCATTCAAATGAATGGGTTTGAAAAGATGCCGGAAGGTTTCCGTCTCCTGCCCAGTTTTGTGCAGGAAACGGAAACCTGCAGAACGGACTCCCGGGCGCAGATGTGAACGAGCCCTTATACATAAAGTTTCCACGGAGGTTTCATAGGAATAGAGTACTGTATCGGATGATCCAATTGTCAATATAGGTGCAATGTCATTCAAAAATTAAGACACAGATAGATACAATATAGTAGGTTGGCTGACAAGAGAGGAAGGGTGCCCAGCTTGCTATTACAATGGGTAAAGGGTCCCAAAAGTAAAATCCTGTACAATCTTACCGGTCAGTACCGGAAACTTTATGTCCCAGATAGCAGCATTTATACTTATACAGTCCTATGAAAAAGTTTGGGCACCCCTATTAATCTTAATCATTTTTAGTTCTAAATATTTTGGTATTTGCAACAGCCATTTCAGTTTGATATATCTAATAACTGATGGACACAGTAATATTTCAGGATTGAAATGAGGTTTATTGTACTAACAGAAAATGTGCAATATGCATTAAACCAAAATTTGACCGGTGCAAAAGTATGGGCACCTCAACAGAAAAGTGACATTAATATTTAGTAGATCCTCCTTTTGCAAAGATAACAGCCTCTAGTCGCTTCCTGTAGCTTTTAATCAGTTCCTGGATCCTGGATAAAGGTATTTTGGACAAACAATTCAAGTTCAGTTAAGTTAGATGGTCGCCGAGCATGGACAGCCCGCTTCAAATCATCCCACAGATGTTCAATGATATTCAGGTCTGGGGACTGGGATGGCCATTCCAGAACATTGTAATTGTTCCTCTGCATGAATGCTTGAGTTGATTTGGAGCAGTATTTTGGATCATTGTCTTGCTGAAATATCCATCCCCGGCGTAACTTCAACTTCGTCACTGTTTCTTGAACATTATTCTCAAGAATCTGCTGATACTGAGTGGAATCCATGCGACCCTCAACTTTAACAAGATTCCCGGTGCCGGCATTGGCCACACAGCCCCAAAGCATGATGGAACCTCCACCAAATTTTACAGTGGGTAGCAAGTGTTTTTCTTGGAATGCTGTTTCTTTTTGGACGCCATGCATAACGCCTTTTTTTTTTATAACCAAACAACTCAATCTTTGTTTCCAAAATGAAGTTGGCTTCTCCAAATGTGCTTTTGCATACCTCAGGCAACTCTATTTGTGGCGTACGTGCAAAAACGGCTTCTTTCTCATCACTCTCCCATACAGCTTCTCCTTGTGCAAAGTGCGCTGTATTGTTACCGATGCACAGTGACACCATCTGCAGCAAGATGATGCTGCAGCTCTTTGGAGGTGGTCTGTGGATTGTCCTCGACTGTTCTCACCATTCTTCTTCTCTGCCTTTCTGATATTTTTCTTGGCCTGCCACTTCTGGGCTTAACAAGAACTGTCCCTGTGGTCTTCCATTTCCTTACTATGTTCCTCACAGTGGGAACTGACAGGTTAAATCTCTGAGACAACGTTTTGTATCCTTCCCCTGAACAACTATGTTGAACAATCTTTGTTTTCAGATCATTTGAGAGCGGGCTGTCCATGTTCGGCGACCATCAAACTTAACTGAACTTGAATTGTTTTGTAGAAAGAAATGGTCCAAAATACCTTCATCCAGGAACTGATTAAAAGCTACAGGAAGCGACTAGAGGCTGTTATCTTTGCAAAAGGAGGATGTACTAAATATTAATGTCACTTTTCTGTTGAGGTGCCCATATTTTTGCACCGGTCAAATTTTGGTTTAATGCATATTGCGCATTTTCTGTTAGTACAATAAACCTCATTTCAATCCTGAAATATTACTGTGTCCATCAGTTATTAGATATATCAAACTGAAATGGCTGTTGCAAACACCAAAATATTTAGAACTAAAAATGATTAAGATTAATTGGGGTGCCCAAACTTTTTCATAGGACTGTATGTATAATTATGTTCCCAGTATCTATCGATCTGGTTGTGGTTATGATTTTCGTCTTTTTTATTTTATTTTCTATTTTACTGTTGATTATTTTGTACTGTTCTATTTTGGACTGTGCCGGAAATTCTTTTCTATTGTAATACATTAATGGTTAATATCTCAAGTTTTGATCATATTTCAATTTTTTTTTTTTTTTTTTTTAGGGAGGCAAGTGGTGAAAAAAACCCTGCAAAAACATGGACTCTTGCATGCTACTTTGAATTATTTTTTTATTTCTGTTAGGGGGCGTTCACACTACCGTTGGATTCCGTCAGCAGTTTCTGTGGCTATTATCCGTTACACGTTTTTAGCAACGGACTCTAGCTGGTCCATCTGAAATTTCCATTAATTTCAATGGGAATTTATTTTGTGTCTGTTTTTTCAAGCAGACAAAAAAAATCCTACATGCAGGACTTTTCTGTCCATTTGAAAAAAGAGACAGCAAGTGTCCGTTATATATTTAACATTGAAGTCTATGGGCAACAGACTTCTAACGGACAGTAAGGGTACCTTCACACGGCGTAGTACGCCGCTCCTTTAGACACGTATACACGTGTCCGAGCGCGGCGCTTCAAAACAGAGCACATTGATTTCAATGGCTGCCGATATACGCGCACTACTCATTTAAATCAATAGGTAAAAAAGCCTCCGATTGATTTCAATGGGTAGCACGCGTATATTAGCACCCATTGAAATCAATGGGCCCTGTTTTGAAGCGCCGCGCTCGGACACGTATATACGTGTCTAAAAGAGCGGTGCGCTATGCTCTCTAAAGACATCCTAACTGATAGCCATCAGTTACTGTCTGTTATTTTGTGTCTGTTTATTTTCTGCCAACAACACCAAAGAGGGAATGAGGTTACTCCCACTAATGTTCACAATGTATCAAAACAAAAATTGTGTGAGCTAAAACATAACTTTTAATAAATTACTATTTAAAATAGTGCAAAAGTGTGATGGACAAATATTTGGACATAAATTGTTCAAGGTGCACGGATGATCTCTCGTTTAATTTTTCATCCATCTTTTTATCGCACCAATAGTTCTATTGTCCTATTTGTCCTAATATAATATATCTCCCATCACCTATGTGATACGTGAAAAGGTGATGTAAGATATTAGTAGCATTAGTTCACTACCGAACCACGAAAGCCACTTTTAAAGGAACCTTGCCAAAATACTGGATTTAACTTTCATTCGGCATATGCACAACTACACAGCTCCTATTCAAGATGAATGTTACATGCTCCTATACGTGCGATCTACCTCCTAGCAGGTGCTATCAGAGTAAATCATTGGCAATAGTGCACATGAGCTCAGGCAGCTTAATTGTATGTTTTCTTGCCTGCTCTATACTCAACTTGTATCTGTATATATGCACACTGCGGCTTGTGGGGAATATTAGGGTAATGGGTTAAGTTGCTACCCAGCTGTTGAATACTGATATCACTAATAACCCACCCTGCAATAAGTATTTATCCCCACTTGTTATGTTACCATACACCCTGCCTCAGTGTGCCATCATATGATCTATGTAGCACCACGATGTAAACTCCGATATATCGCAGCTGCAACTTCTGTATTGGAGTATCGTGAAGTGTCACTAAGTCCTTGCTGCTTGAGCTGAGTTGTGCTATGCCGTGGCTGTCAGTAATATATGCCTGTTTTCGGCGGGTATTGCTCTTGCCCTATGATAAGATATACTATACCTACGCGTTTCCACCCACTCAGGATTTCATTTCAATAGGCAATAAATATAGGCAATAAATATAGTTTTCTGGGGGAGCCTGGGCTTCTGCCGTCCAGCAGTAAGCTCCAGCCTCTCCTCCTCGGCTAATGTGGCCACGAAGGCGCTGCCGGCAGTTCAAGTTTATATAGCAAAAGTTCCGCCCATCCCCCGTGATGTAAGCCGAGTCCCAGCCAATCGGAATATGGGAGTGTCAGTACGACATGCTTCCGACCGTGCGGTCTTCGTATATCAATGCCACAGGCTCTGGTTGGATACTAACATGCTGGCATATGAATGCACTTAGCATGTTTGCAGGGAATTTCTAAGCAGACAATATTTCCTCAATGTTACAAGTGTTCAGTGTCAAGATGTCACCATAATGCCATTTCGGTGTGTGCAATCAATGATGTTAATGTTCCTACATAATGGTAATCTATTGTACTCTTATATCATGCTATTATTTCAGCACGATCCCAAGTACTCCTTTATAGTGTTTTTTTTATGTATCACGATGTATCCAATATCTCCAATTAGCTCATGCTATTGTTTCAGCACGATCCTAAGTACTCCTTTATAGTGGTTTTTATACACTCACCGGCCATTTTATTAGGTACACCTGTCCAACTGTTCGTTAACACTTAATTTCTAATCAGCCAATCACATGGTGGCAACTCAGTGCATGTAGACATGGTCAAGACAATCTCCTGCAGTTCAAACTGAGCATCAGTATGGGGAAGAAAGGTGATTTGAGTGCCTTTGAACGTGGCATGGTTGTTGGTGCCAGAAGGGCTGGTCTGAGTATTTCAGAAACTGCTGTTCTACTGGGATTTTCATGCACAACCATCTCTAGGGTTTACAGAGAATGGTCCGAAAAAGAAAAAACATCCAGTGAGCGGCAGTTCTGTGGGCGGAAATGTGTTGTTGATGCCAGAGGTCAGAGGAGAATGGCCAGACTGGTTCGAGCTGATAGAAAGGCAACAGTGACTCAAATAGCCACCCGTTACAACCAAGGTAGCCAGAAGAGCATCTCTGAACGCCGCACAGTACGTCGAACTTTGAGGCAGATGGGCTACAGCAGCAGAAGACCACACCGGGTGCCACTCCTTTCAGCTAAGAACAGGAAACTGAGGCTACAATTTGCACAAGCTCATCGAAATTGGACAATTGAAGATTGGAAAAACGTTGCCTGGTCTGATGAGTCTCGATTTCTGCTGCGACATTCGGATGGTAGGGTCAGAATTTGGCGTCAACAACATGAAAGCATGGATCCATCCTGCCTTGTATCAACGGTTCAGGCTGGTGGTGGTGGTGTCATGGTGTGGGGAATATTTTCTTGGCACTCTTTGGGCCCCTTGGTACCAATTGAGCATCGTTGCAATGCCAAAGCCTACCTGAGTATTGTTGCTGACCATGTCCATCCCTTTATGACCACAATGTACCCAACATTTGATGGCTACTTTCAGCAGGATAATGCGCCATGTCATAAAGCTGGAATCATCTCAGACTGGTTTCTTGAACATGACAATGAGTTCACTGTACTCCAATGGCCTCCACAGTCACCAGATCTCAATCCAATAGAGCATCTTTGGGATGTGGTGGAACGGGAGATTCGCATCATGGATGTGCAGCCGACAAATCTGCGGCAACTGTGTGATGCCATCATGTCAATATGGACCAAAATCTCTGAGGAATGCTTCCAGCACCTTGTTGAATCTATGCCACGAAGAATTGAGGCAGTTCTGAAGGCAAAAGGGGGTCCAACCCGTTACTAGCATGGTGTACCTAATAAAGTGGCCGGTGAGTGTATATCACGGTGTATCCAATATTTGGTGTATCCGATTTGCTCATACAGTTACATATTGAGCTCCATCATATTTTGAAATATGATTGCACCCACTAGTGCTGTTTTCTGTTGTCCTATCTGGACCTATAAATCCAGGCAGGTAATTCAGTGATGTACATATTCACTTCAACAGTTATATCTCCATTATTAATCCACGATATTTATGGGAATGTATGGGATATAATGTTCTATTATATTATTCACCTGCCTATATGTATATACACCCGATAGAAGAATCAAATACGGTAACACTATCCTACCACTCTACGTATTATAGATTACCCATTCCTAAAATATATATTTTGTCCTCACATTTTTATATAGCCAGTGGCTTGATGATCTTAACACCCAAAAAATGCCTGGAGCTGTAGAGGGCCTCCAAATCCAGACTCGCCAGAAAGGTGTGCTTGTCACATGTAACCCCCTCCAACTTGCACAGGACGTCAGATGTGTCTCTCACGTATGAGGGTAGGGCCTCCACATACGGTCTCAGTATCACATCAACATGCTGGCTGATGTTCTGGGTCAGGCTTCCTATCCCTGACACTATAGGACGTCCCTTTAGGGGGTTTGTCCCCTTATGGATTTTAGGGACACTATAAAAAGTCGCTGTCTGGGGCGTAGTTGGGCACATGTACTCATATTCTTTTCATCAATTATCCTGTTGTGTAATGCTTCCTGGAGGATTGTTCTAAGCTCCCTCATATATCTCTCTGTTGGATTGGATGAGAGCTTTTGATAGCATTCTCTCTCATTCAGGATACGTCTGCACATGTTGACACATGACGACGACGTTGCCCTCCTTGTCTGAGGGTTTTATGACAACGCCGTCGTCACCCCGTAGGTTGTGCAGACCCTCCTTTTCTTCTGTTAAATTCGAGTTTACTCTGGACTGAGGAATATGGATTTTCTTGAGCTGGTCAATAACTGCCCTCAAAAATGTATCAATAGGGGATCCATCACCCACTGGTGGCATTCTCGTGGATGGACATCTCAGGTTGGAAAAGGGGCCCAATCCTGGTTCCCTTTCCCCTTCTTCCATGAGAGCCACTAGATTTGAAAAATCAGTCATGTCTTGTGGTGCAAGACCCATCTCCTGTCTCGCATATTGAATTTTAATTGACCCAATTAAAAGTATCGTAGAATAGGAGCTGTGTAGTTGTGCATATGCCGAATGAAAGTTAAATCCAGTATTATGGCTAGGTTCCTTTAAAAGCGGCTTTCATGGTTCGGTAGTGAACTAATGCTACTAATATCTTATATCACCTATTCATGTATATCACATAGGTGATGGGAGATATATTATTATAGGACAATAGAACTATTAGTGCGATAAAAAGAGGGATGAAAAATTAAAGTAGAGATCATCCGTGCACCTTGAACAATTTATGTCCAAATATTTGTCCATCACACTTTTGCACTATTTTAAATAGTAATTTATTAAAAGTTATGTTTAGCTCACACAATTTTTGTTTTGATACATTGTTTATTTTCTGCACATGCTCATAAAGCATAAACACCGGCGAAAAACCCGACAGTATAAAAAAAAAGTGTCACATACGGAGACTCCAATGCAAGTATGAATTCAGCTTTAGAAATTTGAGCTTAACATGCAGAATCTCAGCTTTCATATGGTACCAGAACCACTTTTCTAGATAATGTAAAACCAAAGATATAGTGTTTGAATTGACTTCCCTATTTGGCAATAGAGTGAATATAGGATGCTTCTCTTTATCAACACATACGCTAGGTTCACACTAGCGTTCGGCTTTCCGTTCTTTGCGTCTGCTTGTGGACCTAAAAAATGTAAATGTCAAAAGCCTATAGACTATAATGGGGGTCCGCTGGACTCCTCTCCACATTTTTCAAGTGGATTCAGGGACGGAATCTCCGAATGCAAAGCAGGGTCAGGAGTGAACCTTGCCTTAGGTTCTAATTTTCTCCCTAGTAACACTCTGTTTTCTGTTAATGGAAAGTAGAAAACTGTAATAAAGTTGATTACAAAATTTTCAGTAAATCCATATACATTATAGCAATACATAGTACATACATAAGTTTTCCGGCCTCCATTATAAATGAAATAATTTCTGTACAGAAGTCGTAAAAACCCGTGCAGGCAATTTTACGCTTTGAAATAAAGTCTCATGTGAATTAATACGTATGAGACTTTTCTGTGCACGTTGATTATTACTACTGAACTTTATGGCAATGTTTGGACCTCCTGTCTGAACTATATAAGAAAACATGGAGCAATGATCAAGACCTTATTTTTTAAATCTAACATGTCCTTTTATATGGTATTAACTTTGAGACTCTTTAAGTTATCGATGTGGTTCTGAGAGGTGTTTTTTTTTTTTTTTTTGTAATACATTGTACTTCGTGTTGGTAGTAAATTTTGGTTGATCTGTTTTATCTTCGATTGTAAATAAATGGAAATTTGGTGAAGATTTTGAGAAAAATGCAGGTTTTCGAACTTTGACTTTATATGAAAGGCAAGCAATTACATACTACCCTAAAATACTTCATGAAAATAATTTAGCATATCTCTGCTTTATGTTGCAATCAAACTTTTAATAACCCTTTTTTCTTGAGATATTATAAGGCTTACACTAGAGTTTAACCCCTTAAGGAAACAGTCCAAATGTGCCTTAAAGGTGTTTTCCCACATGTTTATAGAGAAGGACTTGGTCTTATCTTTGTGTTTACATAGAGAGACAACCGACTCAGCTTGACGCTGGGTTCACACCAGTGTCCGGTCTTTGTTCTGAGATTTCCGTCTTCTGCATGCAGAAGACGGAAACCTGTCAGACCGGGTCCTGGCTGTGAGCGCCGGGGAGCGTTTTGAGCTCTCCACGGCGAAACCGTTTTTTTTTTTTTTTTTTTTAAACTGGACACAAAGTTCTGCATGTCCAACTCTGTATCCACTTAAAAAAAAAAAAAAAAAAAAAAAAAACTTTCGCCACGGAGAGCTCAAAACGCTCACAGCCAGACACACTTCAAATCCATTCATTTGAATGGGTTTGAAAAATGCCGGCAGGTTTCCGTCTCCTGTCCAATTTCGGGCAGCAAACGGAAACCTGAAAGCAGAGACCCCGGGCGCAGATTTAAACGAGCCCTTTATCAGCAAACTGCAATTAGCTGAACTGATTGTCCTGCTTGGCAGAGTAATGAGGGAGGTCACTTGTCCTATCTCACAGGTCCATGGTTGTGGAAAGGCTGTGTAAACAATGGGAGGCATAACAAAGCAGCATTTCTAAAGCAATATATTTAAGAAAAGTCTTCAGTTTTCATAAGCTACCAGTATAGATAGGATCCTTGAGATGGTAATATCCCTTTAGGCTGGAGCCCCACAGTACGGAAATGCCTTGATTTGCCCGCATCGAAAAACTCTGCGGGAAAAATAGGATATGGCGTCTTTTTATGCGGGAAAAGATGACGTTTTTATTGATACCATTTGGGGAATAATCTGCTGGTTTGATCACTCTTTATTCAATTTTTTTTATAGGAGACAAAGTGTTGTTAAAAAATGCTATTTGGCTATTTTTTATTTTTATTTTTTGCCACTACGCCATTCACAGTTGGGATAAAGATTTTAATAGTTCGGGCATTTCGGAGCACGGGGATACCTAATGTGTTTTGTGTTTACTTTTCTTTATTTACTTTTATATCTGATGTAGGGAAAGGGGGTGAGTTGAACTTTTGTATTTTTTATTTTTTTTTATAAATTCTTTATTTATAAACAAGTTACAGGAATACAAAACAAAAAGCAAGACCAGGACAGGACGGGAAAAACCGGACCTAGAAAACAAAGTCAGACAAATAAAAACGTCCAACTGGACAAGACAAAACAAGACCACAATAGTCAAACATCTAAGACAACACACCTAGAGGCAGAAAGGAAGAGAGAGAAAAAAAAAGAAAAGAAAAAGGAGGGAAACGAAAGAGGGGGAGAAGAGAGAGAGAGAAAAAAAAGGGGGGAGGCCACGGAGTCTGAGGGATGACTCACGGTACCTACGGAGAAAGAGGCCCGGAAGGTGAAGCAGGAAGAGGACCGGTGAGCATGAGGAAGAAATCCGAAAAGCCTGGCTAACCACCCCAAGAGCTCCCTCCCAGAAGTCGCGAATCCCAGCGCAATCCCAGAAGGTTTGCAAGAGAGTGCCCCCCTCCGGACAACAGCACCAACAAGGAACAGAGGAAGACACTTCTCCAAGTAACTGCTGCTGATAGTGAGTCTATAAATGAAATACAGAGACCAGGTACGTTGCGAGTTGGTGAGAAAAAAAAAAAAAAAATAGTACAAGATTGATATCCAGCAAACCAAGAAGGAGAGGCGATGGTCCGGAGGGGGAGAAACCAGAAGCAAGTAGAACCCAATAGACTAACCCCCGGGAGAAGAAGGAGAGAAGAAGTGGTGCAGGACAAAACAACAAGAAACAATTAGTTCCAGTCACAGCTAACCTGAGGACTGGTAACAAAAAACAGTGGGAAAACCCACTAAAGCAGGTCTTGGGTGCACACCGCAGTACGCACCCAAAGAGCTGCCAAACCTAACTAACGGGGGAGGTGTAACTCCAATAAAGTGCTACCCAATCCCCAGGCAGCAAAACTGAGTGCCCGAGGGCAGGAAAAAATGGAAAAGAGGGGTCCGAGACCAAGGGCGCAAGGCCGGTCCAGAAAAGCCATCAGGGCTCAGCAAACCAGGCGAGGGGCAGGCGAGCATCCCCGAAGGGGGCCACCTCGAGTCGAAACCCGAGATCGGCGCCACCAGGACAAAATAGAGAAAAAAACCTTAACAATCGAGGAGATAAGGTAAAAAGAAAAACAAGGCATAAGTAAAAGGCACAATGGAATCCAACAACTAAACAAAGTCTCTGAAAAGAGCTGTACTGAAGCGAAATCTCCTTCAAGGAAGTGGCAAAACGGACTTCTCCGCACAAAGTGACTGGCGGGCCAGGGAGGAAGATGGCGGGTGTCTAGCTGATGGAGCAGGGGGAGGGGATAGTCCAGGCAGTCCGGTAAGGTCAGGTCAGGAAGATCCAAAAACTGCACCAGGGAAGACACTTGGTCCGGGGAATGCAAGGCAAACAGAACACCATTACGGCGTATTTGAAGTGGAAGGGCTGACCCCAGTGATAGGTAGCACTCCATCCAGAACCGCTTGCAGAACCTCCTTCAGAAGTATGCGCTTGGCCAGTGTGTGACTGGAGACATCCGGGAGCAGCTGCACTGGACTGTCTAGGAATAGGATAGGACCGCGCTTCCATGCGGCCTGAAGGAAGTCCTCTTTTTCTCTGAAAAAGTGGACCCGGCAGAGGACGTCTCGTGGTTCAGTAGAAGCCGCATGATGGGGACCCAGCACACAGTGGACTCTGTCAAGGTTAATCTCGGTGTCCATAGGACAGGAGAGAACCGTGTTGAGGATGGAAGAGACAGCAAACCGGAGCTCCGCCAGGGGGATGGATTTAGGGATTCAACGCAGCTTGATATTGTTTCGCCGCCCCTGTTCTCCTGATCATCTACCTGAAGATGAATGTGACGGTTTAAGGAACGTTGAGCGGACAGGGACTGCTCCACAGCTGTAAGGCGTTGATTAATAGACGCCGTCTGCAGTTGCTGGGTGGCGACTCGAGCCGGCAGAGATTGGAGCTCCGACTTAAACTGTGACAGGATCCTCTCCTGCTTTTCCTCAACTCTGCAGACAATGGACTCCAAGTCCGACTTAGTAGGCACAGTATGAAGAAGATCCCATATATCTGACAATTTAGGACATGTAGAATGGTGAGACCCCGATGCAGCATCTTGGAGTGAGGTGTCAGACAAGTTAGAGGAGAATGGAGAACGGAGGGCCGCTGGAGTAAAGGTAAAGTCCTGATCTAAACTGGCCGAGATGGATTTAGAGCCAGGAGGAGGCTGACCAGAATGGAGCGTCGGGTCCAGGGTTAGCAGAGGTGGACCGAGACCCCTCATAACTGATGAGAGGGGACCCCCAGAGGAGAGCCAGACATCTTGCGGGGCCCTGCCAGGCAGAGCAGTAGGAGTCCCCATGTATTTCACAGAGTCCTGCAACAGAGGCTGGGGGGAGGAGGTAGTGCCAGGGGAACACAGCCTGTCAGATGAAAAGGAGAAAGGGCCAGTGATCCGGTGAAGGCCGCCAGGGGCAGAGGCAGGAGAGAGGTTGGGGCACTGTGGATGGCTGAGGAGTCTGGAGGGAGGAGGTTTGAAGCGATGCCGACCCATTGCGGCCGCCATCTTGGGAACCAGCAAGGAGGGGAAACTGTACCTGAAGCTGGGATGCCGGTTCTCCCTCCGCCATGACAAAAAATTAAAGGCATTTTAAAAGGCATTTTCAATTGGATTGAGATCTGGACTGTTAGCAGGCCATGACATTGACCTTATGTACCTTATACTGCACCTAGCAAACTGACATCAAAGTCTAACTTTATTGAGATCACACAGCATACCATATATAAAAACACAACTTAATATTTCGTATACATAACCACCTTCATGCAACTTTGCAGCAAACAGAGATTACAAGCAAAAACTGCACAAAAATTCAAATTTGCCACTAAAGTGTGGCTCAAACAATCACTTTATGCAAACCAAATGTACTTTCCAAAAAACTGCAACATGTGAGGAGTTCATACATACCACACATGTAAACATTTACAGGGGCGGGTGTTAACAAACACTAAAATCGCAGAAATGTGCCAACCCATTTTGTGCATGCAAATTAAATAGAGCTTTACACAAAAATATTGTTTTCTATCCCGCTATAAAAGTTTTATCAATGCGTCGTTATTACTATTATTTTAGTGTGTAACAGATATCACTAGAGGCGTATTTTACTGTAGACAGCTTAGGTATTGGCAGGACATGGGTTAGGTGAAATTGTAAATTTTTACGTATATACTCCAGTATAAGCCGAGTTTTTCACCACAGTTTATGTGCTAAAAAAGCCCCCCTCAGCTTATACTTGAGTCCAGCAAAATAGTAATGTATTTAATCTCCCATAAAATAGTGAAAAAAAAGAAACTTTAAAAAAAATATATAATAATAAAATAAAAGTTCTAAATCACTTCTTTCCTAGAATACATATAAAAGTAGAAAATTACTGTGAAACACATTCAGACACAGGGATACCTAATGTGTAAGTGCCTGGACTACTGAATATAGGGTATCTGCAGTGCTCCTGTTCCGTCGGGAAGGGGTTAATAGGAGCACTGCAGATACCCTATATTCAGCCAGGCTGAATTCGAAGTAGAGGGGAAAAAAAAAACTCAGTCCTCAAGCTCAGGGAAGGGGCAGACAGACAACCAAAACACCCCCTCCCCTCCCCTTCCCCAGCACCTACTGCACCCAAAAACTCCGACCATTTTAATTTTTTAAATTTTCCAATAGCTGCTGCATTTACCCCCCTCGGCTTATACTCGAGTCAATAAATTTTCCCAGTTTATACTGGGAGTATACTCGAGTATATACGGTAATTCATGACTTTGTGCAAGTGTTTGGTGCAACTTTTTTTTGGGGTACTGCGACCTGGACAATGGTAAAACTCTAGGTCACAGTGCCAATAAACTTCCTGGTTATGCACAGAGGGTATTACATAAGAATACCCCAATAGTAAGGCTCCGGAGGAATTACATTATACCTGTATGTATCAATCAGAGTGCTAAAGTATAGTATGTTTCTGATTGACAGGAGAGGGGATAACAGGGACTCAAATGCTTGCTACCCCACTCCTGAGGTCACATAGAGGTTATGCACAGAGATAAGAATCTCTGTGCAGCCTGCAAGGGTCCTCCTCCCCCTCCCCTTTTGCTACAGTTCACTGATGCTTCCTGAGATGGGGGGTGGACAATTTAGAGTCCTGTATCTCAGGACCTGTTTGGGCTATGAAGATAATTTTAGATTCATTTTAAAGATGAGAATCTCATCTTTAAATAATACCAAGTTCTTCATAATAACCCTTACAGATTTTGACCGAATCGCTGTTAAAAACTCTGTCGGGAATTGAGATCTTCAATGGGATCTCAATCCCAAATAGCGTTTTTAACAATGAATTGCTTCGGAACTGTAAGGGATAACATGAAGACTTTGGTATCATTTTAAAGATGAGATTCTCATCTTTAAAATGAATCTAAAATTATCTTCGTACCCCATATGAGTCCAGAGGTATCGGAATTAGAAGTAAGGATGTAGCAGCTTCGTTCTCGTATGTAGCAGCTACGCGCTTGGCAGAATAAAGGTCAAGTACCACGTCGGAATAGCCTTCCAATACTGTTCAAGTGGCCATTTTCTCATGGCCTGTGGGCATTCGCAGTCTGCTCTGCCCAAGGCCCGAGGCCTTAGAAGTTACAAGCCACCGCCTGAAGAAGAGGAGGCGGTGCTGGAAAGAGTTCTTTCACAGCATTGGGGACTCCCCCAGTGCTGCGAGAGAACTCATTAGCATACCGACAATAATCGGGATTGTAGGCGAACGGCGGCGCGGAGAAAACAACGAAAGGTAGGAGATGAATAGCCTTTCTTAAGGCTATTCCGATGTGGTACTTACAAAAAAATCATGTCTGAGTGAAAGGATCCTTTAAGTCAATGCATCAGAGAGTGTTTCTTAAAGCCGGAAAGTTGCCTTTTGAAATGCCTTTAGGTTTTTGTCATGTCTGTGATCTGCTTTTTTTCCTACAAAATTAAATAATTGAAGAAATTAAACATCCTCAGGGACTGGTGATTCCATAATTTTTGCCAGGAGTTGTACACAGCCAGTATCTGCCCTGTATGGAGAGAGCTCAGCTCCTGAGATCTCTCCATACATCCCCATATTATTTCTTAACCCCTTCCCGATGCTGGGTGTTTTATACAGCAGACACCTGGCACTAATGCCTGCTATCGGTGCCTGCACAGATCAGCTCTATTAGGCTGGTCTTACACGACCGTATTGAATGTACGGTCCGCAAGTTGCCAAGTTGTCAACATAGACTCCGCAGACGTCCGTGTGCTGCCGCACTCGCCCTTATGGCCATTACGGACATGTTGTATACATTGCGGACCACAGTTGCGGCTCGGCCACACCACGGATAAAATATACGGTGGTGTAAGAGGCCACATTGAGTATAATGTGTCTGCAAATGGTCCGCAATTGAAAACCCTCAATTGCGGAGCATTTGCGGACTTACATTACGGCCGTGTAAGACTAGCCTTAGTCTTAAAACAGCAGGGGAAATCAGTATTCAATTAAAAAAAAACAAGTGATCAGATATCCTCAAAGGTCTATTCTGACCTTATGGGGACACAATGTAAAAAAAAAAAATGACTTCATAAATAAATAAATTTAAAAAAAAAGTAGAAAAGTAAAAAAAAATAAAATAAATAAAATAGTCCAATAAAATGCCATTATTAAAGGTTATAGCCCCACCCGACGATACAAAATAAAAATTACCGTAGCAAAGAGGAAAAATCCTATCCTATAAATATTTTAAATCCAATCCTATTAATATTATAAATGTGAAAGTTTGGATGTTTGTTAGTCAATCATACAAAAACGGCTGAACGGATTTGAATTAAATTTGGCACATAGTTTGTAACCTCAATTAAAATATAATGACAAATGACAAGGCTTCACGACTGCTATGAATTTATGTTCACTTACTATATTAAACTGCTCTTGCAGCAACTTATCTCGGGTTCTGATAAAGCCAGCAACACACTCATTATATGGTGTCCCAGCGAGCTGCTGAGATGCCCGAACAATCATGGGCACAGCGCGAGGAACGAGTTCAGTGGCAGGCCAGCTTGACAGCTGCTGAAACGCCGGAGCATGCAGATCATCGACGCCAACAACATGCTCATTATATGGCGTCCCAGCGAGCTGCTGAGATGCCGGAACAATCAAAGGCATGGCGTGAGGAACAAGTTCAGCAGCAGGACAGCTTAAGAGCTGCCGAAACGCCAGAGCAGGCAAACCATTGACGGCAGCAATTTGCTGAAATAGGCAGATCATCAACGCCAACAACACGCAGACGAAGTCGTGGGCAGAGGCTAGTTATTTTGTGAAGTTTTTTTTAGTAGCACTTTGTGTTATTTAATTTTAAAAAAAAGTGATAAACAGACATGATTTTCCCAGATATATATAAAAAAAAATTAAAACACATGCAAAAATTAACATAAAAATACAGCCCTATAAGTCACCGAAAAAAGAAGCAGAAATTAGCTGAATAACACATATCCACTGTCTACAAATAAGTATTTGGACACCCATGCAAATACTTGGGTACGTTACGCCTTCCGCCATTAAATATCGTGTAGGGAACAGCATTGGCATCAGTCGCATGCAAGATGCCACAAAATACAGAGTTGCCCGATTTTGAGAAAGGAGTAATTGTTGGGTACCACAGACCCTTCAGTTACTTCCAGGATGAAGATGACAATATCAGTTGTCATGTAGCGAGGTCTACCATGGCTTCATATAGTGACAATCAGGTTAAGCGACTGGACTGGCCTGCCCAGAGCCCAGACTTGAACCCTAATGGTTGCAGCAGCCATCAAAAATTGGTGAAAGAACTGTCCAAATTCTTATTTGTAGACAGTGTATGATAAAAATGTTGTAAATATGTTGTATGTGCCTTCAAAACTGCACATACAAAATAAACCTAAAATATGTCTGGTCCTGGACCACAAATTGGCCCAGTCCTGAAGTGGTTAAATACTGTGAAACACATACACATTAGGTATCCCTGTGTCCGAAATCCTCCGCTGTACAAATCTATGAAAATATTTTTCCCCTATGGTAAACGCCGTAGCTGGAAAAAAAAAGTCCAAAACTGACACTTTTTCACTGTTTTGCCTCTGATAAAAATTTGAATAATAAGTGAACAAAGCAATAACAAATCCCCAAAATGCTGTAACTGAAAAGTACACCTGGTCTGCAAAAAAAAAGACTCCCCATACACGGAAGTATAAAAACGTTACCGGTGTCAGAGTATGGCGACTTTTAGAAAAAAAACTTGAACATGGTTTTGGATTTAAAGGGGTTAAAATGTAAATCAAACCATATAAATTTGGTATCTCCAGAACATAGAATATAGGTGATGTCATTTTTGGCTGCACAGTGAAGGCCGTAAAAATGAACCCATAAGAAAGTCGCACAAATGCACTTTTTCTTCTAATCCACCCCATTCTGAATTGTTTCCCAGCTTCCCAGTACATTATACAGAATAATAAATGGTAGCATCATGAAGAAAAATTTGTCCTGCAAACATTAAGACCTCATCTGGCTCTGAGAACAGAAAAATGAAAATCTTATGGGGTTTGGAAGTAAAGGGGGGAGTCAAAAATGAAAATTGAAAATGCCCGCGGTGGGAAGGGGTTAATTCCGTTGGGTGAGTATGTTCTGCTGCCTTGAGCTCCAAAATTGGGTCTTGCCTTTAATTTTGCTATTTCTTTTTGGTTCTGTGGCAGTACAGATGGGACCTAGCTAGCTATCTAATGGGGAAAAGATAATCATTTAGAAACCGTATTAAAGGGGTATTCCCATTTACATAGTTATTTTTAAATTTGTAGATAATTAACAGTTAAACATTTTTGCAAATATAAGTCATTAAATATTTTGCAGAGTTTTAAAGAGGACCTTTCATCAGATTGGGCACAGGCAGTTCCATATACTGCTGGAAAGCCGACAGTGTGCTGAATTCAGCTTTCCCGATCTGTGCCCCAGGTAAAGCGCTATCGGTTCCGGTACCATAGCGCTTTACAGTCAGAAGGGCGTTTCTGACACTCAGTCAGGAACGTCCTTCTCCACAGCAGCGCCTATCGCGCTGTAGAGTGTGAGCGGGGAGGAACACTCACACTGTGCAGCGCGATAGGCGTTGCTGTGGAGAAGGACGTTCCTGACTGTCAGAAACGCCCTTCTGACTGTAAAGCGCTACGGTACCGGGACCGATAGCGCTTTCCCCGGGGCACAGATCGGGAAAGCCGATAGTGCGCTGAATTCAGCGCACTGTCGGCCTTCCAGCAGTATATGGAACTGCCTGTGCCCAATCTGATGAAAGGTCCTCTTTAAAGATATTCTCTAAATATCTTGTGGTCACAGTCTTGTGGTCTTGATCGGTTGCCAATGGATACGACCATGAATGCAGGATTTTTCTAGGGTCAGAAAATCAGCTATGATTTCCTTATTGTGGCCGGAATATCTTCTCATACATGTAGTTTCCCTTCCTGATCACCGAGCTACAATAAGAAAATCATTGTTGGGTTTTTGACAAGTCCCAGACCATAGAAAGTTTCTGCATTTGTAGTTGTATCTGTTGGCAACCGATGAAGACAACAGACTGTCACTACTAAGATGGTTAGAGAAAATCTTTAAACCGCTGCAGAATTTTTAATTACCGGTTTCGCCGCGGCGAGCAGAAGACGCTCACGGGCGGACACTTTGTAAACCCATTCAAATGAATGGGTTTGAAAACTGCCTGCTGGTTTCCGTCTCCTGTTCAGTTTCTTGGGCAGGAAACCGAAACCTGCAAAGTGGAGACCGGGCGCAGGTGTGAACCCGCCCTTAGATGCTTGAATATTTTCAGCCCCAGAGGTTATTGTGAAGCGTGTACAATTACTAATCTGTAGGCTTCAAAAATGGTGGATGATTGAGCATAAAATACTGTGTGGGTGGAGACCCTACTGTGGAGCATAAAATACAGTGTGTGGGGAGGGACACCCTACTGTGGACCATAAAATACTGTTTGGGTGGGGCCATAATCATTAACATAAAAAGCACTTGAAAAAGTTGACTCAATATAATATGTGTTTCACATTTTCAATTGAATTACTGAAATATAATTTTTTGATATTTAAATTTATCGAGATGCACTTGTATGTCTTGAATACGTTCAAATGGATAAGGTGTCATGGCAATGAGAACAATAGTTAAATCCCAGACAGATACAGGATGTCTAACCTCCAGCCTCAAGTTCCTAGTAGTTTTGAAGAATCTTGCTACTAAGGGATAATTAGACCATACTTTACTGTATACCTTATTTACTGTCCACCAATCTTAAAGTATCTAAAAGAAAATCTGAAGAAAAATTTGTAGCAAGCTTAAGTGAATAAATCTGTTTCATTAGTGCTTCCTTTGGAATACCATCTTGAATATCTCTTCCCACCTGGCCTAACCATAATGTGAGAGCCCTGGACACAGAAACGGCTGCTATGTTGAATTTGGATAAAGCTGCTACACATGCTTTTCTCAGAAAAATATCTGTTCTGTTATCCATTGGCTCTTTGAGACTATATGAATGATCTGCTGAAAAAATTACTTTCGACCCTCACATTTCCCAGGATCTAATCTATACACATTTTTTAATCCTAGAACCAAGATTTCATCTTTTAGGTGGAAATTTTAATTCTATCTCCATATCCATAATGGATTTAAAGGGGTTGGCCACTTCCAGACTAATTTTGACAAACAAATGTACAATAAAAAGATATAAAATTTTCCATTATACTTTCTGTATCAATTCCTCACGGTTTTCTAGATTTCGTCTTGCTGTCATTCATTCTGTTACTTCTAGAGGATAAAAGTCTGACCATGGTCATGTGATTTATGTTCCATGGTCATGTGATGAGTACACAGGTGCACAGCTGATTACCAGGCCGCTGTCTGAATATTGTGCTGTGACTGTAATGAGTGGCACCTGTGTAATCATCACATGACCATGGACCGTAAATCACATGACCATGGTCAGAGTTTTATCCTCTAGAAGTAACAGAATGAATGGCAGCAAGCCGAAATCTAGAAAACTGTGAGGAAATGATACAAAAAGTATATTGGAAAATTGTATATCTTTTTTTTGTACATTTGTTTGTCAATATTGTTCTGAAAGCGGCCGACCCCTTTAAAGACTGAATTCCCAGGAAGGACTGTAGCCTTTCTTTTGGTGAAATAAAACAAACTCTCCCTGTCCAGAGAGAAAGGGGCAGCCTGTTCCTCTTTATTATTATTATTATTATTATTATTATTATTATTATTATTATTATTTATTGTTATCAAAATTTTCTTTTTTAAACAAATAATTATCCTCAGAAATTGGCATGTCTGAAGATCCCTCTAAGATAGTTTGAATGACTCAGCAAATTCCAGGATGAATATTTTTTTTCTTGCTAGGCATATATGATTTGAAGTAAGAAAATAATATATATATATATATATATATATATATATATATGTATATATATCGTATATCGTCCTATAAGACGCACTGGACTATAAGACGCACCTAGGTTTTAGAGGAGGAAAATAGGGAAAAGAAATTTTGAAGCAAAAACTGGTAAAATATTTAATATATGGGAGTTATAGTTTTGCAACAGCTGCAAGGCCACATTGACAGGTGACCCTGCAGCTGTACGGGGATGCATAGAGTGTTTTTTTTTGCGGGTCCAGAAGTACTTTTTAGTTATACCATTTTGGGGAATATCTATTGCTTAGATCACCTTTTATTGAAAAAAAACCCGGTGGTTTATGATATATGATTTTCTACTTTTATATATATATATATATATATATATATATATATATATATATATATATATATATATATTCTAGGGACAGGAGGTGATTTAGAACTTTTATTTATTTCATATTTTATTATATATTTTTAAAGCTTTTTTTTTTTTTTTTTTTAATAGACATTCTGTCTATTAGTATTACGGCTGGTCATAGACCCAGCCGCAATACTAATATATAGCAGTGAC
The DNA here is from genome assembly GCF_031893055.1 of Leptodactylus fuscus. Lineage (NCBI taxonomy): Eukaryota > Metazoa > Chordata > Amphibia > Anura > Leptodactylidae > Leptodactylus > Leptodactylus fuscus. The sequence goes on along the minus strand of NC_134267.1, from coordinate 73,473,428 downwards.
AGGCCTGGGAGCCTCATTAGGCTCCCGGCTGTCACCCGAACAGGTCGGCTCCTGCGATATCGCCGCGCAGGAGCCGGCCTGCAACTTTACAGGTACGGGGCCGGTGGGGACCGGCCCCGGGGGGGAAGGGGCCGCTGATACTGACCCGGCATCCGCTGTACTAGAGAGGCGGATGCCAGGGAGGGATAGACGCCGGGGCCTGAGACATCGCTGCCCTGCCCTGCATGAAGCCAGCGGCGGGGGGGACGGAGGAGCGGAATAGCATCACTCCTCCTGCTGCTGGCTTCATGCAGGGCAGGGCAGCGATGTCGCAGGCCCCGGCACCTGTAATGGCATCTATCACTTGCCGGCTTCCGCCTCTCTATTACAGCGGATGCCAGGCGCCACATTCGGCCTATAAGACGCACCCTTCTTTTCCCCCCAAATTTGGGGGAAAAAAAGTGCGTCTTATAGTCCGAAAAATACGGTATATATATAACACTGGGGAACAGCAATTTCGCTGTCTTAAATCTATACTTGTTTTCAATTAACTTTTGGCCTCTGGCTCCAAAAATAACCGCAGTTTTTGTCTATCACGTCAACTTTTTAAGCTACAGGATATCTTCAAAAGTCATACAAATTTTGCATGTAAAGGAAAATAAAGTGAAAACTTACCAAATATACTGTTTACAAAGAATAATTTTATTCATACAAAGGCTATAATAGTTACTGCAAGTTAAATTGTGTTCATACAAATAGTTTTTTATCGAACAGTAATTACGTATTGAGGTACAAATTTTCGCTTATAAGTTGTAGAGAAAAAAAACTTGACATGGTAGAGGCAAACTAAGTACAGTTTTGAAACCAGCATGCCTATAAAACAGCTCAAAAGCAAACTAATCAGAAATTGTGTTAAATTGTTCCCCAGTATAATTTAAAACTTTTGAAAAAGGGAAAATATCTGAAAATGCCCATGGCATGATCAAGATCAAAATTTGTTCCCTTTGGCTAAAAAAAAAAAAAAAAAAGTCCACAAAATAGCAAGAACATTATTTTTACTGTGCCTGTAAAAATGTAGTGCTCCCTTTGAAAGTAGCTCTTCCAGCCACTTCACTGGGCAGGTAGCTGCCACTGGTGATTTTCACTTGCATATACTAACAAATTCTGTAATACTATTTACAGACTAATATTTTAGATCTTTCCCCAGTGAAGATATCTGAAGTACAGCACTCGTCGATCAGCTACTTATGCTCTGTCCTATGGGTAGAGGATTTATAATCTTCGTGGCTTAACCCATGTAACTCACCAGTATTTTATTTGGGCTGTGTCAAAGAAACATACAACCTCTGTGCTAAACAAATGTTGCCCTTGGTTAAAGTTGAATTTTAGGACTCCAGTGTTGTGGTCACATAATGTTATGCACTATGGTTTGCTTATATATTGTGAGGAATCGCTCAGGTAGATACTTTATAGCAGTGCAGGAAACGGGGACACGGAGACTGGATCATACTCCATTGGTATTTATTCACTTGCAAATGCATAAACAGTTTCCATTACAAGGGCACAAACAAAAGTAAAGCCTTCTCGGCTGAGAACTACCTACTAAAAAAAATGTTCCATGTCTATGCAAGAGCCTTGCTTCCAGACTCCTGCTCTGGTTATTCAAATGGTTGACACACAGTTACCTTGTTTGCATGTACAGACAACACAAGTCAGTTTCCTCAATGTAGTGCCACACTTCCTAGTTCTGACACACTGCCTATATCAGATCTTAATTAGTCACCTGACCTACCTGCTGTGGGTTTATACCACACACCCTTTAACTGCCTGGCTGGAAGATACTTGTTCTCCCAAAACACACCCTTCACTTTCTCACAATATGAACTAAAAAAGTACCCAATGTACTCTTAAATCATATCCATAGAGCTTCCTTTTCACTTCGAACATACTTTTTTCCTTAAGCAACTGTCAGTAAACTGAATGCAAGGTGGGTACTTACTTATTTCTAAAATATATTTTTTCTATTTCTTTTGTTATTTAGAAAATTTCTACATATGAAGGATTAAAAAGAGAATTTTAAAGATGAGCTTAACATCTTGGTTTTTGGTGAGCATTGGAGGGACACGGCATAGACTACCAAGGGAAATGATTTTTGTTGGAAGAGATGACTGTGAGCTTATGTTACAGGTAAGTTTCAACCATATTTTTGCCTAAAGCAGCCATATATAAACTGTTGGTTTCTGTAAAGCAAGGCCCCTAAATTAACTATATAATAATGTCACTTTATTGGTATTTTTTCTTTTATTAAGATAAGATAATTCTTTAATAGTCCCACCATGGGTAAATTCAGTGTGTTACAGAAGCATGGATAATACTGTAATATATTACAATAAAAGAACACATACAAGCTCAGAATAGCAGATAGGAGTCATAGCAACTAAAAAGAAAAAGAGAGACTTCAGGATCATTTAGTTCTTTGTACGGAGTGATTTTCACTTAGCGTGATGTTGATTATACAACCTGACTGTCTATGGTAGGAAGCACCTCAGATAGCGCTCCTTCTCACACTTGGGGTGAAGCAGTCGGTCACTGACAGTAGTGCCCAGTGTTATCACAGTCTCAGTCAAGGGATGGGAATTATACGCTAACATGGAACTCACCACGGACTGTCCTTCTATAACACACCACCTGTACTGGGTCCGGGGGGCTCCCCAGGACAGAGCTGGCCCTTCTAATCAGCCTATCAAGTCTATTTCTGTCGCTGGCTGGTATGCTACTCCCCCAGCAGGCCACTCTGAAGAAAATAGCTGATGTTACCACAGAGTTGAATAAGGCCCTAAGCCTCTTGAGCAGATAGAGCCTGCTGTGACTCTTTCTGTGCAGTGCATTCAGGTGATCAGTCCAGTCCAGCTTATTAGTGAGAGCACCCAGGTACTTATAGGTCTTGACTATCTCAATGCCTGTCCCCTAGATGTCCACCGGATTTGGAGCACTTCTCCTCTTACTAAAGTCCACCAACATCTCCTTGGTCTTCTCAGCATTAATCCTGAGGTGGTTCTGCTGGCAACATTCCACAAAACCCCAGTTTAAGTCTCTGTACTCCCTGTCGTCTCCGTCTGTGATGAGGCCTACTGTTGCAGAGTCATCGGAGTACTTTTGCACCTAAAGTGTACAGTGTGAAGAGGAAAGGGGCAAGAACTGTACCTTGTGGTGCCTCTGTACTACAGATCACAGTGTCAGACACACTGCCACAGCTCTCACATATTGAAGTTGGTTTGTTGAGGTAGTCTAGGATCCAGTTGGAGAGGTGATGGTCCACTCCAACAAGGTCCAGCTTGTCTCTCCGTAGCCCTGGCTGAATGATGTTAAAAGCACTGTAGAAATCAAATAACATTATTCTCACAGTGTTCCTTGGTTTCTCCAGGTGAGAAAGAGCTCTGTGAAGAATGCCTGGCCAATAGGCAAAGTGGAGGGGGTCCAGGGAAGGGGAATAGGGAAAACTGTTAAAAAAAAAAATAAATAAAATAAATAAATGGACCTAGATCCTCCCCCTCCATATGTGCCAGTAGTGCTCTCTCAGTGCAATCTAGGCATGTTTAACCCCTTAACAACCTTGGACGTACTATTACGTCTTGGGCACCTGGTACGTGATGCACCAGAGCATAACACTATCTGAGCGGGCAACATCGGAGGTGGGTGTTAGCTGTTACTGACAGCTAACACCCTTTTCCATAACCTCCCGTCGGAGCTTTTAATCCTTTGGATGCTATGTTCAAACATGACCGCGGCATCTAAGGGGTTCCACCATGTTGCTGGTACTGCCGGAAGCCCCCTGTGGCGAGATTGGGGGGGTGCTGGTATCTGTAATCTGCAGCCCGGCCAGTGACCCCAGACTGCTACAAGCCCCGTTACCTGATTGATCCTGTGTCTGCATAGGAAGTAATGACTTTTCGCCATCTCACGTTATGAAAAGTGATCGAAAAGTCATATGTATCCCAAAACAGTACCAACAAAAAGCACAGGTTGTCCCGCAAAAAATTAGCCTTCAGCCAACTGTCAATCAAAAAATAAAAATGTTACACATCTCAGAAGCAAAAATCATTGATGTATGCCCCCAAATGTGTTTTTGTTCTGCAGAATTAGTATCACATAAAAAAATAATATAAATGAGATATCGCCATAATCGTACCGACCCCCAGAATAAAAGTAACACGTTACTTATGCTGTACGCTGTATGGTGAAAAATTTAAAAGGTACAGTATATACTCGAGTATAAGCTGAATTTTTCAGCACAGTTTTTGTGCTGAAAAAGCCCCCCCTCAGCTTATACTCGCGAGTTCTATGACCAGCCGCAATATCAATGTATAGAATCTCCCATACAATAGTAGGAGAAAAAAAGAAGCTTTAAAAAAAAAAATAAAAGAATAGAAGTTCTAATTCACTCCTTTCCCTAGAATACATACAAAAGTAGAAAATTACTGTGAAACACATGCACATCAGGTATCCCTGTGTCTGAAAGTGCCCGGTCTACTGAATATAGGGTACCTGCAGTGCTTCTCTTCTGTCGGGAAGGGGTTAATAGGAGCACTGCAGATACCCTATATTCAGCCAAGCTGAATTCCAAGTGGGGGAAAAAACCCCAGTCCTCAAGCTCAGGGAAGGGGCAGTCAGACAACCAAAACACCCCTCCCCTTCCCCAGCACCTACTGCACCCAAAAACTCCGACCATTTTAATTTTTAAAATTTTCCAGTAGCTGCTGCATTTCCCCTCTAGGCTTATACTCGAGTCAATAAGTTTTCCCTGTTTTTTTTGTGGTAAAATTAGGGGCCTCAGCTTATATTTGGGTCGGCTTATACTCGAGTATATACAGTAATTGTTTTGTTTTTTTTTGTAAATTTAGCAAGAAAGAGTTAATAAAATGTATTCAATAAGTTGCAGGCACCCAAAAATGGTGTCATTACAAAATGCATCTCACCCCGCAAATAACAAGTCCTTATGTGACTACATCACCAGAAAAATAAAGAAAAAACTTGTACAATGTGAAGACAAAACCCCCCCAAATCACCAAATCATTAGAACACTACTGGCTGCGGCTAGAAGGGAATGTATAAGCTTTGCGGGCATGTATCAGGGGACACCCCAGATTTAGAGCTTATGAAGTAAAATATACCAGAAGTGACCCCCCTCCCAATAATGGGAGCTACTGGGGAAATAGTAGGGAATTTGGTGTTCCCAATGCACTCTGCACAGCTTTCATATTCACTCTTCACCATCCGCTGTGCATTCCCATTTGGGATACTAATGCTGACTACACCACCCTGATAATTTCTTTGAGAAGTGCAGTTTTCAAAATGGGGTAACTCTTTTGGGGAATCCACTTTTCTGGTACCTTACAGGCTCTACAAATATGACATGGCATACAGACACCAAACATCTAAATCTGTACTTGAAAGCCGCATAGCGCTTATTCCATTCTGCACCCTGTTGTGTGCCCAAACTGCAGTTTATGCCACATGTATGACGCTGGTGTACCCTGGATAACGTACGTAATGTCATATGTGGGTGCTGTTTGGGCACAGAAGTTTTTTGCAGCACTGACTTGGATGGTTTGGTTTTTGGACGTTATGACACTTTTGCAGAGCTGAAACGACAGTAAAGTGGATTTCCCTGACAAGTTAACCCATTTTGGAAACTACACCCCTGAAGGAATTTATCCAGGGGTACAGTGAGCATTTTTAACCCCCAAGTGTTGCTATAATTTATTATCTATAAATGAATACATACAATGTTGGCCAAAAGTATTGGCACCCCTGCAATTCTCTCAGATAATACTCATTTTCTTCCAGAAAATGATTACAAGCACAAACTGTTTGGTATTAATATCTTCATTTATTTTGCTTGCAATGAAAAACACAAAAGAGAATAAAAAAAAAAAAAAAAAAAAGTCAAATCATTGATCATTTTACACAAAACTCCAAAAATGGGCCAGACAAAAGTATTGGCAACCTCAGCCTAATACTTGGTAGCACAACCTTTAGACAAAATAACTGCGAACAACCACTTCTGGTAACCATCAATGATTTTCTTACAATGGTCTGCTGGAATTTTAGACCATTCTTCTTTAGCAAACTGCTCCAGGTCCCTGAGATTTCAAGGGTGCCTTCTCCAAACTGCTATTTTGAAATCTCTCCGCAGGTGTTCTATGGGATTCAGGTCTGGACTCATTGCTGGCCACTTTAGAAGTCTCCAGTGCTTTCTCTCAAACCATTTTCTAGTGCTTTTTGAAGTGTGTTATGGGTCATTGTCCTGCTGGAAGACCCATGACTTCTGAGGGAGACCCAGCTTTTTCACACTGGGCCCTACATTATGCTGCAAAATTTGTTGGTAGTCTTCAGACTCCATAATGCCATGCACACGGTCAAGCAGTCCAGAGGCAGCAAAGCAACCCCAAAACATCAATGAACCTCCGCCATATTTGACTGTAGGGACCGTGTTCTTTTCTTTGAAGGCCTTTTGTCTACTTTTGTCTCATCTAACCAGAGAACATTCTTCCAAAAGTTTTTGACTTTCTTAGGTAAGTTTTGGCAAACTCCAGCCTGGCTTTTTATGTCTCTGAGTAAGAAATGGGGTCTTCCTGGGTTTCCTACCATACCTTTTCATTCAGACGCCGACGGATAGTACAGGCTGACACTGTGGTACTCTCGGACTGCAGGGCAGCTTGAACTTGCTTGATGTTAGTCAAGGTTCTTTATCCGCACAATCTTGCATTGAAATCTCTCGTCAATTGTTCTTTTCCGTCCACATCTAGGGAGGTTAGCCACAGTGCCATGGGCTTTAAACTTCTTGATGACACTGCGCACGGTAGACACAGGAACATTCAGATCTTTGGAGATGGACTTGTAGCCTTGAGATTGCTCATGCTTCCTCACAATTTTGCTTCTCAAATCCTCAGATAGTTCTTTGGTTTTCTTTCTTTTCTCCATGCTCAATGTGGTACACACAAGGACACAGGACAGAGGTTGAGTCAACTTTAATCCATTTCAACTGGTTGCAAGTGTGATTTAGTTATTGCCACCACCTGTTAGGTGCCTCAGGTAATTAACAGGTGCTGTTAATTCCACAAATTAGAGAAACATCACATGATTTTTCAAACAGTGCCAATACTTTTGTCCACCCCCTTTTTTATGTTTGGTGTTGAATTATATCCAATTTGGCTTTTTGATAATTCTTTTTGTGGTTTTCCATTGAAGACAAATTAAATGAAGATAATAATACCAAAGAATTAGTGATTGCAATCATTTTCTGGAATAAAATGAGTATTATCTGACATAATTGCAGGGGTGCCAATACTTTTGGCCAACACTGTAGCTGATTGTGAGAGGTGAAAATGACAATCCAGCAAAATATGCTGTCCAAAAGCTGAATAGCGCTTTTTCCATTCTGAACTCCGCCATGGGGATAAATTGATGGTTTATTGGAAAACGTCATTTTTCATTTTCATGTCTCAATGTTAACAAAATCTGTGAAAATCTGTAAAAATACTTATTATATCCCTTGGTATGTTCTGTGGGGTGTGTAGTTTCCAGATTGGGGTCACTTTCAGGGGTTTCCACTGTATTGGTACTCTAGGGGCTCTGCTAATGCGACATGGCACCTGACAACTATTCCAGCAAAATCTGCCATCCAGAAGCAAAATATGGGGTATTGCTGTGTTCAGGAGAAATTGTTTAACAAACTGTGGAATGCTTTCTCTCCTTTTAACCCCTTGTGAAAATGAAAAAAAAATTGGGATTAAAGTGATGTTATAGTAATTTTTCATTTACACATCCCAATGTTAGTAAAATCTGTGAAACAGCTGTAGAGTCAAAATGCTCACTATACCCCTTGATGAATTCTGTGAGGGTTGTAGTTTCCAAAATGGGGTCACTTTTTTGGAGTTTCCATTGTTTTGGTACTTTCTGCAAATGAGACATTGCACTTGAAAATTATTCCAGCAAAATCTGCTTTTCAAACGTCCGGTGTTGCTCCTTCCCTTCCATGCACTGCCGTGTTCCCAACGATCAGTTTACACTCACATATGTGGTATTTCTTTGCTCGGGAGAAATTGCATAACAATCTGTCAGATTCATTTTCTCCATTAACTGTTTGTAAATGTGTTCATTTTAGGTCTAAATGAATGTATTAGTGAAAAAAAGGAATGTCTAAATCTCCCCTCCATATTATTTTTATTCTTATGAAATGCTTAAAAGGTTAACAAACATCCCAAATGCTGTTTCGAATTATTTGAGGGGTGCAGTTTGGAAAATGGGGCAATTTATGGAGGTTTCTTATGTCTCTGAGTAAGAAGTGGGGTCTTCCTGGGTATCCTACCATACCTTTTCATTCAGACGCCGACGGATAGTCCTTTATAATCCCTTTCACAACTGAAGTGGTCCCTAAAAAATTAATTTGGGGAATTTTCTTGTAAATCTGAAAAATCGCTGTTACACCTGAAAGCCTTCTAACATTCAAAATAAGTTAAATGACGATTAAACATTATGCCAATTTAAAGCAGAGATATTTTAGATAATATTTATTTATGGTTTTTTTTTTTCCAAATTTCCAGCAAATTTCCTATTTTTTTTTAAAGAAATAAATACGTATAAAAATATTGATTGTTTACCAATAACATGAAGTACAATGTGTGATGAAAAAACAATCTCAAAGCCACTTGTGTAAGTTAAAGCGTCTCAATGTGCTTGTCACTTAACCCTTTCACTGCCAGGGGTCTCTGGAAATTTTGCACCTCCAGTAGCCAGAGCAATTTTCACAGTTTTTAGATGGATAAATCAAACTTAAATTGCAACATTAAAAAAGCATCCAACCTCCCCCCCCCCCCCCCACATACCCTATATATTTTCTTAAAGCAGACACCTTCAGCATTGTCAGAATGCCACTTCGTATTGTATACGAACAGGGGCCTTCATGCAATTTTGTTTTAAAGTGAATGTTTTATGAAAAACTGCAAATACATGTATATTAGTTGCTAAAAGCAGAAACCAAACAAAAAATTAAATGCACCAAACCTCCTAAAAATAAAAGTTCAACATGTGCAGAGTTCATTCATATCACTATGACCTATACCTGCATGCACATGTCTTCAGAAAATCACCAGACCTGGAAGGAACAGAAATCTGCTTTGAAGCTGGAAAGGTTAAAAAATTATCATCCTATAAATTGTAGGGATTACACACCATGAAAAGTAAGTGAACCACTAAACTCTATATATTTTTTGACAGTAGACAACCTGAAAATTACAAATGTCTTAATGGGTCATCAATAGCCACATCCACCTTCATGCAACTTTGTGACAAACACAATACATTTTTTGAAAAAATGCTCTAAAACACATATTTGCACCTAAAACTCATGTTCAATGTCAGATTCATATACAATATACATTAAAAATAATAGCTTAAGGTGTAGACAATTAGAGATGAGCGAACACTAAAATGTTCGAGGTTCGAAATTCGATTCGAACAGCCGCTCAATGTTCGTGTGTTCGAACGGGTTTCGAACCCCATTATAGTCTATGGGGAACAGATACTCGTTAAGGGGGAAACCCAAATCCGTGTCTGGAGGGTCACCAAGTCCACTATGACACCCCAGGAAATGATGCCAACACCTCTGGAATGACACTGGGACAGCAGGGGAAGCATGTCTGGGGGCATCTAACACACCAAAGACCCTCTATTACCCCAACATCACAGCCTAACAACTACACACTTTACACACTCAATACCACCTCTCTGACAGTAGGAAAACACCTTGAAACATGTGTATTTGGCACTTGCAGTGAGGAGAGCTTGTCACCAGCAGTGAATTTGGCCCTTGTAGTAAGTTGAGGTTGGCACCAACATTTGTTTTGAAAATCAGGGTGGATTGAGCCTCTAACCAGCAGAGTTTGGGCAAATTCATGGTGGAGGGAGCCTCTAAAAACCCCAGTTTGGACCAATTCATGGTGGAGGGAGACTCTAAAAACCCCAGTTTGGACCAATTCATGGTGGAGGGAGACTCTAAAAACCCCAGTTTGGACCAATTCATGGTGGAGGGAGCCTCTAAAAACCCCAGTTTGGACCAATTCATGGTGGAGGGAGCCTCTAACCAGCCCAGTTTGGACCAATTAATGGTGGAGGGAGCCTCTAAACAGCCAAGTTTTGGGAAATTCATGGTGGAGGGAGCCTCTAACCAGCCCAGTTTGGACCAATTCATGGTGGAGGGAGCCTCTAAACAGCCCAGTTTGGGCAAATTCATGGTGGAGGGAGCCTCTAACCAGCCCAGTTTGGACCAATTAATGGTGGAGGGAGCCTCTAACCAGCCCAGTTTGGACCAATTAATGGTGGAGGGAGCCTCTAACCACCCCAGTTTGGGCAAATTCATGGTGGAGGGAGCCTCTAACCAGCCCAGTTTGGACCAATTAATGGTGGAGGGAGCCTCTAAACAGCCCAGTTTGGGCAAATTCATGGTGGAGGGAGCCTCTAAACAGCCAAGTTTGGACCAATTAATGGTGGAGGGAGCCTCTAAACAGCCCAGTTTGGGCAAATTCATGGTGGAGGGAGCCTCTAAAAAACCCAGTTTGGACCAATTCATGGTGGAGGGAGCCTCTAATTAGCCCAGTTTGGACCAATTAATTGTGGAGGGAGCCTCTAACCAGCCCAGTTTGGACCAATTAATGGTGGAGGGAGCCTCTAAAAAACCCAGTTTGGACCAATTCATGGTGGAGGGAGCCTCTAATTAGCCCAGTTTGGACCAATTAATTGTGGAGGGAGCCTCTAACCAGCCCAGTTTGGACCAATTAATGGTGGAGGGAGCCTCTAACCACCCCAGTTTGGACCAATTCATGGTGGAGGGAGCCTCTAACCACCCCAGTTTGGACCAATTCATGGTGGAGGGAGCCTCTAAACAGCCCAGTTTGGGCAAATTCATGGTGGAGGGAGCCTCTAACCAGCCCAGTTTGGACCAATTAATGGTGGAGGGAGCCTCTAAACAGCCCAGTTTGGGCAAATTCATGGTGGAGGGAGCCTCTAACCAGCCCAGTTTGGACCAATTAATGGTGGAGGGAGCCTCTAAACAGCCAAGTTTTGGGAAATTCATGGTGGAGGGAGCCTCTAACCAGCCCAGTTTGGACCAATTAATGGTGGAGGGAGCCTCTAACCACCCCAGTTTGGGCAAATTCATGGTGGAGGGAGCCTCTAACCAGCCCAGTTTGGACCAATTAATGGTGGAGGGAGCCTCTAAACAGCCCAGTTTGGGCAAATTCATGGTGGAGGGAGCCTCTAAACAGCCAAGTTTTGGGAAATTCATGGTGGAGGGAGCCTCTAACCAGCCCAGTTTGGACCAATTCATGGTGGAGGGAGCCTCTAAACAGCCCAGTTTGGGCAAATTCATGGTGGAGGGAGCCTCTAAAAAACCCAGTTTGGACCAATTCATGGTGGAGGGAGCCTCTAATTAGCCCAGTTTGGACCAATTAATTGTGGAGGGAGCCTCTAACCAGCCCAGTTTGGACCAATTAATGGTGGAGGGAGCCTCTAACCACCCCAGTTTGGGCAAATTCATGGTGGAGGGAGCCTCTAACCAGCCCAGTTTGGACCAATTAATGGTGGAGGGAGCCTCTAACCAGCCCAGTTTGGACCAATTAATGGTGGAGGGAGCCTCTAACCACCCCAGTTTGGACCAATTCATGGTGGAGGGAGCCTCTAACCAGCCCAGTTTGGACCAATTCATGGTGGAGGGAGCCTCTAAACAGCCCAGTTTGGGCAAATTCATGGTGGAGGGAGCCTCTAAAAAACCCAGTTTGGACCAATTCATGGTGGAGGGAGCCTCTAATTAGCCCAGTTTGGACCAATTAATTGTGGAGGGAGCCTCTAACCAGCCCAGTTTGGACCAATTAATGGTGGAGGGAGCCTCTAAAAAACCCAGTTTGGACCAATTCATGGTGGAGGGAGCCTCTAAACAGCCCAGTTTGGGCAAATTCATGGTGGAGGGAGCCTCTAACCAGCCCAGTTTGGACCAATTAATGGTGGAGGGAGCCTCTAAACAGCCAAGTTTTGGGAAATTCATGGTGGAGGGAGCCTCTAACCAGCCCAGTTTGGACCAATTAATGGTGGAGGGAGCCTCTAACCAGCCCAGTTTGGACCAATTAATGGTGGAGGGAGCCTCTAACCAGCCCAGTTTGGACCAATTAATGGTGGAGGGAGCCTCTAAACAGCCAAGTTTTGGGAAATTCATGGTGGAGGGAGCCTCTAACCAGCCCAGTTTGGACCAATTCATGGTGGAGGGAGCCTCTAAACAGCCCAGTTTGGGCAAATTCATGGTGGAGGGAGCCTCTAAAAAACCCAGTTTGGACCAATTCATGGTGGAGGGAGCCTCTAATTAGCCCAGTTTGGACCAATTAATTGTGGAGGGAGCCTCTAACCAGCCCAGTTTGGACCAATTAATGGTGGAGGGAGCCTCTAACCACCCCAGTTTGGGCAAATTCATGGTGGAGGGAGCCTCTAACCAGCCCAGTTTGGACCAATTAATGGTGGAGGGAGCCTCTAACCAGCCCAGTTTGGACCAATTAATGGTGGAGGGAGCCTCTAACCACCCCAGTTTGGACCAATTCATGGTGGAGGGAGCCTCTAACCAGCCCAGTTTGGACCAATTCATGGTGGAGGGAGCCTCTAAACAGCCCAGTTTGGGCAAATTCATGGTGGAGGGAGCCTCTAAAAAACCCAGTTTGGACCAATTCATGGTGGAGGGAGCCTCTAATTAGCCCAGTTTGGACCAATTAATTGTGGAGGGAGCCTCTAACCAGCCCAGTTTGGACCAATTAATGGTGGAGGGAGCCTCTAACCACCCCAGTTTGGACCAATTCATGGTGGAGGGAGCCTCTAACCACCCCAGTTTGGACCAATTCATGGTGGAGGGAGCCTCTAAACAGCCCAGTTTGGGCAAATTCATGGTGGAGGGAGCCTCTAACCAGCCCAGTTTGGACCAATTAATGGTGGAGGGAGCCTCTAAACAGCCCAGTTTGGGCAAATTCATGGTGGAGGGAGCCTCTAACCAGCCCAGTTTGGACCAATTAATGGTGGAGGGAGCCTCTAAACAGCCAAGTTTTGGGAAATTCATGGTGGAGGGAGCCTCTAACCAGCCCAGTTTGGACCAATTAATGGTGGAGGGAGCCTCTAACCACCCCAGTTTGGGCAAATTCATGGTGGAGGGAGCCTCTAACCAGCCCAGTTTGGACCAATTAATGGTGGAGGGAGCCTCTAAACAGCCCAGTTTGGGCAAATTCATGGTGGAGGGAGCCTCTAAACAGCCAAGTTTTGGGAAATTCATGGTGGAGGGAGCCTCTAACCAGCCCAGTTTGGACCAATTCATGGTGGAGGGAGCCTCTAAACAGCCCAGTTTGGGCAAATTCATGGTGGAGGGAGCCTCTAAAAAACCCAGTTTGGACCAATTCATGGTGGAGGGAGCCTCTAAACAGCCCAGTTTGGGCAAATTCATGGTGGAGGGAGCCTCTAACCAGCAGAGTTGGGGGAAATCAGGGTGGAGGGAGCCTAGTATTAGCAGAATTGTGCAACGCTTATGGTGGATGAGTATGAGGATGCGGAGGAATTGGAGAGGTTGAGTACAGACATGGAGTTTCATGTTGGGGTGCTTTACACAGGTGGGCACAAAAATGACGGCTCTACCCAGTGGTGGTTCATTTTTATCAAAGTGAGCCGGTCGGCACTCTCGGCTGACAGACGGGTGCGCTTGTCAGTGATGATGCCACCGGCTGCACTGAACACCCTCTCAGATAGGACGCTGGCGGCAGGACAGGACAGCACCTCCAAGGCATATAGGGCAAGTTCAAGCCACAGGTCCAACTTCGACACCCAATACGTGTAGGGCGCAGAGGGGTCGGAGAGGACAGGGCTGTGGTCGGAAAGGTATTCCCGCAACATGCGCCTATACTTCTCACGCCTGGTGACACTAGGACCCTCCGTGGCGGCACTTTGGCGAGGGGGTGCCATCAAGGTGTCCCAGACCTTAGACAGTGTGCCCCTCGTTTGTGTGGACCGGTGAGAACTTGGTTGCCTACTGGAGGAACTGCCCTCCCTGCCGCCAACGTCACATGCTGGAAACATCTCCATCATATTCTGCACCAATTGCCTGTGGCAAGCATTGATGCGATTGGCCCTCCCCTCTACCGGAATAAAAGACGAGATGTTGTTTTTATACCGGGGGTCAAGGATAGCAAAGATCCAGTACTGGTTGTCCTCCATGATTTTGACAATACGCTTGTCGGTTGTAAAGCACCCCAACATGAACTCAGCCATGTCTGCCACAGTGTTAGTTGGCATGACTCCTCTGGCCCCACCGGAAAGTTCAATCTCCATTTCCTCCTCATCCTCCATGTCTACCCATCCGCGCTGCAACAATGGGACGATTCGAAGTTGCCCGGAAGCCTCCTGTATCACCATCACATCATCGGACAACTCTTCTTCCTCCTCCTCCTCCTCCTCCTCCTCCATTAAACGCAGTGAAGCGGACAGATGTGTGGACCTACTCTCCAGCTGTGACGGATCGGATGCTATCCCTAACTCCTCTGTGTGATCTGAGTTATCCCTGATGTCAATCAGGGATTCTCTCAGAACACACAAGAGCGGGATTGTAAGGCTCACCATCGCATCCTCAGAGCTCACCCTCCTTGTGGACTCCTCAAAGACCCGTAGGATGTCACAAAGGTCTCTCATCCATGGCCACTCATGGATGTGAAACTGAGGCAGCTGACTTTGTGGCACCCTAGGGTTTTGTAGCTGGTATTCCATCAAAGGTCTCTGCTGCTCAACCACTCTATTCAACATCTGAAACGTTGAGTTCCAGCGTGTGGGGACGTCGCACAAAAGCCGGTGTTGTGGCACATGCAGGCGTTGCTGGAGAGATTTTAAGCTAGCAGCGGCTACTGTCGACTTGCGAAAGTGGGTGCACATGCGCCGCACTTTCACCAGTAGCTCTGGAACATTGGGGTAGCTCTTTAGGAAACGTTGCACCACTAGGTTGAAGACGTGGGCCAGGCATGGAACATGTTGGAGTCCGGCAAGCTCCAGAGCTGCTACCAGGTTCCGGCCGTTATCACAAACGACCATGCCTGGGCCCAGGTGCAGCGGCTCAAACCATATTGCCGTCTCATCGAGGAGGGCATCCCTCACCTCGGAGGCAGTGTGCTGTCTGTCCCCCAAGCTGATCAGCTTCAGCACAGCCTGCTGACGTCTACCAACGCCAGTGCTGCAACGTTTCCAACTCGTAGCTGGGGTCAATCTAACAGCGGAGGAGGAGGCGGTGGCGGAGGAGGAGGCGGTGGCGGAGGAGGAGGCGGTAGAGGAGGAGGAGGAGGAGGGGGGTGTTCTTCTCGTGTCCCTGCCAGGAATGTTAGGCGGGGAGACGAGGTACACCGGGCCAGTTTGGGAAGCAGTCCCAGCCTCAACTACATTCACCCAGTGTGCCGTCAGTGAAATGTAGCGTCCCTGTCCGCATGCACTTGTCCACGCGTCGGTGGTCAAGTGGACCTTTGTGCAAAGCGCGGAACTAAGGGCCCGCCTGATGTTGAGTGACACGTGCTGGTGCAAGGCGGGGACGGCACACCGGGAGAAGTAGTGACGGCTAGGGACGGCATAGCGAGGTGCCGCAGTTGCCATCAGGTCCAGGAAGGCGGGAGTTTCAACAAGCCGGAACGCCAACATCTCCTGGGCCAGCAGTTTAGCGATGTTGGCGTTCAAGGCTTGCGCGTGTGGGTGGTTAGCAGTGTATTTCTGCCGCCGCTCCAATGTCTGAGAGATGGTGGGTTGTTGTAAAGAAACGCCTGATGGTGCCTTTGATGGTGCAGGAGAAGGAGATAAGACAGGACCAGGGGAGGATGAGGTAGAAGTCAACAAAGTGGCGGAGGCAGATGAAGTGGTGTCCTGGCTCGTCCTCTGGAGTGCATCGCCAGCACAGTCAGCAGTGGCAGTGGCAGAGGCAGAGGCAGAGGCAGTGGCAGTGGCGTGAACGGCAGTCGGCCTTTGTCCTGCCGTTGCTGCCTGCCACTGATTCCAGTGCTTGGATTCCAAATGACGGCGCATTGAAGTGGTGGACAGGTTGCTCTTCTCAGAGCCCCTAATCAATTTCGAGAGGCAAATTGTGCAGACAACACTATATCTGTCCTCGGCGCATTCCTTGAAAAAACTCCACACCTTCGAGAAACGTGCCCTCGAGGTGGGAGTTTTTCGGGGCTGGGTACGAACTGGAACATCTTGGGAGATTCCGGGTGTGGCCTGGCTTCGCCTAAGCTGCTGACCTCTGCCTCTGCCTCTAGCTACCCTTTTTGGTGCTGCACCTGCCTCAACATCCACACTACTTTCCCCGCTTGACATCCCCCCTGTCCAGGTCGGGTCAGTGTCCTCATCATCCACCACTTCCTCTTCCAACTCCTGTCTCATCTCCTCCTCCCGCACAATGCGCCGGTCAACTGGATGCCCTGACGGCAACTGCGTCACATCATCGTCGATGAGGGTGGGTTGCTGGTCATCCACCACCAAATCGAACGGAGATGGAGGAGACTCTAGTGTTTGAGCATCTGGATACAGATGCTCCTCTGTTAGGTTCGTGGAATCGTGACGTGGAGAGGCAGGTTGAGGGACAATGAAAGGAGCGGAGAACAGCTCTGGGGAGCAGGGACAGTTTGGGTTATTGTTCTGTAAAGCTTCGGAATTTTGGGAGGAAGGAAGACAAGACTGTTGGGTAATAGGAGGAGAGGAGGCAGAGTCTGACTGGCTGCTGGACAATGTGCTGTAAGCGTTCTCTGACAGCCATTGCAAGACCTGTTCCTGGTTCTCGGGCCTACTAAGGTTTGTACCCTGCAGTTTAGTTAATGTGGCAAGCAACCCTGGCACTGTGGAGTGGCGCAATGCTTGCTGCCCCACAGGAGTAGGCACGGGACGCCCTGTGGCTTCACTGCTACCTTGCTCCCCAGAACCATTCCCCCGACCTCGCCCACGGCCTCGTCCACGTCCCTTTCCGGGAGCCTTGCGCATTTTGAATTCCTAGTTAGAAATTGGCACTGTATACCAGTAGTAAAAATTGTGGGTGCACGTAACCCCAATATATTCTTTGAATTCCCAGTCAGACACTGGCACTATATGGCAGTAGCAAGAAATGAGGGTATTTGTATTCCCAATATACTCTTTGAATTCCCAGTCAGACAATGGCACTGTATACCAGTAGTAAAAATTGTGGGTGCACGTAACCCCAATATATTCTTTGAATTCCCAGTCAGAAACTGGCACTATATGGCAGTAGCAAGAAATGAGGGTATTTGTATTCCCAATATACTCTTTGAATTCCCAGTCAGACAATGGCACTGTATACCAGTAGTAAAAATTGTGGGTGCACGTAACCCCAATATATTCTTTGAATTCCCAGTCAGACACTGGCACTATATGGCAGTAGCAAGAAATGAGGGTATTTGTATTCCCAATATACTCTTTGAATTCCCAGTCAGACAATGGCACTGTATACCAGTAGTAAAAATTGTGGGTGCACGTAACCCCAATATATTCTTTGAATTACCAGTCAGAAACTGGCACTATATGGCAGTAGCAAGAAATGAGGGTATTTATAACCCCAATATATTCTTTGAATTCCCAGTCAGACAATGGCACTGTATACCAGTAGTAAAAATTGTGGGTGCACGTAACCCCAATATATTCTTTGAATTCCCAGTCAGAAACTGGCACTATATGGCAGTAGCAAGAAATGAGGGTATTTATAACCCCAATATATTCTTTGAATTCCCAGTCAGACAATGGCACTGTATACCAGTAGTAAAAATTGTGGGTGCACGTAACCCCAATATATTCTTTGAATTCCCAGTCAGAAACTGGCACTATATGGCAGTAGCAAGAAATGAGGGTATTTGTATTCCCAATATACTCTTTGAATTCCCAGTCAGACAATGGCACTGTATACCAGTAGTAAAAATTGTGGGTGCACGTAACCCCAATATATTCTTTGAATTCCCAGTCAGAAACTGGCACTATATGGCAGTAGCAAGAAATGAGGGTATTTGTATTCCCAATATACTCTTTGAATTCCCAGTCAGACAATGGCACTGTATACCAGTAGTAAAAATTGTGGGTGCACGTAACCCCAATATATTCTTTGAATTCCCAGTCAGACACTGGCACTATATGGCAGTAGCAAGAAATGAGGGTATTTGTATTCCCAATATACTCTTTGAATTCCCAGTCAGACAATGGCACTGTATACCAGTAGTAAAAATTGTGGGTGCACGTAACCCCAATATATTCTTTGAATTACCAGTCAGAAACTGGCACTATATGGCAGTAGCAAGAAATGAGGGTATTTATAACCCCAATATATTCTTTGAATTCCCAGTCAGACAATGGCACTGTATACCAGTAGTAAAAATTGTGGGTGCACGTAACCCCAATATATTCTTTGAATTCCCAGTCAGAAACTGGCACTATATGGCAGTAGCAAGAAATGAGGGTATTTATAACCCCAATATATTCTTTGAATTCCCAGTCAGACAATGGCACTGTATACCAGTAGTAAAAATTGTGGGTGCACGTAACCCCAATATATTCTTTGAATTCCCAGTCAGAAACTGGCACTATATGGCAGTAGCAAGAAATGAGGGTATTTGTATTCCCAATATACTCTTTGAATTCCCAGTCAGACAATGGCACTGTATACCAGTAGTAAAAATTGTGGGTGCACGTAACCCCAATATATTCTTTGAATTCCCAGTCAGAAACTGGCACTATATGGCAGTAGCAAGAAATGAGGGTATTTGTATTCCCAATATACTCTTTGAATTCCCAGTCAGACAATGGCACTGTATACCAGTAGTAAAAATTGTGGGTGCACGTAACCCCAATATATTCTTTGAATTCCCAGTCAGAAACTGGCACTATATGGCAGTAGCAAGAAATGAGGGTATTTATAACCCCAATATATTCTTTGAATTCCCAGTCAGACAATGGCACTGTATACCAGTAGTAAAAATTGTGGGTGCACGTAACCCCAATATATTCTTTGAATTCCCAGTCAGAAACTGGCACTATATGGCAGTAGCAAGAAATGAGGGTATTTGTATTCCCAATATACTCTTTGAATTCCCAGTCAGACAATGGCACTGTATACCAGTAGTAAAAATTGTGGGTGCACGTAACCCCAATATATTCTTTGAATTCCCAGTCAGACACTGGCACTATATGGCAGTAGCAAGAAATGAGGGTATTTGTATTCCCAATATACTCTTTGAATTCCCAGTCAGACAATGGCACTGTATACCAGTAGTAAAAATTGTGGGTGCACGTAACCCCAATATATTCTTTGAATTACCAGTCAGAAACTGGCACTATATGGCAGTAGCAAGAAATGAGGGTATTTATAACCCCAATATATTCTTTGAATTCCCAGTCAGACAATGGCACTGTATACCAGTAGTAAAAATTGTGGGTGCACGTAACCCCAATATATTCTTTGAATTCCCAGTCAGAAACTGGCACTATATGGCAGTAGCAAGAAATGAGGGTATTTATAACCCCAATATATTCTTTGAATTCCCAGTCAGACAATGGCACTGTATACCAGTAGTAAAAATTGTGGGTGCACGTAACCCCAATATATTCTTTGAATTCCCAGTCAGAAACTGGCACTATATGGCAGTAGCAAGAAATGAGGGTATTTGTATTCCCAATATACTCTTTGAATTCCCAGTCAGACAATGGCACTGTATACCAGTAGTAAAAATTGTGGGTGCACGTAACCCCAATATATTCTTTGAATTCCCAGTCAGAAACTGGCACTATATGGCAGTAGCAAGAAATGAGGGTATTTGTATTCCCAATATACTCTTTGAATTCCCAGTCAGACAATGGCACTGTATACCAGTAGTAAAAATTGTGGGTGCACGTAACCCCAATATATTCTTTGAATTCCCAGTCAGAAACTGGCACTATATGGCAGTAGCAAGAAATGAGGGTATTTATAACCCCAATATATTCTTTGAATTCCCAGTCAGACAATGGCACTGTATACCAGTAGTAAAAATTGTGGGTGCACGTAACCCCAATATATTCTTTGAATTCCCAGTCAGAAACTGGCACTATATGGCAGTAGCAAGAAATGAGGGTATTTGTATTCCCAATATACTCTTTGAATTCCCAGTCAGACAATGGCACTGTATACCAGTAGTAAAAATTGTGGGTGCACGTAACCCCAATATATTCTTTGAATTCCCAGTCAGACACTGGCACTATATGGCAGTAGCAAGAAATGAGGGTATTTGTATTCCCAATATATTCTTTGAATTCCCAGTCAGACAATGGCACTGTATACCAGTAGTAAAAATTGTGGGTGCACGTAACCCCAATATATTCTTTGAATTACCAGTCAGAAACTGGCACTATATGGCAGTAGCAAGAAATGAGGGTATTTGTATTCCCAATATATTCTTTGAATTCCCAGTCAGACAATGGCACTGTATACCAGTAGTAAAAATTGTGGGTGTATATAGCCCCAATTCTATTGCTAGGGGACTTGCAGGGTATTTCTGGGGTGAAGGTGGGGGGGCACACCGTTGGAACGGGTATCGGGGTATATATCGGGTATACGGGAATACACTGACAGTGTATTCCATTCAGGATCCTGGGAAAGCTGGGTTGCGGCGATTGAGCCCGTCAGTGCCACGTTACACTGACAAGCTTCTCCCTGGAATTTAGCTCTTACAAGAGCTGTTGGTTGTCTTCTCCTTCCTATCCTAGCCTGTCCCTGCCTACCCAGAATCTAAGCCCTAGCTAGCTGGACGGAAACCTCCGTCCTCGGTGAATTGCAAGCTCAGAATGACGCGAAGCTGGGCGTCGCTGTTCTTTTAAATTAGAGGTCACATGTTTTCGGCAGCCAATGGGTTTTGCCTACTTTTTTCAACGTCACCGGTGTCGTAGTTCCTGTCCCACCTACCCAGCGCTGTTATTGGAGCAAAAAAGGCGCCAGGGAAGGTGGGAGGGGAATCGAGTAATGGCGCACTTTACCACGCGGTGTTCGATTCGATTCGAACATGCCGAACAGCCTAATATCCGATCGAACATGAGTTCGATAGAACACTGTTCGCTCATCTCTATAGACAATGTGTGTATATAGAACATCAACTACAACAAGAGCTCAGACTCCCAAAAACCCTAATACAGAAGACTGTCAGGATTTTGCTGTTATTCACCAATATGTTAAAAATCTATACTGCACCTACCAAACTGTGATTGTGACACTAAAATCTAACTTCTTTCAGATTACACAGCATACCATATATAAAAACACAATTTAATAGTTCATATATACAACCACCTTCATGCAACGTTGCGGCAAATGAGATTGCAAGCAAAAATTGCACAGATATTCAAATTTGCCACTAAAGTGCAGATCAAGCAATCCCTTTCGGCAAACAAAATGTACTTTCCAAAAGACTGCAAGATATGAGGAGTTCATACATACCACACATGTATGTATTTACAGGGGCGGGTGTTAAACGCCAAAATCGCAGAAATTTGCAATCCCATTTTGTCCGTGCAAATTAAATAGGACTTTACATAAAAATGTTATTTTCCATCCCCCTATAAAAATTTTAGCATCCTATACGTTTATCTTTAGTGATAATTCTTATTACTATTATTTTAGCTTATAATGGATATCACTAGAGATGTATTTTACTGTAGAAAGCTCAGGTATGCACAGGACAGTGATTGGGTGAAATGTAAACTTTATTCATGTCTTTGTGTCATGTCATGTTTTGTAAGTGTTTGATGCGACTTTTTTGATGCTGCGACCTGGACAATGGTAAACGTCTGAGTCACAGCGCCAATAAACTTCCTGGTTATGTTTAGAGGGTATTACATACAATACCCCACTAGTAAGATTTGGGGGGAAATTACATTATACCTGTATGTGACAATCAGAGCGCAAATGTATAGTATGCTCTCTGGCAGGAGAAGGGTTAATAGGGACAGAAGAGTCCCTGCCACCCCCCTCCTGGTGTCACATACAAGTTATGCACAGAGTCAGATTGTATCTCTGTGCCCCCCTCTCCTTCCTGTTACAGTTCGCAAATTGCTTGCTTAGACAGGAGGGGGGGGGACATTTTAGAGCCCTATATATTTGGACTGCATCAACAAATCTTGATGCTTTAAAATGCATTTTAAAGAGGAGAATCTCATCTTTAAAATGATACGAAGAACTTGATGATAGAACTTATAGTTCTGGAGCGATTCACTGTTGAAACGCTGTCGGGAATTGAGATCTGCAGTTGGATCTCAATGCCAAATAGCAGTTTCAACAGTGAATCGCTCCAAAACTGTACGTTCTATCATCAAGTTCTATCATTTTAAACATGAGATTCTCTTCTTTAAAACGCATTTTAAAGCATCAAGATAAGTTGATGCAGTCCAGAGATATCGGCATTAGTAGGTAGGACGTAGTAGCTGCGTCCTCTGCTACTGTGGTGCCACCTTGGGAGGACGTAGAGCTACGTACTTGGCAGTGAAAGGGTTAAAGTGACACGTGTCAGTTTTGAAAATGAGATGTGGTCTTTAACACACTTTTGGGCTGTGTCTTTAAGGGGTTAATCTTCTCCTTTCTCCAGCAAAATTAGATTTTTGTCTGGCATTTTAGGGCAATCTAATTGATTACCTAATGTAATCAGCAGCTGCCATGTTTACAAAGTTGATTGTGATGAGACAATGCCTCCAAGGATAGGTTTCACTATTGGATCCTCTCATTCCTCTGTACATCACTGGATTTAAAGGGGTTGTCCAGGATAAAATTGAATTTCTACACTAATCTATACACCCTCCCCACTCCTACTTTCTAAATTACATACTATATCAAAAATGTATGTATAGTTGTAATGTAATGTATAGTTACCCATATCCCTGGGGTGATCATTAGAGATGAGCGAGTAAGTATTCGATCGTACTCTATCGGTAGGTAGGTATTCGGAATATTTGTACTCTATCGAATACTACTAGCCATTCGCAGTAAATATTTGATTCAGAACCAGCGCTGATTGGCCGTGTTAAATCTCATAATTTGCTGAACTTAGAGTGTGAATGGAGAAGGTCATGGAGTAGCATTTGTGTCCAGCATGTCATCCTTGACAGATAAAGGGGCTAGTGGAATGTTGGGTGGAGGTAGAAGAAGTCTCGTTACCAACAACAACACGTCATTGTAGCCAAACTTAGGGCTATGGTCAAACAAGGAACGATACGGAGTACATGGAAGGATCGTACCTACACTTTTCCTTATGGGGAAAAAACTTGGATGAGGGTAAAGCGTCCTCAGCCTTTATCAGCAGGCTTTGGTAACATGGGGGTAGAGCACTAACTCCACCTTCATACCAGCTCTCACTCTCTTCATTTTGACACTTGATATTTGTCATGCATATTCTATGTTCTTTTAACTTTGTTTAACTTTTGGACTGTAACCTATCTATTCGTTTGAATTAAACCTTCGTTTGCTGTTTTAACCACAAATTGGATTGGACTCCAGCTGCTTCTTGGTATCACCGAAGTACACCTCTTGTCTCATCAGTCAAGTCGTGTGGGACGTTATTTAACAGGCCGAATGCTATACACTGTATAGCATTCGGCAAATCAACGCTGGTTCTGCAGCAGGCTCGTCCTTGCTAGGAGTAGTCAGCTCCCTCGTAACAGCAAGCTGCCAGCTCTCCCGACTAGCAAAGACGAGCCTGCGGAAAAGGCATCCAGATACCAAACATCTGAATCTGTATTCCAAAAGCCGCATCGCGTTCCTTCCCTTCTGCACCCTAACTGCAGTTTACACCTACAAATATAATTTTTTTGCCCCTTGGGATGGCCCACCTAATGGTTTTAAGAGTGTAGGTTCCTGACAACACAAAGTGGGTGCAATGTATTGGGCACTGACATGGCATATTTATTTAAAAATTTCAATTTTTGTTTTGTGCATTAATTTTTGGGAAGCATTTTTAGTCTCAAAATGATAATACCCCTTGATACATTCCTTGATGGTTGTAGTTTCTACAATGGGGTCACTTTTGAGGGGTTTCCATTGTATTGATACTTAAGGGGCTCTGCAAACCTGAAAACTTTACCAGTCCTCCAAAATCCAAATAGCGCTCTTTCTATTCTGAGCCCCATGATTTACCCATACCCATACCATATGACCACATATGGGGTATGGCTGTGTTCAGGAGAAATTGTGTAACAAACTGTGGTGTGTTTTTAATTCGTTAACTACTTGCAAAAATTAAAAATATGGCGCGAAATGGACGATTTACTGGGGAAAAAAAGTAATTTTTCATTTTTATGTCCCAATGTTAATAAAAGCTGTGAAACAGCTGTGAGGTCAAAATGCTCACCAAATTCCTAGATAAATTTTATGAGGGGTGTAGTTTCCAAAATGGGGTCACTTTTAGGGGGTTTCCATGGTATTGGTACTCTAGGGGCTCTGCAAATGCGACATGGCACCTGAAAATTATTCCAGCAAAATCTGCCCTTTAAAAGCCAAATAGTGCTCATTCCATTCCAAGCCTTGCCATGTTCCCATACAGCAGATTATGACCACATATGGGGTATTGCTGTCTTCAGGAGAAATTGTGGGGGGCTTTTTCTCCTTTAACCCCTTGTGAAAATGAAAACTTTGGGGATAAAGTGACATTTTAGTCATTTTTCATTTACACATCCCAATGTTAATAAAATCTGTGAAACAGCTGTATGGTCAAAAAGGTCACTATACCCCTTGATGAATTCTATGAGGGGTGTAGTGTCTAAATTGGGGTCACTTTTATGGGGTTTCCATTGTTTTGGTACTCTAAGGGATCTGCAAATGAGACATGGCACATTAAGATTATTCCAGCAAAAAAGCTGTTCAGACACCCAGTGTCGCTCATTCCCTTCCATGCACTGCTGTCTGCCCAAAAATCAGTTTACACCCACATGTGGGATATTTCTGTGCTTGGAAGAAATTGTATGATAAACTGTCAAATGAATTTTCTCCTTTAACCCTTTGTGAATGTGTTAATTTTAGGTCTAAATGAATGTATTAGTGAAAAAAAAAATTACATTTCTAAATTTCACCTCCATATTATTTTTATTCTTATGAAATGCTTAAAGGGTTAACAAACATCCTAAATGCTGTTTTGAATAATTTGGTGTAGTTTTGAAAATGGGGTGATTTATGAGGGTTTCTATTATATAGGCCTTTATAATTCCTTTCAGAACTGAAGTGGTCCCTAAAAAATTAGTTTGGGGAATTTTCTTGTTACACTTGTAAGCCTTGTAATGTCCAAAATAAATTAAAAGACAATCAAAAGATGATGCCAATATAAAGTAAAGATATGGTAGATAATATTTATTCATGTATTTGGGTGGTATGACTATCTGCCTGAAAAGCAGAGAATTTCACACAAAAAAAAAGCTATCGCGTTTCGTATCGACGTTTCTTAATCATAGCGTATCGTATGACTGACTGCTCTCAGGCTTTAAAGGCAGGATATCCACTTGTCGTTATTGTGTCCATAATTAATTCATTAAACCATGACTTTGCCCTGCATCAAGTACATTTTTTGAATAAAGATTTTTCATTCAAAATGTTCCGTTCATTATTGCAAAGATACCATTCAAAGATACAAGCTACATACCCTATCAAAAAACATTTTTTTATACACTTTATACCAACACAAATAGTAATAATAGTTTCCTTCTTTCCTACATACGTAAGATACAGTGTTGGCCAAAAGTATTGGCACCCCTGCAATTCTGTCAGATAATACTCATTTTCTTCCAGAAAATGATTGCAAGCTTTGGAGAATCCTCTCCTGTGTTTTCTCCGCCCCTAGGTGTCCCCCAAGCACATGGTTATGGGCCATATCAAGTACCACTCGCGCGGTATGGCTTTGGTATAAGAAGCTGCTCCACAATTTCCCCATTACTTTTTGCAACCCGATACAAGAGGTCATTATTCATAGCAAAATGTGGGAATTGGTGGTCAGCATCAGGTTCCTGAGGCACATTGTTAACAACTGGCACATTAGCACGAGCATTAGCAAGAGTGGGATCTCTCTATTGTGCAGTATCAAAATTATCCCGTGAGACTTCTAATTCAGGTATGTTAGGCTCAGGAGTTGGGGAAGAGGCATCATCCTCCTCTCCAGCTAGGACCTGTAACGGAAAGGGGTCACTCTCCTCATGCACTTTGGGCATAGGCGGGGTTTCCACATTTGCTTTTGTGGTTTTATCGTTTCTCGACAAATCCCAGAACAAAGGGAAATCACGTCCCAAAATCACATTATGCATAAGGTTTTTTACAACACCCACTTCATAATAAACAGATCCTAATATAGTCTCTATTATGACATTGGACATGGGGTAGTCCTTGACATCCCCATGGATTCAACAAACACTCATACGTTTGTCTGGGATAAAGTCCCCAGCTATCAAGCTGGCATGCACCAGAGTGACCAGGCTACCAGAGTCCAACAACGTCTGGACAGAATGGCCATTCACCACAACTTGGCAGTCCTGAGTCTCTAGTCCCAGTGCTGCAGCACAGACAGGTCTGGCAAATAATGATTGACGCCCACCAGTGTCACAGTCCATTGGCTCAGAGGTGAATGGGCACTGGGCAGCAATATGTCCCCGCTCATGGCAGGCATCTCCAACACTGTACCAGCCCTGGTTTCTCTAGCAGAGAGTCCCTTCTTGGGCTGGTAGACTGCCTAGAAAACACATCTCGAGCTTTTTTTCCGTCTGCTCTCAAATATTGGAACAGTCTTACCGGGAGGTGCCCTGCGCCGGGTGTTCCTGGGGGATGGACGCGTTGTAGGGTCATCACGGAGTTCTGCCTCAGTTAATTTTTGCCTTACCTGTGTGATTGACTGCCTTTATTCCTTTAAAGACTGGGGAGGGCTCCTCCTTCCTGTTTATAATTTGCTCACATTCACGTTGGTGCTTGCTATTGCCTTGTGCATACTGGCTATTTAATCTTTCTGTTTTCTTACCTGTATTCATATTCCTGACCTGATATTGTAATGCCTTGCTCGACTGTTACCGACCCCTTGGCTAGCTGACCTCCCTTTCTTGTTTGTCTTGTCTGCGTTCTGTGTTATCTCTAGGAAAGGCTTTTCTGCCCAGTTATCTTCTGCCACCTAGGCCAGTGAGGCAACTAGGCAGGGACAGGGGGGTTCAGCTTAGCGTTCACTATCTTGTTGTGCCCCTCCCTCCAGGGTTCTAGTAATTCTCTTACAATTGTATCTATACATTTACCTATACTTTATTAAGGGAGATCTCTCCGTATCATGCATAACTTTGGTATAAGGTGGTATGGACAATAAAAGTATGGATAGATGGCAGTGGCCATGTTTAATGTGTATATACCTGCATGTATCTTTATCACTTCATTCAGGAAAAGTTGTATCAGCCGTGGGTTATGGTTTGCATTATATGATTTTATGCCAATTAAAGTTATTGCTTGGCTCACTGCCTGCTTTGTTTTTGTCTTTTTTTTATGTAAGATAAAAAAAAAAGGCAAAAAAGGTTGACAACCACTACTATAGTATATACTGCATACAGAATTGTACACAAGGCTGCCCTTTTAGTACATGGTGCACACCGCTTCCCTAACATTATATACTGTATAACCATAAAGTATGAGGACAGCAGTTATATAATCATTTTTGGCTTGGCCATGTTCAATACAAATGAAAAAGGGGCATGGTTTAATCATAATCGAGGTAAAATACCTTATTAATCATAATTTTAATTTAGGTCACGCTGCTGTTTCTATATAATATATACTTAAGACAGCAGTGTATAGTGCGTGTATATAATGAGCCTTATAATCTATACTTTGCTGTCCTTTATAGTATACACATTTTAGTGCTGTCTTCTTACTGTGAAAGAATACCTAGAGATTAAAAACTATATGATGCACATTTTTTCCCCTTCATATTTAGAGTTTAGTGTCACTTTAATTACATAGTTATCTAAGAAACCTATTGATTTCTTGTTCCATTATTTTAATTCTGTAGTCAAGAAGTGTGGACAAACAGCATGCAGTTATCAACTATGAAGCATCCACTGACGAACATTTAGTAAAGGACTTGGGCAGTCTTAACGGGGTAAGTATAAATGTTCTTGCTCTATATAAGAAAATCTAATTTTAAAAGCACTTTTTTCTTCTTAACAGTGTGTAGTGATTGTAAATACAGCTTTTTGAACAGTTTAAACAAAGTGATATTTTTCTGTATAAAGTAAATGGAATATAAAACGAGTTACTTTAACTCCATTAGGATAAGGCTGCATTCATTTCTGCATTGGACTCTGCTGCAGGTTCCACCTAAAATAAGTAGCAGTATAAAAGCAGCAGAAAACCGGGAGACCCTATTATAGTCTCTGCCTTTTAAATCCAGACCCGAACGACAGAAATCCGAATTGTAGTGTGAGCCTAGCTTGTATGTATAATATAGAGCCTAGTAGGAGGGCTCTATAACTACTATGTAGCACTGCAGGTGTATATATCAGTATACTATCTTAAAGGGTTATGCGATAAAAATGATTTATACTCTATCCTTAGGTGAGAAATAGGGCACAAATTAATTTGGGTGCACAATCTCTGGGGAACTGACCAACTTTCAAGTGGAAACCATGTATGCCTTCGAGATACTTTCTATTAGAGAAGAAGACGGGAGATGCTTTCTCCTCTATTATGCACTTTAACTGCATCGGTGTCATGCAGTTAACTTCTTCAAGACAGAGCCTACAAGTAACTTCATGACCAGGCCTTATTTCTCAAATCTGAC
Organism: Leptodactylus fuscus; assembly: GCF_031893055.1. Taxonomy (NCBI): domain Eukaryota; kingdom Metazoa; phylum Chordata; class Amphibia; order Anura; family Leptodactylidae; genus Leptodactylus; species Leptodactylus fuscus. The sequence goes on along the minus strand of NC_134267.1, from coordinate 73,444,548 downwards.
ATGTGTCACTTTATGTGGAAATAACTTTGAGATGCATTAATTTATCATAGTGATTCTGAGATTTTTTTTTCTGTTTTTTTCTGACTGCTTCGTGTCAGTGGTACATTTTGGTCAATATGTTTTGTCTTTAATTATGAAAAAATAGAAAATTTGGTGAAAATTTTGAAAAAAATTCAGTTTTCAAACCTTGAAATTGCATGCCTTTCATGTGGAATGTCATCCTACCCAAATCACTTCCTAAATATACCATATCTCTGCTTCATATTGGCATCAAACTTTAATCGCCCTTTCATTTTTTTCAGATGTTATAAGGCTTATAAGTCAAGCAGTAATTTTCCAAATTATTAAGAATATTTTCAAAACACATTTTTCAAGGGACCAGTTCAGTTCTGAAGGGGTCTTGAAAGGCCTCTCTAAGGGCTCGTTCACACGTGAGCAAAGGGGAGGTTTTTGACAGCGGATTTCGCGTCAAAAACCTCCCTTTTACAATGGTGGTCTATGCAGACCGCCAGGCTTCTTTTCTCTGCTAGTGGCGGGCTACTGCTAGCGGAGAAAAGAAGCGACATGTCCTTTCTTCAGGCGGAAACCGCACGGGCATTCTAGGTGGGCACTGGCTGTTGTCATTGAAAAGGAAAAATTGCATGAGTATTTCATAACGGGTCCTGGTAAGAATGGCAGAAAAGATTGGGGTGGTATGCACAGGACGGGTCGATCAGTAAGAGCGAATGATCGGCTTTTTAACAAGCCCCATAGTTAGTGTGTGGCCTAAAAAATTTTTAATTTCAAAAAGATTTCTGGGCGTCCATATATTTTTCCTGGCATAGTAGAATTGTGGATTCTGGGAGATAAATTGGGAGGCATATAAATTTGTTTGGGCAACAATATACTCTAGAAATTCATCTGTAATAAATAAACTGAAAAAATTATATCGTGTAAAACCTTCCACATCCACATTTATACCCGGGATGGCCTTAAAATCAGGGATAAATGGAGTGGCAGAATCAGAAGGTGCCCAGCTGGGAAAAGAAAAACTACATCCAGTGGCAAACTCCCTTGTAAGTGTGCCCTGCTGGTAGGCGTATTACTGGTACTGGGCATCACGGCTTGATTTGGAGACATTTCTCCAATAGCCATCTCTGCCTCTCCAGTCCTGGTCATTGTTGAAGATGGACCAGAGTGACTGCTAATGTCTGAGCTGTCGCTGTGACTGTCAGAAAACCCCTCAAAATTAGCATCACTGTCTGACACACTTTCTTCAGTGTCAGAACATAAAAGGGCATAAGCTTCTTCTGCAGTGTAAAATTTCTATGCCATTTCTGTAACTAAGATAATAAATTAACTACGCTAATAATAAATTACTATACTAATTAATAACTATGCTAATTAATAACTATACTAATAAACGAGCTGTACTAATAACTACACAAATAAATATACTAATAATTAAATATGCTAACAACTATGCTAATAAATAATGAATTAAGTATACTAATTAATTACTAACTATACTAAGTACCAACTATACTAATTAATAACTACGCTAATAACTGTACTCATAATGAATTAACTATAATTACTACCGTATATACACGAGTATAAGCCGAATTTTTCAGTACAGTTTTTGTGCTGAAAAACCCCCTTCGGCTTATACTCGAGTCAGCAAAAAAAAAAAAAAATTTTTTTTTTTTTTTTTTTTTTTTTTTTTTAGGGGGGAAGGTCTATGACCAGCAGTAATATCAATGTATAGAACCTCCCATAATATAGTGGGGAAAAAAAAAGAAGCTTGAAAAAAAAAATATAAATATTAAAAGTTCTAAATCCCTCCTTTCCCTAGAATAGACACAAAAGTAGAAAATGACTGTGTCTGAAAGTGCCCGGTCTACTGAATATAGGGTGTCTGCAGAGCTCCTCTTCCCTCGGAAAGGAGTTAATAGCAGCACTGCAGATCCCCTATATTCAGCCAGACTGAATTCCAAGTGGAGGAAAAAAAAAAGCAGTCCTCAAGCTCAGGGAAGGGGCAGACAGACAACCAAAACACCCCCTCACCTTTCCCAGCACCCAGCATCTAATGCACCCAAAAACTCCGACCATTTTAATTTTTTAAATTTTCCAGTAGCTGCTGCATTTCTCCCCCTCGGCTTATACTCGAGTCAATAAGTTTTCCCAGTTCTTTGTGGTAAAATTAGGGGGGTCGGCTTATATTCGGGTCGGCTTATACTCGAGTATGTACGGTAACTACGCTAATAAATATACTAATAAATAATCAATTAACTAATTAATAACTGCACTAAGTACTAACTATACTAATAACTACACTATTAACTATACTAATTAACTAAGCTAATAACTATACTAATAAATAATGAATTAAATATACTAATAATGAATTAGCTATACAAATAATTAATTACTAACCCTATCTAATCCTATACTATACCTAATCTCCCTAAGATAGATATATATATATATATATATATATATATATATATATACACACACACACACACCTAGGTATATAAGGTGTGTGTATATATGTATATATATATATATATATATATATATATATATATATAAAGCTGCTGTATAAAGCGGCATCCATACGGCTGCTGTCTCAGTGAAGTGGTGATCGCTAAGCCCCGCCCACGAAAGATCCGCTAAGCCCCACCCCCCAGCCTCGCTAAGCCCCGCCCACCACTGCCGGGATGAACAGCAGCTGCTAGGAAGATGGGAAAGGTAAGTATGATACTTTCCCCCCTCCCCTACACTACCTACAACCAGCAGTTATGCTGACGCTCCACTAAGGAAGTGCCGGCATGACTGCCAGTTGTTATAAGACATCCCCCGAAAATAACTGAACACAAACAAGTTTCCTCAATAAGCACAACGGGCCTAATTTACAAACACCAACCATATAAAGGACCATACAAAATCACAAATAGCCAATATATAAAAAGTTTTCTATATATTTTATTTATCAAAATTATATTAAAAATTCATTGTGATCAGCAGATGTAGATGGAACAGTAGCAAATACATGGATATACACCAAAACACAAACAACGGAACAGACTTATAAATATAGAATAAATACTGTATGATAGTCAAAACACACAGAAAAGTTAATGACATAAGGTAAGTATATTGCAAAAAAGCATCTAATAAGTGTGTAAATATCTCTTTAAATGACATAAAAACCAGATGTCATGTATGCAAAAGGTTCTCCAATAAAGATATATGAAACAATCATGAAATATTCATAACATATGCAGGTGAAAAATGCAGTCAAAAGTCAACCAAGGTAATATGGCTTGATTTAAATAACCAAATGACTACACTAAGGTGTGTATAGATACCAACACCCTACTGGTACTAAACAGGTTCAAAACACCACACATGTTTGATAATGGAGAAACCATTCAAAAGTCTACAATCCTTATATCAGATAAATCCCATTACCTGTGGTCATTTTAAAGCCGTGTCCGTGCTGCTAGTGTCAAACCCTGTGGGCCAAACGCCTCGACGCGTTTCGCCTGGTGTCAGGCTTCCTCAGGAGGCATCCCCCGAAAATAAGACAAGTCCTATATTTAGGACGACAATTTAATATAAGACACTGTCTTATTTTCGGGGAAACACGGTACTAATTTGGCTACTAATTTGGCTTTCAGAGGGCAGATTTTGCTGTAATATTTTTCAGTTTCTATGTTACACTTGCAAACCCCCTAGACTACCGATAAAATAGAAACCTCCAAAAAGTGACCTCATTTTGGAGACTGCACTCCTCACAGAATTTATCAAGGATTATAGTGACTAGTTTGACCCCACAGCTGTTCCATGGATGTTATTAATATTGAGAAGTGAAAACAAAAAATTGTCACTTTATCCCAAAATTTAGAATTTTCAGAGGCTAAAGTAGAAAAAGCACCACAAAGTTTGTTACAAAACTTCTACTGAACATGGTAATAACCCATGTGTGGTCATGAACTGCTGTATGGGTACATGATGAGGTTCATTATGGAAAGACCTCTATTTGACTTTTGAAGGGCAGATTTTGTTAGAATAGTATTTGTCATAGTATTTGTGCAATGAACTGTCCATTTAGTCCCAATTTTTTTTTTTTTTTTTTTTTTTATCAAGGAGCTAAAAGAGAAAAAGCTCCTCACAGTGCGTTCCAGAATTTATCTTGAACACAACAGTACTCCATTTTTGGTTTTGAAATGTGTGGGTACATTGTGGGGCTCAGAATAGAAAGATCACTATTTGGCTTTTGGAGGGCATATTTTGCAAGAATAGCTTTCTCATCCCGTGTCACATTTGCCGAGCCCCTAAAATACCAGTATAGTGGAAACCTCCAAAAAATGAATCCATTGTGGAAACTGCACCCCTCAAGGCATATGAGCATTTTGACCTAAAAGATGGTTTTTAAAAATAATTGTGCAGTGGATGGTAACTGTGAAAATTTCATTTTTCATTTTCATCATCTACATAAATTGCCTGATAAGTTATGTTCTGTATCTTGATATTGGATACACTCTACATGTGGTCCTAATCTTTTACTTGGACATACTACTGGGCTCAAAGTTGAGAGAGCACCATGCATATTTGAGGCCTAATTTGAACATTTACAAGGCCTTAATTGGCATTTGCAGAGGCCTGAGCTAAAATAAATAATTCACCCCAAAAATATGATCCCAATTTAGAAACAACACCCCTCACTGAATTTCTCAAAGGGTATTATCATTTTGCGCCCAAGAGTGATTTCCAAAAATGTATGTGAAAATTTACATTTTTAAAGAAATATGACACTTCAGTGCCCAATATGTTCAACAGAGACAATCCTAAAACTAAAATTGGGTTATTCTGGGTACAAAATAGTTGTATATGTGGATGTAAACTGCTGTTTGGGCACACAACAAGGCTCAGAAGGGAAAGAACACTACACTTTTTAAGTATTGTAGTATAGAGAAACTATTTTTGAGCACCATTTTTGCAGTGTCCTGGAGGTACCAGTAAAATGAAATTCCTCAAGAACTTACCGCATTTTGTAGGGGCCATTTTAGGTTCTTTGCAAAAGTGATATGATGTCTAAAGACTAAACAATCTAAACTTGTACCCTAAAAGCCACACAGAGATCCTTCACATCTGTGCCCTGCTGTATGCCCAAACTGCAGTTTATACCCACATGTATGACATATTTGTACTAAGGATAACATACTTAACAATGTCATATGTTAGAAATTGCTGTTGGGGCACATATTTGAGCACATACTGGTAGGAGCGCTATTTGGTTTTTGGAGCACGGTTTGGTTTTTGGACGTCATGGCAATTTTGCAGAGCCCCTTAATTGCCAGCAAAGTGAAATCCGCACACATTGACTCCATTTTCGAAACTACACTCTTTAAGGGATTTATCAAACTACATAGTGTTGCAATAGTTTAGTTTCCAGAAATAAATGTAAAAGGAAAACGTTTGTTTCCATTATGTCCACCATGACGGCTACACAAGGAGGTTGACCTCTGAGAGACTCGTTAAATACACCACTCTCACCACCAAACACCAGTGTTTCTTGTCCCTACACAGGGGCTCTCCTCCGTTTGGGGGATAAGTAAAAATTTTACCACTGTCCAGCCCTCGGTCGTAGTCAATGGCGCCTGCCTCCCTGGGCCATTAAGAACACGGGGATATTGCTCCTCCCTGCCCCCGGGTGGAAGAACTCCTCCCTTCCAGTGGTCGATTAGGGCTAATGCAGGGGGTAGAGTGGGTAGCGGCTCCAGCCAGCACACAGGAGAGGAATGGCCAACCTACGGTTCTGGCGTTCCAGGATGTGGTGCACATGAGGCGGCCAGATGCAGTGGCGTGCATCTGTATTTCCAGCTACCGTATTTTTCGGACTATAAGACGCACCTAGGTTTTAGAGGAGGAAAATAGGGAAAAAAAAATTTTGAAGCAAAAACTGGTAAAATATTTAATATATGGGAGTTGTAGTTTTGCAACAGCTGCAAGGCCACATTGACAGGTGACCCTGCAGCTGTACGGGGATGCATTTAGTGTTTTTTTTTGCGGGGCCAGAAGTACTTTTTAGTTATACCATTTTGGGGAATATCTATTGCTTAGATCACCTTTTATTGAAAAAAAAAAACGGTGGTTTATGATATATGATTTTCTACCTTTATTTATATATTCTAGGGACAGGAGGTGATTTAGAACTTTTATTTATTTCATATTTTTATTATATATTTGTAAAGCTTTTTTTTTTTTTTTTTTACTATTTTATTCCCCCCCTTGAACCTGCGGTCACTTGATTGCAAGTCCCATAGACGGCAATACAACTGTATTGCCGTCTATGGGACATTCTGTGTATTAGTATTACGGCTGGTCATAGACCCAGCCGCAATACTAATATAGCAGTGACAGGTCCGGGAGCCTCATTAGGCTCCCGGCTGTCACCCGAACAGGAGCCGGCCTGCAACTTTACAGGTATGGGGCCGATGGGGACCGGCCCCGGGGGAGAAGAGGCCGCTGATACATACTGCAGACCCGGCATCCGCTGTACTAGAGAGGCGGATGCCGGGGAGGGATAGACGCCGGGGCCTGAGACATCGCTGCGCTCCTCTGCCCTGCATGAAGCCAGCGGCGGGGGGACGGAGGAGCGGAATAGCATCACCCCTGCTGCTGCTGGCTTCATGCAGGGCAGAGGATCGTAGCGATGTCGCAGGCCCCGGCACCTGTAATGGCGTCTATCACTTGCCGGCTTCCACCTCTCTATTACAGCGGATGCCAGGCGCCACATTCGGCCTATAAGACGCACCCTTCTTTTCCCCCCAAATTTGGGGGAAAAAAGTGCGTCTTATAGTCCGAAAAATACGGTACCTGCGAAGCTGAGGCTGCAGGATCACTTGATTCCAGGAGTTCTGGCTACACAAGCTAATGTCATTGTATGAATGCAGGGCAGTGAGTGAACTAGATGGCATTCCTGTAAGATATGTGGTGTATCACTGTATGCTCCAGCATGTCACTCCCTGAGACATAGCTGACGATCACAGATTCCCTGGCTGTTTCCAGCTACTCTGGTGTTGTGAGTACTTGGAGCAGCTGCTCTGTACCTGAGTTATTTTCTTTTTTTAGTGGAGCAGAGTGTAATTTGGGCTTCCTTTTCTCCAATTTTAAGTAGAGACGGAAGGTTCCCATAGGAGCAAGGGTATATCAAAAAGTCCCAGGAAATGTCCACTTTGTAGAAAAGAGTTGGCTGATTCCTATTCTAAAAGCCCTATGCTCAGGAAGTACGGTGAAAGCCCTTAAAGGGGTTGGCCACTTTCAGACCAATATTGACAATTAATGTACAATAAAAAGATATACAATTTTCCAATATACTTTGTGTATCAATTCCTCACGGTTTTCTAGATTTTGGCTTGCTGTCATTCATTCTGTTACTTCTAGAGGACAAAACTCTGACCATGGTCATGTGATTTACGGTCATGTGATTTACGGTCCATGGTCATGTGATGAGGACACAGGTACCGCTTGTTATAGTCACAGCCCAGTAATCAGACATTTGCCTGGTAATCAGCTGTGCACCTGTGTACTCATCACATGACCATGGACTGTAAATCACAAGACCATGGTCAGAGTTTTATCCTCTAGAAGTAACAGAATGAATAACAGCAAGCAGAGATCTAGAAAACCATGAGGAATTGATACAGAAAGTATATTGGAAAATTGTATAGCTTTTTATTGTACATTTGTTTGTCAACATTGATCTGAAAGTGGCCAACCCCTTTAAGGAGGGAAAGCCGACTTTTAGAGGACTTTACGCTTTTTCATTAAAAAAGAATTCCAGTCCTCCAGTTCTAGCCTCTTGCCCTGTCTAGGTAACAGGAGGAAAAGTATGTTTATTTCTGAATATGAAGCTTTCCGCGTGCTAAAGACAAAGTTCAGCCAGGGAAAACATAGATGGTGGCGAGGGGGCTGGCAAATTCCCAGGAAGCATGTGTATAACAGTTGATAGTAGATGGAGTAAAGCTTCTTGGTAGCAGTTTAGTTTTGCTGATTATCCCGCAGATGCTGCTGGGGGAAACGCCCAGTGTGAAATGCTTACCTCAGGTGAAACCATGTTATCTTGGATTCTGCCAAAAATGGTTTGCACATGTGCCTGTGCAACATTGTCTGGCGGGACTTCAGTAAAGTTTGGCCTAGTCTGATCACCACCTGCCACATCATAAAGGGGTGCTGTGAGTAACCGGCTCGTCTGCAATTTTAACCCCTTAGAGACACAGCCCAAAAGTGTGTTAAGGACCAGGGATCTTTATTCAAAACTGACATGTGTCACTTTAATAGGCAATAACTTTGAGCCGCTTTAACTTGCACTTGCAAGTGATTTTGAGATTGTTTTCTCGTAACACATTATACTTCATGTTAGTGGTAAACAGTAATCAATATTTTTATATTTACTTACTGTATTTCCTATAAAAAAAATAGCTCCTATGATTGGGGGAGTCACTAAGGGGGTCACTTCTGGTATATTTTCCCTCATAAGCTGTAAATCTGTGGTGTCCACTGATATACAATCACACAGTTTATACTGTATATTCCCTTTCTGACGCAGCCAAATGTGTTCTAATGATTTGGCAATTTTGGGGGTTATATTTGTCTTCACATTGCTAGATGTCTTTATTTTTTTGGCGACGTGGCCATATAAGGACTTGTTGTTTGCGGGATGAAATGCATTTTGTAATGACACCATTTTTGGGTGCCTACAACTTATTGAATACATTTTATTAACTCTTTTGTGCTGGATTTAAAAAAAAAAAATCAATTCTGGGATTGCGTTTTACCTTAAAAATTTTTTGCCATGCAGCGTATAGTATAAGTAACATGTGACCTTTATTCTGGGAGTCGGTATGGTTACGGCGATACCTCATTAATATTATTTGTTTATGCGATACTAATTCTGTAGAATAAAAACACATTTGTGGACATAAATCATTGTTTTTTGCATCGCTACCTTATGAGAAGCGTAACATTTTTATTTTTTGGTTGACAGTGTTGGTTGGGGGCTTATTTTTTGCGAGACAACTTATGCTTTTTATTGGTACTGTTTTGGGGTACATATGACTTTGATAAATTTTTATAGCACATTTTGTAAGGTGAGATGGCGAAAAATCACTACTTCTGGCGTTTTTTTTCCGGGGTTTTTTTCCGCCGTTCACCATATACATTAAATATTGTTTCAGTTTTGTTGTATAGGTTGTTACGGATGTGACAATACGAGAATATACATTGTTTTTATTAATTTTTAGAGGTTTCTTTATATAATCCATTTTCTGTAGAAAAACGGGATTTGGGGGGCTTTATAACTATTAATTGTTTTAAAACACTTTATTTTTTTTTCCACTTTTTTTTTTTTTTTTACTTTTTCACATGTCCCTATGGGACACTTGGATTAGTGATATATATATATATATATATATATATATATATATATATATATATATATTTAAATCCAGTAAAAAAAAAGTTAATAAAATGTGTTCAATAAGTTGTAGGGACCCAAAAATGGTCATTACAAAATGCATCGCATCCCGCAAACAATAAGCCCTTATATGACCACGTCACCAGTAAAATAAAGAAAATATAGCATCTAGCAATGTGAAGACAAAAAACCCCTAATTTGCCAAATCATTAGAACACAACTGGCTGTGCGCGCGAATATTAACAGACACCCCCATATTTACAGTTTATGAGGGAAATGAGTGACTCCCCCAATCCTAGGAGATGGGACATAGTAGGGAATGTGGTGTTTGCAATGTACTCCGCACTGCTTACATATTCCTTCTTCGCCATCCGCTGTGCATTCATGTTGGGGAGACTAATACTCTCTACACCCCCTGATAAATTCTTTGAGAGGTGCAGTTTTCAAAATGGGGTCACTCCTTTGGAGAATCCACCTTTCTGGTACCTTACAGGCTCTACAAACATGGCGTTCAGATACCAAACATCTGAATCAAACATCTCCAAAAGCCGCATAGCACTCCTTCCGTTCTGCGCCCTGCTGTGTGCCCAAACTGCAGTTTATGACACATGTATGACACTGGTGTACCCAGTATAACGTACTTAATGTCATATGTGAGTATAAACTGATATTGGGGCAAAACCCGACATGTAGGTTTTTTCTGTCCTTGAAAAGTTGGACATCTTTACAAGCGGACAGTGAAGGAAGGGCACGGAGTGCAAAAGAACGCACCCATTTAAATCAATGACAAGTGTCACGGACACAGCTAGTATCCGCTCCTAATGTTCGTGCGAGATTTTGAACGGACACTAGGAGCGGACACTACCTGTCGGACACAGACGGTAGTGTGAACACCTCCTAACAATAAAAAGTTCTTATCCACAATTGTTGTTTCATGGGTAATAACCTTGAATACAGTGTTGGATTGTAATTTCACATTTTTTTTCTGAATTGCCTTTGTATTTTAAAACTGTAAAAAAATTGTCCTGAAGGAAATCTGTTGAATAAAAACTGTTGATAGGAGTATAGAGAGAAGTGTAAACATACCTGGGGTGATGATCGTGTAGAGTACATCAGTGTTTCTCAACTTTTCAAGCAAAGTAAACCCCCCCCAGTCAGAGAAAGTACCCACAAAATAGCAATCTCTGTTAATAAGACTTCATTTAGAGCCTTCATTAACAATTATGTAATAGCCCCCCTAATTGGACCGCATGTAGTATACAATAGCCCCACAGAGTCCCTACAATTAATATAATGGTTTCCACATGTTTAAGCAGTTTAGCATAATGAAACTTTTAAACAACCTTTGATTTCTGATAGTATTTGTGTTATTAATACATTTTGTAATTTACTTTAACAAATTTTTGAGAAGAAAATTGAGAAAAATTGAGAAGTCCTACAATTTTTTTTCACTCTTCCCCTTATTTTTGTATTGACTCTCACTGAATTTTACTGTGTACAGAAGTACAGGGCTATGTATAATGTAGAGAACATGAAGGGGATGGGAGGGTCATTTCAAAGTTATATCTTGGACATTATAAAACGTACAATCTTGCTTTTTGTGTCATATCAAAGAGGATAATTATATTATAATAAATATGTATAGTATACAGCTGCATAGAATTATTATACTCCCAACTGTGTTATAAATCTGTGTTTTAACTGTGTTTTAAATATGTTTTATAATGTATAACAAAATATAACACCATATAGTGTCCTGTAGTGGCCCCTGTGTTAAGTACAAAAAAAAAAAATCCCACATACATAGGGATGACAGCTAGTTCTTATGACAAACTTTCTTTGTTTTTATTTAACTGTAATTTTATTGAAAATTTTCCATATAAACAGTAAATAAACGAGTGAAAAGGTGGGTAAAACATACAGTAAGGCAATAAAACCGCAACCACAGTATAACACAAGATTGGCAACAAATGCAAAATAAGGGAAAGGAAGGAAGAAAAAAAACAAGAGACTAAGGCAGGAGGACACAAGAAGGGAGGGAGCGGGAAAAGAATCAGAGACAACGGGCGCCCAGACAGCCCGAAATTTTTCAACTGTATTGTTCAGGGTAGCCGTAAGGAACTCCAAACGTTTAATGTCTTTAATGCGAGCCAGAAGAAAAGGAAGTGCAGGTGGATGGGTGGACTTCCAGTGGCGGGCAGTAGTGTTTTAACTGCAGTACAGATAGCACACATGAACGTTCGCTCAGTGAGGGAGGAGAAAGATTGAGGAGATATCCCATAGGGTCTAAAGCAATAGCAAAAGAGAAAACATCTTGCATCATAGTGTGGACCGCCAACCAAAATGGGCGAATCATGGAACAATCCCAGAAAATGTAGAAGAGAGGCCCCGGGGCAGACAAACATCTCAAGCCAAGTAGGAGAAATATTAGGGTTCAAGGTATGGAGGAGGGCTGGAGTATGATACCAATGGAACAAGATTTTGAATTGGGTCTATGGTAGGTAATATAGGTAGAGGATTTATTAGCACGAGACCAGATGATCTACCTCTGAGGTAGAGAAATCTGCCTTCCCAGGTCAGAGGACCATCGGGCAATATATTTGTGGATCTGGGGAGACCGTCCTTCATAACAAATTTTCTAAGGGGCAACACGGTGGCTCAGTGGTTAGCACTGCAGCCTTGCAGTGTTTGAGTCCTGGGTTCGAATCCCGTCAGGAACAACATCTGCAAGGAGTTTGTATGTTCTCCCCGTGTTTGCGTGGGTTTCCTTTCATACTCCAAAGACATACTGATAGGAAAGAAAAAAAAATTATATTGTGATCGCTATATGGGGCTCACAATCTACACTTAAAAAATAAATAAATAAAAAATTCTAACAATTCAGTAAGAGGTTCATCCAAACACGAAATTTTAGGCGTTTGCCACCTACAAGCTACTATAAACTAGTTGAGTAAACATAACAAACAGTCTTATTCACCTATCCTATCCCGCACCTTCTCTTAGCCTTTTCTGGCCTCCCAAGTAACCTCAGGCCTCAGCGGTCCCTGGTGTCTCTTGGTAGGTGAACCCCACAAACTGCTATTATGGTGGGAAAGGGTGACTCTCTTTTTCCTAGACGTTTTCTCAAACTTGGCTTCCATTCTACTTTCACTACATCATATCCGATGTACTGATGAAGGTCCCAGTGACCGAAAAGTTTATGTTGGTTTGCATGCAATAAAATTCTACACTATGTGGAAGTGTAAAAATTGAGTGCAGGAAATTTCTTATGACTGAGAAATCCATATTTTAATGACCCTGGTATCATATTTGTAAGTGCCTAGGAAGCCCTGCCATGTACAGTGCTCTGAGTTTGCTGATCACTTCTGATCACAACATTGGGGTTATTAAAGGGGCTCTATCAGCAAAATCATGCTGATAGAGCCCCACATATGCGTGAATAGCCTTTAAAAAGGCTATTCAGGCACCGCTAAAGTTATATTAAACTACCCCCCAGTTTTAAAATAAAACCCTAAAACAGAATATGATCAACTTACCTATCGTGCACGGGGGGCGGGCATTCAGGGTCCGCTGTCTTCTTCAGCCACGCCTCCTCTTCCAGCGATGTCCTCGGGTCCCACCTAACTCGCGAACTGACATTGATAAAAAATGGCACGAGCACAGTAGCAGTAGTAGAAGCAGCATGCTACTGCGCATGCACCCGCGCCATTTTTTAACCAAGTCAGTTAGCTAGTCAGACGGGACCCGAGGACATCGCTGGAAGAGGAGGCGTGGCTGAAGAAGACGGCGGACCCTGAATGCCCGCCCACCGTGCACGATGGGTAAGTTGATCATATTCTGTTTTAGTGTTTTATTTTAAAACTGGGGGATATTTTAATATAACTTTAGCGGTGACTGAATAGCCTCTTTAAAGGCTATTCACGCATATGTGGGGCTCTATCAACATGATTTTGATGATAGAGCCCCTTTAAAACATGATTTCTCAGTCATGAAATTTGCATGACCATGACTCTGCTCTCTTCATCCTCTACACTACGCTGTAAGCAGCTTTCAATGGTCAGAACCACTGACAGACTTCCTCTAATAGATGGACATGTGAATGGATTCCATTAAAAATTTCTCATTTAAAATGCACGGAAAGTAGCTGTTAGTATTTGCTTTTCGATGCTCTTAGTGTTAACTTTGTCATTATCTTTGTACAATTTTGTATTTTATATTCATATTTATTCATAATTTTGATCTCTTCACAGACATTTGTCAATGATATCCGAATTCCTGAACAAAGTTATGTTACACTAAAGCTTGAAGATAAGCTGAGATTTGGTTATGATATCCTTTTATTTATGAACCCTACTTCATGGATGCTATACTTGAATTACATTTATTTAAAAAAAATGCACAAATTACTACGTAAACTAAAACACTTGTATAAGAAGCAATATATTTTTTTTTACTGTATTAATATTATGTAATGGCATGATCTAAGCCTGCAAAGGCATGGAGAATTTAAAATTGTACTTGCCTGTTTTGCTGGGCCTTTTCAGCAGAATACAGTCTACCATTTATTGCTTTTATTATTCCCAGTAATGTAGACACTACACTTACTACTCATTACAACCCCTTCAGAACCAGTCTATTTAGAACATTAAATTGCAATGTATCGGCATACTGTGCTGCCCTGTGCACACCGATACACTTTAATGATCACCAGTAACTCACAGAACTTTGTGGCGCAGGTGGCCTGTTGACGACAATACCACACAAAGCCACTGTGCCACTACGACAGGGAGAATATTCTGCTTCTCTGCTCATCGTGGGAGCACGGTAAAGTGAGTACAAAATTTATTGTTTTGTAGTAAGGGAAAGGGATTACCTGATAAAGAGACAAACTATTATTTATAGAGGGGACTAATATTTATAGTGGGGCAACTATTAACTATAAGGAGGGCTATTGCAAGGCCGAAGTATTATTTGTAAGGTGGAACTGTTATATATAAGGGGACTACTTGTATAAGGGGACTACTTGTATAAGGGGGTTATTATAACAGATGAACTATTATATGTAAGGGGGGGCTTTTGTATGTTATTGTTCCACCTTTATATTAGTCCCCTTAAAGGGAATCCTATCATTAAAACTCTTTTTTTTTTCTGCCTAACATGTAGGAATAGTCTTAAGAAAGGCTTTTCTTCTCCTACATTTAGGCTATTACAAGGTTGAAACTATTACAAATGAAGGAGAAATTATTATAATGGGGAAATTTTTATATATAAGGGGGTTATTATAATAGATGACATATGTAAGGGGCTATTTTATATAAGGGGGACTAGTTTATATAAAGGGGCTATTATAAGAGGAACCATTATATATAAGGGGGTTATTATAAGGGGAGACTGTTATATCTGAGGGCACTATTATAAGGGGGACTATTATATAGAAGGGGGGCTATTATAATGCAACTATTATATATATAAGGGGGATGCTATAAGGGGTAGACTGTTATATATGAGGGGGCTATTATAAGGGAGAGACTTTTAAATATAAGGGGACTAGTATTTATATTTATAATGCATAATTATACATACAGGCACTAATATAAGAAGAATTATTATATATAAGAGGGGCTATTAAATATAAAAGGACTATTATAAGTGGGGACAATTATATATAAAGGGGCTCTTATAAGAGGGGATATATAAAAGGGGGCCTTTTATAATGGAGGAGCTGTTTTATATAAGGACCGCTAGTATATGAGAGGAATTATTATCTATAAGGAGCCGTATTAGAGGGTGGGACCATTAAATATAAGGGTAGGCTACTATTGCAGAGGACTTATTATATATAAGGAGTGCTATTACAAGAGAGGAATTATCTACAGACGGCATTATAAGGGGAACTGTGATATATATATATATATATATATATATATATATATATATATATATATATATATGGCTGTTATAGGAGAGGAACTATTATATAAGGTTGGCTGCTAAAAGGTGGAGGCGGTTATATACAGTACAGACCAAAAGTTTGGACACACCTTCTCATTCAAAGAGTTTTCTGTATTTTCATGACTATGAAACTTGTAGATTCACACTGAAGGCATCAAAACTATGGATTAACACATGTGGAATTATATACTTAAAGGGGTTGGCCACTTTCATACCAATATTGACAGACAAATGTACAATAGAATGATATATAATTTTCCAATATACTTTCTGTATCAATTCCTCATGGTTTTCTAGATTTCGGATTGCTGTCATTCATTCTGTTACTTCTAGAGCATAAAACTCTGACCATGGTCATGTGATTTACGGTCCATGGTCATGTGATGAATACACAGGTGCTGCTCGTTATAGTCACATCACAGTAATTGGACATCTGCCTGGTAATCAGCTGTGCATCTGTGTCCTCATCACATGACCATGGACCGTAAATCACATGACCATGGTCAGAGTTTTATCCTCTAGAAGTAACAGAATAAATGACAGCAAGCCGAAATCTAGACAACTGTGAGGAATTGATACAGAAAGTATATTGGAAAATTGCATATCTTTCTATTGTACATTTGTTTGTCAATATTAGTCTGAAAGTGGCCAACCCCTTTAACTAAAAAGTGTGAAACAACTGAAAATATGTCTTATATTCTAGGTCTTTCAAAGTAGCCACATTTTGCATTCATTACTGCTTTGCACACTCTTGGCATTCTCTTGATAAGCTTCAAGAGGTAGTCACCTGAAATGGTCTTCCAACAGTCTTCAAGGAGTTCCCAGAGATGCTTAGCACTTGTTGCCCCTTTTGCCTTCACTCTGCGGTCCAGCTCACCCCAAACCAGCTCGATTGGGTTCAAGTCTGTGACTGTGGAGGCCAGGTCATCTGGCGTAGCACCCCATCACTCTCCTTGATCAAGTAGCCCTTACACAGCCTGGACGTGTTTGGGGTCATTGTCCTGTTGAAAAATAAATGATGGTCCGACTAAACGCAAACCGGATGGAAGAGCATGCCGTTGCAAGATGCTGTGGACATGCCTTCAATTTTGAATAAATTCCCAACAGTGTCACTAGCAAAGCACCCCCACATCATCACACCTCCTCCTCCATGCTTCACGGTGGGAACCAGGCATGTAGAGTCCATCCGTTCACCTTTTCTGCGTCGCACAAAGACACGGTGGTTGGAACCAAAGATCTCAAATTTGGACTCATCAGACCAAAGCACAGATTTCCACTAGTCTAATGTCCATTCCTTGTGTTCTTTAGCCCAAACAAGTCTCTTCTGCTTGTTGCCTGTCCTTAGCAGTGGTTTTATAGCAGCTATTTTACCATGAAGGCCTGCTGCACAGTTGTTGTAGAGATGTGTCTGCTGCTAGAACTCTGTGTGGCATTGACCTGGTCTCTAATCTGAGCTGCTGTTAACCTGCAATTTTTGAGGCTGGTGACGCAGATGCACTTATCCTCCACAGCAGAGGTGACTCTTGGTCTTCCTTTCCTGGGGCGGTCCTCATGTGAGCCAGTTTCTTTGTAGCGCTCGATGGTTTTTGCAACTGCACTTGGGGACACTTTCAAAGTTTTCCCAATTTTTCGGACTGACTGACCTTCATTTCTTAAAGTAATGATGGCCACTTGTTTTTCTTTACTTACCTGCTTTTTTCTTGTCATAATACAAATTCTAACAGTCTATTCAGTAGGACTATCAGCTGTGTATCTACCTCACTTCTGCACAACACAACTGATGGTCCCAACCCCATTTATAAGGCAATAAATCCCACTTATTAAACCTGACAGGGCACACCTGTGAAGTGAAAACCATTTCCGGTGACTACCTCTTGAAGCTCATCAAGAGAATGCCTAGAGTGTGCAATCTGTCTTCCATGATGTAAATAGGAAGATAGTGCCTCAGTCATGTGGCCCACTAGGGGGAGCTCCCTTTAACATCATGCCTGACCTTCCGAGAGGCCTTTGCTGCAATGATGTGGGAATTTACCAAGTCAGTCTCTCAGCCGAGGACAGCTTTTTCGATCTATTTGGATCTCTTCAGCCCGGCACAGAGAAGACTAACTTGGCTTCTAGACAGGGTTAAGGGGATATCATCTCTCCTTAGAGAGAGACCACCATGTAGGTGTGTGGAGTGTTATTAAGCCATATGCACTCCACTGTGACGGATCATGGGAAGAATATTGAAATCAATGGAAGCCGTCTTTTTGGTCAGGATTTTGAGGCGAATTCGGCCTCAAAATCCTGACCAAAAAACTCTGTGTGAACTCAGCCCAACAGTGTTTTACTTGTTAGTGAAGGCATATGTGGTCCAGAAGGAGGGCAGTTATAACTGCATTCAGTACATACACTGTGTTTGTAAGAATTTTTTGTTTGTCAGTTAAACTCATTGATGGTGATGTGTCAGGGCTCTTTATATCACTGAATGCAATTGCAGAAGCCTGTGCTAATTAGCTTGGCAGGTGTGTCTAATTAAAGGCAAGACTACTCAAGAAGGCTGTCCCACATTATTAAGCAGCCTACATTTTCTGCCAAAATGGGAAAGAAAAAGGATGTGTTGGCTGCTGAGAAGTAACACATTGTGGAGTGTTTAGGCCAAGGAATGACTACAATCAACATTGCCAAGACATTTCATCGTGATCATTGCACAATCAAGAAGTATGTAGCTGATTCACAGCACACACCTGTGCTTGCTGATAAGGGAAAATTGAGAACTCTTTCCAACAGACAATTACGTCAGGTTAAAAAAGCAACTGCAAAAATGCCTTGTCATAGCAGCAGACATGTTTTTGAAGCTGCTGGTGCCTCCAATGACCCCCGAACAACAAGATGCAGGGTCCTTCAGAGGTTTGCAGCTGTGCGTAAGCCATCCTGTCGACCTCCTCTATCCACTGCACAAAAGCAGAAATGGCTCCAGTGGGCCAAACAATACATGAAGACTGACTTCAAAACTGTTTTGTTCACCGATGAGTGCCGTGCAACGCTCGATGGTCCAGATGGATGAAGGGGATGATGGCTGGTTGATGGACACCCCATGCAAATACGGCTACGGCGCCAACAAGGATGTGGAGGAGTAATGTTTTGGGCTGGAATCATGGGAAGAGAGATTGTTGGCCCCTTTAGGATCCCTGAAGGGGTAAAGATGAACTCCATAATGTATGTGGAGTTTCTCAAACAGCACTTCCTACCATGGTTCAAGAAGAAGAACCGTGCATTCCACAGCAAGATCATTTTGATGCATGATAATGCAACGCCTCATGCTGCAAATAACACATCTGCATCTCTGGCTGCTATGGGCATAAAAGAGGACAAACTTATGGTGTGGCCCCATGATCCCCTGACCTCAACCCCATTGAGAACCTCTGGAGCATCATCAAAAGGAGTGCCTTTGATGGCGGGAGGCAGTTCACATCGCAACAGCTCTGGGAGGGTATTCAGTCCTCATGCAAAACAATTGAAGCAGAAACCATCCAAAACCTAACAAATTCAATGGACAAGAGAGTTCAGAAGCTCCTTATGAACAAGGGGTCCTATGTGCAAATGTAACATCACCTAGAATAAAGTTTTGACTTGAAAACTGTTTGATTTCAGTTTGTAATAACCAGCTAATGCTTATAATTTCACAAATGACCATTTTTTTGTTCTTTATAAAATGAAAAGGTTGAATTCTCTGCTGTACATAATATTTTAGAACATGCATTTTGATTCCTTTTTGTGTTTTATACTGTTATCATAGGCAGTTTGTTCAAATTGTACTCTAAGAGTTGATGACTGGAAAATTACAATGACTGCAATTCATATATATAATTTTTGAAAATATGAGAGAATATTATTTGCATAATAATTTGGAACACAGTGTAGTTTGTTAAGACTTCAAAATAAAATGATTCACTATTTTAATTGATATTCCATTATCTATATTGTATAATTAATCAGATGAATATACAAGTCACTCGTTTTATCGAGAATTAGAGATTTACTCCGTCTGTCTGACCATGACTGTTTGACCTTCTAACTTGGCATTCCTGGTTGGAACTCCATCCAGCAAAATTATATACTTTAGATTCTATCATAGTTGTGCTTAAAGGGAACCTGTCAGGTTTTTATTCCTCGCTAAAATTGGTGCCAGTATGTGCTCATAAAGCAATTATCTTTCCTACTTGTGCACCTCAGAAATCTTTCTGTTGTTAAAAACTCGATCAATAAGCTTTTAGACCCTTATATACAATTACACTTTAAGTTCACAGAACGTGGGGGAGCATCATCATCTAGCATCATATATCAGAAAGTGAGTTGGAAGGACCAACAACTTGAGCTCAGAGTTGTGTAAAAAGGAACTGCGCTCCACCAGGACTAATTTCCAAGAGGTCAATTTTATTGTATATAGCAATCACACAACGCGTTTCGGGGTTCTGTACCCCTTTATCAAGTGTTTATAGTAAAAGTAAAATACAGATGACATACAGAGCGGGCGAACTCTTTTCAACTTTCGAGTTAGATAGACATTTGTTAAGTGAGTGACTGCCCAACTGGGCAGCGATTACCAGTGGGCGTGTCCAATAAGGCAGCGATTACCAATGGGTGTGTCCAAAAAAACACATAGCTAAATCAACCAATCGTTCATAAGTACATTTTCCCAAACCACAAATAGTATGAATATAGCTGTAAATATACAAGTTAATTGGATTAGCTTTTCTGTTACTTATCGTTATCTTGATCATTGGTTGCAGTGTTGAGCCGTTTGACAGTTTGTTTGTAGCGTGGCAATCCCTACTCTCATATTTTCTAAATAGCATAATTAATCAAAAATGTATAGGTACCTATATTTGCTGAATATCTGGTGACGATCCATTTTTGGAAACGGATTGTCACTACTACTCTCCCAGCCCCCTTCCCCCCCAAGCCACTCCGTCATCGTACATACTTTCCAGGCTTCTTCCTGTGGGACAGCTCCTCCTTCTTTTTTGAGAAAAACAAGAAAAGCAGGAGGTGGCACTACTGTACATAGACAGATTCTCAGTAAGGGAAGGCTCTCGATTAGTAATCTGATATAGGACGCCGTTCATAAAGCTGGGAGGTGCTCAACTTCTAAATGCACAAAGATACAGTAAAAAAAAAGTAGTATGGCACTCACTCAAAATGTCATTTAAAAGTTGCAGAACTAATTCTTAATTAAAACATAGATCCACAGTGGAGGAGGAATGCCAAAAAAGCTTGCTATGGGTTGCAGCTGGCATGCTCACAAACTTATATATACAAATCCACCAATTACAAACGTCCTGGACATCAAATGGTTGATACAAATAAATACGCTTGGCACCACTAAGGCCACCAATGAAGTTATGCAGTTAAAAGCACACCTCTTCAAATGACTCCTCCTACTATCAGACCAGAAGGAGAATGAGAATTAATGGAGGAGGAGTGGTTAATGTAATTACTGAATGAACAGTACCGATTGACATACTTTATGTATTTTGCCATTCACTTTTCTTATGGCTACTAAGAGTGGTGTCTTTAATTAATAATATAATGCATTGGTGCGTCTTGTCTGATAGAAATGACAGGTAGAGATCGTAGTGAAAAGGAGCTGTATGAAGATGTAAGCCACTCCCATAGTGGGTGTGACTGCTTTGTTTAAGTTATAGGTCATTGGTGGAGACGTGTCCCTCTATCTTCAAGCATACCGCTCTCTCAGTTTCCATTCAGGTCCGCTTTTTCTCTGCAGCTCTCCTTCTGGTCCGATAGTAGGAAGAGTCATATGTAGAGGTGTGTTTTTAACTGCATAACTTCATTGGTGGCGCCAAGTTTATTTGTTTTTATTAACTGTTTGATATCCAGGTGTTTGTAATTGGTGGATTTTAGCTTATGAGCATGCCTGCTGTGACTCATAACAAGCTTGATAAAGTGCCTTTGTGGCACCAAACGATCGTTGCTGCTTTGTCTTTTTTGGCATTTCTCATCCACTGTGTATCTATGTTATCATGAAGAATTAATAAAGTTCTGCAACTTTTAAAGAACGTTTTGGTTGAGTGCCCTGCTACTTTTTTCTTTTTTTGCACTACCTCCTTTTTTTTTTATGTAGATTGTGAGCCCCATATAGGGATCACAATGTACTTTTTTTTTTCCTGTCTTTGTAGAATGGGAGGAAATCCACGCAAACACGGGGAGAGCATACAAACTCCTTGCAGATGTTGTTCCTGACGGGATTCGAACCCAGGACTCCAGCGCTGCAAGGCTGTAGTGCTAACCACTGAGTCACCTTGTTACCCCACTACCTCCTTCTTTTCTGACTGACGCCACCAAGTGCTACTCTGCGCTTTGCTGCCGATAATACACCTCTACTGCTCAGCTTCCACATCTGTGCAGTACAGGTGGATTGACGCAGCAGAGCACAGAGTAGCACTGGGACAAGAGTGTGCACCGACAGTCAGAAAAGAAGGAGGGGCCGTCCCGCAGGAGCAAGACTGGAAGGAAGAGAAGTATATAATGGGGGTCAAGGGTTAGGCTAAGTAAGGAAGAGCTAATAGTGAGTGGGATAGCTAGAGAGACATGGAGGGGTTGTATGGGAGTGAGGAAGGGGGAAGAGTGAGTTGAGAGGGGTTAGTGTAGAAGTTACATAGCAGAAAGCTCAACCAAGTAAACAAATGCAGAAGATGCCAGGAGCTTCCAGAGACACCCAGAAATCACTCAAAACTCTGCTAAAGGTATATGGATGCACTTGTTAATCCATTAATAGCACTAACAAACCTTTTTTTAAATAAATACATTTTATTTTAAAAAATTTGCCCGGAAAACCCCTATAATCCTCACACATCCAGATATCCCCAATTTTAATTTCAGTAACTACAATATAAGAAACATTTGGGCTGTTGGACTCCTGTTGACTCTAGTATCTAGCAGACCCCACAGATGTCTGAAATCCTTAACATCTGCTGGAGCATAGGACTTCAGGATCTCTCTCAGAAAGACTTCTCATCAGTCCATAGAATGCGGTGCTGCACTCCTTTTGCCATGGCCAAATCCCAGTCATCCAATGAGAATGGGTGGCACCATGTTCCATCAGCCCTTCAATTAGTGAATCCCCTTAGTTAATTATGCTCCCCTTAGTTGCCTCACATAGTATAATATGCTCCCCAGAGCCCACTCCCCACTACAGTATATTGTTCCACAGTAGCCCCTCACGATATAATAGGCTCCCCACAGTGCAGAAGAATAAATTTCACAGTATAATAGGCTCCCTACACTAATCCCCCCGCACCAGTACAAAGCTTAATAGTGGCCCAACACAATATAATATGCTAGCCAGAAGCTTTCCAGTATAATATGTTCCCCACAATGGCCCCTCACAGTATACTGTGCTCCATACAGTATAATATGTTCCCCAGAGGCCCCCCTCAGAGTCCCAGGGGAGTGGAGGGAAAATAACTTATTAACTTGTTACCTCTCCTGGGAACCCTCTCTTTGCTCTGTTTTCTCTACTGGGGTCTTCTTCAGGTCTACATCTGATGTCGTGTTCGGGACAGGCCTGTTGAGGCCTGTGATTGTGCCTCAGTGGTCACGTGGGGCAAGTCAACCTTTCGACATCAGCAAATCATCTAGAGGCCAGAAGATGGCGCCGGATCATCGCTGAACGCACAGGAGAGGTGAATAAAGTAGTTTGTTATTTTTACAGACCTCTTTTGGGCAAGCTTCTATTTGAAAGGGAGCTTGCGGCACATGACTCTGGGCCCCTTTCTATTATGTATGTGGCCAGACCTGCAAAAACCGTGTAAAAAAAAAAGCGCATCAAAAACCACAAGAATGAATATAGTTTTTTTCCGCCTCCCATTAATTTGAATGGGAGTCACTCGCAGTTTTTTTTTCTGCTAGTGATTTTTTTTTTTCAGCTAATGGAAAAAAAATGCGACATGTTCTATCTTCACGTGGACTCAGCTGCAGCGTCCGCAGTTTGAGACTCCCTCCTGATTAGTCTTATTAATCCGAGCCTAATGAGTAGCAGGAAAAAGCCACATTGTGGAAAAGGTTTCCGCCTTGTGAACT
Source organism: Leptodactylus fuscus (assembly GCF_031893055.1). Lineage (NCBI taxonomy): Eukaryota > Metazoa > Chordata > Amphibia > Anura > Leptodactylidae > Leptodactylus > Leptodactylus fuscus. The sequence goes on along the minus strand of NC_134267.1, from coordinate 73,421,048 downwards.
AACCCTCTGGGCTGTGCTACGTGGTTCCCCTGGACACATACATTTACCACTAAAGCTGGATTCACACCTGTACTTGTTGCCTGTTCGGGCACGCTGTCCATCATTCCTGCAAGCACGACTTCACCGCTACGTGATATATAATGCTATTTTTGGATACTAGGGACTTGTATGCTTGTGGGGATACCTATTATTTTTGTTTACATTATATATTTTTAAAACATAAAGGTGGGTTTTTTAGGCTATGTTCACAAGGTGGAAAATGAAAATGAATTCCTCTTCATTTTCCTGCGTTGGCATTTTTGCCACGTTCTAGTCATGTTGGAATTCCAATGCAGGGCACCAGCATTCTGTCACGGCATCCCGCTCCTTATTAGGCCTGGATGAATGGGCCTAATCTGGAGGACCCCTGCGGCTGAATCAGCATTGGACTCGGCGGTGAAATCCGCGACAAATTCCTCCGGGTGAACTCAGCCTTAAAGGGAGCCTATCATTAAAACGCAATTTTTTGTGACTCAGGGTTCGTTCACATCTGCGCCCGGTCTCCGTTCGACAGGTTTCCGTTTCGTGCACAAAACAGAGGCAGGAGACGGAAACCTGCTGGACTCTTTCTAACCCATTCATTTGAATGGGTTTGAAAGATGTCCAGCAGTGAGCGTTTTATTTTAAAATCGGACACGGAGTATTGCATGTCCGACTCTGTGTCCGATTTAAAAAAAACGGTTTAGCGGCGGAGAGCATATCACAGTCACGGCCGGACCCGGTGTGACAGATTTCCGTCTTCTGCAAGCAGAAGACGGAAACCACAGAACGGACTGCCGAACGCTAGTGTGAACCCAGCGTCACACGTAGGAATAGCCTTAAGAAAGGCTATTCTTCTAATACAAAATTGAGCAAACAGCCCTGGCTGAAATTCAATAACAAACCACAAAAGGGGGTGTCTGGTGTGGACTGTTGTAAAGATGAGGCAGATTGATATCCCTCGATAGAAGCAGGCAATTGTAGACAAAAGAAGGCAGGATTCCCAGCAACGTATCATAAAATAAAACATAACTTTTATTGTGGATGGTTTACATCCTAATAAAAACGTCCATGTTGATGACAGGTGGTCCCTGAAAAAACCTACGCGTTTAGGGGCAAATACGGCCCCTTAGTCATGGCTAGTGATAAGTTAAAACTGAAAAGTGTATATATATATATATATATATATATATATATACAACAACTTAAAACGTAACAGAGGGAGGGCACTTCCGTCTGCGAATGGACGGACGTCATGATTAGGTAACAATGCATAACAGATGTGAGTTAGACACAAGGCGGTAAGGACGGAACACACGCTGATCTGTATAATTGTTGGAAGAATATGCAAATCTGTCTCCCAAGATGTAAACAGGGAGACAGTGCCTCTGTTTGCTGCCCTCTATAGCAAGCAACCTTGAACAACATGCCCGACTTCCCAGAAGCCTCTGCTGCATGATGCAAGGTTATAACCAAATCAGTTTCTCAGCTATGGACGGCACCCATGTTCCTTTGCAGTGGAGCAACTATGGCTATAAGTCTCCACACACCTGAGAAGGTGGTCTCTCCCTAAGGAGTGACGTTATCCCCACAATCTGGTCTCACAGCCTCTCACTCAAACCAAATCAGTTCTCTCTATGCTGCGCTGATGACGTCCAAAGAGACAGAAACGGTGCCGTCCGTAGCTGAGAAACTGATTTGGTTATAACCTTGCATCATGCAGCAAAGGCTTCTGGGAAATCGGGCATGTTGTTCAGGGTTGCTTGCTATAGAGGGCAGCAAACAGATACTTTTGGGATAGATACATTTGTTTGTCAATATGGGTCTGAAAGTGGCCGAACCTCTTTAAGGATTTTACCACATATGGCAGAGCTGCACACACAACTTGGGCACCTTTCCATCTTAAGGTTAATATGTAAGCTTTTCTTGTCATTTTTTATATCAGTGGGGCTGTAGTTTTCTCCTCACTATAGCGCAGTGCCTCCACTTAAATTTTGCTGGGATCTTTGTAAGAATACAAGAAAAACAAATTAACAGCCAATAATAATGAGCTAAATACACTCTAGAGAATAGTCTCCATGTGCATAGATAACAACAGATGCTAATTCATCAAATCCATACACTGTTGCATATAAAACATAACATTTAATAAATACCGTTTAAAAATGTGTGTATATATATATATATATATATATATATATATATATATATATATATATATATATATATAAAATATAGGTACGTTTTCAATTGTTTCCCACCATTCTATGGGATGTCCACATAGGAAGTCACACAAGAGTGACACATACTAAGATGACAACATGTATCACAATAGTCAGTTAAAACAACAAATATGGAGTGGTCTCACCATTTGTTGAACATGTGGCAGGAGAACATTAATTGGGGACAGGCATACCACAGGAGGATCTGTTTAACAATCACTGTTCTCAACCTGCCGATAGCCCTTATCCCCAAAATGACTAGTAATGCCTGGTCCCAGGGACTAGGGATTACTAAGGCATTCTAGGTAAAAAAAAATATGCAATTCTATTCTCCAGGATGTAATTAGGAGAACAGTGCCCTCTGTGTGCCGCCCTCTAGAGGGCAGCATCCTTAACATCATGCATGACTCAGTTAAAAAGTCTTCTATCATGATGCGGATTTAATTGCCAAATTAGTATTTCTATCCCAAAAGTATCCCTATCTATCCTAGTATTTCTATCCCACTCTCCCTGATGTGTACGATTATCCCCTGACCCTAAGGCATTCCATGCAGGGATAGCTTTTGACTGCCCTTGTTAGGGCGGGAGTCATTTTGGGGATAAGGGCTATCGGCAGTAAGCATAAAAAACAAAGCTTACCTCGTTAAAGTTATGCTGGATTGCTGTCCAACCCATGGTTTCACCCATTCAGCTTATAATCGGATTTGGAGGTTTATACCAGAAAACTGAACCACAAACCTTGTAAATATGATTGATAAAGCAAAAGAGTTTTTAAATTTGAAGCATTTTAATTGCTATTTCCTTAATTACAAAATGTGCACATACCAACCTTTTTACTGTAGTTCGTGGTGAATTGAAGGTACCTGAAGAGGCTCTAAAGGTAATTTAAAATAATTCTTATTTTTTATGCTTAATTTCCCTCTCATGATCTATTTCTCTATATGATTCTGTATTTCCATATTTTGTAGCATGAAAAATTTACAAGTCAGTTCCAGTTTTCACAAAAACATTTGGAATCAGAGGGTTCAAAATTGAAAACATCTGATCTAAAGATGAATGTTTCTGTTGAAGCACATCAGAGACCATTAGACCCACAGAAATCTGAAGAAAAATTATCAGGTATGTTAAAGATGTCACACATAAGTTTAAAGGGGTTGTGCCATTATGGACACTAATTATCTATCCACAGGACATTGGATAAATGTCTGATTGTTGGGGGCCCGACCACAGAGCACCCTCAGGGATCAGGAGGATGAGGTACCAAAAGTACCCCTAAATCCTTGTAAATAGAGCACCAGTATGCTTGTATGACCAGCGGTCTTTTCACTTCTATGAGAATTACTTTCCAGCCCCATAGTGGTGAATGGAGCACCAGTCACACAAACTCACTGATGCTCCATTCACAAGAAGGCTTAAGGGTGCATGCACACTACGTAACGCCGGGCGTGTATGAGAGCCGTACACGCCGGCATTACGGCAGACTGCCGAACACTTCCCATTCACTTCAATGGGAGCGCTCGTAACAGCGGCGTTTACGAGCGCTCCCATTGAAGTGAATGGGAAGTGTTCGGCAGTCTGCCGTAATGCCGGCGTGTACGGCTCTCATACACGCCCGGCGTTACGTAGTGTGCATGCACCCTAAGGCTGCGTTCACACAGACTTTTTCTGGTCAGGAAACTGACTCAAATTCCTCCTCCTAAAAACACCTCACCATAGGACTGTATGGTGAGGTGTTTTTTGGAGGAGGAATTTGAGTCAGTTTCCTGACCAGAAAGTCCGTGTGAACGCAGCCTTAGGGTGAGTTCACACGGGGGGTTTTTTGGGATAGGAACCTGAGGCGGAGGCCGCCTCAGGTTCCAATCCAAAAACCAGCTAGCTGCGACTGAAAGCTGGTGCACTGCATCGGCATCCAGCCATGCACTCTGCTCCGGACTATGAGGGTGTGTCTTCAGGCCGAATCACAAGGCGACTCAACCTGAAGAATGAGCATCTCACTTCTTTTTTCCAGGAGCCGGAAGAAACGGTTTCTGGAAAAAAGACCTGAGCGGCTCCCATTGATTTCAGTGGGAGCCGTCTTTTTGGTCAGGGTTTTTAGGCGAATACGGCCTCAAAACCCTGACCAAAAAACTCTGTGTGAACTTACCCTTCGGGAGACTTTCAAGCTCCCCACAATTGGACCCTTATGCCCTGTAACTGAACCAAGCTTTTTGTTCGATCAGGCAGTGCTTATGTTCTAAACAGGAATACTTGTCTAACACACCAAAAAACATAGAGACACTGCAAAATATACTACTAAAAATGGAAATATTTATTAAATAACAATAAAACACACATATATATAACAAGGGGAAAAGGAAAAGACAGTTCACCACACAGTGGTGAACAAATACCAGAATCCTCTCACAGATGAAATGGACAGAACAAGAATCCCTCTAGGGGAAATGCTATAAATAGATGTATGAATAAAAAATACAACATGTTTCATGAATGAAATAAATGATACATCAATAGCACATACCCAAAGACATTTTCAGGACATAAATGGTCACCAGTCAGGGGGAAATTCTGCCCACCAAAGGTGAGACTAATAATGATACGCCATAGGCGTATGGGAGTCGGGATCATATACGCGGTGCTATTTTACAGCCGTGATTTTGCAGCCGCAAAATCATGGCTGCAAAATAGCGCCGCGTATACGATCCACGCTCCCATTGAAATCAATGCGTGAACGGCCCGCAAAAGCTCACACGGCGTATACGTGCCACATCACACGGCACTTTACTCCATGTGAACTCACCCTAAGACCCTAAAAACAAATATTCAAATCATACTTACAGTCATCGTTCGGTCATGCCCTCCTCTGGTGTCTTCTTCCATCGACATTCTCCTGGGCTCTTTCTTCCACGCCTTCATCTTCTTTTCTTCCAGCGGGTTGTGTTGAAATCCCACACATGTGCAGTAGCACTCAGGTGATTTGCATCTCTGTAATGAAGAGGGGTGTGGTATAATGACATCAACACCCTATATAAGGTGTGCATTAGGCAACTTCCTTTCCTTTGGCAAAATGGGTCAGAAGAGAGATTTGACGGACTCTGAAAACTCAAAAATTGTGAGATGTCTTGCAGAGGGATGCAGCAGTCTTGAAATTGCAAAACTTTTGAAGCATGTTCACCGAACAATCAAGTGTTTCATAGCAAATATCCAACAGGATCACAAGAATCATGTTGATAAAAAAGGCGCAAAATAACTGCCCATGATTTGAGGAAAATCAAGCATGAAGCTGCAAAGATGACATTTGCCACCAGTTTTGCCATATAGCAGAGCTGCAATGTTACTGGATTATTAAAAAACGCAAGGTGTGCGATACTCAGGGACATGGCCAAGGTAAGGAAGGCTGAAAAACTACCACCTTTGAACAAGAAACATAAGATAAAATGTCAAGACTGGGCTAAGAAATATCTTAAGACTGATTTTTCTAATGTTTTATGGACTGATGAAATGGGAGTGACTCTTGTTGGGCCAGATGGATGGGCCCGAGACTGGATCAGTAAAGGGCAGAGAGCTCCACTCTGACTCAGATGCCAGCAAGGTGGAGGTGGGGTACTGGTATGGGCTGGTATCATCAAAGATGAACTTGTGGGATCTTTTCAGGTAGAGGATGGAGTGAACCTCAACTCCCAGACCTACTACCAGATCCTGGAAGACACCTTCTTCAAGCAGTGGTACAGGAAGAAGTCGGTATCGTTCAAGAAAAACATGATTTTCAGGCAGAACAATGGTCCACCACATGTATGCAAATACTCCACAGTGTGGCTGGCCAGTAAAGGTTTAAAAGAGGAAAAAAATAATGACATGGCCCCCTTGTTCACCTGATTTGAACCCCATAGAGAACCTCTGGACCCTCATAAAATGTGAGATCTACAGGGAGGGAAAACAGTACATCTCTCGGAACAGTGTCTGGGAGGCTGTGGTGGCTGCTGCACGCAATGTTGATTGTAAACAGATCAAGAAACTGATAGAATCTATGGATGGAAGGCTTTTGAGTGTTATTGTAAAGAAAGGTGACTATATTGGTCACAACAAACAGATTAAATTATATTAATTCTCCAATAAGTAAATATTAAGGGGGAGACATAAGACAAGACAAGAAACAAAAGGGAAAGGAAGAAAAAAAACAAAAGGTCACAGTAAATTAAACAACTTGGAAAATATAGATCAAGTAGCCCCAGTTTCGTTATGGCAAGACCTCAATGAGTATGATATGTAAGCCAATGGCTGATCAGAAAATGGAGTGGGTGTACATCTCACCCAGACTACTCAGGTGGGTGAGATGAGAAACTCCAGAAAGAATGGTTCTTAGCAGATAATTCTGTCTGCTGAGTGTTATTTCAAAGTTCTGTTTATTGGTCTGGATTTTTTAGGAATGACAGGTAGGTTGGCAGTGGGACCTGTCATTCCACCCCCCTCCAGTTCACACTTTGTGGTTGCTCTTGCATCAACTCAGCTGTTTAGAGTCTCTTCGTCAAGGGAGCTTAAGAAGTTGCTCCAGCAGCAGACTTTGGACAGAGCTTGGCTGGAGAGCCAGCAGGAAGGTCAGACTGTTGGAGCTGTCTTGGTTGATGCAACTTACTGATTGAGTCTGCTATTATAGGTGAGATAACCTATGTTGAGTTAGAGCCTAGTCGGGCAGGTATTTATTTTTGTATTATTTTCTTTTAATGCTGCACTGTTTTTTTGGAGTGAAAATAAAACTCTACCTTTTTGGACTAAAAATCTGGACTTGTGTGTCTATGTCACCCAACCCAGCAACCCCAAACCCTGACAGATAATAGTGATGGAGGATTAACTACAGTACCATATAGTATATTAATTAGTGGTACAATATGAGCTTTCTCTCCAGACTCCCCAAATATTATTATATTTGGCAAAGGACAAATTTCCCAATGCTATTTTTTCATAGGTATGAGTAGTGTCAATAAGAGTTAAGAGTTCCCGAACAGAAGGAGCAGAAGGGTTTTTCCAACTTCTAACAATTACTAGTTTAGCGATAACTAAAATCTTACATAATTTTCAATTTGGTGATGGAATCGAACTCAATTCTAAACGGAGAATAGCTGTCTGTGGAGTTCGAGGCACCGAACCATCCATTAATTTATCCAAAATATCAAAAACTTTTTTCCTGTATTCCATTACCCTGAGGCAGTCCCACAGGATATGAAGAACCAATAACCTCCAACATACCGGAGGAGAATTGGGGAACATCTGATGTAAACGAGCCGGAGAAAAATACCATCCCAGGTAACCTCATATGCAATCTCTATATGGGAACTGCATTCAAGTGAGGTATGTACCAGTGAGAAAGCTGCTTGCTATTCTTCATTAGACCAACTTTTATCAAGTGTTCCCTCCTTTAAACGAATCGGGTGACTCTTTTGAAAAGGTGAATGAGAATCAATAGAGTAGTAGATAGGTCGTAGACCACGACGAGGTGGTTTAAGAAAAAGTATAACTTCTGGGTTACAGCTTACTTTGAAATAATCGTAAGTTTGTATGCAATGTCTAACTTGTAAATATTTATAAAAATCACTGTTGGGCAGATCAAATTCTTTGGACAGAGAGGCATAGTCCTTAAGAGTATTATTTTGAAACAAAGAATTTAAACTGAGCAGCCCTTTAGCAATCCAGCTCTCCATACTCAAAAACAGCACCAAAATTGAAAATACTCAGATAGGGATCATAGAATAGTCTTATGTACTTGGTCTAACTCCTCGTTAATTAACATATTTCTAAGCAGAGACAGTATTTAGTAAAAGGTGAACAAAGGCCAGAGTTAACTTTAGACCAAAAGAAGGCAAATATCTTGAAGACTTTTATCTGAAAAATAAGATTTTTCAATATGCATTTTTTCCTGTGAAATGCTTAAATGGTTAACAAACTTCCCAAATGCTGTGCAGTTTTAAAAATGTGGCAATTTATGGGGGTTTCTAATATACAGTATAGGCCTTTATAATCCTCTTCAGAACTGAAGTTGTCCCTAAAAAATGAGTTTGGATAATTTTCTTGTAAATCTGGAAAATCACTGTTACACTTCAAAGCCTTCTAACATCCCAAAAAAAATTAAAAGATGATGCCAACATAAAGCAGAGATATGGTAGATAATATTTATTCATGACTCCAAAAGAATAGAACCAATCCAATAAAATACATAAATATTTTATTAATCAACTATAATTAATACACATGAAAAGACACATGGAGACACACAGGAGAAGGTCCACTACAATTAAGCGGACAAATACCACAACCCCCAAGAGAAACAGTAGCCGGAAGGGCCCCCAAAGAGATCAATCAGATCACAAAGTGTAGGAGTACAAAAAATAGTCAAAATAAATAATATCTGACCCAATATACACACACTCTCATGGAATAGCAACAAGTGCATAGATGTATCCCTTCAATGTATATAGAATGTAATAAAGGTCAGTAATAAGATAACAGATTCAATAGTACATACCTACAGACATATTTGAAATATAATAGCTCCAATAAGGGGAACCACTCCAGCTACCGTCCCTGGGATAAAGCTCAACTGCCTGACGCGCGTTTCGCCACCAACGACAGCTTCATCAGGAGGCAAAGTTGAAGATGAAAAAGCGCCATATATATACCCCAAACAAAACATAAAACACCTGTACTTTAAATTACCTCATACCTCTGTCCGCCATTGCACGTTCGCGCATGCCCAGGAGTCACCAATGACGTCACCACGCACGCGTAACGTGGCGACGTCACTGTGCTCAAGATCGTATGTCAGTAAAGTTATTTGACCAAGTGCGCACGCGTAGACGCGCCGGCCAAAAGAATACTAAGTAAGATCTTAATAGATGGGCACGAACGTGAAGGTAAAAAGTAAGGAAGATTTAATATAATTGCAGAATCGATACTAGCTGTAACAGAATAAATTCATCAAACAAACAAAGAAAAGAAAAGAAAAAGAAAAAAAGAAACAAATAAATATAAAAGTGCAATGTGATATAAATCTACATAAAATCATCATTATTTACAAACAGTGAAAAATTCATAATTATAAAAGTGACAATACCAATAATTTAAAGTGATAGTACATAAATATATATAATATATAAAAATATAAAGTGACAGTACACATATGAATATATATATACAATATAAAATATAAAGTGAAAACAGTGTTTTATGCACTGTCACTTTATATTTTATATTGTATATATATTCATATGTGTACTGTCACTTTATATTTTTATATATTATATATATTTATGTACTATCACTTTAAATTATTGGTATTGTCACTTTTATAATTATGAATTTTTCACTGTAAATAATGATGATTTTGTGTAGATTTATATCACATTGCACTTTTATATTTATTTGTTTCTTTTTTTTCTTTTTCTTTTCTTTTCTTTTCTTTGTTTGTTTGATGAATTTATTCTGTTACAGCTAGTATCGATTCTGCAATTATATTAAATCTTCCTTACTTTTTACGTTCACGTTCGTGCCCATCTATTAAGATCTTACTTAGTATTCTTTTGGCCGGCGCGTCTACGCGTGCGCGCTTGGTCAAATAACTTTATTGACATACGATCTTGAGCACAGTGGCGTCGCCACGTTACGCGTGCGTGGTGACGTCATTGGTGACTCCTGGGCATGCGTGAACGTGCAATGGTGGATGGAGGTATGAGGTAAATTAAAGTACAGGTGTTTTATGTTTTGTTTGGGGTATATATATGGCGCTTTTTCATCTTCAAATTTTCTCCTGATGAAGCTGTCGTTGGTGGCGAAACGCGCATCAGGCATTTGCGCTTTATCCCAGGGACAGTAGCTGGAGTGGTTCCCCTTATTGGAGCTATTATATTTCAAATATGTCTGTAGGTATGTACTATTGAATCTGTTATCTTATTACTGACCTTTATTACAAGCTATATACATTAAAGGGATACATCTATGCACTTGTTGCTATTCCATGAGAGTGTGTGTATACTGGGTCAGATATTATTTATTTTGACTATTTTTTGTACTCCTACACTTTGTGATCTGATTGATCTCTTTGGGGGCCCTTCCGGCTACTGTTTCTCTTGGGGGGTTGTGGTATTTGTCCGCTTAATTGTAGTGGACCTTCTCCTGTGTGTCTCCATGTGTCTTTTCATGTGTATTAATTATAGTTGATTAATAAAATATTTATGTATTTTATTGGATTGGTTCTATTCTTTTGGAGTTATGTTATGCTTTGTTTGTTGGGAACCATTTGATACTCTTTCTTTACTTTTGGGGTTACATTAATCGGTTCTATTAATATTTATTCATGTACAGTGTTGGCCTAAAGTATTGGCACCCCTGCAATTCTGGCAGATAATACTCATTTTCTTCCAGAAAATGATTGCAATCACAAATTCTATGGTATTATTATCTTCATTTCATTTGTCTTCAATGGAAAACCACAAAAAGTATTGTCAAAAAGCCACATTGGATATAATTCAACACCAAAAATAAAAAAAGGGGGACAAAAGTATTGGCACTGTTTGAAAAATCATGTGATGCTTCTCTAATTTGAGTAATTAACAGCACCTGTTGCTTACCTGAGGTGGTGGCAATAACTAAATCACACTTGCAGCCAGTTGAAATGGATTAAAGTTGACTTAACCTCTGTCCTGTGTCCTTGTGTGTACCTCATTGAACATGGAGAAAAGAAAGAAGACCAAAGAACTGTCTGAAGACTTGAGAAGCAAAATTGTGAGGAAACATGAGCAATCTCAAGGCTCAAGTCCATCTCCAAAGACCTGAATGTTCCTGTGTCTACCGTGCGCAGTGTCGTCAAGAAGTTTAAAGCCCATGGCATTGTGGCTAACCTCCCTAGATGTGGACGGAAAAAAAAAAAATGACGAGAGATTTCAACGCAAGATTGTTAAGATGGTGGATAAAGAACCTCGACTAACATCCAAACAAGTTCAAGCTGCCCTACAGTCTGAGGGTACAACAGTGTCAACCTGTACTATCAGTCGGCGTCTGAATGAAAAGGGACTGTATGGTAGGATACCCAGGAAGACCCCACTTCTTACCCAGAGACATAAAAAAGCCAAGCTGCAGTTTGCCAAAACTTACCTGAGAAAGTCAAAAATGTTTTGGAAGAATGTTCTCTGGTCAGATGGGACAAAAGTAGAGCTTTTTGGGAAAAGGCATCAACATAGAATTTACAGGAATAAAAAAAGAGGCCTTCAAAGAAAAGAACACGGTCCCTACAGTCAAATATGGCGGAGGTTCCCTGATGTTTTGGGGTTGCTTTACTGGCTCTGGCACTGGACTTCTTGACTGTGTCTTGAATGTGTGCATGGCATTATGAAGTCTGAAGACTACCAACAAATTTTGCAGCATAATGTAGGACCCGGTGTGAGAAAGCTGGGTCTCCCTCAGAGGTCATGGGTCTTCCAGCAGGACAATGACCCAAAACACACTTCAAAAAGCACTAGAAAATGGTTTGAGTGAAAGTACTGGAGACTTCTAAAGTGGCCAGCAATGAGTCCAGACCTGAATCCCATAGAACACCTTGGAGAGATCTCAAAATGCCAGTTTGGAGAAGGCACCCTTCAAATCTCAGGGACCTGGAGCAGTTTGCCAAAGAAGAATGGTCTAAAATTCCAGCAGAGCATTGTAAGAACCTCATTGATGGTTACCGGAAGCGGTTGTTCGCAGTTATTTTGTCTAAAGGTTGTACTACCAAGTATTAGGCTGAGTGTGCCAATACTTTTGTCTGGCCCATCTTTGGAGTTTTGTGTAAAATGATCAATGATTTGACTTTTTTCATTCTCTTCTGTGTTTTTTCATTGCAAGCAAAATAAATAAAGATATGAATACCAAAGAGTTTGTGCTTGCAATCATTTTCTGGAAGAAAATGAGTATTATCTGACAGAATTGCAGGAGTGCCAATACTTTTGGCCAACACTGTATTTGGGTGGTATGACTGTCTGAAAAGCAGAGAATTTCACATTTTGAAAATTATTTTTTCCAAATTTCCATCAAATTTCCTAATATATATATATATATATATATATATATATATATATATATATACATATACATATATATATATATATATATATATATATATATATATATATATATATGAAGAGCTCAACGGAAAAATGGCCTAAGTCGTCCACATTTTGTCATATTTCAAATTATTACCTAGAAAGCTTCTTTGTACCTCGTTCTATGCATTGGGTTTACAAGGTACCTAGGATTAATGACCTAAGTCCATATATTTCAATGCAGAAGAATTTACATTTAATGGAATAATGGCCTAAGTCCAATACAAACTTACTTACTTCACTCTCGTTGGTCATTTTTCATTGAAATCGTGACTTCCGGTCTGTTGTTTATATTAGTGTAAAAACTTTGTCTTATTGTTTAAAAGGCTCTAAATCGACTTTTGCACATATTTAGCGCCTAAAAGGGAGGCAGGTAATTATTATTCTTCATCGTTTAATAATAGTAGTAATTAATTAATAATATTAAATAAATAATATTTATACATGAAGCTGCAATTTTTTTAATAAATAATACAATTTATGATTAGGATTAACGGTGTTCCTTAGCTGATTACATTGGATAGATATATTCCACAATAATGCCCGTTTGCTTTAGGCTAAAACTTTAAATTTCGTTTTTCTCACAATATTGATTTTTGGACTTAGGCCATTTTTCCATTGAGCTCTTCATATATATATATATATATATATATATATATATATATATATATATATATAAATATTGATTTGTGTTTACCACTAACATGAAGTATAATGTGTTAAGAAAAAACAATCTCAAAATCACTTGTGTAAGTTAAAGCGTCTCAAAGATATTGCCATTTAAAGTGATACATGTCAGTTTTGAAAAAAGAGGCCTGGTCCTTAACGCACTTTTGGGCTGTGTCCTTAACCCCTTCCCGACCCATGTGGTACTATTACCACATGGATGTCTAGTGCTTCACGACCGATGTGGTAATAGTACCACATGGATGTAAACAATCCCCGCAGCGCAGTGCGGGCATTCTAGGAGCGGGTGTTAGTTGTATCTGACACCTAACACCCTGCTCCATCACCCTCCATCGGACATGAGTGCCGATTTTGGGTTTTAACCCGTTGATTGCCGTGATCAAACATGATCACGGCAAACAACGGGTTGCCCGATCGTGTAGGGGTCCCCAGCACCCCCCGCTGTGAGATCGGCGGGTGCTGGTATCCCTACTAAGTGGCCAGAGGTCTGTTTAGTGACCCCAGCCAGCCCTGAGTCCCACTTACCTTTGTATCCTGGCCGGCGTCTTCTGGAAGTGAGTCTGTGCCCGTCCGTACGACTCACTTCCTGTTTGCAGAGTGACACGTGCAGGCTGTTACTGCAGCCTGTGTCTCACTCTATGATAGTGGATGAGTGATGCAATCATCACTCCTCCAAGTGTCCTAAAGGGATACATGAAAAAGTTAAAAAAAAAGTGGAAAAAAATAAATAAAAGTGTTTTGAAACAATTAATAAAGTTATAAAGCTCCAAAAACCCTTTTTCTCTATAGAAAATGAATTATATAGAAAAAAAACCCTAAAAATTAATAAAAACAATACATATTTGGTATCACCGCATCCGTAACAATCTGTACAATAAAACTGAAACAATATTTAATGTACACGGTGAACCACAGAAAAAAAAAAAACGGAAAAAACCCGCCGGAAGTAGTGATTTTTCGCCATCTCACCTTACAGAATGTGCTATAAAAAGTGATCAAAAAGTCAAATGCACCTCACAACAGTGCCAATAAAAAGCACACATTGTCCCGCAAAAAATAAGCCCTCAACCAACACTGTCAACCAAAAAATAAAAATGTTACGCCTCTCAAAATATGGCGATGCAAAAAACATTGATTTATGTCTCCAAGTGTGTTTTTATTCTGCAGAATTAGTATTGCATAAAAAAATAATATAAATGAGGTATCGCCGTAACCGTACCGACCCGCAGAATAAAGATAATATGTTACTTATACTGTACGCTGCATGGCGAAAAATTTAAAAGGTAAAACGCAATACCGGAATTGATTTTTTTTTTTTTAATCCAGCAAAAAAAGAGTTAATAAAATGTATTCGGTAAGTTGTAGGCACTCAAAAATGGTGTCATTACAAAATGCATCGCATCCCGCAAACAACAAGCCCTTATATGGCCGCGTCACCAGAAAAATAAAGAAAATACAGCATCTAGTAATGCAAGAACAAAAGCCGCAAAAACCACCAAATTATTAGAACACGACTGGCTGCATCAGGTAGAGAATATATAAGCGGTTCGAGCGAATATCAGGGGACACCCCAGATTTACAGCTTATGAACGAAAAGACACCAGAAGTGACCCCAAAGTGACCCCCAGAGTGACTCCCCCAATCATAGGAGCTACTGGGACATAGTAGGCAATTTGGTGTTCCCAATGTACTCCGCACTGCTTATATATTCCCTCTTCGCCATCCGCTGTGCAGTCACGTCTGGGATACTAATACTCACTACGCCCCCTGATAAATTCTTTGAGGGGTGCAGTTTTCAAACTGGGGTCACTCCTTTGTGGAATCCACTTTTCCGGTACCTTACAGACTCTACAAACATGACATTGCGTCCAGATACCAAACATCTGAATCTGTACTCCAAAAGCCTCATCGTGCTCCTTCCCTTCTGCGCCCTGCTGTGCGCCCAAACTGCAGTTTATGCCACATGTATGACACTGGTGTACCCAGGATAATGCACGTAATGTCATATGTGGGAATAAACTGATATTAGGGCACAGCCAGACACAGAAGGGAAGAAGGGTTATTTGGTTTTTGGAGCACAGACTTAGACGGTTTGGGGTTTTTTTTTGGATGCCATGACACTTTTGCAGAGACCCTAAAATTGCCCTTACAAAATGGGGTCACTTCTTGGGGAATTCCAGTTCATTGGCATCTCCAGGGCTCTGCAAAAACAACATGGCACCCAGAAAGTCCCTCTAAATCTGTACCCCAAAAGCTAAAAAGCTCAGTGCTCCTTCCCTTCTGAGCCCTGCTGTATGCCCAAGCAGCAGTTTACACCCACATATATAATTTTTTGCCCCTCGGGATCGCCCACTTAATAGTTTTAGGAGTGCAGGTCTCTGACAATACAAAGTGGGTGCAACGTATTGGGCACCGAAATGACATATTTCTTTAAAAATTAAAATTTTCATTTTGTACATTAATTTTTGGGAAGCATTTTTTAGGCTCAAAATGATAATACCCCTTGATTCATTCCTTGACGGGTGTAGTTTCTAAAATGGGGTAACTTTTGAGGGGTTTCCATTGTATTGGTACTTTAGGGGCTCAGCAAATACGACATGGCACCTGAAAACTGCCCTCAAAAGCCAAATAGCCATCTTTCCATTCTGAGCCCCACCATTTACCCATACAGCAGATTATGGCCACATATGGGGTATTGCCATGTTCAGGAGAAATTGTGTAACAATCTGGGGGGGCTTTTAATTCTCTAACTACTTGCAAAAATTAAAAATATGGCGCTAAATGGACGATTTATTGGAAAAAAAGTAATTTTTAATTTTCACATCTCAATGGTAAAAAAAATCTGTGAAACACCTGTAGGGTCCAAGTGCTCACTAAACCCCTTTATAAATTCATTGAGGGGTCTAGTTTTCAAAATGGGGTCATTTTGGGGGGGTTTCCACTGTTCTAGCACTTCAGGGGCTCTCCAAATGCAACATGGTGCCTGAAACAGATTTCAGCTAAATTTGCCCTCCAAAATCCCAATAGAGATCCTTCAGCTCTGGACCCTACAGTGTGCCCATACATCACTTTACATCCACATATGGGGCATTTCTGTAGTTGGGAGAAAATGCTTGACAATTTTTGGGGTGCATTTTCTCTTTTAACCCCTTGTGGAAATGCAAAATTTGAGGTTAAAGCAACATTTTATAGCAAAAAATGTCACTTTTCCTTTTGTTGGGCCAATTCTGTTACACTCCTGTAGGGTCAAAGGGCTCACTATACCCCTTGATAAATTCCTTGAGGGGTCTAGTTTCCAAAATGGGGTGACATTTTGGGGGTTTCCACTGTTTTGGCACCTTGGGGGCTCTGCAAACAGGACATGGTGCCTGAAAAGTATTGTAGCAACATCTGGCCTACAAAATCCAATTAGTGCTCCATCCGCTCTGAGAGCGACCGTGTGCCCGTACATTAGGGTAACAGAACATATGTGGTATTGTCGTGTTCGGGAGAAACTGTGTAACAAAATTTGGGGAGCAATTTTTCCTTTAACCCCTTGTGAAGATGAAAAATTTGGGGCTATAGTGACATTTTATTATAAAAAGAGTAATTTTTCATTTTCACATCTCAACGGTAAAAAAATCTGTGAAACACCTGTAGGGTCAAAGGGCTCACTATACCCTTTGATAAATTCCTTGAGGGGTCTAGTTTCCAAAATGGGGTGACATTTTGGGGGTTTCCACTGTTTTGGCACCTTGGGGGCTCTGCAAACGGGACATGGCGCCTGAAAAGTATTCTAGCAAAATCTGGCCTACAAAATCCAATTAGCGCTCCATCCGCTCTGACAGCGACTGTGTGCCCGTACATTAGGGTACCAGCACATATGGGGTATTATCGTGTTCGGGAGAAATTGTGTAACAAAATGTGGGGTGCAGTTTCTCCTTTAACCCTTAGTAAATGTGTAAATTCTAGGGCTAAATGAATATATTAGTGACAGAAATTGAAAAATGTAAATTTGACCTCCATTTTGTTTTAATTGCTGTGAAATGCTGAAAGGGTTAAGAAACTTTCTAACTGCTGTTTTGTATTCTTTCAGGAGTGTAGCTTTTAGAATGGGGTGACTTTCGGGGGTTTTATTAGAGAGGCCTTTCAAGTTCCCTTCAGAACCGAACTGGTCCCTTGAAAAATGTGTTTTGGAAATTTTCTTGAAAATTTGGAAAATTACTGTTTGACTTGTAAGCCTTATAATATCTGAAAAAAATGAAAGGGTGATTAAAATTTGATTGCTACATAAATCAGAGATATGGTTAATTATATTTATGAAAAAATTTGGGTAGTATGGATTTCTATTTGAAAGGCTTGCAATTTCAAAGTTTGAAAACTGCATTTTTTTCAAAATTTTCACCAAATTTCCTATTTTTTCATAATTAAAGACAAAACATATCGACTAAAATTTACTACTGACATGAAGTACAATGTGTTACGAAAAAACAATCTCAGAATCACTTGTGTAAGTTAAAGCGTCTCAAAGTTATTGCCATTTAAAGTGACACATGTCAGTTTTGAAAAAAGAGGCCGGGTCCTCAAGTCACTTTTGAGCTGTGTCTCTATAGGGTTAAGGGGTTATTCTTGTTGCTTTTGAGTTCAAATTTGCCTTATGTTCTCCCAAGGTTTGCCTGTTTCATGCCCTGTTTAAGTGCACTTTGGTTAATCTGCACTTCGGTTAAGATGGATGCTGCATAAGAAAATGCCCCCCTGCATTGGAATTGCTTCCCCCATAAGCTTTATCTACTTATATAAGCAGAGCTTCATAACTAGCACTAATTTAAGTTAACTAATTAATCTAAAAACAGTGACACATGAAGAGACTTGGCTGTGTTGATACAAATAAACACTGACCAGAAACAACAATAAAATCACTGAGCATCAAAAGACTGACACTAGTACAGATAAGGACAGAATACCAAAAGGAATTAGGGTGGTGCACTCTGGTCAAGGATATCAGATATGTATAGGATTGTATGTACACTTTATTGGAAGGCACAATGCTTGAGTGTTTTGGGCAAAAAGCAACCCTTTCTCAAGTGCATAAAACTATTAAAATATTACAAAAATATACAAATAGCAAAAAATAAATAAAAGGTAACATCAACATGATTATTCATAAAATACATATAAATACAACACATGAATCAACCATGATAACCAATTAAGGTGTGTAGGGAAATAACATATACAAAGAGAAATAACCTGTGAACAAAGATCAGCAAAGTGTATGTGTAAGTGTATGTAACTTTTCTAAAAAAAAAATTTGGTTGGTGTATTCACCAACCAAAAATTTTTTTTAGAAAAGTTCAAAAAGTTTCAAGAACCATTGTATAAATCAATTGGTTTGTTCAATTTCTTTCAGTGGATTTTTCTGCATTTCCTCGTGGGACTCCATTGTATGGACAGCCTTCTTGGTGGGGTGATGAAGATGCTGTTGGAAGTACAAATAACCTAACAAAAGATAGCAAAATTGAAGAGTCTGATACTACAGGTATGATAATTATATTGTAATTGTTTTAAATATGTTTTTATTGCATTTTACAGGCACTTTGTATCAATTTTAGAGACATCCCACAATGCAAAAATGCATCACTTAAAATTAAACAATATATTAAGATAAAATAAGAGAAGAAAAGATAATTCTTTAATAGTCCCACCATGGGGAAATTCAGTGTCTTACAGCATAATAGATAATACAATAATACAAAATACAAAAGCTCCATGGTAGAGGCATTACAGTGACAGTAGGTACAGATAAAAAGGTAATGGTAGAAAACAGAAGAAAGGATATCACAAACTTAAGGATCTTTCAGCTCTCTATATGGAATGATTTCCACTTAGCTCAGTATTAGTTGTACAGCCTAACTGCAGCGGGGAGGAAAGACTTCCAATGGCACTCCTTCTCACACTTAAGGTACATCAGTCAGTCACTGACTGTACTGCCCAGTGCTATCACTGTTTTATACATGGGATGAGAGTGATTCTCCAGCGTGGGACTTACCACAGACAGTATCCTTCTGTCACTCACTAGATTAGCATTTGATTCCATACATAAAAGAAACAAGTGGATTGTGTGGGAAGTGAGTGTCCCAGTTGCAAAAACCAGGAGGCGCACTCCTCGAAGACTCGGACAGAAGCCAAAAGATGTGTACAATTTGGATTTGTAATAAGGAAAATAACGCATTTTGGGGTTTAACCCCTTAGCGACCCTTGACATAACTGTACGTCATGGGTCGCATGGGGATGTATAGAGCGAGCTCACACGCTGAGCTCGCTCCATACACGGCAGATGCCGGCTGTATAATACAGCCAGGACCTGCCAATAACAGCAGCGGTCGGTGCCCGAGCCGATCGCTGCTGTTAACCCTTTACACACTGCGGTCAAACGCGACCGCAGCGTGTAAACAGCGCAGGCGGCATGGGCGCCGCCATGTTTCCCCGATCGCCGCCCTCCTGAACGTCACATGAGGGCGGTGATCGGTTGCTATGACAGCCGGAAGCCTATTGAAGGCTTCCAGGCTTGTCTCTGCCCGAGATCTATTAGACGATGCTAGAGGCATCGTCTAATAGAAGTGCTGGGATTCTGCTATTCACTGCAGTACTGTAGTATTGCAGTGAATAGTATGAGCGATCAGACCCCCTAGGTTTCAAGGTACCTAAGGGGTCTGATCATAAATGTAACAGAAGAAAAAAAAAAGTTTTTAAAAGTATTAAAAAAATAAAAAAAATATAAAAGTTCAAATCACCCCCCTTTCCCTAGATTAGCTATAAAAGTAATTAAAGAACATTAAACATAAACATATTAGGTATCCCCGCGCTCCAAAATGCCCGAACTATTAGAATATTAAAACATTTATCCCGTACTGCGAACGGCGTAGCGGCAAAAAAAATAAAAACAGCCAAAAAGCGTTTTTTTCAACACTTTGCCTCCTATAAAAAATTGAATAAAAAGTGATCAAACCATTAGATCTTTCCCCAAATGGTATCAATAGAAACGTCATCTTGTCCCGCATAAAAAGACACCACAACCAGCTCCATACATGGAAATATGAAAAAGTTACAGGTGTTAGAACATGATGACACAAATTTTTTTTTCTATTTTGCAAAGTTTATCATTTTTTTAAAAGTATCAAAACATTTCAAATACTATATAAATTTGGTATCACCGCGTTCGTACTGACACGTAGAACACAGGTAACATGTCATTTGTACCAAACAGTGAACGCTGTAAAAATTAAACCCATAAGAAAATGGCGCAAATGCATTTTTTCTCCAATTGCACCTCATTCTGAATTTTTTTCCAGCTTCCCAGTACATTGCACAGCATATTGAATGATGCCATTACAAAGTACAATTTGTCCCGCAAACAATAAGCCATCATGTGACTCTGTGAACTGAAAAATGAAAAAGTTATGGCTCTTGAAATGTGAGGAGGGAAAAACGAAAATGCGAAACCAAAAAATGGCCTGGTCCTTAAGGGGTTAAATGCTTTGGAAAGCGTACACCTTCATCAGATCTATATAAACAAAAATTAATGACAATATATGTGATATAAAATAATTTGTTCAAAATAAGCAAAATAAATAAAATAAAACATTAAAGCATATGTGTGTTCATTACAAAATATTGAAAGTCCTCAGTTCATGCTCTATAAAACAAATACTCATACATAAAACATAAGTGTTGTTACAGCGGCATCAGAAATAATAATTCTTTCATTAAAAACATTGTGGTTTTTTTTATATAAGTATTGGTTCTATCTGTAGACCATAATCTATGGTAATTGATATATATGATATAAGGCTGTTTCTTTGTAGTAAACTTAGATATATCAATCCCATAATAATTTCTGGTTGACTATTAAGGGCTAATAACGTATTATATGAATAGTACTTTAGAGACCTACCTCCGTTATTGTGGTGTGGTAGCTTGCTGATATGAACAGATGTCACTGGCTGATTTCATGGAAAGGAGCCACAATCTTTGAATTATGCTGTCAGAAAAATCAAAACTTATTTGAAAGTTTAGGTATGCTTTACATACTTTTTCTTATGTATGTCATTTTTTTGTAGATTTGAAAAAACGAAAAAATAAAAAAAAAAAACCTTTGAAGTCTTGCAAGCAAGGCAGTTGATGCACTGAGGATGAGCTTTAAGCCCTAAATGCACTGCTCTTTCTGTTCAAGTAGGATGAGTTATGTCATAACAGTGGGAAGATCAACCCTCACTGTACAGATAATGCAGCAGGAGATCTGAGAAGCAAGAGTAGTGCTCCGTGGAGCTGATATGAACATAGACATCACTAGCTGACTCGTACTATGTATAAAAATTGTGCCAGCGTCTTAAATCCAGCGTGTCTTTGGGCTGGATGGAAATGAAAATAGGCTCCTTTTTCCGCCCCTTAGAAAACGGAAAAGTTAAAGTTGGCACATGCACACAAGTGGTGTGCGCGTCGCTTCACTTTAATTGCACCTGTGTTACTCTATTCTCAGAGTGGAGTTATGCTAATCACTTGAGTAGTTTCTATATTTTTATCTATGTTTGTGTATTCATAAAAGTGTTACGCTAACCTCTTGAAATTTGCATGTGTTTTCTGTGTGCAGAAACTTAGTGGAGATATGAATATGCCCAAATGTCTGCGTCTAATGGGTATTTGTTCTTTCTGAATTATAAGTATAATTCTAAGTATCTCATAGGCAAGTGATCCAAAAGAAACATGTCACATTGTCTTGAACAGGGAGCTTGCCAGGTATGATGAAGGATTACACAAGGATTAGTCTACTGTTTACAAGGCACCTAGGGAGCTCAACCAGATTCTGGATTCAGATAGAAGTTTAGATGTCCCTTGTGGGCTCAATCGTAGGAGCTTGCTCCCTGGGGTCCAGTGACGTGGTAATGGCGTTTTCTGATAGCTGTTGGTAGCAGAGTGTGAGAAGGTTGCCCTGGCAAGATCCCTATTCAGGACAATATAACATGATTCTTTTGGATCATTTGCCTGTGAGATACTTTTCTCTGACCTTCATGAATACAGTAAAAACAAAAAGGGGAGAGAGACACCGAGCACCAATATAGTTTATTAGGTTAATAGCAGTGTGAAAAATTATTCACTGTAGGTTGGCCTCTTACCTTTTGGTGTTATGAAATGTTACAACACCAAAACTGAGATGTGCCTCGTGGGTTGCAGAACCCCTCTGGAAGAAAAGCCACTCCCAGGAAGACTTCCTCAGTTACAAAGAGGCAGTTCTACTTCACCACACTCGTATCTGCACTCTCGCAATACCAAACAGCTATTCACCACCTTCAACTCCCTCCTGTGTTCTCCTGCGCCCCCTCCGACATCACTTATCTCAGCTTACGACTTTGCCTCTTACTTCAAAACTAAAATTGACACCATGAGAGACAGTCTCACCCTACTCCCCCGACAACCCCCTCATCATACTGCTCACTGCTCATCATCCTCGATCCAGTCACATCCCATCCCCAAACTCACTGAAGTCATTACTTCGGCCCTAACCCATCACTTCAACCTATCTCTAGCCAATGGATCCTTCCCCTCTGCCTTCAAACACGCCACAGTCACACCTATACTTAAGAAATCGTCCCTCGACCCGTCCTCTCCAGTCAACTATCGTCCCATCTCACTGCTCCCATATGCCTCAAAACTACTTGAGCAACACGTCCACTCAGAACTCTCCTCCTATCTCTCGTCCAACCTGCTCTTTGACAGTCAGGCTTCAGATCCCGTCACTCCACTGAAACTGCCCTAACAAAAGTTACTAATGGCCTTCTAACCACCAAAGCCAAGTGCCATTACTCTGTCCTCCTCCTCCTTGACCTCTCCTCCTTTGACACAGTTGACCACTCTCTCCTGTTAGAAATTCTCTCATCCCTTGGTATCTCAGACCTGGCCCTTTACCTCACCGACCGTACATTCAGCGTCTCCCACTCGCACACCACCTCCTCACCACACCCTCTCTCTGTAGGTGTCCCCCAAGGCTCCGTCCTAGGACCCCCCGACCCCCCCCCCCCCCCCCCCGTTCTCCATCTACACCCTTGGCCTGGGCCAACTCATAGAATCTCATGGTTTTCAATACCATTGCTAAACCGATGACACCCAAATATGCATCTCTGGATCAGACATTACCTCCCTGCTGGCCAGAGTTCCAGATTGTTTAGCAGCTGTAGCCTCCTTCCTCTCCTCCCACTTTCTCAAACTCAACATGGAGAAAACAGAGTTCATAATCTTGACCCCACCCCGTATGGCCCCTCCACCTGACCCATCTATCAAAGTTAATGGAACCACAATTACCCCTGTCCCACGGGCCCGAAGCCTTGGGGTAACCCTGGACTCCGACCTATCCTTCAAGTCACACATTCAAACCCTCAACACTTTCTGCCGCCTCCAACTCAAGAACATCCACCGAATGCGCTCCTTCCTCACCCCTGAAACCACTAAGATGCTCGTCCAGGCCCTCTTAATCTGCCTAGACTACTGCAACACCCTCCTCTGTACACTCCCACCAAACAACCTCGCCCCCCTCCAGTCCACCTTAAACTGCGCTGCTGCTGTGCTACAACCTCCAATAACACTATCACCGCACTGCCATCTGAACAGTGTCCCCCTCACCTTCTGTCTCTATCCCTCTTCCCTCATAGATTGTAAGCCCTCGCGGGCAGGGCCCTCTGCCCCACTGTGCCAGTCAGTCACTGTTAGTTTTATATCTGCCTGTATATTTTGTGTATTGTATGTAAACCCTCAAATGTAAAGCACCATGGAATTAATGGTGCTATATAAATAAACAATAATAATAATAAAAAATAATAATTTGTACAAGCAAGTAAACAATCAGTTCCCAAGTTCTTATCAGCTCAATGAGTGTTTTTTTATGGCTGCTTTGATCAGTGATGTTTTCTGTAGGGTGCCATAAATCCATGTGACAAAATTCATCCCTTCCTGGAGAGTTTGAAGCAGGGTCATGAACTTGTACTCATAAATCCTCCTCTCTTTCTCAGATTTGAAATGTCCTCTTGAAACCAAAATTTTCATGTCATTGGTGATATGATCTTCATTGCAGAAATGTTTTGACATGGGAAGGTCCATTCTTTGTTCTCTAATAGTATGGCGGTGTGGGTTAATCCGAATTCTAAGCTTCTGACCCGTCTCTCCAACATACAGATTTTCAGTGGAACACTTTGTGCATATTATTAAATAAACTACATTAGGTGTGTTACAGGTGACGGTACCTGGTATTTTATATTTCCTGTTAGATTTTCAGTGGAACACTTGGTGCATATTATTAAATAAACTACATTAGGTGTGGTGAAGGTACCTGGTATTTTATATTCCCTGTTAGAATCGTTATCTTGTCGGTGGTCAGTATGTGAGGGCAGGTTTTGCACCTTTTCTGTCTGCATGGAAACGTTCCTTTTGTGGTAGGAGGTGACAGTGAGCTGTTGATAACCATATTCCTGAGATTTGATGGCTGTCTATAGCACAGAAGAGGGAGGTCTGGAAATATGAATTTTAGACGGTTGTCTTTTTGCAGTAGTGGATGTAGTTTGCGTGGGATTCCTCTCAGCATCTCCAGGTGTGGGTTGTATGTGACAACCAAAGGTACCTGATTGTTTTCCTGTTTGTATGGTTTGGTGTTCTCGTGGCCCTGGTGACACAATAGACGGTACTGTGAGGAAGAGCGTTCCTGACTGACTGTCAGAAACACCCTTCTGACCGTGAAGAGCTACAGTATCGGCACCGATAGTTCATCACCAGGGGCACAGAACGTGAAAGCCGATTGTCTGCTTTCTTGCAGTGTATAAAACCACATGTTCCCCAGGAGGTGAAAGGTCCTTTTTAGGCATAATTCATGGTGGAGAAGGCTTTCAGGGTGTTGTTTTGCGCCTCCCTCTGAGGGATAAAGCCCCCTAAATGTTAAACCTATCTTGCCTGTTCCTGCCTCTCCCCTGTCCTCTCCAGTGCGCTTTGGAATGCTCAGGGGCCCAAAGTGGAGCATATAATACTGTCTGGGAGACACTGTGGGGCAAATTGTACTGTGTGGCGGCCGTTCACTATTTATATAACACAGTATCTGTTTTATAGCAGATGTGATATTAATACAGGCTGTGACATTAGTACATTGCATGGTCACTATTAAACAGATCCTGTGCAATGTACAATAAATAGTGAACATTAATTGTTCAAAAGTACCAAATACAGAGACCATTACCTTTCAGTAAAAGGCTGTTTCTATTATTGAAAGCTCGATAAAACCCTATTCACACGACTGTAATTTGTGGGTCCGTAACTCTCAGCAAATGGATCTGCAGAATGCTTAGGTTAAGTTGCTGCTTTGGCTCTTTTCAATAATTTAATGGGTGTTGGGTTGCAGTTTGGGTACTGGGTCTCTAAAAAGCTCGCCATCACTGGTATATATTATCCCATAGATTTCACACACTATGAAGAAGTGTTGAGCATCAAGGTCAGAGAGGGAGTCAATAATTTTAGCTGGGAGATTTTTATGGAAGAAAATGGCTACACCTTTGGTCTTCTCTATTGCATTGCTACTGTTGTGCTATATGGGATAGTAGTAGTTTTTAACAGTTGGTACGCTGGAGGCAAGTGGGTTTCCTGGGCATTTTTCCTGAGAGAATTTTTCAATGGTCTCGCTGCTTTATGCAGCCTGTGATACAAATGCTAATATTTTGTAATGCATTGCATTAAAGAGGACCTTTCATCAGATTGGGCAAAGGCAGTTCTTTATACTGCTGGAAAGTCAACAGTGCGCTGAATTCATATATTCAATAGCGATTTACAGTTAGAAGGGCATTTCTGACAGTCAGTCTGGAACGTCCTTCTCCACAGCAGCGCCGATCACGCTGCAGTGTGAGCAGGGAGGAACGCCCCCTTCCCCTCCTGATACTACTCGTCTATAGATGAGCACTGTGAGCAGAGGGAGGGGGCGTTCCTTCCCACCCACACTGTACAGCGCGATAGGCGCTGCTGTGGAGAAGGACGTTCCTGACTGACTGTCAGAAACGCCCTTCTGACTGTAAAGCGCTACGGTACCGGGACCGATAGCGCTTTAGCCGGGGCACAGATCGGGAAAGCCGATAGTGCGCTGAATTCATCGCACTGTCGGCTTTCCAGCAGTATATAGAACTGCCTGTGTCCAATCTGATGAAAGGTCCTCTTTTAATGATTAGACCCCCTGGGATTCACAACCCTAGGGGTCTAATAAATGCAATTAAAAAAAATAATATATAGTTAAAAGTAGTAAAATAGTTACATTAAAAGTTCAAATCACCCCCTTATCTAGAATACATATAAAAGTTAAAAATTATTGTGAAACACATTAGGTATCCCGGTCTCTGAAAATGCCTGGTCTACTAACTTATAAAAATAGATTTACCATGCAGTCAACACCAAAGCGGAAAAAAATTTCTAAAGAGACGATCCTACGTCTTTTCTCTGTTTTGCCTCTGATAAAAATTTGAATAAAAGTGATTAAAGTAATAGACCTTTCCCAAAATGGTATAACTAAAATGTAAATCTGGCCCAGCAAAACAAAGACTCCCTATGTATGCCTGAACACAGAAATATAGAAGTTACAGGTGTCAGAATAAGATTTTTGGTTTGGTTTTATTTATTTATTTATTTTTTTTGCAAAGTTTTGAATTTTTTAAGGGGTTAAAATGTAAATAAACTATATAGATTTGGTATCCCTAAATTGTACTGACCCATAGAATACAGGTGACATGTCACGAGTAACAAAATGAGAAAAGGCTTGCAGACAAAAAGACGCTCTATGCATTCCTGTACACAAATATATAACAAACAAAAAAATCACACAATAAAATGGCTATTTAAAGTTTTATATGGACTGATTTATATGATCCACCAACTTCAGTTCTTAGCAACTATGAATGGGTGCTGCTATACTGATACCAGTGCAGTTGGAATTTTCTCTCTAGACCCCACCGTTCCTGAGTAACAAGTGTTTTTTATTTTTGGTGCCTAATGTGCTATTTAGCTCTTTAAAGGGGTTGTCCCATCACAAGGATCCTATCTATACTGCTTGTTAATGTGAATGTAAGACTTTTCCTAAATACATTGCTTCAGCAAAACTGCTTTGTTTGTGATGTATCTGCCTGCTCTCAGGGGGGAGGGAGGAGGGGCTAAGTGCACGGGAGCGAGCCTGGAGGGGGGTAGTTTACACTTTGGGGGGGGGGGGGAAGGGGCCACCAATACAGACCCGGCATCCGCTGTAATAGAGAGGCGGATGCCGGGGAGTGTAGACGCCGGCACAGGTTAAGCCAGCAGCAGCAGGAGTGATGCTGATATTCCGGAGGGGAGGGAGGTTCGGAGGAGCGGAATAGCAACATCGCTCCTGCCGCTGCTGGCTTCACCTGTGCCGGCGTCTACACTCCCCGGCATCCGCCTCTCTATTACAGCGGATGCCAGGTCTGTATCACATTGTGAAGGCTGTACGTCCGATGCTTAGTGCATCGGCAGCGCACACGCAGGGCCAGCGACATAGAAGCGACGACTTCTCGCCGCTGGCTTTGCATATGTAACCCCGCCCACCAATGACACAACAAAGCCGGAAGACAGAAGAATTTACTGCAGCGAAGAATGGTGCGTATGCGACGTGGGAATACCCCTTTAATGTCAGAAGGGGAGTTTCAGGTAGGGGGTGTGATTCAGAGCTCCAATAAGGCAGTCAGTGTCAGAATTCAGAATCAAACCCCTGTTTTGCTCCTGCCTGACACCGCCCTTCTGACAGTGCACAGTCTAAGCAGCATATCGTACACCAAAAGTAACTGCATTGATTATTCAGGAACAGTGGGGGGCTAAAGAAAAATTTCCAGTTGTGTCAAAATCAGCAGCTATTAAAGGGCTGGACTTGTTGGATGTGGTAAAAGGTTCTCTTTAAATTTTCTTCCTTGATATCAATTGTACATGCCCTTGAAGAAGTTAGATTTGAAAGCAGACCTTGAGATGGGCAGCCACTATTGTATCTACTATATCACATGAGTGTTTTACTGATAAATAAAAAAAAAAAAATAGAAATGTGTTAATCCTGTTTTATCCAAGTGAAATTAAAAAAAAAAAAATGTTCAGAAAAAGAAAACTCATAGGAATAAACTTATTTTTCTCTGTTAGAAAATGCATTTCTCGGATACCTGGTTATTTTATTCACTTCCATATCCTTTGATTGAACCTTGGTTAAACTTCTGCGCTATTCAGATTGGGACATGGTCCCCCACATAATTGGTGGGCTTTGAGCAATGAAATCCCTAGCTACAAGACAGTTAACAGTTCTTCTGTGAGTCGGTGATTAACTGTTAATTATCAAACAAACCATCTGGGGGGGGGGGGGTTAAACAAATACATTTTTTCATCAAATTTGATTATTAATTCATATTTTTGTTTTTTTCTAGGTTCCTGCAAAGGTGGGAAAAAAGCAGACGAGCAAGTAATGTCAACAAAAGAAGAAGCTTTCAAACTTTATGGCAGAGATCCAAGCTATTTTGAAATCCCTAATAAAGAACTCCAACAAAAATCTGATGGAGAAGGAAATGTCTGTGAAATTACAACACAAGACCCTCATAGCCAGCAGGTCTCAGGTGCAGGACATGCTTCCTTTACAATAGAGTTTGATGAAAGTTCTCCTGGAAAGGTAACAATTAAAGATCATGTAACAAAGTTTACAGATCATCGACAAAAGATAAAGAAGCCTTTATCCTATGGAGACAAGGACCTTGCTGGGTTAAATACAGAACTGATTGCAACAGAAAGTAAAGTAGCTGACTGGCTAGCACAAAATAATCCACCCCGTTTGCTAAAAGAAGCAGCTGAAGAGGATGCAAAAAGTGTTAAAAGTGATGTACCAGTATACTTAAAAAGGATACAAGGTAGTACATTTTCAACAAAATCCTATACTTTTGATGGTTCGTTTATAATAACATGTATAGTTTTCTGTTCCTTAACTTTAATTATCTAGATTTGTTTGGGAGCTGCAGTAAACTGACCTGTCATCTACGGAGAAAATGGGACTCTGCTTTCAATTCTTTTCCCTGTCTTAGTTCCAGGTCCTGCTGCTGAAAACAGCTAAGGGCGGGTTCACATCTGCGCCAGTGTACGCTTTAAATAATCCTTCTGTGTTTCCATCTTTTGCTCCGAGAAACTGGATAGGGGAATGGGTTTGAAAAGTGAGCGCCTTGGAGTGTTTTGTACCTGTCTGCGGCGAAACCATTTTTTTTAATCGGACATGCAGGACTTTGTGTCCGGTTAAAAAAAACGGTTTCGCTGGGTACAGGTACAAAACGCTTACGAGCACTCACTTTTCAAATCCATTCACTTGAATGTGTTTGAAAACTGACTGCCAGATTTCCGTCCCCTGTCCAGTTTCTCGAGGCAGAAGATGGAAACCCAGCAGGATTTCTTAAAGCGTGCACAGGCGCAGATGTGAACCCGCCCTAATTGGTGGAAATGGAGCTGCAATGCAGAATGAGAAAGGCATCTTTGGAAAGTGTAGAACCAAAGATAAAATACTGTCATTAGTTTGATACTGATTTTCCTGCTGACAGACTCTCTTTTACAAAAGGTTCTAGAAGGTTTTCCAAATTAACGACTTCTGGACCGCCCATAGACTTTATACGTCCGGGAAGTGGTTGCCTTGTTCTGACAGGACGTACCAGTACGTCCAGTCAGAACACAGTAGCTGCACGGAGATTGTGCAGCTACTGAAGCTGGGAGCCGGCTGTAACTTCAGCCACAGCTCCCACAGAGATGGCAGGGAAAATTTCTTACCTCCCCTGCCTTCTTGATCGCTGTGTATACAGCGCTCAATGAGTGCTGTATACAAAGCTATGGACGCTGCCATGATTCAGCCGCCCTCTGACCCGGCGGTCACGTGATCCGCAAGAGCTGCTAGGTCCTACAGGACCCAGATCATCTCAGTAAGCTGTATATACAGCGTGCAGGAGGCTGTATTCCTCCTGCAACTGAGGCTAAATGTACCAGCCCCAGTTATAGGAGAAATCAGCCTCCAGTACAAAAAAAAGTGATCAGATGACCCCAAAGGTCTCTTATCACCTTATGGGGACACAATCTGAAAAAAAAAAAGTAAATAAAATAATAATAATAAATAATACGCTAATAAAACGCCGTTATTAAAGGTTATAGCCCCACCCCCACGACACCATACAAAATAAAAATTACCGTAATGGAGAGGAAAAACTATATTTTAAAGTTTTTCAGTGACACTTCGTGTTATTAAATAAAAAAATAATAAATTCAATTTATAAATAATAAATTTCAATCTATTTTGTTTATATTTTCCCGGATATAAAAAAAAATTAAAACACATTTGAAATTAAAAACAACATAAAAATAAAGCCCCCGAAAAAAGACGCAAAAATTAGTTGACTGAGACATACGAGAAAAATGTTACAGACCTCAAAACCGCACATACAAAATAAACCTAAAATGTGTCTGGTCCTGGAGCACAAATTGGCCCGGTACTGAAGTGGTTAAAAAAATATATATATTTCTGAATCCGTGTCAGTAGGTGATTGTAGAACAGAACTACCTCTCTTATGAGCTGCTCCACAGTCTTCTAGTACTACTGCAGCCACATTCAGTGGTTTAGAA
Organism: Leptodactylus fuscus; assembly: GCF_031893055.1. Taxonomy (NCBI): domain Eukaryota; kingdom Metazoa; phylum Chordata; class Amphibia; order Anura; family Leptodactylidae; genus Leptodactylus; species Leptodactylus fuscus. Next base: position 73,390,321 of record NC_134267.1, on the reverse strand, counting down.
AACCTGTTAGCCAGCTACACAGTATGGACAGAAACAAACATTAAAGGGGTATTCCCAGTTCGCATACTCAGCAGTCTTTACTGCTGTAAAATCTTCTTTCTTCCTGGTTTCTTGCATCATTTTGTGGGCGGGGTTTCACACGCAACCTGCCGTTTAACTCCGCCCCCAAATCCGCATGTAGCTCCGCCCACCCATATTGGACTATGAAGTACAGGCAGGAGCAACTCCATTCTGTGTTACATACAGAGACTGCCTGTCTCTGCCATAATGAACACAATTGAATTAGCTAGCCTGATAACTGGGAGAACAGAAGAAATGAAAGCAGCTCCTCTTCCCTATCTGCTATCAGGAAGCTAGGTCACATGGTGTAGACACAGGAATAGCTAGATACACAGGCTCGCTCCCTGCACTTAGCCCCTCCTCCCTCCCCCCTGAGAGCAGCAGGTACATCACTTGACTCATGAGCAGCTAAGTCAGGGCTGTGGCCACAAAGAATTGAATAAAGTAAGATAGTGGACAAACAAAGCAGTTTTGCTGAAGCTGTGTATTTAGGAAAAGTCTTACAACCACATTAACAAGCAGTATAGATAGGATCCTTGTGATGGGACAACCCCTTTAAGGGGAATTTGTCAATAGGAAATCAGTATCAAATGAATGATACTACACTTTTCAAATATTTTTTTATTCTGCATTGCAGCTTAATTTTTATGAAAATCAGTCTTTTATTCATATTACAGATTAGTTGAACAGGGCTTTAGGGACATGTCTTCTACAAGGACTTTGTTCTCTGTCACTATTTATCTGCAATAGTAAAGAACAACCAATAGGATGGACCCAAGGGTACAGCCAAGAAATAGACAACTGCGCTGAACCAATGGCAAGACAACTCAAAATGTTTAATGGATGACACAAAATAAAGTTAAAAAACTTTATTTTGTGTCATCCATTAAACATTTTGAGTTGTCTTGCCATTGGTTCAGCGCAGTTGTCTATTTCTTGGCTGTACCCTTGGGTCCATCCTATTGGTTGTTCTTTACTATTGTATTTTCCCCCTGAGTGGGGTTACCCAACAGCGGCACAATACGGGGTATTTTCTGCCCCTGTGTGCTGGTAGGACAGGCGGAATTTTTAATTAGCCAAATAAATTACACATGGCTGGCCCCTATAAGAGGGCACCGAGACCCTCCCCCCTGTGTTAGTACAAGAGTATAATATACAGACAATTTTATATACAAATATACATATATGTTAAAAAAAAAGTTTTTTTTTTTTTATCACAATAGTCATTGCAAAAATAGGGCGGGAAGCCTTGTGCCGCTGTTGGGACTAAGGGAAAACCGATTATCTACATAATCATCCATTCCCTGTCTTCCCACCAGCGGCACAATACGGGGAGATATCAAGTAATCCCCTAGGGTGGTTTTTGTCACTCAACCGAGTGTAGTACCACACGCCCGAAGGCGGAGGCTTCTGCAGAACGGCTACATAATCTGTAGTGTCTGGTGAAAGTGGAGTGTGAGGACCATGCAGCAGCGGCGCAGGTTTGCTCTAGAGGCAAAGCCCGTTTGTCGGCCCATGAGGTCACCACCGACCTCGTAGAATGTGCTCTCAGGAAGGCAGGTGGAGGCAGACCCTGAGCTGAAAGGGCAATTTTAAATAGCCTCCTTCACCCACCTGGATATGGTGGGTTTAGATGCCTTGAGGCCCCTCTGTCTTCCTATGAAGTGGACGAGGAGGTTTTCTGCTTTCCTGAAGGGGTGAGTGTGCTCTATATAGATCCTCAGACATCTGGATAAATCCAAGGTATGGTATCTGATTTAATCTGCTGAAGACGGAGATGGGTGGAATACCGGTAACGTAACCAACTGCTCCATGTTGGAAATAGAAAAATATAAGGTACCTTAGCCCTAAATCCAGGGAAATTCCATGAGCTGGACTCTATCCTCGAAGACGATGGTGTAATGTTCTTCAGAGGAGAATGCCTGCAACTCACCTACCCTCTTGGCCGATGTTATGGCCAGGAGGAAAGCTGTTTTAAAGGTGAGGAACTTCAGCTCTGCGTCTTTTAGAGGCTCGAAAGGGTCTTCACATAGTGCTGTCAGGACCGTACTGAGGTCCCATTTGTGGACGGGAGCAGTGACTGCTGGTCTCAACCTCCCAGCACCCTTTAAAAAGGTGCTTGTTAGAGAGTATTGAGATAGACGCCTCCCCAGATAGGCGGACAAAGCGGCTACTTGTACCTTCAGGGTGGCAACAGAGAGCCCTTTGTCTGAAGGAAGTCCAGGATCGCCTCGACTAGGGGATCCAAGGAGTCCAACTCACGTTCCCGGCACCAGGAATTAAATATATTACCAATCCTGCGGTAATTTTTGTTAGTTGATTCCGCCCGGGCACATGTAAGCGTCTTCAGGAAGGCTCTTGAGAGTCTGCTATTCCTTAATAGAGACTGGTCAACCTCCAGGCTGTCAGGTTGAATTTCCTCAGATCCTGGCAGGTCAGCTCTACTTGAGTTACCAGGTCTGGGGGGGGGGGGGGAGCCTCCAGTAACCGCCTTTACTCATCCTCATAAGCTGGGCAAACCAAGTCCTTTTCGGCCAGAACAGGATTATGGCGATTCCTGAGACTTGTTCCTGTCTTATCTTCATCAATACCCTGGGTATGATGGGAACTGGAGGGAAAATGTATACCAGCCTGAACCTCCATGGGATGGACAGGGCATCCACTGTTAAGGGATTGTCCTCCTGGTACAGAGAGCAGAAGGTTTCCACCTTGGCGTTGAGTCGGGTCGCCATAAGATGGACCTCTGGGAGACCCCATCTTTGGACGGATGTAGAGACCATTCTCCGGATACGGTAATACCCCGACTCAACTGATCCACTACTATGTTCAGGGAGCCCTTGATGTGAACAGCGGATAGATGGGACAGGTTTTTCTTTGCCCAAGTGAAGATTATGTTTGTGGTTCTCAAGAGGGGTGCAGACCTGGTGCCCCCTTGTTTGTTGATGTATATCACCGTGGTCATATTGTCCGACCGGACTTTGACTGCCCTCCCCTGAGGAGATGGGCGAAGTGACACAAGGCAAGGTACACCGCTTGAAGCTCCTTCAGATTGGAGGTTCTTTCTTCAGGTCGTTTCTATTGTGCCTGTATGGTCTTGTTGTACAAATGGGCTCCCCATCCCAACTGGGATGCATCTGTAGTCAGCAGGATCCATTCTGGTGGAACCATGGACCTAACGTCTTTCAGGTGTGTCCACCATCTGAGGGAAAGACGGGTACTGGGAGAAAGGCAGATCTCTTGCAATCCCCGTGGAGACCTGTTCCAGGCGCTCAACACTTCCATCTGAAGGGGACGCAAATGCCATAAAGCCCAAGGGACCACCTTGGCCGAGGATGACATCAGGCCAAGAACCCTCATGGCGGTCTGGATGGTAACGGATCTTCAATCTCCTTGGGCTGGTGAGAGATGTGCATGTTCTGGGAATCCAGAATGAAACCGAGGAACTTCCTCTGGGAAGCTGGCACTATTTCTGATTTCTTCCATTTGATCAGCCAGCCTAACTCTTGAAGGAAAGCTATGGCGATCCGAAGATGATGTTGAAGAACTGAAATAGACTATGCTTTTATGAGTCAGTCGTCCAAATAAGGAACCACGAATAGGCCTCTTAGTCTCAGTGCGACGGGGGCGACCACCTTGGTGAAGATGTAGGGAGCTGAAGAAATGCCAAAAGGAAGGGCGGTGAACTGAAAGTGCTCTCTGTGGCCAGACATCTGAATGGCGATCCTTAGATATCTTCTGTGTGGATAATAGATGGGGATGTGAAGATAAGCGTCCTTTAGATCCAGGGTTATCATTACCTCGTCCTGTTGAAGGAAGGCCGTTACGGAGTCTATGGATTCCATCCGCTGATCTCGGGGATATTGATTGAACTCTATGGCATAGCCATGAGTTATCACCCGCAAAACCCAAGGATCTTCTATGAGATGTTTCCATGCAGTGACGAAGTGGGTAAGACGGCCCCCCACTGGTTGTTCGGCCACAGAGAGCGGCGCACCTTCAAATGGATGACTTTTTCTTTGGCTCCTCCCTAGTGCGGCCCCGACCCGTGCCTCTAGAGCGTAATCTGGCTCGTCTTTGAGGCTGAGCTCTAGGATAAGGCCTGAGGCAAAGATCTTCCTTTGTCTTCTGCGAGGCCTTCCATCAGGTCATCTAATCCGTGACCAAAAACTTGCCCGGGCTGAAAGGGAAGCCCACAGAGCGCATATTTTGATGGAAGGTTGGCTCATCATGGTCTGAGCCACAATGGTCTCCTTGCGGCTGTTGTTTGGGCCATGGTTTTTGAAGACAGCTTGAGCTGTTGCCTAGATGCCTGACCCAGGAAGTCGGCTGTCAGATGGATAGAATTCATAGAGGCCAGAATATCATCCCTACTCATGCCAGCGTCGATGTCATGCTCCAACCGCGCCAAGAAGGAGCGAAAGAAATCCGAAACTTCGGCTGTTGAGATGGCTACTGCCGACTGCACTGATGCCGTGTAGCAGGCTTTCTTTAAGGTGGAATCAACCCTCCTATCCAACAGGTCTTGTAGGTTAGATCCGTCTTCCATGGGGACGACATTGCATCAGGACAACTTTGCTACCACCAGGTCCACTTTTGGCAGGGTGCCCCAGCGGTCGAGTTGGGCCGAGTCAATAGGGAACATGTTCTTAAAGACCCTGGAAGCAACATGCCTTTTCCGGAAACTTCCATTCATGCGCCTTGATTTTAATCAGAGCAGCGTCTACATGGAAGGCCCTTCGCCCTCCAGAGGTGGACGCGGAGGCTTCTCCATCTACATCCTTGGTCCCAATTTGGATGTTTTACCCAATGAAAAATGGGTCTGATGGCAATACTCGACTGCTTATCTTTGGATGGGCAGGAGACGTCCTCAACATGTAATCTATCCATGGAGGGTAAAGATGTAGAGCGCAAATCAGTGCACTGTTTTTTTGAGAGGTGGGTGATGGAGTCACGGATATCTTTTAAGGAATCCTAACAAAAAAAGAGAGCATGCTTACCAGATGTGAGGAAACCATTTTTTCACTTGTTATTCTGAATCCGTACTCACCATATACTCCTTTACCCCATCCACTCTGTCCCTGGAAGAGAGTTCCTCAGGAGGGGGGCCTCTGCAGGAATGGCAGTGAGACCATTCATAACCTAGGAAACATACGGCTTTTAGACTCGCGACCGGGAAAGCCTAGCTATGCATATATCTTTGCATACCCTTACCGTCCGGTAGGGGATTATCACATTCCAAACAGACGAAATATTTCCTTTTAGAGGAAGTTTTCCTTCTCCCATGATCCCCAGGAGGAGTAGTGGAGGAAAACATGGCGGAAGAGTTGCGACCACAACAGAGGCTACATTAAGCCAAATAAGGGTAAACAAGGAGGAGTATACATTTTCTTCTGTAAGTAAGAAAGAGACTTACCCGGGAGCCTTACCGACTGCGGCGAGAAGGTTTGGCAACCGTCAGAGTATGGCAGCAGGAGCTTGTACAGCATGTCTGCATTTGTGGCAAAAACACCTAGAATCTCTAGGGAGCCCCACTAGACTGAACCAGGAAGGCAAGGACTAACCCTTGCACTTCCTTTTTTAAACTGCTGCCGAATATAGGGGCGGGGCTTAGGAAGGGCCCGCCCCTACTGAAAGAATCTCTGCAACAGAAAAAAAGGGGCTAAGAACGAGGAGGAGAGGGGGAACCTGCCCCCTTCCCCCTGCTCTATTCTGAGCAGAAACGCATGCAATTTTAGCCTCCGGCCGCACGAACAACCGGAAGTACAGGCCGCACCGGAAGTGTACGGCTGAGAACTTCCTCCCCCTTGGCACAAGGAACCACATCTAGGGTTCCGGGTGCCGGCTATCCCGCATAGAGAGTGCACGACAACTGCCAGCGCAAAGAGGGACTGCCGGCCACCATGCACGGAGAGCGGGCGCGAAAGCCACAGAGAGAGAGGGGAGAGGACTGCACAGCAGGAAGCAGGTGAGTCACGGACCTTGTAGGAATCTTCTGAACAAGGGGAGCGGATTCCAGGGAGGAGGGAGGGGCTGTGAGACCCTGTTAACTCTGCAAGTAAGCAGGGAAAAAACTGACACGGGTAATTCTTCTTTTCAGGAAGGAGCAACAGCAGAGCCAACAGGACTTCTGCTGAAGGAATACTGAAGAGGATAGGGGACTTCAGGACCGGGTAAGCCCTGGAGCTGACCCCTAAGGAGGACAGAGTCCTCCCCCACCTGTCCCACACAGGACAGAAAAAAAAAAAAAAAAACGTGGGTAGGGTCTCGGTGCCCTCTTATTGTGGCCAGCCATGTGTAATTTATTTGGCTAATTAAAAATTCCGCCTGTCCTACCAGCACACAGGGGCAGAAAATATCCCGTATTGTGCCACTGGTGGGATGACAGGGAATAAAATTTTATGATCTACAAAAGTAACTATCGCATAGTGGACTTATTCCAGAAGACCTGCATCCTCACTACAACACTACAGTTGGGTCATGGAATCTCATTGTGACCTGTTTAAAACAACCTGCCTCCCTGCCTGCATGGCTTGTTCCACACAGAGGGACCCATACTCGTCACAGTTACTGGTGATAAGAACATGACAGTTCAACTCCCCTGACTATTGGTCTGTTAGATAAATTAGGATAATATTACTCTGTTCCCCAGCAAATAGAGATGAAACTGTCTTTAACTGTTATACATGTGGTAGTACCAGTAGATCTCTTTAGACGGTTACTGCCAATTACCACCCTTGCACCCGGACTTAGCAGCGGTTACTATTAAATCACCAGCAGTATCAATTCTATTTCTTTTTTCTTTTTATTAGATAACAAACATGAAGATGGGACTCAAAGTGACTATGAAAACAGTGCATCTCTTAAACGTTTAAACCGATTTACCCGTCTACAAGAGCATGCTAACCAAAAAAGCCTAGAACAGAGAATGTTGGATCTTAAAATTCATGCAGGTGGAAGGCAGCAAGACACGGCAAGTCAAACAGCATTTCTTATAGAATTTTTTGATGATGAACATCCAAGAAAGAGGCGTTCATATTCATTTTCTCTAAATGCTAGTGTCACAGGTCCAGAAGCACCATATCCTATTCCACTATCTAGAATAGAGAAAGCAAAAGCTGGTTCTACAGATCCTAAAGGGTTATCCTTAGGTCTGCAGTCAGGGGCATCATCTCACAGAGTTATTCATAGTACTCAGCATGCAAAATTGTTGTTAAAGCAGAAATCTGAAGAGCCATGTACATCTTTATTTTCACAAAATATTTTACTGAGAAGTTCTGGGAGTCTTGGACAACGACCACAAAATAAACAATCTACAGTCAACAATATTCAGATACCTGTTGTGAGTAAAGATCACAGCAATAGTCAGCTCAATGAAAAAGCAAATACGAAAGAAGAAATGGGCACATCAGATACACAGGTAATTCATATGACACAAGTATTTATATTTAGTAACAAGTTATTATGTATCGAAACATCAAGGATCTTTGGTGATCAAGTTGTGTTATTTTATTGTGCTAAAGGGGTATTTAAAATTTTTCTCTAAATATCTTGTGGTCACAGTCTGTTGTCTTGATCGGTTGCCAGTGGATACGACCATGAATGCAGGAACTTTCTAAGGTCAGAAAATCAGCTATGATTTCTTTATTGTGGCCGGAATATCTTCTGATACATGTAGCGTCCCTGCATGATCACCCAGCTACAATACGAAAATCATGGCTGGGTTCCTAACGAGTCCCAGACCGCAGAAAGTTACTGCATTAGTGGTCGTAACCATTGGCAACCAATCAAGATAACAGACTGTCACCACTAAGATGGTTAGAGAAAATCTTTAAAACTCTGCAGAATTTTTAATTACTTATATTTGCAAAAATGTTTAACTTTTAATTATCTACAAATATAGATATGATTATGTACATGGGAATCCCCCTTTAAGCCATAATATAAATACAGCAACTCTCCACCGTCTTTTGATGACAAGTTGTGCATATGCCAGGTATGCAGCAAACCTTTTGGTATTACTGCAAATCTCCTTTAGATTAAGGCCAAACGTGGCACCATGCAGCAAAAAAGTACGCCACAGGTATAATTGATATGCTGCGATTTTAAAAACCAGACGGCTTTGGAAATCGGCACGTGTCTGCCATGCACATTTTAAAAAGAAAGTAGAGATGGGATTCACTAGAATCCGCTACCGCCGGCCGGCATGCGCAGTCGGCTCTATTAGTGTTTTACTAGCAGAGCTGACTTCGCAGGTGTCGGAGCTGACTCAGACGGAAGACGACAGAGAAGGGGAGGATGCAGCTGAAGATGGAGGCGTCGCTGGAGAGTGTTCTCTGGCAGCAGTGGGAACGCCATCACCGTTTGAGAGCTGGGGCCCGACCCCATTGCTGCGAGAGAACTCATTTGCATACCGGTTAAAACCGATATTGCCAAGGAACGGCGCGGCAGAGACCACGTCTAAAGGTAAGAGACGAATAGCCTTTCTAAAGGTTAGTGATAGAATCCCTTTAAGACCAGTTGCATTAATCTCCAGAAGATGCTTCTGGGTGACATTACTAGTTGGTAGGGAGGCACTCGGGACATTATTAGTTGTGTGGGGGGCACTGTTACTTGTCTGGGAGCCACTGGGGACATTATCATTTGTCTGGGGGACATCATTGCTTGCCTGGAATCCCTGGGAGGACATCATTATTTGTCTGGGAGCTAATGGAGACCATTACTACTTGCTTGGGGTCTAATGGGAAGCATTATTAGTTGTCTATGGGGTACTGGGATGCATTATTAGTAGTCTAAGAGCCACTTGGTAACATTATTAGGGGAATTAATATTACTTGTCTGGGGTCTACTGAGGACATAATAAATTGTCACAATTGAGGGTCACAGGGGAAATTATTACTTGCCTGGGGGATACTGAAGAACATTACTACTTGCTTAGGGGGCCACTGGGTAGCATTATTATGTGTCTGCGAGCTAGTGGGAGAGCATTATTAGGTGTCTGGGGGCCAGTGGGGAGCAGTATTAGGTATCTGGGGGTGAATAGGAAACAGTATGTGTCTGAAGACCACTAGGAAGCATGTACTGCATGCTGGTTCACTGGGGAGTGTGATACTATTTAGAGCCCTAAGAGGAGCTTGGTGATAGTAAAAGGTGTTTTGTTTTTTTTTTGTTTTTTTTTATGTGCTGGATGGAAAGTATAGGATGGTGTAGCTTTGATTCATTTATAATAACATCAAAACTGCAACAGAAAAATGCATGCAGTTTTGATGCGTTTCCAGCTATAATTTCAAAAATTGAGCTAAAAAAAACCTGGAGAAACTGCAAAAAAATACATCAGAACTGTAGTTTTTCAATTTTTGGTATAAATTATTTGGTAGGGTGCCTTGAGGAAAGAATTTTTTTTCCAAGGATGCACCGAGTCTCAAAAGGTTGGGAAACACTGTCTTATCCCAACATGCTAATTGAGGCCTGTAGAGTCTGAGTATTTTGGTCATGATTTTGAATCCGCCTCAAAATCCTGACCATTGAAATCAATGGGAGCCAGTCAGTTCTTTTTTTCTGGGAGCTGTTTGTTTTGGCTCCTGGAAAAAAGAAGCGACATGCTCACCCTCCACGCTCACTACCTCTACATTTTGGCCAAGTCTTTTTTATACTTGTAGCTTTTCATGAGTTGTTCAAGACCTTCTACAGACCAGATTTTGTTGTTGTTGTTGTTTTTTATTTTGTTCCTATAAAACTATAGAACTCAAACTTTCTTATATTCATAACTTTATAAATCAGATTTGTGGGGTTCCTCATCTGGCATCCGCGCTGATCAACTGTTCTCAGCATCCTCTGGCACCAGAACTATGCAGTGTATTGGTTGTAATTGCTCCTGTTAACCACTTCCCAACATCCACCTTACCCTAATGCTGATTTTCAACCTCAAAGCTTAGCAAAGTACGATTTTTGAGGAGGCTGATGGATGTTGCAATTTTTTTGTAGATCGCTGGCCCCAGATCTCGTTCAGTTGCTATCATTTGTATGACAGACGGGAGCCTATTATGGGCTTATAGGCTTTGTCTCTCTATGAAACCTGTATTAAAGGGATCCTATCACTCACACACAATTTTTTCTAGGTACCACGTTGGAATAGCCTTAAGAAAGGCTATTCTACTCCTACCTTTCGTAGTCTTCTCTGTGCCGCCGTTCTCCTACAATCCCGTTTGAGCATGTCCGTTCTTTTTTCCGGGAGCTGGAACAAACGGCTCCCAGAAAAAAGAACAGACCGGCTCCTATTGGTTTCAATGGGAGCAGTCTTTTTGGTCAGAATTTTGAGGCGGATACGGCTTCAAAATCCTGACCAAAAAAACCCTTGCGATCTTACCCTAAATCCACCAAGCATCAACCATAGCTTGCCATCCCCTAAAGTAACACAGTTCTAAATCCCCCCCCAATTCACAAGGCACCCCACACCTACCCCCCACAGTTCACCATGCACCCCACATCTCTCCCCCACAGTCAATCGTGTACCCCACATCCACCCCCCCACAGTACACTCTGCATCTCTCCCTCCAACAGTACACCATGCACCCATCATCTCCCCCCCAGTCCACTGTGCACCCCACATCTCTCCCCCCCACACTAAACCATGCGCCCCAAATCTCTCCCCCACACTACACCCTTCACCCCACATCTCTACCCCACACTACACCCTTCACCCCACACCTCTCCCCCACACTACACCCTTCACCCCACACCTCTCCCCCACACTACACCCTTCACCCCACATCTCTCCCCCACACTACACCCTTCACCCCACATCTTTCCCCCACACTACACCCTTCACCCCACATCTCTCCCCCACACTACACCCTTCACCCCACATCTCTCCCCTACACCCTTCACCCCACATCTCTCCCCCACACTACACCCTTCACCCCACATCTCTCCCCCGCACTACACCCTTCACCCCACATCTCTCCCCCACACTACACCCTGCCCCAACATCTCTCCCCCGCACTACACCCTTAACCCCACATCTCTCCCCCACACTATACCCTTCACCCCACATACACCCTGCACCCACATCTCTTCCCCCAAATCTCTCCCCCTCTACACTACTCCCTGCAGTCCACCTACTGTATTTTCCCCCTTCACTACATCGTTCACCTCGCAGCTCTCCATGTTGCTCCACTACACAGGATACAGTGGAAGGTCCTGCTTACAATTAGAAGACACGCCTATCTGGTCATGTGACATCAGAAGGTCCTTACGGCATCTAGTATTTAGCCTTTACCCATGTTCTTCCACTGCAGGGAATACACCATGTTCAAGGATCTTCCTGCAGCATAGACACACCTACCCAATAACAAGACTAGAGAATGTCATGTGACTGTGACGTCAGAAGGTCCTTGCTGAGTAGTGATAGGAGGAGAGTAGAACAGGCACAGACACGTGACATTTTCAATCTGTGTCACATGCCCCTCCATGTCATATGCTCAGTGGTAAGAGTTGGAGTTTGAGAGCCGGCAGAGCCATGTCAGCGCGGGGCGTGGCCTCAAAGATAGAGACAGAAGCAGAAATGAAAATGAATGTCTATGAGTAAGTTTATTATTTATCTTTGTTCTACACATTACGAACTGTTAGCTATAAAGTGGCCAAACCCCTTTAATTTATAATATTTTTTACCCACATTCAAACTTTTTTAATATTGATTTTTTGCCTCAATAGTGGATATGAACCAGCGATCTTCTGATCACTGGTTAAATAAGTATACGCCATTACGCCAATACATATGTATTGCAGTGTACAGGAGGCTGTCCGCTTATGCAGACGCATAGGCTCACAGACTTCATTATGGGGATATCGTCACTCCATAGGGAGAGAATCACCATTTAGGTGTGTGGAGTCTTATTAAGCCATGAGCGCTCCACTGTGCAAAGGAACATGGGAAGAATATGCAAATCTGACTTCCATGATGTAATTAGGAAGCCAGTGCCTCAAGAATGCACACCAATAGAGGGCGCTGACTGAGAATGTGCAAGTCTATCTTCCATGATGTAATTAGGAAGACAGAGTCTCAGTCAAGCAAACCAATAGAGGGCGCTACCTTTAACATCATGCCGATTTTCTCAGACGCCTTTGTGTGCAATGATGTTGGGATTATACCAGGTACAGTCTCTCAGCCAAGGACAGCTGTTTCGATGTGTTGCATCTCATCAGCTTGTCGCATCAAATGTCACTTGACACTCCTCCTAGTTGTCCTCTCTGCTATGATTGGCCAAGCTCCAATAAATTTTCAGCCTATAGATTTGGCAGTTCTATGCAGTACGGGTTTGTCTGCTTCTGTAGTGATAACTACTTTTCTCAGGTATTCTTTGTGCTTCCTTACTGCTGCACTTCCCTATTTACTAGGACTTCACATATATGGCTATATAAAACTAATCTAATAAACAACTATAGGGAAGAACAAGATAAGCTGAGAATACATCCTGGATGAAGATGGATTGCAAGATGAATAAAGTGACAACAGTGCTGAAACAGTTGTAGAGAAAGGGAAATTTCATTGTTTTTTTTTTTTTCTAGTGAGTATGTTAATCCAGATATAACTGTGCCATTTAAAACAAGTAGGAGCTCCTGCAAGATTGAGCTGCAAATCAGGCAGTGGTGGGAAGTGTAGCTGGCCGCAGCAAAAAAAAACTATAACTATTGAGTAACCGCTAGCATTTCCGTAGGTATAATTGAAATGCTGTGATGTCCAAAAACGCAACAGTTTTGGAAATCGCAGTGTTATGACTCCCGGTATTTTCCATGTGTGGCCCTGGATTTAATGTTTTCAACAGCTAATATAAAGTACTTACCAAACATGACTAATATTTATGGCTCTTTTTTTTCAAATTCTATTTCATATTTTATATTGTCGATCTTTGGTTTTCAAATGAAGAAATTCTATTTTTGTTTTATTTTAGGATGTTCTCTCTGTATCAGGAAGAAAACGTTGGGTATCCCAGTGGGCAAGTCTGGCCTCTAACCATGTGGGCCATGATCAAGAAAATGAACAAAATGAATCCAGTATGTTGGCTTCTGTTGAAAATGGTAATTTTCTGAAGAAATTTGTTGTTGTTTTTTATTTATTTAGACTTGCTAGTTTTGGTAGAAGCGAAGCATATTGGAGAAAGCAAAGTGCTTTACTTCCATTACCTCCTGTCCTTCCATTTACTTCTGTCCACCATCAGTCACACCTACACAGTGAGACTGAATGCGCAGTAGGAAAAGTACCCTCCTTTTTGGAGCTGTGGTTGTCTAAGTGTTCAGACTGGATCCAGTATTTATCCTGTAATCTATGGATAATTCCTTTTGTGTCACAACCCCTTTATTTTTATTTAACCGCCCTTAAAGAGAACCTGTGTGGTAGATTTGGAACACTAAACCACCTACAGGTCCCCATAGACTGGGGTGTTCCAAATCATCCTGTTTTAAATCCATCCTTGCCTGCCATTAAAAAATATAAATCTTCATGCTTACCTACAGATGAATCTGATAAGTCTCATTGGACTCCCCTTTTGTGTACAGTACCTGTGCAGTTCTTCAGCGAAGCAGAAGTGCAACTCTTCCCCCAACACCCCCACTCACCACCTTCCAGCTATTGTATTTGGTGACCATTTTTGTAATATATTTTATTAACCCTTTCCCATTCTGCTCCGTTCTATTATGTCGCACTGGGCATTGTTAGCGCTCAGCGCCGTAATAGTACTGTACTGTAATCTGTGTAAGCAGACGCTGTGCCCGCAAAATTACTCCCGGCTGTGTTACACAGATGAGAGCTGGGACAAGATGTCCCAACCCTCTTGTTGGAGCTCTGATCCGATCAGCAGTTTTAACCCCTTGGGTGCCACAGTCAAACACGGGGTTGCACAATAATAATGACTTCCCTCTCCACCCCTTGTACAATAAAACTGAAACATTATTTAACCTACAGTGTGAATGTCGGAAAACCCCCCAGAAGTAATGATTTTTGCCATCTCTCCTTATAAAATATGCTATAAAAAGTCACATGCACCCCAAAACAGTACCAATAAAAAGCACAGGTTGTCCCGCAAAAAATAATCGCTCAACTCTGTCAACCGATAAAATAAAAATGTTACACATCTCAGAAGATAGTGATGCAAAAATAATTGATTTATGTGCCCAAATAGGTTTTTTTTTCTGCAGAATTAGTGATGCATAAAAAAACAATATAAATGAGGTATCGCCAAAATCGCAGAATAATGGTAACATGCTACTTACGCTGTACAATGTGTAGAAAATCATTTAAAAGGTAAAACGCAATCCCAGAATTGATGGGTTTTTTTTTTGTTGTTTTTTTTTTTAATCCAGCAAGAAACAGTTAATAGACAAATAGTCAATAAGATGTAAGCGCTCAAAAATGGTGTCCTTACAAAATACATCTAATCCCGCAAACATATTAGCACTCATATGGCTACATCACCAGAACAATTTAAAAAAACATAGCTTGAATAATGTGAAGACAAAAACCCCAAAAGTCCCCAAATCAGAAAAAATCTGGCTGCGGTGGTAAGAGAATGTATAACCTGTGCAAATGTATATCAGGGTGCAAACCAGATTTATAGCTTTCAATAAAAAAAGAAACCAGAAGTGACCCCCAGAGTAACCCCCCCCCCCCCCCCCAATAAAAAGAGCTATTGGGGAAATAGTAGGGAATTTAGTGTTCCCAATGTACTCTGCACAGTTTTTATATTCACTCTTCACCATCCGCTGTGCATTCACATCTGGTATACTAATGCTCACTGCACCTCTTGATAAATTGTTTGCGGGGTACAGTTTCTAAAATGAGGTCACTCCCATGAGTATTTCACTTTTCTGGTATCTTAGAGGCTCTGCAAACATGACATAGTGTCCAGATACCAAACTCATGAATCTGCACTGCAAAAGCCACAGAGCATTCCTTCTCTTCTGTGCCCTGAAGTTTATGCCCACATGTATGACACTGGTGTACCCAGGATAGCGCACTCCAATGTCTTATGTGGCTATAAACTGATATTTGAGTACAGCCAGGCACAAAAGGGAAGGAGCGCTATTTTGTTTTTGAGCACCATGACACTTCTGCAGAGCTCCTGAAATGCCAGTAAACTGGAATCCCCTGAGCTTTCCCCTGACCCATTTTTAAACTACACCACCTAAAGGGGTTTATCCAGAGGTACAGTGAGCATTTTTAACCCCCCAGTGTTGCTATAATTTATTATCCATAAATTAATACAAAGTTAATTCTGAAAGGTGAAAATGACAATTTTTCCAGGAATACATCATTTTTAGAGATGAGCGAACAGTGAAATATTTGATATTCGTTTCGAATAGTCCCTCAATATTTGACTATTTGAATGAATATCGAATCTCATTATAGTCTATGGCAGAGGTTCTCAAACTTATTTTGTCTACTGCCCACTTCGAGAATTAATTATTTTCTAGCGCCCCCCCCCCCCCAGTGAACCTATGGGATGACAAAAGGTCCTGTAGACTTGGATTTACCTTGTACGGAGTTTCCTAAAGGACCTGGCTCCTCTGCCCACTAGCAGCCTGCTCTATATAATAAAGCTTTATCCTAGTGAACAGAGAGACCAGTAGGATTTAGACTGCTTTATATAAGAAAGCAGCACTTATTCCACACCCCCCCTCTATCTCACAGCAGGGAGCTAGGTGATGTGTATGTGATGTGTATGTGTGGTGCCGACACAGGCTGGCTCTGTACACTCACATACCTCCCAACTTTTGAAGAACTGAAAGAAGGACAAAATGTGCGGCGCGCGTAGCGCGGCGCGGAAAATTTAGCCCTGCCCACTTTTGTGTTGACTCCGCCCACTCGTTAATTAATCATGTGCCCGCACACAGTATAATCCTTCTACAGTCACCCGTAAATTATATGTCCCCCCTCTATCTCTCCTCCAGTTTCATATACACCCTTCATCTGCCCCCAGTGTCATGCCGTCCTCTCCTTCATCTGCCCCCAGTGTCATGCCATCCTCTCCATCTCTGCCCCCAGTGTCATGCCGTCCTCTCCATCTCTGCCCCCAGTGTCATGCCGTCCTCTCCATCTCTGCCCCCAGTGTTATGCCGTCCTCTCCATCTCTGCCCCCAGTGTCATGCCATCCTCTCCTTCATCTGCCCCCAGTTTCACGTTCCACCTGCACATTAAACTTACCTTCTCCTCCGCTCCCTCGCCGCTCTCTGCGCGCCTCTCTCGCTAACACATATACGGCTGAAGCGAGGAGCTGACCTGTGTCAGCTCCTTGCTTCAGCCGCAAATGTGTTCAACTCAGATCTGCGTCCTCTGGACGCAGATCTGAGTTGAAATCGGGACATACCCCCCTCCAACCAGGACCGCGGGACATGTCACCCAAATCATGACTGTCCCGCGGAAATCGGGACGGGTGGGAGGTATGCACTCAGCCCCCCCCACATAGCAGGGAGCTACGTCATGTGGCTCCCTCAGCAATGAGCAGGGGGCCAGGTGCTAGTGTCCATAATGAAGTGAATAAAGTAAGATAGTGGACAAACAAAGCAGTTTTGCTAAAGCAGTGTATTTAGGAAAAGTCTTAAATCCACATTAACAAGCAGTATAGATAGAATCATTGTTATGATACCACCCCTTTAAATTAGCCATCGCCCCCCTAAACCGCTTCAACGCCCCCCAATCTTCTCTGTGCCCTTTACTGCCCTCCTATAGGCCTCCAGCGCCCACAAGGGGGCGTTATCGCCCACTTTGAGAAAGACTGGTCTATGGGGAAAATCCGTTCGTTTCAGGGGAAACCACTATTCGACTCAGGAGGGTCACCAAGTCCTCTATGACACCTCAGCAAATGATGACAATACCTCTGGAATGCAACTAGGACAGCAGGGGAAGCATGCCTGGAGGCATCACACAAGCCCAAGTCACAATTTTACCCCACTATCACAGCCTATCAACTACACACTTTCCACACTCAAAAAAACCTCTATGGAAAGTGAAAAAATACCTGGAAACCTTCTTTCCTCCCCATTTGTATGGACAGAAACTCAAATTTTACTCTACTGAAACCTTAACCAGCACCCCTTTAAATTACGTTGCCCATGACAACCACAGATGAAATAGGCAATAGGAAATCCAACAGTGCCCACCCTTAACTGTCATTGTGTATGTATGTGTGTGTGATGTGGTAAGGACTTCAAAAATTCACTTTTGTGGCCCTTAAGGTGATCCCTGTATGTTACAGCTGCAAAGTAATACAGATTCAGGATAATACACAGTAATATAACAGAAGTAGACACACATATGCTGAGAAAGATATACTAGGAGTCCATAGCAGCTAAGGAACAGAGAAGGAAGAAGGAGGACATTCATAGTCATTTAGTTCTCTGTGCGGAGTGTCTGCGCTTGGTCTGATGTAGATTATACAGCCTGATCGCGGTTGGAAGGAAGGACTTGCGATAGCGCTCCTTCTCACACTTGGGGTGAAGCAGACGGTCACTTACAGTGCTCCCATCAGGGTCTCATACATGGGGTGGGATTTGTTCTCCCGCATGGAGGTCACCACAGACAGTATCCTTCTGTCACCCACCACCTGTACTGGGTCCAGGGGGCTCCCCAGGACAGAGCTGGCCCTTCTGATCAGCCTGTCAAGTGTATTTCTTTTTTTTTTTTTTTTTTTTTTTTTTTACGTAGATTGTGAGCCCCACATAGAGCTCACAATGTACATTTTTCCCTATCAGTATGTCTTTTTGAAATATGGGATGGAAATCCATGCAAACACGGGGAGAACATACAAACTCCTTGCAGATGGTTTTTTGCCCTTGGTGGGATTTGAACACCAGGACCCAGTACTGCAAGGCTGCAGTGCTAACCACTGAGCCACCGTGTGGCCCCCTTTGTCAAGTCTATTTCTGTCCCTGGTTGATATACTGCTCCCCCAGCAGGCTACACCGAAAAATATAGCTGAAGCAACCACCGAGTTGAAAAAGGCCCTAAGAAGTGTCCCCTGGACTCCGAAGGCCCTCAGCCTCCTGAGCAGGTAGAGTCTGCTGTGGCCTTTTCTGTGCAGCGCCTCCAGGTGATCAGCCCAGTCTAGTTTATTATTGAGGAGCACACCCAGATACTTATAGGTCCTGCTATTAGGAGCAGAATTGTGCAACACTGATGGTGGAGGAGGAGAAGGAATTGTAAAGGTTGAGCACACACATGAAACTTCATGTCGAGGTGCTTGACACTGGTGGACATGAAAATGATGGGTTTATCCTGTGGCTCTTCATTTTGATCAGCGTCAGCCGGTCAGCACTGTCAGCTGACAGCCAGGTGCGCTTATCCATAATTATGTCACCGGCTGCGCTGAAGACCCAATTTCCAATAGCACGCTGGCGGCAGGGCAGGAAAGGACCTCCAATGGGTTCAGCGCAAGTTACAGCCACAAATTCAACTTGGAGACCCAATAATTGTAGGGCGCAGAGGGATCGGAGAGGACAGGGCTGTGGTCGGCCAGGTACTCCCGCAACAGGCACCTATACTTGTCCCGCCTGGTGACACTAGGCCGCTCAGTGGCGGTAGTTTGGCGAGGGGGTGCCATTAACGTGTTCCAGACCTTGGAGAGTGTGCCCCTGGTGGGTGTGGACCGGATGGCAGTTGTTAGCCTCTTGGAGGAACTCTCCTCTCTGCCGCCGAGAGTTGATGGAAACATCTCCATCATATTCTGCACCAGTTGCTTGTGGCAATCATTAATGCGACTGGCCCTCTCCTCTACCGGAATAAAAGTCGAGATATTATTTTTATACCGGGGGTCGAGGATTGCAAAAATCCAGTAGTGGTTGCTCTCCAGGATTTAGACAATGCGTTTCTCACTTGAAAAGCACCCTAACATGAATTCAACCATGTGTGCCAGAGTGTTACTTGGCATGACTTCGCGGCCCCCGCTGGAATGGTCACTCTCCATTTCCTCCTCTTCCTACTCCTCTTCCATTTCGTCCCAACCGTGCTGCAGCAATGGGACGCACTGAACTTCTCACTGAACTTCTTTTTAGGAAAACCTGCACTCGCAGGGGGTTGGACCCGATGGCCCTTGAGGTCCCTTCCAACTCTACCATAAGAATAAGAATGAGACTGTTGCCGCTGTATTCTCCGCTAGCCTCCTGTCTGCCACTTCGTCATCCTCCCCCTCCTCTTCCTCCGTCAATATACTCAGTGAAGCGGACAGGAGTGTGCACTGACTATCCTACTGGGATGGTTCTGCTCCTATGCTCGACTCCTCAGTGTACAATGTGTTATCCCTGATGGCGATGAGGGATTCTCGCATTACACATAGGAGCGGGATTGTTACACTCACGAGTGCGTCGTCACAGCTGACCCTCTTGGTGGACTCCTCAAAGACACGCAAGATCTCGCATAAGTCTGTCACCCATGGCCACTCATGGTGCAGAAACTGCGGGAGCTGACTCCGAGGAACCCTTGGGTTTTGGAGATGGTACTCCATCAAGGGTGTCTGCTGCTCACACACTCTGCTTAACATGTGGTATGTCGAGTTCCAGCTTGTGGGGACGTCACATAACAGCCGATGTTCTGGCAGATGTAGGCGTTGCTGGAGTGATTTAAGGCTAGCAGCGGCTACTGTAGACTTGCGAAAGTAGGTGCACAAGCGCCGCACTTTCACCAGTAGCTCATGAACGTTGGGGTACGTTTTTAAAAGCCGTTGCACCACTAAATTGAAAACGTGGGCCAGGCATGGAACGTGTTGGAGGTTGGCCAGCTCCAAAGCCGCTACCAGGTTCCGGCCGTTATCACACACAACCATGCCTGAGCCCAGGTGCAGTGGCAAAAACCATGTTGACGTCTCATCGAGGAGGGCATCCCTCACCTCGGAGGCAGTGTGCTGTCTGTCTGTTAAGCTGATGAGCTTCAGCACGGCCTGCTGACGTCTCTCCCACCAGTGCTGTAGTGTTTCCAGCAGGTAGCTGGGGTCGATCTGATGGCGGAGGAGGAGGGTGGCGGTTCAGCGCCCCTGCCAGGAATGTTGGGCGGGGAAATGAGGTAGATCGCTCCAGTTTGTGACCCGGTCCCAGCCTCAACTACATTCACCCAGTGTGCCGTCAGTGAAATTTAGCGTACCTGTCTGCATGCACTTGTCCACGCGTCGGTGGTCAAGTGGACCTTTGTGCAAAGCACGGAACTTAGGGCCCACCTGATGTTGTGTGACACATGCTGGTGCAAGGCGGGGACGGCACACCAGGAGATGTAGTGATGGCTAGGGACGGCATAGCGTACAGATAGAATTGGAATCACTCGAGGCATAGCCCCACTCCCAGTGGGCTGGTCTCTGAACAGCAGTTGATTGACCGGGGTGGTGAACGGGGCGGGCCTGAAAGAGTGGCGAGGGTGCGGGGAAGGTCTATTTAAACCCTGCTCAGGCAACGCTCAGTGTCAAGCCTACATATGTACCGGGGTCTACCATCAAGGCCCCGGGAAGTGCAGTTTTCACTGTAAATCATCTTGTATCTAGGGAATATATCAAATATATCGTCCTCCTGACGCTCCTTAATGGTGAAATGCGTTGAGGAATAGGTTAACTCTTTGACAACCATCGGAGGGCATGGCAGATTGATTTTATTTATTAGGCTAATGTGGGTTATTGTAGTGGACTGATATGGGGGAGCATATATATGCAATAGAGGCTGACCAGGCAAACCATAGTCAGAACTCCACACCCAATAGCTAAATTACCGAATATATCTGCTAATGCCGCTACATATATGTTCAACAAAGTCGCTAGCACATATCCTATGGGTTAGTGTGGCTTTCAGTAATGGCCTATATGCTAGGGATTAACAATCTACAGTCCCGAGTAGATATAGGTATTTTTATGCTTTTATGTCACTGGGTAGGATTTCACATTGAGTTGGGTGTGTCTGGGATCTCCAGGTATATGCATTCATACACACACAGGTGGGTGGTAAAAGCTTAGTTGCTTTTAGTATTTATGAAATAAAGGTTATGTTTTAATTGGACCCAGGGGCAATATAGTGTATCTCTGTGTTTTTACCATAATAACAAGCTTTCAAAATCCATAATTTTATGAAATTTTCAGTAAATTGTCCCTTTTTTAACAAACAAACACAAAGTATAATGACCAAAATTTAACACAAACATAAAATACGTGTCCTGGAAAAACCGTCTTGGAATCACCTGGATAGGTAAATACATTATGAAGCTACTCTCACTTAAAGTAAAAGATGTCTTATTTGAAAAATGAGTTCTTAACATTGTGGCCCAAACTACCCTGCATCATTAGGGGTTAACCTATTAAATTTCCTTTTCATTATAAAACAGGCTGTAATATTCTTTTTAGCAACCCTCTGAGCTGTTGCTAGAGAAAGTCTGTACACATTTGTATTCTGGATAAGTTGAGTTGTAGCTTTTACTAAAAAGGGGATAGTCACTCAAATGATTGTATCTCTGGCTATGTAACACATAAAAAAATGGTTCTGGTATCACAAGAAAGCTGCAGTTCTCTAGTTATAAAACCTGATATATCACTAGTTTATACAACACAGTCAGGAAGTTGATCTTAATATGCATCAGTTCATGCTGCATATAAAATCACATTCCTGTCTGTTTTTAACTAAGTAAAAAATATGCAAATCTATTCTATTTGGAATAGATTTCTACTGTGTCTGGATTAAAAAACGGTTTAGCAGCAGACAGCATAAAACGCTCACCGCCGCTCACAGCCGAACCCGGTCTGTGGTTTCCGTCTTCTTGCATGCAGATGACGGAAACCACAGAACGGAGACCCGAATGCAGGTGTGAACCTAGCGTTAGTAGTACAGGAGGCTGCATTATTCCTGTAACTGGAGCTAAGGTGTCAGGCCTAGTTATAACAGAAATCATCCAAAAAAAAGTATTGTTAACTAGAGATGAGCAAACAGCGTTCGACCGAGTACATGTTCGATCGGATATCAGGCTGTTGGAGATGTTCGATTCCAGTTGAACACCAGGTGGCAAACTCGCTAAAAATTTGATTCCCCTCCCACCTTCCCTGGCGCTTTTTTTGCATCAATAACTGCGCAGGGGAGGTGGGACAGGAACTACGACAACAGAGGCATCAAAAAAAATCGGAAAAAGTAATTGGCTGGCTAATTCAGGTGAATTTATACGAATAGTGAATTTAATATCCGGTTCATATGAAACTGTGAACTGTGAGACAGGGACAGACGTACAGGTAGGGTTAGCTAGGGATTTCCTTTATTTAGGTGGGAATGTCACTCACACAGCTCTTTGGAGCTCTATCTGGTCGGGATCCCTGTCAGCTTGCGATATGCGCGAGCTGACTTTTTCCCATAGGAATGCATTGACCAGTGTTGATTGGCCAAATGTCATACATAATACAGTGACTTGGGCATGTTCGATGCCCCCAGACATGCTTCCCATGCTGTCCTACTTGCATTTCAGGGTGTTGGCATAATTTCCTGGGGTTTCATAGTGAATTTGGTGGCCCTCCTGAGTCGAATATTGGTTTCCGCCTAAACGAGTATTTATTCCCCATAGACTATAATGGGGTTTGATGTTCGATCGAACATTCGAGTATTGAGCGGCTACTCGAATTGAACTTCGAACATTTCACTGTTCACTCATCTCCACTGTTAACCCCTTCCCGCCGACGGCCTTTTTTTTATTTTCGTTTCATTTTTGACTCCCCTCCTTCCAAACCCCATAACTTTTTTATTTTTCCACTTTGAGCCATACGAGGTCTTAATTTTTGCGGGACAAATTGTTCTTCATGATGCCACCGTTAATTATTCTGTACAATGTACTGGGAAGCTGGGAAAAAATCAGAATGGGGTGGATTTGGAGAAAAAGTGCATTAGTGCGACTTTCTTATGGGCTTCATTTTTATGGTGTTCACTGTAGCATGTGACCTCATATAATTGCAGGGGAGGGTGGAGAAGCGAGAGGTACACAGAGAGTGAGAGCAAGTAGATGAATCATTGGAAATGTAGTTTATCCTCAGATTTATTGCATGTAAATAACAGTAATACAAGAAGCAACAAGTAAAATAAAACCAAATAAAGGCTGCACAAGCGAACAGTGAGTGTTTAGCACTACTATGGATGTATTTGCAGATAATTTTTGGAAACTAAAGGAGTCCAACTGCTGGGTCCCCCAGATCTGGAGAACAGGGGACTGAACTGAACTGAAAGTTCCCCATACCTCCTCCTTGTGACCAGAGCACTTGTGTTACCAGTGCTCCATTCACTTCTATGTGTTTGCATCTCTGGGAGCGCTGACAGTGGATAGGGGATAAGAGTCATAAAAATATGACACTTATCCCCTAAAAATATGTGAAGGCAACACACGGATAATGGACTAGTTCACGTGTGTTTGTTCTATGAGGGGCTGACCACCTCCCCACTGGGACATTATTTACAAAGACTAAGAGATAGAGCTGCACTCCAAACGTAGTTATGCTTAAAACAATCTTTCTTTATTAATGCAACATTTCGGGTACATCACCCTACATCAGGTACATCACCCTTCATAAGGCTGTAAAATTATTACAAACATACATTAATATCAAGTCATACACCATCAAAACTTGCAAAATACCAATACACAAAATTGCAATAATATTAGCAAAACATTGTGGCTAAAAAGACAAAAAAAACCATGCATAATAACACAATGCTAGACATGGTACGGTTATGCAACATACTTAATCACAGCTATAGGAGTATAAGACAAATTCAGCAAATGAATCAATTAGATGTGATAAGGTCCCAAAACAAGCTGAGTCCCAGACGATAGGGCAAGTGAGCGAAATTTGACCGTTGCCAGTGGGTCGGTAAAGGTAACATGTAAGTATAGCAAGAATCATCATAAGACACAAACCATAGGTATAACAAAAATGCAGAAGTGTGGAGGGAAAAAGCGTGAAAACAAGAGCAAGGCTGAGTAGGAAATAATACAGACAGATGAAAAAATAATAGAAAGAAAAAACAAAAAAGTACAAGGGTAAAGAAACACACTAAAAGCACAAAAATGAAATCAAGGATACAGACTATCAGAGGGGATAACCAAGGGAAAAAAGGGGGAATGCAATTATGGGATAGAAAAAGATAGACAACATGTGACTACAAGCAGAGGAGCGTCTTTGTTCCCTTGGTTATCCGCTCTGATAGTCTGTCTCCTTGATTTCATTTTTGTGCTCTTGGTGTGTTTGTTTACCCTTGTCCTTTTTGTTTTTCTTTCTATTACTTTATCATCTATCTGTATTATTTCCTACTTGTCCTTGCTCTTGTTTTTGTACATTTTTCATCCACATTTCTGTTATACCTATGGTTTGTGTGTTATGATGACTCTTGTTCCCCTTACATTTTAGCGTCCTTTACTGACCTTGCAGCAATGGTCAAATCTGGCTCACCTGCCCTACCGTCTGAGACTTAGCTTGTTTTGGGACCTTATCACATCTAATTGATTCAGTTGCTGAATTTGTCTTCTACTCCTATATGGTGTGCATCAATTTATTACCTTTCTATTTATAGCTGTGATTAAGTATGTTGCATAGCAGCGGCCATGTCTAGCATTGTGTCATTATGCATGTTTTTTTGTCTTTTCTAACTGGCACATGTTGTTTAGATTTTTATAGTGGTTTTTAGCCACAATGGTTTGCTGATATTATTGCAATTGTGTGTATTGGTAGTTTGTAAGTTTTGATGTTGTATGACTTGATATTAATGTATGTTTGTAATTGTTTGTAATAATTTTACAGCCTGATGAAGGATGATGTACCTGAAATGTTGCATTAATGAAGAAAGATTGTTTGAAGCATAACTACATTTGGAGTGCGGTTCTATCTCTCTAACCCTCTTTGTATAGGTAACGTATGTCATTCCATAAGTTTTGGACATTCTTCTGGAAAACAAAATTTTATATAAAATTTTACATTTTAACAACTGGTTTAGTAAATATCTGTATTGCTGATTAGGCTGTGAAAAAACAGAATTTATTTATGTGTTTGGTACATCAGCGGCTGCCTTAAGACTACACTGTATACCCTATACATATAAAAAGAAACTGACTTTTTTTTTTTCCCATAGATATTGGTACGACTGAGTGTGGAGTGCTATATAATAGTACAGGCTCCACCAGCTCTCTCCAAAACGATCGTAAAAAGAGAACTTTACCAAAGCTTCCTAAAGAAGAAACTCCGTTACAGACTTCTTTTGGCAAACATAGCTTTAGGTCAGAAATTGGAGAAAAACAAGATACTGAATTACAGGAAAAAGAATCACCTTCTCATATAGGCAAGAAAGAAAATATGTATTTATCTAATGGTAGATTGGATACAACGGGTCAACTAGATAGCAGTTTAGTTGAAAGAACGAAGAATGAAGCTACTTTAGGTGCAAATTTTGAGATAAAGTCAGCAACATACAATGCACAGCAAGAACAGACAAAAGATAATTTGAAATCTAAAAAGTTATTCAATAAGCCTCCAACTGTCCCATCCATCAAAGGTTGCTCATCAACTCAGATTGTTTGCAAATCACAAAAATGTTTAGAAGTATCTCAAAAAAAAGGAAATCAGAAAAATGAAGTTGTATCTAGCTGTGATAATGTTAAAAGTGTTGAAACTGAGAGAAAAGAATCTATAAAACCACTAGTTAGGCAAGGCAGTTTTACCATTGACAAACCTAGCTCAAATGTTCCAATTGAACTTATACCACATATCAGTAAGCAACCTGCTGTATCTACAGGATTTTCATTTTCATCGGTGAATAATATACGAGAAAGAAGTGACTCTGTAGACACTGATTCTAGCTTGGACACTACTATGCTTTTGAAAGATACAGAAGCAGTTATGGCTTTCCTAGAAGCTAGACTACAGGATGAAAGCAAACCTGATGACACTTTGAAAACCCCAAGCTACACTAAAGAAAATTCTATATCACCTGAATCAGATGTAGATACAGCAAGCACAATTAGCATTGTTGCTGGTGATTCCGATAAAAAGTGTTCCCAAAAACGAAGAAGTCTCAGTAGTGTACAAAAAGAAAAATCCTCAACCGCTTCTCCGTCTAAAGACTGTCATAGCTTAGCAAATGTGTACCGAGAAAAAACTGAAAGAAAAAATAAGACACATGTGAAAGAGGTTGGAAGTAAAGTGCTGCGATCAAGTGGCAGAAATAGACCGCCATCCCTTGACCTAACAGATGATGACCAAACTTCTAGTTTACATTGTTCAGCTGTTTCAGATATTTTATCATCTGATCAAGAAAATTATTCTGGAAAGTTACTTTCTAAATCTCACTTTGTGTCTTCAAATGACAAGCTTAACACATCAAGAACAACTTCTGCTAGTAAATCAGTTACACTTCCAAGACCTCGTCCAACAAGGACTTCACTGTTGCGTAGATCACGATTAGGTGAAACATCAGACACAGAGGTTGGGGATGCTGATAGGGCATCTGTTGCTTCTGAAGTTTCTACAACAAGTTCAACATCAAAACAGTCAACAGGTAAAAAAGCACTCTCTAGGATTGATTTGCTTGCACAGCCGCGTAGAGCAAGACTGGGTTCCTTATCGGCACGCAGTGACTCTGAAGCAACCATATCAAGAAGCTCTGTATCTTCTAGAACTGTAGAATATGCAGCCAGGAGCAGTCCTAAAACTACTTCAACAATTGATGGAAAAGGCTCCCCACGAGTCAGAGCTAATAGCTTTTCTCGTTTATCAGATGCTAAAACTAATACAACTGTACCAGCTCACAGTTCTCCTTCAGGTAATGATTTACTTATTGTGTATTATTGGTAGCTGTGTTAAAAATGATATGATTTCCCTGTTCAGTCACCAATCATAATGACTATTGTAATCAAAAAAGTTAAAGCTGGTTTTCTGGCATCAGTAGAGTCCATGTCACAAAATCACCATTCATGTTAACACCTGTATTTTAAGAGAGCTAAACATGAGGAGATGCCTAAAACATTATACTACCTGCATTTTGTTAAGGCAGACAAAATTCAGGAACGCTGCAGTATAAGTTTTAGTAAGAAAATCAGTCAAAATGTGGTATACGTGTATAAAGAATGGGAGCAAATACACTCTTTAAGGCCATGGCTCCATGTGGCGTAAACAGTAAAAACCGCACTGCGGACATGCTACGATTTCCAAAACCGTGCGCTTTAGGAAATCACAGCATGGCAATTATACCTACGGAAACGCTTAGGTGTAATTGAAAACAGTAAGTCCACAAAGGAAACCTCTGTGAACTTTCTATCTAAAGCGCTGTTGGAAGAACTGCGATGCGTTGCCGCTGCGGTTTTTCCCACAGCACTTTTTTTTGATGTGGGACGCCACTTGGGGCCTTAGCCTAAAGAAAGCTATCTAGAGGTGGCCTCAATAATAATGGTGATGCTGCTGTTATCTGGCTCATTCAAAACTGCTCTATGCATCAGCTTTCTGAATGCGGAGTTGGCAGAAATGAACTTTCTATGTAGCAAAATTAAACTGGTCAGTGACCTTTTCTCTCTTGAATTTGTTTGGACACCCATATTATGAGTTTCTTAATTTAATAACTTGAGAAAACAGAGTTGCAAAAAAAAGTGAATGTTTACCCTTACACCTCATTTCTAAAAAAAAAATTTAACTACATTAAATAGGTCCAAACCTGCGACAAGAAAAAAGTGAAAAAAAGTTTATAAAAACCCACTTAATTAAAACTTCTGTCTGGTTAAAAGATAATAGATATTTCATATGTAAATGTATAAATAAATTTAGCATTCCAATAAAGTAATCAAGGTCAAATATTTGAAAGCCCACAATTCTAAAATGATTTTGCTTACCACATATAATGATTTATCACTGAATCTCTTGCACAGTAGAGGCAGTGTATTTTTGCAGATGCTTACAATATTGCAGATGCTTACAATATTACTCATTATAATACTCACAGGAGACGTCTTCCCACATTTCCCGTCTCTTCCCTTTGGACCACCATGACCACTTCTTCCAGCTGTGACTTGACTCTGTAAAGTTTGCAACACAGACATCTTTGACTCCTCACTTCTCCACGCACCCAACCTCTATGCCCCACAGTTGGACACTCATGAATTATTATTATCCGAGTATAATAATCGGAGCCACAGGGGAGGTGAGGAAACATAATAAACACTGATACTCATCTCTCTGGGATCCGATGTTAATCCGAGCAGGCTTTGGGCCTGTACGATAATATCCCAGATGTCATGTGGTCTGAGATATTACCATACAGGCCCAAAACCTGTGCTAGCAGTAGCAGGCTATTACTACTAGCACAGGCTTCGGGCCTATATGGTACTGCTAGCACAGGCTTTGGGCCTATATGGTAATATCCCAGACCACGTGACATCTGGAACATTATTGTACAGGCCCAAAGCCTGCTAGGATTAACATCGGATCTCGGAGAGGATCTGGTTATTATACTCGAGGGTCTGAAAAGACTCCTGAGTATAGTGGTAGTGGGATCGCGGCCTGCTCACTGCCGCCCTCCGCAGCCTATAGTAGAAGGGGAAGTGGGGACGGCACTTATCAGACCCAGGGGATACTCCAGCAGATAGCGGCCTAATATAAAAAAAAGGTATTTTACTTACCGACCTCGCCACTGCTCCCGCTGCCGCTTCCTCTTCACCTGGCAGTAAGACGTCTCCGTCTCAGTGTAGGCGGCGTGATCGATCCTTCTTGATATTTTCCTGGAAAGTCACTGAGCCTAGTAGATTCCATAACCTGAGTCAAATGAAGGCGGTTTTTCTTAGCTCACACCAGTACACTCCTGCTTAAAAGAACAGAAGCAACCGTGTTTTTAGTGCTATTTTGTTCTCAAAATCAAACCAATTTGAATCCGTTTTTGGTCTGCTCTATATTTTGATTATCTGTGTTGTTTGTTTTTTGTAGAACTTTAAAACTTTTCTTTTCTCATTACTAATATATAGTAAATACCAGATGGAGACGTTTACCACCAGAATATGCTTCTACTTCTGAAGATGAGTTTGGAACAAACCGGAATTCTCCTAAACCCACAAAGCTACGTGCTTCTTCCACATTTAAAGTTCAGAGATCACAAATTAATGGAAGTAGTC
Source organism: Leptodactylus fuscus (assembly GCF_031893055.1). Lineage (NCBI taxonomy): Eukaryota > Metazoa > Chordata > Amphibia > Anura > Leptodactylidae > Leptodactylus > Leptodactylus fuscus. The sequence continues at coordinate 73,361,136 of NC_134267.1, read as the reverse complement.
AAGTCATAGCACCATCTGGAGCCTTAAATGTGTTATCATTTAAAAATAAGGCTAAAGAACAGGAAGATTACATCCGTGATTGGACTGCACATCGTGAAGAAATAGCAAGGTAAGGATATGAATGAAAGACTATGCAATTTAGAATTTTAGACCCTATTCACATCTGCGTTCAGATTTGCATTCGGGGAGTCCGCTTGGGGACCCCCCGAACAGAAACCTATACACAAAAAAAGCAGTTACCTAAGGAAACCCATGGATCCATAATGGGGTCCGTGTGATTTCCGCTCAGTTTCTGCATAAAACATGCGGAGAGACAAGTCCTGCACGCAGCACTTTTCTCTTTCTTCGTGCGGAAACCCAGCGGATACCACATGGACCCCATTATAGTCAAAGGGGTTCAGGGGTTTCCTTAGGCAACTGCTTTTTTTGCGTATAGGTTTCCATTCAGGGGGCCCCGAAGTACTTCCCGAACAGAAACTCATGCGCAGATATGAACCGGACTTTACTATGGCAGATTTACTTTGACTTGCCAAAAAGGGGTATTACTTAAAATGTAACATCATGGACCAATAGATTGGTGCATCAAGTCAATAAATAGTTGGTGTAGTCTAAACACACCAGATTTATCATCCAACATCAGCCACTGTGATAAATATTGCATACTTTAAGACTTTACACTGACTTTGCATTGTCCCACTGTTAGGGCAGTTTAACACAGCCAGTACTTGGTCACCCAAAGTGATGATCATTGAGAAACATGTTGTTGGCACTTGCTTGCATTGGCCTCATTGCCTAGGCAAACTGAACACGGGAGGAACTAACTCTACTATGATAGTTTTTTCCCCCCTTTCGACTGCATTGACTGCGTGATCGGCAGAGCTGCTTTTTTTTCCAGCTGCTCACAGCATGAGTCTAAAGTATAGTCTGAAACAGAGAGTCTACACCTTTTATTTTGCATAAAAGATACAATCTCCTGATCAGCAGAACTATTAGAAAGTTAGAGTGCTTATCAACAATGCTGTATTCCTAGTAGCTGTTGTTCCTGATAACAGCCTTGAATATCAAGCAAATTTCATAAGGAAATCTGCCCAAATATACTAAACAGTAATAATTATAATGTGTATAACAAATACTAAACGTAATGTATTAACCCATGCAACTTTGGTTTACATTATTTTTCCGTGTCTTTTTAGATAGTACGATTTTAGATATCAGGGCAGCGTATTTTGGCTACATTAACAAAAAAAAACCCAAACATATCTTGCCTGGAATACTTGCTTCTGCAAATGGTCATAATCGTTTGTAAAGTTTGTACCCCTTGAACTCACCCTTGGCTTCTTGTAAAAAATGTAACAGACAATTGGCCCTCCTAATTGTTCTTACATTATACAGAGCTCATCTTTGCTCAGTAGATCTGAGGCTGTATTTCTGCAGCACTAGATCTATCATTATTAATAGTTATGTAGAGGCAGAGCCATGGCTGCATTGTTTGTATAAGGCCAGTTATCAGGGAGATCAGTGATTGTAAAGTTTGGTAAGTTTTTTTTATTACCACTCAAGCAATTTATTTGTGGCAACCATGTCCACTTGTAACAATTTTTGAAAAACAACTTTATCCCTGATAACCCTTTTAGCAATATAAAATTCCATCCTTGTGTGCTGAAATAAGTAACTGTAGTTGCAGTATAGGTTGTTTAGAAATACGCGTTAAAGTGTGGCTAAATGGATAGGCTCATCCTGATGTAAAGCTATATTTCTTTGAACCTTTTTTTTTCCAGCTGCTCACAGCATGAGTCTAAAGTATAGTCTGAAACAGAGAGTCTGGAGCCTCCTCCATCATCTGCCTCTAAATTCCACCTTTCAGACATTTATGACATATACTGTTAATGTGCTATAAATGTTTCCAATGGGAGTACCCTTTTAAATATAATTGTTCTTCTTGGGAGTGGTACAAACTGACATGGTGACATCTGGACTAGAAAAATGTTTTAACATGTGTAGGGTTTGCCTAGATATGACAAGCATCACCTATCCTAGCTGTGGATCCCCTCCTGATCACCATTCAACCACTGCAAATCATTTGTGATGGTGCAGATTAATATCTCTTGTTTTTGTTGTTTAGGATTAGCCAAGATTTGGCCCTTATTGCTCGAGAAATTAATGATGTTGCAGGGGAAATAGATTCAGTGACTTCATCAGGAACTGCACCTAGTACCACAGTAAGCACTGCAGCTACCACACCTGGTTCAGCTATAGACACCAGAGAGGAGGTAGGAGATCTTCATGAAGATGCACAGGTTCTTTCTTCTTCCTTGTCTTTTGCTTTTTTCATATATACTTTTATTTTTGTTAGAAAATTTTAATGTTTTGTTTTAAAGACAAATTTAGAGAGTAGCCAAATTTTGTATTTCTTAACTGTATTACCAAATCTGACAAGTCAATTGCAAGTCCACATTGAATGCTGTTTTATTTTTTTCTGTTACCTTGATAAAAGTTAGTAAAAATGGTACTCTATTCTCCAAGAATTTGTCACTAGAAAATTACTTATTTTCCAAACTTTCTTGTTGAACATATGTTTTAAGAATTTTTTTTTTTAAATTCCGTGTCATAATCTGTATTTATTAAATACAAAGTACTATATGGTACAGGTTTTCTTTGCAACTGTCACCTAAATTACATGACAGACAGGATTAAAATAGATCATAACACCCATCATTGACACTATTATTGACAGTATATCATGTTGCAGCTTATCTGCTCCTTCTTCCCTTACAGATCATGCCTATAGAAGACTCCCATAGACTTCAATGAGCTGGCTCCCGTCTATTGCTGCCTTTAATGCATGGTTCATATCTGCATTCGGTATTCTGTTCGGACCCCCCCCCCTCCCCGAGCAGAATACCGAACGCATTAAAAAGCAGTGAACAATTATAGTCTATGGGGTCCATGTTCTTTCATTGCTCACCACTTTTTAATGCGTTCTGTATTCCGTCCCCAAGCAGACTCCCTGAACGGAATACTGAACACAGATGTGAACCAGGCCAGACCATGACTATGTTTTAAAATCTATAAATAAACAAAGCACAGGAGAAGTTCATCTACAATCAGAAAAAAAACAGATTAGAAGAAAGTCTCATATTTCACTGCTTTCATCTGGTTTTAATAAATCAATAAAAATATTTATAATTAGAGATGAGCGAACAGCGTTCGATTGAATAGCTATTCGATCGAATATCAGGCCTGTTTGAGGTATTCGATTCCAATCGAATACCACGCGGCAGACGCAGTAAAAATTCATATCCCCTCCCACCTTCCCTGGAGCTTTTTTTGCATCAATAACTGCGCAGGGGAGGTGGGACAGGAACTACGACATTGAAAAAAAAATTGGAAAATGCCATTGGCTGCTGAAATCAGGTGACCTCAGATTTATAAGAATAGTCGCCGCCTTCTTCGTCTCAATTTACGGCTTGGAGACATAGGGACAGAGATCTGCTGAGGGCTAGATAGGGATTAGATTCTGCTAGGCAGGAAACAACAACAGCTCTTTTCAGAGATATACTGCAGGGAGAGGAGTCTATAGACGCTCAACACAGCTTTGCACGGTGTGTACCCCCAAACGCCAAAGTGGGGTACACAGCAATTGTCAGGCTATACGCTCAATCCAGCTATCCACGCTGTGTACCCCCAAAACCTAACAGGGATACACAGCAATTGTCAGGCTATATATGTTCAATCCAGCTATCCACGCTGTGTAACCCCAAAACCTAACAGGGATACACAGCAATTGTCAGGCTATATACGCTCAATCCAGCTATCCACGCTGTGTACCCCCAAAACCTAACAGGGATACACAGCAATTGTCAGGCTATATACGCTCAAATCGCATTTCTATACATTTAACCCCTTAACGCTCTGGTCAGTAATAGTACGTCCTGGCAAGTAGCACGTTCGCGCTCAGGTCAGTACTATTACTGACCAGTAATGGCGCCGGCACAGAAGCTGTGCCTGCGCCATTACACCCGGCACTCGGCTGCATTACACAGCCGAGGGCCTGGACGAGCTGCCCCAGTGAACTGCCGGTCGGAGCTCCGCTCCGATCGGCGGTATTAACCCTCCTGATGCCGCGGACGCATGTCCGCGACATCGGGAGCGTTTTCTGTGACATCACCCCCCCCCCCCCCCCTGGGTACCCCCCGCGGCGAGATAGAAAATAGAGTTAATAAAAAATAGCCAATAAGCTATAGGCACCCAAAAATGGTGTCATTACAAAATGCATCATATCCCAGAAAATTAAAAGCACTCATATGGCCAACATCAACACAAAATAAAAAAAATATAGCTTGAATAATGTGAAGACAAAAAAAAACCAAAATCGCCAAATGCGTCAGAAGGGGAATATATAAGCGGTGCGAGCGTATGTCAGGGTACAGACCAGTTTTGCAGCTTACAAGAAAAAAACAATAGAAGTGACCCCCCAATCATAGGAGCTACTGGGACATAATAGGGAATTTGGTGCTCCCAATGTCCTCCGCACCGCTTACATATTACCTCTTCACCATCCGCTGTGCATTCACCTCTGGGATACTAATACTCACTACACCCCCTGATAAATTCTTTGAGGGGTGCAGTTTCCAAAATAGGGTCACTTTTGGAGGTTTCCCACTATTGTGGTACTTCTAGGGCTCTGTAAATGCAACATGGTATCTAAAAACCATCCTAATGAAATTGCTGCCCGAAATCCCTAAAGGTGCTCTTTGATTTCTGAGGACACGTATTGAGTCACGTTGCACAGTAGGGCCACATATGGGATATTTCTACAAACTGCAGAATCACAGAAATAAATATTATGGTATGTTTTGCTGTTAACTCCTTCATTGTTACGGAAAAATTTGGTTTGAAATGGAAAATGTGCATAAAAAAGTGACTTTTGGAAATTTCACCTTCATTTTGAATTAATTCCTGTGGAACACCTAAAGGGTTAATAAAGTTCCTATATACAATTTTGAATAGTTTGAAGACTACAGTTTCAAAAATGGGGTCATTTATGGGTCTTTTCTATTATATAGGCCCCTCAAAGTCACTTCACAACTAAATAGGTCCCTAGAATACAAAATCTTGAAATTTTCTTGAAAATCTGACAATTTGCTACTAAAGTTACAAGCCTTCTAACTTCCTAGAAAAGTAAAAAGACATTGAAGAAACAATGCCAATATAAAGTAGACATATGGGAAATGTTAATTAGGAAGAATTTTGTGTGTTATGACTGTCTGTGTTTTCACGAGAATAACAGAAACTTTCAAAATTGATAATTTTATGAAATTTTCAGTACATTGTCCATTTTTTAACAAACAAACGCAAAGTATAATGACCAAAAATTACCACCAACATAAACTACAATGTGTCACGAAAAAACAATCTTGGAATCACCTGGATAGGTAAATGCATTATGAAGCTATCCTCACATAAAGTAAAAGACGTCATATTTGAAAAACAGGGTCTGAGCCTTAAGGCCCAAAGTATCCTGCGTCCTTAAGGGGTTAAAAATGCGTAAGGCTAGCGCAAAGGGACGAGGACGGGGGCGATGAAGGCCGTGGTGAAGCTCATCAGCTTGGGGGACAGACAGCACACTGCCTCCGAGTTGAGGGATGCCCTCCTCGATGAGACATCAACATGGTTTTCGCCACTGCATCTGAGCCCAGGCATGGTCCTGTGTGATAACGGCCGGAACCTGGTAGCGGCTCTGAAGCTTGCCAACCTCCAACACGTTCCGTGCCTGGCCCATGTTTTCAATTTAGTGGTGCAACGGTTTTTAAAAACGTACTCCAACGTTCATGAGCTATTGGTGAAAGTGCGGTGCTTGTGCACCCACTTTCACAAGTCTACAGTAGCTTCTGTTAGCCTCAAATCACTCCAGCAACTCCTCCATCTGCCAGAACGCCAGCTGATGTGCGACGTCCCCACACGCTGGAACTCGACATACCACATGTTGAGCAGAGTGTGTGAGCACCAGAGACCCTTGATGCAGTACCATCTCCAAAACCCAAGGGTTCCTCAGAGTTAGCTCCCGCAGTTTCTGCACCATGAGTGGCCATGGATGGCAGAATTATGCGAGTTCTTGCGTGTCTTTGAGGAGTCAACCATGAGGGTCAGTTGTAGTAACGCAATCATGAGTGTCACAATCCCGCTCCTGTGTGTGATGCGAGAATCCCTCATTGCCATCAGGGATAATGCATTGTATGCTGAGGAGTCGGGCATAGGAGCTGAACCAACACAGCAGGATAGTCCGTGCACACTCCTGTCCGCTTCACAGGTCATATCAAGATATGATACCTATGGATAAGGTAGACATGGTGAGTGCAGATCCGAGGTTTAGCGAAATGCATTGAGGTGGTCCTTCAACACTGGGGTCGCTTGTTGCTTGCTGGGGTCTGTTTTCACTATGTCTACCAATTAAATTACCACTTTTTTTTTTCGAGAACAACAAAGTAAGGTTAGGGCTACTTGTTATAGAATAGGGTTTTTTTTGTATTTTACAGTACAAGCAAAGAATTAGATTTTAATTCCATCTATATATTGTTTGAAAAAAGTCTGTAGAAGGTCTGCTTTTTTTAAAAAAAAATGTATTTAACTATAGTTTTATTGAAGATTTAACAAAGTTACAACAAGATGCGCATCAAAAATAAATACTGACATAATGTTTTTAAAGAAGGTTTAATAAGCAGTGACCATGGTTGCCAAAAAAAACATTTGGAGGCATTCAACCTAGTAGAATTCATGACTACAATATGAACAACTTCTAACAGCTGAAACATGTTTAACAAAAAAAGCAAAATAAAAACCAAAAGTGGGGAGCTATGAGCTTCATTGCGCTGATGGCTTAGAATGTAGAATATAAGTCTCGGATTTGGAGGGTGGGGGGATGTTCTTTCAAGTTTTTCCAAACAAACATTGTTTCTGTTTTCATAAGAAAGCTAAGATTCTCAGGAATTTTATGTGCTTCATGCTACACATAAAATCATATTCTAAACTGTATTTTAATTGGATATATCTCAGATTCTGTTAATTAGTTCTTAAATCTTAGCTGTTTTATGATATCAGAACTTTTTTTCTAGGTGGTATAATACCAAAGATACAGCCATTTAAAGTGACCGTGCCTCCAGGGGCGTAACTACCGAGGTAGCACCGACAGCAGCTGCCACAGGGTGCGGCAACAGCTGCTACCGCTGCGTTTTTTTTTTGTTTTTTTTTAATATGTCGTTACTGGCTGGAGTAACGCCAGCCAGTAATGGGCCCTATTTACTTACTGATCCCGGCCCCTGCCAGGATCGGTAAGTGACGCCGCGGGCCCTACAAACACTATTCTTATACTCGAGGGTCTTTTTAGACCCCTGAGTATAATGATCGGAAGCCCAAGGGAGGTAAGAGAACATAAAAAAAAAATAAATCATACTTACCTCTCCGGGCTCCAGACAATCTTCGGGCCTATGTGTGCGACGTCTCTGACGTCACATGACCGGGGCCTGCGTCCAAGGTCATGTGACGTCCTGGACGACTTTGAAAATGGCCGACACCACCCAGGAGTGCAGTGGAGCCAGGGATAGTTAAGTATCAGTGATTTTTTTTTTTTAATGTTGGTATCCCCCCTCGGTCCCCGAGTATTATACTCTGGGGTCTGAAATGGGGCCACTATGGGGCATAATAGTGTGCGCAGGGGCCACTATGGAGTATAAAACTGTGTGCAGGGGCCACTATGGGGCCTAAGACTGTATGCAGGGGCCACTATGGGGCATTCGCCCAGGAATGCGGGGGGGGGTTATCGGGTGGGGTCTTCGGCGTCGTTTAGGGGGTCCCCATGTCAAAAGTTCGCATGGGGCCCCGCCATTCCAAGATACGCCACTGCGTGCCACCTTTGATAAATGCTTCAGCTCTGCTTATTTACAATATAACTATTGTGAAGTGGAGAGAGGTATAGTGTGGGAGAACCGTTATTTTTCCCCAAGACTGTTGCAGTATGCACAGGCGTTTAGCTTGTAGGTCCCGGACTGGAGTAAAGTTCGGGCCAGACCTGCAGGGCAATCCACTCTAAGCTTGGGAACAGACCAGCAGGGCTTTGTAAGTAGCACAGGTGTGGTGGTTAGTGAGAGAGAGAGGAGAGAGACTGAAACACACACACTCAAACAGTCTGAGAAAGCTCTGGCAAAAGGATGCTGTTAACGTGCCGGGTATGTGTACCCCTTGTTTACCTGTAAACCCTGTTTGTTAGGAGGTCAGCGGTAGGCTGACCCCCTGGTTAGTGAAGGAATAATTCGTTTAGTAAGCTGCCGGAGAGGCGTAGGTCTTTATTTTCATTTGTTTGTTTTGACATACTGAGCAGCAATACCTGTACCTTTAAGCTTGTCTGCTGCAATAAAAACTGCTTTTGGAAAGAAACCAGAGCCTCTGAATCCCCCCGTAGTTAGAGGGTTGTTAAGGAGAATATTACAGCCTGTTTTATAATAAAAAGGAATTTAGATAAGTAATAGAATATATTACAAAAATGGTCACAAGATTGGGATTTACACTTTATTGATACAACCCCTATGATGTATAGCAGATATTTTCGTTTTGCATCTTGTGTCACTATGGAAACTAAGGACTGAAAGTCAGTTTTACTGGCAATGTCCTTGATGAGGGTGAGCCAGGAAAGCTGGGCAGGAGTCAGGAGGTTATGCTGTGGCATCATTGGGGTAGTCTCAGGACTATCACAAGGTTCAGAGACTTGAGATGAGCCTGAAAGAGAGGGGTGGCCCCCAGATCATTGGGGTGAGGGGGTTATCCAGGTGAGCTTCGGAGTTGATGGAGAAGGCATTGATGCTGAGCTCAGTAGTCTCTCTCATCCTTAAGTTGTTAGAGGGCAAAGGGGCTAAGCACATTCTGTATGGCTAAAGAGAGGGGAACCACATCTTGGAGGAAGATAGTGGCAGATAACCTGACGTGATCACGGGAGCTTGCTGGGCAGAATTTGGGTGTTCCACAGCCATTGTGCACCCCAGGTGGAGTGCATTCCCAATCTCTTTTTGTGATCCTGGGTAGTGGGATGGAGACCTCCTGCAGTAGGCTTCATTAAAGCTGTGGCACAAAATAGTGAGCTCTTGGAAGAGGGAACTTAGGTGGAAGTAGAAGATTGCTGTGGTTGCTATGAAAGTAGAGGTATGAGTCCTGGGTATGGGGTTGAAGGAGCTTTTTTTCTTTTTTTTTTCTTGTAATGTAGATTGTGAGCCCCACATAGAACTCACAATGTACATTTTTCCCTATCAGTACAGTGTTGGCCAAAAGTATTGGCACCCCTGCAATTCTGTCAGATAATACTCATTTTCTTCCAGAAAATGATTGCAAGCACAAACTCTTTGGTATTAATATCTTTATTTATTTTGCTTGCAATGAAAAAACACAAAAGAGAATGAAAAAAGTCAAATCACTGATCATTTTACACAAAACTCCAAAAATGGGCTGGACAAAATTATTGGCACTCTCAGCCTAATACTTGGTAGCACAACCTTTAGACAAAATAACTGCGAACAACCGCTTCCTGTAACCATCAATGAGTTTCTTACAATGCTCTGCTGGAATTTTAGACCATTCTTCTTTGGCAAACTGCTCCAGGTCCCTGAGATTTGAAGGGTGACTTCTCCAAACTGCCATTTTGAGATCTCTCCACAGGTGTTCTATGGGATTCAGGTCTGGACTCATTGCTGGCCACTTTAGAAGTCTCCAGTGCTTTCTCTCAAACCATTTTCTAGTGATTTTTGAAGTGTGTTTTGGGTCATTGTCCTGCTGGAAGACCCATGACCTCTGAGGGAGACCCAGCTTTCTCACACTGGGCCCTACATTATACTGCAAAATTTGTTGGTATTCTTCAGACTTCATAATGCCATGCACACGGTCAAGCAGGCCAGTGCCAGAGGCAGCAAAGCAACCCGAAAACATCAGGGAACCTCCGCCTTGTTTGACTGTAGGGACCGTGTTGTGTTCTTTGAAGGCCTCTTTTTTTCCCTATAAACTCTGTGTTGATGCCTTTTCCCAAAAAGTTGTACTTTTGTCTCATCTGACCAAAGAACATTCTTCCAAAACGTTTTTGGCTTTCTCAGGTAAGTTTTGGCAAACTGCAGCCTGACTTTTTTATGTCTCTGGGTAAGAAGTGGGGTCTTCCTGGGTATCCTACCATACAGTCCCTTTTCATTCAGACGCCGACAGATAGTACGGGTTGACACTGTTGTACCCTTGGACTGCAGGGCAGCTTGAACTTGTTTGGATATTAGTCCAGGTTCTTTATCCACAATCTTGCGTTGAAATCTCTCGTCAATTTTTCTTTTCCGTCCACATCTAGGGAGGTTAGCCACAGTGCCATGGGCTTTAAACTTCTTGATGACACTGCGCACGGTAGACACAGGAACATTCAGGTCTTTGGAGATGGATTTGTAGCCTTGAGATTGCTCATGCTTCCTCACAATTTTGCTTCTCAAGTCTTCAGACAGTTCTTTGGTCTTCTTTCTTTTCTCCATGCTCAATGTGGTACACACAAGGACACAGGACAGAGGTTGAGTCAACTTTAATCCATTTCAACTGGCTGTAAGTGTGATTTAGTTATTGACACCACCTATTAGGTGCCTCAGGTAAGTAACAGGTGCTGTTAATTACACAAATTAGAGAAGCATCACATGATTTTTCAAACAGTGCCAATACTTTTGTCCACCCCCTTTTTTATGGTTGGTGTGGAATTATATCCAATTTGGCTTTTTGACAATTCTTTTTGTGGTTTTCCATTGAAGACACATTAAATGAAGATAATAATACCAAAGAATTTGTGCTTGCAATCATTTTCTGGAAGAAAATGAGTATTATCTGACAGAATTGCAGGGGTGCCAATACTTTTGGCCAACACTGTATGTCTTTGGAATATGGGATGGAAATCCATGCAAACACGGGGAGAACATACAAACTCCTTGCAGATGTTTTTTTGCCCTTGGTGGGATTTGAACACCAGGACTTCAGCGCTGCAAGGCTGCAGTGCTAACCATCTTTATGCTGATGACACCCAATTATACACATCTTCCCGTGACATCACCCCTGTACTCATACAGAACACCAGTGACTGTCTTTCTACTGTCTCTAATATCATGTCCTCGCTCTATCTGAAACTAAAACTCTCTAAGACTGAACTACTACTGTTTCCACCATCTAATAGATCTGTCCCTGATATATCCATTGCAGTCTCAGGCCTTACTATAACTCCTAGGCAGTATGCCCGCTGCCTCGGGGTCATGTTTAACGCAGACCTTTCCTTCACCCGCCATATTGAATCACTCGCACGTTCATGTCACCTCCACCTCAAAAACATCTCCAGAATACGCCCTTTCCTTACCAGAGATGCACTAAAGACACTTATTGTCTCTCTGATTCATTCTCGCTTTGACTACTGTAACTCCTTACTAATCGGTCTTCCCCTCACTAAACTCTCCCCTCTACAATCTATTCTGAACGCAGCGGCCAGGCTCATCTATCAGGCTAGACGCTACAGCGATGCCTCTGGTCAGTTCCAGTCGCTACATTGGCTGCCTATTCATTATAGAATAAAATATAAAGTTATTACTCTCAACCACAAGGCTCTCCATAATTCTGTATCTCCCTACTTTTCTTCCCTCATCTCTGTCTACCGCCCAACCCGTGTTCTCCGTTCACTCAATGACCTAACACTTATATCCTCTATTATCAGAACCTCCCATGCTCGTATACAAGACTTCTCCCGAGTTGCATCACTTCTCTGGAATGCTCTACCCCGGACATGGGAAGAATATGCAAATCTGTCTCCCAAGATGTAAACAGGGAGACAGTGCCTCTGTTATGCTGCCCTCTATTGGAAGCACCCTGAACATCATGCCTGACTTTCCCAGAAGTCTTTACTGCATAATGCGGGGTTATAACCAAATCAATTTCTCAGCTACAGACGGCACCGTTTCTGTCTGGTTGGACTTCATCAGCGCAGCCTAGAGAGAATTGATTTGGTAGAAGTGAGAGGCTGAGAGACCAAATTATGGGGATAACGTCCATCCTTAGGGAGAGAACACCTTTTCAGGTGTGTGGAGACTCATACAGCCATAGTTGCTCCACTGCAAGGGAACATGAGAAGAATATGCAAATCTGTCTCCCAAGATGTAAACAGGTAGACAGTGCCTCTGTTATGCTGCCCTCTATGGAAAGCACCCTGAACATCATGCCCGACTTTCCCAGAAGTCTTTACTGCATAATGCGGGGTTATAACCCCGGACAATCAGATTAACTCCTAATTTCTACAGTTTCAAACGCAAACTAAAGACACATCTTTTCAGACAGGCATATCACAGTTTCTAACGTAAACCCTTCCGTACTATAATTAGAATCCCCAAAATGTAACCCTCCTCTGTCCCTGCTCACACATTTCCCCACATGATATGATGCCATTTCAGGCTAACTTTATAGATCCAAGCTCCATCCACATGTTAAAGGATACAACTAGTGACTGCTCATAAAGGTTTATGTTTGTGTAATGACAGTCACCTCTATTACAGAATTATCGGACCCCCTGTATAAGCAATGCCGCCCCTACTACCTCATGTATCACCCCTCTACCTCATAGATTGTAAGCTCTTGCGAGCAGGGCCCTCACTCCCATTGTGTGAAATTACTTTGTAATGCATCTTTCTGTCTGTATTTGAACCCTACAAATTGTACAGCGCTGCAGAATATGTTGGCGCTATATAAATAAAATTTATTATTATTATTAACCACTGAGCCACCGTGTGGCCCCCCCGAAGGAGCTTTTTAGATGGCTTCTGCTTCCCCATTTGGCTTAGATGGTGCAGTTTGGGTAATGATATGAGTGGCGGATGGCAGGACTTAACCATTTAGGTGTCCATACTAAGCGGCTAAGGAACACGCCCCAGTATCCTCCATTTTCAATAATATGCACATTTTTGAAAATTTTAACCTGCAGATGTACTCTATTTTTCCTATAAACTTCTATGGGGTGGGAAAGGCAAAAATCAAAAATGATAAATCACAGGGTTCCAGGAAAATAAATAAATCAGATAAAATATAATTTTTAATTATTTTGGTAAAAAAACATCTCTGTTCACAATAGAGTAAATACCACTACATTCATAATCCATCAAATTGTAACTATGGAAATAACGGTGCCAGGGGCCATTATTTTCCTAGTTACAATTCGATGGGTTATGAATGTAGTGGTATTTATTTAATCTATTGTGAATGTTATTGCAGGTTACAATTAAGAAACATTTCTGAGATTTATACCTTACATTATATAGTACAACATCCAGTAGATGCACTGGTAATGCACTACAGTGCACAATGATTAAAAAATATTGAACTGGAGTTGGTTATTCACTCTGGTGGTGAGTTTGTACCACTTACAATAGGTAGGGAACTGACATACACATTTTTAACCAAGATAATTAAAAGTTATATTTTATCTGATTTATTTATTTTCCTGGAACCCTATACTGTGATTTATTCTTTAATGAGGGTGGTTCACTATACCGTCTGTGAAATTGCAAAAATGAAAATGCTACATTTTTTTTTTCTTTTTTCTTTTTTTTTTTCACTACAAATTTTTTTCACACAACCTTCTCTAGCTGCATTTTTCTAGATGTAATATTAGCTGATTGGTGATTTTACTTGTGGTTGTCGGTTGATGTTTAATTAACTTCACATGGATTTGTACCTCCCTTTGATCCTTTCTTTTCTTCAAACCTTTTGTTAAAATGAGTTTATTTATATTTTGTTTTCCTTCTACATGTTTCACACATCAGCCATAAATTTTATGGTTGTTTTATTTAATTTGCTATGGATTTCACACTATTCATTTCAAAGGGTGAAATGTGTATTACATTTGCAGTGGAACTGACATGCTATAGATTAGGCCAGCAAATATTAAAATTTGCAGTATGCCTTTAATTCTGCACTAATTTTGGGTCCAATAGGTGGGTGGAATTTTTAAAGGGGTTTTCCGGGAAATAAAAAAAAAAAAAAATTGTCTGTCAGTTCTATTAATGGGTTACTAAATGCACCCATATACCTTTAGCTGTGTATTGAGTGATGTCTGGGTGTCTATGGGAGCTCCTGGTATCTTCTGTTTCTGTTTATGTGGTCAGCTTCCTGCTATGTAAACATGTAAACTTCCACACTAAGCCTTCTCACCTTACTCCCCCCTCCCTGTCTCTCTAGCTATCCTGCTCTTCCCTACCTACTCAGCCAAACCCATTTTATATACTTTCCCTCCACGCTTCTTCCTGTGAGACGGCTCCTCCTTCTTTACTGATTCGGTCTGTGCACACTCTTCTAGCTCTGCACTGCTGCGATTATCCACCTCTACTGGGCATGCGTTGATGCACAGTAGAGATGTATTATCGGCAGCAGTGTGCAGAGCAAAAGAGCACACACTGACAGAGTCAGTAAAAAACGAGGTGCCGTCTCACAGGAAGAAGCATGGAGGATAATTATAATGGGGTAGGGGGCAAGTAGTAGTGACTATCAGTTTCCAGAAATTGTGAAACTGATATAGTCCCTGGATAATCAGAAAATGTCCCCAGGGATATGGGTAAACATACATTTTTGATTAATTATGTTATTTAAAAAGTAGTAGGGGAGGGTGTTTAGATTACTGTAGGGATTTCCAGTTATCCCGGACAACCCCTTTAATTCTGCATACATTGTAATGGAAATTGCTGTGAATGTTCAGTGAAATCCAAGAAACTTGGTAGCAATTCTGCAACATGTGAATTATCTTACTATTTTATGAATCTGTTTCTAAAAAAAATATATATATATTATATATATGTTTTGACCACTGAAATCTTGCATTTTATTTTTTTTAGCTGGTAGATCGTGTTTTTGATGAAAGCCTAAACTTTCGAAAGATTCCTCCTTCAAACTTGTCTAAATCAGAGGCAGTTTTACGAGCAAATGATTCAAAACCTAAACCTAAAGAAACTCCTGAACCACAAGTTATGACTAGAAGAAAAACATGGAACCGAGATGAAGTAAGTAAAAGTGGTTAGTTTTTAAGATAAATTTTGCATTTTTAATTTATAAAATGCTACAAATAAAACAGTAAAATGCAAACTTACAGCACCAAAAGCTGGAATTTTAAAGAAAAACAATTGGTTCACACAGCAATATTACATCAATAGGCAAAAGTAGTCCAGATACAAGAAAAAGAAATGCTTTTACAGTACCCTGACTTCTAGAAAAATAGACCTTCAGTGTGGGCACACGCATTCACACACAAGCACAAATGCACACAGACCTGTTCACTGAACTGGAGTATAATAGACTCTATGAAGCCATTTAGTAAGTAAAAGTGTTTCAAGTGATCCCCAGTTCCAATACATTTGCATAACTAGTCTATGGGGAGGTAGGAAAAGGCATTCTAATAGCCAATCTACAAGAAAACACATTAATAGGCACTCATTTGCATAGGCCATATAATACATCAACAGTGCCACTGGCTAAATATTTAAGTGCATATACTGTACAAACTTTTCAGTAGGGTAACATTTCTGTATTGAAAAAAAAAATGGTCTTAAATAATATCTCATATAATTAGAATATTCACTTTTGTGTTTTCAAAGATATGCTAATTTAATGATATGCACCTGTAAATCATGTCTTTGGAATATGTTCCTTCATTCATGGTCATAACTAAAAATGAGCGAATCAAAGCTGACGAAGTGGAATTTGATCTGAATTTCAGGAAATATTTGATTTTCATCTAATCTGGATTTCCCACAATGCTATGCATGTAGCCAATCAGCAGCCAGCCCTGTGATGTCACATCCCTTTAACCCCTTCGCGACCATCCACGACATCAGGAGCGGGTTAGTGACAGCTAACACCCTTCTCCATAACTCCCGGTCAGAGCATAGCTCCGATTGTGGCAGTGGCGTAACTACTGCCATAGCAGTGGAGGCAGCTGCCACAGGGCCCGGGACATTGGGGGCCCGATGACAGCCGCTACCGCTGCTATCATTATACTCGGGGGTCTTTATGGGGGATAATACTGTGTGCAGGGGCCACTATGGGGGATAGTACTGTGTGCAGGAGCTACTATGGGGGATAATACTGTGTGCAGGGGCTACTATGGGGGATAATACTGTGTGCAGGGGCTACTATGGGGGATAATACTGTGTGCAGGAGCCACTAAGGGACACAATACTGTGTGCAGGGCCACTATGGGGTATCCCCCATAGTGGCCCTGCACACAGTATTATCTGTATGCAGGGGCCCACTATGGGGGATAATACTATGTTAAGGGGCCACTATGGGGTATAATAGAACATGCAGAAATGCGTAGGAGGGGGTCGGTCGAGGTCTTCGGTGTCGGTCAGGGGGGGGGCCATGTCAAAAGTTCGCCACGGGGCCCCGCCATTCCTAGTTACGCCACTGGATTGTGGGTTTTAACCCCTTGGATGCCACGGTCAAACTTGACTGCGACAACCAAGGGGTTCCACCATGCTATGTGTCCCCCTCGACACCCCCTGCGCAGAGATCGGGGGGTGCCGATATGCATCTTCTGCAGCCCGGGGTCTGGCCAGTGACCCTGGGCTCCTAATAGCCCCCAGTACCTTGTTGATCCTACCCAGAAGTGAGGAAGTGAGGTTCATCTGCATAGGCTGACTTCCTCTATAAGATAAAATAAGATAATCTTTTAATAGTCCCACCATGGGGAAATTCAGGGTGTTGCAGCAGAATGGATAATCCAGTAATATATTACAAGAAAGAACACATACAAACTTAGAATAGCAGATAGAAGTCATAGCAACTAAAAATAAAAAGAAAGACTTCAGGATCATTTAGTTCTTTGTGGAGTGATCTTCGCTTAGCCTGATGTTAATTATACAGCCTGACTGTGGTTGGGAGGAAGGACCTCTAATAGCGCTCCTTCTCACACTTGGGGTGAAGCAGTTGGTCACTGACAGTACTGCTCAGTACTATCACTGTCTCATGCATGGGATGGGAGTTATTCTCCAGCATGGAGCTCACCACGGACAGTATCCTTCTTTCACGCACCACCTGTACATGTGTATTGCAGTCTATAGTGTTGAACCAGCGATCAGTGCATCGCTGGTTAAGGTCCCCTAGTGGGACATCACTAAAAACCACTGCAAGGCACAGTGTTTTGCCCCACTATTCAGGCTCTCTGCAGCCAGGAAATAGCTCGGATCAAATCATATTGGAAAATTAGACAAAACTGCCGAATCAAATTTTTGAATAGTTTGCTCATCTCTGTTCATATCCATTGTTCACAAATCAACTGTCACTGCTGAAATGTTTAGAGAAAATGTTTAAAAACCTGAGAAAACCCCTTTAACACGGCTATGTTTCAGTATAAGAGTCTACCACTACATAGGGTAAATTAAATCAATTATTAGCCTTCTCTTCCCTCTCCATAGAGTTCTGTGTCTGAGCTGGATATAGGGACTCTGTGCAAACAAACAGTCTGAGTGAAGATGGAGAGGAGAGCAGCCTAATAGATGGAGAAGGAAACAGATTTTCCTAAAGTGGATGTTTCACCACCTTCACCAATCCCAGCTCTTTGTATCATTTAAAGGGGCTCTATCAGCAAAATTTTGCTGTATGAGCCCCACATATGCGTCAATAGCCTTTAAAGAGGACCTTTCACCATTTTGCCCACAGGCAGTTCTATATACTACCGGAAAGCTGACCGTGCGCTGAGTTTCTCGATCTGGGCCCGGTGTGAAGAGCTTACAGTCCGGTACCGTAGCTCTTCTATGGTCAGAAGGGCGTTTCTGACAGTTAGCCAGAGACGTCCTTCTTCACAGCACAGCCAATCGCGCTGTGCTGTGAGAGCCGGGAGGAACGCCCCCTCCCTCTGCTCGAAGTACTCGTCCATAGACAAGCATTATCAGGGAGGGAGGGGGGAGTTCCTCCCGGCTCTCACAGTACAGCGCGATTGGCTGTGCTGTGAAGAAGGACGTCTCTGGCTAACTGTTAGAAACGCCCTTCTGACCATAGAAGACCATAAGCTCTTCACACCGGGCACAGATCGGGAAAGCCGACAGTGCGCTGAACTCAGCGCACTGTCAGCTTTCCGGCAGTATATAGAACTGCCTATGGGCAAAATGGTGAAAGGTCCTCTTTAAAAAGGCTATTCAGGCACTGCTAATCTTATTTTAAAACCCTGTCCCGTTTTAAAATAAAACTATAAAAACATATATGTAAATGATACCTGAATGTGCATCCTGGGCGGTGATGCACGATCCAACGTCTTCTTCTGGCACGCCTACCTCTTCTTTCGGCGACAGCCTCCGGTACTGGCTCTTCCCCGGCATCATCTTCATCCTCTTCCAGCGGTTCAAATCCGATTGTTTGAAATCCGGCACGTGCGCAGTAGCTATCCCTCCGGAGCTACTGCGCACACTCCGGTGGCACTGCCATTGAGAAAAATGGCGCCAGAATGTGTGAAGTAGCTCCGGAGGGAGCGCTACTGCCCGCGCACCGGATTTCAACCAATAAACTCAGTTTTAGGTCTGTGTTTACATACAGAGGTAACAGACTCCTCAGCTTTTATCAGCAAAACTCAATTAGCAGACCTAATAAATGGAAGAGGGAGATAAAAGGCTCAGAAATACAAATCCCAGCACTCAGCTCCCCTCCCTCCTGAGATCAGTGAGCTACGTCACTTGTCCTGGGCGGAGAGATAAGATCATACCCAGATCCATGGTTATGGAAATGCAGCGTAAACAGTGAAGTGAATAATCTCAGATAGTAGCCAAACAAAACAGTTTTGCTGAAGCAATGTATTTAGGAAAAGTCTTGAATCCACATAAGCTAGCAGTATAGATAGGATCCTTTAGATGGGACAACTCCTTCAAACTGTGTGTGGGGGAAGCCCTCTTAGAAAACAAGTGAACAGAGCCCACTAATATATTAAAACAGTCAAATTGTGTAGGAATCAGTAGAGTGTGCTTATTAAATTAAGTGGCTAACTTTGGTCATTTTTATTTATTTTTGGGAAAAAAATTACATACATAGTACATTGTTAGCACTCACCATAGTGCTATTACTCCCTTTCTCCTCAAATAGCTATGATGGCTGCTGCCTGATAGAGCAGACCATCACAACTAGGTTTTAAAAGAAAAATTGCGGTGGTCCCACATTAGCGATCTCCGCCATTAGTGACTCACTGATAAGAAACTAATGGTGGCGATATATATATTTTGTCAGGGTCTGGGGTTGCTAGGTGGTGTGGCTGAGACACACACGTCCAGTTTCTTTTAGTCAAACACAAAGGTAGAGTTCATTTTCACTCAAATGGTAGTGCAGCAACAAAAGGAAACAATACAAAATTAAATACCTGCCCGGCTAGGCTCTAACTAAATATAAAATAGGTTACCTCACCTAGGATAACAGAAATCAAAAGCCAGTTGAAGTCTTTCACTCATATTCCAACTGCAATACACTCCACATGCACAATACAACACAGATATCCAAACTGAGATACACGCATCAGAGGATTAGATACACAAATCGGCACACAGTATCACACGCCATAATATTAGATACACGCGTCTGCACACAGTCCCACACACTGAAGGATTAGATACGTGCGTCTGCACACGGTTACACGTGCCGAAGCATTAGATACACGCGTCTGCACACAGTACCACACTCTGGGGGATTGGATACATGCATCTGAACACAGAACCACATGTCAAAGGATTGGATACACGCATCTGCACAGTTCCACACACCAGAGCATAAGATATGCACCTCTGCACACAGTACCACATGCCGTAGGAATAGATACGCGCGTCTGCACACAGTACCACATGCCGTAGGATTAGATACGCGCATCTGCACACAGTACCACATGCCGTAGTATTAGATACGCACGTCTACACACAGTTTCACACACCGTAGGATTAGATACACGCCTCTTCACACAATACCACACGGGAGGATTAGATACGTGTGTCTGCACACAGTACCACACTTTGGAGGATTAGATACATGCCTCTGCACACAGTACCACAAGTCAGAGAATTAGATACACGTCTCAGCACACAGTACCACTCGGGGAGGATTAGATACGCGCGTCTGCACACAGTATCACACGCCAGATCATTAGATATGCGTGTCTGCACACAGTACCACATGCCGTAGGATTAGGTACGCACGTCTGCACACAGTACCTCACGCCAGATGATTACATATGCGTGTCTGCACACAGTACCACATGCCGTAGGATTAGATACGCGTGTCTACACATAATTCCACACGCCGTAGGATTAGATACGCGGATCTTCACACAATACCACGCGGGAGGATTAGATATGTGTGTCTGCACACAATACCACACTTTGGAGGATTAGATACATGCCTCTGAACACAGTACCACAAGCCAGAGAATTAGATACGCATCTCAGCACACAGTACCACACGGAGGAGGATTAGATACGCGCGTCTGCACACAGTACCACATGCCGTAGGATTAGATACACGCCTCTTCACACAATACCACACAGGGGAGGATTAGATACGTGCATCTGCACACAGTACCACACGACCGAGGGTTAGATATGCACGTCTGCACACAGTTCCACATGCTAAAGGATTAGATACGTGTGTCTGCACAAAGTACCACACGGGGAGGATTAGATACGCACCTCTTCACACAATACCACAGAGAGGAGGATTAGATACGCACATCTGCACACAGTTCAACACGCTGGAGGATTAGATACGCATGCCTTCACATAGTACCACCGTCAGAGGACTAGATACGTGCATCTACACACAGTACCACACGGGGGAGGATTAGATGTGCGCATCTGCACACAGTTCCATACGCCAGAGGATTAGAAACGCACGTCTGCACACAGTACCACATGCCGTAGTATTAGATATGTGCGTCTGCACACAGTTTCTCACGCTGGAGGATTAGATACACGCGTCTGCACACAGTACCATACGCCAGGGTATTGAATACGTGCGTCTGCACACAATACCACATGCCAGAGGATTGGATACGCGCATCTGCACACAGTTCTACACACCAGAGGATTAGATACACGCGTCTGCATACAGTTCCACATGCCGTAGGATTAGATACGCACCTCTTCACACAATACCACACAAGGGAGGATTAAATACGTGCGTCTGAACACAGTACCACACTTTGGAGGATTAAATGCATGCCTCTGCACACAGTACCACATGCCAGAGAATTAGATATGCGTCTCAGCACACAGTACCACACGGGGGAGGATTAGATACGTGCATCTGCACACCGTACCACACGACAGAGGATTAAATACACGCGTCTGCACACAGTACCACATGCCGTAAGATTAGATAAGCACGTCTGCACACAGTTTCACTTACCGGAGGATTAGATACGCGCCTCTTCACATAATACCACATCGGGGAGGATTAGATACACGCATCTGCACACAGTTCCACACACCAGAGGATTAGATAAACACGTCTGCACACAGTACCATATGCCGTAGATTTAGATACGTGCATCTGCTTACAGTTCCACGTGCCAGAGGATTAGATACGCACCTCTTCACACAGTTGTACATGCCATAGAATTAGATACACGTGTCTGCATACAGTACCACATACTGTAGGATTAGATGCTCGCGTCTACACACAGTTCCACATGCCGTAGGATTAGATACGCACCTCTTCACACAATACCACACAGGGGAGGATTAGATACGTGCGTCTGAACACAGTACCACACGCCAGAGGATTAGATGCGCACGTCTGCACACAGTACCACATGCCGTAAGATTAGATAAGCACGTCTGCACACAGTTTCACTTACCGGAGGATTAGATACGCGCCTCTTCACATAATACCACACGGGGGGGATAGATACACGCATCTGCACAGTACAACACGCCAGAGGATTAGATATGTGCATCTGCACACAGTACCACACCAACAAGGATTAGATACTTGTGTGTAAACACAGTACTACATGGGGAAGGATTAGATACTGCTTTACTCCAGGTATCCATAACAACTGATCACAGGTTTTTCACTGACATCCAAAATGAGATACACATAATCACATGACGCTTATGGACATACACACAAACAACATACAAAATACACCAGTGTAAAATTAAACAATTCTTATGGGGCCACTACACAAACATAAAAGGTAATATACCCGTGCGAAGCCGGGTCCTTCCTCTAATATATTATAACATATATTATAACATAATCTATATTATAAAAATGAGTGTCTATTTGTCTGTGTCTGTCTGTTCTTTATTCGAACAAACGACTGAACCGATCTTCACCAAATTTGGCACACAGATACTTCAGGTGTCCAGGAAGGTTTAAGACCCAGGATTAAATTCTCGCGTGTGCACATAATACCACACGGTGGAGGATTAAATACTTGCGTATGCACACAATACCACATGGCAGAGGATTAAATACTCACGAATGCAACACAGTACCACATGGCAAAGGATTAAATACTTGCGTATGCGCACAGTACCATACGCCGGGGGATTAGATACATGCGTCTGCACACAGTACCACACGCCAGAGGATTAGATACGCAAATCTGCACATAGTTCCACATGCCTGAGGATTAGATATGCGCATCTGCACAGAGTTCAACAAACCGGAGGATTAGATACGCGCGTCTCCACACTGTTCCAGATGCACGAGGATTAGCTACGCGTATCAGCACACCGTACCACACGCCCGATGATTAGATATGCACATGTGCACACAGTTCCACATGCCCAAGGTTTAGATACATGCATCTACATACAATTTGTTCCACACGACAGAGGATTAGAAACTCGCATCAGCACACAGTATCACACGTTGGAGGATTAGATACGCGCCTCAGCATACAGTACCACACACCAGGGTATTAGATACATGGCTCTGCACAGAGTACCACATTTTAGAGTTTTACTCCAGGTTTCCATAGCAACCTAGCCATTTTTCTTCACTGCTGTGTGTCAGCTTTAAAGGGGCAGGGCGCTGTGGATGACACTGTTACACAACATCACATTCACACAGCTTTACTTCAGGTATCCATAACAACCGATCGCAGGTTTTTCACTGATATCCAAAATGAGATGCACATGATCACAATGACACTTATGGACACAACACACACAACACAAAATACATCAGTGCAAATTCTTATGGGGCCACTACACAAAAAAAAAAGAAATATACCCATGCAAAGCCAGGTCCGTCTGCTAAAATATATGTATATACCGTATAAACTCTAGTTTAAGCTGACCCGAATATAAGCTGAGGCCCCTAATTTTACCACAAAAAAAAAATAACTGGGAAAACTTATTGACTAGAGCAGCCTGCAAAAGAAAAGCACTACAGGCCGGGGAGCCTTTACAGAAACGCTGAGGGTGGACCTGAAGGAGGACCTCGGCCGCCGGACCTGAAGGTCGCCACGCTCCTGCCGCTGCAGGCAACCAGCAGCGGCAGGAGGTTGGCGATGCTGTTTCAAACTGCAGAAGTACTTACGGTACTTCTGCTAGCAGGCCCGGAAAGCAGACACGCTGGGTGCGGGCCTGAGGTTACGCGGCCACGTCACCCTGCGTGTGATAGAGCAGTGTGGGGGGGCGGGGTCTGCGTACCGGGCCTGCTAGCAGAAGTACCGGAAGTACT
The DNA here is from genome assembly GCF_031893055.1 of Leptodactylus fuscus. NCBI lineage: Eukaryota > Metazoa > Chordata > Amphibia > Anura > Leptodactylidae > Leptodactylus > Leptodactylus fuscus. The sequence continues at coordinate 73,337,400 of NC_134267.1, read as the reverse complement.
TCTGCAGTTTGAAATGAACAGTTTCGCCACACTCCTGCCAGGGTCCGGATGCCGGGTCTGTAACTATAATATTGCTGAATTACCGTAATAACTTGAGTATAAGCCAAGGCAGACTTTTTCAGCATAAAAACTGTGCTGAAAAACTCGGCTTATACTTGAGATATCCTACTAATATTATAAATGTGAAAGTTTGTGTGTTTGGATGTTTGCATGTTTGTGAGTTTGGATGTTTGTTCCTCAATCACGCTAAAACACCTAGACGAATTTGCGTGCAATAGGCTACTTTTGGTGCCACTAAACAACATGGCTTCCTAGCAGGAGACTCACAAAAGCAGGACTCCTAGCCCCAGCTATAGACTGACACACACTGACTTGCATTTCCTGCCACAAACTGCCTGCACACTCCTTACTGTCGCCTCAGGAGTAGCCCTCACTCTACTCACTCACATTTACAAATAGATTTCCACTACACACGGAGGCCCGTTGCTCCTGCCTGCAATTAAAATGGACTGGGATTGCAGGCATTAACACTTGACCCCCCCTCCCCCTCAAACACCCCTTCCCCTTACCTTTAACGTTGCAGACCGGCTCCTGCCTGCTGACCTCACAGGAGCCGACCTGTTCCATACTGAATGCTCCCACGCCTGTGTTTAGAATACTACTATCGCGGCTGGGCTATGGACAGTGCAGATAGTAAGGCACACAAACTCTGATAGATGGCAATACACTTGGATTGCCGTCTATGGAGACTTGCAATCAAATGATTGCAGGTTCACACCCCTCAGTGGAACGAAGAAAAAAGTAAAAAAAAAAAAAAAAAAAAAAAAAAGAAAAAAAATTACAAAATCCTCCAACAACACATATAAAACTCCAAACTGCTGTGATGCATATACATATTAGTTACCTTTCCGCCCAAAAATGCCCTGTCTACTAAAACTATTTGCCCTACTCCCTCAACGTCAAACTCACACGTAACAAATCACCATTTTTGGTTCACACTTTGGACTATCATTTCAAGACAAGCTCATCTAACCAATACACATTCCCCAGAATGCTATATCTACCGTTAATCTGGCCCCGCTATATTGTAGTTGCAAAAAAAAAACCCTTAGGGAGCCTTCACACGGCGTAAACGCGCGTGTATTTGGCCAAAATACACGTGTCAAAATAAGACTCCCATTCACTTCAATGATATTTTTTACACGCCTGTAAAATGTCATTGAAGTCAATAGGAGTCTTAATTTTACACGTGTATTTTGCACAAATACATGCATTCGCTCCGTGTCAAGGCTCCCGTACACTCAGTTCACACCACCGTCTGCTCTCCGTTCATGCGGTTCCATCTTCTGTTGTCACACAGTTCGCCCTTAAGCGCGGCTGACGCTGGGTTCACACTACCGTTCAGCACTCCGTATTAGTTTTCCATCTTCTGCATGCAGAAGCCGGAAACCTGTCAGACCGGGTCTGGCCATGAACGGCGGTGAGCGTTTTATGCTTCCCGCTGCAAAACCGTTACTGCATGTCCGAATCTGTGTCTGGTAAGGTTTGGCAGCGGAGAGCATAAAAAAGGTACAGTATGTACATGTCTACTTTACCATAGACCAGCTAAAAGTAACAAAATAAAAAGCCTCCAAAAATAACAACAAATTGTCTGTATTATTATATACACAATATAACAGATCACATTTACTATCCCACCAAACTTTTTGAAGCACTTTTACAGTTTCACGCGTCTATGTCCGCCCAATTCTCAAATCACCGCAGACGAAGTTGCGGGGTGGTGGACAAAAAAATGGAAAGCATCATAATGTTTGAACATGTTCAAATCAATCAAAACTTGACATAGTTTAATGTTTTTTGGTTTTTTATTTCTGTTATTTAATTTTTTTTTTTTTAAACTACCTTTTTTAACAGAAATTTAAGGAAATTGGTTATAACTTTCTAGAAATGACAGACCTCTCAGACTTTCAAAGAGGCCAAATTGTTGGTGCTCGAATGTCAGGCACTAGTGTAACAGAAAGTGCCCAAATGTTTCGCCTTTCAAGAGGTAATGTCTCAAAAGTAATGACTGCTTTTGAAAGAGAAGGGAAAACATCCTCAAGCACAGGTCTGGTCGAAAGTCGAAGTTGTCTGAGAGAGACCGTCGGACTCTAAAGCGAATTGTTAGAGGGGATCGCAAGACCGCAGCTCCTAAAATCACTGCAGAGCTCAACAGAAACATACAAAACCCAGTTTCCACAAAAACTGTTCGAAGGGAGCTTTACAAATCTGGATTCCATGGAAGAGCTGCAATTAGAAAACCTCTGCTCTCAAAGACAAATGTTTCAAAGCGTTTAGAGTGGTGTAGAAACCACCAGAAATGGTCCCTCGAGCAGTAGCAAAATGTGATTTTCTTTGACGAATCATTGTTTACCCTTTTTCCAACCTCTGGCCGTGTTTACGTTTGGAGACAGCCAAAAGAATGATTTCATCCAGACTGTCTTCTCCCAACCATCAAACATGGCGGGGGTTCAGTGATGATCTGGGGTGCTATTTCTTGGAAATCTGCCGGGCCTAGACCTGAATGAAATATTCTCATTGAATGCAAAGTACAAAGTTGAATGTAATGACAACAAAATCACACAAAAATCATCAATGGAAATCAAATTTATTAACCAATGGAGGCCTGGATTTGGAGTCTCCCCCCCCCCCCCCCCCTTCAAATTAAAGTGGAAAAACACACTACAGGTTGATCCAACTTTGATGTAATGTCCTTAAAACATGTCAAAATGAGGCTCAGTAGTTTGTGTGGCCTCCACGTGCCTGTATATGACCTCCCTACAACACCTGGGCATGCTCGTGATGAGGTTGTGGGTGGTCTCCTGAGAGATCTCCTTCCAGACCTGGACTAAAACATCTGCCAACTCCTGGACAGTCTGTGGTGCAACGTGACGGTGGATGGAGCGACACATGATATCCCAGATACGCTGAATCGGATTAAGGTCTGGGGAACAGGCGGGCCAGTACATAGCTTCAATGCCTACATCTTGCAGGAACTGCTGACATACTCCAGCCACATGAGGTCTGGCATTGTCCTGCATTAGGAGGAACCCAGGGAAAACCGTTCCAGCATATGTTGTCACAAGGGGTCTGAGGATCTCATCTCGGTGCCTAATGGCAGTCAAGCTATCTCTGGCGAGCACATGGAGGGCTGTGCGGCCCTCCAAAGAAATGCCCACACCATTATTAACCCACTGCCAAATCGGTCATGCTGAAGGATGTTGCAGGCAGCAGTCATTTCATTTTTATGAAATTTTCATTCAATTTTTTTTATTTTTTTCCAGCAAAAAGTCCATATTCATGTTGTCATCATGTTGGAAATTAGATCCCTCCACAGAATTTTTTTTTAGCATAAAAGGGGTATTCCCATCTCGAGGATCCTATGAATCTCGAGGATGTCTATCTTGGTAACTTATGTAAATTGAAGACTTTTCCCAAAGATAGCCAAATGTAAAAAGATAATCCCACTCGAACTTCCAAAAATATTAAGCTTTGATATTTATGAGTCTTTTGGGTTGATTGAGAACATAGTTGTTGAACAATAATAAAAAGAATCCTCTCAAATACAACTTGCCTAATAATTCTGCACACAGTGTAGGCTGGTTTGAGACACTGAACCACTGATACATAAGGACATCTTGTTGATGTAGTGTCCCCAAACCTGCTGACAAGTTTCCTTTAAATCAACTAAATCAACTGATATTGCATAATTTTTTTCTAACATCTGACCTGTTTTATTTTATTTAGGTAATGGGCGATAGTTTACTGCTTTCTTCAGTATTCCAATTTTCCCGGAAAATTAGACAAACCATTGACAAAACAGCAAATAAGATAAGGTACTGTGTATTAATTTTAAGTTTTTCCAATATCTTGCATGAACGAACTAAATTCAAGTAAATTCTATTTTGATGTTTATACAATCAAATAAAACTGTGTATGTATACGTTTACCAACTTGCACTTTGACTAGAACCTGCAATATTCACACTTCTATATTCTCTATAATCAAGATCAAAAGAAAGAACTGCCTCCTCTTTCATTATAACTGTGTGACCAGCTGCCTATTTATCTGCAGTAATTGTGATAGGAGCGTCTGTCTCTTCCCATGTGAGGCTTGTGTCCATATTATTTCATCATAAGGAAGTCCTGGTGGCTGTATGAGTGACATATTGATCTGCATTGACTTATTTAAACCTGATTCACACTGGTACTATGTAGCTGCCCCAGTATAATATAAAATAAGCAAAATATTGTCATTCCAATATTGTGGAAATTTGTAAATCAACTTTAAACAATTGCTATATTGTTAGGTTTACTTTACTTCGGAAATGTAAAGAGCTTGGTTCTAGTTAAACCAAAAGACACACATTTGAAAGTGCAGTTGCTATTTCTACTAGTATGGTAATAAGTGCAGTAAATAGCTAGACAAGACCTTGTCAGCACAGCAATCCTCTACCTATGTTCCAACCATGATTGATGCCACAAATAAGATAATTCATTTTTCTTATGATATTGCAGAAGTGTTAAACCCCTTAACCCCTCCTTGCTGGTGGTATTTTTCGATTTGGACTCCCTGTCAGTCCAAACCCCATAACTTTTTTATTTTTCCGTTCACAGAGCCATATGAGGTCTTAATATTTGCAGGACAAATTGTTCTTTATATTGGTACCATTTATTATTTTGTAAAATGTTTTGGGAAGCTGGAAAAAAGATCAGGATGGAGTGGAATTGAAAAAAAAAGTTAATTTCTGTGACTTTCTTAGAGGCTTCATTTTTATGGCATTCACTATGCAGCCAAAATGACATACTACTGTTTGTATAAGGTCTGCTGGACTCTGGACCACAGAAGCGCACTGGTGTGAACAGGGTCTGACAGTTAGACGCCACTGCCAGCCCTCTACACACCCTAGTTCGCTCTGTACTATCACAGCGGCCTGTGCAGGTCAGAGCAGCCGCACAAGGACTCAGTCTAGACAGCACTTTGGTGCTAGACTGTCCACAATAAGCTAGTGTGCACACAGTGGCTTCCTGATGCACACCAAGCAGCTAACAACTAAAGTTTTCTTTCCTTTTTTTTTGGAAGTAGAGTTCTACCCTGAACTACAATTTCTGCCTAACAGAATTGCTAGCTAGCTATCCTGAGCACACGCAGTGCATTTGTAAATTGACATTAGGGCAGCGGGCTGAGGAACCTCCCTCTTTATAAAGGGAAAGGGCGGTCCACTTTCGGCCAAGCCAGCTGCCCAAGACGGAGGTGGTTGGTCGATACGACTGTCAGTCACAACCTGACCACACCCTCCGGCTGCAAGAGGGTTTAACCCTTGCTAAACCTGACTGCCATCACAAGGAGGGAGTGACAGGCGGCAATACGCTACCGCAGAGGGACGGGCAGCGACCCAACCCCTCGGCCGCAGTTGCCGCACAGTCCTAACAGAGAGTAACCAAGGATTACTGAACTCCAGAGGTACTTTGTGTAGACGGAAGAAATATCCACAAGGTCAACCATCATTAGAGCACTCTACCAAACTGGGCTTTATGGTAGAGTGGCCAGAAAAAAAGCTTCTAGAACATAAAGGAGAATAGCATAAAATCCTCAAAGTTTGCAGACCTTGTGGTATCATACCCAAGAACTTTGGTGACTGTGATTCCACCTAAGGCTATGTTCACACAGTGGAGAAAGAAGAGAAATTCCTCTTCATTTTCCACTGCCAACATTCTTGCCAATGGTCGGCCGCAACCAGATTCTGATAATAGTGCATTAGCATTCCATCGCTGCTTCCTGCTGCTGATTAGGCTGAATCAAAATTAGAATTAATTGATCATTTTAACTGCAATTAATGAATGTTATTTAAGGGCCTATTCCATTTTTACATGCTACAGAATTTTATTTATTTTATGATTATTTATTCTTATTCCACGTAATATCCTCACATGCCTGAAGTATATATCCTGTGTACTAGTCTATAGACACTTTATGTATATAGCCCAAGTTTTAGTCTGCCAAAGATTGTCAAGGCAGTGGAGTGCACAGTATAGATTATAAGAACATGGGCAGCCAAGTGTACAGTTCTGTATACAAGATATACTAAGAGGACAGCACTGTATACACTATATACTGTATACAGTGTGTACTGTAAAGGCAGCCATGTGCACAGTTCTGTATATTGTACATATTAGAGAGCAGTATTGTAAACAGTATATACTATAAGAAAAGGTGTACATTATCAGACCATATTTCAATCCTTCGCCCTTCCCAATGATCCATTTGCTGAGTCTTCAGGGCAGTGTGTTAAAGGAACTAAAATAGGATAAAGTGTAATTCCTATACTAATCTAAACACCTTCCCCCGACCTACTTTCTAAATCACATAATTTATCAAAAAATTATATTTACCCATTTCCTTGAGGTAGTCATGCGACATTTTCTGCTCATCTGGTGACTGTCCTTTTCCCGTTTCCAGAAACAGATTGTCACTAATACCCCCCCCCCTCCTCCACTTCATCATATTTACCCATCTTTCTTGCAGACGTCCTCCTGTGGAACAGCTTCTCTTTGTTTTCTAGCTGCTGGCATGCAAAATAGTCTTGGTGCTGCTCTTTTCTCTGTAGTCAGAAATCTACCTCAACTGTGCAGGCATGGGAGCAGTAGTCTTTGCTGACTGCAGACCACAGAGCAGCGCCGGGACTATTGCGCATTCCAGCAATTCTAATTTGTGTAATTAACAGCACCTGTTACTTACCTGAGGCACCTAACAGGTGGTGGCAATAACTAAATCACACTTGGAGCCAGTTGAAATGGATTAAAGTTGACTCAACCTCTGTCCTTGTGTGTACCATATTGAGCATGGAGAAAAGAAAGAAGACCAAAGAACTGTCTGAGGACATGAGAAGCAAAATTGTGAGGAAGCATGAGCAATCTCAAGGCTACAAGTCCATCTCCAAAGACCTGAATGTTCCTGTGTAGTGCGGTAGTGCGCAGTGTCATCAAGAAGTTTAAAGCCCATGGCATTGTGGCTAACCTCCCTAGATATGGAGGGAAAAGAAAAATTGACGAGAGATTTCAACGCAAGATTGTGCGGATGGTGGATAAAGAACCTCAACTAATATCCAAACAAGTTCAAGTTGCCCTGCAGTCCGAGGGTACAACAGTGTCAACTTGTACTATCCATCGGCGTCTGAATGAAGAGGGACTGTATGGTAGGATACCCAGGAAGACCCCACTTCTTACCCAGAGACATAAAAAAGCCAGGCTGGAGTTTACAGGAAAAAAAAAGAGGCCTTCAAAGAAAAGAACACGGTCCCTACAGTCAAACATGGCGGAGGTTCCCTGATGTTTTAGGGTTGCTTTGCTGCCTCTGGCACTGTACTGCTTGACCGTGTGCATGGCATTATGAAGTCTGAAGACTACCAATACATTTTGCAGCATAATGTAGGGCCCAGTGTGAGAAAGCTGGTTCTCCCTCAGAGATCATGGGTCTTCCAGCAGGACAATGACCTAAAACACACTTCAAAAAGCACTAGAAAATGGTTTGAGAGAAAGCACTGGAGACTTATTAAGTAGCCAGCAATGAGTCCAGACCTGAATCTCATAGAACACCTGTGAAGAGATCTCAAAATGGCAGTTTGGAGAAGGCACCCTTCAAATCTCAGGGCCCTGGAGCAGTTTGCCAAAGAAGAATGGTCTAAAATTCCATAAATGAAGATATTAATACCAAAGAGTTTGTGCTTGCAATCATTTTCTGGAAGAAAATGAGTATGAGCTGACATAATTGCAGGGGTGCCAATACTTTTGGCCAACACTGTATAGTCTGACTGAATTGCTGTGTATCCCACTTAGCTTTTGGGGGATACAGCATTAAAATCTTGTTTGAGCATATATGGACTGACTGAATTGCTGTGTATCCCACTTAGCTTTTGGGGGGTACAGCATTAAAAACTGGATTGAGCTTATATAACCTGACTGAATTTCTGTGTATCCCAGGTAGGTTTTGGGGTTACCCACCGTCAAAAACTTGATTGAGCGTATTTAGCCTGGCTGAATTTCTGTTTATCTCACTTATGTTTTGGGGGTACACACAGTGGATATCTGAATTGAGTGTACATAGCCTGACTGGATTTCTGTGTATCCCACTTAGGTTTTGGGGGTACACACCGTGGATTTGGATTGAGCTTACATAGCCTGACTGAATTTCTGTGAATCCCACTTAGGTTTTTGGGGTACACACCGTGGATCTGGATTGAGCGTACATAGCTGGACCTAATTGCTCTGTATCCCTGTTAGGTGTTTGGGGGGACACCCCGTAGAAAGCTGGGTTGAGCATATATATAGCCGGACCTAATTGCTCTGTATCCCTGTTAGTTTTCGAGGGGACACCCCGTGGAAAGCTCGACTCCTCTCCCTGCAGTATAGCTCTTAAAAGAGCTGTTGTTTTTCTTCAGTTTTTCCCTGCCTACTAGAAGCTAATCCCTCTCTAGCCCTCAGCAGTACGTCTGTCCCTATGTCTACAAGCCGCAACATGACACAAAGATGGCGGCCGCTATTCTTATAAATCCAAGGTCACATGTTTTCGGCAGCCAATGGTTCTTTTCAATTTTTTTTCAATGCCTACGTTGTCGTAGTTCCTGTCCCACCTCTCCTGCACAGTTATTGGTGCAGAAAACGCACCAGGGAAGGTGGGAGGGGATACGAATTTTTACTGCATTTGCTGCGTGGTATTCGATTGGAATCGAATACCTCGAACGACCTGATATTCGATTGAATACCTATTCGATCGAACGACATTCGCTCATCTCTATTCTTTACATTGTATCCTGTCTGATTTATACCAGCCGTGTAATGTAATTACAACCTCATCCTATTCACTACTATGGGACGAGGCTGTAAATACTTTGCATAGCCATTTTGAATCAGACAGCATGTGATGTAAGCAATGAAGAGATCACAATGATCACACAAAGGTCATGAACCCTTCACACATCTCATCAGCAGGGTAATAGGGTGTCAAACCCCTACTGATTTGGTATTTATTGCCTATTCTAGGGATAGTTCATCAATGAAAATGATACAAACTGAACAAACCATTTAATAATAAATTATTTAGATACATTTATTCCAATTGTCATGCAGCCAACTCACACAGGGACATAAAATAAAATATGTGTTTTTTTTTGTTTACATGTTTTATTCTCACATTTCAGATTATTATTTAAAGACAAAGAAAGGAATTGGGATGAAATTGAGAAAAAATTAAGATCTGAAAGTGATATTCCTATTTTGAAAACTTCATGCTCGGTATGTTAACATTTTCATAACAATTTGTAACTATCTACCCATATTTACATCAGGCTATGTTGACACTGTTTTCAGGATGTCTTCAAATATAGTGTGGAGAATATAAAGGGTAACTGCCATTTTAGACATTTTTTTTGTACATTTGTGAAGGTGCATATAAGAAACTTTGTAGTATTTCGTATTAGAGGAACATTCATCTTCTGTTATCAGAGGAAGAGGAGTAAAGGAGAAGCATTTGGAAACAGGCACATTGGCGCAGATTACAGAAAGAGATCTCTCACCAGAGCTTTATTATGAATAATATATTTTGAATCTATATTTTGCTCGCTTCTACTAAGAAAAGAAATCTTACTTTATTCTATAGTAGCTTGTGCCTGTGTTTGCTTTTCACTCACTGGGCTCTTCCTCCTTTCTCCTTTCCCCATATACTTTTATGTAATCTGATCTAACAGTCCTCACACTGAAGACAGATCTCTCAGTGAATTGAACAGTTTGCCAGGCAGGAGAGGAGCTGGTAACAGCAGTCAGTAGCCGTTTTCTCTAATAAATAATAATATTAATAAAATATTTTCTCTGATAATCAGACCTCTGATCTGAGGGTTGGCAGGAGGTCAATCTTGCCCCGGACAAATCCAGCTGAGTAGTCTGAGTATCTTCTGACTCCAGCAACTAGTCCCAGTCCTTGGCTGTGCAATACAACTAAGTACAGTAAGTAATGCCGCAAGCACAGGAGCACAGGGCTTTACAGCACCATACTGTTACGGTGCTGAGCATTAACTACACGCTCAATGTGATTTAATAGTACTGCACAGAGCTGGAAAGAGTTAAGACTGGTGTTTCCTACACCAGCCTTAAGTCATTTTCCCTCTTCAAAATGCTCCTAAACTATTAAAGAGATATATCATTAGAATCCCTTTTTCTACAAAGACCATGTCGGAATAGCTTTTATAAAGTCTATTCTTCTCCTATCTTTATTATTCTGATTCACGCCGCCATTTCTGTGAGTCTTCAGAACACACAGGGGCATTCCCTCTTTGCTTAAAAAGCACAGGGGGCGCCCTCTGTGCTCTCTGAAGACTCTCCAGCCATGCCTCTTTCTTCTACTGCCGACTGCCTCTTCACCACATCATCAGCCGGCAAAGCCTACTGTGCATGTCCGTTTGGCCATTTTCCTGTGACCTCTTACATGAGCGTCCGTTTGACCACAGGAAAATGACCAAACGGACATGCGCAGTCTGCTCTGCAAGCTGATGACGTGACCAATGACGCTCTGAAGAGGCAGTTGGGAGAATACAGAGGCGTAGATGGAGAGTCTTCGGAGAACACGGGCCGCTGCACTTTTTGAGCAAAGGGGGAATGCCCACAGTGCTTTCTGAGCAAAGGGGGAATGCCCCCTATGCTTTCTGAAGACTCAAATGCATACAGGAAAAAAAAGAAAATTCACAAAAATGGCCGTGCGATTCAGAATAAAAAAGGTAGGAGAAGAATAGCCTTTATAAAGGCTGTTCTGATGTAATCTTTGTAGAAAAAGGGATTTTAATGATAGAATCCCTTTTAGAGTCTCCAGCCTCCTAAAAATTCAGGCACAACTTTGGAAGGTCACCCAAAATAAAAATTTGCTGGTCAGAAACTTTTGTAGATGTCAGGTATGTCATACCAGTTTTCTGGCATGAGTTTTAGTCAATCTGTTGAGCTGAGGCACACCTAACCCACCTTGACCTCGGCCCTACTCCACCCACATTTCTAAAAATGGGTAAGCAGGTTGAAAAAGTTTGCACATTTTTGTTGAAAATTGCTGTGTCACAGAAATATGCTACTTTTGATCCACAAATGTGGAGTGCTTCGTAAATTCCCTTCAATATGTACTCTTGAATTGTCTTTGGCTAAAAGACTTTGAGTAAAAAGGTTAGCGGTTGCACATCTAATTTCCCCATGAACCTAGTCAGATCATTTCTGAAATGTGTATATGTTGATATAGTAGGTGGCTGATGTCTATAGACTTTGCTTGGGTCATACTTTTACCCACTAACTTGAATTTTTATACATATTTTGCATACAAAATGTATACTTTAATGCAACATTGCATTAAGGATAAAACTTACTGGAAAAATAAAAATAAAACTTAACTACTAATATAGTAGTAAAAGGTGGGCATACCACCAAAAAGTGAGCATCTAAGATGGTGTTACTGTACCTACAAATAGCTTGTGGAGCTAATCACCGAGACCCTATCATCCTTCACAAGGATATAGCATGAATGTAAGGGTTTATATCTCAGAGTAAGGCCCTATTCTAACAGTCCAAGATACATATATAATATCAAAGGTAGTATATGACCCATAACCCCTAACTTGTCGGATATAGATAGGGTCCTAAATTCTCCTAAAGTAGATATTAAGTCCACAGAAGGTACTAAACACAACTATAGACCATGTATAGCACAGACACACTATGTGTGCTGGGTTAGCTTAACCTTGATTATAAAATTCTGTATCTAGTAGGCTGAAAAGAGCTCCGGTCTAAAGTTCATATATAAGAAGTCGAAAAGCTAGATATATCTCATAGATATATGTGGAGATAGCAGTCCCTAGAATGATTAGCTCATACACATTATGTGTGTAAGACTAGCTTTTCCTGAAATATTGCAGCGGTCCCGCCAAAGCTAAATGTAAAGCTCAGATCATGATAACCATAAAAGATACAGAGTCTTAGCAGGCTAAAACAATTGAAATACATGGCTCATTAGCTCAACACGTTAACGCGTTTCCTCTCCCCTATTATCGGGTAGATTCATGGGAATGAAGCTAGGAGCAAGTCTAAGTATACACCTAACGCCAATAATCTGTCCTCTGAAGCCTTTCATGTATGGACTGCTACATAAATGAGTATATGAAGGCAAAACTGCAATTCCCGGGGCCCTAATAGTGTACTCCGGTACTTCAGGTTTGGCTATTCTGAAGTTAACACCATCTTAGATGCTTATTTTTTGTTATTTCCACCTTTTAATACCACATTAAAAGATAAGTTTTATTTTTATTTTTCTTGTAGGTTTATTCCATTCTGTGACACACTTTGTTGCAGGAATAAAGACATACCATCTGTGATTTAACATGGCATGAAGACATCCATGAAAGTAAAGTGTAGACATAATTAACTTGTTTTTATTTGCAGGAAATTTTATCAATTCTACAAGAACTGAAACGAATAGAAAAACAATTACAAGGTATTTTAAGTTTTTACTCTGAATGGTCACATTGGTTCACACTTTGCATAAATCAATAGTACAGAATATTTGTAATATAAAAATGAAAGAAACTTTGTAATATATTTTATAAGAGAAAAATGCTTCTTTCTTTATGTGGTTGCTCCCCTTTAAAATGGCTTTTAATCTGAAATATATGCTGTATGTTTACACATGTCTAAACAATTTGGCTTTTGCACTCTCACTGTACTGAAACGGCCCTTACAAAATAAATAAATCAGTAAATACAGAGACAGGAAATCAACCACTGGCTGATACAACCAGATGCTTATACTAAAAGGAATTTGAAGCAATAGTACAACCAAAGAAAAAAATCCCTGAAATCATAACCTTTAATATAATCATATATTAAAGTATATGTGAGTACAACAAATGAATCAAACCACCACCCAATGCAAAAAATAGAGAAAATGAGTTAAAATTATCCTGGAAGGCTGACTGAAACTCCACGCGTTTCTCTCCAAGTCAGAGAGTTTACCACAACACATTCCAGAAACCGGGTATAAAATATAGTGATAATGTAACAGACAATAAGCATCACACATATATATATATATATATATATATATATATATATATATATATATATATATAACCCACTTTATGGATGATAAGTTTACACTGTATTCTATTATGCAGTGCAGTGACTGCACAGACTGGAGGCATCAGTGTAGCAGTTACATTGATAGATGAGCCTGACTGCTGCATTCAGAATAGATTGTAGAGGGAAGAGTTTAGTAAGGGGAATACCACTTAAAAAGGAATTACAGTTGTCAATTTCAGAGAGAATCAGAGCAACAATAAGGGTCTTTGATGTTTTCATGGTAAGGAGTGGGTGGATTCTGAAGAGGTTTTTCAGCGGGAAATGACAGGAGCATGCGTGCAATTGGATATGGGAGTAAAGAAAAGGTCGAGTAAAACGTAATCCCAAGGCCACAGCTATACGAAGAGCACCCAACATGTGCTCTCTGTTAGGTCAATGACCCAAGCATCCTCTATTATCAGAACCTTCTACTCCATATTGAAGACTTTTCCCAAGTTGCACCACTTCTCTGGAATGCTGTATCCAGACAATCAGATTAACTAGAGCTTCAAGCACATCCTAAAGACATATCTCAGGCCAATCACAAAGACAGGCCTATCATAATTCCTAATCTAAATCCTTCTGTAGATAGAATCCCTAAAGTTAACTGTACACCGTTCACACTCCTGAAGGACACAATACCTTACCAGACTGAAGCCCCCACTAACTCATAGATTGTATCCACTTTTGAGCAGGGCCTTCAATCCTCATTTTGCCTATATTGTACCATATACGATTTGTAAGTGCTGTAGTTGTCCTGTTGAAAAATAAATGATGGTCCAACTAAACGCAAACCAGATGGAATAGCATGCCACTGCAAGATACTGTGGTAGCCATGCCTTCAATTCTGAATAAATCCCCAACAGTGTGACCAACAAAGCACCCCCACACCATCACACCTCCTCCTCCATGCTTCACGGTGGGAACCAGGCATGTAGAGTCCATCCATTCACCTTTTCTGCGTCGCACAAAGACACGGTGGTTGAAACCAAAGATCTCAAATTTTGACTCATCAGACCAAAGCACAGATTTCCACTGATCTAATGTCCATTCCTTGTGTTCTTTAGCCCAAACAAGTCTCTTCTGCTTGTTGCCTGTCCTTAGCAGTAGTTTTCTAGCAGCTATTTTACCATGAAGGCCTGCTGCACAAAGTCTCCTCTTAACAGTTGTTGTAGAGATGTCTCTGCTGCTAGAACTCTGTGTGGCATTGACCTGGTCTCTAATCTGAGCTGCTGTTAACCTGCGATTTTTGAGGCTGGTGACTCGGATGAACTTATCCTCTGCAGCAGAGGTGACTCTTGGTCTTCCTTTCCTGGGGCGGTCCTCATGTGAGCCAGTTTCTTGATGGTTTTTGCAACTGCACTTGGGGACACTTTCAAAATTTTCCCAATTTTTCAGACTGACTGACCTTCATTCTTAAAGTAACGATGGCCACTCGTTTTTTCTTTACTTAGCTGCCTTTTTCTTGCCATAATACAAATTCTAACAATCTATTCAGTAGGACTATCAGCTGTGTATCCACCTGACTTCTGCACAACACAACCGATGGTCCCAACCCCATTTATAAGGCAAGAAATCCCACTTATTAAACCTGACAGGGCACACTTGTGAAATGAAAACCATTTCACGTTACTACCTCTTGAAGCTCATCAAGGGAATGCCAAGAGTGTGCATAGCAGTAATCAAAGCAAAGGTGGCTACTTTGAAGAACCTAGAATATAAGACATATTTTCAGTTGTTTCACACTTTTTTGTTAAGCATATAATCCCACATGTTTTAATTCATAGTTTTGATGCCTTCAGTGTTAATCTACAATTTTCATAGTGTAAGCTGATGGCTAGTCAGGTAATGGAGGGGGTGTACATCTCACCCAGACTACTAAGGTGGGTGAGATGAGAAAACTCCAGAAAGAAGAGTATTATTTCAAAGTTCCGATTACTGGGCTGGATTTTTAGGAATGGCAGGTAGGTTTGGTAGTGGGACCTGTCATTCCACCCCCCTCCATTCCACACTTTGGGGATGTTCCGGCAGCGACTCAGCTGCAGAGAGTCTCCTCGTCAAGGAGGCTTAAGTAGTTGCTCCAGCAGCAACACTTCGGCAGAGCTTGGCTGGAGTGCCAAACAGAGAGAGAGTTTTTTTGAGCTGTGTCCTGAATTATTCACTGGTTTTAAATTTCTGCTGTTATAGGTGAGGTAACCTATTCTATGTTCAAACAAAAAACAACTAGCATAAAATATAACTTTTAATTTTGTCAGCTAAAATAATGTAGCCAGGGCTGATTTAAAACAAACAAATGACAAACACGTCAACAGACATGATTAGGGTCACTCCTAATATACTTTTTTGTATGTGTGTGTCCCTACAGTTTGTTGACACAAGTATAATGAGATAATTGAGCACAATCTAAGATTTTCAAAGTCCTCGGGATCTATCCCCATCTCCTCACATTTCTTCTTATTCACTGCGTTCATGTGTTTTACCCATTTTAGCTTTCGTGTGAATAGTGATATGTCCTTTACCCATGAAAATAGATCAAACTGTACTGTTGGCACATATGACAAGCCTTTTTTAAGTACACTATGTTCCTCCAATGTCAATTCATAACTTGAAAGATTAACTACCTGCATTTCATCGGTTCTACTTTGTGTTTCACATAGGGGAGTGCTCCTTCTTATTTCTGTGGTGGGTTTAGTTCTCCCCGACCCCGCAGAAAATACTGTGTAATCGGGAGTCCCCTTGATAAAAAACCCCCCTGCTCACTATTCTGCTGTGGGTTTCTAGAGGTCCTTGTGGCTGGGCTGTTAGAACGATACAGAAAGGAAATCAGGTGCTGTGTGTGACAACTAACACCTCTTATGACACAAGACAGTTTGTCAACTGCCAGACGGCAGGAGTAATTTATTGTGTCACGTGCCCATGCCCATTGAATTACGTCGGAAAGACCCGACGGGAGTTCAAAAAGAGGATTTTGGAACATGTTGGTTATATCAACAGGAAAGAAGATAAAACCCTTTCCAACCACGTGTGGCAATGCCATGGTGGCAACCCTGGAACTCTGAGGTTCCAGGGTATTGAACATATACCTGAACCCACAAGGGGAGGAGACTGGGATCGCCTCCTTTTACAACATGAGGCAAGGTGGATCTTTAAGTTTCAATGTGTAAGACCTAAAGGTCTTAATGATCAAATTTCCTTTGCCCCATTTATTTGAAATAAAGAACAGACAGTAGAGCTAGATGAGACTCTACCATTTTTGATATCAACACTCTATACCGACAGTGTTAATGATTTATATGTCAGGATAAACGAGAGAAGGGCATAGGATGCATTGAGGAAATTAGTTCTGCAGCTATTCATAGTATACTACGTCTCTAGAGCTGGGACAGGGTTAATCCTCAAGGACGTCCTCTTATCATTGCGTGACTTGAACATTGTTCAGACTAATATGTATGCCGCGCTATCTCCATATCCGTTAGCCAGTGTATGGTACCGCTCTTCTTACTTACCTATTACCCATTGATTGCATATATCATTAACAATAGGAAGCTATTGTTTGTGTAGAGTTTAAACTTCCTCTAACAGCTGTCAACTAAAAACATACTTACCTTCTGGTTCCTTTTGCCGTATACAGTAACAGCGCTGTTGAATCGGACGCCTCGGAAACAAGAACACGCCCACAAAAGGGGGAGGTATCCTCCGCACGGACACTCTGCGATTTGATTGGTGGAGATCCGGATGACGTGGGGTGGGCGTATCCGTAAGAGCGTCAGGGCTCCATATAAACCCCAGCGCTGTAGCAGTCAGCGTCAGACACTCTGTACCGGCTCCCACCATCAGGGAACCGGGAAATGCGGTTTTAACCGCAACAACATCTTTGTTATTTTTGAACATCATATCCTCTCCTGATGAGAAGTTTAGCTTCGAAACGCGTTGAGAGATGAGAGATTTATTTATTTAACTATGCGCATCCAGTGAGAAACTTAGTCGCCTGTAGTATATATTGAAACAAGCAGGGACACAGCGAATGTGCATAGGTGTCTTAAGTTTATGAAAATCTTCATCTGATATGCACGCTTAGCGTTAAACATAGCCGCACATAGGATACATCAAAGTGGGCAAGCACGCAAGTGTGCACAAGTGTCATTAAGCTGTACATAGGAGCGGAGGCTCTAGGGCTTTATCTTGGATATCAGAGCAGGGGAATGGGGGATAATGATCCTATACAGTTATGGCAGTAGCTAGGCTATTAACCTTGAGCTTACAAAGTGGTGTCTATTAGCGCCTGCCAGAAATTCTGTTTACTATTCCCCGGTGCTCAATTATCTCATTATACTTGTGTCAACAAACTGTAGGGACACACACATACAAAAAAGTATATTAGGAGTGACCCTAATCATGTCTGTAGACGTGTTTGTCATTTGTTTGTTTAAAATCAGCCCTGGCTACATTATTTTAGCTGACAAAATTAAAAGTTATATTTTATGCTAGTTGTTTTTTGTTTGTAAAAGTGTAGCATTTCGTGCCCTTTTTTGAGAATTACTATTCTATGTTCAGTTAGAGCCTAGCCGGGCAGGCATTTATTTTTGTATTGTTTCCTTTTGTTACTGCACCGTTTTGTTTTGAGTGAAAATAAACTCTACATTTGTTTGCACTAAAGAAACTGGACTTTTGTGTCTATGCCACCCCACCTAGCAACCCCAGACCCTGACAATAGTCATGAAAATACAGAAAACTCTTTGAATTTGAAGGTGTGTCCAAACTTTTGGTCTGTACTGTAGGTACTAGCTTAACTGATGGTTCCTAATCATAATTCACATGAAGGGATGTGGTTACTTGGCTAGAGTAAATAGATCATTGAACAAGCAGTGATTCATCATAGGTAGCAGGTCTGTATCATCATATCACAAGCAGGGGCAAAGTGGCATTCACACGTCACTTGGTTAAGTAAATTAAAAGTGTCCCTATTGTGCATACTGCAGGGCTAGGAGGAGCAAACTAAAAAGAGCAAAAAAATATGCTGTCTGCCTATAGTTTATTTTGCTACACGTTTATTTTGGAGGAAGCAACATCATAAAGAGTAACATTACAAATCAATGTAGTAACTGAGTGCAGCAATGACACGGGTTTGTCAATACATGTTAAAATAAGTTAACTAACAAAATGCTTAACTGTGTAACTTCTTTTTTTCTAGTAATTAATGCAATGATCGATCCGGATGGCTCACTGGATGCCCAGAATGCACTGGGTTTTGGTATTTTACTCCCAACAGTACAGACAAAGCTGAAAGAAAGTTCCTCAACACACCCTGTAATTTCTGAACTACCAAGCCATTGTCAAAGTGAAAGCAGAACCAGTCGACAGAACATTAAATTTGTTTCTTCAGCAGTGGATGGTGCAGAGGCTAATGTTCATTTTGGTTTAACATCAAATAGGTTCAATCCTGATGGCAAAGAAGATTCTACTTTACATGAATAGAGTTTTCCTTTTGTGAAATCACTAACACAGAACTGAAAATAAAGTGATTCAATTCTAGTTTCATTTTTATGCATGCAAGTTTTGTACAGTTGTATATTTAGTTGCTGAAAACATTAATTTTTAAGGTAGCCATAAACATTCAACAGATGTATTGTAGGTTGTTGATTGAACAACTAATAACAGAGTGGTGAATGATCATCTCCCAAACGCAGCTATGTACATCTTACCTAAATCTGCTATTACAGATGTTTGGGCATAATTTTTCAGTTAATATACCAACTTCTCATCAACAAGTCCCATTTTATATTATAGTGCAATTTTAAAACTTGACTTTTATATTTGTACTTTACTAAAATAGATTAAAACACTACCAATTAAACTACTAAATAACAATACAAAATAAAGTAGTAAAATTATATTTTAAAATGCAATCACCACTACACTATATAATACTACACTATATAACACTAGTTTCCTTACAATTAATTGTAATATTTGTTGTAAGTTTCTCCTAACATTTTCCTAATGGCATAGATTCCCTACTAGTAAATAATCAGTGAGTTGTTCCACACTATTGTGAGTGGTCTCTGTAGTGTTAGAGTAATTTTGCTATATTATTATATACTATATGAAGATAAGGCCAAGGCTTTGAGAAGGCAATCTTGTATCCATTTTGTTCTTTTTGTTCAGTTATACACATCCACACAAACTAGCCATACATTTAATTAACATATATTTAATATTGAATTCAAAAGCCCCTCTGTCACAATCTGACTTTATCAGGGGTACCAGGAGCTAATGACATTTTATTATAGCATCCTGCTCACTAAATATGTATGGATGGTTGGCTGCAGCAATTACTCATTATAGTATGGAATAACTCACTGATCATTCACTATTAAGGAATATATCCCAATAGGAAAATTCTAAGAAGTTTAAAGGTAGTATTGTAATCTATTTTTTAGTGGAGTACAAATAAAAGTCAAGTTTCAATATGTTGCAAAATGGGACTTTACTTGTCAATGGCATATAATATCTTTAGTGTTTAATTTGGGTGACTGAATTATACATTTTCAGTGACACTCAGTAAATGACGAACTATGATGAACTATTTGGAAATAATCTTTCAAATGATTGTTCATTGCTAGTCTCTTATAACATAAAATACCTTTCATCTAATGTTTAAAAATAACCAACTCTTTTCCAGATGATGGCATGCAATTAGCTAAAATAATTGTGGTTAAATATCACCCGATATTTAATACTGTCTATTTTCACCAACTTTAATGTGTGTGGGTACTATTAGAGAAGAGCTACATTTAAATACTACTGCCCCGACAACAACAAAAAACATTTAAGGGGTTATCTGATCATAGGCCATTAATCTTAGGGGTTTTTCACACTACCGTCAGTGTCCGACAGGTAGTATCTGCTGTTAATGTCCGTTCAAAATCTCACACGGACATTAGCATCGGACACTAGCTTCATTTAAATGGCGATTGAGTGCGTTGTTTTGCACTCCGTGCCTGTCCTTAAGTCTCCGTTCCTAAAGATGTCTGACTTTTAAAGCGGACAGAAAAAACCTACATGAAGGATACTTCATGTGCTGCAATGTGTTGTTACTTCAAGATATCACATTCTAGCCACTTCACTTATATAAAAATATGCTACATTTTCTGACCTTAAAATTGATGTAGGTATGCACGTTAAATAGCATTAAACAGATCATTTATTATTAAGAATAATATATCCAATCTAATTTTAGTAAACATCTTCTACATGTAATGTCCTTATTCTACCAAATATGAGAAGTGCCCTAACTCTCTATCAAATAAACACATTTTGGTTTGAACATGTTTCGTCTCAATGGAAAAGCTATTCAAATCTCACAAGACAAATCTGATTCCCAGCAAAGCATTTTATTAATTTGCATATGAATAAATCCTTTAACATGAAAATGGGCAGAAGCGTTTTTGTAAGTGTAGAATGAACATTAACAGTTAATGTGATTAGATTTGAGGAGGAGGCCGCCTCAGTTTCCGGACCAAAAAACCAGCCGATGTAGTGCAGTGGCATCCAGTCATGCACTCCGCTCTGGATTAAGCCCAAATGAATGGGCCTAGTAGGGAGGAGGGTGTGTCTTCTGGCGGATTCTCAAGGCGACTCCGCCTGAAGAATGAGCATGTTGCTTCTTTTTTCCAGAAGCTAGAACAAACAGCTCCCGCAAAAAAAAACTGACCAGCTCCTATTGATTTCAATGGGAGCTGTCTTTTTGGTCAGGATTTTAAGGCGGATTCGGCCTCCAAAATCCTGACCAAAATACCCCATGTGAACTTAGCCTTAGAATAAGTTTACTGCTAACCATTTCCTTTGAAAGGTAAGTTGCTTCAATGACCTACACAACCATCAGCTCTAATATATATGAAACAGAAAATGTTATTCCATATAACAATCAGTCAGGCTAGAATGAGAGCTAGATTTTCTGGTTGCTATGGGCATTTTCCATTTCAATAGATTTTGGGCATGTGGCCTATTGTGCCACAGTTTAGCATATTAGGAACACAACAATTTTCAATGACTACTACCATTTATACATGGATAGTGTAGCTGTTGAGGCATGAAATCTATGTGGTTTTTTCAAATTGCAATTTCCAATGAAAACGGGACTGAAGGTTTTTCCATATGCTTCATGCAAATGAAATGCTTGCATGACTAGCACTCCAATCACATCTACTAAACAACTGTTTAATAAAATGCTCAAATGGTCACACAAGATTGTCAAGTGCAGTCACCTCTACACTGATTAGTATGAATCGAATTGCCAAAGGTATGGGGGGTCTCACTATTCCTCCATACTCAGAGTTCCAGATTGGCATTTATGGAATATCAAGTGGATATGCCATAAATGCTTACGATACCCTTTGAATGATTAACCCCTTCCCGACATCTGCCGTAATAGTACGCCGCTGCCGGGAAGGACTGGAGAAACTGTGTGCGCACCATGACCTGCGGGTGTCGGCTGTAACTTATGGCTGACAATGCCCTAAAACACCCGTGGTCGGAACGGGTCCGATCGCGGGTGTTAACCCCTGAGATGCCAGCAGTCAAACATGACCGCCGGCATCTCAGGGGTTTCTGTATATTATGGTGCCGGTGGTGCGACGGTTTCGGGGGTGCCGGTGTTGGTAATGGGCAGGCCGGGGTCTGATCAGTGAACCTGGGTGTGCCCCATGCCGTCCCCTCCACGTATCTGGTTGATCCTGCCAAAAAGGAAGCTGTCAGCCCCATGCGTCTACACAGGCTGACAGCTTCCTCTACACTGCAATACACGTGTAACACGTGTATTGCAGCGTACATCTAGTGAAGCAGAGATCAGCAGATCACTGCTTCAATTCCCCATGGGGACAGAAAAAAAAGTTATAAAAAAAGTAAAAATAAAAAAGTTTAAATAAGTTTAAAATAAATTAGAAATAAATAAAGCCCCAAAAATCCCATTTTGTAAAATAAAGAAAAATAGAAAAAAACATTACATATTTGGTATCACCGCGTCCGTAATAACCTGAACAATAAAAATAAAACATTATTTAACCCAAACGGCGAACATCATTAAAAAAAAACGTAGAAAACCGCACAAAATAATGATTATTCACCACCTTTCCCTTACAAAATGTTCAATAAAAAGTAATCAAATGGTCAGATGAAAACCAAAATGGTACCAATAAAAAGCAGAGGTCATCCCACAAAAAATAAGCCCTCAACCAGCTCTGTCTACTGAAAAATAAAAATATTATGCCTTTCAGAAGATGGTGATGCAAAAATAATTGATTTTTTTTTCCCTAAATTGAATTTTATTCTGCACAAATAGCAACGCATTAAAAAATAATATAAATGAGGTATCGCTGTAACTGTACTGACCCGCAGAATAAAGGTAACATGTTACTTATGCTGTACTCTGCACGGGAAAAAAAAATGCTAAAAAGCAATGCCAGAATTGGCAGAATCCTTTTACATCCCACCCAGAAGGAGTTAATAAAATGAAGTCAATAAGTTACAGACACTCCAAAATGGTGGCATTGAAAAGTACATCTAATACCGCAAACACCAAGCCCTCATATGGCCACATTGCCAGAAAATAAAAATCTAGCTTGTACAATGTGAAGACAAAAAACCCAAAGTCGCCAAATCATTAGGACGTAAGTGGCTGCAACTACAAGGAAATGTATAAGCTGTGCAAGCGTTTTCAAAGGACACCCCATATTTAGAGCTTATGAGAGAGAACATACCAGCGCTGATCCCCCAGAATGCTCCTCTTTCCTGTCTGTGTCATAGGAGCTAGTGGGAAAATAGAATGGGATTTGTTGTACCCAATTTACTCCGCACAGCTTACATATTCACTTCGGGGTTACTAATGCTCACTACATCACTTGATAAATTCTTTGAGGGCTGCGGTTTTCAAACGGGGTCACTTTCTAGATGTTTCCACTGTTTTGACACCTCAAAGGCTTTGTAAATGCAATATGGTTCCTGAAACTGATCACAGCCAGATCTGCCCTCTAAAAGCTCCTTGGTGCGCCTTCCCTTCTGCGTCTCACTGTGCGTCCATATATTAATTTACACCAACTAGTGGGGTATTATGATAGTCCGGAGAACTTGCATAACAAATTGTGGGATGTATTTTCTCCTTTAACCCCTTGTGAATGTGCAAATTCTAGGGCTAAACGAAAATATTAGTAAAAATAGTCAAATAAAACCAAATGTGTAAATTTCACCTCCATTTTGTCTTAATTCCTGTTAAGCACTTATAGGGTTAAAATACTAGGTATATGTTGTTTTGGCTTATTTAAGGGGTGTAGTTTTGAAAATGGGGTGATTTATAGGGGTTTCTAATACAAGGGTCTTTCAAAATCGCTTCATAACTGGATTATTCCCTTAAAAAATGGGTTTTGGAAATTTCTTGAAAATTTTGAATATTGTTGTTTCACTTGTCCATGTCCGTAAAAAATAAAAGGGTGACTAAAGTTTGATGCCGACATAAAGCAGAGATCTGGGACATGAGATTTATGATATAATTTTGGCGGTCTGACTATCTGTATGTAATGTACATCATTTCAAACTTTATAAAATGCATATTTTTCAAAATTTCCACCAAATTTCCTATTTTTTCATAATTAAACACAAAACATATCAACCAAAATTTACTACTAACATGAAGTATAATGTGTTACGAGAAAACAGTCTCAAAATCACTTTGGTAAGTTAAAGTATTCCAAAGTTATTGCCACATAAAGTGACACATGTCAGTTTTGAAAAATTGAGCTTGGTCAGGAAGTCAAAAAGTGCCATCGGCGGGAAGGGGTTAATAACTAGAGATGAGCGAACAGTGAAATATTCGAGATTTTATATTCGTTTCGAGTAGAGCCTCAATATTCGACTACTCGATTGAATATCGAATCCCATTATAGTCTATGGGAAAAAATGCTCGTTTCAGGGGAAACCACTATTTGACTAAAGGAGAGTCGCCAAGTCCACGAATAGCAGGAGGAGAGTGTTTAGGAGGAGCACTGTGCAGTTAAAGTGCACGGACCATATTATAGTCTATGGGGACCGTGCGCTTTAACTGCACAGCGCTTGCAGTTGCGCTGATAAAATGTCAGCTCCCTCGTAACAGCAAGCTGCCAGCTCTCCTGACTGTTACGAGCGAGCTCACTTTTTCTCATAGGAATGAATAGACCAGTGTTGATTGGCCAGTGTACAGCATTCAGCCAATCAACGCTGGTCCTGCTGTCTGTGAGGAGGCCGAGTCTAAAATCGGACCACATTGGAGACTGCTGTGAACTTTTGTAAACTTTCTCTTCAAAGTGCTGCTGGAAGAACCACAATGCGATCACGCAGCGGTTCTTTCTGCAGCGCTTTAGCTCTGCGATTACGGCCCGTGGGGCCTTAGCCTTAAATAGGAAAAATGTGTAAAACCAGTTCCAGTAAAAGTTGTGAGCTGAAGAGGATTGTAAATGACGTTCCTGTATAGGCTTCTGGCTGTTATAAAAGCAATCTGCATGCACACACAATGCTAGATACACCACCAAGTTCAACATACTAAATGACATACATGATATGAGTGCTGCTGGAAAATTGTATTTAAATTAGATATTTATTCTCCAAGTGGTCAAGAATGTTAGCTGTACTAAGAGTTTAGAAAAGGTTTCCATCTACCTGAAGAGTAAAGAACTTATTTACATATAATAACCTGCCAGAAGCCATCTCTTTTGAATGGGTAGCTGTGCTGTGTTGCAATACGGCAACGAACCTATGGACAATTGTGGCATTGTTTTCTTTGGAGAAGGCAGTCATATATTCGTAAAGTCTACAAGAGGAAAAAAAGATACTCATAATAATTAGTTTCTATACAGCTGTAGCAATAGTGAAGAGGTAAAAGGTATTGAAAGCATGCAAAGTACATAAACAGCAAGTTACTTTGATTATATTTGTATAAAGCATTTCCTTTGAAATATACTTGGCGTTATCATTTCCGCTAATTGTAGGTAATTAATAGTTGCAAGCATATTATTTAATGTGTATTTAAATGATACATTGGCACATACTGTATACTCCGTAACCAGTGAGGTTTTTGTTTTCTTTAGTCCAGTGAGAAGGGGGAACAGTTGAAGCCAGCTTCACTTCTGGGTGCAGTGTGACAGACATGCACAGTACAGTAGCTGAGCAGCAGATAATGAAGCCCAATAATGGAAGTCCCTAAAGTCCTTTTCTGCTCATTTGCATAGGGAAAAAGGACAATTTTTACAAGAATGGAGCAGCAGTAAATAAGAAATAAATAATTGTAAACTATGCTGATAGCCATACAAGGTATGAGTTTATATCTCAATTTTGTGCAGACATTCCCTTTAAGGATGTTATTTTTTTGTTTTTTGTATAGTTCTGGGATTATTTAACCTAACAGGGGAGTAGAACTGGGCACAAACTGGAAAATATGTTTCTTAGGATTTTTATTTATTTATTTTCAATGTTCATTGTTTTTATGTTAACCATCTTTTCAGAAGTATGTTTTTATTACAAAGTGGAAAACTCAATAGTTCTCCATATCCATTTCATGGTTTTATGTCATTAATTAAATGGATTTATCCTGGGTTCACACTAATGCTCGGTTTCCATTCGGGGATTCGGTGCCCCATTCTGCTTGAAAAAAAAGCCCTTGCATTTTTCATGTGGAAACCTAGCGGACCCCATCCTAGTCTATGGGGTCTGTGGGTTTCCATGGGTAACTGCTTTTCAAGTGGATTGGGTTTCTGTTTTTCAGATCACCAAGTGGACTTAAAGAACAGAAACCTGAGCGCAGGTGTGAGCATCAGTCAGATATAGAGTTAATACCCCCATTTGGGTATACCTTTGCTAAAACATGAACAACACTGAAAACTATTGTGCTCCATGTATATTTGACATTATAAAAAATGTTTTTAAATTTTTTTTATATTGAATTTTTTTTGTTGAACTGTATGCTTTACTATTAAATACTTTTGTAACTATAAAAATGCAGTAAATAAAGAAAATAAATAATTTACTTCAACTTGTAGCATTTAATTTTTTTTATTTTTTAGCTTTTCCATTGTGCATACGGGGGTGTGGCTCCCTCCGAATTGAACTAGCATTCCTTCCATCTGCCCAAAGCTATTTTTAACTAGAATAGAGCATGTCTATTGATCTTACTCGCTCTGTGTTCACATTGTAGGCCTAATCTAACTTCTAGAGAAGTTCAATCTCTGTTGGGGCTGATGGTTTCTTACAGTTTGGTTGGAATGTATTGCTAAGAACCTCTCATTTACATACATAATAACTGTAGCAATAATGCATTTTAAATTTTACATAAGTATTATTTGCATATGTCTTGACACGCTTTACAGAGTGCTGCTGCACATTTGTGTACCTTGCCATATATGTCTAACAAACTGATGCCATCAGCCATGGGTGTCATCTGTAACATTCAAATGTGTTTACGCTCTTATGTTTGGTTTACATCTGTCTTGGAATTCTGTCCAGGGGAGTTCACATGGGGGCCCCCCCAAACGGAATACCAAACGCAACTACAAGCGCCGTGCAGTAAAAGCACACGGACCCCATAGATAATGGGCTCCGTGTGCTGGCGCGCGCTGCCCGCACGAATCATGCAGACAGGAAAGTAGATTGTGAACTACTTTCCTGTCCACATGACCCCTGCGGAGATCTGTCAGTAAGCACATGGACTCCATTATAGTCTCTGGGGTACGTGTGCTTTCACTGGCACACCACTTGCAGTTGCGTTCGGTATTTCGTTCGGGGGGGGGGGGGGGGGTCCTCATGCGGACTCCCCTGGAGGGAACACAAACTCTGATGCGAACAAGGCCTTAGACCTCTGTATATGTATGTTTAACCTCTGTATGAACAGAGACAGGTTCAATTCCCATAAAATATAACTTTTAACCCTTTTCTTGCCAAGCACGTAGTTATACGTGCTCCCAAGGTGGCACTTCAGTAGCTACTACGTTCTTGCTACTGAAGCCCATAACTCTGTCAAAAATTGGGTTATCTCGATAGTTTTGGTGTCATTTTAAAGCCAAGGATCTTGACTTTAAAATGGCAAAGCGATCTGATGACCTAGAGGTTACCGATCACTCCCAAAACTGTTAATACATGCAGAATCTGCTCCCTGTTTTTTCTATAGAAATGTAGGGGGAGGCTCCATAAAAAGTAGTATAGTGAGCTGAAAATCGCAGCGAGCACTGTCATTTTCAGCTTATATGAACGCCATGAGTCTGCCCTTTAAAATAAGCTAGCAATCAGCTGACCAGGGGGTTGCTGATCGCAGCTGTCAACTAAAAAAGATGGCGGTACCACTCTGCGACACGACAGTAGAAGGGGAGGGGGGAGAGCTCACATAAAGCTTTACAGTGAGATGAAAATTTCAAGCAACATTGCAATTTTCATCTCATTGGAAAGCTAGGAACATGGGCTATAAAATATGACAGCAATCAGCTGACCAAAAGGTCGCTGATCGCAGCTATCACAAAAAAGACTGCGGTACTGCTCTATCTGTCTCTCTCTTTTCTATGGTGCTGAAGAATGGGCAGCGATCGTATAAAGTGCTACTGTGAGATGAAAATTGTGACTAGTGATAGGTCACCAGATCGTTCCTATCTGTATAGAAACTATCCTTACCTGAGGAGCCCAGGAAGCAGTGTCACTAAGCACTTCCACCATATTCATTACACTAACAGAATAACATTTATACACGTACATATCCATTCACTTACACTAACAGAATAAAATTTATACACATACATACCCCTTTTTAAAACTCTTAGCACCTTACCCCTGTCCCTAATATACCGACCCCACTCCTCTTCTATTATCCAAACCCCCTATTTCCTATAACTTCTTTAAGTTAAGGGATTCTTCTTTAAATTTAAGCAATTATATACTGTTAAAAGTTAGTATTGCTTAGTGCACAAAGAACTCAGCTTTGACAGTTTTCTCTATATATAGTTCAAACTGTCTCAGAGATTTAGTCTCGAACCTGAACTTTTGTGCAATTTTTGCAAAAAATCAATGTTTGATAAAAAGTTGCATGAAGGTGTCTGTGAGTATAAATAAGCTAGATGGTATTTTTATGATTGCCAGGGTGTCTTCTGTTTGGAAATATACAGTTTTTGGCAGTTTAGTCATTGTTTCTGGTGTGTGTGGCATGTTTTATCCATGTCACTACTACTTTCAAATTTGAAGACAAAAAGCAGATTTTGGGTGCTTGTGATTTTTGCAGTTTTGAAAACATAAATAGTGTCTGGATGTATACACATGTGGTATGTATAAACTCCTCACACCCTGGCCTTTTAGTTTTAGGAAGTATTAGATGAATATAGTTCAAAATGTCTCAGAGATTTAGTCTCAAAGCTGAACATTTGTGTAATTTTTGCAAAAAATCAATGTTTGATAAAAAGTTGCATGAAGGTGGCTGTGAGTATAATAAGCTAGATGGTATTTTTATGATTATCAGGGTGTCTGACTGTTTGGAAATATATAGGTTTATGGGGTTGTCATTGATTCTAATGTATATGGCATGTTTTAGTCATGCTACTATTTTTTTCACATTTAAGGCCAAAATCAAGATTTTTGAAGTGCACTTTTTTACTGTCTTAAAGGGAGTTTAGTCACATATATGTAGCATTGTTGAATTAAAGACACATTAGACTTTAGTATACTAAAGAAATTATGTCAGTATATCCCTGCATGTGGTAGAGTTTAGGTCAGAAATTTGGAATTTTGGAATAAGAGGGTTATCACTCCAATTCCAAATGGGCCTTAGGAACAACTTCTGACGCAGCTTCACTCATGTGTTAGTGTGCCTGCGTGTCAGGTATCCCAGAACTATAATTAATAGTAACTGGAAGTATTTTATTTGCCCAGTATATATAGGTTAGCATATACATCCATTATCGTTTTGTAATTATGAAGAGTTGGCCGTCTACTGGAGTCTAAGACTTCCCTAATATATAGTGACTTAGCTAGCAGGGGATGGCATAGAACTGGTATTACTATTGGTGGTCACATTAATTGATATGAGGACCAACCAATGGGGACCATTTAAAGGAAATGGAGGTGGAGATATGACTTGGACTTTTGAGCTGCATCACAGACACAGCCCCATGTACACCTGAGGATGCCAGGGTATGGTGAAACATCTCGGGCGGGGCAGTCCAATCCACTTCTAAAATTCTGTATTCTGTTCTAATTACATTGTGTTTAATAATAGTACTAATACATTGGTGAGGGCATCACTATTTGGTCTGGAATATATATATAGAATATATATACTGAGCAGTGTAGTATTTATATTCAGGCTGGATATGATTGTAGATATATACAATCATAGCCAGCCTGAATATAAATACTACACTGCTCAAAAAAATAAAGGGAACACTCAAATAACATATCCTAGATCTGAATGAATATTCTCCTTGAATACTTTGCTCTGTACAAAGTTGAATGTGATGACAACAAAATCACACAAAACTCATCAATGTAAATCAAATTTATTAACCAATTAAGTCATTTATTCACCTGGATTTAGAGTCACCCCCGAAATTAAAGTGGAAAAACACACTACAGGCTGATCCAACTTGGATGTAATGTCCTTAAAACATGTCAAAATGAGACTCAGTAGTGTGTGTAGCCTCCCACATCTTGGGAGACAGATTTGCATATTCTTCTCATGTTCCTTTGCAGTGGAGCAACTATGGCTGTATAAGTCTCCACACACCTGAGAAGGTGGTCTCTCCCTAAGGAAAGACGTTATCCCCATAATCTGGTCTTTCAGCCTCTCACTTAAACCAAATCAATTCTCTCTAGGCTGCGCTGATGAAGTCCAAAGAGACAGAAACGGTGCCGTCCGTAGCTGAGAAATTGATTTGGTTATAACCTCGCATCATGCAGTATAGGCTTCTGGGAAGTCGGGCATGTTGTTCAGGGTGCTTGCTATAGAGGGCAGCATAACAGAGGCACTGTCTCCCTGTTTACATCTTGGGAGACAGATTTGCATATTCTTCCCATGTTCCTTTGCAGTGGAGCAACTATGGCTGTATAAGTCTCCATACACCTGAGAAGGTGGTCTCTCCCTAAGGAAAGACGTTATCCCCACAATTTAAAAAAATGATAATTTCTACACTTATGTGCACTTTTTCATATTTTGTTTCCTTTTTACCAGGGAATAAAGTAGCCCAACTTGTTACCCAATTTCTCCTGAACACAGAAATGCCCCATTTGTAGTCAAAAACCGCTGTTTGGGCACAGAGGAGGGCTCAGAAGCGAAGGAGTTGTTTCTCAGTTGGAGCTCTGATTTTACACAAATGATTTATAGGTGCCATGTTGTATTTGCAGAGCCCTAGAGGTACCATAACAGTGGAAAAAACCCAAAAATGACCCCATTTTGGAAACTAGACCCCTTAGGGAATTCATCTAGGGGTATAGTGGGCATATTGACCCCACAGGCTTTTCCAAATGATACTGCATAGCAGGCGGTGCAGAGTGAGAATTGCAATTTTCAAACCATATATGCCATTTCAGTGCCTGATATATTGTGCCCAGCACATGCCACAGGAGACATTGACCCCATAAAATGTAACGTAGGTTCTGCTGGATATGGCAATATCCTACATGTGGCAGTTGTATAATGCGTGATGACACGGCAGGGCTCAGAATGGGAAAGGACCCTGATATATCAGCTTAGGCATTTACATAAGGCCCCTGAGGTACCAGTACAGTTGAGACCCCCAAGAAGTGACTCCATTTTAAAAGCGTAACCCCCTGAGCTCCATCAGGATGATACCAAGCATCAACAAACCTGGCTCCTTTGGAACCATTTTTATTATTCTGCCGACTTCCGTTCCCTCTTTCCTTCTGTGTCCCCTGTGTAATGTCCCCCTGTGTGGTTTGTTTGTTAAATTCTTCCTTATTTCCTCTGTCTATTGTTATTCATATGTTCTAAGGTTCTCGCATATGGTTTGTTCCTCAGCTCTGCTGCGCCAGAGCGTTTATCTGTTTTTTGCCCATCTCCCTTCCCTCCCCTCCCCCTTCCCTCCCCCCTCTCCATCCCCTTCTTTTCCCCCAAGTTTTGCCATTATTTGATACTTCTGTACATTATTTCCCTCCCCCCAATCCCCCCCCCCCTTCAAACCCCCCCTTTTTTCTTCCCCTCTCCAGTTTGTGTAAAAAAAATTTTTGGAAAAACTTTCAATAAAACTTTTAATGTTGAAAAAGCGTAACCCCTTTAGGTACTCATCTAGGGGTATAGTGAGCATATTGACCCCACAGGCTTTTCCAAATGATACTGCATAGCAGGCGGTGCAGAGTGAGAATTGCAATTTTCAAACCATCTATGCCATTTCAGTGCCCGATATATTGTGCCCAGCACATGCCACAGGAGACACTGACCCCATAAAATATAACGTAGGTTCTGCTGGATATGGCAATACCCTACATGTGGCAGTTGTATAATGTCTGACGACACGGCAGGGCTCAGAATGGAAGGGCCACTATTTAGACTACTGGAGCATGGACGTATATTCAAAAGGTATTGTGCAGCAACTGGTGCACAGTGAGAATTTTCGAATCATAAATGCCATTTCAGTGCCTGATATATTATGCCCAGCTTTTATTACCATAGGTTTTCCTGGAAATGGCAATCCCCAATGGCTGCTATGTGATACCTGGGCACACAAGGGAAAGAGGCAGCATGCGGCAAGGGGATAAGCTGTGCGGAGTGCATCAGGGTAAAATTAAATATCAAGGGATGTATGATAAATGCGAAAACATTTTTTCATACAGAGCCCTAGTTTTTCAGGACACGTATCACACTGGTATACAGCGTCCTTCCTTATCCCCCTCTTTGCACAGACTCGGCACCTCTTTTGATTCTTTCCCTTCTTGGAAGTTTGAGGAACTTCTCCTGGAAAGTGTTGTCCTGGAACTATGCGTGGGGCCTCGCTTCCAGATGTACTGGGTACCGTCCCTTCCTGGTCTCTAAACAGGAGGTTCTTGATAACCACCTCTTGAAAATCCAGGAAAGTTCCCCTCTGGCCTGCACATCGAAATAGCACGTACGCATTGTACATTGCCATCTGTACAATGTGCACAGCCAGTTTTTTATACCACACCCTTGATTTTCGCATGGCGCTGTAGGGTTTCAGGACTTGATCTGACAAGTTCACCCCTCCCAAGTACCTATTGTAGTCCAGGATGCAATCTGGTTTGGGGGTCTCTGTACTGGTACCTCGTACTGGTACATGGGCCTCTCTGATTTTTTCGGACGGTGCCGCATGCTGCAGTATTTCTGGAGGCCAGGCTATTGAAGAGTGCCATGCTGGTATAAAAATTATCCAGGTAGAGGTGGTAACCCTGGTCCAGCAGTGGGTGTAGCAAATCCCACACAATTTTGGCACTAACGCTCAGGAAGGAGGGGCATTCTGGAGGATCAATTTTGGTGTCCTTCCCTTGGTATATCCTAAATCTGTAGGTATACCCTGATGCACTCTCGCACAGCTTATACATCTTCACACCATACCTTGCCCTCTTGCTTGGCAGATATTGGCAGAATTTAAGCCTCCCTTTAAAATGTACCAGCGATTCATCAATAGAAATATACTTCTCTGGGGTGTATGCTTGGACAAACCGGGCACTGAAATGGTCTACTATGGGTCTCAATTTATATAAGCGATCAAAACTGGGGTCATCACGGGGTGGGCACTGTTCATTGTCTGCATAGTGCAGGAATCGAAGTATAGCCTCATAGCGCATCCTGGACATTCTAGTGCGATATAATGGGGTGTAGTATAATATGTCCATGCTCCAGTAGTCTCTAAGGGATGGCTTTTTTACAAGCCCCATGTTTAACAAGAGTCCCCAGAATATGTACATGTCATTTACTGTTACAGGGGTCCACCTGTGGGGTTGCGAAAGAAATGCACCAGCGTTTTTGGTTTTGTACTTTTCAGTGTACAAATTCGTCTGCACCACCATGAGATCTATGAGGTCCTCACAGAAAAAAAAATTAAAGAAATCAAATTCTCTGAGCCCTGCCGTGTCAAATTTAATCCCTGGGGTGCCTGTGTACTCGGGGATATGGGGAACATAGTTCTCAGGAACCGAAGTCCAAATGGGGCAAACTTTCCTCTGGGCTTTGTATAGTGCTGTCACTCCTTTCTGGGGTCTCAAGTGCAGTGGGTCTAGGGCGTCTTCATGGGGGTCCCTCATCATCATCCTCATCATGACTTGATAGTATATATTGGTGTGTTTACAGTAAACTGTATATACAGTAAAAACTGTATAAAGAAAAAAAATAATATACCCAAAAAAATCAGGTATATAAATGAAAAGTTTGGACTTCCCTACACTACACTAAGGATTCCCTAAACTACACTACACCTAAACTAATGGAAGATTATGTAGATAATCTGTTTTCCCTTAGCCCAAACAGCAGCACAAGATGGGGTATTCCTGCCCCTGTGTACTGTTAGGACAGGTGGAACTTTTAATAAACTAACTAGTTACCCTCCCATAAAAGGTCCAGGAGACCTCCCCCTCCCTGTGTTAGTCTCCAAGTACCATACCGACTATAATAATTAATCCTTTAACAAGAAAGGGAGGGAGCTTTGTGCTGCTGTTTGGGCTAAGGGAAAACAGATTATCTACATAATCTTCCATTCCCCCTACGCCCAAACAGCAGCACAAGATGGGGAGTTAACAAGTAACACCCCTTCTAGGGAGGGCGATCCTGACAAGCAGAGGTCAGGATAGAATAACCAAAAGATTTTGCCTTGGAAATATGCCAGTCTAACCTATAGTGTCTGGCGAACGTCAAGTGGGAAGACCAAGATGCAGCCGCACAGATTTGGTCTACTGAGAGGGATTGCCTCTCTGCCCATGATGCAGCCACCGACCTGGTAGCGTGGGCTCGCAAAAATTCCGGAACCTGCAGCCCTTGTGACTGTAAGGCCACTGAGATGGCTTCTCTGATCCACCTCGACAGAGTGGGTTTGGATGCCTTGACACCTCTGTTGTGACCAAAAAAATTGATGAGCAGGTTTTCTGACTTACGGAATGGGCCTGTTCGGTCCAGGTATACTTGCAATGTTCGCACCAGATCCAGACTATGCATCCTCTCCTCCCACTCCGAGGAGGGAGAGGGGAAAAAAGTGGGCAAGGTTATAGTCTGGTTTATATTTTCCACTGACGGAACCTTGGGCAGAAAACCTTGAACAAACCTAAGCTGGACTCTGTCTGGAAAAAAGACTGTGTATGGCTCTGATGCCGCCAAGGCCTGGAGCTCACCCACTCGCTTGGCCGATGTGATTGCCAGCAAAAAGGTCACCTTCCAAGAGAGGTACTTGAAGTCCACTTCAGCTAAAGGTTCAAATGGAGGGCCACATAGCCCTTGCAGGACCGCAGCTAAGTCCCATTGGGGAGCCGGGGGCCGAACCGGGGTCGGAGCCTGGAGGCCCCTTTCTGGAATTGCCTTATAAGAGGATTCTGAGACAGTCTAGTCCCCAATAGAGCGGATAACGCCGAGATATGTACTCTCAAGGTGGCTGGGGACAATCCTTTGTCCAACCCTTCTTGTAAAAACTCCAGGACTGATTCGATAGATGTTGTATCGCACTGCCTCCTGGCTCCCCAATCGTTAAATACTTGGGCGATCCTCTGGTAACTACGATTGGTTGAGTCCGCTCTAGAGTGGGCCAGTGTTCTTAAAACGGCCTGGGACAATCCTCTGTCTCCACGTACGGTGCGGTCAACCTCCAGGCAGTGAGGTTGAACCTGTCCAGATCCTGGCAGAGCTGACTGTTTAGAGTTACCAGGTTTTGGACACACGGAAGCCTCCAGTAGGTCCCTCGACTCATTAACATGAGGTGGGTAAACCATGCCCTTTTCGGCCAGAACGGCATGATGACAATGGCCGATGTCTGGTCTTGCCTGAGTTTTGCCAACACCCTGGGAATCATTGGAATGGGAGGAAAAACGTATACTAGTTTGAAGCTCCAGGGTATTGACAGGGCATCGATCGCCAAGGGATTGCCGTCCCGGTACAGGGAGCAAAACCGTCCCACCTTGGCGTTGTGTTGGGTGGCCATCAGATCCACCTCGGGGAGACCCCATATCCTGGTAAGCTGTTGGAAAATTTCCGGGGACAGGGACCATTCGGCTGTTGTCACTAGTCCCCTGCTTAGCTGATCTGCCAGGACGTTGAGGTGGCCTTTGATATGTACCGCTGACAGCCGGGACAAATTCTTCTCCGCCCATGAAAATATCAGATCGGTCACCCGCATCAAGGAGGGGGACCTGGTGCCCCCTTGTTTGTTGATATATTGGACGGCTGTAGAATTGTCTGTTCTTACTCTGACAGCCTTCCCTTGGAGATGGGGAGTCAGAGTCCGTAGTGCCAGAAAAACTGCCGTAAGTTCTCGCCAATTGGAGGAGCGAGTTCTCTCCTGCGGGTTCCATGTTCCCCGTATTAGGGTCTCCCCCAGATGCGCTCCCCAGCCTGTTAGGGAGGCATCTGTGGTCAACAGGGTCCAGGAGGTCTGGACCGTGGACCTCCCGTCTTTGAGTTGGGACCACCATTGTAGTGATCGACGGGCACTGATGGAAAGCTGGATAGGCTTCTGAAGTCCCATGGGACTGTGGTTCCATACTCTCAGGATCTCCCGTTTAGATATGTGGCAATCCGTAAATATTTTCTGTGTGGAGGATAGATAGGAATATGGAGGTATGCGTCCCTCAAATCCAAGGTGACGAATAGATCTCCTGGCTGCAGAAAGGGGAGAACCGACCTTATGGTCTCCATCCGGAACCGGACCTTGCGGATAAATTGATTTACATACCTTAGGTCGATAATCATGCGCCACCCTCCGGTCGATTTTGGCACTAGAAACACGGGTGAGTAGACGCCTTGCCCTTGTTCGTTCAGGAGGACGGGTTCCAATGCAGCCTTGTCGATATACTCCAACACAGATCTTTGCAGATGAAGTTGTTTGGTGCCCTGAAGAGGGCGGGTCCTCCTGCATCTGTCTGGAGGAAGGGAAAGGAAGTTTATTTTGTAGCCTTCCCGTATAAGTTGGAGAACCCAAGGATCCTGGATCTGATGGTGCCAGGCGGTTAAATGTAAGGAGAGACGACCCCCCACCTTGGCCCTGCAGGCAAGGGGGTCGTGACAGTCAGAAGGTGGATCTTTTCTCACCACCACGGGAGGAACCTCGACCGCCTCTTGGGCCCGAGGGGCGCCTACGGAACTGGCCTCTAGACATGCCTCTGGAGGGGGCGTAGCCCCGAAAGGATCGTTGTCTGGATCCTGTAGACTGGGGCAGGTTCTTACCCTTTGAATCGGCCAGACCCTCCATTATCCGGTCGAGTTCGCTGCCAAATAGCCTGCCGGGCTCGAATGGCAAGGCGCATAAATTAAACTTGGAGGCATTATCTGCCCTCCAGGGCTTAAGCCAGAGGGGGCGCCTTGCGGCGGTGGACAATGCCATGGATCTTGCGGCCAGCTTGACCTGGTAGAAGGCCGCCTCCGAGAGATAGTCAGACATGAGGGAAATATTTGTCATGGCCGACAGCAAGTCGGACCCCGGAGTCAATATCTCTCTCCAGCTTAGAGATGTCTGACCGCAGTTTAGCGACCACCTCGCTAGCCGCAATGCCCACTGAGGCCTGTGCCGAGGAAGAGGCGTATACACGCCTCAGGGACCCCTCCGCCCTGCGATCCATCACATCTTGGAGGTTAGAGCCATCCTCCGCTGGTACCACCGTGCGCTTTGACAGTTTGGAGACGGCTATGTCAACCTTGGGCGGAGGGCCCCAGGAGCTGGATTGTGCCTCGGATAGGGGAAAAAGAGACCTAAAGCGTCTAGATGCAATGAATGGGCGTTCAGGGAACCGCCATTCAGCCTCCAGCCTTTTTACCA
Source organism: Leptodactylus fuscus (assembly GCF_031893055.1). Classification (NCBI taxonomy): domain Eukaryota; kingdom Metazoa; phylum Chordata; class Amphibia; order Anura; family Leptodactylidae; genus Leptodactylus; species Leptodactylus fuscus. Next base: position 73,300,254 of record NC_134267.1, on the reverse strand, counting down.
AGTCTGGGTCCGCCCTGAAGGCTCTGAGAGAGGTAGATGGAGCCTCCTCAGCCGCCTCCTCCAACTCCTTAGCCCGAACCACTCTTAGCAGTTTGGGCATCCTCTCCACCGAGAATACCGGCTTAGATGGGTCCAGGTTGTCCTCCGCCGAGGATACCTCGTCCAAGATCTGGAGACCCTCCATCGGTGGGAGAGAAGGAGGCGAATCCAGCCGTGGTCTCTTGGCCAATTGAGAGATAGAGAATTTCATCTCTTTCATCGACTCCTCGACGAATTCCCTTACCCAACCGACCATGTCACGTACAGAAGTGTCTTCTGAGGGGGGACCCCGACACCCGCGACAACATTGGTAAGCGTAGCCATCAGGTAAGGGGACTTCGCATTTGGCGCAGGCAAGGTGGCGACGCTTACTGGAAGCCTTCCTTTTAGGGTTATCCGCCACTGAAGAGGAGGATGACATCTAAGGAAAAACATATTACTCATTATTTCCCTTACCTTTGCAGCCTCTACCCTGAGGGCTCACCAGGGGGCATACATCACCTTTTTGAAAGGAATTTCAGCACCTGTGGTGTCAGGAAATTTTCTTCTACTTTCTGGTTGCCCAGGGAGAGTAGGAACCTGCAAGCTAAGCAGACAGGCAACCTACTCTGGGCAGACCAGGAAGAAATAGGGAGAAACGGGGGCGGGGCGAACCTTAGCTCCGCCCCCTTCCAGCGCCTCGGCTAGAGCCAGGCTTGGGGGCACCATTTTATTGCTAGCCTAAGATGGCTAGGAGGATGGAGTGGAGGGGGACACTATCCCTTTAAATCCAGCAAAAAGCAGGGTGGGAGCGCTGCTCAGGCGCTCCCAAAGTTCGGCCGAGCGGGGACGACGGTCCGCGCATGCGCGAACCGGATTCCCGCGCATGCGCGGGAAGAGAGGAAGTCCGCGGAGCACCAGCAAATAGTGCCCGCGGCGAAACAAGGAACCGCCTCTACAGTTCCCCCCGGCAGCCGGACGAATGGCGCCGCAGCCGAGAACAGCTACGCTGCCTCACCATCCCCCCCCCATCCGCTGCAGCACAGATGGGGCCGCGCCAGACCGGAGAAGGCAGGAGGCGCCGTCAGGGAGGCAAAGAAAGCCCCAAACCCCTGGTAAGACTCTGATAGCAGCAGCACAAGATGGGGGGAGGGGGGCTAGAAAAGGGAGATTTCCTCCAAAAAGAAAGAGAAAATGTGTGGGAGAGGAGGAGACCTCTCCCTCCACCTGTCCTGGTAACAGGACAGAAAAAAACACAGGGAGGGGGAGGTCTCCTGGACCTTTTATGGGAGGGTAACTAGTTAGTTTATTAAAAGTTCCACCTGTCCTAACAGTACACAGGGGCAGGAATACCCCATCTTGTGCTGCTGTTTGGGCGTAGGGGGAATTTTATTTATTCCCTGATGCTAAACCTAACTAACCTAACTAAATTTTTGCAAATTCCCTGACACTGACTATAATAAAAAAAAAATAAAAAAAAAAGACAGACAGACAAGACGCAGGGGGTAGACAGACGGTAAACGCACCTAACTAACACTGAACTAGTCCCTATTACTAAAACTAAGGTGACGGGTTCCTAACACTAAACTACTACTACTACTATTATTATTATTCTTATTATTATATTTAAAAAAAAACACAAAAACCCACAAAAAAACAAGGACAAACAGACAAAGATGGGACACAGGTAAGGAGGTGGACGTACGGGGAAATTCAGGTGGTGCAATAAGGAGGTGGGCAGAGGGGGTAATTCAGGTGGTGCAATAAGGAGATGGGCAGAGGGGGAAATTCAGATGGAACACAGTGGGCACAAACACACAGGAACAGAGTTTTGAATATATCTCAAAATAGCACAGTACAGCAACCACTAGCAACCTCTCTCAACGACTGACTAAACCCAACAGAGAAGATGGAGGAGGTTGCAAGATGTAGTAGCAGTTCTGTGACATCACTGATCACTCCTATTGGTCAGAAGTCAGTGACTAACCCATAGTGGCGATCAGGAGGCAGGACTACTACTACAGTAGCCAATCACAGCAATGGCGCCAATGCACATCTGGATAGATGGAGAAATGCAAACAGCAGCATATCGCTCACATATGCAATGGCGTTCTTGATTCACAGCAGGATAAACATGCATAGCGTTTGCATATTGGCGATCGCTGCCATTGCAGACATTGTTCACATGTCTGCAATGTCTGCAATGGCAGCGATCACCAATATGTTCACGATCCTAACAGGCGACCGCCGCCATTTCTCTCTGGCGCCTCATACCGGGGTTTGGTGCATCATACTGGGGCCTCATCTTGCATTCTGTGATGGCTGCTGTCCCTTACAGCAGCCATCACAGCAGGAATTTTATTTATTTGCAGCGACGAGACTCACATGGCAGGGATCGCACTTCTGCGGTCGCCACCATCGCGGGCATGCGCAGTCGGCTCTGCCCAGGCCCGATGCCTAAGCAGAGTGAATTCAAAGCCGGAAGATGACACGGGAACGCTGCGCAGGGAGAAGACTTCTAAAGGTAAGAGAAGAACCAGCGTTGATTGGCAATGTATAGCATTCTGCCAATCAACGCTGGTTCTGCATCGAATCCTAACTTCGAACAACTAGTAGTGTTCGATCGAGTACGAGTATTTCGAATACCGTAGTATTCGATCGAATACCTACTCGATTGAATACTACTCGCTCATCTCTAATTACGAGAGATTTTTAGCCCAAAAATAAATGATGGCAGTGCAGCTTTGATCAAAACTTTGGTGTGAGACTTGCCATCTTCTGTGACTGGGGCAAAAAACGAATGCAACTGATCATCCTGCGAGGTGCCGTGAATTTCTCCCTCAATTATAGCATTTTTTGCTGCCCTCCACTTCTTGCACTTGCTACAATGGAAACCTTTGTAATCTTTCTGATGCATACACTTGGATCGCCTTCTAACTGTTCCGGTGCAATGAGGGGTGCCAAGAAAACACTGTTCTTGTGGTTGTTGTTGTTGTTGTTACTGCTGCTGCTGGAGCTGCTGCTTGGAAAGAAGTAAGCTATTTTGACGAGCGTACTCAGGAGCTAGTTCCTCAGTGCAGTTGTATAACTAGGAATGGCGGAGCCCCGTGAAGAGCTTTTGACATGGAGCCCCCCCGAAGAGGGGCATTTGGGCGTGCAGGCTGTATGTGAAAAGGAGGGTGATGTGGGGTGCAGGGCATGTATGAGCAAAAGGGGGGAATGGGGGTGCAAACTGTGTGCGAGCAAGGGAACCCCTCATTCTACCACACTCTTGCCCACCCACAGCCTGCACCACCCATTCCCCCTTCTTTCTCACCCACAGCCTCCGCCCCACGTCACCCTCTTTGCTCACACACAGCCTGCACATCCATGTACCCTTCTTTCTCACACACAGCCTGCCCACCCATTCCCCCTCTTGCTCACAGTCAGCCTGTAACCTATTTCCTCCATTGTACACTGATCTATACAATCTGGTTAGCTCCACCCACTTAATACTTTTACTGATTCTATCTTAGTAGGTTAAATGACCTTTGGGTCCATTCACACGGAGTAAACGCACACTCAGGGTGCATTCACACGGAGTAAGGGTGCATGCACACTACGTAACGCCGGGCGTGTATGAGAGCCGTACACGCCGGCGTTACAGCAGGGCTGCCGAACACTTCCCATTCACTTCAATGGGAGCGCTCGTAAACGCCGCTGTTACGAGCGCTCCCATTGAAGTGAATGGGAAGTGTTCGGCAGTCTGCTGTAATGCCGGCGTGTACGGCTCTCATACACGCCCGGCGTTACTCAGTGTGCATGCACCCTAAAATGGAGTGTAATTTGGAGCGTTTACGGAGCTCCATAAACGCTCCGTATACGCTCCGTAAACGCTCCAAATTACACTCCATTTTACTCCGTGCGAATGCACCCTCATTTTGGAAAATTACATGTGTAAAGAATACACGTGTAAAAATAAGGGGCTGTACACACGGAGTTAATGCGCGTGCATTTTAGTATAATACACATGTATAGAATACACGTGTAAAAATAACACTCCCAACAACTTCAATGAAAATTTTTACACGTGTAAAAATTTTCATTGAAGTCAAAGGGAGTGTTATTTTTACACGTGTATTCTATACACGTGTATTATGATAAAATGCGCACACATTAACTCTGTGTGAACAGCCCCTAAAACTCCTATTGACTTCAATGACTTTCTACATGTGTATTTTGACGTGTTTTTTTACATGTGTAAAAAAATGTCATTGAAGTCAATGGGAGTCTTATTTTTACACGTGTATTTTGCCAAAATGAACGCGCGTTTACTCCGTGTGAATATACCTTTAGATGACGTCATGTCACAGGTCCTGTAACCTACTAGGATAGATGTCGGTACAGGGCATCAGGGCTCGGGAACAGTGGGCAGGAGATAGAAGTGCAATTGCTGGCTTCACTATTGTTAAAAAATGGAGTGTGGAGGAGGCAGATCCTCTCCTCTCCGCATCCATCTTCAGGCACCATCCAGCTCTGCAGTAAATAGGGCCCATTACCTGCTGGAGTTACTCTATTAAAAAAAAAATCTGTAACGGTAGTGCTTCCCCTGCTACTCCTGTAGTTATGCCCCTGCCTCAGTGAATATAAGAGCACAAAGCTCGATTTTACAAAGCCATTTCGACTGATTTACAAAACGGTATAAGCCACAAAAACAATATTGTACATCATAGGGGGCGTTCACACTGCCATCGGTGTCCGACAGGTAGTGTCCGCTCCTAGTGTCCGCTCAAAATCTGGCACGGACATTAGGAGCGGACACTAGCTGTGTCCGTGACACCTGTCATTTATTTAAATGGGCATCGCGTGCGTTCTTTTGCACTCCGTGCCTGTCCTTCCCTGTCCGCAAGTGAAGATGTCCAACTTCTCAAGCGGACAGAAAAACCCGACATGCAGGGTTCTTCTGTCCGCTTGAGAAGTCGGACATCTTCACTTGCGGACAGGGAAGGACAGGCACGGAGTGCAAAAGAACGCACCCGATGTCCATTTAAATAAATGACAGGTGTCACGGACACAGCTAGTGTCCGCTCCTAATGTCCGTGCCAGATTTTGAGCGGACACTACCTGTCGGACACCGACGGTAGTGTGAATGCCCCCATAAATGGCCGAACTTTATTGATACATTAAAGTGGATACATTTTTACCAAGGTGGAGACATGCTAGAGTAACAGGGCTTCACTTTTGCCAAGGTGGATACAAGCTAGAGTAATAACCCATACCTTTAAAGAGAAGCTTCCAGCAAAAAAAAAAAAAAAAAAAAAAAACATGTCATAAAACTTTCCTAATTCCTGAAGCAGGTTTTTCAGCTTTCCAAAAACTCTGTGTGAACATACCCTAAGTTTGCACTGTCTAACTATTTATTAAATGTGGATTATTGTGTGTTACCACCCTCACTGAATCATGTGAATGCACCCTAACATTATGCAAGTGCAAACCTAGATTCATGTTCTGTTAAAGCTACAATCACCTGAGTTGAGTTACACATTTTTTTGGCCACCTGATAGCATGCTGAATGCAGGTTATAATTGGTGAATTGGTAGGGAGAGCAGAAATGAACTATTTCTGATATATACATGCATATTTACAGCTCATTTGTGAACAAAATGCAGTCTAATCCAAAAGTTCAAACATTTAAACCATTCAAACAAAGGAAAAGTATAGGTAAAATACATAATTATATCATACAAACTATCAGATTAATACATAGTTCTCCTTACTTTCTTGTTATTTTTATTTTCAACAGAAACAAGAAAGTCAGAAGTCATTGGTATAAAGGCAAAGTATCCTACTAAAGTCCCGGTAACTTGTTTTCTGATGTTCTAATCTAAAAATATTTTCTGGTAAAATTTTTTGGACTAGTTTTCTTAAATTCATGTTCCACATAGATACTAGTTTTTTTTTTTAGCTCTTTCTTGTTTTATGACATTTTCTGTTTACGGCTGAGGCCTTAAGTTACGGATATGCACCTTTTTTGTTGTTGATTTTGCTAGTTTTTCTGTTTGTTTGTTTGTTTAGTCAAAGCCAGGTATGTATTGAGCAGAAGGGAGAAAAATAAGTATGTCCTATTCATTTCTCATTCCTTTTGTAGCCATTCTTGGCTTTATCTTAAAAAAAAAAACCACACAGCAAAACCTGCAACAAATAAAAGCTGCGTTTCCACAACAGCCTTAAGGTTAACAACACATTTTAATTCTATTCTTTTATTTTAGGTCATTGTAGAGCGATATCAAAAAGAAAAATACCTACCTCTCCTTTATAAAACCAAATTTCTTGTTCCTCATGATCTTTCCATGTCCCGGTTTGTAAATCTTATCAGGTATGTTTACTTGGTATTGTTATAAATTATCTAGAATATGTTGTGTATTTGCAATTCGTAAACTTAGTAAATGGTTCTGAGTTGTAGTATAGCAGCACGTCACACAGACTCCAGACACTTGGCTGTGTGGTTGTGCTCTGAAGTGAAGACCTAGGGAGTAAGTACTAAGAAAATGAAGGAGTCTATTGTTTGAATTAATTTGGTAGGGGAGGGGGTCTCCATTTGGATTTCATGCCTTCTAGATTCCCACCCTGGATTTTGGACATATGCATCTGCTAGTGTATATGGTATTGTTGTCTGGGCACATACTGAGCATTTGTTGTTAGTGGGGGAGATATTCACTTTGGTTTGTATAAGTCCTTTCTTTATACTTTTCCCTTCATTTAAAGCTGCTTTGGAAAATGCTACTTGCCATTTTGATTGGAGCACATTTTAACATATTTCACCAGCTAAAAAAAAAACTAAAAATATCATCAAGCAAACTAAAAAAACAAAAAAAAAAATCAAGCAAACAAAAAAAAAATCAAGCAAACAAAAAAAACCTCTGCCATATTTGTTGCAGTTTTAACTGCACTGTGTGAATGATCACTATGTCTATTTCACACATTGCGACTTAGAGTTCAAAACCACACTGAAACCACATGCGGTATTTGCCATGTTTTGTAAGTGGTGTATTTATTCACTACTGCACCCTCTCTAGATTTTCCCCATTATCCAAATGACATCCAGTATGTTGGATGCTGTACAAATCACAATGTAATATTTACCATTAGGTGGCAATGCCTGGCAAGTGTGTCCCATGAATTTTTGGGGCTCTATGCCCTGCCCATTTATACTTTATAGAACATAACATGTACTTAAGGCATTTAAATAAAAATGGTACATAAGACCCCCTTCACAATACATGTACAATACATTCACATACATTATACGATACTATATATAAGGGGATACGCACATAGAAGGTGATTATTATAAGACATGGGGGGAGCTTTTGTATATAATTGTTCCCCCATTATAGGGGGGAGCTTTTGTATATAATTGTTCCCCATTATATTAGTCCCCTCATACATTGTAGCTTCTACCTTAAAAAAGCACCATTATGAATAATAGTTCCCCCTTATAGCCCCATCATAAATAATAGTATAATTGTATCCCCCCTCCCCATATAAAGGGAAGAACTTTTACAAATAGGTGAGGCTATTATAAGATTGAATCTATTATAAATAAGGGGAAACTATTATTTATAAGGGGAAGACTGTTATATATAAGTGAGTTATTATAAGATATGACATATATATGGGGGGACTATTATATATAAGGGGGCTATTACAAGGGGGAACTGTTATATATAAGGGAAGCTATTATAGGAGATGAACTATTATATATAAGGGGAACTACTATATATAAGGTTGGCTCTTATAAGGGGGAGACTGTTATATAAGGGGCTATTATGTATAAGAGAGGAACTATTCTATATATAAGGTGGATTTTTATAAGGGGAAGACTGTTATCGATAACGGAGAAAACTATATAAGGGACTATAATAAGAGGAAATTAATATATACATGGGGAGCTATTATTAGAAGAAACATAAGGCAGACCATTTATAAGGGAAAAATTATTTTTAATAGGCTTATAATAAGGGAGGCATTATAACAGCCAATGTGCATGTGTATATATATATATATATATATATATATATATATATATATATATATATATATATATATATTAGCAGGAGGACCCGGCTTCACACGGGTGTATTTTATTTTTTGTTTGTGTAGTGACCCCATAAAAATTGTCCAGTTTTGCACTGGTGTATTTTGTATATCATTTGTGTGTGTCCATAAGCATCATGGGGATATCAGTGAAAAACCTGCGATCGGTTGTTATAGAGACCTGGATCCACAGCACCATGCCCCTTTAAAGCTGACAAAAAGTAGTGAAGAGGGGACACACGGTAGCTCAGTGGTTAGCACTGCAGCACTGGAATCCTAGTGTTCAAATCCCGCCAAGGGCAAAAAGACCATTTGCAAGGAGTTTGTATGTTCTCCCTGTGTTTGCATGAATTTCCATCCCATATTCCAAAGACATACTGATAGTGAAAAATGTACATTATGAGCTCTATGTGGGGCTCACAATCTACATTTAAAAAAAAAAAAAAAAAAGTAGTGAAGAAAAATGGCTGGGATGCTATGGATACCTGGAGTAAAGCTCTAATATGTGGTACTCTGTGCAGAGTCGTGTATCTAATCCTCCGGCGTGAGGTACTGTGTGCTAATGCACTTATCTATTCCACGGGCATGTGGTACTGTGTGAAGTTGTGCGTATCTAATCGTTTAGCGTGTGGTACTGTGTGCAGTGAAGTGTATCTAATCCTCTGCCGTGTGGTACTGTGTGCAGTAGTGCGTATATAATCCTCCCTTGTGTGGTACTGTGTGCATTGGTGCATATCTAATTCTCTGGGGAGTGGTAATGTGTGCAGTGGCGCATATCCAATCCTCTGGCATGTGGTATTGTGTGTAGTGGCGCATATCTAATCCTCTGTCATGTGGTTTTGTGTGAAGATGGGTGTATCTAATCCTCTGGTGCTTGGTACTGTGTGTAGACTGCATATTTAATCCTCTGACGTGTCGTACTGTGTGCTGACTTGTGTATCTAATCCTCCAGCTTGTGGTACTGTGTACAGACGTGTGTATCTAATCCTCTGGCATGTGTAACTATGCGCAGACGTCCATATCTAATGCTGCGGCATGTGTAGCTGTGTATAGACGCAAGTATCTAGTCCTCCGCGTGTGGTACTGTGTGATGACATGCGTATCTAATCCTTTGGCGTGTGGTACTGTGTGCAGATGCGTGTATCTAACCCTCCCCATGTAGTATTGTGTGCAGTAATGTGTATCTAAACCTCCGCCGTGTGGTATTGTGTGCAGTGGCACGTATCTAATTCTCCATTGTGTGGTATTGTGTAAAGACGTGCGTATCTAATCCTCCGGCGTGTGGAACTGTGTGCAGATGCACGTATCTAATCCTTCAGCATATGGAACTGTGTATAAACACACGTATCTAATCCTCCGGCATGTGGTACTGTGTGAAGACTCGCGTAGTTAATCCTCGAGCATGTGGAATTGTGTGTAGAAGAGCATATCTAATCCTGTGGTGTTTGTGTGTATTGGCGCATATCCAATCCTCCGGTGTGTGGTATTGTGTGAAGACGCACGTATCCAATCTTCTGGCATGTGGTACTTTGTGCAGAAGCACGTATCTAATCCTTTGGCATGTGGAACTGTGTGCAGATGTGCGTATCTAATCCTCTGGCATGTGGAACTGTTCAGAGGCAAGTTGTATAGAATCCACATGTTTCATCAAGTACTGCATGTCCGACTCTGTGTCCGATTTAAAAAAAACGGTTTCGCGGCGGAGAGCATAAAACGCTCACCGGCGCTCACGGCCGGACATCTTTCAAACCCATTCAAATGAATGGGTATGAAAGAGTCCTGCAGGTTTCAGTCTCCTGCTCAGTTTTGTGCAGGAAACGGAAACCTGCATGAACAGAGAATGGGCGCAGATGTGAACGAGCCCTTAGGGTGTTATAGCTAGCTGTGTTGCTATAGGCTGATGGAATTAGAATGATAATGGCTAGGTGTCGCGCTATAGATGTGAAGGGAGTGTATTTTCAGAGTAAGTTATTAGCTTGAATAGGGATTAAACACAGGAAAAATGCAATGTTTTAATAACTTTATTCAACAAATCCGAGTTACATTATATAATAATACGCAGTTACAATGTATCATAATATACACATGAACAGTATTTACAATTTACAAGCTTAACCAAGAAGCTTGTAGTATGAAAGGAACGCGTTGTTTCGGAAATAAGCTGGCTTTTGTAACACAACACCAATAGCTGAGGAGGGTTTGACCAGGAGATGGCGCTTAGGGGTGACATTTACAGGAGACTCAACCAGGTTTGTTTTTAAACCATCTAGAATTTCTCTCGTAGATGAATTACCTACAACAGTAGAAGGTATATTTATGTTGGCCATGGCCAGCATAAACGCATCCCAACCAGGAGGGGCTTTGTTTCTTGAGAGCCTATGGCTTTGCACACAAGGTCCAGCATGATAGAGCTAGGATCAACGTTGCCCTTGAAAATAAATTCACCTTTATCATTCCAGGTTGCAACGTCACCACTCTGCATCATCCTACTTAACAAAAGTTCAACATTTTTCTTAAAATGGGGGTTAACATGCGTTACAATCTCATGAATCAAATCGCTTTTATTAGCGGGTGTTGATGCAATTGTTGATGATCAGGCTCAGACTGGTTAACAAGGTGTAAAGTAGCTAGCTCTTTAGCACTCTGCTTAGCAAGAACCAAGTACCTTTGCATTATATCCATGTATCTTTTAATTTTCACATCATCCGGTAAGTCAGAGCTGTGTAAAATACCGCTAATTTCAGTATTCAAGCGTTGTATTAGGCATTTATCACACAGACCCGATAATATTGTTTTGGTTTTATGCTTGTTGGCAAAAACTGTATGATGACCTCTCTCTACACTTTCCACACATCAGATTTATTGAAGGATTACCAAATACCTTCGTAGATGATGAGCTATTCCCGCCCGACAAGGTAAATTTGACTGTTGTTGATGATCCGCTAGTGTAAACAATGAGCTCGAAAAAGCATTTACCAAGTACGTGCATCATAGAAATCTAAGTATTTTGTATCTGGTACAGAACATATTTTGCCAGGGTAAAAAAAGAGAATGATAAGTACACAAAGTACATGGTTCTCTTTAATAACCCTCGTGAAAAAATTGCAAATTCTAACATTAGCGAGACAGATGTATCCTGGGAAAACACATTTCTTCTTGGAAGCTTTTGAGGATGCTACGTGTAAGCCTTATGGGCACCTGCTTGTAGATTTAAGGGCTACCACCCCCAAGCACCTCAGTTTAAGTCCGGGGTTCTTAAAACCGTCTCTGCAGGCTGTGTACCGTATTTTTCGGACTATAAGACGCACTTTTTTCCCCAAAATTTGGGGGAAAAAGAAGGGTGCGTCTTATAGTCCGAATGTGGCGCCTGGCATCCGCTCTAATAGAGAGGCGGATGCCGGCAAGGGATAGACGCTGGGGCCTGAGACATCGCTGCGCTCCTCTGCCCTGCATGAAGCCAGCAGCTGGCTTCATGCAGGGCAGAGGAGCGTAGCGATGTCTCAGGCCCCGGCACCTGTGCCAGCGTCTATCCCTCGGGTCAATATCGGTGGCCCCTTCTCCCCCGGGGCCGGTCCCCACCGGCCCCGTACCTGTGAAGTTGCAGGCCGGCCCTTGCACGGCGATATCGTAAGAGCCGACCTGTTCTGGTGACAGCAGGGAGCCTAATGAAGGCTCCCAGGCCTGTCACTGCTATATTAGTACTGTGGCTGGGTCTATGTTCAGCCGTAATACTAGTATACAGAATGTCCCATACACGGCAATACAGTTGTATTGCCGTCTATGGGACTTGCAATCAAGTGACCGCAGGTTCAAGCCCCCCGGGGGGGAATAAAATAGTTAAAAAAAAAAAAAAAAAAAAAAGCTTTAAAAATATGAAATAAATAAAAGTTCTAAATCACCTCCTGTCCCTAGAATATATATATATATATATATATATATATATATATATATATATATATATATAAAATCATATATCATAAACCACCAGGTTTTTTTTCAATACAAGGTGATCTAAGCCAAGGCCGCCATCAGGAATTTTGGGGCCCCATACAGCCTAAGTGTCTGGGCCCCCCTCGCCATTTTAAAACGACCTTATTTTGCGACATACCAATTCTGTATTACATTTCCCTTTATTTAGCAGCATTACAAGGCTTAATCAGATTCTATTTGCAGGTAAAATCTGCTACGTGTGAAAGCGCCTATAGAGAGCCAACACCATTTATAAGAGCTCTCCTAATAAATCCTCAGGGCTTTTTCACATTGCGTTTTTGGCCTCCCTTGCCGGGATACGTTGGTAATCAGTCAGAATCCGCTGTCAACTTATCCCTGCACGAAGAACTGACCATTAAAAAAAAAAAAAAAAAAAAGGGGGGCCTGCAGTTCTCCATGCAGGGATAAGTGGGGAGCTGATTGTGACTGGTTACCAACGTATCCCAGCAAGGGAGGCCAAAAACACAATGTGAACACTCCTTTAAAGTGAAAGTCCCACCCCCAAACAGGCTGCTATGCTAGTAACATAGCAGCCTACATCATTATTAATACAAAGCACACATACCTTTGGAGGTATTGTGTGCTTTGTAGTTCTCCAGCTAAAAACTTATATATTATATATTATTGCCCCAGTTCCCTCTCCACAGTGCCGCACACCCGATGCCCCAACAATCCCCCCCCCCTTCTAACATCTTTCCATTGCCCCCTGTACCCATACCTCCCAACTTTTGAAGAACCAAAAGAGGGACAAATTGTGCGGCGCGCTTTGCGCACCGTGGCAAATTTAGCCCCACCTACTTTTATGTTGACTCCGCCCATTCTCATTAATTTTTCATGTGCCCGCACACAGTATAATCCTCCTACAGTCACCTGTAAATTATATGTACCCCCTCTATCTCTCCCCCAGCTTCATATACACCCTTCATCTGCCCCCAGTTTCATGTCTCCCCCTCCATCTCTGCCCCCAGATTCATGTCCCTCCATCTCTGCCCACAGATTCATGTCTCCACATCTCTGCCCCCAGATTCATGTCCCCCCATCTCTGCCCCCAGTGTAATGCCGTCCCCTCCATCTCTGCCCCAGATTCATGTCCCCTCCATCTCTGCCCCCAGATTCATGTCCCCTCCATCTCTGCCTCCAGATTCATGTCCCCTCCATCTCTGCCCCCATGTTCATGTCCCCTCCATCTCTGCCCCCATGTTCATGTCCCCTCCATCTCTGCCCCCATGTTCATGTCCCCTCCATCTCTGCCCCCATATTCATGTCCCCTCCATCTCTGCCCCCATATTCATGTCCCCTCCATCTCTGCCCCCATATTCATGTCCCCTCCATCTCTGCCCCCAGATTCATGTCCCCTCCATCTCTGCCCCCAGTGTCATGCCGTCCTCTCCATCTCTGCCCCCAGATTCATGTCTCCACATCTCTGCCCCCAGATTCATGTCCCCCCATCTCTGCCCCCAGTGTCATGCCGTCCTCTCCATCTCTGCCCCCAGTGTCATGCCGTCCTCTCCATCTCTGCCCCCAGTGTCATGCCATCCTCTCCTTCATCTGCCCCCAGTTTCACGTTCCACCTCAGCGTACACAACATTACTCTTACGTTCTCCTTCGTTCCCTCGCAGCTGTCTGCGCGCCTCTCTCTCACTGGCGCACAGTTGTAGATGCGATGTGACGTCATCACATCGCGTCTACAAGCCAGTAGCAGTGGCGGCAGCGAGGAGCTGACACAGGTCAGCTCCTTGCTGCAGCCGCATATGTGTCAGCGAGAGAGGCACGCAGCGGCGAAGCGAGGAGTGTATGTCTTCAACTCAGATCTGCGTCCTCTGGATGCAGATCTGAGTTGAAATAGGACATACACAATGACTGCTACGGGCTCCGGCACACGGTGGCGGGCCAAAACCAGGCCCCCCCCATTTTTCAATTTGGCCAGGCCCCTGACGCCAGTAGCGGTAGTACTGGCCTATCGGCAGCCCTGATCTAAGCAATAGACATTCCCCAAAATGGTATAACTAAAAAGTACTTCTGTCCCCGCAAAAAAAAAAAAAAACACTCTATGCATCCCCGTACAGCTGCAGGGTCACCTGTCAATGTGGCCTTGCAGCTGTTGCAAAACTACAACTCCCATATATTAAATATTTTACCATTTTTTGCTTCAAAATTTTTTTCCCCTATTTTCCTCCTCTAAAACCTAGGTGCATCTTATTGTCCGAAAAATACGGTATATTTTAAAGAAAAATACTTTTAAAAAGTGAAATTTAGAAGGTTAAGCGCATTCTAGGCCGACTATGTAGCAGCTGCAAGATGTCGGAGAGATTATGCCGTAATTGGGCTCTCTTAAAAACGCTATCTATTTTGCGTCATGCTAGCGATGATTTAATAGCCTCTATAAGCGAAATTGCCTTAAACATCTTGAAAGGATGAATTCTGCTAAAGGAACGACAGAAAAAGATACTAAAGGGGGGCCACACAGTAGCTCAGTGGTTAGCACTGCAGCCCTGCAGCGCTGGAGTCCTGGTGTTCAAATCCCGCCAAGGGCAGAAAACCAACTGCAAGGAGTTTGTATGTTCTCCCCGTGTTTGCATGGATTTCCCTTCCATATTCCAAAGACATACTAATAGGGAAAAATGTACATTGGTAAGCCTTCAATAAACCTGATGTGTGGAAAGCGTAGAAAGAGGTCATCATACAGTTTTTGCCAACAAGCATAACACCAAACAATATTATCGGGTTTGTGTGATAAATGCGTGTCAGTATTTTCTAGCAATTTTCTTACAAAATAACTTTTTCCTGTGGGGCTCACAATCTACATAAAAAAAAAAAAAAAATAAAAAAAAAGATACTAAAGAAGTGCCGTAAAGTAGGCTGTGTGATAAAACAATCTGCATAAAGAAAAAGAAGCGCTTAGTGAATCACAGGTGTATTCATAGGTCCACTATTGGGATTTGCAATTCCATTAATAATTTGTTTTTTAACAAATTATGAATCATGCAGAGAAAATGTACTTGGTACCCAAACATGAACTCAACAGAATAAGTCAAGTCTTTACACCGCCACCCGATGAAATTTGCGGTATTTTTAAAATTGTGAAAATGAAAAGATGTCCTGTCTCACTTACATACAGACCTTCAGGACACTTAGTACACAAGACATGTGTACTCACACATGTGAGGATGAACTCACACAGACATACGATTAGAGAACAGAGACTGGACCTCCCTGTGCCAAAACACTTCTGCAATGAAAGTCATAACATGACCCAGGATATGAAGATCCTGGTACTGAGAGGGAATTTCAAGAGCAGAAAAGATCGCCTCATATGGGAGATTAAACTCATGACGACCTTTAACACGCTTCAGAGGGGTTTAAACCAGGCCCAGGGTTTTATGACGTTTTACAACCACTAGACACCACGTCACTGATCAAAGAAGCCATAAACCCAGAGAACTTTCCTGTGAACTGTTATATATGTTTTTTCGTTTTTTCATTGTTTATTTACATGGTGTTCTGTTCTCCATCTATTTTGCATCTAACACTCCATTTCTCTGTGTATATATATGCCTACCTTCAGAAATTGTGTTATACCATCCTGATGAAGGGACCTTTATAGTAGTCCCGAAAGCTCGATATGTCATCAAAAAACTGTTTGTTAGCCATTAAAAAAAGGTATCAACTACTGAGGACTTCTCTCAAAAAATTTCTTTCATTTCATATTCACTGGCTAACACGGTACAAGGACATATTTTTTCCATGGAATTATGTCAAACCACCTTTGTCATGTCCAGCATTTTCATGACAAAACAATTTAAATACCTGCTCATAACTAGGTATTCCTAAGGCTGGTACTGACAATCGGTTTTTCTTTTTTTTTTTTTTCTTTTAGCTAAAACATCAAATAGCAGCTACATAAAGGTAGAAGTCGTTATTATCTAATCCCTACAATAACTCACTAACCCCAGAAATTCCCTAACTGGGGTTGGGTTCTGTCAACTAATTAACTTTTTTTCTCTCTTGGATGAAATGTTTAGTCTGTTGAGAAATGCAATCACCCAAAAAAAACACCACCTTAGGTCTGGTAACCTGTATTTTTTCTTTAGAAACTTTACATCCTTCCTGATGTAACATTATCACCTGATGTAACATTATCACCAGAGAAGTGATAATTTGTGAAAGTTTGTTTTAAACAAAGCTCTTTACTCGTAGTACACAGAAGCAAATCATCTACGTATTGGAGCAAACAAGTATCTTCACCCTCAGAATGCCAGGACTGTAACATCAAAATAAATATACTAATTTAGCATAATACTTATCCATGGCCTCCTCCCTTGGAGATCCTCCCCTTCTCAAATTGGCTCTATTCCAGCAGCCACATCAGTTGGAACTTTCTTAATTCAATCTAAAAATGGAGCACCTACTAGTACAGTGCACCAAGATGATAAATCAAACTAAGAAACAATCATTACATATCACTTGTACCCAGGGGTGAACCTACACCTTTCGCCGCCCGAGGCGAACTATAAAAAGCCGCCCCCCCCCTCCCGAGAGGAGGAGGCGGAGCGGAGGGGGCATGGCGGAGCGAGGGGCGGGGCTTAGCACTGTTCGCAGGCAAAGAGCAGGCACGGAGAGGACCTGCTCTCTGCCTGAGCGTGAGGGGAGGCTGCTGGAGCAGCGCTGCTCCAGTGGCCTCCCCAAACCACCGCTCGATGCTAAGCCAGTCCAGGACAGCTTGTCCTGGACTGGCTTAGGTAAGCAAAAATGTCACCCTCCCTGGGGCCCTGGCATAACGCCGCCTGAAGCGGTCGCTTCAGGTCGCCTCATGGGAGGTGCGGCGCTGCTTGTACCCTTCTCCAAGCTTTCTGGAAACCTGTTGTATTTTTTTTTATAACCATCAGGAAATACACTCACTAGCCACTGTAAATTGTTCATTCTGACTTCAGGGTTTTTTTTACCCCTCATATACAGAGTACACATGTTCCTTCATGTTCACCTGGTGTACTAGACACCTGTGCTATAACTGTACATACACCACCAATCATAGCAATGTGATACAGAAACCTATCATCTTTCTGAAACTGAACCCTACTGGGTGCTCTAGGGAACTTAAGGTTCTCCTCCTCAGAATCAGAATAACATCCTGAGAGAGGGTCGTATTTTGAAGCTAGTTGTAATTATGCTTCGACTTACGACAAAAAGCCATGTTTCTTTATCCATTCCTCCCTTTTAAATTTCTTCTATCTCTACACCCAGATTGAGGCATTTTTCCTCGTCTCAAAATCTTGGCGGGTCCCTAACAGCCATCTTTCCGTTTTCTGCTCTCACCCAAGTCCTTCATTGCAAATTTGGGACTAAATCTTACTGATTCACCTTCCCTTTCTGACTTGGTGAGGGCAGTTCCCATAGCAATCAGTCAAGGGTTGTGACCCCTGTCTCTGATTCCTCCGTTGTGTAATATCCTTAACAGACAAAATGTCTATTATTGTTCTGTATGAAACGAGATGAATGCCTCAAGGAGGGGCAAGAATGGTGGCTTGATAGCAAATTTCTATCCACAGACAACCCATAAATTGCCAACATTTATAACATTATCAATTTGAGAACACCTGAAGACTGCAACCATTGGATGATGTGATTTGTTCCCTTCAATAAACACCCAAATGGGTTTTCCCACTGTCAAATCACAGTGAATGGTCACAGTGAATCTGCATACTAGAGACTAGCATACTAGCATACAGACTAGCAGAATTTATCACAGGACTCAATCCAGTACTTTCTAGGTGCAACCTGGATCTTTCACTTTAACAAAACCTTAACCTTCATATTCCAATCCAACCAGCCAGCATTAATCCCAATCTGCACTATGGACAAGACTTTTTCAACAATAACATAAATAGTATCCTACACTGACATCTTAAGTTCTGGCTGTGTGAATGATCAAGTATACAACCCAACAATCTTCTGGACAGGGAATATGGAATATCAATCCACATAAAACAAGTAATGCATATTAATGTTACTGCGACTTTAACAACAGCAAAGCATGAAGCATTGCAAGCATAAAGCAGACATAGACAAGTTTCACTGAGGTGAGTCCCCCACCCCCCATCCCACCCCCTTTTACAGGGAGTTAACTCTTGATCGACAGGGAAGTGACAAACAAGACAGGATAAAAACACACAAAACACTAAATTTTTTACAAAACAAATATTGAGCAGTGTTTTTAACGTTTCAGTGGCAGTATGCCTGCAGTAAGCCTACATTTTCTTTTGGCCACATGCCCAAAGACCACATCTAGACAGACCACTCTAAACAAGCAAAACCTAGTTGCACCCATGGTCCGTGCACTTGGTGGAGTTTCTTTGGCAGCACTTGACACTTATGTTTGTGATCTCCTGAAACCTTTTAGTCAAATCTGGCAGGAATATTCTATTTCAAAAGACTAGCATGCCAAATCTGTCGTGAGCCTGAGAATTGGTCAGCTTGACTATGGAGCACAAACTCCTGTGAGAACTGGGCAATCGCTGTTGTGTAAACATGCCTTTTTCAGATTTACAAGTACCTGCTAGTATAATAGTATTGGTGGAGAACTGTACCACTGCTCAATTAAAACCATAAAACAATGTAAAAAATTATGGGGACACTTGTGCAAGATTACAAGGGGTTGCACCGAGCTGATCTGTTTAGTCAGATTAGAGGGTTGATTATTCAAAAAACTGGTTTTCCAGAGCTGCAGTTTAGACTAGTTCACCCGTAGGGAACAATACACTGAAAAAAAGAACAACTTATGTGATCATCCAATTATGAAAGATCAATAAAAACTGCGCTAACCTGAGATAGCATAAAAATATTTTTATTTCGACCACACATATAGTGTGTTCGAAATAAAAATATTTTTATGCTATCTCAGGTTAGCGCAGTTTTTATTGATCTTCCATAATTGGATGATCACATAGGTTGTTCTTTTTTTACTTGTGCAAGATTGGTTGTGGAGGGGGAAGTATATTTCTCCTAGATTTTTCTTTTATGTGATGGCAGAGGCCTTCACCTGCTAATTAATTAAAGAAGGTGGGTATTTAAGAGAAGTTAAGAGGGGAACTCTCTCCCTGCCTGCGGGTCAAAGAAAATCCAGTCTGTGAGAGAGACACAAGTGAGCAAAAGGTTGCCGAATAAAGGTTTTTTTTAATGAGCCTGGCAGGGTGAGCTTCCAGCTGCTAGTTATGGATGTTTAATGAAGATGAATGAAAAGAGATGATCTGCGGACACTCCTCGAGCCTTAAAACATTCGTAGCTTTATTCCATATAAGTTAAAAAATAGTATACACAAGGTGTCCAAAGGAAAATACACACAGTGCGTTAAAAGAGGACGCTTACGCGTTTCGGGGTTGCCCCCTTAATCATAGCTAGGATTAATGCTAGGATTAAGGGGGCAACCCCGAAACGCGTAAGCGTGCTCTTTTAACGCACTGTGTGTATTTTCCTTTGGACACCTTGTGTATACTATTTTTTAACTTATATGGAATAAAGCTACGAATGTTTTAAGGCTCGAGGAGTGTCCGCAGATCATCTCTTTTCATTCATCTTCATCAGCTGATTTCCTCTTCGGTCCGGAGGCAAGATCTTGCACCTCCATAGAAGCCACAGATAGTGGTAAGACGCAGCTCCTTCACTTCATATATTACTATGGATGTTTAATGTTTAGTAGGTGTTAGACAAGCCAGGGTTTTCTTTTGTTGGCATTTTATTTTCTGTAAACTAGAAACTTTATCCAAAGCCTAGGAAACCTGCCTCAACACAGGTGGTGACCATACTGGACCAAAACTCTCAGCTTTTAGGTTCTAAAAATAACACAGGACCAAGCTGGCTCAGAAGGCAAAGAAGGCTTGGGAACTGAAATGAGGGGGAAAAAATAAATAATAATAATAAAAAAGAACAAGTCCTGATGGCCAATGGTAAGAGTATATGTTTACCAAGAGCATTGTTCCCAAAGATGGCATAAGCAGCTCAAGTGCAATGTGTAACCTGATGAACAGATGATAGGTAGCTGCAGGTTTTAGCATCAGTATCTAACTGGTAAGTCTGCATAATATGTGTCAAACACAATGTAGGGCAAAAACTAAAAGGTTTCTCAGAAGAACTCCACGAATCCCTTCCAGAGATTGTTGGTTAACTGTATACAGTCCACAAAGGTGGGAAGGTATGAGCACTTGCTTGGAGTATTGATCTGTTTTCAGGATGGCCTGAGGCATTTCTGGTGAAGAAAGCCACCACAAACAAGACATCAGATAAACTGCTACTCAAAGAAGTTTAGGATCCTTGACACCAAAGTGATAATGGAACTCATTATACAGGACAGGTAATGACAGAAATAACAGAAGTTGTGGGGATGCAGCAAGTGTTCTATACCCCATACCATCCCCAGAGTAGTGGAGAGTATTTATTACTTGTCACTAGTATTTGTCTCTTTGGAAGGTACACTCGTGACAGAAGAGATGGCCTAGATTTAGATTGTATTTTCCACAATTGTTCATGAAAATACAGAAAACTCTTTGAATGAGAAGGTGTGTCCAAACTTTTGGTATATATATACACTCACCGGCCACTTTATTAGGTACACCTGTCCAACTGCTCGTTAACACATAATTTCTAATCAGCCAATCACATGGCGGCAACTCAGTGCATTTAGGCATGTAGACATGGTCAAGACAATCTCCTGCAGTTCAAACGGAGCATCAGTATGGGGAAGAAAGGTGATTTGAGTGCCTTTGAACGTGGCATGGTTGTTGGTGCCAGAAGGGCTGGTCTGAGTATTTCAGAAACTGCTGATCTACTGGGATTTTCACGCACAACCATCTCTAGGGTTTACAGAGAATGGTCCGAAAAAGAAAAAACATCCAGTGAGCGGCAGTTCTGTGGGCGGAAATGCGTTGTTGATGCCAGAGGTCAGAGGAGAATGGCCAGACTGGTTCGAGCTGATAGAAAGGCAACAGTGACTCAAATAGCCACCCGTTACAACCAAGGTAGCCAGAAGAGCATCTCTGAACGCACAGTACGTCGAACTTTGAGGCAGATGGGCTACAGCAGCAGAAGACCACACCGGGTGCCACTCCTTTCAGCTAAGAACAGGAAACTGAGGCTACAATTTGCACAAGCTCATCGAAATTGGACAATTGAAGATTGGAAAAACATTGCCTGGTCTGATGAGTCTCGATTTCTGCTGCGACATTCGGATGGTAGGGTCAGAATTTGGCGTCAACAACATGAAAGCATGGATCCATCCTGCCTTGTATCAACGGTTCAGGCTGGTGGTGGTGGTGTCATTGTGTGGGGAATATTTTCTTGGCACTCTTTGGGCCCCTTGGTACCAATTGAGCATCGTTGCAACGCCAAAGCCTACCTGAGTATTGTTGCTGACCATGTCCATCCCTTTATGACCACAATGTACCCAACATCTGATGGCTACTTTCAGCAGGATAATGCGCCATGTCATAAAGCTAGAATCATCTCAGACTGGTTTCTTGAACATGACAATGAGTTCACTGTACTCCAATGGCCTCCACAGTCACCAGATCTCAATCCAATAGAGCATCTTTGGGATGTGGTGGAACGGGAGATTCGCATCATGGATGTGCAGCCGACAAATCTGCGGCAACTGTGTGATGCCATCATGTCAATATGGACCAAAATCTCTGAGGAATGCTTCCAGCACCTTGTTGAATCTATGCCACAAAGTGGCCGGTGAGTGTGTGTGTATATATATATATATATATATATATATATATATATATATATATATATATATATAGTGTTTTGTACTTTTATTTAGTACAACTGTACTAGGTAATCTAAAAATGGGGGGAGAAATGGTCTTGGCAAATTATCCAAGTGGGATCATTTATTTTGATTCCTGACACCTCTGTGAGAATTTTGATTTTGCTGAAAATCCTACTGCATTATGCTAATCTTTGGTTTCTTTTTCAGAAACCGAATGGACTTATCAGCGACACAAGCATTATATATACTGGTGAATGAAAAGAACCTTGTCAGTATGTCTCTCACTATGTCTGAATTATACAGGGACAATAAGGATGAAGATGGCTTTTTATACATGACTTATGCATCCCAGGAGATGTTTGGTTGAGAGTATGCTTATGTATAATTTTATTCCTTATTTAATCATGGAAAATATACTGTCATTATCTGAATATTTTATTTATTACAATTGAACCTCATTTTAATTGAATAACTTTAATGGATTTATAGATCATTTTTATATATTGCTTTCATAAATAATTGTAATAAAGAATTTCGCATTAGACTTTGAGTTATTTTAGTGAGAATCTGTTTAAAGCAAACCATCAGATTTCACCTTTCAGTTGGGCCTGAAAATTGAGCAAAGAAGAATCTTCCTTAGCACCATTTTTTTTTAAAAAAGCCCCTAATGTATATGGCATAACTTTGTTTCCTTTCTGCTTCACACTGATAGCTAGTAGAGATGAGCGAACAGTGTTCTATCGAACACATGTTCGATCGGATATCAGGGTGTTCGCCATGTTCGAATCGAATCGAACACCGCGTGGTAAAGTGCGCCAAAATTCGATTCCCCTCCCACCTTCCCTGGCGCCTTTTTTGCACCAATAACAGCGCAGGGGAGGTGGGACAGGAACTACGATACCGGGGGCATTGAAAAAAATTGGAAAAAGTCATTGGCTGCCGAAATCAGGTGACCTCCATTTTAGACGAATAGTGGATTTCAAATCCGGGTCATATGAGAATGTGAACTTTGTGACTATGAGACAGGGATAGCTGTACAGGCAGGGATAGCTAGGGATAACCTTTATTTAGGGGGGAATGTTATTAAAAATAACTTTTTGGGGCTCTATCGGGTGTGTAATTGTGATTTTTGTGAGATAAACTTTTTCCCATAGGGATGCATTGGCCAGCGCTGATTGGCCGAATTCCGTACTCTGGCCAATCAGTGCTGGCCAATGCATTCTATTAGCTTGATGAAGCAGAGTGTGCACAAGGGTTCAAGCGCACCCTCGGCTCTGATGTAGCAGAGCCGAGGCTGCACAAGGGTTCAAGCGCACCCTCGGCTCTGATGTAGGAGAGCCGAGGGTGCACTTGAACCCTTGTGCACCCTCGGCTCTGCTACATCAGAGCCGAGGGTGCGCTTGAACCCTTGTGCACACTCTGCTTCATCAAGCTAATAGAATGCATTGGCCAGCGCTGATTGGCCAATGCATTCTATTAGCCCGATGAAGTAGAGCTGAATGTGTGGGCTAATAGAATGCATTGGCCAGCGCTGATTGGCCAGAGTACGGAATTCGGCCAATCAGCGCTGGCTCTGCTGGAGGAGGCGGAGTCTAAGATCGTTCCACACCAGTCTCCATTCAGGTCCGACCTTAGACTCCGCCTCCTCCAGCAGAGCCAGCGCTGATTGGCCGAATTCCGTACTCTGGCCAATCAGCACTGGCTAATGCATTGTATTGGCTTGATGAAGCAGTGCTGAATGTGTGTGCTTAGCACACACATTCAGCTCTACTTCATCGGGCTAATAGAATGCATTGGCCAATCAGCGCTGGCCAATGCATTCTATTAGCGTGAACTGAGTTTGCACAGGGGTTCTAGTGCACCCTCGGCTCTGCTACATCAGATTGCTACATCTGATGTAGCAGTGCCGAGTGTGCATCAGATGTGTAGTTGAGCAAAACTGACTAGGAATGCATTGGCCAGCCTTCGGCCAATCAGCGCTGGCTCTGCTGGAGGAGGCGGAGTCTAAGGTCGGACCTGAATG
The DNA here is from genome assembly GCF_031893055.1 of Leptodactylus fuscus. Classification (NCBI taxonomy): domain Eukaryota; kingdom Metazoa; phylum Chordata; class Amphibia; order Anura; family Leptodactylidae; genus Leptodactylus; species Leptodactylus fuscus. The sequence goes on along the minus strand of NC_134267.1, from coordinate 73,276,385 downwards.
GAGACTGGTGTGGAGCGATCTTAGACTCCGCCTCCTCCAGCAGAGCCAGCGCTGATTGGTCGAGTTCCGTACTCTGGCCAATCAGCACTGGCCAATGCATTTCTATGGGGAAAAGTTAGCTTGCGAAAATCGCAAACTGACAGGGATTTCCATGAAATAAAGTGACTTTTATGCCCCCAGACATGCTTCCCCTGCTGTCCCAGTGTCATTCCAGGGTGTTGGTATCATTTCCTGGGGTGTCATAGTGGACTTGGTGACCCTCCAGACACGAATTTGGGTTTCCCCCTTAACGAGTTTATGTTCCCCATAGACTATAATGGGGTTCGAAACCCATTCGAACACTCGAACAGTGAGCGGCTGTTCGAATCGAATTTCGAACCTCGAACATTTTAGTGTTCGCTCATCTCTAATAGCTAGGTCTTATGCAAATCTAGAGATGCTTCCTCCTTCCTTAGGCTCACACTTGCAAGCACAGACAGCCATTAATAATCTCATTTATAGAATATCAAAGCATGCAAGTGTGTGTATTTCTGAGCTTGGTGCTCATACACTAATCAAAATAATTGATATATGTTAGATATTTTGTTTCCATTTTTATATCATTAACATATCTATCGATCCTGTGATTTCCATAATTCTTTGCTAAAATCTTTATTCCAAAACAGACTTGTACTCAACTTAATTGTTAAACTGTCATTATCTGTTAAGCTATATTCACACGACAGTGAGTAATGTCTGTATGGTGTCCTTTTTTTTTTTTTTTTTTTATAAAAGACAGCATTAAAGGGAGTCTATCGCCTGCCCAATCCATTTATACTTCCACTACAATGAGAGAGAACTTGCAACCACTATAAAAGTGTTATAAAAGTATTTTTATGAGTGTTACTAGATCAATCTCACTGTAGCGGCAGTTTAAAAGAGGTGTGGATTCATCAGCTAGAGCGGTGCCTGGCCCTTGTGCTCCATGTGCTTAATATGTATCATGGATAAATGTCAATTTTCTCCGCATCCACTGCAGTTCAATGATGGAAACTGCTAGAGCCATATGGTAGTATGACCTATGAGCCATATGGTAGTGTCTCAGGAGCAGCAACGCACCTCTCATGAGGCGACCTGAAGCACTATGCCGGGGCCCCACGGGGGGCAGCATTTTTACTGACCTAAGCTAGTCCAGGACAAGCTGTCCTGGACTGGCTTAGCGTCACCGTCTTGGTGGATTGGAGCGGCCCTGTGGACACAGTGCTGCTTTAACTCGCCTATTAGCAGCGTTGTTCCAGCGGCTGCCCCTCACGCGTTGCAGAGAGCAGGTCCTCTCCCTGCCTGCTCTCTGCCTGATAACACCGCCCTCTCCACTCCGCCCCCTCCTCCCCACACGCCGGGTGACGTGGCAACGTAATCAGGCCCGCACCCGACGTGTGCCTGCGTCCTACGTGGTCTCACAAGACCGCTGCGCAGGCTGAAGAGCAGAAGTAGGTAAGCTTCTGCAGAAGAAATAGTGATTTTTCAAGTATTTATCCCCTATTCTACGGATAGGGGATAAATACTAGATTTATGATGATGGAGTGCTGGGGGAGGTTTTTTTTTTAAATGTCTGTCTAGCCCTTCCTTGGGCTTGAGGACAGTTTTTTTTCCCACCCACTTGTAATGCCTGCACTTGGGGGTTAATAGGGGCACTACAGGCTGAAATGCTCCTATTAACCCCCAAGTGTAAGAATTGCAAGTGGGTGGAAAAAAAACAGTCCTCAAGCCCAAGGAAGGGCTAGCAGACATTCAAAAGCCACCATCCCCTTCCCCAGCACCCCCCCCCCCCCAGCACTCCAACCCTTCCCCAGCAATCCAAAACAATACTGGTGTCTGCCAGCTTTGACTGAGGCGCCATTTTACCGGCAATCGCAGGCACCTGGAGCAAGCTTTGGGGCCTGTGTCCATTTTTATGACAGTCGGTAACCTTGTGAAGGCTCTCCAGCCTGTCATTCTATAACATAAGATAAGATAAGATAATCCTTTTATAGTCCCACATTGGGGAAATTTCATACTTTCTATTGTAGGCTACTCTATGTAGCCTGCAATAGAAATGCCAGATTTTTGCGATGCATTGTATTATTGATCAGACCCCTTAGGGGGTCTAATAAGTACAAAAATAAAATTTAAAAAATAAAAATATTAAAAAATAAAAAGTATTAATTCAAATCACCCCCCCCCCCCCGTCCCTAGAACACATATCAAAGTATGTAAATACTGTGAAACACCTACACGTTAGGTACCCCTGTGTCCTAAATCGCCCGCTCTACAATTGTATAACAATATTTTTTCCGCACAGTAAACACCGTAACAGGAAAAAAAAGTCAAAAGTGTCAAACTGATGTTTTTTTACTGTTTTGCCTCTAATAAAAATTTGAATAAAAAGTGATCAAAGCAATAAACAGTCCCCAAAATGGTAGAACTGAAAAGTAGACCCGGCCTCGCAAAAAAAAAGATGCCCTATGCATCGTACACGGAAGTATAAAAAAGTTACATGTGTCAGAATATGGCGACTTTATATAGGGACTATTAGGGGCATTATTAATACAAGGGGTAATAATTAATAAGGGGTACTATTTAGAAAGGACCTTTCATCAGTTGGGCACATAAGGTTCTATACACCGCTGTAAAGTCAACAGTGCGCTGAATTAAGAGCACTGTCGGCTTTCACGATCTGTGCCCCCACTGAAGAGCTATCGGTGCTGGTATCATAGCTCTTCACTGTTAGAAGGGTGTTTCAGGAATTCCCTTCCTCACAGTAGTGCCTATAACGCTGTACTGTGAGAGGGGGGAGAAAGGCCCCCTCCCCTCCTGATAGTACTTGTCCATAGACGAGTACGGAGGGAGCGTTCTTCCTCCTCTCACAGTACAGCGCTATAGGCACTACTGTGAGGAAGGGCATTCCTGAAACACCCTTCAAACAGTGAAGAGCTACGGTACCGGCACCGGCACTCTTCAGTCGGCTTTCCAGCGGTATATAAAACCGCATGTGCCCCAACTCATGAAAGGTCCTGTTTAAGGGGCGTTGTGTAAGTGAAGATAATATGGGTCAGGTGCCTGGAGAAGTGAGGAGTCAAAGATGTCTGTGTTGGGGGGCGTGGTCTGACCGCGTAGTGAGATGGACGCTTGTTGTTAGAGCTCCGTCTCAGGGATCTGCCGAATTCGCCTTACAATAGCTTATAATAGCAGGAGCATGGTCAAGGTTGGCGGAGAAAGGTCCAGGGATCCTTCGGATCACAAGGGCACCCTTTCGCAGCAAGCTGGGCTGCAGAAATACCTGAAAAAGCAGACGACAGGCTCTCCTGCCGGCGTAAGAAAGATGGCGCCGGAGGAGAGGAAGTGGGAGGCCTCGGCCTTAGACTCTGGTGATGACGACTCTGCTCGTGATGAAGACCCTGCTCCCATATCCAAAGGATATCTAAAGAAGGTACTTACCCAGGCACTGGCTCCAGTCTCCCTGGAATTGGCGGCACTTCCGGCTGACTTTGACCGTATCACCAAGCGGGTAGACGCGGTAGAAGCAGGACACAATGAACTAGTGCAGTCTACCTCCCTTGTATCAGAGCGCCTAGATATGCACACTGCACACTTGAATAATGCTTATCTAACCCTAGAGGACTTAGAGAACAGGAATCGCAGGCGAAACCTGCGCATTCGTGGTCTCCCTGAGACTTACCAACCGGAGCAACTGCTGGACATAGCTTCTGATATCTTTAAACTGCTGGTGGGTCCTGATGTGGCAGCAGGAATGGCGGTTGAGAGGGTGCACAGGGCCGTGCGGCCCAAGCCAAGCCCAGATGAGCCTCCCCGAGACATAGTATGTGCCTTCCTTTCCTCCGCTCACACTGTTCAGCTACTTACTGCCGCGAGGGATCGGTCTGACCTGACGTATGAGGGGCATGCATTACGGCTATACCAAGATCTGGCTCCCTCCACCTTGCAGAAGAGGAGAGTGCTTAAACCCCTCTTGGACCATCTGAAGTCTCAGGGGATCAGATATGCTTGGCTGTTCCCTTTTGGACTTTCTATATTGAAGGGAGGCAGGCGATATACGGTGCACTCACCGCAAGACCTAGATTCGCTATGGGAAGTGCTTGATATCCCCCCTATTGTGATACCATCGTGGCTCCCTGTCCAAGAGGACTCTATACCGATTCCCGTATTGCACACCTCCCTGCAAGACTCTTCTAGACATATCCGTCGCCAAGGTACCCCGAAAGCGAGGAAAGCGCTGCTTCACCAGTCTGGAAACACCTCCAGTCGCTCCACACCAATGAAGGACTGACCGCCTACATGCGGACCTGACTGTCAGTTATTCTCGGTGATCTGCCGCGAGGCCTGGTCGGCTTGTTCTAGCTCTTTTCCTTCCTTTCTCCTTTCTCCTATTTTCACGTGCCCTCCTCCTCTCCTCCACTTTTTCCCTACCCCCCTCCTTTACCCCTCCTTCTTCTTTCCTTTCTTCTCCCGTCCCTCCTGGTCCCTCCTCATCCCTTTCCTCTCCTCCCCCCTTTTCTTCACCTAATTCTATTCTTCTTCTTCTTAACCCCCCCCCTCCCTTTTTCTATTTTATGTCCTATTACCCTCATTCCTTATTCTCCCCTCATCTACGCTTCTCTTTCTTTTCTCACTTTCTTCCTCTCCCTTCCCTTACTCCCTCTTCTCTTCTATGACTCCTCTACCCTGGTCCCTCCCCGTCCTCCTTCCTCCCCCCCCCTTCCCCTTCCCCTTCCCTTTTATCTCTCTCTCTGTTCTTGGCTATACCTTGCCTCAATGTTGAATTTTTGCAGTGGCATACTCCGGGAGGTGTTCCCGATCACGAGTTGTTGGAAGCTGTATTCTCTTTCTTTGGACTTTGCCGTGATGCCTGTCCTACTCTCAGCTGCCCCCCCCCCCCGCCCCTCCTTTTCCCTTTCCCTTCCCTTCCCCTCTTCTTTCCAACTCCTCCTCCCAGTAGTATGCACAGGGCTTAGTCGTTCATTCGTTTATTCGCTTATTGGATTAATGTTTTCTTCTTATATGGTTCACTTTATTCCTTTTCACGGCTGGGGATTTAGTCATGCCCTTATGTCTTGGTAATTAGTAGCATCCCGTCCTGACATCTTTTTACAGCATAGGGATATAATTAGCCTTTTGTATCTGTCGTAAGATATGATTTGCTGTTCAAGTTCTATAGTATTGTACAGCTCATTTGGCTCGCTACCTTGATTGATTCTTATTCTGGTCTCTGTGCCCTTGACCCTTTGCTCCGTTTGTTACCTCTGTTTTGGGGCGAATGGCGCTCCCGTCCCGATCAGGAACTTTTACTTCCCCCAGGTCTTGCTGGTATTGAAGTTGTATTGCATTTGACCGATTTGGGTGATTGAGATCAGTGCTTACGGCTCCTGCTCCTAGGATACGTTCTGAGTATATTGTGCCGGAACGTTGGGGTAGGCTGGTTCTGTCTCTTATTCTCTTCTTTATTCGTGATCTCTCTCTCCTCCGTCCTCACCTCCTTGTGTTTGTTTCTTTTACTTTGTTTTCCCCTTTTCTTCACTTTCTATAGATTCTCTTGCTTGCTCTGCCTCTCTTTTCTCTCCTTTTGTCTCTTTCTTCCTCTGCCCGCTCAATTTAGTGGCTCATGGCGGAACTGAATTGTATATCCTATAATTTGAAGGGACTGAACTCACCGCAGAAGAGGCGACATGTTTTTCTTTTCCTTCGCAAAGCTAAAGCTGGACTGGTATTCTTACAAGAAACCCATTTCAAAGGCTCGCATATTCCTTGTTTTCCAAAATCTCAGTACTCCCAATGTTTTCATAACCCACATCCGACCTCGGCATCTAAAGGGGTCTCTACGCTGATTCATCGTGATGTACCGTTTGTGTGCTCTGAACATTATTTCGACCCAGAAGGCAGGATGCTGCTTCTCAAAGGCACCATCGCCTCTGAGCGATATACCTTTGCTAACTTTTATGCTCCCAACAGCGGTCAAATCGCTTGGATTCTCGCGGCCTTGCTTACTCTCCGAACATTCGCTGAGGGTTCGATTATACTTGGCGGAGATTTGAATGTGGCGCTTCATCATGCCTTGGATTCTTCGTCCTCTTCCCGTCAGCGCATTTCCCAACGGGCCATCCGGAAACTATTGTCGTCCTTACAAGACCTCCGCCTTATCGATGTCTGGCGAACTCTTCATCCCTCCGGGAAGGACTATACATTTTTCTCTACTCCAAATAATACTTACCACAGACTGGATTATCTCTTCATGTCTGATCATCTGCTTCCCCTGCTTCGGAGAGCCTCTATAGGTGTATTCACAGTCTCAGACCATGCACCAGTGCATGCTACTTTCCTATTACAGCGCCTGCCCAAACCACACTGGACGTGGCGTTTAAATGAAACGTTGCTAGATACTGATGATAATGTCAAATTTCTTTCTGCACAGTTGGAGGAATTTTTCGCTCTTAATACCACACCAGAAGTAAGCTACCCGATTATCTGGGAAACGCACAAGGCGTTTATGAGGGGAGTACTTATAGCCTTAGCCTCTAAGACCAAGAAACAGAGACAGAAAGACCTGGATGATTTGCTCACTCGGATCTCTGGGTTAGAGAGGCTACATAAACAATTCCTTTTGGTTACTCATCTGGCTGAACTCACCCTCTTGAGGGGTAAACTGTTGGACTTACTGAATGTCCGAGCGGCAAAGCATTATCTACAGTTCAGGAAACTTATGTACGCCCATGGCGACAAAGGGGGGAAATTGATGACCCGCCTTATACAGAAGGAGAAAGCGAAGTCATTCATATCCTCTGTCAAAGATGGCACCGGGAAATGTCTTGAATCTACTGAGGATATAGCGGCGGAATTTGTTTCATTCTACAAATCATTATATGATCTGAATGCTGGCTCACCACCTAATGCAAATAGACCCGCACAAATCCGAGAGTTCCTTAACTCTCTATCGCTGCCCTCTCTCCCTGAAGCTGATGCCGAGGCTCTGTTGCGACCGATCTCCCTAGAGGAGGTTGAAGATGCTGTATGCAGTGTGCCCACTGGGAAAAGCCCTGGCCCTGACGGGTTCCCGCTGTTTTATTATAAAAAGTTTGCCAAAACATTGCTCCCTCAACTGTCCCTCCTTTGCAATTCGCTAATGAATGGCTCTCCTCTGCCTCCGCAGTCTCAGGAAGCGCATATAACGCTCATCCCGAAGGAAGGTAGGGACCCCGCTCACTGCGGTAACTACCGCCCCATCTCTCTCATCAACCAGGATGTGAAATTATGGGCCAAGATACTGGCCAGACGCATTCAGCCGTTAGTCCCACATTTGGTCCATGAAGATCAATCGGGTTTTGTGCTCGGCCGTGAGGGGAAGCATAATACTGCAAAGCTGCTACCCTTGATTTACTCAGCGTGCAGACGCAGATTCCCACTGGTCCTTCTCAGCGTAGATGCTGAGAAGGCCTTTGATCGGGTAGCATGGGACTTTATGGAGGCGTCTCTACGCAGATTTGCTATACCAGATCAGTTCATACGAGCTATCCTGTCCTTACATGCGTGTCCTTCTGCGAGACTGAAAATTAATGGGACTCTTTCTAACAGCTTCTCCATATCAAACGGCACACGCCAGGGATGTCCGCTTTCCCCCACCCTCTTCATCCTTGTGCTGGAATCACTCCTGCAAGCAGTGAGGCAGGATGACTCAGTTTCTGGCGTTAATGTCCGAGGTCATCTTTTCCAATCAACCGCCTATGCGGACGACGTGCTGTTTGTTGTCTCGAATCCCGCCAGGGGACTACCAGCTCTTATGGACATACTGCAGTCTTATGGAGTGCTGTCGGGTTACAAAGCCAACTTTTCAAAGTCAGAGGTTCTGAATGTCACGCTGTCGACAGACGAGGTTTCGGCCTTGAAAGATACCACTCCCTTTCAATGGTCCAGGTCTTCGCTTAAATACCTGGGAATCTTCCTGACACCGCGCTTGGAGGACTTATATGCTGCCAATTTCCCTCCTATGATTGAGGAATTGAGACGCTCTTTGACTAGTTATGAGAATCTCCCACTCTCGTGGTTCGGCAGGAAAAATCTTGTTAAAATATATCTTCTCCCCAAACTCATATACAGAATGGCGATGCTCCCCATTGCCTTACCTGCAACATTCTTTCAGGCCATCAGACGTCTTATCACAGGTTTCATTTGGAGACATAGAACACCTAGAATCTCCTGGCAACAGCTGACCAAACGAAAACGCCAGGGCGGTATTGGTCTCCCAGACTTGCAGAAATATCACGCTTCCATTCGACTAAGCTGGTGGACGGAGCTGTCATGCCCGCTCACGTCCTCGATTCCTGCCTCTCTGCTGAAAAACAGCCTGGAGACACCACTCGAAATTTCATTGTGGTTCCCTCGCAGAGCCCGTTCTGAGAACTGGCGCACCTGTCCCCTGTTACCGGACACCTCAAGATCCTGGCTGGATTTGCTGGAAGCGCTGCTTCCCTCTCCCTCACCGGTCCTTCCCTTGAGCATGTTGCCCTACCTGATCGACCTCCCGACGGACGCCTATGAGGATCTATGGAGTAGGCTCAGTGGGATCTCTCTCAGAGACATTGTCAACTCTTCTGGCGTGCTATCGGCTGACGAAATATGTGCGCTTCTTCCTAACGAACGCTTTACTTTTTTGCATAAACGTCATCTCCATGGAGCGCTACTCAGACTGCAGCGCCAATTCTCACTCAGATTACAACTGACCGAGTTTGAGAAACTATTATTCTCCCAGACCAAGATGTTGCGGAAAATATCGCATTGCCTTACTCACTTCATAGATCCCCATGTACCTGTTCGACCCTCCTTCATCCTGGAATGGGGAAGAGAGCTGCAGCTTACGCTTACGGACGATGAGGTAGACATGGCTTTGTCGCACTCCCATGGTTTTTCACCGTGTGTCCGGCTCCAGGAGAACAATTATAAGTTGATATCCCGGTGGTACAGGACTCCGGCTTGGCTGTTTCGCAAAGGACTGTATAGCTCTGACCGTTGTTGGCGATGTCAGACTGGAGAAGGTTCGTACCTACATATCTGGTGGTCCTGTCCGGCCATACGTGATTTCTGGGAAAAGATACAGGAGGTGATATGTGCCGTCAGCTACCCATACTTTCGACTTACACCTGAAACGATTTTTCTGTTTTTACCGTCTGGGGATTACAAACCCGGAAAAGACAGACTGGTCACACTCTTGCGGCCGCGAAGTCACTTATTCCTTTATTTTGGATGAATCCGGCGGCGCCTCCGCTCTCGATGTGGATCGATAAGGTTAACCAGGTGGCTCGATTTGATGAATTGATGTGTTGGTCTACTCGATCTCATGACCGCTATGTCAAGACGTGGACCCCCTGGATCTTACATAAGCATTGAGACTGCTGATAGTCGGTTTTTGAAGCATACTTGTAACGGATTTGCATGTCTCTTGAGCTTCTTACCTGACATGTCCTTCTCCCTCCTCTTTGCCTTCTTTATCTTCTAAGGAACCCTTCCTCTCTTGCTTTGGCTCTTCTTTCTCTCTTTCTTTCTTTTATTCACCGTCTTTCTCTCTCTCTTTTCTTCTTTTGTTTCTCTCTCACTCTCTGGATACTCCTTACCCTTATTAGGTCTGGCTTACTTTTTCTGCTTCGTACTCCAGAAGACCGTGAAATATAGTTGTGTATAAGTGGCGTTTTGCTCTCTTGATTGCTATCGTAACTTTGAGCTTTCACGCTACTATTGTTCAAATGTTTTCCTTTTTCTCTTCCTTTTATTATCATATGTTATTTTGGAAGATACTTAACATGTTATCATCTGCTGCTCTCTGTTTTGTTCTATTACAAATGTTGTAAAAAAACAAATAAAACTTTTGATTCAAAAAAAAAAAAAGATGTCTGTGTTGCAAACTTTACAGAGACAAATCACAGCTGGAGGAAGTAGTCACAGCGGTACCCTCATGTATCCTGATCCTGTCTCTGTCCTTTTTCTGCTCCTTCAGCTAGGAAAATACTATAGGCTCAGAGACGCTATTCAGTGAGGAGGACCTACTACAGGACAGTCAGCAGCTAGTGCTCAGCCAAGATCTAGATGAGAAATCTGCCGATTCCTCCAGTAGCGATGAGGCGAGTGCAGGGGTGAATCTGCCCCTTTCGCCGCCCAAGGCGAATGACAGAAGGCCGCCCCCCCCCCCCCCGGCGGGAGGAGGAGGCGGAGCGGAGGAGCGTGGTGCATTGAAGGGGCGGGTCTTAGCGAAGGGGTGGGGCTTAGTGCCGTTCGCAGGCAGAGAGCAGGCACGGAGAGGACCTGCTCTCTGCCTGAGCATGAGGGGAGGCCGCTGGAGCAGCGCTGCTCCAGTGGCCTCTCCAATCCACCGCTCGGTGCTAAGCCAGTCCAGGACAGCTTGTCCTGGACTGGCTTAGGTAAGCAAAAATGCCACCCACCCTGGGGCCCTGGCATGGCGCTGCCTGAAGCGGTCGCTTCAGGTCGCCTCATGGGAGGTGCGGCGCTGGGCGAGTGGGGTGGCAGCTGGTGTGAGTGGTCAGGCTCCTGCCTCAGAGACAGTTGAGGAGGACATCAGTGACCTGCAAATATTAGTGGATGACGATGCAGCTGATTACAATTGGGAGCCGGGTGGCGAAGCTTATCAGAAGAGGGTGGCAGCATAAACATAAGGCAGCGGTGGAGTCAGCAGGATGACATCAGTGGAAGGTTGGGAATCAAATGGGCCTGGGGTAGACCACCCGCTTCGCAGCAGCCTACCTGCTGGAAAGCAGTGGTGCAGGGGTTCATGGAGGCAGTGCAGTAGCAGTCAGTCAGTGCGGAGTGTTGGAGGTAAAATCTCCTACTTGGCAGTGTGGCTGTTTTTTGTTAAGTCGCTGGGAGAGATGAACATGGTCATATGGTCAATCTGTGGGCAGAAGCTGAAGTGTGGCCAGGGTGCCAAAATGGCTTGTAATTTTAGACTTGGAACAGAATGGTGAATATGACCCTTGTCTGTTTGCTTACTAATAAACACTTTTAAATAAGCATTAGAATAGCCACTAACTACAAGGATTAGTGGCTAAGAATTATAGATTTTTTCCACAACTGTATTGAGAAATGGCCTGTAATTGTAAACTCTGCACACAATGGCTAATTTGCCCTGTATTTGTTTCCCCACTATTAACCCCTTCACACATTGTCACATACATGTACATGGTTACCTACCACATCCCCACATGCATGTACTTGATGGTGATTACATGGTCTCAGAAACATAGTCCATGCGATCAAAATGGGAGCCCGGCTGTACCTGACAGCCAGACTCCCACTGCTAAATCGGGGATGTTGATAACACCGATCCCCACTGTTTAACCCTTAAGATGCTGTCAGAGCAGACAGCTAACACCCTCCTCCTTGACCCCCCATTGGAGCTGAGCTTGCATTTTGTTGACGACCCCCCGATGAGATTGGGGTGTACCGGCATATAGATGCCTATTTGCAGTCTGGGGTCTTACCCCCCAAGTAACAGGTTGATCCTACTGACTTCCTCTATAGACTGCAATACACGTGTATTACAATATATAGTACTGAGCCAGCGATGCTCTCTTATCACTGTTTCAGGTGTCCTTATATGACAAATAGAAAATGTAAAAAAAAAGTTAAAAAAATAAAGTATGTAAAAAAAAAAATAAAAAAAAATAAATTAATATAGCTCCAAAAATTCCCTTTTCCTACATGAATTAAATTATATCTAAAAAAACTTAATTAAAACAATACATATTTGGTATCGATGTGTCCAGGGGTGTAACTATTGAGGTAGCAGCAGAAGCAGCTGCCACAGGGCCCGGCGTCAGCCGCTACCGCTGCGGTTTTTTTTCTTAATAGGCCGCTACCGGAAATCCCGCAGCAGCTATTTAGCTTTCAGTTGCTGGCGTGCATCTTTAATACCTCACAGCCCTGGCAAGCAAAGTGCATCGGGCTGTGGTAAGCTCCTATTACTTTAAAGCTTCACTGTGCAATCTGTATTATGTTTATTGACCAGTTCATTGTATTTATTGTATTTTACTGTATTCTTTCACCCTTTACAGCGCCGCACCTCCCATGAGGCGACCTGAAGTGACAGCTTCAGGCGGCGCTATGCCAGGGCCTCGGGAGGGCGTCATTTTTGCTGACCTAAGCCAGTCCAGGACAAGCTGTCCTGGACTGGCTTAGCGTCACCGTGTCTGCAGCCCGACACGGGAAGCGAGCGGTGTATTGGGGCGGCCCTGCTGGACGCAGCGCTGCTCCAGCGGCCGCCCCTCACGTTCAGGCAGAGAGCAGGTCCGCTTGCTCCGCTCGGCCACGCCCCCCTTTCCGCTCGGCCCCACCCCCTCAGCTCCGCTTCAGGCGGCAGAAAGCCCAGGTTCACCCCTGCTTGTGTACAGTTATGTCATTTTTTAGTCGCAAGTAAGTCTAGAGTTCTTTTATTCTTACATATGTCCTCAATTTTATTATTTATTTTCTATATATTTATTATGACTTTTTAATTGTCATTTTTTAAGTATGAGCGCTATCCAGAGAAGTGTCTTGTATCTCATTATGTATCTTCTTTGGGCTGTATGTATTTATTTATTTAATTATTCTAAATATTATAATCAATGAAATATCATTGCCATCTTTTAGCAAAATTGTTATGGAGATGCCAATTATGCCAATTGCCATGGTTTATAAGCTATACAGGATCCCGTTAATAAATTAGCTTTAGAACCGGCAGAGATGCCAGTTTCTCTCTCTGCACGTGTGCATAATATTAACTTTTCTGCGCACGCGCAGCCCGGGAAACCCCAGGAAATCCCCGCAGCAGCTATTTATCTCTCAGATGCTGGGCGCATTTTTAATACCTCACAGCCCTGGCAAGCAAAGTGCATCGGCCTTAAGTAAGCTCCTATTATTTTGATCTTTAAAGCTTCCCTGTGCAATCTGCATTATGTTTATTGACCATCTCTCCTTTGGTTGAACTAACTCTGAAGTTTAATGTCATGACTTAGTTTAGTTTGAAAACTACAGCTTTCATTTTTTATTTTATCCTTATTTACTTATAATTAGAATTTTATTTAGGGTTCCTGATCACATATCTCCTGTAACCATTCAATGGGACTTAGTGGTAACTAGAGATGAGCGAATAGTAAAATGTTCGAGGTTCAATATTTGTTTTGAGTAGCCCCTCAATATTCGACTACTCGAATCAAATATCGAACCCTATTATAGTCTATGGGGGAAAAATGCTCGTTTCAGGGGTAGGCAACGTTCGATCAAATTATAATTACCAAGTCCACGAGTGAGGGTCGGGCTGGATCCTCCGAGAAGTCTTCCCCTTGCAGTGTCCCTGCGGTGTCTTCTGGCTCTGAATTCACTCTGCCAGGCATTGGGCCTGGACAGAGCCGACTGCGCATGCCGGCACTACAAGCGGACATGCACAGTCTGCTCTGCCCAGGCCCGATGCCTGGCAGAGTGAATTCAGAGCCGGAAGACGCCACGGGGAAGCTGCACGGAGAAGACTTCTAAAGGTAGGAGAAGAACCAGCGTTGATTGGCCGACTGTATAGCATTCGGCCAATCAATGCTGGTTCTGCATCGAACTTTTACATTCGAATAGCAAGTGGTACTCGATCGAGTACAAGTATTTCGAATACCGTAATATTCGATCGAATACCTACTCGATCGAGTACTACTCGCTCATCTCTAGTGGTAACCTTTGTTGTTCTCATCTGGTTGTGCTGCTGTTCATTCCTAAATTATTATGACGTTTACTGTCTTTGACACATATGTCTTCCAGCGTATTACTTTCTGATCTTGGTATATTCCAAAATCAGAATGAAGTTTAATATTTTTGGCACATATGTCTTCCAACTTATTATCTTTGTATTTTTCGCTAATGGTTTATACTAATATGGCAATCTTTGGAAACCATTTAGCCTTTTTCCTTTATATTTTTATTTGCATATCTGTCCCCACATCTATATAATTTTAAAAATGTATGTTGTTTAAAGTCGGACTTTTGTATCAGTGAGTTTTCTGTGCCTGTTTTTAACTATTAGATCGTATGCACTTGAAAAAGGAATAGTGATCCCAAAACGCTTAGTGCTCCTTGTTTCGAATAAATAGTGATTTGCTTCCATCCTCATGAAGTGAGACCTAATAACTTTAAAAGTGCACACTTTTTCCGACTACTCTTCATGGAAGGCACTTCCGCCCTATATCTGCCTACATGGTTTGACATCTCCACGTGACGTAAGGATAGGATCACTGCCACCCAAATTGGGTCTCTCAAAAGCTTATTGGTTGTTGTGACTTATTCACAACTGTAGAAGATAAGAGGCCATTCAGGCTCTCCTACTATTGACAATCATTATTATCACACCATTCAAAAACTGTGTTACACTTTGTGCCACTTGGCTTTTTTTTGTGTTTTGTGAGCATTTGGTTAGATGAAACCAAAATAGAACTTTTTGGTATCAACTTTACATGCCGTGTTCGGAAGAAGAAGAAGGATGAGTACAACCGCAAGAACACCATCCCAACCATGAAGAATGGTGGTGGAAACATCATACTTAGACCTAAGTGTAAGTGTTTGCTTTCCTGCAAAAAAATCAACCCCTTGTCTCGTACTGAAGAGAGGATGGCCATGCATCGCGAGATTTTGGTCAACAACCTCCTTCCTTCAGTAAGAACATTGAAGATGGGTCTTCCAGCATAACAATAACCCAAAATACACAGCCAGGGCAACTAAGGAGTCACTTATGATATAAGTGATATAAATGCTAAGAGGCATTTCAAAGTCTTGGAGTGGCCTGGCCAGTCTCTAGACCTGAAACCAATTGAAAATGTTTGGAGGAAGCTGAAACTCAATGTCATCCCTGAAACCTGAAAGGTCTGGAGAAGATCTGTATTGAGGAGTGGGCCAAAATTTGTGCTGCACTGCAGTTTTGTTCAGACTAAACACAGCCAAACTGGAACTTTTATTATACTGTGGAGTTTCTAGTCCATGACCATTAGGCTCCGTTCCCACGGTGTAAGGAGCCACTCATTTAGACACGTATACACGTGTCAGAGCGTGGCGCTTCAAAACAGATCCCATTGATTTCAATGGGTGCCGGCATACACACGCTACGCATTGAAATCAATGGGAGGCTTTGTAACCCATTGATTTCAATATGTAGTGCGCGTATGCCGACAACCATTGAAATCAATGGGATCTGTTTTGAAGCAGCGCGCGCTGACATGTGTATACGTGTCTAAATGAGCGGCGCGTTACTCCGTGGGAACGGAGCCTTAAATGAAATTTTACAAGCTCCTCTTCCGCCTGGTCACTACACAAAATGTTCAGGATTTTTTGAAATCTTGTGCCCTACCTTCCCTCCCAGCTGAGGCCCTGACTTCTCTTAATGCACCCTTCACTATTGAAAAGATGCTGGAATGCTGAAAGAGTTTCCGAATGGTAAGGCCCGGGCTCAGCTGGATTCACGTATCTCTACTACAAAACCTTTCAGGCTTGAACTCCTGCCCTACCTGAATTGACTATTTAACTCTTTCATGGAAGGCACTTCCTCCTCACCTACAAGATACAAAGGGGCTTTATTAGCATAACAGAATAAAAAACATTTGGTATTGCCAAAGCAAAGAATGGTTGGGGGTGGGAGTGGGGAGTGTGGTTGGGGGTACGTGCGTCCTTGGGGTCTCGTCATTCTTGTTTGGTACGTGTGGGTATGGGGGCATAGAGTGGGTGGGTGGTGGGTGGGTTTAAAGGTCTTTGAGTGGTGGGTGGGGGAGTTTAATAGTCTTTGGGGTCTCATCTTCCTCTTGTTTAGTGGCAGATGGACACATATTGGGCAGCAATCTCCATAGTGGACTCCTCTTCTCCCAGTAGGATGTAGAGTTTCACATGCAGATGTGAAGTTTGGGATGTGGACAGAGAGTCTTTCAAAGTAGATGGCCCTCGTAGCTGAGTATTTGGTGCAGTGTAGCAAGAAATGGGCCTTGTGTTCTAGGGCCCCTTGTTCTCAGTGTTGGCACAGTCTGTTTTCCCGTGGCTTGTATGACTGCTTGTGCCGCCCCGTTTCAATTTCTAGATTGTGGACGATCAGTCTGTATCGGCTCAGGGTCTCTCTGTGTTTGGGGTAGGGTATTTTCTCCAGGTAGGTGGCCATGGTGTAGTTCCTTTGCAGAGATTAGTATTCATTGAGTTTCTTGGAGTTATTTATTTTGTTTCTCCATTCTTCGATGTATTGCTCTTTGTTTGCCTCTATGGTCACCTTTTTTTGGTTTGGCGGTTGGCTGTTGTTTGGTTGGGGGATGTCGGGTTTGTTTCGAGTTCTGTGGCTTAGCCATGCTTGGTGGTGGTAGGAGTTGGGGTTGTTGCTTTGGATGTGTGCCTGGAAAACTAGTGCCCTCTTCTGTATGGTGAGCCATAGGGGGAGCCTGCCTAGCTCCGCTCTGCAAGCCGTGTTGGAGGTGCTGCGGTGGACATGGAGCAGGTATTTGCAGAACTGCAGGTGGAGGGTCTCTGTTAGGCTAGAGTCCCTTTTTGGCTGATCTGGGTAGGTGGCTTGGCCCCAGATTTTGCTGCCATAGAGAAGGATTGGAGTGATGACTGCGTCGAAAATCTTTAGCCAGACCCTCACTGGTGGTTTGAGATGGTACAGCCGCCTTCTGATGGCGTAGAAGGTTCTGCAGGCTTTTACTTTCAAGGTTTCTATTGCTGCTTTAAAGCTTCCTGATTGGTTGAGCTCCAGCCCCAGGTAGGTATAGCTGCTGGTTTTCTCCAGTGTGGAGCCGGTCAGTCTGAATTGTGGGGTGGGGGCTTTGTTGTGGCCCTTCTTCTGGAATACCATTGCTTTGGTTGTCTTGTGGTTGATGGGTAGGGCCGTAATCCTACCCTCTCTCATCCACAAGGAACAGGTGGGCTTCATTCCTTGTTGCCTAGGTGGAGACAACACCAGAAGGACTATAGATTTGATAGACATAGCCATTCCTCTACTTTGGCCCTCCTCCTTAGCTGAGAAAGCATTTGACTGCATAGACTGGTCCTTTATGAATGCTTCCATTGAGGCTTTTGGGTTTCATGGTGCGTTCTTCCAGACAATGTTATACAAAATACTGATGCATTAGCGATGGTAAAACTCCCCCATTCTTACTCTACATCTTTTCCCCCTCCGGAATGGTACTTGCCCCCTTTCTCCCCTCATATTTGCACTGTGTATTGAGCCTCTGGTGCTACGGTATCTATCCGTCACAATCTGTACATGGTGGGTATTAAGGTTCTCGACAGAGATTTTAAAATTTCTCGTTTTTGCAGATGTTGTTCTTCTTACCCTCACCAATCTACGCTTCTCTGTACCTTTCTTTATGAAGATCCTCCATGACTATGGTTTAATGTCGGAGGCTGTCCGGTTTAACGTCTCTGGGCCTGCCATTCAATTTTTGTGTAGTAATTTTGACTTCCAATGACAAGAGGGATCACTTTAATACTTAGGAATCCACTTATCCCCTCCCTACACTACACTCTACGTGGTAAATTATCCCCACCTATTTTGAGAGCTTAAACTCATGCTAGCTGGATGGCACCTCCTACACATATCAATAGAATTTACTAATATAACATAATACTGAGGGTTGTGCCCATCTGGCTAGTAAACGATATACAGGTCATATAAATTAGATACAGGTCAGGAATTAGTAAATCCTAATGGTCCAAGATTAGTCTACATTACGATATGATGTGAGGGAGGCGTTTATGTATAATGCATATAATACAGAACTGCGACCTTCTTTGTTGATCCATGACAAGTGAAATAAGGTAAATATCTGAATATAGAATATATAGAACCTGGTAGGTGATGGGTAGACACTAACCGGAGGTAAGAAAGTACTCCCAGAAGTCAGGAAAGTCACCTTTCAGGTAGTCTCACCCTCTAACTTCCAGATAGTCACTGAGGGAATAGGATATAGGCTAAGTTTAAGAATTAGAAAACCGGTTTTTATGGGCTGTTGGAGGGGAAAGGGGGTTCTGGAGACCAGTAGCCATGGCTACACCGAGAAGGATAGCGTAGGGCTTATTACCTTATGCGGAGTCGTGTTAGTCCACGGTGCTCCCTTAATATGGAATTGAATGTTAATGGTGATTGGAATTGGTGTACCTGTCGGGTTATGTATATTCTATGAGTGGGCAATTATCACAGTGATATAAATTGTTGTTCATAGGAGAAAATAGTAAGATACCGTGTGTTATGTTCTTCCTTTCTGAGGGTAGTAATCTTATTTATCCAGTTACCACATGATCCCTAAGGTTCTGGATTAGATCCTGTATAATACCTGGATTGTAATATACAGTGAAATGGTTCTGATAAATTGTATAGTGATATACTGTATAGTCAGTAGTGGGTTAATAAAAGTGAAAATATGGCTGCCAGTTTCTTTATGCTAGGCCTGGTCGGGATAGTCAAATGTTAAACAAGGCAGAGGCCATATAGTGATGTTCTGCGCTAGGAGTTACCTGTTAGTGGCGGAGTGTACAGCGCTGTATTGCTGTTTTCCTGCCCTCTATTTATGAAACTGTGGCTCCATGGCGAAGCTGGCCACCTCCAGCGTGCGGACGTCATTGGGTCATATGCGCAGAGGTCTGGTCATGTGACCACAGCATCCGGACCATACAGAGGCTGAATGGGGCGGTGCTGTGATGTTGCACGCTGTCATTGTCGTGCTAACGTCACTCCGGCTTTACTATCAACGCCCGATCACGTGACCAGGTCACGTGATCCTCCAGAGCCTCTTATGGGCTATGGTGTGTCCTCTATATTGAAGCATGCAAGAGGAGGGTGGGAACGGTAGGTGTGGCCTAGTCACACTCCCTGGTAAATGCAAATGAAATTTAAATGGGCGTGACGGTGTGTCGTAATAAAAGGGGCAGGGCCAACTTCCGTTATGTTCTCCAATATGTGCAGGAGAAGGGAATAAAAGTTAAACAATGATAATTAGAGATGAGCGAACAGTGAAATGTTCGACGTTCAATTCGAGTAGTCGCTCAATAGCCGACTGTTCGATCGAACATCGAACCCCATTATAGTCTATGGGGAATAAATACTCGTTTAGAGGAAGCCACTATTTGACTAAGGAGGGTCAGTAGTGGGTTAATAACGACACCCCAGGAAATGATGCTAACACCCTGGAATGCAACTGGAACAGCAGGAGAAGCATGTCTGGGGGCATCTAACATACCCAAGTCACTGTATTACGTCGGGATCCCTGTCAGTTTGCGATATGATCGAGCTGACTTTTTCCCATAGGAATGCATTGACCAGCGTTGATGGGCCGAATGCCATACAGTGTACAGCATTGAGCCAATCAACACTGGTTCTGCCGGAGGCTCGTCTGTGAGGAAGCGGAGTCTAAGATCAGACCAGAATAGAGACTGCTGTGGACCGATCTTAGACTCCACCTCCTCCGGCAGAACCAGCGTTGACGCTGGTCAATGCATTCCTATGCCGATATGTAGCAGTGCTGGCCGTGCGCTCAGCACTGCTACACCGGAGATGAAGCAGAGCTGAGTGTGCGCTGAACCCTGCTGCACACTCAGGTCTGCTGCATCTTAGCAGAGCTGAGTGTGCAACAGGGTTCAGCGCACACTCAGCTCCGCTTCATCTCCGATGTAGCAGTGCTGAGCGCACAGCCAGCACTGCTACATCTCGGCATAGGAATGCATTGACCAGCGTTGATTGGCTGAATGCCATACAGAGTACAGCATTCAGCCAATCAACGCTGGTTCTGCCGGAGGAGTCTAAGATCGGTCCACAGCAGTCTCCATTCTGGTCGGATCTTAGACTCCGCCTCCTCACAAACTGTAGAACCAGCGTTGATTGGCCGAATGCTGTACTCTGTATGGCATTCGGCCAATCAACGCTGGTCAATGCATTCCTATGGGAAAAAGTCAGTTTGTGCATATCGCAAGCTGACAGGGATCCCGACCAGATAGAGCCCCAAAGAGCTGTATGAGTAACATTCCCACCTAAATAAAGGTAATCCCTAGCTAACCCTGCCTGTACATCTGTCCCTGTCTCACAATCACATAGTTCACAGTCTCATATGAACCGGATATTAAATCCACTGTTCGTATAAATTGGAGGTCACTAGAGATGAGCGAACACTGTTCGGATCAGCCGATCCGAACAGCACGCTCGCATAGAAATGAATGGACGTAGCCAGCACGCAGGGGGTTAAGCGGCCGGCCGCCGTCAAAGCGGAAGTACCAGGTGCATCCATTCATTTCTATGCAGCGTGCTGTTCGGATCGGCTGATCCGAACAGTACTCGCTCATCTCTAGTGATGTGTCAAACTTAAAGGGGTATTCCAAGGAACATAAACATTTTTAAATTTGTAGATAATTAAAAGTTAAACATTTTTGCAAATATAAGTAATTAAACATTTTGAAAAGTTTTAAAGATTTTCTTTAAATATCTTGTGGTCCCAGTCTGTTGTCTTGATCGGTTGCCAGTGGATATGAACATGGATGTAGGAACCGTCTAAGGTAAGAAAATCAGCCATGGTTTCCTTATTGTGGACCAGGATATCATCTGATACATGTAGCGGTCTCTGCCTGATAATCCAGCTACAATAAGAAAATCGTGGCTGGTTTTTGACAAATCCCAGACCATAGAAATTTTCTGCATTTGTGGTTGTATCCATTGTCAACCGATCAAGACAACAGACTATTACCACTAAGATGGTCAGAGAAAATCTTTAAAATTTTGAAGAATTTTTAACTACTTATATTTGCAAAAATGTTTAACTTTTGATAGGGAAATGAATACATTCATATATATTTCCTATAGGTGTATACATTCTTTCAATAATACTTAAGCTTGTAGAATGCATCTCTCCAGGTCAGCCTAACCCATCTTCCATATTAATCAGAATATGTGCAGAAAGAATGCTACACACCATAATAAACCAGATCATAATAAAGTCAAACTTCTATTAATACAGTTCAGATAAATTTAATAGTAGCTAGTCATTGGGACTTTGCCTTGTCACATAACACAATGATTTCAGCTAACATTACTTCATGTGGTGTGATAGGAATTTACCTTTTTGGGAAATTGTCATTGGATATTAAAATTGCTTATTCATATATATACGCCCACTTTAATGGGTATAAAAGGTGTGATGTATGCAATAAAGGTATGCTTCTACCCAGGTTCAATGTGTCTCTGAGTTGAAAACATCATTGACTCGAGTCTCATTGAGACCACCCCTGACACTTTTAACTATCTACAAATATAGATATGATTATATATATTCATGGAAATACCACTTTAAGTGTTAGGCCAGGGCCCCGCGTTGTGAAAAGGAAGAGTTTTGGTTGCGGCAGAAATTACCTACAAAGTGGATGGGATTCTGGCTAATCCCACCCACAAAAAAAAATCTGCATTGAAAATGATGTGATTTCAAAAGCAGTTGCGTTTTTGTGAATCGCAACATGTCATTTATACTTACAGAAATGCTGGTGGTTTCCTTATAATAGGGACACAAAGTCCCTGCAGAAAGGCACTGCAGAAAAAGCACAATGCATTTCCACCAGTCTATTCTGCAGTGCTTTTTTTTTTTTACGTGAGGCCTTAGCCTTCTGAAGGCAAATGGCTGGTCAACGTGTGTCTGTTCACTCACAAACATAAATTGGGTATTTCTGTGATCATAGTTAGTTTAATAAAATTAAGTGAATAAATTATAGGCAACCCAAAATTGAGTAGTAAAAATAAAATAAGCATCTTATCGCCTAAATATTGCCACATCCTAATTAGTGGTGTCAGAATTGAGCCCCAGCAAGACAACAGCATTCAATGATCCCCGTTTTTCTGACAGATGTTGTTCCCCAGCATAAATTAGGCATCACCGTAATCATATGAACCCACATAATCAAGGTACCATGTTAAGAGTATGTGCCATAAATGGAGAGTTGCAGATATATAAAGTAGTAGCAGCCTGACATTACCATAGTGGGAAATTCCAAGATTTGTGGTACATTCACACGTGTTTTTTTTTTATAAGAACCAAATCCAAAAGCCAGGTCGCCGCGACCGGCATCCAGCCGCGCGCTCCGTTCCAGATTAGACCCAATGAATAGGCCTAGCCCGGAGGTGGGAGTTTCTTCAGGCCGAATCGCGAGCCGACTCAGCCTGAAGAATGAGCATTTTGCTTCTTTTTTCTGGGAGCCGAAAGAAACGGCCCCCGGAAAAAGCTCCTGAGCGGCTCCCATTGATTTCAATGGGAGCTGTCTTTTTGGTCAGGGATTTGAGGCGATTATGGCCTCAAAACCCTGACCAAAAAACTGTGTGAACTTACCCTAATAATACCAGTCTGCAGTACCCAGCTGTCATTTTAGACAATTGTACAATACCTGACTCTTTATGGCAACCGCACATTGGGGATGGGGGTAATAATTGGGGTGTTAGCTGATGAAAAGGCCAGAACACACCCTAAGTCCCACCTAAGTAATGGAAACTGTCAGACAGTTACCTCTACTAAGGTGGTGTCTCCTTGCTTTTATAACTATATGATACCTGCTGCGCCTGAAAATAGTTATTTTATATGTGCAATAATCATACTATTATTTTCCTGTATGGCTGGCAGAATTCACATTTCATGCAATATGTAATAACAGGGAAATTAAAATGTATTGTAATGATGTTTATTTTACAAAATATGACACAAATAGTCAGCGACAATCACAAATAGTGTTATTTTGGACCAAGCATGTCTTCTGGTTTAACCCACTGGTCAAACTGTTCTGATGTAAGAATTCCAAGTTTTATGGCTGTTTCTTTTAATGTTCCACCTTCCTTGTGAGCGGTTTTGGCAATTTTAGCAGCTTTATCATAACCTGTATAAGAACAAAACAAAAAACAAAAAATCAAAAAAAAAAAAAATCAATCAACAAACAAGTGTGAAACCTCTCCAGGTGGTTTTCCTACAAACATAACCTTATTTAAATTTGTAGACAATTAAAAGGGTATACGTACATTTTTGCAAAAAGAAGTTACCGTATATACTCGAGTATAAGCCGACCCGAATATAAGCCGAGACCCCTAATTTTACCACAAAGGGGGGGGGGGGGGGATCCACCATTGCAGATAAAAAGTCTGGTCTGGCATTGCAGCTTATTAACTCCATGGGGATCATAGTGATAGAAGTTAACCCCATCATGTTAACCCCATCATAAGAGTTAATGATTAGAGATGAGCGAACACTGTTCGGATCAGCCGTTCCGAACAGCACACTCCCATAGAAATGAATAGAAGCACCTGGCACGGCGACCGGCCGCCAGCAAAGTGTACGTGCCAGCTGCTTCCATTCATTTCTATGGGAGCGTGCTGTTCGGAACGGCTGATCCGAACAGTGTTTACTCATCTCTATTAATGATATGTGGGACATATGGAGGTAATAATTAGGTATCTTCATAATTAAGGTCCTTCATTAGTACCCTCATGCGTCTCACATATTAGTAACCCTTGTATGGGGCACACACGGGTTAATATGAGGGACAAGATGGGGTTAACTGTTATTAATGTGAGGCACATGGAGTTACTGAAACTAAATTAATAACCCCAAATGCCTGACATTAATAGGCGGCGTAACTAAAGGAAGGTGTGTTTCACTTTACTGTAGCTTCCTCTCCTCCATACAACAGACATCTTCCATAAGACACAATGAATCCTGGCCACTCATCTGCAGGGTAGATGCTAAATCCTAGTGTGCTAAAGGACCTCTGATGACGTCATGACCATGTGATCAGACTCTAGTGTGGGCGGATTTACTAGGATTTAGACTCCACCTTATCTGCAGATGTTACATACCAGTGGCTACAGGACCTTTGATGACATCACAGTCACGTGACCTCATGACAAGCCAATCACAGAGCAGCAGCACTAAAGGACCTCCCCCTTCCAGTTTTCTGTGCTCCGTGGACCCTGACTCGTGTATAAGCCGAGGAGAGATTTTTCAGCTGCTGCATTTATGCATAAAACTATAAATGCAAAAACTATGGTGTAATACCGGTCAGAAATCTAGTCATGGTTTCCTTATTGTGTTCAGGTCAGGGTCAGTGCAACAAAAAAAAAAAAAAAAATCATGGCTGGGTTTTACAATATAGAAGGTTTCTGCAGTCATAGTCCTATATATCAGCAACCGCTCAAGACGAGACTGAGAAGATTGGAGAAAATCTTTAAAACTGCTAATTTTTTAAATTTATATTTGCAAAAATGTTTACCAGATTTAAAATAGTAAACCATTAAAAGTTAAGGTTCCTAGAAAACCCCTTTAAAAAGGACCTTTCATGTCCTCAGAGATGTTTGGTATTGCATACCGTTAGAAAGCCAACACCTTTCCCGGTATGTCGGAGATGTGTTGTTAATTTTGGTACAGATATCTCTTCATGGTCAGCAAGGAGGGCTTTACAGTCTAGTATCATCACTGGGCTGTGAGGAACGCCCCCCCCCCCCCTCTGACAGCACAATGCTATAAAAGGGAGGGGAGAGGGGCCACTTCATTGCCCTCACTGATGCTAGACTGTAAAGCCCACCTTTCTGACATTGAACAGATATTGGAGCCAAAACTAAGAGCACCAATATCTCTGGCACCTGGATGCATTCTGGGAAGGCTGACATGCTGCTGAATTTAAAGCACTGTTGGCTTTCTAGCAAGGTCTTCTTTAACCGGTTAAGGACTGCTGGCCGTAAAATTACAATTGTAAAATTAAAAATGTGGTGCTTTATGGGGGTTTTTAATATATGGGCCTTTATAATCCTCTTCAGAACTGAAGTCATCCCTAAAAATAAGTTTGGGAAATTTTCTTGTAAATCTGGAAAAATCGCTGTTACACTTCAAAGCCTTCTAACATCCAAAATAAATTAAAGGGCAATTAAAAGATGATGCCAATATAAAGCAGAGATATGGTAGATAACATTTATTCATGTATTTGGGAGGTATGACTATTTGACTGAAAAGCAGAGCGTTTCACATTTTGAAAATTGAGATTTTTTTCCCCCACATTTTTTAGAAATACAAAAATGTTGATCAATGTTTACCAATTAACATGAAGTGCAATGTGACAAGAAAAAAACAAATCTCAAAATCACTTGTTTAAGTTATAGTGTCTCAAAGTTATTGCTATATAAAGTGACACGTCAGTTATGAAAAATGAGGTCTGGTTCATAAGCTACTTTTAGACCTGGTCCTTAACCGGTTAAAGACCAAATTCATAAACAAACACTATCACTGAAGTGAAAAAAGCAGGACCAGGAAATTTGCTAAGAAAAAGCAATAGGATGAGCATGTTTAACATTACAGTGTTGTAAAAGCAGCAGGGAGGGTTCAGCCCATGTCATGCTGCACTGACTATCCCATGTGATTGCTTAAACAAGGAAATTGTGTACAAAAAAGAAAAAAAAAAGTAGCGCATTGCTGGGGACCAGAAAGGATGAGGGAAAACAATGGCACCTAGGAATGATGTGGGATGCTATGTGCGGGGGTTATGTAGGATAGGGCCATCCTTTTAGTGTTGGACAGTAAGATATGTTATATATAGTGGTTATAGAACACATAAATGTGTTATATAAAGTGGTAACTACACAGATTTTGCTGTGTGGTGTCAGATCAGTGGGATGAATAGAAAGTGAACATAATATTGTTTAATAACCCCTTTTTTTATATAAATAAAACATGAAATCATTCAATAATTACAATGTTTGAGCCAGGGCTCCAGAGTGACATTAACCCATTCCTACCAAAGGCATTCATTGATTTTAACTACCCAAATTTCAAATAATTTCATATAACTTATTTTCAGTTCACAGAACGATATCAGGGCTTAAGGTTTGCAGGACAAATTGTACTTTTTTGTGCTACCATTTAATATTACTGGGAAGCTGTAAAATAAAAAAAATTAAAAATCAGAATGGGGTGGAATTGGAAAAAAACCTTCTTATAGTCTTTGCTTTAACAGCCTTCGATGAGCAGCTATACTCCAGCTATACACCTATACTCCGGTGTGGTACGGTCCTGCTAAAGTCTTCTTTCAGCAGAAGCCCTCGCCACACAGATTGCTGAGACTGTCACCTGAGGCTAGGACACCTGCCAGAAGATGATTCTGGGAGCAGCAGGATCGGTCCTCGGTGGGAGACACCGGAGACGAGAGGGAACTGTGTTTTTTTTTTTACCTTGATTGTTCTGCAGAACCAACTAATATTTTAATATGAATAATACTGTATATGAACAAGGCAACAGAGCAGTCGTCTGATTAGAAAAAACAACCTTGAAATTCAAGAAACTCATTTCCTTACCAATGTATGGATTCAGTGCAGTTACAAGCATTAAAGATTCATTCATCAGTTTGTTAATTCTTTCCGTATTTGCCTGAATACCAACAACGCAATTGTCAGTAAATGAAACTGTAGCATCACCAAGCAACCTGACAGAGTTTAGAACATTCTTTATCTAAAAGGGAAAAACACATTTATTTTTAACAATAAAATGAACAAATTAAGTATAATACAATAATAAAAAGGGAAGTTCAAAATACACCTATTCATTATAAAAAAAAAAAATGAAACATTGAAACTTGTAAGAAGAATTCAGATTACTAGACCACAGTATTGAAGTCACAGTTTTCTTAATACTATACCATCAATTTTCCGCTAGCAGAAAATTCCACTAGTGGAAAAAAGAGCTAGCAGAACCAATTGAAATCATTGTCCCTGTTTCAGGCACTGCTACAAGCATCTACCTGAACAATTCCCAACAAAATATATATATATATATATATATATATATATATATATATATATATATATATATATATATATATATATACATATACACACATACACACTCACCGGCCACTTTATTAGGAACACCTGTCCAACTGCTCGTTAACACTTAATTTCTAATCAGTCAATCACATGGCGGCAACTCAGTGCATTTAGGCATGTAGACATGGTCAAAACAATCTCCTGCAGTTCAAACGGAGCATCAGTATGGGGAAGAAAGGTGATTTGAGTGCCTTTGAACGTGGCATGGTTGTTGGTGCCAGAAGGGCTGGTCTGAGTATTTCAGAAACTGCTGATCTACTGGGATTTTCACGCACAACCATCTCTAGGGTTTACAGAGAATGGTCCGAAAAAGAAAAAACATCCAGTGAGCGGCAGTTCTGTGGGCGGAAATGCGTTGTTGATGCCAGAGGTCAGAGGAGAATGGCCAGACTGGTTCGAGCTGATAGAAAGGCAACAGTGACTCAAATAGCCACCCGTTACAACCAAGGTAGCCAGAAGAGCATCTCTGAACGCACAGTACGTCAAACTTTGAGGCAGATGGGCTACAGCAGCAGAAGACCACACCGGGTGCCACTCCTTTCAGCTAAGAACAGGAAACTGAGGCTACAATTTGCACAAGCTCATCGAAATTGGACAATTGAAGATTGGAAAAACGTTGCCTGGTCTGATGAGTCTCGATTTCTGCTGCGACATTCGGATGGTAGGGTCAGAATTTGGCGTCAACAACATGAAAGCATGGATCCATCCTGCCTTGTATCAACGGTTCAGGCTGGTGGTGGTGGTGTCATGGTGTGGGGAATATTTTCTTGGCACTCTTTGGGCCCCTTGGTACCAATTGAGCATCGTTGCAACGCCAAAGCCTACCTGAGTATTGTTGCTGACCATGTCCATCCCTTTATGACCACAATGTACCCAACATCTGATGGCTACTTTCAGCAGGATAATGCGCCATGTCATAAAGCTGGAATCATCTCAGACTGGTTTCTTGAACATGACAATGAGTTCACTGTACTCCAATGGCCTCCACAGTCACCAGATCTCAATCCGATAGAGCATCTTTAGGATGTGGTGGAACGGGAGATTCGCATCATGGATGTGCAGCCGACAAATCTGCGGCAACTGTGTGATGCCATCATGTCAATATGGACCAAAATCTCTGAGGAATGCTTCCAGCACCTTGTTGAATCTATGCCACGAAGAATTGAGGCAGTTCTGAAGGCAAAAGGGGGTCCAACCCGTTACTAGCATGGTGTACCTAATAAAGTGGCCGGTGAGTGTATATATATATATTACACACACACATATGTATATATATATACACACACACACACACACACACACACACTATCATGGAACAACCATGAGGAATTTGTAATCAGCTGTTTTAGGATTTAGTAGCAGGCAAAACCGCAAATTACAATAAATATTTTATATTATATACATAATACTATTACAGAAAGTTTTAACTGTAACCCCCTTCCCACTGCAGTCATCTTTCAATTTTCATTTTTATTTATTTTTTAAACTTTCCCTTCTTTCAAAATTGAGCGCAGCCAAGCTGAATGTGGGCAGGACTGGCGGTGGTCCCATTAAAAAAAAAAAAAAAAAAAAAGGTTAAATTTAGGAAAATAAAGTGATAAAGATTAATTTTACTCTTGATAATAATGAAATTTTCTGTAGCTCTCCATGAGGTACTTGCAGGAGGATTCTCACCTCACTACGGGCAGAAAACATCAACAGAAATAAAAAGCCCCTCCATAATACACTCTCCAGTAAATAACAGTGTACCTCATTTGATTCTAATAAGTTATTTAGTACACTATAACAAATATGTACAATATTAACAGGAAAATTCTGGAGTCCAAAGTCATTTAAAAAAAAAACCTTAACATTTATTAGAACCTGATAAAACAACCCAAACTCAGGCATCAAATAGTGAAAAAATGTGAAATGAAAAATAAAATTAGAAATTATGTTTAGTAGCTAATGGACTACACCTAGATAGGTTCGCTCATGAGAGATGTAGCACATCCCTCCCTAAAGAGTGTCCAGAAGAGACAAAATACTCCTAAACCATGCCTCATGAAAAAGGCAGAGGTATGAATGAATAGTACAGTATAATGTCTATGTGTTAAAATATCAATAACATAGGGAACATAAGTAAGTAACGTCTAGTGGGACCTCTTACTGTTTTCCCTTGAAATCTGAATCTCAGAGATTGGGGAAGCAAAGAGCCAAATGTCCACTTTCACGGTGAAAAATAAGGATTTACCTTAGATGACAATGAAAAGTATATACAGGACAAACTAACAGAATGAGCAGTAGATGTATCAATTAATCAGGAGTCAGCTTTCCATTGTAGTAGCAGTATATCGTTCAGAGGGCAAAGATTTCATCCAGTCTACTGTGCTACTGTATCAAAGTACACACCATGTAAGTATGTCAGAACCCCTAACGGCCGTCACAGCATTATTAAAAGCATAAACTCCCCAGGTGAGCCTTAGGAGCTTGCATACTCTGTTACTCTAATATGGATATAACTAATATTACCAATATAACTCACCCATGACAAGCCCATGTGTACTAAAAATAGAAGCATATCTAAGAAATTCCAAGTTAATAAAATATAATTTAAATTAAGACTCCCAGGATTGTCATAGCATTATGGCCTTACAGTGGGGCAAAAAAGTATTTACTCAGTCACCAATAGTGCAAGTTCCACCACTTAAAAAGGTGAGAGGCGTCTGTAATTTACATCATAGGTAGACCTCAACTATGAGAGACAAAATGAGAAACCAAATCCAGAAAATCACATTGTCTGATTTTGTAAGAATTTATTTGCAAATTATGGTGGAAAATAAGTATTTGGTCACCTACAAACAATCAAGATTTCTGGCTCTCACAGACTTGTAACTTCTTCTTTAAGAGTCTCCTCTTTCCTCCACTCATTACCTGTAGTAATGGCACCTGTTTAAACTTATCAGTATAAAAAGACACCTGTGCACACCCTCAAACAGTCAGACTCCAAACTCCACTATGGTGAAGACCAAAGAGCTGTCAAAGGACACCAGAAACAAAATTGTAGCCCTGCACCAGGCTGGGAAGACTGAATCTGCAATAGGCAACCAGCTTGGATTGAAGAAATCAACTGTGGGAGCAATAATTAGAAAATGGAAGACATACAAGACCACTGATAATCTCCCTCGATCTGGGGCTCCACACAAAATCTCACCCCGTGGGGTCAAAATGGTCACAAGAACGGTGAGCAAAAATCCCAGAACCACGCGGGGGGACCTAGTGAATGAACTGCAGAGAGCTGGGATCAATGTAACAAAGCCTACCATCAGTAACACACTACGCCGCCAGGGACTCAGATCCTGCAGTGCCAGACGTGTCCCACTGCTTAAGCCAGTACATGTCCGGGCCCGTCTGAAGTTTGCTAGAGAGCATTTGGATGATCCAGAAGAGTATTGGGAGAATGTCCTATGGTCTGATGAAACCAAACTGGAACTGTTTAGTAGAAACACAACTTTTCGTGTTTGGAGGAAAAAGAATACTGAGTTGCATCCATCAAACACCATACCTACTGTAAAGCATGGGGGTGGAAACATCATGCTTTGGGGCTGTTTCTCTGCAAAGGGGCCAGGACGACTGATCCGGGTACATGAAAGAATGAATGGGGCCATGTATCGTGAGATTTTGAGTGCAAACCTCCTTCCATCAGCAAGGGCATTGAAGATGAAATGTGGCTGGGTCTTTCAACATGACAATGATCCAAAGCACACCGCCAGGGCAACGAAGGAGTGGCTTTGTAAGAAGCATTTCAAGGTCCTGGAGTGGCCTAGCCAGTCTCCAGATCTCAACCCTATAGAAAACCTTTGGAGGGAGTTGAAAGTCCGTGTTGCCAAGCGACAGCCCCAAAACATCACTGCTCTAGAGGAGATCTGCATGGAGGAATGGGCCAACATACCAACAACAGTGTGTGCCAACCTTGTGAAGACTTACAGAAAACGTTTGACCTCTGTCATTGCCAACAAAGGATATATAAAAGTATTGAGATGAAATTTTGTTACTGACCAAATACTTATTTTCCACCATAATTTGCAAATAAATTCTTACAAAATCAGACAATGTGATTTTCTGGATTTGTTTTCTCATTTTGTCTCTCATAGTTGAGGTCTACCTATGATGTAAATTACAGACGCCTCATCTTTTTAAGTGGTGGAACTTGCACTATTGGTGACTAAATACTTTTTTGCCCCACTGTATATAGTCCTTAACCAGCCTCAATAGCTATGTAGCAAATCTGCCATCTGCATTGCAATCTCTGGGACTTGCAATCAAATAATTGCAGGTTCAAGTGGCGTTGAAAGTTATCGTACTCCATCAATCTTACAATTAGCGTACCCCCTCAATTTCTGGGGAATGTTGGAGGGAATGTGGAGGCAGAGGTACACCATTTCATATATTGTGGCAATGCCCTGTTATTTCCTCGTATTGGACCAAGGTGTTTACAGTGCTGTCAGAACTGTTTAATGCGCGGCTTTCTCCTACCCCATCTTTAGCTATCTTATTGCTTCAAATCCCCAATACTATTGACCCTTATAAATGGCTTCTTAGCAAAATCCTGACTATGGCCAAATTGGTACTGGTTCAAAGGTGGAAATCCACGGCCTCCCCACCCATCACGATATTACTAGATATGATTAACAACTGCTTCTGTTATGAAAAGACAGTTGCTTTGGGTAATCACTCTTATGGTTCATTTATGACAACTTGGGAAAAATAGTCTCAATCTAAAAAATAAGTTCTTGGTGTACATGCTTTAACAGAGATGAGATTATGTTGTACTTTTACAGCTACTATTTAGCCGCCTCCATGCGGACCCTCCTGTTGTCTACGGGCTCGTTCACATCTACCCCTGTACTCCGTTCTGCAGGTTTCCGTTTCCTGCACAAAACCAGGGCAGGAGACTGAAACCTGCCGGCATGTTTCAATCCCATCCAGAGTCGGACATGCAGAACTCTGTGTCTGGTTTAAAAAAAACGTTTCGCAGCGGAGCGCATAAAACGCTCACCGCTGCTCACGGCCAGACTCGGCATGACAGGTTTCCGTCTTCTGCATGCAGAAACCTAAAAACGGAGTTCAGGCGCTGGTGTGAACCCAGCGTACAAGGTATAATTACTGTTATTTTGCCTCCCTCTCCTCTTTAGTGTCCTATAGTGCCGTCCTTCATGTTTTGTTTTCTTTTTTATTTGGTTCCTTTTGGCTCATTTGTATTTGGTCATATTACGATCTGCTTTAATACAGCATGTTGATTGTGCAGCTTTACAAAATAGTTTAAAAAAAAAAAAAAAAAAAAAAAAAAAAAAAAGGAAATCAAAAAATGTCACTGGGGAAAAGGAGTTGAACCAAAACCTGGAGTGGAATACGTAGAAGGGCATAAGCGCTTCTTATAAATTTTCATTCCTCTTGAAGACTTTGTCTCAAAAAAAAAAAAAACACAACAAACACCCCCCCCACACACACACACACTCCTTGCATAGTGGAATCACAACCATACACCACGAAAAAATACGCAGTGGACACGGCGATATCCAAAACAGTCTGAATATTTTGGAGGGATGGAGGGATATTTTGGAGGGTTCCATGTCAAGTGAACCAATGATTTTTACCTCTATTTTTTATTCTTTTGAGATTTTGTTATTTGGTAATAGTGTTTCAGAGAATGCAAAATTTGAAGAGAAAACAATTCTAGAATTTTTTTTTAATTTTTAATTGATTTTCAAAGTTCAGAAAAAGTGCGATTTTCTGTGTTGCCTGCCTTTACATTTCTTCTCATAACTCAGGCTAGAAAAAAGAGAAACAAAATAAACACCATTCTACTCAGAACTTTCACGAGATATGTCACAAGAGTATCTTTGTTAATATTTTACCCATGCAAAAGCAAATGTAAAATTTTAAAAATGCATTTCCGAAAAAAAAAACGTTTAAATTTAAAAATTTCCAAAAATGCACATGTGCCTGCTATGCTCCTAGCCACATCTGTACCAAAATTCAAGTTGGAATCGCGATGGGATCATATTTTAAAATATAACTATTAGTGTCAATTTAGGGTCAGGGGACATCGTACACATAAGGGAGAGTGTTTGCCTACATAGGCAGTATGGAGACTTGTAAGTCATTCCTGCTCCGCTAGGGATTCTGGGTAAAAAATATGCAAATCTATTCTCCAGGATGGAATTAGGAAAACAGTACAATCTGTACACCACCCTATAGAGGGCAGCATCCTTAACATCATGAACGACTCAGTTATAAAGTCTTTTAATCATAATGTAGATTTAATTGCCAAATCAGTATTTCTGTCCCAAAAGGAATAGATTCCCAGCTATGGACAGCGCTGTTTCGGCCTATTGGGCCATCCTCAGCATAGCGTAGGGATACTGATTTGGCAGAGTGAGAGACTATAGACCAGGGTCAGGGTTTATAGTCTCTCACTCTGCCAAATCAGTATCCCTACGCTATGCTGAGGATGGCCCAATAGGCCGAAACAGCGCTGTCCATAGCTGGGAATCTGTTCCTTTTGGGACAGAAATACTGATTTTTGGCAATTAAATCCACATTATGATTAAAAGACTTTATAACTGAGTCGTTCATGATGTTAAGGATGCTGCCCTCTATAGGGTGGTGTACAGAGCGCACTGTTCTCCTAATTCCATCCTGGAGAATAGATTTGCATTTTTTTTACCCAGTGTCAATTTAAAAATCTTGAATTCAGATCTGATCAGCATGTGGTCTAAAAGTGTCTGGTCTATATTTACCAAATAATCCATGATTTTTAGATATTACTGTATTATTTTATTATGATACAGCTTAAGGGGCATCCACAATACCGCTGGTGTCTGCTCAGCAGTGTTCATGGTTATTGTCCGTACAAGATTTTAGCAACGGACACTAGCTGGTCCGTTTGCAAATTCCATTCATTTCAATGGGATTTTATCTTGTGTCCTTTAGTGTTCCTTTGTGTCAGTTTACAACCATGTCCGTTTTTCAAGCGGACAAAAAAAACCTACATGCAGGACTTTTCTGTCCGTTCGAAAAAACGGATAGTAAATCTCCGTTTTGTTGGGGGGGGGGTTACCATTGAAGTCTATGGGCAACGAACATATAAGGGACACTAACTGATAGCCATCAGTTACTGTTCGTTTGTGTCAGTTATGATAGATGTCCATTTTGGGGGTTGGTGGTGGTAACAGACACTAACGGTAGTGTGAACCCTACCTCAGATGCAGGAGAGGACAGAGGAGAAAGCTTTGTTAGGGCTCAACCTGAGAATGAACAGGGATAGACCGTGAATGCAGAGCAGATGACAGGCCAGCAACTCTGTCAGTCATGTGAAGTATCTGTCCACCGCAGAGTCACGAAGTCAGACAGAGCTTCAGAACTTTCATGTCCTGACTATGAAGAGGAGGAGAGTTTGTTAAAACATCGGTTACCCGTCAAAGGGACTCAGCAATACCATACTTTCATTCCATGGAATGAAACAGAAATAAACAAGGATTTTTTCATGCAGCAATGACAGTGAAGTCCATGAAGTGATAGAAGGCGGCACAAGATTGGCAATGGATGACATAACTAGTTCTGTGACCTGTAAATATGATCGGCGCGGATGGCTGGCTACTGTACTCTTTCAGTTTGTTCAATGCATTCAGGTTGAAAATGCTGAACAAGTTGTGTTCTGATGATAAGATGTATTTATTCTGGCACCTACGGGATTTGTTTATGTTTCTTTATTGTTGCATATAAATGTTGAATTCAGCAAGTTGTAATTTGAAAAGAAGAAAGGAAGAAGCTCACTCAAACATAAAATCAGATGATTCAAGGCTTTAAAAAAAAAAAAAAAAAATATATATATATATATACAAATAAAAATTGATCCCAATTTCCAATTTGCTCCCCTGTTGAAACCCTGTACAAATATAACCAAGAACACAAGTAACACATACATTTTTTTCACAATTGCGCATCAAAATGTTGAATTTGATTTCACCAAAACAAAATATAAAGAAACAGTCTAGTGACATATCAAATGAAAGCCGGTACTGTCTCGCTCACTTCTATCTTAATACTAGCCTGAGATATGATAAAAAATGTAAAGCCATACCAGGCCAAAATTTGCGCTTTCAAAACTTTAGAAGTCTGTGAAGAATTAACTTTTAATTTGTAATTAACTTAAGTTGTACTTCATAAAAATAAAAAAAATCTAAAGACGTCAGGTAAAACAAATATTCATATTTGGATCACTTGATATGGAATGACCTGGCTACGGCCAGTCCCCTTGAAATTGTGCACCCATCCCTCCTGCCTTGAGAGTGTTGCTTATAACTATCATTGATTGTTTAGGGTCTGACACCTGTCCTGATCAGCTGTTTCAGGTGGTGTAAGCCATATACTAGGTATATGGCTGGAAGAAGCCTTGCTCCTCTACAAGTGAATGGGAGTGGGGCTGTAGTTCCAACCACCACCACTAAAGTGTATCGACCTCCGTAAACCATTTGTACACAAAAGATAATGAATTTAAAAAAATACTCACAATTAAAGGCTTGAAAACATTCAATTCAAAGTGTCCATTACTGGCTCCTATTGATATAGCAACATGGTTTCCCATTACTTGAGCTGCTACCATAGTGACAGCTTCACATTGTGTAGGATTTACTTTGCCTGTAGGGTGATAAATACGTGGTCATTATTTGAGACTTTCTACTATCTCCAGAAGATTTCTAAAACCCTAAAACCACAAGAATTTATGAAAGATGCATCTTAAAGTGATTATGGTTTAAAAGGACTATTTAGGATTTATGGAATCCTACTTACAGTCCTATGAAAAAGTTTGGGCACCCCTATTAATCTTAATCATTTTTAGTTCTAAATATTTTGGTATTTGCAACAGCCATTTCAGTTTGATATATCTAATAACTGATGGACACAGTAATATTTCAGGATTGAAATGAGGTTTATTGTACTAACAGAAAATGTGCAATATGCATTAAACCAAAATTTGACCGGTGCAAAAGTATGGGCACCTCAACAGAAAAGTGACATTAATATTTAGTAGATCCTCCTTTTGCAAAGATAACAGCCTCTAGTCGCTTCCTGTAGCTTTTAATCAGTTCCTGGATAAAGGTATTTTGGACAAATAATTCAAGTTCAGCTAAGTTAGATGGTCGCCGAGCATGGACAGCCCGCTTCAAATCATCCCACAGATGTTCAATGATATTCAGGTCTGGGGACTGGGATGGCCATTCCAGAACATTGTAATTGTTCCTCTGCATGAATGCCTGAGGATTTGGAGCGGTGTTTTGGATCATTGTCTTGCTGAAATATCCATCCCCGGCGTAACTTCAACTTCGTCACTGATTCTTGAACATTATTCTCAAGAATCTGCTGATACTGAGTGGAATCCATGCGACTCTCAACTTTAACAAGATTCCCGGTGCCGGCATTGGCCACACAGCCCCAAAGCATGATGGAACCTCCACCAAATTTTACAGTGGGTAGCATGTGTTTTTCTTGGAATGCTGTTTCTTTTTGGACACCATGCATAACACCTTTTTTTATAACCAAACAACTCAATTTTTGTTTGCAAAATGAAGCTGCCTTGTCCAAATGTGCTTTTTCATACCTCAGGCAACTCTATTTGTGTCGTACATGCAGAAACGGCTTCTTTCTCATCACTCTCCCATACAGCTTCTATTTGTGCAAAGTGCGCTGTATAGTTGACCGATGCACAGTGACACCATCTGCAGCAAGATGATGCTGCAGCTCTTTGGAGGTGGTCTGTGGATTGTCCTTGACTGTTCTCACTATTCTTCTTCTCTGCCTTTCTGATATTTTTCTTGGCCTGCCACTTCTGGGCTTAACAAGAACTGTCCCTGTGGTCTTCCATTTCCTTACTATGTTCCTCACAGTGGAAACTGACAGGTTAAATCTCTGAGACAACTTTTTGTATCCTTCCCCTGAACAACTATGTTGAACAATCTTTGTTTTCAGATCATTTGAGAGTTGTTTTGAGTAGCCCATGATGCCACTCTTCAGAGGAGATTCAAATAGGAGATCAACTTGCAATTGGCCACCTTAAATACCTTTTCTTATGATTGGATACATCTGGCTATGAAGTTCAAAGCTCACTGAGGTTACAAAACCAATTTTGTGCTTCAGTAAGTCAGTAAAAAGTAGTTAGGGGAATTCAAATCAATAAAATGATAAGGGTGCCCATACTTTTGCACCGGTCAAATTTTGGTTTAATGCATATTGCACATTTTCTGTTAGTACAATAAACCTCATTTCAATATTACATTGAAATATTACTGTGTCCATCAGTTATTAGATATATCAAACTGAAATGGCTGTTGCAAACACCAAAATATTTAGAACAAAAAATGATTAAGATTAATAGGGGTGCCCAAACTTTTTCATAGGACTGTATTTCTTTTAAAGAAAATGTCTGACATTCTGTCTTAGGTCACCTTCATACATAATTTTTGTAGCCTTTAGTTTGAATCAGTCAATCAATCAGATGACATACGTTAAGGCACATTTATACAAATCAGTTATCAGGAATATAAAGGAAAAGTAGTTTCTAATAAATGACTATGTAAATGTGCAGTAATCTAACAAAGCAACCAAAACTTGTTTGTGGAGTGATCACAAACCTATGGTAGATTATGGCATCACAGACTCATATAAAAAAGGCAATGTGCTACCAACAAATGAAGTAATGATTATGATGAACGTATAAGTTGCTAAAATTTTTATAGAGGAAAATTAATTTGCATGCACAAAATGGGTTGGTGTATTTCTGCGATTTTGGCGTTTTTTTAACACCTGCACCTGTAAATATATACATGTGTGGTATGTATGAACCCCTCACATATTGCATTTTATTTTTGAAAAGTACATTTTGTTTCAGAAAGCGATTGCTTGAGCCACACTTTAGTGACAAATTTGAATTTTTATGCAATTTTTGCTTGAGATTTTATACACATACACACACACAGAGTCTACACCTTAAGCTATTATTTTAAAGGGATTCTATCATTAAAATGCAATTTTTTTCTGGGTACATCGTAACAGCTTTAAGAAAGGCTAGTCTTCTACTTTTGGGTGTCTTCTCGGGGCCTTCGTTAGGTATACATCCCGGTTTTTGTCGGTATGCAAATGAGTTCTCTTGCAGCACTGGAGGCAGGCCCCAGTGCTGCCGAGCCGTACACGCCAGCACTTCCCATTCACTTCAATGGGACTGTTCGTAGTGAAAAAAGCAGCCCATTCATTTCTATGGGGAGCGCTCGTATGCCGGTTCCCATAGAAATGAATGGAACTGCTTTATACACCGCTGATTCTGAACGTGTTTTACGTTCAGAATAAGCTGGCGATTACGTAGTGTAAATGCACCCTTATAGTCTGAAAAATACATTGTGTGTAAACTAAATTCCTAAAATGACATATTTGCTGAAAAAAAAAGTTATATATTTTTTTTCCATCTTTTAAAGAACATTATAGAAACAATCCTGATGGTCAAAGACGCAAAGTCCCTTAATGAATACGTTGTGGTGTTTACTTTTGGGAATTTAGGATTTATAACAATAGGAAATTGCAGGTTTATGCAAAAGAGGGGGCTTCATTGAAAACCCAACATTAGGAGGAAGGCAAACTGGACAACCTCTTCTTACCTATTCTCTTTCACACTCTGGAATAAAATGAGGTGAAAATAAAATTTACAAAAAACTGAACATACTACTGTATTTTTCGGACTATAAGACCAGGGCCACACCTCTAATCAGGAGAGGTGAGGCAGCATTTTCAGAGGAGGAGGAAGCCACAGGATTTTTTAATTTTTTTTCCCTAAACATTACTAAGTTAAAGGACCTGTGATGATGTTGTCACCGGTTGACATATGATGATGTTATTAAAGGTCCTTTAAAGACTTGCAATTTGGCATCTATCTAGGACCTAGATAGATGCTGAATTGCAAATCAGCTAAAGGACCGGTGATGACATCACAGGTCAAGCTGTGATGACATCAATCACAGGTCCTATAGTTTACTAGGCTATCAGCAGACTCGGCAGTGGGCGGAGCCACGTGGGACAGTGTAGTGTAACACAGACAGAGCAAGCTGCTGGGAATGGAGCACGAAGGAAGATAAGAAGAGACAGCATGTGTGAGCAATAAGGGGGGAACAGGAGGCAGATTTAGAGGGCAGTTTAACTGAAGGCAGATAGAGGGGTGACATTAAACTGGGGTCAACTAGAGGAGGATATTAAAACCACGGGGGTAGCTGGAGGGGGACAAGTCTGCCTCCAGCTGCCCCAGTTTAATGTCCCCCCGCATCCCTCTATTATGCCCCACAGTGGCCCCCTGCAACTTCTATTATGCTCCAATGCTCCACAGCCGCTGTGAGGCATAATAGTGGTTGA
Source organism: Leptodactylus fuscus (assembly GCF_031893055.1). Lineage (NCBI taxonomy): Eukaryota > Metazoa > Chordata > Amphibia > Anura > Leptodactylidae > Leptodactylus > Leptodactylus fuscus. Next base: position 73,237,057 of record NC_134267.1, on the reverse strand, counting down.
AGAGGTCCGTTGTGGGAAATATAGATATATATATATATATATATATATATACACACACATACATACACATACACACACACAGTATATATATATATATATATATATATATATATATATATATATACACACATATATGTGTGTGTGTGTGTGTGTGTAGAAGTAAGGAGTCAAAGAGGTCTGTGTTGCAAACTTTACAGAGTCAAGTTACAGCTAGAAGAAGTGGTCATGGCGGTTCAAAGGGAAGAGACGGGAAATGTGGGAAGCCGTCTTCGGTAAGTAACAAAATATTACTGCACTGTATCCACTGTAATGTTACCGCCAGGAAACACAACCTCCCCTGCTACCTGATGTTCAAAAGAAAAACCTAAATCGCGCCGGCCCCAATCTTCATTCCGGAGGGGGGGGGGGGGGGGGGGTTGTCTTTTGATCGTCCGCCTCAGGCAGCTGAGGGGCTATGTTCGCCACTGTATAAGACGCGCTTTTTCCCAAAAAAATTTGGGGGGAAAACGGGGGGTGCGTCTTATGGTCCAAATGTGGACGTATAAGAGGGGGCAGAGGAGCAAAATTGCGGCATCACCAGGCTCCTGCTGCCGTTGGTTTCCTGCAGGAATGTGGCAATGCTGCAGGCCCCGGCACTTGACCCGGCGGCTAAAACCCTCCGCTGTTCTATTACAGCGGATGTCAGGTCTGTAAAGATTAATGGCGGCCACTCTATTGCAGAACAGTCGCCATAGCAATCAGACTCCGCTGTAACATACAGGTTCAAGCCCCCTAGGGGGAACTAATAAAATAGTGGGGAAAAAAAAAAAAAAAGTTATAATAAAAAAATAAAAATAAATGTTCTAAATCACCTCCTTTTCTTAGAATACATATAAATGTAGAAAATTACTGTGAAATATATACACCAGTGATGGCGAACCTTTTAGCGACCGAAACTGCAACCCAAAACCCACTAAATTATCGCGGAGTGCAAATACGGCAATTTAAACTTAATACTGTGTGGATCCACAATTGCAGACCACAAATTACAGTCATGTGAATGGGGCTTTACTGAGCTTTCAATAATACAAACAACTTTGTACTGAAATATAAAGCTATCTGCATTTTGTACTTTGAATAATTAATTTTCACTATTTACATCACACAGTATCTGTTTTATAGTGACTGTGTAATATTCTTACATCCTGTACTAATATCACGTCCGCTATAAAACAGATACTGTGTGATATAAATAGTGAGGGGAGCCCAGACGGAATTATATGCTCCACAGTAAGCCCACCACACAGTATTATATTCTCCACAGTAGCCCTCCAGTGTAATATGCTCCATAGTAGGCCCCCTCACACAGTATTATATGCTCCTCAATACACATCGTCAATACTCGCCAATGAAGAGCCGCCGGAGTCCACCTCCTTTTCAGTGCGGGTGTTGATGTCATTGCGCCCGCATCGGGGCAGTGGTCAAACTCTGCAGTCAGTGTAGGCCGCGGTCGCGCGATCCGCAGCCTACACTGACAGCTTTCAGCTATATGTGCATTTGCAGCGATCACTCATCAACGGGGAATCCTGTACCGAATTCCCTGTTGGTGAGCGATCCGGGCGAACGCACACGTGCCAGCATGGAGGTCACGCGTGCCATAGGTTCGCCATCACTGATATACACATTAGGTAACCTTGTGTCCGAAAATTCCCAGTCTACTAATATTTATCCTGTACGGCGAACCTCAATATCAAAGGTGCCAAATTGCTGGAGGGAGGGGGGGGTTCACCGTTTTGCCTCTGATTTAAATAAAAAGTGATCTAAGCAATAGATATTTCCTAAGAAGTGCTAGCAGTACCATATAGGCCCAAAGCCTGTGCGAGTAGTAATAGCCTGTTACTGCTAGCACAGGCTTTGGGCCTGTATGATAATGCCCTAGACGTCTGGGATATAATCATACAGGCCCAAAGCCTGTGCTAGCAGTAACAGGCTATTACTACTAACACAGGCTTTGGACCTATATGATACTGCTAGCACAGGCTTTGGGCCTATGTGGTAATATCCCAGACCACGTGACGTCTGGGATATTACCATATAGGCCCGAAACCGGTTAGGATTAAAATTGGATACCGGAGAGGTGAGTAAAACTGTTTATGTTCTCTCACCTTCCCTGGGGCTCCGATTATTATACTCGGTGGTCTGAAAAGCATTGTAATACAATAAAATATCAGGCTTACCCCCTGGCTCAGCACATTCAAGACTACTTTAGAGAGATATAGTGCCTGTTATCATTCCAGATCAGAAAATTACATTGTGTGCACCTCAGCACAGACAGGTGGCACTCGCATCGGCTGGGTTTTGAATATAGGAATTGCGATAGAATTTACATTTTCACCATGGAGATATGCCACAACAGGGAGAAGGGAAGAGTCTTTCAATTAGTCGAGAGGAGTCCATTTTCTTGTTTGAAAAAGTTAGGACTGCAAAGAAAGAAATCTTTAACTGCTATTCCTTAACAGAGATTCCCATTATGTTAGGCTCAGCTCTAATTCATGCTGCAACGTGTTCTATGATTGGGACATACCATAATGGTGTTAAAGGGCAACCCTGCCTAGTACCATGAGTGGGTGTATAGCTGATGGATTAGTTCCCTGGACACAGAATAGAAAACTGTCAAAACTTTCCGGTACAGAAAAGGTCCGGTAAAGGTAATATAAATGGCCAGGAGAGGAGGTCAAAGGCCTTAAGCGCAATTAAACTTAAGAAGTGCTTTCACACCTGATTTGCAACAGCCACCAGATCAGCCATCATCCAGGTACTGTCCGCCACCTGGCGGTATCAGAAAAAAGGACTGCCTGATCTTCATGAGCCAGGAAAGGCAGTCAGCAACTAAGTTGGTCTGATAAGGTTTTGGTGGAAAATTTTAAGTAAAATTTAAGTAAGATTATGAGGTGGTAGCTAAAGCACTACTGTGGATTCTTGCCTAGTTTCAGAATACCAAAATATGAAAGAGGAGCATGGATCCTGGAATCGTAGAGTCGGACATGAAGCCATTCAAAAGCAAGACTAGGATATCTGCATATCTTTTGTAAAAGGAATATAACAGTCCATGAGGGTCCAGGGATTTACCTCAGGAAAGTTGCTCAGCACTTCACTCAAATCCTGCGACATGATCTCCTTATTCAGATGTGTCGGGGCTTTAAGCAACAAATTAGAGAGCGCACAAGCGTAGAGATAACAGTCTCAGGTTCAACTTTGTAGAGCTTCATCCAGCGCAAAGGGTCAGGGATGGAGTACAGAGTTTGCTAATAATCATAGAATAATTTGGGCAATCGTTTGTAGCTCATAATGAGGAATTTCCAAAGAGTTTGTAATGGATTGTGGGTTAAGGCCAAGAGTTTGATTTCAAAGTTGCTGAAGTTATGAAGATTGTTGCTGTATTCATATTACTGCTCTTTTGAATACCATATCCATAGAAACAACTTTTGCTAGGTAGAGGCCCTAAATTCACACACTATGATCCACGATTCTTTTAGAAAAATTGCTATAGGGTGTGCTGCAATGGATGCTGGCAGGCAGAGGAGCTCCTGTTCAGTAAGAAGCTGCTGCTGTCAGGAGACACTATGTAACACTAAATATACTCACTTACTGTCTTCATGGGCTTCCCATAGGGTGGAGTAGGAGAGGGCAGTAGGAAAATTCTTCCGAAAGTAGTTTAGTATTTGGTGCAGTTCATTTTCAAGTACGGGTTCAATAGCAAGGATTTGTTGAGTCACCATTTGCAGGGCCATAGTGGTGGGTTCTGGAAAGCAAGCTAACCACCACAGGAGCATGGTCCAACATGGTAATGGGGCCCACAACTGCCAAAACAAGTAATTGCATGTCCAAAATTTTGACAAAATAATCTATGCGAGTACGAGTCTTATATGTATAGGAATAAGATAAGTAACTGCAGACTGTGGGATTATCAAGAAGATCATAAAGATCTTATATAGATCTTGGAGGCGTATAAATTTGCTAAAGTTTTTAGATAAGCGAGATATTGAATTGGGAATGGAGATAGAGGAAGAGATCCAATTTCTAGGCTGCACCCTGCAGCATGAATCGATGGTGTAGTCAGAGGGTTGTGATTGTTCAGAGTTAAGGGCATATACATTACATAGGACAAGAGAAAGGCTGGTTAAATATCCATAGATTACAACACATCAGTCCTTAGGATCGGTTTCAAACTCATGGGTCTGAAGGGGGCATGACTGATACAAATACTGCCACCCCAGCTCCTTTGTTGGGGTCATTTGCAATATACACTAAAGGAAACCAATGTTTCGCAAAATTAAAGCTGTCCTGTGGGTCCAAAGAAGTTTCCTCTAGGAATACTAGATCAGACTGCAACCTGCAAAATTCCTGCAGAGCCAGGTGACATCCATTTATTGTCAAGTGACTTCTGCAACCAAAAACTAGCCTCAGTATTGAGCTGTACACATACTGTACTTGACTGACTGTCCTCAGCAGTCCCAGAGAGAATGTCACAAGATGATGTTATCAATGATCGGCAGCAGCACTGATGAAGCAGTCAGCGCTGGAATAAAGGAAGTATAAAAAGGTAACTTAGCATTAGCTATTGTTTTTAAATTATACTAAGTCACATCATTTGCAGCCCCAAGAAAATTTTCCCTTGGCTGCCCATCAAATGCTAAACTGGGATGGAGGCGAGGAGCAATTGGATGAAGTGTTGGAGAAGGATGCAAGCTGTCTTTATAACTCAGAGACAAGGTAACAGTGGAGGGATTATGCTTGCCTGCTTCTGTAGCTTCCATAAAAGAGTATTTTCAGTCATCATTCCACGCTACTCATTCACATTTTGCCTGGTCTGCTGAGGAGAGACTTGGATCCACATTACTTGCAAATAGGAAGTTATAAGCGTTACTAGAGTAACACTTGCCACAGATTCTGCTGCTCGAGACTTCCTGCTGATACTAGTGTAAAATTATAGCATTGTATATCAAACAAGAATATACCGTATTTTTCGGACTATAAGACGCACTTTTTTCCCAAAAAATTTTGGGGGAAAAGAAGGGTGCGTCTTATAGTCCGAATGTGGCCGCCTGGCATCCGCTGTAATAGAGAGGTGGAAGCCGGCAAGTGATAGACGCCGGCACATGTGCCGGGGCCTGCGACATCACTGCGCTCCTCTGCCCTGCATGAAGCCAGCAGCAGCAGCGGCGATGCTATTCCGCTCCTCCGTCCCCCCGCCGCTGGCTTCATGCAGGGCAGAGGAGCGTAGTGATGTCTCAGGCCCCGGCACCTGTGATGGCGTCTATCCCTCGCCGGCATCCGCCTCTCTAGTACAGCGGATGCCGGGTCAGTATCGGTGGCCCCTTCTCCCCCGGGGCCGGTCCCCACCGGCCCCATACCTGTGAAGTTGCAGGCCGGCTCCTGCGCGGCGATATCGCAAGAGCCGACCTGTTCGGGTGACAGCCGGGAGCCTAATGAGGCTCCCAGGCCTGCCACAGCTATATTAGTATTGCGGCTGGGTCTATGACCAGCCGTAATACTAATAGACAGAATGTCCCATAGACGGCAATACAGTTGTATTGCCGTCTATGGGACTTGCAATCAAGTGACCGCAGGTTCAAGCCCCCGGGGGGGGGAATAGTATATAAAAAAAAAAAAAAAAAAAAAAAAAAAAAAAAAAAAAAAAAGCTTTAAACATATATAATAAAAATATGAAATAAATAAAAGTTCTAAATCACCTCCTATCCCTATAAACCACCGGATTTTTTTTCAATACAAGGTGATCTAAGCAATAGATATTCCCCAAAATGGTATAACTAAAAAGTACTTCTGGCCCCGCAAAAAAAAACAAAAAACACTCTATGCGTCCCCGTACAGCTGCAGGGTCACCTGTCAATGTGGCCTTGCAGCTGTTGCAAAACTACAACTCCCATATATTAAATATTTTACCAGTTTTTGCTTCAAAATTTTTTTTCCCTATTTTCCTCCTCTAAAACCTAGGTGCGTCTTATAGTCCGACAAATACAGTAATCTGCTTTATTAAAAGCCCAACACATCCCCTGTGTGCAGATGCAATCCTTAGCAATGAATGCAGTATCAATACCTTTACTTCTCATAGTTAGCTACTATAAGTGCACAGTAGCTAAGTGAGGATGCTGAGCAGTAGAATGCTGGATTCTGTACCACACAGTACACTCAACATATAGGATTTTAGACCTTTAGATACATCAAGTTTGGTATTATAAAATGGAGAGTCCAGGCTGTTTGGTAATTGTACTGCATGCAATTAACACACAAGTTTGAAGAGATTAGATAAGCACAGCTCAGCAAATATGCTAAACCTTTTCAAGTAGGAAAGAGACAATATACTACTTAGAGGAGAGGCTACTGAAGGGTAACTGGTTTAGACAAGTACAGTTTTGTGGACAAGTTCCCTTAAAAATTACACTTGAAAATAATCTGGGAACTGAAAAATTATTTAGGTATTAAAAAGGTCCCATCAATAATTCTTGATTCACAGGATTTTAATCACAAGAAATAAAATGATGGCCTTACCAGGCATAATACTGCTTCCAGGTTCATTTTCTGGCAAAATCAATTCTCCAAGACCAGACCGGGGGCCGGACCCAAGAAATCGAATGTCATTGGCAATCTTCATTAGGCTACAAGCAACAGTGTTCAAAGCACCACTCAATTCAACCAGAGCATCGTGAGCAGCAAGTGCTTCAAATTTGTTTGGAGCAGTAATAAAGGGTAATCCTGTAACAATATTTCAGTAAAAAGAAAAATAAAAGAAAACTTTAAGAGATTATCCAACAATAATTTAAGAATTTGGTAACAGACATTTACATATAAACCAAATCAGCAGCCTCAGCGAAAGTCACAACCTGTGACTGCTGATATAAAGAAAAAAAAAAAAAATAATTATAGCACTGTATGAGTTCGAGAGCCACTGAAAGCCACTGAAATTTCTACAACAAAACTGGAAAATCTGAATATACACTTAGAGCAAATTCACACAGCGAAATTTGCCATGGATCTGGGGGCCCGGAATCTGCTTCCCATTGTTTTTAAAGGGAGGTAGAGATCGCAGCAGGACACTGAGAAAAAAATATAGCGTCCTGCTCTATCTTACTGCGGATTCTGCTGCATGAGACTTCCTGCTGATTAGACCCATTCATCTAGGCATAATGAATGAATGCCAATACACTGCATTAGCATCTGGTTACAGTCGAAAATATCAGCGGCGGAAAATGAAGAGGAATTCCTCTTCATTTAATGCCGCGTGAACATAGCCTTTCAATGTTTTCAATTTGGTACATTTTAAATTTTCTTTAAAAAAAAAATAAATAAAGTAAATGTCTTCAAAATTACCTGTGATTTCAGATACTTTGGCAGCAACTTTCTCGGCAAATCCAATTCTGGTATTTAATCCAGTTCCTACTGCTGTTCCACCAGCTGCCAATTCGTATACTCTTGGTAAAGCAGCTTTAATTCTAACAATACCATATTTTACCTGTTGAACATAGGCACTGAATTCCTAAAAAAAAAGAAAACATGATTTATTTTGTACCCTGCCCAGATTGATGCTACCATTCTGTATTAAAATAAATAAATAATTAATATTCTTATAAGAAATCTGGGAACAGCACAAATCTTTAGAACGTTAAAGGGGCTCTATCACTGGGAAGTGTCATTTTTATCTAAACACATGCTTGCATAGGCTTTAGAAATGCAACTTCACACCTACCTTTAGTATGTAAATTGCCTCAGTGGTTTCTGAATAAGTCTGTTTTTATTAATATGCTAATGATCTTTCAGCCAGTACAGGAAGTTCCCAGCAGTCTCCTCTCTCCTATTATCTCCTATGTGTGTGAGGCAAACAGGAAGCTGAGTCATCATCATCATCAGCCTCCCATAGGAAACAACAGGAGAGGAGTGCACGATGTATCGTGCAACAGTCTAATTAGCATATGAATAAAAACGGACTTATTCTGAAACCACTGAGGCAATCTACATACTAAAGGTAGGTGTGGAATAGACTTTCTAAAGGCTATGCAAGGATGTGATTAATTAATCTTGTGGCACAAAACAGCTAAGCACACAATCAGCCAAATGAGGACAGGCTAAAAAAAAAAAAAGTCTGCAGGAACGTTGAGGAGAAGAGAAATATTAAACAGGACCCCCTCCCCCTCCCCCCCCCCCAAAAAAAAGCCCCTCCCAAAGCTTTTCCCATATCCAAAAGATAGGACAATGAAGAAAGGACCTTCTGAAGGCCAATCAGGAAGGCTTGAAGCCTGGGAGAAAAGTGGGCCTAGAAAAAGCCATGGACTTGAGTAGTTGCCTGAAAAAGGACACAGCAATGCCCGATAGGGTGCTCCAAGAAGTGACAGAAGTGAAAAATGGAGGCCTGAGTGCAGGAGCTGCAGCAGAAAAATAGGGAGTGGGTCACCCACTTAAAAAGTCAGCACCAGAGGAGGTTTTAAGGAATGGGGGTTGCTGCTAGATTCCCAATAGATGCCAAAGAATGAGCAACCTGTGCTGCAGTGGAATCTCGCACGTAGTAGGGGGGTGATCTACTAGGGCCGCTGAAGCGGTGACTGACGAGGCTCCCACAGGGATGTATGTCTAGTGTGGATTACAACTAGTGTGAAGTACAACCTGAAGACCTCCTGCACCTGAAAGAAAGATAAAAACCAAGTAAGACAGAAAGACCCGAGGCCAGTTGGGTCTGCCTTCTACAGAAGCTAGATTAAAACTGGCTAACACAGCGTCTGTAGACAGGGTATAGCCTAGAAGCAGAGCAGACATCTTTTGATATTCCTAGTGTCAGCCTTCTAGTGGCCATGTCTATACCCATGGCCACTAAAATGCAGCAAATGGTATAGCATTGTCTTGACCTAACAAAATGTACTAGCTTTTAGGCAAAAGAGAAGAATTCAGATGGAAAAAAAAATTAAAATGATAATGGAAAAAATATATTTTGTTAATTTATATTTATGTTCATATGGCTCCATATGGTATCATATGTGCATGATACAGATTTAATTTGCATTTGTGGATTTCACAGTGAACTATGGTCACAGAATCAATTCTGGAAACATTCCTGATCCCAAGCAGTGATCTGCATTAGTTATTCTGTTTGTAGTGCTGCCTGAGGACCCATAGATCTCAAACATTCACCACCGATAGTGCGCACATATGGCTTTCTCCAGATACTCTGAATTTTATTTTTTTAATATGAAGAAATCGTAGGATATTCACAATTTTTGCACTTTTACATTGAGGGCATTTTTCTGAAATTGCTCCATGATTTTTAGATGCAGCTTTTCATAAACTTGTGAACCTCTGATCACATTTGCTTCTGAGAGACTCTGCTTCTCTAACATGTTCTTTTTATACAGTCAAGTGACTTAGTTAAACACTGACCCTCAAGCCGTTTTCCCTTAGTATCTTACCTTCCAAGCTTTTCAACCATTAAAAACATTTTTTTTTTTGTCATTGACACGTCAGAATAGCCTTAAGAAAGGCAATTCTTCTCCTACCTTTAGATGTCTTCTTCGACCCGCCATTCAGTTAAGATTCCATTTTCCATCGGTACTGTGTAAGCGGCCATTTTTCTTGTGGCCACAGGCATGCGCAGTCAGCTCTGCCCGAGGCCTACAAGTGTCACCGCCTGCGCTGGAAGAAAACATGAAGAGGACGTTGCAGGTGAAGATGTAGGCGGCGCTGGAGACCGATCTCTCGCAGCATTGGGGACGCCTCCAGTGCTGCGAGAAAACTCATTTGCACACCGATGGAAAACGGAATTTTAACTGAACGGTGGGGCGAAGATGACATCTAAAGGTAGGAGACGAATAAGTCTTTCTTAAGAAGATTCCGACGTGTCAATGACAGAAAAATGTTTTTAATGGAAGAATCCCCTTAACTTTTTCACATTTTGTCATGTTACAACCACAAACAAATGTATTTTATTGAAATTTTAAGTGATAGACCAACACAAAGTAGCACATAATTGAAGTGGAATGAAAATGATGCATGGTTTTCAAAATTTTAAACACATCATACTCCCCTATCCTTGGTGCTCTGTTGTCCCCTGCCAATGCATAGAAAGGACACCAGTGGAGGACAATGGAGCGTCACAAACAGGTAACCCATGGGTTTCTCCAATTCCTTGACAACTCTGGTTACACTTTACCTGTCCCAAAGTTAGCGGCACAGCATCTTGTGTGTGGGTTCGGCCAATTTTAATAATATTGGCAAATTCTTTTGATTTGCTTTCTAAAGCATCATGAAGCTTGCTCAGTCCAGGTAATAAAACTTCATTAACTTCTATGGCTGTAGCAATATGCATTGCTGTGGGAAACGTATCATTGGAACTCTAAAAAAACAAAAAACAAACATAAAATGAGTTGTAAAATGTAAATATATAATAAACGCTATGATATAGTTTTACAGGGGAGAGTGACATCCAGGTCCAGTAATTAAAATAGCTCCTCTTTAACAAAACATTGTGGCCAGGCAGCCTTACCAATGCTATAAATGATCATCCTCTGAAATCGTATTATACATGACAGCTTTTAATTTTGAGCTATAAACAATGCACAGTTCACAGTTTTCCAAATGCACATAATCCCTAAACCAAACTGAGAAGCAACATTTCCCACAATTGTACCAACCAACTGCGCTACTAAACCATGATTATAAACTATAATCTCTGTGATACGCCTTCAGTTGATGGTCCCCTCCACTCTCACAGCATCTCAACAAAGGTTCTTAGCAGGTACTCTGACAAAAACATCCCCAAGTTTTTGTGCCATGGACAGAAATTGCTCCATGTTTATGCTTAAAGGGGTGTCTGGAATAAAAGTTAACACCTGCACTAATCTAAACACTTCCCCCCACTTACTTTCTAAATTACATAATTTTTCAAAAGTGCATATTTACCCATTCTCTGGTTATCCGGTGATGATCTGCTTCTGGAAGCGGAATGTCACTACTACTCCCCCCCACCTCCATTATACTTACCTCTCTTCCTTCCGGGTTTCCTCCTGTGGGAAGGCTCCTCTCTCTGCTCTGCAGCCGATAATCCACCTATACTATGCAGACATGTGAGCAGCTCCCACGCCTGCATAGTAGAGTTGGATAGTTAGCTGCAGAAGGAAGGAAGAGAAGGAAGGAAGAGAAGCAAGTGTTATGGGTGTCGGCGGTGGGCGGCATAGCTAGAGACAGGGAGGGGGTGTATGGGAGGAGGGAGAAAGGAAATTGGAGTGAAGTGAGAGGGAGCTATGTGGAATTTACATAGTAGGAAGCTGCACCACATAAATAAATGCTGAAGATGCCAGTAGCTCCCTGAGTCACCCAAAACACTGCTAAAGGTATTTGAGAGCATTCATTAACCCATCAATAAAACAGACCTAATTATAAAAAAAAAAAAAAAAAAAAAAAGTTTTTACCCAGAAAACCCCTTTAACATTGACCCAATATTTGTATATTTCCATGAGCAATGAAACATGGTTCTTAAAGTGTACACACACTTTTCATTGACTAATTCCAAGGAAGAAATCTAAAATGTAATTTCTCACCCTCACTCTAACATCAACATAAATCCGCTCATCTGTCAAATGGACTCATCACCCATATATCCTGATATACCAGTAGGTGAAAGAGCTTACTGATGCTTTTCATAACAGAACAAATACTGGTACCATTGGTAGACATTTAGTTACACTGGTGGCCATTTTATACAGTATTTTTTTTGTTGTTTTTTTAAAAAATAAATAAAAAGCAGAGAAGTGGCATCCATATGAGGTTTCTATTGGAAATCCTATCTATGGATACTCTGAAGTGACACTGCACAAAGCGTTGCTGTTTGACATCAGTCAATTAATTAACAAGAAGCTTTAGTAGTTGATACTTTTACTTTAGGTTCACACTAGCTAGTGATTGGAGTCTCACGAGATTCCGTCCCCAATTCAGCTTAAAATCGGAGAGAAAAGTCCTGCAAGGAGTACTCTTCTCTCCGCTGTTTTCGGCAGAAACACGGTGGACCACATTACAGTCTGTGTTGTGTGAAGGTGACAGGCAGTGCTGGAGTCCAGATATATCAGCTCCAGGTTTCTGACAAGTGTGGTCCTGGATGGATCTGGAGTAGGCCTCAGCCTAGGTGTAGATCCTTGGCTCATTACTGGGTATAATGTCCTGTTGTGGCCATTCCACATGGTCCATTAGCAACCCCTCCACACAGCACACCCCGTGGAGGGGTCGCTAATGGACATCATACTGTGTAGACAGGCCACAAAAGGACATTATAAGTGTCCCATAGTGACAACTTCACAGTATAGTATCACAATTTTGGGTTAAGCCATATTAAAGACTTTTGGAGATCGCCACTCAGGAGTGAAAGGCCAAGAGAGATGATCAAACATAACATAAAAAATAATGTTGCTCACTTCTGTTATGCTCCAGGGCAACTCCTTGTTCGTTTCGACGCTTCTGCCTGACATCAGAGACCACCAATTGTAAGTGTCAGGGGTCATGTCGGCATCATCATGCGTCAGTTCGTATGGTATATCAACACTGTGTAACATTTTACACTAAAATACATGCAATATTTCCACTAATTCAAAATTACTCCCAAGTTTCCAGTTTCTTATTTTCTTGAATGCAGCTCTTAACAGGGCCACCATTAGGGCAGATCTTGGAATCAGGAATGCCAGTTGCAATGCTCGGTGAGCGTGAGATTTTTTTTAAATTTTTTTTACCTTTGACCCACAGGCCGACTATTGCCACTGTCTTTCCTTGTGCATACTGCACTCAATTTGAACTCACTTGTCTGACTGACAGGTCATTATGCAGTATTAGATCTAGTGTGTGAATGAATGTGTGCACAGTGTATGAAGTATGCGCATGTACGTACGTGCAAGCATATAAATATGTATGCACAGTATATGTATAAATATATGCAGTGTGTATGCATGCATGCATGTATGTATATATGCAAGAGTTGACTGAATGCATGTGTGTAAATTTAGCGCCTGCCCAGTCACAAGATGTAACCCAATGACTGCCCCAGTCACATAGCACATCCATCCCAACCCAGTCATGAAGCCTGCATGTTGTCCCTAGGCAGCTTGATTCAAATAGCCCCTTAATTTCCTACCCCCTACACCAGGAAGCCAGTCTGCCTACTATAAATCTTTGGCACTAGTGGTGGCCCAAACAAATTTTCCTATATTGGGTCCCAAAGCTCCCAATGGAAGTACTGGCTCCATTAAAGTTAAACATAGCTCACAGTGAAAGGGAACTATGCCTTTGATCTTGATATTGACCCAATGTCGCATTAAAAATGTGCAAATGTGTCAAAATCTACTCGGATGGATCCAGGATAAGCAGTCAGTATTGGGAAACCCAAAAACCTTCTTAGCACATCACTTAATTAGTAATTTAACTAAGACTGTCCAAGTACATACCTGGCTTTTGTTAACGTGATCATTAGGATGCACAGGATCCTTGCTTCCAAGTACACCACCCATCATCTCAATCGCTCGGTTACTAATCACTTCATTAACATTCATGTTGGTCTGTGTTCCAGATCCAGTTTGCCACACAGCTAATGGAAAATGATCATCTAATTTACCTGCAGCAACCTAAAGTATGGAAAAATGAGCAAAAAGAGTCAACATAAAAGATGATTAGCTAAAGTAGGCCCTATACACAATTAGATGTGCCTATGCACAAGGTGAAATCATTGCACCTGGTACTGCAACATGATCTAGACATTACTCCAATGGACTTTTTGAATATGTTTTTTTGTGACACATTGTACAGTGTTTGTTGTAAATTTGGGTCAATATGTTTGGTGTTTATTTATGAAAGATTAGGAAATTTAGTGAATTCAGAAAATTATGCAATTTTCAAAGTTTGAAATTATCCTCTTTTCATATAGTCATACCACTCAAAATTAGTTAATAAACAATAGAGATGATTGAGTAGTATTCGATCGAGTAGGTATTTGATAGAATACTACGCTATTCGAAATATTCGTACTCTGTCGAATACAACGTGGTAAAAGCAGTAAAAATTCGATTCCCCTCCCACCTTCCCTGGAGCTTTTTTTTACACCAATAACTATGCAGGGGAGGTGGGACAGGAACTAGGAAAACGTAGGCATCAAAAAAACAAAAAAAAAAACTAAACGTATACAGTCATTGGCTGGCTAAATCAGGTGACCTCCAATCTATAAGAATAGTGGTTTTCAGATTCAGTTCCGATGCGACTGTGAAGTAGACAGGGATAGATGTTCTTCCAGGGTTAGCTAGCAATTAGAATTATTAATATACACCATCTGTATATACAATCTTTTTGTAGCTAATTTAAGCTAGGTGTATACTTGCTATACAGTACGCTTGTATACATCTAACATACAGAGGATTTAGAGCTCTATATACCTTGCACATCTCCTGTTATATACCCGTTTTGAGCTCAGTATATACGTCTAACATACAGTTAGAGAAAAGTAATCTAACATACAGAAAAGTAATTTTTGTATGGCTCAGCTTAAGGGCCTCTAGCTTAATTCAGAAGGGCTCACCTCAAGGGCCACAAAAGTAATTTTTGGAGGTCTCACCACATCACATAGACACACTTACACAACAACAGTTAAGGGTGGGGGCTGTTTGATTTCCCCCTTGCCTATGCCATCTGTGGTTGTCATGGGCAACGTGATTTAAAGGGGTGCATGCTTATGTTTCCTTAGCTTAAAATTTGACTCTGCCCATACTAATGTAGAGGAAAGAAGGTTTCCAAGTATTTTTCCACTTTCCATAGAGGTTATATTTAGTTTGTAGTGTCTAGTTCAGGGGTGCTCACACTTCTTCAGCATGTGAGCTACTTTATAAACTGGCAAGGCAAAAGATCTACTACCCACTTTTTGTGGGCGGGGCAGGGCAGTTGGGCGGGGTCGGAGCATGAGAGCAGAGGACAGCGGCGTTCTGTGGCTGCCCAGGGATCCCCGGTGTCTGGTTCTTCACAGCGCAGGGTGAGAGTTATCTCTGGTCACTGGCAGGCTGGGGCTGCAGCAGCCCCACCTGCCAGTGTCCGGAGGTGACTCTCAGCCTGCGCTATGAAGAAGCAGCACCCCGGCTCCCTCCATCCCTAAGAGCGGGCAGTGCGTCATCCTCCGGAGCTGCTGCTGCCCAGCCTGCAAGTGTCCGGAGTGCTTGTTCACAGCGCAGGCTGAGAGTCGACACTGGGGATCCCTGGCTGCATTCCGCGATCGACCCATACATCCTTTGCAATCGACCGGTAGATTGTGATCGACGTATTGGGCACCCCTGGTCTAGTTCATAGGCTGTGATAGTGGCGTAATACTGAGGCTTGAGCGTGTTAGATGCACCCAGGCATGCTTCCCCTGCTGTCCCAGTTGCATTCCAGAGGTGTTGACATTATTTTCTGAGGTTTTTTGTGACTCAGTGGTTAGACTTTAATGTTCTCCTTCAGCTCCTTTATCTATTCCAAACAATCCCAACTCCTCTCAAACATTTTTTCATTACATTTAAAAAAATTTTTTCTAGATTCATATGATCTGCTAAACCTCCAAAGATCGCCAAATGCGTAATAGTTAAGGTCAAAACAGTGAAGAAGATTGGCAGACCTGGACTGCTTGCACTACTACCTAGGTGCAGTTGCTACACATATACTGGACTGGCACCACTACACTCAAAAGTCTGGATTGCCCTGGAGGGGACTTTGAGCCCTCACTCTCTCACAGCTCTCCCATGGCTACATAAACACCACTGATCAGATAAGGTCCACTCTAGATCTTCTATACATGGCCCGTCACATTCTCAGCACCTAAAAAACACGCCGTTTTTTCACTCGCCTGTTCACGAATGATGGACCAATGCACTACCAATACAAATCGATGAGGTCAACACACAACCTCCACAGATCTCTCCTGCCATTTGAACACCTACAGGTGCATCTCAATAAATTAGAATATCAAGTTTATTTATTTATTTTTTTAGGAATTCAATTGAAAAAGTGAAACACATATTATATGGAGTCATTACAAACAGAGAACTTTTTGAAGTGTTTATTTATGTTAAAGGGATTCTACCACTAAAAATCATTTTTTTCTAGTTCACACTTGGGAATAGCCTTAAGAAAGGCTATACATCTCCTACCTTTAGAAGTCGTCTCCTGCCCGCCGTTCAGTTAAAAACCTGGTTCTTGTCGGTATGCAAATGAGTTCTCTCGCAGCACTGGGGACATCCCCAATGCTGCGAGAAAATGCTCTCCAGCGACACCTCCATTTTCTTCAGCAACCGCCTCTTCATCTTATTCTTCCGGCTGGGGTTCACACGTCGATGTCTGCACAGTCAGCTCTGCCATTGGGCGGCTGGCAGAGCTGAGTGCACAGGCCGGCGACCATTTTTTGGAGGCCGACTACGCGTGCATGCGCGGTACGCTCCTGTAGTTCTATGGAGTACAGGAGTGTACTGCGCATGTGGCCGCCCGATGGCAGAGCCGACTGCGCAGGCGTCGAAGTGTGAACCCCAGCCGGAAGAAAAAGATGCTGAAGAAGATTGAGGCCTCACTGGAGAGAGTTCTCTCGCAGCATTGGGGACACCTCCAGTGCTGTTTGAGCGCTGGGGTCTGCCCCCAGTGCTGCAAGAGAATTCATCTGCACACCGACAAGAACTGGGTTTTTAACTGAACGGCAGGCCAGAGACTACTTCTAAAGGTAGTAGACGTATAGCCTTTCTTAAAGAGGACCTTTCATCAGATTGGGCACAGGCAGTTCTATATACTGCTGGAAAGCTGATAGTGCGCTGAATTCAGCGCACTATCAGCTTTCCCGATCTGTGCCCGGTGTAAAGCGCTATCGGTCCTGGTAAAGTAGCGCTTTACAGTCAGAAGGGCGTTTCTGACACTTAGCCAGGGACGCCCTTCTGCCCAGCAGCGCCTATCGCGCTGTGCTCTAAGACTGGGGAGTAACGCCCCCTCCCCTCCTGATAACACTTGTCTATGGACGAGCTGTGTGAGCAGAGGGAGGGGGCGTTCCTCCCCGCTCACACAGTACAGCGCGATAGGCGCTGCTGGGCAGAAGGGCGTCCCTGGCTAAGTGTCAGAAATGCCCTTCTGACACTAAAGCACTACGGTAACGGGACCGATAGCGCTTTACACCAGGCACAGATCGGGAAAGCCGACAGTGCGCTGAATTCAGCGCACTGTCAGCTTTCCAGCAATAAATAAAACTGCATGTGCCCGATCTGATGAAAGGTCCTCTTTAAGGCTATTCCCACATGTGAACTAGAAAAAAATAAAATAAAATTACTTTTAATGGTAGAATCCCTTTAATGTTGATGATCATGGCTTACAGCCAAGGAAAACCCAAAAGTTATCTCAGAAAATTAAAAATATATAAGACCAACTATAAAAAAAATTATTTAACACAAATGTTGGCTAAATGAAAAGTATGTACAGTAATGCACTCAGTACTTGGTCGGTGCTCCTTTGGCATGAATGACTGCATCAATGTGGCATGGAGGCGATCAGCCTGTGGCACTGCAGAGGTGTTATGGAAGCTCAGCTTGCTTTGATAGCAGCCTTCAGCTTGTCTGCATTGTTGAGTCTGTTGTTTGTCCTTTCCTTTCACACCTTCTGGATCTGCAACATTATTAAAGTAGGATTCACACTAGCGTCGGTGTCCGACAACTAGTGTCCGATGCTAATGTCCATGGAAGATTTTAGCATCAGACACTAGCAATTTGCGTTTGCAATTTTCATGATTTTAAATGGGACATCATGTAGTGTCCTTTATTGTCCGTGGGTGTCCTTAAGTGTACGTTTGCAAAGATGTCCGATTTTTCAAGCGGACAGCAAAATCAGACACCTTTGTAAACAGACACTTAACGGGGTATTCCCATATACATAATTATTTTTAAATTTGTAGATAATTAAAAGTTAAACATTTTTGCAAATATAAGTAGTTAAACATTTTGCAGAGTTTTAAAGATTTTCTCTAAATATCTTGTGGTCACAGTCTGTTGTCTTGATCGGTTGCCAGTGGATACGACCATGAATGCAAGACCTTTCTAAGGTCAGAAATTCAGCTATGATTTCCTTATTGTGGCCGGGATATCTTCCGATCCATGTAGTGTCCCTGCATGATCACCCAGCTACAATACGAAAATCATGGCTGGGTTCCTGACAAGACCCAGACCATAGAAAGTTACTGCATTAGTGGTCGTAACCATGGCAACCAATCAAGATAACAGACTGTCACCACTAAGAAAGTGAGAGAAAATCCTTAAAACTCTGCAGAATTTTTAATTATATTTGCAAAAATGTTTAATTTTCAAATATAGATATGATTATGTACATGGGAATACCCCTTTAAGGACACCCACGGACACTACATGGTGTCCCATTTAAAACCGTGCAAATTGCAAACGGACACAGTGTCCGATGCTAAGATCTTCCGCGGACATTAGCTTCAGACACTAGCTGTCGGACACCGACGCTAGTGTGAACACCCCCTAAGACAGTCACCAGAGTTGAGGTAGAATATGATCCAGCCCCACTCCTTTTCATCTTTCCTCGAAAGATTCAAAAATATGTGCTTAATTTGTTTGGCTTCCTGCTGGTGGTGGCTAGATCTGTCATAACTAAGCTGTGGAAGTTTACATCACCCCCTTCTATGGCATCCTGGCTACAGGAGGTTTTGCATTTTTGTCACATGGAGGATCTGTTAGCCGTACTCAAACATAACACCTCACACCAGAAACTTTTCTTACTCCACTGACTTTCAGCCCTTCATCTCTACTCCCTAACCCTAGCGCTCCTTTTCCCATTACACTCCTTTAAATCTCTTCCCTAATACCTGACACTCATCCTCACTCTCACATTGTTCAAGTCATTGCGAGCCATTTTGGCAGGTGGATTCCACATCAAAATCCGCTGCCAAAAACTGTGTGAACTAGCCCTTAGGGAAACAGGGAGGGGTTGTAAGGAAGTGAGAGAATTGGAAGGAACAAAGCATTATGGTAGTTGTAGGATGGAAGCACAGGAAGCTCAGCATGTAAACAAATGCAGAAGATGCCAGTAGCTCCCAAAGAAACACAGAAATCACTCAAAACACTGCTAAAGGTATATGGTGTACTTTTTCAAAATGTAGATTGTGAGCTCCATATAGGGATCACAATGTATATTTTTTTTCTTCCTATCAGTACGTCTTTGTAGAATGGGAGGAAATCCACACAAACGTGGGTAGAACATACAAACTCCTTGCAGATGTTGTTCCTGGCGGGTTTCAGTGCTAACCACTGAGCCACCGTGTTGCACCCTTCTCTTTGACATTTTATGTATATTTTTGTATTTGTGTTGATTAATAAAATAATTTTGGTATGATGTGTTGGTATGATGTTTTTTTTTTTTGCTTTTCTTTAATTTTTTTGTTTAGTCATATCTTGGCAAGAACACGTTATATGAGGGCCTTTCAATTGTATTGAGGGACTAATTAATTGTAGTTAGCTGAGTTTTGCCTTTTTCCCTCTATGTGCTATGTTTTTCTTATTCCTATCTATACTGGTAGCTTATGTAAAATGAAGACTTTTCATAAATATACTGCTGTAGAAGTGATGCTTTGTTTGCCTGCTATGTGAACTTATTCCTCCCATTGTTTATATAGCGTTACCATAACTTCAGATCTGTATGACAAGTGACATCACTCACCAGCTCTGCTCAGGTCAATCAGTTCAGCTAATTGCTCTCTATGTAAACACACCTAACACCGAGTCCCTTCTCTACAAGCATGTGCATATTATCTGATCTGCATAAGTATTGAGACACTTCAGTGTCCCATTTAGGAAGGGCAGGGGAAATACAGAGTGAGAAGAAGAGACTGCAGGCAAACTGCTGAAACAGTGAGATGGGAAAACTCATTTAACCCATTAATAACACTATGACTTTTTTTTTTTTATAAAAAAAACCCCCAAAAAACAAAAACAAAGCATTTTGCCTAGAAAACCCCTTTAAGTATTAATTTCTACATTCAAATTCATGCTTACCTCATCAGCAGCTTTCATAATATATTCAGCAATTTTTGGATCAAGGCCATAATCCTTATTTACGTCCGCTGCCGCCTTTTTTAAGATTCCAAATGCTCTGATGACTGGTAGCTAAAACAGAGACACCACATTAAAAAAAACAAAACAAAAAAAAAAAAAACAAGCAAACAAACAACACACACATCAAAACAGAAGCAGATGTGCATTTGTCTAGACCACATCTGGGGCATCTCATGCTGCCACACGCCAATTTTGCCGAGGAGAACTAGTGTTTTATAAGCTGCAAATGGCAACTAAAAATCTGCCAAGGCTTTTCAGTCTTAGCACTATTTGTGACCAGCCCCACCTTTCAATGGAAAAAGCTTCCTACACTTAGAATATAGACGTTGCACGTGCTACACTGATCAGGTAGGGACCCAGCCTCCACATTATCTAACATAGAGGAGTGGAAGACTGACATTCGCTGTGTTTGCACTGTTCAGCGGTGAATGAAGAGTTTCATAATAGGAGACAGGGTAGATTATAGCGAGTGATGAGTGCCTCGTGATGGTTGTGGATTAACCCTTTCCCTGCCACCCACAAATTTATATGGATGTATAAACAGGATTCCCAGTGTGGCACTTTTGTTCCTAATTCGTCCTTACTACTAATGCAGATATCTCAGAATCGATTAGAGCTATGAAGATGACCTTGGAATAATTTTAAAGAAAAGAATCTCTTCTTTAGAATAATACCAAGATCATCATGACAGTCTTTACAGATCCAGAGTGATTTGCTGGTGAATATGCTATTCGGTATTGAGATCCCAATGCAGATCTCAATTCCAGACAGAAGTTTTATTTTTAACAGCAGATGACTCCTATTTGTAAGGGCTATCATGATGATCCCCTCTGATGAAATTCTCATCTCCAAAATGAATCCTAGCTCATCTTCGTAGCCCTAATGCAGGGGTAGGGAACCTTCGGCTCTCTAGCTGCTGTGAAACTACAACTCCCCCCTTGACTGATGTCAAGATTTTCGCAAGAACCTTAGCTAGAAGACTAATATCGATAATGCCAACTATTTTAATAGTTGGCATTATCGATATTATCCGGACCAGGTAGGCTTTATAGCTGGCAGACAAACAACAGATGGTACACGCAGGTTCATAGACCTTGTTCAGCATGCAGAGTTGACTCGAACACTTTCTCTGCTTTCTGGCCTTAGATGCAGAGAAAGCATTTGATAGAGTGCATTGTAGTTTCCTGAAAGAGGTATTGATAAAATTCGGATTTGTGGGAAATATCCAGGATGCTATACTTACACTTTATTCTAAACCTTCGGGTAGAGTATACAATTCAGGTTATATCTCAGATAAATTCACCATCACAAATAGCACCCGCCAAGGGTGTCCATTGTCCCCTATCATCTTTGCCATGATTATGGAACCCTTAGCAGAGCATATAAAGGCAAAACAAAACATCTCGAGTCTTAAGGTAGGGAAAACTACACACAAAATCGGCCTATACGCCAATGATGTCATCCTAGCCATCACTGACCCTATTAAGTCTCTTCCTGTAATCCAACAAACGCTTTCACTTTTCAGCAATGCGTCTTACTATAAGGTAAATGAAAACAAATCGCACATACTTAATCTTGGTGTCTCTAATACCTGCAGAGCCAAGCTTTTAACTTTCCAATGGAATGAAAAGAAAATTAAATACTTAGGTATTAATTTAACTTCCCCTAGCTCGACGCTCTATAAAGAGAATTTTCCACACTTACTGGACACTGTTAAGAAAAAAATTGGATTGTTCTCATAAACTACCTTTCTCTTGGATAGGCAGAATTTCTATCCTTAAAATGTTAGTTCTCTTTATAACTTTGTATCAGCTCAGAACACTTCCAATACACATCCCTGTTTCCTTCTTTAACAATATCCAAAAAGCACTAAACAATTTTATCTGGAGCCATAAAAACCCAGAATTAATGTTCACACTATGACTACGTCCTGGAAGGTCGGAGGGATGGGGCTGCCCAACATACGTAAATATCAGATAGCATCCCTATTAGACCAAGCCAAGTCTTGGTGGCGTAAACCCCAGAATAGATGGTCACAGATAGAAGGCAGATGGTATGTCCACGAACATAGAAATCTTCTAAGGGCTCGTTCACATCTGCATTGTGCTCTCCGTACTGCAGGTTTCCGTTTCCTGCATAAAACAGAGCAGGAGACAGAAACCTGCAGGAGTCTTTCTCGCCCATTCATTTGAATGGGTGAGAAAGCTGTCCGGCGGTGAGCGTTTTATGCTCTCCGCCGCGAAACCAGGTTTTTAAATCCGGACACAGAGTCGGACATGCAGTACTCTGTGTCCGGATTAAAAAATCCGGTTTCGCGGCGGAGAGCATATAACGCTCACCGCCGCTCATGGCCGGACCCGGTCTGTGCTTTCCGTCTTCTGGCATGCAGAAGACGGAAAGCACAGAACGGAGAGTAGAACGCAGGTGTGAACCTAGCGTCACACCAAAGAATGAAGCTAATAACCTACCTCATGCTAAACCTGTTTCCCCTACCCTATATAGTATCAAAGCTACATATAACGCTTGGGTGACTTACTCTAAAATGAACCCAGAGTTAGATACAGTACCAGTGACTTCCCTGCCAATATGATATCTTTACACTATTGTCCCTGATCTTGACCTCTCCACCTGTGAAGACAAAGGAATTCGGAATATATCTGATATACTGGAATGTAGTTCCTTAGTCCCATTTTTATAGTCCCATAGTCACTTTTTTATGGAAACCTTACTACACCCACCGGTGATGCCAAACCTAAACATATTTTACATTGGGAAACTGACCTGGAGCAAATATTTGATCTGTCACTATGGCACAAAGCCTTCATGTGGACAAGCCGCATATCAAGGGGCATGCACCACATTGAACTGTCACGCAAGATTCTTCTGCGTTGGCACATCACACCAGCTAAGCTGGCCAAAATGGATCCAAACTACCCTGATCTATGCTGGAGAGGATGCGGTATAAAGGTACTTATTTGCACGCCTGGTGGTCCTGCCCTGTAGTCCACGCTTTCTGGCTCACTGTATTCTCAATCCTTAACAAATCCCTGAACCTTCATTTAACACCTACTCCAAGTCTAGCGCTGTGCTTCCTCAATACTGAGCTTCTACAGATATGCACCACTACAGTCGCCTCACATATTATACTGGCATCTGGAAGTATGATTGCATCCTCCTGGAAAAGCTCAACACAACTGTACATCTCGGAAGTCAGAGAAAGAGTCAACATTGCAAAGGACTTGGAACTAAAATTTGCCTCTCAAAATAAGCATTGGTTAATAGCAAAAGAGAAGTGGCAGTCTTGGGACCCGGTTACTTTCTCCTAATATACTGTAGTATCCTATTAATATTATAAATGTGAAAGTTTGTGAGTTTGTGGGTTTGTGTGTTTGGATGTTTGCATGTTCGGATGTTTGTTCCTCAATCACGGACAAACCGCTCCACCGATTCGGCTGAAATTTTCCACAAACATAGTTAATACACCCGATTAAACAATAGGCTACTTTTCGTCACAATAGCGCACATACGTTTGTGCCAGGACCCCCACAAAACCCAAACTCACACCACCATCTCTGCAATCTCACACACTTTGGACCATAGCAAGCCACAAAATTCATATTGCCCTCTACAGCCTCGCCCCTAACCCCACACAATCACATATACATATACTTTACCACTTTGCCCCTCACCTTAACGATACTCCAGGAGGCTCTCTTTAACGCTCCGGAGCAGCCATGTTTGCCGACCCCCACCGCTCTGACAATCCGCGACACCCCCCACCCATGTCAATACCCCTAGGCGGTCTAATAAATGGAAAAAAAAAAATTTTTTTAAAAAGTAAAAAATATATAAAAAAAAAATAAAAAGGATTAAAAATTCAAATCACCCCCTTTTCCCTAGAACACATATAAAAGTACTTAGAAACTGTGAAACACATACATATTAGGTATCCCCACGTCCAAAATCGCCCGCTCTACAAAGCTATACAAATATTTTTCCTGTTCGGTAAACGCTGTAGCGGGAAAAATGGTCAAAAGTGCCAAACCGCTGTTTTTTCACTGTTTTGATTCTGATAAAAATTTGAATAAAAAGTGATCAAAGCAATAACATTTCCTGAAAATGGTAGAACTACAAAGTACACCCGGTCCCGCAAAAAAAGACGCCCTATACATCCCCGTACACACACGTATAAAAAAGTTACGCCTGTCGGAATATGGCGACTTTTCAAAAAAAAAAAAAAATTTTAAACACAGTTTTGGATTTTTTTTAAGGGGTCAAAATGTAAATAAAACCATATAAATTTGGTATCCCCAGAATCGTAAGGAAACACAGAATACAGGGGACATGTCAATTTGGTTGCACAGTGAACGCCGTAAAACCAAAGCCCGTAAGAAAGTCGCAGAAATGCATTTTTTCTTCAAATCCACCCCATTCTGAATTTTTTCCCTGCTTCCCAGTACATTATATAGAATAAATAATGGTGGCATCATGAAGAAAAATTTGTCCCAGGAAAAATTAAGACCTCATATATCTCTGGGAGCGGAGAAATAAAAAAGTTATGGGGTTTAGAAGGAGGGGAGTCAAAAACGAAAATCAAAAAATGCCATCGGCGGGAAAGGGTTAACTTCAAATACTTCTGTCCCAAAGTCACTATGTAAAGTTTCTCACAACACCGTATATATAGCAGCTCAAATACAAATTAACTTCAACACAAAAGTCTCACGTATTGTCTGAATTACAGCAAAAACAAGATACAAAGTTACATTTCATATCCCATACCTTATACATAGTACGAAAACCTTACCCACGCCTGTATATACCCACTTCTACAATCACCACAGACGAAGTCGCGGGTACCAGCTAGTACTATATATTACATGTATCTCCTATCACTGCTATATACAGTACCTGATACATATATACTCCTGTACACAGGCTGTATATACTATATATTACATGTATCTCCTATCACTGCTATATACAGTACCTGATACATATATACTCCTGTACACAGGCTGTATATACTATATATTACATGTATCTCCTATCACTGCTATATACAGTACCTGATACATATATACTGCTGTACACAGGCTGTTTAACACATCACATTGCCTGTATCACAACATACACAATATAACATCACATCACATTTGCCAGCCCACCAAACTTTTTAAAGCACTTTTACAGTTTCACACGTCTGTGTCCGCCCAATTCTCAAATCACCGCAGACGAAGTCGCGGGTAAAAGCTAGTTAGGTTATACAAATCCGAGGCCTCACTACAGTAAAGTATATATAAGATCATAGTTGAGCACGTTTGCTTGATACTCTGGACTTCTTTCCTTTCTTCCACAAAATACATTGCCTTTATAATTTGCATATGATATTCATGGCATACCTCAATATTGTCCTTTCTTATATAGTTACTTTCTATTTTACTACGCTGCGGTGCTACTACTACTTTTCTGTATTTTTTTTTTCTTTTGTTACCTGGTTCTATAAGTTCAGGTTGTTACTGTAAATTTCTTGTTGGACTAAAAAATTTCAATAAAAATTAAAACGTTAAAAAAAAAAAAAAAAAAAAAAAAAATACAACTCCGAACATGCTCTCTTCACTTCCATGTGAGTTCCAAGAACAGCAGAGTACGTTCCCTATCCCTGCCCTAACGGATCCTCAGATATTGGGCTCTGAAGAGAACTCCCCCTCCAGCCTGTGGTAGCATCTTATAGCTGCATGTAAAAAGAAGGAGGGGGAAGGAGCAGAGCTTTAGAGAGGATGATAAGTGATCATAGTCTGTGCATAACCTGTATGTGATCCCAGGGGGAGGGGTAGCAAGGACTTCTGTCCATGTTTTCCCCTCTCTGATCAAAGAGCATACTATACTATTACTTTCTCATTGTCACAGAGAGATAATCTAACACCCAACTGATCCTAATCAGAGAGGTATTCTTCTGTAATACCCCTCTGAGGATAAACAGGAAGTTTATTGGCGCTATGACCCAGACGTTTACCATCGTCCAGGTCGCAGCGCCAAAAGAGTTGCACCAAACACTTACACACTTATAGAGTAAGGGAGTGTTCACACTACCGTTATTGTCCGACAGGTAGTGTCCGCTGCTAGTGTCCGTTCAAAATCTCGCACGGACATTAGCAGCGGACACTAGTTTTTGGCAAAGTTTTATTTTGCTGACTAAAGATCTAATCTTGGTTACCAGTAGTTAATTTATACATGAAAGTAAAATATATTTATATAACTTCTAATCCTTAAAATTTTACCATGAGTCTCCCACCATGAAAAATGGAGCATTGGCAAAAGTCTAAAACTGGCTGTGGCTGGAAGCTTGTTAATATGAGCTTACACTCACTCTTATGTACTACAGAGTATGACGGTAACCTTGTCACATAGTACTTACAGGCATTCGTTCAGTCACACCTCCAATTTTGAAATTCATTGTTGAACGAACAGTTTGGGCTCCATAATATTTATCATTGGGAACTTTCAGTTCGCCAAAAGTGTCATATTCCGTCCTAAAAGAATCAGAACTGGCCTGCAATTCAAAACACAAGATATAAATCAGTACATTAGATTTACAAGTAAAGAAGATCAACATTACACACAAAAAAATAAACCTGCCCTGCAGCTCCTGCCCTGCATGAAGCCAGCAGCGGCAGGAGCGATGCTGCTATTCTGGGGGGGCGTAGGAGCGGAATAGCAGCATCGCTCCTGCCGCTGCTTGCTTCATGCAGGGAAGGAGCATAGCGATGTCGCAGACCCCGGCACCTGTGCTGGCGTCTAACCCTCCCCGGCATCCGCCTCTCTATTACAGTGGATGCCGGGTCTGTATTGGCATTGTGAAGGCTGGGGAACTGACTGGTCTCACCATCTATTCGCTGTACGTCCGATGCCTAGCTTCATCGGGAGCGCGCACGCAAGGCCAGCGGCATAGAAGCGACGTCATCTCGCCGCTGGCTTTGTAT
Source organism: Leptodactylus fuscus (assembly GCF_031893055.1). Classification (NCBI taxonomy): domain Eukaryota; kingdom Metazoa; phylum Chordata; class Amphibia; order Anura; family Leptodactylidae; genus Leptodactylus; species Leptodactylus fuscus. The sequence continues at coordinate 73,209,948 of NC_134267.1, read as the reverse complement.
GTAACCCCGCCCACCAATGACGCAACAAAGGAGGAAGAAAGAAGATTGTTCCAGCAGCGAAGACTGGCGAGTATGCGACGTGGGAATACCCCGTTAATGCAAATTGGCAGTTTGTCAATTTAAAACATGCCGGGAAAAAGAGAATCTAATTTGTCGCAAACAACGAGCCATGAAAGTAGCCAGAAATCACAGACTTCTCCTCAAGTGGAGCTGAGGGAGATCATCGATGCCAACAATACACTCATTATATGGTGTCCCAGCGAGCTGCCGGAACAATTACAGGCACGGTGTGGAGAACAACTTCAGTGCCAGGCCAACTTCAGAGCTGCCGAAACACTGGAGCAGGCAGATCATCAACGCCAAGAACACGCTCATTATATGGTGTCCCAGCAAGCTGCTGAGATGCCCAAACAATCACAGGCATGCTGCGAGGAACAAGTTCAGCAGCAGGACAGCTTAAGAGCTGCCAAAACGCTAAAGCAGACAAACCATCAACTGCAGCAATTTGCTGAATATACCGTATTTTTCGGACTATAAGACGCACTTTTTTTCCCCAAAATTTTGGGGGAAAATAAGGGTGCGTCTTATAGTCTGAAGGTGGCGCCTGGCACCCGCTGTAATAGAGAGGCGGAAGCCGGCAAGTGATAGACGCCATTACAGGTGCCAGGGCCTGAGACATCACTGCCCTGTCCTGCATGAAGCCAGCAGCGGGAGGAGTGATGCTGCTATTCCGCTCTTCCGTCCCCCCGCCGCTGGCTTCATGCTGGGCAGGGCAGCGATGTCTCAGGCCCCGGCGTCTATCCCTCCCCGGCATCCGCCTCTCTAGTACAGCGGATGCCGGGTCAGTATCTGTGGCCCCTTCTCCCCCGGGGCCGGTCCCCACCGGCCCCGTACCTGTGAGGTTGCAGGCCGGCTCCTGCGCGGCGATATCGCAGGAGCCGACCTGTTCGGGTGACAGCCGGGAGCCTAATGAGGCTCCCAGGCCTGTCACTGCTATATCAGTATTGCGGCTGGTCTCTATGACCAGCCGTAATACTAATATACAGAATGTCCCATAGACGGCAATACAGTTGTATTGCCGTCTATGGGACTTGCGATCAAGTGACCGCAGGTTCAAGCCCCCGGGGGGAATAAAATAGTAAAAAAAAAAAAAAAAGCTTTAAAAATATGAAATAAATAAAAGTTCTAAATCATCTCCTGTTTTTTTTTTTCAATACAAGGTGATCTAAGCAATAGATATCCCCCAAAATGGTATAACTAAAAAGTACAGCTGGCCCCGCAAAAAAAACGCCCTATACATCCCCGTACAGCTGCAGGGTCACCTGTCAATGTGGCCTTGCAGCTGTTGCAAAACTACAACTCCCATATATTAAATATTTTACCAGTTTTTGCTTCAAAATTTTTTTTCCCTATTTTCCTCCTCTAAAACCTAGGTGCGTCTTATAGTCCGAAAAATACGGTAAGTGGATCATCCACTCCAACAATCCGCAGACGAAGTCACGGTCAGAGGCTAGTATTTCAGGAGTTTTTTTTTTTTTATATATTTAAGTAATATATATCTAATCATTGGGGGTGATTGGGGGTCTCTTCTTATATACAGAGCAGTGATAACAAATCCTGTACTCGACAAAGCATATCTCATGCCTCCTAGTTTAAGAGGTTGTCAGAGTAAAAAAATTTAAATTTAAAATAGGTCAGGTCTCACACACACACACACACACACACAGGCAGAAACCCCGCTCCAGGCAAAAGGGTTTGCAATGGAAAAAACAATCCGGTCTGCCAGCAACTTGTATGGATGTAAAAACGTTCTTTTATTGGAAAAAGCAGTACTTTTTCCAATAAAAGGACATTTTTCCATCTATGTAAGTGGCTGGAATGTCCCAGATCCTTCCTACTGATTGGCCTCAGCCGTCACGTGTGGCAGGAACTTCCACCGGAAGACAAATAATAGACTGGCAAGGACTGAAACGCGCTGGAGGGCACCAAAGCACCAGAGGAAGGAGAGTAGGATTATTTAAAATATAAAGTTTTTGCCAGTACAACCCCTTTAACCGGGCTCATGATCACAGAAGGGCTCTAGACTTTCTCAAACTTAAAGGGGTACTCCCACGTCACATATATCTCACCAGTCTTCATTGCTGTAAATTCTTCTTTCTTCCGGCTTTGTTGCGTCATTGGTGGGCGGGGTTACATATGCAAAGCCAGCGGCGAGATGCCGCTGGCCCTGCGTGCACGCTCATAGATAGTGAGACCAGGGTAGCCTTCACAGTGCGACTACAGACCCGGCATCCGCTGTAATAGAGAGGCGGATGCCGGGGAGTGTAGACGTCGGCACAGTCTGTATTGGCGGTCCCTTCCCCCCAAAGAGTAAACTACCCCCTCCAGGCTCGCTCCTGTGCACTTAGCCCCTCCTCCCTCCCCCCTCAGAGCAGCAGATACATCACTTGACTTATGACCAGATAAGTCAAGGGATGTGTCAAAAAAAAAAAAATGAATAAAGTAAGATAGTGGACAAACAAAGCAGTTTTGCTGAAGCAATGTATTTAGGAAAAGTCTTACATTCACATTAACAAACAGTATAGATAGGATCCTTGTGACGGGATAACCCCTTTAACCGCAGCATTGTGTTTTGGTGTATACTGCTTTTTCTAATCTAATACAGTTAAGTCTGCAAAGAAGTTCCTTAAAAGGGGTGTCCAGGATAAACTAAGAAGTAACCGCTAAACGAAACTCCGTCCACCCGGTTAAATTCTAATTTACTTAAATTTAAAAAAAAAAAAAAAAAAAAAAATTCAAAAAAAAAAAAAAATCTATAATTACCCATATCCATGGAGCGGTCACTTTCTGATAATGGACAGTACTGTCAGGAAGGGCGTTCCTAAGAGACTGTCAGAAACGCCCTTCTGACACTGAATCAGTATCAGCACCAATAGCTCTTCACCCAGGGAACATAATGGGAAAGCCGACCGTGCGTTGAATTCAGAGCACTGTCGGATTTCTAGCAGTATCTAAGACTGTGTGCCCGAGGACATAAAAGGTCCTCTTTAAATACCTTGTGGTCACAAGTTGTTGTCTTTATTATTAGTAGACAGTGGCTATGACCATGAATGTAAGGTTAAAAATCAGTAAGGAGTTCCTTGGTGTGGCTGGGATAATTTCTGATACATATAGTATCCCTGTCCGACAACCAAGTTACAATAAGAAAACCATGGCCGGGTTTCTGAAAAGTCCCAGACCATAGAAAGTTCCTCCATTTATGGTCGTATCCATTGGCAACTGATCAAGGCAACAAATGTCACCACTAAGATAAGAGAAAGTCTTTAAAACGCTGCAGAATTTGTAAAATGTTTAACTTTTAATCATATACAGAAAGGATTGTTTTTATGGGAATACCCCTTTAACATCTATGAACACACCTTATACACAACACATTGCCGGAGATGGAAAGCACACACCAGATCTCAGCCTGTCACGTCAGCGAACAAAATGAACCTTATACTGAAGAAGCTACTGCTGTCATCTGTTTGCAATAAAGCGCCAGCTCTATATCAACAGAGCACAGGCCAGACACTCAGCAGAATAGCAGGCGTGTAGGAGTTATCCTAGAAGGTGACAGGCGTGTAGGAGTTATCCTAGAAGGTGACCTTTCCTGGAGACATTCTGGAAGGACGGGCGCTTTTCCTTACCATTCTCACTAGTGGGACAGTCGTCGGCCGCCTAAACACCTCGGGCAGAAAGATCTTCCTTCTAGAACACGAGAGCCTCCTCAGAAGCAGCAGAGAACTAAAATAACGATTCATGGCGAAATATGCAGCACAGACCTCACACTGCAGGAGAGAAGCTTCGCTCCGCCCACGGTCTTCTCAGCCAATCACTGACAGTTGAGTCTTTCTAACGGGTGTCGATTGAGCTGTACTAGGTCAGGAAGGATAAATCGATCCTGATAAATCGCTAAGCAGATCGTCGTGGAGATAGACACAGTGCGTTCTCGTGGTGCTGTTAAATCTTAATCAAAATTGCATCGGAATTGTGCATTTTTTTATTTCATAGAATTGGTCAAACGTTATATAAATGTTTCACTTATAAAGTTAAGAAAACTGTATGTCGTTTTTCCAATGCAGCTTTAATGAACATGTTCAGGATAAAATACAAATTAACCACTAAACTAAACCCCTTCCCCCTGCCTAACTTCTAAGTTACCTGTATAAAAAAACGTATCATTATCCATACACTTTTTGATGATTATCCACCGCTTTTGCTTCTGAAATGGAACATCACCAGTATTCTCCCCCCTATCCCACCACAGGCATCAATACTTACCAGCCTTCCTGCTTGGGAACGGGGGAACGGCCCCCCTACCCCTTCTTTTTCTCTTCAAGTGGAGATGCAGCATCTGCGAGACACGCCCTGGAGATGGCACTCCATCTCTACTGCACAGGCCTCACAGGTACTTTCAGTTTGCATACCTTCCAACTTTTGAAGAACAAAGAGGGACAAAATGTGCGGCGCGTGTAGCAAATTTAGCTACACCCACTTTTATGTTGACTCCGCCCCTTCTCATTCATTTTTCATGTGCCCCCACACAGTATAATCCTACAGTCACCTGTAAATTATATGTTCCCCTCCATCTCATCTCTCCCCCAGTTTCATATACCTGCTTCATCTGCCCCCCCAGTTTCATGTCCCCCCTCCATCTCTGCCCACAGTTTCTTGTGCCCCCATCTCTGCCCACAGTTTCATGTCCCCATCTCTGCTCCCAGAATCATGTCCCCATTTCTGCCCCCAGAATCATGTCCACCCATCTCTGCCCCCAGATTCATGTCCCACCATCTCTGCCCCCAGAATCATGTCCCCCCATCTCTGCACAGTTTCATGCTGTCCGTCCCCCCCATCTGCCCCCAGTTTCATGGTCCCCCTTCATTATGTTCCACCTCAATGTTAAACACAAAACCCACTTATACTCACCTTCCAACGCTCCCCCGCAGCTTTCTCCGCAGTTTCACTAACAGAGTTGTAGGTGCGATGTGACGTCATCACATCGCGCCTACACAACCACTAGCCGGACGCAGATCTGAGTTGAAACCGTGACATACCTCCCACTGACCAGGACAGGACACCGAAATCGTGAATATACTGCGGAAATCGGGACAGTTGGGAGGTATGAGTCTGTGCACAGTGACTCCGCATTAAAAAGTGGTTACCTAAGGAAATCACACAGACTCATAGACTATAAGGACATCCGTGTGGTTTCAGCTCGGTTTCTGCATGAAACATGTGGAGAGAACAGTGCTGTTTGCAAAACTTCAGAAGGAGTTCCAGCCAAAATAGATGTGTTATCCAATGCAAAGACCAGGTATGTTTATGGGGGTTTTTTAGCACAAGTTCACACTTTTAAGTTAAGGGTTTTTTGGAGGCCGCCTCAGGTTCCGATCGAAAAACCGAGTAGCCCCGACTGAAAGCAGGTGCATTGCATCGGCATCCAGCCGCGCACTCTCCGGATTAGGCCCAATGAATGGGTCTAGTCCGGAGCAGGGTATGTCTTCAGGCCGAATCGCGAGACGACTCAGCCTGAAGAATGAGCATCTCGCGTCTTTTTTCCAGGAGCCGAAGAAACAGCTCCCAGTAAGAAGACCCGAGCGGTTCCCATTGATTTCAATGGGGAGCCGTCTTTTTTGTCAGGGTTTTGAGGTGGATACGGCCTCAAAACCCTGACCAAAAAACTCTGTGTGAACTTACCCTTAAGGTGATTTTCAACAAGTTTTCTGCGTAAAATCTGCTATCTGCCTTTCACTACCTAGCATTGCAGTTTAGGCCAGGACCCCACGGGCCAGAACCACCGCGATTTGCCCGCAGCGGAAATGAACATCGGGTGAGTTCATGTCCATTTAAATCAATGCAAAATATTATGGACACAGCTAGTGTCCGGTGTTAATGTCCATGCAAGATTTTGCGCGGACATTAGCATCGGACACTAGCTGTCGGACACAGACGTTAGTGTGAACGCTCCCTAAGATGATATTCCAGACATGAATCAGCCAAATCTTGCTAAGATTTAAGATAGGCCTGGATAAAGAACTAAGATATAGTACACGGAAGGTACAGTTGTCAGCAATAAGTGATTATCTTGACCAGGATCTTGCCACCCCTCGCTGGGTTAAAAGATTCTTTTCAGGAGTTTAAAGAATTCTTCTGAAGAGGAAAATTGCTATTCCTACTTTTTTCTTTGAGGAACTGACCCAACTTCTCTTTGAACTTATTATTGACTAGCTGGTACCCGCGACTTCGTCTGCGGTGATTGTAGAAGTGGGTATATACAGGTGCGGGTAAGGTTTTCGTAGTGTGTATAAGGTATGGGATATGAAATGTAAGTTTGTATCTTGTTTTTTCTGTAATTCAGAGAATACGTGAGACTTTTGTGTTGAAGTTAATTTGTATTTGAGCTGCTATACGGTGTTGTGAGAAACTTTACATAGTGACTTTGGGACAGAAGTATTTGAAGTTAACCTTTTCCCGCCGATGGCATTTTTTGATTTTCGTTTTTCATTTTTGACTCCCCTCCTTCTAAACCCCATAACTTTTTTATTTCTCCGCTCCCAGAGTCATATGAGGTCTTAATTTTTCTGGGACAAATTTTTCTTCATGATGCCACCATTATTTATTCTATATAATGTACTGGGAAGCAGGGAAAAAATTCAGAATGGGGTGGATTTGAAGAAAAAATGCATTTCTGCGACTTTCTTACGGGCTTTGGTTTTACAACGTTCACTGTGCAACCAAATTGAAATGTCCCCTGTATTCTGTGTTTCGTTACGATTCCGGGGATACCAAATTTATATGGTTTTATTTACATTTTGACCCCTTTAAAAAATCCAAAACTATGTTAAAAAAAATTTTTTGTGAAAAGTCACCATATTCCAACAGCCATAACTTTTTTATATGTCCGTGTACGGGGATGCATAGGGCGTCTTTTTTTGCGGGACCGGGTGTACTTTGTAGTTCTACCATTTTCGGGAAATGTTATTGCTTTGATCACTTTTTATTCAAATTTTTATCAGAATCAAAACAGTGAAAAAACGGCGGTTTGGCACTTTTGACCATTTTTCCTGCTACGGCGTTTACCGAACAGGAAAAATATTTGTATAGCTTTGTAGAGTGGGCGATTTCGGACGTGGGGATACCTAACATGTATGTGGTTCATAGTTTTTAACTACTTTTATATGTGTTCTAGGGAAAGGGGGGTGATTTGAATTTTGAATCCTTTTTATTTGTTTTTATTTTTTATTTTTTAGCATTTATTAGACCGCCTAGGGGTATTGACATGGGTGGGCGGTGTCACGGATTGTCAGAGCGGTGGGGGTCGGCAAACATGGCTGCTCCGGAGCGTTATAGAGCGCCTCCTGGAGTATCGTTAAGGTGAGGGGCAAAGTGGTAAAGTATATGTATATGTGATTGTGTGGGGTTAGGGGCGAGGCTGTAGAGGGCAATATGAATTTTGTGGCTTGCTATGGTCCAAAGTGTGTGAGATTGCAGAGATGGTGGTGTGAGTTTGGGTTTTGTGGGGGTCCTGGCACAAACGTATGTGCGCTATTGTGACGAAAAGTAGCCTATTGCGCAATCGGGTGTATTAACTATGTTTGTGGAAACTTTCAGCCAAATCGGTCGAGCGGGTTTTGCGTGATTGAGGAACAAACATCCGAACATCCAAAACTCACAAACCCACAAACTTTCACATTTATAATATTAATAGGATATCCAGATTAAAGAGTTCTTCTGGAAAGCTACTTTCCTGGTGGATATTAGAGATAAGCGAATCAATTTTTTACGAATTGAGTTCAACCCGAACATTCCAAATTGTTTGATTAACAAAACCAAACAAGTGCAGATTTCTCTTGGACAAACTAAAACGGCCTCTGTCACAACAGAATTGTGTAAAGTTAATGTGGAGTTATGTACACATTGGACTAAAGTACAGTGTGAAAACTTCTTCAAGTAATCAGAAAAGAAATCTATTCTTACCCAGACAAAGGTTAAGGAGAGAAAAAAAAAAAAAAAGAGATAAATTACTTAGGGATAAGTATGATTTTGACTCAGGTCAAATTTTTAATTGGAATAAGAAATGACGAACAAGATTTAGAATGAGACAGAAGCATGTAACATACTATACTACAGAACTTCACAGAATTTGAATGGTTTGATAAAAAATATATATATAAAACTTAACCTATATTAGGTCAAGTAAAAAAAAATGTAGAGACGTGTACTAAACTAAAATCACAATGATATAAAAGACTCCTCCAATGTGTAAATACCTGGCCAAGGTCACCCTCAAGTGTTGTTTATTTGGAGACATAATACCTTTAAAATTGGGGAACAGTGGTGCCTTCAAAAGCTGGTACCTCAATGGATACTCCCGTGACATGTACCCAGGTCAATAAATTCCTGGCCAAATCTGAGAGAGAATACTTTTACTACTTTCAGCCATTTCCTAAAGTATATAGTATGGTTTTTTTTTTAGATACATCGATGATGTGTTTATCATCTGGGCTGGTATACCTTTGGACTTTGCAGATTTTGTGAAATACCTAAACGAAGATAACAAAATGAACATGCAGTTCACTTCTGTTTTTGATAATGATTGTCTAGACTTTCTGGATCTCACAGTGCTGTTGGAGGATGGGTATAGGGGTAAGTAAATGGTATTTAAACCCACAGTTACTAACGCACCTATTTGGTCAGAGTATTCTATTGGTACACTGTACTATTTTGTGCATTGTGTAGTAATGTATGAATTTTTCATTTGTTTTTAGTCAGAGTTAAGGAGACGTAAGTTATATAAGAGGAAGGAAACTACATTGCTGATGATGATTCTTTTGCAGCTAGGCCCTGACAATTGGGTCAGGGCGACAAGGTAACATCAGATGAATGGGAATGATGATGGTGGTAGTGGACCATATATCGAGGCCAAAATATAACAATCGCATGAAATTAAACACCACTGTTTAAAGGGATTCCTTTATTGTAGGCATTGCTATTTTCATGATTGTTATATCACTCTCTCTACCCTTCAGTATATGTATCTGTGTGTAGTGTTGTTTTATGTATTTTATATGCATTAATATGTTTTTTTGGTACTATTCCGTTATCGGGCCAGCAGAGCTTATCAGCACCAGCATCGGGACAGCAGCAGTCAGCATTTCAGCATCGGGAATGACATCCGTGGACTGACTGCTGGCCCGATGCTTGTACCCAGCTCTCCTTCCATCTGCCCCATACCCCTCTCTGGCCCAGCTCTCCTTCCATCTGCCCCGTACCCCTCTGTGGCCCAGCTCTCCTTCCATCTGCCCCGTACCCCTCTGTGGCCCAGCTCTCCTTCCATCTGCCCCGTACCCCTCTCTGGCCCAGCTCTCCTTCCATCTGCCCCGTACCCCTCTCTGGCCCAGATCTCCTTCCATCTGCCCCGTACCCCTCTAACCGCCACACGACTAGGCCTGCCTGACATTACTAGTCGCTGGGACGCTGCAGGAAGTTTGTCCCTCCGGGTCGCCATAACTCCCCGCCGTTACTATGGTCGGCGCGTCCCTGAATCTCCGCCGCCACTTTCAAGACCCTTTATTGAGCCCGGGTGTGTGCTGGTTTCTTCCTTCCAGTCTCCGTTCTCTGTACTGGCCATGGCTTCCAGTGCGAGCATCTTTCTTTCCTCCTGAACGCAAACGGCCAGTTTGAGAGCGCCGAGGTGAGGCCTAGTCGTGTGGCGGGAAGAAGGGGTATGGGGCAGATGTAAGGAGAGCTGGGGGCAGCACTGGGAGGATGGATGGGGGCATCGATGTACTGGCTACTAGACACAGGGCGCCAGCATCGGGCCAGCAGTCAGTCCTCGGGGCAGGCTAGAGAGGGGTACGGGGCAGATGGAAGGAGAGCTGGGCACAAGCATCGGGCCAGCAGTCAGTCCTCGGATGTCATTCCCGATGCTGAAATGCTGACTACTGCTGTCCCGGTGCTGATAAGCTCTGCTGGCCCGATAACGGAATAGTACCGTTTTTTTACATGTTTGTGTTTTTTGTATCTTTAAAGGGATTCTACCATTAAACTATTTTTTTTTCTAATTACCACGTCGGAATAGCCTTAATAAAGGCTATTCGTCTCCTACCTTTAGACGTGGTCTCCGTCGCGCCGTTCCGTAGAAATACCGGTTTTAACCGGTATGCAAATGAGCTCTCCGCAGCAATGAGGGTGGGCCCCAGCGCTGAAAGACCGATGAGCACATCCCCATTGCTGCTCGAGAGCTCTTTCCTGCGCCGCCTCCTTCTTCTGCAGCAACTCCGCCTCTTCTGGCTTTTCTTGCTCTTGTAGTGCTATACAGGAGCATAGAGAGGCCACCCCAAAATGGCCGCCGGCCAGCTCCTGTATTGAACTGCAAGAGCGGCTACCCAAAAATGGCCGCCAGCTCTTGCAGTTCAATACAGGAGCCAGCGGCCATTTTAGGGTGGCCTCTCTATGCTCCTGTATAGAACTACAAGAGCAAGAGAAGCCAGAAGAGGCGGAGTTGCTGCAGAAGAAGGAGGCGGCGCAGGAAAGAGCTCTCGAGCAGCAATGGGGATGTGCTCATCGGCCTTTCAGCACTGGGGCCCGCCCTCATTGCTGCGGAGAGCTCATTTGCATACCGGTTAAAACCGGTATTTCTACGGAACGGCGCGACGGAGACCACGTCTAAAGGTAGGAGACGAATAGCCTTTCTTAAGGCTATTCCGACGTGGTAATTAGAAAAAAAAGTAGTTTAATGGTAGAATCCCTTTAAAGATACAAAAAACACAAACATGTAAAAAAACATATTAATGCATATAAAATACATAAAACAACACTACACACAGATACATATACTGAAGGGTAGAGAGAGTGATATAACAATCATGAAAATAGCAATGCCTACAATAAAGGATCACAGCAACAACCCAAGATGTAAACACTAATAACGTAGTATGGCCCCATAAGGCTCCTCCTCTCCACCCATTTGGCTAGACATTGCTTCTGCTCCAATGTCCTCCTAATCCTCCAGTTCAGCACCCACAGGTTTCATGTGGCACCACATCTCCAGTCCCCTGACCAGCCAGATTGAAAAGTATCTTTTCCAGAATGTAAATCAGTGGAATGGCGTCCTGGTGACTGACTAACAAAGTTGCCTCCTCAAAGGGATCAAGCAAACGGCAGGTGTCATGCATGAGCTGCCACTGGCTAATGTTAAAGTTACACAGGGGAGTATATGTGTCTGCTTGTATCATCAAGAAATCGTTTTTAGGATGTCTTGCAAATGGGTGAAACACTTAAAGGGATTCTACCATTAAAAAACTTTTTTTTTCTAGGTAACATGTCGGAATAGTCTTTAGAAAGGCTATTTGTCTCCTACCTTTGGAAGTGATCTCCGCCGCGCCGTTCGTTCGAAATACCGGTTTATACCGGTATGCTAATTAGTTCTCTCGCAGCGATGGGGGTGTCCCCCAGCACAGGAGATGCGATGGGGGCGTCCCCATTGCTGCTCGAAAACCGACTCCAGTGCCGCCTTTATCTTCTTCTGCATCCTCCCCTTCCTTCTTCGGCTTGACGTCGGACGCCTGCGTAGTACGCTCTGTTCGGGGAACTTGCGGTGTCGGCACTATGGCCACGGGCATGCGCAGTACGTATTATGCAGGCGTCCGACGTCAAGCCGAAAAAGGAAGGGGAAAATGCAGAAAAAGACAGAGGCGGTGCTGGAGTCGGTTTTCGAACAGCAATGGGGACGCCCCCATCGCATCTCCTGCGCTGGGGGACGCCCCCATCACTGTGAGAGAACTAATTAGCATACCGATACTTCGAACGAACGGCGCGGTGGAGGTCACTTCCAAAGGTAGGAGACGAATAGCCTTTCTAAAGGCTATTCCGACGTGTTACCTAGAAAAAAAAGTTTTTTAATGGTAGAATCCCTTTAAGGAAATGCTTGACAATTAGATTGAACATGTGCGCCATGCAGGGCGCATGGCTCAGCCCTCCTTGATGCAGTCGATGTTTTTACAGTTGTTGGTCACTATGGTTCTGATTTTAATTTCTCTTGGAGAAAGCCAGGATTCGATTTCTTGATTGAGACCATGGAGAAGGTTCCTCCCCTATGTGACTTTGTTTGCCCAGGTAAACATGGTGTAGAACAGCGTGACACCATTGTGCTCTGCGCATGTGGTATGCTGGAGGAGCATTGGGAGTTTTCCCTGCAGTGGAGGCTGAGGACACAGTGTGAGAACGTGGAGGCATTAACCCAATTAGCCATAAATGACTATATTGTTCTTGACCGTAGTTACAGCTCCACACATCAGCGCTGCCATGTACTTTAGCAGACAATACAGGCTCAAGTACTGGCCACCTTCAGTACGTCATATTTGTGTCGGGCTGGTACTGCCTTCTTGGCAAAGAAGTGACGGCATGGGACTTTTTGGCTCGGCGAAAGCCATCAGTTCTCTGAAAGGTGCAGAGTCCACTAATTGGAAAGGGAGTGATTGTAGCACCAGCAACTTGGATAGGAGCACGTTCAGCTTCTGCACCATTGAATGAGTGCATGCATATGCATTGTTGTCTCTTAGATATAGATTCTCTGATCGTTTGCTGACACAATGACGGACTAGGAGAAGCAGGAGCATCATGACCAGCAGATAATAGGAAGGACTCACAGCTTTTTTCAGCTGAGGTGGTGGAGCCTTGATTGCATGAAATGGGGTGTGTGCTACTGGGTGATGCAACGGTTCCTGCAGCAGGCTGGACCACCACATTGGAGCCAGGCTCTCTCAGGCCACTTTATGGTGCCGCTGCATTTCTTGACGCAGGGATGTGGTGCCAACATTGGCACCCTATCCATGCTTCACCTTTTGCCCACAAATTGAATATATGGCCATGTTCACCTCCCCCGGAAGTGCCCCACCAGCAAGTAGGTGATTTTACCCGCAACACTCCGCACTAACTGACTGCTATTGCCACTACCTCCGCAAACCCCTGCACCACTGCTTTCCGGCAGGTAGGCTGCTGCAAAGCGGGTGGTCTACCCTGGACACGTTTGGCTCCTGCCCTCCTTCTGCTGCCACCCTACTAACTCTGCCGCTGCCTCATGACTTCAATTTTTTCTGCTAGAACGGAGTTTTTTGGCAAGGGAAAAATCCACTTCAGGAATTAAGAAATGGTTTTTTTTAAGCAGTTTTTGAAATTTTTTTTTTTTTTTAATTTTTCCTTCAGCAAAATGCATGGACCCTGAAAAAAAAAACGTTTTTTTCTGTGCGGTTTTTGCCAATTCTGCACCAAAATCCCTGACATGGATTTTACGCCACCCATTGACTGTGTTGATTTTTGCAGGTGGAATCCACTTGAGGCCGGGGCCCCATAGGATGTAAACACCGCGATTTGTCCGCAGCGGAGACGCTGCGGGAAAAATTGCGGCGTTGTACAGTGCGGGCAAAGTGGATGGGATTCATGCAAATCCCATCCCCACTTTGCGGAAAAGATTGCAGCGCGGACACGCTGTGATTTGCAAAACCGTTGCAGCTTTGCAAATCACAGCATGTCAATTATATCTACGAAACGCTGGCGGCTTTCCGATAGATATAATTGTAACAGAAAGTCCGCGGAGGAAAACTCTGCGAACTTTCTGTCGAAAGCGCTGCAGAAAGAACCGCAGTGCTTAGCCTGAAGGAAGCTTTTTTTTTTTCCCCACAAGTGGAAAAAAAAAGCAAATGGTACCCATAGAACTCTATGGGGAGATGTTTTTTCCACATGGATTCTGACACGGATTCAGCGTCAAAATCAGTGCCAAAAAAGGAAAATGGCACTGTATTTGGCGCTGAATTTTCAGCTAGCGGAAAATTACGCGAGTGGAAAAAAAAGCTAGCCAAACCAATTTAAAACAATAGGCTTTTTTTCAGCTCTGAATATCTAGCGCCAAATACAGCGTCTTTTTCCTCCGTGTGAATGGACCCTAATACTGTGTGAGGGCTGCTCTGGATTTACTATTCATCCTATTATATCTCTTATCAGTGTCAGGTGTTGCGTCCAAGCGACATGCCCTTCAATTTTAAGTGTCTGCAGTTCCCAATCCGTCTTGCATTTGCTATGACTTTAAAGCACTCTAGACACACACAACACAAACACCACCCCACAAATACTACAATACCACCCCATAAATACTACATGCACACCACACACAATCCACAAACATCTCACAAACACCATATAAACATCACACAAACAGAACACATACACCAACCCACAAGCACAACACCACACAAACACCAGACCACAACACCACTCCAAATAAATACCACATGCACGGAGCACACACACATGCAAACACACTCGGATGGATGCACACTACGCGAACAGAGCACATGCGTACTCACACACAACTACCGTATGGACACTTGCACTGTGAACGCACAAACACATGGATCACATGCACACATACATATACACGGACCACACACGTGCATGCACACACGCATACATGCACATGGATCACACACATGCACACATATATACACGGACCACCCACGTGCATGCACACACGGATCACACACGTGCGCACCACATACATACACACGCATACATATACTAGGACCACACACGTGCATGCACACATGGATCACACGCATACATATACACGGACCATACAAACGTGCATGCACACATGCATACATACACATGGATCACACACATGTACATGCACGCATGCACTGACAAAACATAACATAGCATACTATATTATTTTTCTCGGGCCTCCAGGCTATGGATTTGGCAGTTCCATAGACTTCTTTGTGCAGAAAGCTTTGAATTTTGCAGGCTCCATGGAAGTTTCCCTCCGCGGCCCTGTAGTGTAACTGCAGTGTGCAAGCAGCCTTACTGAGCAGCAATATTGGTCAGGTGAAAACTGCCTGATAGTAAGATTGTCATTATTGCTTACTAAACGGAGAGCTTTCATTAGTGAAGCCCTACAATAGATAGTTGTGCAACTGGAAACCAATTTTACTCTTGGACTACTTATAGAAGTGAACTACTTATAGATTACACTGGAGGGAGGGGGAAGGGTTGCACTATGTTGTTAATTGGGTGTAAATCAGTGGCATAACTAGGAATGGCGGGGCTCCATGACAAAATTTTGACCCCACCCCCGCATTCCTGCACTTACTATTCTACCCCATAGTGGCCCCTGCACACAGTATTATAGCCCATAGTGGCCACTGCACACAACATTACACCTCATAGTGGCCCCTTCACACAGCATTATACCCCATAGTGGCCCCTGCACATAGAATTATATCTTATAGTGGCCCCTGCACACAGTATTATGCCCCATTGTAGCCCCTTCACCCAGCATTATACCCCATACTGGCCCCTGCACACCGTATTATACCCCATAGTGGCCCCTGCACACCGTTTTATACCCCATAGTAGCCCCTGCACACAGCATTATACCCCATAGTGGCCCCTGCACACCGTATTATACCCCATAGTGGCCCCTGCACACAGTATTATACCCCATAGTGGTCCCTGCACATAGAATTATACCTCATAGTGGCCCCTTCACCCAGCATTATGCCCCATTGTGGCCCCCACAGCATATGCCCCACTTTCTCGCTTCCTTTCCAGGAGTCTTTGGTCAATACGGACACAATCGTATATACTCCTACTTTAACAAGTTCATCTTTAACAGATTCAGAAGGTCCTCCATAGAACCGAAAGCATTGGCAAACGGTGTGTAGTGAAAGCACATGGACCCCATTATAGTCTATGGGGTCCATGTGCTTTCACTGCACTCTGCTTGCCAATGCGTTTGGTAGTACGTTTGGGGGGGGGCCCCATGCGGACTCCCCAAACGGATTGCCAACGCAAATGTGAACCAGGCCTTACAGAAACAGAAAAGTGAAGGTATTGGTGACCTGGGGAATGGATGCAGCATCCAGCTACATAGTGTGTCACCACCCTACTCACTCTGCTCCCAGCTGCATACATTGCTTCTAATGGAAAGGTACAGGTGTATCAAGGGAAAAAGCGGTAAGCACATGAGGTTGAGAGCACAGTATGACAGCACCTCTATGTTGTGGTTTGTGCTTTATGACTTTAGTTTAGGGGTCCTCAGTAATAAAATTATTGCATGACACTACGAGGACTCCATCTTTGATTTTTTTATTTAAATTGGAACGCTAAACAAAAATGGTTTCCTAACTTTGTTTTATCGTGTTGCGTGCAGCCTCAATTTGTTCATGTTTATTGATATTTTATTGCGGGCATGCATCCTTAGTCAAAGGTTTTCTCAAAAGTATTTATTTTTTTTCATTTTATAAATAATCCAGGTCAATAAAGATCATAATTATTATGACTCATTGCTGTAATTCATGCTGAAAATTACCTAGACAGCCATCTAGTGGTGATCTTAAAAATATACCTCTCCTATTCTGCGGAACAGCTGCGGCAGTGCTCCTTGGAATATGCTTTGTCTGCACTCAGTGTCAGCTTCTGGAAACTGCTGCAGGAAATCCATGGTATGACTGATTACTGTGGGACTGCGCACTGTGAGTCTCCTGCAGCAGCTCATTCATCCTTCTGAAGTCATTCACCAGCTGCTTCTTGTGTACTGTCTGCAGTGGAAATGGGATCCCACATCCTGCAGATATTCAGGCAAGGGGTCTGGGCAGCATTGACAGGAGGCTGGTACCATGACCCGCATGACAGCCAGTTTAATAACATCTGCCATTTGTATCTGTGGATATTCTTGCTCCTGTTACCACTTGCAATGCACTTGGTAAGTATTCTATAAATTCTTCATACACCGCTAAGGATGCTTGCTTCCAGACTTGCTTGTAAGCTATAGTTGAGTAAAGCTGCAAAGTCCCAACCCTCCTCTTGCTTGCTTCCAGACTTGCTTGTAAGCTATAGTTGAGTAAAGCTGCAAAGTCCCAACCCTCCCCTTTTCACATTGCACTGTATTAGTCACAGGACAGGCACATGATATTGAGAATTAGATTTCTTTTCATTGAATGCATGTGTATTGTTTAACCAGAAAAAGAACCAATGCTAGGATAAAAATGGTGTAGCTTTTAATTCAGTAACAACAGTAAAATTCCTGAGCACTTTTGCCACATACAGTGGTCCTTTTAAGAGAACAATATCTAGGCTTTCCTTGACCCAGGCAATGGCTCAGTTCACCATCCTTCCTCTGTATTTAAATGGAGAAAAATGGCTTGTTGGTGCCCCCCCCCCCCCCCAACCATCACCAAGGGCACATAACCTACTTGCTCCCCCTAGCTACGCTCCTGCTTTAAAATACAAGGGCATAGCTATAGGAATACCAAGGAAATAGTTGCTACCAGCTCTTTGAGGTGGATGAGGAATAAAGGTCTCTATACATTATATTAAAAAAACAAACAAACAAAAAAAAACATCATTGTAAATTACACATAAGTGGCTCTGTCACAGATTTTGCATTGGGGCCCAGAAGCTTTAAAGGGAACCTGTCAGGTGATTTTTCCACCTTAAAGGGATTCCATTATTAAAATGCTTTGTTTTGTCCCTAACACATAGGAATAGCCTTAAGAAAGGCTATTCTTCTCCTACCTTTAGATGTCTTATCAGTATCGCCGTTCGGTAGAAATCCCGTTTTTTTTCGGTATGTAAATGAGTTATCTCACAGCACTGGGGGAGGTCCCCAGCACTCAAACAGCACTGGGGGGACCCCCAATGCTGCAAGAGAAATCTCCAGCACCGCCTCTATCTTCGCCTGGAATGGTCTCTCCCTGCGTCTTCTTCCAGCGTTAGCTTCAAACTTCTAGTCATGCGCAGTCGACTATGCCGTCGGGCCGCGGGCAGAGCCGACTGCACATGACCGCGGCAATTTTCCTGTGTAAGTGGCCATTTTCTTCTGACTGCTTACACAGTAAGCTGGGGTAAGCGGCCGCTAGAAAATGGCCACGGACATGCGCATCGGGCTCTGCCCGAGGCCCGATGGCAGAGCTGACTGCATAAGCCTAGAAGTTTGAAGCCAGTTGTTTGAGCACTGGGCACCGCCCCCAGTGCTGCGAGAGAACTCATTTACATACCGCCAAAAACCGTGATTTATACTGAAGAAGACATCTAAAAGTAGGAGAAGAATAGCCTTTCTTAAGGCTATTTCTACGTTTTATCGAGAAAAAAATGTAATTTTAATGATTGAATCCCTTTAAACTGTCTCCAGACCTTTCTTATAGCATACCTCCCAACTTTTGAAGAACCGAAAGAGGAACAAAATGTGCGGCAAATTTAGCTCCACCCACTTTTGTGTTGAATCCGTCCATTCTCATTAATTTTTCATCTGCCCGCACACAGTATAATCCTCCTACATAAACCCGTAAATTATATGTCCCCCCTCTATCTCTCCCCCAGTTTCATATACACCCTTCATCTGCCCCCAGATTCATGTCCCCTCCATCTCTGTCCCCAGATTCATCTCCCCCATCTCTGCCCCCAGATTCATGTCCCCTCCATCTCTGCCCCCAGATTCATGTCCCCACATCTCTGCCCCAGATTCATGTCCCCCCATCTCTGCCCCCAGATTCATGACCCCTCCATCTCTGCCCCCAGATTCATGTCCCCTCCATCTCTGCCCCCAGATTCATGTCTCCACATCTCTGCCCCAGATTCATGTGCCCCCAGAATCATGTCCCCTCCATCTCTGCCCCCAGATTCATGTTTCCTCCATCTCTGCCCCCAGATTCATGTCCCCCCATCTCTGCTTCAGATTCATGTCCTCTCCATCTCTGCCCCCAGATTCATGTCCTCTCCATCTCTGCCCCCAGATTCATGTCCTCACATCTCTGACCCTAGATTCATGTCCCCTCCATCTCTGCCCCCAGATTCATGTCCCCTCCATTCTCTGCCCCCAGATTCATGTCCCCCCATCTCTGCCCCTAGATTCATGTCCCCTCCATCTCTGCCCCCAGATTCATGTCCCCACATCTCTGCCCCCAGATTCATGTCCCCTCCATCTCTGCCTCCAGTTTCATGTCCCCACATCTCTGCCCCGTTTCATGTCCCCTCCATCTCTGCCCCCAGATTCATGTCCCCCATCTCTGCCCCCAGATTCATGTCCCTCCATCTCTGCCCCCAGATTCATGTCCCCCCATCTCTGCCCTCAGATTCATGTCTCCACATCTCTGCCCCCAGATTCACGTCTCCACATCTCTGCCCCCAGATTCATGTCCCCCATCTCTGCCCCCAGATTCATGTCTCCACATCTCTACCCCAGATTCATGCCCCCCCATCTCTGCCCCCAGTGTCATGCCGTCCCCTCCATCTCTGTCCCCAGTGTCATGCCGTCCTCTCCTTCATCTGCCCCCAGTTTCACGTTCCACCTCCACATTACTTACCTTCTCCTCCGCTCCCTCGCCGCTCTCTGCGCGCCTCTCTTGCTGACACATGCGGTTGAAGGAAGGAGCTGACATGTCAGCTCCTCGCTTGGCCGCTGCGCGCCTCTCTCGCTGACACATATGCGGCTGAAGCGAGGAGCTGACCTGTGTGAGCTCCTCGCTTCGCCGCTGCCGCCGGCTACTGGCTTGCAGACGGGATGTGTCACATGACACATCACATGTGTCACATCGCGTCTGCAAGCCAGTAGCCGGCGGCAGCGGCAAAGCGAGTCAGCTCCTTCCTTCAACCGCATATGTGTGCAACTCAGATCTGCGTCCTCTGGACGCAGATCTGAGTTGAAATCGGGACATACCTCCCTCCAACCGGGACCGCAGGACATGTCACCCAAATCGTGACTGTCCCGCGGAAATCGGGACGGTTGGGAGGTATGCCTCTGGTTATATACAGTCAAAGAGTCCCCTCATGTATTTACGTCACACACTGCAGACATAGCTGATATCTCATAAATACTACTATATAATACAGACTGTTCATGAGTCCTGGGGGCTGAGGGTCTCTCTATGGTGAAGCTGAGAGGACACATGTAATGGAGATCCTGTGGTGAGAGCGGGACAGCCTGGTACAGTGTGGTGAGGGTAATGGAGGCTGCACTGATACTCCCTGTATAGGCCTCCAGCTCTGCTAATACTGATCATGCTGGGAATACGTTAAAGTTAATTATTTCTATGTAATTTCTCAGGGCTGTATACAGGTCATACTGTATATACTGGCTATACTGTATACAGGTTATTTTTAATTGGTAGGGGGTTCTTGGAGTTGATTGAAATTGTAAACGGTGGGGAAACATGGTGGTTAGTTTCCACTAGGATTAATTTATCTTGGTCTGCCTGGTCTTTGGGTTCCTGCTGGGGGTGTCCGGGAGTGGGTTATTGTGTGGTAAAACTGCCATTCTTGGTGTTATGGTGCCCCTGTGCTTGCGGCTGGGGGTAATTTGGTGTGGTGGCCAGATTTTCGTAGCTCCAAGGACCTCCCCCTCAAGAGGAAGGGGTTTGTATCCAGAAAAGTTAAGAGCTTGTGTTATTATTCCTTTATTTGGCGTCTAATGATCTATTTATGGCCTCCGTATTAGGCACTTAGACAATGGATACCAGACAAATACTGCACGGGATTATTGTATTTCTTAGTCTTCATGTAGCCGGTGTCTTAAGAGCATTTACAGCCTGTATCCAGATAAGTATATGGATCACCATTATTATATGTTACATCATATAATGCAGCCAGTCCCATTACTATGGCATATACTATATGATGGGATATTTCTCAGTGGGGTCCTATAACAGTATAATTTTGTGCCCACTGACAGCTGCTGAGTCTTTCCTTATTACCTACATGGCTCTGGATTATTCTGGAGCTGATATGATTTAGTATTATCGCCTGTACAATATTTAGAGTGAGCCGTGTAGGTTATTATTACTTTTAGAGCACCTTTAATTTCATGGTGCTATGGTGCTATATATATATATATATATATATATATATATATATATATATATGATGATATATATGATATAAAGTGATTTTCATGCATAGTCCCAACATGAGTATAATACTGTACATACATGTCTAAGTAGCTGAGTGATCTAGTACGAGTAGAAGAGAGGACCCTGTGTGTCTGGGTCTCCAATTTTTAGGCCAGTGTTTTACTTTGTTACTGTCACTGGCCTTGCCTTATTATGTAACCCTAAATGACATGGTTGCTTAGGATTGGGACGCATACAAGTGTTTCCAAGCCACTGTATAACAGGTTGTTTGCGATACACTAACAAGTTTTTTTTTGGTTTTTTTGCCACTTCTTGTTCAAATGTGTTTAACAGAATGTAATATACCGTATTTTTCGGACTATAAGACGCACTTTTTTCCCCCCAAATTTCGGAGGAAAATGAGGGTGCGTCTTATAGTCTGAATGTGGGTGGAGGAGTGGGTTTGCAGCATGGCCGCGCTACTGCCACCGCTGGTTTTCTTCAGCGGCAGTAGCGCGGCAATCTGCAGGCCCCGGCAGCTAAGACAGTCCCCGGCATCTGCTGTAATAGAGCGGGGAGTGTCTTAGCTGCACGGCGAGGCCGCAGGAGCCGACCTGTTCCGATGACAGCCGGGAGCCTAAATGAAGGCTCCGAGGCTTGTCATAGCTATATATTACTATCGCGGCTGGTCTATGACCCTCCGCGATAGTAATGTATAGAATCTCCCATAGACGGCAATACACTTGTATTGCCGTCTATGGGACTTGCAATCAAATGATTGCAGGTTCAAGCCCCCTAGGCGGGGGATATTAAAATAGTAAAAAAAAAAAAAAAAAAAAAAAAAAAACACTTAAAAAAAATATAATAAAAAATAAAATAAAAGTTCACCTCCTTTCCCTAGAATACATATAAAAGTATAACATTACTGTGAAACACAGTTAGGTATCCCTGTGTCTGAAAATGCCCTGTCTACTAATATTTTTATGTACAGTGAACGTCAAAATCAAAAGTGCTAAACTGCCGGGTTTTTCTCTCTGTTTTGCCTCTGAATTAAATAAAAGGTGATCTAAGCAATAAACATTTCCCAAAATGGTATATCTAAAAAGTACACCTGGCCCCACAAAAAAAACGCCCTATACATCCCCGTACAACTGCAGGGTCACCTGTCAATGTGGCCTTGCAGCTGTTCCAAAACTTCAACTCCCATATATTAAATATTTTACCATTTTTTGCCTGAAAATTTTTTTCCCCTATTTTTCTCCTCTAAAACCTGGGTGCGTCTTATAGTCCGAAAAATACGTTATTAAAAATATTAGTTATTTACTAATGTATTTTCTTAATACTTTAGCTTAAATATAATCCTAAACTATAGCTATTGATGTGCATTATAATTCGTACTATTGACATTAATTATGTTTTTTAATGGGTCCTTGAAGTTACTTATAATTTGGCCAGTAATGGGCAACCACCTTGGGTGTAGCCCAGTGCAGGGGTAACCATCGGAGGTATGGTCCCATGGTGTGGAGGGGTGACCATCAGAGGTATGGCCCCCTGGTGTGGAGGGGTGACCATCAGAGGTATGGCCGCCTGGTGTGGAGGGGTGACCATCGGAGATATGGCCCCCTGGTGTGGAGGGGTGACCATCGGAGGTATGGCCCCCTGGTGTGGAGGGGTGACCATCGGAGGTATGGCCCCCTGGTGTGGAGGGGTGACCATCGGAGGTATGGCCCCCTGGTGTGGAGGGGTAACCATCGAAGGTATGGCCCCCTGGTGTGGAGGGGTAACCATTAGAGGTATGGCCCTCTGGTGTGCAGGGGTGACCATTAGAGATGAGCGAGTACTGTTCGGATCAGCACACACGCATTGAAATGAATGGACGTAGCCGGCACGCGGGGAGTTAAGCGGCCAGCCGGCGTCAAAGCGGAAGTACCAGGTGCTTCCATTCATTTCAATGCTTGCGTGCTGTTCGGATCGGCTGATCCGAACAGTACTCGCTCATCTCTAGTGACCATCAGAGGTATGGCCCCTGGTGTGGAGGGGTGACCATCGGAGGTATGGCCCCCTGGTGTGGAGGGGTAACCATCGGAGGTATGGCCCCCTGGTGTGGAGGGGTAACCATCAGAGGTATGGCCCCTTGGTGTGGAGGGGTAACCATCGGAGGTATGGCCCCCTGGTGTGGAGGGGTAACCATCGGAGGTATGGCCCCCTGGTGTGAAGGGTTTACCATCGGAGGTATGGCCCCTTGGTGTGGAGGGGTAACCGTCAGAGTTACGGACCCCCTGGTTACGGCAAACAAATTAAATTTAAGAAGACCCGGTTAGGGTAAGTCCCTAGGGTCATGGCTGTCATTTTTCACATGCCTGTGCACTAAATTGAGCCCTCCGAGCTGGGGCTGGTTGCGGCTGGAGAGAGAGAAAAATATTTTATTTATAAAAAAAAAAAAAAAAAAAAAAGGGCATGTTTTGATAAAGATCTATAGCTTCAAGGACCCTTTCTGATGATTTGTACTTTTCTTAGTGAAGATATATGACCGCTTATATTGACCAACTCATGTTTCTCTTAAAGTTGCCCACAGTTTGATACCGCCATAGCTGCAGTGTCTAAAGTGTTTATCGCAGCCAGCTAGTGAATGGAGCCCAGCACTGTTACCATGATAACCCCATGCTCTGTGTGCAGGAGTAATATAGGCCTATGCCCCCCCTTCCTTGCGGAAGGGGCAGAATCAGGATGGTGCTGGTCCATGTCCAGCAAAGACGAGAATTTCAGCTTTTACTTTCAGTCTTGGTGCCCTTAGGTCAGTGCATGCGGCTAAGGGTAAAAGTTATCAAGTGCTCTGAAATGATTGAGAGATGACATTACAGGGTCTCTCACTGCCTTCAGAGACTACGGTATCTCAAGCGGATCATGGGCTTCTTCTCATCATGCTAAGCATCATTTAATGGCTTGTTTTGCTGTTGATGTGGTTGGGACTAGAGATGAGCGAGTACTGTTCGGATCAGCCGATCCGAACAGCACGCTCGCATAGAAATGAATGGACGTAGCCGGCACGCGGGGGGTTAAGCCGTCAAAGCGGAAGTACCAGGTGCATCCATTCATTTCTATGGAGTGTGCTGTTCGGATTGGCTGATCCGAACAGTACTCGCTCATCTCTAGTTGGGACCCATCAAACAACAATGGAACGTTATTTCACTACAGTAAGTGCCGTGGCCTTGCTGTAGTATCTGGAGAAGCTGCAGCACAACAACGCTACCCTTCTTTATACTCTCTATGTCTTTCCTGGCAGTATAAGTGGGTATAGGGTTGCCAATGAATGTAAATGGACAGTTATAGTTTTTAGTGGGAGAGGTATTCCTTGAAGAGGTGTTATCTTGTACATGGTATATACGTCTGTATCATGTGTATAAGGTTACCACCATAAGTGGGACCTCGGACCTCATAAGTGGGAAGTAGGTACTTCTTTGCGTAAATGGTTGGCAATTACATGTTTGTGGTATGGCGGTATTCCCCATGTATACTGGTTTATGGCAGGCAATTTCAGTATTATAGTCTATTTCTCTTTACTAGTTTCTGACTACAGCCAGATCACTTTAGTTACATTTTCAGCAATATTCATAGCTTGGTATTGTTGGGCAGGTAGTATGGGGACTTGTAGTACAGTGTCGGACTGGGGTGTCTAGGGCCCACCAGTGGAATTATTTCTAGGGGCCCACCATCAGGATCCCTGCAAACCAGCAATACCAAGACAGGGCGGTTGAAGGTAATAACATATCAGGAGCCATGCTGCTCTCCCGCCATACGATGTGCAACACTGCACTACCTAAACTTATTGCCACATACTGTATGGAAAGTGAACAGCGTGGCTCCTAGAAATGTTAGCATTACCTATAGCTGCGCTGTCCTGGAACAGCTGATCTGCAGAGGTCCTGGCTGTTGTGTCATCACAGATGTAATATTGATGGTCTATCCCAAGGACAGACCATCAATATTACAAAGATGGATAAACCCTTTAAAGATTTGTCCAGGAATTGGAGCGACCCATGTGCTGGGAGGGAGGTGTAAAATAAAAAATAAAAAGCGCCTTCACCTGTTCCTGTTGCTCCATTGTCCGCTGCCAGTGTCCATTCAGTCTCGCGCCGATGCACCCATGCTGGGAGTCCTGCACCTCTGAAACCAGTTAGGTCTCATTTCTGGAAATCCTGTATCTAACAGACACAGGCGGGGACAGCGGAGTGCTGGGGACAAAAGCTCAATGAAAAACACTGTGGAAAAAAAATATATTGAGATTCACTGCAATTTTTTCCCACAATGTTTTTTTAGCTGCATCTTGCTGTTGCGCCTAATCCTTAAAGAAGACCTTTCACCATCTGGGGCACATGAGGTTTAATACACCGCTAGAAAGCCAACAGTGCGCTGAATTCAGTGTACTATTGGCTTTCACGTTCTGTGCTGGTACCGTAGATCTTCATCGTCAGAAGTGCGTTATGACAGTCAGTCAGGAACGCCCTTCCTCACGGTAGCGTCTATAGCGCTGTACTGTGAGAGGGGTCGTTGCTTACCAGCCAGTCCTGGAAGGTGAAAAACAAAGTACACATGAAAAAAAAACCCCGCACTCATCTGTTCCCGCAGTTCTGCTGGTGGTTACATGCCGGACTGGACCGCACTGGGACACTGGGACAGGCAGACTTCCCCCTGGACACACCGATTGGCAGTGTGCTTAAAAAAATAGAAAGTGTTTTTAAGGGCTCATTCACATCTGCGCCCGGGGTCTCCGCCCTGCAGGCATTTTTCAAACCCATTCAAATGAAAGTGTGCGTCCGTAAGCTCCTGTGAGTGTTTTGTGCTCACCGCGGCGAAACGTTTTTTTTTTTAACCAGACACAGAGTCGGACATGCAGGACTTTGTGTCTGGTTTAAAAAAAAAAACAGTTTTGCCGCAGAGAACATAAAACACTCACCGGCGCTCACGGCCAGACTCGAACCGATAGGTTTCCGTCTTCTACATGCAGAAGATGGAAACCTCAGAATGGAGACCAGACGCTGGTGTGAACCTAGTGTTAACTGTGTTTTGCTCAGTAGGGCCTAATCCTTAGTGGCCCCTGCACACAGTATTATCCCCCATAGTGGCCCCTGCACACAGTATTATGCCCCATAGTGGCCCCTGCACACAGTATTATGCCCCATAGTGGCCTCTGTACACAGTATTATGCCCCATGGTGGCCCCTGCACACAGTATTATGCCCCATAGTGGCCCCTGCACACAGTATTATACCCCATAGTGACCCTTGCAGACAGTATTATGCACCATAGTGGCCCCTGCACACAGTATTATCCCCCATAGTGGCCCCTGCACACAGTATTATGCCCCATAGTGGCCCCTGTACACAGTATTATGTCCCTCAGTGGCCTCTGTACACAGTATTATGCCCCATAGTGGCCCCTGCACACAGTATTATGCCCCATGGTGGCCCCTGCACACAGTATTATACCCCATAGTGTCCCCTGCACACAGTATTATACCCCATAGTGTCCCCTGCATACAGTATTATGTCCCATAGTGGCCCCTGCACACAGTATTATACCCCATAGTGGCCCCTGCACACAGTATTATACCCCATAGTGGCCCCTGCACACAGTATTATGTCCCATAGTGGCCCCTGCACACAGTATTATACCCCATAGTGGCCCCTGCACACAGTATTGTGACCCTTGCACACAGTATTATGTCCCATAGTGGCCCCTGCACACAGTATTATGTCCCATAGTGACCCCTGCACACAGTATTATACCCCACAGTGGCCCCTGCACACAGTATTATACCCCATAGTGTCCCCTGCATGCAGTATTACCCCCCATAGTGGCCCCTGCACACAGTATTATACCCCACAGTGGCCCCTGCACACAGTATTATACCCCATAGTGGCCCCTGCACACAGTATTATACCCCATAGTGGCCCCTGCACACAGTATTATGTCCCATAGTGGCCCCTGCACACAGTATTATACCCCATAGTGGCCCCTGCACACAGTATTGTGACCCTTGCACACAGTATTATGTCCCATAGTGGCCCCTGCACACAGTATTATACCCCATAGTGGCCCCTGCACACAGTATTATACCCCATAGTGGCCCCTGCACACAGTATTATGTCCCATAGTGGCCCCTGCACACAGTATTATACCCCATAGTGGCCCCTGCACACAGTATTGTGACCCTTGCACACAGTATTATGTCCCATAGTGGCCCCTGCACACAGTATTATGTCCCATAGTGACCCCTGCACACAGTATTATACCCCACAGTGGCCCCTGCACACAGTATTATACCCCACAGTGGCCCCTGCACACAGTATTATACCCCATAGTGTCCCCTGCACGCAGTATTACCCCCCATAGTGGCCCCTGCACACAGTATTATACCCCACAGTGGCCCCTGCACACAGTATTATACCCCATAGTGACCCCTGCACACAGTATTATACCCCACAGTGGCCCCTGCACACAGTAGTATTCCCCATAGTGGCCCCTGCACACAGTATTATACCCCAGAGTGGCCCCTGCACACAATATTATGTGCCATAGTGACCCCTGCATACTGTATTATTCCCCACAGTGGACTTCCCGAAAAGGGAAGATGTGAACCAGGCCTAATACATATAATATACATTTACACACATACATTCATATACATACACACACACCTATCTACAAATATACAGGACTCACACAGTATATCAGACACTTTACACAAATATACACACATTAAATATACATATTTTACCCAAAAAATGTACTTACATTTGGCTGTGTCCTGTCTGTCCTGTCTGGCTGTGGTGAAAGCTCTGTTTACAGCAGCCGGCAGACGTCCCCCTGCACACTCCGATCTGTGTGGGGGAGGGGCAGCACAGCTCCTGCTAGTGACGGCAGTGTGCAGTGCAGGGAGCAGAGACACACTCCCAGCGATTGGTACAGGGGCCCATTTTGGCACGGTCAGGATCCCGATCGGGCCCCTGAAGATCCCGATCGGGCCCCTGACAAGTGCATTTAGATAAAATTAATAGTCAGGCTCGGGGGCCCACCGGGGAATCCCCCGGTGCTCCGGCGGGCCAGTCCGACCCTGTTGTAGTATATAAGGTTTCTAGAGGCTAGTGCATTCCTACTCAGTTTGGTGGCATCGAGTCCATTTAAGGTGTCAAATGGCCTCTTCTGTGGCGGTTGAGGAGTCAGGTGGAAGTTGCAGGCAAGTTATTGTGGTCTTATTTTAACTAGTAGAGGAGGTTAAACCTCATGGTGGTGAACAGGCTGAGCTTTGGAAATAGCCAGCCTGAAGGATGTCATAATAGTAACGTCATCCAGGGGCGGGCACAGGGGTTAAGCACAGGGTCATTGGTGCCCTTAAAGTGTACTGGCTCTGCTAAAATTGCAAGCTGGAGCGTGCCGCCCCGCTTTATTTATTTATTGCTGTCTGGCCGGGTGCTGTATTGTCAGACAACTGGGGATCTCACAGTATTCGTGAATCCTAATGGTCTAGCACTTCACCTAACTCCTTCTGTCATTATTTTTATTAAAGATTTTGCAAGGGGAAAATAGAACAGACAGTAACAAGTAACAGGGTTAACAAACATCTCCAGAACGTCAGGCTACATAGTAAACCACAAAAAATAACCATCCTAAAGCAAGTCCAATAAACAATAAGGGGCAGTGCAAGGGGGAGGGGGGAAGGAAAGGGGGGCGAGAAGGAGGGAGAGAGGAGAATGGAAGGAGTAAAATAAAAGAAAAAAGGGGGAAGGAGAAAAAGAAAGAAAAAAAAAGGGGGGGGGAGACACACACAGTAGTGTGTGTGGGGGGGTATGCAAGTGGGTAAGAGACTGGCAAGGTCGCCTACTTCCGCCATTCCGCTCGGATCCCGACCCAGGGGGGCGGGGGATTAAGAGCAACCAGTATCCAGGTGACTGTGGTTTGCTGGAGTAGTGTCAATCTGAGGGGGGATCAGAGCCCAGAAGCGTCCGATACTCTCCAGATTGCTGAAAGGTGAACCAGTAAAACCAGGTTTTGGTCTGCGCCTCCGTTGTGCCATGCAGGAAGGAGGTGAGGTTCTCCATGCGCATTATCTCGTTAACCTTCGAAATCCAGAGGGAGAGGGGGGGAGGTTCAACTCGGTTCCAGAAAAGCGGGATACATGCCCGGTCAGCGAGGACTAAAAATCTGAGCAGGGAGCGTTTGAAGACTTTTACAGGAGACTCACAGTGGTTGAGGAGAAACAGAGCAGTGCCCAAGTGGTGAGAGGTCTCAGTGAGTTGGAGGGTGATCCGTTTGACTCCTTTCCAAAAGGATGACAGGACAAGACCAGAAAATATGGAGCATGGTGCCCTCCTCTTCGCCGCATCTCCAACATAGAGGGGAGGTCTGGGGAAACATAGCCTTTATTCTCGTGGGGACCCTATACCAGCAGGACAGGATTTTGTAGTTGGCCTTACGGTAGCGGTAGCTGATAGAGGTAGCATGAGAGAAAGGCTGGGAAAGGGAGAGGGACAGATAAGATTCCCACTTAAGCATGAATGGAGGGGCAAAGTCCTCCGGGGGCTAAATCAGGAGTTGGTAGGCCAGTGAGAGGGGTTAGCGAAGGGGGCTGTTTCCGACACAGATCCTCTCTAAGGGGGTAGGTTCAGTGAGGAATTCCGTGGGGGGGAAAGAGTGCAGGAAGTGGCGGAGCTGCATCTCCCGCCATGTGTCCAATGGAGACAAATCAGGAGAGGCTTGAGGGCCCAGGAGCGTATTCCATCCCACGTTGTCTTGGAGGTGGCACACACGGAAGATCCCATGGCGGCGCCAGTTGCGGAAGACGCGGTCGACTAGTCCGGGTGTAAAGTCAGAGTTGCCTAGTATTGGAAAAAAGGGGGAGTCCTTGGGAAGGAGGATGGAGCGGACAAGGTCTCTAGAGCAGATCCGGAGCGTGGGACCAATGGTTGGATGTGGAAAGAGGGACGATAAAGAGGAAGAGTCTAACCATGGGGCAACCAGCAGTGGGATTGGGGAGAATGCCTGCTCAATGTAAACCCAGGGCTTAGACACTGAGTGTCTGCACCAGTCCACAACTCGTGCCAGGTGGGTGGCCAAGTAGTAGGCTTTCAGGTCTGGAATGGATAGTCCACCACAGTTTTTGGGGCGGAAGAGAAGGGCTTTACCCACTCGAGCAGGTCTGTCTGACCAGATAAACTGTAGTTGGGTGGAGGTGAGAGACCTGAGAAAGGGCATGGGGATGTGGATGAGAAGCGTCTGCATGAGGTAGAGGAGACGAGGCAAAATGTTCATCTTGAAGATGGTGCACCTCCCGAACCAAGTAAAGACGCCAGTGGACCATCGGTTGCAGTCGGCTCTGATAGAGGTACTTCTGTGAGTTTAATAAAGCTTTGGCCATTTTGACACCCAAAATAAAGTGTTTTGTGCATTTATTCCAAAGGCAATATTTACCATAGTTTGGGTGATTTTAGGAAGGAGTGAGGGACATCCCATATCCAAAAGTCATGTAGCTATTGCACAATATCACACTGTATGCAGTGTTTTTGGCATGTCCCTCACTGTCAGACATCACTCTGATACCCTACCTAATTGTTGGCATCAAAGGATGTGATTTTGATTGATGACTGCATGACTAGATAAAGCTGCATATGCTAAGGCTTTAAAAGCATAAACTTCTTTAATTTAGACATTTTAGTAAGTTACATGTTGATGTTACATGCAGGGTCTGACTGACCCACAAGGGTACTGGTAAATGCACTGCTGCATTATTAACAGGCCATTACCTTTTTGATTACTCTAGTCAATAACAGCCTCTGTTAACTTACTGATCCCCATTCGTGACTACAGAAGCCTTCTGTGCCACACATTTCTTCACAATGATGCTCAACATTATAATGTAGTGTGTGGTGCACAGAAGTTCCTGAAAGCTAATAGGTGATGGGGAAGCAGAGAAGGCCATGGGCTGGAATGTGGATCAGTAAGTTTATAGCAGTTGTTACTTGCTGGAATAAGTACCCTCTAGTGAACACTGTATGCAGGTCATTAAGGGGGCAGTTACTGCGTGGAAGTCAATAATGGTGCCACTGTGTGGGGGCCACTATATTTTGTGGGGGGGTCAGAAAGGGAAGCATTATACCATATGAGGGGGCTAGGAAAGGGAGCATTATTCCATGTGTGGGTCAGTAAAGTAGGTTTTATACAATGTGTGAATCAGTAAAGGTAGGCTTTATGACATGCGGGAACCAAGAAAGCGGGTATTATATTATGCCGGTAAAGTGGGCTTTATACTATGTGGCTATCAGTAAAGGGCGGATCAGTGAATGAAGCTCTGTTTCTGCTTTCAATGCTTGAACACTGGAAAATGAAGAGGAATCTAAGACAGAAGTCTGCCTCAATTCCTCTTAAAAACAGATTCTGATATCTGCTGTGTAACTGTTTGGAATCAGTTTTTGGACCAATCCGTTTTTATTTTTTTTTTTAATTGCTTAACAGCAGACAGATACCAGGTGCAAGTATGAACCTGATGTAAGAGTTGCAGTTTTGAATTGATTTTTGATGCAATTTTTGATTGAAAAATAAATACTGCATGTTTCACCTGAAGTAAGAAATTGCACTAAGAAACGCATTACAGTTTTGATGCAGTTTTAGGACAGGAGCCCCACATTGTCAAAGCACATCATTTTCCAGCACCTGAAAAGTGGATAGGATTCTGGCTTACTCCATCCACACATTGCAGAAAAAAATCTGCAGTGAAAATCTGCGATTTCAAAAACAGTTTGTCAATAGAGATGAGCAAGTACTGTTCGGATCAGCCGGTCCGAACAGCACGCTCCATAGAAATGAATGGATGCACCTGGTACTTCAGCTTTGACGGCGGTCGGCCGCTTAACCCCCCGCGTGCCGGCTACGTCCATTCAGTACTCGCTCATCTCTATTTGTCAATTAAAGCTATTGAAACTCTGGAGTTTACTGTATAAGTATAATAGAGACAGAAAGTCCACAGAGGAAAACTCTGCGGACCTTTTGTGAAAAATTCCTATGGAAAAAAAATGTGATGCATTTCTGCCGCGGTCTTTTTTACAGCTCTTTTTGGCTTTGGCTCACTACGTGGGGCCTAAGCCCTAACTGGAATTTGCCACAGTGGACTGGACCTATTTGTTCTTAGCGGAATAGTGTGTTTGTTGTGGAATTTTTTTTATATATGACACAGAAGGAGTTAAAAAATAAAGGCAGATTAACTTTAATCTAAATTGATTAGGGCTGTTGATGTGGATGATTAAACTTTCATATATTCCTTGAAAAATTTTAATAGCAAAACTGTCTTAACCTGCATAATTACATGCCCACGTGATAAACCTCATCTTATGTAATGGAGTCAACTGGTCATGATGTTCTGCTGATAAGGTCAGAAATCTTACTCATTAGACCAAATTTCTTGGGAGTTGTTAGGACAGCATATAACAATATGTTAATAATGGCTTGGCGTATATTGTCCTGTATATTGTTTTTCCCCCATCATATTATTTTGTCACTGTTGAAATGATGACACTTCCAAAATGTCAGTCATCAGTATTAAGTCCCTTTCCTGGTGCCCCAGCTGAAGGGGGACATTAAACAGTGGGGGTTGTTGGAGGGGGCAATAAATTAATGGCAGCTGGAGTGGGACATCAAACTGGGGGCAACTAGAGGCAAACAGATCCCCTTCTAGCTACTCCCACGGTATAATGTCCTCCTTTAGTTACCCCCATTGTTTAATATCCCCTTCCAGTTGTCCCCTTTTTAATGTCCCTCTTAAGTAGATCTAGCCATGATTGGGTTTGGAAAGGGCAGGTTGGCAAGGGGTTAAAGTGAGGAAAACAAGGTGGAGGCTAAACCCTGACCAAAAAATTCAATGTGAACTTACCCTTAGGCTGGGTTCACACTAGCGTAGGTGTCCGACAGCTAGTGTTCGTAGCTAATGTCCGCGCAATATTTTAGCATCGGACACTAGCTGTGTCCTTTTACAATTTCCATTATTTTAAATGGGATATTATGCTGTGTCCTTTAGGCCGGGGCCCCACGGGACGTAATCGCAGCGCTAAAGTGCTGCGGAAAGAACCGCGGCGTGAACACATTGCAGTTCTTTCCGCAGCGCTTTCAACAGAAAGTTTGCGGAGTTTTCCTCCGCGGACTTTCTCTTCCCATTATATCTACGGGAAAGCCGCCGGCGTTTCCATAGATATAATTGACATGCTGCGTTTACGTCTCGTGGGTTCCGACCTTAGTGTCCGTGTGTGTCCTTAAAGAGGACCTTTCATCAGATTGGGCACCGGCAGTTCTATATACTGCTGGAAAGCTGAATTCTGCGCACTATCGGCTTTCCCGATCTGTGCCCGGTGTAAAGCGCTATTGGTCCCGGGACCGTAGCGCTTTAGTGTCAGAAGGGCGTTTCTGACAGTTAGCCAGGGACGCCCTTCTGCCCAGCTGCGCCTATCGCGCTGTACTGTGGAGCGGGGAGGAACGCCCCCTCCCTCTGCTCACACAGCTTATCCATAGACGAGTATTATCAGGAGCAGGAGGGGGGAGTTCCTCCCCGCTCCACAGTACAGCGCGATAGGCGCTGCTGGGCAGAAGGGCGTCCCTGGCTAAGTGTCAGAAACGCCCTTCTGACACTAAAGCGCTACGGTACCGGGACCGATAGCGCTTTACACCGGGCACAGATCGGGAAAGCCGATGCAGTTTTATATACAGCTTTCCAGCAGTATATAAAACTGCATGTGTCCGATCTGATGAAAGGTCCTCTTTAAGTGTCCATTTACAACCATGTCAGATTTTTCAAGCGGGCAGCAAAATCCTACATGTCTAATTTAAAATAATGGAAATTGTAAACGGACACAGCTAGTGTCCGATGCTAAAATCTGGTGCGGACATTAGCTACGGACACCTATGCTAGTGTGAACCCAGTCTAATTTCACATGGAATTTTTTGTTCAGGGTTTTGAGGCCGTATCCACCTCAAAACCCTAACCAAATATACGGCTCCCATTGAAATCAATGGGAGCCGCTCAGGTCTCTTTTCCGGGAGCCGTTTCTTCCGGCTCCTGGAAAAAAGAAGTGATTTGGCCTGAAGACACACCCTCCTCCAGACTAGGCCCATTCTTTGGGCCTAATCTGGAGCAGAGTGCGCGGCTGGATGCCGGTGCAGTACAGCGGCTTTCAGTCGTGGCCACCCGGTTTTTGGATCGGAACCTGAGGCAGCCTCTGCCTCAGGTTCCGATCCAAAAAACCCTGTGTGAACTTACCCTAATAGTGCAGTAGTATTTCCATACCTCCCAACTTCTGAAAAACAGAAAAAGGGAGAAATGTGCGTTGCGCGCCGTGGCAAATTTAGCTCTGCCCACTTTTATATTGACTGCCCATTTTCTCTCATTTTTCATTTGCCCCCACACAGTATAATCCTACTACAGTCACCTGTACATTATAATGTCCCCACATTATAATGTCCCCTTCCAACTACCTCACAGTATTAAGTCCCTTTCCTGGTGCCCCAGCTGAAGGGGGACATTAAACAGTGGGGGTTGTTGGAGGGGGCAATAAATTAATGGCAGCTGGAGCGGGACATCAAACTGGGGGCAACTAGAGGCAAACAGATCCCCTTCTAGCTACTCCCACGGTATAATGTCCTCCTTTAGTTACCCCCATTGTTTAATATCCCCTTCCAGTTGTCCCCTTTTTAATGTCCCTCTTAATCCCCCAGTTTAATTGCCGCCTTCATCTGCCCCTGTTTAATATTCCTCCTTCATCTACTCCCAGTATAATATCCCCCCTCCATCTCTGCCTCCAGTATATCCCCCCTCCATCTCTGCCTCCAGTATAAAGTTCCCCTTCCATCTCTGCCCCCCAGTATAATGTCCCCTTTCCATCTCTGCCCCCAGTATAAAGTCCCCCCTCCATCTCTGCCCCCAGTATAACGTTCCCCTACCATCTCTGCCCCTAGGTTACTGTTCCCCCTCCATTTGTCATAAGTTTAACATAAAAACACTGATACTCACCTTTCCTCGATCCCCTGCTGTTCTGTCCGCAGTCTCTGTTCTACTTCAGCGCTGAGCTCCGGCTCCGGGTACGATGTGATGACGTTAAAAAGCAAAAATAAAATGATCCAGCACAAATGAGGGTCAAAAAAATCAAACACTTAATCAATTTACTAAACCCACCACAGACATTTTTCACATTTTTGATTTTTATTTTTGATTCTCCACCTTCCAAACGGCAAAACTTTTTATTTCTCTGTTCACAGAGTCATATGAAGGGTTTTTCTAGACAAAAATGGGCGCAGAAGTAATTTTTTAAATTGGCTGGGGTGATGGAAAAAAATAAATAAATTATACTCTCCTTTCCCTACTGCCTACCAGCACCGTCCGGTCCTCCTGATTTATTGTTATCTTCCAGCGTAAGTCCCCGCCACACATAACTGCTGAAGCCAGTCAGAGGAAGGACCCTGGAGCAGCGGGGACAGGTGAGTATGATTTTTTTTTTTTTTTTGCCTCCCTGGCCTATTTTAAAAATAATTGTATTTCCTGGACACAGTAGTAGCAGTAAACACAGCCTTATCTTATCTTATCTTATGGTAGAGTTGGAAGGGACCTCAAGGGCCATCGGGTCCAACCCCCTGCGAGTGCAGGTTTTCCTAAATCATCCCAGCTATATGTTTATCCAGATTCCGCTTGAAGATTTCCATTGATGAAGCGCCCACCACCTCCCGTGGCAGCCTATTCCACTCTCTCACTACCCTCACTGTCAGAAAGTTTTTCCTAATGTCTAATCTGTATCTCTTTCCCTTTAGTTTCATCCCATTGCTTCTTGTACTTCCTTGTGCTAATGAGAATCGGGTAGATCCCTCTGCACTGTGACTACCTTTCAGATATTTGTAGACTGCTATTAAATCTCCCCTCAGCCTTCTCTTCTGCAAACTAAACAATCCCAGTTCTTTTAGCCGCTCCTCATAGGACATGGTTTGCAGACCTTCCACCATTTTGGTTGCTCTTCTCTGGACTTGCTCCAATATATCGATGTCTTTTTTGAATTGAGGCGCCCAGAACTGTACACAGTATTCCAGGTGTGGTCTGACCAGGGAAGAGTACAGCAGAATAATGACCTCTCTTGATCTAGATTCAATGCTTGTCTTAATACATCCCAGAATTTTATTAGCCTTTTTTGCAGCAGCACCGCACTGTTGGCTCATGTTGAATTTGTGATCTACTATTATGCCCAAGTCCTTTTCCCCTATGCTATCACTTAGTTCTATTCCTCCCATACTATATATGTTTTTTACATTTCTGTTACCCAGATGTAGAACTTTGCATTTGTCCCTGTTAAATACCATTTTGTTCGCCTCAGCCCATTGTTCCAGTGTGTCTAAGTCCTTTTGAATACACTCTCTCTCCTCTCTAGTGTTGGCTATTCCTCCTATCTTCGTATCATCTGCAAATTTTATGAGTTCCCCAATAATTCCATCGTCCAGATCATTTATAAAGATATTAAAAAGTACTGGGCCCAGAACAGAGCCCTGCGGCACCCCGCTTTTGACTTTCTTCCAGTTTGATGTGTAGCCATTTAGTATTACTCGTTGTAATCATTAAGCCAGTTGTGAATCCACCTAACTGATTTTTTGTCAAAGCCATACTTAATCATTTTTTCAATAAGAAGGTTATGTGATACTTTATCAAATGCCTTACTGAAGTCAAGATATACTATGTCCACGGCATTCCCTTGGTCCAACCATTCAGTGATTTTGTTGTAGAAGGAAATCAGGTTAGTCTGACAAGATTTATTGGTCATAAAGCTGTGCTGGCTCTGGTTAATTAATGCCTTCCCATCCAGGTACCGAAGTAAATGTTCCTTGACAATTTGCTCAAAATTTTTTCCTGCTATCGAGGTCAGACTTATCGGCCTGTAATTTCCTGGATCGTCCCTTTTCCCCTTTTTGTAGATGGGTCTGAGACATTAGGGAGCCTGGCGAGCCCCTGACGGGTCCTATTTACTTAACAATCCCTGCTCCTGCTCACGGCAGCTTGCACTTTCCATTCTGCAGAAGCAAAGGTGGCTTTGAGTAGGAGCGGGGATCGGTAAGTACGGCTGCAGGTCTGCAAACCTCACAAACACTTCTATCATTATACTCTGGAGTCCTTTCAAAACCCAAAATGTAATGATCGGAGGCCCACGGGAGGTGAGGGAACATAAAAAAAAAAACAATGTTATTTAACTCTCCTGCGCTCCAGCAGGCTTTGGGCCTCCTTGGTGACGTGGGCCAGGCCGATGTCATTAAGTGTCATAACGCCGAAAGCAATGGGAAGTGTGCCAATGCCAGTGAGACATAAGTAACAGTTTTTTATGTTTGTATCTTCCCCTGGGTCTCCAATCATTATACTCTGCGGTCTAAAAAGACCCCAGAGTATAATAATTATTCATGGGTAGCCCACAATGAGGCATAATGTTATGTGAAGTGGCCATTATGAAACATAATACTGTGTGCAGTGGCCACTATAGGGCATAATAGTATGAGCAGAGGCCACTCTGGGGTGTAATAGTGTGTGCAGGGGCCACTGTGGGGCGTAATATTGTGTGCAGGAATGTGGTTTGTGCGAGGGATGGGGGGAGTGGTTGCCGGGGTGGGGAGTGTGGGTACTATATCAAATGTTCGCCTGGGGGACCAGTTATTCCTAGTTATGCCATTGCCTGGACAACCTCTTTAATATTTGCTAATGCCTGATCACGGGCATTAACCCCTCTGGCGCCTCAGTCATAGCTGTCCAAGGTGCCATTTTACCCGCTGTGCCTGGGCACTGACATTTTCCTAGGGAACACAGGCACCTGGAGCAAGCTCCGGGGCATGCATCCGGTATCTATGACAGCCGGGAGCCTTCTAAAGGCTCTCTAGTCTGTCATTCTATACTTTCTATTGCAGGCTACTCTATGTAGTCTGCAATAGAACTACCGTATTATTGCAATGCATTAGCATTTCAATGCATTGCAATAGTGATCAGACCCCCTGGGGTTCAAGACCCCTGGGGGGGTCTAATAAATGCAAAAAAAAAAAAAAAAAAAAAAGAAGGTAAAAAAAAAAATTAAAAATTAAAAAGTCTTAAAAATTCAAATCGCCCCCTTTCCCTAGAAGACATATAAAAGTACTTAAATAGTGTGAAACACATACACATTAGTTTATCCCTGTGTCCGAAAATGCCCGGTCTACAAATCTATAAAATAAGAGTCAAAAGTCTCATTAAATGGATCAGTTAAAAAAACGGACACATTAACATCAGTTAGTGTCAGTTAATGTCCGTTATGATAGGTGTCCGTTTTTTTCTTTTAAACGGACACCTTCATAACGGACACCAATGGTAGTCTTCACACTGAGAATATTCTCAGGCCTTGATTAGTCAGCTGACCTTCCTGTTGTGGGATTCACCGCACACCCTTTAGGTGCCTGGTTAGAATATACTTGTCTTCAAAGACTACACCCTACACTCTCCCACACATCTTATCGCGTATAGCCCCCACTAAGGCCTGGTTTATTTCCCCACTTGTAAAAAGAGAGTAGGCATATTTGCTGCATATGTTTATATTTACACTGTGGGAGCAGGGGTGGATATATCACTTGTGCAGCCATTTTGACTAAACAGGGGCCCAGGGAGAGAGGGGCCCACTGTGCTATCTGTTAAGTCCACTCTGTTATTTACTAAAACCACCTAAGGAGTGAAGAGGACCTCTGTGTCTGCCATGCTGACTTAAACAACTCAGGTTTTCTGTTTCTTTAGTAGGTAAGTTATTTCTCCGGCTGCGCCCGTGCCCTCTCAGGATAGTTAGCCAGGCCCATGGCTAGTTTTAGTGTGTAAATCAGGGACTAGGACAAATGAGTTATTCTAAACTGCTCATGATACTGTAAGTGATTTGTTAATTTTTGTTGCTGCCTGTAGTTCATCCTATTCAGTCATTCTCCAGTTCAGCTGAGTGGGAGTGAACTGCAGGAGCTTTTTGTCTTCCGCTGCTTTTTTTGTGCTTCTTTCTATACACTACTATACAATATATCAATATATCTATATTACTATACAACATATCAGTCAGGTGCCAATTTTCTGTCCAGTGATCCTCAGATCATAACAGCTCCCCTCAGTGCTTGCCCCCACACAGTACAATCTACTTCCCACAGTGCCTGCCCCAACACAGTAGAATTTGCTGTACAGTGGCCGCCTCAAGTGAACTCCACATAATTTGACAGTTCATTTCGGTGCTATTATACTCTGGGGTCTGCTCAGAAGGTAATCCCAAAAGGTAACATATTTACTTAATGATCCCAGCTTTATGATCGGAAGCCTAGGGGAGATGAACGAATATAAAAAACAGTGTTTATTCACCTCCTCGGTGTGACTACATGTTGTCTTCGGCCTCTGTAGTGAAGTCTCATTGAAGAGGGCCAAAAACAGCAGAGAGTTGCGCTGCAGCCTCCAATCATTATAGTTTGGAGTCTGAACATTATTCTGTCTGAAGAGGCCACTATGTGTTTTTATACTGTGTTTAGGGGCCTTTATGGGATACTGTGTGAAGTGTACGTTATCGGACATTATACTGAGTGGATAGGCAGCTATAGGATATAATACTCTCTGGGGGCTACTTTGGAATAATATCATGTGTGTAAATGGGGTGTTATACTGTGTGGAGGCCAGGAAAGGAGGAAGGCCTAAGTCGAACGTTTGCCAAGGGGCCCAGTCTTTGCTAGTTACGCCAAATAGATCAAACAGAAGGCAAGAACATAAATTGTTTCACCTCAGTCCCTCCCCATGTTGCTGCTGTCCTCTATGTCCGTGATGGCAAACCTATGGCACGCGTGCCAGAGAGGGCACGTAGAGCCCTCTATGCTGGCATGCGTGCGGTCACCTGGATCGCTCACTAACTGGGAATCCGATACAGGATTCCCTGTTGATGAGCGATGGCTGCCTTCAGTTGTATGTGCAAATGCACATACAGCTGAAATCTGTCAGTGTAGGCCGCAGATTGTGCGACCGCGGCCTACACTGACTGCAGAGTTTGACCTCTGCCCCAACGCAGGCATGATGACGTGAGTCATCAGCGCACGCAGTTAAAAGGCGGTGGATGCCGGCGCCTCTTCATGAGTGAGTGTATCTGTGTCAGTCATACTGAAGAGCATATAATAATGTATGTGGGGGGGGGGGGTACTGAAGAGCATATAATACTGTGTGTGTGGGGGTATCGGGGAGCATATAATCCTGGGGGGGGTGTACTGAGTAGCATATAATACTGTGGGGGGGGGGTACTGAGGAGCATATAATACTGTGTGTGGGGGGCATTGGGGAGCATATAATAGTGGGGGGGCATATTGAGGAGCATATAATACTGTGGGGGACTACTGTGGAGAATATAATACTGTGTGGTGGGCCTACTGTGGAGCATATAATACTGTAGGGGGGCCACTGCGGAGCATATAATACTGTAGGGGGTCCCCTCACTATTTATATCACACAGTATCTGTTTTATAGCAGACGTGATATTAGTACAGGCTATCATAACATTGCACAGTCACTGTAAAACAGATCCTGTGCGATGTAAATAATGAACATTAATTGTTCAAAGTACCAAATGCAGAGACATTTACATTTTAGTACAAAGTTGTTTGTATTATGGAAAGCTCTGTAAAGCCCCATTCATCCATACATTTAGATGATAGTTGCATAGTTGGCTTCTTTTTACATGGTGGAGTAGCTGATGACTCTTGAAGAGAAACAGTTGGGTGTAAAGACCATTTTGCCAGAGTTTTCTAAGACACAGACAGTACATTTAGGATATGTGTAACTCCATTCTTAGTACGAATCAGTTTTACTGGGTATGAAGAGAATTCTTTCTCTCCTGTATTTGCAGGGCCAGTGTTAGGAGGGAGCAAACTGGGCAATTGCTCAGGGCCCCAACACACACTGGCTCCCTGCCAGTGGGATGTTAACCCAATGAAGACAGTCTGCTATTGGATAGGGAGAAGGGATAGAGAAGCATAGCAGCTAATAGCAGTTTGGAAAGTTCTCTGTACTTTCCTACTGTAGCTGCTGGTATCATCTTAATAAAACTGCTTGTGCTGCCTTAAGCCCCGCCCCTTCCTCCTCATCATCTCCATGGGGATCAGTGGCGTAACTACCGGGGTAGCAGGGGTAGCGGCTGCCACAGCGCCCGGGACATTAGTAGCCCAGCGACAGCCGCTACCGCTGCGTTTTTTTTCTTTTCTTAACCGGTTAAGGACCGCCGTACGTAAAATTACGGCCTGCGGTCCAGGTACCTAAAGACCGGACTATTGTAAAAATACGTCCTGTCTTTAGGTACCTATTTCGCGGGGGGATGGGTGCGGGGAGGACGGGGGTTAGGTGTTACTAACACCTAACC
Source organism: Leptodactylus fuscus (assembly GCF_031893055.1). Taxonomy (NCBI): domain Eukaryota; kingdom Metazoa; phylum Chordata; class Amphibia; order Anura; family Leptodactylidae; genus Leptodactylus; species Leptodactylus fuscus. The sequence continues at coordinate 73,168,590 of NC_134267.1, read as the reverse complement.
CCTTCCTCAATAACGTCCAGTCGGAACTGAGTCCGACTGGACGTTTTAACCCTTTCGATCGCGCCGTGAAACATCACGGCGCGATCGAAAGGCATCCGCCGACAATTGAATCAGATCGGCACCCCCCGCGGCGAGATCGGAGGGTGCCGATAGCAGTAAAAGGTAGTCTGGGGTCTGGCCAGTGACCCCAGACTGCCCGAAGCCCCCACATACCTGGTGATCCTGCCAGGACCTTCTGATGTCAGGCTGTGCGTCTACACAGCCTGACATCCTGCTACGGAATGCCATGTGGGACACCTGCAGGCTGTGTCTCACATGGCATTCTATATCAGCAAAGTATTGCTGATTGAAGTGTCCTAAATGGACACATGAAAAAGTAAAAAAAAATGTAAAAAAAATAAAATGAAATGTATGAAAAAAATTAATAAAGTTATAAAGCCCAAAAATCCCTTTTTCTCAATAGAAAATGAATTATATAAAAAAAGAACTAAAAAGTAATAAAAACAATGCATATTTGGTATTGTCGCGTCCGTAACAATCTGTACAATAAAACTGAAATAATATTTAATGTACACGGCGAACGCCGGAAAAAAAAAACGGAAAAAACTCGCCGGAAGTAATGATTTTTCGCCATCTCACCATACAAAATATGCTATAAAAAGTGATCAAAAAGTCATATGCATCCGACAACAGTACCAATAAAAAGCGCAGGTTGTCCCGCAAAAAATAAGCCCTCAACCAACTCTGTCAACCGAAAAATAAAAATGTTACGCCTCTTAGAAGATGCGATGCAAAAAACATTGATTTATGTCCCCAAATGTGTTTTTCCTCTGCAGAACTAGTAACACATAAAAAAATACTATAAATGAGGTATCGCCGTAACCGTACCGACCCGCAGAATAAAGGGAACATGTTACTTATACTGTACGCTGCATGGCGCAAAATTAAAAAAGTAAAACTCAATGCCAGGATTGATTTTTTTTTTTTAAATCCAGCAAAAAAGGGTTAATAAAATGTATTCAATAAGATGTAGACACCCAAAAATGGTGTCATTACGAAATGCATCTCATCCCGCAAAGAATAAGCCCTTATATGGCCACGTCACCAGAAACATAAAGAAAATATAGCATCTCACAATGTGAAGACAAAAACCCTCAAAAATCGCCAAATTATTAGAACACAACTGGGTGCGTCATGTAGGGAATATATAAGCTGTGTGAGCGGATATCAGGGGACACCCCAGATTTACAGCTTATGAGGGAACAGACACCAGAAGTGACCCCTAAAGTGACCCCCAGAGTGACTCCCCCAATCATAGGAGCTACGGGGACATAGTAGGGAATTTGGTGTTTGCAATGTCCTCCGCACAGCTTATACATTCCCTCTTCGCCATCCGCTGTGCAGTCACGTCCGGGATACTAATACTCACTACACCCCCTGATAAATTCTTTGAGGGGTGCAGTTTTCAAAATGGGGTCACTCCTGGTACCCCATGGAATCCACTTTTCTGGTACCTTACAGGCTCTACAAACATGACATGGCGTCCAGATACCAAACATCTGAATCTGTGCTCCAAAAGCCGCATAGCGCTCCTTCCCTTCTGCACCCTGCTGTACGTCCAAACTGCAGTTTATGACACATGTATGACACATGTATGACACTGGTGTACCCCCGGATAACGGACATAATGTCATATGTGGGTATAAACTGATACTAGGGCACAGCCGGACACAGAAGGGAAGAAGGGTCATTTGGTTTTTGGAGCACAGACGGTTTGGTTTTTGGATGCCATGACACTTTTGTAGAGCTGAAACGCCAGTAATTTGGAATCCCCTGATAAATTACCTTATTTTGGAAACTACACCCCTGAAGGATTTATCCAGGGGTACAGACAGCATTTTTAACCCCCAAGTGTTGCTATAACTTTATATATATAACTATAACTGTAGTGGATTGTGAGAGGTGAAAATGACCATTTTTCCAGGAATACGTCCTTTCAGTGCCTAATATATTGTGCCCGACTTGTATCAGAGATGAACGCTCTAAAAGCTGTTGTGCCTGGGATACCCGTTTAACAGTTTTTGGAGTGTCTCTGCTGACATAAGTCGGGCACAACATGTTGCACACTGAAATGGCAAATCTGTAAAATTTTCATTTTTAACTTCTCTATCAGTTGCGATTTCATTTCTGGAAACTAAATAAATGCAACACTCAAGGGTTAAAAATTCTCGCTACACCACTTGATAAATCCCATCAGTGGGGTAGTGTCCAAAATAGGGTGACATGTCTGCGGATTCCACTTTATTGGCAATTCAGGGGCTTTGCAAAAGTGGCAAAAAAAACCAAACTGTGCTCCAAAAACCAAAATAGCGCTCCTTCCCTTCTGTCCCCGGTTGTGCCCAAACAGCCGATTCTACCCACATATGGCATTAAGTACGTTATCCGGGGTACACCAGTGTCATACATGTGGGCATACACTGCTATTTGGGTACCCAGCAGGGTGCAGATGTGAAGGAGCAATATGTGCTTTTGGAGTGCAGATTTAGATTCTTCGTTTTTGGACACCACGTCACATTTGCAGAGACCCTAAAATTGCCCCTACAAAATGGGGTCACTTCTTGGTGAATTCCAGTTTACTGGAACCTCCAGGGCTCTGCAAAAACATCATGGCGCCCAGAGGGTCCCTCTAAATCTGTATCCCAAAAGCTAAAACGCACAGTGGTCCTTCCCTTCTGAGCCCTGCTGTGTGCCCAAGCAGCAGTTTACACCCACATATATAATTTTTTGACCCCCGGGATGGCCCACTTAATAGTTTTAGGAGTGCAGGTCTCTGACAACACAAAGTGGGTGCAACGTATTGGGCACCGAAATGGCATATTTTTAAAAATTTCAATTTTCATTTTGTACATTAATTTTTGGGAAGCATTTTAGGCTCAAAATGATAATACCCCTTGATACATTCCTTGACAGGTGTAGTTTCTAAAATGGGGTCACTTTTGAGGGGTTTCCATTGTATTGATACTTTAGGGGCTCTGCAAATGCGACATGGCACCTGAAAACTATTCCAGCAACATCTGCCCTCCAAAATCCAAATAGCGCTCTTTCCATTCTGAGCCCCAGCATGTACCCATACAGCAGATTTTGGCCATATATGGGGTATTGCCGTGTTCAGAAGAAATTGTGTAACAAACTGTGGGGGGCTTTTAATTCTTAAACTATTTGCAAAATTAAAACTATGGCGCTAAATGGACAATTTATTGGGAAAAAAAGTAATTTTTCATTTTCACGTCCCAATGTTAATAAAATCTGTGAAACACCTGTGAGGCCAAAATACTCACTCTACCCCTAGACAAATTCTATGAGGGGTGTAGTTTCCAAAATGGGGTCACTTATAGGGGGTTTCCACTGTATTGGTACTTTAGGGGCTCTGCAAATGCGACATGGGACCTGAAAAATATTCCAGCAAAATCTGCCCTCCAAAAGCCAAATAGCCCTCTTTCCATTCTGAGCCCCGCCATGTTCCCATACAGCAGATTATGACCACATATTGGGCATTTCTGTGTTCAGCAGAATTTGTGTAACGAACTTTATGGAGCTTTTTCTCCTTTATCCTCTTGTGAAAATTAAAAATTTGGGGCTAAATTGACAGTTTGTTGAAAAAAAAAGTAATTTTTCATTTTCATGGCCCAATGTTAATAAAATCTGTGAAACAGCTGTAGGGTCAAAATGCTCACTCTACCCTTTAATATGTTCTGTGGGGGGTGTAGTTTCCCAAATGGGGTCACTTTTAGGGGGTTTCCACTGTATTGGTACTCTAGGGGCTCTGCTAATGCGACATGGCACCTAAAATTATTCCAGCAAAATCTGCCATCCAAAAGCCAAATAGCGCTCCTTCCATTCTGAGCCCCGCCATGTTCCCATACAGCAGATTATAGCCACATATGGGGTATTGCCGTGTTCAGGAGAAATTGTTTAACAAACTGTGGGGGGCTTTTACTCCTTTAACCCTTTGTGAAAATGAAAACTTTGGAGATAAAGTGACATTTTAGTAATTTTTCATTTACACATCCCAATGTTAGTAAAATCTGTGAAACAACTGTAGGGTCTAAATGCTGACTATACCCCTTGATGAATTCTGTGAGGGGTGTGGATTCTAAAATGGGGTCACTTTTGGGGGGTTTCCATTGTTTTGGTACTCTAGGGTCTCTGCAAATAAGGCATGGCGCTGAAAATTATTCCAGCAAAATCTGCTGTTCAAACACCCAGTGTCGCTCCTTCCCTTCCATGCACTGCCGTGTGCCCAAAAATCAGTTTACACCCACATGTGGGGTATTTCTGTGCACGGGAGAAATTGCACAATAAACTGTCAGATGCATTTTCTCCTTCAACCCTTTGTGAATGTGTTAATTTTGGGTCTAAATGAATGTATTAGTGAAAAAAAATGAAATGTCTAAATTTCACTGCCATATTATTTTTATTCTTATGAAATTCTTAAAGGGTTAACAAACATCCCAAATGCTGTTTTGAATAATTTGAGGGGTGCAGTTTTGAAAATGGGGTAATTTATGGGGGTTTCTATTATACAGGCCTTTATAATTACTTTCAGAACTGAAGTGGTCCCTAAAAAATTGGTTTGGAGAATTTTCTTGTAAATCTGGAAAATTGCTGTTACACTTGTAAGCCTTGTGACGTCCAAAATAAATTAAAATACAATCAAAAGATGATGCCAATATAAAGCAGAGATATGGGAGATAATATTTATTCATGTATTTGGATGGTATGACTATCCGCCTGAAAAGCAGAGAATTTCACATTTTGAAAATTGCAATTTTTTTCAAATTTCCATCAAATTTCCTAGTTTTTTTTATAAATAAATGCAAAAATATTGATTAGTGTTTACCACTAACATGAAGTATAATGTGTTACGAGAAAACCATCTCAAATTCATTTGTGTAAGTTAAAGCGTCTCAAAGTTATTGCCATTTAAAGTGACACATGTCAGTTTTGAAAAAAGAGGCCTGGTCTTTAACATACTTTTGGGCCTGGTCCTTAACCGGTTAATAGGCCGTTACCGGTTGGATTTACTCCAGCCAATAACAGGCCCAATTTACTTACCGATCCTGGCAGGGGCCGGAATCGGTAAGTGACGCCACGGGCCCCACAAGCATCATTATTATACTCTCGGGGAGGGGGGGGGGAGTGTATAATGATCGGAGGTCCAGGGGAGGTAAGGGAACATAAATCATGTTACTTACCTCTTCGGGCAGGCTTCTGTGACTCTCCCTGACATCACAAGACCGGGGCCTGCGTCCCGGGTCATGTGACGTCCCGGATATCATTGAAGATGGCCAACACCGCAGTGGTTTTTCTGTTGGTATCCCCTTCGGTATCCGATTATTATACTCTGGGGTCTTTTCAGACCCCAGAGTATAATAATTGTTCATGGGTGTCCACAGTGGGACATAAAAGTGTGTGTAGGGGCCACTATGGGACATAATACTGTGTGTAGGAGCCACTATGGGACATAACAGAGAGTGCAGGAATGGGGGGGAGGTGGATGTTTGGGGTCTTCGGCAAGGGGGCATGTCAAAAGTTCGCCACGGGGCCCCGCTGTTCCTAGTTACGCCACTGATGGGGATGGATATTCAGGGAGAATATCTGCATCGTAGTAAGGATGTGAGTCCTCCTGCCAGACCTCCAGCTACTGAATTCTCACAAATGGCTTTCCCTGCAGCTTGAAAACTGCAAAAAAGTATGTACACTATGAGTGTATATGTAAACTTGTGTACTGTGTGATTTGTGTATATGTAAATGTGTACTGTGTGTGTAATGTGTATATGTAATATGTGAACTTGTGTACTGTATGTATAATGTGTGTAATGTGCATATGTAATGTGTGTACTGTGTGTGTGATGTGTATATTGTGAGAGAGTGAAGGATGTAGTCTGGGAAGACAAGTATATTCCAGCCAGGCACCTAAGGGGTGTGTGGTGAGACCCACACCAGGGAGGTCAGCTGACTAATCAGGCCCTAATAGTCTGAGTGTGAAGACAAGCAGTGTGGCACCACACTGACAGAGTTGAACTGTCCAGACCGGTCCTGCAAAGCAGGTACTGTGCCACCCATTGTTGTTGCCAAGGTGGGAGACTAGTAGCCAGTCTCCTGTATAGTCAGGGAAAAGTTTCCTTCCGTTTAAGTTAGTTTCTCAGCCGAGAAGGGTTTTGTTTTGTTTATCCCTTGGCTTTGCAAAAGCAGTGTATGCGTTACATGTGAATAAAGCCTGAACTTGTGTGCAATCCAGTGTCTGTGTCCCTCTTTCCTGCACTGCTACAAGCATCTACCTGAGCGATTCCTCACAATATGTTTTTTGATTTGGGGTATAACAGTCCGTGGAGTCTCATCTTCCTCTTAGTTGGTGGCAGCTATATGGGGGGGTGGGGTGGGTGGTTTGGGGTATAACAGTCCGTGGGGTCTCATCTTCCTCTTGTTTGGTGACAGCTGGACACGTATTGGGCAGCAATCTCCACAGTGGCCTCTTCTTCTCCCAGTAGGATGTAGAGTTTCCTCTTCTTGTCTGCCGATATGAAGTCTGGGATGTGGGCAGAGAGTCTTTGGAAGTAGACGGCCCTCACAGCTGAGTATTTGGTGCAGTGTAGCAGGAAGTGAGTCTCGTCTTCTAGGGCCCCCTGGTCACAGTGCTGGCACAGTCTGTTCTCCCGTAGTCTGCCTGTGTCGCCCCGTCTCCATCTCCAGGTTGTGGGCGCTCAGTCTATACCGGCTCAGGGTCTGTCTGTGTTTGGGGTGGCGTATTCTCTCCAGGTAGGTGGCCATGGTGTAGTCTCTTTGCAATGACTGGTACACGGTGAGTTTCTTTGAGTTATTTATTGCGCTTCTCCATTCCTCGATGTACCGCTCTTTGTCTCTCTCAATTACTCTTTTTATTTGAGCCTTGTACATGGCATGTTGGGGGTTTTGGCTTGGCAGATGGCTGATGCTTGGTTGGGGGGGTATCAGTTTTTCTCGGGGCTCTGTGGCACAGCCAGGCTTGGTGGTGGTAAGAGCCAGGACTGCTGCCCTGTATGTGAGTCCAGAATGATAGCACCCTCTTCCGCATGGTGAGCCATAGTGGGAGTCTGCCTAGTTCTGTCCGGCATCCCATGTTGGAGGTACTGCGGTGGACATGGAGGAGGTACTTGCAGAACTCAAGGTGGAAGGTCTCTGTTGGCTGGAATCCCACTTTGACTGGTCTGGGTAGGTGGCTGGGCCCCAAACATCACTGCCATAGAGCAGGATCGGAGCAATGGCTGCGTCAAATATCTTCAGCCAGACCTTCACTGGTGGTTTGAGGTGGTGCAATTGTCTTCTGATGGCGTAGAAGGTTCTGCAGGCTTTTCCTCTCAGGGTTTCTATTGCTGCTTTGAAGCTTCCTGATTGGTTGAGCTCCAGCCCCAGGTAGGTGTAGCTGTTGGTTTTCTCCAGTGTGGAGCCGTTCAGTGTGAATTGTAGGGTGGGGGCTTTGTTGTGGCCCTTCTTCTGAAATACCATGACTTTGGTCTTCTTCTGGTTGATGGGTAGGGCCCATGTGGTGCTGAATTTTTCCAGCACTGACAGGCTTTCTTGGAGGTCTTTCTCAGTAGGGGACAGAAGTAGGAGGTCGTCTGCGTATAGCAGGAACCTCACCTTACGGTCGTTCAGGGTGAGGCCTGGAGTTGGTGAGGCCTCCAGGGCTGTAGCCAGTTCATTGATGTAGATGTTGAAGAGCGTTGGGCTCAGGCTACAGCTTTGTCTGACCCCTTGGGCCTGTTGAAAGTATGCTGTCCTTTTTCCCATTCATCTTCACACTGCCTGGTTTCTGGTGTAGCAGCTCTTGATGACGTCATTCGTTCTTCCTCCTATTCCACTCTCTAGGAGTTTTAGGAGCAGGCCTGGGTGCTATACTGAGTCGAACGCCTTCTTACAGTCCACGAAGCAGGAGAATATCTTTCCTCTTCTGGTGTTGTGGACGTGGGTCTTGATGAGTCTGTGCAGGGTGTAGTATGTTCTGTGGTGCGGTGGTTTGGCATGAACCCTGCTTGGCTCTTGCTGAGGACCCCGTGTTGTGTGAGGAAGGTGAGGATTCTGTTATTGATGATGCTGTTGACCAGTTTCCCCAGCGTGCTGCTGACGCAGATCCCTCTGTAGTGGTTGGGGTCATATTGGTCTCCATTCTTGTAAATGGGGGTTATGAGGCCTTTGTTCCAGTCTTGGGGGAAGTGTCCGGTATTGAGGACGAGGGTGAGTAGTTTTGACAGTGCCGCGTGTATGGCTGAAGGGCTGTATTTGATCATCTCTGGTAGGATGTCGTGCAATTCTTTACTGTGTATCTTTTATGGTGGTTGGTGAGTCCAGAGGATTCTGGAAGTCTTTGATGACTTTCTCCATATCCCTCAGTTTGGTGGTTATCTGTTGCTGTTCTGGGGTTAGGTCTTCTTCTGGGATGTCAAAGAAAAAAAAGTGGCACTACTGCAACTAAAACAGAGCTGATTGAAATAGATAATGCCTATGGGCTCAGCAAGAAAGATCCCTGGTGGTGCTCACTATTAGATATACCAGCATAAAACAGATGAAAAAATGAAGAAAAAAAATATAGGGCACTCACCAGTTAGCGGATCTAAAAACGACAAACTTTTATTTCATCCTTTAAAAAACAAGGTCAACCATTTCGTCCGCCAGGACAGAGAAGATGGAATGGTACAAAAAGAAACAAGCAACGATCGTTTTGTGCGTCTAGCACTTCGTCAGGGAAGCCTGACGAAGTGCATCATCATCAACAGAATCCTCACCTTCCTCACACAACACGGTCGAAATGGTTGACCTTGTTTTTTAAAGGATGAAATAAAAGTTTGTCGTTTTTAGATCCACTAACTGGTGAGTGCCCTATATTTTTTTTTCTTCATTTTTTCATCTTCTTCTGGGATGTTTTTGCAGAGACTTCTGAAGTAGTTGAGCCAGATATTGCCATTTTGGATGTGGAGGGAGTTTTTCTTGGGCTTTGTGCTCATATGGTGCCAGGTTTCCCAGAATGAGCTGTCCTGGAGGGAGTCCTCCAGTTGCTCCATTTTGTGGGAGAGCTACCTCTGTTTCTTCTCTCTGAGGGTGCCTTTGTATTGCTTGCATAGATTGTTGTAGGCTTCCCTCGCCTCTCTGTTGTTGTGGTCTCTGTGTTTCTGGTTGGAGGCTGCCCTTAGAGAACGACGTAGAGCCTTGCAGTCACTGTCAAACCATTTGTGAGACTGTTTGTTAGTAGGTCTCTTGGGCTTTGTCTATTTCAGGCCTGCTAGTTCTGCTGTTGTGTACAGGATGTTATTGAAGTCCTTCACTGCCGGGGTGACACAATTTTGGTCTGGCCGGTAGTAGCTCTTATGTGACCACTTCCCGAATCACAGGAGCTAGCAGATGAGTTTCTGTGTCCTGATGCCCAAACACTTGAGCATCCGCCATCTCCTGTTGATGTTGTTGTTGACCAGCAACCTGCCTTCAGTGACGATGACGAGACACAGTTGCCATCAGGGCAGCCTATTCCCATGGGCGGTGTGCAAGCGGAGGAGCCGAGAGAGGAATTGGAAGAGGAGGTGGTGAACGACGAGGACACTGACCCAACCTGGACAGGGGGATGTCAAGCGGGGAAAGCAGTGTAGATGTGGAGGGAAGTGCAGCACCAAAGAGGGTGGCTAAAGGCAGAGGCATGTCCAGAGGCAGAGGACAGCTGCTTCACCGAAGCCAGGCCACAGCCAGCAAGGCCCAAGATGTTCCCTTTTCTTGCCAGTCTAGAAAAACTCCCACATCAAGGCCACGGTCTTCGGTGGTGTGGAGATTTTTCAATGGATGCGGTTTGCACACTTTGCAACTCAAAACTGAGTAGGGGCTCTGAAAAGAACAACTTTATGACCACTGCCATGCGCCGTCATTTGGAATGCAAGCACTGGGCTCAGTGGCAGAGAGCAAATGCAGGACAATCGTTGTCCGGCATTGCCTCCACTGCCTCTCCCACTGTTGCCAGTGCTGGCACTGCAGTGAAGACCACCAGCCAGGACACCTCCACATCTGCCTCCACCACTTTGGGGACTTCTCCCTCATCCTCCCCTTTTCCTGCCTCAGCTCCTTCTCTTGTGTCTCTTTCCAGCAACCCACCATCTCCCAGATGTTTGAGTGCAGGCAAAAGAACAGCGCTACCCACCCACATGCACAAGCCTTAAACAGGCACATCTCCAAACTCCTGGCCCAGGAGAAGTTACCGTTCCGGTTTGTGGAAACTCAGGCCTTCCGTGACCTGATGGCAAGTGCGGCACCTCACTATGCCATCCCTAGCTGTCACCACTTCTCCCGGTGTGCTGTCCCTGCCTTGCACCAGCATGTGTCATGCAACATCAGGCGGGCCCTAAATTCCGCGCTTTGCACAAAGGTCCACTTGACCACTGACGTGTGGACAAGTGCATGCGGACAGGGACGCTACATTTCACTGACGGCACACTGGGTGAATGTAGTTGAGGCTGGGACCGGGTCACAAACTGGGGCGGTCTACCTCATTTCCCCACCCAACATTCCTGGCAGGGGCTCTGAACCACCACCACCCTCCTCCGCTAACACATCGACCCCAGCTACCTGCTGGAAACACTGCAGCACTGGCATGGGGAGAGGTCAGCAGGCCGTGCTGAAGCTCATCAGCTTGGGGGACAGACAGCACATTATCTCCGAGATGAGGGATGCCTTCCTCGATGAGACGTCAACATGGTTTTCGCCGCTGCACCTGGGCCCAGGCATGGTCATGTGTGCAGAGTGTGTGATCAGCAGAGAACCTTGATGGAGTACCATCTCCAAAACCCAAGGGTTCCTCAGAGTCAGCTCCTGCAGTTTCTGCACCATGAGTGGCCATGGATGGCAGACTTATGAGAGATCTTGTGTGTCTTTGAGGAGTCCAAGAAGGTCAGCTGTGACGACGCACAGGGATAACGCATTGCACGTTGAGGAGTCGGGCATAGATGCAGAACCATCCCAGCAGGATAGTCAGTGTACACTTGTGTCTGCTTCACAGCGTATATTGACGGAGGAGGAGGAGGAGGAATATGACGAAGTGGCAGATGATCTCATTGTCACATAGGTGGCGGCTAGCGGGGAAGTTCAGTGCGTCCCATTGCTGCAGCACAGATGGGGCGAAATGGAGGAGGAGGAGGAAATTCCGGTGGCGGCAGCGAAGTCATGCTAAGTAACACTCTGGCACACATGGCTGAATTCATGTTGGGGTGCTTTTCAAGTGACAAACGCGTTGTCAAAAACCTGGACAGCAAGCACTCCTGGATTTTTGCAATCCTCGACCCCCGGTATAAAAATAATATCTCTACCTTTATTCCGGTAGAGGGGAGGGCCAGTCGCATTAATGATTGCCACAAGCAACTGGTGCAGAATATGATGGAGATGTTTCCATCAAATCTCGTTGGCGGCAGAGAGGAGAGTTCCTCCAACAGGCTAACAACTGCCATCCGGTCCACACCCAACAGGGGCACACTCTCCAAGTTCTGGGACACGTTAATGGCACCCCTTCGCCAAACTACCGCCACTGAGGGGCCTAGTGTCACCAGGAGGGACAAGTATAGGCACATGTTGCGGGAGTACCTGGCTGACCACAGCCCTGTCCTCTCCGATCCCTCTGCGCCCTACACTTATTGGGTCTCCAAGTTGGATTTGTGGCTGGAACTTGCACTGTATGCATTGGAGGTCCTTTCCTGCCCTGCCGCCAGCATGCTATCAGAAAGGGTCTTCAGCGCAGCCAGTGACATAATTACGAATAAGTGCAGCCGGCTGTCAGCTGACAGTGCTGACCAACTGACGCTGATCAAAATGAACAGCCACTGGAAAGACCCATCATTTTCATGTCCACCAGTGTCAAGCACCGAAATGAAGTTTCATGTGTGTGCTCAACCTCTACAATTCCTCCTCCTCATACTCCTCCACCATCAGCGTTGCACAATTCTGCTCCTACTAGGCTATTGAGGTATTGAGCCACCCTGATTCCCCCAAACTCTGCTGGTTAGAGGCTCAACTAACCCCAAGGACGAAAAACACCTGCTGTTGCAAGGCTCTACTCACCCCAAGGGCCAAAAACACTGCTGGTGCAAGGCTCTACTCACTCCAAGAGCCAAAAACACTGCTGGTGCGAGGCTCAACTAACCCCAAGAGCCAAAAAATAAAACACTGCTGTACCAAGGCTCTACTCACTCCAAGGGCCAAAAACACTGCTGTTGCAAGGCTCTACTCACTGCAAGGGCCAAAAACACTGCTGGTGCAAGGCTCAACTAACCCCAAATGCAAAAAACACTGCTGGTACGAGGCTCAACTAACCCCAAGGGCCAAAAAATAAAACACTGCTGGTGCAAGGCTCTACTCACTCCAAGGGCCAAAAACACTGCTGTTGCAAGGCTCAACTAACCCCAAGGGCCAAAAACACCACTGGTGCGAGGCTCAACTAACTCCAAGGGCCAAAAACACTGCTGGTTCAAGGCTCAACTATCTCCAAGGGCCAAAAACTCTGCTGGTGCAAGGCTCTGTTCACTTCAAGGGCCAAAAACACTACTGTTGCAAGGCTCTATTCACTGCAAGGGCCAAAAACACTGCTGTTGCAAGGGTCTACTCACTCCAAGGTTCAAAAACACTGCTGGTGCGAGGCTGAACTAACCTCAAGGGCTAAAGAATAAAATACTGCTGGTGCAAGGCTCTACTCACTCCAAGGGCCAAAAACACTGCTAGTGCGCGGCTCAACTAACCCCAAGGGCTAAAGAATAAAATACTACTGGTGCAAGACTCTACTCACTCCAAGGGCCAAAAACACTGCTGTTGCAAGGCTCTACTCACTCCAAGGGCCAAAAACACTGCTGGTGCAAGGCTCTACTAACCCCAAAGGCCAAAAACACTGCTGGTGCACGGCTCAACTAACCCCAAGGGCTAAAGAATAAAATACTGCTGCTGCAAGTCTCTACTCACTGCACGGGCCAAAAACACTGCTGTTGCAAGGCTCTACTCACCCCAAGGGCCAAAAACATTGCTGGTGCAAGGATCAACTCACTCCAAGGGCCAAAAACACTGCTGGTGCAAGGCTGTACTCACTCCAAGGGCCAAAAACACTGCTGGTGCAAGGCTCAACTCACTCCAAGGGCCAAAAACACTGCTGTTGCAAGGCTCTATTCACTCCAAGGGCCAAAAACACTGCTGTTGCAAGGCTCTACTCTCTACAAGGGCCAAAAACCCTGCTGGTGCAAGGCTCAACTAACCCCAAGAGCCAAAAAATAAAACACTGCTGGTGCAAGGCTGAACTAACCACAAGGGCCAAAAACACTGCTGGTGCGAGGCTCAACTAACCCAAAGGGCCAAAAAATAGGGTCATGCACTTGTATTCATAAATCAGTCGCTTTTTTCTTTATTTAAAATTCCCTCTTAAAATCAAAATTTTCATGTCATTGGTGATATTATGAGCTTCCTGGCAGAAATGTTTTGGCACGGGAAGGTCTGTTCTCTGTTGTTTAATTGTATGGTGATGTGAATTAATTCTCATTCTGAGTTTCTGGCCGGTCTCTCCAACATACAGATTTTCAGTGGACCGGCCAGAAACTCAGAATGAGAATTAATTCACATCACCATACAATTAAACAACAGAGAACAGACCTTCCCGTGCCAAAACATTTCTGCCAGGAAGATACAAATATCACCAATGACATGAACATTTTGATTTTAAGAGGGAATTGTAAATCAAGAAAACAGCAACTGATTTGTGAATACAAGTGCATGACCCTATTTAAGACTCTGGATAATGGAATGAATAGATTACATGGGTTCATGTCATTCTATACAAATCACTGAACTAAGACAGCCATAAAGATAAAGAACCTAGGAACTGGGAATTGATTATTTGTTTTTTAGTAATAAGCCTTTTCCCCCCCCCTCCATCCTGTAATCCTATCCCTATGTGTCCAGTTGTGCATAAATATGCAGCCTGCAGAAAGTGTTTTTAGATATATCTGAAGAAGAAGCCCAGAGTAAGCTTCGAAACGTCATATTCTGTCGTCATTATGAGTTAGCCATTTAAAAAGGTATCACCTACTGAAGACTAGCAAGTTTTTTGTTTTTTTATATTTCATAGCCACTGACTAACGGTACGAGAACAAACATTTTTCTTATATTAAAATAAAGTTGTAATAGTTTATACTACATAATAAATATGTATTGAATATGTAAAATCAATAAAAATGTTGAAATTAAAAAAAAAGTTGTTAAAATTAGTAAAATGCCAAAATAAGTAAAACTTTTAAAGGGGCTCTATCAGCAAAATCATGCTGATAGAGCCCCACATATGCGTGAATAGCCTTTAAAAAGGCTATTCAGGAACCGCTAAAGTTATATTAAACTACCCCCCCAGTTTTAAAATAATACCCTAAAACAGAATGTGATCTACTTACCCATCGTGCACAGTGGGCGGGCATTCAGGGTCTGCCGTCTTCTTCATCCACGCCTCCTCTTCTTGCGATGTCCTCGGGTCCCGTCTTCCTCCGGCGCTCGCGAACTGACATTGCTAAAAAAAATGGCCTGGGTGCATGTGCAGTAGTCGTAGTAGAAGCAGTATTCTACTGCGCATGCGCCCAGGCCATTTTTTTTTTAGCAATGTCAGTTTGCAAGCGCTGGAGGAAGACGGGATCCGAGGACATCACAGGAAGAGGAGGCGTGGATGAAGAAGACGGCACACACTGAATGCCCGCCCACTGTGCACGATGGGTAAGTAGATCACATTCTGTTTTAGAGTATTATTTTAAAACTGGGGGGTAGTTTAATATAACTTTAGCGGTGCCTGAATAGCCTTTTTAAAGGCTATTCATGCATATGTGGGGCTCTATCAGCATGATTTTGCTGACAGAGCTCCTTTAAGCATGCCTCCCAAAAGTCCCAGATTCTGCGGGATATTCCTAGCTTCGGGGTCCTGTCCCGCAGTCCCGGTTGGCGGAAGGTATGTCCCGGTTTTAACGCATCTGCGTCCGGAGTTGAATACATAGGCGAGTAAAGCAGGAGCTGTCACAACTCAGCTCCTGCTTTAACGCTGCGATCTGGCTCCTGGATGTGTAGGTGCAATGTGATGAAGTCACTCACATCATGCCTACAACTCTGCAAGTGGGACTGCGAGAGAGCTGCAGGTAGCGAGGGAAAGGTGAGTATCAGTGTTGTTTTGTGTTAAACATTGAGGGGGAACATAATGAAGGGGCCCATGAAACTAGGGGAAGATGAAGGAGTGGGAAGAATGACATGAAACTGGGGACAGAGATGTAGGGGGGACATGAAAACTGGTGGCAGAGATGGAGGGGGGACATCAAACTGGGGACAGAGATGTAGGGGGACATGAAACTAGGGCAGTGATGGAAAGAGACACATTAAACTGGGGCAGAGATGGAAGGAGGCACATTAAACTGGGGCAGAGATGGAGGGGGGACATGAAACTAGGGGCAGAGATGGAGGGGGACATGAAACTGGGGCAGAGATGGGGAGACATGAAACGGATGGAGATGGAGGGGGGATATGAAACTGGGACAGAGATGGGGGAGACATGAAACTGGGGAAGAGATGGAGGGGGAATGAAACAGGCAGAGATGGAGGGGGACATGAAACTGGGGCAGATATGGAGGGGGGACATGAAACTGGGGCAGAGATGGAGGGGGGAACATGAAACTGGGGGCAGAGATGGAGGGGAGACATGAAACTGGGGCAGAGATGGAGGGGGACATGAAACTGGAGCGAAGATGGAGGGAGACATGAAACTGGGAAGAGATGAAAGGAGGACATGAAACTGGGGGAAGAGATGGGGGACATGAAACTGGGGGCAGAGATGGAGGGGGGCATGGAAATGGGGACAGAGATGGAGGGGGGACATGAAACTAGGGGGCAGATGAAGGGGACATGAAACTGGGTGATGGAGGGGGCATATAATTTACGGGTGACTGTAGGAGGATTATACTATGTGGGGGTGTGATGGATCACTCCTTGCCAATTCCGCTTTGTGTTAAACATTGAGGGGGAACATAATGAAGGGGCCCATGAAACTAGGGGAAGATGAAGGAGTGGGAAGAATGAAATGAAACTGGGGATAGAGATGTAGGGGGGACATGAAACTGGTGGCAGAGATGGAGGGGGGACATGAAACTGGGGACAGAGATATAGGGGGGACATGAAACTAGGGCAGTGATGGAAGGAGGCACATTAAACTGGGGCAGAGATGGAAGGAGGCACATTAAACTGGGGCAGAGATGGAGGGGGGACATGAAACTAGGGGCAGAAATGGAGGGGGATATGAAACTGGGACAGAGATGGGGGAGACATGAAACTGGTGAAGAGATGGAGGGGGAATGAAACAGGCAGAGATGGAGGGGGACATGAAACTGGGGCAGATATGGAGGGGGACATGAAACTGGGGCAGAGATGGAGGGGGGACATGAAACTGGGGGCAGAGATGGAGGGGGGACATGAAACTGTGGGAAGAGATGAAAGGAGGACATGAAACTGGGGGAAGAGATGGGGGACATGAAACTGGGGGCAGAGATGGAGGGGGGCATGAAACTGGAGCAAAGATGGAGGGAGACATGAAACTGTGAGAAGAGATGAAAGGAGGACATGAAACTGGGGGAAGAGATGGGGGACATGAAACTGGGAGCAGAGATGGAGGGGGGCATGGAAATGGGGACAGAGATGGAGTGGGGGACATGAAACAGGGGGCAGATGAAGCGGGGACATGAAACTGGGTGATGGAGATGGAGGGGGCATATAATTTACGGGTGACTGTAGGAGGATTATACTATGTGGGGGTGTGATGGATCACTCCTTGCCAATACCACTTTGGCGCAAAAACCACGGTCACCTTCTTATCTATACTGTCCAATCTCACAGCCAGAGAGAGGACCGGGCCTTATAGGATAATACGAGAAGAGCCTTCTAAAGTTTTAAAGTTTTATTAACCCAAGATGGTCGATACCAGTCAGCCAGAATATATATATATATATATATATATATATATATATATATATATATATAAAGATATACCCTGGTGGTTACAAGCTTCTACGGTTACAGAATGTATGTTACAGTGCAGTAAGATAAAAAGAATAAAAGATTAGAAAGAGGGATATACCAGATTCGATCTCTGGAATTCCACTCATGAAATCCAAGGCACATAGCTTTAGAGTCCTTTTAATAGTCCACAGATGGAAAGGGGTAAACGACCCCATTAACAGAATAGTCCAGGGTGCATGGTATTTCCATAGGCTTTAGTCAATAGTCCATGGGAGCAGTTTCCACAGCATCACAGCACCTAGTGACGCATGCCAGCAGACCAGGAAGAACAAGAACAAAGAACACCAGGGTCCTGGCATGGGTGACAATATATCTCCCCTCAGCCCCCTCCCACAATGAGGTTAGCAAGGTGGGCAACTCAGCCCCTCACCTTATACCAGAATAACTATAAACGGCCATAACTCTTTGCCAGGTGAATCCACTGTTTGGCTAGGGACATGATGGGGTTCCTCACGAAGTCCTGAGCAGGTAGAGACCAAGGACGATTCCTCAATTCCCTATGAGTAACAAGTTCAGTGCTGGAACCCCTCCTAGGCCTCTCATCGGGTAGTGCTTGGGCTCGAAACGTGTGGCCTGGTCCTGCGCACTGGATGAAGTTATTGTCATGACTGTATCATATTTTCCTGTGACAATAACTTCATAAATCCCATAACTGAATGAAGTTTTTGTGGAGTCAGGCAGTCTACTACAAGGTGTTAGAAGAACTCTCAGTGCACTGAGCAATGATGGCCCCCTGCTAGGAATAGCAATGTTAGCACAGGCATGCTAATGCCATGCCCAGGGCGAGACAATAGGCTCTTTGATCCTAGCAACTGGCCACAGGTAATTAGACTTCGCCTTGGAAATCAGCCTCCCAGATATACAGTTGAAAGTCAGTCAACACACTGATACAATACATAGATAGTCGTAAATATAGCTGAGAATCATGATTGGGGTCCGATTCATCACAGGGGGCACATGAAAATGAATGGGAAAATGGGCGGAGTCAACATAAAAGTGTGAGGAGCTAAATTTGCCACGTCGCACATAGTGCGCCACACTTTTTTTGTAATGCAGATTGTGAGCCCCACATAGGGTTCACAATGTACATTTTCCCTATCAGTATGTCTTTGGAGTATTGGATGGAAATCCATGCAAACACGGGTAGAACATACAAACTCCTTGTGGATGTTTTTTTTTTTTACCCTTGGGGGGATTTGAACCCAGGACTCCAGTGCTGCAAGGCTGCAGTGCTAACCACTGAGCCACCGTGTGGCCTCCGGTGCACCACACATTTCCTAACAGTCCTTCTTATTGTACTTCAAAAGTTGGGAGGTATGTTTAAGTGGATAAAAAAGATCTAATGTAGCACTCTGAAAATGTCAATTACAGTGTGACACAGAAAATTTTACTTTAGCCAGCATAACCAACAATTCAACATATTTTGCGCGAGCGAATCCGCGGGTATTCTACTAGTCTATATATATATATATATATATATATATATATATATATATATATATATATATAAAACTCAAAATCTGTAGTAGTCTGCTCTATACAAATCAACAGTTCTCGTCCGATTTGGCTGAAATTTGCCACGCCCCCTCTCCAACCACAGGAGCAGAATACTGTGCACGTTACATCTCGCTAGAGTCCCCCCATCATGAGATTGGGCCCTTAACCCCTTAACGCTCTGGTCAGTAATAGTACGTCCTGGCAAGTAACACGTTCGCGCTCAGGTCAGTACTATTACTGACCAGTAATGGCGCGGGCACAGAAGCTGTGCCTGCGCCATTACACCTGGCACTCGGCTGCCTTACACAGCCGAGGGCCAGGACGAGCTGCCCTGGTGAATTGACGGTATTAACCCTCCCGATGCCGCGGACACATGTCTGCGACGTCGAGAGAGTTTTCTCTCTGATCACCCCCCCCGGGCACCCCCCGTGGCGAGATCGGGGGTGTGCCCTGATGAATTTTATATAGCCCGGGGTCTGGTTAGTGACCCCGGGCTGCTAGGACCCCCACTTACCTGGTGATCCTGCCTTGATGCCCGGAAGTGTGTCTCTGCGTCTGCAGAGACACACCTCCTATATAGCCTGCAATACATGTGTATTGCAGGCTATAGTACTGGACCAGCAATCAGAGTATTGCGGGTCCAAGTATAGTTATAAAACAAATAAAAAATGTAAAAAAAAGTGTAAAAAATAAATAAATAAAGTGTGTGAAATAAATAAATTAATAAAGCCCCAAAATTCCCTTTTTCTATAGCAAATGAGTTATTAAAAAAAACACCTAAAAATTTATAAAAACAATGCATATTTGGTATCGCCACGTCTGTAACAACCTGTACCATAAGACTAAAACATTATTTCACCTATATGGTAAATGTCGAGAAAAAAAACAAAAAAACCACAGGAAATAATGATTTTTTGCCATCTCACCTTTAAAAATATGCTATAAAAAGTGATCAAAAAGTCGTATGTACACCAAAATAGTACCAATGAAAAGCACAGGTCGTCTCGCAAAAAATAAGCCCTCAACCAACTCTGTCAATCAAAAAATAAAAATGTTACGCATCTCAGAAGATGGCCATGCTAAAAACATTGATTTATGTCCCCAAATGGGTTTTTGTTCGGCAAAATTACTAACGCATAGAAAAACCTATAAATGAGGTATCGCCGTAACCGTACCGACCTGCAGAATAAATTTCACATGATACTTATGCTGTACACCATGTGGAAAAACATTTAAAAAGTAAAATGCAATGCCAGAATTGATTTTTTTTTTTTTTATCCAGCAAAAAAGAGTTAATAAAAAATAGCCAACAAGCTATAGGCACCCAAAAATGGTGTCATTACAAAATGCATCATATCCTGGAAAAATACAAGCACTCATATGGCCACATCAACACAAAAATAAAAAAATATAGCTTGAATAATTTGAAGACAAAAAAACCCAAAATCGCCAAATGCATCAGGAGGGGAATATATAAGCGGTGCGAGCGTATGTCAGGGTACAGACCAGTTTTGCAGCTTACAAGAAAAAAAACAATAGAAGAGACTCCCAAAGTGACCCCCCAATCATAGGAGCTACTGGGACATAGTAGGGAATTTGGTGCTCCCAATGTCCTCCGCACCGCTTATATATTACCTCTTCACCATCCGCTGTGCATTCACGTCTGGGATACTAATACTTATTTTGCAGTTTCCAAAATAAGGTCACTTTTGGAGGTTTCCCACTATTGTGGTACTTCTAGGGCTCCGTAAATGCAACATGGTATCTAAAAACCATCCTAATGAAATTGCTGCCCGAAATCCCTAAAGGTGCTCTTTGATTTCTGAGGACACGTATTGAGTCACGTTGCACAGAAGGGCCACATATGGGATATTTCTACAAACTGCAGAATCAGAGAAATAAATATTATGGTATGTTTTGCTGTTAACCCAATGTGCATAAAAAAGTGACATTTGGAAATTTCACCTTCATTTTGCATTAATTCCTGTGGAACACCTAAAGGGTTAATAAAGGTCCTATATACAATTTTGAATAGTTTGAAGACTGCCGTTTCAAAAATGGGGTAATTTATGGGAGTTTTCTATTATATAGGCCCCTCAAAGTCACTTCACAACTAAATAGGTCCCTAGAATACAGAATCTTTACATTTTCTTGAAAATCTGACAATTTGCTACTAAAGTTATAAGACTTCTAACTTCCTAGGAAAGTAAAAGGACATTGAAGAAACAATGCCAATATAAAGTAGACATATGGGAAATGTTAATTAGGAAGACTTTTGTGTGATAGGACTGTCTGTGTTTTCATGAGAATAACAGAAACTTTCAAAATTGATAATTTTATGAAATTTTCAGTACATTGTCCTTTTTTTTAACAAACAAACGCAAAGTATAATGACCAAAATTTACCACCAACATAAAGTACAATGTGTCACGAAAAAACATTCTTGGAATCACCTGGATAGGTAAATGCATTATGAAGCTATCCTCACATAAAGTAAAAGATGTCATATTTGAAAAACAGGGTCTGAGCCTTAAGACCCAAAGTACCCTGCGACCTTAAGGGGTAAAAGTTAGGTCCCATGCATATAATGGGGAAAAGTGAAAGCGCTGAGAAGGAAACAACAGTTGTGACTGACAGGGACGGATTATAGTAACAACGCCGCAGAGTCGCCACACACGACACATAAAAATTTCATATAAAACATCACACAGACAGCACACATACACCGACCCACAAGCACAACACCACACAAATACCACAACACACCACACAAACACCAGAGCACTGTAAACACACACAACACAAACACCACCCCACATATACCACAACGCCAACTCATAAACACCACACGCACAGACCACACACACACGCAAAGACACTCAGATGGATGCACACTACATACACGGACGAACAGAGCACATGCGTACTACGGCACGCATGCACACTTGCTCTGTGCATGCAGAAACACATGGATCACACGCGCACATACACGCATACATATACACGGACCATACACGTGCATGCACACATGCATACATACACAAGGATCACACGTGTGTGCACACACAAATACACACACATACGTGCACACACGCATACATATACACGGACCACACATGTGCATGCACATACGCGCATGCACACACACACATATACACGGACCACACACATGCATGCACACACGCATACATACACATGGATCGTATACACACATACATATACACGGACCATACACACGTGCATGCACACACGCATACATACAAATGGATCACACACACATGTACACGCACGCATTCACTGACAAAACATGTCTGATATCCTTAGTGGCTGCTTGCACACTGCAGTATTCTTCACGGGCCTCCAGGCCATGGATTGGCGGTTTCATAGACCTTTTTGTGCACAAAGCAATGAATTTTGCAGGCTCCATAGAAGTCTATGGAGATGTAGAATCCACGGCCTGGAGACTGTAGTGTTACTGTAGTGTGCAAGCAGCCTTAAGCATTCACACGGAGAAAAATGGAGTGTATTTTGGAGTGTAATTTTACACGTGTAAAATTACACTCCAAAATACACTCCATTTTACTCCGTGTGAATGCACCCCCTGGGTTCACACAATGTATTTTGGCACGTAATGTGGCACATAGACACCGCCGGAGCTTTTGCAGGCCGTATACGCTCCCATTGTTTTCAATGAGAGCCGGTACCGTATACGCGGCGCTATTTTGCAGCCGTGATTTTGCGGCGGCCGCAAAATAGCGCCGCGTATACGGTACCGGCTCCCATTGAAAACAATGGGAGCGTATACAGCCCGCAAAAACTCCCGCGGCGTCTACGTGCCACATTACGTGCCGAAATACATCGTGTGAACCTGGCCTTACTGAACAGCAATATCGGTCAGGAGAAAACTGCCTCATAGTAAGATTGTCATTACAGGGAGCTTTCATCACTGAAGCACTACAATAGATAGTTGTGTAACAGTAAACCAATTTCACTCTTTTGTCCATGAACTACTTATACTGTATATTACACTGGAGTGGGAAGGGTTGCACTATGTTGTTAATTGTGAGTAAATCAGTGGCATAAATAGGAATGATGGGGCCCTGTGGCGAACTTTTGACATGCCCCCCATCCCCGACGCTGAAGACCCCGACCGATCCACCCGCCCGCATTCCTTCGCACACTATTATACCCCATAGTGTCCCTGCACAAAGTATTATACCCCATAGTGGCCCATGCACACAGCATTATACCTCATAATGGCCCCTTCACCCAGCATTATGCCCTACTTGTGGACACCCATGAACAATTATTATAGTATGGGGGCTTTTCAGAACCCAGAGCATAATAATCGGAGATCCAGGAGGGATACAAACATAAAAAAAACACTGTTACTTACCTATCCCTGGCTTTGCTGTACTTCCCACTGATGGCGGATATCTTCAATGACGTCCGGGATGTCATATGACCCGGGGGGCCTGCGTCTCAACGCAAAGGACGCAGTCCCCAGTCATGTGAAGTCAGGGACATCACACAAGTAGGCCTGAAGCTTGCCTGGAGAGGTAAGTAACACCTTTTTTATGTTCCCTTACCTCTCCTGGGCCTCCGGTCATTATACTCGGGGGTCTTTTCAGACCCTCAAGTATAATAATACTGTTTGTGGGGCCCGCGGTGTCACTTACCGATCCCGGCCGCGGCAAGGATCAGTATGTAAATAGGGCCTGTTACCGTCTGGAGTAACTGCAGACAGTAACGGCCTATTAAAAAAAACAAAAACGCAGAGGTAGTGGCTGTTGCCGGGCCTCCTAATGTTCCGGGCTCTGTGGTAGCTGCTACTGCTGATCTTCTTATCTTCTTATCTTCTTATGGTAGAGTTGGAAGGGACCTCAAGGGCCATCGGGTCCAACCCCCTGCGAGTGCAGGTTTTCCTAAATCATCCCAGCTATATGTTTATCCAGATTCCGCTTGAAGATTTCCATTGATGGAGCGCCCACCACCTCCCGTGGCAGCCTATTCCACTCTCTCACTACCCTCACTGTCAGAAAGTTTTTCCTAATGTCTAATCTGTATCTCTTTCCCTTTAGTTTCATCCCATTGCTTCTTGTACTTCCTTGTGCTAATGAGAATAGGGTAGATCCCTCTGCACTGTGACTACCTTTCAGATATTTGTAGACTGCTATTAAATCTCCCCTCAGCCTTCTCTTCTGCAAACTAAACAATCCCAGTTCTTTTAGCCGCTCCTCATAGCACATGGTTTGCAGACCTTCCACCATTTTGGTTGCTCTTCTCTGGACTTGCTCCAATATATCGATGTCTTTCTTGAATTGAGGCGCCCAGAACTGTACACAGTATTCCAGGTGTGGTCTGACCAGGGAAGAGTACAGCGGAATAATGACCTCTCTTGATCTAGATTCAATGCTTGTCTTAATACATCCCAGAATTTTATTAGCCTTTTTTGCAGCAGCACCGCACTGTTGGCTCATGTTGAATTTGTGATCTACTATTATGCCCAAGTCCTTTTTCCCTATGCTATCACTTAGTTCTATTCCTCCCATACTATATATGTTTTTTACATTTCTGTTACCCAGATGTAGAACTTTGCATTTGTCCCTGTTAAATACCATTTTGTTCGCCTCAGCCCATTGTTCCAGTGTGTCTAAGTCCTTTTGAATACACTCTCTCTCCTCTCTAGTGTTGGCTATTCCTCCTATCTTCGTATCATCTGCAAATTTTATGAGTTCCCCAATAATTCCATCGTCCAGATCATTTATAAAGATATTAAAAAGTACTGGGCCCAGAACAGAGCCCTGTGGCACCCTGCTTTTGACTTTCTTCCAGTTCGATGTGTAGCCATTTAGTATTACTCGTTGTGCCCGATCATTAAGCCAGTTGTGAATCCACCTAACTGATTTTTTGTCAAAGCCATACTTAATCATTTTTTCAATAAGAAGGTTATGTGATACTTTATCAAATGCCTTACTGAAGTCAAGATATACTATGTTCACGGCATTCCCTTGGTCCAACCATTCAGTGATTTTGTTGTAGAAGGAAATCAGGTTAGTCTGACAAGATTTATTGGTCATAAAGCCGTGCTGGCTCTGGTTAATTAATGCCTTCCCATCCAGGTACCGAAGTAAATGTTCCTTGACAATTTGCTCAAAGATTTTTCCTGCTATCGAGGTCAGACTTACCAGCCTGTAATTTCCTGGATCGTCCCTTTTCCCCTTTTTGTAGATGGGGACAACATTTGCCCTTTTCCAATCTAAAGGGACCACTCCTGTTTCCCTTGACTTACCGAAGATTATAGCAAGGGGTTCTGTTATTTCCTCTGCTATCTCTTTCAGGACTCTAGGGTGTAAATCATCTGGTCCTGGGGACTTGGTTTCCTGTAACTTGGCTAAGTGCTCTCTTACTAGACCTTCGCTTATAGTCAGCTTGGAGTCCTCCTTCCCCTCATCTCCATCACCATTAATGTCGATATTTCCATTAGTTTCTTGGGAGAAGACGGATACAAAATATGAATTTAGTAGCTCCACCTGCTGTTCCACCATGTTAACTGTTTCTCCTTTGTCATTCTTCAGGACTCCAATGGTCTCCTTCACTTTTCTTTTGCTTTTAACATATCCCCAAAATCCTTTTACCTTACTCTTTGCCTCTTTTGCAAGCTTCAATTCGTGTTCAGCCTTAGCTCCTTTGATGCTTGTCTTGCAGAGTCTGCAGACTGCTGTGTACTCTTCCTTAGGTATAATTCCCATCTTCCACTTTTTGTATGTTTCCTTTTTCCTTTTTAGCAGGTTATGTAATTTTTTGGTCATCCATCCTGATATTTTTAGGTGCTTCCCATTTTTCTTCCTTCTAGGTATTGTTAGTTCCTGTGCTTTAATGATTTCCCTACGGAAGATTTCCCACCCTTCATGTGCATTTTTGTGCTTAAGAATTTTGCACCATGGAATTCTGCTAACCCTTGCCTTCAGGCTCTTGAAGTCTGCCCTGCTAAAGTCGAGCCTTGAAGTCTGTGTCTTCTCAGGTCTTCTTCTTCTTGCAACCCCAAACTCAAGTATAGCATGATCGCTGAATCCCAGTGTCCCTGCTACCCGTAGTCCCTCAACCATGTGCTCTTTGTTGGTTAGGACTAAGTCCAAAATGGATGTTCCTCTCGTGTTTTCTTCTACTAGCTGGGCAATGAAGTTGTCTGCTAGAGAGGATAAAAATTTGATGGAGCCTTTACTCTTGGCTGTGTGGGTTTCCCAATGAATGTCAGGGTAATACTGTTTGTGGGGCCCGCGGTGTCACTTATCTCTCTGCCCAGGACAAGTGACATACAGTCCTATGAAAAAGTTTGGGCACCCCTATTAATCTTAATCATTTTTAGTTCTAAATATTTTGGTGTTTGCAACAGCCATTTCAGTTTGATATATCTAATAACTGATGGACACAGTAATATTTCAGGATTGAAATGAGGTTTATTGTACTAACAGAAAATGCGCAATATGCATTAAACCAAAATTTGACCGGTGCAAAAATATGGGCACCTCAACAGAAAAGTGACATTAATATTTAGTACATCCTCCTTTTGCAAAGATAACAGCCTCTAGTCACTTCCTGTAGCTTTTAATCAGTTCCTGGATCCTGGATGAAGGTATTTTGGACCATTTCTTTCTACAAAACAATTCAAGTTCAGTTAAGTTAGATGGTCGCCGAACATGGACAGCCCGCTCTCAAATGATCTGAAAACAAAGATTGTTCAACATAGTTGTTCAGGGGAAGGATACAAAATGTTGTCTCAGAGATTTAACCTGTCAGTTTCCACTGTGAGGAACATAGTAAGGAAATGGAAGACCACAGGGACAGTTCTTGTTAAGCCCAGAAGTGGCAGGCCAAGAAAAATATCAGAAAGGCAGAGAAGAAGAATGGTGAGAACAGTCAAGGACAATCCACAGACCACCTCCAAAGAGCTGCAGCATCATCTTGCTGCAGATGGTGTCACTGTGCATCAGTCAGCAATACAGCGCACTTTGCACAAGGAGAAGCTGTATGGGAGAGTGATGAGAAAGAAGCCGTTTCTGCACGTACACCACAAATAGAGTTGCCTGAGGTATGCAAAAGCACATTTGGAGAAGCCAACTTCATTTTGGAAACAAAGATTGAGTTGTTTGGTTATAAAAAAAGGCGTTATGCATGGCGTCCAAAAAGAAACAGCATTCCAAGAAAAACACTTGCTACCCACTGTAAAATTTGGTGGAGGTTCCATCATGCTTTGGGGCTGTGTGGCCAATGCCGGCACCGGGAATCTTGTTAAAGTTGAGGGTCGCATGGATTCCACTCAGTATCAGCAGATTCTTGAGAATAATGTTCAAGAATCAGTGACGAAGTTGAAGTTAAGCCGGGGATGGATATTTCAGCAAGACAATGATCCAAAACACTGCTCCAAATCAACTCAGGCATTCATGCAGAGGAACAATTACAATGTTCTGGAATGGCCATCCCAGTCCCCAGACCTGAATATCATTGAACATCTGTGGGATGATTTGAAGCGGGCGGTCCATGTTAGGCGACCATCAAACTTAACTGAACTTGAATTGTTTGTCCAAAATACCTTTATCCAGGATCCAGGAACTGATTAAAAGCTACAGGAAGCGACTAGAGGCTGTTATCTTTGCAAAAGGAGGATCTACTAAATATTAATGTCACTTTTCTGTTGAGGTGCCCATACTTTTGCACCGGTCAAATTTTGGTTTAATGCATATTGCACATTTTCTGTTAGTACAATAAACCTCATTTCAATCCTGAAATATTACTGTGTCCATCAGTTATTAGATATATCAAACTGAAATGGCTGTTGCAAACACCAAAATATTTAGAACTAAAAATGATTAAAGATTAATAGGGGTGCCCAAACTTTTTCATAGGACTGTAGCTCATTGCTCTCAGGAGGGGAGGGGGAGCTGACTTCTCTCGAGCAGCTTGTATTTCTGAGCTGTTTATCTCCAGCTCTTCCAGTTATCAGTCGGCTAATTGAATTTTGCTGATAAGGGCTGAGACAGGGAGTCTGTTACCTCTGTATGTAAACAAAGACTTAAAATTCAGTTTATTGCAAGCTGATTCTTGCTCCTGTAGCATGTCAATTTTGGATTTTCAACCACTATCAAATCCAGGTCTGCTACATCAGCTTCATATTGTGCATCTTCCAGTGATACTGTGCTAATTTATTTACAATCATCCCTCATTACTGACTGTAAACATGTACTGCTATGAAGAGAGCTAAGCAGAGCAAGTGAAACCCCACCCACCAATTTACAGAGAAAACAAGGACGTGAACAGAGCATACAGCCTGTAAGTTGGTGACCAGGCGAGTTGGGAATACCACTTTAATTTTATTTTAAATTTGGTTTTTATTGAAATTTTTGAGAGCATAAAAAGGAAGCAAAACTGTACGACATACAAAAATACAAGAGCTATAGCCATCAGCAGAAGAGTCCAATCCGCAAGGTTTAACTCTAGGGGATAGACGCTTGAGAGAAAAAGCAAAGAAATCAGCAGTAGGATACAAAGGATTGGGGGAACAGTGACAATAATAGCGGGTAGATAACATAGAACAAAAAACAAACTACCTTGGTAATGCAAAGTACAACAATACATAGCTCACTTCAATGTTGCATCATGCCCGAAACTGAGATAGATATAAGGCTAGGGGAATATGTCAAGCCCTTCACCTACCAAGAGCTAGTGTCTATCAGGGAGAGCAGAATAGGGGGAGCAGAAACTAGGTGTGGGAACTTCTCCCCTTCTCCATTAGGGAGAGAGCCCATGGCTAGCATCCTTTCCAGGGTATATGTGGACCAGCTCATTCACAGTCACAAGGAGCAGCCCGCCATTGATGGGCAATCATGGATCTAGCTGCCAAGATAATCTGACCCAGGACAGTATGTGAACCAGTTGGGAATGTACCAGAATCCAGAAAACAAAGAGCAAGGCTTGGTGATGGCGAAATAGTGAGGCCAACCACAGAGGACATGAAATGAAAAACAGCCACCCAGAAGGCCTGGACTGGGGGGCATTCCCACCACATATGGATGAGGGAGCCTACTTGCCCACATCCTCTCCAGAAAAACTTCGAATAGGTGGGATCTACATGCGCCAGTTGGTTAGGAGTTCTATACCAGCAGAGTAAGATCTTTTGTGCTGTCTCCCAATGGGCCGTACCCCTCGATACTCGCTTAAGAAAACTGCTGGCATCATACCATTCCTGTAAAGAGATAGGTCTCGCAAGATCGGATTCCCATCTCATTAAACACACGGCTTGGACTGTCTGGATGGGACAGAGAGGAAACTTTAAAACGATGAGGTGCCACCTTTTGTGGGGGCTAGCTGCCTCCACAGTCATAGGGCCACTTTAGGCAATATGAGCCTCGATACATCATAAGTCTGGAAAAGATGTCTAATCTGTAAGTATTTAAAGAAGTCATTCTTTGGAAGATCGAACTCATCTCTCAACATAGAGAATGTTTTGAAATGACCATCTGCATAGAGTTGGGCAATTTTATAAAGACCCTTAGATATCCATCCCTGAACCTCCAATTGCGGAATAAATGTAGTCAGATAGAGTAACAGGAGCTTGATCAGAGGAGCTAGATCTTCCAAAGAGGAGTGTGACAGCAAATATCTCCATGCCCAAATAGAGGTTTGTACACTTAAAAAGGGCGTCATCCCAGTAGGGGTGCCAAGCTCCTTAGGGCTTAATAAGCTCATAAGTGGCACACCTATCATATCCTCTTCAATCTCCATCCAACGCCAATTAGAGCATTCATCCCACCAGGTTCTAAGCTGCTCTAAGACTGTGGCCATATAGTACCTCTTGACATCTGGGACCTCAGCCCCTCCCTTAGGCCAGGGTCTGGGCATGACTTGGAAGCGGACCCTAGATATTTTGCCCTCCAAAATAAAATGAGACAAAATACGTTGGAGCTTGGTTAGATAGGAGTCGGGAATAGGAATAATCACTGTACGAAACAGATATAGGATTATGGGCAACACCATCATCTTGACAATAGCGATTCTGCTCGCCCAGGAGAGCATGGGTTTTGAGAAGGCGGTCAAGAAGGAAGACACCTTAGACAGGAGGGGAATATAATTTGAGGAGAATAAGCTGGAACTAGGTGAAGTGAATACCCTTTTAAGCACTTGGAAAGTATTGAATAAATATGAACAGAACAAGTTTTACATCAAAGTTTTCCTAGTAAACTGTGTATGAAAATGTAATGGAATAGCAAAATTTCTAAAAGTCTCGTTTTTCAGTTTAGAAGTCTTACTTGAGCAAGGCCCAGGACTGTTAGGGACCGTGTACACGATGTAACGCGGCGTTGATTCTGACACGTAAACTCATGTCAGAATCAGTGCTTCAAAACAGAATCCCATTGACTTCAATGGGTTCCGTCTTACGTGCGCTACACATTGAAATCAATGGGAGGCTTTTTAACCAATTGATTTCAATGTGTTATGCGTGTTAAACGGAGTCTGTTTACGTGTCAGAATCAACGCCGCATTACATCGCG
This sequence comes from Leptodactylus fuscus, assembly GCF_031893055.1. NCBI lineage: Eukaryota > Metazoa > Chordata > Amphibia > Anura > Leptodactylidae > Leptodactylus > Leptodactylus fuscus. The sequence goes on along the minus strand of NC_134267.1, from coordinate 73,138,411 downwards.
TGCACAGGCCCTTAAAAGTGCTTCAGGCATCTGCTTTTGCGTTTGTGAACGGTCATATTTTCCTGTTGCAAAAACTAGCAGTAGTCCCCCATTATGTTGGGATTTCAGCGGCCTTGATATCTGTTCTCCATTGTAGAAATATCTTTATGGAACCGCTCTTCATGTTCGTCATTTACGTGTCCCAAATTGGGTGGGAAAAAGTCAAGAAGGTAATGTAAGAAATGCATTTTCAATGACATTCAGCAGCCAAGTTGTTCAGCAGCCAAGATACAGGACAACAAAATTGAGACATCGCTGTATCGGAAGCCGATTGACCGCCCTACCTACCTAAGATGGGATAGCTTTCATCCTAAACACATAAAGAACTCCAATGTCTACAGCCAGGCCATCAGATTCCATTGCATATGCTCAGACCCTGCAGATAGAGACAAACACCTTGGAGGCCTCAAAAACACATTCTTGAAGCAGGGTTACCATCCAAGAACTGTGGAAAACCAAATTAACAGGGCCACAAGAATACTAAGATCGGAGTTATTAAAATACAATACCAAACAGGAAAACAATCGGGTGCCCCTGGTCTTCACATATAACCCACACCTGGAGATGCTGAGAGGAATTACACGCAAACTACATCCACTACTGCAAAAAGACAACCATCAAAAATCCATATTTCCAGACCCCCCTCTCCTGTGCTATAGACAGCCACCAAATCTCAGGAATATTGTTATTAGCAGTTCACTGTCACCTCCAACTAACACAGCAACATTCTCATGCGGACAGAAAAGGTGCAAAACATGCCCTCACATACTGACCACAGATAAAATAAAGATCCCTAACTCTGATCAAGACTACAAGATCCCAGGTAACTTCAACTGCAGCACACCTAATGTGGTGTATTTAATAATGTGTACCAAGTGTCCTGGGGGCCTGTATGTAGGTGAGAGGCCAGGCAATTAGGATGAGGATGAACTCACACACACACATGATTAGAGAGCACTCTGCAATCAAAATCATAATATCACCAATGATATGAAGATTCTGGTACTAAGAGGAAATTTCAAAAACAAAAAAGATCGGAGGACATGGGAATATAAACTCATGATGACCTTTGACACACTCCGAATGGGGTTAAACCAGTCACAGGGTTTTATGAAGTTTTACAACAACTAGACACCACGTGACTGATCAAAGGAACCATAAACCCAGAGAACTTTCCTGTGAACTGATATATATGGTTTTTTGAACTGTCTATTTGCATGTTCTGCTTTCCATCTATTTTGCATCTAACACTCTATTCCTGTATAAATATGCCTGCCTTCAGATATTGTGTTATACCAGCCTGATGAAGGGATAGCTTTAATATCCCGAAAGCTCGCAATAGGTCATCATTTTTTATGTTAGCCATTAATAAAGCTATCAACTACTGAGGACTTCTCTCAAAAAATTTTTTTTATTTCATATCCCCTGGCTAACACAGTACAAAGATATTTTTCCTTATCAGATGCTGTAAGCATATTGTTTTCATGAGTTTTCAGCTGATTTGTTCTGCACTACTAGCACAAATTCATCCCAAGCTGCAAGGTCCAGAGGGTTGAGTTTTGTTCTGAATGTGTCACCATGCATTAGTTTGTTGATTTTGGAGCCAATAAAAATTCCGGCCTTTATTTTAACCTTAGTTTTCAGTATGCTAAACTTCTCCTTCAAATACTGGAAACCATTTCCATCACGATCAAGTGCAATTACATTTTTCATTAAACCAAGTTTAATGTGAAGTGGTGGAAGAAAAACTTGAAGTGGATAAACCAATGATTTGTGTTGTACATTGTACTGACTAACTGTGTGCTCAACTCTGAGAGGCCACTGGGTCACTTTGTAATGATTGTTGTCATCATGTCTGTTTCATAGGCACAAGAAACACATATTCTTTGTGTACCCTAACTGTAGGCCAAGCAGCAGTGCTACCACTTTCAGGTCAACACAAACTTTCCCTTTATGTTCTGAGTATTTGATCATTTCCACTTAGCCTCCATTCATCAGGAACATGTGTACCATCTAACTCCATCATAAAACCCTTTACATCAGTACAGAAACAGACATCACTTTTCATTGCGTAGTATGCAGCTAACTTGGTGTGTTGATGAAGAAAGTTTTAAGTTTTGATGTTGGACAGGTCTAGGTAGGTCCATTGGAATATTTCCAATATATAATGCATTAATATTATAACTGAATAGGCTTCGCATATATAACTTAAAATCTATATGTGTGAGGCAAATTCCGAGTTCATATTTGAAATCAGCATGCTCATTTTAGTATAAATCACGTTTTTCTCTCAGTAGTAAAATCATTGTTGTGTGGTGTTATGCGACAGTTGCGAAGGGGAGACTTAAATCCTTGAGGCATAGTCAAGGAGTGCTCATCTGTTCATTAGCATCTTCTCTCAGATTGAAGAGTAGTGTTCGTATACACTTCTGATAGGTTCACAAATACGTCTGGTATATGTCAGTTTTTACACAGTGGATACCCGTATCCATCTTTTTAGATGGGTTAATTGGGATGTTTGTCAAAAATTGGACCTACGTCTTTGGCTCAAAATTCTGCAGCAAAATCTACAACAAAAAAAGCTGCGTTTCCGCAATGCGGGGCCTTAGCCTCAATCTGTGCATGTCTTGTTGGCCATTTTTCTTTGGCTGCTACATGAGCGAAGGCAAATGGAATGATAGAATCCATTTAATATAGATTAAAGTGTTCATTGCATTGTTAACAGTATCAGGCCCTGGAATCCAGCACTGATTTTGTGATGGATTAAAGGGCTATTCCCATGATGCTTGTTCACTAACCTGCAGGCTGTTGTGCTCTCTTCACTTCCTGCTTTTCTCAGCACATAGGTGGGTGGGGTTTCACTTGCAAGGGATTGGTTGTAAATGAATTACCACACTGTGAAGCTGATGTAGCAGAGCTGGATTTGAGTCAGTTTGCATTACATACAGAGATAACGGACTCCCTCTCTCAGCCCTTATCAGCCAAATTCAATTAAACCGACTGATAAGAGCTCAGAAATCCCTGAGCTCTCACCTCCCCTATCTGAGAAGCTCCTTAAAAACACAAACAGCTCAGAGCTGCTCCCAGCCCCTCCCTCCCCCTGAGAGCAGGCAGCTGCATCATTTGACAAATGAGCAGATAATCCCAAAGGCCATAGAAACGGAATGTAAACAATGAAGTGAATAAATTAGGATGGCGGCCAAACAAAGCAGTTTTGATAAAGCAATGCATTTAGAAAAAGTCTTAAATCCACATAAACTAGCAGTATAGATAGGATCCTTGTGATGGGACAAACCCTTTAAGCCCCTAAATCAGCTGCACATTCTTCTCTTTCAGACCAGATGTCAGCAAGCAGGTCGGGGTGAGGTGGGCAGAGCTGGTATGTGATCAAATGTGTTGAAGAATAGATTTAGTTCATTAAGCTACTTTGTGTCTACTGCCTGAGAGATGGGTTGACGGTGACCAGATATTGTCTTAAGACTATTCTAAACTTTACTGTCCTCTGAACAGATCTGAACACTTTATTTTTCTCCTTGCGAAGAGCATTTTTTTTTATCAGAGTAAATCCATGACTTGTTATTAGAGAAACACCTCACCACTTTTGTGGGTACCGTGTTGTCTACACTGAAATTAATGTATTCCATTATACAGTGTGTAAGCCCCTCAATGTTATTCCGATGAGAATTGTGCAACACTTCTCATGCAGTTGTATCCAAACAATCCCTCAGAGCCCCCACACACTCTTCAGGATCAGATCCTCACTGTACAAGTAACAGCTGGTTCTGTACGTAAAAGTGGCTTGTATGTTGTGTTAGGACATAGTGAAGCAGTTATGTATTCAAACAGCATCGGTACACCTTCTGACACAAAAGCTTAATAATATATTGGAAGGGGTAGAAAGCAGTCCAGGGTGCAGTTCTTAAGTAGTGGTTGCTAGTACGTGGAGGGAGTGGTCAGTGTGGTGACATAGAATGTCAAACAGCTGGCCTTGAGGATACGGAACTGAAGTGGCGGTCATATGGATAATGAAGAGATAGTAGCTGGGAACATACTAGGAACCATATTGTTAGGAGTCTATAATGCCTGACCACGGCTATATATAATACTTAATGACAAATGAAAATAAGAGAAAGAAGAAATAAAGTACTGCTGTGTTTGTTGCACCAGAACTGATAGACCTTGTTATGCGACGACTCGTTGACTCCAAGATTTTGCCTGGACATCCACCTCTTGGCTTTAGAATAGATAAACAGACTTAATTTCGTATTTTTCCAACTGTCATGGTAGTCACATGATGGAGTTTGACAATTTTCTTGGCTGAAAGACAGCTATTGATGAGCTGGATGACGTTGTTTCTCTTTTTTTGGGGAATCTTAATGGCTGTTCCTTGATTTCAACCAGTGACCTTTTGCTCAGAAATCAACCTAGTAACATACTGAGCTTTTAAGGAATGCAAGAACTTACATTATATTTATAGAATACTTACACAACTTCTTACCCCTTATATATTCTGTTACCTTCAAGCTATGTGTTTCTTTCACTGTATTTTTTTTATTTTTTTATTATTCTCTTGATTTGCAATACGGGATTTGTAGCCTAACAACCACCATATACAGTTAGGTCCATAAATATTTGGACAGACGACATTTTTGGCTCTGCACATTACCACAATGAATTTTGAATAAAACAATTCAGATACAGTTGAAGTTCAGACTTTCAACTTTAATTCAGTGGGTTGAACAAAATGATTGCATAAAAATGGGAGGAACTAAAGTCTATAGATAAACACAATCCTTTCATTTCAGGGGCTCAAAAGTAATTAGACATATTAAATAATTGTAAATAAAATGTTAAAAGGATTCAATCATTAAAATGCATTTTTTTTCTCCCTAACTTGTAGGAATAGCCTTGAGAAAGGCTATTCTTCCCCTACCTTTAGATGTCTTCTCCGCACCACCGTTCGGTAGAAATCCCAGTTTTCTTTTGTATGCAAAAGAGTTCTCTCACAGCACTGGAGGCAGTCCCAAGTGCTTAAACAGCACTGGGGGTGTCCCCAATGTTGCAAGCGAAATCTCCTCTATGTTTGCCTGAAACGGCCTCTCCCTGCGTCTTCTTCCGATGCTGGCTTCAAATTTCTAGGTATGCGCAGTCGCCTCTGCTGTCAGGCCTCGGACAGAGCTGACTGCGCATGCCCACAGCAATTTTCCTGTGGCCGCTTACACAGTAAACTGGTGTAAGCGGCCATTTTCTTATGCCTGCTTACACAGTCGGCTATTAAAGGCTATTCAGGCATATGTTTAGCTCAAAATGAGTTTTCTGAATGATTGAATCCCTTTAAAAAGGAGGAAACACAACAGTGTCTAGTGATGTCCATGAGTTCAAGTCAACTAAGGGTGTACAACCAAGTATTAGAAATTAACATTTTATTTACCATTATTTAATTTGTCCAATTACTTTTGAGCCCCTGAAATGAAAGGATTGTGTTTATCTATAGGCTTTAGTTCCTCACATTTTTATGCAATCATTTTGTTCAATCCACTGAATTAAACCTGAAAGTCTGAACTGAAGTCATACTTATCTGTCCCTGGTGCTCCAGTGTCCTTCCAGTGTGGTTTGGTCCTGCTGCTCCAGTGTCTTCTGCTGAATGGCCTCAGGGCTCACTAGTAGTCCTGTGCAGGGTGGAAACAATGAGCTGCAGGATCGAACCGCATTGGGGACCTGAGATTGTTAAAAAAAAAAAAAAAGTTATCCTGCACAGCCCCTTTAATATCCCCTATCACTGTTTTCCCCCTACAATATAATGGACTCCATACAGTATAGGGGACCAGTGAAAAGGCCACTGTATGGGGGAATAGTAAAGGGGACACTGTATGGGCCATAGTAGCCCATTCTTGGACCACCCCATAGCAGTAGTCAGTCTATACTCGCCTGCCTGCTCCCCAGTCCCATTCATTCTTCCTCCAGGCGCACTGATGTGACATCATGTGCTCCTGGAGCAGGGACAAGCAGGAGGCACCAAGGAGCTATCAGGTAAGTATCAATGCTTTGCTTGTAGGTAACAGGCTCAATGGGGCCTGTAGCCTACAAGTCTGTAAGTGGTAGAGCAGGGAACTCTACTAGTAGCAGAACCAGGTTGGTGGCGCCACTTCTCTCTGGCTTTGCAATCCAGTTATTTAAAACCGGATTGCGAAACTGGTGAGAACCTGGCTGCAACACTTACCTGACCTCGCTCCTACAAGCGGTCTCTCCTCTTCCTTCTTAAGGTTGGGACCTGCAAACCGCACATCACGTCGTGATGATGTAACGTATGATATATGGGGGCCCCCTGGAGACTGAAGAGGAGAGGCTGAGAGAAGGAAAAATCTTTACTAGCCTTGTTATGACCACCACTTTGTTAGATGTTAACAAACTCATCAATAGACTAAAGGAAGGTGCCCCCTTTCGGTGTACTTTTATTATTATTATTTTTTTTTCTTTCTTATAGCAATCTTCTAAGGGTCTTTCTGCAATGTCATTTTATTTACTGTTGTGTGTCACCTGTTTTTTTTTAATTTTGCTCTGCACATCTTAATGTTTTCACAGGGCTTGCCTCGAACAAACGTCACGCTATGCCTTTACTGTATATCTACTACCATCATATTTGCAGTTATTAAGCTTGTAAGTTTTCAGCTGCATCTAATGTTCGATAGTGGGATTGTGAATCATCGGAAAAAAGAGCCAAAGCAGGATGGTAACATCACAACTGGTCACTCTGTACCTGGGTAAGATATTTCAAACTAAATTTGCCTTTAAAACAATCTATGGATGTGGATATATGGCCATGTTTTGTGAAGATCTTTAAGTATTTATAATACATAAAGGATATGTCAAATATTATCTTAAACCTAATGTACTAAACAGAGAACTAACAGTAAAAATGATTTTTAATTTCTAAATCAAGACACCAAAGTATAGCATTACAACTTAAAGGGGTTCTATCATTGGGAAAAGTCACATGCACATCCTTGTATAGCCTTTAGAAAGGCTATTTCACACGTACCTTTTGCATGTAAATTGCCTCAGTAGATTTTGAATAAGTCTGCTCTATGTATATGTACAGCAGAGGCTGCCGTGCTGATGACTCTTCTTTACTGTACATATATATAGAGCAGACAGTGCACAGAGACACTTCCGTTGCACAGTGGAAGCTAATTAGCATATGAATAAAAACTGACTTATTCCAAATCTACTGCGGCAATTTACATACAAAAGGTACGTGTGAAATAGCCTTTCTAAAGGCTATGCTAGGATGTTATTATCTAAAAATGACTATTCCCAATGATAGAGCTCATTTAAACAACATGATCAAAGGGAAACTGATATGGGAGGAACAAGGTAAAAGGAGCGTTGGTTTAGATTAGTAAAGCAAAAGAAAAATAGGATATAATAATATTGTACAAGCACGCAAATATAATGCCACCATACTATCTCTCTTCCTCCTCTCCTCGGAGGAGGTTGTTTGCCATTCTACCCTCCCTCTGTAACCCCTTCCCCTTCTTTTCCCGCATGTGTTCCCCCAACTGCAGTTCCCACTGTGTATTTTCCCTGTCTTTTGATTCTCCCCCCTTCCCCTTTTGACATTGTTTTTTCTTTAGATTCATACTTCTGGACCCCCGTATCACCTTACTATGTTACGTTACATTATGATAGATGGGGTTGTACCTTTGTCCTTTTGTTTACAGTCCCGATCTGCGTGCCATTGCACCATTTATTTGCGTGCATTTTTCTTGTTCTCCCCCTTTTTTTCCTTCTGTTCTATTTGAAAAACTTGAATAAAATCTGATTATTCATTATATTGTACAAGGAAGGACTTTATCAGATCTTCAATCACTTACTAGAAACAGGCCACTGGGTATTGGGCTGTTGCCTGGGATATTGCAGCCCTTGGAGCAGCAGTCTGATATTTGTAGATACTACAGGGATATAGTATGCTTGATACAAAAGTTTAAGAGAAGTTTCAGTAAGTCAGATGACTGCCTTTACAGTGTGTTACAGCAGTGGGGTTTGTAAAAAATTGCCACAAAGGAAGAAAATTCTTGGTCTGGATTTACATCACATCACCATGACAGCACCAATACCAGAGAGAATGAGCCTTGACCCTACTTTTCTGTTACTACCGTATTAGGATTAGAGATGGGGAACTGATTTGTGGCAAATCGACCCAAATATTCCAAATTATTTTATATTTATCATAATCAAAATAATGACAATTTGTCTCAGACAAACTAAAATGTATTGCTCAGGAAAAATACAGAAGAGACACATGTTTTGTGAGTTACTGTGATGCCCTGGCGCCACCTGATATCAGCTGACAGCCTTTCAGCCAATAGTGAGAACACTTAGTTCTGAAAAGCTTACAAATTGCAATACAGCTAGAGAATCATAAGAATAGAAGAGTTTAGTAATATTTAAACAATTATAGGCAGATTAGTCCTAAAAATCAGATTGGACAGGGGGAGGGAGAATATCTGTGCTTCTGTTGTGAGCCTGACAGCAGCAGCCAGCACTAACACAAAGCACAAAGATCAAAGCTCCTCTGACATTAGCCTCAGGGTCCATTCACACGGAGTAACGCGAGCTGTTTTTTGTGCTTATTTTGTGCTTATTTCTACGGCCGTAAAAAGACGTTTCCATTGAGTTCTGTAGTAAAATACGCCTGTATTTTTACGTCCGTAATTTTACCTCCGTAAAATAATGGACCTAAAATTATGAACGTAAAAATACAGGCGGTGACAAGGAGTGTCACCAAGTCCAAAATGACACCCCAAGAAATGATGCCAGCACCTCTGGAATGCAATTGGGACAGCAGGGAAAGCATGCCTGGGGGCATCTAACATGCCCCACTATCACAGCCTATGAACTAGACACTTTCCACACTCAATAGAATCTCTATGGAAAGTGGAAAAATACTTGGAAACCTTCTTTTCTCTACATTAATATCGACAGAAACATAAATTTAAACCTAAAGAAACATTAGCATGCACTCATCACAATTCCTGACTAGACAGCTGCGTTAAGCAGGGTGCAGGATACAACGCAGACCAGGCCCGAGCACCAGGAACAGGTGATAAAAGGGCTAGCAGATGATGCTTCCAGCTGCTTTTCCACTAGCCAGTCAGAAACTACCTCCAGTCGTATTCATACCCAAGATTCTGCCCCTTCTTCCTCCCAATATTCCCAATCTTCCCAGCAGAGTCATCCCACCCTTGCCCCTCCCAGGAACTACCAGAATAATTTCTCTGTCCTGATGCCCAGGGAACCCAGCTGGGTGCCTAGGCCGCGTTCAAGCTACTGCGGATGCAATGCCTACTGGTGAGGAGCAGCCAGCACTGTGCTCATCCACAATCCATGGCTTGATGGCAATGTTAAGCAGGGTGCAGGGTACAACGCAGACCAGACCCGATAACCAGGAACAGGTGTTACAAGGGCTAGCGGATAATGCTTCCAGTGGCTTTTCTACCAGCCAGTCAGCCACTACCCCCAGTCGTGTTCATACCCAAGAGTCTGCCCCTCCTTCCTCCCAACATGCCCAATCTTCCCAGCAGAGACATCCCACCCTTGCCCCCTCCCAGGAGCTGTTTTTGGGTCCTTTTCCACTCTTCGACTCTGTTCAACCACTTCACGAATCCAAGGAGATAACAGACGAATTTCTCTGTCCTGATGTCCAAACACTGGAGCATCCGCTATCTCCTGACGATTCTGTGGTTGTGGACCCGCAACCAGCGTTTCTCGGCCTCAGTCATGATGACAAGACACAGTTGCTATCAGTTGCTATTACAACTTTGGAACTATGTGTTTTCTGGCTCACTAAAAAGAAAATGTATTATAGTATTGGGGCTCTCTCTTTCCATTGAGCAATTTTTAGTTTTTTATTCATTACCTAAGCCACTCTATGGTATTTCATTTGTCATACAGTTGTTGTTCTTTTTTATTATTTTTTATTCCTATTGTTCGATGATTTTTAATGTTTCTTATGTATATATCTATGTTGCTTGAAGTGACTGTGCACTTGAAGAAGGACTACCATATGTCCGAAACGCGTTGTGCTGTTCCATTTGTTATTAAAGAAGTTTCTGTCATCTTCTGGGTGAGCACTGTTCTTCAGGCCAATCATTGTATCAGGCCAGCCCCAATTTTTCGTTGTACGTTTCCGTTCGTGTAACGGTCCTGCAGCTGCTGCCCTCCACCTTATTCTACATACCCTGGTATTGCTTGCTCTCAAGGCTATTTGGGTTGTTGTGACCTCCTCACAACCCACCCAGGTGAGCAAGCACTTGTCTCTCCATTTAAACCACATTTTCTTCCAGTGGTAATACACTGGCTTACTGTTGCTATCAGGGCAGGCTGTGGTTATGTGCAGTATGCAGTAAGAGGAGAGTGAGCAATTGGAAGAGGAGGTGGTGGACGACGAGGCCACAAACCCAACCTGGACAGGGATGATGTGTAGCGTGGAAAGCAATGTAGATGTGGAGGGAAGCGCAAGATGTGGATGTTGGCGTTTCTGCTTGTGGAGACTCAGGCCTGATGGCTGCTCGCTATGCTGCCCCTAGGTGTCACTACTACTCTTGGTGTGCCGTCTCCGCCTTACTCCAGCACGTGTCCCATAACATTGGGTGGGCCGACACCTGGACAAGCGCATGTGGATAGGGACACTGCATCTCTGTAACAACAGGCTGGGTGAATGTAGTGGAGGCTGCAACCGGGTCGCAAACTGGAGCGGCCTATCTCCTCTCCCTGCCCATGATTCCTGGCAGGGGTTCTCACAAAGAACTGACAGCTAGATCTGCTTCTGCTTGCCCCACTTAGACGGTTCTGAGGCTCTTAATGCGGTTTGTGGAGCCTGGGCCCAGCCATTTGATCATGAGGTCAAGCTCCTGCTCTGTGGTTAGGTTGAGGTTGGTAATGGCAGCCTTGAAGGTAGCTTTCCAGGACCTGTAGCTCTCCACATGGTCATCAAATCTTGAGAGTGTTAATTAGCTCTCTGCTCACCATAAACCTGGCAAACTCAGACATATCTGATTTTTCACCGCTTATTGCTGTGACTGCTCGTGGTACCTCTTGGACGTATGGGCTGCCTGGCGTGAAAGGGTGAGATGCTGCCGGGTAGAATGATGTTGTTGCAGGGTTGAGCTGTGGTTTAGCCTCTACAGCTTCTAATGACTGCTGCTGGAGCTGTGGAGGTGGGCCAGAAGACACCTGATTGCAATCTTGCTGTGATAACTGTCCTTGAGAGGGCACATCGAGGTTATTGACTTGCTCGGGTGCTGTGGGTGGCGCTGGCACCGAAGGTAGGGCTGACCCAGAGGCCTCAGTGTTGTCAGCCTGGATGGTACTGGAAATGGGAGGTGGCACAGATAGCTGTGTCAACACACAGTCACTAGTGCGATCAATTGCATCGTCCATTTCCTGTGGGAGCGAGCAGGCGGGATCGAAACCTTGGCTCAATGCTTGCTCAAGTAGTCTCACTTTAGCCAATGCAATCTCCTGTTCCATCTCTGATTCAAGAATCTTTAGCCTCTGCTTCTACTTCTACTCTCTTAGCTTCTACTTCTACTCTCTTAGCCTCTGCTTCTACTCTCTTAGCCTCTGCTTCTGCTCTCATAGCCACTGCTTCTGCTCTTGCAAGAGCTTCCTTTTCAATGAAGGAATGTCTCACTTTGGCTTGCTCTGCTCAGGGCTGAGCTTCTCGAGCACAATGACCCATATGACCAAGTTCGTCCAAAAATTGAAAAATCCAGCATCAAATTCCTTAAAATAAAACTTAGCTTTTTATAGTCTATGAGGAAGGGGCAACTATAACGCCCCGAAACGCGTCAGTCAGACGTTTTTTGTTCAACTCTGCCATCATGATCATTGGTTAACATTTTATCGGGCATACCATGTCCTAAGAAATTTTTCACAATAAAAGCTAAGTTTTATTTTAAGGAATTTGATGCTGGATTTTTCAATTTTTGGACGAATATGTTTTGTACCTCGGGCTGAGAGGCTGGATTTTCCGTGCATCTTCCACACTTTAAGGCTTTCCACAGAAGTTATATGCTTCAACATCTATGGACGTTTATATCAGAAGACATGTGAGTGAGCTGACACACCTTTCGTTTGTTATGTCAATTCCATATGACCAAGAGCAATATTCAGATGAATTTGATCTGTGTGATCTAATTTCTGGTAAGTGAGAGATACAGAGTTACGCTTTACCTTTAACAACCTGAACAATGGTATCTCTTTCTCTGTCTAATGATTCTGCCTTGATCAGCTCTGATAGGGCTTCATCTATATTAGGGCTCGTTCACACGGTGTAACATCCCGCGAGATTTGGCACGTGTACGCCGCGTGACCCTTTGCGTGCCATACATGCTCCCATTCATTTCAATGGGAGCGGGGATCGTATGCGCCGCGCTACCTGGCCAACTACAGCCCTGTCCTCTCCGATTCCTCCGCGCCTTACACGTTTTGACACGTATTGGGTGTAGAAGTTGGACCTGTGGCCCTTGGGGTGAGTGGAGGCTTCTCCCAGCTGAGGTTTGGGTGAGTTTGGTGAGGGGGTGCAAGTAGGCCCCTCAGTTATCCTTTTTGGTGGCATAGAGTGTACACAATGAACCCCAACTGTCACTTTCTAGCCACTCTTCTACTTGTAACTTCATGAGAGAACCTGCGTGTCTATGCTTTCTTTTCAGTTCTAGTTAGATTTGTGCACCTGCATTTCAAGTTTATGCCCCATTCTTTTGCATTAGGCCACAAGCAGAGATTTTTTTTCTTCTGCCCCTCTGTGCCAATTCAGCCCTGCCAGTCCCAGTAGTCATTCTTTCACCCCTCTTTTCAATAGTGACTTGCCACAGCAGCGTTTACAATCTCAGCCCCATTCTGTTGGTTCAGGCCACAATCAGAGATTTTTTTTCTTCTGCCCCTCTGTGCCAATTCCGCCCTGTCAGCCCCAGTAGTCATTCTTTCACCTCTCTTTGAATATTTTCCAGTTGTACCCATAGCTTTTTTTTGTGAAGTATGGAAATAATTAACCAGCTGTGAAACTACTGTTGCCATATAGTATAGAAGGCAATCTGGTAGGCCCCTCCTCCCTGCTGTTTAGGCCTTATGTGTGTACTTCTAGCAATTCTCGAGTTCCAAATAAATTTAGAGCGAGGTGAAAATGCTTCTTGGCAGAGTGTGGGGGATTGTCTCATATGTATAACAGAAAAAAAAAGTGGGGAGACGAGGATCCGCACTCTGAGGTCGTGCAAATGGAGCAGGAAGCAGGAAACAAGTGTGTCTCTTAAGACCGGCTTTAATATGATAAAATACAGTACAGCACTGTACTGTATTTTATCATATTAAAGCCGGTCTTAAACGACACGCTTGTTTCCTGCTTCCTGCTCCATTTGCACTACCTCAGAGCGCGGATCCTCGTCCCCCCCCCCCTCCCCTTTTTTTCCTGCTCTTCTTCCCGGTCTTCCAGTGTTTACTGACAGAACCGCTGCCACTCTCACCAAGAACCATTTACCATCGCATTCCATCTTTGGGTGTTGTGACCTCATCACAACCCCATCAGGTGAAAGGCCAACTGGTCGTTTTCTACCACACTTCTCCAGTATTTGTCTCATCTCAGTTGTGCATATTACACTTAGTGCGCTCGGTGTCTCTCTTTTTCTTTTTTCATATGTATAACAAGCGGGGATGTATGTTCATCTTCATTCAACCCATGAGATAAGTTTATACTTCCATTTGTGAAGGTCAGACTGACTTGTGCGTAGTAGCGGTCCGTGATTGTAGGTGAACATCTGAGATAAATTCAAAGAGACATTAACTCCTACGTATTTAATGAATTGTGTTTGCCAGGAAAACCCGAAGGAGGCTTGCATGGAATGAACAGGGGTATTGTCTAGGGATATATTCAGAGCTACACTCTGAGACATATTTAGTTTATCATTGCTACATGGAATATATTCCCGAATCAGATCGAATAGAGCTGAGAAAGAGGTTCTAGGCTGTGAAATATACAAGAGAATATCATCTGCAAAAGATGCAGATCACTTAACCTGCCTGTCACCTATGACTATGCCTTTAACCCCTTAAAGACACAACCCAAAAGTATGTTAAGGACCAGGCCTCGTTTTTCAAAACTGACGTGTCACTTTAAATGGCAAGAACTTTGAGGCGCTTTAACTTACACAAGTGATTTTGAGAGTGTTTGTTCTTTCAACATTGTACTTCATATTAGTGGTAAACATTAAGCAATATTTTGTATTTATTTCTAAAAAAAAAAGAAGAAAATAGGAAATCTGATGGAAATTTGGAAAAAAAATTCGCAATTTTCAACAAGTGAAATGCTCTGCTTTTCAGACAGTCATACCACCCAAATACATTAATAAATATTAGCTACCATATCTCTGCTGTAAATTGGTATCATTTTTTAAAAATCATCTTTTAATTTATTTTGGATGGTAGAAGGCTTACAAGTGTAAGAGCGATTTTCCAGATTTACAAGAAAATTTGCCAAACTAATTTTTTAGAGACCACTTCACTTCAGTTCTGAAAGGGATTATATAGGCCTATACATATGTAGACAAAATTGTTGTACCCCTCGTTTAATGAAAGAAAAACAGACAATGGTCGCTTAAATAACTTGAATCTAACAAAAGTAATAATAAATAAAAATTCTATGAAAATTAAGAAATGAAAGTCAGACATTGCTTTTCTACCATGGTTCAAAAGAATTAAAAAAAAAGAAAGTATAAGCAGGCCTGGACAGAAATGACGGTACTGTTAACTTAATATTTTGTTGCACAACAGGTATTTTGGCCTAATCTTCATAAGCAATCTGCTCCAGTTGTCTTGAGTTTGAAGGGTGCCATTTCCAGATGGCATGTTTCATCTCCTTCCAAATATGCTCAATAGGATTTAGGTCAGGGCTCGTAAAAGGCCACTTCAGAATAGTTCAATGTTTTCGTCTTAGCCATTCTTGGGTGTTCTTAGCTGTGAGTGTTTGTGTCATTATGTTGCAAGACCCATGACCTATGAATGAAATCAAGCTGACACTGGGCAGCACATTTCTCTCTAGAATCCATTTCTCTCTAGAAGCCCCAGAACATAACAGTGCCTCCTCCATGTTTCACAGTAGGGACAATGTTCAAGATATGTTTCATTTTTCCATCTGTGAACATAGAGCTGATTTGCTTTGCCAAAAAGTTTGATTTTTGTCCCATTTATCCATAGGACATTCTCCCAGAAACTTTGTGGCTTGTCAACATGTAGTTTGGCAAATTCCAGTTTGTCAGATTCAAGTTATTTCTGTGACCATTGTGGTTTATCTTTCATTAAACGAGGGGTACCAACAATTTTGTCCGCGTGCATGCGCGTGTGTGTATGTGTGTGTATATATATATTTTATACTGATCCACAGCGGCCCCTGCATAAGATATGTCCCATAGTGGTCCGTGCACAGTATAATGCTCCACTGCTGATGGATAGGATCACCCTACAATTTGTACCCAGCCATTTTAACCAAGATGATCACAGATGTCCATAGATCATGAGATGTTGTTTTTCCTTCTTTTTGTAACAATCTTGTATCAATCTTGTATCAACAGTCATTGATGAAGCCTATAAGACTTTAGGTAAAGATCCTCCTGATTCATTACAAGCGTCATGTATCAGCCTCTTCATATATAGTTTTTGTGAGAAAGTTTTGCAGGCTCCCCTAAGTAAGCTGATTGATTTGGAATTTTATTTGGTGTTGGTGCTGTCATGTTGACATGATATAAAAGTGGAATTATGTCTTACTGATAATTAGGATTTCATGAGTCATGATGGCACAGTTTATTTTCTTTCCTCTTCAAACATTGGCTTTCTTTTGAATACATTTTATACTGAAACAACATCTGATATCCTTCTTTGAGTTGAAAATTACTAGAGAAGTGGTGTTTCCATTATAGGTCCACCAGTAGAAAGGTTGAATTTCCAAGCCAGGAGATACTGGGTGTGTGAAGTGGGGGGTAAGATGATAAACTCCTCTTTCTCTGTGTGACGCTTAAGAAAGCAGAATAAGAAAAAGCCTATGGTTGCTAGACATTCCTTAGGGGGCGTTCACACTACCGTCGGTGTCCGATAGGTAGTGTCCGCTCCTAGTGTCCGCTCAAAATCTGTCACGGACATTAGGAGCGGACACTAGCTGTGTCCGTGACACCTGTCATTCACTTGAATGGGCATCGGGTGCGTTCTTTTGCACTCTGTGCCTGTCCTTCCCTGTCCGCAAGAGAAGATGTCCGACTTCTCAAGCGGACAGAAAAACCCTGATCGCCGGCTCCTGGAGCATGTTCCAGGGCCGACGCCACTTTGGCATGACAGCCGGGAGCCTTTACAAGGCTCCCAGGCTTGTCTGCAAGCTCTTTGTCTGCAAGAAAGGATGATTTTTTGCAATGCATTGCAATGCATTAGCATTGTAATGCATTGCATTAGTGATCAGACCCCCTGGGGTTCAACACCCTTATGGGGTCTAATAAATGCAAAAAAATAAAATAAATAAAAAAAAAAGTAAAAAAAAAAATTATATAAAAAAATATAAAAAGTATTAAAAATCCAAATCACCCCCCTTTCCCTAGAATGCATATAAAAGTAGTTAAAAACTGTGAAACACATACATGTTAGGTATCCCCGTGTCTGAAATCGCCCGCTCTACAAATCTATAAAAATATTTTTCCTGTTCGGTAAACGCCGTAGTGGGAAAAATAATCAAAAGTGCCAAACCACCGTTTTTTCACTGGTTTGATTCTGATAAAAATTAGAATAAAAAGTGATCAAAGCAATAGCATTTCCAGAAAATGGTAGAATTAAAAAGTACACCCAGCCCCACAAAAAAGACGCCCTATGCATCCCCGTACACTGATGTATAAAAAAGTTACGGCTGTCGGAATATGGTGACTTTTAGAAAAAAAATTTTTTAACACAGTTTTGGATTTTTTTTAAGGGGTCAAAATGTAAATAAAACCATATAAATTTAGTATCCCTAGAACCGTACCGAAACACAGAATACAGGGGACATGTCATTTTGGCTGCACAGTGAACGCCGTAAAACCAAAGCCCGTAAGAAAGTCGCAGAAATGCATTTTTTCTTCAAATCCACTCCATTTTGAATTTTTTTCCTGCTTCCCAGTACATTATATAGAATAATTAATGATGGTATCATGAAGAAAAATTTGTCCGGCAAAAATTAAGACCTCATATGGCTCTGGGAGTGGAGAAATAAAAAAGTTATGGGGTTCAAAAATCCATTTAATCTGAATAGAGTTGCTTCTGCAAGCCCCATTCAGATTGCCAGTTGAGTTTTGGAGAAAATCTGTGTGAATTTGTGAACTGCCCATAGAAGCAAATATGTGATGATAATAAAATTAATATTGCTGATCTAAACTCTGCTAGCGTTTGCAAAGTTGCCCAGAGGAATTAAATAACATGATTGCATACAGGGACCACCAATTCCAGACTGGATCTCGTCGGCTGGTTCATAATGATCCAGATTCAATCCAAATATTCCTAAAATGTTGGATTTGTCTCGAACTCGAAACATCACCTGTCAGCCTTCATTACCTTACAATTAAGGATGGATGAACTTTAACTCCTACGTACTGGTACAGCAGATTCCAGGTGTTTAAAGATGGCAGCCGCTCGAGAGTCATAGCCACCAGGTGTCTGCTGTTTTATACAGCAGACACCCGGCGCTAATGCTGGCGATCGGTGCCCATAGCTTTAACAGAGGTGCTACTTTACCGGTGCATGGGCACCATCATTTTGCTGGCACTCGAAGCATAGTGTCAACACTAGGAGATGTTTAACTATGAAGCTACAGTACATAAATATATACAGCAATGTGGGTTTACAGGCAAGACACTGAAGAGGACTTCAACACTTGTTTAACTGTTGCTTCTCGGGGCATACCTACTGTTACATGTATAACATAATAATAATAATAATAATAATAATAAAAAAACAGTGCAGTATTGGTATAAGTAAATTGTGCAGCTTCATAAAATTCTATGTTTTCTTTGGCTTGTACAGGTGAAATATGGTAAAACTGTGTTGTTTAAGTTGTGTAACAAAAACACATACAGTGATGATTTGTGAATAAATAAGGGTTTTATTTTTCAGACCTGCACCATGTACATGAGTAGAGATGAGCGAACAGTAAAATGTTCGATATTCGTTTCGAATAGCCGCTCAATATACGACTATTCGAACAAATGTCGATCCCTATTATAGTCTATGGGAGAAAATGCTTCGCTACAGGGGATCCCACCATTCGACTCAGGAGAGTCACCAAGTCCACTATCACACCCCAGGAAATGAGGCCAACACCCTGGAATGCAACTGGGACAGCAGGGGAAGCATGTCTGGGGGCATCAAGTACCTTTATTATGTCGGGATTCCTGTCAGTTTGCGATATGCCAGAGCTGACTTTTTCCCATAGGAATGCATTGACCAGCGTTGATTGGCCAGTGTACAGCATTCGGCCAATCAACGCTGGTTCTGCCTGAGGAGTCGGGGTCTAAAATCGGTCCACAGCAGTTTCCATTCTGTTCCGATTTTAGACTCCGCCTCCTCCGGCAGAACCAGCGTTGATTGGCCGAATGCTGTACACTGGCCAATCAACGCTGGTCAATGCATTCCTATGGCGAGATGAAGCAGAGCTAGCCGTGCGGTTAGCTCGGCTACTCCGGACACTGGAGATGAAGCAGAGCTCAGCTCTGCTACACCCAACCATCCCCCCTACTACTCCTCCTGTCACACACACAGCTCTGCACTACTGCCAAACATCTCACCATTCGTCTAAATTGGAGGTTATCTGTTTCCGGCTGCCAATTACTTTTCTGATTTTTTTTTCACTGCCTCCGTTGTCGTAGTTCCTGTCCCACCTCCCCTGCACAGTTATTGGTGCAAAAAAAAGCGCCAGGGAAGATGGGAGGGGATACGAATTTTTACTGCGTTTGCGGCCTTGTATTCGATTGTAATCTAATATCCCGAACGGCCTGATATTCGATCGAATCTGTATTCGATCGAACGGTGTTCGCTTATCTCTATACATGAGCTCTTTTGAACATAAGTAGCCCAATCTTTATTCAGTTATCCTGGCAAAAATTAAGGTTAACTTTGCTAATGCAAATTATTTATGAAAATGCAAGATTTATTTTTTTTTTCCTGTTGCAACTGTAGCATGAAAAAAGATACTGGAGTAGAGCTAAAAGACCAAGATACGAGGCAATGTCATCAAGATCTCAAAAAAAGTATTTCCTTAGATTCACTGGTATGTATAGTATTTTATATTGTAAATTTGTTGTTTTATGACATTGTTTTTTTTATAATTGTGCGGAATTCTGGTTTAATTTGCACAAAAAAACAGATCATGCTTTACTCCACAAATATCAATAGCTTTAGAAACTGCTGGTTTAGACAAAACATTTAATTTTATTTGCTGATAACAACTTTTTCTGTACATAATTCCACAAGATTATATTACGACAAGAACATATATAATTATAAAAAAAATATATATATTTTACCCCTTCCTGTCATAGCCATTTTTGGTTTTCAATTTTCCTTTTTGACTGCCCACTTTCCACCCACACTTAATTTTTTGTTTTTCCAGTCACATCCTCCGCTTCTCCCTTCAGAGAGTGTGCTGCTGTTGGTGCTGTACACTATCAACAACTCCCACTGCTGCTCTCTTCCCAGTGAAGGGAGCACTGTGCATACCCTGCGTGTTTTGTTGTAATTTGATTGGGACCGTATACTTTTTGTCTCCTTTGTCCTCCTGTCACTTACATGTGAGTCTCAGGCGTCATTCACATCTGCACGGTCTCCGCACAGAACATGCGGACAGAAAAGTAGCTCACAATCGACTTTCCTCTCCACATGACTAGTGCAGAGATGGTGCTGAAGGCACATGGACCCCATTATAATCTATGGGGTCCGTGTGCCTTCACTGCACATCGCTTGCCAATGCATTTGGTAGTCACATGGATGAGGCCTAGTTTACATCTGCGTCGGTAATACATTCCAGGGGGGTCCCCATGCGGACTCCCCCGAATGGATTACCAATGCAGATGTGAACGAGGCCTCATCCATTCACCAATCATCCGATCACTAATTACTATCACCTAGCTATCAGCTCATTGGTATTTCTTTCAGATTTTTTTCATCAGGTGTGCTTTAGGTCTTGAACCCAGAAAATTAAGTATGAAAAGTATAAAAACTTCATTATTTTCACTGGAACATTTTCACCTACTCAGCTTCAAAACATTTTTCTATCCATTGAGACCCATAAAACATCTAATGAAAATATAAATAAATATAAATAGAATGAAAACTAACAACCACTAGATGGAGCTATTACAATATCAATACAAAGCTAGATAACAAAGACTGTCAAAGGCATGGCTTTCTGTACCCTGAAAATGGTTTTCTTACATGCTGCAGAAATAACATTCATATGTACTAATTTTCAATTACTATAAACGACCAGGGCTTGAAACACAGCCACGTATCAAGCCCTGGTCTTTTGAAGCTTCTATTTCCCACAGGAGTGGTAAGTAACCATAATTGTATAAACCTGTGATAGTGTATTGCCTGTTTTGAGCACAATTACACAAGTTTAGTATCTATTATATTATAATACTGTACTGAATTATACTATATTGATACTCTAAACTACTACACAAGGAGCCTCCTTCTACACGGTTTAGTCTGCAAGATTTTCAGTTGCAAAAATGTCTACAGCAAACCTGCCATGTGTGAATATGTACAGTTCTATTATTGTCAATTATTATTGTTTGATACTATTTTCTATCTACTTTATAGGGGATACAGACGCTGGAAAACCAAACAGAATTCCAAGGTTTTTATCGTTGACCTTTAGTTATACATGTTATCACCTTTGATGTCATGTATATATTTATGTATTTATTCCATTATATTTTAATTTGCCTATATATGTTGCTTGAATCACTTATTTTAAGAGTGGAATGTTAAAGTACAAAATAGGGTTGAGGGGATATCGTCACTCCATAGGGAGAGAACCACCATTTAGGTGTGTGGAGTCTTATTAAGCCATGAGCGCTCCACTGCACATTCTCAGTCAGCGCCCTCTATTGGTGTGCATACTTGAGGCACTAGCATCCTAATTACATCATGGAAGTCAGATTTGCATATTCTTCCCAAGTACAAAATACTAAATGCAATACATCATTTAATTATCACTGTGTCGGGATAAAGTTGATATTTCTGTTTTTAAAATCAGTCCATCAGTTCCACTCCTGGGAGATTATATGTAAATTATCTCTTATTCATCAAGGAGGTAACCACTTGGTGAATGAGGACTAATTTACACATATAATTTTCATGGGCCATATCTTTTGAATGGATGCATTTTACAAATAGAAATGACAAATCAGGAGCTTGGTGGCAAACAGATCAAATGTGGCATTTAGTATTTTGTATGTGGTGGCTGATCCTCTAAAAACTGAAGTGACTGGCTGATCTAAAACTGATTCCTGCCATGTAATATACTAATATGTCAGTGGTGGAAACCCATTCATGTGAACTGACATAGTAATAACTCATTAAGATGGTGCTGGTTCAGAAACTGAGCTGGTGCCATCAGGAGAGGGTATCAGTTGTAACACACAGTTAACATGCTGCTCTACTGGCTGTACGAGGTAATACTACTACTACTACTACTACTACTACTACTACTACTACTACTACTACTACTACTACTACTACTACTACTACTACTACTACTAATAATAATAATAATAATAATACATTTTATTCATATAGCACCAACATATTCCGTGGCACTGTAGGGTTCAAGTACAGAAGGTAGAGTACAAAGAAATAGTCACTTCACACAATGGGACTGAGGGCATTGCACGCAAGAGCTTACAATCCATGAGGTAGAGGGTGTGACCCAAGAGGTGAAAGCTGTTGTGAGTTATCCTATCCTACTAATATTATAAATGTGAAAGTTTATGTGTTTGGATGTTTGTGTGTTTGGATGGTTGTTCCTCAAACACGCAAAAACTGCTGAACGGATTTGCATGAAATTTGCCACATACATAGATAGGAACCCCGATTAAAACTTAGGCTACTTTTTATCCCGGTAAATGACGTCACTACACGACCGCAGTGAAGGAATTTAGGTTCACACAACACTAAAGGACCTGTGATGATATCATCACAGGTCCTTGAGCCATTCTAGGATAAAATTATGCTAGCCAGTGGGTGGAGCTACACACTATTTTGTGGGCAGAGCTATATAGGATGAAGCTGTACAGTGTGAAAGCTGAAGAATATGGAGTCTCATGGAAGATCAGGAGACTACAGAACATGCAGGCTGTGTGTGGGCAAGAGGAGTCTATCGGGTCTAGAATTTCAGTCAGTACGAGGGGGAATGTGTTGTTCTGCTGCTAATGGGGGAGGGGGGAGAACTTTGGCACATTTCTGCAACATCCGTTCAGTCCTTTGTAACACAGAAGCTGCTCAGACAGTCACATAACAAAACCCCTGTAATCACAATTGCCCGATGTAGCAGAGCTTACACAGCGCTGTAGCACAGCTCAGTAGGCTCTCCATATGCAAACATGGACATACAGCTGGGTATCCTATGTATATGCAGCGATGTAGCAGGGCCGAGACACGAGAGCAGGCTGATCGAACTGTGGCCCATTTCAGCAACATCCATTCAGCCCTTTGTAACACAGAAGCTGCGATAACCAAACACCTGTAATCACAATTGCCCGATGTAGCAGAGTTTAGGCAGCGCTGTAGCACACCTCTAAAGGCTCTCCATATGCAAACATGTACATACAGCTGGGTATCCTATGCATATGCAGCAATGTAGCAGAGCCGAGACGCGGGAGCAGACCGTTCAGCCGTTTCCACCACAGAATCTGCTCAGACACTAACATAAGAACACCCCTATAATCCAAATGGTCAGATGTAGCAGAGCTTAGGCAGCACTGTAGCACAGCTAAGTACGCTGTTCATATGCAGAGATGTACATACAACTGAGTATGCTGTGCATATGCTGCCATGTTGCAGAGCTGAGACGTGGGAGCAGGCGGATCATCCACAACAGCAATTGGCTAAATATAAGCGGCTTAGTGCCAACACCAACAGCAGACAAAGTTGAGGGCAGATGCTAGTAATGAATATGTTGGGAAAGATGTCACCATCTCACTATGCCCACATTCGCAGCAGGGCGGATAAAGGGGGAATTATAGTGCAAAATTGCTGCAAGAAACGGATTGTGCTAAATGTGCACCACACTATCTTCCCTCTACACAGGAAAACTGGAGGAATTGATAAATTTACCACCCCTATGTTTTTAGATTACCCATTAAAACTTTTAATTGAATACAATTTTCATTCATTGTATTTTTTTGTTTGAAAGAAATTATTCTAGATTGTTTTCTTTCATGCCAAAGAGTTCTTTTCATAGTAAGGTAACATTTGCATTTCAAGGGAATAGGACAAAGCTGCAATACCCTTCCTAAACGCAGGAGCCGGCCTGTTCTGGTAACAGCCGGAAACCTACTGAAGGCTGCAATAGTAATGTACAGAATCTCCCATAGACTGCAATACACTTGGGACTTGCAATCAAATAATAAAATAGTTAAAAAAGGGCTAATAAAATAGTTAAAAAAAGTTTAAAAAATAAATAAATAAATATATATATATATATATATATATATATATATATACACCTCCTTTCCCTAGAATACATATAAAAGTAGAAAACTACTGTAATATACATTAGGTATCCCTGTGTCCGAATATTTTTCCTGTATGATGAATGTCAAAATCAAAAGTGCCAAACCGACGTTTTTTTCCCACTGTTTCGCCTCTGATTTAAATAAAAGATGATCTAACCAATAGACATTCCCCAAAATGGTATAACTACGTTAAATCTACCATAGACATCATGTGGTAGTCAGTTATCTGTGTTTAACTATGTCAGTCTAGTCTAGTCTCACCATTGTGAGCAGACAGTGTAGTATTTGGATATTTCCTAGCAATTCAAAGTCCCCTGATGAGTGGCGCAAGACGGTGCCAGGAAACGCGTAGGGACTAGGGATCTATATATGTATTATACCAGGGACATATAGGGGCAGCTGTGGACTGCCCTTGTCAGGGCGGGAGTTATTTGAGCTCTGAGGGCTAACTTGAGGTGGTATTATAGGCAAAAAATCCTTTGCTGGACCCCTGACCCTATCAGATTCTCCCACCTGCGAGACAACCCTGGTAAGACCGTTTCAAATTACTTTATATGATAGACGGCTCTTGACTCTGCTACATTGGTGAGAATTGAACGGTGTATCTTTTGAGTCTATTGTATTTGTGACTACTCATGAATATGGTCTTAATATGAGGACCTTGTTGAAGGGACCTTTTTAAACAATATAGATAAATGTTATGTTTTAAATATTTGCATCAGTGCTTTTGCTTATGTACAGTCCTATGAAAAAGTTTGGGCACCCCTATTAATCTTAATCATTTTTAGTTCTAAATATTTTGGTGTTTGCAGCAGCCATTTCAGTTTGATATATCTAATAACTGATGGACACAGTAATATTTCAGGATTGAAATGAGGTTTATTGTACTAACAAAAAATGTGCAATATGCATTAAACCAAAATTTGACCAGTGCAAAAGTATGGGCAGCTCAACAGAAAAGTGACATTAATATTTAGTAGATCCTCCTTTTGCAAAGATAACAGCCTCTAGTCGCTTCCTGTAGCTTTTAATCAGTTCCTGGATCCTGGATGAAGGTATTTTGGACCATTCCTCTTTACAAAACAATTCAAGTTCAGTTAAGTTTGATGGTCGCCAAGCATGGACAGCCCGCTTCAAATCATCCCACAGATGTTCAATGATATTCAGGTCTGGGGACTGGGATGGCCATTCCAGAATATTGTAATTATTCCTCTGCATGAATGCCTGAGTCGATTTGGAGCGGTGTTTTGGATCATTGTCTTGCTGAAATATCCATCCCCGGTGTAACTTCAACTTCGTCACTGATTCTTGAACATTATTCTCAAGAATCTGATACTGAGTGGAATCCATGCGACCCTCAGCTTTAACAAGATTCCCGGTGCCGGCATTGGCCACACAGCCCCAAAGCATGATGGAACCTCCACCAAATTTTACAGTGGGTAGCAAGTGTTTTTCTTGGAATGCTGGTTTTTTGGACGCCATGCATAACTCCTTTTTGTATGACCAAACAACTCAATCTTTGTTTCATCAGTCCACAGGACCTTCTTCCAAAATGAATCTAGCTTGTCCAAAGGTGCTTTTGCACACTTCAGGCGACTCTGTTTGTGGCGTGCTTGCAGAAACGGCTTCTTTCGCATCACTCTCCCATACAGCTTCTCCTTGTGCAAAGTGCGCTGTGTTGTTGACCGATGCACAATGACACAATCTGCAGCAAGATGATGCTGCAGCTCTTTGGAGGTGGTCTGTGGATTGTCCTTGACTGTTCTCACCATTCTTCTTCTCTGCCTTTCTGATATTTTTCTTGGCCTGCCACTTCTATGCTTAACAAGAACTGTCCCTGTGGTCTTCCATTTCCTTACTATGTTCCTCACAGTGGAAACTGACAGGTTAAATCTCTGAGACAACTTTTTGTATCCTTCCCCTGAACAACTATGTTGAACAATCTTTGTTTTCAGATCATTTGAGAGCGGGCTGTCCATGTTCGGCGACCATCAAACTTAACTGAACTTGAATTGTTTTGTAAAGAGGAATGGTCCAAACTACCTTCATCCAGGATCCAGGAACTGATTAAAAGCTACAGGAAGCGACTAGAGGCAAAAGGAGGATCTACTAAATATTAATGTCACTTTTCTGTTGAGGTGCCCATATTTTTACACTGGTCAAATTTTGTTTTAATGCATATTGCACATTTTCTGTTAGTACAATAAACCTCATTTCAATCCTGAAATATTACTGTGTCCATCAGTTATTAGATATATCAAACTGAAATGGCTGCTGCAAACACCAAAATATTTAGAACTAAAAATGATTAAGATTAATAAGGGTGCCCAAACTTTTTCATAGGACTGTATACTATAATCTGTTGCAGTTAGTGTGCTATTTTAAGATCTGATAAGCACATTATAGCTCCAATTTTGCTTTATTTACGTTAAATATGGCCCTGCCCTGTAGTTTACATTACAACCCATTCAAATGTATAGATTGTAAAGCAGACTGCCGGCTGTCACCTGTCCAGTTTCTCTGGGGATTAGGACGGAAACCCCGGGGTAGACAGTGGCAGTAGTGAGAATCCTCCTTTACAGAAAAGATGGTTCAGGCCTGGAAAGCAAATAAAAAAGCATTAAAGAGTATGCTAAGGCGTAAGCGTGCATTAAGAAGAGGTACCCACAGAAGAGGGGTAGTCTTATACGGCAAGTATATCCCAAACTCAATATTTAAATGGAAAAGTTGTGGGTAGGGTTGAGCCTTTTTAAAGGCTATTCACGCATATGTGGGGCTCTATCAGCATGATTTTGCTGATAGAGCCCCTTTAAGGGTGCATTCACACTGAGTAAACGCTAGCTTATTTTGTAGAGTAAAATTACACTTGTAAATTTTGCTATCCCATTGACTTCAATGATATTTTTTTACAAGTGTAAAAATATGCCTGTAAAAAATACACCTGTAAAAAATACGCCTGTAAAAATACGCCTGTAAAATGTCATTGAAGTCAATGGGATAGCAAAATTTACAAGTGTAATTTTACTCTACAAAATAAGCTAGCGTTTACTCAGTGTGAATGCACCCTAAGGTAGATGGTCTGAGCATGTCTAGACCTATTTGCTCACATTTCTTTTCCTGTGTTAATACCAGCTGAGCCTGTGGTTATTAAGCCTATTGGTATCCATTCTAAATTTACAGAGAATCTCATAAACTTGCATTTGAATAACCAAAGTGGAATAAATTTAAACCTGAACAACTGAACAACTTTATTATGAGTTTTGTGAGTGCCATTCATGACTGCATGCTGCATGTCTATATTTGGCATCTTTATTACTGTCATGAGATATTTACAGCTCTGCACAAATGCAATGGAAAAAAAGTACAGCTCTGCAAAAAAGTAAGAGACCACTGCAAAATTTTCAGTTTCTCTGATTTTTCTCTTCATTGGTATATTTTTGAGTAAACTTTACATTGTTCTTTTATAGAGATGAGCGAACAGTGTTCTATCGAACACATGTTCGATCGGATATCAGGGTGTTCGCCATGTTCGAATCGAATCGAACACCGCGTGGTAAAGTGCGCCAAAATTCGATTCCCCTCCCACCTTCCCTGGCGCCTTTTTTGCACCAATAACAGCGCAGGGGAGGTGGGATAGGAACTACGACACTGGGGGCATTGAAAAAAATTGGAAAAAGTCATTGGCTGCCGAAATCAGGTGACCTCCATTTTAGACGAATAGTGGATTTCAAATCCGGGTCATATGAGAATGTGAACTTTGTGACTATGAGACAGGGATAGCTGTACAGGCAGGGATAGCTAGGGATAACCTTTATTTAGGGGGGAATGTTATTAAAAATAACTTTTTGGGGCTCTATCGGGTGTGTAATTGTGATTTTTGTGAGATAAACTTTTTCCCATAGGGATGCATTGGCCAGCGCTGATTGGCCGAATTCCGTACTCTGGCCAATCAGTGCTGGCCAATGCATTCTATTAGCTTGATGAAGCAGAGTGTGCACAAGGGTTCAAGCGCACCCTCGGCTCTGATGTAGCAGAGCTGAGGCTGCACAAGGGTTCAAGCGCACCCTCAGCTCTGATGTAGGAGAGCCGAGGGTGCACTTGAACCCTTGTGCACCCTCGGTTCTGCTACATCAGAGCCGAGGGTGCGCTTGAACCCTTGTGCACACTCTGCTTCATCAAGCTAATAGAATGCATTGGCCAGCGCTGATTGGCCAGAGTACGGAATTCGGCTAATCAGCGCTGGCTCTGCTGGAGGAGGCGGAGTCTAAGATCGCTCCACACCAGTCTCCATTCAGGTCCGACCTTAGACTCCGCCTCCTCCAGCAGAGCCAGCGCTGATTGGCCGAATTCCGTACTCTGGCCAATCAGCACTGGCTAATGCATTGTATTGGCGTGATGAAGCAGTGCTGAATGTGTGTGCTTAGCACACACATTCAGCTCTACTTCATCGGGCTAATAGAATGCATTGGCCAGCGCTGATTGGCCAGAGTACGGAATTCGGCCAATCAGCGCTGGCTCTGCTGGAGGAGGCGGAGTCTAAGATCGCTCCACACCAGTCTCCATTCAGGTCCGACCTTAGACTCCGCCTCCTCCAGCAGAGCCAGCGCTGATTGGCCGAATTCCGTACTCTGGCCAATCAGCACTGGCTAATGCATTGTATTGGCGTGATGAAGCAGTGCTGAATGTGTGTGCTTAACACACACATTCAGCTCTACTTCATCGGGCTAATAGAATGCATTGGCCAATCAGCGCTGGCCAATGCATTCTATTAGCGTGAACTGAGTTTGCACAGGGGTTCTAGTGCACCCTCGGCTCTGCTACATCAGATTGCTACATCTGATGTAGCAGTGCCGAGTGTGCATCAGATGTGTAGTTGAGAAAAACTGACTCAGCACTGCTAAGTCTCTGCATTCGCATAGGAATGCATTGGCCAGCCTTCGGCCAATCAGCGCTGGCTCTGCCGGAGGAGGCGGAGTGTCTAAGGTCGGACCTGAATGGAGACTGGTGTGGAGCGATCTTAGACTCCGCCTCCTCCAGCAGAGCCAGCGCTGATTGGTCGAGTTCCGTACTCTGGCCAATCAGCACTGGCCAATGCATTTCTATGGGGAAAAGTTAGCTTGCGAAAATCGCAAACTGACAGGGATTTCCATGAAATAAAGTGACTTTTATGCCCCCAGACATGCTTCCCCTGCTGTCCCAGTGTCATTCCAGGGTGTTGGTATCATTTCCTGGGGTGTCATAGTGGACTTGGTGACCCTCCAGACACGAATTTGGGTTTCCCCCTTAACGAGTTTATGTTCCCCATAGACTATAATGGGGTTCGAAACCCATTCGAACACTCGAACAGTGAGCGGCTGTTCGAATCGAATTTCGAACCTCGAACATTTTAGTGTTCGCTCATCTCTATTCTTTTATTTTATAAAACTACTGACAACAGGTCTCCGAAATTCAAAGCAAAAAAAATTGTATTTTTTGCAGCAATTAAGAAATCATCAAAATAATAAACAAAAGCAGTGCTGTCAGACCTCAAATAATGCAAAGAAAATAAGTTTAAATTCATTTATTAACAACAATTCTAATGTTTTAACTCAGGAATTCAGAAATCAATATTTGTTGGAATAACCATGATTTTTAATCCCAGCTTTCATGCATCTTGGCTGGCTTTCCACCAGTCTGTCACACTGCTTTTGGGTGACCTTATGCCACAAAAATGTAAGCAGTTTTTATTTGATGGCTTGTGACTATCCATCATTCCTCTTGATTACATTCCAAAGGTTTTCAATGGGGTTCAGGTCTGGAGATTGGGTTGATGTGCACACACATGGTTAGAGCCATGGATTTTGTGAACTCAGCTGGTGATGTAAGATATAAAATTAAATCCAATATCAATTGCAACACTGCAGCTGTCGTATCATGCTACTTGCCCTTGTGGCATGATATATGTTGGTATGACCACAAGACCCCTAAAGACACGCATCTCTGAACACGTCAGTAAGGTTAGAGCTGATGCTTCTGTGACAAATTTCAAGAGCCTACAACTGATTCCACGACATTTTAAGGAAAATCATAATTGTAATCCAACCAACCTTCGAATAAAGAGTATTGACCAAATGCTCTTGAGGTCACATGGTGACGACATAAAAAAGGCTCTACTCCATAAAGAGACTAGATGGATTATGGCTCTTAATAAGGTTTCCCCACATGGATTAAATGTGGCGGTTAATTTCTCTAATCTTTTAGGGTTCCTTCTTTTTCTTTTATTATTTTATTTTAGCATCAGCAGTGGTGTGCCCTTTTTGTGTGTTTTGTCATATTCATTTTGTGTTGTTTTTTGTATTAGTGGTATTTTTTGTTGGTGCGGTTAATATTGTGATGACTATCCTTTTGGGTATGAGGCTGGAGAACTTATATATATGAAGATTTTATGAGATGTCTTAGCGGATTGACCCAGTGGATGAGTTTTTGTGGACAATTTTTTTTTCTTCACTTCAGTAAATATAGATGTTATTATTTTTACTGTCTTAATTGAGCCCAGAGGTAATCATTGTTTCTCCTCCCACTTATTTTATTGTCACTTATCACCTTATTATATTATAAATTTGAGTGTTTCTCCTTTTTATCACTATTTTTCATGTTTATTTATTTAAAATTTTTTCATAAGTATTTTTATTTATAATTATATGTATATATACTTATTTTTCACATTATTATCTTATTATGGTATTAACTGTGTCTTTATGACATTTATACTATTTTCTCTCACTGTTCACAGAGCTGTATTAAATATGTATGCTGTACACCTTATTAATTTGGTACACAGTCCACAGATCCTACAGTCTTTTCCACTGTTTAGCGATCACTTTATTTGTTAGCATCTCTACTAGTATACACTCTGAGATACTGTATGAGTTCCCTGTCATCCCTACCAGCGGCAAAACTGGGGTATTTTCTGCCCCTGTGTGCTGGTAGGACAGGCGGATTAGCCAGTATCAATTTCGCATGGCTAGAATCCCTTAAAAGGACACAGCTTCGTCCTCCAAAACGTGTTTTTTTCTGTCCTGTGTGGACCAGGACAGGTGGGGAGGATGTTCTGTCCTCCTAAGGGATCAGGACCACTTACCTAATCCAGGTGATCTTTCCTTTAAGAAGATCTGTCCCTTCAGCTTCCTCCATTCTGTAAGCTGGTGCCTGTAATAAGAAGACCTGGGGCAAGTTGATTTACTCTAGGACTCACTACGTTCCAGTTTGGAGGCAGGGAAGAGCGGTGCTGCTGCCAAGCCTCCATTTGCCTGGGCATCCTTAGGGCTGACTGAGCAAACGCCGGCATGTGGAACCTTTGGAACCCTCGCAAAGGGGGCCTTGGAAAAGGTCCCTTCTTCAGAAGTAGGCCGGGGAATCTATTCGCCAGTTTTTCTTGTCCCAAAATCTACAGGAGGCTGGTGCATGATAATAGATCTGAGGTACCTCAATCTCCACATCAAACAGAAACTCTCAGGATGGAGTCCATAGACTCAGTCATGACATTTCTTCAGCAGGAAGAAGCTATGGCTACTTTGGACCTAAAAGACGCCTATCTTCATATTCCCATCTAACAGCCGCACAGAAAGTATCTTCAGATCTCCGTATTCATATCCGGTCACAGGGAGCACATAATGTTAACTTAATTCCGCATCGGGAAATCAACAGCCCCCTACGTCTTCACCAAGGCCATCGCTCCAGTTGCCGCTGTACTCAGACTGCCCAAGGAGAGCGAGGATAGAGACCGCCGCGCAATTTCTTCTGTGGGCCCGCCGTGTTAGAATACGTACCGATATGCAAGTCTTAGGCCTGATGTCATTCTCAGCCAAGGTGGTTCATTGGGCTTTATGGCATTTGCGTCCCCTCCAGAAGGAAGTGTTGAGTGCCTGGAACAAGTCACCATGGAGATTGCACAAGAAGATCTGCCTTTCTCTCAGTACCAGTCTTTCCCTCAGATGGTGGAGACACCTGAAAGACGGAAGGTCCTCGGTTAAACCTCATTGGACCCTGTTGACAACAGATGCATCCCATACGGGATGGGGAGCCCATCTAGACGACAGGATTATCCAAGGTCGTTGGAGGTATCCGGAGGAAGGAACATCCAATCTGAAAGAGCTAAGAGCGGTTTACCTGGCACTATGTCACTTCGCCCCCTTTCTCAAAGGGAAAGCAGTGAAGGCGCGCTCAGACAATATGACCACCATGATATACCTCAACAAACAAGGCGGCACCTTCAGCCCTACTGAAAGAGGCGAACCTTATCTTTGCGTGGGCAGAAAAGAACCTGTCCCATTTATCCGTTGTTCACATCAAGGGCTCCCTGAACATAGTAGCGGATCAGTTGAGTCAGGGTATTATCGTATCAGGAGAATGGTCTCTCAATCAAGATGTATTTCAACAGATCGTCCAGAGAGGAGGTCTCCTGGAGGTCGATCTTATGGCAACCCAACTCAACACCAAGGAAGGGACCTTCTGCTCTCTGTACCAGAAGGACAATCCCATGGCAGTGGATGCCCTGTCCATCCCATGGAGGTTCAGGCAGATATACATCTTCCCTCCAATTCCTATCATACCAAGGGTATTGATGAAAATAAGACAGGACCAAGTCTCGGGAATCGCCATAATCCTGTTCTGGCCAAAAAGGACTTGGTTTGCCCAGCTCATGTGGATGAGTCAAGGCGTGTATTGGAGGCTCCCCCCCCCCCTCCCAGATCTGGTGACCCAAGGACAGCTGAGATGCCAGGATCTGAGGAGACTGAACCTGACTGCCTGGAGGTTAACCAGTCCCTATTAAGGAATAGAGGACTGTCCCGGAACATCCTGAAGACCCTTGCTAGCGCCAGAGCTGAATCTACAAACCGGAGCTAACGCAGGATCTGTAACATATTTAATGCCTGGTGTCTTGAACATGAGGTGGACTCCTCTGATCCCCCAGTGAGGGCGATCCTGGACTTTCTTCAGGATGGTCTAGACAAAGGGATAGCCTCCTCCACCTTGAAGGTACATGTTGCCGCTTTGTCTGCCTATCTGGGGAGGTGTTTGTCTCAGGATCCTTTGGTGAGCACCTTTATTAAAAAGGCAACTAGGCTGAGACCAGCAGTTACTGCTCCCGTCCACCAATGGGACCTTACCTCGGTCCTATCAGCACTTTGCATTGCTCCCTTTGAGCCTCTGGAAGAGGTGAACTTTACATTTTTGACTTATAAAATCGCATTTCTCCTCGTGATAACATCTGCAAAGAGAGTGAGTGAGCTCCAGGCACTCTCCTCAGAACCGCCGTACACCGCGGTCTTCGAGGATCGGGTGCAACTCCGTTTCCTCCCAGGGTTTAGGCCCAAAGTGCCTTCAAGTACGAACATGAACCAACTTATTTGCTTATCTGTTTTTTACCCATCGCCCTCCTCTCCGGAAGAGGAAAGATTTCACACCTTGGATGTGGGCAGGTGTCTTCAAATTTATTTGCAGTGCACTCACTCCTTCAGAAAGTCAGAAAACCTTCTGATTAACAAATGTTAGGGGCAATCAGCCCTGGAAATGTTGTCGTAGGCCAA
Organism: Leptodactylus fuscus; assembly: GCF_031893055.1. NCBI lineage: Eukaryota > Metazoa > Chordata > Amphibia > Anura > Leptodactylidae > Leptodactylus > Leptodactylus fuscus. The sequence goes on along the minus strand of NC_134267.1, from coordinate 73,105,005 downwards.
ATTGATGAAGTAATCACAAGTACTTGTAGAACAGACAGATAGACACTCAAGTATCGTAATCAGAATGTTCCAAAGTTTATTACATATTACTTAGCTTTTATAGAGAAATAATGGCTGTATGCTAATTTAGGCATAACAAACTACATCATATAGAAATATGAATTATGATTGGTCAAAGTACAAAATGGACGTTTACAAACTATGAATACGTGTATAAACAATACATGAGTTAACACATGGCTGTCCATGTCATCCATTTTAGTGTTTAATTATGTTAGCACAATCTGATGAAATGGATGCTATGACCTTCCAGGTTTCATGCTAATGGATGACAGACAAAACAAGAGATTAAAACTAACTTCATATCTTGTGAACTTTATGAGTCTTGTTATGGGCATCACGTATTGCAATGTACAAATATGGTAACTTACATACGCCAGCATGTAGTATAGAGGGGCAGGAAAAACTGGTTTAACTAGATATATTCTAATACGCACATAGACACAAAGATCAGCACATTTATTCAAAATATAAGCCTCAGGGTTACTGGAGAAGCATCTTATCTGTTACTTCTGGCTATACGCTCAGTGGTTAGCTTACTTTTCTCTATTTTTCTAAGTTACAGTTTAGGAACTGGAATTAACCCCTCACACTACCTTGGTAGCTGGAAAGGCTTCAAAAGCGTCCATAGCACGCTGGGCAAGAGAAGCCATAAAAGCTTCATTTACAGCCCTAGGGTTACCACCTCCTGCCCTTCTCTGGGCTCACTCAACCAGGGCTTCCTGGGCGGAGAATAGGGCGCTATCTCTAGAGCACATATGCGCAGCTGCTTCCTGGTCTTCAAAGACCACGTTCATAAACCATTACTGTCTAAGCTCGCGCTGTACCAAATCCACGACTTTTGGGCAAGCCATTTTAAGCTCAGTATGCAGTTAACTACCGCCCTGAAGGGATTACTTGGTATCTCCCCAGTTGTGTCGCTGGTAGGGACGACAGGGAACAAGTGATAATCTTGTTTCCCTTAGTCCTAACAGCGGCACAAGACTTCCCACCCTATATTAAAAGAAAAAAGCAAAACCAACAAACAAAACCCCCCCAACAGAAGTGGGTTTGCTTAATTTTGTATATGTTACCTTATATCACTCTGGTATGTACACGTTTTGGGGGAGGAAGCTGTGTCATTTTAAGGGATCCTAGCCATGTGAAATTGATACTGGCTAATTAAAAATTCACCTGTCCTACCAGCACACAGGGGCAGAAAATACCCCAGTTGTGCCGCTGTTAGGACTAAGGGAAACAAGATTATCTTCATAATCGCTTGTTCTCCATGCTCCTGTGCTGACATCATGCGCATGTTCACTATGCGCTAGCTATGTGGGACCCGGCCTGTGCAAATGAAGTCACATGACCGACACATCGATTATGTGGTCGGTGTGTGCGTAGACTGGTGGAAAGCACACCAAGACGCATGAAAGCTGGGATTAAAAATCATGGTTACCCCCTACCTACGTTAGGTCTTGGGAGTCCGATTTGGGATCTGGCGAGGAGATTAAGCCATTCTGGCTATACGAAAAGGTTGCTGGCCACTCTCTGACCCCTTCCCCAAAAGTGGCTGTCCTCTCCCTCATCCCCGGCAAGATTTCCAGGGTTAAGGACGACATCCTGCGCCACTTCCTCACAGCTGCCAATACGGTTATCCCCCGCCACTGGCGTAGCTCCATCCCTCTCTCCCTTTTGGAGTGGTTACAAGAGTTTCTTCTTTTCCGCAGAATGGAGTTCCTGGCGGCGGGGGATTCACCTGATGCTTCCAAATTTAAAGCCCTCTTATTTTCCCTTTCCCTGTGCATGTAATTTGTCCTGTCCATTCCACCTTCCTTCTGTTTCTAGTGTGTGTGTCTTGTTTGGTCTACCCCCTTGTTTTTCTTCTTGAGACTTTTCTATTTTGACCCATGCTCTACCTGATTGGGTCTTGCCCCCGTCCTTTGCCTTTTACTTTGGCCCTGCAGGGCCACACTGTTTGTTCATGGGACTTGTTATCCCCTTCTCTCTTATATTATTTTACTTGTTGTTTTTTTCATGTTGCTAAAATTCTTAATAAAAATTGATTACACCTAAAATCATGGTTAGTCCAGCAAATATTGATTTCTGAACTCTTCCTGAATTAAAACATTAGTATTGTTGTTTCTAAATGAATATGAACTTGTTTTCTTTGCATTATTTGAGGTCTGACAGCACTGCTTTTTTTTCATTTTGACAATCTATCATTTGCTGCAAATAAATACAATTTTTTTGGCTTTGAATTTCGGAGACATGTTGTCAGTAGTTTATATAATAAAAGAACAATGTACATTTTACTCCAAAATATACCAATGAAGAGAAAAATCAGAGACACTGAAAATTTTGCAGTGGTCTCTTAATTTTTTCCAGAGCTGTACTTTTTTCTATTGCATTTGTACAGTGGGAAAAATGCAACAGGAGTTACAAAAAAGACCCTGCAAGCATGTAGTTTTTCTTCACTTACTGTATATACTCGAGTATAAGCAGAGTTTTTCAGCACAGTTTTTGTGCTGAAAAAGTGCTCCTCGGCTTATACTAGAGTCATTACGGTAATTTTCTGCTAGCAGGCCAGGAACGCAGACCCCGCCCCCCCACTGCTCCATCACACGCTGGGTGACGTGGCCATGTAAGCTCAGGCATGCACCCGGTGTGTGTCTGCTTCCTGGCGTGCAAGCAGAAGTACCGTAAGTACATCTGCAGTTTGAAATGTACAGCATAGCCATGCTGTATGCCTGGTCCGGTCTGTAAGGCCCGGTTCACACATGCTGATGTGTTCCGTCCTTAAGGAGTCCGCATGAGGACCCTCCCGGACGGAATACAAGCGCAACTGCAAACGCTTTGCAGTTCAAGCACACGGGCCCCATAGACTATAATGGGTTCCATGGGTTTGCCCTCACACTGCCCTCATGAACGATTGGAACACATCAGCATGTATGAACCGGGCATAAGTGTAATGGCGCCGCTGCAGAATGGTCACCATAGAAACCAGCACCGCTGCTGTAAATGCCGGAGCTTCTTCAGCATCTCTGCAGTAAGAGTTACAGCGGAGGTGCCCTCTGGAGATGTCCTCCCTCGCCTCCAAGTTTAAAATTAGCCCCGGGACCGGTCCCCACCAACCCCATACCTTAAAAGTTGTAGGCTGACCTGTTCTGATGACAGCCGGGAGCCTAATGAAGGCTCCCAGGCCTGTCATCGCTATATTACTATTGCGGCTGGTCTATGACCATCCGTAATAGTAATGTAGAGAATCTCCCATAGACGGCAATACACTTGTATTGCTGTCAATGGGACTTGCAATCAAATGATTGCAGGTACAAGTCCCCTAGGGGGGGCTAATAAAATAGTGAAAGAAAAAGTTTTAAAAAATATAATAAAAGTTCTAAATCACTCCTTTCCCTAGAATACATAAAGTGTTGGCCAAAAGTATTGGCATCCCTGCAATTCTGTCAGATAATACTCATTTTCTTCCAGAAAATTATTGCAAGCACAAACTCTTTGGTATTAATATCTTCATTTATTTTGCTTGCAATGAAAAAACTGTGAACAGAGAATGAAAAAAAAAGTCAAATCATTGATCATTTTACACAAAACTCCAAAAATGGGCCGAACAAAAGTATTGGCACCCTCAGCCTAATACTTGGTAGCATAACCTTTAGACAAAATAACTGCGAACAACCACTTCCGGTAACAATCAATGAGTTTCTTAAAATGCTCTGCTGGAATTTTAGACTATTCTTCTTTGGCAAACTGCTCCAGGTCCCTGAGATGTGAAGGGTTTCTCCAAACTGCCATTTTGAGATCTCTCCACAGGTGTTCTATGGGATTATTATTATTATTATTATTATTATTTATTTATTTATATAGCACCATTAATTCCATGGTGCTTTACATTTGGGGGTTACATACAATATACAGGTAGATATAATACTAACAATGACTGGCACAATGGGGTAGAGGGCCCTGCCCGCGAGGGCTTACAATCTATGAGGGAATGGGGATAGAGACAGAAGGAGAGGTCTGGAGTCAATGCTGGCCACTTTAGAAGTCTCCAGTGCTTTCTCTCAAACCATTTTCTAGTGCTTTTTGAAGTGTGTTTTGGGTCAATGTCCTGCTGGAAGACCCATGACCTCTGAGTTAGACCCAGCTTTCTCACACTGGGCCCTACATTATGCTGCAAAATTTGTTGGTAGTCTTCAGACTTCATAATAACATGCACACGGTCAAGCAGTCCAGTGCCAAAGGCAGCAAAGCAACCTCAAAACATCAGGGAACCTCTGCCATGTTTGACTGTAGGGACCGTGCTCTTTTCTTTGAAGGCCTCTTTTTTTTCCTGTAAACTCTATGTTGATGCCTTTTCCCAAAAAGCTCTACTTTTGTCTCATCTGACCAGAGAACATTCTTCCAAAACATTTTTGGCTTTCTCAGGTAAGTTTTGGCAAACTCCAGCCTGGCTTTTTTATGTCTCTGGGTAAGAAGTGGGGTCTTCCTGGGTATCCTACCATACAGTCCCTTTTCATTCAGATGCCGACGGATAGTACGGGTTGACACTGTTGTACCCTCGGACTGCAGGGCAGCTTGAACTTGTTTGGATGTTAGTCGAGGTTCTTTATCCACCATCCGCACAATCTTGCGTTGAACTCTCTAGTCAATTTTTCTTTTCCCTCCACATCTAGGGAGGTTAGCCACAGTGCCATGGGCTTTAAACTTCTTGATGACACTGCGCACGGTAGACACAGGAACATTCAGGTCTTTGGAGATGGACTTGTAGCCTTGAGATTGCTCATGCTTCCTCATAATTTTGCTTCTCAAGTCCTCAGACAGTTCTTTGGTCTTCTTTCTTTTCTCCATGCTCAATATGGTACACAAAAGGACACAGGACAGAGGTTGAGTCAACTTTCAACTGGCTGCAAGTGTGATTTAGTTATTTCCACCACCTGTTAGGTGCCTCAGGTAAGTAACAGGTGCTGTTAATTACAGAAATTAGAGAAGCATCACATGATTTTTCAAACAGTGCCAATACTTTTGTCCACCCCCTTTTTTATGTTTGGTGTGGAATTATATCCAATTTGGCTTTTTGACAATTCTTTTTGTGGTTTTCCTTTGAAGACAATTTAAATGCTATTATTATCTTCAAAGAATTTGAGATTGCAATCATTTTCTGTAAGAAAATGAGTATTATCTGACAGAATTGCAGGGGTGCCAATACTTTTGGCCAACACTGTATAAGGGCGGGTTCACACCAGCACCCGATCTCTGTTATGCAGGTTTCCATTTTCTGTCGGCAGAAGATGGAAACCGACATTCACTGTCCACCGTTGAGCGCCTTCTGCTCTCCGTGGCGAAACCATTTTTTTATTTTACCGGACACAAAGTCCTGCATGTTCGACTTTGTGTCTGGTTAAAAAAAAACAAAAAAAAATGTTTTCGCCGCGGAGAGCAGAAGACGCTAACCGGCTGACACTTTCAAACCCATGAATGGGTTTTAAAACTGGCTGCTGATTTCCGTCTCCTGCCCAGTTTCTCAGGCAGGAAATGGAAACCTGCATAATGGAGATCGGGCGCAGGTGTGAACCTGCTCTCAAAGTAGAAAATTACTGTGAAACATACACATTAGGTATCCCTGTAACTGAAAGTGCCCGGTCTACTGAATATAGGGTATCTGCAGTGCTCCTGTATTCCGTCAGGAAGGGGTTAATAGGAGCTCTGCAGATACGCTATATTCAGCCAGCCTGAGTTCCAAGTAGGGGGAAAAAACCCAGTCCTCAAGCTCAGGGAAGGGGCAGACAGACAACCAAAACACCCCCTCCCCTTCCCCAGCACCCAGCATCTACTGCACCCAAAAATTCCAGCCATTTCAATTCTTTAAATTTTCCAGTAGCTGCTGCATTTCTCCCCCTAGGCTTATACTCGAGTCAATAAGTTTTCCCAGTTTTTTTGGTATAATTAGGGGTCTCGGCTTATATTCAGGTTGGCTTATACTCGAGTATATGCAGTATTTTGTTTTTGTGCAGCTTGGACCCTCAGAACTAGGCTAGTTATGAAGAGTGCCAAATATATAAGATATTGCATGACAAATCTTCCATTTACTTTAAAAATACACAGAGACTGGTGAAGTGGAAAATATGAAGGAAAAGGTTATGTGCTGTGAGCATCTGTCAGAAGAAACAAACTCCGGTCCAGACAACCACCAATTCAGCACTCTTGACCCAAACATTTGCACTTCTTCACATCAGTTAACAAAGTAAGTAGTACAATTTTTTATTATATTTTCTAGGACATGTTCATTTGTAAACATCATTTTTCATTTTGGGCATTCATTTATTCATTGGGCATTCATTTCTCAAAATATGGGCTAGTCAGAAACCTTGAAGGTTTGGTTGAATGTTCGTCTAATGAATGTTTATTTTGTATAATCAGCATATAACTTTCCTGAGCAAGCAATTGAGGCTGTTACTAGAGAGCTACTTGGATGTAGACTGTTTGTTTTAGGCTTCTTTCACATTAGTTTTGTTACAGCATGTTTTGAGGACTATAGGAAAAAAAACTGACATTCTACATCTTAGGCCTGGTTCACATCAGCGTTTGGTATTCTGTATGAGGAGTCAGCTTGGGGACTCCAGAACAAAAACCTATATGCAGTAAAAAGCAGTTAGCTAAGTAACCACATGGACCCTATAGACTATAAAGGGGTCAGTTTGGTTTCTGGACAAAACATGCGGAGAGAAAAGTGCTGCTTGCGGTACTTTTCTCTCCGTATGAGCTGTGCGGTCACCAAGCGGAAACCATACGGACCCCATTACAGTCTATGGGGTCCCTGTGGTTTCTTAGCTAACTGCTTTTTAATGCGAATAGGTTTCCGTTGAGGGGGTCCCCAAGTGGACTCCTCGAACGGAGTACCGAACGCGGATGTGAAAGGGGCCTATGTGTATTTCTGTGTTCCATCCATCCATGTAGCAGAGTTTGATCACAGGTAGATTGCGTTAGCACGATCTGCCTGTGATGCTGCTGGCTATTCATTTGAATTGCTGTGTGGTCTCTTTGTTCATTTGCGAGTTCATGCAAATAGCAGACAACTCTTGCTTGTAATACCAAGTAGTACTGCACAGCTTTCCACAGTGCTTGGGCGGCATTAGCTTCCTCCATTCTGGATCTTTGGGACCTTTCCATTATCGATGTGGCTGGGCCGGAATCATCAGGTTTCGGATCCTTTGAGAATGGGGGTTCTGGGCAGTTTCCAAGTCTACCCCCTCCTTCCCTAATGCCAGCTCTGTATGCTAGATAATCCATCATCAGTCACTGTGGACATTTAGATAGGCTGAGAGAAAGCTAAGGTGGCTATGTACATTAACACCTTGACATGTTTCACCATAACACTGTGGTCAGGAGGCAGTAAACATTAAAATTCAGGGTATATATAGTAAAAGATTGAATAGGAGTGATGTCCATCTGTGTCAAACAAACTGGACTACCTCTACCTTGTTGCTTCCCCACATCAAGTAGGCACATGCATGGATGTAATGAAGCAGTAACACAATGAGGTTATTTGCAAAAAGAAGCATGAACTGGAGTGCACCTGTGATGCACAGTACTGCTAAAGCCTTAGTAAAGTATATCAGGAGGGAAGTTTGTAGTGACATTCATATACATCATTATTTAAATAGCACTGCTCTTAAGACAGGGCTGCTTACAAATCCAAAATTTTGTGGGGATGACCAGTTTGTTAATCATACAGTAGCAATGAGTGCTGTATGGAAATGCAGCTTATGAGCGGGAATGAACATTCCCAGGAACTCCCACTCCTATTTATTGCCCTATATGTTGGACTATGTACATTATCCCAAAGCAGCATTTCATAAAATAACCGGTCCAATAATACCAGTTATTATTTACTTGACAATATGTCTTTGACAATTTATGACCCTTCTATCTACTTCAACAAGATCCCTAACATAAATCTTTTATTGAGTGTACAATTAATCACTAAATAACTACAAATTATTAGGGAATCAGATGCAGATTTTTATAAATCAATTAAACAGTGTCCCACCCTTTCCTAATCTAGTGATGGAGGGGCAGGGGCAATGTCATTAACATCTGTTGTATTCCTAAAGATGTGTTAATGTGTTGATGGCATTTGTCACTCATAATTAATTAATCTGATTACTTTAACAGCAATTCAAAGGAGAGGGGTCTCCAGTAACAAGTGATTATGAAGATAATCTTGTTTCCCTTTGTCCTAACAGCGGCACAACTGGGGTATTTTCTGCGCCTCTGTGCTGGTAGGACAGGCGGATTTTTAATTAGCCAGTATTAATTTCACATGGCTAGGATCTCTTAAAAGGACACAGCTTCCTCCCCAAAAACGTGTACATACCAGAGCAAAATCAGGTAATATAACAACATCAAGCATAAGCATATAACACATTTTGTGGTTTTCCCTTTGTTTTTTTTTCTTTTAAAATAGGGTGGGAAGTCTTGTGCCGCTGTTAGGACTAATGGAAACAAGATTATCTTCATAATCACTTGTTCCCTGTTGTCCCTACCAGCGGCACAACTGGGGAGATACCAAGTAATCCCTTCAGGGCGGGAGTTGACTGCAGACTGAGTTTACGACAGCTCACCCAAAGGCAGTAGATTTGGTAGAGCGAGAGCTCAGACGGTAGTGGCTTATGAACGTGGTCTCCGAAGACCAGGAAGCAGCTGCGCAAATCTGGTCCAGAGATAGCACCCTATTCTCCACTCAGGAAGTAGCCACAGCCCTGGTTGAATGAACCCTGAGAAGGGCAGGAGGCGGTAACCCTAGGGCTGTAAATGAAGCTTTTATGGCTTCTCTTTCCCAGCGTGCTATAGACGGCTTTGATGCCTTGAGGCCTTCCCGGCTTCCAAGGTAGTTGATCAGAAGGTTTTCAGACCTTCTGAAGGGGCGAGTGCGCTGCAAATAAATTTGAAGGCATCTGACCACATCTAAGGTGTGAAACTTCTCCTCTTCTGGAGAGGAGTGAGATGGGTAAAAGACAGGCAAACAAATGAGCTGATTTATGTTTGTACTTCAAGGCACTTTGGGTTTAAACCCCAGGAGGAACCGGAGTTGCACCTGGTCCTCGAAGAACGAGGTGTAGGGTGGTTCGGAAGAAAGTGCCTGGAGCTCACTCACTCTCTTTGTAGATGTTATTGCGAGGAGAAATGCGACTTTATAAGTCAAAAATTTTAGGTCCACCTCTTCCAGAGGTTCGAAGGGAGTGATGCACAGTGCCGAAAGGACCGAAGTAAGGTCCCATTGGTGAACGGGAGCAGTAACTGCTGGTCTCAGCCTAGTTGCCCCTTTAATAAAGGTGCTCATCAAAGGATCCTGAGACAAACACCTCCCCAGATAGGTGGACAAAGTGGCAACATGTACCTTCAGGGCAGAGGCAGCCAGTCCTTTGTCTAGATAATCCTGAAGAAAGTCCAGGATCACCCTCACGGGGGGGAGGAGTCCACTTCATGTTCAAGACACCAGGCATTAAAAATGTTACTGATCCTACGGTAGCTCCGGTTTGTAGATTCAGCTCTGGCGCTAGCAAGGGTTTTTAGGATTTTCCGGGACAGTCCTCTATTTCTTAATAAGGACTGGTCAACCTCCAGGCTGTCAGGTTGAGTCTCCTCAGATCCTGGCATCTCAGCTGTCCTTGGGTCACCAGATCTGGGAGGGGGGGGGGGAGCCTCCAATACACGCCTTGACTCATCCACATGAGCTGGGCAAACCAAGTCCTTTTTGGCCAGAACAGGATTATGGCGATTCCCGAGACTTGGTCCTGTCTTATTTTCATCAATACCCTTGGTATGATAGGAATTGGAGGGAAGATGTATACCAGCCTGAACCTCCAAGGGATGGACAGGGCATCCACTGCCAAGGGACTGTCCTCCTGGTACAGAGAGCAGAAGATCCTTACCTTGGTGTTGAGTCGGGTTGCCATAAGATCGACCTCCGGGAGACCCCATCTCTGGACGATCTATTGAAATACGTCTTGATTGAGAGACCATTCTCCTGATACAGTAATACCCCGACTCAACTAATCCGCTACTATGTTCAGGGAGCACTTGATGTGAACAGCAGATAAGTGGGACAGGTTCTTTTCTGCCCACGTAAAAATAAGGTTCAGTAGGGCTGGAGATCTGGTGCCGCCTTGTTTGTTGAGGTATGTCATGGTGGTCATATTGTCTGACTGCACCTTCACTGCCTTCCCTTTGAGAAAGGGGGCGAAGTGACATAGAGCCAGGTAAACCACTCTTAGCTCTTTCAGATTGGATGTTCCTTCCTCTGGATTCCTCCAATGACCTTGGATAGTCCTGTCGTCTAGATGGGCTCCCCACCCCGTATGGGATGCATCTGTTGTCAACAGGGTCCAACGAGGTTGAACCGAGGACCCTCCGTCTTTCAGATGTCTCCACCATCTGAGGGAAAGACAAGTAGTGGGAGAAAGGCAGATCTTCTTGTGCAATCCCCGTGGAGACTTGTTCCAGGCGCTCAACACTTCCATCTGAAGGGGACGCAAATGCCATAAAGCCCAAGGGACCGCCTTGGCTGAGGACGACATCAGGCCTAGAACTTGCATAGCAGTGCGTATTGACACGTAGCGGGTCCGCAAAAGGAATTGCGCGGTGGCTTTTATTCTTGCTCTCCTCGGGCTGGTTAGGAAGATCTGCATCTTTTGCAAATCTATGATGAATCCCAGGAATCTTTTCTGGGTAGACGGCACGATTTCTGACTTCTCCCAATTGATGAGCCAGCCCAACCTCTGCAAGAGGGAGATGGCTATCTGGAGGTGGTGGAGTCGTTGAGGTAAGGAACAACAAAAAGGCCTTGCAGTCTGAGTGCAGCGGCGACTGGAGCGATGACCTTGGTGAAAACGTAGGGGGCTGATGATATGCCGAAGGGGAGAGAAGTGAATTGTAGTTTCTCCCTGAGACCAGATATGAATACAGAGATTCGAAGATACTTTCGGTGTGGCGGGTAGATGGGAATATGAAGATAGGTGTCTTTCAGGTCCAGAGTAGCCATAAATTCTTCTTGCTGAAGGAATGTTGTGACTGAGTCTATGGACTCCATCCTGAAGGGCTTCTGTTTGATGTGGAGATTGAGATACCTCAGATCTATTATCATGTGCCAGCCTCCTGTAGATTTTGGGACAAGAAAAACTGGTGAATAAATTCCCCGGTCTACTTCTGAAGGAGGGACCTTTTCCAAGGCCCCCTTTGTGATGTACTCTGCCACTGATTTTTCTAGGCAGGCTTGTTGAGGAGCCAGGTGGACCAGGTGATGATGAATCGGTCGCGAGGAGGCGTGGAGAATTCTATAGCATAGCCCTGATGGATGATTTGAAGGACCCAGGGGTCTGAGATGGTTAAATGCCAGGCCGTGAGAAATCCCGAAAGCCGTCCTCCTACGGAACGAAAGGTCACAGGGAGCTGCATCCCGTCAAAAAGCAGGTTTCTTTTGGGCTCCTCTCTGGAACCCCCCTGTCCTGCACCTCTTGGATGATAACCAGGTCGTCTCTGGGACTGTTGGGGGCGATAGCCCCGCCCTCTAGTGGAGGGGGCCCTCCTGCCCCTAGCAGCTTGAGGAAGAGACCTACCTCACCCCTCGGCTAGCCCCTCCATAAGATCATCCAGCCCTCGGCCGAAAACCTTCCCCGGTTGGAAGGGGAGGCAGCATAGGGCGAACTTAGAGGCGGCGTCCGCCCGCCAGGGCTTCAGACAGAGAGGCCTCCTGGCAGCGGTGGTCAGGGCCATGGATTTTGAAGCCAATTTAAGCTACTGTCTCGACAACTTACAGAGAAAATCCGAAGCTAAGCGAAGGTCACTCATGGAAGCTAGGATATCATCCCTGTTCACCCCGGAATCAATATCGCGTTTGAGGCGATCCAGACGCGCCTTCAGACTGTCAGCTGCTATGTCAGCTATGGCCACTGATGCTTTGGCGGACACGCAAGAATAAGTCTTCTTTAAGAGTAGACTCGACTAGTCTGTCCAGGAGATCTTGGAGATTTGAACCATCCTTCAGGGGAACGACAGTTCTACGGGAGAGTTTGGAAACAGCCAGGTCCACTTAAGGTGGGGGGCCCCACCGATCCAGCTGTGATGGGTTCATGTGGTAAACAGATTTGAAGGCCCTGGATGTAACATTGGCCTTCTCAGGCTGTTTCCACTCACGCTCCATAAGGCCGACCAGGAAAGCGTCCACTTGAAAGGCCCTCTGCCTATCAGAGGTGGACGCGGAAGCTTCCCCTTCTGCATCCTGGTCCAACGACCGGATGGACCTCAGCAGCTTATGGGTCTTGTCCCGATAAAAAATGGGCCTGCTGGTATCAGAGGATGGGTCATCTGAAGAGGCCCCCTCATCATCCACCTGGAGCCTCTCCAGGGATGGTAGGGACTCAGAGGGCTTATCCAGCCTTTGTTTTTTTGTCAGCTGAGATAAAGACTCATGGATGTCCTTCAGGGAATCATCCTGAAATAGAGGGAACGTAATAACAGTTTCAGCAGAAATCAAGGTTCTGCGTCACAAATATGGTTACTCACCATGTACTCCTTGACCCATGTCACTACTTCAGAGGTGGAGGCCACAGATCCCTTATTATAGGAACCCAACTTTCAGGGCTTCCCAGGAACACACTAAGTGTCCATCCCCCTGATCCTTCTACTCCATGCAGCCTAACCAGCAGCGGGAAGAACTTAATTTTTTGGTCGCAGGGCCTCACAGGAAGTGCGGGCCGTACCGGAAGTACACAACCGCAAATGTGACCGGCCGGAAACAGGGAAGCTCAATGAGGCTCCGCCTGAGAACAAGCATGGCCGGCTCCTGAGGGAGGGTGGAGAGCCGGCAGCAGCTCCGAAAATGGCCGACATGACTCCAAAGCGAGGTAAGTGACCATAGGTCTGCTGGGGGCCTTTTAGAAAATGATCTTAATAATCTTTGCTGGAAGCATGTTGCAAGGAAGCTGTGGAAACAAACACCGGGCCAGGTAACTGTTCAGACCTGATCCCTTAGGACACAACGTCCTCTCCACCTGTGCTGGTCCACACAGGACAGAAAAAAAAACATGTTTTGGGGGAAGAAGCTGTGTCCTTTTAAGGGATCCTAGCCATGTGAAATTAATACTGGCTAATTAAAAATCCGCCTGTCCTACCAGCACACAGGGGCAGAAAATACCCCAGTTGTGCCGCTGGTAGGGACGACAGGGAAACTATATTCAATATACTGATGCAGTATATTGTTTTGACTGAAAATGTTGTTTTTTTTTCTAAGTTGCCAGATCACGAGAGAAAAGATTGTCTGTGAAGTTACATGTGTTCATCCATCACAGCAAGATAGTACAGCCTTAAAAGTTCTTTATGGAACCATTGCCTCTATGCAAGAAAACGCACAATTAAGCAAAGGTGAGTCTGAGATCCTAAAATACCACTGTATGTTATTTTCTTTGAGAATTAGACATACATCAAGTTTAAATAACGAAGGAAAAATAATGGGCAAAGATATTTACAAAAGCTTGAGGCCAATTTTTGGGTTAAAGGGAAAAACTCAGTACTTGCATACAGTAAGTCTTCTGTTACCCATTGTTCATTAATAAAAATAATTTAATTTTAAACTAAAAAAAATTCCTAAGTAAATTTACTGAGATTCTTTTTAGTCTCACATTATAAAACTACTTTTAGGCTAGAATATTTAACCAATATGGTGTCATACAAAGAAGCCATACAGCGTTACATGGATTACCTACAACCTTGTAGTATGTTGTTACAGGTATTGTATTTCCTCTGTTAGGACTAGACATATTGAAATCCAAAATACACATGCCATCTGTCTCCTGACATATGTCACTGAGGAAGACTTCGGAGCTACGTATGCACATCAGTTTATCATCTGATCCCACTTAATTTGTCTAGTTTGTCAGCCTTTTATCTGTATGGTATGTAGCAAGGAGAAAACAAATGGGGGGTACTCACCCAGAGACGGTATCGTCATAAAAAATAGTCCTTTATTCGGTACATGAATAAAAACATGCAGGGAGGGAGAGATAGCATGAAAGGCAGAGGCAACAGCCATTTTGCGCCGACTATGGGTGCTTTCCCAAGCCATGGGAGTCGGGCGGCCGCCATAGTTGTCGGGTGTCTGTTTTACACAGTAGACACCCAGCGCTGATGCCCCCGGTCGTTGCCCGCACCAATCAGAGGCATTAACCCCTCCATCCCCTCGGTCAAACCTGACCAATGCGCCATTTTCCTGGTAGCGCATGGGCACCGCCATTTTGACAGTGATCGCTAGTGCCTGAAGCATGCTCCAGGGCCGAAGTCACGTTGGCATGACAGCTGGGAGCCTTGTAAAGGCTCCCCAGCCAGTCTGTAGTGACTTTCTTTTGCAGGCTGCTCTATGACGATTTTTTGCAATATATTGCAATGCATTAGCTTTGTAATGTATTGCAATAGTGATCAGACCCCCTGGGTTCAAGATCCCTAGGGGGTCTACTAATTGCAAAAAAAAGTAAAAAAAAAAAATAAGAAAAATTAAAAAGTATTACAAATTTAAATCACCCCCCCCCTTTCCCTAGAACACATATAAAAGTAGTTAAATACTGTGAAACACATACATGTTAGGTGTCCCTGTGTCTGAAAACACTCGCTCTTCAAATCTATAAAAATATTTTTCCTGTACGGTAAACACCGTAATGGGAAAAAAAAAAAATCTAAAGTGCCAAACCGCCAATTTTTTACTTTTTTGTCTCTGATAAAAATTTGAATAAAAAAAATGATCAAAGCAATACCAATTCCCCAAAATGGTATAACTAAAAAGTACACCCAGCCCTGCAAAAAAAGACGCCCTAAACATCCCCGTACACGGAAGTATAAAATATTTATGGGTGTCAGAATATGGCAACTTTTAGAAAAAAAAAAAATTTGGCACAGTTTTGGATTTTTGTTAAGGTTTTAAAATGTAAATAAAACCATATAAATTTGGTATCTCCAGAATCGTACCGAAACATAAAATACAGGTGACATGTCATTTTGGCTGCACAGTGAACGCTGTAAAAACAAAGCCCATAAGAAAATCGCACAAATACACTTTTTCTTCAAATCCACCCCATTCTGAATTTTTTTTCCAGCTTCCCAGTACATTGTACAGAATAAATAATGGTAGCGTCATGAAGAAAAATTTGCCTCGCAAACATCAAGACCTCATATGGCTCTGAGAGCGGAGAAATAAAAAAGTTATGGAGTTTGTAAGGAGGGGAGTCCAAAATGAAAAACGAAAATCAAAAAATGCCTTCGGCGGGAAGGGGTTAAATCAATAATGCCGCATCGGTCACAGGTAAAGACGTGGTGATGTCTCAGGTCCTTTTCTGTGACCGCTGAGGCCACTGATCTACTTGTTGGTGTTGGAATTTGGATTTCAGGGCCACCCCCATGTGATATTGCCCACCTCCATTAGTTATAGCCCCTCCTTCCACATAAGCACTATTACTGTAATAGGGCACTAATAGCTGCCACCACTGGTGATAATTCCTTTCCCCACATAAATAATGCTAGAGAATATGGAATGGTATGTGTGTGTGTGTGTGTGTGTGTGTGTGGGGGGGGGACTATAACCTGTGGGGTGCAATTAGCTAACTATTACAGCAATAGTGCCCACCCCCCAAACACACACATAGACAGGTTATAGTCCAGCCAACCAAATGAATGCCATTACTGGGGTGGTGGTGGTGGGGATTATTTCTCTAATAGTTAGCTAATGGCACAGGTTGTAGTCCCCCTCCCTCAGATACTGTTCCATAGTCTCTTGCCCTGTATAGTTGTACTGTACTTACAGAGCAGTGATGGGGTGCGCGGGCCCTCTTCTCACACACCCTGTGAGCATGTTCTATTTTCTACCCACTGGCAACATAGATTAGATATCAAGGTTCCGAATCTCCTCCTGCGCACATACTGTGCATACAATAAAATACTGTCCCCTGACGAAGCCCTGACGTTTAGTGGGTAAAATGCGCGTCGGGTCCATTATACAGCGTGGTATGTGATATTATATGGGTGTTATATAATATGTTTGTCATGTGATTTTCAGTTATGGTAGCAGGTAGTTTTATATTTTTGGGATGTATTCTACACCATTTATATCTTCCAGCACTGATTTAATGATCTGTACATTGCTACATGACTTTGCCCTTTGTATACATTTGTATATTCACCTACCCACTGTGATGGTATACTAGTACCCTGATGTATTTGCATCCCCCTATGTATTGTTAGTTGTCTGTTTTCCATTTTAGTGATTACAAATAAACTTTATTACATTTTACATATTGGTTTTGTGTGGGATTTTGTGTTTTCAATTACAATACAAGTAAGGGAAAATGCTAATTTTACAAAAATTTCAGATTATTATAGTCCGGTCAGTCTGAAGAGGAAAACTTCTGAAACCGATCCATCGGTCCATTTTTTAGGTGAAGGAGGGGCTGCAGGGGTAGGAGAAAGTCCAAAGGCAAAAGCAAAATCAACCCTGAGCCCCAGTCCCAAAAGAAATCGGATCTAGGATCCAATATTTTTAATCTATCAGATCATCAATTAACAGAAGCAGAGACTAGGCTTCTAGCTAAGGGCCTCTCCTTCTGCCCTGATCAACCTCTCAATGACCTTCAGCTTTTTATAAACTTAAACCAATTTATACGCAAACTCACATTGTCTAGACACTTTGCGATTACTAAAAATAGAGGTCAGGAAACTCATAATGACCCAAACATGAGTTCAACATCTGGACGCTCTGGGCCCGTTAACACCCATTTGAAACCGAAGAGCACTTTTAACCCCATACAACATAAAGGAAGTCATATTGAGACTTTTTATACACTAGTCTCAAAGGAGTTCAGGGATATTCCTAGGAGACAACCCAACCATACAAGTAATCTGAGTAAATCTGAAAAAGTAGACCTTAAATCATTGCAATCCAACCATGGGATTGTTATTCGAAATGCAGATAAGGGCGGTGGCGTGGTCTTACAGAACAAATCCACCTATATAGCAGAAGCTAATCGAATCTTGTCAGACTCGAATTACTACCAGCTATTACCCTGTGACCCCCACATCTGAACATCTTAAAGAATATTTTTCTTTAATACAAGACGCTGCTTCCAAAGGCATCCTCCAGAAAAAAGAAAAAGAATTTCTTTGGGCAAAAAACCCCGATCTGGCTATATATTACCATCTCCCAAAAGTCCATAAGGACCGCAACAACCCCCCTGGAAGGCCCATTATATCAGGGATGAACGCGATAACAAGGAATTTATCTCAATACGTGGACGTTCTACTACAACCATTCGTAACTAAATTAAAATCACATCTCAAGGACTCTCCCCACCTAATCACCATGCTCTTGGACATTCCTTGGAAGGCGAGCTATAGATAGGCGACTCTCGATGTTGCAGCCCTATACAGCAATATTCCACATCAAAAGGGTCTGGAAGCTATAGGGACCTTCTTGGCGGAAGATCCCAATATACCAGATATTCAGAAGGAATTCATACTTAACAGTATTGAATTTATACTAACTCATAATGCATTTACCTTCGAGGGTGACATCTATCTCCAGACACATGGGGACGCGTTTTGCGCCAAGTTATGCGAACTTGTATATGGGTAAATTCGAAGAAGAACTTATTTATGCAAACACCAAATGGTCAAACAAGATAATCTTTTATAAAAGATTTATCGATGACCTGATGTTCATCTGGGATGGAAGTGAAGCTGAATTCAGGGAATTTACAGGCAAACTGAATAACAACCAATGGGGCCTAACACTCTCTGGAGAAACGAATGAAAAAGAAATTACGTATCTCGACCTGGTTCTTATAGCTGAAAAAGATAAGATCTCAACTAAAACACATTTCAAAAAAGTGGACTGCAATAGTCTTCTAGAGTATAAGAGCCTACACTACAGAAAATGGAGAGATAACGTACCGTTTGGACAGTTCAAAAGAGTGTGACAGAACTGTACCAAAGATATAGACTTCTCCATACAAAGTAAGGTTCTCTCTGACAGATTTCTAAACAAGAATTACCCAAAGAGGCTTGTCAGAGCAGCAAAAGAAAGAGCCAAGAAATACTCACAGAAGGAATGTTTCATTTCTAATAAAAGAACAACCACGCAGAAATTCAAATTTAATTTCATCACCACCTTCAATGCAGCACACCCAAACATTCGTTCCATCTTGGAAAAATATTGATTCATCCTATGTGAAGACCAATATTTAAAATCCATTCTCCCCAAGAAACCAGGAATGACCTTTCGGAGAGCCTCCACTCTCAAGAACGCATTGGCCCCCAGTCGATTAAAGAACTCAAAATCAGAACCGTGTCCAGATTATGGGAAAGGGAATTTATTGGGAAGTTATAAATGTCACCACCCCAAATGCAAATGTTGTGTAAGCATCACCAACAATGTGAAAGAAATTAAGAGCTCAGCAACGAGTGAAGTCTTCCCAATTCCTTATCATCTTTCCTGTTCCTCTAATTATATCATTTATGTCTTGGAATGTCCATGTGGACTCCAGTATGTGGGGCGAACAATCAGAACTCTGAGGGAAAGACTCAACAAACATCGTTCCAATGTGGTCAATAAATTCCCTAAGCATAGCGTATCTAGGCATGCGGCCCTGGTACATAATGGCTCTTTCGAAAATTTTACTGTAACACCAATTGACCACATTCCTCCAACTTGCAGTAACAGGTTCAAAACTCTATGCAAAAAGGAGATGTTTTGGATCTATTTCCCCAGCTGGCCTTAATGAGGCACTAGAAGATGTAACCAACTAACTGGGTTCCTGTGTTTTATTTATCTGGTGTCTATAACCTAAGGACATTTATTTAATTATTTATTTATTTATTTATTCATTCATTTATTTATTTATCACCTAGGTGCTACAAAGACGCTAGACCGCATATTGCAGCGTTTTTTATTGGCCAGGGGTATATCATGAGGTTAAAGTGTTTTGTGAAACATGTCCAGAGTGTCAGTTGCATGCCCCCATGGCACATTTTTGAAGCCCCCTGGTACCTCTGCCCATTATTGAGGTGCCCTTTGAAAGGATTGCCATAGACTTGGTAGATCCTTTAGGGCATCAGCATATTTTGGTAGTCATGGATTATGCTACCCGATATCCTGAAGCCATCCCTCTACGGCACACGTCAGCAAAGTTAATAGCCAAAGAGTTGCCAGGGTGACTAGGTGGTTCTTGTCACTTCAGAATTTTAAGTTCACAGTGGAGCACAGAGCCGGGAAACTGCAAGGCAATGCGGATGCCTTGTCCCGGGCTTATTGTTTGGTGCCCTCTAGGGACAGCCCCCTTAACATCATGCATGACTCAGTTAATAAGCCTACTGACATGATGTGGGGTTTATTGCCAAATTAGTATTTCTATTACAAAAGGAACAGATTCCCAGCTATGATGTTAAGGGGGCTGTCCCTAGAGGGCAGCATATAGAGGCACTGTTCTCCTAGATTTGCATATTTTTTACCCAGAATCTCTAGCGGAATGACTTGTAAGTCTCCGTATCCCTATGTAGGCACACACTCTCCCTAATGTGTATGATTATCCCCTGACCCTATTATATGCTACTCAGTACGCCCCCCAGTGTTATATGCTCCTCAGTACCACCCCACACAGTATTATATGCTCCTCATTACGCATCCCCCCCAGTATTATATGCTCCCTAGTACCCCCCTAGTATTATATGCTCCACACTATGCATCCAGCGTCGGTCTGCTCTTTAGTACGACAGACAGACAGACAGACAGACTCTTTTACTTACCCATGAAGAGCCACCGGCATCCACCTCCTTTTGACTGCTGGCGCTAATGTCATCGCGCCTGCGTTGGAGCAGAGGTCAAACTCTGCAGTCAGTGTAGGCCGTGGCTCACCCCAAGGGCCAAAAACTAAAACTCTGCAGGTTAAAGGCTCTATTCACCACAAGGGCCAAAAACTAAAATACTGCTGGTTAAAGGCTCAATTCAACCCAAGGGCTAAAAACTAAACTCTGCTGTTTAAAGGCTCAATTCACCCCAAGGGCCAAAAACTAAAACACTTCTGGTTAAAGTCTCAATTCGCCCCAAGGGCCAAAAACACTGCTGGTGCAAGGCTCCACTCACCCAAAGGGCCAAAAACACTGCTGGTTAAAGGCTCAATTCACCTCAAGGGCCAAAAACACTGCTGGTTAAAGGCTCAACTCACCCCAAGGGCCAAAAACTCTGTTGGTGCAAGGCTCAACTCACCCAAAGGGCCAAAAACACTGCTGGTTAAAGGCTCAATTCACCTCAAGGGCCAAAAACACTGCTGGTTAAAGGCTCAATTACCCAAAGGGCCAATAACTAAAACTCTGCTGTTACAAGGCTCAATTCACCCCAAGGGCCAAAAACTAAAACTCTGCTGGTGCAAGGCTCGTCACCCCAAGGGCCAAAAACACTGCTGGTTAAAGGCTCAATTCACCTCAAGGGCCAAAAACACTGCTGGTTAAAGGCTCAATTACCCAAAGGGCCAATAACTAAAACTCTGCTGTTACAAGGCTCAATTCACCCCAAGGGCCAAAAACTAAAACTCTGCTGGTGCAAGGCTCGTCACCCCAAGGGCCAAAAACACTGCTGGTTAAAGGCTCAATTCACCTCAAGGGCCAAAAACACTGCTGGTTAAAGGCTCAATTCACCCAAAGGGCCAGTAACTAAAACTCTGCTGCTACAAGGCTCAACTCACCCAAAGGGCCAAAAACACTGCTGGTTAAAGGCTCAACTCACCCCAAGGGCCAAAAACTCTGTTGGTGCAAGGCTCAACTCACCCAAAGGGCCAAAAATACTGCTGGTTAAAGGCTCAATTCACCTCAAGAGCCAAAAACACTGCTGGTTAAAGGCTCAATTCACCCAAAGGGCCTAAATCTCTGTCGGTGCAAGGCTCAACTCACCCCGTAATTCAAAAGGGTGCATGCTAATGTTTCTTTAGCTTAAAATTTGTCTTTCTGTCCATACTAATGTAGAGGAAAGAAGGTTTCCAAGTATTTTTCCACTTTCATAGAGGTTCTATTGAGTGTGGAAAGTGTCTAGTTGATAGGCTGTGATAGTAGGGTAATACTGGGACTTGGGCGTGTGAGATGCACCCAGGCATGCTTCCCCTGCTGTCCTAGTTGCATACCAGAGGTGTTGGCATCATTTCCTGGGGTGTCATTGTGGACTTGGTGACTCTCCTTAGTCGAATTGTGGTTTCCCCTGAAATGAGCATTTTTTCCCCATAGACAATAATCGGATTCGATATTCGGTCGAATAGTCGAATATTGAGGGTCTACTCGAAACGAATATCGAATATTTCACTACTTGCTCATCTCTAATCCTGTGCGCTCATCACATGACCATGGAACATAAATCACATGACCAGGGTCAGAGTTTTATCCTCTAGAAGTAACAGAATGAATGACAGCAAGCAGAGATCTAGACAACCGTGAGGAATTGATACAGAAAGTATATTGGAAAATTGTATATCTTTTTATTGTACATTTGTTTGTCAATATTGGTCTGAAAGTGTCCACCCCCTTTAATGATCGCAGGTTTCATCTTTCACCCCCTTGGTGTTCAAATCCAAAAAAGGGGTGTTCACATTAGGCGTTTTTTTTGGCATCATTCTGCTTTTAAATATGTGTATGTTACTGTTTGCATTATATATTCAATTTTATAATTTGAGAAAGGGGTCTCTGAACTCTAAAATGCGCCATGTACTGCCAATAAAAATCTGGATTTCTTTATACCTAAAAAAGGAATATCCACCTCTTAAAACATTGGGGTAATTGGGTAACAAAAATTTAAAGGGATTTGAGCTAGAGCCTTCCTGGAAGTTTTCTTCCATCACTACATCTTCATCTGTGATTAAAACATTTGTGATTAGTAATAAACATTTTAGAGGGAAAGGATACTCCATGTAGCTAGTCCGTGTTGTTTGTCATTTGGTTTAAGTGGAAGATTCTATTCAGTGAAAGCACTTGGTTATGATTGTTTTCATCATCTATTGTACTTTCTTTTAGCAGAAAACAGGTTTTAAAATTTTCTTTAGCATTATTTAAACTGTTGTAGTGCCAATATATACAGCTACAGCAACATTCCCTAAGTATGTACAAATAAGTATTATTTGTTTTCTGTTCACAGAAAATAGTATGTCATGTTTTTTGAAGGATGAAGATGCAGAGCACTGCGAGAAAATAAAACCGAAATGTGCCTCAATATCTGAGTGAGTTATTCATTGTAAATTAATTGTTTATTTTTACAAGGGTTTTCTAGAAAAATGTAAAAAATACTTAAGAGGACCTGAGATGTGCAGTATTACCATTGGCTCTCTACTAGTAGAGAAAGGTGGGCCTTACAACCTAGCATCATCTCTGGGCTGTGAGGAACGCCCCCCTGACAGTACAAGGCTATGGAAGAATACTGTCAGGGGTGTTCCTCACAGTTCAGTGACGACGCCTTTTTGACAGTGGAGAGATATTGGTGTTGAAACTAATGGCACCGTTATATCCTGCACTGGGACGCACATCGGGGAAAGCTGACAACGAGCTGAATTCAGCACACTGTTGGCTTTCTAGATGTATGCAATACCCAATATCTCTGAGGACATGAAAGGTCCTCTTTAAAGAATTAATCAGGGTTTTATAATAATAATAATAATAATAATAATTATTATTATATATATATATATATATATATATATATATATATATATATATATATATTCACCCCTCCCCAATCCCCAGTGTTCTGATTCAGATGTTGCCCATGATTTTATTTAAATTTTTTTGTTCCTTATCCCGACTGTGATGGAGAGGGGTTTTCCAGACAAATTCAAGCTGTTACTGCCATATTGAACATGTCATATGCCATATATGATGCAGAAAAAGTGAATAAATATCCCTATTTCATCAAAGCGAATGTAGGACAAGGTCACCAAATGAACACACTACTTTACATATACATGTACAGTCAGTGGACAGATGCACATACAGTATGTACACACAGCACTACTGTACACACATTCGCTGAGTCTGAAATGCACGGTACATATAAACATAAACTGCTCCACTCACAGCAATGTGTTTTCGCTGTGTTTCATTCCACAGCATTTTTAACTGTGGTTTTCACTTTTGGGGCCTTAGACTTATGATACTCTTGTGTCAAAGTGCAGTCTTGCTGCAGAGAAAAACAACATCTAGGCTAAGATCTCACACAATGAGACGCTGCGAGAACAGCTCCATAGTCAGAAATGCCCATTCAAACACTGTAAGCATTCTTATAACCTAATCAGACACACTCCTTTTCTTGTCTATCCACCCATTTGGCATGCACACAAGCTACTCTGTACTACCCACTGTGGTTAAAGGGAGAACTGGCCATGCTCACTGTGGACCAATGTGACCAATATCTAACAAATACATTAAACAGTACATAGTAAATGAATTAAACAACATGGGAGCATTTTCCAGACTTTTACAGACAAAAAGGAAAAAGTTAAATAGTAAAGCAACAGTAGAGAAATCAGCAGCGCAGTATCTCTATTATTGGATGTTGTAATAAGCAAAGTAAATATTTAGCAAAACCAATAAAACTAAGGCTAGATTAACAACTGCATTTGGGTTTCCTTTTGGGGGGGTCCTCGTGAGGACCCCATGAATGGAAATGTAATCCGTATAATAAAGAGGTTATCTTAGGAAACCCGCAGACCCCATAGACTATAATTGTGTCTTTGCGCTTTCCGCTCAGTTTCCGCCTGAAAAGGGCAAATAATACGGAGAGAAAAGTGCTGCTCGCAGTGCTTTTCTCTCCGCATTGTTCAGGTGGAGAGGGGAACGGAATCCCTGAATGTAATACGAGCCCTGGTGTGAACCCAGCATTAGTTTATGTTTTAGGCTTGGAAATGTTAACCACTCCAACAATGTTGATTGCTCTAGTAAATGTATGCTTTATTGATTGCCCTGTACTATATGTGTTTTATGAATTTCCCTGCACTATTTATGATACTGTAGAATCACTTTAATTCAGTATGAGCCCCTTCAAACAGCTTCAATCAATTGTCATGTATGTGGCACATCAGTTGGATAATGCCTTTAATTTTTTTTTTAACCACTTCATGTTGAGGCCATTTTCCTGATGCACACCACATTTTTTTTTGTTTTGTTTTTTGGCACACACAGTTTTGAAGGCTATTACTTTTTTGTTCAGGTTATTTAAATAATCTTTTAAGCTTTTTTTTATATAATATTTATTTTTACTTTTTTTTTTTAAATATATAGATATATATGAAAAAAGAGGAGGAAATTGTGTGTTTTTCACATTGTTTTTAAATAGCACAAAGTCTTACAATTTTTTTTTTCCAAATATTTTTCACTGTTCATTACAGAGTTTGCTATGCAGATGAAAGATAGTGTATTTTTTTTTTGTCGCCTTAATTGTGTCAACCAGGGTATGCACCCTAGCTGATAATCACTGCAAACCCTCCCCCTTCCTTCCCACCCAAAGTGGATGTCTGTGCACCGCCACGAATGCTATCCTTACTTGGAAGTGCAATGAGTGCATCCATCAATACCGAGGTGCCCCAGGGACTGAGTGGGGAGCTGCTTTGATTACTTACCACTCTGTTCTCCACTTCCCTTCTGCTCTGGGCTCCAATTGATAACATCACTGCAGATCCTGGAGGAGGCGACAGAGGAAGCATGGAGCAGAATGGTGAATAATTAATGCAGATCAACACTCACTCTTGAAAAACATCACTGGGTGTGGGCGCACTGAAGGGGCCATTCTACTGAGTGGAAGCAATGATGGGGCCATTATACTACATTTATGGGCATTGAAGGGGCCACAACATAACAATCACAGAAGTTTCTAACAAAGCCTTATTTTGATAAAATGTTCAAGTGATCAATACTTTGGGGTTACTCAGTTAGGACTTTTTCTCACTCGGTGATACTTTACTTGAAAAAATTGAGAAATGCATGTATCAATTCAATTAAATTAAAATGATACATAAACATGAAGTGGACAGCACAAAGTAAATCAGACCATAATTAAAGAACATTCAAAACCTGGATATAATGTCAAAAACTACACATTTAAAGGGATCCTATCACTCAGACCCAATTGTTTCTAGGTACCACATTGGAATAGCCTTAAGAAAGGCTATTCGTCTCCTACCTTTCGTCATCTTCTCCACGCCACAGTTCGTCTACAATCCCGGTTCTTGTCGGTATACAAATTAGCTCTCTCGCAGCACTGGGGACGGGCCCCAGTGCTCAAACATCTCTGTGGGCGTCCCCAATGCTGTGACAGAGCTCTCTCCAGTGCCGCCTCCATCTTCATCGGCAACGTCCTCTTCAGCCTCTTCTTCCGGCAGTAGCTTGTAACTTCTAGGCCTTGGGCCTAGGGCAGAGCAGACTGCGCATGCTTACAGGCCATGAGAAAATGGCCGCTTGCACAGTATTGTAAGCGGCCATTTTCTTGTGGCCTGTGGGCATGCGCAGTCTGCTCTGCCCAAGGCCCGAGGCCTAGAAGTTATAAGCCACTGCCGGAAGAAGAGGCTGAAGAGGACACTGCTGATGAAGATGGAGGTGGCGCTGGAGAGAGCTCTCTCGCAGCATTGGGGATGCCCCAGTGCTGCGAGAGAGCTAATTTGCATACTGTCAAGAACCGGGATTGTAGGCGAACGGCGGCGTGGAGAAGACGACAAAAGGTAGGAGATGAATAGCCTTTCTTAAGGCTATTCCGATGTGATATCTAGAAAAAATTGGGTCTAAAGGTGTTGTCCAGGATATCAGATGTTATGGGTTATCCTTAGGATAGGCTGTAAATATATGATCTCCACACAGATCAGCTATACATGGCTGCTTCTAATGGCCATACTAACAAAGGGCCAGTAGCATAACGCTCTATATCCTGTATAGTGACCGGGTGCCAGAACTGTAGCTCACCTGGCCTGGTCTTTGGGGAAATGAGCTTTCTGCTTCCAGCTCTCTGTTGTGTGTAGTACAGGTGAGTACAGCTCATCAATACAGGAACTGGCCAATGCCCCCCCCCCCCCCCATCAATGAGATATTTATGGCCTATCCTAAGGATAAGCAATAAAATCCAATATCCTGGACAGCACTTTTAATGAAGATTGTACCACATACCATATATGCAATTGCACCTGCTACACTAATAGTTACACCAGCCTTCACCTCTCTTTTTGAACCACAGGTTTCAACGTGTGATTTCTTTGTAGTGTTTCTTTTAAGAGAAAGCATGTTGTGAAATTTGTATGGAGAGTGTTATGGAGGACACTTCTGGCTACCTCCAAACATGAAGGGATCTTCAGAAATTTACATAAAGAAAACCATTTGACCAATTTTTAGAGAAAAAAAAAAATAGAATAGTGTACACATGGGCTGTTTATATGTGGCAAAAATATTGATTGTAGAGTTCCTTAAAAGGAATACCATTGTATACATTTTGCACAGTAGTAAAGCTAATATGTACATTTTACAGTGACACTGAGATGAACTCAGAAGCAGAAACATCTGGAAATCACAGACTATTTTCTGATTATCCTGAAGAAGAGTCACAAGCTTCAGTAATCACTGCGGAAAAAAGCAAATGTGCTACAACATGTGTTAGTATTATATTTATATTATCATCTTCTGTATAAATATACAGTATTTTGTTTTCATACTTTCCTCAAAGTAATATTTTGAAGAGATCATTAGTTCTGTTACCAGTTAAGTGCATGGCTGTAAACATTTGAATGTTTTTTTCTAAGCACAGATTGGGATGTATCTTGTTATGGGATAGTGCTTCAGGAGTGTGTCTTGTCAGAGAGCCAGGATCATACATTCTTTTCCATAATATACAGTAACTGAGCCATAACTTATTACAATGATATGATAACAGAACCAAGCTTAAAGGGGTATTCCCAACTCACCTGTTCACCACCTTGTAGGCTGTATGCTCTGTTCACTTCCGGGTTTTCTCTGTAAATTGGTGGGTGGGGTTTCACTTGCTATCTCACAGACAAAGCCAGCTCTGGTATCTCTCTTCATAGCAAGTACATGTTTGCAGTCAGTAATGAGGGATGATTGTAAATAAATTAGCACAATATCACTGGAAGATGCACAATATCAAGCTGATGTAGCAGAGCTGGATTTGTTAGGTGATGAGAATCCAAAACTTACATGCTACAGGACCATGAGTCAGCTTGCAATATACTCACTTTTATGTCTGTGTTTAATGGACCCCTGTCTCAGCCCTTATCAGCAAAATTCAATTAGCTGACTGATACCTGGACGAGCCAGAGTTAAACAGCAAAGAAATACAAGCTGCTCCGAGCACTCAGCTCCCCCTCCCCTCCCTGAGAGCAGGGAGCTAAAGTCACTTGTCCTGTGTGGAGAGATAAAGAGCTCAGAAATACAAACAGCAAGCACTAAGCTCCCCCTCCCTTCCTGAGAGCAGGGAGCTACATCACTTGTCCTGGGCAGAGAGATAAGATCATCCCCAGGTCCGTGGTTATGGAAACAATGAAGTGAAGAATCTCAGATAGTGGCCAAACAAAGAGGTTTTGCTTAAGCAATGTATTTAGGAAAAGTCTTAAATCCACATAAGTTAGCAGTATAGATAGGATCCTTGAGATGGGACAACCCCTTTAATGTATAGATATAAAACCAGAGCTAGTATTACTTCATATGCACCTTAAGAATGTTAAGCTTATTGTAACAGAATCTAGTTTATTGTATAGATACAGTACAACAAGCATTCTTACTACAAAGATATGGTACAAGAACCAAGTTTACAGCTTATTCAGAAGGCCATAGTGCATAGATATTGAATGACTTGTAACAGAAGTAAAAGTAAACAATAAGTAAGATTAAACAATATATAAACACCATCTGCTATAAAACAGATACCGTGTGATATAAATAGGGAAGGGCCCCCAGCACAGTACAATCTTCACCACAGTGGCCCCTACACAGTACAGGTTGCACGACAGTGGCCCTCACAGAGTACAGTCTGCAACACAGGGCCCCCACACAGTACAATCTGTTCCACAGTGGCCCACACATAGTACTATCTGCTGCAAAGTGGCCCCCACAAAGTATAATCTGTTCCTCAGATGTGTGCCCAAAGAGAGGGCTCTGAGTGCCACTTCTAGCACGTGTGTCATAGGTTCGCCATCACAGGTTTAGAGTTTATACAGAAGGCATTACTGAAAATATATGGAATGATGTGTAGCATAACCAAACTTGTTACATAAATATGAATAAAGAACCATAGATATGGAGCAAAAAACAGGATTACTACATAGGTATGGTATAAGAACAAGGCTTAGGGCTTATTCAGAAGGCCTTACTGCATAGATATGGGAAAGAACCAAATATCCCAATTGGTTATAAATTTAAGGTTGTGCTTTTTGGTTGTTATTATTTTGTTGTTTCAATTAACCACTTCCGGACCTCCCATTGGGTATGTACATCTGGAAGGTGGTTCCCTTGTTTTGCCAAGATGCACCGGTACGTCCAAGCAGAACTCAGCAGCTACACGAAATCGTACAGCTGCTAAAACAGGGAGCCAACAGTAATCAAAAGTCCCCAAGGGTCAATTACCTTATGGGGATACAGTGTAAAAAAAAAATCATACAAAAGTTAAAAAAAAGTAAATAAAATAATGTAAAAAATAAATTAAATAATACTCCAATAAAACGCCATTATTGAAAGTTATAGCCCCACCTCCGACGACACTATACAAAATAAAAATTACCGTAACGGAGAGGAAAAACTATTTTATAAAGTTTTTCGGTAGCACTTTATGTTATTAAATTAAAAAAAAAAAAACATAAAAAAACCCCATTCACTCTTTCCCTCCTATTTTGTTTATATTTTCCCAGATTTAAAAAATTCGTACACATGCAAAAGTGAAAACAACATAAACATAAAGTCCAGTATGTCACTGAAAAAAGACGCAGAAATTACCGTATATACTTGAGTATAAGCCATATGACCCCTAATTTTACCACAAAAAACTGGGAAAACTTATTGACTCAAGTATAAGCCTTGGCCGGAAATGGCCGGAATTTTTGGGTGCAGTAGATACTGGGTGCTGGGGAAGGGGATGGGGCAGATTTTGGCGCTGAATCCTCATCAAAAGCCACCCCCTCACAATGCTGGTCTATGCAGACCGCTAGCATCCTTTATTCCATGAGTCGTTTGTTCCCGCTTACAGAAAAAAGAAGTGAGCTGCCCTCTCTTGAGGCGGATTCCGCAGCCCATTCATTTGAGCCTACTCTGGAGTGGGAAGCCACAACTGTCGGAAGCTGCGGCAGGCGCATTTTCGTCCTATTCAAAATCAGGACCAAAATACGCCATCATGCCCAGATGAGTTCCTTTTTCTGCTTGAAGTCAATGGGAGGTTTTGTTTTTTTTCAGCGCTGAAATTCCACACCAAATTCCTCACCATTTTCCTCCGTGTGAATGGACCCTAAAATGTGTCTGGTTCTGGTCCTCAAATTGACCCAGTACTGAAGTGGTTAAAGAGTCTTAAAAAAATGGGATTGGGAGGAGAAGAAGAAGAGAAACAGAGAGGATGTAAACAGAAATAAATGAGTCATTTCTGTTGGGAGGAGGCTGGATACGATTTTTTTTATAACCCCAACTATGAGAACTCTCTGTAGGGTGCAAATATCTCCCTGCTTTGAGGCACTCTCCTCTTCCTTCCTTTTCCATACTTATGTTGTACAGATTTGATCAGTGACAGAAAGAGAATCATAAGTGAAAACCAGGGTATTTACATTAATAAACTATGTTGCGTTAATTTAATTTAACTATAGCTAAAGGTTTCCCACAAATAGGATTTATTACCAATTCTCAGTTATCGCTATCATTTCCATAAACATGAATTGGAGTAGCAATGTAATTTCTCAACCAATCAATCAATTTCTCTGTGCTTGCACAGTAAGGGTATGTTCACACAGCGTTTTTTGCAAGCTTAAAAAATCTGCTTCAGTAATTAGGAAACAGTTTTTTGATGTTTTTTTTTGTTGTTGCGGTTTTTGACATGGTTATTGATGCAGATTCTGCTTGCAAAAAACTCCGCGTGAACAGATCCTAAGTAGAAACAGTATCCTGACCTTGGTTTGGGCGATCAGTGATCATACATTTATTGCCTATCATATGGATAGGCGATAATAATAATAATAATAATCTCTATTTGTATAGTAACAAAAATGTGGGAAACCACCCTAGTAGTCTTTTCAGTCTAATAAATACAAAAATTGGAAAAGAACAATAGTGAATGTTACTTTATTTGAGGTACGTAACCTAGTGCTTTAAAAGAAATCTAAAATGAAATATTCAGTGCTAAAATATATAGATATTAGAGATGAGTGAACAGTAAAATATTCGATGTTCATTATTCGTTCCAAATAGCATCTCAATATTCGACTATTCGAACGAATATCGAACCCCACTATAGTCTATGGGAGAAAATGCTTCGTTTCAGGGGATCCCACCATTCGACTCAGGAGGGTCACCAAGTCCACTATGACACCTCAGCAAATGATGCCAACACCTCTAAAATGCAACTGGGACAGCAGGGGAAGCATGCCTGGGGGCATCTAACACACCAAAGTCCCTCTATTACCCCACTATCACAGCCTAACAACTACACACTTTCCACATTCAAAAAAACCTCTATCAAAGTGGGAAAATACATGAAAACCTTCTTTACTCCCCAAATGGATGGACACAAACCCCAATTTAAGCTCAACAAACATTAATAAGCACCCCTTTAAATCACATTGCCCATGACAACCACAGATGGAATAGGCAATGGGAAATCCTTCAGTCCCCACCCTGAACTGTCATTGTGGATGTGTGTGTGTGTGATGTGGTAAGACCTTCCAAAATTCACTTTTAAGGCCCTTAACATGAGCCCTTCCAAATTAAGTTACAGGCCCTTAAGCTGAGCTACCAGCAGAAATTGAGGCCCTTCAGGTGACTTCAGCCTTCTAGCTGCAGAGTTTTAGGCCCTTTAACTTAGTTCAGCCTTGCACCAGCAGAGATTTGTTGGCCCGTTGGGTGAGTTGAGCCTTTAAAAAGCAGTCTTTTTTGCCCTTGGCATGAGTAGAGCCTTTAGAAAGCAGTGTTTTTGGCCCTTGGAGTGAGTAGAGCCTTTAAAGTACAGTGTTTTTGGCCCTTGGAGTGAGTGGAGCCTTTCAACTACAGTGCTTTTGGCCCTTGGCATGAGTAGAGCCATTAGAAAGCAGTGTTTTTGGCCCTTGGAGTGAGTAGAGCCTTTAAACTACAGTGCTTTTCGCCTTTGGCATGAGTAGAGCCTTTAGAAAACAGTGTTTTAGGCCCTTGGAGTGAGTAGAGCCTTTAAACTACAGTGTTTTTGGCCCTTGGAGTGAGTGGAGCCTTTCAACTACAGTGCTTTTGGCCCTTGGCATGAGTAAAGCCTTTAGAAAGTAGTGTTTGTGGCCCTTGGAGTGAGTAGAGCCTTTAAACTACAGTGCTTTTGGCCCTTGGCATGAGTAAAGCCTTTAGAAAGTAGTGTTTTTGGCCCTTGGAGTGAGTAGAGCCTTTAGAAAGCAGTGTTTTTGGCCCTTGGAGTGAGTGGAGCCTTTAAACTACTGTGCTTTTGGCCCTTGGCATGAGTAGAGCCTGTAGAAAGCAGTGTTTTTGGCCCTTGGAGTGAGTGGAGCCTTTAAACTACAGTGCTTTTGGCCCTTGGAGTGAGTGGAGCCTTTAAACTACAGTGCTTTTGGCCCTTGGCATGAGTAGAGCCTTTAGAAAGCAGTGTTTTAGGCCCTTGGAGTGAGTGGAGCCTTTAATCTACAGTGTTTTTGGCCCTTGGCATGAGTAGAGCCTTTAGAAAGCAGTGTTTTTGGCCCTTGGAGTGAGTGGAGCCTTTCAACTAACAAATGACTTGTAAGTCTCCGTACTGCCTATGTAGGCACACACTCTCCCTGATGTGTACGATTATCCCCTGACCCTGGTCTATAGTCTCTCACTCTGCCAAATCAGTATCCCTACGCTATGCTGAGGAGGCCCAATAGGCCAAAACAGCGCTGTCCATAGCTGGGAATCTGTTCCTTTTGGAATAGAAATACAAATTTGGCAATTAAATCCACATCATGATATTAGACTTTTTAACTGAGTCATGCATGATGTTAAGGATGCTGCCCTCTAGAGGGTGGCGTACAGAGTGCACTGTTCTCCTAAATACATCCTGGAGAATAGATTTGCATATTTTTTACCTACTATTTGTATAGCATCAACATATTTTGCAGTGATTTGTAAATCAAAGGTTACAGTTGTACAGAGATATAGTACAGCAAACAAAGCAATTCAAACAAATTAGTGACCTCCTCACAAGATCTTCTAATCTATGAAGAAATTGACACACAAGCCTAGCCATTAATTATGAAAATAAATGTGATTTGTGGGGGAAAAAAAGCGGTGGAAACGCTGCAGGAAAAATCGCAGCGTTTTACAGTGCAAGCAAAGGGGATGGGATTCATGTGAATCCCATGGCCACTTTGTGGAAAAAAACGCAGTGTGAACACGCTGCGATTTTCAAAACCGTTGCGGTTTTGAAAATCACAGCATGTCAATTATATCTACGGAATCGCCGGCGGCTTTCCCATAGATATAATTGAAAGTCCACGGAGGAAAACTCTCCAAACTTTCGGTTGAAAGTGCTGCGGAAAGAACCGCAGTGCGTTCACGCTGCGGTTCTTTCTGCAGCGCTTTAGCACTGCTTTTACCCCCAGTGGGGCCTTAGCCTTAACTTGTGTATAAGAGGTGATGATTTTTTTTTTTGAGTTTGTTTCCTTTTAAATTGGTTAACTTTATTTTATATTAGAGTAGATATTTACAATCTAAATTAAGCTTCTCAATGAATAACTGTCATTCAGAATCGGTCATTGGGGGTTATTTATCATCTGTCCCTTTTTGGGCCATACTTTTCACAGGTGCGCCTATTGTTTGTTTTTTTTTTGCTAGTTTTACTTTTTTTTTTTACTAGTTTTACATAGTGCATATGTATACTGTAGAAGCACCTCCTAGTTACATATTGTGCATGTTAGTGTAGGTGTGCTTCTCTTAGGGCATGTGCATGTTTCTTCTTTTTCGTCAAAATGGCGCAATTGCCTCTTTCTAATGCATTCTAATGTGACGGGCTCTTTTACACTGCCCATGGACTTGGGTGCATTTGCACCTTTTTTTTGCACCTTTTTAAAAGTCATAAATACAGCATCAAAAGGGCCTCTATTTAGGCCATGCCCCCTTTTTCACCAAAAAGCAGAATTGGCAAGAGCAGTTTTTACAGGGTGAAAAAAAGCGAAAATGCATAATAAATGAAGCATAGCACAAGAAAAGACCTCAAAAATGCCAAATAACTCCAAAAAAGGGTACAAGAAGCTTAATAAATGTGCTCCATTGAGTGTGAACATGAGTAATAGCACTATTTGTTCTTAGGGAGGCAGTCACTTAGAACCAACCACTGTAAAATAAAAGTGACAACACTGTTATTTCATGGCACTGCAGTCACGCAAGACAATCTTGCTTGGGGATTCTTTTCGTCATGAACATTTTCTTCCTCCGGGAGCACCGAGGACAGCTCTGCTATTCCAAACCTAAGCTACATAAGATTTCAACAGGGTGTATTAGAGCAATGTGGGGCATAGCAGTGTGGAACAATGAAGCCACCATCATTGTTTCAGATTGCTTTTTTTGCATATTCTGTACAGTATCTACTCTATTTCATACCTAGCAATCTGTTACATGTCTGTCTGTCTGTCCATCTATCTGTCTATCTATCTATCTATCTATCTATCTATCTATCTATCTACCTATCTTCAAAAATTCAGCGCACTATTGGCTTTCCCGTTCTGTGCCCCCGGTGAAGCGCTATCGGTGCCGGTACCGTAGCTCTTCACTGTCAGAAGGGTGTTTCTGACAGTCAGTGTCAGTTAGGAACGCCCTTCTTCACAGCAACATCTATAGTGCTGTACTGTGAGAGGGGGCATTGCTTACCGCCCAGCCATGACCCTTAGCAGTGCTCTCACAGTGCAGCGCTATAGACGGTGCTGTGAGGAAGGGCTTCTGAAAGTGAAGAGCTATGGCACCGATAACTCTTCACCATGGGCACAGAACATGAAAGCCACGAAAGTCGGCTTTGTAGCGGTGTGTAAACTGCATGTATCCCTGGAGGTGAAAGGTCCTCTTTAAGTTCAAAGTCCCGACTATGTTTTGAACTAGTGATCTCTCAGGTTCTGTGACAGCTAATAAAGATAAATAACTAGTAAAGACCTGGGCCACATAACAAAATTTTGATTTAGACGCCCCCTGTCCCCACACGGCATAGCGCCTCCTTTCCTGGCATCCACATTGAATAATGTGTAAAATGTATTTATTGGTCTGCACATGATATAAAGTCCCCCTTACCTCCCATGCTTTATATTGCCTCCTTATTGGCCCCATACAGTATACCACTCCTTTATTGGCTCCCATGCAGTTAGTGCCCCCTTTACAAGCACCCTATAAAGTATGTGTTATTGACTTTAGGCCGCCACCTGTATCAGGCCCCTCCAGAGTTCAAGTCAGAGTTCAGGGTTCAGGGTTCAGGGTTGAGATTTATGTACAACATTAAATTACAGTTATTTTTTAATTTACTTTTAATTGTAATCATTTCTGGTTGTTTTTCTTGCAGCCTTTAAGTCATGAATCTGAAAATGCATCTAATGTTATATCAGAGACGAGTTTTCCAAAGAAACAGTTTTATAAGTTTCACATTTTTCCTGGCAAATGGATTAAAGTTTGGTGTGACAGATTGACATTGTTGGCACTGCTGGATAAGTATGTATATGAATTATATTGTAACTGCATGCTAAATATCCAGAACATTTTTGAGGAAAGTGGAGGGCAAATCAGAAAACTACTTTAAAATTCAGTAATAGCTGTACCTTGACTTAAAAGGGGTTGGAAAATGTGTGTTCATCACAAGACTGTGGACCGTAAATCACATGACCATGGTCGGAGCTTTATCCACTAGAAATAAGCAGAATAAATGAAAGCAAGCAGAGATTTAGAAAACTGTGTAACTGATATAGAAAGTAGCTTATATTGGAAAATTGTATAACTTTCTTTTTATTGTTACAAACAATAACACTTGTCTCTTAATATTGGCCTAAAAGTGGACAACCCCTTTAAGTATTATATACATCTACTAGCTTCTGCCCGCTAGCGTCTGCGGGTTGTTGTTGGCAATGAGCCACTTATAATTAGGCAAATGTGGTTGTCGGTGATGCACCTGCGCCCGCGTGTCGGCTCTGCTACATCTGTGGATATGCGCAGCAGCCCCAGCTGTATACAGTAATATATAGTAGTATATAGAGTACATACAGTGTATACAGCAGTATATAGTGGTATATAGAGTACATACAGTGTATACCGTAGTATATAGTGGTATATAGCGTACATACAGTATATACAGCAGTATATAGTGGTATATAGAGTACATACAGTGTATACCGTAGTATATAGTGGTATATAGCGTACATACAGTGTATACAGCAGTATATAGTGGTATATAGAGTACATACAGTGTATACCGTAGTATATAGTGGTATATAGCGTACATACAGTGCATACAGCAGTATATAGTGGTATATAGAGTACATACAGTGTATACAGCAGTATATAGTAGTATATAGAGTACATACAGTGTATACAGCAGTATATAGTGGTATATAGAGTACATACAGTGTATACCGTAGTATATAGTGGTATATAGCGTACATACAGTATATACAGCAGTATATAGTGGTATATAGAGTACATACAGTGTATACCGTAGTATATAGTGGTATATAGCGTACATACAGTGTATACAGCAGTATATAGTGGTATATAGAGTACATACAGTGTATACCGTAGTATATAGTGGTATATAGCGTACATACAGTGCATACAGCAGTATATAGTGGTATATAGAGTACATACAGTGTATACAGCAGTGTATAGTAGTATCTAGAGTACATACAGTGTATACCGTAGTATATAGTGGTATATAGCGTACATACAGTGCATACAGCAGAATATAGTGGAATATAGAGTACATACAGTGTATAAGATAAGATATGATAATCCTTTAATAGTCCCACAATGGGGAAATTTCAGTGATACAGTTTCATAGATGGTACAGTAGTATATAACAAGAGAGAAAACACATACAAGCTCATGGCAGATAGAGAAATCCTAGGAATCATAGCAACTAAAAAAGAAAGAAACACAGACACACTGCAGGATCATTTAGTTCTCTGTGTGAAGTGATGTTAATAATACAGCCCGACCGTGGTTGGAGGACACGAGGAGGTGGTCACAGCATGTAGGTATAACAGGCAGAAACAGTTTTTTTTTTGCAGAGGTGGGGGACATATGCAGCTATCACAATAACATGTGGTAGTTCTTTGGTAGGTAATGAGATCTCCTGCTCACAGCTGATAGTTCGGTATCTTGCATCAGCACTATTGTCCATTAACCACAAAAAATGCCCCAAATGTCCTTCATCACAGCCCTACTCCTTTCTTCTTACCACTGTGTTCTACTGCCCAAAGAAGTCTAAAGCCATCCAGGTATACATGGTGCTGCTCTCTTGCCAAGCTTACATAAACTCATGGGGTAGGTGGGTGATGGAAGGTTCCCAGGCTGTAACAGAGTCCCACGTGTCCACAGTAAAAGAAAGAAATACCAGTCAGCTGTAGGCATCTTCACACATCAGCAATAGACGCCAAAAATTATCTCCTTGAAAGAAGAAGTCCACACTTCCATGTAGGTTTCTTCTTCATGCTCCATGGTGTCCATGCTGTCCTTAGCTTCTGGGGGGATGTTAACAGGCAAATGTGCAAACAGGAAAACTCCAGCTGATTCAGGTCTTGAGTCTTGTCCATGCTTAACAATAGAAACAAAAGGAAAAAAAAATACTCCACAGGGTCTTCCATTCGATTTATAGTTGCTAATTCATAGTGCTAGTTTGTTTGGTTAGAGGATTCTTAAAGATACAGCCAAAAAGAGTGAAAAAGGAAGGTTGCTCTCAGCTTGGAGCTCTGTATCGAGGCAGCCACTCAGTGCGGCGCCATCTTTACATATACAGCAGTATATAGTGGTATATACAGTACATACAGTGTATACAGCAGTATATAGTGGTATATAGACTACACACAGTGTATACAGCAGTATATAGTGGAATATAGAGTACATACAGTGTATACTTTGGTTGTGGATATTTGGATGTGGAAACTCTCATATTGCAGCTGGGAGTGTGCACTTTCAGCCCATATTATATATATAATTG
Source organism: Leptodactylus fuscus (assembly GCF_031893055.1). Classification (NCBI taxonomy): domain Eukaryota; kingdom Metazoa; phylum Chordata; class Amphibia; order Anura; family Leptodactylidae; genus Leptodactylus; species Leptodactylus fuscus. The sequence goes on along the minus strand of NC_134267.1, from coordinate 73,067,525 downwards.
TATTTCTGAACATGTTTTAGTAAACAGCTAAAATAACAAAACTTGTGTCACTGTCCAAATATTTCTGGCCCTAACTGTATATAGAGTACATACAGTGTATACAGCAGTATATAGTGGAATACAGAGTATATACAGTGTATACAGCAGTATATAGTGGTATATAGAGTACATATAGTGTAGACAACATTATATGGTGGTATATAGAGTACATACAGTGTATACAGCAGTATATAGTGGTAAATAGAGTACATACAGTGTATACAGCAGTATATAGTGGTATATAGAGTACATACAGTGTATACAGCAGTATATAGTGGTATAAAGAGTAGATACAGTGTATACCATAGTATATAGTGGTATATAGCGTACATACAGTGTATAAAGTATACAGTGGTATATAGAGTACATACAGTGTGTACAGCAGTATATAGTGGAATATAGAGTACAGTGTATACAGAAGTATACAGTGGTATATAGAGTACATACAGTGTATAAGAGAAGATAAGATAATCCTTTAATTGTCCCGCAATGGGGAAATTTCAGTGATACAGTTTCATAGATGGTACAGTAGTATATAACAAGAGAGAAAACACATACAAGCTCATGGCAGATAGAGAAATCCTAGGAATCATAGCAACTAAAAAAGAAAGAAACACAGACACACTGCAGGATCATTTAGTTCTTAGTTTAGAGGTGGGGGACATATGCAGCTATCACAATAACGTGGTAGTTCTTTGGTAGATAGTGAGATCTCATGCTCACAGCTGATAGTTCGGTATCTTGCATCAGCACTATTGTCCATTAACCACAAAAAATGCTCCAAATGTCCTTCATCACAAGCCCTCCTCCTTTCTTCTTACCAGGGACATACTAAAAAGAATAAAGAAAAAGAATAAACATTACCACCAATGGGGAAAGATGTAAAATAAAGATTTTCTGAGCTTTCTAGGTTTAAAAGAACTGGAATGAAGAGGATATATCTGTAGTGTATAGTGGAATGAACATATATTCCATAGAAACAGATGTATAATAGAGATGAGCGAACACTAAAATGTTCGAGGTTCGAAATTCGATTCGAACAGCCGCTCAATGTTCGTGTGTTCGAACGGGTTTTGAACCCCATTATAGTCTATGGGGAACAGATACTCGTTAAGGGGGAAACCCAAATCCGTGTCTGGAGGGTCACCAAGTCCACTATGACAACCCAGGAAATGATGCCAACACCTCTGGAATGACACTGGGACAGCAGGGGAAGCATGTCTGGGGGCATCTAACACACCAAAGACCCTCTATTACCCCAACATCACAGCCTAACAACTACACACTTTACACACTCAATACCACCTCTCTGACAGTAGGAAAACACCTTGAAACATGTGTATTTGGCACTTGCAGTGAGGAGAGCTTGTCACCAGCAGTGAATTTGGCCCTTGTAGTAAGATGAGGTTGGCACCAACATTTGTTTTGAAAATCAGGGTGGATTGAGCCTCTAACCAGCAGAGTTTGGGCAAATTCATGGTGGAGGGAGCCTCTAAAAACCCCAGTTTGGACCAATTCATGGTGGAGGGAGCCTCTAAAAACCCCAGTTTGGACCAATTCATGGTGGAGGGAGCCTCTAAAAACCCCAGTTTGGACCAATTCATGATGGAGGGAGCCTCTAAACAGCCCAGTTTGGGCAAATTCATGGTGGAGGGAGCCTCTAAAACCCCCCAGTTTGGACCAATTCATGGTGGAGGGAGCCTCTAAAAACCCCAGTTTGGACCAATTCATGGTGGAAGGAGCCTCTAAACAGCCCAGTTTGGGCAAATTCATAGTGGAGGGAGCCTCTAAACAGCCCAGTTTGGGCAAATTCATGGTGGAGGGAGCCTCTAAAAACCCCAGTTTGGACCAATTCATGGTGGAGGGAGCCTCTAAAAACCCCAGTTTGGACCAATTCATGGTGGAGGGAGCCTCTAAAAACCCCAGTGTGGACCAATTCATGATGGAGGGAGCCTCTAAACAGCCCAGTTTGGGCAAATTCATGGTGGAGGGAGCCTCTAAAACCCCCCAGTTTGGACCAATGCATGGTGGAGGGAGCCTCTAAAAACCCCAGTTTGGACCAATTCATGGTGGAGGGAGCCTCTAAACAGCTCAGTTTGGGCAAATTCATGGTGGAGGGAGCCTCTAAACAGCCCAGTTTGGGCAAATTCATGGTGGAGGGAGCCTCTAAAAACCCCCGTTTGGACCAATTCATGGTGGAGGGAGCCTCTAAAAACCCCAGTTTGGACCAATTCATGGTGGAGGGAGCCTCTAAAAACCCCAGTTTGGACCAATTCATGATGGAGGGAGCCTCTAAACAGCCCAGTTTGGGCAAATTCATGGTGGAGGGAGCCTCTAAAACCCCCCAGTTTGGACCAATTCATGGTGGAGGGAGCCTCTAAAAACCCCAGTTTGGACCAATTCATGGTGGAGGGAGCCTCTAAACAGCCCAGTTTGGGCAAATTCATAGTGGAGGGAGCCTCTAAACAGCCCAGTTTGGGCAAATTCATGGTGGAGGGAGCCTCTAAAAACCCCAGTTTGGACCAATTCATGGTGGAGGGAGCCTCTAAAAACCCCAGTTTGGACCAATTCATGGTGGAGGGAGCCTCTAAAAACCCCAGTTTGGACCAATTCATGATGGAGGGAGCCTCTAAACAGCCCAGTTTGGGCAAATTCATGGTGGAGGGAGCCTCTAAAACCCCCCAGTTTGGACCAATGCATGGTGGAGGGAGCCTCTAAAAACCCCAGTTTGGACCAATTCATGGTGGAGGGAGCCTCTAAACAGCTCAGTTTGGGCAAATTCATGGTGGAGGGAGCCTCTAAACAGCCCAGTTTGGGCAAATTCATGGTGGAGGGAGCCTCTAAAAACCCCAGTTTGGACCAATTCATGGTGGAGGGAGCCTCTAAAAACCCCAGTTTGGACCAATTCATGGTGGAGGGAGCCTCTAAACAGCCCAGTTTGGACCAATTCATGGTGGAGGGAGCCTCTAAACAGCTCAGTTTGGGCAAATTCATGGTGGAGGGAGCCTCTAAACAGCCCAGTTTGGGCAAATTCATGGTGGAGGGAGCCTCTAAAAACCCCCAGTTTGGACCAATTCATGGTGGAGGGAGCCTCTAAAAACCCCAGTTTGGACCAATTCATGGTGGAGGGAGCCTCTAAACAGCCCAGTTTGGGCAAATTCATGGTGGAGGGAGCCTCTAAACAGCCCAGTTTGGGCAAATTCATGGTGGAGGGAGCCTCTAAAAACCCCAGTTTGGACCAATTCATGGTGGAGGGAGCCTCTAAAAACCCCAGTTTGGACCAATTCATGGTGGAGGGAGCCTCTAAAAACCCCAGTTTGGACCAATTCATGATGGAGGGAGCCTCTAAACAGCCCAGTTTGGGCAAATTCATGGTGGAGGGAGCCTCTAAAAACCCCCAGTTTGGACCAATTCATGGTGGAGGGAGCCTCTAAAAACCCCAGTTTGGACCAATTCATGGTGGAAGGAGCCTCTAAACAGCCCAGTTTGGGCAAATTCATAGTGGAGGGAGCCTCTAAACAGCCCAGTTTGGGCAAATTCATGGTGGAGGGAGCCTCTAAAAACCCCAGTTTGGACCAATTCATGGTGGAGGGAGCCTCTAAAAACCCCAGTTTGGACCAATTCATGGTGGAGGGAGCCTCTAAAAACCCCAGTGTGGACCAATTCATGATGGAGGGAGCCTCTAAACAGCCCAGTTTGGGCAAATTCATGGTGGAGGGAGCCTCTAAAACCCCCCAGTTTGGACCAATGCATGGTGGAGGGAGCCTCTAAAAACCCCAGTTTGGACCAATTCATGGTGGAGGGAGCCTCTAAACAGCTCAGTTTGGGCAAATTCATGGTGGAGGGAGCCTCTAAACAGCCCAGTTTGGGCAAATTCATGGTGGAGGGAGCCTCTAAAAACCCCCGTTTGGACCAATTCATGGTGGAGGGAGCCTCTAAAAACCCCAGTTTGGACCAATTCATGGTGGAGGGAGCCTCTAAAAACCCCAGTTTGGACCAATTCATGATGGAGGGAGCCTCTAAACAGCCCAGTTTGGGCAAATTCATGGTGGAGGGAGCCTCTAAAACCCCCCAGTTTGGACCAATTCATGGTGGAGGGAGCCTCTAAAAACCCCAGTTTGGACCAATTCATGGTGGAGGGAGCCTCTAAACAGCCCAGTTTGGGCAAATTCATAGTGGAGGGAGCCTCTAAACAGCCCAGTTTGGGCAAATTCATGGTGGAGGGAGCCTCTAAAAACCCCAGTTTGGACCAATTCATGGTGGAGGGAGCCTCTAAAAACCCCAGTTTGGACCAATTCATGGTGGAGGGAGCCTCTAAAAACCCCAGTTTGGACCAATTCATGATGGAGGGAGCCTCTAAACAGCCCAGTTTGGGCAAATTCATGGTGGAGGGAGCCTCTAAAACCCCCAGTTTGGACCAATGCATGGTGGAGGGAGCCTCTAAAAACCCCAGTTTGGACCAATTCATGGTGGAGGGAGCCTCTAAACAGCTCAGTTTGGGCAAATTCATGGTGGAGGGAGCCTCTAAACAGCCCAGTTTGGGCAAATTCATGGTGGAGGGAGCCTCTAAAAACCCCAGTTTGGACCAATTCATGGTGGAGGGAGCCTCTAAAAACCCCAGTTTGGACCAATTCATGGTGGAGGGAGCCTCTAAACAGCCCAGTTTGGACCAATTCATGGTGGAGGGAGCCTCTAAACAGCTCAGTTTGGGCAAATTCATGGTGGAGGGAGCCTCTAAACAGCCCAGTTTGGGCAAATTCATGGTGGAGGGAGCCTCTAAAAACCCCCAGTTTGGACCAATTCATGGTGGAGGGAGCCTCTAAAAACCCCAGTTTGGACCAATTCATGGTGGAGGGAGCCTCTAAACAGCCCAGTTTGGGCAAATTCATGGTGGAGGGAGCCTCTAAACAGCCCAGTTTGGGCAAATTCATGGTGGAGGGAGCCTCTAAAAACCCCAGTTTGGACCAATTCATGGTGGAGGGAGCCTCTAAAAACCCCAGTTTGGACCAATTCATGGTGGAGGGAGCCTCTAAAAACCCCAGTTTGGACCAATTCATGATGGAGGGAGCCTCTAAACAGCCCAGTTTGGGCAAATTCATGGTGGAGGGAGCCTCTAAAAACCCCCAGTTTGGACCAATTCATGGTGGAGGGAGCCTCTAAAAACCCCAGTTTGGACCAATTCATGGTGGAGGGAGCCTCTAAACAGCTCAGTTTGGGCAAATTCATGGTGGAGGGAGCCTCTAAACAGCCCAGTTTGGGCAAATTCATGGTGGAGGGAGCCTCTAAAAACCCCAGTTTGGACCAATTCATGGTGAAGGGAGCCTCTAAACAGCCCAGTTTGGGCAAATTCATGGTGGAGGGAGCCTCTAAAAACCCCCAGTTTGGACCAATTCATGGAGGAGGGAGCCTCTAAAAACCCCAGTTTGGACCAATTCATGGTGGAGGGAGCCTCTAAACAGCCCAGTTTGGGCAAATTCATGGTGGAGGGAGCCTCTAAACAGCCCAGTTTGGGCAAATTTATGGTGGAGGGAGCCTCTAAAAACCCCAGTTTGGACCAATTCATGGTGGAGGGAGCCTCTAAAAACCCCAGTTTGGACCAATTCATGGTGGAGGGAGCCTCTAAAAACCCCAGTTTGGACCAATTCATGATGGAGGGAGCCTCTAAACAGCCCAGTTTGGGCAAATTCATGGTGGAGGGAGCCTCTAAAAACCCCCAGTTTGGACCAATTCATGGTGGAGGGAGCCTCTAAAAACCCCAGTTTGGACCAATTCATGGTGGAGGGAGCCTCTAAACAGCTCAGTTTGGGCAAATTCATGGTGGAGGGAGCCTCTAAACAGCCCAGTTTGGGCAAATTCATGGTGGAGGGAGCCTCTAAAAACCCCAGTTTGGACCAATTCATGGTGGAGGGAGCCTCTAAAAACCCCAGTTTGGACCAATTCATGGTGGAGGGAGCCTCTAAACAGCCCAGTTTGGACCAATTCATGGTGGAGGGAGCCTCTAAAAACCCCAGTTTGGACCAATTCATGGTGGAGGGAGCCTCTAAACAGCCCAGTTTGGGCAAATTCATGGTGGAGGGAGCCTCTAACCAGCCCAGTTTGGACCAATTCATGGTGGATGGAGCCTCTAAAAACCCCAGTTTGGACCAATTCATGATGGAGGGAGCCTCTAAACAGCCCAGTTTGGACCAATTCATGGTGGAGAGAGCCTCTAAAAACCCCAGTTTGGACCAATTCATGGTGGAGGGAGCCTCTAAACAGGCCAGTTTGGGCAAATTCATGGTGGAGGGAGCCTCTAAACAGCCCAGTTTGGGCAAATTCATGGTGGAGGGAGCCTCTAACCAGCCCAGTTTGGACCAATTCATGGTGGAGGGAGCCTCTAAAAACCCCAGTTTGGACCAATTCATGGTGGAGGGAGCCTCTAAACAGCCCAGTTTGGACCAATTCATGGTGGAGGGAGACTCTAAAAACCCCAGTTTGGACCAATTCATGGTGGAGGGAGCCTCTAAAAAACCCAGTTTGGACCAATTCATGGTGGAGGGAGCCTCTAAACAGCCCAGTTTGGACCAATTCATGGTGGAGGGAGCCTCTAAACAGCCCAGTTTGGGCAAATTCATGGTGGAGGGAGCCTCTAACCAGCCCAGTTTGGGCAAATTCATGGTGGAGGGAGCCTCTAAAAACCCCCGTTTGGACCAATTCATGGTGGAGGGAGCCTCTAAACAGCCCAGTTTGGGCAAATTCATGGTGGAGGGAGCCTCTAACCAGCCCAGTTTGGACCAATTCATGGTGGAGGGAGCCTCTAAACAGCTCAGTTTGGGCAAATTCATGGTGGAGGGAGCCTCTAAACAGCCCAGTTTGGGCAAATTCATGGTGGAGGGAGCCTCTAAAAACCCCAGTTTGGACCAATTCATGGTGGAGGGAGCCTCTAAAAACCCCAGTTTGGACCAATTCATGGTGGAGGGAGCCTCTAAACAGCCCAGTTTGGACCAATTCATGGTGGAGGGAGCCTCTAAAAACCCCAGTTTGGACCAATTCATGGTGGAGGGAGCCTCTAAACAGCCCAGTTTGGGCAAATTCATGGTGGAGGGAGCCTCTAACCAGCCCAGTTTGGACCAATTCATGGTGGATGGAGCCTCTAAAAACCCCAGTTTGGACCAATTCATGATGGAGGGAGCCTCTAAACAGCCCAGTTTGGACCAATTCATGGTGGAGAGAGCCTCTAAAAACCCCAGTTTGGACCAATTCATGGTGGAGGGAGCCTCTAAACAGGCCAGTTTGGGCAAATTCATGGTGGAGGGAGCCTCTAAACAGCCCAGTTTGGGCAAATTCATGGTGGAGGGAGCCTCTAACCAGCCCAGTTTGGACCAATTCATGGTGGAGGGAGCCTCTAAAAACCCCAGTTTGGACCAATTCATGGTGGAGGGAGCCTCTAAACAGCCCAGTTTGGACCAATTCATGGTGGAGGGAGCCTCTAAAAACCCCAGTTTGGACCAATTCATGGTGGAGGGAGCCTCTAAAAAACCCAGTTTGGACCAATTCATGGTGGAGGGAGCCTCTAAACAGCCCAGTTTGGACCAATTCATGGTGGAGGGAGCCTCTAAACAGCCCAGTTTGGGCAAATTCATGGTGGAGGGAGCCTCTAACCCGCCCAGTTTGGGCAAATTCATGGTGGAGGGAGCCTCTAAAACCCCCCGTTTGGACCAATTCATGGTGGAGGGAGCCTCTAAACAGCCCAGTTTGGGCAAATTCATGGTGGAGGGAGCCTCTAACCAGCCCAGTTTGGACCAATTCATGGTGGAGGGAGCCTCTAAACAGCTCAGTTTGGGCAAATTCATGGTGGAGGGAGCCTCTAAACAGCCCAGTTTGGGCAAATTCATGGTGGAGGGAGCCTCTAAAAACCCCAGTTTGGACCAATTCATGGTGGAGGGAGCCTCTAAAAACCCCAGTTTGGACCAATTCATGGTGGAGGGAGCCTCTAAACAGCCCAGTTTGGACCAATTCATGGTGGAGGGAGCCTCTAAAAACCCCAGTTTGGACCAATTCATGGTGGAGGGAGCCTCTAAACAGCCCAGTTTGGGCAAATTCATGGTGGAGGGAGCCTCTAACCAGCCCAGTTTGGACCAATTCATGGTGGATGGAGCCTCTAAAAACCCCAGTTTGGACCAATTCATGATGGAGGGAGCCTCTAAACAGCCCAGTTTGGACCAATTCATGGTGGAGAGAGCCTCTAAAAACCCCAGTTTGGACCAATTCATGGTGGAGGGAGCCTCTAAACAGGCCAGTTTGGGCAAATTCATGGTGGAGGGAGCCTCTAAACAGCCCAGTTTGGGCAAATTCATGGTGGAGGGAGCCTCTAACCAGCCCAGTTTGGACCAATTCATGGTGGAGGGAGCCTCTAAAAACCCCAGTTTGGACCAATTCATGGTGGAGGGAGCCTCTAAACAGCCCAGTTTGGACCAATTCATGGTGGAGGGAGCCTCTAAAAACCCCAGTTTGGACCAATTCATGGTGGAGGGAGCCTCTAAAAAACCCAGTTTGGACCAATTCATGGTGGAGGGAGCCTCTAAACAGCCCAGTTTGGACCAATTCATGGTGGAGGGAGCCTCTAAACAGCCCAGTTTGGGCAAATTCATGGTGGAGGGAGCCTCTAACCAGCCCAGTTTGGGCAAATTCATGGTGGAGGGAGCCTCTAAACCCCCCCGTTTGGACCAATTCATGGTGGAGGGAGCCTCTAAACAGCCCAGTTTGGGCAAATTCATGGTGGAGGGAGCCTCTAACCAGCCCAGTTTGGACCAATTCATGGTGGAGGGAGCCTCTAAACAGCTCAGTTTGGGCAAATTCATGGTGGAGGGAGCCTCTAAACAGCCCAGTTTGGGCAAATTCATGGTGGAGGGAGCCTCTAAAAACCCCAGTTTGGACCAATTCATGGTGGAGGGAGCCTCTAAAAACCCCAGTTTGGACCAATTCATGGTGGAGGGAGCCTCTAAACAGCCCAGTTTGGACCAATTCATGGTGGAGGGAGCCTCTAAAAACCCCAGTTTGGACCAATTCATGGTGGAGGGAGCCTCTAAACAGCCCAGTTTGGGCAAATTCATGGTGGAGGGAGCCTCTAACCAGCCCAGTTTGGACCAATTCATGGTGGATGGAGCCTCTAAAAACCCCAGTTTGGACCAATTCATGATGGAGGGAGCCTCTAAACAGCCCAGTTTGGACCAATTCATGGTGGAGAGAGCCTCTAAAAACCCCAGTTTGGACCAATTCATGGTGGAGGGAGCCTCTAAACAGCCCAGTTTGGGCAAATTCATGGTGGAGGGAGCCTCTAACCAGCCCAGTTTGGACCAATTCATGGTGGATGGAGCCTCTAAAAACCCCAGTTTGGACCAATTCATGATGGAGGGAGCCTCTAAACAGCCCAGTTTGGACCAATTCATGGTGGAGAGAGCCTCTAAAAACCCCAGTTTGGACCAATTCATGGTGGAGGGAGCCTCTAAACAGGCCAGTTTGGGCAAATTCATGGTGGAGGGAGCCTCTAAACAGCCCAGTTTGGGCAAATTCATGGTGGAGGGAGCCTCTAACCAGCCCAGTTTGGACCAATTCATGGTGGAGGGAGCCTCTAAAAACCCCAGTTTGGACCAATTCATGGTGGAGGGAGCCTCTAAACAGCCCAGTTTGGACCAATTCATGGTGGAGGGAGCCTCTAAAAACCCCAGTTTGGACCAATTCATGGTGGAGGGAGCCGCTAAACAGCCCAGTTTGGACCAATTCATGGTGGAGGGAGCCTCTAACCAGCAGAGTTGGTGGAAATCAGGGTGGAGGGAACCTCTAACCAGCAGAGTTGTGGGAAAGCAGGGTGGAGGGAGCCTCTAACCAGCAGAGTTGTGGGAAAGCAGGGTGGAGGGAGCCTCTAACCAGCAGAGTTGTGGGAAAGCAGGGTGGAGGGAGCCTCTAACCAGCAGAGTTGGTTGAAATCAGGGTGGAGGGAGCCTCTAACCAGCAGAGTTGGGGGAAATCAGGGTGGAGGGAGCCTAGTATTAGCAGAATTGTGCAACGCTTATGGTGGATGAGTATGAGGATGCGGAGGAATTGGAGAGGTTGAGTACAGACATGGAGTTTCATGTTGGGGTGCTTTACACAGGTGGGCACAAAAATGAAGGCTCTATCCAGTGGTGGTTCATTTTTATCAAAGTGAGCCGGTCGGCACTCTCAGCTGACAGACGGGTGCGCTTGTCAGTGATGATGCCACCGGCTGCACTGAACACCCTCTCAGATAGGACGCTGGCGGCAGGACAGGACAGCACCTCCAAGGCATATAGGGCAAGTTCAAGCCACAGGTCCAACTTCGACACCCAATACGTGTAGGGCGCAGAGGGGTCGGAGAGGACAGGGCTGTGGTCGGAAAGGTATTCCCGCAACATGCGCCTATACTTCTCACGCCTATACTTCTCACGCCTGGTGACACTAGGACCCTCCGTGGCGGCACTTTGGCGAGGGGGTGCCATCAAGGTGTCCCAGACCTTAGACAGTGTGCCCCTCGTTTGTGTGGACCGGTGAGAACTTGGTTGCCTACTGGAGGAACTGCCCTCCCTGCCGCCAACGTCACATGCTGGAAACATCTCCATCATATTCTGCACCAATTGCCTGTGGCAAGCATTGATGCGATTGGCCCTCCCCTCTACCGGAATAAAAGACGAGATGTTGTTTTTATACCGGGGGTCAAGGATAGCAAAGATCCAGTACTGGTTGTCCTCCATGATTTTGACAATACGCTTGTCGGTTGTAAAGCACCCCAACATGAACTCAGCCATGTCTGCCACAGTGTTAGTTGGCATGACTCCTTTGGCCCCACCGGAAAGTTCAATCTCCATTTCCTCCTCATCATCCATGTCTACCCATCCGCGCTGCAACAATGGGACGATTCGAAGTTGTCCGGAAGCCTCCTGTATCACCATCACATCATCGGACAACTCTTCTTCCTCCTCCTCCTCCTCCTCCTCCTCCATTAAACGCAGTGAAGCGGACAGATGTGTGGACCTACTCTCCAGCTGTGACGGATCGGATGCTATCCCTAACTCCTCTGTGTGATCTGAGTTATCCCTGATGTCAATCAGGGATTCTCTCAGAACACACAAGAGCGGGATTGTAAGGCTCACCATCGCATCCTCAGAGCTCACCCTCCTTGTGGACTCCTCAAAGACCCGTAGGATGTCACAAAGGTCTCTCATCCATGGCCACTCATGGATGTGAAACTGAGGCAGCTGACTTTGTGGCACCCTAGGGTTTTGTAGCTGGTATTCCATCAAAGGTCTCTGCTGCTCAACCACTCTATTCAACATCTGAAACATTGAGTTCCAGCGTGTGGGGACGTCGCACAAAAGCCGGTGTTGTGGCACATGCAGGCGTTGCTGGAGAGATTTTAAGCTAGCAGCGGCTACTGTCGACTTGCGAAAGTGGGCGCACATGCGCCGCACTTTCACCAGTAGCTCTGGAACATTGGGGTAGCTCTTTAGGAAACGTTGCACCACTAGGTTGAAGACATGGGCCAGGCATGGAACATGTTGGAGTCCGGCAAGCTCCAGAGCTGCTACCAGGTTCCGGCCGTTATCACAAACGACCATGCCTGGGCCCAGGTGCAGCGGCTCAAACCATATTGCCGTCTCATCGAGGAGGGCATCCCTCACCTCGGAGGCAGTGTGCTGTCTGTCCCCCAAGCTGATCAGCTTCAGCACAGCCTGCTGACGTCTACCAACGCCAGTGCTGCAATGTTTCCAACTCGTAGCTGGGGTCAATCTAACAGCGGAGGAGGAGGCGGTGGCGGAGGAGGAGGCGGTGGCGGAGGAGGAGGCGGTAGAGGAGGAGGAGGAGGGGGGTGTTCTTCTCGTGTCCCTGCCAGGAATGTTAGGCGGGGAGACGAGGTACACCGGGCCAGTTTGGGAAGCAGTCCCAGCCTCAACTACATTCACCCAGTGTGCCGTCAGTGAAATGTAGCGTCCCTGTCCGCATGCACTTGTCCACACGTCGGTGGTCAAGTGGACCTTTGTGCAAAGCGCGGAACTAAGGGCCCGCCTGATGTTGAGTGACACGTGCTGGTGCAAGGCGGGGACGGCACACCGGGAGAAGTAGTGACGGCTAGGGACGGCATAGCGAGGTGCCGCAGTTGCCATCAGGTCCAGGAAGGCGGGAGTTTCAACAAGCCGGAACGCCAACATCTCCTGGGCCAGCAGTTTAGCGATGTTGGCGTTCAAGGCTTGCGCGTGTGGGTGGTTAGCAGTGTATTTCTGCCGCCGCTCCAATGTCTGAGAGATGGTGGGTTGTTGTAAAGAAGCGCCTGATGGTGCCTTTGATGGTGCAGGAGAAGGAGATAAGACAGGAACAGGGGAGGATGAGGGAGAAGTCAACAAAGTGGCGGAGGCAGATGAAGTGGTGTCCTGGCTCGTCCTCTGGAGTGCATCGCCAGCACAGTCAGCAGTGGCAGTGGCAGAGGCAGAGGCAGTGGCAGAGGCAGTGGCAGTGGCGTGAACGGCAGGCGGCCTTTGTCCTGCCGTTGCTGCCTGCCACTGATTCCAGTGCTTGGATTCCAAATGACGGCGCATTGAAGTAGTGGACAGGTTGCTCTTCTCAGAGCCCCTAATCAATTTCGAGAGGCAAATTGTGCAGACAACACTATATCTGTCCTCGGCGCATTCCTTGAAAAAACTCCTCACCTTCGAGAAACGTGCCCTCGAGGTGGGAGTTTTTCGGGGCTGGGTACGAACTGGAACATCTTGGGAGATTCCGGGTGTGGCCTGGCTTCGCCTAAGCTGCTGACCTCTGCCTCTGCCTCTAGCTACCCTTTTTGGTGCTGCACCTGCCTCAACATCCACACTACTTTCCCCGCTTGACATCCCCCCTGTCCAGGTCGGGTCAGTGTCCTCATCATCCACCACTTCCTCTTCCAACTCCTGTCTCATCTCCTCCTCCCGCACAATGTGCCGGTCAACTGGATGCCCTGACGGCAACTGCGTCACATCATCGTCGATGAGGGTGGGTTGCTGGTCATCCACCACCAAATCGAACGGAGATGGAGGAGACTCTAGTGTTTGAGCATCTGGACACAGATGCTCCTCTGTTAGGTTCGTGGAATCGTGACATGGAGAGGCAGGTTGAGGGACAATGAAAGGAGCGGAGAACAGCTCTGGGGAGCAGGGACAGTTGGGGTTATTGTTCTGTGAAGCTTGGGAATTTTGGGAGGAAGGAGGACAAGACTGTTGGGTAATAGGAGGAGAGGAGGCAGAGTCTGACTGGCTGCTGGACAATGTGCTGTAAGCGTTCTCTGACAGCCATTGCAAGACCTGTTCCTGGTTCTCGGGCCTACTAAGGTTTGTACCCTGCAGTTTAGTTAATGTGGCAAGCAACCCTGGCACTGTGGAGTGGCGCAATGCTTGCTGCCCCACAGGAGTAGGCACGGGACGCCCTGTGGCTTCACTGCTACCTTGCTCCCCAGAACCATTCCCCCGACCTCGCCCACGGCCTCGTCCACGTCCCTTTCCGGGAGCCTTGCGCATTTTGAATTCCCAGTTAGAAATTGGCACTATATACCAGTAGCAAAAATTGTGGGTGCACGTAACCCCAATATATTCTTTGAATTCCCAGTCAGACAATGGCACTATATACCAGTAGCAAGAAATGAGGGTATTTATAACCCCAATATATTCTTTGAATTACCAGTCAGAAACTGGCACTATATGGCAGTAGCAAGAAATGAGGGTATTTATAACCCCAATATATTCTTTGAATTCCCAGTCAGACAATGCACTATATACCAGTAGCAAGAAATGAGGGTATTTATAACCCCAATATATTCTTTGAATTCCCAGTCAGACAATGGCACTATATACCAGTAGCAAGAAATGAGGGTATTTGTAACCCCAATATATTCTTTGAATTCCCAGTCAGACAATGGCACTATATACCAGTAGCAAAAATTGTGGGTGCACGTAACCCCAATATATTCTTTGAATTACCAGTCAGAAACTGGCACTATATGGCAGTAGCAAGAAATGAGGGTATTTGTAACCCCAATATATTCTTTGAATTACCAGTCAGACAATGGCACTATATACCAGTAGCAAGAAATGAGGGTATTTATAACCCCAATATATTCTTTGAATTCCCAGTCAGACAATGGCACTATATACCAGTAGCAAGAAATGAGGGTATTTGTAACCCCAATATATTCTTTGAATTCCCAGTCAGACAATGGCATTATATGGCAGTAGCAAGAAATGAGGGTATTTGTAACCCCAATATATTCTTTGAATTCCCAGTCAGACAATGGCACTATATACCAGTAGCAAGAAATGAGGGTATTTGTAACCCCAATATATTCTTTGAATTCCCAGTCAGACAATGGCACTATATACCAGTAGCAAAAATTGTGGGTGCACGTAACCCCAATATATTCTTTGAATTACCAGTCAGAAACTGGCACTATATGGCAGTAGCAAGAAATGAGGGTATTTGTAACCCCAATATATTCTTTGAATTCCCAGTCAGACAATGGCACTATATACCAGTAGCAAGAAATGAGGGTATTTATAACCCCAATATATTCTTTGATTTTCCAGTCAGACAATGGCACTATATACCAGTAGCAAGAAATGAGGGTATTTATAACCCCAATATATTCTTTGAATTCCCAGTCAGACAATGGCACTATATACCAGTAGCAAGAAATGAGGGTATTTGTAACCCCAATATATTCTTTGAATTCCCAGTCAGACAATGGCACTATATACCAGTAGCAAGAAATGAGGGTATTTGTAACCCCAATATATTCTTTGAATTCCCAGTCAGACAATGGCACTATATACCAGTAGCAAAAATTGTGGGTGCACGTAACCCCAATATATTCTTTGAATTACCAGTCAGAAACTGGCACTATATGGCAGTAGCAAGAAATGAGGGTATTTGTAACCCCAATATATTCTTTGAATTCCCAGTCAGACAATGGCACTATATACCAGTAGCAAGAAATGAGGGTATTTATAACCCCAATATATTCTTTGAATTCCCAGTCAGACAATGGCACTATATACCAGTAGCAAGAAATGAGGGTATTTGTAACCCCAATATATTCTTTGAATTCCCAGTCAGACAATGGCACTATATACCAGTAGCAAGAAATGAGGGTATTTGTAACCCCAATATATTCTTTGAATTCCCAGTCAGACAATGGCACTATATACCAGTAGCAAAAATTGTGGGTGCACGTAACCCCAATATATTCTTTGAATTACCAGTCAGAAACTGGCACTATATGGCAGTAGCAAGAAATGAGGGTATTTGTAACCCCGATATATTCTTTGAATTTAATTCCCAGTCAGACAATGGCACTATATACCAGTAGCAAGAAATGAGGGTATTTATAACCCCAATATATTCTTTGAATTCCCAGTCAGACAATGGCACTATATACCAGTAGCAAGAAATGAGGGTATTTGTAACCCCAATATATTCTTTGAATTCCCAGTCAGACAATGGCACTATATACCAGTAGCAAGAAATGAGGGTATTTGTAACCCCAATATATTCTTTGAATTCCCAGTCAGACAATGGCACTATATACCAGTAGCAAGAAATGAGGGTATTTATAACCCCAATATATTCTTTGAATTACCAGTCAGAAACTGGCACTATATGGCAGTAGCAAGAAATGAGGGTATTTGTAACCCCAATATATTCTTTGAATTCCCAGTCAGACAATGGCACTATATACCAGTAGCAAGAAATGAGGGTATTTATAACCCCAATATATTCTTTGAATTCCCAGTCAGACAATGGCACTATATACCAGTAGCAAGAAATGAGGGTATTTGTAACCCCAATATATTCTTTGAATTCCCAGTCAGACAATGGCACTATATACCAGTAGCAAGAAATGAGGGTATTTGTAACCCCAATATATTCTTTGAATTCCCAGTCAGACAATGGCACTATATACCAGTAGCAAAAATTGTGGGTGCACGTAACCCCAATATATTCTTTGAATTACCAGTCAGAAACTGGCACTATATGGCAGTAGCAAGAAATGAGGGTATTTGTAACCCCAATATATTCTTTGAATTCCCAGTCAGACAATGGCACTATATACCAGTAGCAAGAAATGAGGGTATTTATAACCCCAATATATTCTTTGAATTCCCAGTCAGACAATGGCACTATATACCAGTAGCAAGAAATGAGGGTATTTGTAACCCCAATATATTCTTTGAATTCCCAGTCAGACAATGGCACTATATACCAGTAGCAAGAAATGAGGGTATTTGTAACCCCAATATATTCTTTGAATTCCCAGTCAGACAATGGCACTATATACCAGTAGCAAAAATTGTGGGTGCACGTAACCCCAATATATTCTTTGAATTACCAGTCAGAAACTGGCACTATATGGCAGTAGCAAGAAATGAGGGTATTTGTAACCCCAATATATTCTTTGAATTCCCAGTCAGACAATGGCACTATATACCAGTAGCAAGAAATGAGGGTATTTATAACCCCAATATATTCTTTGAATTACCAGTCAGAAACTGGCACTATATGGCAGTAGCAAGAAATGAGGGTATTTGTAACCCCAATATATTCTTTGAATTCCCAGTCAGACAATGGCACTATATACCAGTAGCAAGAAATGAGGGTATTTATAACCCCAATATATTCTTTGAATTCCCAGTCAGACAATGGCACTATATACCAGTAGCAAGAAATGAGGGTATTTATAACCCCAATATATTCTTTGAATTACCAGTCAGAAACTGGCACTATATGGCAGTAGCAAGAAATGAGGGTATTTGTAACCCCAATATATTCTTTGAATTCCCAGTCAGACAATGGCACTATATACCAGTAGCAAGAAATAAGGGTATTTGTAACCCCAATATATTCTTTGAATTCCCAGTCAGACAATGGCACTATATACCAGTAGCAAAAATTGTGGGTGCACGTAACCCCAATATATTCTTTGAATTACCAGTCAGAAACTGGCACTATATGGCAGTAGCAAGAAATGAGGGTATTTGTAACCCCAATATATTCTTTGAATTCCCAGTCAGACAATGGCACTATATACCAGTAGCAAGAAATGAGGGTATTTATAACCCCAATATATTCTTTGAATTCCCAGTCAGACAATGGCACTATATACCAGTAGCAAGAAATGAGGGTATTTATAACCCCAATATATTCTTTGAATTACCAGTCAGAAACTGGCACTATATGGCAGTAGCAAGAAATGAGGGTATTTGTAACCCCAATATATTCTTTGAATTCCCAGTCAGACAATGGCACTATATACCAGTAGCAAGAAATGAGGGTATTTGTAACCCCAATATATTCTTTGAATTCCCAGTCAGACAATGTCACTATATACCAGTAGCAAGAAATGAGGGTATTTATAACCCCAATATATTCTTTGAATTACCAGTCAGAAACTGGCACTATATGGCAGTAGCAAGAAATGAGGGTATTTGTAACCCCAATATATTCTTTGAATTCCCAGTCAGACAATGGCACTATATACCAGTAGCAAGAAATGAGGGTATTTGTAACCCCAATATTTCTTTGAATTCCCAGTCAGACAATGGCACTATATACCAGTAGCAAGAAATGAGGGTATTTGTAACCCCAATATATTCTTTGAATTCCCAGTCAGACACAATGGCACTATATACCAGTAGCAAGAAATGAGGGTATTTATAACCCCAATATATTCTTTGAATTACCAGTCAGAAACTGGCACTATATGGCAGTAGCAAGAAATGAGGGTATTTGTAACCCCAATATATTCTTTGAATTCCCAGTCAGACAATGGCACTATATACCAGTAGCAAGAAATGAGGGTATTTATAACCCCAATATATTCTTTGAATTCCCAGTCAGACAATGGCACTATATACCAGTAGCAAGAAATGAGGGTATTTATAACCCCAATATATTCTTTGAATTACCAGTCAGAAACTGGCACTATATGGCAGTAGCAAGAAATGAGGGTATTTGTAACCCCAATATATTCTTTGAATTCCCAGTCAGACAATGGCACTATATACCAGTAGCAAGAAATGAGGGTATTTGTAACCCCAATATATTCTTTGAATTCCCAGTCAGACAATGGCACTATATACCAGTAGCAAAAATTGTGGGTGCACGTAACCCCAATATATTCTTTGAATTACCAGTCAGAAACTGGCACTATATGGCAGTAGCAAGAAATGAGGGTATTTGTAACCCCAATATATTCTTTGAATTCCCAGTCAGACAATGGCACTATATACCAGTAGCAAGAAATGAGGGTATTTATAACCCCAATATATTCTTTGAATTCCCAGTCAGACAATGGCACTATATACCAGTAGCAAGAAATGAGGGTATTTGTAACCCCAATATATTCTTTGAATTCCCAGTCAGACAATGGCACTATATACCAGTAGCAAGAAATGAGGGTATTTGTAACCCCAATATATTCTTTGAATTCCCAGTCAGACAATGGCACTATATACCAGTAGCAAGAAATGAGGGTATTTGTAACCCCAATATATTCTTTGAATTCCCAGTCAGACAATGGCACTATATACCAGTAGCAAAAATTGTGGGTGCACGTAACCCCAATATATTCTTTGAATTACCAGTCAGAAACTGGCACTATATGGCAGTAGCAAGAAATGAGGGTATTTGTAACCCCAATATATTCTTTGAACTCCCAGTCAGACAATGGCACTATATACCAGTAGCAAGAAATGAGGGTATTTATAACCCCAATATATTCTTTGAATTCCCAGTCAGACAATGGCACTATATACCAGTAGCAAGAAATGAGGGTATTTATAACCCCAATATATTCTTTGAATTACCAGTCAGAAACTGGCACTATATGGCAGTAGCAAGAAATGAGGGTATTTGTAACCCCAATATATTCTTTGAATTCCCAGTCAGACAATGGCACTATATACCAGTAGCAAGAAATGAGGGTATTTATAACCCCAATATATTCTTTGAATTCCCAGTCAGACAATGGCACTATATACCAGTAGCAAAAATTGTGGGTGCACGTAACCCCAATATATTCTTTGAATTCCCAGTCAGACAATGGCACTATATGGCAGTAGCAAAAATAGTGGGTGTATATAGCCCCAATTCTATTGCTAGGGGACTTGCAGGGTATTTCTGGGGTGAAGGTGGGGGGGGGCACACCGTTGGAACGGGTATCGGGGGTATATATCGGGTATACGGGAATACACTGTCAGTGTATTCCATTCAGGATCCTGGGAAAGCTGGGTTGCGGCGATTGAGCCCGTCAGTGCCACGTTACACTGACAAGCTTCTCCCTGGAATTGAAGTTATATGTAAGCCCAATATATTCTTTGAATTCCCAGTGAGACAATGGCACTATATGGCAGTAGCAAAAATAGTGTGTGTATATAGCCCCAATTCTATTGCTAGGGGACTTGCAGGGTATTTCTGGGGTGAAGGTGGGGGGGCACACCGTTGGAACGGGTATCGGTGGTATATATCGGGTATACGGGAATACACTGACAGTGTATTCCATTCAGGATCCTGGGAAAGCTGGGTTGCGGCGATTGAGCCCGTCAGTGCCACGTTACACTGACAAGCTTCTCCCTGGAATTTAGCTCTTATAAGAGCTGTTGGTTGTCTTCTCCTTCCTATCCTAGCCTGTCCCTGCCTACCCAGAATCTAAGCCCTAGCTAACTGGACGGAAACCTCCGTCTCCGGTGAATTGCAAGCTCAGAATGACGCGAAGCTGGGCGTCGCTGTTCTTTTAAATTAGAGGTCACATGTTTTCGGCAGCCAATGGGTTTTGCCTACTTTTTTCAACGTCACCGGTGTCGTAGTTCCTGTCCCACCTACCCTGCGCTGTTATTTTAGCAAAAAAGGCGCCAGGGAAGGTGGGAGGGGAATCGAGTAATGGCGCACTTTACCACGCGGTGTTCGATTCGATTCGAACATGCTGAACAGCCTAATATCCGATCGAACATGAGTTCGATAGAACACTGTTCGCTCATCTCTAATGTATAACACTTTTCCTGTGCTAGATACACCAGGAATGAATAGGATATATCTGTAGTCTATAGTGGAATGAACATATATTCCATAGAAACAGATGTATAACACTTTTCCTGTGCTAGATACACCAGGAATGAACAGGATATATCTGTAGTCTATAGTGGAATGAACATATATTCCGTAGAAACAGATCTATAACACTTTTCCTGTGCTAGATACACCAGGAATGAACAGGATATATCTGTAGTCTATAGTGGAATGAACATATAATCCATAGAAACAGATGTATAACACTTTTCCTGTGCTACATACACCAGGAATGAACAGGATATATCTGTAGTCTATAGTGGAATGAGCATATATTCCATAGAAACAGATGTATACCACTTTTCCTGTGCTAGATACACCAGGAATGAAAAGTATATATCTGTAAGTGTATAGTGGAATGAACATATATTTCATAGAAACAGATGTATAACACTTTTCCTGTGCTAGATACACCAGGAATGAACAGTATACTATCTGTAGTCTATAGTGGAATGAAAATATATTCCATAGACACAGATGTATAATACTTTTCCTGCGCTAGATACACCAGGAATGAACAGGATATATCTGTAGTCTATAGTGGAATGAACATATATTCCATAGAAACAGATGTATAACACTTTTCCTGTGCTAGATACACCAGGAATGAACAGGATATATCTGTAGTCTATAGTGGAATGATCATATATTCCATAGAAACAGATGTATAATACTTTTCCTGTGCTAGATACACAAGGAATGAACGCATATATCTGTAGTGTATAGTGGAATGAACATATATTCCAAAGAAACAGATGTATAACACTTTTCCTGTGCTAGATACACGAGGAATGAACAGGATATATCTGTAGTCTATAGAGGAATGAACATATATTCCATAGAAACAGATGTATAACAATTTTCTGTGGTAGATATACCAGGAATGAACAGGATATATCTGTAGTGTATAGTGGAATGAACATATGATCCTTAGCACAGAAAAGTATTATACATCTGTTTCTATGGAATATAATTTAATTCCACTATAGACTACAGATATATCCTGTTCATTCCTTGTCTATTTACCACATGAAAAGTATTATACTTCAGTTTCTATGGAATATACACGGGAGATTCGCATCATGGATGTGCAGCCGACAAATCTGCGGCAACTGTGTGATGCCATCATGTCAATATGGACCAAAATCTCTGAGGAATGCTTCCAGCACCTTGTTGAATCTATGCCACGAAGAATTGAGGCAGTTCTGAAGGCAAAAGGGGGTCAACCCGTTACTAGCATGGTGTACCTAATAAAGTGGCCGGTGAGTGTATGTTCATTCCAGTATACACTACAGATATATCCTGTTCATTCCTGGTGTATCTAGCACAGAAAAGTGTTATACATCTGTTTCTATGGAATATATGTTCATTCCACTATACACTACAGATATATCCTGTTCATTCCTGGTGTATCTAGCACAGGAAAAGTGTTATACATCTGTTTCTATGGAATATATGTTCATTCCACTATAGACTACTGATATATCCTGTTCATTTCTGGTTCTATCTACCGCAGGAAAAATATTATACATCAGTTTCTATGGAATATATATTAATTCCACTACAGACTACAGATATATCCTGTTCATTCCTGGTGTATCTAGCACAGAAAAGTGTTATACATCTGTTTCTATGGAATATATCTTAATTCCACTATACACTACGATATATCCTGTTCATTCCTGGTGTATCTAGCACAGGAAAAGTATTATACATCTGTTTCTATGGAATATATCTTCATTCCACTATACACTACAGATATATCCTGTCATTCCTGGTGTATCTAGCACAGAAAAGTGTTATACATCTGTTTCTATGGAATATATGTTCATTCCACTATAGACTACAGATATATCCTGTTCATTCCAGGTGTATCTAGCACAGAAAAAGTATTATATATCTGTCTCTATGGAATATATGTTCATTCCACTATAGACTACAGATATATCCTATTCATTCCTGGTGTATCTAGCACAGGAAAAGTGTTATACATCTGTTTCTATGGAATATATGTTCATTCCACTATAGACTACTGATATATCCTGTTCATTCTGGTCTATCTACCGAAGGAAAAATATTATACATCAGTTTCTATGGATATATATTAATTCCACTGCAGACTACAGATATATCCTGTTCATTCCTGGTGTATCTAGCACAGGAAAAGTATTATATATCTGTCTCTATGGAATATATGTTCATTCCACTATAGACTACAGATATATCCTATTCATTCCTGGTGTATCTAGCACAGGAAAGTGTTATACATCTGTTTCTATGGAATATATGTTCATTCCACTATACGCTACAGATATATCCTGTTCATTCCTGGTGTATCTAGCACAGGAAAAGTGTTATACATCTGTTTCTATGGAATATATGTTCTTTCCACTATACACTACAGATATATCTTATTCATTCCTGTTGTATCTAGCACAGGAAAAGTGTTATACATCTGTTTCTATGGGATATATGTTCATTCCACTATACACTACAGTTATATCCTGTTCATTCCTGGTGTATCTAGCACAGGAAAAGTGTTATACATGTGTTTCTATGGAATATATGTTCATTCCACTATAGACTACAGATATATCCTGTTCATTCCTGGTGTATCTAGCACAGGAAAAGTGTTATATATCTGTTTCTATGGAATATATGTTCATTCCTCTATAGACTACAGATATATCCTGTTCATTCCTGGTGTATCTAGCACAGGAAAAGTGTTATACATCTGTTTCTATGGAATATATGTTCATTCCACTATAGACTACTGATATATCCTGTTCTTTCCTGGTGTATCTAGCACAGGAAAAGTGTTATACATCTGTTTCTATGGAATATATGTTCATTCCACTATACACTACAGATATTCCCTGTTCATTCCTGGTGTATCTAGCATAAGAAAAGTGTTATACATCTGTTTCTATGGAATATATGTTCATTCCTCTATAGACTACAGATATATCCTGTTCATTCCTGGTGTATCTAGCACAGGAAAAATATTATACATCAGTTTCTATGGAATATATGTTCATTCCACTACAGACTACAGATATATCCTGTTCATTCCTGGTGTATCTAGCACAGGAAAAGTGTTATACATCTGTTTCTATGGAATATATGTTCATTCCACTAAAAACTACAGATATATCCTGTTCATTCCTGGTGTATCTAGCGCAGGAAAAATATTATACATCTGTTTCTATGGAATATATGCTCATTCCACTAGAGACTACAGATATATCCTGTTCATTCTAGTTCTTTTAAACCTAGAAAGCTCACTAAATCTTTATTTTACATCTTTCCCCATTGGTAATAATGTTCATTCTTTTTCTTTATTCTTTTTCTTCATTCTTTTTAGTATGTCCCTTCTTACCACTGTGTTCTAATGCCCAAAGGAGTCTAAAGCCATCCAGGTATACATGGTGCTGCTCTCTTGCCAAGCTTCCATAAACTCCTGGGATAGGTGGGTGATGGTAGGTTCCCAGGCTGTAACAGAGTCCCACGTGTCCACAGTAAAAGAAAGAAATACCAGTCAGCTGTAGGCATCTTCACACATCAGCAATATAAAGTACATACTGTATAGTGTAGACAACAGTATATGGTGGTATATAGAGTACATACAGTGTATACAGCAGTATATAGTGGTATATAGAGTACATACAGTGTATACAGCAGTATATAGAGTACAAACAGTGTATACAGCAGTATATAGTGGTATAGAGAGTACATACAGTGTCCAACTACCAAGTACACTTTCCAGTGTCCAACTACCTCCTGTTTAGCTCCGCCCCAAAGATAGTGTGTAGCTCCACCCCCAAAATAGTGTGTAGCTCCGCCTACCACGTAGCGTGATCCAATGAGACGACTGAAGGGTCTGTGATGTCATCAAAGGTCCTCAAAAGTAGTGTGAGTGTAAATTTGTGCTTTAGTTTACAGTCATGTAGTGACCATTTACCGGGATAAAAAGTACCCTTTATGTTTATGGGGGTTTCTATGTATGAGTGTACCAAATTTCTATAGTCCTAGGAGTCCTGACAGCATGTTCGTTACATTGATGCAGGGCCAATAGCTCCGCCCACACTGCAGCCAATCGGCTTACTTCTCAAGGGCCTGGGATGACATCATCTCAGGTCTTGAAGCAGACACCAGACCGAACATCGGTGTAATTTGCCGTGAAGACCGGCGGTGGAGGGATGTACAAAGTAGCCTATCTTTCATTCTGGGACCCAAGGTAAGTATATGCAAAATTTCACACATATCTGTACAGTAGTTTAGGGAACAAACATCCAAACATCTAAACATCCAAACACACAAACCCACAAACATCCAAACACACATACAGTACTTTCACATTTATAATATTACTAGAGGGAGGACCCGGCTTCGCACGGGTATATTACATTTTATGTTTGTGTAGTGGCCCCATAAGAATTGTCCAATTTTGCACTGATGTATTTTGTATGTTGTTTGTGTGTATGTCCATAAGCGTCATGTGATTATGTGTATCTCATTTTGGATGTCAGTGAAAAACCTGTGATCAGTTGTTATGGATACCTGGAGTAAAGCTGTATCTAATCCTTCCCCGTGTAGTACTGTGTTTAGATGCAAGTATCCAATCCTTGTTGGTGTGGTACTGTGTGCAGATGCATATCTA
The DNA here is from genome assembly GCF_031893055.1 of Leptodactylus fuscus. NCBI lineage: Eukaryota > Metazoa > Chordata > Amphibia > Anura > Leptodactylidae > Leptodactylus > Leptodactylus fuscus. The sequence goes on along the minus strand of NC_134267.1, from coordinate 73,042,690 downwards.
ATCCTCCCCGTGTGGTATTGTGTGAAGAGGCGCGTATCTAATCCTACGGCATGTGGAACTGTGTGTAGACGTGGGTATCTAATCCTACGGCATGTGGTACTGTGTGCAGACGTGCGTATCTAATCCTACGGAATTTGGTACTGTGTGCAGACGCGCTTATCTTATCCTCTGGCGTGTGGTACTGTGTGCAGACGCACGTATTTAATCCTCCCCTGTGTGGTATTGTGTGAAGTGGCGCGTATCTAATCCTACGGCGTGTGGAACTGTGTGTAGACACGTGTATCTAATCTTACGGCATGTGGTACTGTGTGTAGACGCGCGTATCTAATCCTACGGCATGTGGTACTGTGTGCAGACGCGTGTATCTAATCCTAAGGCATGTGGTACTGTGTGTAGACGCACGTATCTAATCCTACGGCATGTGGTACTGTGTGCAGACGCGTGTATCTATTCCTATGGCGTGTACAACTGTGTGAAGACACGTGTATCTAATCCTCCCGTGTGGTATTGTGTGAAGAGGCGCGTATCTAATCCTACGGCGTGTGGAACTGTGTGTAGAGGCGTGTATCCAATCCCCCGGCATGTGGTACTGTGTTCAGATGCGCATATCTAATCCTATGGCATGTGGTACTGTGTGTAGACGCGCGTATCTAATCCTCCCCCGTGTGGTACTGTATGTAAACACGAGTATCTAATCCTCCCCTGTGTGATACTGTGTGCTGAGACGCGTATCTAATTCTCTGGCTTGTGGTACTGTGTGCAGAGACACGTATCTAATCCTCCAAAGTGTGGTACTGTGTGCAGATGCGCGTATCTAATCCTATGGCTTGTGGTACTGTGTGTGGACGCGCGTATCTAATCCTCCCCCGTGTGGTACTGTGTGCAGACGTGCATATCTAATCCTTTGGTGTGTGGAACTATGTGTAGGCGCGCATATCTAATCCTACTGCATGTGGTACTGTGTGCAGACGCGTGTATCTAATCCTATGGCATGTACAACTGTGTGCAGATGCGCGTATCTAATCCTCTGGAATGTGGAACTGTGTGCAGACGCGCATATCTAATCCTCTGGAATGTGGAACTGTGTGCAGACGCGTGTATCTAATCCTATGGCGTGTACAAATGTGTGCAGATGCACGTATCTAATCCTCTGGAGTGTGGAACTGTGTGTAGACGCCTGTATCTAATCCTTTGGCATGTGAAACCGTGTGCAAATGCACGTATCAAATCCTTCAGTGTGTGAAACTGTGTGCAGAAATGCGTATTTAATCCTCTGGTGTGTGGGACTGTGTGCAGACCCGTGTATCTAATCCTCTGGCATGTGATACTGTGTGCTGATCTGTGTATCTAATCCTCTGATGCGTGTATCTCAGTTTGGATATCAGTGTTGTATTGTGCATGTGGAGTGACCGTGTGTATTGCAGTTGGAATATGAGTGAAAGGTTTGTATTGGCTAAGGGGGGGGGGGGGCACTGTATTTGGAATGCTGTATCTCAGCAACGGTACGTCCGAGCGAGTTGGAGTCTTGTCTTAAACCTTCCCGGATACCTGAAGTATCTCTGTACCAAATTTGGTGAAGATCGGTCCAGTCGTTTGGTTCGCATTAGAGTACAGACAGACAGACGGACAGACAGACAGACAGACAAGAATTCATTTTTATAAGATAGGGAGATTATAATAATATAATAATAATATAAAAATAAAATAATATAACATTATTTATAATATAATAATGCAACTTAAAGGGGCTCTATCATTGGGAAAAGTCATTTTTAACTAATCACACAACCACTATTCCACACCTACCTTTAGTAGGTAGATTGCCTCAGTGTTTTCTGAATAAGTTTTTATTGATATACTAATTAGCCTTCTTAAAGGCTATTCAGGCACCGATAATTTTATTTTAACCCCCCCCATTTTAAAATAAAACCATAAAAACAGATACTGCACATGCGCCGGATTTGAACCAATCCCATTGGAAGAGGACGACGATGAAGCCCAGGAAGAGCCAGGACCAGAGGGTGTCCCCGAAAGAAGAAGAAAGAAGAGGAAGGCGTGCCAGAAGATGACGTCGGACAGTGCAGGACCGCCCAGCGTGCACGATAAGTATAATTTACATATATGTTTTTATGGTTTTATTTTAAAACAGGGAGGTGGGTAAAATAACATTAGCGGTGCCTGAATAGCCTTTTTAAAGGCTATTCACACATATGTGGGGCTCATACAGCATAATTTTGAGACTGCTAAGGTCTCTTTTTTTTAAATGTAGATTGTGAGCCCTCACAATGTACATTTTTTTTCCCTATCAGTATGTCTTTGGAATATGGGAAGGAAATCCATGCAAACACGGGGAAAACATACAAACTCCTTGCAGATGTTTTGGTTTTTTTTTATTGCCCTTGGTGGGATTGTGAGCACCAGGACTCCAGCACTGCAAGGCTGCAGAGCTAACTGCTGAGCCACCTTTGCTAAGGTCTCTTTGTCAGGCATGGTATAACAAACCATCTAAAGAAACACAATGTATGCACAAAAAAGAACAGAGAAGTGGTATATTAACATAATCACATGAAAATGAGCTTGGAGAATGAGTCCTTACCATGTAACTAAACTTTCAGACAACTTTTGATTTTCTGGCAGTATTTGTGTGTTTAATAAATATTGTAAAATACTTTATTAACAAATTTCGGAACCTTTCTGGGAAACATGCACCTCTTTATTCTTCCCTTTGCTTCTGAATTGTAGCAAAGGGTAGTTGAGACAAGCAGGTGGGGATTGGGGGTGGGTCCAGGGTCGGCCTGGCCCGCCGGGGAACCGGGGAATCCCCTGGTGGGCCCCGAGCCTTGACTATCAGTGCTCATTTCCCCAATGCAGAAGCATTGGTCAGGGGCCTGATTGGGATTTTCAGTGGCCGGGTTAGGCCCCTGAACCAATGCATTTGCATTGACAAACTGAGTACTGATCGTGGCAGGGGCTGGATCGGTAAGCTCGGGGCCCCAGGCTGCCGGCAGCACTGTAATGATTAAAGATGGCCGGCTGCCGGCAGTTTCCCAGAGCCCTGACACACACAGAGGGGCCTCCTGCCAGTGGTACATTTTCCCTATTAATATAGGGAAAGTATACATTGGGAGGACTGAAGACAACAGGGGCAGCAGCTGCAGCAGATATGGCTGCAATCTTATGAAGACTGGGACTTTCCCCTCCCCCTCCCAGCAGTGAGTCATCGCTAACATCGTACTGTGAGGGGACAGAGAGAAGTCTTCTGCTGCGATGATCAACTTTCTACTTCACAAATGTGAGTATATATATATATATTTTTAATTTTTTGGTAAAATGTAATCTTTATTATGTATACGTGTACATTTTTTAACCCTTAAGTACTATCATGGTGTCTATCATACACCACTACCATACACATACCATTATGATAGACACCATGATAGTACTTAAAGGGGTGTTCCTACGTCGCATACTCACCAGTCTTCACTGCTGTAAAATCTTCTTTCTTCCTGGTTTCTTGCGTCATTTGATGGGCGGGTTTCACATCCAACATGTCATTTAGCTCCGCCAAATTAGTGTGTAGCTCCGCCCACCGAATAGCATGATCCTATGGGGTGGCTGAAGGGCCTGTGATGTTATCAAAGGTCCTCAAAGAACACTATATGCACAATATTGGACTATGAAGTACAGGCAGGAGCAACTCCATTCTGTGTTACATACAGAGACTGCCTGTCTCTGCCATAATGAACACAATTGAATTAGCTAGCCTGATAACTGGGAGAACAGAAGACGAGTTCAGAAATGAAAGCAGCTCCTCTCCTCTATCTGAGAGCAGATACATCACTTGACTTTTGAGCAGATAAGTCAAGGGCTGTGTCAACAATGAGTTGAATAAAGTAAGATAGTGGACAAACAAAGCAGTTTTGCTGAAGTAATGTATTTAGGAAAAGTCTTACATCCACATTAACAAGCAGTATAGATAGGATCCTTGTGATGGAACAACCCCGTTAAAGGTTAAAGTATGTGTCTTGTATACTGTGTGAGGACTGTATGTTTGTATACAGGTATGTGTGTGTATACACAGTATTCTATAATAATGTGTGAGTGTATTTATATAGATGAGTATATATAGTATTCATATATGTATATATATGGCTTATATATGAATGTATATAAATGTATATGTGCTATAATAATGTATATGAGTGAGTGTATGGCTATATATAGTATTCATATAAGTATATATTTGACTTATATATGGTATACTAGCATGTGCCCGTGACTTCATCTGCGGGTTGGTTGCAGCGCTGTGCCGCTTATATGTAGCAAACTCATGGAGGTTATGATCCGCCACACTCCTTACGCTATTGGGCCCCCTCCCTATTTACGGCTTGCCTCCTGCCCCCCCCCCCCCATTCCCCACGCACCAGGGCTCTTCCGCCCCACACCAGGTCTCATCCTCCATGCACGCGCTACCGCGCCCATGTGCCTCCCCCCCGCCCCTCCCGCTCACAGATCCCATATATATAAATGTATATATGCTAATATATATATATATATATGTGTGAGTATATATGAATGTATATGCATGAGTGTCTAAGTAACTGTTGCAGTATGTCACTTATACCTACTGAAACACCGGCGGTGTCCCTATAGGTATAATGGAAGCAGAAAGTCCTCAGAGGAAACCTCTGTGGAGTTTCTGCAAAAAGTGCTGCAAGAAAACTGATGTGTTGCCGCCGGGGGTTTTTCCCACAGCACTTTTTGGCTGCTGGACGCTGTGCTAGGCCTTGTCCTTATAGTGTGGTGTACAGTATTTTGAGATGTTAAAGAGGAGCTCTCACCAACTGGGGAACATGCAGTTTTTTACACTGCTAGAAAGTCGACAGTGCGCTGAATTCAGCACACTGTCGGCTTTCCCATTCTGTGCCCCCGTTGAAGAGCTATCGGTGCCAGTACTGTAGCTCTTCACTGTCAGAAGGGCATTTCTGACAGTCTGTCAGGAATGCCCCTCCTCACAGTAGCGTCTATTGCGCTCTACTGTGAGTGGTGAGGAACGCCCTCTCCCCTCCTGATAATGCTCATCGATAGACAAGTACTGGGGGGGGAGCATTATTCACATCTCAGCTTCATGGCTGGGCGGTAAGGAACGCCCCCTCTCAGAGTACAGTGCAATAGATGCTACAGTGAGGAAGGCGCGTTCCTGACTGTCAGAAACACCCTTCTGACACTGAATAGCTACGGTAATGGCACCGATAGCTCTTCACCGGTGGCACAGAATGGGAAAGCTGAATTCAGCGCACTGTCGGCTTTCAAGCAGTGTATTAATCCGCATGTGCCCCAAATGGTGAAAGGTCCTCTTTAAGGATTAGGCACAACAGTGAGACGCAGTGTTTTTCATTGAGTTTTTGTCCCTAGCACCTCGTTGTCTCCCGCCTGTGTCTGTTTGGTCTCATGGCCTCATTACTGGAAATCCTGCACCTATTTAGTCTTAGTGATCACATGAGGTGCAGGACTCCCAGCAAGGAGGCGCCGGCACGAGACTAAATGGACCCTGCCGGCTACCTGGGCATCTCTCCTCTCACTCCCCTAAGGAAGCAGGGAAACTTCAGCCGCTAGTAAAAATTGGTGGGGGATTACTAGCTACTAGAGATGAGCGAACACTAAAATGTTCGAGGTTCGAAATCCGATTCGAACAGCCGCACACTGTTCGACTGTTCGAACGGGTTTCGAACCCCATTATAGTCAATGGGGGGAAATTTCAGGGGTAGGCAACATTCGATCAAATTCTACTTACCAAGTCCATGAGTGAGGGTCGGGCTGGGTTCTTCTCCCTGCGCAGCGTCCCCGCGTCCTCTTCCGGCCTTGAATTCACTCTACTAGGTATCGCCATGGCATCGGCATGCGCAGTAGGCTCTGCCCAGGCCCGATGCCTAAGCAGAGTGAATTCAGAGCCGGAAGAGGACGCGGGAATGCTGTGCAGGGAGAAGACTTCTAAAGGTAAGAGAAGAACCAGCGTTGATTGGCAATGTATAGCATTCTGCCAATCAACGCTGGTTCTGCATCGAATCCTAACTTCGAACAGCTAGTAGTGTTCGATCGAGTATGAGTATTTCGAATACCGAAGTATTCGATCGAATACCTACTTGATGGAATACTACTCGCTCATCTCTACTAGCTACGTCTATACCACCCACCAAGCTAGTTTTCACTGTACACCTAGTGGAAGGTACCTGTACTATTTCTTCCAAAGCGTGCGTAGACTCAGGAGCAGATGGGGTCTTTATGTCATCTTAGTTTGCACGCAAGAAAGGCATTCTGTTGGTTTTTCTACCACAGCCAACTAAGGTGCGAGTCGTGAATTTGTATGGGCATGTGTGCCCTGGGCCTGTAATAAGCTTGCGGTAAGGGAATGAGCCGTGGCTGACGCTCACCACAATCCTGGTTCCTCTTTATAGCCCGAGAATCTGTCTTGCATGCGCGATGAGGACATTGACGCACCAGACCTTATTACGGCTTTTGAAGGGGGGGGGGCGCTAGGAGGGGGGGTAATGTTAGGATGGGATCCCGCAGGTTTCCCTTCGAGCGTACAGCGCCACCTGCGGGTCAACCCAGCTCTCGCCCTCGTGCAGTGGGATGTGTGGAGTCAGTTTTCTGCCTACTGAGCATAAATGACCTTTTGGAGGCGCTCAGAGGCTAAGTCCCATTCTTCTCCCTACTGAGCATGCATGGACCTGTTGGAGCCGCTCGGATACTAAGCCCCATTTTGCCCATACTGAGCATGTTCAGTGAAGTTATGGCCACCACCCTGTGGGCAGGGACTTGCCTTCTTATATTGTGACCCAATGCCCGCCGGGGGCTCACACTTTGACTAAATAACTTTGAGACAGGAGGTCAGGGCTAGGTTCTAGTGAGGCAGGTTGTCAGATTTAGGCATCTAGGATAGGATTCCTTGGCACTGCCGGTGGGGACCTGAATAGCCTATTGAACTGTCCATTAACATTGTAGCTCCAAGCTGTTGTGGAGTCCTTTATGTTTCTGACCAGGGGTGACGTTTAACCTCTGGCAGCCTTCCCTGTGTTACAGGGTGAAGCATGTGCTACAGTCTATCTCTCTGCTGGAAGTTCGCAGAAGACTAATGCTAGGCTTCATTTGGTTTCGCCCAGCAGCTTTACACAGGTGCACTTTCCCAGTGAGGTTAACTGGTGAGAGTTTATTGCAGTCTGATCACACTAGAACCGCACAAACACCACTGCCAGTGTAGTTAACTGGTGGTTAGCATTTCAGACACACGGCTGTCCTCCTGGGGCTTGTGGACCTCACTGTAGTGTCTTGCAGTCTAGAAGTTCTGTCGACATTTAAAACTATTATTTTCATATATATAGATAGAACCTTAACAGTCGATAGTCATTGGAGTCCATCGAGTTGGGTTTCTTTGGTACTGGTACCACACAAGATGTTTTCCACAGTTGAGGTATCACTCATAGCTTTAGACTCATATTGTATATGTGCGTAATACTACCACACAGCTGGTCTCCGCACATTTTAAGAACTCTTGTGCTTATCCCACCAGGTCCTCTGGCCTTGTCTTCTTTTATCCTTTTGATTTCCCTACACACTTGAGACTCCTTGAGGATCAGATAGTTAGATTGCAGTTGACTGCAGGTAGTGGGGGTTGGTTCTTGGTGTGTGAGGGGAGGGGGGTTGACTGACATGTTGGTGAAGGGAGAGTTGGCTTGGAGTTAACTCTACTGAAGAATAGATTAAGCTCGTTAAGCCACTTCCTGTCACCTTCTATCTTTTGAGCTGCTTTTTGTTTATGTCCGGATATCACCTTCAGGCTATCCCACACCTTCGAGACTCTACCTTCCCCCATCTGTAGTTCCATCTTCCGCCTGTAGTTGGCTTTCCCCTCTGTGATCAGTTGTCTCAGCTGTTTCTGCACCTCCCTCAGGCCATTTTTGTCACCAGATCTAAAGATTCTCTTTTTCTGCTTGAGAAGAGCTTTAAATCTCAGAGTTGATCCATGTTTATTATTGGAGAAACACTTCACCTTTCTAGTTGATACCGTGCTGTCTACACAGAAATTAATGTAGTCCGTTATGCAGTGTGCAAGTCTCTCAATGTCATCTGGAAATGATTGAAACACTTCCCACAATGTTATATTAAAATAGTCCCTCAGAGTCTTGACACTTTCCTCTGACCAAATTTTCACTGTACGGGTAACAGCTGGTTCTCTGCGCACCAGTGGAGCATAAGTGGGTCATAGATGTACCAGGTTGTGAACCGATCTGCCTAGGGGCGAATGAGTTATATGCATCCCTTACATTGGCAAAGAGCAAGTCCAGTGTTTTGTTGCCTCTTGTGTGGCAGGTTACATACTGTGTGAAACCTGGTAGAGTGGATGCTGGAGAGACATGGTTGAAGTCTCCAGACACCAGGAGGAGGGCATGGTGGTGAGATGATTGCAGCTTGCTCACAGCAGCATGTAGCACTTCACAGGCAGCGTCAGCTTTAGCAGAGGGGGGACATATGCAGCTAGCATGGTAACGTGATTTACAAAGTCTATGTGAAATGAATACCACTGTATGCTTATACAGCAGCATACATCCATTGTAGGTAGGCATACGGAAGTCCACCACCGACAAACTCACTGGAAAACACAATGTAAAAGCAAACTAAAAGTGTGACTTCCTTAAATTGAAGAAGTCATAAATGTTGGAGGAAAATACATTAAAAACAGTGGTTAAAGCGCTCTATCATTGGGAAAAGTCATTTTTAGATAAGCACATCCTTGCATAGCCTTTAGAAAGGCTATTCCACACGTACCTTTTTTATATAAATCACCTCAGTGGTTTTTGAATGAGCCTGTTTTTATTCATATGCTAATTAGCCTCTTGGTGCATCCTGTAAGTCTCATCATGCACCCTCTGCTATTCTTTCCTATGTATGTGTATAGCACAGGCCGCCGCTGCTGCTGCTGCTGACTTCCTGTTTGCACACACAGATAGGAGAGAATAGCAGAGATGAGTGCTGCTGGGAACTTCCTGTACTGACTGGAAGCTAATTAGCATATGAATAACAACGGGCTCATTCAAAAACACTAAGTGAATTACATACAAAAGGTACTTGTGGAATAACCTTTCTAAAGGCTATGCAAGTATGTGCTTAGTTAAAAATGACTTTTCCCAATGATAGAGCAACCTTTAACTTATTCATACAGATAGATTGATTAATAGATTGATTAATTATAGTAACTCAATTGCAAGTGGTACGAATCAACTAATTTTCTTTCACAGTTTCTAAATATATATTGTATTTTAGATGGATATTTAATTTTTCATTATGTTTTTGTGTTTTGTTTTCGCAGAACAGAAAATATTGGAGAGAACATATTAGCCATATTATTAGCCATCTTTGTGTCATTTTTTGGATTTTTAGTTTTACAAAAAGATGTCTTTAGAGATATTTGGGTATTCCAGTTTTGTTTTGTCATTGCCAGCTGCCAGTTTTGCCTTCTCAAGGTAAGAGCATTTATCTACTGAGTTTTTTTCTTTATATATTTGTGCAGTATAGGTGTTCTTTACAATAATTGATATTGTAGATGATGCTGGGATATACACTCTGAAAAGCACCAAAGGCTTCTTCAGTATGTGAAATAGATTTATAATCATAATGGCCATACATCAGTGCTTTCATTTCACCAACTGGTATATGAAAGATAAGATTGTAGATTTTACTGTTTGTGATTTTTTTTTCTAGTTTTAGGCCTCCATGATGTATTGTCCCCTATTTACGCTGAGGCCACTTATTGTGGAAACCCAGTATTTTTTGTTGCAGATTTTACTGCATTTTTCTGCAGTATAAGCCGACCCGAATATAAGCCGAGGCCCCTAATTTTACCACAAAAAACTGGAAAAACTTATTGACTCGAGTATAAGCAGAGTGGGGGGGGGGGGGGGTGCAGCAGCTACTGGAGAATTTCAAAAACTAAAATGGTCTGAGTTTTTGGGTGCAGAGAAAGGGGAGGGGGTGTTTTGGTTGTCTGTCTGCCCCTTCCCTGAGCTTGAGGACTGAGGTTTTTTTCCCCACTTGGAATTCAGACTGGCTGAATATAGGGTATCTGCAGTGCTCCTATTAACCCCTTCCCGACGGAACACGAGCACTGCAAATACCCTATATTCAGTAGACCAGGCACTTTCAGACACAGGGATACCTTGTTTTAATAGGTAGTGGAGGTTCGGTAAGGCCTCTAGCCATTTACCTCTCCTTGCTCCTGGCCAGGGCTATCACAATGTAATGTGCATGGGGCCCAGGCTGACGCGGGGAGAAGAGAGGCCGCAAGCAGGACCGGGAGAGGTAAGAGATGCCGCCAGGTTCTCCTAGGTTTTGCAATTCGATTTTAATAACCAGATCGCAAAACCAGGGTGAAGTGGTGCCGCCGACCCAGTTCTGCCACTAGTAGAGCAGAAAGAGCAGGCCACAAGCTTCCTGTTCTACTATTCACAGGCTTGTAGGCCACAGGCCCCATTGAGTCTGTGGCCTACAAGTTAATCCCCTATACTTACCTGACTGCTCCGGTGCCTCCTGCTTCTTCCTGCTGCTGGCGCACATGACATCATATCAGTGCGCCCGGAGCAAGAAGGAGTGGGACCAGGGAGCAGATAGGTAAGTACTGACATAATGCTGCCATGGGGGGGGGGGGGGCAGTGAAGGAGCTACTGTATCAGCCATACAGTGGCCTTTTCATTATTCCCCTCCATACAGTTGCCAACTCACTTAGCCCCCTACCCCCATACACTGGTTGACCACTGTATGGGGGGTATATATTCTCCCCATACAGTTGCCAACTCACCTGTCCCACCCCCCCTACAGTGGTTCCTTTGCTATTTCCCCCATGCACTGGTTCCCTTTCCCCCATCCCCATAAAGGGTCCTTTATACTGTATGGGAACAATTGATGGGGCTATTATATTGTGGGGAAGGGAGTCAGTGATGGAGGGCAATATCCTGAAGGATATTATAGGGGTTGTCCAAACAGAAATGGACAACCCTTTTAAAGTTTAAATACGTTGAGGAAAGGAAAAAAAAAAGTATTCTCCCCTATCCCCGTTACTCTGTTGTTATCTGGCACCTCCCAGTTCATCTGCTCCCGCAGTGTCTTCTGGCGTTGTGCAGAAGCTGCTGACCGCTGAGACCAAATAGCGAAGGGCCTTAATGTCACTACCTGTGAAACCATGGGTCCTCTTTCTTCAGCACATTGCTAGAAGAAACCTGGGAAAGCAGACGAACCGGGAGGTGCGGGACAACAACGGGGCTACTGGGACTGGTGAGTATGTATATTTAAAATTTTGTTTCACTGCCCACAACAGATTTAAACTTTAATAGTTTAGCCTGGATAATCCCTTTAAAACAGTTTTTTGTTTTTTTTTTACGTTTTTATTAAGCCAAGGGAGGTGCAACACTCCCCCCCACAAAAAACAAAACAAACAAAAAAATCAAACTGAAATGAGTAAAACATATAGACAATTGTATAGCAGGTTGATCTCTTGTGTAGGTATGTGTACAACAGAACCTTACCAATAATGCCTCATTAGGCCCAAAGATTAAATCAATAGTGAGTGTGGCAACATCCAACATTATGCAATGAGAGGCAAAAATAATCAATGTTAGTCTTGTTATAGACCATACAAGGATACTCATTATAAGATATAGAGACTGCAAAAATTGTATATAAATATTAACATCCCAGAAAGACCATGGCAATAATCAAAAAGTAGCTAACTATGTGATGTCATAATGTAACATTGCATAAACGTAAAGACAACAAGATGACACGCACTGCACACAAAGTTATAAGCTATAGTGCTTACCCATGGTATTAGCAGGGACACAACAGTGTGGGGGACGTTTGGCGACGTTCGACTTTGGGAATTTTTCCTGCACTGTAGTTGTCTTTTTTGAATGTAATATTTATTGAATACTTTGATGCCCTAATAAAGATCTTTGTATTTTTATAAAATGTTGAGTGTTATATCTACCTCATTTTTTTGATTGTTTGAGTTGTCTATGCAGAGGTAATGGTATGCATTTTTTGCTAGGAATAACCCATATTCAAGGGGACTGTACACTTGACAGAACTTGACTTTTTTATGTATAATAAAGTTTTATTAAGGGTTTTTCAATAACAAGGGAAGGGGGTCAACAATGTAGAGAAATAATAGAAAAAGTGAGGCATGCAGGCCTCTTCAGAAAAGCTGCGGGTCGAGGGGTGCCCCCAACCAGCAAAACATATTATGCAAATAGCATGGTAGGCAGATGAAGCCGTATAGGCAATGTAAATGACAAACAACAAAAAAAGGGGGTGAGGGAGGAACCAAACGGGACAAGGGGGAGAACGATAAAGACATGGAAACCGAGAGGAAAGAGGGGGGAGGAAGACCAAGAAAAGCAGAAAGGAGCTCAGGAAAAAGAGGTGGAAAAGTCATAGGATTCCTGGTAGACTGTGAAACAACGGACTCCAAAACCGAAAGGGGAGAGGAGAGAAGCGGCAGGAGAGAAAACCGTCTCAGAAAGGACGAGAGTTGACCATACTCCAACCAGGAAAGGTGGAGATCTGGGTGAGAAAGGCACCCACTGGGCAAATGGAGGAAGAGGGGGGGTCACCAGCAGCCTGATGGAGGCGAACATATTTGCACCTACGCCAGCAAAGGAATCTATCAACCTCACAGCCCGGAGGGAACATGGGGTTATCAAAAAGGGGTGTCGTAGGGCCAGGCACACAAGCTAACTTCCCAGAGGAGCACACCAGATCCCAGAACCCGACCTGGTCATTATGAACCAGGGCTGGCATAAGGGTTAGGGGGATTTGCCCGGTGAGGAGGATTGGATAATAGAGGTGATTTCCTCTAGAGCAGGGGTGCTCACACTTTTTCAGCGTGTGAGCTACTTTATTAGCTGACCAAGGCAAAAGATCTACTAGGGTGGGGCCGGTGCGTGCCTATGGGCAGGGCCGGGCATGTGGGCGTGGCCAGGCAGATCGTGACAGCAGTAGACAGCAGCGTTCTGTGGCTGCCCAGGGATACCCGCTGTCTGCTTCTTCACAGCGCAGGCTGAGAGTTATCTCTGGACACTGGCAGGCTGGGGCTGCGGCAGCCCCGCCTGCCAGTGTCCGGAGATGACTCTCAGCCTGCACTGTGAACAAGCAGACACCAGGGATCCCTGCATCCCACGATCGACCCATAAGTCCTCTGCGATCTACCAGTAGATCGCAATCGACGTATTGGGCACCCCCGCTCTAGAGAAAATGGAGCCTCAAGAGTGACCCTAGCAGAGCTTGTGAGAGTAGGGAGGGGAGTTTCAGCAATGTACTTCCGAAGCTTGTCCTGCAGCATAGACAGGGCTAGTTCAGCGTATTGGCTGTTGATGTTGTATAAGACACTATAAAAGGAGCGGAACTCCGCACCAATGTCTGTAGCATTGTGGAGTAACCGACCTGATCCACCTCGCAACCTAGGGATGTATGAGACGGCGTCGTGAGGGTGAAGATTACGCGCTAACAGGTGACTGCATTTGTTTGCGAACTCATAGTAGTGTCTCCTGATACAGTCCCTAGAATAGAGGTACTACTCATCGAGGTAGGATCAGAGCTCTTTGCGCACGTTGAGAAGCTCAGTCAGAGTCTCTTGGGATCTGGTGCGCTTGTGGGACAGTTCCAGGGAGTGGATAAGCTCAAGGTGGGGTCATGGGCATGAGTGAAAAGGAAGTCCCCGATGGTTGCATCGATAGCCGCCTTACAGGTCGCATCCTTCGATAGGCTCTTATTCAGCCTCCATGTGAAGGGACGGCGTGCCAAGCCCGGGACCTCTAAGGACAGGTATACGGGTGCGTGATCCGACCAGAGGGCCGAGTTGATGCGGACAGCGGGGGACCAGGAGAGGGCATGGTGACTGGTTAAAAAGAAATCGATTCGGCTATAGGAGTTGTGAGCAGGGGAGTGGTACGTGTAATCCCTATCGCGTGGGTGTAGAATTCGCCAGATGTCTACTAACTGGGAGTTGTGGAGCGCTGACAACAAACGGCGCAACAAGATACGAGACAGGAAAAAGAGGGGGAAACAAAATAACAACGAAACCAACACAGTGGGGTGGAGAAACGGTCTCCACACAAGAATGGCGGGGAATAGGCAGAGATTAAGTGCCAAAGCCCACACTAACAAGTAGCGTGGAAGCCCCGGTGGGTTCGAGGAGTCAGGAGGGCGCGGGCCTAAGGAACAATGAGCACGATCAATTTCAATTGGAGAATCTTGAGAGGCACCGAGCAGCGAGTTGAAGATGAGGCACAAAGTGGCGTTCAGCTGTTGGGGTTCAATGGATTCAGGAAGGCCTCACACCCTGATATTATTCAGCTGATTGCGATTTTCCAGGTCATCCAGGAGTTCCGCTAAGTAATGCAACTGCTTAGTGTGAGAAGAAATAATGGCATCATGGGCAGATAGCTGAGCGTCAAGGGATGAAGAGGAAGATTCAAGGCCATCAACTCTCACCTCCAATTGCTGAATGGTAAACCAAACAGCAGAAAGTTCCAGCTTGTAAGACTGTTCCAACTGGGACACATATGCCTTCATGTCAGACTTAGTAGGGACGTCAGTGAGGGAGGCTGAGGACACAGCGGGAGGAGAGGCCACAGCACCGCCGCTGCTGGAAGGCACAGACAGATCAGAGCCAGAGCCATTGGGGACCGTGCCAGAAGTTGAACCCCGAGGGGCCAAAACAATCAGACTCTCAGCATGTAGCAGGGATGTGCGCGCAGCAGCAGCATAAGAGGTCCCAGGGTGGGAGGATGAGACCAGGTTCCCAGGGCCACGCACAGCAATGGAGGAACGAGCAGGAGTGCCAGGAGGAGCTATCAGAGGGACCATATTGCTGGAGTTGCTGGTGGAGGTGGAGGATGAGGCAGATTTCAGGGTAGGGAGGCTAGTAGGGGACTGGAGAGACCTACCTTCATCACCAAGGGCTGTAGAAGATGAGTCCAGGAACTGGGGCCGTGGAGATGCCGATGGATCAGCAGGTGATGGCCGGAGAGAGGGCCATGCAGCGTCTGAAACCTCCACTAACAGGGGGGAGGGGGGAGAGGAGCGGCAGCCAGGATTGCCCGATGCACACATCACCTGGGAGCTGGAGGAGAGGCAGGGCTCGTCGGGCAGTGTAGGTGTCGGAGCTACGTCCATCAGGGCGCCCATATGGGCCCTACTCACCCCAGTCCGATCCTGCTCAGTACACTCCTTCCTGCCATTATAGGAGTAGTTGTTGTATTCTATGTAATGTACTGTTTCCCACAAGATACAAAGGGGCTTTATTAGCCTAACCGAAAAAAAACAATTGGTATTGCCAAAGCAAAGAATGGTTGGGGGTGAGTGTGGGGTGTGTGGTTTGGGGGTACGTGTATCCTTGGGGTCTCATCATTCTTGTTTGGGACGTGTGGGTATGGGTGGGCGTAGAGTGGGTGGTTGGTGGGTGAAGGTATTAATAGTCTTTGGGGTTGTTAGGATTGTGCAGTAGCTGCGGCCATGATATGGGCATCGCTGCCTGTTCCTCTGCACAGTCCAGGGTTGCAAGGGTTAACCTGCCTTGCAACAGCCGGGCGTGGTCGACTGTTTGACCGACATAGGTGTCGACCAATGGACACCCGGGCATGGGCACCTGGGCTGTTTGCTTGTGACCGCCCCTTGCCTATATAAGTCTGGACGCCCGGCGCTGCTATCGGGCAGAGCTGATTGTGCATACCTGCGGCCATTTTTTTGTGGCCGCTTACATGAGTGTAGGAGAAGAATAGCCTTTCTTAAGGCTATTCCTATGTGTTAAAGAGAAAAAATTCCATTTTAATGATTGAATCCCTTTAATGAAAAAAACCCCCACAGTGGTCACAGAAATAAATTGAATCTGACAAAAGTAATAACAAATAAAAATTGTTGATCAGCCACAAATCTTCTGGGAGAATGTCCTATGGACAGATGAGAAAAAAGTCAAACTTTTTGGTAAGGCACATCAGCTTTATGTAGCATATCTTGAAAAGAACACTGTCCCTACTGTGAAACATGGAGGAGGCTCTGTTATGTTCTGGGTCTGCTTTGCTGCAACTGGCACAGGGTGTCTTCAATCTGCACAGGGTACAATGAAATCTTAAGACTATCAAGGGATTCTAGAGAGAAATGTACTACCCAGTGTCAGAAAGCTTGGTCTCAGTTGCCCGTCATGGGTCTTGCAACAGGATAATGACCCAAAACACACAGCTGAAAATACCCAAGAATGGCTAAGAGGGAAACATTGAACTATTTTGAAGTAGCCTTCTATGAGCCCTTACCAAAATCCTATCGAACATCTTTGGAAGGAGCTGAAACATGCCGTCTAAAAAAGGCACCCTTCAAACCCGAGACAATTGGAGCAGTTTTCTCATGAGCAGTGGGCCAAAATACCTGTTGAGAGGTGCAGAAATCTCATTGACAGTAACAGGAATCGTCTGATTGTAGCGATTGCCTCAAAAGGTTTTGCAACAAAATTTTAAGTTTAGGGAACCATCATTTCTGTCCAGGCCTGTTTCATGAGTTTTATTTTTTCAAAAAATTCTGTTGAAGCATGGTAGAAAAGCAATGTCTGACATTCATTTCTTCATTTTCATAGAATTTTTATTTATTATTACTTTTGTCAGGTTCAAGTTATTTCTGTGACCATTGTGGGTTTTTCTTTCATTAAACGAGGGGTACAAACAATTTTTGTGTATTTAGGGTTATTTTTAGGGACAGTTTGGTACTGCCCTTGTGAAAGCGGGAATATTTGGATGCTGTGGCTTAGAGGTCAGTTTGAGGGTTATTAGTCATCCTACATGACCCACCCCGGGCACAATTGTGTTATATTACACTCTTTTGTTGTGTGAGTACTCCAACAACTGGTAAGATGTTTCCAATTGTTTGATATATTGGTATATTTTGATTGATCTTTTAACTTTATCTCATTAAAAGTTATGTTTAACTTTTTTGAGTTTTAGGTATCAAGTTGATTTGTCTAACAATATTTGTAATTGAAAAAAGTATGTTTTAAATTTTCTTTCAGCCAGTGTTTTATACTTGAATATGGATAATAATGTAATTAAACTGATGGAATATGTTTGTTTTGTTTTTTGCCTCAGAGTGTGCAGCCAGATCCAGCATCACCAGTTCATGTAAGTTGGAGAGTGCAGATACAATGTATTTTGTAGTAGTAAATTGCTTTATATAAACATATAGGAAAATATTTACCGTATTTTTCGGACTATAAGACACACTTTTTTTCCTCCAAATATGGGAGGAAAATGGGTGTGCGTCTTAATGTAGCGGCTTTGTGCAGCGGCTGTGTGCCTGTGTCCCATCCCTTTCCCGTCTGTGCGAAGAAAAAGGAGAGCAGCGCTGTGCCGAGAAAAACACACCTCCTTCAACTGTCTGGCCTGCCCCTCCTTCCCTCCTGTGTCGCTTCATTGCAGGAGCAAGATATGAGAGGCAGGGAAGGAGCAGCAGGCCAGATGGGTGAAGGAGGCGTGGTTTCAAGTTTGCTTAGAAAACCACGCCTCCTTCACTTATCTGGCCCGCCCCTTTTTCTCTTCTTGCATAGCTTCACTACAGGAGTGAGATCTGAAATTAGAGTAGATCGTATTTCTTTCTATAGTATTTCTTCTGACATCCACCACATTAATTTAGAACCTGAATGCCTCCTAACATCAGAATGAAAAATACAGCATGTGGGTGTCTCTTTCCATCTATGGATGCCAAACCTGTGCACAAAGTGCATGAAACAATTTTAATTAAAACAACAGGGCATGAGAAGTCCAGTTTTACAGTGGTATTAGAATGTACAGCTGATGGCACCAAACTGAGACCAATGATTATTTTTAGAGATGAGCAAACAGTAAAATATTCAATATTCGTTATTTGTTTCGAATAGCCGCTCAATATTCGACTATTCAAACGAATATTGAACCCTATTATAGTTTATGGGGAAATGCTTCGTTTCAGGGGAACCCACCATTCGACCCAGGAGGGTCACCAAGTCCAGTATAACACCTCAGCAAATGATGACAACACCTCTGGAATGCAACTGGGACAGCAGGGGAAGCATGCCTGGGGGCATCTAACAAGCCCAAGTCACTGTTTTACCCCACCATCACAGCCTATCAACTACACACTTTCCACACTCAAAAAAAACTCTATCAAAGTGGAAAAATACCTGGAAACCTTCTTTCTTCCCCAAATGGATGGACAGAAACCCAATTTAAGCTAAAGAAACATTAACAAGCACCCCTTTAAATAACGTTGCTCATGACAACCACAGATGACAACCACAGATGGAATCCAACAGTTCCTCACCCTGAACTGTCATTGTGGATGTGTGTGTGTGTGTGTGTGTGATGTGGTAAGACCTTCCAAAATTCACTTTTCTGGGCCTTAACGTGAGCCCTTCCAAATTAAGTTAGAGGCTCTTAAGCTGAGCTACCAGCAGAGGCCCTTTAGGTGAATTCAGCCTAAAATAGCAGGAAATCCACAGCAGTTACTTCTTGCTATATACGTTCCAACCAGCTTTTATTAGGGGTGTCCCCCCACAAAATACCAGGAATCCACAGCAGTTACTTCTTGCTATATACCAGGGGTAGGGAACGTACGGCTCTCCAGCTGTTGCAAAACTAAAACTCCCAGCATGTATACTTGCTCTGCTGTTTTTGGAACTCCCATGGAAGTGAATGGAGCATGTTGGGAGTTGTAGTTTCACAGCAGCTGGAGAGCCGAAGGTTCCCTATCCCTGCTATATACCTTCCAACCAGCTTTTCTCAGGGGTGTCTGAACGTTGGAACGTATATAGCAACAAGTAACTGTTCTGTACCCCTGTTTTCCATTGTTCGTGGAAAGCTGGACTCCTGTCCCTGCAGTGTATAGCTCTGAGAAGAACTGTTATTGTTCTTCGGATTTTCCCTGCCTATATGAAGCTAATGCCTATCTAGCCCTCAGCAGATATGTTTCTCTCCCTATTTCTGACCAAAAATCTGACGAATATGGCAGCGGCCGTTCTTATGATTGGGAGGTCACATGTTTTCGGCAGCCAATGTTTTTTTTTAAATTTTCTTTTCGATGCCTCCATTGTCGTAGTTCCTGTCCCACCTCCCCTGCACAGTTATTGGTGCATAAAACACGCCAGCGAAGGTGGGAGAGGATACAAATTTTTACTGCGTATGCTGCGTGGTATTCGATTGGGAACTAATACCTTGAACGGCCTGATATTCAATTGAATACCTATTCGATCGAACGGTGTTCGCTCATCTCTAATTATTTTCTTATATGGCAATTATATCCCAAAGTCTATATTTTAACTGGAAAAGTTGGGGGTCGTCTTATATGCCAGAAAATACGGTGTGTATATATATATATATATATATATATATATATATATATATATATGTTCAAATCACCCCCATATCCCTAGAATACATATAAAACAAGAACATTACTGTTGAAACACATACACATTTGGTATTCCTGTGTCCGAAAACCCCCGGTTCTATTTACATTGGTGAAATATTATTATGTTATTAAATATTTTACAAATTTTTTTGCTTCAAAATTTTTTTTTCCTATTTTCCTCCTCTAAAACCTTAGTGCGTCTTATGGTCTGGTGCATCTTATAGTCCGAAAAACACGGTACTTCTTTCTTATTCAGCATTAAATGAAAGTTTGCTGTTCCAATCTGAATCCACTAAAGATGAATATAACCTCATCAATGTAATGTCTCCACATTATGATTTATTTAGTGTAGTCGGAGATGACCATGTCCTAAGGACAATAATCCCCTCCGACCACCCGAGGAATAGGTTAGCAAAGCTAGGCACACATGCTGCCCCATCAATATCCCCCAGGTTTGTAGAAAAGAAACTACAAAGGTCAAATAATTTCAGTATTTTTAGTATAAATTCCAAAATCTTCAGTTCACATTTCTGTACCAACTGCTCAACTTTGTAGGATTACAAGAGTTAACCAGCTGAATTTATAATATGAGATAAAAAACCTCTATTGCAGTGTTTCCCAAACTTTCTGAAAACAGAGCACCCCATTTGGGTGAGACTTTCGTTCAAGACCCCCACTACCTTACTTAGTCCCTTTTGAAAAAAAGTCAACTATAGTTAGCATCTATTAAGCTTTTCAGATGCATACTACCTCTGTTCCAGTGGCGTAACTACCACGGAGGCAGCAGAGGCAGCTAACACAGGGCCCGGGACATTAGGGGCCCGGTGACAGCTGCTACCGCTGCTATCATTATTCTCTGAGGTCTTTTCGGACCCCCGAGTATAAAGATCGGGGCCCCCTGTTTGTGGAATACTTTCCACCAACAGGGGGCCCCGAAGCTGCAGCAACGGCTGAGACACAGGAGCTGCAGGTCTGGCTCCTCTCAGCACTTCAGGACGCTCCCCCTCTCTCACCCCTCCCTTTCTCTGCCTGTCCTCTGCCCACCAATGAGAGGGCTGAGGAGAGCCCAGGAGGCGGGGCTTATCCCTGCCAAGCTCCTGCCGTCCTGCACACAAGAGGAGAAGAGGAAGAAAGGAAGAAGGAAAATGAAACTAAAGATACACAGGTACATACTGGGGTTACTAGGCTTATTAATATCAGGCATATGGGGTGATTACTTTTGTTTTAGTAACTCCATGTGCCTCATTTTAATAGCAGTTAACCCTATCATGTCCCTCACATTAACCCCTGTGTGCCTCACCATAAGAGTTACTAATATGTGAGACACATATGAAGACACATATGAAGATACATTATTATTACCTCCATGTCTCTCACATACTGTATCAGTAACTCTTATGTGAGGTACACAAGGGTTAATGTGAGGAACATGATGGGGTTAACTGCTATTAATATGAGGCACATGGAGTTACTAAATTGTAATGCACATGACCAGATTTTTTATCCACAATTGTCCCGGCATAGCGGTGACGTGACAGTATTTAGTCCTGTAGGGGCCACTATGGGACATAATACTGTGTGCAGGAGCCACTATTGGGTATAATACTGTGTGCAGTGGTCACTAAGGGACATAATACTGTGTGCAGTGGCCACTATTGGATATAATACTGTGTGCAGGGACCACTATGGGGGATAATACTGTGTGTAGGGGCCACTACGTGACATAATACTGTGTGCAGTGGCCACTATTGGATATAATACTGTGTGCAGTGGCCACTATTGGGTATAATACTGTGTGCAGGGGCCTCTAAGGGACATAATAATGTGTGCAGGGGCCACTATTGGTCATAATAGAGCACACAGGAATGCGTAGGAGGGACTCGGTTGAGATCTTCGGTGTTGGGGGGGCCCCATGTCAAAAGTTCGCCACGGGGCCCCGCCATTCCTAGTTACGTCACTGCTCTGTTCTGCTTATTCTTTATTCTAACACGCCTATTACACACGCGCACAGCCCTGCTATTTCCATGTTATCCTTCAAACACAATGTTTCATCCACTTCCTTCCCTCACAAACGCAGCACTCTTACATCCTCATTTCCCAGCCCCAAATAATCTCAACTCTGCTACTCCATTTTTCCCAAAACTCGCTCAGCACTACTACCTCCATGTTTTTCCTCTATGTGCAGCCCCCGACAACATCCATACATGGTACTATTGTACAAACTCTGTCCCTGCATATGACTTGTCACATGTCTAACATCATCAAAGGTCCTTTTGTAAAATTCCAGCAATTATTATTTCTGGAATTTTGCAGACCTGAAGTGGGTAAGAAACTTCACAACTTGACTCATAACCCCTTGGAGGTGTTTATACAACCCCCATGTGGGTTGTGACTCCCAGTTTGGGAAACACTCTATTGACTACCAAAAGAACAACACCATAGCTAGTCAATTCATGCACAGTCATTTTGATAGTAAGAGTCTTCAGGGTAAAACCAGGAAAAATAAATACCCTGGCTTTTTTGTCTGCAGCACTCACTTGCACTGCCTGTCAAGTTTTGTTAAACATAAAAAGTTTCCAGGAGAGATTCAGTATTTCTGATACAGAAACATATTACCTGTTCTACCCCAGGTATGGTCTATGTTCTCAGCAGGGGTGTCACTTGAGGGATTGCATAGGTTATAATTGCTCATGGGTACAGGAGCCTTAGGGCACTCAAAAATATTGGCTTAACCTAGTGTTTGCCATGCCACTGGGTCCATAAGTCAAGGGGTTCATAGGTCATCCTCACCACCTGAAGGCTGATTAAATTTTTTTCACCTCCTTTCTGGATTGCTAGAACTTTTTATTGCAAATGTATTACCCCTGCCCTGTGGTGAGCTGAAATCAGAAGACATGACACTTAGACTTAGACTAAAAAGGGAGTATGGCCAGGCATACCAGCGAGTAGCTGCACTTCGTTGGAGCTCCTATCCATACATTCAATGTTGGGCATTGTTGCAAACTGTCCTGGGCAAGACCAGGCTCAGAAAGACTATCGGGGGCCACGTACCCTCAAACTTATTTTCTCCTCTTGAGAGGAAAGCATAGCTTTGCAGAAAGCGACGCAGACTCCGAAGTCCCTGCGTCGACGCCACCTCCAGGGTACTCACCACTCCCAGCTCCTACGTGCACTGATATTCCGGAGGATCTTCCACACTGACCTCCTCTTTCAGCTGCTTTGAGACTTAGGGTAGGGTCCAATAACAGCGATGGTGAGTGCCTGACATAACGCATATATCTCTTCCTCCCATCCCCCAGCCATGTGTGGGAAGCCGGCAGCCATCTTCCCTGCACTTCACATCTAAGGCTGCAGAGCCTGCAGTGCTAGCTTCAACTGTCCCAATAACGAGACCTGGAGCTGAGAATGAGGCTACTCTACAACAGAGTATCCAAGCCACTTCTGAGCCTCTCTGATACCCGGGACCCCCAAATCACATCAGCAAAGAGAAGCAGATTGGGGTCTAAATCCCCCTCCAAAGAAATACTTATTTTAGTTCTCAAGGTATAAGGTGACCTGCCGCAGAATTAAAACCAGGAGTCACGCCACTGTCCCTTGCCGGGCTGCAAATTCTCCCTTTGGGTTTCAATTACCGCTGCCTGATGAAGCTGTCAATACTCTCCAGGGCCATTATGAACTACAAGCCCAGCTCGCCCTTCTTCCCAGCAGGAGACACATGGATGACTTAGCTTCTGATTTGAAACAGGGATGGTGCCAGGATCTTCAAATTGATAAGACTGACATAGCACACTTGCAACTATGGGTGGATACAACTGTTCGGACCAGAAGATGAAGGAATCCAAAGGAAATGAATAGCAGAACTCTTTATTCCAGACGACCATCAATATAACACACAACGTGTTGGGGATTTGAACTACCCCTTTATCAAGTGGGCATCAAACTAAAATAAATAGCATTAAAAGCACTCTCAGAAATACATAAATAAAAAGTGAAAATTAAAACATGATTTTAGACCTATAGTTAAAGGATCCAAAAACAGAAACCACAGCAATATAAAATCACTACATATAGTGACACAATAAATGGTTAAACCATATAAAACAGACAAACAGTTTGATAGTACAACGATGCAGAACACAAACTTTTAGGTCAATTAAACCACAATTAAACCAAACTTATTAGATAAAACAACAAGTAGATAAGTAGATAAAAAAGATGTATAACAGAAATAATAAATAAAGTTACCATAGTAACGGCTATTGACAATATAGATAGTTTGGTTTTTAATCACAAATAAATGGATATAGTACAGAAACTGATTATATACAATATGTCAATAGACACAAACTGCAAATATAGGACAAAAAGAAAAAAAAAGTCAATAAGAAGTGACCCAGATCATAGATCAAATGTCACACAAATTACCTATGTTCTAATACTGATAGAAAGTATAAACATGCAGTTCAAATAAACATAAAGTGGTAAGAAAAACAACACCTAGAATATCATAAAACATACCTCTAACAGTAAAGTTCACCTGGGGAAGACAAAATAACATGAACTAGTACACTAAAATTTAACTTTTATTACCGTATATACTCGAGTATAAGTCGAGTTTTTCAGCACAGTTTTTGTGCTGAAAAAGTGCTCCTTGGCTTATATTTGGGTCATTACGGTAGCAGGCCAGGATAGCAGACCCCGCCCCCCCACCGCTCCATCACACGCCAGGTGACGTGGCCACGTAAGCTCAGGCCCGTACCCGGCGTGTGTCTGCTTCCTGGCGTAGCGATCCTGTGGGCCCCGGCACCCTCCCCGGTGTCTGGATGCCGGGTCCGGATGTCGGGTCTTTAAATGTAATGGTGCCGCTCTGCAGAGCGGTCGCCATAGAAACCGGCACCTCCGCTGTAATGCTTACAGCAGAGATGCTGAATTTTATGCCTGCGATCTCTGATTGTAGGCATAAGCTTCGGCATCTCCGCTGTAAGCGTTACAGCAGAGGTGCCCTCCGGAGATGTCCTCCCCCTTCTGGAGATGTCCTCCCCCTTCGGCCTGCCCCATACCTTTAAAGTTGTAGGCCGGCTCCTGCGCAACGAGCTCGCAGGAGCCAACCTGTTCCGACAACAGCCAGGAGCCTAATGAAGGCTCCCAGGCCTGTCATCGCTATATTACTATTACGGCTGGTCTCTGACCAGCCGTAATAGTAATGTAGAGAATCTCCCATAGACGGCAATCTTGAACCTTGCAATCAAATGACTGCAGGTTCAAGTCCCCCAGGGGAGGCTAAAAAAATAGTAAAAAAAAAAAAAAGTTTTAAAAAAATATATTAAAAAATAAAATAAATAAAAGTTCTAAATCACTCCTTTCCGTAGAATACATATAAAGGCGGGTTCACAGCACCTGATCTCAGTTATGCAGGTTTCCGTTTTCTGTTGGCAGAAGACAGAAACCAAAATTCAGTGTCTGTCGGTGAGCGTCTTCTGCTGCCCATGGCGAAACTGTTTATTTTTTTTTTACCGGACACAAAGTCCTGCATGTCTGACTAAAAAAAAAACAAAAAAACGGTTTCGCTGCGAAGAGCAGAAGACGCTCACCGGCGGACACTTTTCAAACCCATGAATGTTTCTCGGGCAGGAAACGGAAACCTGCATAACGGAGATTGGGCGCTGGTGTGAACATGCCCTCAAAGTAGAAAATGACTGTGAAACACATACACATTAGGTATCCTGTGTCTGAAAGTGCCCGGTCTACTGAATATAGGGTACCTGCAGTGCTTCTATTCCGTAGGGAAGGGGTTAATAGGAGCACTGCAGATACCCTATATTCAGTCAGGCTGAATTCCAAGTGGGGGTAAAAAACCCAGTCCTCAAGCTCAGGGAAGGGGCTACAGGGATAGAGGACACGATAAAGAAGAAACTAACTCCCTGTCAACAGAAGCAACATGCAGTTAGGAATAAAGAACACGAATCACATTACATAAGAGGACCAAATAGATATGACTCAAAACCCCTAATAGCCAGATTACAAGAAAGAAACAAAGGAAATATAGTCATTCAGACCATTGGGTATTACAGTATTTAAAATATAGGTCCACTTCGATTCCCTCTGTAAAACCTTTCGATAGAAATCACCCCCCCTAGGGGATCTGGAGACTACCTCAATACCCTGAAATTTCAGGGTTTTTTCGATCCCACCATGCGACCCGCCAGACGTGATTAGATACAGATGTTATCTTCACGTCTCAAGATGTTATTAATGTGTTCTCTGATTCTCCTGCGAAGCTCCCTCGTAGACTTGCCCAAATATTGTAGCCCACAGGAGCAGGTGATTAAATACATAACCCCACTGGTTTTGCAGTTAATGAACTGATTGATCTTATATTGTCAACCTCTACTAGTGCTCCTAAAATGGCCACCCTTCTGAATCGAACAACATGCCTTACAAGAACCACAAGTGAAACAACCAATAGTTCTGCTGGAAACCTGGTCAAGCCAGGTCCTATCTGACGTCCCAGATGACTGTGCACCAGCTCATCTCTAAGATTTGGACCTCTCCTGAATGACAATCCTAGTCTGTCCCCCACCATGTTTTCCACCAAGGGATCACTCTTCAGAATATCCAAGGATTCCGAGATAATGCGTCTGATGTCATTAGCAGCACTATCATAGGTAGCCACAATCCTAGTTTCACTTTCAGACTGTTCCCTGACACAAGGATTCAATAGTTCAGCCCTATCAGTTGTAAGGGCATGATGATAGGCCCGTTCAAGGACTGACTCCGGGTATCCACAACGCTGAAACCTCCCCTGTAAATCTCTGGCCATCACCTGAAAGTCCAAGAGTCTCGAACAATTTCTTCGGACTCTCATGTACTGGCCTTTGGGTATCCCCGCTCTCAACGAAGGTGGATGCCAACTATCCCATGATAGTAGGGAATTGGTTGCAGTGGATCTTCTATGTAAGATGGTACTAAGTTGACCCAACTCCTCTTTAGTAATGGACAAATACAAAAATGTCATATGTTTGTCATCAATCTCATATGTGAGAAACAAACCAAGATCATTCTGATTGAGAGCTTGTATGAAAGCCACCAGATTTCCTCTGGGCCCATCCCACAACACCAATATATCGTCAATGAAACGGATCCAGTGCTCCATATCATCGTTGTAGACCCTTTCTTTCTCCCACCAGCCCAGGTGGAGGTTGGCAAAACTGGAGGCACATGGGCTCCCCATGGCGACTCCCCTGAACTGGTGAAAGATTTTTCCATTAAACAGGAAACAATTATGTTCCAAGACAAACTTGAGAAGGTCTAGAACAAAGTTGTTATGTTCATTCATATGGCTCCCTCTCGTTTCAAGAAACGAGCTCATTGCCCGATACCCCTTAGAGTGCGGAATGGATGAATACAAAGATTCAACGTCCAAACTTGCAAACAACACATCCTGGGACACCTGGATGCCCTCCAGACGATGGAGGACATCCATGGTGTCCCGGATGTAAGAAGGCAAGCTCGCCACAAAATGGTGCAGGAAATCATCCACATACAGGCTGGCCCTCTGCGTGATGGGATCAATGCCTGCCACAATAGGGCGTCCCTTTAATGGGGACAGCCCTTTGTGGACCTTGTGTAAAGCGTAAAATATCACCTGTATGGGATGTATAGGTAACATAAAGTCATATTCCAGTTTGCTAATCAATTTATTAGCCAATGCTTGGTCCAAAAGACCACCTAATTCATCCATAAACCCACTCATAGAAGCTGAGGAGATGATTTCATAACCATGTAGTGTCACTTAAGATGTTCTGGCACATGTCCACATATTGAGTTCTATTTAGGATAACCAAATTTCCGTCCTTATCGGACTGTTTAAAATTAATGTTCTCATCCCTCCTCAAATTTTGTAATGCCACCCATTCATCTCTACTCAAATTATGTTGTGACCCAATAAACTTTCCCCATGGGGGGAAGTTTTTGGGAGTGTAACTTGCGAGTAGTAAAAGGTCCCTCCCCCAGGCCTCTTTAGACCTCCTCCCATAGGTCACCTAGAATCTCAAGGGATCTCTAATCATCTGCCCCTAACTCCTGACACCTACGGACATCGGTGAGTTTAAAGAATCGTTTCCACTTAAGTCTCCTGCAGAAAAGATTCAAATCTTTTACCCACACAAACAGGTCAAATCTGGGGGTTGGTATTAAAGGATAAACCTCTTTGGAGGAGACTGATCTCCTTATCTGTGATTATTCTAGATGACAAATTTATAATTTGCATATTATCCGATTTTATTGTCCGGACCATATTAGTTATTTTCGATTTCTCAGAAGATAGTCCGAGATGGGGGCTCCCTGGGATAAAAAAAAACCGCACCCCTTCCTTGTGGCCTTCTGTCTCGTTTGTTTTTAGGGCCACCTTGATGAACGTTACCCAGAGAATTAGGAGATCTACCACTCGGGCCCCCCTCAGTTCTATCTCTCAAGTTATACCTTCTCCTAGTGTCACTATCACATCCCTCACACTCGGATGAGGAGATAATTTCATAAATCGCAATGATGATTCAACCAACTCTTGTTCCCACTTCTTAACAAGTTCTGGAGTTCTAACCCTTGCTGAGGGGACCAGATTGATCCTCAGTCCCCTGGCAACAAATTTATTGAGTAGTGCAGTGTCCTTTCCATCCACCGGTCATTCTCCCAGATTGATCCTCAGTACCCTGGGAACTATATTATGTCTCAGGTAAGTTTCCATTGTGTGGATTTCCCAAAAGGAGTACAAATTCTTTTTGTAAGTACGAGTCAATTGTACTTACAAAGAAAATTTGCACTCCTTTTGGGAAATCCACACAATAGAAACGTACCTAAGACATAATATAGTTCCCAGGGTACTGAGGATCAATCTGGGAGAATGACCGGTGGATGGAAAGGACACTGCACTACTCCATAAATGTTGAATCAACACACACTTTATTAAGGTTTCTTACACACCACGCATTGGACAGCGTTTCGGGGAATACCCCTTTATCAAGTGTATAACCAATACACACGCATATCCTATTAATACAAAGAGACAAAGACCAAAAGACAACAATACCATATAAAAACCATATAGAAAACCATATAGAAGTGATAAAAAAGTCCGCCAGTATAGCAAGGACCTACAGTGTTGGCCAAAAGTATTGGCACCCCTGCAATTCTGTCAGATAATACTCATTTTCTTCCAGAAAATGATTGCAATCACAAATTCTTTGGTATTATTATCTTCATTTAATTTGTCTTCAATGGAAAACCACAAAAAGAATCGTCAAAAGCCAAATTGGATATAATTCCACACCAAACATAAAAAAGGGGTGGACAAAAATATTGGCACTGTTTGAAAAATCATGTGATGCTTCTCTAATTTGTGTAATTAACAGCACCTGTTACTTACCTGAGGCACCTAACAGGTGGTGGCAATAACTAAATCACACTTGCAGCCAGTTGAAATGGATTAAAGTTGACTCAACCTCTGTCCTGTGTCCTTGTGTGTACCACATTGAGCATGAAGAAAAGAAAGAAGACCAAAGAACTGTCTGAGGACTTGGGGTGGTGAAAGGTCCTCTTTAAGTGAAAATTTTAGTTTGAAACATACTATTGATATCATGTGCAAGTTCCTCAAGGGAAGCTTGTGAGCCACCCCCCCTTCTCATATGCAAAAAATATCATCTGAATATTGTGAGGAGGTAGCTTGGTAGCAGCAAATGTGCGGACCCAGTCAAACAAGCACAATATTGTCTCAACGGACTCAGGGTTAAAGGACAGACCCAGCCGCCTCCCCTCACTCTCTGGATCTGCACTGGAATGCAGGGGCTGCAGCCTTTTCTGGCCCAATAATGAGCCAAGGACTCCTGGAGCTGGCCTACCCAAGACCTGCACTGGACCACACATAAGTTAAAAACCTGGGGGAGATCTAGCGTGATTCCAGTACTCTGTCACATTCTTACAATATCTATAGAAGCATGAGGCCTGTTCTTAAAATAATAGATGCGGATAGATATAATCCTCTTTAAAAGTTGCCATATAGGAATTTGCATATAGGAGGGCCACATCCAAGCCCATCATGGTCCAACGCTTCTGTCTGTAAAATAATCACTAGAGATGAGTGAACACTAAAATGTTCAGGGTTCGAAATACGATTCGAACAGCCACATACTGTTCGACTGTTCGAACGGGTTTTGAACCCCATTATAGTCTATGGGGGGAAATACTCATTTCAGGGGTACGCAACATTCGATCAAATTCTACTTACCAAGTCCATGAGTGAGGGTCAGGCTGCATTCTTCTCCCTAGGGACTAGGGTTGAGCCGATCTTGACTTTTCAGGATCAATTTTGAAATCCGATTTCCAATCATTTTTCATTCAAACCCGATCTCGATCCCAATTTCGATCCCAATGCAAGTAAATGGGATTTTTTTTACTAATCGGAGATCGGATTTTAAAAACAATCCTATTCACTATACAGCATGGAATCTAACAATTGAACGCTTTAATTGTTAGAATCCACGCTGTGTAGTGATTTTTTTAATCACTAAGTAGCCAGAGGATTTTTTTAAAATCCTCTGGCTACTTAGTCCCCCCTGGTGTCCACTTACATGCAGAGATGGCTGGTTCGGTGCCCAGTGTTCTCGTTCTTCTTCGCCTCGCTGCCCCCTGCCTCCCAGGTTAGGAGAGTGTGGGCGGGTACTGGGAGGGGAGACGTCACGTCTCCCCACCCTGTACCCGTCCACACTCTCCTCTCTCTGCCACCACGCAATATTGTAACTGAAATTGTCATGATCTGAGGCAGAGGCACTAATACAACCAATGCTGGTTTCTATAGCCGGGCAATTAAACAATTCGAGTAAAATATATGGTCAAGTTTCTGATATGTGGAGTGGGAATGAGATAGCCAAGATAATTAGCTATAAAATGATGGTAGTCTCAGATTCGAGGCTATAGTGGAGGGTGAGCGGAGCCTGAAAGTCAAAAGTTCAAAACATTGTTACCCTTTTGCTTTGCTTTTTGTTACCCTTTTGCTTGTCAGTGTATATCCAATGTGCGCATGTGTAGGCTCCAAGGCCCGAGTTTTCATTGTGGACATAGGGTGTAGATACAGTGCTTTTTGAAAGTCGGCTCCCTTGAACTTTTCAACTTTTCAGGCTTCAAATATAAAGGTATAAAATTTTATTTTTTTGTGGAAGAATCAACAAGTGGGACACGATTGTGAAGTGGAACGAAATTTATTTTTATAGTTTAAACTTTTTTAACAAAGAAAAAACAGAAAAATTGAGCGTGCAAAATTATTCGGCCCCCTTGCGTTAATACTTTGTAGAGCAACTTTTTGCTGCGATTACAGCTGCAAGTCGCTTGGGGTTTGTCTCTATCAGTTTTGCAGTTTTGCATGCCTGAAATGTGGCAAACGGATGAAAAGTTCAAGGGGGCCGAATACTTTCGCATGGCACTGTATTTGTGCATGAGTGCAGATTGCCAACTAACCAGACTAAAGATATCCTGACTGCTTCTTACAATAACGCTTCAGTGCATGCATCTGCATCACTCTATTGAGTTAAATTAATACATAATAGAAACATATAAGAATTCATAATAAAAATGACACCAATAGAAGATTGCTAAATGTAACAAAATGACACTATGTACTGTATTAAAAATTTTTAAATATAACCATAAATAAAAAGTAAATATGCATATATATTATCTTGTAAAGGGTTTAAAATATATGATCTGAAAATATATGCTTTGATAAAGCAAGATTATTTGTAATTTTCATAATTCTCAGAGTAAGAAAATGTTTTTTTTAAAGGTTTCCTATATTTCCTCAATTACCATGTGTCAGTACCACAGTGAGACCCCTTTCATTCCACAATCAAAAACATAGGCTAAAGGTCGCACTCAAACATACAGTATATATGATAACTGCCCCTATATAATCTTAACCATAAGGCTTCACGAAAACAGAATATGGATGTATATAAAAGATAGACCCCATTGAACATAGTTATTTGGTTATATTCTTTAGCCACCTTTTTCACAAATCAAAAATAAATGTCTACCTATTCCATTTATTAATTTGGTTGGGTTGCCCACCTTTGAACTGGCCGTAGCAGTGTTATGTCTTTTTTTTTTTTTATTGGTGCCGAAGAATGTTATATAGAGAAAGTACACAGTAAAATATTATTCAGTAGTAAACAATTGTAACATTAAATTATTTGCCTATTTTTTCCAGGGCTATAATCAAATAATAACATATAGCAGACCAATTTATTTTTGTATTTTTTGTGGACTTATTCTGTTACTGGATGCTGGAACCAAATTCACTGACATACAGTTTCCTACTATTTATGGATTTCACTTACTGTCTCCAAATTTCTTTCAAACAATAAGAGATCAAATTATTGGTAAGTCTGTTTTAATACACATGGTTTTGGTTATACAAGGCTATGGTTTTGTATGTGTATTTTAATTATAGCAGGACACACAAACTGTTGAACTTGATAAACCTCCATGGATTATCAAGATCACCAGTTTGTGTGCCATGCCATAATTAAAATACACATATACCTGGGATCCGGGTGGGGTGGCGTGTGGCATATCTTTATCTGTTTATGTTTTCCATTTGTTTTTTCTTTGTATTTTATTTTCTGCTCTTTGTGAGTGCTTTTATTCCCTGATTGTACTGTATTATTTGCAATGTTGTATAATTTTCAATAAATCAAGTTTAAAAAAAAATACACATATACAAAACAATAGAATTAATTTACTGAACAACCAACCCCTAATACATGAACAGAGGAATAAACACAATGATAATATTAATGTCAACTTGCTTTGGCGATCGCTCTGAAGTAGAGCAGCAGCCATTAGCTGTACAGACCCGGCATCTGCTGTAATAGAACAGCGGATGCCGGGGAGGGTTTTAGCTGACAGGGCCTGTAGTATCGCCACACTCCTGCCATGCAGGAAACCAGCAGCCTCAGGAGAATGGTGATGCTGCAATTCCGGTCCTCCACCACCCCCATATTTGGACTATAAGATGCACCCCCATTTTCCTCCCAAGTTTGGGGGAAAAAAGTGTGTCTTATAGTCCGAAAAATACGGTATTTACATATTCACCTAAGTAATGGCACTAATTCACCAACAATTTATTTACATGTTTACTCATCAATTTATTATGTATTATTATTTATTTAATGTTATATTTTTAGATTTTTAAGTTAACATTAATATTTTCATATGTACCATCTATACTTGTGTAGGGATTAGGGATCGGTTGTTAAAAAAATTAGTTTTATGGGTTTTTTATATGAGTATTTTAATTATGGTTGTTGATTAACATTAATAGCATTATTTAAATTTATTTAGCATACTCCTTTTATAAGTACATCTCAATAAATTAGAATGTCATCGAAAAGTTCTTTTTTTTTAGTAATTCAATTGAAAAAGTGAAACCCATATATTATATTGAGTCATTAAAACAAATTGAACTTTTACAAGTGTTTATTTGTGTTAATATTGGTGATCATGGCTTACAGCCAAAGAAAACCCAAAAGCCATTATCTCGGAAAATAGAATATTATATAAGACCAACTGTAAAAAAAATTATTTAACACAGAAATGTTGGCCAAATGAAAAGTTTGCACAGTAAATGCACTCAGTACTTGATCAGGGCTCCGTTTGCATGAATGACTGCATCAATACGGCAATGTGGCATGGAGGTGATTAGCCTGTGGCACTGCAGAGGTGTTATGGAAGCCTGGGTTGCTTTGATAGCAGCCTTCAACTTGTCTGCATTGTTGGGTCTGATGTCTTGCATCTTCCTCTTGGCAACACTCCATAGATTCTCTATGGGGTTAAGGTAGGCGAGTTTGCTGGCCAATCAAGCACAGGGATACTGTGGTTATTAAACCAGGTATTAGTACTTTTGGCAGCGTGGACAGGTGCCAAGTCCTGTTGGAAAATAAAAATTCCATCTCTAAAAATCTTGTTGGCAGAGGGAAGCATGAAGTGCTCTAGAATTTCCTGGTAGACGGGTGCATTGACTTTGGTTTTCATAAATCACAGTGGACCTACACTAGCAGATGACATGGCTCTCCAAACCATCACTGATTGTGGAAACTTCACACTCGACCTAAAGCAGTTTGGATTGTGTACAGCAGCCTCTCCACTTTTCCTCCAGATTCTGGGACCTTGATTTCCAAATGAAATGCAAAATTTACTTTCATCTGAAAACAACAGCTTTGACCACTGAGCCCAGTCCAGTTCTTCCTCTTCTTGGCCCAGGTAAGACACTTCAGGCATTGTCTATTGGTCATGAGCGGCTTGACACATGAAATGCAACACTTGTAGCCCATGTCCTGGATACATGTGTGTGGTGGCTGTTGAAGCACTAACTCCAGCAGCAACAGTCCACTCCTTGTGAATCTCCCCCAAATTTATGAATTGTCTTTTCTTAACAATCCTATCAAGGCTGCAGTTATCTTGGTTGCTTGTGCACCTTTTTCTACTGCACATTTTCCTTCCACTCAACTTTACATTAAAGGGATTCTACCACTAAAACACTTTTTTTTCTAGTTACCACGTCGGAATAGCCTTTAAAAAGGCTATTCGTCTCTTACCTGTGGAAGTGCTCTCCGCCGCGCCGTTCGTTCAAAATACCGGTTTGTACCGGTATGCTAATGAGTTCTCTCGCAGCGATGGGGGAGTCCCCATCGCAGGAGCAGCGATGGGGGCGTCCCCATTGCAGCTCGAAAACTGACCGCAGCGCCGCCTCTCTGGTCTTCGGTGTCCTCCCCTTGCCTCTTCAGCGTCTGTCGGATGCCTGCGCAGTATGCTCTCTGTTCGGCGAAGATTGCCGAACGTACTGCGCATAGTGCCCGCACTATGGCTGGGACCGCAATTTCGCGCATGCGCAGTACGTTCGGCAATCTTCGCCGAACAGAGCGTACTGCGCAGGCGTCCGACAGTACGCTGAAGAAGCAAGGGGAGGACACCGAAGACCAGAGAGGCGGTGCTGCGGTCAGTTTTCGAGCTGCAATGGGGACGCCCCCATCGCTGCTCCTGCGATGGGGATGCCCCCATCGCTGCGAGAGAACTCATTAGCATACCGGTACAAACCGGTATTTTGAACGAACGGCGCGGCGGAGAGCACTTCCACAGGTAAGAGACGAATAGCCTTTTTAAAGGCTATTCCGACGTGGTAACTAGAAAAAAAAGTGTTTTAGTGGTAGAATCCCTTTAATATGCTTTCTGTGAACAGCCAGCTTCTTAGCGATGACCTTTTGTGGCTTACCCTCCTTGTGGAGTGTGTCAATGACTGCCTTCTGGACATTTGTCAGGTCATCAGTCTTCCTCACGATTGTGTCGCCTACTGAACCAGACTAAGGGACCTTTTTAGGAAGCCTTTGCAGCTGTTTTGAGTTAAGTATTCTAACTTTCTGACATAATGTTGATGGTTATAGCTTACAACCAAGGAAAATCCAAAATTCATTAACATAAATAGACACTTTAAAAAGTTCACTCTGTGGGTATTGACTCTATTATATATGTGTTTCTCTTTTTCAACTGAATTACTAAAAAAAACAATACTTTATGACGATATTGTATTTTATTGAGATGTATTGTATGACTCTTATTTGGACACTGGAGATTTTGAACGTTTGTACTTGTAGAGTGTTTCTATGTAGTTGGCATAGATTTCATACATCATATATGTCAGAAAATTGGCAGAAATTATGCAAATGTCACAAATGCATTTTTAAAAAGTCACAAGCCTGATTACCATTTTACCAGTAAATAGTTGGGTTGGCCTTTAAACGTGGCTGACATAGGTGCTGAAATCTAACTGCTTTAAACTGCTTTAAAAAAAATCTAATGTATAAAGACATAATTTGAAAAATGCCTACTAAAATCACCATAAAAATTGCATGTGTACAGTTGTTACAAACAGACAATCCTGCACAGTTGGAAGTTTTCTTTAACTTCCAAGTTCCCGAACAATTACCTGTAATGCATTTAGCTTTGGCACCTTATATGTTACTTTAGTTTCTGCACTGTCAAGTGGGCAGTGTCAGGCAGGAGCAGGCAAAGGGGGCATAATTCAGAGCTCCAAAAGGTGGAAAGTCAGAGCTCAGAGTCATACCTCTTGCTTGGCACTGCTCACCAGACACCACAGAGCCTGAATAACATGCAAAACATCAAAAACTAAAATTACTTATTGCTCACAAATGTTGGGTGCTAGAGAAAATATCCCCACTGTGCTGGAATCAGTGGAACAGTGCCTATTAAATGAAGCAAAGAGCTGCACTTGGCAGAGGTGGTAAAAGGTCTTTAAATCACATCACAGAGTAAGGCCTCTTGCAGACGACTTTGGCCGTTAACAGTGTGCTATCCGTGTATTTCATGAATAGCACACTGACCCATTCATTTCTATGGGCCTGTACAAATGACCATGAATTACACGGTCACATATGTGGGCTGGCTGTCTGGGCCATAAAATATAGAACAGGTTGTATTCCTGTCCTATTTTGCAGCCTTTGCTTCTGTGGCTCCCATTGACTTAAGGAAAGGAGCCACAGAAGCATGGCCAGTGCATGGATGGTGCAGTGCTGACATCCGCAAGTCCCCTGCGTGCTTTTCATAAATGGTCAGCGGAAGCACACAATTGTGTGCAACCAGCCTAGGTTTTAGTTGTTTGCTGTTATTTGGTAAATTAGTTCTAAATAACCCTAGCCTGTTATTATGAAGAAATATGATTTTCCATTATTATTGTATTATTATTGTTATTATTATTGATCATTTAACATATCTTATATTATTTCCACAAATTTTGTTGAATAAAATAAATAATAGAACGCAATCATAAATCTGTTGTTTAACTGTTATTTTGTTGTTTTGATTTCAGTATTTGTTAGCTGTTTTCCTATTATATCACTTTTGGGTCTTTTTCCTCAAGTGAATACCTTTTGTGTGTATTTCCTGGAGCAGATTGATATCCTCTTGTTTGGCGGTACTGGTAAGTGTGTTATGTAGTTTTTTTATACTTGAATATTGAAGTGCCAATTTATAACACATTGCTGTACCTACACATTCCCTTACTTCCAATTGTCAAAACAGCTTGTGCATCTAGCCATACAAATACATCAAGGTGATCTCACAAGTTCAGAAACTGTGTCCTCACAATCCCCATGACAATGTAACAGCAGAGATCAGTGATAATACCTATAGAAGAACGAATTGATTCTGCAGAAGTGTAATTCGATCTGAATTTCATGAAATCTTTGATTCACCAAAAATCCTGATTTCTTCACGCTTCGATGCATCAAATCACATTTTTTTATAAAATGGCTGCGCACATGTTAGGATAAGGGGCAGGGAACTCTGGGAACTCAGTATCACCCACAATGCCAAGCGTGCAGCTAATCAGCAGTTACCCGGCTCTGTGATGTCACAGCCCTATAAAAACCAGCATTCTTTTTAGGTACTGTCATTTCAAATTGCTCTTACTGCATCGGAAGGAGCAATAGGGAGAAAATCAAAGAATAATTTGGGGAGGTTGCAGTACCATTAACAGAAAGAAACTTAATACACATTGCAATACTCACTGCCGTTACACTGCTGCTCATTACTCATACCTGTGTGTTCAAGGTGAAACACAACAAGCCTTTTACAGTGCCATACAAAAAAACCTTGTGAATTATCATCCATTAATACCTGCACTCATCTGTTCCCACGCTTTTTTAAAGGTGTTTATTAGTAGGGAAAGAAATTAGGGGCTTATTAGCCGTTGTGTGCAGAGTATACAATTACAGGCCATTTCTCAATAAACTCATGGCAAAAATCAATAATTCTTAGGGCGGGTTCAAACCTGTGCCCACTCTCCGCTTTGTGGGTTTCTATCTTCTGCTTGAGAAACTGGACAGGAGATGGAAACACAGTAGTCATTGTCCGCTTGTGAGCTTCTTCTGGTCTCTGCGGCAAAACCGTTTTGTTTGTTTTTTAGCCGGAGACAAAGTCCTGCATGTCCAACTTTGTGTCCGGTTAAAAAGGAGAGGCAGAAGACACTCACGGGTGGACACTTTGCAAACCCATTCAAAATGAATGGGTTTGAAAACTGACTGCCGGTTTCCATCTACTGTCCAGTTTCTCGGGCAGAAGACGGAAACCTGCAAAGCGGAGACTGGGCGCAGGTGTGAACCTCAGCAGAAGATGTTCTGCTCTTAATTACAAAACCAGAACAGGGACTGCCTGCCTTAATGTTTCTTTTAGAAACCTATAGTTGAGTTCAGATGAGGTTTTTCGGTCCGTGTCAAAATCCTGACCAAAAAAAGTCTCCCATTGACGTCCGCCTGAAGACACTCCCTCCCGACTAAGCCCATTCATTTGGGCCTAATCCGAAGAGCGACTGGATGCCGATGCACTGGCTACCGTTTTTTTGGTCCGGAATCTAAGGCGGTCTCCGCGTCAAATTCTGCACCGAAAAACTGTGTGAACTCATCCTTTGTCTCCCTCTTCAACTATAAAGTACATATCGGAAAATCTAAAACCCTAAATATATCTACATCCCTCATAAGAGTTTGGAAAATCCAAAACCACTCCCCTTAGATATGGATAAGTAAAATCTATTAAGTAATACACTTGCCCCAGCACATTCAAGATGCTTTCTTCTTTAACTATGAGCCACTATGAGCCACTATTACTTGCATTCATTATCTTGGTTTGGAAGAATGAACTTGCTCAAGGAAATCATCCAACCTTCCTCATGTCTTCCATTCTAGACCTAGGAATTTTCTCTTGATACCAAAAGACACATCATATCAATCTAAGATGATCCCCCCTCCCTTTCACTGTTCCTCTACTGTTACATATGTTGGTAAAATATGTTGAAGTATTGTTTACTTTCACATTTGCAAAATTTGTTGTTAGCTTAGATATTAAGTATCTGTGTTTTCATAAAAGATTTAATAATCTTCAGACTACATATTACAGTAGCTAAAGACATTTGTATGCTAATAATGTACTTACATGTACTCCCCTTTTCTTTTTTGTACCCTTACTTAGCTTTTAAAAAAATAAAAATAATTAAAACAGAACTCACTCAAAACATACATTATGACAAAGATAATATACACACTCAAGATGCTTTCTATCTATCTCCCTTCCGGCTTCTTTAAAACAATGCAATTGCTGATATTTAGGTTTGTTTGAAAAGGTAAACCACCCAGGTTAGCTTATTCTAGTTTGAACATAAATCTTCTGGAGGCATTTCGTTACCAGACATCCAAATGTATTAAAAGGTGACAATTAGTCAGATTGCAGATCCATATCCAGCCAGACCAAATATAGCAAGGTCTACTAAACAGAATGTGGTTCCTGAATCCTATGATTAATAGGCAAATGAGCTCTGATGCTCTACTGAGAGGAGTCTGCCAAATTTAGTTTGAAATAGATCCCTTAGCCTTCCTTGATATGTCCATCAGAACTCTTGATATACTTATCTGACAGAAAGATACATATAGAGACTTTTGGAATTTATAGACTTGACCACATTCTTATATTAGCTCTTGGGAAAGAGATCTGATCACAACATTGACGAAGGATGAATTTAAATTTATTCTGTGGCATTTTCAAGGTTTTTCAAAATGTGTAGGATTGCAAGAAACCCACTTCAAAATAGCCTCAAGGTGGTACCTGAGTGGTTATGTACTTATAAATTGGCAGACTTGAGCGAATGCTGGTGTTGTAACAAACAGTTAAGATCTCTTTGCCACATATGGTGGAACTGTGAGGTTACCCAACCTCTATGTCTGTAATTCAAACTTACATCCAAACAGTGGTCAACCCTGACCTTATACTGACTCCTGAGCACTAGGCCCACACCACACTTTCTGCTCTCTAATTGTGACCTTGCTTCCCAACTTGTCTCAGTTGCAAAATTGCTCATCCCATTACATTGGAGGCAAAAGAAGTCCCTTGTATTGCAGAATGGAATGGAACAGTCAACCAAATTTCCCAATGTAAAGAAATGGAAACTTAGATCACTAGAAAACATGATCTGTTCCTCAAAATGTGGTCCCCATGATTTAGAGACCAGAACACATCAGTATAATTCTCCGGTAAGCAGTCATGCTAATTCCGTTAACTCTTACTAGGTAGCTATATGCGTGTCATAGAGTAAGTCCACATAGATCATTTGTATGCAGGTAGCAGATTCATAGTACAGTCAGTCAATACAGGTCATACTTCTGAACTCCTTTTAGATAAACTTAGTTTAGGGAGAAACTCCATCCTAACCATATATTATAATCTGCTAATTCTGGATCACATGTTCACATCATTGAGCATAAGGAAAATGTTTGTTCTCGTACCGTGTTAGCCAGTGGGTATGAAATATTAAATAAAATAAAAAAACTTGATAGTCTTCAGTATTAGTTAGCCATTAATAAGGTATCAACTACTGAAGACTATCAAGTTTTTTTTGTTTTTTTTTTAAACATCATTGAGCAGTCAGAGTGAGTATTCTATACCCATAACTCTTCTCCCAGGTCCAGGAGCGTAACTAGCAAAGACTACATCTGTTTCTTCAAACGCAAAATCAAAACAGTGACAGTTTACAGATGTGCCATGTGAGGGGCTTTCACACCTGCGCTCATTCTCTGGTTTGTGCATTCCGCCGGGTTTCTGTCTTTAGCCCCGCAAAACTGGACAGGGGACCGAATCCCGGCAGTCAGTTTTAAAACCCATTCACTTGAATGGGTTTGTAAAGGTGAACATGTGTGTGCGCCTTCTGCCTATCTGTGGGAAAACGTTTTTTTTATTCGGACACAAAGTCCTGCATGTCCAACTTTGTGTCCAGCTAATAAAACTGGTTTCCCCGCAGAAAGGCAGAAGGCGCACACAGATGGTGACCTTTACAAACCCATTAGAGGGAATGGGTTTTAAAACTGACTACCGGGTTTCTTTCCGCTGTCCAGTTTCGCGGAATAAACAAACCGGAGAACGAGCGCAAGTGTGAACCGCCCCTGACATGTAACTAACTTACTTTTTAACCCCTTTCTGCTGGTACATTTTTAAATTTTTATATTTGACTCCCTGCCTTCCTTTCATCTTTTGAGCAGTTGCCATATTTAAATACCCAACATCCGCCATAATAGTAGAATGGATTAAAATCTCTAGACTTAAAAATCTGTGAAAATATCAGAAAAAGGAACTTGGGCCACAGCCTTAGGTGACTTTTCTCTTAGACATGTAGAACTTGAAGGTGCTGTGCCCGGCCTTTACAGAAATTATGCTGCTCATCTTTTGGACATCGGTTTAGACATATCTAATATAAATCTACAAGCGATGGTTGAAATTTTTTAGTTGAGGGCTAGGCACTTATTTAAATGTGTGGACAGATGTCATGATGTACATTGGCCTGAACTTATGGCTTAGTTGCAATTGATTATATCTCTAACAAAGGATGTGACCAGGGTATTTTTAAATACCAGCAAAGAGTGTGTCATAATTATTGGATTTAATGGTAGGTTCTTTGATCTATGGTATGTCATATAATCCCATACATGTCGATTGCTTATTGCTTCTATGAAACAGGCCTAAACCTCAAATGTAGATTTGGTACAAATTTTGTACTTTTGTCATCCTTCCTTTTTCTAAGATATTACAAATTTTTTTTTAATTTTTATTGGAAACTTTGTTAAATTAGTTGTATCAATTGTCTTACAGCAACTTCTGGATTTGGTTCATCACTTTATAGCTTACTTAGGAGCATTCTAACTGTTGTCATGTTATACAGTATCTGCAACTATTCTATAAAGGTAAGCTTTACTGCTAACAAAATCAAATATGAAATAAGGTGTATTCAGATGTGGCGGATTTGCTCAGTGCAGATTCTGCAACAAAAATCTAGAAACAAGTGGAACCTGATTTTCAAATTCACAGCATTGTCCCACAAACATTTGCAGAAATGTTACCATATTATGTCTGCTATAAAATATTCAGCAAATTTTGCATATAACAAATATATTTTAGCAATTGATTTGATTTGGATTTGCTGTTAAATAAGCAGTGGAAAAAATTAGCTACTTCAAAACACACCATATCCAGAATTTCTAGAAAAGTATATTGAAACTGCATCTACCATTGGCGACATTGTAAGACTTTCAAAACTCTTGAGTTTTTTATAGTTTTCTTTTCAAAGAGTCGCATTAGGGTTAATTTTTTTTAGATTTACGTGTATAAGGCAT
Organism: Leptodactylus fuscus; assembly: GCF_031893055.1. NCBI lineage: Eukaryota > Metazoa > Chordata > Amphibia > Anura > Leptodactylidae > Leptodactylus > Leptodactylus fuscus. The sequence goes on along the minus strand of NC_134267.1, from coordinate 73,000,946 downwards.
CTTCATTCACTGATCTGAACAATTATTTTTATTCATGATTGTAGACTGGGTGTTATCACATCCAAGATACTTAATGTGTATGTGTTTAATTTTATGTATTTTTATATTTGTTCTAGGGAAAGGGGAGTGATTGGAATTTTTTTTTCATATATATATATATATATATATATATATATATATATATATATATATATATACTTTTTTTTATTTTTTCCTGTCATTTTTAGACTCCCTAGGGGTCTTGAACTCCAGAAGGTCTGATCACTAATACAATACATTGTAAAATCATGGCACTTCTATTACAGGCTGCATAGGACAGCCTGTAATAGAATTGTATGCCAGACAAACCTGGGAGCCTTCAATAGATTTTGTTCAGGCTGCTGGCAATCTACCCCAAATGGCAGCTTTCATTTTACTCAGCAACTAAACAAGTAAACAACAAGCAGCTTGCAAATGGGGGTTTTAGTTATTAGTGTCCAACTCACCAGCCTTGGTCTTAGGAGGGTGCCCAGGGATGTTAAGTTTCTAAGGATAAACTTCACTCCAACTATAACTCCTCTCTTCTGCCTCTCCCAGCTGCAGATACTAGGGGGCTGTACAGCAGAATAGTCCTGACAAGTATCTGACTACTTTGTATAAGGTGCTGAGTCAACTCCTCCTGTCACAGAACTCCACTCTTTAGAAAGCTGAACTCCCTGGGTCAGGGCTGTCTCTGGATGACCCTTGGGCTGAAGTTTCTTCCTGTGTGGAAACTGTTAGGCCTCAGTTATGAGTTCTAGCATGCACTGTTCACTATCAATTGCTGCACTCTAGACAGAGTTCTAACATTTCTCTCAGGAGAGATGAGTCTACCAGACCCTGCTCAGAGAATAATAGGTAAAAAATATGCAAATCTATCCTCCAGGATGTAATTAGGAGAACAGTGCATCACATCCTTAACATCATGCATGACTCAGTTAAAAAGTCTAATATCATGATGCGGATTTAATTGCCAAATTAATATTTCTATTCCAAAAGTAACAGATTCCCAGCTATGGACAGCGCTGTTTCGGCCTATTGAGCCTCCTCAGCATAGCATAGGGATACTGATTTGGCAGAGTGAGAGACTATAGACCAGGGTCAGGGGATAATCGTACACATCAGGGATAGTGTGTGCCTACATAGGCAGTACGGAGACTTACAAGTCATTCCTGCTCCGTTAGGGATTCTGGGTAAAAAATATGCAAATCTATTCACCAGGATGTAATTAGGAGAACAGTGCACTCTAGAGGGCGGTGTACAGAAACTGCTTCCCATTTACTTTGTGCTAGCAGATCTTGCTCTTCTGCCACCCCTTCCCACCACCTACTTCCTGGATATTTGCTCTGTCTCAGCAATGTTATTGTATTGTATCAGCAATTGTTATTGTTTGTACAATAAAAGGATATACAATTTTGCAATATATTTTCCATAATCAGTTCCTCACGGTTTTCTAGATTTCTGCTTGTTGTCATTCAATCTGTTACTTCTAGTGGATAAAACTCTGAGCATGGCCATGTGATTTACGGTTCATAGTCATGTGATGAGAACATAGGTGCACAGCTGATTACCAGGCCGCTGTCTGATTACTGTGGTGTGACTATAACGAGCAGCACCTGTGTACTCATCACATGACAATGGACCGTAAATCACATGACCATGGTCAGAGTTTTATCCACTAGAAGTAACAGAATGAATGACAGCAGGCGGAGATCTAGTAAACTGTGAGGAATTGATACAGAAAGTATATTGGAAAATTGTATATCTTTTTATTATACAAACCATAGCATTTGTCTCTCAATATTGGTCTGAAAGTGGACAAACCCTTTAACTACTAGTTAATTTACACATGGACTAGAGGTCCAGAAAATAAGTCATGCTGGATATAAAACCATATAAAACCTAACTTTAGGTGAAAAACTATATAAATCTATAAAAATGTTTTTCCTGTATGGTAATTGCGATAGAAAGAAAAAAAAAATCAAAAAATGTTCAGGGCAAAAGCAATTCCCCAAAATAGAATAACTAAAAAGTACACCTGGTCCTGCCAAAAAAGATGCCACATGCATCCCCATACGCAGAATTATAAAAAAAAAAAAAGAAGTTATGGATGTCAGAATATGGCGACTTTTAGAAGAAAAATGTTTAGCACAGTTTTGGATTTTTGTTAAGGGGTTTAAATATAAATAAAACGATATAAATTTAGTATCTTCGGAATCGTACCAAAATATAGAATACCGATGGCATGTCATTTTGGCTACACAGTGAATGTCTTAAAAAGAAAGCCATAAGAAATTCGCAGACATGCACTTTTTCTTCAAATCCACCCCATTCTGATTTTTTTTCCAGCTTCCCAGTACATGCTACAGAATAATTAAGCGTAGCTTCATGATGAAAAATTCGTCCTGTAAACATTAAGACCTCATATGGCTCTGAGACCGGAAGAATAGAAAAAATTGGAAGGGAAGGGGGGTCAAAAATGAAAAATGCCTGCGCTGGGAAGGGGTTAATCTTTAATAGCTTGTGTTAACCTCAACCTTTAGATAGGAGAGAGGGAGATTTAATGCATTGAGCATTCTTAAGGCGTTATCTCCCACCAGGAGCGTACTTAGGCCTTATAGATATTTGTCTATTAAAAGTGCCTTTAAAAATTTGACTGAGATTGTTCAGATAATGGTAATTTGTTTTCCGAAAAAAAAATGTGGATGCTTTATTCATGTATTTACTGGGATCTAAATTATGTGTCAAAAACCCTACCATAGGGGGGGCGTGGCTACCCGGCAAAGCGGGCAGACGTGTGATAGAGAGCTCCGTTGCTGTCTTCTTTAAATCGTCAGACATCTGACATTCAAAGCCAATAAAACAAGTGTCCCTGTCTTGAGGGTATCCCCCTTACCCTAGTGTAGCCTTGAGGACACTCTTATTTGCCTTGCAGAGAAGAGAAGGACTTTGCCCTGATTGCAGCCTACATGTTGTCCGGACACGGCCTCTATCCTATCTTAGGAACCAGGCCGAGAGCCAGAACCACCCAATGTGCAGACCTGTCACTGGCCTTTGTCCCGCTTACCTGCCTTACGATATACGGACAGCCCGTATAGGAACCGCGGAGTGTCAGCTTTGGAGGATTCACTCGCAGAGCATCAGTTCCAGGAGCGGCGGCCATCTTGCGGCCTACTACACCACGCGGTCTTCCTCACCCGGAGCTCCCGCCGGCCTCCATTGGCCCAATACCCAGCCCGGAGGTCCATAGAAAGAAAGAAGCTACATTTTTCCCGACGGGTTTGCTGTGTGTGCCGGCTTCAGAGCATCCACCTAGGCTCTTGCCCAAGCCCTGGCACCAGTAATGCAGGAATTGAGTGATATGAGCGTGGAGATGCGAGCCATGGGCTCAAGGGTAGATAACCTGGAACAAAATCACACAGGGATGGTAAAAACCATCAAAGCCATTGCACGAAAAGTGGACTCACAGACGGAACATCTAAATAAAACTTACCTAATGTTAGAAGACTTAGAAAACAGAAACTGACACCGAAACATACACATTAGAGGTCTCCCAGAGAAATTTACACTGGAGTTGCTCCCCACTGTAGCTTCCCAAATATTCAAGTCACTAGTTGGTAATGATAAAGCAGCAGGAATGCAGATCAAGAGAATCCATAGGGCGATCCGTCCTAAGCCAGATCCAATTGACCCTCCCAGAGATGTCATATGTGCACTTCTTTCATCAGCTCACGTGACTGAATTGCTACGAGTGGCCAGAGACTGCAAAGATTTATCTCACGAAGGGGCTCCCCTACAATTTTTTCAGGATTTGGCCCCGTCTACTCTGCAAAAGAGATGCACAATGAAGCCTCTCCTAGACGTACTGAGAGAAATGGCCTCCAATACTCTTGGTTATTCCCGTTTGGTCTCTCAGTCCTCAAGAATGGTTAGATAATTAATATCTACACCCCTAGAGACCTTGGACTAGCTTGGGAATCCCTCGGTATTGATCCAGTGGACGTACTGTCATGGCTCCCTATGGGCGAGGACGTCCCGACCACGTCAGTTGCGAGAGCCTTGGAAATGCCGCATACTCCTGGTCTCTTCAAGTCGCCTAAATCCAGAAGGATGGGGCAGAGGACCCCGGAATCTAGGTAGAGAGACTGTGAGACCTCTTGAGGCTATCAAGAATCGCTTATATGGTCTTTGATGCTGCATATGCTCACCTATGTAGATGATAGGCAGTCCGACCCTGCCTGTTGATTGTTCCAGTTTTAGAGTTTACTAGTTACCTTTGCATGCTGCCTTGATGGCCATGACTAGCTTCTACAGCTTCAAGTGCAAATTAAAGACACATCTTTTCAGACAGGCCTATCACAATTCTTAATGTAAACCCTTCCATACCGTAATTAGAATCCCCAAAATTTAACCCTCCTCTGTTCCAGCTTCCACATTACCCCACGATATGATGCCATTTCAGGCTAACTCTGTATGTCCAAGCACCATCCACATGTTAAAGGACACGACTGATGATGGCTCAAAATTTTATGTTTGTGTAATGACAGTCACCTCTATTACAAAATTGTCTGACCACTGTATAAGCAATACCGCCCCTGCTACCTCTTGTGTCAACCCCTCTATCTAATAGATTGTAAGTTCTTGTGAGCAGGGCCCTCAGTCCCATTGTGTGAAATGACTTCCCTTGTAATGTATCTTTCTGTCTGTATTTGAACCCTACTAATTGTATAGTGCTGCGGAATATGTTGGCGCTATATAAATAAAAATTATTATTATTATTATTATTAACTACAACGTATAGAAAGACTCAGCTCTTACTGACTTGTTTTTTTTTTCAGTGATGCACTTACAGATCGCCTTACTTGTCGATACTTTACCCTAGATAATATTTCATGCAAGTTAGTCAGGTTTATTGCATTCATAATTTGTAGTCATACTGCTCCCTAAGGTAATGTAACAGACTCTAGGACTATTTGACTTCTACAGTTTCTGTTTTCAACTGTTTTAACTTAGGCTGGAATAGATGTCACTTGCGTTTGTGCTATTACTGACTAAAACGTTTCTCTCCTTAAGTGACAACACATACTTACTTTGTTATTACTGAGTGTCCCAGTTTGATACATTTACTTAGTGTTTATACATCTGTCTTGAATTGCAATATACTGTATTTGTTTGATTACCTTTGTTCCTCTTTGTCTTTCTATGCCCTCCCCACCCCCTACCTTTCACCTTTGCCCATGAATTATGGTGATAGGAAATATTGCCTGTCTGACTCTACTTCTATTGGAGAACTACAAACATTACACTGTGCGAGACAAGTGAAATGTCTATAAAGAACTTGTCTGAATCGGCTTCCCTGGTTTGCACCTCCTTTAACGTAAAGAGGTTTAACTCACCCAACAAACTAAACCATGTCTTTCTCCTTCTTCGGAAGCTGAAGACCAACATAGCATTTCTTTAGGAAACACTCTTTAAACAAGCAAAGATCCCGAAGCTTCCCACAAGAGACTTCACACAGTCCTTTTATTGCACAAGTCCTGTGGCTGCTTCAAAGGGGGTTTCTATTCTCATTGGAGCCAAGATCCCATTTGTACCTTCCAAGCAATGGTCAGATCCTGATGGGAGAACGATTTTTGGGAAGGGTACCATTGCGGACAAACCCTACACATTGGTGAATCTGTACGCCCCCAACAGAGGACAGATTTCCTGGCTTATAGACGTCCTGCAGACCTTGAAGTTGTTTGCAGAAGGACAATTGATCCTGGGAGGCGATTTCAACCTAGCAATACATCATATGCTGGACACCTTTTCCTCAACTTCACCCCATTCTAAAAAGTCACTGAAGGCTCTCATGAGTGTGTTACAGGAGCGGAATTTGCTTGATGTGTGGAGAACACAACATCTGTCGGTCAAGGACTACACCTTTTACTCCCTGACTGGTCTCTCCTATCATAGAATTGACTATATTTTCATTTCCACTGATCTTCTGTCTCTTGTCCTGAATTAGTCTATAGCAGACCTGGGCAAAGTCCGGCCCCCGGGCCATATCCGGCCCTCTGAATGATTCAGTCCGGCCCGCACAGCTTTGACTAGGGAGGCGTGTCTATGGGGGCGTGTCTAGGGGCGTGTCTTAGTGCCGGCCGAAGATGGAGATGTGGAGCGTGTCATAAAGTACTGAGAGATGTAAGGTGAGCTGCAGGGTGGAGAGAGAGAGTGTGTATGTCTATATGTGTCTGTCTATATGTGTGTCTGTCTATGTGTCTGTCTATATGTGTGTGTGTGTGTGTGTGTGTGTGTCTATATGTGTCTGTCTATCTGTATGTGTGTGTCTCAGCAACCTAGGGGCAGAGATGGAAGGGGAATGTTATACTAAGGCAGAGATGGCAGATAGAAACTGAGGGAGAGATGGAGGGGGGGATATGAAATGGGGAAAATAAAGGGGGATATGAAACTGAGGAAGAAATGGAGGGGGGGGACATGAAACTGGGGGTAGATGAAGAGGGCACTTAGACTGGGGGGACATTAAACCGTGGAGGAAGCTGTAGGGGGACCTGTCTGCCTCTAGTTGCCCCCAGTTTAATGTCACCCTCCAGCTATCCCTACGGTTTAATGTCTGCTTCCCGATTTTAATGTCCCCCTCTAGTTGCCCCCAGTTTCATGTCCCGCTCCAGCTGTCAATTTATTGCCCTCCTCCAACTACCCCCACTGTTTAATGTCCCCCTCCAGCTGCTCCAGTTTTATGTCCCCTCTAGTTTCCCCCAGTTTATACTGGGGCACCAGGAGAGGGACTTAATACTGTGGGGCAGTTGGAAGGGAACATTATAATGTGGGGCATATAGTGTACGGGTGACTGTAGGAGGATTATACTTTGTGGGGGCACATGGAAAGATGATTGGGAATGGGCGGAGTCAACGTAAAAGTTGGTGGTGCTAAATTTGCCGTGGCACAGCCCTCTAGCATAGTTTCAATTTCTTATGCGGCCCCATGGGAAAATTAATTGCCCACCCCTGGTCTATAGGCTCTATAAATGCATAAAGCCCATAATGTGAGGAGTCTTAATCGCAATGGCCTCAAAAATAAAAAAGAACAGACAGAAATCACTAGACAACCTACTGACCTGTATTGCATTGTTGGAGAGGACACAGAAGAGGTCGATGACCACCACAGTACTTCCCGAGCTGACTTAATTGAGACAGCAACTTCTGGACATATTAAACACTAGGTCTTCATCTGCTTCAACTTCATCTGCAATACAGGAAACTTTTATATGCACATGTCAATAAGGGTGGACGTTTTATGACAGCCTTGATCCACAAAGCTAAGGCTAAATCACATATCTCCACCATCAAAAAAGCAGAAGGAACATTGATGTCCGACCAGTGGCGTAACTACCACCATAGCAGCGGTAGCAGCTGCCACAGGGCCCGGGACATTAGGGGCCCGGTGACAGCTGCTACCGCTGCTATCATTATTCTCGGAGGTCTTTTCGGACCCCCGAGTATAATGATCGGGGCCCTCTGTTGGTGGAATACTTTCCACCAACAGGGGGCCCCGAAGCTGCAGCAACGGCTGAGACACAGGAGCTGCAGCTTTGGCTCCTGTCAGCGCTTCAGGACACTCTCCCTCTCTCCCCCCTCCCTTTCTCTGCTGTCCTCTGCCCACCAATGATACGGAGGTACGTACTGGGGTTACTTATTACTATCAGGCATTTGGGGGGATTACTTGTGTTTTAGTAACTCCATGTGCCTCATATTAATAGCAGTTAACCCCATCATCTCCCTCACATTAACCCCTGTGTGCCTCACCATAAGAGTTACTGATATGTGAGACATATGGGGGTAATAATAATGAAAATACTTTATTATTACCTCCATGTCTCTCACATATCAGTAACCCTTATGGTGAGGCACACAGGGGGTTAATGTGAGGGAGATGATGGGGTTAACTGCTATTAATATGAGGCACATGGAGTTACTAAATTGTAATGCACATGACCAGATTTTTTATCCACAATTTGTCCTGGTATAGCGGTCAGCGGGTGACGTGACAGTATTTAGTCCTGTAGGGGCCACTAAGGGACATAATACTGTGTGCAGTGGCCACTAAGGGACATAATACTGTGTGCAGGGGCCACTATGGGACATAATACTGTGTGCAGGGGCCACTATTGGGTATAATACGGTGTGCAGGGGCCACTATTGGGTATAATACTGTGTGCAGGGGCCACTATTGGGTATAATACTGTGTGCAGGGGCCACTATGGAACATAATAGAGCGCGCAGGAATGCGTAGGAGGGACTCGGTCGAGATCTTTGTGTTGGGGGGGCCCCATGTCAAAAGTTCGCCACGGGGCCCCGCCATTCCTAGTTACGCCACTGTGTCTGACACTAAAGACATAGCGGCAGAATTTGTTTCCTTTTATTCAAGCCTATACAATCTACGAGATGAGGACCTCGTGGGAACTCAGTCCTCCAGATTGGGACTTATTGAAAGATTCCTAGCTAGACTGTCTTTACCCTCATTATCCAAAGACCAAGCACAAGCGCTTTTGGAACCAATCACATTGAAAGAACTGCTTGACACTATCAATAGCTTCCCCCCGGGGAAAAGTCCGGGACAGGATGGACTTTGATATATTGCAAGAAATTCCTACATACTCTAGCTCCGCAGCTCCTTCGAGTGTGCAACGATCTGCTGAAAGGCTACGACTAAGAGACAACAGTCTCGAGACGTGTCAGATCTTCCACCATGTGAACGTGGACTTGGTTTGTTTTTCTTTTCACATTCATGCTTGTTTTTATCCATCTGCTTTTGCAGATTTATGGTTAAATGACAAATTAGAAGAAAGTATATATGTTTTTTTTGTGTACCATGTGCCTTTTGGAATGCTTTTAAATTTTTTGTTATTTAATTAAAAGCTATGTTTTAGCACATTACATCATATGATGCTGGACTATGGTCTTTTTTTTCTCGTCTGTTCACATTAAAGCTGCACAAACACATTCACCCAGTGAAGTAACTGGTGAATGTATATTGCTCTCTGTTCACACCAGAGCCGCACTACACACTGCTACTTTGCTCAGGCAGACGGCCGCCCCCTGGGACTTGTGGACCTCGACTGTGTTTTTGGCCCTTGGAGTGAGTAGAGCCTTTAAAATACAGTGCTTTTGGCCCTTGGAGTGAGTACAGCACTCACTTTAAAAAGCAGTGTTTTATGCCCTTTTGGTAACGGGGGCCATGCAGCAGCAGTGTTTTATTTTTTGGCCCTTGGGATGACTAGAGCCATGCAGCAGCAGTGTTTCATTTTTTGGCCCTTGGGATGACTAGAGCCATGCAGCAGCAGTGTTTCATATTTTGGCCCTTGGGATGACAAGAGCCATATAGCAGCAGTGTTTCATTTTTTGGCCCTTGGGGTGACAAGAGCCATGCAGCAGCAGTGTTTCATTTTTTGGCCCTTGGGGTGACTAGAGCCATGCAGCAGCAGTGTTTCATTTATTGGCCCTTGGGGTGACTAGAGTCATGCAGCAGCAGTGTTTCATTTTTGGCCCTTGGGGTGACCCCTAAAAAATTAGATTTCAGGCCCTTGGGGGTGATCCCTAAAACATTAATTTTCAGGCCCTTGGGGTGAGCCCTAAAACATTAATTTTCAGGCCCTTGAGGTGAGCCCTAAAACAGACCATCAGACCATAGGACATTCTCCCAATACTCTTCTGGATCATCCAAATGCTCTCTAGCAAACTTCAGACGGGCCCGGACATGTACTGGCTTAAGCAGTGGGACACGTCTGGCACTGCAGGATCTGAGTCCCTGGCGGCGTAGTGTGTTACTGATGGTAGGCTTTGTTACATTGGTCCCAGCTCTCTGCAGTTCATTCACTAGGTCCCCCCGCGTGGTTCTGGGATTTTTGCTCACCGTTCTTGTGATCATTTTGACCCCACGGGGTGAGATTTTGGGTGGAGACCCAGATCGAGGGAGATTATCAGTGGTCTTGTATGTCTTCCATTTTCTAATTATTGCTCCCACAGTTGATTTCTTCAATCCAAGCTGGTTGCCTATTGCAGATTCAGTCTTCCCAGCCTGGTGCAGGGCTACAATTTTGTTTCTGGTGTCCTTTGACAGCTCTTTGGTCTTCACCATAGTGGAGTTTGGAGTCTGACTGTTTGAGGGTGTGCACAGGTGTCTTTCTATACTGATAACAAGTTTAAACTGGTGCCATTACTACAGGTAATGATTGGAGGAAAGAGGAGACTCTTAAAGAAGAAGTTACAGGTCTGTGAGAGCCAGAAATCTTGATTGTTTGTAGGTGACCAAATACTTATTTTCCAGCATAATTTGCAAATAAATTCTTACAAAATCAGACAATGTGATTTTCTGGATTTGTTTTCTCATTTTGTCTCTCATAGTTGAGGTCTACCTATGATGTAAATTACAGACGCCTCTCATCTTTTTAAGTGGTGGAACTTGCACTATTGGTGACTGACTAAATACTTTTTTGCCCTACTGTATATATATATATATATATATATATATATATATATATATATATATATATGAAAAAAAAATTCACATTCAGAAGTAGGGGCTGGGGTTGTAGGAGGAGGATGAGGAGTATGAGGTGGAAGAGTAAATTCGGTGCTGGCGGCTTCTCTCCAGTACCTGGACTATGGAGTGGATACCCAGCTAGTTATCCACGTCCTCACCCGTGTCCCCTGCTGCTGCTGGCAGCCCCTCTCCAGTACCTGGACTGTGGAGTGGATATACAGCTGGGTATCCACATCCTAGCCCACATCCCCTGCTCATATTGACGAAAGACACTGCTGGCAGCCCTTCTCCAGTACCTGGACTGTGGACTAGACACCCAGCTGGGTATGCATGTCCACGTCCTCACCCACGTCCCCTGCTGCTACTGACGAGGGACACTCCTGGCAGCCCCTCTCCAGTAGCTGGACTGTGGAGTGGATATACAGCTGGGTATGCACGTCCACGTCCTCCCACACATACCCTGCTGCTACTGACGAGAGGCAATGCTGGCAGCCCCTCTCCAGTACCTGGACTGTGGACTGAATACCCAGCTGGGTATGCATGTCCACATCCCCTGCTGCTACTGACGAGGGACAATGCTGCCAGCCCCTCTCCAGTAGTTGGACTGTGGGGTGGATATACAGCTGGGTATGCACGTCCACGTCCTCGTGTACGTACCCTGCTGCTACTGACGAGAGGCAATGCTGGCAGCCCCTCTCCAGTAGCTGGACTCTGGACTGGATACCCAGCGGAATATCCACGTCCACATCCTTGCCCACGTCCCCTGCTGCTACGCTGCATCATGTACTAAACTCTGAAAAGAGCTGTTATTTCCTGCCTAACCAAAGCTATGAAAGCATTTTATCGCCCTCAGAACAAGCTCTCCCTATCACTCCAAAACTGAAATGACACGAATATGGCGGTGGCCGTTCTTATGAATGGGAGGTCACATGTTTTCGGCAGCCAATGGGTTTTTTCAATTTTTTTCACTGCCTCCGTTGTCGTAGTTCCTGTCCCACCTGCCCTGCGCAGTTATTGGTTCAAAAAATGCGCCAGGGAAGGTGGGAGGGGATACAAATTTTTACTGAGTATGCGGCCTTGTATTCGATTATGAACGAATACATCGAACGCCATGATATTCGATCGAATACCTATTCCATCAAACGGCGTTCGCTCATCTCTACACAATATATATTAACTGCCTCCCAGCATCTCTGTATATAATAGTATTGGGTTCTACCGGAGAGACTGTAGAGGGGGAATAGCGGTATACTATCTCCAGCATCAGGTGTTACACTAAGAAAAAACTAGGAAACCATTTGGGAGTAGAATCAATGACTCCAGTGTTCCAACCAGTTAAGGCCTCATTCACATCTGCGTTGGTATTCCATTTGGGGGAGTCTACATGAGGACTCCCCCCAGAATGGAATACCGAACACAACTGCAAGTGGTGCGCCAGTGAAAGCACATGGATCCCATAGACTATAATGGGGTCTGTGTGCTTGCCGCCAGATCTCCACAGGGATCATGCGGACAAGGAAAGTAGTTCACAATCTACTTTCCTGTCCGCATGATTTGTGCAGGCAGTGTGCGGCAAGCACACAGACCCCATTATAGTCTATGGGGTCCGTGTGCTTGTACTGCATAGGGCTTGCAATTGCGTTTGGTATTCCGTTCGGGGGGGTCCTCATGCGGACTTCCCCGGAGGGAATAGCAACACAGATGTGAGCAAGGCTTAAGACACACCAGAGCCATTATCAAAGGTGGATATCACTTTGGGATGGGGGAACCAATAACTCCTGGAGTTTTATCTTTGTGCCGTCGTTGTTTATATTTATATAGGTCGGTTCCGCTTTAAGAGTATATGTGTATATTCAGCTTTAGGAGTATATAGTACTTAGTGTTCGTTCACACTTCGGTTTGGTGTCCAGTGTGTGCATTCTGCCGGGTTTCCTACCTCAGCCCTAGCGAAACTGGACAGGGGACGGAAACCTGGCGGTCAGCTTTAACATCCATTCACTTGAATAGGTTTGTGAAGGTGACCGCCAGTGTCCATCTGCTGCCTGTCTGCAGGGAAACCGTTTTTTTAACCTGACACAAAGTCTTCATAATGCTACCATTAATTATTCTGTACAATGTACTGGGAAGCTGGAAAAAAAATTCAGAATGGGGTGGATTTGAAGAAAAAGTGCATTTCTGTGTCTTTCTTACAGGCTTCGTTTTGACGGTGTTCACTGTGCATTCAAAATGGTGTCAAAATTATTTTTTTTTCTAAAAGTTGCCATATTCTGACACCTGTAACTTTTTTATGCTTCCATGTACAGGGATGCATAGGGCGTCTTTTTTTTGAGGAAGCAGGTGTACTTTTTAGTTATACCATTTTGGGGAATTGCTTTGATGACTTTTTATTCAAATTTTTATCAGAGGCAAAACAGTGAAAAAAAGGTGATTTGGCACTTTTGATTTTTTTTTCTACTACGTCATTTACCGTATGGGAAAAATATTTTATATAGATTCATAGAGCGGGCGTTTTCGGACACACAGATTTTATATGTACCTTTATATGTATTCTAGGGAAGGGGGGAGGTGATTTGAACTTTTAGGACTATTTTTTTTTTTCATGTTTTTTTTTTTACTCATTTATTTTTGCATTTATTAGACCCCCTAGGGGTCTTGAACCCTAGGGGGTTTGATCACTAGTGCAGTACATTACAATGCTAATGCATTGCAAAAATCCAGCAGTTTTTTATTGCAGGCTACATAGAGTAGCCTACAAGAGAATATACTGAAAGACAGGCCTAGAAGTCTTCACAAGTGTGCTCCGGGTGCTCGCGAACCCTTGGAAAATGGCGACACCCAGGCGCAGCTGATAAAATGGCGCCTCGGTCAGCTTTGACAGAGGCATCAGTGGTGTTAATGCCCACGATCGATGTGGGCACTGATCACGAACATTAGCTCTGGATGGCTGCTGTATAAAACAGGCAGCTATGGCGGCTGCCCAGCCCATGAGAGGCCGCCATTTTTAAACCCCCTTCACCCGCCGTACTAGTGTGGTGGATGTCGGGAAAGGGTTAATAGATCTGTTGGATAAAGATGGTGTCTGCTTTGAGATAAAGCCTAAATTGTGACCTGGTTTGCATCCACAATGAAAATGTAAATAGAGCATTAACTTCTGGGGGGTTATTTCGATTAAAGGTTGTTTGAAAAGTACATTGAGGCTCCCTACTGAGGGAGAAGCTGAACCTTGGCAGAGTGGACCATCACCTGTCCTCCTGGATCCTAGACTACCTGACAAACCGCCCTCAGTATGTTCTCACATATTGAGTGCCCAGGACTGTGTGCCTGACACTGTGATCTGTAGTACGGGGGCACCACAAGGTACAGTTCTTGCCCCATTTCTCTTCACACTGTACACTGCTGACTTTAGGCACAATTCCTCCAGCTGTTACTTACAGAAGTACTCCGATGACTCTGCTATAGTAGGCCTTATCACTGATGGCGACGATAGGGAATACAGAGACTTAAACCGGGACTTTGTTGAATGGTGCTAGCAGAATCACCTCAGGATTAATGCTGGGAAGACCAAGATGATGGTGGTGGACTTTAGCAAACAGAGAAGTGCTCCGACCCCGGTGGAGATCCAAGGGACATGCATTGATATAGTCAGGACTTATAAGTATCTGGGTGTGCTCCTCAATAATAAACTAGACTGGGCTGATCACCTGGAGGCGCTGCACAGAAAGGGCCACAGCAGGCTCTACCTGCTCAGGAGGCTGAGGGCCTTCGGAGTCCAGGGGACACTTCTTAGGGCCTTTTTCAACTCTGTGGTTGCTTCTGCCATCTTTTTCGGTGTGGCTTGCTGGGGAGCAGTATATCAACCAGGGACAGAAATAAACTTGACAGGCTGATCAGAAGGACCAGCTCTGTCCTGGGGAGCCCCCTGGACCCAGTACAGGTTGTGGGTGACAGAGGGATACTGTCTAAGGTGACCTCCATGCGGGTGAACAAATCCCACCCCATGTATGAGACCTTGATGGCACTTAGCAGCACTGTAAGTGACCGTCTGCTTCATCTCAAGTGTGAGAAGGAGCGCTATCGCAGGTCCTTCCTTCCAACCGCGACCAGGCTGTATAATCTACATCAGACCAAGCGAAGATCACTCTGCACAGAAAACTAATGATTATGACTATGAAGTCTTCCTTTTTTCTTCTTCTGTTCCTTAGCTGCTATGGACTCCTAGCATATATTCTCTTCTCAGCATATGTGTGTCTACGTCTGTATTATATTACTGTGTATTATCCTGTATCTGTATTACTTTGCTGCTGTAACATACTGAAATTTCCCCACTGTGGGACTATTAAAGGATTATCTTATCTTATATGATAATAAGGCTACGTTCACATCTTTCAGTTTGTTGTTCTGACAGATTGAAAAATGCATACAGTGTGCACCTTTCATTTACATCGACCACCATTCACTGCAATATTAAACACTAGACAGAAGCTTTCTCTGGTCTTGTTTGTTAATGTTTTAAACAGAAGATAAAGTTCACAAAAGAATATAAGATGATCTTTATGAATTTAATTGATTGTGCCTCTTACCATGAGTGACGTGAGCCGTGCTGAGACTGTCGCCCAAGAGCCCACTTAAACATGCAGCTGGCCCTGCCCTTCCACACAGGCTAATTATAAGGTTCTCTCTGTATGCAATTGTTTAATGAAAGTTGTCATCACTTTGTACTATCGTAGTAATCAGGACTCTCACTATCTCTTAGGGCTAGTTCACACGTGGGCAAAGGGGCGGATTTTGACAGCGGAATTCGCTTCAAAAACCACCCCTTTACAATGGTGGTCTGTGTAGACTGCTAGCTTTTTTTTTCCTCCTAGCGGTTTATCGCTGCTAGCGGAAAAAAGAAGCGACATGACCTTTCTTCAGGCGGAAAACGCCTGAAGAAATCCATAGAAGTGAATGGGAGGCGAAAACCGCAATGTAAAAAAACGCGCAGTTTTTTGCACACAAAACCGCGCGTTTTTTTGCAAAAAAACGTGCGGTTTTCACCACGTGGTTTTTATAGGACATATTTTTTTAATAGGAAAAAAACGCTAGCGAAAACCGCGACACGTTTTTTTGAAAAACCGCGTCAAAAAAACGCGCGGGATGCAAAAAACCGCATTGGAAAAACTCGCCGTGGTTTTTTACCTCGCACAAATAAGCTAGGCGGTTTTCACGTGTGATCTGACCTTTACAGTCCCATGAAAGGGCCACTGCTAATAGTGAATTGTTGCATTATTGCGTAACACGTTGTATATGGTTTTATACTCTTTTATACTTTTTCTAACTTGCAGTTTCCATCTTCATGCTGATTATACAAGAGTTATCATCCCATTCCTATATTTCTGTGTAAGCGGGAGTGGCTTTTGCTTGGGTTAGCAGATAGGAGATTAGTGGTTACTAGGACCTTTTGGCTAGAAGCTCTGTAAGCTTGTTTTAGTGGTAGTCAGAGTGAACAGGCAGTTCCATATCACAAGACTAAAGCTTGCAGAACCATGACCAAATAACCATACTGATTAATGAACATCTCCACTGCATACCAGTGGGTAAATTAGGTGTCCATGGATGATACTGCATTTTCAGTTGTTGTTGGAAAAAACCACTAGGTCTCAAGGGCTGTTCTAGATCGTCTTTGTGGCATGGGTCAGAGTACAAAGGATAGGATGAAGAGCTAGTCACTACAGTCAATGTGTGTAAAGTGCCATACATATTGCTTTTTAAACTTGGTAGCTAGCTGTGCCTGTTTCAACTGCCACCCTGTTTCTTGTTCTTCATTCACACCTAACTTTAAGGGGCACCCCGAAACACCATCACATGGGAGAAAAGTAGCAGGAACTCCCCTGGGGTAACCGACACCATCACTTTAGTGTCACTCCCCCTTCACCACTGTGCTGGCCCAGAGCCAGGATTTGGAGCCAATAGCTACCATGACCAATGACACTGCTACGCCCTGGATCACTTAATTTGAAGCCCTGTCAGAATTAACTTTACTTTTTACTACAAATCACATAAACCTATATTTTGGATGTGATCATCTCTGCAACTTTGCTTTCTGGATCAATGTAGGAAGCATTGATAGTATAGTTCTTCTGTAAAACAAAAAAAAAGTGTCAGATTCATGTATTAAATTTTAGATTTGTGACCCTCCATGACCATCCTCTCTTGTTTTTATAGGAGTCATGGGATATTGGACACATACCACCTATGTTTTCTGCATTCTGTGGCCTCTTGATTGCACTTTCATATCACTTGAGTCGGCAAAGTAGTGACCTTTCAATTATAATGTGAGTAAACATTTCTCATTTTGAAGATTTTGTTTTACTACTTTTCATGAAGACAGTAAATATATATCTAATTATCTCCCATTACCTTTATCTAAATGTATGCCAAAAAGTACTCCTGTGTACAGAATAAGTATATATATATATATATATATATATATATATATATATATATATATATATATATACACAGTGCCTTGCGAAAGTATTGAGCCCCCTTGAACTTTTTAACCTTTTGCCACATTTCAGACTTCAAACATAAAGATATAAAATTTAAATTTTTGGGGGAAGAATCGACAACAAGTGGGACACAATTGTGAAGTGGGACGAAATGTATTGGATATTTTAAACTTTTTTAACAAATAAAAAACTGAAAAGTGGGATGTGTAATATTATTCGGCCCCTTTACTTTCAGTGCAGTAAACTCACTCCAGAAGTTCAGTGAGGATCTCTGAATGATCCAATGTTGTCTTAAGTGACTGATGATGATGAATAGAATCCACCTGTGTGTAACCAAGTCTCTGTATAAATGCACCTGCTCTGTGATGGGCTCAGGGTTCTGTTTAAAGCCCAGAGAGCATCATGAACCAAGGAACACACCAGGCAGGTCCGAGATACTGTTGTGGAGAAGTTTAAAGCTGGATTTGGATACAAAAAGATTTCCCAACTTTAAACATCCCAAGAAGCACTATGTAAGCAATCATATTGAAATGGAAGGAGTATCAAACCACTGCAAATCTACCAAAACCTGGCCTTCCCTCTAAACTTTCATCTGAAACAAGGAGAAGACTGATCAGAGATGCAGCCAAGAGACTCATGATCACTCTGGATGAACTGCAGAGATCTACAGCTGAGGTGGGAGAGTCTGTCCATAGGACAACAATCAGTCGTACACTGCACAAATCTGGCCTTTATGGAAGAGTGGCAAGAAGAAAGCCATTTCTCAAAGATATCCATAAAAAAAATCTTGTTTAAAGTTTGCCACAAGCAGCGCCGCAACTCCCATGAGGCGACCTGAAGCGAGCGCTTCAGGCGGCGCTATGCCAGGGCCTCAGGGAGGGCGGCATTTTTCCTAACCTAAGCCAGTCCAGGACAAGCTGTCCTGGACTGGCTTATCACCGAGCGGTGGTTTGGGGAGGCCACTGGAGCAGCGCTTCTCCGGCAGCCTCCCCTCACGCTCAGGCAGAGAGCAGGCAGTCTCCGGGCCTACTCTCTGCCGGCGAACGGGGCTAAGCCTCGCCCCTTCACTCGGCCACGCCCCCGATCCAACCGACCACGCCCCCAATCCACCGACCACGCCCCCAATCCACCCGGCCACGCCCCGATCCACCCGGCCACGCCCCCGATCCGCCCCCTCCTCCCAGCAGGGGGGGGGGCGGCTTTCTGCAGTTAGCTTGGGCGGCGAAAGGGGAAGGTTCACCCCTGGCCACAAGCCACCTGGGAGACACACCAAACATGTGGAAAAAGGTGCTCTGGTCAGATCAAAATCAAACTTTTTGGCCACATTGCAAAACGATATGTTTGGCGTAAAAGCAACATAGATCATCACCCCACTGTCAAAAATGGTGGTGGCAGCATCATGGTTTGGGCCTGCTTTTCTTCAGCAGGGACAGGGAAGATGGTTAAAATTGATGGGAAGATGGAGGGAGCCAAAAAAATATAATAAAAAATAAAATAAATAAAAGTTCTAAATCACTCCTTCCCTAGAATACATATAAGGGCGGGTTTACAGCACCCGATCTCAGTTATGCAGGTTTCCGTTTGCTGTCGGCAGAAGACGGAAACCGACATTCAGTGTCTGTGGGTGAGCGTCTTCTGCTATCCATGGCGAAAGAGCGGAGGCCAACAGGGGGCCAACAAAACTGATGAAAATTTCTTATAATAGGAAGCGGGGAGCTGTCGGGACCGGGAGCTTTGCTGGGTTGCATCATTTAGCATCATTTGCATCATTAGCACAAGGAAGTACAAGAAGCAATGGGATGAAACTAAAGGGAAAGAGATACAGATTAGACATTAGGAAAAACTTTCTGACAGTGAGGGTAGTGAGAGAGTGGAATAGGCTGCCACGGGAGGTGGTGGGCGCTCCATCAATGGATATCTTCAAGCGGAATCTGGATAAACATATAGCTGGGATGATTTAGGAAAACCTGCACTTGCAGGGGGTTGGACCCGATGGCCCTTGAGGTCCCTTCCAACTCTACCATAAGAAAAAAAAAAAAAAAAAAAATTTAAGAGCCTGCGTGACCTATTTCCCAGTAATAGGCGATTCCAGCATGGCCAAAACCTCATCAGAAAGACGAGGCAGACCCCAAGCCTTGAAGTATTGTTTGATCGCCGGTAATAATGAATGAGCGGGAGAGGACACGGGAGGAGGAGAGAGATTATACAGCTGGCGCCCCAGTGACAGATGGAACATAGTTACGGGAACATTGTTCCCGGAAGGACCTGGCTAAAGTGCGACTGCACTTGTTCCCGAACTCGTAAAAATGACGATTGTCCCTAGCTAAAAGACATCTAGTCCTGATGTCAAGACGTTCCCACAATCTCTAACGAGCCAGGAGAAGAGCGGAGCGGGCGTCCGCAGCATGCGAACGTTTGTGCGTCTGCTCCAGGGAGACCACCTCAGCGATCAGAGCCGCAACCTCGCGGGTGCCATGCTGGACAAACACCCCCTGATCACACATTTGTGCGTGGCCCAAAGCGTAACAGGGGAGACATTGGTCGTGTCATTCTCCTGAAAGTAAAAGTCAAGGGCAGAGGAGACAGCTAGAGAGGTTGGAATATCCTGCAGGAGCGACTCATTAAGGCGACCGAGGTCTCGCGGAGGGGGATGCAAGTACAGTATGGACCATATCGTGGTCAGCAAAGGTGATAGGGTCAATCACCGAAGTAGGTAGCAAGGGGACAAAGAAGTAGTCCAACCTAGAGTAGACATCACGGGGATGGGAAAAGAAGGAGTAGTCCCTAACATCCGGGTGGACCGTACGCCAAACATCAATCAGTTAGTGGGAGTGGAGGAGCCTTCGAACCTGGGCCGGCAGGTATGTTAGACCTCTGGAGACATCAACAGATGGATCCAAGGCTAGACTGAAATCCCCTCCCACCAAGAGAGTGCCTTCGGCAAAGTCATCCAACTTGTCCAGGATACACTCTAGAGTACCAACCTGGTTGGAGTTGGGAAGATACAAATTAGCAAAGGTGAACATGGTGCCAACCAACTCCCCCTTAACAAAGAGTAACCTGCCCAAGCCATCCTACAGGGAAGAGAAGGAGGGAGCTGCCCCCTCTCGGAAATGCGTCTCCACAAACGCTACGTTAGCTCTCTTACTCCAGAGCAAGCGAAAAAGAGAGGATCTCTTCTCAGGGGTAGCTTTGGATTTGTGAACTACCTCTCTCCCCGGTTAGATAGGTTTGGCAGCTCTCTGAGCATATACTGCAGAGACAAATCAGATACATCCAGGAATTGCGCCAGGGCCACCACCTGATCCGGTGAGTGAAGGGTGAACATCGCTCCATTGTGACGGACTTGAAGATGAAAGGGATGGCCCCATCTGTACGTGGCCCTGAATCCAAAATCAATTGAAGAGTAGGTTTCAAGAGGCGCCGCATGACCAGGGTGCGGCGGGTAACATCCGGAAGGAGAGAGATTGAAGGAAGGGGACCGGACCTTGACACTAGGCGGCCTGAAGAATGTCCTCCATTTCCTTATAGAAATGTACACGGCAAAGAAGATCACAAGGCTCAATGGAGTAGTTCCTCATGGGGCCCAACACCCGGTGGATTCTATCAATGTTAATCTCTGTATCCATCGGTCTAGAGAGAACAGTGTTGAAAACAGAGGTGGCAATGGAGCGGAGTTCCACAGTTGGAACAGCATCTGGAATTCCACGCAATTTTATATTATTCTGGCGGCCTCTATTTTCCTGGTCATCCACTTGTAGCAACAGATGGCGGTTAAGTGGAAACTTGAGTCGACAGGGATTGAAGATCAGATTTGAAACCCGACAGAATCTTGTCCTGTCTCTCCTCAACTCTGTGGACCAAGGCCTCCAGGTCCGATTTAGTAAGCATAGAATGGAGAAGTTCCCAAATATCCGACAGCTTAGGACGCTTAGAGCGGTGGGAGGAAGCAGAGGCATGTCAAGAAGAATCGGAGGAATCTGAAAAAAGTGGCACACACAGGGCAGCAAAAGTCCTTATCTCGGTCAGCATGATGAATAGCCAGAGGGGAATCACCCCATGGAGGAAAGGACTGCGGTTCCACAGATGAGGATGCGGGGTCCAGAGCCTCAGGGGACCGGGATGGAGTTCCCGTGGGGAGCAGGTAGTGTCCAACGGGGAAGACCAGAGGTCCGAGGGAGGCTCATGAGGCTGGGCCAGGGTGCCCCCTTGCGCAGGGCCCAGAACATGGAGAGGTGAGGGCAGGGAGTCCACAGAGAGGGAGGCCACAGGGGGTCCCAAGGAGGAAGGCTCGGCAGCTGCAGGAGGTATTCCAATATGCAAGGACACTGAGGCCATGTGGGATGGCAGAGGGGCTCAAGGAGCTAGGCCGCAGGCAGAGGAGTGGGGGAGGGGGGCCACCAGTAGGCGGCCTCTGCCATCTTGATTTCCAGGTAGAGGCTTGAGTACCTTGTCAGTAGCTGCCCGCGGGTCCCCATGCTGGGGGAGAAGAGATCAACCACTGGAGATGTGATGGGAGCCGCTGGGGGGAAGAGCTGCGCTGAGGGAGCTGACTGCTGCAGAGGTGGGACCTAAGTCTCTTCTCTGGAGGTGCAAGCCGGCACCATCTTGAAGCTGCCAGGCAACGATGCAGACGGAGCCGCAGCCAAGAAGAATTTAACCAGCTGCGACTCTACCCGGGCGGAGAAGGGAGATTTACGGCCCAGGCGCCGTACCATGCTGAAGCCAGGAGGAGGTGAGCGTCTTGACCTGATATATCAGGCTGAAATGCTGCCAGGGTCCGGGAGCTCTGCTGAAGTGCGTCTTTACACCGCCATTGCTTCAATCTCTGTACATTTTATCTGTTTCATTGTTACAAAAAATACCTTGCTCAATTTCAAACCACAAAATGGTATGCCTTTGCAGCACCTTATCTGCGATTTTTCCAACTTGGTGGAACTCCACCTTAAACATACTAGAGTATCTGTTTGAGCAGCAGAAAGAGGTGAATGAATATTGCATGCAGTATTACATTATGCAGCAATGAATTGCTTTGAGAAACATCATTGGAGGCTCATAAGGGAAGTGTGCCGGCATCTCAAGACTTTATAAGAAGCCACTAAATTTTTCAGCATGGAGGACTGCAGCCAGTGGCATAACTAGGAATGGCGGGGCCCCGTGGCGAACTTTTGACATGGCCCCCCCCTTCCCTACCTGACCGACACCGAAGACCTCGACAGACCCCCCCCCCCACGCTGCATTCCTGCGCGCTCTATTATGTCCCATAGTGGCTGCTGCACACAGTATTATACCCCATTGTGGCCTCTGCACACGGGATTATGCCCCATAATGAACACCCACGAACAATTATTATACTCTGGGGTATTTTCAGACCCCAGAGTATAATAATCGGAGACCGAGGGGAGATACAGACATAAAAAAAAAAGTTACTTACCTGTCTCCGGCTCCGCTGCAGTCTTTGGTTGT
This sequence comes from Leptodactylus fuscus, assembly GCF_031893055.1. Taxonomy (NCBI): domain Eukaryota; kingdom Metazoa; phylum Chordata; class Amphibia; order Anura; family Leptodactylidae; genus Leptodactylus; species Leptodactylus fuscus. The sequence goes on along the minus strand of NC_134267.1, from coordinate 72,978,429 downwards.
GTTGGCCATCTTTAATAACACACTGATGTCACATGACATTTCATACCCTCCCTTCATCTGCCCCCAGTTTCATGCACCCCTCATCTCTACCCACATTTTCATGTCCCCTCCTCCATCTCTGCCCCTAGGTTACTGTTGCTCCTCACCACACATACATACACACTCACACACATACACACTCACTCACACTTACACACAGACAGACACTCTCCATCCTGCATCTCCCTTCCCCCTCCCCTTCATTACCTCGCAGCACACCTCTCCTTCTCTTTCCAGGACTGTACGGGCTATAGACACGCCCACCCAGTCATGTGACGGATGACGTCACACAAGGTCCTTTCAGCTTTCCCCCTCTCTTAGCACAGTTAAAACAGTTTGTCTGTGATAAGAGCGGGGGTAGCAGAGGTAGCTGTCGCCGGGCCCCTTATGTCCCGGGCCCTGTGGCAGCTGCCTCTGTTGCTATGGTGGTAGTTACGCCACTGACTGCAGCATCAGTGATGTGATCCCTCTATTGTATAGCTTGCACTCACTCAGTGATGGATGGAAGTGGAGAAATAGTTTCCACTACTCAGGCAACGTCATTGTCCTATGTTGAAGGAGGAGGATATATATCCGGGTTAGGTTCATTATGGTAAACAAACTGGGTCTCCTAGACTGGAAGAGGAGGAAGACTCTCCCTTGGATGTAGAGGAGGCACTTGATATGGCACAGGCAGAGACAGGAGAGGAGAGGAGGCTGACCCTTATCTTTTGAGAAGAACATAATGATAATGACAATGACCACACTGGCCGAGCACACAAACCATGGCAGGCCCCTGGGACTGTATGATCTACTGCTTACGCAGTGACATCATCAAGCAGAGGTATGAGTACTGGATGCCAGTATTCTTAGGCCCTCGTTATAAAAGCAAAACTCCCAAAGGGAAGAAACATTAGAATATTATCAGGATAGGCTGTATACGCAGATTGGAGCAGGGTTTAGGGTGATAACTGCAGCTGTCAGTCACAAATCAAGGTGGCCACTGCCAGCTCACAGTATATCTCACTCAGCCATTGCTCCATCTCCTCTGCCACAAGTGCATACCTCCCAACTCTTGAAGAACCGAAAGAGGGACAAAATGTGCGGCCCGCCCACTTTTGTGTTGACCCCGCCCACTCGTTAATTTTTCATGTGCCCGCACACAGTATAATCCTCCTACAGTCACCCGTAAATTATATGTCCCCCCTCTATCTCTCCCCCAGTTTCATATACACCCTTCATCTGCCCCCAATTTCATGTTCCTCTTCCATCTCTGCCCCCAGATTCATGTCCTCTCCATCTCTGCCCCCAGATTCATGTCCCCACATCTCTGCCCCCAGATTCATGTCCCCACATCTCTGCCCCCAGATTCATGTCCCCACATCTCTGCCCCCAGATTCATGTCCCTCCATCTCTGCCCCCAGATTCATGTCCCTCCATCTCTGCCCCCAGATTCATGTCCTCTCCATCTCTGCCCCCAGATTCATGTCCCCCATCTCTGCCCTCAGATTCATGTCCCTCCATCTCTGCCCCCAGATTTATGTCCCCACATCTCTGCCCCAGTTTCATGTCCACTCCATCTCTGCCCCCAGATTCATGTCCCTCCATATCTGCCCCCAGATTCATGTCCCCTCCATCTCTGCCCCCAGATTCATGTCCCCACATCTCTGCCCCCAGTTTCATGTCCACTCCATCTCTGCCCCCAGATTCATGTCCCTCCATATCTGCCCCCAGATTCATATCCCCTCCATCTCTGCCCCCAGATTCCTGTCCCTCCATCTCTGCCCCCAGATTCATGTCCCCTCCATCTCTGCCCCCAGATTCATGTCCCCTCCATCTCTGCCCCCAGATTCATGTCCCCTCCATCTCTGCCCCCAGATACATGTCCCTCATCTCTGCCCCCAGATTCTTGTCCCCATCTCTTCCCCCAGATTCATGTCCCCCCATCTCTGCCCTCAGATTCATGTCCCCCATCTCTGTCCCCAGATTCATGTCCCCCATCTCTGCCCCCAGATTCCTGTCCCTCCATCTCTGCCCCCAGATTCATGTCCCCCATCTCTGCCCCCAGATTCATGTCCTCTCCATCTCTGCCCCCAGTGTCATGCCGTCCTCTCCTTCATCTGCCCCCAGATTCACGTTCCACCTCCACATTAAACTTACCTTCTCCTCTGCTCCCTCACCGCTCTCTGCCCGCCTCTCTCGCTGACACATGCGGCTGAAGCAAGGAGCTGACACAGGTCAGCTCCTCGCTTCGCCGCTGCCCGCCTCTCTCCCTGACACACGCGGCTGAGGCTGCTCGCTTCGCCGCTGCGTCTCTCTCTCGCTGACACATGCGGCTGAAGCGAGGAGCTGACCTGTGTCAGCTCCTCGGTTCGCTGCTGCCGCCGGCTCCTGGCTTGTACGTCGCGTCGAGCAGCCTCAGCCGCGTGTGTCAGGGAGAGAGGCGGGCAGCGGCGAAGCGAGGAGCTGACCTGTGTCAGCTCCTTGCTTCAGCCGCATATGTGTTCAAATCAGATCTGCGTCCTCTGGACGCAGATCTGAGTTGAAATTGGGACATACCTCCCTCCAACCGGGACCGCGGGACATGTCACCCAAATCGTGACTGTCCCGCAGAAATCGGGACGGTTGGGAGGTATGCAAGTGTCAGAAGGAGTAATAATAATACTAAATAATAACTTTATTTATACAGCGCCAACATATTCTGCAGCACTTTACAAATCAGAGGACACATGAACAGACAATATGAGATGTTACAATGTGACTGTCAGAATCTTGTATTTTGCTAATCTGCCACTAGTGGCCGCTATTTCTCTCACTCTGAAATATTGTTGCATTTCCACTCCTCACTACTGGAAGCTGCAGTGTTCATCTTAGGAATTGCCTTAACAAAGATGACTGATCTGTACCAGTGTACAGAAGCCTTCTTGTTTTCTGTTTGGGCTTATAGGCACTACAGCCTTTGCTCTTTCCCAGACTGTTTCTACACCATTGCTGTATTAACCTTGCCATTTACTCTTCAAGCCGCACCTCAGACTACTACTCTTCATTACCTATTTGCTCCTGGCTTATTTCATCTGGCCACCGAATTCCAGCTGTGTATATGAGTATTGTAACAGTGACAAAGAAATTCACATATCAAACCATAGGAGTGAGGGCCCTGCTTGTGAGAACTTATGTTCTATGTGGAAATAGGGAGGCACAAGAGGTAAGAGGGCTTGTTTGGTACATTGGTCTAGCTATCTTTTACCAAATAAGGTCTGAAGCTTTAGGAGCCGAATACACATATATAAAATGCAGGGAGTGCAGTGTAACTTCTAGATGGAGAGGTCTAGATTGGAGGAATACAGGATGAAGGATGGAATGGGATGAGAAATGTTAGTGTAGTATGCGGAGGTATAAAACAATGGGATCGGGTCATGTGATAAGCTTGCCTAATCAGATGTAATTATAAGGAAGTTTTGAAGCTGCTCTAGTTGGGTATTACCATAATCTGATTGTCTGGGGTAAAATGTTCTAGGGTAGTGTTGCAGCTCGAGGAAAGTCTTGGAGAGGGGAGTGGGATGTTCAGATAATAGAGGATGCAAGTCTACGCTCATTGGCAGAACGGATAGGATGGTTAGGGCACTAAACAGTGACAAGGGAGGAGATGTAGGGAGGTATGGATGGATTTGTGAGTGTGATAATTATAGATTGTATTCTGTGGGGCTTGGGCAACCAGTTCAGCAACCAGCAAAAGGTTGATGTATTTGTGTACCGGTTTGATAGAAAGAGGAGTCTAGAGGCTGCATTCAGGACAGATTGTAGAGGGGAGAGTTTAATAAGAGGAAGCCCAATTAGAAGAAGGAAGAATCAGAGTAACAATGAGGGTTTTCATGTCACCATAGTGAAAAAAGGGCAAATTCTAGAGATGTTTTTAAGGTGCAGTTGGCAAAAGCGAGCTTCTTAAGTTTCTTAATATGTGGGTGAGTGTGAGATCTAAGTCATATACAACCCCCCAGGCAGCAAGCATGCTGCATCAATGTAACAGCAAGACGGAAGACAGAAATGGATATATCGGGGATAGGTTGTTTAGTAGATGGAGGGAGAATAAGAAGAGCGGTTTTGGAAAGATTCAGGGTCAGAGTAAAAGTAGCAGCTGAGCTCAAACCGGCAACCGACACCCACTGGCTGTACCAGCAGGTACAGTCATACCTAGAGTGTACCTGTAGTCTACCAAATAACTCTAACCTCATTGAATTCAGGCCAGTAGGTTACAGCATTTGAAGGAACTTGGTCCAGTTTTATCTCATCAGACCTCAATTGTTATGGACGAAAGAGTGTTCATTGCTGGATCTGTGAATCAGACATGGATTCATGAGGATTTTCAAACACCTGCGGCTCATGCCTCCAAATAGTGGTGTTTCTGTCTCATCATCATCCATTTAATGAACTGCTGCTGATGCTGGCTGCTGCTACTTGTAAATCGCCGCCACCACCACTCAGTCAGACATGTCCTGGAGCATTCTCCATCACATTATGCCCAACTGCACGTCCACACATGTTGCCATAGATGGATACTGCATACCACCACTCAGGAAGAGATATCCTGAGGCCAGGTCCATCATTTAGTCTGTGCTGCACTACCACACCTGTTCCCACAGTTTCCACCTCTCAGGCAGACATTTCCTAGACCCAAGTCCTCCATCATGCTACACTATAACACATAGTTGGTGCCAATACCACAGTGTTGGTCTAAAAAAAAAAGTTTCACTTCCCATAAGAGGATAGTTCTTCATCACCTTTCAAATGGCTCCCAAATAACAATAAGCCCTTGTAGCACTTACAAACTATTAATTCAGGCTAAATTTTATACAAAACCATTGCTTTTAGCAATATAACCACTATGTGTGTCTAAAAAACCATGGGCACACACATTCTCCTAATAAATGGGTAATTTATAGAGTGTTTTAAATGTTAAATGCATAAAAGCGCAGTGTATGGTTAAACTCTTTGTTTGTATCCTTTTCTTGCCATTTGTTTTTCTATAGACATACCGGTCATGTTCACTTTGACATAACTTCAGCTGTGTTTGTCTTAGAGAGCTAAAAAGAAGATATCTAGGTTCCTAGGAGCTCTAAAAGTATTCTAAACTATGTTTTAAGCCAATTTAAAGTGTGGTAAAGTGTAGCGAACTTGTTCATTCCGAAACAAACTTGAAATGACCCTCCAAACCTGAACCTGAAGAGGCAAAATATAAAGGTGTTGCTTTTGAATTTGACATTCTGTACACAGAGAGATCAGTTTACAATGAAGGGAAAGGGTTATCTATGTAGGGGAAGGTGAAGGTCAAATTAGAGGGCAGAGAGAGACATGATGAGACCCAACCACTGCACCTAGAAGCCCCTATTCATTTGATAAGCTCAATTTGGAGGTAAAACACTAGTTTTGATGGTGCAGACAGATCTCGTTATCTCCCTCTCCATTTCCCTCCAATGGCTTGTCCACCTTCTCCCCTCTACCCACTCCATAGACTTCTATTGCACGCAGCTCTCAGTTGAACAGTCTTCTATTTATGAGGGGCAGATAAGTGAAGGATATAATAAAAAATATAAAGTTTCCTACCTTCACTTCGACTATTGATTTATAAAATAATAGTTTAGTTAAAACTGTTTCATTGAAATAGCATAAGATTTTTAATCAGTAGATATTCCCTAATTTCTTACATTTTGTTTAACCTTAATTTTTGTATTATAGGGCTTATATTAAGGGTAAACTGTTTCCTGAACAGAATGAAAACTTGATATGTTCAAATAAACATGAAGATCCTTTACCAGAAAAGATGAAAAACTCATTGGTAAGTTATTTTGTATTTAAATATGTGTGTTTACTTGTCAAAATAATTTTTAAATATCAATTTGAAGAACTGTAAAAATGTAAAAAAAAAAATGTTACTGGGATACAACACAAATGGTTGATTTTGTATTGGAAGCTGAACTTTTTGGAAATGCTACTCTTTCTGAAAACCTTGCTAAAGCTGACCACAATATAATTTTATAGCAGAGGCACAACTTCAAGCTCTCGAGACTAAATGTAAAATCTGCCATGGGCCTTGTATTATTTAGAATGGTAAAATATTTAGAATAGTAAATAGTAAAATATTTAGAATAGTAAAATACTTCATATATGAGGGACCTCTGTGCCATGTTAGGGTCCAGCGACCGCTACCTCTGCATCCCCTCTCTACGTCCCCGATTTCATTTTACCTAAGCTAAGCAGACACAGACTGGAAGCATAAAAACAAACTTTTAGGCCAGGGCCCCATGGGCCGGAAACGCTGCAAAGAAAAATCGCAGTGTATTACAGTACAGGCAAAGTAAATAGGATTCTAGCGAATTCCATGCCCACTTTGTTGTAAAAACCGTGGTGCAGACATGCCAAGATTTACCAAAAATGGAAAAAGAAAACTCTGTGAACTCTCAGTTTAAAATGCTGCAAGAAGAACCACGATGTGTCGCTGCTGCGTTTTTTCCCGCCGTGTTTTTTGGATGTGGGTCACCTCGTGGGGCCTTAAAAGGGAAAATTTTTTACAGATTTATAAAATGTATCCACTTTTTCAACACTGATGGCCTATCTTTGAGATATGCTTGACTAAGATACTGCATCAATGCCTATAACAGTTGCTTAAAAAAGATGGTGTGTGAGTACTTTAGCTTCTGGGATACAATCAGTCCTAACTCCTACCATCTCTTTAGTTATCTACCCTGTGCAGAAAGGTTTGATTCTTCCTCATTTGCATAAAACTTTTTCTCCAAATCTACAAAACTGATATACATAACAAAGTCACCGTAATGTACTTTATTGAACAATATATCAAAAGAACAACTAGAGACACAAACAATAAAAATATATAGATAATTTTATTAATAAATATACTGAATTAAAAATATACACAAACAATACACAAAAAGAGGGGAGACAAGTGGGGAAAAAACATATTGAAGTGCACTAAAACTCAACTTTTATTAATTTATTTTAAAAGTTCAGAACGGCATAATAAACTACCGTCCATATAAAGGGGATAATGAAACAGCAGTAGAGTAGGGTAATATTCTATTGGCTGTATTAGATACTGTGTCAACCTGCAGATGCAGCTCAGTCTTTTAGTCAATTCCCTTCAATACAATTCCCACCCTCCGTGCATAAGACAGCAGGACTAGTACCAGAACCTAGGGGGCACTAAAATCTCCTCTATTGTCAATCAGAGATTAGGAACAATAAGCCCACCCTAATTCCAATGTTTGCTAGTACTTATGTTTGCTAGTATTTGACAAGCTAGGGAAGACCACAAGCATACATCTAGTAATTACCAGTTACACACAGTCAAAGTATCTATAGGGTTACATTTTCCCCATTGATTTAACCTACTCCACACACACACAGACACGACGCAGATGGTATACATCTAACTAGTATTGCAGCCTAACGGTCCGTTTCCCCGACCGAAGTCAGTTCATCAGAGGCTTTTTTATGCACATTGATAGTACTAGTAATATTTGTATAGCATTGAATTATAGCGTGTAGCCGCTTGTCGGCTGTGATGTATGCGGCTATACATCACAGCCGACAAGCGGCTACACGCTATAAAATAGAATATTACCCTACACTTTAATATATTTTGTTTGCTCCTTGGAACTATTGGGGGTGCACCAACCAAAATTTTTTTTTTTCTCTAGTTTGTTAGACAAGTGGGGAAACCCCCACAAAATAGCGGTACAGTACCGTACCCTCCCACTGGTGGAACCTACAGCGCTACCCCAAATAGTAGAAATATATACAAATCGGAAACAATGCCTGATTACTGTGTGTCTGATAATAACAGGTATATATATATATATATATATATATATATATATATATATAGTCCAAATTGGTATAAATAGGTCCTCTATCACCACACAACCTATGGTGATATGTTTGTAAATCCCATAGCCTAATGGACCATAAAAAGTGCCATGGTCACTACGATAACAACAAAGTGCAAAAAGGTATCCCCAAAGGGATCACATATACATACCCATGGCAACAGACATTGTTCCCAATATCCAATTGCAATAAATAGCAGAGGGGGGAGACACTTAGTACATCACCAGTGGGACAGTCACAAACGCATGACGTGCGTTTCGCCGACACCCTGCTTCGTCAGGAGGCGAGTAGTAGCAAACACCGAGCATAGACTCACCAACCAAACAACAGCCAACCACCAAACCAAAAACACCAACAGATGATAACCAAGGCCGAAATAAAGGTGACCACAGAGACAAACAGAGAGTGGTACATTGAAGAATGGAGAAACGAAATAAATAGCTCCAAGAAACTCACCGTGTACCAATCCCTACAAAGGGACTACACCATGGCCATCTACCTGGAGAGAATACACCACCCCAAACACAGACAGACCCTGAGCCGGTACAGACTGAGCGCCCACAACCTAGAGATAGAGACGGGGCGATACAGGCAGACGTACAAGCCACGGGAGAACAGACTGTGCCAGCAGTGTGACCAGGGGGCCCTAGAAGACGAGACCCACTTCCTGCTACACTGCACCAAATACTCAGCTGTGAGGGCCGTCTACTACCAAAGACTCTCTGCCCACATCCCAGACTTCATATCTGCAGACGAGAAGAGGAAACTCTACATCCTACTGGGAGAAGAAGAGGCCACTGTGGAGATCGCTGCCCAATACGTGTCCAGCTGTCACCAAATAAGAGGAAGATGAGACTCCACGGACTATTATATTTATCCCAATACACCCACCCCACCCCCACCTCCCCATATAGCGGTCACCAACGAAGAGGAAGATGAGACTCCACGGACTGTTATACCCCAAACCACCCACCCCACCCCCACCATATCCACCACTCACCCACCCGAGTCCAACTCCCCCACCCCCCACTTTACTAGCTTTGGCAATGCCAAATATCTATTCGGACGTGCCAATAAAGCTTTTTTGATTTGATTTGTTTATATATGTCCCCAAATAAAACAATAATTAGATTCACCTGTACAGAGCTCTTACAGCATCTCCCAGTGTGGCGCTCCACTCATGCGCACCGCCGCGAGTCACATATGACGCGTAACGTGGCAACGTCATTGTGCTCAATTTGTGTAATGTTAATAAAGTTAAGCCGAATGCGCACACGTACACGCATCGGCTATTTCTCTTATACAAATAAAATGAAATAAAGCGGCCACAGAAGCGGAGTACTGCACCAACAATCGCACTATATGCATAAATACATAACAGACACCCCAAAACAGCCTGAAATCTCATAACTAATATCTTTTACTGACACAATCATTACAAAAATATAAGGTATAAAAATACAAATATAATACTATACTAAGAAGAATATATATAAACAAGAATTATGCAGATACAGAAAATAATGATAATTACTCACAAGAAAAATATAAAATAAATATTGATCCAATAAACATAATGAATATATTATATATATATTAGATTATATTTTTATATATATAGGAATTTCATATTGTGTATTATAAAGTGAAAAGTGCATATCAGAAATATCTGACAAAAGTGGCAAATGCGTAAAAAAATAAAACGTATAACAAATAGATGCATAAGTGACAGTTCATAAAAATGAATAATATGAAAAGAGTGATAAAATATATGAGAAGCATAATATAACAAATAAGTATATAAGTGACAATTCATAGTAATAAATAATGTGAAAAATAAGTGAATAAATAAAAAAAAGCGTGATGAGACAAAGAGATATATAAGTGAAAACACATGACAATAAATCAATGCATATAAAAAATAAATAAGTGACAAATTCATATAATGAGAAAAAAAAAGGCATATTTCTTGTTCCATTTTTCTTCAAATCTTGACTTGGGGTATCCATGATAACAACGATAGAAGGGGAATCGCAGATATACACAAAAGACCTCAAAAAACCTACAAAGACAACAACAATTAGTAACAAGTACACAAAATACAAAATTAAAAACCACGCTAGATGACATTACAAAAAGGACTTAAAGCTAACCATCTCATTGAGACCTGCTGGGGCGGAAGTGTCCAACTCCACAATCCACTGTGTTTCCTTGCACAAACGCGTCTTACGTAAATCTCCACCCCTACTACCTAAATGGACCCTGTCAATTCCACTTACCTTAAAACCTCTTGGATCACTGTGGTGGAAATCACAAAAATGTCTAGGTACTGGTTGCAATTTCTCAATATCCCTTGATCTTTCTTTATTGAACAATGGTGGCTTCTGAACATGCTTGGAAGAGGTGATAGAGATTTCCTACATATCTTATTATATAGTTATAAGTTGTGTTCATTGTTAGTATTAAGCTAATTCAAGTCACATTACACATCCTAGGATGCAGGTTAACTAATTAGGTCGAGAATGTCAATCCATTTGTAGATGTCAAAGTCATTTACAGGTAAATGCCAAGAAGCCAAAGGCATGAAAACAAAACTTTGTATATGCAACAACAGAAAATATAATTTCAAAGCTGCCTATGTCATAATTAATGTGTTTTAACAAACAGCCAGAGGGAAAATACAGCTTAGCTTTGTTACCTTTTATATTCTAGTAGTTCACAGTGTGGTGGCAGGGGTCATATTTACGTAGTAGATCAAGTTGGATGAAGACAAAAGTCCATCAAGTCCGACCTATATCCCTACAGTGTTGATCCAGAGGACAGCAAAAAAAACCCTATGAGGCTTATGCAAATTACCCCATTTCAGGGGAAAAAATTCCTCCCTTCCAATCAGTATAAAAACCTGCATCAACTTGTCCTTAATAAAACCTAGACCCCTTAACCCATACTATTGGTCTGTTCAATAAAGATAAGATATAGTGTATATACAGTACCTTGCAAAATTATTCATACCCCTTGAACTTTTTCACATTTTTTACAACCAAAAATTTAAATGTACCGTATTTTTTGAACTATAAGACGCACCTAGGTTTTAGAGGAGAAAAATAGGGGAAAAAAATTTGAAGCAAAAAAATGGTAAAATATTTACTATATGGGAGTTGTAGTTCTGCAACAGTTGCAAGGCCACATTGACAGGTGACCTTGCAGCTGTACAGGGATACATAGAGCGTTTTTTGCTGGGCCAGATATACTTTTTAGTTATACCATTTTGGGGAATGTCTATTGCTTAGATCACCTTTTATTTAAAACAGAGGCAAAATGAAAAAAAAAAAAAAAAATTTTGACGTTCACAGGAAAAATATTAATATACCGGGCATTTTTGGACACAGGGATAATGTGTATGTTTTTCACAGTAATTTTCCACTTTTAAATGTATTCTAGGGAAAGGAGGTAATTTAGAACTATATATATATATATATATATATATATATATATATATATTATACTTTTTTAAAACTTTTTTTTTTAAACTATCTTATTAGTCCGCGTCTAGGGGACTTGAACCTGCCATCATTTGATTACTAGTCCGATAGACTGCAATACAAGTGTATTGCAGTCTATGGGAGATTCTGTACATTACTATTGCGGCTGGTCATAGACCAGTCGCAATAGTAATATTGCTATGACAGGCCTGGAAGCCTTCAGAAGGCTCCTGGCTGTCACAGAAACAGTTTGGCTCCTGTGATATCACCGTGCCTACAACTTTAAAGGTATGGAGCCGGTGGGGACCAGTCCAGGGTGCTATTTTTAAACTTTGGGGAAGTCCTTGAAGTATTAATACCCACTATCAGAGACGACTCTGATCGCGTGCATTAGCTCTGGCATCTCCACTGATACAGCGGGGACCCGGTTGCTATGGCGACCACTCTGCAATAGAGCTGCCACCATTAACTTTACAGACCCGGAATCTGCTGTAATAGCACAGTGGATATCGTGGAGGTTTTAGCTGCCGGCACAAGTGTCGGGGCCCGCAGTATCGCCACACTCCTGCCGCTGCAGGAAACAAGCGTCAGCAGGACCGTGGCATTGCTGCAATTCCACTCCTCCGTCCCCATTTAATAGTCCACATTCGGACTATAAGACATCCACCCATTTTCCTCCCAATTTTTTTGGGAAAAAAGTGCGTCATATAGTCCGAAAAATTCTTTATTTTATTGAGATTTTATGTAATAAACTAACAAGAAGTAGCATATAATTGTGAAATGGAACAGAAATGACACATAGTTTCAAAATTTGAATCAAATAAAAATCTGAAAAGTGTGACGTGCAGAAATATTCTGCCCCATATCAACACTTTGTAGAGTCGCCTTTTGCTGCAATTACAGCCATAAGTCTTTTGGGGTATGTCTCTACCAGTTTTGCGCATCTAGAGACTGAGATTTTTGCCTATTCCTCTTTTCAAAATAGCTCATGCTCAACCATATTGGATGAGGAGCGTCTGTAAACGGCAATTTTCATGACTTGCAACAGATGCCCAATGGGATTTAGGTCTGGACTTTGTCTGAGCCATTCTAACACATGAATATTCTTTGATCTAAACTAGAGATGAGTGAATAATATTCGATCGAATATCTCACTCCCCTATGAATGTGTGTAAACGGCTGAACACTAAGGGGTTAAGCGCAGTGAATATTTGATGCACTTAACCCCTTGGTGTTTGACCGTTTACACGCATTCCTATGGGAGCGAGGTATTCGATCGAATACTATTCACTCAACACTAATCTAAACCATTCCATTGTAGCTTTGGCTGTATGATTAGGGTCATTGTCTTTCTGGAAGGTGAATCTCCTTTCCAGTCTCAAGTCTTTCTTGTTTATTTCACTGGGTGACACAGCACCATGGGTATGGACCTAGCCATGTATAATTAATTGACCAAATATTATCTAAAATACACTAAAAAAAACTTGACCTGTTTTTTTTTTTTTTTTTTTTATTCAGAGAGAAATCCTTATGTCGGATCTAATCATCTGTACATTGGCTGGCTTTTTATCTTTTTCAATCAGTGCCAGCACGGTGTTTTACTTCTTAAATGTAAGTACTAGTAGCAGTATTCCAGAATATGAATATATTTATAAACTCAATGTATCATTAACACTTTAACCAATGTTATATATTCTCTTCATTTGTGTTACATGTTGGGTAATTCAATTACTATTTTCATGAAAAAAATATGCAAATCTATTCTCCAGGATGTAATTAGGAGAACAGTGCACTCTGTACACCACCCTATAGAGGGCAGCATCCTTAACATCATGAACGACTCAGTTATAAAGTCTTTTTAATCATAATGTGGATTTAATTGCCAAATCAGTATTTCTGTCCCAAAAGGAACAGATTCCCAGCTATGGACAACGCTGTTTCGGCCTATTGGGCCATCCTATGTTTTCATGAAACATAGGGTTGTTTATTACCATCTCTCTATATTCACTCTTCAGTATATACTGTGTAAACAGTCATAAGACGAAAAAAAAAGTTCACCCTCATTTAATTCTATGATTTTACATGAAACACAAGCAAATAGAAAACTCCATGTTGGTTGTGGCTACTGCATGAAGATAGAGGTGATGTGTCCAGCAGTCATTTAGGCAACAGTTAAAAAGAAAGCCAAAAATAATATTATGATAGAGGGTATGTGTATTAATTCCAAAATCTCAAACTAGTTAGAATACACTTAAAATATAACTTTTATTAATCTATTAAAAGTAAAAAAAAATATCTCTAAAATCCATTCAGATAGTACATATTAGGGCCAAAAAATGTCAAGCTGAGGAAGTCAAAAGATATGTGGGTATGACCAGTGGCGTAACTAGGAATAGCGGGGCCCCGTGGCGAACTTTTGACATGTCCCCCCCCATCGACGCCGAAGACCTCGACTGACCCCCTCCTCCGCATTCCTGCGCGCTCTATTATGTCCCTTAGTGGCCCCTGCACACAGTATTATGTCCTTCAGTGGCCCCTGCACACAGTATTATGTCCCTCAGTAGCCCTGCACACAGTATTATGTCCCTCAGTGGCCCCTGCACACAGTATTATGTCCCTTAGTGGCCCCTGCACACAGTATTGTACCCCATAGTGGCCCCTGCACACAGTATTATGCCCCACTGTGGACACCCATAAATAATTATTATACTCTGGGGTCTTTTCAAACCCCATAGTATCATAATCGGAGATCCGGGGGAATAAAAACATAAAAAACTACAGTTTCTTACCTGTTCCCGACTCCTATGCTGTCGGCATAGAAAAAATTGTCCCCCAAAAATTAAGACCTCATATGGCTCTGGGAAGTGGAGAAATAAAAAAGTTATGGGGTTTAGATGGAGGGGAGTCAAGAACGAAAAACGAAAATCAAAAAATGCCATCGGCGGGAAAGGGTTAATGTTTGTGGGACAAATTGTTCTTCATGATGCCACCATTGATTATTCTGTACAATGTACTTGGGAAGCTGGGAAAAAATCCAGAATGGGGTGGATTTGAAGAAAAAGTGCATTTATGCGACTTTCTTATGGGTTTCATTTTTATGGCGTTCACTGTGCAGCCAAAATGACATGTCACCTGTATTCTATGTTTGGTACGCTTCTGGGGATACCAAATTTATATGTTTTTTTTTTAAATTATTTTATGTAGATTGTGAGCCCCATATAGGGTTCACAATGTATATTTTTTCTTTTTTTTTTCAGTATGTCTTTGTAGAATGGGAAGAAATCCACGCAAACACGGGGAGAACATACAAACTCCTTGCAGATGTTGTTTTGAACCCAGGACTCGAGCGCTGCAAGGCTGCAGTGCTAACCACTGAGCCACCGTGTTGCCTCCCAAATTTATATGGTTTTATTTACATTTTAACCCCTCAATAAAAATCCAAACCTGTGCCAAAAAATTGTCTTTCTAAAAGTCGCCATCTTCTGGCACCCGTAACCTTTTTACACTTCTGTGTACCGGGATTTATAGGGCGTCTTTTTTTCCAGGGCCGGGTGTACTTTTTAGTAATACCATTTGTATATTGTTTATAAATTTTTATCAGAGGCAAAACAGTGAAAAAACGGCAATTTGACACTTTTTACTTTTTACCTGCTATGGCATTTACCGTATACAAAAAATATTTTTATATATTTGTAGAGTGGGCATTTTTAGACACAGGGATACCTAACATGTATGTGTTTCACAGTATTTAAGTACATTTATATGTGTTCTAGGGAAAGGGAGGGTGGTTTGAAATTTTTATTATTTTTATATTTTTTACTTTTTTAAAATGTTTTTTTTTTTTTAATGAATTTATTAGAACCTCTAGGGGTCTTGAACCCCAGGGGGTCTGATCACTAATTGCAATGCATTGCAAAAACCTGGCTCGTCTATTGCAGGCTACATAGAGTAGCCATTGAGCCTTCAGAAGGCTCCCCGCTGTCATGACAATGCAATCCCGGCCCCAGAGTTTACTTGCGCCGCCGGGAAAATGGAGAGGCACCAACCAGGGACATTAGCACTGGGTGTCTACTGTATAAAACAATAGACACCCGCCACCTATGGCGGCCGCCCAACTCCCGGGCAGCCGCCATAGTTAAACACCAGGTGTGAGACAATTTACTGAATTTCAAGAAAAATATGTGCCTAGTTTGCCAGCTTAAAAAGCTGGACTATCTTCCAAAATTGATCATGGTGTAAAAGATGTTATTCTTGTTCTACTTATTGTTATCTATCCCATTGTTACTACCTATGAAATGAGGGAGGTGAGTAGAAACAATGGCTTGCCCTTGTGAAGTTGGTGCAATGAAGAGGAACTGAAGGAGGCAGAAGGGCATCGTCTGGGGCCACACGGTGGCTCAGTGGTTAGCACTGCAGCCTTGCAGTGCTGGAGTCTTGGTGTTCAAATCCTGCCAAGGGCATAAAACCATCTGCAAGGAGTTTATATGTTCTCCCCGTGTTTGCATGGATTTCCATCCCATGTTCCAAAGACATACTGATAGGCAAAAATGTACATTGTGAGCTCTATGTGGGGCTCACAATCTACATTAAAAAAAAAAAAAAAAAAGAAAGAAGGGCATTATCTGGTTTTGAAACTGACCTGTACCCATGAGGTGATAGTAAAGTATAGTAAAGTAGTAGTGGTACTAATACAAGTAGTGCCTCTTTCGCTGATGTTAAAAAAAAAAAAAACTCTGTTATTTCAAGTGTTTTTTTTGGTATATCAATATGACCAGTCTAGACTGCTGTAATCTTAAAAATCATATTTAGGAATAAGATTTTCATGGTTTTTTTTTCACTCTGGTTTGGTGTCATGTCTGATGCTAAATCAGCTTCCCTGATGTCCTACCAGCAGCACAATATGGGGTATTTCTGCCCCTGTGTGCTGGTAGGACAGGCGGAATATTAATTAGCCAATTAATTAATCATGGCTTGCCCCATAAGAGGGCACAAGGACCTCTCCCCTGCGTGATTTTTTCTGTCCTGTGTGACCAGATGTTAGGATTGGGTCCTGCAGGTTGCTATCATAGCGCTATGCGTCACCTGCGGGTCAGTCTAACCATCCAGCTTTCACCTTACTGAGCATGCTCAGATGTATTGGAGCTGCTCACAAGCTAAGTGCCATTTCTCCCCTACTGAGCATGAGCGGTGAGGTCATGGCCACAGCCCCTATTGGGCGGGGACTTCCCTTTAAATAGTGTGAGCCGACACCCGCTGGGTGCTCACACTTTGACTAAAATCTCCTCAAAGTCCACGGAGTGAATGACAGTAGTTTGCAGGGATAGGCTCCAGTACTCAGGCAGGTTTCAGACAAGGCCTCTGTGTGGGGTTCCTCTGCTTCTCCTGGGTGCTGTTAGGTAGGACCTGTAAACCCTGAACTGACAGCTCTACACCAGGGCTAGGAGCAATAGGTACCTTCCTCTGTTGACGAAGAAAAGTTCCATACACTGGACCTCATGAGATGCCTGAGGATCTACCTCCAGCGTACGCGTTCCTTCAGAAAGTCTGAGAACCTCCTCATCAACTTCTTGGGGAGACACAAAGGGCTTAAGTCCAAAGCCTCAATTTCACGCGGGGTCAGGGAGACAATTAAGATCTCTTACTCAAGGGCGCATTCCACGAGGTTGGTTACCACCTCCTGGGCAGAGACAAAAGCCTTGTCTCTAGAGATGAGCGAACACTAAAATGTTCGAGGTTCGAAATTCGATTCGAACAGCCGCTCAATGTTCGTGTGTTCGAACGGGTTTCGAACCCCATTATAGTCTATGGGGAACAGATACTCGTTAAGGGGGAAACCCAAATCCGTGTCTGGAGGGTCACCAAGTCCACTATGACACCCCAGGAAATGATGCCAACACCTCTGGAATGACACTGGGACAGCAGGGGAAGCATGTCTGGGGGCATCTAACACACCAAAGACCCTCTATTACTCCAACATCACAGCCTAACAACTACACACTTTACACACTCAATACCACCTCTCTGACAGTAGGAAAACACCTTGAAACATGTGTATTTGGCACTTGCAGTGAGGAGAGCTTGTCACCAGCAGTGAATTTGGCCCTTGTAGTAAGTTGAGGTTGGCACCAACATTTGTTTTGAAAATCAGGGTGGATTGAGCCTCTAACCAGCAGAGTTTGGGCAAATTCATGGTGGAGGGAGCCTCTAAACACCCCAGTTTGGGCAAATTCATGGTGGAGGGAGCCTCTAAAAACCCCAGTTTGGACCAATTCATGGTGGAGGGAGCCTCTAACCAGCCCAGTTTGGGCAAATTCATGGTGGAGGGAGCCTCTAAAAAACCCAGTTTGGACCAATTCATGGTGGAGGGAGCCTCTAACCAGCCCAGTTTGGGCAAATTCATGGTGGAGGGAGCCTCTAACCAGCCCAGTTTGGACCAATTAATGGTGGAGGGAGCCTCTAACCAGCCCAGTTTGGACCAATTAATGGTGGAGGGAGCCTCTAACCAGCCCAGTTTGGACCAATTCATGGTGGAGGGAGCCTCTAAACAGCCCAGTTTGGGCAAATTCATGGTGGAGGGAGCCTCTAAAAAACCCAGTTTGGACCAATTCATGGTGGAGGGAGCCTCTAACCAGCCCAGTTTGGACCAATTAATGGTGGAGGGAGCCTCTAACCAGCCCAGTTTGGACCAATTCATGGTGGAGGGAGCCTCTAAACAGCCAAGTTTTGGGAAATTCATGGTGGAGGGAGCCTCTAACCAGCCCAGTTTGGACCAATTCATGGTGGAGGGAGCCTCTAAACAGCCAAGTTTTGGGAAATTCATGGTGGAGGGAGCCTCTAACCAGCCCAGTTTGGACCAATTCATGGTGGAGGGAGCCTCTAAAAAACCCAGTTTGGACCAATTCATGGTGGAGGGAGCCTCTAAACAGCCCAGTTTGGGCAAATTCATGGTGGAGGGAGCCTCTAACCAGCCCAGTTTGGACCAATTAATGGTGGAGGGAGCCTCTAAACAGCCCAGTTTGGGCAAATTCATGGTGGAGGGAGCCTCTAACCAGCCCAGTTTGGACCAATTCATGGTGGAGGGAGCCTCTAACCAGCCCAGTTTGGACCAATTAATGGTGGAGGGAGCCTCTAACCAGCCCAGTTTGGACCAATTCATGGTGGAGGGAGCCTCTAAACAGCCCAGTTTGGGCAAATTCATGGTGGAGGGAGCCTCTAAAAAACCCAGTTTGGACCAATTCATGGTGGAGGGAGCCTCTAACCAGCCCAGTTTGGACCAATTAATGGTGGAGGGAGCCTCTAACCAGCCCAGTTTGGACCAATTCATGGTGGAGGGAGCCTCTAACCAGCCCAGTTTGGACCAATTCATGGTGGAGGGAGCCTCTAAACAGCCCAGTTTGGGCAAATTCATGGTGGAGGGAGCCTCTAAAAAACCCAGTTTGGACCAATTCATGGTGGAGGGAGCCTCTAACCAGCCCAGTTTGGACCAATTAATGGTGGAGGGAGCCTCTAACCAGCCCAGTTTGGACCAATTCATGGTGGAGGGAGCCTCTAAACAGCCAAGTTTTGGGAAATTCATGGTGGAGGGAGCCTCTAACCAGCCCAGTTTGGACCAATTAATGGTGGAGGGAGCCTCTAAACAGCCCAGTTTGGGCAAATTCATGGTGGAGGGAGCCTCTAACCAGCCCAGTTTGGACCAATTCATGGTGGAGGGAGCCTCTAACCAGCCCAGTTTGGGCAAATTCATGGTGGAGGGAGCCTCTAAAAAACCCAGCTTGGACCAATTCATGGTGGAGGGAGCCTCTAACCAGCCCAGTTTGGGCAAATTCATGGTGGAGGGAGCCTCTAAAAAACCCAGTTTGGACCAATTCATGGTGGAGGGAGCCTCTAACCAGCCCAGTTTGGACCAATTAATGGTGGAGGGAGCCTCTAACCAGCCCAGTTTGGACCAATTAATGGTGGAGGGAGCCTCTAACCAGCCCAGTTTGGACCAATTAATGGTGGAGGGAGCCTCTAACCACCCCAGTTTGGACCAATTAATGGTGGAGGGAGCCTCTAACCAGCCCAGTTTGGACCAATTCATGGTGGAGGGAGCCTCTAAAAAACCCAGTTTGGACCAATTCATGGTGGAGGGAGCCTCTAAACAGCCCAGTTTGGGCAAATTCATGGTGGAGGGAGCCTCTAAACAGCCCAGTTTGGGCAAATTCATGGTGGAGGGAGCCTCTAACCAGCCCAGTTTGGACCAATTAATGGTGGAGGGAGCCTCTAACCAGCCCAGTTTGGACCAATTCATGGTGGAGGGAGCCTCTAAACAGCCAAGTTTGGACCAATTCATGGTGGAGGGAGCCTCTAAAAAACCCAGTTTGGACCAATTCATGGTGGAGGGAGCCTCTAACCAGCCCAGTTTGGACCAATTAATGGTGGAGGGAGCCTCTAACCAGCCCAGTTTGGACCAATTAATGGTGGAGGGAGCCTCTAACCAGCCCAGTTTGGACCAATTCATGGTGGAGGGAGCCTCTAAACAGCCCAGTTTGGGCAAATTCATGGTGGAGGGAGCCTCTAACCAGCCCAGTTTGGACCAATTCATGGTGGAGGGAGCCTCTAAAAAACCCAGTTTGGACCAATTCATGGTGGAGGGAGCCTCTAAACAGCCCAGTTTGGGCAAATTCATGGTGGAGGGAGCCTCTAAACAGCCCAGTTTGGGCAAATTCATGGTGGAGGGAGCCTCTAACCAGCAGAGTTGGTGGAAATCAGGGTGGAGGGAGCCTCTAACCAGCAGAGTTGGGGGAAATCAGGGTGGAGGGAGCCTAGTATTAGCAGAATTGTGCAACGCTTATGGTGGATGAGTATGAGGATGCGGAGGAATTGGAGAGGTTGAGTACAGACATGGAGTTTCATGTTGGGGTGCTTTACACAGGTGGGCACAAAAATGACGGCTCTACCCAGTGGTGGTTCATTTTTATCAAAGTGAGCCGGTCGGCACTCTCAGCTGACAGACGGGTGCGCTTGTCAGTGATGATGCCACCGGCTGCACTGAACACCCTCTCAGATAGGACGCTGGCGGCAGGACAGGACAGCACCTCCAAGGCATATAGGGCAAGTTCAAGCCACAGGTCCAACTTCGACACCCAATACGTGTAGGGCGCAGAGGGGTCGGAGAGGACAGGGCTGTGGTCGGAAAGGTATTCCCGCAACATGCGCCTATACTTCTCACGCCTGGTGACACTAGGACCCTCCGTGGCGGCACTTTGGCGAGGGGGTGCCATCAAGGTGTCCCAGACCTTAGACAGTGTGCCCCTCGTTTGTGTGGACCGGTGAGAACTTGGTTGCCTACTGGAGGAACTGCCCTCCCTGCCGCCAACGTCACATGCTGGAAACATCTCCATCATATTCTGCACCAATTGCCTGTGGCAAGCATTGATGCGATTGGCCCTCCCCTCTACCGGAATAAAAGACGAGATGTTGTTTTTATACCGGGGGTCAAGGATAGCAAAGATCCAGTACTGGTTGTCCTCCATGATTTTGACAATACGCTTGTCGGTTGTAAAGCACCCCAACATGAACTCAGCCATGTCTGCCACAGTGTTAGTTGGCATGACTCCTCTGGCCCCACCGGAAAGTTCAATCTCCATTTCCTCCTCATCCTCCATGTCTACCCATCCGCGCTGCAACAATGGGACGATTCGAAGTTGCCCGGAAGCCTCCTGTATCACCATCACATCATCGGACAACTCTTCTTCCTCCTCCTCCTCCTCCTCCTCCTCCATTAAACGCAGTGAAGCGGACAGATGTGTGGACCTACTCTCCAGCTGTGACGGATCGGATGCTATCCCTAACTCCTCTGTGTGATCTGAGTTATCCCTGATGTCAATCAGGGATTCTCTCAGAACACACAAGAGCGGGATTGTAAGGCTCACCATCGCATCCTCAGAGCTCACCCTCCTTGTGGACTCCTCAAAGACCCGTAGGATGTCACAAAGGTCTCTCATCCATGGCCACTCATGGATGTGAAACTGAGGCAGCTGACTTTGTGGCACCCTAGGGTTTTGTAGCTGGTATTCCATCAAAGGTCTCTGCTGCTCAACCACTCTATTCAACATCTGAAACGTTGAGTTCCAGCGTGTGGGGACGTCGCACAAAAGCCGGTGTTGTGGCACATGCAGGCGTTGCTGGAGAGATTTTAAGCTAGCAGCGGCTACTGTCGACTTGCGAAAGTGGGCGCACATGCGCCGCACTTTCACCAGTAGCTCTGGAACATTGGGGTAGCTCTTTAGGAAACGTTGCACCACTAGGTTGAAGACGTGGGCCAGGCATGGAACATGTTGGAGTCCGGCAAGCTCCAGAGCTGCTACCAGGTTCCGGCCGTTATCACAAACGACCATGCCTGGGCCCAGGTGCAGCGGCTCAAACCATATTGCCGTCTCATCGAGGAGGGCATCCCTCACCTCGGAGGCAGTGTGCTGTCTGTCCCCCAAGCTGATCAGCTTCAGCACAGCCTGCTGACGTCTACCAACGCCAGTGCTGCAACGTTTCCAACTCGTAGCTGGGGTCAATCTAACAGCGGAGGAGGAGGCGGTAGCGGAGGAGGAGGCGGTGGCGGAGGAGGAGGCGGTAGAGGAGGAGGAGGAGGGGGGTGTTCTTCTCGTTTCCCTGCCAGGAATGTTAGGCGGGGAGACGAGGTACACCGGGCCAGTTTGGGAAGCAGTCCCAGCCTCAACTACATTCACCCAGTGTGCCGTCAGTGAAATGTAGCGTCCCTGTCCGCATGCACTTGTCCACGCGTCGGTGGTCAAGTGGACCTTTGTGCAAAGCGCGGAACTAAGGGCCCGCCTGATGTTGAGTGACACGTGCTGGTGCAAGGCGGGGACGGCACACCGGGAGAAGTAGTGACGGCTAGGGACGGCATAGCGAGGTGCCGCAGTTGCCATCAGGTCCAGGAAGGCGGGAGTTTCAACAAGCCGGAACGCCAACATCTCCTGGGCCAGCAGTTTAGCGATGTTGGCGTTCAAGGCTTGCGCGTGTGGGTGGTTAGCAGTGTATTTCTGCCGCCGCTCCAATGTCTGAGAGATGGTGGGTTGTTGTAAAGAAACGCCTGATGGTGCCTTTGATGGTGCAGGAGAAGGAGATAAGACAGGACCAGGGGAGGATGAGGTAGAAGTCAACAAAGTGGCGGAGGCAGATGAAGTGGTGTCCTGGCTCGTCCTCTGGAGTGCATCGCCAGCACAGTCAGCAGTGGCAGTGGCAGAGGCAGTGGCAGAGGCAGTGGCAGTGGCGTGAACGGCAGGCGGCCTTTGTCCTGCCGTTGCTGCCTGCCACTGATTCCAGTGCTTGGATTCCAAATGACGGCGCATTGAAGTGGTGGACAGGTTGCTCTTCTCAGAGCCCCTAATCAATTTCGAGAGGCAAATTGTGCAGACAACACTATATCTGTCCTCGGCGCATTCCTTGAAAAAACTCCACACCTTCGAGAAACGTGCCCTCGAGGTGGGAGTTTTTCGGGGCTGGGTACGAACTGGAACATCTTGGGAGATTCCGGGTGTGGCCTGGCTTCGCCTAAGCTGCTGACCTCTGCCTCTGCCTCTAGCTACCCTTTTTGGTGCTGCACCTGCCTCAACATCCACACTACTTTCCCCGCTTGACATCCCCCCTGTCCAGGTCGGGTCAGTGTCCTCATCATCCACCACTTCCTCTTCCAACTCCTGTCTCATCTCCTCCTCCCGCACAATGCGCCGGTCAACTGGATGCCCTGACGGCAACTGCGTCACATCATCGTCGATGAGGGTGGGTTGCTGGTCATACACCACCAAATCGAACGGAGATGGAGGAGACTCTAGTGTTTGAGCATCTGGACACAGATGCTCCTCTGTTAGGTTCGTGGAATCGTGACGTGGAGAGGCAGGTTGAGGGACAATGAAAGGAGCGGAGAACAGCTCTGGGGAGCAGGGACAGTTTGGGTTATTGTTCTGTAAAGCTTCGGAATTTTGGGAGGAAGGAAGACAAGACTGTTGGGTAATAGGAGGAGAGGAGGCAGAGTCTGACTGGCTGCTGGACAATGTGCTGTAAGCGTTCTCTGACAGCCATTGCAAGACCTGTTCCTGGTTCTCGGGCCTACTAAGGTTTGTACCCTGCAGTTTAGTTAATGTGGCAAGCAACCCTGGCACTGTGGAGTGGCGCAATGCTTGCTGCCCCACAGGAGTAGGCACGGGACGCCCTGTGGCTTCACTGCTACCTTGCTCCCCAGAACCATTCCCCCGACCTCGCCTACGGCCTCGTCCACGTCCCTTTCCGGGAGCCTTGCGCATTTTGAATTCCTAGTTAGAAATTGGCACTGTATACCAGTAGTAAAAATTGTGGGTGCACGTAACCCCAATATATTCTTTGAATTCCCAGTCAGAAACTGGCACTATATGGCAGTAGCAAGAAATGAGGGTATTTGTATTCCCAATATACTCTTTGAATTCCCAGTCAGACAATGGCACTGTATACCAGTAGTAAAAATTGTGGGTGCACGTAACCCCAATATATTCTTTGAATTACCAGTCAGAAACTGGCACTATATGGCAGTAGCAAGAAATGAGGGTATTTATAACCCCAATATATTCTTTGAATTCCCAGTCAGACAATGGCACTGTATACCAGTAGTAAAAATTGTGGGTGCACGTAACCCCAATATATTCTTTGAATTACCAGTCAGAAACTGGCACTATATGGCAGTAGCAAGAAATGAGGGTATTTATAACCCCAATATATTCTTTGAATTCCCAGTCAGACAATGGCACTGTATACCAGTAGTAAAAATTGTGGGTGCACGTAACCCCAATATATTCTTTGAATTCCCAGTCAGAAACTGGCACTATATGGCAGTAGCAAGAAATGAGGGTATTTGTATTCCCAATATACTCTTTGAATTCCCAGTCAGACAATGGCACTGTATACCAGTAGTAAAAATTGTGGGTGCACGTAACCCCAATATATTCTTTGAATTCCCAGTCAGAAACTGGCACTATATGGCAGTAGCAAGAAATGAGGGTATTTGTATTCCCAATATACTCTTTGAATTCCCAGTCAGACAATGGCACTGTATACCAGTAGTAAAAATTGTGGGTGCACGTAACCCCAATATATTCTTTGAATTACCAGTCAGAAACTGGCACTATATGGCAGTAGCAAGAAATGAGGGTATTTGTATTCCCAATATACTCTTTGAATTCCCAGTCAGACAATGGCACTGTATACCAGTAGTAAAAATTGTGGGTGCACGTAACCCCAATATATTCTTTGAATTACCAGTCAGAAACTGGCACTATATGGCAGTAGCAAGAAATGAGGGTATTTGTATTCCCAATATACTCTTTGAATTCCCAGTCAGACAATGGCACTGTATACCAGTAGTAAAAATTGTGGGTGCACGTAACCCCAATATATTCTTTGAATTACCAGTCAGAAACTGGCACTATATGGCAGTAGCAAGAAATGAGGGTATTTATAACCCCAATATATTCTTTGAATTCCCAGTCAGACAATGGCACTGTATACCAGTAGTAAAAATTGTGGGTGCACGTAACCCCAATATATTCTTTGAATTCCCAGTCAGAAACTGGCACTATATGGCAGTAGCAAGAAATGAGGGTATTTGTATTCCCAATATACTCTTTGAATTCCCAGTCAGACAATGGCACTGTACACCAGTAGTAAAAATTGTGGGTGCACGTAACCCCAATATATTCTTTGAATTACCAGTCAGAAACTGGCACTATATGGCAGTAGCAAGAAATGAGGGTATTTATAACCCCAATATATTCTTTGAATTCCCAGTCAGACAATGGCACTGTATACCAGTAGTAAAAATTGTGGGTGCACGTAACCCCAATATATTCTTTGAATTACCAGTCAGAAACTGGCACTATATGGCAGTAGCAAGAAATGAGGGTATTTATAACCCCAATATATTCTTTGAATTCCCAGTCAGACAATGGCACTGTATACCAGTAGTAAAAATTGTGGGTGCACGTAACCCCAATATATTCTTTGAATTACCAGTCAGACACTGGCACTATATGGCAGTAGCAAGAAATGAGGGTATTTGTATTCCCAATATACTCTTTGAATTCCCAGTCAGACAATGGCACTGTATACCAGTAGTAAAAATTGTGGGTGCACGTAACCCCAATATATTCTTTGAATTCCCAGTCAGACAATGGCACTGTATACCAGTAGTAAAAATTGTGGGTGCACGTAACCCCAATATATTCTTTGAATTCCCAGTCAGAAACTGGCACTATATGGCAGTAGCAAGAAATGAGGGTATTTGTATTCCCAATATACTCTTTGAATTCCCAGTCAGACAATGGCACTGTATACCAGTAGTAAAAATTGTGGGTGCACGTAACCCCAATATATTCTTTGAATTCCCAGTCAGAAACTGGCACTATATGGCAGTAGCAAGAAATGAGGGTATTTGTATTCCCAATATACTCTTTGAATTCCCAGTCAGACAATGGCACTGTATACCAGTAGTAAAAATTGTGGGTGCACGTAACCCCAATATATTCTTTGAATTACCAGTCAGAAACTGGCACTATATGGCAGTAGCAAGAAATGAGGGTATTTATAACCCCAATATATTCTTTGAATTCCCAGTCAGACAATGGCACTGTATACCAGTAGTAAAAATTGTGGGTGCACGTAACCCCAATATATTCTTTGAATTCCCAGTCAGAAACTGGCACTATATGGCAGTAGCAAGAAATGAGGGTATTTGTATTCCCAATATACTCTTTGAATTCCCAGTCAGACAATGGCACTGTATACCAGTAGTAAAAATTGTGGGTGCACGTAACCCCAATATATTCTTTGAATTCCCAGTCAGAAACTGGCACTATATGGCAGTAGCAAGAAATGAGGGTATTTGTATTCCCAATATACTCTTTGAATTCCCAGTCAGACAATGGCACTGTATACCAGTAGTAAAAATTGTGGGTGCACGTAACCCCAATATATTCTTTGAATTACCAGTCAGAAACTGGCACTATATGGCAGTAGCAAGAAATGAGGGTATTTATAACCCCAATATATTCTTTGAATTCCCAGTCAGACAATGGCACTGTATACCAGTAGTAAAAATTGTGGGTGCACGTAACCCCAATATATTCTTTGAATTACCAGTCAGAAACTGGCACTATATGGCAGTAGCAAGAAATGAGGGTATTTGTATTCCCAATATACTCTTTGAATTCCCAGTCAGACAATGGCACTGTATACCAGTAGTAAAAATTGTGGGTGCACGTAACCCCAATATATTCTTTGAATTACCAGTCAGACACTGGCACTATATGGCAGTAGCAAGAAATGAGGGTATTTGTATTCCCAATATACTCTTTGAATTCCCAGTCAGACAATGGCACTGTATACCAGTAGTAAAAATTGTGGGTGCACGTAACCCCAATATATTCTTTGAATTCCCAGTCAGACACTGGCACTATATGGCAGTAGCAAGAAATGAGGGTATTTGTATTCCCAATATACTCTTTGAATTCCCAGTCAGACAATGGCACTGTATACCAGTAGTAAAAATTGTGGGTGCACGTAACCCCAATATATTCTTTGAATTCCCAGTCAGAAACTGGCACTATATGGCAGTAGCAAGAAATGAGGGTATTTGTATTCCCAATATACTCTTTGAATTCCCAGTCAGACAATGGCACTGTATACCAGTAGTAAAAATTGTGGGTGCACGTAACCCCAATATATTCTTTGAATTACCAGTCAGAAACTGGCACTATATGGCAGTAGCAAGAAATGAGGGTATTTATAACCCCAATATATTCTTTGAATTCCCAGTCAGACAATGGCACTGTATACCAGTAGTAAAAATTGTGGGTGCACGTAACCCCAATATATTCTTTGAATTACCAGTCAGAAACTGGCACTATATGGCAGTAGCAAGAAATGAGGGTATTTATAACCCCAATATATTCTTTGAATTCCCAGTCAGACAATGGCACTGTATACCAGTAGTAAAAATTGTGGGTGCACGTAACCCCAATATATTCTTTGAATTCCCAGTCAGACACTGGCACTATATGGCAGTAGCAAGAAATGAGGGTATTTGTATTCCCAATATATTCTTTGAATTCCCAGTCAGACAATGGCACTGTATACCAGTAGTAAAAATTGTGGGTGCACGTAACCCCAATATATTCTTTGAATTCCCAGTCAGACACTGGCACTATATGGCAGTAGCAAGAAATGAGGGTATTTGTATTCCCAATATATTCTTTGAATTCCCAGTCAGACAATGGCACTGTATACCAGTAGTAAAAATTGTGGGTGCACGTAACCCCAATATATTCTTTGAATTCCCAGTCAGAAACTGGCACTATATGGCAGTAGCAAGAAATGAGGGTATTTGTATTCCCAATATACTCTTTGAATTCCCAGTCAGACAATGGCACTGTATACCAGTAGTAAAAATTGTGGGTGCACGTAACCCCAATATATTCTTTGAATTACCAGTCAGAAACTGGCACTATATGGCAGTAGCAAGAAATGAGGGTATTTATAACCCCAATATATTCTTTGAATTCCCAGTCAGACAATGGCACTGTATACCAGTAGTAAAAATTGTGGGTGCACGTAACCCCAATATATTCTTTGAATTACCAGTCAGAAACTGGCACTATATGGCAGTAGCAAGAAATGAGGGTATTTATAACCCCAATATATTCTTTGAATTCCCAGTCAGACAATGGCACTGTATACCAGTAGTAAAAATTGTGGGTGCACGTAACCCCAATATATTCTTTGAATTCCCAGTCAGACACTGGCACTATATGGCAGTAGCAAGAAATGAGGGTATTTGTATTCCCAATATATTCTTTGAATTCCCAGTCAGACAATGGCACTGTATACCAGTAGTAAAAATTGTGGGTGCACGTAACCCCAATATATTCTTTGAATTCCCAGTCAGACACTGGCACTATATGGCAGTAGCAAGAAATGAGGGTATTTGTATTCCCAATATATTCTTTGAATTCCCAGTCAGACAATGGCACTGTATACCAGTAGTAAAAATTGTGGGTGCACGTAACCCCAATATATTCTTTGAATTCCCAGTCAGACACTGGCACTATATGGCAGTAGCAAGAAATGAGGGTATTTGTATTCCCAATATATTCTTTGAATTCCCAGTCAGACAATGGCACTGTATACCAGTAGTAAAAATTGTGGGTGTATATAGCCCCAATTCTATTGCTAGGGGACTTGCAGGGTATTTCTGGGGTGAAGGTGGGGGGGCACACCGTTGGAACGGGTATCGGGGTATATATCGGGTATACGGGAATACACTGACAGTGTATTCCATTCAGGATCCTGGGAAAGCTGGGTTGCGGCGATTGAGCCCGTCAGTGCCACGTTACACTGACAAGCTTCTCCCTGGAATTTAGCTCTTATAAGAGCTGTTGGTTGTCTTCTCCTTCCTATCCTAGCCTGTCCCTGCCTACCCAGAATCTAAGCCCTAGCTAGCTGGACGGAAACCTCCGTCCTCGGTGAATTGCAAGCTCAGAATGACGCGAAGCTGGGCGTCGCTGTTCTTTTAAATTAGAGGTCACATGTTTTCGGCAGCCAATGGGTTTTGCCTACTTTTTTCAACGTCACCGGTGTCGTAGTTCCTGTCCCACCTACCCTGCGCTGTTATTGGAGCAAAAAAGGCGCCAGGGAAGGTGGGAGGGGAATCGAGTAATGGCGCACTTTACCACGCGGTGTTCGATTCGATTCGAACATGCCGAACAGCCTAATATCCGATCGAACATGAGTTCGATAGAACACTGTTCGCTCATCTCTACTTGTCTCTAAGTCAAATTTGCTCTGCTGCATTTTGGTCCTCGGAGTCAACCCTTGTGTCCCATTACCGCCGGGACACTCGGGCTTCAGAAGCTGCTGCTTTTGGTCATGGTTTAAGTGCAGTTTGTGGTGAGGACCCACCCTAGGGGATTACTTGCTAACTCCGCATATTGTGCCGCTGGTAGGACGTCAGAGAACGAAATTTATGTCTAGAGATATGTCACACACAATAGTAAACTAGTAGTGGTGGCTGTGGTACTACTAGAGGTGAAACCTTCACTAATGTAGGTAAAGAATCTCTGTTAATGGGTTTGAAAACTGACTGCTGGTTTTCATCTCCTGTCCTGTTTCTCGGGCAGAAAACGGAAACCTGCAAAGTGGAGACCGGGCGCAGGTGTGAACCCGCCCTTATTTGAAAAAATATACTTGACAATGGCACTGGCAGGGGAAGTGAGCAAGGCAGTTCTCTTACTCCTCCACATGATCTTTCTGGTATGCTGGCCAGATCTACATGTAGCACATGGTCATCTTCATTATCAACATTATCACCAACTATTTCTCCTTCTCTTCTTCCATGTTAATGTCAATCAAACATAAGGTAATGTGTGGCCAGGAGACAGCAAAATGTGCCCAGTCATCTTTTAGTTGTACAACTTAACTTCAACCTCACTGGAGGATACCTAGCCACCATTATTTTTCTAAAACACAGTTCCTGCTTTATATTACCACATGTCTGAGAACATAGGCCTTTCCTTGGATACATCAGTCTGGGGAAAGGTGCACACTAATAAGATAAGATAATCCTTTAATAATCCCACATTGGGGAAATTTCAGCATGTTACAGCAACATAGTAATACAGTTACAGGATAAGAATAGGTTCCTGCGATAGCGCTCCTTCTCACACTTGAGGTGAAGCAGACGGTCACTTACAGTGCTGCCAAGTCCCATCAGGGTCCCATACATGGGGTGGGATTTGTTCTCCCACATGGAGGTCACCACAGACAATATCCTTCTGTCACCCACCACCTGTACTGGGTCCAAGGGGCTCCCCAGGACAGAGCTGGCTCTCCTGATCAGCCTGTCCAGCCTATTTCTGTCCCTGGTTGATATACTGCTCCCCCAGCAGGCCACACCGAAAAAGATGGCTGAAGCAACCACAGAGTTGAAGAAGGCCCTAGGAAGTGTCCCCTGGACTCCGAAGGCCCTCAGCCTCCTGAGCAGGTAGAGTCTGCTGTGGCCCTTTCTGTGCAGCGCCTCCAGGTTATCAGCCCAGTCTAGTTTATTATTGAGGATCACGCCCAGATACTTATAGGTCCTGACTATCTCAATACATGTTCCTTGGATCTCCACCGGGGTCGGAGCACCTCTCCGTTTACTAAAGTCCACCACCATCTCCTTGGTCTTCCCAGCATTAATCTTGAGCTGGTTCTGCTGGCACCATTCAACAAAATCCTGGTTTAAGTCTCTGTATTCCCTATCGTCACCATCAGTGATAAGGCCTACTATAGCAGAGTCATCAGAGTACTTCTGTAAGTAACAACTGGATGAGTTGTGCCTAAAGTCAGCAGTGTACAGTGTGAAGAGAAATGGGGCAAGAACTGTACCTTGTGGTGCCCCCGTACTACAGATCACAGTGTCAGACACACAGTCCTGGGCTCTCACATACTGAGGGCGGTTTGTCAGGTAGTCTAGGATCCAGGTACCTCAGTAGCCCTAGCTGAATGGTGTTGAACGCACTGGAGAAGTCAAATAACATGATTCTCACAGTGTTCCCGAGTTTCTCTAGGTGAGAAAGAGCTCTATGAAGAAGGTGGATGATGGCGTCATCTACCCCAATGCCCGGCCGATAGGCAAACTGGAGGGGGTCCAGAGCGGAGCTCACTAGGGGGCGTAGGTGCGTCAGGACCAGTCTCTCTAGGACCTTCATCAGGTGGGATGTCAGTGCTACAGGTCGGTAGTCATTGTAGCCCATCGGGTTGGGTTTCTTTGGGGACTGGTACCACGCAAGATGTTTTCCACAGTCGAGGTACCACTCCCAGCTTTAGACTCATATTGTACATATAGCTTTCATGATCAACTGGGTCATTGATTTGAACAGCAGCAGCCACAATCCAGAAATGCTGCAAGGCCAAGTGCTAGTTCTACTCCAGTTCCAACACCATGCAGAGCCCATCCACTTTCTCTGGATCCTCCTCTGTGGACCGTTTCTGCCACCATCTTCACCAGGGCAAGGTGTTTTCTTCCACTCCTCTCTTCCATTCTTGTTTCATGGGTTTAATACAAAGTGCTGCCATGTGGTTTTGCAATTAATGAGCCTGAATCAGAGCCACAGAGGAAGAAAAGCAGCTTTGCTGTATCCTGCTGTAAGTATCCTGTTGGATATCACCTCACCAACTACAACTGGGCAGCGTTGCCAGAAACAATTGCACCAATATCATTGCTGCACTGCAGTTAGGACATCTAACTCATTGTCCCTGTATGGCACATGTCCTTAATATGGTGGTTTGCTGCTTTATTTATTTATATAGTGGCTTAAAAGAGATGGTCATCATTTCAACTGTTCTTATTTTGCATAAAACACCCTGCTCAATTTTCAGTGAGAAAACAGTCTGCCTTTGCACTGCCTTATCTGTGACATTCCAACTCGGTGGAACTCTACCTTAAACATGCTGAAACATCTGTGTTAACAGCCGAAGATGGTGAATGGTTATTGCATGCAACAGACCAAAGAGACAATACAAAGGGATACATCTTTGGAGGCTCATGAGGGAACTGGCTTGTCAAGCCACAAAGTTTGTCAGAAAATACAACTGCAGCATCAGCACTGTGATCCCTCTATTGTGTATCTTACAGGAAACAATTACACCCAGGCAATGAGGGATGAACAAGGAGGAGGTCTCCACCTCTTTGTATACATCATCGCCTTGTGTTGATGGAGGAGGAGGAGGATGAGGATCAGGGTCAGTGTCATTATGAAAAAAGAATCAGGACTCCCTTGTATACAGAGGGGGACCAAGATATGTCACAGTCACAACCAGGGGAGGGAGTTGACCCTTATCTATAGCAAGAAGAAGAAAATGATGATGATGACGATGACCACACCGACCAAGAACACCAACCATTGCAGGCCCCTGGGTTTCCGCATACACAGACATTCATGGCAGGCTGTATGCACCAATGCTTATACAGCGACAAGCCTATCATTAGCATCAATCAGAGAGATGACCACTGGATGACAGTGCTCTTAGACCCTCACTATAAAGACAAAATAGGGAAATTCTTCACTTCTTCCCAAAGGGAAGAAAAATTAGAATATTATCAGGATATGTTGTATATACAGCTTGCCACAGCTGTTAGAGTGAGTACTGCAACTGCCAGTCACACGCCAACCCACATTCAGCTATGGCTCCATTATCAGTGCCACAAGTTTCAAGAGGAGGAAAAGCAGCAGCAGCCACACTCAGTACAGCATCTAGAAGATGATGAAGCAAAAATTTTTCAGCTTGCATTACCAACTGGAGCACGAACAGACAACTGACACCCACCAGCTGCAGCAGCAGGAACAGTTGTACCTAGAGTGTGGCTATAATCCAGCAGATAAGTCTGACCCCAACGAATTCTGGGATAATAGGTGAGATTAGTAAAGAAAGATGGATGACACTGTCCACAGGTAGCATGGAAAAATTACCTTTAGCAACATTCATTAGGCATATGAATTTTCAAACAACTCTGGCTGATGCCTCGAATAGTGTTGTCACCATCTCCCTACATCATCATTTTCCATTTACTGTACTGCTGATGATTCTACTACTAAATAGCTACCAGTACCACCACTGCCACCACTCAGACAGACATGTCCAGCAGCCTGGTCCATCATATTATACCCTGCTGCACAGTGGTGAACCTAGCCTCTCTGCTGCCTGAGGCGGACGATCAAAAGATGATCCCCCCCACCAGTATTGAGTCCAGGGCAGGGGGGTGTTGTTCATCTTTTGATCGTCTACCTCGGGCAGCGGGGGGGTTGTAGGTGCTAGTGGTAACATTACAATAAATACAATACAGTAATATTTTGTGCAGTAATACTCACAGGAGACATGTTCCCACATTCTTCCCTTTGGACCGCATGGCCACTTCTTATAGCTGTGACTTGACTCTGTAAAGTTTGCAACACAGACATCTTTGATTCCTCACTTCTCCACGCATATTATGCCCCACAGTGGCACAATAGACTGTGGGGCATAATAGAGGTGGCAGGGGGCCGCTGTGGGCCATAATAGTGGTTACAGGGGCCACAGTGGACCCTTCAAGCACTATTATGCCCCACAGTTGCCGACCCAACTATTATGCGCGACAGTTGCACACCCATGAACTATTATTTCAGACCCCCGAGTATAATAATCAGAGCCCCAGAGGAGGTGAGGGAACATAATAAACACTGTTACTCACCTCTCCAGAATCTGATGTTAATCTTAGCAGGCTTCGGGCCTATATGGTAATGTCCCAGACATCACGTGGTCTGGGATATTACCATATAGGCCCCAAGCCTGTGCTATCAGTACCATACAGGCCTAAATCCTGTGGTAGCAGTAAAAGCCTGTTCTCATACAGGCCCAAAGCCTGTGCTAGCAGTAACAGGCTATTACTACTAGCACAGGCTTTGGGCCTATATGGTACTACTAGCACAGGCGTTGGGCCTATAAGGTAATATCCCAGACCATGTGACGTCTGGGACACTACAATATAGGCCCGAAACCTGCTAGGATTAACATTGGATCCCGGAGAAGTGAGTAAAACTGTTTATTATGTTCCCTCACCTCCCCTGGGGCTCCAATTATTATATTCGGGGGGGTCTGAAAAGACCCCTGAGTATAATATTAGCAGCAGTGGGATCGTGGCCTGGGCCCGGGTGGCAGTGAGCAGGTCCGGGGAGGTTGGTAAATAAGCCGCTAGCTGCTGGGGATACTCCAGCAGGTAGCAGCCTATTATAGAACAAAAAAAAAGTTATTTTACTTACCGATCTCGCGCTGCTCCCACTGCCGCCTCCTCTTCACCCAGCAGTAAGACGTCTGCGTCTCAGCGTAGGCGACGTGATGATGCCACCTGCGCTGATATGCAGACGTCTAAACCACCAACACAGGAGAAGGCCGCTCAGGTTGTTTTAACAGCGGCCGATCTCCTGCATTAGTGCAAAAAAAAGTTTTTAAAAAAATTCACTGGGGCTGCTGCCCCCCTCTGGAGCGCTGCCTGAGGCGTTCGCCTCACTTCGCCTTATTAGAGGTGTGGCGCTGCTTCCGCACTACCACAGGGTGCCACAGGAGCCTAGTACCTAACACATCTGCCACCACTCAGGCAGACCTGTCCTGTGGCCTTGTCCATCATTTTATGCTCTGCCACACTTCCACACAGGTTGCCACAGCTGCTTAGTGCCTATCACCACTGCCACCACTCAAGATGATATATCCTGCCGCCTGGTCTATCATATTATGCCCTGCCGCTCTGCCACATATGTTGAGACAGCTGCCTAGTTCCTGCCACCACTGAAGAAAACATGTCCTGCAGCCTTGTCCATCTTCTGCTCTGCCACACATGTTGTCACAGCTGCCTAGTTCTTAACACTACTGCCACCACTCAAGACGACATGTCCTGCCACCTAGTTTTTCATATTATGCACTGCCACACATATTGCCACAGCTTCCTAGTACCTGCCACCACTACCACCAGTCCTGCGCCTGGTCATCAAATTCATCTATTGTACATCGTTGGTGCCATTATCACAATCACAGTGATAATACAATCATATATATATATATATATATATATATATATATATATATATATATAGTGTGTCTCCCACACTAGAGTAAGCCCCTATAGCACTTAAAAGTCATCAAAATGGGCTAATTTTTGAACAATGCCATTGCTTTTCCCAATATAACTGTCATTTCTGTCTAAAACCATGGTTACACACATTTTCCTTATAAATGGGTAATTTTTGCTTTCGGCCCTCTTCACCGTTGGCACAAACGTCACATGACATCTGGGATGTCACCAAAAAGGTCAGGACAAATAAGTAACAATGTTTTTTATGTTCCCTCTCCTCCTTTGGATCTCCGATCATTATACTCTGGGCACTGATGGCCGTGAGGAGGAGCGAGGATCAGTAAGCAAATAGGGCCTGGTGCCTGCTGGGGTTAATCTAGCAGGTCATGGCCTATTTATTTATTTTTTTTAAAGCCTCTTAATGTCCTGAGCCCTGTGGGAGCCGCTACCGCGGCTACCCCAGTGTTTTTATGCCACTGCTGTGGCTGTTTGCCTTAGAGAGCTAAAAATTTACCTCTTTGCATTCTGGCTGCCGGCAACCTGTAAATAACACAAGTTGCATATACTTGGAGCCGGCCATGAGCAGTATCAATTGTGGTGGACTTTCATGTGTTATCTGACTGCATCCATTTTTGTACATTTTGTACATTTTTGCAGTTTTTGTGCTTTTCTACTCCACTGGTGTTAGAGTAGCAAAATACATCAGGGTTATGACATTAAAAATACACAAGGATTCTGGCACTTGTCTTTATTTTGATATGTTTGTGTTTTCTGTGCATTATAAAGTATAACATTTCTGATAATTATGTTTTTTTTTCATATAGCCAATTCTTAGTACTTTGTTGCTTGTTATGGCGCTGACTGTGGGTCTCCTGGCACACTACGTAATACCACAACTGCGAAAACATCATCCATGGCTATGGATTGCACAACCACTGCTACAAAACAAAGAATACAGACAGAGAGAAATCACTGGTTAGTAGGTCATACTCTTTAAGAGAACATGTTAAAAGTATTTGTGACACTAATACTCCGACTAATCCATATAGACTAGAGGTTTAGTGTCCCAAAAGTCTAATGCTAATACTTCCAGTGGCCACTTTGAAAAAGTAAACCCTTACATTTACCTAGAGATTAGTATAGATACAGAGTAATATACAGTGCACCTGGCGCCTGTGCAGTTGTTTACTGAAGCATAGGATGTATGTACACCCCAGCTTCACTGTGCATGCACCTGAGTTGTACTCCTTGTACTTCAATGAGTAACTGCACAGGTAACAGGAGTCCAGAAGCCAAGTAAGTATAAAGGTTTTTTTTTTTTATACTTTATAGTGGGCTAATTAGGACACTAAACATTCGGTTCATAAAGACAAGTGGATGATTAATGTCAGAAATTCCCTTTAAGTGGTACTGTAAAGACATAAATATTGCAAAGTGAACTATAGAGTAAAAAGTGGAATGTCACAAAGGTAAATAGTAGATGTATATATTGATTTCACCTTATGAGATTGTACTTATCATGCTAACTTTAATAAAAGCTTATGGTAATATACATTGCCCTCCAAGGCAAGATATTTGAAACAGAAAGGACAGGTACTTAAAATAGCAAGCTTAGTAATTTTAAAAGTATTTAACCGATCAGTGATGGCTAACCTTTTGAGCTCAGTGTGTCCAAATTCGAAAAATAAAAAAAAAACCAGTAGCTTAACTTATTTGTATTATATGTATTTCTGGCCCAAATGGAATTTGACCCTCTTTTTCTGCCCAATCATATCATATATGACCTCCTTGTTTTAGCCCCCTACTTGGTATATGATTCCCTTTTTAATACTATTAATACTATTTTAATAAAGGTTACATCACCCGACCACCGATAATGACAGGCGACTATCTTACATAATTACATAGTAGATGAGGTTGGATAAAGCCATTAGTCCATCAAGTCCAACCTATAACCCTACAATCCCTATATTGTTGATCCAGGGGAAGGCAAAAAATCCCATGAGGCTTATGCCAATTGCCCCATTTCAGGGGAAAAAATTTCTTCCCGACTCCAAATCTGGAAATCAGTATAAAAACCCTGGCTCAACGTGTCCTTAAAATCTAGAGTCCATTACCTGTTAAGGGGCGTTCACACTACCGTCGGTGTCCGACAGCTAGTGTCCACTGCTAATGTACGTTCAAAATCTTGTGCGGACATTAGCATCGGACACTAGCTGTGTCCGTGACATTTTGCATTGATTTCAATGGACATCGGGTGCGTTCTTTTACAGTCCGTGTCTGTCCTTACCTGTCTGTTCCCAAAGATGTCTGACTTTTCAAGCGGACCAAAAATCTAATCAGGAATGCATTATCAGGAATGCATTGCGGTTCTTCCCACAGTGCTTTGAACAGAAAGTTCGTGGAGTTTTCCTCCGCGGACTTTGTTACAATTATATCTACGGGAAAGCCGCCGGCATTTCCGTAGATATAATTGACATGCTGCGATTTCCAAAACTACATCGGTTTTGGAGATCGCAGCGTGTCCGCGCTGCGGTTTTAAACACAAAGTGGGCATGGCATTCGCATGAATTCCAACCACTTTATATTTACTGTAAAACGCCGCGATTTTTCCTGCAGCGTTTCCACCGCAGGAAAATCTGAGCTAAGGCTCCTCGTTACGGAAATGCAGCTTTTTTTGTTGCAGGTTTTGTTGCAGTTTTACAAGCCAAAGCTCATTCCTTTTGAAGCCATTCTTGGCTTTGGCTAAAAAAGATTGCAACAAAAAAAGCCTTAAGCAATTTTGTTTTACACCAAAAGTCTTTTAGGACTGGAAGGTGAATGAGATTATGGCTAATCACACCCACATTTTGCAGGGGAAAAACTACATTTTCAAAAACAATGAACCCATTGAGGGTCAGTGCACACAAAGTTTTTTGGCGCTGATTTTGACACTGAATCCACCAGGTCAACAAAATAAAAAAATAACACAGGTGAGGCACGCAGGTCGAGGATTACCCCCGGCCAGTAAGACATAGGAAGAAAGAAAATAAATTAAAAAAAAAAAAAAAAAAAACAGAACAAAATGAGATGTAAATACCGCAGCAGGCAGCTAAAGCCAAATAGGCAACACATGAGACATACAACAAAGAGGAAAAAAAATGGGGGTGAGGAGAGACAAACCAAGGGGAGACCAAGCTAGACAAGGGAGAGACCGACAAAGACAAGGAGACCAAGTGGGAGGAGGGGGAAGTATAGACTGAGGAAAGGGGAAAGGAGTCAAGAGAAAGAGGCAGAAAAGTCAGAGGATTCCTGAAAGACCACCCAGGGCCACCAGAGAGTTTCAAACCGGAGTGATCTGGAGAGTCCTCAGCAACCAGGGCTTCCATCCTCCGAATAAGAAGAAACTTGTATAGGAATTCAATCAAAGACGGTGGGGTAGTGCTGCGCCAATGCCTAGGGATAACACCTTTGGCGGCCGTGAGGAAGGAGGTCCCGGAGGTCCTTTGTAACCTCAGAAATCTTACCAGGGATGACTGAGAGAAGGGCCAACTGTGGCGAAGGAGTAACAGAATGGTCACACACCCTAGAGTACAGGGAAAAGACCGAATCCCAGAAGGGCTGGAGAACCATACATCTCCACCAAATATGAAGCATGGTACCACAGCGCCAACACCGGTCGGAGACAGCAGGAAAGTTGCTATTGGTACACCTGTACCATTGGGTCAGAATCTTGAAACTCCTCTCCTGCGCATTACAGGGCAGAGCCAGCATGTGAGTAAACAAAAAGGACTTGTCCCAATCAACAGGTGACAGACTCGAGGGGAGATCAGAGTTCCACGAGTTAACATATGAGGGAAGCCACAAAGTAGTGTCGCATGGTAGAGTATCATAGGAAAGAGAGCCTGCGCGGGTAGGAGGCAGACTGTGAGAAAACAGACTTCAAAACAGATAGGGGAGAGGAGAGAATCGGTGGGAGGGAGAATCTGCTCAGGAAGGGTGAGAGCTGGCCATACTCCAGCCAGGACAAGTGACAGTTTTGTTAACCTTTCTACATCTATATCTTATGTGTTAACATTTTCTTGTGGTTGGATGTATCTATAGGAATTGCTGATAGAAAACAAAAATGAACTTGATGTTTTTATAGTTGTATTTTCAAGAAATAGCGTACACCACAACCTCAGCAAAATTTAATTTAGTTTTTTTATAGTTTGACCAACTATACAGTATGTATCACTATGTTTTTCTGTACTATATGCTCTAAATTTGACATACTTTATTTTTATTCTGTTTTTTAGATGCTGCCCAGTTAATGTGGTTTGAAAAGCTTTATGTTTGGCTTGTCTGTTTTGAGAAATATGTCTTGTACCCATCAATCATTCTAAATGCCGTCACTACTGAAGCCTTTTCAATCAGTGGTTTCAAAAGGTTTGGAAAGTACGTTACATTTTACTATAATATCTTTATAAGAGAATACAAATCTAGACTATTTTTTTAATGTATCAATCGATAAGGGAGCGCTGAGGCAAGAGTCTAGCTCTACTTCACAGCTTGAGCAGCTTCCACTCTGGAAGCAAAGTATGCCAAGACCTTTTGTTACTCTTTACTGGGCACTGAGCTTCCCTCATATGTACAAAAATGGGAGGAAGAACTTCAAATTTTCTTCTCCCCAGGAGAAATATTCTCTGTCCTCAAGCACTGAATGGGCCCCTCTAGATGTGTACGCTTGCAAGAGTAGAGCTTTAAATTGGTCACCAGATGGTATAGAATGCCCATTGCAATCCATAAGTTCTATCCTGAGGTTTCCCCTTTGTGCTGGCGCTGCCATAAGGCTTCTATTTGCATATTTGGTGGAAATGCAAAAAGATATCCCCCTTCTGGTCGCATATTCAGCAGGTTCTGAAACAGGTTTGTGGACTCTCCAAACCCCTGACCCTTGTGGGCATACTTTTGAATTTGTGGCCCACCCTCCCCCCCAGGTCCCACAAGCAACTCCGGCTTTAAGTTATATCTATCGCCAAGTCTTTGATCCCCTTATACTGGGCATGTTAATCCCCTCCTACAGTATCTCACTTTGTACGGAAAGTCCCTCAAGTAGTCCATATGGAGGAACTCTCCCATTTTGAACTTCGCACTCACCAGAAGCTCAGCTCTATGTGGGCACCATGGAATACCTTCTCAAATGATCCTTCCTGGATGGACTTGTGGGAACACCCTGGTTAATTATGACATTCTTTGGGACCCTTTGACTCTTATCTCCAGCATTCCTTGTCTTTTCCCTACCCGAACGTTCCATTTCCCATTGTGTCTTTCATTGCACAATTTTTGCTTATTTGGAAGCACTATTGAATGTTTTTAATGATATGCGTTCATTTTTGAAAATTCAATAAAATCAGGAATTAATCAGTGACTTGAGTCTATGAAATAGCAGGGTTAGACCAGTAGTAAAACAGACTTGAGTCTATGATATAACAGTACTATACCATTGGTAAAACCAGGGTGATCCAATGAAGTAGCTGAATAGAATATAAAAAAACAAAAACTTGCAAGTCTTCTGTAGGTGATACCTTTTTTAATGGCTAACTCATAATGATGACAGAATATGACGTTTGAAGCTTACTCTGGGCTTCTTCTTCAGATATATAGCTGAATAGAGTCAGTGATAAAGCTGAGGTGATTCTGTGGAGTGGCAGAGAGGCCAGCAAATTATTGAAATATCACCAGCAATATGCCAGAACCAATTTAATAAACATTATCTCTGTGCACAAAAAGATGGAGTTTAGTGGTCCTTTACACACCTTTTCTGCCATTAAAAATGCCATCTGTCTGATGAGCCCGGTTCCCCTTCATGTTGCTGACAGGAACACATTTTAAATAATAAAGTCGTAGGTATAGTTTATGTATTCTCCTTCCAGAAAGGTTTTACTTGGAGTTAAAGATA
The DNA here is from genome assembly GCF_031893055.1 of Leptodactylus fuscus. NCBI lineage: Eukaryota > Metazoa > Chordata > Amphibia > Anura > Leptodactylidae > Leptodactylus > Leptodactylus fuscus. The sequence continues at coordinate 72,937,448 of NC_134267.1, read as the reverse complement.
TTGCTGCACATTTTCTATCACTTCAGTTAGAATTGTACCTTAAAAATAGAAATATAGAAATGAGTTATCATAATGATTTTATAGTATTTAGGACCTTTTTCAACTCTGTGGTTGCTTCTGCCATCTTTTTTGGTGTGGCCTGCTGGGGGAGCAGTATATCAACCAGGGACAGAAATAGACTTGACAGGTTGATCAGAAGGGCCAGCTCTGTCCTGGGGAGCCCCCTGGACCCAGTACAGGTGGTGAGTGACAGAAGGACACTGTCTGTGGTGACCTCCATGAGGGAGAACAAATCCCACCCCATGTATGGGACACTGATGGGACTTGGCAGCACTGTAAGTGACCGTCTGCTTCACCCCAAGTGTGAGAAGGAGCGCTATCGCAGGTCCTTCCTTCCAACCGCGATCAGTCTGTATAATCTACATCAGACCAAGTGAAGATCACCCCGTACAGAAAACTAAATGAGTATGATTATGAAGTCTTCCTTCTTTCTTTCTTCTCTTCCAAAGCTTCTTCGGACTCCTAGTATATCTACACTTCTCAGTATATGTATGCCTACTTCTGTAATATATTACTGTGTATTATCCTGTATCTGTATTACTATGCTGCTGTAACATACTGAAATTTCCAAAGAACAAATGTCACACTCGGATTGTGCTGAGAATTCTTGCTTATTCATTCACACGTGTACAATTCTCAGCACAATCCGAGTGTGACGTTCGTTCTTTTGAAGTACATCAAGGGTTGGGACCCTACGCTCACACATCATCCCTCTTAAACCTCATACTGAAATTTCCCCACTGTGGGACTATTAAAGGATTATCTTATCTTATCTTATTCTGTTGACATAGACTATATCTAAGCAAACACAGGTGATCCCCAAGATTTCTAATAAAGAATTGTATCCTGTTGTAAAATTGTGATATTTAAATATGTTATTTTGTTCGTATTTATGCAGATTGGATGCTTTTCTGATAGCACTGTCTGGAATGAAGCTACTGCGCTCCTGTTTTTGTAATCCTTCACGGCAATATATTACACTAGGATTTACAGTTATACTTTTTCAGTTTGATTACAGTTCTATTTCTGAAAGTTTTTTATTAGATTTCTATGTCATTTCAATCATCTTTTACAAGGTAAGCATATATTTCTTATGAGTTGTTAGTTATCCAATGTTATTTTCATCCAGTTGTACTTTTTTGTTTATCAGCTAGACTATTGCTAATTTATTTTAAGGCTTAAATGGGTTTGCCCAGCTAGATAATTTATCTCCTATGCACACGGCTTTGGTGGCTTTTTTTTTAAGTATATTTTACTTTAGGTCATAATAGTCTAACTCAAATTTTATTTGCAAAGGAAATACTTTAGTTTTGTTTTATTTTTGGATCAAATTCAAAGTTTTGTAAAAATGTGTCAAAAAATACTGTAGATCTCACTTAAAGTGTAACTAAACTTTCGGACAACTTTTGATTTTCTGGCAATTTGTGTCATTAATAGAGTTTATAATATATTTTATTAACAAATGCTGTCTCCCTTCTGTGAAATCCGGCATCTTTTTATTCTTCCCGTTGATTATGTATTGAGAGCTGTTCCTGCCTGTCACTGAATAACTTTCTTATGGAATATGGGCTTGGAGTAGAGATGAGCGAGTACTACTAGCTGTTCGAAGTTAAGATTCGATGCAGAACCAGCATTGATTGGCAGAATGCTATACATTGCCAATCAACGCTGGTTCTTCTCTTACCTTTAGAAGTCTTCGCCCTGCGCAGCGTCCCCGCGTCCTCTTCCGGCCTTGAATTCACTCTGCCAGGCATCGGGCCTGGGCAGAGCCGACTGCGCATGTCCGCTTGTAGTGCGGGCATGCGCAGTCGGCTCTGCCCAGCGCCGATGCCTAGCAGAGTGAATTCAAGGCCGGAAGAGGACGCGGGGACGCTGCGCAGGGAGAAGAATCCAGCCCGACCCTCACTCATGGACTTGGTAAGTAGAATTTGATCGAATGTTGCGTACCCCTTAAACGAGCATTTCCCCCCATAGACTATAATGGGGTTCGAAACCCGTTCATTTTACATTTTAGTGTTCACTCATCTCTAGCTTGGAGTATTAGCTGAGTAGACTGTAGAGTATAATGTAATGTAATGAGAGTAGGAGAGGGTCACTTCAAAGAGTTATATCTCGGACGTTATAAACCGTATGGTGTCATATGAAAGAGGAGATTCACTAAGTCTTGAAAACACAGGATTGTCAGAGGGTATAGAACCATTCCCACTCAAACACACGTCACAGAAAATGAATGACCAGAAAAAAGGGATAAAATTAAATTTTTATTCTGTTAAGTAAAACACAATAAGAAAGACGTCTACTATAACTAAAAGAACAATACACCTCCAGAACCCCCTCACGTTTTCTTTTTCCACCGCCCCCTACCAGATAGACAATAACACGTCAACCCAATAGCCTAACATGTCACTAGAAAAAACAAAAAATGTACCCTATCAAATAACAAATAGAGTCCCACTATAGAATAGACATAACAACCAAAGGAAACAAGAGACAAATACAAAAATGATATATAAAAGTATGAAAAATATTAATTGATAACCAAATAGTTAAAAAAATCACAGGGAGGCATACAAAAAATAACTCACTAAAAATAGTGAGCAGACACATAAATCAATCCACAGTTTGTCACAGTGCTATGGTCAGGTGCCCACATATATGTAAACCCTTGACCCTGGTTACATTTATATAGACACAAGTAGTGCAATTCACCTGTTCCTTAGAAATATAGGAGATAATTAAAAGTTAAACATTTTTGTAAATATAAGTAATCAAACATATTGCAAAGTTTTAAAGATTTTCTCTAAATATCTTGTGGTCACAAGTTGTTGTCTTGATGTTGCCAGTGGATATGACCATGAATGCAGGACCTTCCTAGGGTCAGAAAAACAGCCATGATTTCCTTATTGTGGTCAGGATTAGAGATGAGCGAACAGTAAAATATTCAATATTCGTTATTCGTTTCGAATAGCCGCTCAATATTCGACTATTCGAACGAATATCGAACCCTATTATAGTCTATGGGGAAAAATGCTTCGTTTCAGGAGAACCCACCATTCGACTCATTAGGGTCACCAAGTCCACTATGACACCTCAGGAAATGATGACAACACCTCTGCAATGCAACTGGGACAGCAGGGGAAGCATGCCTGGGGGCATCTAACAAGCCCAAGTCACAGTTTTACCCCACTATCACAGCCTATCAACTACACACTTTCCGCACTCAAAAAACCTCTATGAAAGTGGGAAAATACCTGGAAACCTTCTTTACTCCCCAATTGTATGGACAGAAACCCACATTTTACTCTAATGAAACCTTAACAAGCACCCCTTTAAATCATGTTGCCCATGACAACCACAGATGGAATTGGCAATAGGAAATCCAACAGTACCCACCCTGAACTGTCATTGTGGATGTGTGTGTGTGTATGTGTGTGATGTGGTAAGACCTTCCAAAATTCACTTTTATGGCCCTTAATGTGAGCCCTTCAAAATTAAGTTACAGGCCCTTAAGCTGAGCTACCAGCAGATATTGAGAACCTTTAGGTGACTTCAGCCTCTTACCAGCAGAGTTTTAGGCCCTTAGAGTGAGTAGAGCCTTGCACCATCAGAGTTTTGGGCCCTTGGAGTAGAGCCTTTAAAAAGCAGTGTTTTTGGCCCTTGAGTTGAGCCTCTAACCAGCAGAGTTTGGGGGAATTAGGGTGGATTGAGCCTCTAACCATCACAGTTTGGGGGAATGAGGGTGGATTGAGACTCCAACCAGCAGAGTTGGGGGGAATCAGGGTGGATTGAGACTCTAACCAGCAGAGTTTGGGGGAATGAGGTTTGATTGAGACTACAACCAGAAGAGTTGAGGGGAATGAGGGTGGATTGAGACTCCAACCAGCAGAGTTGGGGGGAATGAAGGTGGATTGAGACTCCAACCAGTAGAGTTGGGGGGAATGAGAGTGGATTGAGACTCCAACCAGCAGAGTTGGGGGAATGAGGGTAGATTGAGACTCCAACCAGCAGTGTTGAGGGGAATCAGGGTGGAGTGAGCCTAGTAGGAGCATAATTGTACAAACGCTGATGGTGCAGGAGGAGGAGGAATTATAGAGGGTGAGCACACACGAAACTTCATGTCGGGGTGCTTGACACAGGTGGACATGAAAATGATTGGTCTATCCAGTGGCTGTTCATTTTGATCAGCATCAGCCGGTCAGCACTGTCAGTTGACAGCCGGTTGCGCTTATCCGTAATAATGCCATCGGCTGCACTAAAGACCCTTTCTGAAAGCACGCTGGCGGCAGGGCAGGAAAGGACCTCCAATGTGTACAGCGCAAGTTCTAGCCACAAATCCAACTTGAAGAACCAATAAGTATAGGGTGCAGAGGGATCGGAGAGGATAGGACTGGGGTCAGCCAGGTACTCCCGCAACATGCGCCTATACTTGTCCCTCCTGGTGACACTAGGCCCCTCAATGGCGGTAGTTTGGCGAGTGGGTGCCATTAACATGTCCCAGACCTTAGAGAGTGTGCCTTTGCCGGATGTGGACTGGATGGCAGTTGTTCGCCTGTTGGAGGAACTCTCCTGTGTGCCGCCTCCTCCTCCTCCATTTCGCCCCATCCTCGCTGCAGCAATGGGACGCACTAAACTTCCCCGCTAGCCCCCTTGTGACAATGAGATCTGTCACTTCGTCATCCTCCTCCTCTTCCTCCCTCAATATATGCTGTGAAGCGGACAGGAGTGTGCCCTGACTATCCTGCTGGGATGATTGTGCTCTTATGCCAGACTCCTCAGCGTGCAATATGTTATCCCTGATGGCGATGAGGGATTATCACATCACACACAGGTGGCGGGATTGTGACACTCACGAGTGCGTCGTCACAGCTGACCCTCATGGTTGACTCCTCAAAGACACGCAAGATCTAGCATAAGTCTACCATCCATGGCCACTCATGGTGCAGAAACTACGGGAGCTGATTCTGAGGAACCCTTGGGTTTTGGAGATGGTACTCCATCAAGGGTCTCTACTCTACTCAACATGTGGTATGTCGAGTTCCAGCGTGTGGAGACGTCGCACATCATCTGATGTTCTGGCAGATGGTGGCATTGCTGGAGGCTAGCAGCGGTTACTGTAGACTTGCGAAAGTGGGCGCACAAGCGCCGCACTTTCATCAGTAGCTTGAGTAAATTTGGGTACGTTTTTAAAAACCGTTGCACTGCTAAATTGAACATGTGGGCCACACATGGAACGTGTTGGAGGTTGGCAAGCTCCAGAGCCGCTACCAGGTTCCGGCCGTTATCACACACGACCATGCCTGGGCCCAGGAGCAGCGGCGAAAACCATGTTGCCGTCTCATTGAGGAGGGCATCCCTCACTTTGGAGGCAGTGTGCTGTCTGTCCCCCACGTTGATGAGCTTCAGCACGGCCTGCTGACGTCTCCCCATGCCAGTGCTGCAGCGTTTCCAGCAGGTAGCTGGGGTCGATGTGATGACGGAGGTGGAGGTGGAGGAGGAGGGTGGTGGTTCAGAGCCCCTGCCAGGGATGTTGGGTGGGGAAATGAGGTAGACCGCCCCAGATTGTGACCCAGTCCCAACCTCAACTACATTCACCCAGTGTGCCGTCAGTGAAATGTAGTGTCCCTGTCCGCATGCATTTGTCCACGCTTCGGTGGTCAAGTGGACCGTTGTGAAAATTGCAGAACTTAGGGCCCGCCTGATATTGCATGACACGTGCTGGTGCAAGGCGGGGACGGCACAGTGGGAGAAGTAGTGACGGCTAGGGACGGCATAGCAAGATGCCGCACTTGCCATCAGGTCACGGAAGGCCTGAGTTTCCACAAGCCAGAACGGCAACATCTCCTGGGTCAGGAGTTTGAAGATGTGCACGTTTAAGGCTTGTGCATGGGGGTGGGTAGCGCTGTACTTTTGCCTGCGCTCAAAAGTCTGGGAGATGGTGGGTTGCTGTGAAGAGGCGCATGATGGTACAGGAGAAGGAGCTAAGGCAGGAGAAGGAGCTGAGGCAGGAAAAGGGGAGGATTAGGGAGAAGTCTCTAAAGTGTTGGAGGCAGATGTGGAGGTTTCCTGGCTGCTGGTCTGGACTGTAGCGCCAGCACTGGCAACAGTGGGAGAGGCAGTGGCGGCAACACCAGACGACGAATGTCCTGCGTTTGCTCTCTGCCACTGAGCCCAGTGCTTGCCTTCCAAATGACGGCGCATGCCAGTGGTTGTAAGGTTGCTCTTTTCAGAGTCCCTACCCAGTTTGGAGTTGCAGAGTGCGCAAACCGCAGTATGTCCGCCGCACATACAGTCATGGCCAAAAGTTTTGAGAATGACACAAATATTATATTTTCACATGATCTGCTGCCCTCTGGTTTTTATGTGTGTTTGTCAGATGTTTTTATCACATACAGAAATATAATTGCAATCATATTATGAGTAACAAAAGCTTATATTGACAGTTAGAATGAGTTAATGCAGCAAGTCAATATTTGCAGTGTTGACCCTTCTTCTTCAGGACCTCTGCAATTCTCCCTGGCATGCTCTCAATCAACTTCTGGACCAAATCCTGACTGATAGCAGTCCATTCTTGCACAACCAATGCTTGCATTTTGTCAGAATTTGTAGGTTTTTGTTTGTCCACCCATCTCTTGATGATTGACCACAAGTTCTCAATGGGATTAAGATCTAGGGAGTTTCCAGGCCATGGACCCAAAATCTCTATGTTTTGTTCCCTGAGCCATTTAGTTATCACCTTTGCTTTATGGCAAGGTGCTCCATCATGCTGGAAAAGGCATTGTTGATCGCCAAACTGCTCTTGGACGGTTGGGAGAAGTTGATCTTGGAGGACATTCTGGTACGATTCTTTATTCATGGCTGTGTTTTTAGGCAAGACTGTGAGAGAGCCGATTCCCTTGGCTGAGAAGCAACCCCACACACGAATGGTTTCAGGATGCTTTACAGTTGGCATGAGACAAGACTGGTGGTAGCGCTCACCTCGTCTTCTCCGAATAAGCTGTTTTCCAGATGTCCCAAACAATCGAAAAGGGGATTCATCAGAGAAAATGACTTTACCCCAGTCCTCAGCAGTCCACTCCCTGTACCTTTTGCAGAATATCAGTCTGTCCCTGATGTTTTTTTCTGGAGAGAAGTGGGTTCTTTGCTGCCCTCCTTGAGACCAGGCCTTGCTCCAAGAGTCTCCGCCTCACAGTGCGTGCGGATGCACTCACACCTGCCTGCTGCCATTTCTGAGCAAGCTCTGCACTGCTGGTAGCCCGATCCCGCAGCTGAAATACTTTTAAGAGATGGTCTTGGTGCTTGCTGGTCTTTCTTGGGCGCCCTGGAGCCTTTTTGCCAACAATGGAACCTCTCTCCTTGAAGTTCTCGATGATGCAATAGATTGTTGACTGAGGTGCAATCTTTCTAGCTGCAATACTCTTCCCTGTTAGGCCATTTTTGTGCAGTGCAATGATGACTGCATGTAGAGGTAACCATGGTTAACAGAAGAGAAACAATGATGCCAAGCACCAGCCTCCTTTTAAAGTGTCCAGTAGTGTCATTCTTACTTAATCATGACAGATTGATCTCCAGCCCTATCCTCATCAACACCCACACCTGTGTTAATAGAGCAATCACTGAAACGATGTTAGCTGGTCCTTTTAAGGCAGGGCTGCAATGATGTTGAAATGTGGTTTGGGGGATAAAGTTCATTTTCTAGGCAAATATTGACTTTGCAAGTAATTGCTATTAAGCTGATCACTCTTTATAACATTCTGGAGTATATGCAAATTGCCATTAGAAAAACTGAAGCAGTAAACTTTGTAAAAATTAATATTTGTATCATTCTCAAAACTTTTGGCCATGACTGTACATTAAAAAAATTCCACACCACTGAAGACTGTGGCCTTGATGTGGGAGTTTTTCTAGGTTGGCTACAAGAGGGAACATTTATGGCCCTGCTGGCTGTGGCCTGGCTTCGGTGAAGCAGCTGTACTCTGCCTCTAGACATGCCTCTGCTTCTTGCCACCCTCTTTGGTGCTGCACTTCCCTCCACATCTACACTGCTCTCCCCGCATGACATTCCCCCTGTCCAGGTCGGGTCAGTGTCCTCGTCGTCCACCACCTCCTCTTCCAATTCCTCTGATGGCTCCTCCTCCTCTTGCATACCGACGATGGCAACAGGCTGCCCTGATAGCAACTGTGTCTCGTCATCATCGTCACTGAGGGCCGATTGCTGGTCAACAACAACAACAGGAGATAACGGATGCTCCAGTGTTTGTGCATAAGGACACAGTAACTCATCTGTTACCTCTGGTGATTCAGGACGTGGTGGGACACAGAGAGGGACAGTGAATGGACCCGAAAACAGCTCCTGGGAGGTGGGAAAGGTGGGATTAGTTTGCTGGGAAGATTGGGCACATTGTGAGGAAGGAGGACCAGACTGTTGGGTAGGAGGAGGAATTGAGGTAGAAACTAACTGGCTGGTGGAGAATGTGCTGGATGCATTGTCTGCCATCCATTGTAACACCTTTTCCTGGTGCTTGGGCCTGGTTATGGTTGTACCCTGCACCCTTCTTAAAGTGGCCATCAAGCCGGGGACTGTGGTGAAGCGCTATGCTTGCTGCCGAAGAGCAGTAGGCACAGTAGACGCTGTTGGTTGAGTGCAATCTTGCTCCACATCTGCATTTCCACGCCCTGTCCTCGTCCCCATCCTCATCCCCTTGCGCTAGCTTACGCATTTTTTGATGTATACTAATGCCCTTTTTATGGTCTATACACCCCTAATAAAAGCTGTTTTTCATGTATATAGCAAGAAGTAACTGCTGTTGATTCCTGCTATTTTGTTGGGGGACACCCCTAATAAAAGCCGTTTTTCACGTATATAGCAAGAAGTAACTGCTGTGGATTCCTGCTATTTTGTGGGGGGAAACACCTGAGAAAAGCTGGTTGGAACGTATATAGCAAGAAGTAACTGCTGTGGATTCCTGCTATTTTTTGGGGGGACACCCCTAATAAAAGCTGGTTGGAACATATATAGCAAGAAGTAACTGCTGTGGATTCCTGCTATTTTTTGGGGGGACACCCCTAATAAAAGCTGGTTGGAACGTATATAGCAAGAAGTAACTGCTGTGGATTCCTGCTATTTTTTGGGGGGACACCCCTAATAAAAGCTGGTTGGAACGTATATAGTAAGAAGTAACTGCTGTGGATTCCTGCTATTTTTTGGGGGGACACCCCTAATAGAAGCTGGTTGGAACGTATATAGCAAGAAGTAACTGCTGTGGTTTCATGCTATTTTGTGTAGGGACACCCCTAACAAAAGCTGGTTTGCATATATACAGCAACAAGTACTGTATCCCTGTTTTCCACAGTCCGTGGAAAGCTGGACTCCTCTCCCTGCAGTGCGTAGCTTGAGAAGAACTGTTGTTGTTCTTTGGTTTTTCCTTGTCTATCTGAAGCTAATGCCTATCTAGCCCTCAGCAGATATGTTTCTCTCCCTATCTCTGACCGCAAATCTGACGAATATGGCGGCGGACGTTCTTATGAATGGAAGGTCACATGTTTTCGGCAGCCAATGGGTTTTTTCTTTTTTTTTCGATGCCTCTGTTGTCGTAGTTCCTGTCCCACCTACCCTGCAAAAGTTATTGGTGCAAAAAACGTGCCAGGGAAGGTGGAGGTGGATACAAATTTTTACTGTGTATGCCGCATGGTATTTGATTGGGAACGAATACCTCGAACAGCCAACAATACCTATTCAATTGAACAGTGTTCGCTCATCTCTAGTCAGGATATCTTCTGATAAAAGTACTGCCCCTTCTTGATAAACCAGCTACAATAAGAAAATCATGACTGAGTTCCTGAAAAGTCCCAGACCATAGAAAGTTACTGCATTCATAGTCGTATCCATTGGCAACCGATCAAGACAACAGACTGTCAGCATTAAGATGGTTAGAATAAATCTTTAAAACTCTGCAGAATGTTTAACTACTTATATTTGCAAAAATGTGTAACTTTTAATTATCTACAAATATATACAGTGTATATATAATATATATATATATATATATATATATATATATATATATATATATATATATATATTTATTAATGGTGTCAGGGTCTGGGGTTGCTAGGTGGGGTGGCATGGACACACAAGTCCAGTTCCTTTATTCCAAAAGAAAGGTAGAGTTTATTTTCACTCAAAAAGGTAGTGCAGCAACAAAAGGAAACAATACTAAAAATTAAATACCTGCCCGGCTAGGCTCTAACTAAACATAGAATAGGTTACCTCACCTATAATAGCAGAAATCCAAAAGCCAGTAGAATCATTTAGGACACAGCTCCAAAGATATGACCTCTCTGTTTGCTCCTAGCCAAGCTCTGCCAAAGGTCTGCTGCTGGAGCTGACTTGTTAAGCCTCCTTGACGAGGAGACTCTCAACAGCTGAGTCGCTGCCGGAACATCCCCAAAGTGTGGACTGGAGGGGGGTGGAATGACAGGTCCCACTACCAATCCTACCTGTCATTCCTAAAAATCCAGCCCAGTAACCGGAACTTTAAAATAACACTCAGCAGACAAAATTATCTGCTGAGAAACATTCTTTCTGGAGTTTTATCACCTCCCCAACCTTAGTAGTCTAGGTGAGATGTACACCCCCTCCATTACCATTAACTGATCAACCATCGGCTTGCAATGGGAATACCCTTTTAAGTTTTATACCTTTTTTCTGGTCATTCATTTTCTTCACAGTCACAATTGGGATATTTATATCAATTATATATATATATATATATATATATATATATACAGTATGTATACATATATTGTGCAGCTGTATATAAATATCCTTATCCTGACTGCATTTTCAACCATTGATATCTCTGGAAAGAATATAGATAGCAACTTTAGTGTCCTTCTTTCATATGACAATAAAAGGCAATTTGTAGGTTTTATAATGTTCGAGATGTAATTATTTGAAGTGACCCTCCCCTCATCCCACTAATATTATAAATGTGAAAGTTTGGATGTTTGTGTGTTTGTTATTCAATCATGCAAAAATGACTGAACGGGTTTGAATGAAATTCGGCACATAGATAGATTGTAACCTCGATTAAAACATAAGCTACTTTTTATCCCGGTAAATGACATGGCTTCATGACTGTTATGAATTTTTGTTCACATACTATATTAAACTGCTCTTGCAGCAGCTTATCTCAGGTCCCAGGTCTGTTATCTCTCTGTGTAAACACTCATCTAACCCTCAGTGGATTGTGTACATACATTTGCATATTATCTGATCAGCTCCAGGCAACATACTGACACACTGGAGGTAAAACACCTTTAATCCAAATTGGCAGTTTGCTACTTTTAAACATGTCGGGAATAAGAAAATTTAATTTGTTGCGAAATTCTGAAACAATGATAGCTATGAATATAGACAGAAGTCTACAGCGTTTTCCTCAAGTGGAGTTAACGGGGATCATACGTGCCAACAACACGCTCATTATATGGTGTCCCAGTGAGCTGCTGAGATGCTGAAACAATCATGGGCACAACGCGAGGAATGAGTTCAGTAGCAGGCCAGCTTAACAGCTGCCAAAACGCCAGAGGAGGCGGATTATCACCGCCAACAACATGCTCATTATATGGATTTTCCGGTTAGCTGCTGAGATGCTGGAACAATCACGGGCACAGCGCAAGGAATGAGTTCAGTGGCAGGCCAGCTTCACAGCTGCTGGAATGCTGAAGCAGGCGGATCATCAACGCCAACTACAGGCTCATTATATGGCTTCCCAGCTAGCTGCTGAGATGCCGGAACAATAACAGGCATGGTGTGAGGAACAAGTTCAGCAGCAGGACAGCTTAAAGGCTTCCAAAATGCCTGCACAGGCAAACCATCAACGGCAGCAATTTTCTGAATATAGGTGGATCATCGATACCAACAACACGCAGACGAAGTCACGGCAGAGACACACACACAAACTACATACAAAATACACGAGTGAAAAACTGTGCAAGTCTTATAGGGCCACTATGCAAACAAAAAATGAAATAAACCCGTGCAAAGCCAGGTCCTCCTGCTAGTTTTCTCTATATTTTACATAGCCTGTACTCCAAGACCATACTAAATTTACAGTCATGTAGGAACAGCTCTCAATACAGAACATCAGAGAGAATAAAGAGGTGCAGGATTCCACAGAATGGAGCCAAAATGTATTATTAAAGTATTATCACTGCCAAAAATTTAAAAGTTGTTTGAACGTTTAGTTATGATTTCAATCCAGGGACCAGCTGTAAAAACGTGCATTGTACAAAGCAATCTGACTATGCACATTATTATTTAAGTTTATTACTTTAGAAAATGACCGTTATTTGTTCATTTTCTTAAGAAAATCATGCACAAATAGCTATAGTTACCATATTTCCTGGAAATGCTAGATTTTCTTTTATGTCGACAATCGGACGTTTTATGCAGCAAGTTTTTGGTTGGTATTCATCACTGCATACTGTAATTATGCAGATAATTGTATCCATGGAGATGAATTAATGTAGCAAAAGCTGATTCGCATGACTCTAAAAGGGTGTATTTGAGCATTTTTATGTTATGTCTACAATACCTGCTCCTCTCTTGGTACAGGTGAACCAACGTAGATCAGAATATGTTCCGAACTCTCAGGATAATTTTTTTTACTACTCATTATGTTCTTTTCTAGATATGTGACCTTCTTCATAAACTGCAATATGTGTTAACATACATTGCACCATGGCAAATAGCCTGGGGATCTTCATTTCATGTATTTGCACAATTTTTTGCTGTACCTCGTATCCTTTTTTATTTGAAGGACAATCTAAAAGATATCAAGTGCAGAAAGGTGTTGAGGGCCACACGGTGGCTCAGTGGTTAGCACTGCAGCCCTTCAGCGCTAGAGTCCTGGTGTTCAAATCCCACCAAGGGCAAAAATAATCTGCAAGGAGTTTGTATGTTCTCCCCGTGTTTGCATGGATTTCCATCCCATATTCGAAAAAAGATGTACTGATAGGGAAAAAATGTACATTGTGAGCTCTATGTGGGTCTCACAATCTACATTAAAAAAAAGTGCAGAAAGGTGTTCATCCAAACTTATATTAGTACCTAATATAAAATGTATATACGGTATCACTGTGGCACACCTACCGGAATTGATGTAGGTCTTCTGCAGCCTTAGACTTTTGTATTACAAAGGTTGAAAATTGTAGGGAGAGACTCAGGACAATATTTGATATACTGCTGGTTTAAAACTGCCATGGTTGTAGTTGCAACATGTTTGTAGAACTGAGGTTTGTTGAAATGTAATACACCGTTATGCTACTGTGAATGACCCCCCCCCCCCCCCCTTACAGCCCTCACCCAGTATAATGTCCATTTAGTAACTCTCTACACAATATAATTCACACAGTATAGGGCCCCATGTTCCCTCATTTCATGCCCTTGCATAGTATAATGCCCTCTTAAGACCCACATGATACCCCCACATAATGTAATGCTTATTTATGCCGCCACATCATGACTACACATAGTATAATGCTCCCTTATATATAACCATTGCCCTGTGTGCTAATCTTGGCAGGGGCAGTGGCGTAACTAGGAATGGCGGGGCCCCGTGGCGAACTTTTGACATGGGGCCCCCCCTCCCCAAACCGATGCCGAAGACCTCGACTGACCCCCTCCTCCACACTCTATTATGTCCCTTAGTAAGCCCTGCACACAGTATTATCCCCAATAGTGTCCCCTGCACACACAGTATTAACCCCTATAGTGTCCAATGCACACAGTATTAACCCCTATAGTGTCCCCTGCACACACAGTATTAACCCCTATAGTGTCCCCTGCACACACAGTATTAACTAGAGATGAGCGAACAGTGTTCTATCGAAAACATGTTCGATCGGATATCAGGGTGTTCGCCATGTTCGAATCGAATCGAACACCACGTGGTAAAGTCCGCCAAAATTCGATTCCCCTCCCACCTTCCCTGGCGCCTTTTTTGCACCAATAACAGCGCAGGGGAGGTGGGACAGGAACTACGACACCGGGGGCATTGAAAAAAATTGGAAAAAGTCATTGGCTGCCGAAATCAGGTGACCTCCATTTTAGACGAATAGTGGATTTCAAATCCGGGTCATATGAGAATGTGAACTTTGTGACTATGAGACAGGGATAGCTGTACAGGCAGGGATAGCTAGGGATAACCTTTATTTAGGGGGGAATGTTATTAAAAATAACTTTTTGGGGCTCTATCGGGTGTGTAATTGTGATTTTTGTGAGATAAACTTTTTCCCATAGGGATGCATTGGCCAGCGCTGATTGGCCGAATTCCGTACTCTGGCCAATCAGTGCTGGCCAATGCATTCTATTAGCTTGATGAAGCAGAGTGTGCACAAGGGTTCAAGCGCACCCTCGGCTCTGATGTAGGAGAGCCGAGGGTGCACTTGAACCCTTGTGCACCCTCAGCTCTGCTACATCAGAGCCGAGGGTGCGCTTGAACCCTTGTGCACACTCTGCTTCATCAAGCTAATAGAATGCATTGGCCAGCGCTGATTGGCCAATGTATTCTATTAGCCTGATGAAGTAGAGCTGAATGTGTGTGCTAAGCACACACATTCAGCTCTACTTCATCGGGCTAATAGAATGCATTGGCCAGCGCTGATTGGCCAGAGTACGGAACTCGACCAATCAGCGCTGGCTCTGCTGGAGGAGGCGGAGTCTAAGATCGCTCCACACCAGTCTCCATTCAGGTCCGACCTTAGACTCCGCCTCCTCCGGCAGAGCCAGCGCTGATTGGCCGAAGGCTGGCCAATGCATTCCTATGCGAATGCAGACTTAGCAGTGCTGAGTCAGTTTTGCTCAACTACACATCTGATGCACACTCGGCACTGCTACATCAGATGTAGCAATCTGATGTAGCAGAGCCGAGGGTGCACTAGAACCCCTGTGCAAACTCAGTTCACGCTAATAGAATGCATTGGCCAGCGCTGATTGGCCAATGCATTCTATTAGCCCGATGAAGTAGAGCTGAATGTGTGTGCTAAGCACACACATTCAGCACTGCTTCATCACGCCAATACAATGCATTAGCCAGTGCTGATTGGCCAGAGTACGGAATTCGGCCAATCAGCGCTGGCTCTGCTGGAGGAGGCGGAGTCTAATGTCGGACCTGAATGGAGACTGGTGTGGAGCGATCTTAGACTCTGCCTCCTCCAGCAGAGCCAGCGCTGATTGGTCGAGTTCCGTACTCTGGCCAATCAGCGCTGGCCAATGCATTCTATTAGCCCGATGAAGTAGAGCTGAATGTGTGTGCTTAGCACACACATTCAGCTCTACTTCATCAGGCTAATAGAATACATTGGCCAATCAGCGCTGGCCAATGCATTCTATTAGCTTGATGAAGCAGAGTGTGCACAAGGGTTCAAGCGCACCCTCGGCTCTGATGTAGCAGAGCTGAGGGTGCACAAGGGTTCAAGTGCACCCTCGGCTCTCCTACATCAGAGCCGAGGGTGCGCTTGAACCCTTGTGCAGCCTCAGCTCTGCTACATCAGAGCCGAGGGTGCGCTTGAACCCTTGTGCACACTCTGCTTCATCAAGCTAATAGAATGCATTGGCCAGCGCTGATTGGCCAGAGTACGGAATTCGGCCAATCAGCGCTGGCTCTGCTGGAGGAGGCGGAGTCTAAGATCGCTCCACACCAGTCTCCATTCAGGTCCGACCTTAGACTCCGCCTCCTCCGGCAGAGCCAGCGCTGATTGGCCGAAGGCTGGCCAATGCATTCCTATGCGAATGCAGACTTAGCAGTGCTGAGTCAGTTTTGCTCAACTACACATCTGATGCACACTCGGCACTGCTACATCAGATGTAGCAATCTGATGTAGCAGAGCCGAGGGTGCACTAGAACCCCTGTGCAAACTCAGTTCACGCTAATAGAATGCATTGGCCAGCGCTGATTGGCCAATGCATTCTATTAGCCCGATGAAGTAGAGCTGAATGTGTGTGCTAAGCACACACATTCAGCACTGCTTCATCACGCCAATACAATGCATTAGCCAGTGCTGATTGGCCAGAGTACGGAATTCGGCCAATCAGCGCTGGCTCTGCTGGAGGAGGCGGAGTCTAATGTCGGACCTGAATGGAGACTGGTGTGGAGCGATCTTCACATTCAGCACTGCTTCATCACGCCAATACAATGCATTAGCCAGTGCTGATTGGCCAGAGTACGGAATTCGGCCAATCAGCGCTGGCTCTGCTGGAGGAGGCGGAGTCTAATGTCGGACCTGAATGGAGACTGGTGTGGAGCGATCTTAGACTCCGCCTCCTCCAGCAGAGCCAGCGCTGATTGGTCGAGTTCCGTACTCTGGCCAATCAGCGCTGGCCAATGCATTCTATTAGCCCGATGAAGTAGAGCTGAATGTGTGTGCTTAGCACACACATTCAGCTCTACTTCATCAGGCTAATAGAATACATTGGCCAATCAGCGCTGGCCAATGCATTCTATTAGCTTGATGAAGCAGAGTGTGCACAAGGGTTCAAGCGCACCCTCGGCTCTGATGTAGCAGAGCTGAGGGTGCACAAGGGTTCAAGTGCACCCTCGGCTCTCCTACATCAGAGCCGAGGGTGCGCTTGAACCCTTGTGCAGCCTCAGCTCTGCTACATCAGAGCCGAGGGTGCGCTTGAACCCTTGTGCACACTCTGCTTCATCAAGCTAATAGAATGCATTGGCCAGCGCTGATTGGCCAGAGTACGGAATTCGGCCAAT
Source organism: Leptodactylus fuscus (assembly GCF_031893055.1). Classification (NCBI taxonomy): domain Eukaryota; kingdom Metazoa; phylum Chordata; class Amphibia; order Anura; family Leptodactylidae; genus Leptodactylus; species Leptodactylus fuscus. The sequence goes on along the minus strand of NC_134267.1, from coordinate 72,920,622 downwards.
CAGCGCTGGCTCTGCTGGAGGAGGCGGAGTCTAAGATCGCTCCACACCAGTCTCCATTCAGGTCCGACATTAGACTCCGCCTCCTCCAGCAGAGCCAGCGCTGATTGGCCGAATTCCGTACTCTGGCCAATCAGCACTGGCTAATGCATTGTATTGGCGTGATGAAGCAGTGCTGAATGTGTGTGCTTAGCACACACATTCAGCTCTACTTCATCGGGCTAATAGAATGCATTGGCCAATCAGCGCTGGCCAATGCATTCTATTAGCGTGAACTGAGTTTGCACAGGGGTTCTAGTGCACCCTCGGCTCTGCTACATCAGATTGCTACATCTGATGTAGCAGTGCCGAGTGTGCATCAGATGTGTAGTTGAGCAAAACTGACTCAGCACTGCTAAGTCTGCATTCGCATAGGAATGCATTGGCCAGCCTTCGGCCAATCAGCGCTGGCTCTGCCGGAGGAGGCGGAGTCTAAGGTCGGACCTGAATGGAGACTGGTGTGGAGCGATCTTAGACTCCGCCTCCTCCAGCAGAGCCAGCGCTGATTGGCTGAATTCCGTACTCTGGCCAATCAGCACTGGCTAATGCATTGTATTGGCGTGATGAAGCAGTGCTGAATGTGTGTGCTTAGCACACACATTCAGCTCTACTTCATCGGGCTAATAGAATGCATTGGCCAGCGCTGATTGGCCAGAGTACGGAATTCGGCCAATCAGCGCTGGCTCTGCTGGAGGAGGCGGAGTCTAAGATCGCTCCACACCAGTCTCCATGCTTAGCACACACATTCAGCTCTACTTCATCGGGCTAATAGAATGCATTGGCCAATCAGCGCTGGCCAATGCATTCTATTAGCGTGAACTGAGTTTGCACAGGGGTTCTAGTGCACCCTCGGCTCTGCTACATCAGATTGCTACATCTGATGTAGCAGTGCCGAGTGTGCATCAGATGTGTAGTTGAGCAAAACTGACTCAGCACTGCTAAGTCTGCATTCGCATAGGAATGCATTGGCCAGCCTTCGGCCAATCAGCGCTGGCTCTGCCGGAGGAGGCGGAGTCTAAGGTCGGACCTGAATGGAGACTGGTGTGGAGCTATCTTAGACTCCGCCTCCTCCAGCAGAGCCAGCGCTGATTGGTCGAGTTCCGTACTCTGGCCAATCAGCACTGGCCAATGCATTTCTATGGGGAAAAGTTAGCTTGCGAAAATCGCAAACTGACAGGGATTTCCATGAAATAAAGTGACTTTTATGCCCCCAGACATGCTTCCCCTGCTGTCCCAGTGTCATTCCAGGGTGTTGGTATCATTTCCTGGGGTGTCATAGTGGACTTGGTGACCCTCCAGACACGAATTTGGGTTTCCCCCTTAACGAGTTTATGTTCCCCATAGACTATAATGGGGTTCGAAACCCATTCGAACACTCGAACAGTGAGCGGCTGTTCGAATCGAATTTCGAACCTCGAACATTTTAGTGTTCGCTCATCTCTAGTATTAACCCCTATAGTGTCCCCTGCACACACAGTATTAACCCCTATAGTATCCAATGCACACACAGTATTAACCCCTATAGTATCCAATGCACACACAGTATTAACCCCTATAGTGTCCAATGCACACACAGTATTAACCCCTATAGTGTCCAATGCACACACAGTATTAACCCCTATAGTGTCCAATGCACACAGTATTAACCCCTATAGTGTCCCCTGCACACACAGTATTATTAACCCCTATAGTGTCCAATGCACACACAGTATTAACCCCTATAGTGCCCCTGCACACACAGTATTATCCCCCATAGTGTCCCCATATGTCCCACTGTGGACACCTATAAACATTTATTATACTCTGGGGTCTGAAAAGACCCCAGAGTATAATAATCGGAGACCCGGGGGATTAAAACCATTAAAAGAACAGAGACAGTTGCTTACCTGTTCCTGTCGGCTGTCCTGTCCGCTCTTGTCCAGCTTTAATGACGTCAGACGTCACATGACCCGGGAAGCTGGCCTGGGTCATGTGACGTCAGAGACGTCAGACACGAATGACGGAGGCCTGGCAGGATCGTGGAGAGGTAAGTAACACTGTTTTTTATGTTACCTTACCCCTCCCGGTGCGCCGATCATTATACTCGGGGGTCTGCAAAGACCAACGAGTATAATGATAGCCTCTGTGGGCCCCGCGGTGTCACTTGCCGATCCCGGCCCAGCCAGGATCGGCAAGTGAATAGGGCCCGTAACGGACTTTAAAAAAAAAAAAAAACGCAGCGGTAGCGGCTGTCACCGGGCCCCCTAATGGCCCGGGCCCTGTGGCAGCTGCTACTGCTGCTACCACGGTAGTTACGCCCCTGGGCAGGGGCATTGGGAGCCTATTTCTTTAATACTCTCACATGAACTCCTTGCCTTTTCCATGCTGCAGGCATTGGCATTTGAAACAGGGAAAGGTTGAGGAGGCTAGGATTTAAGAGCAGTTAGTACTGATAGAATTGCTCACTGCGTCCCAAGCTCTGTAGACCTGGACACTTGCAGCGATTTGCCTGGTGTTAAAATTTGACCTTGCATTTATGCACAAATTATGCCTGTTTAAGGGTCTGCTATGTAGTTCACCAAACGTCTAAAAGTTAATCTCCACAATGTAATCGATATGCTACTGATTTGAAAATCTACAGCATACTAGTCTTTGCTTTACTCCCCCCCCCCCCCCCCTGTAAGTGAAAGAGGTGTTTAAAACTCCATGCACATGCATCGTACTTTAAATTGCTGCAGATTTACTATGGAGTGTGCAACCACAAATTTGTAGCGATTCTGCAGTGCCTGAATTTAACAATAATTTCTGTTATTTGATGTATGCATTGGTAATTGTGATCATGGCATCTAAGCCATTTGTTTCAATGCGGCCACCATTTTAAACCAATCATTGACAGGGTGTTAGATCTTTGGTCACATGTTCAAACCCCTTTGGGGACTAATAATACAAGCCAACAAATGTAAAAATTCCAAAGACTCCATTTGACATATTAAAGTATGCTATCAAAAAGAACATAATTGTCATCTTAGTTAAGGTAAACAAAAAAACTGACTGCACCAGAAAATAGGAAATGGTGCCAGCCCTAGGGAACTAGCAATGTCACTATGTAAATAGACAAGTTCAAAAATAGGCAGCACTCTGCGTTGAAAGTGAAAAAACAGTGAGGGTAGTTTATTGCCCCACACAGCGACGTTTCAGCCCATATCACATGAGCCTTTTCCAAGCAATGTTTTAGTGATGATATACAAGTTTATATATGGTTACAAAGCCATATATATCGATTACATAATTATACAATTTTGCCAATAAAAAATACAAAATCCACACATTCACACATAAATACACAACACATCAAAAAAGTGCATGAACCTTTCCCGATATCCGTCGTATTAGTATGGTGGATACCTGGTGTTTAATGATGGCGGATGCTCAGGAGCTTGGTGGCTGCATTAGCCGCCAGATGTCTGCTGTTTTATACAGACACCCAGCGTTAATGCCTGCGATCGGTGCCTCAGTCAAAGGTGACCGAGGTGCCATTTTATTGGCGGCGCATTGGCGCCACCATTTTGCTAGCGATCGCCAGCAGCAGGAGCAAGCTCCGGGGCACCTATCCTGTTCCCATGATAGTCCAGAACCTTGTGATGGCTTCCAGGCCTGTCTGAAATGATTTTCTGTTGCAGGCTACTTCAGGCGACGCTATGTCTGGGCCCCGGAATGGGCGGCATTTTTGCTGACCTAAGCCAGTCCAGGACAAGCTGTCCTGGACTGGCTTAGCGTCACTGTCACCAAGCGGTGGATTGGGATGGCCCTGTGGATGCAGCGCTGCTCCAGCGGCCACCCCTCACGCTCAGGCAGAGAGCAGGTCCTCTCCCTGCCTGCTCTCTGCCTGCTAACGATGCTCGCTCTGCTCGGCCCCGCCCCCTCCTCCAGGGGGAGGGGGCAGCTTTCTGACGTCCGCCTCAGGCGGCAGAAACCCTAGGTTCACCCCTAACTGGGACCATAGAATAATGTCCAATGCATAGAATCATATAAATGCATAGTTACAAGTAGTGTTGAGCGAATAGTATTCGTCGAATACCTCGCTCCCATAGGAATGCTATTCGCTCATCCCTAGCAAATAAATGTATAGTCATAAATAACATTACCTTACTAAATAAATGGGCATAATAGCTAGGGATAGGAAGATGGAAGAATGCAGGGGAGTAACTAGCAAAGATTGGGCCCCATAGAAAACTTTTGAACTTTCAGAGATGTGATGGGGGATGTACGAGGACCCCTGAAGGGCTGTGGAGGCGGCCATGGGCAATAACAGGGACCAGTAAGTATATAGGACCCATTACCTGCTGGTGTAATGGGAATGAAAAGTGGAACATCCATAAGTAGAGTTATAGAGTAGAGGAGAAATGGATAGAAGTGGATGAAAAAGTGCAGAGCCTGCAGCAAACAGTTAGCAGTGGATTAACTGGGGTTGGAAGAGATGGATGTAGGCTGGACTCTGCTCAGCATCTAAATAGGAAGCTGGTCCAAAACCGGAAGTGAAGCTAATCGCATCATACATGGGACTGTGCAAACACACTCTGTAGAGGTGTATAATGTGCTGGTCAGTTGGTGGACATTTTAGAGAAGTCCGTATGTAGGGACAAGATATAAAAAGGGAGGAAAAGAGGAAAAACTCTATGGGAATGCGGAATGTATTGTGTGAGGATGTTACCGGTAATGGGATGAAGAAAATATGGAAAGGATAAATAGACCAAGTTGGAATTAGTGCTTGGGGTTCCAGGCATTATCTCTATTCCTCTCTCCACTTTCTCCTATCTGCTTTGATCAGGACCAGTAAGGAAGTATTTGCAACAGAGATTATGTTGGTCACACATTTTTCCAAAAGGGTAAGAAATTTTTATTTGGTCTCAATAAAGAAAAAAAAAGAAACAAACAAATCTCAGAAAACCTCTTTAGGCCAGGGCTTCTGTAAGGATTGGAGTCAGGGGCAGGCAGTGCAAAGTGACACAGATGGGAAAGCAACACTGTGCAACTAATGACAAAAGGGGTCGCAGGCCCTGCAGCTATAACTATGCTGTAATATCTGAGATGAGGCAGACCCATGCACTTCCTAATTGTAGTGCGCCTACCAAGGCTCCTGACACTTCTATCCGGCGGCTAGGATAAGGGGAGAGGAGGCCCTGAAAGTCCTAGGGACTGGAGTCACGGGGGTCACACCTAAACAGAAAGCACAGTGTAACTGCAATGCAAAACAAAAGACTAAAACAGCATGGAACCAGGGAGGACCACAAGTCCCAGCAAGACACAGAAGAGAAGGCGAGGTCAGACGAGCAAGAGGTCGAGCCAGGAGATATAATAAAGGTACCAAATCAAAAGACAAGGGATAGTCAAAAATACAAGCTGGGCAGATTAAGCAAGAAAACTGACCGAATATTAACAGACAGGGAATCAGACTGAGCAGGGGGACCAGGAACCACAAAGTGAGTGGCTAGCAAGGATCCATGCCTGGGTGGAGTTTAAATAGCAGCAGAGAACACACCTGATGGCTAATGGCATGGAGACTGAAGGCAAGGAAAAGATTAACCCTTAATGACCTAAGCACACCCAATAGAACTCCTAACACGTCTCCCAGGGAGACGCCGCGCAGCAAGGAGACCGCGGCGACTCCGTATCCTGACAGTACCCCCCCTTTGAGGAGGGGCCTCCGGACCCTCAAGAGGACCCCCTGGCTTAGTAGGGCAAGAACGGAAAAACTTCTCCACCAATCTAGGAGCGTGAAGGTCTCTGGCTGCCACCCAAACACGCTCCTCCGGTCCATACCCCTTCCAATGTATGAGGAACTGAAGGGAATTCCGCACTCTGCGTGAATCAATGACCCGTTCCACCTCATACTCTAGTTCCCCCTGAACGATCACTGGTTCGGGTGGGGAACGAGTGACCATTGCCGGAACATACTTTTTGAGTAGGGACTTATGAAAAACTGGGTGAATATGGAGGGACCAAGGAAGTGATAATTTGAATGACACAGGGTTGATTATTTCAGAAATGGGATATGGACCAATAAAACGCGGGGCAAACCTAGATGATGGAACACGAAGTTGGAGATTTTTAGTGGATAACCAGATCTTGTCACCCACCACAAAGTCAGGTCCAGGGCGGCGCTTTCTGTTGGCGAAATTTACTTGATTAGCCTGGGCTTTTCTCAGCGATGCCAGGCTTTCAGCCCATACTGTACAGAGAGATTTAGCAACGTCCTCTACTGAGGAAAAGGCGAATTCATTACCTGTTCCTGAGGAGAATCTGGGGTGAAAACCATAGTTAATGTGGAAAGGAGACGACCGAGTCGAGGAGTTGACATGATTATTTAGTGCAAACTCAGCCATGGGCAAATATTCACTCCATTTATCTTGGCAATCAGACACAAAGCACCTCAAATACTGTTCCAAAGATTGATTCAATCTCTCTGTTTGACCATTAGTCTCTGGGTGGAAGGCTGAGGAGAAAGAAAGAGAGACTCCCAACCTGTTACAAAAGGCTTTCCAAAACCTGGACACAAACTGTACGCCCCTGTCCGACACCACATTAGAAGGAATACCATGCAGACGTAAAATGTGACGGATAAACAACCAGGCCAACAATTTAGCTGAAGGCAATTTTTTCAAGGCAACAAAGTGGGACATCTTAGAAAAACAATCTACTACAACCCAAATTACCGATTTCCCTTTAGAAAAAGGGAGATCAGTAATAAAATCCATGGAGATGTATGACCAGGGTCTATTGGGTAGCGGGAGTGGATGTAAAAGACCCGCTGGAAGTTGATGGGGCACCTTAGATCTGGCACAGGTCTCGCAAGAATGAACAAACTTTTTAACATCCCGTTGCCAAGATGGCCACCAATACGTACGTGATAACAGATTCCCAGTACCAGTAATGCCTGGATGACCTGCCAGAACAGAGGAGTGGATCTCCTCTAAGAGCTCCAAGCGGAGGTGACTAGGGACAAACAATTTACCTGGCGGTAGCGCACTAGGGGCAGCATCCTGAGTGTTGAGAATACGGGTTTCAAGATCCGAGGTCACAACTGCCACTACCACCCCAGGAGCAAGTATATTTTCAGGTTCCCCATCAGAACTACCACTAAGACCAAAACTTCTGGACAAGGCATCTGCTTTAGTATTCTTTGAGCCGGGACGGTAGGTAATTACAAAGTGGAACCTAGTGAAAAATAGAGCCCACCTGGCTTGACGGGGATTTAATCTTTTCGCCTTGTCTAAATATAATAAGTTTTTGTGGTCAGTCAGTACAGTAATTTTATGTCTGGCCCCCTCCAGGAAGTGCCTCCACTCTTCAAAGGCCCACTTAATCGCCAGAAGCTCTCTATTGCCAACATCATAATTGGCCTCGGTAGTGGAGAACCTCCTGGAAAAGTAGGCGATAGGTTGGAGGTTGGTAAATGGTTCAGTGCCCTGAGACAGGACGGCTCCTACACCTACTTCTGAAGCGTCAACCTCTACAATAAAGGGCAATTCAGGATCAGGATGGACCAGGACTGGGGCAGAAGTAAAGAGTTGTTTTAAGGTGGCGAACGCTACCTCCGTCTCTGGTGTCCAGGAGGCAGGATCCGCCCCCTTTTTGGTCAAATCGGTGAGAGGTTTAACAATAGAAGAAAAATTTCGGATAAATTTTCGGTAATAGTTGGCGAAACCTAGAAACCTCTGAACTCCTTTTAAGGTAGTAGGTTTCTCCCATTCAAGTACTGCAGATACCTTTCTGGGATCCATACCAATGGTACCAGGAGTAAGGATGTATCCCAAAAAACCTATCTCCTGGACTCCAAATTGACACTTGGATAACTTAGCACAGAGGTGGTTTTGACGTAGCCTATGAAGAACCTCTTTTACATGTTGCTGATGTGACTCCCAATCCGGTGAGAATATGAGGATGTCATCTAAATAAATTACTAGATATCTACCTAACAGGTCCCTAAAAATGTCATTCACAAAACGTTGAAATACCGCCGGAGCATTGCTCAAACCAAAAGGCATAACTAGGTATTCAAAATGACCTTCAGGGGTATTAAATGCGGTTTTCCACTCATCCCCGTCTCTTATCCGAATCAAGTTGTAAGCTCCGCGGAGGTCAATTTTAGAAAACCATCGAGCCCCCACCACCTGGTTAAAAAGATCCGGAATGAGTGGCAGAGGATGTTGGTCTTTGACCGTAATCTTATTCAACTCCCTGTAGTCAATACAAGGTCGGAGGCCACCATCTTTTTTTTCAACGAAGAAAAACCCTGCCCCCACAGGAGAAACTGAAGGTCGGATATGTCCTTTAGATAGGCTCTCTTTAATGTACTGGCGCATGGACTTGCGCTCAGGAGCTGAAAGGTTAAAAATGCGACCTTTAGGTAGTTTAGCTCCAGGAACCAAATCAATTGCGCAGTCATAAGGTCGATGTGGAGGCAAGGCCTCCGCATTGAGCTCGTCAAAGACGTCTTTGAACTCGGTAATAAATTCTGGAATTTTGATATCATTTTTGATAGTACAAACAGTATTAATATGAGAAGTACAGGAATCTCCCCATCTAACCAACTCCGAAGTTTCCCAATTAAACACTGGATTATGTACACGCAACCAGGGTAAACCAAGAATAACGTCTGCAGCAAGTTTTTTCATAACAAAAAATGACACTTTTTCAACATGTAAACTGCCGACAAAACACTGCACCTCAGCAGTACGGGCTAAGATTTTCCCTTCAGACAAAGGGGTTAGATCTGCTCCAGATACCTGAAATGGGTATTTCAAGGGAATCAATTCAATTCCTAGGGCTTGTGCCACCACTTCATGGATGAAGTTCATGGCGGCACCTGAATCCACCATCGCCTGACATGCAAAAGTTTTATTACCATTAACAAGAATAGCAGGGAGTAAACATTTCTCAATATTATTAGGAGGTACCTGTGTGCCTGAGTGACCCTCCCGGAAATCACTCAGGCATTGGCGTTTCCCGGCGGTGGTTTAGGTCTGGTTGGACAGTTTCTCAGGATATGTCCAGGTTTGCCGCAATACAGACACAGAGCGTTTTCTAGGCGATACTTTCTCCTGGAGACGGTTGTGGACCCCAATATCATTGGTTCTTCTTTAGGTATAGGACTAGAGGTAGGGACAGCAAAAGGAGGTATAGGTTCCGAAAAGACAGAACAGGATTTAGCTGAGGACCCAGGTTTGCTTAATTTCTCTCTACGGCTTTCCCTAAGCCTCCTATCAATAGAAATAGCCAAGGACATAAAGTCTCCTAGATTTTCAGGGACTGGATGACTTACTAGAGCATTTTTTACAGAATATGATAAGCCTTGTCTAAAAAGGGTTAACAAAGGTCTGTCTGTCCACCCTGACTGCGAGCTCCACTGGCGAAACTCCGTAGAATAGTCCTCAGCAGTTCTAACTCCCTGCTGAATAGACAACAGATGGGACTCGGCCAAGGCAACTCTATTAGGGTCATCATAAATCTGACCTAATGTTTAAAAAAACTTATTTAATGAATTCCATTCAGGAGCTCCAGCAGGTAGAGCCAAGGCCCAGTCTTGTGGTGACCCTCGTAGAAGGGACACCACCAGCGCCACCTGCTCTGCTTCAGAAGAAAGGAAATTAAAACGAAAAAATAAACGGCAAGATTCCCGAAATGTTCGGAATCTGTCTGGTTTACCGTCAAAACGGTCAGGCAAGAGCATTTTAGGATCCTTACGGGTATTCAATGTGGGAAAAACTGGTGATTGAATAGAAGCACCTGCAGCGGCTGTTGCTGGATCAGGCAAAGCCTCCAGATGCTGCGAGACTTGGTTAATTAACCCAGCCATGCCCTGCACCTGCCTTGACAGTTCGTCCAGGCGGTCAGTTACGGAGTGTTCAGCATCCATAGTAAACCGCCGGGCGGCCTGCCTAGGGTAAGGGCCAGCCATTATGTAAGGATTGGAGTCAGGGGCAGGCAGTGCAAAGTGACACAGATGGGAAAGCAACACTTTGCAACTAATGACAAAAGGGGTCGCAGGCCCTGCAGCTATAACTATGCTGTAATATCTGAGATGAGGCAGACCCATGCACTTCCTAATTGAAGTGCGCCTACCAAGGCTCCTGACACTTCTATCCGGCGGCTAGGATAAGGGGAGAGGAGGCCCTGAAAGTCCTAGGGACTGGAGTCACGGGGGTCACACCTAAACAGAAAGCACAGTGTAACTGCAATGCAAAACAAAAGACTAAAACAGCATGGAACCAGGGAGGACCACAAGTCCCAGCAAGACACAGAAGAAAAGGCGAGGTCAGACGAGCAAGAGGTCGAACCAGGAGATATAATAAAGGTACCAAATCAAAAGACAAGGGATAATCAAAAATACAAGCCGGGCAGATTAACCAAGAAAACAGACCGAATATTAACCACATGAGGACCGCCGTACGTAAATTTACGGCCTCATGTGCTGGTACCTAAAGACCGGACTATTGCCGAAATACGTCCGGCCTTTAGGTACCTTTCTGGCGGGGGGAGGGGTGCGGGGGGGACAGGGGTTAGGTGTTACTAACACCTAACCCCTTCCTCCATAACGTCCAGTCGGAACTGAGTCCGACTGGAAGTTTTAACCCTTTCGATCGCGCCGTGAAACATCACGGCGCGATCGAAAGGCATCCGCCGACAATTAAATCAGATCGGCACCCCCCGCGGCGAGATCGGAGGGTGCCGATAGCAGTAAAAGGTAGTCTGGGGTCTGGCCAGTGACCCCAGACTGCCCGAAGCCCCCACATACCTGGTGATCCTGCCAGGACCTTCTGATGTCAGGCTGTGCGTCTACACAGCCTGACATCCTGCTACGGAATGCCATGTGGGACACCTGCAGGCTGTGTCTCACATGGCATTCTATATCAGCAAAGTATTGCTGATTGAAGTGTCCTAAATGGACACATGAAAAAGTAAAAAAAAATGTAAAAAAAATAAAATGAAGTGTATGAAAAAAATTAATAAAGTTATAAAGCCCAAAAATCCCTTTTTCTCAATAGAAAATGAATTATATAAAAAAAGAACTCAAAAGTAATAAAAACAATGCATATTTGGTATTGTCGCGTCCGTAACAATCTGTACAATAAAACTGAAATAATATTTAATGTACACGGCGAACGCCGGAAAAAAAAAACGGAAAAAACTCGCCGGAAGTAATGATTTTTCGCCATCTCACCATACAAAATATGCTATAAAAAGTGATCAAAAAGTCATATGCATCCGACAACAGTACCAATAAAAAGCGCAGGTTGTCCCGCAAAAAATAAGCCCTCAACCAACTCTGTCAACCGAAAAATAAAAATGTTACGCCTCTTAGAAGATGCGATGCAAAAAACATTGATTTATGTCCCCAAATGTGTTTTTCCTCTGCAGAACTAGTAACACATAAAAAAATACTATAAATGAGGTATCGCCGTAACCGTACCGACCCGCAGAATAAAGGGAACATGTTACTTATACTGTACGCTGCATGGCGCAAAATTAAAAAAGTAAAACTCAATGCCAGGATTGATTTTTTTTTTTTAAATCCAGCAAAAAAGGGTTAATAAAATGTATTCAATAAGATGTAGACACCCAAAAATGGTGTCATTACGAAATGCATCTCATCCTGCAAAGAATAAGCCCTTATATGGCCACGTCACCAGAAACATAAAGAAAATATAGCATCTCACAATGTGAAGACAAAAACCCTCAAAAATCGCCAAATTATTAGAACACAACTGGGTGCGTCATGTAGGGAATATATAAGCTGTGTGAGCGGATATCAGGGGACACCCCAGATTTACAGCTTATGAGGGAACAGACACCAGAAGTGACCCCTAAAGTGACCCCCAGAGTGACTCCCCCAATCATAGGAGCTACGGGGACATAGTAGGGAATTTGGTGTTTGCAATGTCCTCCGCACAGCTTATATATTCCCTCTTCGCCATCCGCTGTGCAGTCACGTCCGGATACTAATACTCACTACACCCCCTGATAAATTCTTTGAGGGGTGCAGTTTTCAAAATGGGGTCACTCCTGGTACCCCATGGAATCCACTTTTCTGGTACCTTACAGGCTCTACAAACATGACATGGCGTCCAGATACCAAACATCTGAATCTGTGCTCCAAAAGCCGCATAGCGCTCCTTCCCTTCTGCACCCTGCTGTACGTCCAAACTGCAGTTTATGACACATGTATGACACATGTATGACACTGGTGTACCCCCGGATAACGGACATAATGTCATATGTGGGTATAAACTGATACTAGGGCACAGCCGGACACAGAAGGGAAGAAGGGTCATTTGGTTTTTGGAGCACAGACGGTTTGGTTTTTGGATGCCATGACACTTTTGTAGAGCTGAAACGCCAGTAATTTGGAATCCCCTGATAAATTACCTTATTTTGGAAACTACACCCCTGAAGGATTTATCCAGGGGTACAGAGAGCATTTTTAACTCCCAAGTGTTGCTATAACTTTATATATATAACTATAACTGTAGTGGATTGTGAGAGGTGAAAATGACCATTTTTCCAGGAATACGTCCTTTCAGTGCGTAATATGTTGTGCCCACCTTGTATCAGAGATGAACGCTCTAAAAGCTGTTGTGCCTGGGATACCCGTTTAACAGTTTTTGGAGTGTCTCTGCTGACATAAGTCGGGCACAACATGTTGCACACTGAAATGGCAAATCTGTAAAATTTTCATTTTTAACTTCTCTATCAGTTGCGATTTCATTTCTGGAAACTAAATAAATGCAACACTCAAGGGTTAAAAATTCTCGCTACACCACTTGATAAATCCCATCAGTGGGGTAGTGTCCAAAATAGGGTGACATGTCTGCGGATTCCACTTTATTGGCAATTCAGGGGCTTTGCAAAAGTGGCATGGTGTGCTCCAAAAACCAATATAGCGCTCCTTTCCTTCTGTCCCCGGCTGTGCCCAAACAGCCATTTCTACCCACATATGGCATTAAGTACGTTATCCGGGGTACACCAGTGTCATACATGTGGGCATACACTGCTATTTGGGTACCCAGCAGGGTGCAGATGTGAAGGAGCAATATGTGCTTTTGGAGTGAAGATTTAGATTCTTCGTTTTTGGACACCACGTCACATTTGCAGAGACCCTAAAATTGCCCCTACAAAATGGGGTCACTTCTTGGTGAATTCCAGTTTACTGGAACCTCCAGGGCTCTGCAAAAACATCATGGCGCCCAGAGGGTCCCTCTAAATCTGTACCCCAAAAGCTAAAACGCACAGTGGTCCTTCCCTTCTGAGCCCTGCTGTGTGCCCAAGCAGCAGTTTACACCCACATATATAATTTTTTGACCCCCGGGATGGCCCACTTAATAGTTTTAGGAGTGCAGGTCTCTGACAACACAAAGTGGGTGCAACGTATTGGGCACCGAAATGGCATATTTTTAAAAATTTCAATTTTCATTTTGTACATTAATTTTTGGGAAGCATTTTAGGCTCAAAATGATAATACCCCTTGATACATTCCTTGACAGGTGTAGTTTCTAAAATGGGGTCACTTTTGAGGGGTTTCCATTGTATTGATACTTTAGGGGCTCTGCAAATGCGACATGGCACCTCAAAACTATTCCAGCAATATATGCCCTCCAAAATCCAAATAGCGCTCTTTCCATTCTGAGCCCCAGCATGTACCCATACAGCAGATTTTGGCCACATATGGGGTATTGCCGTGTTCAGAAGAAATTGTGTAACAAACTGTGGGGGGCTTTTAATTCTTAAACTATTTGCAAAATTAAAACTATGGCGCTAAATGGACGATTTATTGGGAAAAAAAGTAATTTTTCATTTTCACGTCCCAATGTTAATAAAATCTGTGAAACACCTGTGAGGCCAAAATACTCACTCTACCCCTAGACAAATTCTATGAGGGGTGTAGTTTCCAAAATGGGGTCACTTATAGGGGGTTTCCACTGTATTGGTACTTTAGGGGCTCTGCAAATGCGACATGGGACCTGAAAAATATTCCAGCAAAATCTGCCCTCCAAAAGCCAAATAGCCCTCTTTCCATTCTGAGCCCCGCCATGTTCCCATACAGCAGATTATGACCACATATGGGGCATTTCTGTGTTCAGCAGAATTTGTGTAACGAACTTTAGGGAGCTTTTTCTCCTTTATCCTCTTGTGAAAATTAAAAATTTGGGGCTAAATTGACAGTTTGTTGGAAAAAAAGTAATTTTTCATTTTCATGGCCCAATGTTAATAAAATCTGTGAAACAGCTGTAGGGTCAAAATGCTCACTCTACCCTTTAATATGTTCTGTGGGGGGTATAGTTTCCCAAATGGGGTCACTTTTAGGGGGTTTCCACTGTATTGGTACTCTAGGGGCTCTGCTAATGCGACATGGCACCTAAAATTATTCCAGCAAAATCTGCCATCCAAAAGCCAAATAGCGCTCCTTCCATTCTGAGCCCCGCCATGTTCCCATACAGCAGATTATAGCCACATATGGGGTATTGCCGTGTTCAGGAGAAATTGTTTAACAAACTGTGGGGGGCTTTTACTCCTTTATCCCCTTGTGAAAATGAAAACTTTGGAGATAAAGTGACATTTTAGTAATTTTTCATTTACACATCCCAATGTTAGTAAAATCTGTGAAACAACTGTAGGGTCTAAATGCTGACTATACCTCTTGATGAATTCTGTGAGGGGTGTGGATTCTAAAATGGGGTCACTTTTGGGGGGTTTCCATTGTTTTGGTACTCTAGGGTCTCTGCAAATAAGGCATGGCGCTGAAAATTATTCCAGCAAAATCTGCTGTTCAAACACCCAGTGTCGCTCCTTCCCTTCCATGCACTGCCGTGTGCCCAAAAATCAGTTTACACCCACATGTGGGGTATTTCTGTGCACGGGAGAAATTGCACAATAAACTGTCAGATGCATTTTCTCCTTCAACCCTTTGTGAATGTGTTAATTTTGGGTCTAAATGAATGTATTAGTGAAAAAAAATGAAATGTCTAAATTTCACTGCCATATTATTTTTATTCTTATGAAATGCTTAAAGGGTTAACAAACATCCCAAATGCTGTTTTGAATAATTTGAGGGGTGCAGTTTTGAAAATGGGGTAATTTATGGGGGTTTCTATTATACAGGCCTTTATAATTACTTTCAGAACTGAAGTGGTCCCTAAAAAATTGGTTTGGAGAATTTTCTTGTAAATCTGGAAAATTGCTGTTACACTTGTAAGCCTTGTGACGTCCAAAATAAATTAAAAGACAATCAAAATATGATGCCAATATAAAGCAGAGATATGGGAGATAATATTTATTCATGTATTTGGATGGTATGACTATCTGCCTGAAAAGCAGATAATTTCACATTTTGAAAATTGCAATTTTTTTCAAATTTCCATCAAATTTCCTAGTTTTTTTATAAATAAATGCAAAAATATTGATTAGTGTTTACCCCTAACATGAAGTATAATGTGTTACAAGAAAACAGTCTCAAATTCATTTGTGTAAGTTAAAGCGTCTCAAAGTTATTGCCATTTAAAGTGACACATGTCAGTTTTGAAAAAAGAGGCCTGGTCTTTAACATACTTTTGGGCCTGGTCCTTAACCGGTTAACAGACAGGGAATCAGACTGAGCAGGGGGACCAGGAACCACAAAGTGAGTGGCTAGCAAGGATCCATGCCTGGGTGGAGTTTAAATAGCAGCAGAGAACACACCTGATGGCTAACGGCATGGAGACTGAAGGCAAGGAAAAGATTAACCCTTAATGACCTAAGCACACCCAATAGAACTCCTAACACGTCTCCCAGGGAGACGCCGCGCAGCAAGTAGACCGCGGCGACTCCGTATCCTGACAGTACCCCCCCTTTGAGGAGGGGCCTCCGGACCCTCAAGAATGAGGAACAAATGATAATACCGAGCAACCACAGGAATAGATTGTTAATACAATACAAGGAAGATTGGCAGCAGCAGTAATTCAATCCAGAACCCCTTAGGGAACAGAAGATGCAGGAGAATGACCGATGGATATGAAGAAAACCGCGCTACTCTCTTGGGATAAACCAATACACGCACTTTATTCCACTTTCTAAAAACACGACGCTACAACACAGCGTTTCGGGGATTCCCCTTTTTCAAGTGTCACAAAACACACAATATACCCTTAAAGACTCGGTGAGTCTCTTGGATGAATTATTACCCATGGCATGGGGTAAAAATTATCAGTGGGCCACATTAGATGTTACAGGACTCTACAGTAATATTGCACACGATAAAGGCTTAGAGACGATTAAGAGTTACTTAAGCACTGATCCCTCTATGCCTGAGAAACAAAAAGATTTTATCTTGGAGGGAATCAATTTTATTCTCACTCATAATGTCTTCAAATTTGAGCAAAAAACTTACATTCAAGTAAAAGGAACGGCCATGGGGACTAAATTTGCCCCGGCATTTGCAAACCTCTTCATGGGCCGCTACGAGGAATCCTTTATATTAAAAGATCATCCCTGGACCACCAATATTAAATTCTATAAACGATATATTGATGATCTGCTTTTTATCTGGGAAGGCACCACCACATCATTTCACGAATTTACAGCCTATTTAAATAATAATAACTGGGGGATAAATCTAACAGGCAGAATAGATGAAAAGGAAATTGAGTATCTGGATTTAGTCTTAATGGGTAACGAGAAAGGCATACAAACGAAAACATTTTTCAAAAAAGTAGATAGTAATAGTCTTTTGAATTTTAAAAGTCTACACTACCATAAGTGGATTAAGAATGTCCCATATGGACAATTCAAAAGATTGAGACGAAATTGTACAAACCAATCGGACTTTGTGGCTCAGAGTAAGATTATGGCTTCAAGATTTAAGGACAAAAATTATCCAGCCTCTCTTATAAAAGAAGCTCAGTCTAGAACAGCAAATTTGAGTCAAAAGGAATGCCTTGTCCCCAAAAAAATTACCAAAAAAGAAAATGAGTTCAAACACAACTTTATAACAACTTTTAATATAGCCCACAGTTCCATCAGGAAAATCTTGGAGAAGCATTGGCATATTTTAGCTAATGACCAATTCTTGAAAAAAGTAATCCCAAAAAAACCCAAGATGACTTTTAGGAGGGCTCGAACTCTAAAGAGTATTATTGCCCCAAGTAAACTAAAATCCTCTACAAGAACCAGTACCAATTTTTCATATATCAGTGGAAACGCTGGTAGCTTCAAATGTGGACATTCTAGATGTAAGTGTTGTTTGAATATAGCACATAATATAAGTGAGGTTACCAGTAGATCCACAAACGAGAAATTCTCTATCAAATCGAGACTAGACTGCTCATCTTCATACGTTATATATATTCTAAGCTGCCCATGTGGCCTACAGTATGTAGGACGGACAACAATGTCCCTTAGAGACAGAATTAAGAAACATCGCTCCAATGTCTCCAACGGGTACGAAAAGCATAGTGTTTCCAGACATGCCAAGATCAAACATGGGTGCAGTTTTTCCAATTTTATTGTAACTCCACTCGAACAAATACCTACCAGCATTTACAACCGGTTCGAGGCACTAAAAAAGAAAGAGATGTTTTGGATATTTAAATTAAATACCCTCCATCCTGAGGGTCTTAATGAAGCCCTGGAGGATATTTCCTACTAAGTCCCTTTATATATTTATTATGTGTTTATATATTACATGTTGGCTGTTAAGCATAGAGAAGTAAAGAGTAACCACTATGATCTCAGTTTTTAGAAAAATCTCTTGATATATTACTATGTTAGTACACTCTAACTTTTGTTCTTATATTTATGGAATTTTTTGATTCTAATTTTAATTTTTTGTCCATTTTTCACTATTACACTACTATTTTTATTATATTCATACTAATAATTAGGTGGATGTTTACAAATGTCATTATTTTAGGACCAAGACTTTTATTAAAAAAGATAATTGTTTTTAAATGTAATTCTTTGACAATAATATTGGATTGGCAATGAATCTTTTAATTCATCAGAATGATGTGTATACATCTGAAATATCTATGGTTTGTAAAGCAGCATCAGGGTCCGCTGCTTCCATGTTATGGTTTGCTTAAATATTAACTCCATAGAGGCTTGATTGGCCCTTAGTATTTTACTTATATTAATTGACATCAATCTAAACAACTGCTGTAAGAATCTAATAGGCAAGACATGTCAGTATGCGGTTCACACTAATTGACATCCGTCTAAACTAACTGCCGTTAGAATCCAATAGGCAGGACATGCCAGTGTACTGCTAGTGCCGGTTATGCGGCCGGACGAGTACGCGCATGCGTATTAAACTCGACACACGAGCGGTCGTTCGTCGACTCGGCTCGGCTTTTCCCGTAACCTAGTGCCGTGCAATACGCATGCGCACTAGGTTAAACACACGAGCGGGCCCGACCGCTCTCCCTAGACACGAGCATCGCGGAGTAGCGATCCAATTTTATTCAAATAAGCTGGATGTCTCTACAATCCACAGTCATTATGTGGATTGTATAATATATGACCTTCAGGCTTGAGTTCTAAGTAAGTAACGGGGAGTTCTTAGCAACACCTGGCACGTGACCCTCCCCTCCAGCCTGCCCAGGTGTAATAAGCCCGCGTTACACACGTAGCCCATACACTCCACGCTGTGCATCACATTCTACTCATGCAAGGAAGCTCCTGCTCCTGATTCATGCTCCTAACTCCTTGTCTGGTACAGTAATTTATTTATTTATTTATATATTTTATTATTGTCTGAGCCATGCCTATGAAATACTTGGTTACCCTACTCTTTTATTATTAGAACATTTGCTGACCTGCATTATATTACAGTTGGTCACTTTATGTAGCTACAACTATCACCAATAGCTGGGGTAGCAACTTTGTTTGACTTTGCTGGATTAATGACAAACAACGACAAATACTTGTGTAATGGAACATTCATATTTAAGACCTGCCATTCTACCTATTTTTATATGTTTATATATTTATATATTTATATGCATATGTGTATTTTTATTTATTTTGCCTTCTGTTGCATTTATTTATTATGCCATTTGTTATTTTTATTAGGGTATATTGTGTGTTTTGTGACACTTGAAAAAGGGGAATCCCCGAAACGCTGTGTTGTAGCGTCGTGTTTTTAGAAAGTGGAATAAAGTGCGTGTATTGGTTTATCCCAAGAGAGTAGCGCGGTTTTCTTCATATCCATCGGTCATTCTCCTGCATCTTCTGTTCCCTAAGGGGTTCTGGATTGAATTACTGCTGCTGCCAATCTTCCTTGTATTGTATTAACAATCTATTCCTGTGGTTGCTCGGTATTATCATTTGTTCCTCATTGTTCGGTCACCTGCTACTCCATTGACCAAGGAGTCTGGTGAATCCTAGGGTAGGAGAGAGTTGACTTTCCAGTCCACTCTCAAAGACACCCTGTGATTATACTATATACCTTGTAGCAATCGTGTATATATATATATATATATATATATATAATTTTTTTGATATGGATTTTATTTATTCGAGATCCCAGAAACGTTCAGACCTTGTTGAACATTATACAAGACCTCTACCTACCCTCCTGTTAGAGGGTGACCAGACTGATAATGTTACAACCTCTGACTCAGTCACACCAAATATCTCAAGAGAGGATCTAGATGACCTATTTTTGAAACTCGAAAATCTTTTAGCAGAAGAGTCTAGACATAGTCTAGATCATAGATTTTTACTAATCTATTTGAATGAAAATATTGCACCAAGGGGCCTTAGACTAAAAACCCCGTCACCCTTTGGAAATGATGTAGAATTTTCTAAAAATTGGGACTCTTATCTACACAAATGTACGATGGGCCTCCTCGAAAGGCTAGCTTCTAAAAGGTTCCAATTGGCAGAATCACTCAGTGCAGAAATTAACACTGCCCATACAGAGATTGAGAAATATAAGAGCCATCCAATGTTTTCCAGACTTAGTAAAGTTCTCCACTCAAGGAGTATGGAAACAGAAAGGAATATCCTAGAGACAAAAAGTAGCAAACTAAATAGAGACAGACGAGATTTTGCACTAGGAAATGAAAAGTTCTGGGTACTAAATAAGATGAATCCAACAGGCCCACCTATGAGTGAGAGGAATAAGAATAAAGAAAATACTACAGCCAATTCCAGACCAGGAAAAAGAACTACACCAAATACATTCACCTCACTTCATAGACAAGCCATTAGACAATCTAGGCTTAGATCCACCGACAAACTAATAGAGGGAGCGAAAAAAGATGCTAAAAAAGATGTTAATGAAAGGAAACAGGTCAAAATATCTTCAAAACCCAGAGTAACAGTTCAAAAAGAAATTATTACAGCTCCTCCAACAACTAAGGCTTCAGATAGCACTAATTCACCAAAAGAGCCTAAGGAACCAAAAAACCTCCTCACCCGCGAGTATCTAGTGGTTAATGTAGATAAAAACTTGAGTAACAAAGATGATCTATACGAGGAGATCGGACCGAACACAAAGCTCCCCCAACTTCCCCCAACTACGTTTACAGAAGTACCCCGAGTCCCTTTAGTGAACAGGGAATCTACCAAAAATGAGCCTAGTCCGATGGTATCCCTACCAATCAGTCCTACTTTGGAGGACCCAGTGTCCCCTAACAGCGAGTTTGAGGACTCACTCTACGGGACCCCGTTAACCGAATCTCAGATTATGCGTGCTATAAACGAACCTTCCCCCCCAAAAAAGGAACGTTTTTTAGCCCTTCCTCAGACATTAACCCCCCTAATGTATCATATCCAAGAGGCCCCTTTACAAACACGATTAACCAGAATTTCCGACTTCTATACTCCAATAGGGACAAAGAGAAAGATAACAAACAGTCCACCTACCCCAATAGAAAAAGAAAAAGAGGCTGTAGAGGCGGAAAAAAGCATCGTGCAGGCTCTAGATCTGAGCAGCCCAAACCCCAAAAGAAACAAAATCTAAAGGAGCTAGGAATTTTTAACCTTTCCGACTACAACCTAACAGAGGCAGAAGTAAGCCTCCTCAAAAAAGGTCTCTCCTTCTGTCCAACACAAAAGATTGATGATTTAAATCTTTTTGTAGATCTAAACAAATTTATAAGGAAATTGACCCTATCAAGGCATTTTGCAATTACCAAAAAAAATGATTGCCCTCAATCAGGTCCCTCTACCTCCCATCTAAGTTTCAATTCTATAGAGAGTGTAGCCCTCGATCCTGGGCCATCCTGTCGCATTTCTGAAGGAAGTCCTTCCACTACTCACATAGTCCACTCCCCACAACCCACAGCCTCTCCCTTAAGCCCACCCCTTCCCATTACCACCAATCTAAAACCAAAATCAAAGTT
Organism: Leptodactylus fuscus; assembly: GCF_031893055.1. Classification (NCBI taxonomy): domain Eukaryota; kingdom Metazoa; phylum Chordata; class Amphibia; order Anura; family Leptodactylidae; genus Leptodactylus; species Leptodactylus fuscus. The sequence goes on along the minus strand of NC_134267.1, from coordinate 72,899,227 downwards.
TTATCCTATACACCATAAAGGGGCAAATATTGAGACATTCTATTCTCTAGTTTCGTCAGAATTTAGGAAACTAGACAAAGTAACTAAAGTTCCAACAAATCTTAACCTAGCAGAGAAAAGAGCCCTAAAAACGTTGAAAGAAAACTCGAGTATTGTAATTAGGGGTGCGGATAAAGGAGGTGGCATTGTTATCCAGAATCGCGAGACCTATATGTTTGAAGCCACCCGTATCCTATCCGACACTAACTATTATCAAGAGATCAGTCGAGATCCAACTACTGAACACTATTCAGAATATGTGAAACTTATCCTGAGAACTTTTAAAGAGGGCATTCTAAATAAAAAAGAAAAGGAATATTTGCTTGTCAAAAATCCAACAGCAGCCCTCTACTACCATTTACCTAAAATTCATAAAGATCCCGTTAACCCTCCAGGACGCCCGATAATTTCAGGTGTGAATGCTACAACAAGGAATCTCTCCCATTACATCGACCTTCTATTACAAAAATACGTTATTAAATTACCATCTTATCTTAAAGACTCGGTGAGTCTCTTGGATGAATTATTACCCATGGCATGGGGTAAAAATTATCAGTGGGCCACATTAGATGTTACAGGACTCTACAGTAATATTGCACACGATAAAGGCTTAGAGACGATTAAGAGTTACTTAAGCACTGATCCCTCTATGCCTGAGAAACAAAAAGATTTTATCTTGGAGGGAATCAATTTTATTCTCACTCATAATGTCTTCAAATTTGAGCAAAAAACTTACATTCAAGTAAAGGGAACGGCCATGGGGACTAAATTTGCCCCGGCATTTGCAAACCTCTTCATGGGCCGCTACGAGGAATCCTTTATATTAAAAGATCATCCCTGGACCACCAATATTAAATTCTATAAACGATATATTGATGATCTGCTTTTTATCTGGGAAGGCACCACCACATCATTTCACGAATTTACAGCCTATTTAAATAATAATAACTGGGGGATAAATCTAACAGGCAGAATAGATGAAAAGGAAATTGAGTATCTGGATTTAGTCTTAATGGGTAACGAGAAAGGCATACAAACGAAAACATTTTTCAAAAAAGTAGATAGTAATAGTCTTTTGAATTTTAAAAGTCTACACTACCATAAGTGGATTAAGAATGTCCCATATGGACAATTCAAAAGATTGAGACGAAATTGTACAAACCAATCGGACTTTGTGGCTCAGAGTAAGATTATGGCTTCAAGATTTAAGGACAAAAATTATCCAGCCTCTCTTATAAAAGAAGCTCAGTCTAGAACAGCAAATTTGAGTCAAAAGGAATGCCTTGTCCCCAAAAAAATTACCAAAAAAGAAAATGAGTTCAAACACAACTTTATAACAACTTTTAATATAGCCCACAGTTCCATCAGGAAAATCTTGGAGAAGCATTGGCATATTTTAGCTAATGACCAATTCTTGAAAAAAGTAATCCCAAAAAAAACCCAAGATGACTTTTAGGAGGGCTCGAACTCTAAAGAGTATTATTGCCCCAAGTAAACTAAAATCCTCTACAAGAACCAGTACCAATTTTTCATATATCAGTGGAAACGCTGGTAGCTTCAAATGTGGACATTCTAGATGTAAGTGTTGTTTGAATATAGCACATAATATAAGTGAGGTTACCAGTAGATCCACAAACGAGAAATTCTCTATCAAATCGAGACTAGACTGCTCATCTTCATACGTTATATATATTCTAAGCTGCCCATGTGGCCTACAGTATGTAGGACGGACAACAATGTCCCTTAGAGACAGAATTAAGAAACATCGCTCCAATGTCTCCAACGGGTACGAAAAGCATAGTGTTTCCAGACATGCCAAGATCAAACATGGGTGCAGTTTTTCCAATTTTATTGTAACTCCACTCGAACAAATACCTACCAGCATTTACAACCGGTTCGAGGCACTAAAAAAGAAAGAGATGTTTTGGATATTTAAATTAAATACCCTCCATCCTGAGGGTCTTAATGAAGCCCTGGAGGATATTTCCTACTAAGTCCCTTTATATATTTATTATGTGTTTATATATTACATGTTGGCTGTTAAGCATAGAGAAGTAAAGAGTAACCACTATGATCTCAGTTTTTAGAAAAATCTCTTGATATATTACTATGTTAGTACACTCTAACTTTTGTTCTTATATTTATGGAATTTTTTGATTCTAATTTTAATTTTTTGTCCATTTTTCACTATTACACTACTATTTTTATTATATTCATACTAATAATTAGGTGGATGTTTACAAATGTCATTATTTTAGGACCAAGACTTTTGTTAAAAAAGATAATTGTTTTTAAATGTAATTCTTTGACAATAATATTGGATTGGCAATGAATCTTTTAATTCATCAGAATGATGTGTATACATCTGAAATATCTATGGTTTGTAAAGCAGCATCAGGGTCCGCTGCTTCCATGTTATGGTTTGCTTAAATATTAACTCCATAGAGGCTTGATTGGCCCTTAGTATTTTACTTATATTAATTGACATCAATCTAAACAACTGCTGTAAGAATCTAATAGGCAAGACATGTCAGTATGCGGTTCACACTAATTGACATCCGTCTAAACTAACTGCCGTTAGAATCCAATAGGCAGGACATGCCAGTGTACTGCTAGTGCCGGTTATGCGGCCGGACGAGTACGCGCATGCGTATTAAACTCGACACACGAGCGGTCGTTCGTCGACTCGGCTCGGCTTTTCCCGTAACCTAGTGCCGTGCAATACGCATGCGCACTAGGTTAAACACACGAGCGGGCCCGACCGCTCTCCCTAGACACGAGCATCGCGGAGTAGCGATCCAATTTTATTCAAATAAGCTGGATGTCTCTACAATCCACAGTCATTATGTGGATTGTATAATATATGACCTTCAGGCTTGAGTTCTAAGTAAGTAACGGGGAGTTCTTAGCAACACCTGGCACGTGACCCTCCCCTCCAGCCTGCCCAGGTGTAATAAGCCCGCGTTACACACGTAGCCCATACACTCCACGCTGTGCATCACATTCTACTCATGCAAGGAAGCTCCTGCTCCTGATTCATGCTCCTAACTCCTTGTCTGGTACAGTAATTTATTTATTTATTTATATATTTTATTATTGTCTGAGCCATGCCTATGAAATACTTGGTTACCCTACTCTTTTATTATTAGAACATTTGCTGACCTGCATTATATTACAGTTGGTCACTTTATGTAGCTACAACTATCACCAATAGCTGGGGTAGCAACTTTGTTTGACTTTGCTGGATTAATGACAAACAACGACAAATACTTGTGTAATGGAACATTCATATTTAAGACCTGCCATTCTACCTATTTTTATATGTTTATATATTTATATATTTATATGCATATGTGTATTTTTATTTATTTTGCCTTCTGTTGCATTTATTTATTATGCCATTTGTTATTTTTATTAGGGTATATTGTGTGTTTTGTGACACTTGAAAAAGGGGAATCCCCGAAACGCTGTGTTGTAGCGTCGTGTTTTTAGAAAGTGGAATAAAGTGCGTGTATTGGTTTATCCCAAGAGAGTAGCGCGGTTTTCTTCATATCCATCGGTCATTCTCCGGACCCTCAAGAGGACCCCCTGGCTTAGTAGGGCAAGAACGGAAAAACTTCTCCACCAATCTAGGAGCGTGAAGGTCTCTGGCTGCCACCCAAACATGCTCCTCCGGTCCATACCCCTTCCAATGTATGAGGAACTGAAGGGAATTCCGCACTCTGCGTGAATCAATGACCCGTTCCACCTCATACTCTAGTTCCCCCTGAACGATCACTGGTTCGGGTGGGGAACGAGTGACCATTGCCGGAACATACTTTTTGAGTAGGGACTTATGAAAATCTGGGTGAATATGGAGGGACCTAGGAAGTGATAATTTGAATGACACAGGGTTGATTATTTCAGAAATGGGATATGGACCAATAAAACGCGGGGCAAACTTAGAAGATGGAACACGAAGTTGGAGATTTTTAGTGGATAACCAGACCTTGTCACCCACCACAAAGTCAGGTCCAGGGCGGCGCTTTCTGTTGGCGAAATTTACTTGATTAGCCTGGGCTTTTCTCAGCGATGCCAGGCTTTCAGCCCATACTGTACAGAGAGATTTAGCAACGTCCTCTACTGAGGAAAAGGCGAATTCATTACCTGTTCCTGAGGAGAATCTGGGGTGAAAACCATAGTTAATGTGGAAAGGAGACGACCGAGTCGAGGAGTTGACATGATTATTTAGTGCAAACTCAGCCATGGGCAAATATTCACTCCATTTATCTTGGCAATCAGACACAAAGCACCTCAAATACTGTTCCAAAGATTGATTCAATCTCTCTGTTTGACCATTAGTCTCTGGGTGGAAGGCTGAGGAGAAAGAAAGAGAGACTCCCAACCTGTTACAAAAGGCTTTCCAAAACCTGGACACAAACTGTACGCCCCTGTCCGACACCACATTAGAAGGAATACCATGCAGACGTAAAATGTGACGGATAAACAACCAGGCCAACAATTTAGCTGAAGGCAATTTTTTCAAGGCAACAAAGTGGGACATCTTAGAAAAACGATCTACTGCAACCCAAATTACCGATTTCCCTTTAGAGAAAGGGAGATCAGTAATAAAATCCATGGAGATGTATGACCAGGGTCTATTGGGTAGCGGGAGTGGATGTAAAAGACCCGCTGGAAGTTGATGGGGCACCTTAGATCTGGCACAGGTCTCGCAAGAATGAACAAACTTTTTAACATCCCGTTGCCAAGATGGTCACCAATACGTACGTGATAACAGATTCCCAGTACCAGTAATGCCTGGATGACCTGCCAGAACAGAGGAGTGGATCTCCTCTAAGAGCTCCAAGCGGAGGTGACTAGGGACAAACAATTTACCTGGTGGTAGCGCACTAGGGGCAGCATCCTGAGTATTGAGAATACGGGTTTCAAGATCCGAGGTCACAACTGCCACTACCACCCCAGGAGCAAGTATATTTTCAGGTTCCCCATCAGAACTACCACTAAGACCAAAACTTCTGGACAAGGCATCTGCTTTAGTATTCTTTGAGCCGGGACGGTAGGTAATTACAAAGTGGAACCTAGTGAAAAATAGAGCCCACCTGGCTTGACGGGGATTTAATCTTTTCGCCTTGTCTAAATATAATAAGTTTTTGTGGTCAGTCAGTACAGTAATTTTATGTCTGGCCCCCTCCAGGAAGTGCCTCCACTCTTCAAAGGCCCACTTAATCGCCAGAAGCTCTCTATTGCCAACATCATAATTGGCCTCGGTAGTGGAGAACCTCCTGGAAAAGTAGGCGATAGGTTGGAGGTTGGTAAATGGTTCAGTGCCCTGAGACAGGACGGCTCCTACACCTACTTCTGAAGCGTCAACCTCTACAATAAAGGGCAATTCAGGATCAGGATGGACCAGGACTGGGGCGGAAGTAAAGAGTTGTTTTAAGGTGGCGAACGCTACCTCCGTCTCTGGTGTCCAGGAGGCAGGATCCGCCCCCTTTTTGGTCAAATCGGTGAGAGGTTTAACAATAGAAGAAAAATTTTGGATAAATTTTCGGTAATAGTTGGCGAAACCTAGAAACCTCTGAACTTCTTTTAAGGTAGTAGGTTTCTCCCATTCAAGTACTGCAGATACCTTTCTGGGATCCATACCAATGGTACCAGGAGTAAGGATGTATCCCAAAAAACCTATCTCCTGGACTCCAAATTGACACTTGGATAACTTAGCACAGAGGTGGTTTTGACGTAGCCTATGAAGAACCTCTTTTACATGTTGCTGATGTGACTCCCAATCCGGTGAGAATATGAGGATGTCATCTAAATAAATTACTAGATATCTACCTAACAGGTCCCTAAAAATGTCATTCACAAAACGTTGAAATACCGCCGGAGCATTGCTCAAACCAAAAGGCATAACTAGGTATTCAAAATGACCTTCAGGGGTATTAAATGCGGTTTTCCACTCATCCCCGTCTCTTATCCGAATCAAGTTGTAAGCTCCGCGGAGGTCAATTTTAGAAAACCATCGAGCCCCCACCACCTGGTTAAAAAGATCCGGAATGAGTGGCAGAGGATGTTGGTCTTTGACCGTAATCTTATTCAACTCCCTGTAGTCAATACAAGGTCGGAGGCCACCATCTTTTTTTTCAACTAAGAAAAACCCTGCCCCCACAGGAGAAACTGAAGGTCGGATATGTCCTTTAGATAGGCTCTCTTTAATGTACTGGCGCATGGACTCGCGCTCAGGAGCTGAAAGGTTAAAAATGCGACCTTTAGGTAGTTTAGCTCCAGGAACCAAATCAATTGCGCAGTCATAAGGTCGATGTGGAGGCAAGGCCTCCACATTGAGCTCGTCAAAGACGTCTTTGAACTCAGTAATAAATTCCAGAATTTTGATATCATTTTTGATAGTACAAACAGTATTAATATGAGAAGTACAGGAATCTCCCCATCTAACCAACTCCGAAGTTTCCCAATTAAACACTGGATTATGTACACGCAACCAGGGTAAACCAAGAATAACGTCTGCAGCAAGTTTTTTCATAACAAAAAATGACACTTTTTCAACATGTAAACTGCCGACAAAACACTGCACCTCAGCAGTACGGGCTAAGATTTTCCCTTCAGACAAAGGGGTTAGATCTGCTCCAGATACCTGAAATGGGTATTTCAAGGGAATCAATTCAATTCCTAGGGCTTGTGCCACCACTTCATGGATGAAGTTCATGGCGGCACCTGAATCCACCATCGCCTGACATGCAAAAGTTTTATTACCATTAACAAGAATAGCAGGGAGTAAACATTTCTCAATATTATTAGGAGGTACCTGTGTGCCTGAGTGACCCTCCCGGAAATCACTCAGGCATTGGCGTTTCCCGGCGGTGGTTTAGGTCTGGTTGGACAGTTTCTCAGGATATGTCCAGGTTTGCCGCAATACAGACACAGAGCGTTTTCTAGGCGATACTTTCTCCTGGAGACGGTTGTGGACCCCAATATCATTGGTTCTTCTTTAGGTATAGGACTAGAGGTAGGGACAGCAAAAGGAGGTATAGGTTCCGAAAAGACAGAACAGGATTTAGCTGAGGACCCAGGTTTGCTTAATTTCTCTCTACGGCTTTCCCTAAGCCTCCTATCAATAGAAATAGCCAAGGACATAAAGTCTCCTAGATTTTCAGGGACTGGATGACTTACTAGAGCATTTTTTACAGAATATGATAAGCCTTGTCTAAAAAGGGTTAACAAAGGTCTGTCTGTCCACCCTGACTGCGAGCTCCACTGGCGAAACTCCGTAGAATAGTCCTCAGCAGTTCTAACTCCCTGCTGAATAGACAACAGATGGGACTCGGCCAAGGCAACTCTATTAGGGTCATCATAAATCTGACCTAATGTTTCAAAAAACTTATTTAATGAATTCCATTCAGGAGCTCCAGCAGGTAGAGCCAAGGCCCAGTCTTGTGGTGACCCTCGTAGAAGGGACACCACCAGCGCCACCTGCTCTGCTTCAGAAGAAAGGAAATTAAAACGAAAAAATAAATGGCAAGATTCCCGAAATGTTCGGAATCTGTCTGGTTTACCGTCAAAACGGTCAGGCAAGAGCATTTTAGGATCCTGACGGGTATTCAATGTGGGAAAAACTGGTGATTGAATAGAAGCACCTGCAGCGGCTGATGCTGGATCAGGCAAAGCCTCCAGACGCTGCGAGACTTGGTTAATTAACCCAGCCATGCCCTGCACCTGCCTTGACAGTTCGTCCAGGCGGTCAGTTACGGAGTGTTCGGCATCCATACTAAACCGCTGGGCGGCCTGCCTAGGGTAAGGGCCAGCCATTATGTAAGGATTGGAGTCAGGGGCAGGCAGTGCAAAGTGACACAGATGGGAAAGCAACACTGTGCAACTAATGACAAAAGGGGTCGCAGGCCCTGCAGCTATAACTATGCTGTAATATCTGAGATGAGGCAGACCCATGCACTTCCTAATTGAAGTGTGCCTACCAAGGCTCCTGACACTTCTATCCGGCGGCTAGGATAAGGGGAGAGGAGGCCCTGAAAGTCCTAGGGACTGGAGTCACGGGGGTCACACCTAAACAGAAAGCACAGTGTAACTGCAATGCAAAACAAAAGACTAAAACAGCATGGAACCAGGGAAGGCGAGGTCAGACGAGCAAGAGGTCGAGCCAGGAGATATAATAAAGGTACCAAATCAAAAGACAAGGGATAGTCAAAAATACAAGCCGGGCAGATTAACCAAGAAAACAGACCGAATATTAACAGACAGGGAATCAGACTGAGCAGGGGGACCAGGAACCACAAAGTGAGTGGCTAGCAAGGATCCATGCCTGGGTGGAGTTTAAATAGCAGCAGAGAACACACCTGATGGCTAACGGCATGGAGACTGAAGGCAAGGAAAAGATTAACCCTTAATGACCTAAGCACACCCAATAGAACTCCTAACACGTCTCCCAGGGAGACGCCGCGCAGCAAGTAGACCGCGGCGACTCCGTATCCTGACAGTACCCCCCCTTTGAGGAGGGGCCTCCGGACCCTCAAGAGGACCCCCTGGCTTAGTAGGGCAAGAACGGAAAAACTTCTCCACCAATCTAGGAGCGTGAAGGTCTCTGGCTGCCACCCAAACACGCTCCTCCGGTCCATACCCCTTCCAATGTATGTGGAACTGAAGGGAATTCCGCACTCTGCGTGAATCAATGATCCGTTCCACCTCATACTCTAGTTCCCCCTGAACGATCACTGGTTCGGGTGGGGAACCAGGTGGGGACCATTGCCGGAACATACTTTTTGAGTAGGGACTTATGAAAAACTGGGTGAATATGGAGGGACCTAGGAAGTGATAATTTGAATGACACAGGGTTGATTATTTCAGAAATGGGATATGGACCAATAAAACGCGGGGCAAACCTAGATGATGGAACACGAAGTTGGAGATTTTTAGTGGATAACCAGATCTTGTCACCCACCACAAAGTCAGGTCCAGGGCGGCGCTTTCTGTTGGCGAAATTTACTTGATTAGCCTGGGCTTTTCTCAGCGATGCCAGGCTTTTAGCCCATACTGTACAGAGAGATTTAGCAACGTCCTCTACTGAGGAAAAGGCAAATTCATTACCTGTCACTATCCCATCTAGCGAATCCCATCCACACTTTAGGGGGCGTTCATACCAGCGTCTGCTCTCCGCTCAGGCATTTCTGTCCTAATTCCCAGAAAATCTGGATAGGACACGGCTTGCCGACGGTCAGTTTTAAAACCCATTCATTTTTAAAGCAACTGCCGGTGTCCATATGCAGCCTCTCCGCAGTTTTTTTAAGAAAAAGTTAGACATGTCGAAAAAAAGCTATGCACGAACAGATCAATTAAGCAAATGGCACCGTCTGTTAGGGGAGTCTTCGATCGTCGGATTTGAAACCAGCAGCAGTTATCTTATCAACAGGGAGGAATAATGACCAACGATATGACCAGCTTGGCGTCCCACAATGAAGGAGGGTGTACCCGAAAAAACACTGCGCTAGAACTGACTTGGTAATTGTTTCAATCCTTTATTGAAAACATGTTACAACCCAACGCTTCCACTAGCATTTCAGGGCTGAAAAAAACCCTTTCTAAAGTGATACACGGTTAAAAAGGGGGATCCTAAACAAAACACATATATGGATCCAGTTACACACCATACAATATTAAAAACATATAAAACATAAAAGAGAAGCCATTGTAGGTATAAAGAAATACAATATAAAAATAAATATATCAAAATACAACTTGTAATAGGTATAGGGTATTCTATGGATATATTGATATACAGGATGTAGGTGGCAAAAATTTCACTATTCACCTGGTAGCGATAACAAGGTGCATGCCATACGGGTCCATAGTCCTAGGCAGATATGGATATCAATGTCTCTATGTGAACATATATAGATTGGCATTCAAACATAAATATAGTTGTTACAATAAAGAACTTGTTTGAGATAAAGAAAACCAGAGGATAATTCAAATGATAAGTAAACAATAAAGATAAGTCATTTGTGTACCTTTGTTTCGGATAGAACAGATTTGGAAGCCTTCCTAGTGTGTCTCTCAATAAGTGACCATGTGGGATAAAGATCCCTCACATATCTCCCTCAACAAAACTTTAAAAAAGTTCCAAGCATCAGAGATACAGGACCCCAGGAAAATCAGTCATTTTCAAAAAAAAAAAAAAAAAAAGAAAAAAGTTTTGTAAAATTTAATAAAAACAATATAAATATGGTATCCCCATAATCATAATGACCCACGGGACAAGGTTGCCATATCGTCTTTAATTCAGAGTGAATTCCGTAGGAACAAAATGCCAATGACAATTGTGGAGGGTTATTTTCCACATGGGCTCCCCAAAACCGTTAATAAAAGCTAAACAAAAACATTATATTTACTCTGGAATGGTGCCAAATGAAAAGCACAACTCATCACGGAAATAAGCTCTCATTTAGTTATATCGACAGAAAAAAAAAAGGTAAGAATTTTGGAAAGCAAAGAAGGAAAATATGAAAAAAGTCTTTGAGCTTTAACATACAAACTAACCTACGTCCTTAAAGGGTTAATTATATTTCAAGGATTTTTGTGTAGTGTAGTTCAGATGCCTCAACTTTAAATGGGTTTGGTGAGTAGTTAGTAGATTTTCCGTCATAAATATCATATTGCATGTATAGTACAGTGTGTTGCTATTTATATGTATAAAACTTAACATTTCAATTCAATCAGATTCAGGAATGCTTTTATTTCAAACAATTGCAACATCAGTTTTGTCCTGCCCCCTGAGTCCATTTCTTGGAAGTGTCATTTTTATTGCATCATATGCAAGACCGATAATGTTTTGGGAGGAAATTAACAGGTAAGTAATTAGACTCGATTTCTAATGGATGAATTAAAGCATTAAATCTGAGACAGGTGATTGTAGTACCAGTAGTTCAAAATAATGGGACTGATCTCCATCTGGATGAAGATGGACTACTGACAATACAATGCACTATACTACAATAGCAACAGAATCCAAACAATGGTAAAATACATATATATATATATATTTCCAATCTGTGACAGTGATATAAATGTTGTGGGAATAACCCTTGAAATAAATTACACATCGGTATACTCTTCTGTAAGGTCAACAACAAAACTTTTGTTGGTAGTGATGTCTGCAACTATTCTGAGGTCTGATACGTAAATGTCTTAAATACTATATACCAGCATTTTCCCACCAGGATAGCTGATGTAATTTAGAACCTAGTCTCCCCAGAACACAACAACAAATAGGAAACATGGGGCCACACGGTGGCTCAGTGGTTAGCACATTATCCTTGCAGCCCTGGAGTCCTGGTGGTCAAATCCTGCCAAGGGCATAAAACCATCTGCAAGGAGTTTGTATGTTTTCCCCGTGTTTGCATGGATTTCCATCCCATGTTCCAAAGATATACTGATAGGGAAAAATGTACATTGTGAGCTCTATGTGGGGCTCACAATCTACATTAAAAAAAAAAAAAAACAGGAAACATCCTTTTATTATAGGAGGTGTTATGAGAATGTTTATCATTGCTGGTACATTTTCATGCAAAGTTTGTTGAAAAGTTAGTAACCAATTAACTTCTCACTTTAGTGTGGAATTTAATTCCATCTCATTTGTAGTCTGTGTTGATTCTTATTAGAGAATGATTTTAACTATTCTTTAGGCTTGCCAGTAGGAATCTGGAATTGGCTTCTCATTGAACACATTAGGTGAATACTCTGACAGATAATCAAAAGAACATCAAGGAGCACCATAACAAGAATGTAACAGTAAAAAGATACCATGTCTTACAACCTCGAAATATGAAAGATTCACTAGTGAAATTATGTATTAAAATACAGTATTTAGAGAAATTCAGCTAATAATCCAGAGATTGATGACTTGTGAACACTTGCAGGAGGTCGGAAAGAAAGCAGGAAGATGATCAATGCACATTAAGTACAGTGTGCCTAGATCATATGACCATTTGCCATCAAGCGATGATGTTCTACTGTTGTGCAGGGACTTTGATGATGATGGTAATGCTCATCATCATAATCAAAATCTGTTGCAGCAGGAAAGACCACAAAGAAGTTAGCAGTAAAAGTGGGTGATATGATATGGGGTGGTTGGGGCTGATTTGGCAGAAATTCAGCTGCTGAACCTAGTACTTGAGTAAGTTGCTCAGGGGGAAGTAAGACTTGCAACTTTTTAAAAGCAAATGTTGAACTGTAACAAACTCTTTTATATTCAGTATGATAGACCTATGTTTCTAGAAAAATACACAAAACTTAGATTAAGCCTAGTAAAGTTAGCATGGTGTTTACTGTTTTCTTTTATTTTAGCACTAAAAGGCTTGATAATATGAATACAAGACTTCAGCATCAAATTGAAAAAGATCCAGGTAAGTGTTTAAAATATTTTATGAATGTAATTATCTTTATTGTACTTTTTTTATTCAAGCAGAATAATTTATTATTCTAGACAACAGTGTACTCGAAATTATTCCAGATTTGCAGAGAGATTTAGTTAATTCTTATTTTTCCTGAACTGGCTGTTAAAACGAGCTGGTTCACACAACAGAGAAGAATGGAGATGCTTCAATCCTGCACTCATTTATACATACACTCTGTATTCATTTCATTAGTACACACACAAAGGGTGCGTTCACATGATGTAACGTGCCGCATGATATGGCACGTATACGGCGTGCAAGAGTTTGCGCGCTGTAAACGCTCCCATTGATTTCAATGGGTGTTAGGATCATATACGCCGCGTTATTTTGCGGCAGTGATCTTTCAGCCGCAAAACCACGACCGCAAAATAACGCGGCGTATACGATGCTATTTGTTTCATTGTGTGATACAGATGGCACCAAAAGCTTTTAATTATCTATTACAAGGATGAATCATAAATAATCCGCCTCTGGCTGTACAGAGTAATACTATATATTAATATATATTTGGGTTTTCTGTTTCAGAAAACACAAATACATAATTTTGACAAATGCATGATTGTCAATACAATTTGTCCATCCGCTAAGACGTTTTTGCATTACCTTTTTAAAAATGCATTAGTTTGAGCTGCGAGGCACAAATGCACCACTGTAGTCACCTCTTCATCAGAAGTGAATCTAATCTTAATGCTCATAGGACTTCTTTCACATAATCTGTTGTCACTTGTATACACAATGTGTTTCAAATTATTATGCAAATTATACTTTTCTTTAATTTTCCTAAATGGTCAAATATTAGGAATCATTCCATTTGCCATAAAGCACAGCATATAAGTTTAGCCCATGGTCTTCCTTGCCTTTTGTTAGCATGTGAATTCTGCAGCAATCAGAGGCTTGGTGATGATTCTTCATTAATAAAATACATCTTCAGTCAGGATCTGATAGAAAGCAGTGCTCATGTGTCAGCAGGACAATGAGTACCAGATAAGGTTGTAAACTTATATACTGTGCTTTATGGCAAATGGAATTATTTTTAATATTTTTCGGTTTATTGGTTCCATAACACCACGCAACAATGATTTTGCTACTGAGAGAAAAACATGTGATTCATACTAAAATGTGCACCTCAATTCCAAATATGAACTCAGAATTTGTGTCACACGTCTAGGTTTTAAGTTATACCAGCAAAGCTTATTATGTTGTAATATTAATGCATTATATATTGGAAATATTCCAATGGACATACCCAGACTTGTCCGACACCAAAACTTTACACTTATTTCATCGACACACCAAGTTAGCTGCATACAATGAAAAGCAATGTCTGTTTCTGTACTGATGTAAAGGGTCTTATGATGGAGTACACATGTTCCTGATGAATGAAGGCTAAATGGAAATGATCAAATACTCAGAACATAAATGGAAAGTTTGTGCTGCTTGGCGTACAGTTAGGGTACACAAAGCATATGTGTTTCATGTGCTTATGGAACAGTCGTGATGACCACAGTGGCCTCTCAGAGTCGAGCACACAGTTGGTCAGTACAATGTACAACACAAATCACTGGTTGATCCACTTCCATTTTTTCTTCCATCACTTCACATTAAACTTGGTTTGATGAAAAATGTTGTAATTGCACTTGATGGTGATGGAAATGGTTTCCAGTTTTGAAGGAGATGTTTAGCATACTGAAAACTAAGGCCAAAATAAAGGACAGAATTTTTATTGGCCCCGAAATCAACAAACTAATGCAATGACTCATTGAGAACAAAACTCAACTCTGGACCTTGCAGCTTGGGATGCATTTGTGCTAGTAGTTCATACCTTCCTTGGGAACAGGAGAGCTGAAAACTCTGCTGAATTAGTATACAACATGCTTACAGCATATGAACAACTTGGCTGCTGAATGTCATTGAAAATACATTTCTTACATTCCCATCTTGACTTTTTCCCACCCAATTTGGAACACGAAAGTGACGAACACGGAAAGTGGCTCCATAAACATATTTCTACAATGGAGAACAGATATCAAGGCCACTGGAATCCCAACATGATGGGAGATAATGCTGGTTCTTGCAATGTAAAAATATGGCCATTCACAAACAGAAAAGCAGATGCCTGAAGCACTTTTAACAGTCCTGGGCCGTACTTAAGTAAGGGAGCGTTCACACTACCGTCTGTGTCCGACAGGTAGTGTCCGCTCCTAGTGTCCGGTCAAAATCTGGCACGGACATTAGGAACGGACAAAAGCTGTGTCCGTGACACCTGTCATTTATTTAAATGGCAATCGGGTGCGTTCTTTTGCACTCCGTGCCTGTCCTTCACTGTCCGCATGTAAAGATGTCCGACTTTTCAAGCGGACAGAAAAACCCGACATGTAGGGGTTTTCTGTCCGCTTGAGAAGTCAGACATCTTTACATGCGGACAGTGAAGGAAGGGCATGGAGTGCAAAAGAATGCACCCGATGCCCATTTAAATAAATGACAGGTGTCACGGACACAGCTAGTGTCCGCTCCTAATGTCCGTGCTAGATTTTGAGCGGACACTACCTGTCGGACACAGACGGTAGTGTGAACGCCCCCTAAGACTTCTAAACTGAAAAACAAGACTTTTCGAAATTTTGCTATTGCATTCCATTTTCATACACTGCTTACTTTGATGTAGATGAGGAAATTGTTGGAGTAAAACTAGTTCTGTTCAAAATTATTCAATGCTGTCCAAGTGCTTAATTCATAGGTAGACTTATGCATTGCAAAATGGTACTAACATAGGTTTTATACGTATTTATATTTATTGTATTATACTTTTTTTATATCACTCAAGTTCAATATATGCATTTTATTGCTTGGGTGTAGTATATGAATTTTTAGGAAAATCGATAGTATATCATGCTTATGTCTGCTCACTTAGTTTGTTACATTTTTTTATTCTAAATATTATGATAGATTTTATATTTGCATTTTTATACTCATATTTTTACATATTTTTTATGGATTTACACATGTTTTTATTATTATATTATTATTATTACACATTTACACACTTCTTCTAGGTTGAGTGGTCGACTATTCTAGTTTTACAGAGGGCATAGTCCGGTGTTGAAACCCACATGCCTCCCCCCCCCCCCCCTCTTTCTTTTCCCCTCACTTCCCCTTTTTATTTGTGCTTTTTCTTTTTTTCCCTATTCTTCTCTTCTGTCAAGACCTCACTAGCTGAGAATGGGACAATGCATGCGCGGAAAGACACCGAGTGCTGCGCATCCTTAACAACTAGTGGGGAATCAGGAACACGATATGTTCACGCCCATTCCCGCCCAGCGGGCAGTCTCTAGGATTACGTAGGCAGCAAGTGCTTCGGGTCTGCTTAGGCACCAAAAAATGGAAACCCAATCTGTTTAAAAACTGGTTACCCGTGGAAACCTACAGACCCCATTACAGAATCCCTGAACGGTGATAAAGTGCCAATGTTAACCCAGCCAAAATTATAACTTATGTGTTTTTGTTCAATACAGTAATTATATTATTGTCTTTTTTTCAGGAAATGATAATGATAATTTGAATTCAATTTTTTATGAACATCTTGCAAGATCACTACAACATTCTTTGTGTGGAGATTTAGCATTAGGAAGATGGGGCAATTATTCTTCGGGTGACTGTTTTATTCTAGCTTCAGATTATTTAAATGCATTTATTCACTTGATCGAAACTGGAAATGGATTTGTTACATTTCAGCTAAGAGGACTTGAATTTAAAGGTAAGTAGTAACCCTTGCTGTATTTGCTTATACTGAATGCTCCATAACAAAACATTATGTAGTACCATGTTAGTTAATACAGTTCACATTATATTAAATGCTTGTTAATTAGTTTGCCATATAAAATATATTTGCAAACTTTCAGAGCAGAGTCCTATTTAATCTGACAAGATAACACATGACAAAAGAGTAGAACATTTAACCCCTTCCCGCCGATGGCATTTTTTTATTTTCGTTTTTGACTCCCCTCCTTCTAAACCCCATAACTTTTTTATTTCTCTGCTCCCAGAGCCATATGAGGTCTTAATTTTTGCGGGACAAATTTTTCTTCAAGATGCTACCATTAATTATTCTATATAATGTACTGGGAAGCAAGAAAAAAATTCAGAATGGGGTGGATTTGAAGAAAAAATGCATTTCTGCGACTTTCTTACAGGCTTTGGTTTTACGGCGTTCACTGTGCAGCCAAAATGACATGTCCCCTATATTCTGTGTTTCGGTACGGTTACAGGGATACCAAATTTATATGGTTTTATTTACATTTTGACCCCTAAAAAAAATTCCAAAACTGTGTTAAATTTTTTTTTTTTTCTAAAAGTCGCCATATTCCGACGGCCGTAACTTTTTTATACGTAAGTGTACGGGGATGCATAGGGCGTCTTTTTTTGCGGGGCCGGGTGTACTTTTTAGTTCTACAATTTTCGGGAAATGTTATTGCTTTGATCACTTTTTATTCAAATTTTTATCAGAATCAAAACAGTGAAAAAACGGCGGTTTGGCACTTTCGACTATTTTTCCCGCTACAGCGTTTACTGAACAGGAAAAATATTTTTATAGATTTGTAGAGCGGGCGATTTCGGATGCGGGGATACCTAACATGTATATGTTTCACAGTTTTTAACTACTTTTATATGTGTTCTAGGGAAAGGGGGGTGATTTGAACTTTTAATACTTTTTATATTTTTTTATATTTTTTTTTACTTTTTTTTTTACTTTTTTTTTTTGCATTTATTAGACCCCCTAGGGGTGTTGAACCCCAGGGGGTCTGATCACTAATGTAATGCATTACAATGCTAATGCATTGCAATGCATTGCAAAAAATCATCCTTTCTTTTGCAGGCTGCATAGACCAGCCTGCAAAAGAGAGGATTTGCAGACAAGCCTGGGAGCCTTGTACAGGCTCCCGGCTGTCATGGCAACAGGACGTCAGCCCTGGAGCATGCTCCAGGAGCCGGCGATCCCGGGCAAAATGGCGGCGCCCATGCGCCGCCGGGAAAATGGCGCCCACGGCGCCGGAGGGGTTAATGCCTCCGATCGGTCCGGGGACCGATCGGAGGCATTAGAGCCGCTTGTCTACTGCTTAAAGCATAGTTACAGACCCGACATGCGCCGTACTATTACGGCGCATGTCGGAAAGGGGTTAAATGATGATGCCTACAGATATAATACATGGAGTGGTGCATTATATAAAGTTTTTTTTTTTCGTTTCAGCAGATAAATGTTATTGTTTAGATACTGAGGCTGGGTTTACAGTAGACTTTTTCACTAAAGAGCTCCATGCTATTTTTAATTGAGAAATGCTAGTAACATGGGCTATGCAGACATTAAAGCAGATATATTCAACTGTCTAAAAGCAAAACTGTTTTAGTTGCCAATAGCAACCAAACAGCTCAGCTTTAATTTTTCAAACTGAATATCTAATGAAAGCTGCATTATGATTGGTTGTTATGGGCAAATAGGGCAGTCTTGCTTTTAGGTTAAAGCCCCCATAAACGCCATGGCAAAAACTGCTGCATTTTACAGTCCCCTCTAGCAAATTCCATCCACATATAGCAAAAAACATCAGCAGCGAAAATGCTGTGATTTCCAAAACTATTGCTTTTTGGAAAATCACATCATGTCAGTGATACCCTTGGAAATGCTGGCGGTTTGTGTATAGGTGTAATTGAAGCAGAAACTCAGCAGAAGAAAACTCGGAGATCTTTCTGTGAATAGCGCTGCGGGAAAAAACACAATGTGTTTCCTCTTCAGTTTTTCCTGTAGCGATTTTGAGCTGTGGCCTGCCACATGGGGCCTTACATTTACACAGATCCCTAGTTGGGAGTAACATTAAAACTTAACTTTTAATTTTTTGAATTCTAAAAAGGTGATACATATACAAAAGCGTAATAAATCGTGGGGTGAAAAGTCAAATTAGCTATCACTATTCAAGTTTCAAGTAATCAGAGCAAGTCTCTACACTGTGTTCCACATTATTATGCAAAAAGTGTTTAGGAGTGATAAGGTAAGAATTTTCTTGTTTGTCAGTTAAACTCATTGATGGTCATGTTTGTCAGGGCTCTTTATATCACTGAAAGCAATTGCAGACGCCTGTGCTAGTTTAGTTTGGCAGGTGTGTCCAATTAAAGGCAAGACTACTTAAGAAGGCTGTCCCACATTATTAAGCAGCCTACATTTTCTGCCAAAATGGGAAAGAAAAAGGATGTGTCAGCTGCTGAGATGCAACAAATTGTGGAGTATTTAGGTCAAGGAATGACTACAATCAACATTGCCAAGACACTTCATCGTGATCATCGCACAATCAAGAAGTATGTAGCTGATTCACAGCACACACGTGTGCGTGCTGATAAGGGAAAATTGAGGACTCTTTCCAACAGACAATTATGTCAGGTTAAAAGAGCAACTGCAAAAATGTCTTGTCATAGCACGTTTTTGAAGCTGCTGGTGCCTCCAACGTCCCCCGAACAACAAGATGCAGCGTCCTTCAGAGGTTTGCAGCTGTGCGTAAGCCATCCTGTCGACCTCCTCTATCCACTGCACACAAGCAGAAATGGTTCCAGTGGGCCAAACAATACATGAAGACTGACTTCAAAACTGTTTTGTTCACCGATGAGTGCTGTGCAATACTCGATGGTCCAGATGGATGGAGTGGAGGATGGCTGGTTGATGGACACCCCATGCAAATACGGCTACGGCGCCAACAAGGAGGAGGTGGAGTAAAGTTTTGGGCTGGAATCATGGGAAGAGAGATTGTTGGCCCCTTTAGGATCCCTGAACGGGTAAAGATGAACTCCATAATGTATGTGGCGTTTCTCAAACAGCACTTCCTGCCATGGTTCAAGAAGAAGAACCGTGCATTCCACAGCAAGATCATTTTCATGCATGATAATGCACCATCTCATGCTGCAAATAACACATCTGCATCTCTGGCTGCTATGGGCATAAAAGGGGACAAACTTATGGTGTGGCCCCATGATCCCCTGACCTCAACCCCATTGAGAACCTCTGGAGCATCATCAAAAGGAGTGTCTATGATGGCGGGAGGCAGTTCACATCGCAACAGCTCTGGGAGGGTATTCAGTCCTCATGCATAACAATTGAAGCAGAAACCATCCAAAACCTGACAAATTCAATGGACAAGAGAGTTCAGAAGCTCCTTTCGAACAAGGGGTCCTATGTGCAAATGTAACATCACCTAGAATAAAGTTTTGACTTGAAAACTGTTTGATTTTAGTTTGTAATAACCTGCTAATGCTTATAATTTCACAAATGACCATTTTTTTGTTCTTTATAAAAATAAAAAGGTTGAAAACTCTGCTGTGCATAATAATTTAGAACATGCATTTTGAGTGCATTTTGTGTTTATTTTTTATTAAAATATACTGTTATCATAGGCAGTTTGTTCAAAAACCTTTCAATTGTCCTCTAATAGTTGATGACTGGAAAATTACAATGACTGCAATTCATATATGTAATTTTTGAAAATATGAGAAAATATTATTTGCATAATAATTTAGAACACAGTGTACTGGAGCACTTATTTATTTTGTATTGTTCACTTTACATATATCTATTCAGAGAATGATAGTTTTTATGTAATACTTGCTGAATAGTGAATGCTACGATAGTCTTGTAACGTCTGTTCATATGTATCTAAATCATTAGTGCTGACATTCACCTGTTGTAGGCTATCTAGATACAATGTTTGCTGGCTAGCATAAAATAGCTCAGACCTTTAGCAGTGAACAATTCACTGGAATCATAGCCCTCTTAGAGCGAGTGCTGTGATTAACTGTATTCACTTATCAGATGTCTGAGCATCTTTATCCAGAACATAGCAGTCTACCAATGATTGCTTTCAGGATGATAAGTCTCTGAGCAGCTTGCATAAAAATAACATCTGACAAGTTAGCTCCTATATCTCCTGCTCTCAAGTGCTCTCTTCATTAGTAGAGATGAGCGAACAGTGTTCTATCGAACTCATGTTCGATCGGATATTAGGCTGTTCGGCATGTTCGAATCGAATCGAACACCGCGTGGTAAAGTGCGCCATTACTCGATTCCCCTCCCACCTTCCCTGGCGCCTTTTTTGCTCCAATAACAGCGCAGGGTAGGTGGGACAGGAACTACGACACCGGTGACGTTGAAAAAAGTAGGCAAAACCCATTGGCTGCCGAAAACATGTGACCTCTAATTTAAAAGAACAGCGCCGCCCAGGTTCGCGTCATTCTGAGCTTGCAATTCACCGGGGACGGAGGTTTCCGTCCAGTTAGCTAGGGCTTAGATTCTGGGTAGGCAGGGACAGGCTAGGATAGGAAGGGGAAGACAACCAACAGCTCTTATAAGAGCTAAATTCCAGGGAGAAGCTTGTCAGTGTAACGTGGCACTGACGGGCTCAATCGCCGCAACCCAGCTTTCCGCGGATCCTGAATGGAATACACTGACAGTGTATTCCCGTATACCCGATATATACCCCCGATACCCGTTCCAACGGTGTGCCCCCCCACCTTCACCCCAGAAATACCCTGCAAGTCCCCTAGCAATAGAATTGGGGCTATATACACCCACTATTTTTGCTACTGCCATATAGTGCCATTGTCTCACTGGGAATTCAAAGAATATATTGGGGTTACATATCACTTCAATTCCAGGGAGAAGCTTGTCAGTGTAACGTGGCACTGACGGGCTCAATCGCCGCAACCCAGCTTTCCCAGGATCCTGAATGGAACACACTGACAGTGTATTCCCGTATACCCCATATATACACCCCAAATCCCCGTTCCAACAGTGTGCCCCCCCACCTTCACCTCAGAAATACCCTGCAAGTCCCCTAGCAATAGAATTGGGGGTATATACACCCACTATTTTTGCTACTGGTATATAGTGCCATTGTCTGACTGGGAATTCAAAGAATATATTGGGGTTACGTGCACCCACAATTTTTGCTACTGGTATATAGTGCCATTGTCTCACTGGGAATTCAAAGAATATATTGGGGTTACGTGCACCCACAATTTTTGCTACTGGTATATAGTGCCATTGTCTGACTGGGAATTCAAAGAATATATGGGGGTTACGTGCACCCACAATTTTTGCTACTGGTATATAGTGCCATTGTCTCACTGGGAATTCAAAGAATATATGGGGGTTACGTGCACCCACAATTTTTGCTACTGGTATATAGTGCCATTGTCTCACTGGGAATTCAAAGAATATATTGGGGTTACGTGCACCCACAATTTTTGCTACTGGTATATAGTGCCATTGTCTCACTGGGAATTCAAAGAATATATGGGGGTTATGTGCACCCACAATTTTTGCTACTGCTATATAGTTCCAGTTTCTGACTGGTAATTCAAAGAATATATTGGGGTTACGTGCACCCACAATTTTTGCTACTGGTATATAGTGCCATTGTCTCACTGGGAATTCAAAGAATATATTGGGGTTACGTGCACCCACAATTTTTGCTACTGGTATATAGTGCCATTGTCTCACTGGGAATTGAAAGAATATATTGGGGTTACAAATACCCTCATTTCTTGCTACTGCCATATAGTGCCAGTTTCTGACTGGTAATTCAAAGAATATATTGGGGTTACGTGCACCCACAATTTTTGCTACTGCTATATAGTGCCATTGTCTCACTGGGAATTCAAAGAATATATGGGGGTTATGTGCACCCACAATTTTTGCTACTGGTATATAGTGCCATTGTCTCACTGGGAATTCAAAGAATATATGGGGGTTACGTGCACCCACAATTTTTGCTACTGGTATATAGTGTCATTGTCTCACTGGGAATTCAAAGAATATATGGGGGTTATGTGCACCCACAATTTTTGCTACTGCTATATAGTTCCAGTTTCTGACTGGTAATTCAAAGAATATATTGGGGTTACGTGCACCCACAGTTTTTGCTACTGCTATATAGTGCCATTGTCTCACTGAGAATTCAAAGAATATATGGGGGTTACGTGCACCCACAATTTTTGCTACTGGTATATAGTGCCATTGTCTCACTGGGAATTCCACAAATAATTTGGGGATTCATTCACCCTACATCTCAGGCTCTTGCCATATTCACCCAGGTTGTCAGTGCTGCACCAGCTCGTTCCCAGACAGCTCGGCCCGAAAAACACGTTACCTATATAGAGGATTTGGACAATGAAGACAACATGTTCTAAATCTAATGTCTGCACCTTCTCCAGAATTAAAATAAAGGCAGCGTTTAACTTTCAAATAGCACTGCACAAAGGAAGAGCTTATCAGCTTGTCTCATGACATGCTACTGAAAAGTGTCATTTGTGTATCTTAATGTAAATATAGTTGTATAAGCTTTTTGGGTTTTAGGCACTGCCAAGTTATTTATTACCACCTGCTCCCTTATAATGATGATGACGCCAAAGTCACTGTGGGTGTTCAGAGCTCACAGCTTTGGTTGACATTTGTCTTGCTCTCTGTCGGTACCAGCTGTCTTTTTGGATACCGTAAAGTTATGTTGACTTTATTAACAGCTATAGAAGCTTTAGCCAGGTTGTGACGGTGTGTAACCCTAACAACACTAAGTGGGATACACATTAATAGTCAGTCTATGTACGCTAAACGTATCACTGAAGTAATTTTTTTTCCCTCTCCCCTAATATAAGAAAGGAACAGACATTAGACCGGGGTTCGAGGCTTGTAAAAATCCAGTATTATTTGTTCTTCATGATGTGAAATATGTGTTGAAAAGCAACCCAAGATGAAGTCAGCCATGTGTGCCAGTGTGTTACTTGGCATGCCTTTGCTGGCCCCAACTGTAAGGGTCACTCTCCATTTCCTCCATTTTCCACTCCCCTTCACACCATTTGTGGTGAAGCAATGGGATGCACTGAAGTGCACCCTCTAGCCTCGTGTGGGACAGGGACATCAGATGCCACTCCAACCCCCTCGTCTTCCTCCGCCAGCCAACGGTGCGAAGATGAGAGGAGTGTGCTCTGAATGTTTTCTGCCTAGCAGAGGCTAGTTCTCACTTACGAAAATGGCCCCACTTTGACCTGTATATCAGGCACAATGGTGTAGGTTTCAAAGAAACATGGCACCAACAAGTTGGAAAACGTGGGCCATGCGTGGACCGTGTTTGAGTCTGGCAAGCTCCAGATCTGCTACCAGGTTCCAGCCATTATCACAAGCGCAAAAATGCCAGGCCCCAGGTGTAGCAGGGAAAAAAAAATGCCATCTCAGCCAGGATGGCATCCCTGACCTCGGAGGCACTGTGCTGTCTGTCCCCCAAGCTGATCAGTTTCAGCACGGCCTGCTGACATCTCCCCACGCCAGTGTTACAGTGTTTTCCACTAGTAGCTGGGGTGGAGGTTGCAGCATCATAGGGTTTCAGTCTACTCCTGCCATGAATTTTGGCCTGAGAGAGGAGATAGGCCACCCCAGTTTGCACCCGGGGACCAGACTCCACCACATTCACCCTGCCTGTCATTAAAGATAAGCACTGCAGCATCCCTGACCACAGGCGCTTGTCCATGTGTCGGTGGTCAAGTGGACCTTGCAGCAAAGCGCAGAGCTCTGGGCCCGACTGATGTTATGGGACACATGCAGGCGCAAGGCAGGGACAGCACACCAAGAGAAGTAGTAACGGCTAGGCCCAGCATAGGGAGGTGCCCCAGCTGCCATCTGCTGACGGAAGGCCTGGGTCTCCAGAAGCATAAACAAACACCAACATCTCCAGGGCCAGCAGTTTATCGATGAGGCTGTTAAAGGCTTGGGCATGGGGGTGGGTTGTGTTGTACTTCTGCCTGCAATGAAAAGCTTGGGAAATGTGGAGTGGCTGGGAGGAGGCGCATGATGGTGCAGGCCAAAAGGGCGCATGAGGGTGAACTCCCCAATGTGTCAGAGATAGGTGTGTAGGTGTCCTTGCATCATATACTTGCACCATATTTGGCTTTGGAAGTTAATTTTGCACCAAAAAGTGGTTAAGACAGCGATCCCTCAGCTACTCCCGTTACACTGTCTAGTGAAATTACCATCTTTGGAAGTGGACCACCACTTGTAAGATCCCAAAGGAAGCAGGCAAGAGATGTGCAGTGCAGAAAAAAAGATGAGAAAATAAGTGTAGGCTGTAGAGCACAGAGGGATCGGAGAGGACAGAGCTGGTGTCGGCCAGGTATTCCCACAACATGCGCCTATACTTGTCCCTCCTGGTGACACTAGGCCCCTGAGTGGCAGTAATTTGTCCAGGGGGGCCATTAACGTGTTCCAGACCTAGGAATAAGTCTTCCAACAGGGTAGAGTTTTGCATGCCTTTGCTTCTACCCACTGTTTTTGCTGCTTAGCTTCCCTCCACATCTACACTGCTTTCACCCCTAAACATCACCCCAGTTTATGCCTTTGTTTCTACCCTGTTTTTTTTGTTGAATTAGCTTCCCTCCACATCTACACTGCTTTAGCCCCTAAACATCACCCCAGTTTATGCCTTTGCTTCTACCCAGGTTTTTTGTTGATTTAGCTTCCCTCTACATCTACACTGCTTTAGCCCCTAGACATCACCCCTGTCCATGTGGGGTCGGTGGCCTCGTCATCCACCAACTCCTCTTCCAATTGCGCACTGGCCCCTTACTGCAAACCGCACATGACCACAGCTTGCCCTGATGGCAACTGTGTCTCATGATCCCCACTTAGGTCCAGACAAGTCGGTGGCGGGTCCAAAACCCCAAAATTGGAAGGAAATGGCGGATGCTGCAGTATTTCTAACACCTGTTCCTGGTGCTCGGGCCTGGTCTGTGTTGTACCCTGCACCCTGCTTAACGCAGCTGCCATATCCGAAGTTGTGCTGAGCGCATGCTAATGTTTCGTGTCCAGTGCAATGGATGGGATGGGATTTCACATAAGTCTGCCACCCATGGCCACTCATGGTTGAGCAACTGAGGGAGTTGACTTTGACGAACCCGAGGGTTTTGGAGTTGGAACTACATCAAAGGTCTGTGCTGCTCACACACTCTGCTCAACACATGATATGTTTAGTGCCAGCAGTGTGGAGACGTCGCACAACAGCCGTTGTTCCAGCAGGTACAGGCGTTGTAGGAGTTCATAGAGGCTAGCAGCGGCAACTATAGACTTTAAAAACTATCCGCACAAGCGCCACACTTTCACCAGTAGCTCAGGAACATTGGGGTACCTTTTTCAAAAGATTAGCAGCAATGAGTTAAAAACGTGGCCCAGGCATGGAATATGTTGCAGGCTGCCAAGCTACAGAGCCGATCCCAGGTTACGGCCATTATCACACATGACAACATGCCTGGGCCCAGGTGCAGTGGCAAAAACCACATTGCCGTCTCATCGAGGATGGCATGACTCACTTTGTAGGCAGTGTGCTGTCTGGCCCCCAAGCTGATGAGCTTCAGCACAGCCCGCTGACGTCTCCCCACACCAGTGTTGCAGCGTTTCCAGCTCGTAGCTGGGGTCAATTTAACAGCGGAGGAGGGTGGTGTTTCAGCCCTCCTCCCAGGAATGTTGTGTGGGGAGACAAGTCAGGCCTTCACATTTTGCGACCCGGTCCACGCCTCAACTACATTCAACCACTGTGCCAAAATTGAAAGGTAGCGTCCCTGTCCGCATGCACTTGTCCATTCGTAACTGGTCACGTGGAACTTTAGGGCTAAGCGCTGAATTTAGGGACCGCCTCATGTTTGGGGGAAAGTGCTGGTGTGGACGGCACAGTGCGGTGGCGCGGTAGACACTCTGCCCAAAAAGGGCAGAGTGTCCCCCAGCCGGGATTCCAACATCTCCTGGGCCAGATTTCTTGAGATGAGGCCGTTGAAGCCTTGGGCATGTGGGTGGGTTGCGCTGTACTTTAGCATGAAATGAAAGGCTTGGGAGATGGGGAGTTGCTGGGAAGAGGCGCATGATGGCGCGGGCAAAAGGAGAACTGGCAGGAAAAGGTGAGGATGAGGGTGAACTCCCCAAAGTGTCAGAGGCAGATGTGGAGGTGTCCTGGCTGCTGGTCTGGACTGCAGCGCCAGCCCTGTCAACAGTGGGAGAGGCAGTGGCCGCCAGGCCAAACGACGATTATCCTGCGCTTGCTCTCACCCACTGAGCCCAGGGCTTGCCTTCCAAATGATGGCACCCGCAAGAGGTGGTGAGATTCCTCTCTGCAGATCTCCAACCCATCTTGGACTTGCAAATTGCACTAAATTTGTCATGTAACTGACATGTATATGATGAGTCTATCCATTGTCTGTTCATTTTGGTGAAAGTCAGCCTGTCAGCTGACAGACAGCTGTGCTTGTCAGTGATGATGCCACCGGCTGCTTGTACCCCCAGTTTTTGCTGCTTAGCTTGCCTCCACATCCACACTGCTTTTGCCCCTACACATCACCCCTATCCATGCCTGTGCCTCTAGCCATAAGTCTGCCACCCATGGAAACTCATGGTGCAGAAAGTGAGGGAGCTGACTCTGAGGAACCCTTGGGTTTTGTAGCTGGTACTCCATCAAAGGTCTCTGCTGCTCACACACCCTGCTGAACATACGGTATCTAGGGTTAGAGCATGTGGTGACCTCGCACAACAGTAGGTGCTTCAGGCAGATGTAGGCCTTGCTGGAGTGTATTGCGGCTAGTTCCAGGTACTGTAGACTTGGGAAAGTGGGTGTCCAAGTGCCGCACTTTCACCCTTAGCTCAGCTAATTTGGGGTATGTTTTTAAAAATCATTGCACCACTACATTGAACACGTGGGCCAGGCATGGAACGTGTTGGAGGCTGGCAAGCTCCAGAGCCCTCCAACAAGACAAAAAAGCCTGGCCCCAGGGGCAGTGGGGATAAACAAATTGCCATCTCATCCAGGATGGCATCCCTGACTTCAGAGGCAGTGTGCTGTCCGTCTCCCAAGCTGATGAGCTTCAGCCCAGCCTGCTGACGTCTCCCCACACCAGTGTTGCAGCGTTTTCAGCTCGTAGCTGGGGTCAATCTAACAGCGGAGGAGGAGGAGGGTGGTGTTTCAGCCCTCCTCCCAGGAATGTTTTGTGGGGAGACAAGTCAGGAAAATTCTTGAAACAGGGGAGAGTTTTGCATCTTTGCCCTTGCTTCCTATGGACATCCCTTTGCCTCTAGCCACCATTTTCCCTGCTTTGCTTGCCTCCACATCCACACTGCTTTTGCCCCTAGACATCACCCCAGTCCATGCCTTAGCTTGTACCCCCAGTTTTTCCTGCTTAGCTTGCCTCCACATCCACACAGCTTTTGCCCCTAGACATCACCCCAGTCCATGCCTTAGCTTGTACCCCCAGTTTTTCCTGCTTAGCTTGCCTCCACATCCACACTGCTTTTGCCCCTAGACATCACCCCAGTCCATGCCTTAGCTTGTACCCCTAGTTTTTCCTGCTTAGCTTGCCTCCACATCCACACTGCTTTTGCCCCTAGACATCATCCCTATCCATGCCTCTGCCCCTAGCCATAACTCTGCCACCCCTGGAAACTCATGGTGCAGAAACTTTGGGAGCTGACTTTGAGGAACCCTTGGGTTTTGTAGATGGAACTCCATCAAAGGTCTGTGCAGCTCACACACCCTGCTCAAGATATGGTATTGTAGGGTTTCAGCGTGTGTGAATGACGGACAACAGCCTGTGTTTGGACAGATGTAGGCCTTGCTAGAGTGTTTTTAGGCTAGCAGCGACTCCTGTGCACTTGCAAAAGTGGGCGCACAAGCGCCGCATTTTCAACAGTAGCTTCGGTACATTTGGGTATGTTTTCAAAAAACTTTGCACCACTAGGTTAGACGTGGGCCAAACATGGAACGTGTTGGAGGCTGGCAAGCTCCAGAGCCGCTACCAGGTTCCAGCCATTATCACAGGCGTAAAAATGCCAGGCCCCAGGTGTAGCAGAGAAAAAAAATGCCATCTCAGCCAGGATGGCATCCCTGACCTCGGAGGCACTGTGCTGTCTGTCCCCCAAGCTGATGAGCTTCAGCACCGCCTGCTGACGTCTCCCCACACCAGTGTTTTAGCGTTTGCCGCTAGTAGCTGGGGTGGAGGTTGCAGCGTCGTAGGGTTTCAGTCTACTCCTGCCATGAATTTTGGCCTGGGAGAGGAGATAGGGTACCTCAGTTTGCACCCCGGGACCAGACTCCACCACATTCACCCTGCCTGTCCTTAAAGATAAGCAGCATCCCTGACCACAGGCGCTTGTCCAAGTGTCGGTGGTCAAGTGGACCTTGCAGCAAAGCGCGGAACTAAGGGCCCACCTGATGTTGAGTGACACGTGCTGGTGCAAGGCGGGGACGCCACACCGGGAGAAGTTGTGATGGCTAGGGACGGCATAGTGAGGTGCCACAGTTGCCATCAGGTCCGGGAAGGCGGGAGTTTCAACAAGCCGGAACGCCAACCTCTCCTGGGCCAGCAGTTTAGTGATGTTGGCGTTCTAGGCTTGCGTGGGTGGGTGGTTAGCGGTGTATTTCTGCCGGCGCTCCAATGTCTGAGAGATGGTGGGTTGTTATAAAGAAGCGCCTGATGGTGCCTTTGATGGTGCAGGAGAAGGAGATAAGACAGAAACAGGGGAGGATGAGGGAGAAGTCGACAAAGTGGCGGAGGCAGATGAAATGATGTCCTGGCTCGTCCTCTGGAGTGCATCGCCAGCACTGTGAGCAGAGGCAGTGGCATGAACGGCGGGCGACGTTTGTCCTGCTGTTGCTGCCTGCCACTGATTCCATTGCTTGGATTCCAAATGACGGTGCATTGAAGTGGTGGACAGGTTGCTCTTCTCAGGGCCCCTACTTGATTTCGAGAGGCAAATTGTGTAGACGACACTATATCTGTCCTCGGCGCATTCCTTGAAAAAACTCTACACCTTCAAGAAACGTGCCCTCGATGGGGGAGTTTTTCTGGGCTGGGTACAAAAGGGAACATCTTCGGACATTCCGGGTCTGGCCTGGCTTCGGCAAAGCAGCTGACCTCTGCCTCTGGACATGTCTCTGCCTCTAGCTACCCTTTTTGGTGCTGCACCTGCCTCAACATCCACACTACTTTTCCAGCTTGACATCCGCCTTGTCCAGGTGGGGTCGGTGTCCTCGTCGTCCACCACCTCCTCTTCCAACTCCTGTCTCGCCTCCTCCTCCTGCACAATGCGCATGTCAACTGGCTGCCCTGACAGCAACTGCGTCTCATCGTCGTCGATGAGGGTGGGTTGCTGGTCATCCGCCACCAAATTGACCAGAGATGGAATGGAGGAGACTCTAGTGTTTGAGCATCTGGACACAGATACTCGTCTGTTAGGTCCGTGGAATCGCGAAATGGAGGGGCAGGTTGCGGTACAGTCAAAGGAAGGGAGAACAGCTCTGGGGAGCAGGGACAGTTGGGGTTATTGTTCTGGGAAGATTGGGAATTTTGGGTGGAAGGAGGACAAGACTGTTGGGTAAGAGGAGGTAGAGGCTGACTGGCTGGTGGACAATGTGCTTTAAGCGTTATCCGACAGCCATTGCAAGACCTGTTCCTGGTTCTCGGGCCTACTAATCTTTGTACCATTCAGCCTAGTTAATGTGGAACTTTTGTGCAAAGCGCAGAACTTAGGGCCCGCCTGATGTTAAGGGACACACGCTGGTACAAGGCTCAACTCACCCTAAGTGCCAAAAACACTGCTGGTGCAAGGCTCTACTCATGCCAAGGGCCTCAACCTCTGCTGGTAGCTCAGCTTAAGGTCCTGTAACTTTGTTTGGAAGGGCTCATGTTAAGGGCTAGAAAAGTGAATTTTGGAAGGTCTTACCACATCACACACACACACACACACTCAAAATGACAGTTAAGGGTGAGGGCTTGTCTATTCCATCCGTGGTTGTCATGGGGAACGTGATTTAAAGGGGTGGTTGTTACTGTTTGTTGAGCTTAAATTGGGGTTTGTGTCCATCCATTTGGGGAGTAAAGAAGGTTTCCAGGTATTTTCCCACTTTGATAGAGGTTTTTTGGAATGTGTAAAGTGTGTAGTTGTTAGGCTGTGATGTTGGGGTAATAGAGGGTCTTTGGTGTGTTAGATGCCCCCAGACATGCTTCCCCTGCTGTCCCAGTGTCATTCCAGAGGTGTTGGCATCATTTCCTGGGGTGTCATAGTGGACTTGGTGACCCTCCAGACACGGATTTGGGTTTCCCCCTTAACGAGTATCTGTTCCCCATAGACTATAATGGGGTTCGAAACCCGTTCGAACACACGAACATTGAGCGGCTGTTCGAATCCAATTTCGAACCTCGAACATTTTAGTGTTCGCTCATCTCTATTCATTAGTACTCACGTTTGAAGGTCTCTCTATAAAACCTACAAACTAACATCGATTAGGTCAGACTCTCAGCAGTGAATCGTCCTGGATAATTTATCCCTCAACGCGTTTCCTCTCTGACTACGATCAGAGATTCATCAGGAGGAGTATTAAAGCATTGGAACCTGAAGATAAGGTAAGTTAGAACCGCAGTTCCTGTGGTCCTGGTGGAGGATCCATGGTACTTCGTAGGAAGCCGACCAGCGCGGCATTCCCCGCTTCCTTTTAAACCTGTAATCACGCCCTATGATTCCACCCCCTGAGATGTCGCACCTTATGATTAGATGCTGAAATCCTCTCACTCTGGGAGCATCTGGAGGCATGCTAGGTAATCCTGATATTTAACCTTGTCTTCTATCTGTGTTCAAATGAGAGACCAATGTTCTTTTGATTTCATATTGATTACATATTGAATCGCTATATGTTTAGAGGTTCTCACTTATCCCTGGCATTCCAGTTCTTAGTCTTCTATGATGGTGATATCGTCTATCATGCTACAAATGTCTGTATATGAGCACTTCTACTTTTATGATATGTGTTTATTGTACAGGTTATTGTACAAATTCTCTCTTGCATCCTAGATGCCCTAGATATCAGGTGATTATACAGCTCTATATATGCCAACGACACATGTTGCTATCTTCATTATCAAGTTATACAATGTTATTATATAAATTATAGTGCAGAATACATCTAGCACTATAAATGATTTGATATAACAACAGGTACGTATAGTACAATTTGAAATAGATTTATAATATGAATTAAAAAGTATGACTTTCGCGGATATAACCACATGCCTTGCATCAAACGCAGTGAAAGATACCGTTAGGTATACTTTGTTGCCGTCAGTTTTTATTGTTTGATGAAAAGAAATGACTGTACTAGGCAGTCACTTAAATTTCTCCCTCTCCTGTATGTCACGCTTGGAGTATCTGCAATCAGATCTTCTATATCTGGATCAAGTTTTAAAACTTCCCAGTGTGTTTTTAAATACAGATAAGACTTTGATTTTTATCGTTGTATGTTCTGATTACTCTGACTTTTTCTGATTCCATTTCTCGAATCCAGGGACTTTATCTGCCTCTGTCGCTGTGAGACATGCCTGGGATAGTAATTCCCTGGGGTAGCCTTGACGTATAAATTTTTTCTGTAGCTCATCTGCCGCTTTCTCAAACACACTGTATGATGAACAATTTCGTCTTACACATAGAAATTGACCCTTTGGCATCGCTTTACGAAGTGATGGAGGGTGATTTTCCCACATTAGAAGACTGTTTGTCGCAGTTTCTATGCAATATAATGTAATAGAGATGTTACCGTCTGATTCTACATTAATCAAAATGTCTAATCAACGAAATTTGGAGCTGCTGCTCTTGATGACTCATAAGCCTTCCCTGCTCTGACACACACATAGCAGAGAGTGCTTGCTGAGACTTCTGGGTGCACAATGGAGGCTAATTAGTATATGAATAAAACTTCCAACACTGTGCAAGCGGCCATTTACTCGTGGCCTGTGGACATGTGCAGACTGCTCCGCCCAAGGCCCGAGGCCTTAGAAGTTGCAACCCACTGCCGGAAGAATAGGAGAAAGATGACGCAGCTGAAGAAGAGGAAGTGGCGCTGGAGAGAGCTCTCTCGCTGGATTGGGGACGCTCCCAAAGCTGTCTGAGCGCTGGGGCCCACCCCCAATGCTGCAAGAGAGCTGATTAGCATACCGACAAGAACCGGGATTGTAGGCGAATGGCGGCGTGGAGAAGACAACGAAAGGTAGGAGACGAATAGCATTTCTTAAGGCTATTCCGACGTGGTACTTAAAAAAAATCATGTCTGAGTGATAGAATCCCTTTAAGCTTGCATATTGTGTAGTGCTTCATACTGTATAACCCCTTCCCTGCTTGATAATATTGGAGGGACTTCAGGGAACAAACTGTGAGTATAGATTTCATCACTACTCACCACCCTTAGCTCTCTGGACTCCTTGCCCCTTCCCTGCTCCAGGCATAGGGGCACACATTGCTCAGGTAATGGTCAAAGAGCTAAAAGTGTTAAGTATTGATTAAATCTGTATTTAACGCTCTCGAGTCCCTTACCAGTGTAATGAGATCTTCCTTTCGCACTGAGAGAAGAGGTCATTGCATACTCAATGAACCCCCACCCCCAAGAAATTGGGCCAGGTTCACTGTGTGCATGTGATTATCATCTTTGGAAAAAAATAAACAAAAGAAAAATATCTGTCAGGAGATGAATATGTGGTGTGCATTCCAGCCTGTTGAGGATTTTTCTAGCATATTTTGTTATTGATTTGAATTTTTATAATCAGAAACTGGAATTTTTAACAAAATTTGAGGAAAATTAAAGGGGTTGGCCACTTTCAGACCAATATTGAGTGACAAATGTAATGGTTTGTATGATAAAATTTGTACAATTTTCCAATATTCTTTTTGTATCAGTTTCTCACAGTTTTCTAGATTTTGGCTTGCTGTCATTCATTCTGTTACTACTAGTGGATAAAAGTCTGACCATGTCATGTGATTTACAGTCCATGGTCATGTGATGAGCACACAGGTGCACAGCTCGTTACAGTCACAGCACAGTAATCAGACAGCTGACTGGTAATGAGCTGTGTACTAATCACATGACCATGGACTGTAAATCACATGACCATGGTCAGACTTTTAGCCACTAGAAGTAACTGAATGAATGACAACAAGCTGAAATCTAGAAAACTATGAGGAATTGATACAGAAAGTATATTGGAAAATTGTACAACTTTTTATTATATGAATCATAACATTTGTCTCAATATACAGTAGGTCTAAAAGTGGCCAACCCCTTTAAGGATAAATACATCTTTAAATAAAGACAGTTCAGGACCAATGACCATCAGTGCTGAAGCAGCAGGAAATAGGCGAGTACTGTTTGTTTTTATTAGATTAATTGTTGTTACTGCATTTTTGTCTTGGAAAACTCCGTTATAGTTTCTGTTTTATATTAAAGGAACATACTGTCACCAAAGAGAGGTAGAAGCAATAAGTGAAGGTGATGAAGACAACATAGGATGCTGCTGTTTCCAAACTGGTCATTTGCCACATGTTCTCTCTTGTAATGCTGCTTTCAACCTGAGATGGTTGACATGGGAAACAACACGAAGCCAATATATTTTGGAAGGATATAATGTAATTTACAGTAATGCCGCAAGTCTTTTCCAAGTGTTTGACCTGCGCAAAATTTTGATCAAATATTTTGTAAAGGTTTGTAATTTTTTCACATATTTTACTTTTAAATTATTGCTGTTCGTGAAATTTCTATGGTACACTGTAAAAATATTGTATAGAATGTTGAGACTAGTAGCCTACCCTTTCTGTACTGCAAAAATAATATAAAGTTTTAGCCAGAGAGTTCTGCAATGGTTCTGTAATTGCTTAAAGGGAGTCTATCAGCAGTACATTGTTTATAAACCTAATCAAAGTCCCTTGTAGTGGTGTTTCTACAGTTTCCAGAATCCAGAGCTTAGACCAGAACCCAAGCAAGCTAAAGCATGCCTCCAAAGCGCTTTTCCCCTCTTTTACATATGAATAAAACTGGGGCTCCAAAGCTGAATAACAGACTGTCTCCCTTGATTTCCTGGACTATTTTGCAACTAGAAGCTTCGGTACCCTCAGGGTAGCCACACGACTCCAATCATGTACCGTACGTTAGTGAAAGAGTTGCAAGGCAACCATATTTGGGTGCACATGAGGAATCTCAACCAAAGTCGCCATAGAGCCCTAGCCTAAAACCAAGTTTTTTGACAAAAGGTTTTCAGAGGTGAATATGTGTGTATATATATATATATATATATATATATATATATATATATATATATATATATTCAGTTAAAAGTACCAAAGTTAGAAATATTTTTGGAGAATATGTGGATTTTTGCTATTTAGATGATCTTCTTGATATATACAGTATTTTAGGATATAAAAAAAGAAAAGTGGGGGCACTTACCAAGGCTGAAGATTAGTTAAAAACGAGTCCTTTATTTAAAAAAGTCATAAAAACATTGGAAGAAGTAGATGACAGCTGGACAAAAGAACAGGCAACAGCCGTTTTGCACACTTCACGCTTTCTCAAGCCATCTGTAGCTACGGATGGCTTGAGAAAGTGTGAAGTGTGCAAAATGGTCGTTGCCTGTTTTTTTGTCCAGCTGTCATCTACTTCTCCCAATGTTTTTATGACTTTTTTAAATAAAGGACTCGTTTTTAAATAATCTTCAGCCTTCGTGAGTGCCCCCACTTTTCTTCTTTTATATCCTAGAGTTTGCATGAAATGTTTTTCTGGGTGTAAGAGCACCACCATACACAAGGCTGGGCCAGGAATGGCCTCAAATCCAAGTACGAATATTTCTGCACTAATGCTAGGGGATATCGTCACTCCTTGGGGAGAGACCACCATTTAGGTGTGTGGAGACTTATTAAGCCTTTAGCACTCCACTGTGCAAGAGAGACTATACCTGGTAATAATCCCAGCATCACTGCAAAACAAAGGCCTCTTGGAAGGTCGAGCATGATGTTAAAGGGAGCAAACCTTTATTGGGTTATGTCACTGAGATTCTGTCTTCCTAATTACATCAGGGAAGACAGGCTTGCACATTCCAGTGAGCGCCCTCTATTAGTTTGCAACACTGAGGCACCTGACTTCCTAATTACATCATGGAAGACTGATTTGCATATTCTTCCCATGCTCTAATGCTGTGAAACATATAAAATTGGACTTTGTGCGTTATAGTCAGTAGTGCCACCACTTTTTTTCTTTTTCTATTTTAATACAGTATTTTATATTTTAAATGTCTCCACAGAGCATAATATACTTTACAGTAAAATCACCAAAGTTAATGCACTGGTTAAGGGATGAATCAATGCGGAAAGCTTTACAGCCCTACACAAGGTGGAATCATGTTGAATATGACCTAGCAACTTTCAACGTCAATGTGGATGAAGACTACATTCCATGCTTGCAAGGCATTACAAGAGCGAGTTTCTGTGGTGTTTATCTGGATTGGATTCAGTACTGTATGAAAAGAGAAACTAAGGTATTGAGTATAAACATATATTCTATATCTTTAAATACAGTGTTTACAATATTTTGCCCCAAGCTTGAATTTAGTTAATTTACCTCTAGATTGATGTACATTTTTCTATTTTATTTATTTATTACAAATTTGTCTTTTTAAAATTACACTGACTATTTGGGTGCCCTACAGTATGTTTCAGGAATGTACTCCATGCTATCTGAAGAAATTCCTTTTTCTAGCATGAAGAATGAAACACATTTCTAATGGAACAAATGAAAGTAACATACCTGTTTTTAGAGAGTTATTTTCTTTCCAGGAACTTTGTTTAGGGTCTTAAAACTCTGTTAGGACATGAATTTAATGCCTATTAATTATCTAGAGGATGAGTCTTCGGATAACATATAGCAATGGTTTGTAACATTGCTTTACTAGCAGTTGGCAAAATACAACAAAAGTCAAGTGGAGTTTTCATAAAGCAGTGTAAAACTCAATAAAGTAGTGAACAGATGGAAGAAGCAGAGCAAATTGTCAGCCAGAGACAGCTGAAATAGTCCTAGACTCAGCCAGGAGATGCTTCAAAACAGGATTCAGAAATAGCTGGGGTTAGAACTAGGAGGTGCCTGGAAAGCAGCATTCAGAAGGGGCGAGAGTCAATCACAGGAATGAGGTCTTGGCATAGGCAGATCACCACTGCACCAGAAACACACTTAACAAACCACAGAATAATCATTTGTCCTTGTCTTATTACTCTAGGTTATAGAATATCAATAGTCTTCATCTTTTCCAGCCTAGGACCTAGCAAACTATTGTGCATGTGCTTAAGGAGAGGCTTCCTTCATGGATGACGCCCATTCTTACCATTCTTCTGTAGTATACATCATATTGTGTCACAGGAAACACTCACCCTAGTTTGGCTTTATACATCATTAGCTAACTGCAGTGATCTTAGGGTTGGTTCACACTAGCGCTTGTATTCCGTCCGCAAGGAGTCCGCATGGAGACCCCCCGGATGGAATGCAATCACAATTGCAAGCTATGTGCTTGCAAAGCACATGGAGCCCATAGACTAGAATGGGCTCTGTATGCTTGCCGCGCACTACCCGCACGAATGAATTGTGCGGGCAGTGCGTGGCAAGCACACAGAGCCCATTATAGTCTATGGGCTCCGTGTGCTTAACTGCACAGCGCTTGCATTAACGTTGGTATTCCATTCGGGGGGGTCTCCATGCGGACTCCTTGCGGACGGAATACAAGCGCTAGTGTGAACCAACCCGAACATGGTGATTTCTTTCAACCTTTATCATTAGAAGTTACATCTATATAAAGCTTTGCTGAACTTCTTGTAACCCTTACTTTTTTGTGTAAAGAATTGTTTTTCTTTCTTTGGTGCCATTGCTGACAGTATGAAATGAGAAGCAGCTTTCCTTAAGTAACACCCTTTTATAGTCAACAGTCTCCTGGACACTTGAATAATTAGACTCACTTGTGGTTTAATTCTTGTTAATTTGAATTTTGTAGACTAAATTTTAGCTTTGATCTTAAGACTTTTATTGAAGTGTGCTCATTTTTTAACATGGTCTTGAATGAATTTGTTTGGAAAATTACTTTTTTGTATGAACACATTAAAAGTCTTGTCTACAATCAATGACACTCATTTGGGAGAGAATTTTGTAGTATGGTATCTGATAGAAAATGTTAATGCTGAAAGGAAACTAAAGGTAATCTGAGCTCTATGCTGGAGAACAACTCCCATCCCATGTATGAGACCATGACAGCACTTGGCAGTACTGTCAGTGACCGACTTCTGCGCCAAAAGTGTGAGAAGGAGCGCTATCCGAGGTCCTTCCTCCCAGACGCGGTCAGTGTTATGATCTTCTCAGTCAAGTATAAAATAAAAACACATAAGGGCTCGTTCACATCTGCGCCCGGTCTCCGTTCTGCAGGTTTCCGTTTCCTGCACAAAATGGAGGCAGGAGACGGAAACCGGCAGGACTCTTTCAAACCTATTCATTTGAATGGGTTTGAAAGATGTCCGGCCGTGAGCGGTGGTGAGCAATTTTTGCTCTCCGCCGCGAAACCGTTTTTTTTAAAATCGGACACAGAGTCAGACATGCAGCACTCTGTGTCCGATTTTTAAAAAAATGGTTTCACGGCGGAGAGCATAAAACACTCACCGCTGCTTACGGCCGGACCCGGTCTGGCAGGTTTCCGTCTTCTGCATGCAGAAGACGGAAACCACAGAACGGAGATCGAACGCTAGTGTAAACCTAGCGTGACAAAAACTTAATGTAATGAGCAGTTTGGAATTACTTGTATGTGTGATACTCCTAATTCCTGCCTTGCACACTAGAAGTAGCCATGGGCCCGACTAACTGACCTGAGTTGGCATGAACGCAACTGGAGAAATAACTCACCTACAAGAGAAACAATCTGTCTTGTTTCACACTTAGGAAGGAGAGGCAAGATACAGAGCAAGCCCCCCCACCCCCCCTAACAGTGAAAATGAGGGAACACAAAGTATAGAGCAGAAAATAAACGTGAAACACTGCAATACTGACGCTATGCAAAGGGAAAGGAAAAACAGAACTTAGTGTCACACACAAAATACCCATCAAAAAGTCCAAACTTCCCAGCAGTAAAAGGACTAGGGTTCACTGCACCCGGAACAACTATGCTTGGAGCAATGTGCTCAATAGAGATGAGCGAACACTAAAATGTTCGAGGTTCGAAATTCGATTCGAACAGCCGCTCACTGTTCGAGTGTTCGAATGGGTTTCGAACCCCATTATAGTCTATGGGGAACATAAACTCGTTAAGGGGGAAACCCAAATTCGTGTCTGGAGGGTCACCAAGTCCACTATGACACCCCAGGAAATGATACCAACACCCTGGAATGACACTGGGACAGCAGGGGAAGCATGTCTGGGGGCATAAAAGTCACTTTATTTCATGGAAATCCCTGTCAGTTTGCGATTTTCGCAAGCTAACTTTTCCCCATAGAAATGCATTGGCCAGTGCTGATTGGCCAGAGTACGGAACTCGACCAATCAGCGCTGGCTCTGCTGGAGGAGGCGGAGTCTAAGATAGCTCCACACCAGTCTCCATTCAGGTCCGACCTTAGACTCCGCCTCCTCCGGCAGAGCCAGCGCTGATTGGCCGAAGGCTGGCCAATGCATTCCTATGCGAATGCAGACTTAGCAGTGCTGAGTCAGTTTTGCTCAACTACACATCTGATGCACACTCGGCACTGCTACATCAGATGTAGCAATCTGATGTAGCAGAGCCGAGGGTGCACTAGAACCCCTGTGCAAACTCAGTTCACGCTAATAGAATGCATTGGCCAGCGCTGATTGGCCAATGCATTCTATTAGCCCGATGAAGTAGAGCTGAATGTGTGTGCTAAGCACACACATTCAGCACTGCTTCATCAAGCCAATACAATGCATTAGCCAGTGCTGATTGGCCAGAGTACGGAATTCGGCCAATCAGCGCTGGCCAATGCATTCTATTAGCCCGATGAAGTAGAGCTGAATGTGTGTGCTAAGCACACACATTCAGCACTGCTTCATCAAGCCAATACAATGCATTAGCCAGTGCTGATTGGCCAGAGTACGGAATTCGGCCAATCAGCGCTGGCCAATGCATTCTATTAGCCCGATGAAGTAGAGCTGAATGTGTGTGCTAAGCACACACATTCAGCACTGCTTCATCAAGCCAATACAATGCATTAGCCAGTGCTGATTGGCCAGAGTACGGAATTCGGCCAATCAGCGCTGGCTCTGCTGGAGGAGGCGGAGTCTAAGGTCGGACCTGAATGGAGACTGGTGTGGAGCGATCTTAGACTCCGCCTCCTCCAGCAGAGCCAGCGCTGATTGGCCGAATTCCATACTCTGGCCAATCAGCACTGGCTAATGCATTGTATTGGCGTGATGAAGCAGTGCTGAATGTGTGTGCTTAGCACACACATTCAGCTCTACTTCATCGGGCTAATAGAATGCATTGGCCAATCAGCGCTGGCCAATGCATTCTATTAGCGTGAACTGAGTTTGCACAGGGGTTCTAGTGCACCCTCGGCTCTGCTACATCAGATTGCTACATCTGATGTAGCAGTGCCGAGTGTGCATCAGATGTGTAGTTGAGCAAAACTGACTCAGCACTGCTAAGTCTCTGCATTCGCATAGGAATGCATTGGCCAGCCTTCGGCCAATCAGCGCTGGCTCTGCCGGAGGAGGCGGAGTCTAAGGTCGGACCTGAATGGAGACTGGTGTGGAGCGATCTTAGACTCCGCCTCCTCCAGCAGAGCCAGCGCTGATTGGTCGAGTTCCGTACTCTGGCCAATCAGCGCTGGCCAATGCATTCTATTAGCCCGATGAAGTAGAGCTGAATGTGTGTGCTTAGCACACACATTCAGCTCTACTTCATCAGGCTAATAGAATACATTGGCCAATCAGCGCTGGCCAATGCATTCTATTAGCTTGATGAAGCAGAGTGTGCACAAGGGTTCAAGCGCACCCTCGGCTCTGATGTAGCAGAGCTGAGGGTGCACAAGGGTTCAAGTGCACCCTCGGCTCTCCTACATCAGAGCCGAGGGTGCGCTTGAACCCTTGTGCAGCCTCGGCTCTGCTACATCAGAGCCGAGGGTGCGCTTGAACCCTTGTGCACACTCTGCTTCATCAAGCTAATAGAATGCATTGGCCAGCACTGATTGGCCAGAGTACGGAATTCGGCCAATCAGCGCTGGCCAATGCATCCCTATGGGAAAAAGTTTATCTCACAAAAATCACAATTACACACCCGATAGAGCCCCAAAAAGTTATTTTTAATAACATTCCCCCCTAAATAAAGGTTATCCCTAGCTATCCCTGCCTGTACAGCTATCCCTGTCTCATAGTCACAAAGTTCACATTCTCATATGACCCGGATTTGAAATCCACTATTCGTCTAAAATGGAGGTCACCTGATTTCGGCAGCCAATGACTTTTTCCAATTTTTTTCAATGCCCCCAGTGTCGTAGTTCCTGTCCCACCTCCCCTGCGCTGTTATTGGTGCAAAAAAGGCGCCAGGGAAGGTGGGAGGGGAATCGAATTTTGGCGCACTTTACCACGTGGTGTTCGATTCGATTCGAACATGGCGAACACCCTGATATCCGATCGAACATGTGTTCGATAGAACACTGTTCGCTCATCTCTAGTGCTCAATACTTAGGAAATATCCAGATAGTGTGAAAAGGCAGCAAGGCAAGCTGGATGGCCGCAATGGGACAAAATACTATATAAAGCAAATGCTGGCGCTGATTACAAACCTGAACAGAGCGTTATTTAAATCACTTTGGGAAATACCAGGAAATGAAAAAAATATAAAAAAATAATCAGATGTACAATGTCTAGATCAGAAAAAATTATGATGAAAATTTGGTATTAAAAAATAATAGTGGCACAAACAGCATCATATAAGATTTTATCTCAATAACCCAAAGGGGTGCCAATGTGCACAGATCTAGATATATATATCAAATGAATATAACATAACATAACATAACAAATGAATATAATATAACATTTTATCGGTGCCTGTGAGATTTTGTCTTGTCTTGTGTTCTTTTTTGGCTCTTTCCATCAAGCCCTGATGTATTATTAATTTTTGATTTTATATTTAATATCTAATATATTTATATTTTTATAGTATATTATTGTGTGATATACGGTTTTTCTGCCTGGTGCTTTTTCCAGTTTTTGATCTTGCATTCAATTGGGTTAGTTTTTGTATTTGGGAGGCATTTAAATATAGCACACTATAAAATGAATGACAAACATGAATGTAAACAGAGAAGGTGTCACGGTCCTTATACAGATACCACAGGTTATTCAAACAGCTGATCTGTGTGATACTGTGTATTGGAACCCCACTCATTTTTATTTATTTTTTTACCTTTTTATTAGGAAACACCTGGGGCATTATTAACAAGGGGCACTATTTATGGGGTTACACAGGGAAGTTATTAATTTAAAGATGCACTTGGGGGTATTATTCCTTATGTGGGGTAATCTTATATAGTTTATAATTGGGGGTAGCAGCAGGATAGTTGTGCAGGTGAGGACAAAGATGTCTTTGCGGCAAACTTTACAGAAGATCACCTGTAAGTAAACTAAATGTTACTGCATTGTATTCACCTAAATTATCTGCAGAGCCCTGGTAGAGCCGTTATGGTCACCGCACAGTGATAATATTGGTATACCTTAGTTGGGGGCCAACTTGGACATGTTCGCCCCTCTGTGCTGAACCCAGAGTCAGACTGGGATGTTTAGGGCCCACCAGTGTAATAGTTTCTAGGGGCCCACTGCCAGGACCCTACTGTACAAAGACAGTACGAGTACAGGTAATAACAATGCCATGCTGCTCACCCACCATACGATAAGCAATACCTAAACCAACTTTTATACCCTGTATGGCAAGTGAACAGAAGTGCTCCTGGAAATGTTACCAGTACCTGCAGCCGCACTGTCCTAAAAAAAAAAAAGCTGCTCTGGCTGTTGTACCCCTGAGATGTAATATTAACCGCCTAGCCTCAGGACAGGCCATCAATATTAGAAACATGGATGAATCTATTAAAGAGGTTGTCCAGGAATTGGAGCAACCCATGTGGCGAGCAGGAGGTGTAAACAAAAAAATAAATAAATAAGCATACTCAGCTGTTTCCGGCGCTCCGCTGTCCTCAGCACTCCGCCACCAGTGTCCATTCGTTCTTGTGCTGGCGCCTTCTTGCTTCATGCGACCGCTGAGACCAATTACATAGAGGACTTTGTAGAGAAATGAGGCATCACCATGAGACCAAACTGACACATGCAGAGACAGGGCTAAAAACCTGGGGGGAAGGGGGACATTAAATTGTGTGGTATAAAAAAAAAAAAACAAGGACACCGAGCGCACTAAGTGTAGTATTGAAAGTAAAAAGATGGTTTAGAAACTAGGTAACTATTACTAAAGACCAGATGGCCTCTCACCTTATATGGTTGTGGAGAGCCACAACACTTGAAGACCGTAATGTGGTGAGAGTGGTAGCGGTGCAGTCCCTAACCGGTAAACCGGGAAGATACTGAAGTCAATGGGATCAATGCCAATGGGACCTGCTCTCGTTTTTTGCACTTGAGAAAGGGCCATTTTTAGGCCCGAAACGCATTGTGCTGTATGCTGTATTTTTATTCATTCAATAAATCGTATTTATCTGGATCCCGGTTCATCTCTTTTCTGCACGCACCAGTGAGCGCGGTTCCTCCTTAGTGGACCTTTGGTTCTGCACCCTTCTTCATTAAATTGTGTGGGGCATATTAGGGGCAGTTCACACGGAGTAAACTGGCGCGCAATCTGGCACGTATACGCTTGTCAGAGTTTGAGCTTTAAAAAGATCCCATTGATTTCAATGGGGATTACAATCGTATAACGCGCGTTATTTTACGCTCATAATTTTGCGGTCGCCCCCTACAGCTCAGGTATTTATAGCCTATGCTGACGATAAACCATAAAAAATTATGCCTGGACAACCCCTTTAATATACCCCCAAATGCCCCACACTTTAAAGAGGTTGTCCAGCATATTTTTTTTTGTTTATAATTAGTCCAAGGAGGTGAAAAACAAAGTAAACAAAAAAAAAAAAAAAACACTCATCCCACACTCATCTGTTTCCAGTGCTCTGGTGTCCTCCCAAAGCGGTCCGGTCCTGCAGTTCTGCTGGTACTTACATGCTGGACTGGACTGTGCTGGGAGACACTGGGGACAGGAGAGTTTGCTTGTGTGCTTTAAAAAACAAACAAAAGAAAAACAGTGTTTTTTTGCTATGTTTCGCTCTGTAAGGCCTAACCCTTAAAGAGGTTGTCCAGGAATTATAGGTTTCTACAAGGAGGCCGGTGAAGGAAAAAAAAATAAAAATAAAACCCACACTTCACTTGTCCCTGATTTTCATACCCCTGACTGGTCCAGCGGCGCCCCGGGGTTTCTTCAGTCCTCGCCACACGTAGTCGCTGAAGACAATCATCCACCTGGCAGCCTAAGAAAAGGAACCGGGATATCACTCACATATGTCACCTGTGATGTCACATGTCACTTCCTTAGGCCACTGATTGGCCTCAGCAGTCATGTGTGGCGATGACATCTGCAAGAACAAGGCCCCAGGAGCCGTTGGACCAGACGGATGTGGGAGACACCGGGGACAGGTGAGTATGGAGTTTAACATCTCAATATACTGAACCTCACACTATAAAATGCAATTCTAGTATGAATAATGGTAGTCATGTACAGAAGAAAACACAGAAAGACACTGATATGCTGGATATATGCTTAGGCACAGTTCACACCTGCGTTCAATATTCCATTTGGGGAGTCTGCTTGAGGTTCCCCAGAAACCTATACGCATTAAAAAGCGGTGAGCAATGAAACCACATGGACCCCATAGACTATAATGGGGTCCATGTGTTTTCCGTGCAGTGTCCTCCTGAATCACGTGGTGAGAAAAGTACTTCAAGCACTACTTTTCTCTCTGCATGACTCATGTGGACACCGTGCGGAAAACACACAGACCCCATTATAGTCTATGGGGTCCGTGTGGTTTCATTGCTCACTGCTTTTTAATGCGTATAGTTTTCTGTTCGGGGGAACCCCAAGCAGACTCCCCAAATGGAATACTGAACGCAGGTGTGAACTATGCCTAATTACATATAACATATATTTACACACATACATTCATATACAATATACATACATACACACACACACCTATCTACAAACATACAGGACTGACACAGTACATCAAACACTTTACACAAATATACACACATTAAATATACATATTTTACCCAAAAAATGAACTTACATTTGGCTGGGTGCACTGGGTATAGAGGAGGCTCATGTGCAGCTCTGTGCTGTCTGGCAGTGGTGAAAGCTCTGGTTCATTGCAGCAGCCGGCAGACTTCCCCCTGCACACTCCGATCTGTGTGGAGGATGGGCAGCACAGGTCCTGCTACATGATGACAGTGTACAGCGCAGGG
Source organism: Leptodactylus fuscus (assembly GCF_031893055.1). NCBI lineage: Eukaryota > Metazoa > Chordata > Amphibia > Anura > Leptodactylidae > Leptodactylus > Leptodactylus fuscus. Next base: position 72,854,295 of record NC_134267.1, on the reverse strand, counting down.
AGCAGAAGACCGTACGCCTGCTAATGGTCTCACACACTCCCAGCGATTGGTACAGAGGCCCGTTTGGGATGGTTAGGAGCCCGATCGAGACCCTGATAAGTGCATTTGGATAGGCTAAATGAAAACTAATGGTCAGGCTCGGGACCCACCGGGGGATTGGCCGAATGCTGTACTCTGTATGGCATTCGGCCAATCAACGCTGGTCAATGCATTCCTATGGGAAAAAGTCAGCTCCCGGATATCGCAAGCTGACAGGGATCCTGACGAAATAGTGGCGTAATACAGGTACTTGGGCCTGTTAGATGCCCCCAGGCATGCTTCCCCTGCTGTCCCAGTTGCATTCCAGGGTGTTGGCATCATTTCCTGGGGTGTCATAGTGGACCTATAATGGGGTTCGATATTCGTTCGAATAGTCAAATATTGAGGGGCTATTCGAAACGAATCTCGAATATTTCACTGTTTGCTCATCTCTAATGTTTACTGATTTGATATTATAATTCTCTGAGGGAAAAGGGGGTAGAAAGCAGCTAAGGAAAAAAATTTCAGCAACAAGTGAAAGGAACCTAAATCAGATTTAATTATAATCAATTTTACTTACATCAGTATTAATATTTTTGTCAGTAAAAACATTTGGATAAATCATGATGTTATCACATAAAATTCTAAATATTCTTCTATATTTGTTTATTGCTTATGCTTTTTGTCTTATGTCTTTCAGAAAGTGCGCACTGATGAAGATTCTGCTTTAGTAACTCTTTGCTTTGGACTATGCATTTTGGCTAGAAGACTTCTTGCATCAGCAACACATCACATGCCCTTCAGGTGACTTTTACATGCATGTTGAAATTTATTTAAATCAGTTTGTATATACAAGTAGTATTTATTGCTTATGCCCAGAGACTTTAAGGCTCCTAGTCCCCAGTGCAAAATCTGGTATCGGCCTCTACACCATTTAGAATAGTGGTATATTTTTTTGTGCAGGAGGACCTTTTGGGACCCCCTTAGGATTCAGAGCCCAGTAGCAACGGCTACTGCTGTACCATTTATAACAATACCTCTGCTTGTGTTGTTGTTTATTTTAATTCTAACAATGACACACAATACAATATTTTCCTTTATTTTGTTTATATTCTTGTCTACATCTGTTCTTGAGAGCCCAGCCAGTAGCTGCAGTGTTGTACTTCCTGAAAAAAAGACGTTTTGAAAGCAGTGAGCTACATTGAATGAGGGATCTGTGTGTTCCTCCTCAACAAATAATTTACCATGCTTTCTGTAATATCGAACCTGTCTTCATTTGCACAGATCCCTTTCTCTAGAACTCATGACATCTACAGCATCTTGCTGTATTTAATTTAGATCGGAACTGCCATAGTGGAGGTGGAAGACATGAGTATTGGTGTAGTTAGTAGTGGCAGGGGATGTGCTACTGGTGGTAGTGCTGGTAGAGGCCTTATGGAAAAATCTATTATGAATTGTGAGAGCAGAAGGTAGTGACATTACTAAAACTGATTATGATTTTACAGTTAAGACCTGGCAACTGTGTCATGGTGACATCACAGGGAGAGGATAGTGGCAGTTGCAATAGTAATAATTCTACCCAACGTGCAACCCCAACATCCAAAGAACCTATCTAGAGCAAGCTCTGGAGTGGTGTCACTGACAGACATGTTTCCACTGCAGCTGGTCATCTCCTGTATTGGATTTTTTTTTTTGCACATAACCAAATGATAAAATGATGGCAAAGTTCAAGATCTGCAAGCAGATAATTAGCCATGATCATGCAGGCACACCTGTAGGAACTAGGTCTCTCCATACTCACATGAAATAGCATCACCAACATATTTGGCAACATGGAATTGGCAATGGAAGCAAACGAGAGGAATCAATTTTTAGGCAGGTGACATGCACACCTAGCATATGGCCATCATCATTATCATTCTTTGTTATCATCCCCATCTGCTTTTCCTCCTCCTGCTTCTCTACCTCAATATAAGTCATAATCCATGAAGCAATGTGTGTCCAATAAACAGCACTCTGTATACAGTATAGTCATTGGCTGATCTGCAATTTTTTTTATTTATAAACTAGTAGAATACCCGCAGCTTCGCTCGCTTAAAATATGTTAAATTGTTGGTTATGCTAGCTGAAGTAAAATTTTCAGTGTCACAGTGAAATTGCCATTCTCAGAGCTACAGTAAATCTTTTTTTTCCATTTTAAATTTTTATTATTTTGGCATTTTCCTAATTTGTCGTAACATTGATGTGAACAACATCTTTTTCTTTTATTTCAACATTTTTATTGATTTTACATATTCAATACTTATTATGTAGTATAAACTATTACAACTATTTTTTTTAACTATTTTGTTGTTCCCGCAGTGCTGTAGTGCTGCGTTTTCAGCCCGTGACGGATTGGGAACTGCAGACACTTAAAATTGAAGGACATGTCGCTTGGAAGCAACACCTGACACTGATAAGAGATATAATAGGAGGAATAGTAAATACAGAGCAGTCCTCACACAGTATTAGGGTCCATTCATACGGAGGAAAATGATGCTGTATTTGGCGCTGAATTTTCAGAGCTGAAAAAAGCCTCCCATTGATTTCAATGAGTTTGGCTAGTTTTTTTTTTCCACTCAAGTAATTTTTTTTTTCCATGTGGAAAAAACGCCTCCCCATAGAGTTCTATGGGTTCCACTCACTTTATTTTTCCACTTGCGGAAAAAAAAGCTTCCTTCAGGCAGATTCCACCGATTTTCAGCGCTGAAATTACACACCAAATTCCTCACCATTTTCCTCTGTCTGTTCATGCATGTGATCCATCGGTATGTATGCGTGTGTGCATGTATGTGCGTGTGATCCATGTGTTTGTGCGTGTGCAGTGCAAGTGTCTATGCGTGCAGCAGTTATGTGTGCTCTGTTCAAACCATGTGTATAGTGCACATCCATCCAAGTGTGTTTGCGTGCGTGCTTGTGGTATTTGTGTGGAGTTGTTCTTGTGGGTTGGTGTATGTATGCTGTCTGTGTGATGTATATATGGTGTTTGTAAAATTGTAAAATGTTTGTGTGTTGTATGTGGTGTTGCGGCGCCTTTAGCAGTGACTCTTTGGTGCCGTCGCTATAATCCGTACCTATCAGTCACAACTGTTGTTTTCCCCTCAGCGCTTTCACTTTCACATTTCCCCATTATATGTATAGGGCCTAACTTCGGGGGCCCCAATCTCATAGTGGGGGGACGCTAGAGAGATGAAACGTGCGCAGTATTCTGCTCCTGTGGGTGGAGAGGGGACGTGCCAAATTTCACCCAAATCAGGCAGGAACTGTGGATTTGCATAGAGCAGACTACTACAGGGGCGTGCCAGATTTCACCCGAATCGGACGAGAACTGGATTTGTATAGAGCAGACTACTACAGAATTTGAGTTTTATATATATAGATTGTAATTTGTATTGGAAAGTTTTACAAAAGGAACAAGAGAACTGATAAGATAAATGGAGTGTGGTTGCCTGCTACAGGTCCAAGTAGTAACAGAGATAAAGAACATGAGATTTTAATAATAACAAATTAACATAAAAGCCAAAAGACAAGGGGAAGAACATGAAGGGAAGGCCAGGATGGTAAAATCCATGGTCAGAAGCCATTTAATATACAGTAAGAGTCCCAAGGGGTCCAGAAGGTCAGGAATGTATCCACAGTGTTATGGAGGCTTGCAGTCACAAATTCAAGACCACTGACATCTTTTGCAAGAAGTTTATTGGTTGGGGGGAGGGGTGGTAGACCTTCAATGTTTAGCAGTAAGTATCTTTATCTATTTACACAGATAAAGTAACAACTTAGACTACATTTACCTAGGTGTCTGGGAGGAAGGTACAAAGGTATGTAACAGGGTCCAAGGAAACTCCCTAGTTGAATAGAGCATCCATCAGTGCCTTGACTTTCCTCCAGAAACCCAGTATCAACATTCTCAAAAGATAAGGTACAAAGTGTACGCCATAGAGCAACATTTCCCTCACTCCGAGGGTACTGAAGGGTTTAACCCCTTAACTCAAAATCACGTGCATGTCTGGGATTGAATGTTAAGGGGTTTATGGAGAGGGCTCAGGAGCTGAGCCCTCTCTATACTCAGTGGATGCCAGCTGTATAATACAGACAGCACCCACCGCTAACAGCTGCGATTGGTGTCGACACTGATCGTAGCTGTTAACCCTTTAGATTCTGTGGTCAAATGTGACCACGGCATCTAAACAGCGCAGGCACCACGGGCACTGACATTTTTCACTGATCGCCACCATCCAGAACATCACTGTAGGGCAGTTATTGGTTGCCATGACAGCCGGGAGCTTAATTAATGTTCCCAGGCTTCTCATTGCAATAGATCTATTACACGCAGCCAGAGGCAGCATGTAATAGACGTGTAGGCATTGTGCTATTCACTGCAGTGAGTAGTATGAGCAATCAGACCCCCTAGGACTCTGATCATAAAAGTAAAATAAGACATATAGAAGGTTTTAAAAGTATAAAAAAATACAAAAGTTCAAATCACCCCCCTCCCTAGAGGAGATTTAAAAGTAAATAAACAAAATGAAACATAAACATATTAGGTATCCCCACGCTTAAATTAATAACTTCCCTGTGCACTGCTTTAAATAATGCCCCTTATTAACCCCTTAAGGACACAGCCCAAAATTTCCTTAAAGACCAGGCCTTGTTTTTCAAAACTGACATGTGTCACTTTATATGGCAATAACTTTGAGACGCTTTAACTTACATAAGAGATTTTGAGATTTTTTCTCGCTCGTGATACTTCATGTTAGTACTTCATGTTAGTGTTAAAATCAAATCAATATTTGTGTATTTATTATAAAAAAAAATAGGTGATTTGATGGAAATTTGCAAAAAATCTAAATTTTCAAAATATGAACTGTTCTGCTTTTCAAATAGACAAAACACTATGTGACCAAAAGGCTTTGAAGTGTAACAGTGATTTTTCAGATTTGCAAGAAAATTTCCCAAACTAATTTTTTAGGGACCACTTCAGTTCTGAACTATATAATGAATAACCCCCATAAATCACCCCATTTTCAAAACTGCACCCCTCAAATAATTCAAAACAGCATTTGGGAAGTTTGTTAACCCTTTAAGTATTTCACGGAAATTAAAACAATATAGAGGTGAAATTTAGACATTTAATTTTTTTTCTATAATACATTCATATAGCCCTAAAATTAACATATTCCCAAAGGGCTAAAGGAAAAAATGCATCTCACACTTTGTTATGCAATTTCTACCGGAGCACAGAAATACCTGTGGGTGTAAACTGATTTTTGGGCACACGGCAGCGCATGGAAGGGAAGGAGCGACACTGGGCGTTTGGAAAGCAGATTTTGCTGGAATAATTTTCAGGCACCATATCTCATTTGCAGAGCCCCTAGAGTACTAATACAAAGGAAACCCCCCAAAAAAGACCCCATTTTGGAAACTACACCCCTCACAGAATTCATCAAGGGGTATAGTGAGCATTTAGACCCCACAGCCTTTTCACAGATTTCATTAGTATTGGGATGTGTAAATGAAAAATTACAAAAACTTCACTTTATCCCCAAAGTTTTCATTTTCACAATGGGTTAAAAGGGAAAAAGCACCCCACATATTGTTACACAATTTCTCCTGAACACGTCAATACCACATATGTGGTTGGAATCTGCTGTATGGGTACATGGTCAGAATGGAAAGAGCACTATTTGGTTTTTGGAGGGCAAATTTTGCTGGAATAGTTTACAGGTGCCATGTCTCATTTGCAGGGCCCCTAGCATACCAAACCACTGCAAACACCCAAAATTGCCCCTATTTTGTAAACTGCACCCCTCAAAAAATTTATCAGTGGTCTAATGAGCATTAGTATACGAGACATGACTGCACAGCGGATGGTGGAGCTTGAATATATAAGCTGTGCACAGTGCATTGAGAACACCAAATTCCCCACTATATCCCCAGTAGCTCCTAAGATTGGGGGGTCACTTTGGGGGTCAGTTCTGGAATATTTTCCCTCGTAAGCTCTAAATCTGGGGTGTCTGCTGATATACGCTTATACACATTTTATACATTCCCTTCCTGCCGCAACCAGTTGTGTTCTAATTAGAGATGAGCGAACAGTGTTCTATCGAACTCATGTTCGATCGGATATTAGGCTGTTCGGCATGTTCGAATCGAATCGAACACCGCGTGGTAAAGTGCGCCATTACTCGATTCCCCTCCCACCTTCCCTGGTGCCTTTTTTGCTCCAATAATAGCGCAGGGTAGGTGGGACAGGAACTACGACACCGGTGACGTTGAGAAAAGTAGGCAAAACCCATTGGCTGCCGAAAACATGTGACCTCTAATTTAAAAGAACAGCGCCGCCCAGGTTCGCGTCATTCTGAGCTTGCAATTCACCGAGGACGGAGGTTTCCGTCCAGCTAGCTAGGGCTTAGATTCTGGGTAGGCAGGGACAGGCTAGGATAGGAAGGAGAAGACAACCACGACAGCTCTTGTAAGAGCTAAATTCCAGGGAGAAGCTTGTCAGTGTAACGTGGCACTGACGGGCTCAATCGCCGCAACCCAGCTTTCCCAGGATCCTGAATGGAATACACTGTCAGTGTATTCCCGTATACCCGATATATACCCCCGATACCCGTTCCAACGGTGTGCCCCCCCACCTTCACCCCAGAAATACCCTGCAAGTCCCCTAGCAATAGAATTGGGGCTATATACACCCACTATTTTTGCTACTGCCATATAGTGCCATTGTCTGACTGGGAATTCAAAGAATATATTGGGGTTACGTGCACCCACAATTTTTACTACTGGTATACAGTGCTAGTTTCTGACTGGGAATTCAAAGAATATATTGGGGTTATAAATACCCTCATTTCTTGCTACTGGTATATAGTGCCATTGTCTGACTGGGAATTCAAAGAATATATTGGGGTTACGTGCACCCACAATTTTTACTACTGGTATACAGTGCCATTGTCTGACTGGGAATTCAAAGAATATATTGGGGTTATAAATACCCTCATTTCTTGCTACTGGTATATAGTGCCATTGTCTGACTGGGAATTCAAAGAATATATTGGGGTTACGTGCACCCACAATTTTTACTACTGGTATACAGTGCCAGTTTCTGACTGGGAATTCAAAGAATATATTGGGGTTACGTGCACCCACAATTTTTACTACTGGTATACAGTGCCAGTTTCTGACTGGGAATTCAAAGAATATATTGGGGTTACGTGCACCCACAATTTTTACTACTGGTATACAGTGCCAGTTTCTGACTGGTAATTCAAAGAATATATTGGGGTTACGTGCACCCACAATTTTTACTACTGGTATACAGTGCCAGTTTCTGACTGGGAATTCAAAGAATATATTGGGGTTACGTGCACCCACAATTTTTACTACTGGTATACAGTGCCATTGTCTGACTGGGAATTCAAAGAATATATTGGGGTTATAAATACCCTCATTTCTTGCTACTGGTATATAGTGCCATTGTCTGACTGGGAATTCAAAGAATATATTGGGGTTACGTGCACCCACAATTTTTACTACTGGTATACAGTGCCAGTTTCTGACTGGGAATTCAAAGAATATATTGGGGTTACGTGCACCCACAATTTTTACTACTGGTATACAGTGCCAGTTTCTGACTGGGAATTCAAAGAATATATTGGGGTTACGTGCACCCACAATTTTTGCTACTGGTATATAGTGCCAATTTCTAACTGGGAATTCAAAATGCGCAAGGCTCCCGGAAAGGGACGTGGACGAGGCCGTGGGCAAGGTCGGGGGAATGGTTCTGGGGAGCAAGGTAGCAGTGAAGCCACAGGGCGTCCCGTGCCTACTCCTGTGGGGCAGCAAGCATTGCGCCACTCCACAGTGCCAGGGTTGCTTGCCACATTAACTAAACTGCAGGGTACAAACCTTAGTAGGCCCGAGAACCAGGAACAGGTCTTGCAATGGCTGTCAGAGAACGCTTACAGCACATTGTCCAGCAGCCAGTCAGACTCTGCCTCCTCTCCTCCTATTACCCAACAGTCTTGTCCTCCTTCCTCCCAAAATTCCCAAGCTTCACAGAACAATAACCCCAACTGTTCCTGCTCCCCAGAGCTGTTCTCCGCTCCTTTCATTGTCCCTCAACCTGCCTCTCCACGTCACGATTCCACGAACCTAACAGAGGAGCATCTGTGTCCAGATGCTCAAACACTAGAGTCTCCTCCATCTCCGTTCGATTTGGTGGTGGATGACCAGCAACCCACCCTCATCGACGATGATGTGACGCAGTTGCCGTCAGGGCATCCAGTTGACCGGCGCATTGTGCGGGAGGAGGAGATGAGACAGGAGTTGGAAGAGGAAGTGGTGGATGATGAGGACACTGACCCGACCTGGACAGGGGGGATGTCAAGCGGGGAAAGTAGTGTGGATGTTGAGGCAAGTGCAGCACCAAAAAGGGTAGCTAGAGGCAGAGGCAGAGGTCAGCAGCTTAGGCGAAGCCAGGCCACACCCGGAATCTCCCAAGATGTTCCAGTTCGTACCCAGCCCCGAAAAACTCCCACCTCGAGGGCACGTTTCTCGAAGGTGTGGAGTTTTTTCAAGGAATGCGCCGAGGACAGATATAGTGTTGTCTGCACAATTTGCCTCTCGAAATTGATTAGGGGCTCTGAGAAGAGCAACCTGTCCACCACTTCAATGCGCCGTCATTTGGAATCCAAGCACTGGAATCAGTGGCAGGCAGCAACGGCAGGACAAAGGCCGCCTGCCGTTCACGCCACTGCCACTGCCTCTGCCACTGCCTCTGCCTCTGCCACTGCCACTGCTGACTGTGCTGGCAATGCACTCCAGAGGACGAGCCAGGACACCACTTCATCTGCCTCCGCCACTTTGTTGACTTCTCCCTCATCCTCCCCTGTTCCTGTCTTATCTCCTTCTCCTGCACCATCAAAGGCACCATCAGGCGCTTCTTTACAACAACCCACCATCTCTCAGACATTGGAGCGGCGGCAGAAATACACTGCTAACCACCCACACGCGCAAGCCTTGAACGCCAACATCGCTAAACTGCTGGCCCAGGAGATGTTGGCGTTCCGGCTTGTTGAAACTCCCGCCTTCCTGGACCTGATGGCAACTGCGGCACCTCGCTATGCCGTCCCTAGCCGTCACTACTTCTCCCGGTGTGCCGTCCCCGCCTTGCACCAGCACGTGTCACTCAACATCAGGCGGGCCCTTAGTTCCGTGCTTTGCACAAAGGTCCACTTGACCACCGACGCGTGGACAAGTGCATGCGGACAGGGACGCTACATTTCACTGACGGCACACTGGGTGAATGTAGTTGAGGCTGGGACTGCTTCCCAAACTGGCCCGGTGTACCTCGTCTCCCCGCCTAACATTCCTGGCAGGGACACGAGAAGAACACCCCCCTCCTCCTCCTCCTCTACCGCCTCCTCCTCCGCCACCACCTCCTCCTCCGCCACCGCCTCCTCCTCCGCTGTTAGATTGACCCCAGCTACGAGTTGGAAACATTGCAGCACTGGCGTTGGTAGACGTCAGCAGGCTGTGCTGAAGCTGATCAGCTTGGGGGACAGACAGCACACTGCCTCCGAGGTGAGGGATGCCCTCCTCGATGAGACGGCAATATGGTTTGAGCCGCTGCACCTGGGCCCAGGCATGGTCGTTTGTGATAACGGCCGGAACCTGGTAGCAGCTCTGGAGCTTGCCGGACTCCAACATGTTCCATGCCTGGCCCACGTCTTCAACCTAGTGGTGCAACGTTTCCTAAAGAGCTACCCCAATGTTCCAGAGCTACTGGTGAAAGTGCGGCGCATGTGCGCCCACTTTCGCAAGTCGACAGTAGCCGCTGCTAGCTTAAAATCTCTCCAGCAACGCCTGCATGTGCCACAACACCGGCTTTTGTGCGACGTCCCCACACGCTGGAACTCAACGTTTCAGATGTTGAATAGAGTGGTTGAGCAGCAGAGACCTTTGATGGAATACCAGCTACAAAACCCTAGGGTGCCACAAAGTCAGCTGCCTCAGTTTCACATCCATGAGTGGCCATGGATGAGAGACCTTTGTGACATCCTACGGGTGTTTGAGGAGTCCACAAGGAGGGTGAGCTCTGAGGATGCGATGGTGAGCCTTACAATCCCGCTCTTGTGTGTTCTGAGAGAATCCCTGATTGACATCAGGGATAACTCAGATCACACAGAGGAGTCAGGGATAGCATCCGATCCGTCACAGCTGGAGAGTAGGTCCACACATCTGTCCGCTTCATCGCGTTTAATGGAGGAGGAGGAGGAGGAGGAGGAGGAAGAAGAGTTGTCCGATGATGTGATGGTGATACAGGAGGCTTCCGGGCAACTTCGAATCGTCCCATTGTTGCAGCGCGGATGGGTAGACATGGAGGATGAGGAGGAAATGGAGATTGAACTTTCCGGTGGGGCCAGAGGAGTCATGCCAACTAACACTGTGGCAGACATGGCTGAGTTCATGTTGGGGTGCTTTACAACCGACAAGCGTATTGTCAAAATCATGGAGGACAACCAGTACTGGATCTTTGCTATCCTTGACCCCCGGTATAAAAACAACATCTCGTCTTTTATTCCGGTAGAGGGGAGGGCCAATCGCATCAATGCTTGCCACAGGCAATTGGTGCAGAATATGATGGAGATGTTTCCAGCATGTGACGTTGGCGGCAGGGAGGACAGTTCCTCCAGTAGGCAACCAAGTTCTCACCGGTCCACACAAACGAGGGGCACACTGTCTAAGGTCTGGGACACCTTGATGGCACCCCCTCGCCAAAGTGCCGCCACAGAGGGTCCTAGTGTCACCAGGTGTGAGAAGTATAGGCGCATGTTGCGGGAATACCTTTCCGACCACAGCCCTGTCCTCTCCGACCCCTCTGCGCCCTACACGTATTGGGTGTCGAAGTTGGACCTGTGGCTTGAACTTGCCCTATATGCCTTGAAGGTGCTGTCCTGTCCTGCCGCCAGCGTCCTATCTGAGAGGGTGTTCAGTGCAGCCGGTGGCATCATCACTGACAAGCGCACCCGTCTGTCAGCTGAGAGTGCCGACCGGCTCACTTTGATAAAAATGAACCACCACTGGATAGAGCCTTCATTTTTGTGCCCACCTGTGTAAAGCACCCCAACATGAAACTCCATGTCTGTACTCAACCTCTCCAATTCCTCCGCATCCTCATACTCATCCACCATAAGCGTTGCACAATTCTGCTAATACTAGGCTCCCTCCAACATGATTTCCCCCAACTCTGCTGGTTAGAGGCTCCCTCCACCCTGATTTCCACCAACTCTGCTGGTTAGAGGCTCCCTCCACCCTGCTTTCCCACAACTCTGCTGGTTAGAGGCTCCCTCCACCATGAATTTGCCCAAACTGGGCTGGTTAGAGGCTCCCTCCACCATGAATTGGTCCAAATTGGGGTTTTTAGAGGCTCCCTCCACCATGAATTGGTCCAAACTGGGCTGGTTAGAGGCTCCCTCCACCATGAATTGGTCCAAACTGGGCTGGTTAGAGGCTCCCTCCACCATGAATTGGTCCAAATTGGGGTTTTTAGAGGCTCCCTCCACCATGAATTGGTCCAAACTGGGCTGTTTAGAGGCTCCCTCCACCATGAATTGGTCCAAACTGGGGTTTTTAGAGGCTCCCTCCACCATGAATTGGTCCAAACTGGGCTGTTTAGAGGCTCCCTCCACCATGAATTGGTCCAAATTGGGGTTTTTAGAGGCTCCCTCCACCATGAATTGGTCCAAACTGGGGTTTTTAGAGGCTCCCTCCACCATGAATTTGCCCAAACTGGGCTGTTTAGAGGCTCCCTCCAGCATGAATTGGTCCAAACTGGGGGTTTTAGAGGCTCCCTCCACCATGAATTGGTCCAAACTGGGGTTTTTAGAGGCTCCCTCCACCATGAATTTGCCTAAACTGGGCTGTTTAGAGGCTCCCTCCACCATGAATTGGTCCAAACTGGGTTTTTTAGAGGCTCCCTCCACCATGAATTGGTCCAAACTGGGGTTTTTAGAGGCTCCCTCCACCATGAATTGGTCCAAACTGGGGTTTTTAGAGGCTCCCTCCACCATGAATTTGCCCAAACTGGGCTGTTTAGAGGCTCCCTCCACCATGAATTGGTCCAAATTGGGGTTTTTAGAGGCTCCCTCCACCATGAATTGGTCCAAACTGGGGTTTTTAGAGGCTCCCTCCACCATGAATTTGCCCAAACTGGGCTGTTTAGAGGCTCCCTCCACCATGAATTGGTCCAAACTGGGTTTTTTAGAGGCTCCCTCCACCATGAATTGGTCCAAACTGGGGTTTTTAGAGGCTCCCTCCACCATGAATTTGCCCAAACTGGGCTGTTTAGAGGCTCCCTCCACCATGAATTGGTCCAAACTGGGTTTTTTAGAGGCTCCCTCCACCATGAATTGGTCCAAACTGGGGTTTTTAGAGGCTCCCTCCACCATGAATTGGTCCAAACTGGGGTTTTTAGAGGCTCCCTCCACCATGAATTTGCCCAAACTGGGCTGTTTAGAGGCTCCCTCCACCATGAATTGGTCCAAATTGGGGGTTTTAGAGGCTCCCTCCACCATGAATTGGTCCAAACTGGGGTTTTTAGAGGCTCCCTCCACCATGAATTTGCCCAAACTGGGCTGTTTAGAGGCTCCCTCCAGCATGAATTGGTCCAAACTGGGGTTTTTAGAGGCTCCCTCCACCATGAATTGGTCCAAACTGGGGTTTTTAGAGGCTCCCTCCACCATGAATTTGCCCAAACTGGGCTGTTTAGAGGCTCCCTCCACCATGAATTGGTCCAAACTGGGTTTTTTAGAGGCTCCCTCCACCATGAATTGGTCCAAACTGGGGTTTTTAGAGGCTCCCTCCACCATGAATTGGTCCAAACTGGGGTTTTTAGAGGCTCCCTCCACCATGAATTGGTCCAAACTGGGGTTTTTAGAGGCTCCCTCCACCATGAATTTGCCCAAACTGGGCTGTTTAGAGGCTCCCTCCACCATGAATTGGTCCAAATTGGGGTTTTTAGAGGCTCCCTCCACCATGAATTGGTCCAAACTGGGGTTTTTAGAGGCTCTCTCCACCATGAATTTGCCCAAACTGGGCTGTTTAGAGGCTCCCTCCAGCATGAATTGGTCCAAACTGGGGTTTTTAGAGGCTCCCTCCACCATGAATTGGTCCAAACTGGGCTGGTTAGAGGCTCCCTCCACCATGAATTGGTCCAAACTGGGCTGGTTAGAGGCTCCCTCCACCATGAATTGGTCCAAATTGGGGTTTTTAGAGGCTCCCTCCACCATGAATTGGTCCAAACTGGGTTTTTTAGAGGCTCCCTCCACCATGAATTGGTCCAAACTGGGGTTTTTAGAGGCTCCCTCCACCATGAATTGGTCCAAACTGGGGTTTTTAGAGGCTCCCTCCACCATGAATTTGCCCAAACTGGGCTGTTTAGAGGCTCCCTCCAGCATGAATTGGTCCAAATTGGGGGTTTTAGAGGCTCCCTCCACCATGAATTGGTCCAAACTGGGGTTTTTAGAGGCTCCCTCCACCATGAATTTGCCCAAACTGGGCTGTTTAGAGGCTCCCTCCAGCATGAATTGGTCCAAACTGGGGTTTTTAGAGGCTCCCTCCACCATGAATTGGTCCAAACTGGGGTTTTTAGAGGCTCCCTCCACCATGAATTTGCCCAAACTGGGCTGTTTAGAGGCTCCCTCCACCATGAATTGGTCCAAACTGGGGTTTTTAGAGGCTCCCTCCACCATGAATTGGTCCAAACTGGGGTTTTTAGAGGCTCCCTCCACCATGAATTTGCCCAAACTGGGCTGTTTAGAGGCTCCCTCCACCATGAATTGGTCCAAATTGGGGTTTTTAGAGGCTCCCTCCACCATGAATTGGTCCAAACTGGGGTTTTTAGAGGCTCCCTCCACCATGAATTGGTCCAAACTGGGGTTTTTAGAGGCTCCCTCCACCATGAATTTGCCCAAACTGGGCTGTTTAGAGGCTCCCTCCACCATGAATTGGTCCAAACTGGGTTTTTTAGAGGCTCCCTCCACCATGAATTGGTCCAAACTGGGGTTTTTAGAGGCTCCCTCCACCATGAATTTGCCCAAACTGGGCTGTTTAGAGGCTCCCTCCACCATGAATTGGTCCAAATTGGGGTTTTTAGAGGCTCCCTCCACCATGAATTGGTCCAAACTGGGGTTTTTAGAGGCTCCCTCCACCATGAATTTGCCCAAACTGGGCTGTTTAGAGGCTCCCTCCAGCATGAATTGGTCCAAACTGGGGTTTTTAGAGGCTCCCTCCACCATGAATTGGTCCAAACTGGGCTGGTTAGAGGCTCCCTCCACACCATGAATTGGTCCAAACTGGGCTGGTTAGAGGCTCCCTCCACCATGAATTGGTCCAAATTGGGGTTTTTAGAGGCTCCCTCCACCATGAATTGGTCCAAACTGGGCTGGTTAGAGGCTCCCTCCACACCATGAATTGGTCCAAACTGGGCTGGTTAGAGGCTCCCTCCACCATGAATTGGTCCAAATTGGGGTTTTTAGAGGCTCCCTCCACCATGAATTGGTCCAAACTGGGCTGTTTAGAGGCTCCCTCCACCATGAATTGGTCCAAACTGGGCTGGTTAGAGGCTCCCTTCACCATGAATTGGTCCAAATTGGGGTTTTTAGAGGCTCCCTCCACCATGAATTGGTCCAAACTGGGCTGTTTAGAGGCTCCCTCCACCCTGCTTTCCCACAACTCTGCTGGTTAGAGGCTCCCTCCACCATGAATTGGTCCAAACTGGGCTGTTTAGAGGCTCCCTCCACCATGAATTGGTCCAAATTGGGGTTTTTAGAGCCTCCCTCCACCATGAATTGGTCCAAACTGGGGTTTTTAGAGGCTCCCTCCACCATGAATTTGCCCAAACTGGGCTGTTTAGAGGCTCCCTCCAGCATGAATTGGTCCAAACTGGGTTTTTTAGAGGCTCCCTCCACCATGAATTGGTCCAAACTGGGCTGGTTAGAGGCTCCCTCCACACCATGAATTGGTCCAAACTGGGCTGGTTAGAGGCTCCCTCCACCATGAATTGGTCCAAATTGGGGTTTTTAGAGGCTCCCTCCACCATGAATTGGTCCAAACTGGGCTGGTTAGAGGCTCCCTCCACACCATGAATTGGTCCAAACTGGGCTGGTTAGAGGCTCCCTCCACCATGAATTGGTCCAAATTGGGGTTTTTAGAGGCTCCCTCCACCATGAATTGGTCCAAACTGGGCTGTTTAGAGGCTCCCTCCACCATGAATTGGTCCAAACTGGGCTGGTTAGAGGCTCCCTCCACCATGAATTGGTCCAAATTGGGGTTTTTAGAGGCTCCCTCCACCATGAATTGGTCCAAACTGGGCTGTTTAGAGGCTCCCTCCACCCTGCTTTCCCACAACTCTGCTGGTTAGAGGCTCCCTCCACCATGAATTGGTCCAAACTGGGTTTTTTAGAGGCTCCCTCCACCATGAATTGGTCCAAACTGGGGTTTTTAGAGGCTCCCTCCACCATGAATTGGTCCAAACTGGGGTATTTAGAGGCTCCCTCCACCATGAATTTGCCCAAACTCTGCTGGTTAGAGGCTCAATCCACCCTGATTTTCAAAACAAATGTTGGTGCCAACCTCAACTTACTACAAGGGCCAAATTCACTGCTGGTGACAAGCTCTCCTCACTGCAAGTGCCAAATACACATGTTTCAAGGTGTTTTCCTACTGTCAGAGAGGTGGTATTGAGTGTGTAAAGTGTGTAGTTGTTAGGCTGTGATGTTGGGGTAATAGAGGGTCTTTGGTGTGTTAGATGCCCCCAGACATGCTTCCCCTGCTGTCCCAGTGTCATTCCAGAGGTGTTGGCATCATTTCCTGTGGTGTCATAGTGGACTTGGTGACCCTCCAGACACGGATTTGGGTTTCCCCCTTAACGAGTATATGTTCCCCATAGACTATAATGGGGTTCGAAACCCGTTCGAACACACGAACAGTGAGCGGCTGTTCGATTCGAATTTCGAACCTCGAACATTTTAGTGTTCGCTCATCTCTAGTTCTAATGATTTGGTGAATTTGGGGGATTTTTATCTTCAGATTGTACAAGCTATATATTTTTTTTTTTTCTGGTGATTTGGTCATATAAGGGTTTGGTTTTTTTTGTGGGATAAAATGTATTTTGTAATGACATTTCTGGGTTGCCTATTAATTACAGAATAAATTTTATTAACTCTTCCTTGGTGGATTAAAAACCTCCCCAGCAATTCTGATATTGCTTTTTAACTTTTAATTTTTTTTTCCAACCAGCGTAGCGTATAAGTAACATGTGACCTTTATTCTGCGGGAATACCTCATTACAGCAATACCTCATTTAGGGTGCATTCACACTGAGTAAACGCTAGCTTATTTTGTAGAGTAAAATTACACTTGTAAATTTTGCTATCCCATTGACTTCAATGACATTTTACAGGTGTATTTTTACAGGCGTATTTTTTACAGGCGTATTTTTACACTTGTAAAAAAATATCATTGAAGTCAATGGGATAGCAAAATTTACAAGTGTAATTTTACTCTACAAAATAAGCTAGCGTTTACTCAGTGTGAATGCACCCTTATATTGTTTTTTTATGCATTACTAGTTTTGCAGAACAAAAAACAATTTGGGGAAAGAAATCAATTATTTTTGCATTGCCATGTTCTGAGATGTGTAGAATTTTTTTTCCAGCTTACAGAGTTGGTTGAGGGACGATCTGTGCTTTTTATTGGTACTTTTTTTTTGGTACGAGTGACCTTTTGATCACTTTTTATGCATTTTAATAAGGCGAGATGGCAAAAAATTAATTATTTCTTTGCTTGATTGATTAATTTATTTATTTATTTTTCATAGACTTAAATTCTTTTTTTTTTTTAACTTTTTTTTTTTTTTTTTTTTTTTGCTTTTTATTGATGTTCCACTAGGGGACCTGAGCCAGTGCTCCACTGGATCGCTGATTCAGCATTATAGACGTGCAATATACTTGTATTGCAGTCTATAGAGGAAGTTAGCCTTGCAGACGCATAGACTAACTTCCTCCCTTCCTGGCAGGATCAAACAGGTATGTGGGGGCTGCAGGCAGCCTGGGTCATTGTCCAGACTGCGGGCTGCAGAAACTTGATATGGGCACCCTCCCAATCTCACTGCGGGGGGTGCTCAGGGGCCCCTTTACCCGGCGGAACCCATTGGATACGGCGGACATGGTTGCCCGCCGTATCCAAACGGTTATAAAACACCTGATTGAAACTCAGCTTCGATTGGGGTTAAGGAGCAGAATGTTAGCTGTGTGTTACAGCTAACTCCAGCTCTCGGTGCCGCCGGCATTTTTACTTTCTGTTTGAAACACTTAAGATGGGGCGGTCACTATTGACCGCCTGCACTTTAAGGGTTAAACAGCGGGGATCAGTGTTATGATGAGTTTACATTGTACATTTATGCTTTTGTTGAATATTTATTTTTTTATTTTGTGTTTTCCCATAAGCCTTGTTCTTTTTTTGTTTTTGTCTATATACAAAGGGTTAAGGATTCAAACATGCTATGAGCTATGAGAAGCCATGAGCTTCGAAACGAGAAAGCTCCTGCCTGTCCGTATGTAGTGCTAATGTTTTTTGTATGTTTGTCTTCATGAATCCATTTTAACATATTTTTCTGTTCCTTGTTATTTATTGAATGGACCAATATTGTTTGGGTCCTGTTTCTATCATGGACTATTAAAGGTTAAGTTTTATACAAATGTGCTTACAGCGCTGGATTTTATATTTATATTATATTGTTTCTGTGCACTGGAGAACATTTTCTATTGATTCACAGCCAGTATATTTTTTTGTTTATACAAGCTTTGTGGGCTGTGATTAACCCTTTTTGTGAACATTTTAAAAACCTGACATATTAACACCAGTTAGTGTCCGTTAATGTCCGTTATGATAGACGTCTGATTTATATAATGGACCCTATCAGAACGGACATTCAAACTCCCCTTCCCCTAGCTCTTTTGGCCCTACTCATAGCACCGACACTCTCTTGTGCTGTCATTGGCCCACAGGTTATGGCTGAGGCCTGTGATTGGGCGAGCCCATGTGAACACTAGTGATCCAATCACAGATTTCAGCTATGACCCCTGGGTCGATGATGGCACAAGAGAGTGACAGATGTCGCCAGGCGATAAGACCCAAGTGAGATAACAGAAGGCAAGTATGAACGCTTTTTATTTTATTTTTGTCACCTCACCTAGACCTATACCTATTACAGTCATGGCCAAAAGTTTTGAGAATGACATAAATCTTATATTTTCACATGATCTGCTGCCCTCTGGTTTTTATGTGTGTTTGTCAGATGTTTTAATCACATACAGAAATATAATTGCAATCATATTATGAGTAACAAAAGCTTATATTGACAGTTAGAATGAGTTAATGCAGCAAGTCAATATTTGCAGTGTTGACCCTTCTTCTTCAGGACCTCTGCAATTCTCCCTGGCATGCTCTCAATCAACTTCTGGACCAAATCCTGACTGATAGCAGTCCATTCTTGCACAATCAATGCTTGCATTTTGTCAGAATTTGTAGCTTGTTGTTTGTCCACCCGTCTCTTGATGATTGACCACAAGTTCTCAATGGGATTAAGATCTGGGGAGTTTCCAGGCCATGGACCCAAAATCTCTATGTTTTGTTCCCTGAGCCATTTAATTATCACCTTTGCTTTATGGCAAGGTGCTCCATCATGCTGGAAAAGGCATTGTTGATCGCCAAACTGCTCTTGGACGGTTGGGAGAAGTTGATCTTGGAGGACATTCTGGTACCATTCTTTATTCATGGCTGTGTTTTTAGGCAAGACTGTGAGAGAGCCGATTGCCTTGGCTGAGAAGCAACCCCACACATGAATGGTTTCAGGATGCTTTACAGTTGGCATGAGACAAGACTGGTGGTAGCGCTCACCTCGTCTTCTCCGAATAAGCTGTTTTCCAGATGTCCCAAACAATCGAAAAGGGGATTCATCAGAGAAAATGACTTTACCTCAGTCCTCAGCAGTCCACTCCCTGTACCTTTTGCAGAATATCAGTCTGTCCCTGATGTTTTTTCTGGAGAGAAGTGGCTTCTTTGCTGCCCTCCTTGAGACCAGGCCTTGCTCCAAGAGTCTCCGCCGCACAGTGCGTGCAGATGCACTCACACCTGCCTCCTGCCATTCCTGAGCAAGCTCTGCACTGCTGGTAGCCCGATCCCGCAGCTGAAACACTTTTAAGAGACGGTCCTGGCACTTGCTGGTCTTTCTTGGGCGCCCTGGAGCCTTTTTGCCAACAATGGAACCTCTCTCCTTGAAGTTCTTAATGATGCGATAGATTGTTGACTGAGGTGCAATCTTTCTAGCTGCGATATTCTTCCCTGTTAGGCCATTTTTGTGCAGTGCAATGATGACTGCACATGTTTCTTTAGAGATAACCATGGTTAACAGAAGAGAAACAATGATGCCAAGCACCAGCCTCCTTTTAAAGTGTCCAGTAGTGTCATTCTTACTTAATCATGACAGATTGATCTCCAGCCCTGTCCTCATCAACACCCACACCTGTGTTAATGGAGCAATCACTGAAACAATGTTAGCTGGTCCTTTTAAGGCAGGGCTGCAATGATGTTGAAATTTGTTTTGGGGGATAAAGTTCATTTTCTAGGCAAATATTGACTTTTCAAGTAATTGCTGTTAAGCTGATCACTCTTTATAACATTCTGGAGTATATGCAAATTGCCATTAGAAAAACTGAAGCAGTAGACTTTGTAAAAATTTATATTTGTATCATTCTCAAAACTTTTGGCCATGACTGTATACTCTAGGGTCTGAAGAGACTGCAGAGTATAATGTGGAGGCTACATTAGTTCGTCTGACACTAATGTACATTTGTTTGGTTTCATAAAAAATGAAATATTTGTAATATTCAGGTCAAAACCAGTTTGGTACAAACCGATTCACCCAACTATATACACTACTACAACAATTGTGTGTATATGTTAAAAATGTAATATTAAACATTTTGTCCATTATCCGTTTAGTTTGGATGCATTTCTTCATGGGCTGCATACCCTATTTAAAGGGCATTATCAAATATCCAAAGAAGAAGAATGGGTGTTTACAGACATGGACTTATTACACACTGTTGTTTCTCCAGCAATTCAAATGGCCTTGAAACTGCATCAGGTATGTGTGTAATACATGTATATATAGTCCAACTATTTGCTGTATGAACTTTATGACCAGAAATCTAAGAATAAACATTTAGAAAAATTGTTTAAATGGGTTGTCCAAGATAACCATTTTTTATTATGAGGCTAGTGAAAGTGAAAAAGAAAAACATGCCTGTCCCAGGTGCTCCGGTGTCTCACAGCCAGTCCGGTCCTGGTGCTCCAGTATTTTCTTCCAGTGGAAGTCCCCAATAATAAGTCCATAATAGTAATCTATAATAATGAAAGAAAATGGGTAATTTACATACCACTGGGTCTCCCCTACAGTGGCCCTTATTATAATCTGTGCCTGTACAGTATGTGGGTATAAACAATTGTTTGGGCACACAGCCGGGCTCAGAACTATTTAGAGTTTGGAACAGAGTTTAGATTATTTGTGTTTTGGACACCATTCCATATTTGTGGAGCTCCAGAAATGCCAGTAAAATAAAATCCCCTGACATGTAATCTCTTAAACTGAGTGCACACAGGGTTTTTTGGTCCAGAAACTGAGGCGGAGTAGCTGCGACTTGATGCCGGGGCAGTGCACCGGCATCCAGTCACGCACTCCGCTCCGGATTAGGCCAAATGAATGGGCCTAGTTCGGTCACAAAATCCACTAGCACTACAAATGCATCTAGGCACCTGTAAATGATTCTGCCCTCCAAAAACTCCAAACTGCAGTCTTCATCCATATTTGTATGCAGGGACCAGGACAAAGGACCGCGCTTCACTGGATTATAAGACAACCACTTTATTAAAGTTCAGTATAGCACAACGCGTTTCGGGCACAAGTTGCAAAAGGAACTGTAAAAATAGCATAACGTACAACAAGTACACATCTTTGTTCCATAATAATTCGATAATTTCATATAAAAAGCTATATTATTTTATATAAACGACAAGATCCCTCAGTTTGGTAGCAAGGGTGTATAAAAGCATCCAATGTAATTTCGGTAGCAAGGGATAACAAACTATAGTCTAGGTGACAAATATTGATGACTAGAGATGAGCGAACAGTAAAATATTCGATGTTCGTTATTCGTTTCGAATAGCATCTCAATATTCGACTATTCGAACGAACATCGAACCCCATTATAGTCTATGGGAGAAAATGCTTTGTTTCAGGGGATCCCACCATTCGACTCAGGAGGGTCACTAACTACACACTTTCCGCATTAAAAAAAAACTCTATCAAAGTGGGAAAATACCTGGAAACCTTCTTTACTCCCCAAATGGATGGACACAAACCCAAATTTAAGCTCAAAAAACATTAACAAGCACCCCTTTAAATCATGTTCCCCATGACAACCACAGAAGAATAGGCAATGGGAAATCCTTCAGTCCCCACCCTCAACTGTCATTGTGGGTGTGTGTGTGTGTGTGTGTGTGTGTATGTGTGATGTGGTAAGACCTTCCAAAATTCACTTTTAAGGCCCTTAACATGAGCCCTTCCAAATTAAGTTACAGGCCCTTAAGCTGAGCTACCAGCAGAAATTGAGGCCCTTCAGGTGACTTCAGCCTTCTACCTGCAGAGTTTTAGGCCCTTTAACTTAGTTCAGCCTTGCACCAGCAGATATTTGTTGGCCCTTTGGGTGAGTTGAGCCTTTAAAAAGCAGTGTTTTTGGCCTTTGGCATGAGTAGAGCCTTTAGAAAGCAGTGTTTTTGGCCCTTGGCATGAGTAGAGCCTTTAGAAAGCAGTGTTTTTGGCCCTTGGCATGAGTAGAGCCTTTAGAAAGCAGTGTTTTTGGCCCTTGGAGTGAGTAGAGCCTTGCACCAGCAGTGTTTTTGGCCCTTGGAGTGAGTAGAGCCTTGCAACAGCAGGGTTTTTGGCCCTTGGAGTGAGTAGACACTCTAACCAGCAGAGTTGGGGGAATCAGGGTGGATTGATCCTAGTAGGATCAGAGTTGTGCAGTGCTGAGAACTGAGGGATCTTGTCATTATTATGAAATAATATAGCCTTTTATATGAATTTATCGAATTATTATGGAAGAAAGATGTGTACTTGTTGTTTGTTATACTATTTTTACAGTTCCTTTTGCACTTGAGAAAGGGCAACTTGTGCCCGAAACACGTTGTGCTATACTGAACTGTAATAAAGTGGTTGTCTTATAATCCGGTGAAGCGCGGCCATTTGTCCTGGTCCCTGCATACATCGTATGGATCGTATAGGATCCAGCTGCTCTACCTCACCTAGGGAGGAACCCCCTGTAATTGGTTCCCAGGCACATATGGTAATTGTGAATTTCTCACAACTCCACCAGGTGAGAGCATACCAAACAATGGTCAGTATACCCTCACCCGTACAACACTTTACCATATACGGCTCGGTGCTGTCTTGTTTTTTGTTTTCATCCATATTTGTGGTATTTCCATACTCAGGAGAAATTGTGGGGCACGTTTTCTCCATTAATGAATATGAAATGAAAAATGAAATATTTGGAGCTAAGGTGACATTTAAAAAAAAAAAGTAATTCTTTATTTTTATGTTCCACTGTTGATCAAATTTGTGAAACAGCTGTGGTGTCAAAATTTTCACTATTCCCCTTTAGAAATTCCTTGAGGGGGAAGTAGTTTCCAAAATTGGGTCACTTTTACCATGTTTCCCCGAAAATAAGACAGTGTCTTATATTAAATTCTTGTCCTAAATATAGGGCATGTCTTTTTTTTTTTTTTGGGGGGGGGGGGGGTGTTTGTCTTATGGAGTGGGGGACAACCCGCTCCATAAGACATGCAGGAGGGGAGGGGGAGGTAGGCTACTTACCTTCCCCATCTTCGTAGTAGCGCTGGTGCTACTGTTGATCGCGGCGGCGGAAGTGGTGGGCGGGGCTTAGCGAGGCTGCCGGCAGTTGCCAGGGAGCCTCACTTTGTGGGCATTGCAGCCAGCTGAATGCTGTGCACTGTGTTCCATGTGCACAGGAAAGCTGGCTGCTGCCTCTGCTGTGATACTGGCTGCTGTGGGATGATGCCCGCAGCATATGCACAGCAGGCATCTCCCAGCTCATCCTACAGCAGGGACAGTCTATACAACCTACGGTATCACAGCAGAGGCAGCAGCCGTCTTTCCTGTGCACACAGAACATTGCGCACAGTGTTCAGCAGGCCACAATGGTTTTTGGGGGATGCCTTATTTTCGAGGGGTGCCTTATATTAGGCAATTAAACAGAAACCTTCCCCCATGCCTTATTTTCGGGGGATGACCTATTTTTGGGGAAACACGATAGGAAGTTTCCACTGTTCTGGCACCTCAGGGTCTCTGTAAATGTGACATGGTATGTAAAAATGATTCTGACAAGATCTGTCCTCCAAAAGCTAAAAACCCTTTTTGTCCCAAACCCCTCCATGTACCTATATAGCAGTTTACAATCACATATGGTTATTGTTGTGTTCAGGGCAAATTATGCAATGAACTGAGAGGTGCTTTTTTCCCTTTAACCTAGTTTGAAAATGAAAAATCTGGGCTGAAGCGACTGATGGATGCAGTTTTCAAACGGTTGATTTTTTGGGGGATTTCCATTGTAATGGAAGTTTACAGGCTCTACAAATGTGACATGGCTCATGAGACACTGTCTTATATAGCAGTTTACAACCACACATGGGGTATTGCTATGTTCAGGATAAATTATGATATAGAATGAGAGGTGCTTTCCCTCTTTTAACCCCTTTTGAAAACAAAAAAAATATATGGCCTAGATCCCTGCAACCTAACTCTGCTCTCTCATCCCTCCTTCTCACCAGAGCAGCATCCTAATGTTGGTTTTCCTCCGATATCGTCTGCACCTCCTCAGTCTGGATGCTGCCGCTATCTGCTGACCAGGGCCTGCCATCTTCTTTAGCTAGAACCCCGAAGCATACTGGATCTATATCGCCACTCAGCATCAGCATGCCTCTGTTACCTGGGCCCCACAAACATACATCTAACCTCCTGTCAGTGGACTATACCCATCCTGTGTTATTTGGAGGCACATCATCCCCTAACAGCTATAAGTACACTTATTAGCCTCTCTGCTATAGACTTCATGAGGACTGCCAGCCATTTGTCCCTTTGTTGCTCCTCTAGGCATGTCTTGGGAAGGGGATTGTTGAGCCCTTACTCCTTCAGAGGGGCTCCTCATCCTCCCCTTGACATATCTTAGGTTCACTGCATACACCTCCTGCTCTATTGACAAGACTACCGGAAATTTGGCTCCCGCTGCTCCTCTGAGTGGAGCACGTCTTCAAAAAAATCAGAATGCGCTGGAATAACAAATAGTGTGTTTGCAAAATTTTCTTTCAGACTCAGTTTTTTACGGCATTCACTGTTCAGTTACTATAACATGACATCAGTATTCTATTTTTTATCGAATCTTTTACACAAAACCAAATGATAAACATTCATCGTTTTTTTTTCCACCAGATTGTTTATTTATAAGTGAGGTTACAACAAAAAGAGCATTATAGATGGTGATCATAAACAAAACAAATAAATTTATCTATGGAGACCTCTGATAAGGCAGAGAAGTCTGGCAAATGTCTTAAAACAGGAGTATTTAAAGGGGTTATTCAGCTTTCAAAAATCACCAGCAAATGCATCCACAGCAGTCCTAAATACTCACTGTTCCCTTGTGCACCCTTTGCTTGTCTTTATTTCACTTGCCACTCCTTGTATTACTTGTGGATGATCTACAGTTCCCATGATTCATCTGCCTGCTTTCACTCTGTGTGTAACCCTCCACTCTCCTCGGCAATGAAAGTACAGGTAGTAAATGACTCCCACATCCAAGATGTTTCATTTGCTGCTCATAGGTGGGTTAAGGAGCTTTCCTTGGCTTAAACATCAAGGCAGCCCTTATCAAACTATTTTGGCTGAACTATCTAAAACAATGTTTCTGGGCTCGCTATGTTCTCTGTAGACCATATGTGAACATTCTTGTTCATATGAAAAGGACATGTGAAATTGTAAGCAATAAAGGAATTATCGGTATACTTATCATATATATCATTATATAATGGATTATAGGATTAATGGATATAATGGGATTACATTATAATATCAAAAAATTATTAATAAAGGCTATAATGATTATTTTTCTTTATCAGCTACTCCTTTTGTGTATTACATAAACACTTATGTTATCCATAAACTATAATGCTTCTTTTACAAGCCTGAGACAAGGCTGGCAGATAAATATGATTATTTTTAAAACCAGAAAACTCCTATCCACACAGGACAGGAACTGAAGTGAAGACAATATGTTGCTGTTTATAGTAATATGCAATTTGTGACAAAATCCACAGCAAAATCCATGTTTTATATGCAGATTTTTTTCATGTATTTGCAATGGAATCCAAAGTGAAAATTACCAATAAAAACTCCACTATAGTAAAGTCCCACCATAGTCCAATATCTATGCAGCATTTCAGTGATATTTGTCAACATTTCATTCACTTTGTTACAGTAATACGTTGCAGATTTTCAGCCTATAAGATCCAGAATAAGTTACACCGAATGTGTGAACACACCGTCATTTTCATATAAAATCCTCATATGACATCATGCATTATGAAAATTAAAAGTAATATTTTGCTTGTTTAAGTTTTTTATGTTAATGTGGTTCAAAGATTTATTCACACAAAATATTTTGCATTTGTGTAACAGAGTCAGTTTGCATGTCCAGAAGAATATGAGGATCCTCTTGCACTTTATGAGGCAATCAAAACATTTGGAGAAAAGATTGTAATTTGTGATGAAGAAGATCCTGCATGGAGGTCTGCTATTCTGTCTAATAAAAAGGAACTGCTGACTTTGAGACATGTTGTTGAAGATGGGAATGATGAATACAGTGTCATCATGCTTCACAAAAGCTACCTCAATTTCAAAGTTATTAAGGTACAAATCATATACAACTTTCAGACAAATACTTAATTTCTATGTTATCTTAGAGGTGACCAGCTTATTGCTGTACATCCAACTTCTCAGAATGCTAAGAATTGTACATAATCATATCTATATTTGTAGATAATTAAAAGTTAAACATTTTTGCAACTCTAAGTAATTAAAAATTCTGCAGAGTTTTAAAGATTTTCTCTAACTTTCTTAGTGGTGACAGTCTGTTATCTTGATCGTTTGCCATGGATACGACCACTAATGCAGTAACTTTCTATGGTCTGGGACTTGTCAGGAACCCAGCTATGATTTGCTTATTGTAGCCGGTTATCAGGCAGAGACACTACATGGATCAGAAGATATTCCAGCCACAATAAAGAAATCATGGCTGGTTTTCTGACCTTAGAAAGTTTCTGCATTGGTGGCCGTATCCATGGCAACTGATCAAGCTAACAGACTGTCACCACTAAGGGCTCGTTCACATCTGCGTTGTGCACTCCGTAGTTCAGGTTTCCGTTTCCTGCCTAAAACAGAGCAGAAGACGGAAACCTGCAGGAGGCATTCTCACCCATACATTTGAATGGGTGAGAAAGCTGTCCGGCCGTGAGCAGCAGTGAGCGTTTTAGGCTCTCTGCCGCGAAACCGGGTTTTATAATCCGGACACAGAGTCGGACATGCAGTACTCTGTTTCCGGATTAAAAAATCCAGTTTCGCGGTGGAGAGCCTAAAACGCTCACCGCCGCTCATGGCCGGACCCGGTCTGAGCTTTCCGACTTCTGGCATGCAGAAGACGATAAGCTCAGAACGGACAGATGAACGCAGGTGTGAACCTAGCATAAGAAAGTTAGAGAAAATCTTTAAAACTCTGCAGAATTTTTAATTACTTATATTTGCAAAAATGTTTAACTTTTAATTGTCTACAAATTTAAAAATAATTATGTAGATGGGAATACCCCTTTAAGGCTAAGATCCAAGGTAGTGAGCCACAGCCAAAAAGCACTGAGGAAAAGACCGCAGCAGAAATGCATTGCTTTTTTTTTTTTCCATCTGTGAACTCTCTGTCCCTATTATACATATACAGAAAACGCTAGCATTTCTGTAGACATAATTGACATGCTGAGGATAATTTTCTGAAATGGGTAGATGAAATGAATGTACAGCAGAGACCCGGAGCTAAGTGAACTCTGATGGTGGGCATTGCACTACAGTGTGACCCCTCGGGTCAGTGTCCTCGTCGTCCACCTCCTCCTCGTCCAATTCATCTGACGGCTCCTCCTCTTGCGCACTGACGACAGCAATAGGCTGCCCTGACGGCAATTGTGTGTCGTCATCGTCGTCACTGAGGGACGATTGCTGGTCAAAAAGAACAACAGGAGATAACGGATGCTCCAGTGTTTGTGCATCAGGCAACTCATCTGTTACCTCTGGTGATTCAGGACGTGGTGGGACAGAAAGAGGGACAGTGAATGGAGCTGAAAACAGCTCCTGGGAGGTGGGAAAGGTGGGATTAGGTTGCTGGGAAGATTGGGCATGTGAGGAAGGAGGACCAGACTGGTGGGTAGGAGGAGGAGTTGAGGTAGAGGCTGACTGGCTGGTGGAGAATGTGCTGGAAGCATTGTCCGCCAGCCATTGTAACACCTCTTCCTGGTGCTCGGGCAGGGGCGTAACTACCATAGAGGCAGCGGAGGCGGCTGCCACCAGGGCCCGGGCCATTAGGGGGCCTGGTGACAGCCGCTACCGCTGCGTTTTTTTTTTTTTTTTAAATAGGCCATTACGAGCCCTATTCACTTGCCGATCCTGGCTGGGCCGGGATCGGTAAGTGACACCGTGGGCTCCACAAATACTATCATTAAACTCGGGGGTCTTTGCAGACCCCCGAGTATAATGATCGGCGGATTGGGAAAGGTAAGGGAACGTAACAAACAGTGTTACTTACCTCTCCACGATCCTGCCAGGCCTCCTTTCTGACGTCTCTGATGTCACATGAACCTGGCCTGCGTCCAGCGGACGCCAGCGGAGAAGACAGCGTAGGAGCCGGAGACAGGTAAGAAAGTAATTTTTTATGTTTTTATTCCCCCAGGTCTCCGATTTATTATACTCTGGAGTATAATAATTGTTTATGGGTGTCCACTATTTGGGTGTAATACTGTGTGCAGGGGCCACTATGGGACATAATACTGTGTGCAGGGGCCAGTAAGGGACATAATACTGTGTGCAGGGGCCAGTAGGGACGTAATACTGTGTGCAGGGGCCACTATGGGACATAATACTGTGTGCAGGGGCCAGTAAGGGACATAATACTGTGTGCAGGGGCCAGTAGGGACGTAATACTGTGTGCAGGGGCCACTATGGGGGATAATACTGTGTGCAGGGGCCACTATGGGGGATAATACTGTGTGCAGGGCCACTATGGGGGATAATACTGTGTGCAGGGGCCACTATGGGGGATAATACTGTGTGCAGGGGCCACTATGGGGGATAATACTGTGTGCAGGGCCACTATGGGGGATAATACTGTGTGCAGGGGCCACTATGGGACATAATACTGTGTGCAGGGGCCACTACGGGACATAACACTGTGTGCAGGGCTTACTAAGGGACATAATAGAGTGCGGAGGAGGGGGGGGTCTGTCGAGGTCTTCAACGTCGATGTCGGTTGGGGGGGGGGGCCATGTCAAAAGTTCACCATGGGGCCCCGCCATTCCTAGTTACGCCACTGTGCTCGGACCTAGTTAGGTTTGTACCCTGCACCCTACTTAATGTGGCCATCAAGCCGGGGACTGTGGGGAAGCGCAATGCTTGCTGCTGCAGAGCTGTAGGCGCAGTAGACGCTGTTGGTTGAGCGCAACCTTGCTCCACATCTGTATTTCCACGCCCTCGTCCCCGTCCCCTTGTGCTAGCCTTGTGCATTTTGGATCTATAATAATTCTCTTTTTTATGGTCTATACACCCCTAATAAAAGCTGTTTGAAAGGTGTATCAGCAACAAGTAGCTGCTGGGGATGCCTGCAATTTGGTGTGCGGACACCCCCAAAAAAAGAAAGTTAGACAGTAAATAGCAAGAACTGTATACTCCTCTCCCTTTAGTATATAGCATTGAAAAGAGCTATTGTTTTTCTTCGGTTTTTCCCTGCCTACTACAAGCTAATGCCTATCAGTCCCTCTGCAGCTATGTCTCTCTCCCTATCTCTGACCGCAAAAATGGCGAATATGCGGCCGTTCTTATAAATGGGAGGTCACATGTTTTCGGCAGCCAATGGGTTTTTTCATTTTTTTTTAACTGCCTCCGTTGTCGTAGTTCCTGTCCCACCTCCCTTGCGCAGTTATTGGTGCAAAAAAAAGCGCCAGGGAAGGTGCGAGGGAATACGAATTTTTACTGCGTATGCGGCCTGGTATTCAATTGGAATCGAATACTTTGAATTGCTTGATATTCGATCGAATAGCTACTCGATCGAACGGTGTTTGCTCATCTCTTCCGGTGCAGGTGTTGAAACTTGTAAGCCTCAGGGCTCGGGCAGAGCCTATAAAAGTACATAAGTACATATTTTATTGTATCAAACATTAAGGCTAAGGCCCCATGTAGCAAAACACAGCAGAAAATAAAAAGCAGGTATAATTGACATGCCACAATTTGGAAAAATGCGTTTGTTTATAATAATAATAATAATAATAATAATAATAATAATACATTTTATTTATATAGCGCCAACATATTCCGCAGCGCTGTACAATTTGTAGGGTTAAAATACAGACAGATACATTACAAAGAGAATCATTTCACACAATGGGACTGAGGGCCCTGCTCGCAAGAGCTTACAATCTATGAGGTAGAGGGGGTGACACAAGAGGTAGCAGGGGCGGCATTACTTATACAGGGGTCAGACACTTCTGTAATAGAGGTGACTGTCATTACACAAACATAAAACTTTATGAGCCGTCACCAGTCGTGTCCTGTAACATGTGGATGGAGCTTGGACCTATAAAGTTATCCTGAGATGACATCATATCATGTGGGGTAATGTGGGAGCAGGGACAGAGGACGGTTAAGGGTTTACGTTAGACATTGTGATAGGCTTGTCTGAAAAGATGAGTCTTTAGTTTGCGTTTGAAACTGTAGAAATTGGGAGTTAATCTGATTGTCCGGGGTAGAGCATTCCAGAGAAGTGGTGCAGCTCGGAAGAAGTCTTGTATACGAGCGTGGGAGGTTCTGATAATAGAGGATGTAAGTGTTAGGTCATTGAGTGAGCGGAGAGCACGGGTTGGGCGGTAGACAGAGATGAGGGAGGAAATGTAGGGAGGTGCGGCATTATGGAGAGCCTTGTGGATGAGAGTGATAACTTTATATTTTATTCTATATTGAATAGGCAGCCAATGTAGCGACTGGCACAGACCAGAGGCATCACTGTAGCGTCTAGCCTGATAGATGAGCCTGGCCGCTGCATTCAGAATAGATTGTAGAGGGGAGAGTTTAGTAACGGGAAGACCGATTAGTAAGGAGTTACAGTTTGGTTGGGATTAATCAGAATTAGAGATGAGCGAGTAGTATTCGATCGAGTAGGTATTCGATCAATACTATGGTATTCGAAATATTCGTACTCGATCGAATACTACTAGCTATTCGCAGTAAATATTCGATTCAGAACCAGCGTTGATTGGCTGAATGCTATACAGTGTATAGCATTTGGCAAATCAACGCTGGTTCTGCAGCAGCCTCATCCTTGCTAGTCGGAAGAGCTGGCAGCTTGCTGTTACGAGGGAGCTGACTTTTTCTCACAGGAATTAATTGACCAGTGTTGATTGGCCAGTGTACAGCATTCGGCCAATCAACGCTAGTTCTGCCGGAAGCTCGTCTGTGAGGAGGTAGAGTCTAAGATCGGACCACAGCAGTGGTCCATGCTCCACATATGTTTATTTATTACATTATATGTTATATTATGTACCATGAAATATGTATTTTAAGTATGATAAAGCCTTGTACTGGAAGCCTTAGCTGTTATGCATAATAAGATTATTTTGTTACAGGTAAATAAGGAATGTGTAAGAGGACTGTGGGCTGGACAGCAACAAGAACTGATTTTTCTCCGGAATCGGGATCATGAAAGAGGCAGCATTCAAAACAACAAACATGTTTTAAGAAATTTAATAAACTCCTCCTGTGACCAACCTCTGGGTTATCCCATTTATGTATCTCCACTAACTACATCTTACCTAGGGACACACAATCAACTAAAAAATTTATTGGATGGACCAGTTAATTTTGACATTATTACTTCATGGTTTCAAACAAAATGGCTTATGTAAGTACTGCAAATGTAACTTATAAGCAAAATTAAACATGATTAGCATAAGACATGAAGAAAAATACTTAAGGCTGAATTACACAACTAGATCTCAGCCTGCTGAAGGAACGATAAATAATAAACACATTGTTTGACACTCTTTTGCATTTGCCTATTTACACTTAGTTCACATCTGCACACAGTGAGCGCTCACAGATTCTGTTCCCCATTCCACTTTAAAAATGCAAGCAGGACTTTTCTCTTCCCATTTTTCTGGTGGAAATCCGGTAGACCCCAATTTAGTATATGGTGTCCGCGGGTTTCCACAGGTAACCGCTTTAAAAGCATATTGGGTTTCCATTTTTTGTGTCCCCAAGCAGACCTGAAGAATGGAAACCCAAGCACAGATGTGAACCTAGCCTTACACAGGCCAATGCAAACCTAATGGGGGAGGAATGATCTCTACTTCGATCGTTTCTCGCCAGTTAGCTATGGCAGCCCTGTCCTGATTAAGCCTAAGTGCCTCATATACTCACATTTCTGACTGATCTAAAGGCTTACATATCCAATTTTAATGGCTTAGTTGCATCCGTTCCATTCTGTTTTTCTGGTTTTCATGGCCTAGTGCAGTAATGGCGAACCTTTTTCAGACAGAGTGTCCAATCTGCAACCCAAAACCCACTAAGTTATCGTGAAGTGCCAACATGGCATTTTAACCTTAACCCCTGCTCGGTGTTTAACTATGGCGGCCGTTTGGGAGCTGGGCGGCCACCATAACCGCCTGGTGTCTGCTGTTTTATACCGCTGCTAATATCAGCGGTCGGTGCCCACACCGATGGTAGGCATTAACCCTTCTGGCGCCTTGGTGAAACAGTGGCTGAGGAGCCATTTTCCCGGCGGCGTGTGGGGGGCCGCCATTTTGCCGGTGATCACTGACGCCTGGAGCAAGCTCCAGGCCAATGTCATGTTGGCATGACAGCTGGGACCCTTGTGAAGGCTCCCAGACCTGTCTGCAATGATTTTCTTTTGCAGGCTACTCTATGCAGTCTGCAAAAGAGATGACTTTTTGCAATGCATTAGCATTATAATGCATTGCATTAGTGATCAGACCCCTGGGTTCACGACCCCTAGGGGGTCTAATAAATGCAAAAAACAAAAAAGTTTAAAAAAAATAAAAAGGAGTAAAAATTCAAATCACCCCCCTTTCCCTAGAACACATATAAAAGTACTTAAAAACTGTGAAACAACTACACATTAGGTATCCCTGTGTCCGAAATCGCCCACTCTGCAAATCTATAAATAAATTTTTCCCATATGGTAAACTCCATAATGGGAAAAAAAAAATGAAAAGTACCAAACCGCCGTTTTTTCAATGCCTCTGATAAAAATTTGAATAAAAAGTAATCAAAGCAAAAGCAATTCCGTAAAAACAAATACCGTAAAAAAATCGCACAAATGCACTTTTTCTTCAAATCCACCCCATTCTGAATTTTTTTCCAGCTTCCCAGTAGATTGTTCAGAATAATGAATGGCAGCATCATGAAGGAAAATTTGTCCCTCAAACATTAAAGGAATCCTATCATTAAAACGCAATTTTTGTGACTAACACGTAGGAATAGCCTTAAGAAAGGAAAATTCATCTCCTACTTTTAGATGTCTTCTCTGCGCCACCATTCAGTAGAAATCCCAGTTTTCGGCTGTATGCAAATGAGTTCTCTCGAGGCGTCCCCAATGCTGCGAGAGAACTCTCCAGCGCCACCTCATTCTTCTTCAGGAACAGCCTCTTCACATGTCTTCTTCCGGCGCTGGGTGTCAAACTTCTAGGCCTCGGGCAGAGCTGACTGCGCATGCTTAAAGGCCACAAGAAAATGGCCGCTTACTTACTGTGTAAGTAAGAGGTTACACACACACAATTATACTTTCCTAAAGTTCTATGAAGAGTCGCTGGGCGTCGTCTTCTTTTTGACTGCGGGAGCTGATGACTTACGTTATCATGCCTGCGCCAATGCAAAGGTTACACTCTGCAGTCAGTGTAGGCCGCGGCCATATGGACTGCGACCTACACTGACAGCTTTCAGCTGTATGTGCATTTACCTTTTGCACTTTGCTTGCCAGATTTGTAAAATGAAGTCAGGGATCAAGTTACACTAGGACAGATACATCTCAGCCCATCAAATTTACTATAACATTCACAAATAAATCACCATATGGAATAACAGAAAGTTCCATTGTCTAAGTAGAATCTCTGGAGGAAGGCCACGTGAAGTGGTCCCTGTGTTGGTAGTTGCTGGCCAGGGCACACTATTGTGAAGAATAAAGGGTCAGACAGGAAAGTAGTCAGGGTACTTGCCAAAGGTCAGTGAGGGCAGGGTTTGTGTGCGGTATAGGGCAGGTCAGAAAAAAGAGAAGGTGGTGAAATAGTTGGAAACAAGCTGAAGTCAGACATGGGAATCAGGTAGGATACAGAAGAGCAGGTAAAGGAGGAAGTCTTATAACAAGCCGGAAGGTTAATACACATGTAAAATGAGATCTAGGGAACCTTTGCTCAGACAAAGAGAATAGGGTGAAGCAGAAACATAATGGGAAAATCTTCCTTGGATCTGCTTGAAGGAAATTACTGATGCACACGCTGGCCCTTCAAACTGACAGGGCCAGTGCATGCATCCAATGGGATTAGCCTACAGAGTGGGAGGAGGCAGGAGACACATACTGGGATCAAGGTGAAGCTGCCGCACGCATGGGAGTGCATATAACAATGGAGAAGGAGGGGCAGTGGGGACCACCAGTAGGAACAGAACACTACAAACGGTGAAAAAATGGTGAAATATTCTTAGTTCTGGAATTAGTGTATGCAAATATTTCATGGAATTTACCTTTTAATATCTGTGATACTTTAGCTGTGTTCTCCTCGTGCAGTAGCTATGCTCTAGTTAATATTCTTGCCTCCATACAGCAAATAAAATTTTTTGCAGACACTGTCTCAGACTCCATATCTATAATTGTGTATAATATATAATTTTAAAACACTTGTGCTTTTTATGATGTCTTTATATATAGAAAGCTAATTCTATAATGACTAATTCTGTTACTTGTTTCATTTAGGATGAAAAAAAATTATGACAGAAGCAGTAATAATGGCAGCATTAACGAAGAAGCTGACTCTGAGAATGGTTTGTCATCCGTAACTATCAACTCAGATAGCAATACCAGTGAGAGCCTTGGAATTCCATCAAATGATTGTCATAAAGGCTCAGGAACTAAATCAGGGGAGAATAAAGTCCACCAAACCAAAGGTAGAAGTGTGTCCAAATGCTGTTCAAGTATACCTAAATAACACACAAACTTGAATATCTCTGTAACTTCATAAAAACATTGTATTCAGTTAAATAATCTAGTTTGTCTAATTAATTACTGTAGGCAAGTTTTGCTAAACCTCTCTCCTGGACATTAACAGACCAATTGTCTTTAAGGTAATCTTCAAGGTGATACACTGGTGCTAGCCTCACTCACTTTGCAATTGGCACCCACCTTTCTTACCCCAGTACCCTACATGTACTCAATCATAATGATAAATAATAATTAGAGATGAGCAAACGCCGTTCGATCAAATAGGTATTTGATCGAATATCAGTCCGTCGAGGTATTCGATTCCAATCGACTACCACGCGGCAAACGCAGTAAAAATTCGTATCCCCTCCCACCTTCCCTGGCGCATTTTTTGCACCAATAACTGTGCAAGGGAAGTGGGACAGGAACTACGACAACGTAGGCATTGAAAAAAATTGAACAAAACCCATTGGCTGTCGAAAACTTGTGCTAAGTGGGATACAAAGCAATTTAGTCAGTCCATTTACGCTCAATCCAGTTTTTAATGCTGTGCCCCTCAAAAGCTAAGACTTGCAAAGTGTGCAAACCGCACTAAATTTGTCATGTAACTGACATGTAAATGATGGGTCTATCCATTGGCTGTTCAGTTTGATGAAAGTCAGCTGGTCAGCACTGTCAGCTGACAGCCGGCTGTGCTTATCCGTGATGATGCCACCGACTGCGCTGAAGACCCTTTCCGATAGCACGCTGGCAGCAGGGCAGGAAAGGAGCTTCAAGGCGTATAGCGCAAGTTCCAGCCACAAATCCAACTTGTAGACCCACTAAGTGTAGGGCGCAGATGGATCGGAGAGGACAGGGCTGTACTCCAGGTACTCCCGCAACATGCGCTTATACTTGTCCCTCCTGGTGACACTAGGCCCCTCAGTGGTAGTAGTTTGGCCAGGGGGTGCCATTAATGTGTCCCAGACCTGCGAGAGTGTGTCCCTGATGGGTGTGGACCAGATGGCAGTTGTTAGCCTGTTGGAGGAATAAGTCTGCCAACATGGGCGAGTTTTGCGCGAGTGGCTAGTACACAGAAAATCTTTGGCCTTGCTGCCTCTGGACATGCCTCTGCCTCTAGTCACCTTTTTTGCTGCTGCACTTGCCTTCACATCTACACTGCTTTCCTCCCTAGACATCACCCCTGTCCATGCCTCTACCTCTAGCCACCTTTTTTCCTGCTTAACTTGCCTCCACGTCTATACTGCTTTCCTCGCTATACATCACCCCTGTCCATGTCTCGACGTCTACCAACTCCTCTTGCAATTGCTCACTTTCCTCTTACTGCAAACCACACATAACCACAGCTTGCCCTGATGGCAACCATGTCTCTTCATCATCACTGAGGCCGAGAAACGCCAGTTGCGGGTCCACAACCACAAAATTGGCAAGAAATGGCGGCGGAGGAGGAAGAGGATGGTGTGGTTTCAGCACTCCTGCCAGGAATATTGGGCAGGGAGACAAGGCAGGCCGCCACAGTTTGCGACCCGGTCCCAGCCTCAACTACATTCAGCCAGTGTGCTGTGAGATGTAGCATCCCTGGCCGCATGCACTTGTCCACGCGTCGGTGGTCAAGTGGAACTTTGTGCAAAGCACAGAACTTAGGGCCCGCCTGATGTTACGGGACACGTGCTGGTGCAAGGCTCAACTCACCCTAAGGGCAAAAAACACTGCTGGTGAATTTGGTTCAGTTCCAAAGGACTCTGTGTTTAGATTTGGCTCAGTCACAGCTCCAAAACATGCCTTGGAAGGCAAGGTTTCCTTTAGTGGCTCCATATCAGCAGGATGATGATGATGATGATGATGATGATGAAGCTTGGTTAAATCTGGAGTTGAAAGGGAAAGTGGTTTCTGATCTACATCTAAAGTACTGGATCATGTTTTTTGGACTATTAACACCTGATCAGAACCCTATAGAGGTAAGGTAGAGTTCAATATTAGAGGACCATTAGCGGCAGTAGTGGTTGCAGCCAATTCTCCACCTTTTGCGGTCCTCTAAATAAAAGTTACCCCCAGGACTTGATGCCAAAATGTTATCAATTTCCCAATCAAAATCAAGGTCAGTCCAATCCACTGCATCAATCCCACACAATGAGAGTGATGGTTTTGGAACCACTGTTTTAGGGGCTAACAATTTTAAAGGGGCTAACACTCTGCTGGTGCAAGGCTGAACTAAGTTAAAGGGCCTAAACCTCTGCTGGTAAGGGACTGAAGTCACCTTAAGGGTTTCAATCTCTGCTGGTAGCTCAGCTTAAGGGCCTCTAACTTAATTTGGAAGGGCTCACGTTAAGGGCCAGAAAAGTGAATTTTGGAAGGTCTTACTACATCACACTCACACACACAAACACACTCATCCACAATGACAGTTAAGGGTGGGTACTGTTGGATTTCCCATTGCCTATTCCATCTGTGGTTGTCATGGGCAACATGATTTAAAGGGGTGCTTGGTAATGTTTCTTTAGCTTAAAATTTGGGTTTCTGTCCATCCAATTGGAGAGGAAAGAAGGTTTCCAGGTATTTTTCCATTTTCATAGTGTTTTTTTTGTGTGTGGAAAGTGTGTAGTTGATAGGCTATGGGAAGAATATGCAAATCAGCTTCCATGCAAATCACTTCCATGATGTAATTAGGATGCCAGTGTCTCAAGTATGCACACCAATAGAGGGCACTGACTGAGAATGTGCAAGTCTATCTTCCATGATGTAATTAGGAAGACAAACTATCTTATAGAGGGCGCTCCCTTTAACATCATGCTGACCTTCTCAGAGGCCTTTGTTTGCAATGATGTTGGGATTATATCAGATACAGTCTTCTCAGCCAAGGACAGCTGTTTCAATGTATTTGCATCTCATCAGCTTGGCAGAGAGAGAACTGATCTGGCAGAGGTGAGAGACAGGGTTGAGGGGATATCGTCACTCCATAAGGAGAGAACCACCATTTAGGTGTGTGGAGTCCCAACATCATTGCAAACAAAGGCCTCTGAGAAGGTCAGCATGATGTTAAAGGAGAGAGTGCCCTCTATAGGTTTGTTTGGCTGAGACTCTGTCCTCCTAATTACATCATGGAAGATAGACTTGCACATTCTCAGTCAGCGCCCTCTATTGGTGTGCATACTTGAGGCACTGGCATCCTAATTACATCATGGAAGTCAGATTTGCATATTCTTCCCATGTTCCTTTGCACAGTGGAGCGCTCATGGCTTAATAAGACTCCACACACCTAAATGGTGGTTCTCTCCTTATGGAGTGATGATATCCCCTCAGTTGATAGGCTGTGATGTTGGGGTAAAACTGAGACTTGGGCTTGTTAGATGTCCCCAGACATGCTTCCCCTGCTGTCCCAGTTGCATTCCAGAGGTGTTGGCATCATTTCCTGAGGTGTCATAGTGGACTTGGTGACCCTCCTGAGTTGAATTGTGGGTTCCCCTGAAACAAAGCATTTTTCCTATAATGGGGTTCGATATTCATTCAAATAGTCGAATATTGAGCAGCTATTTGAAACGAATAATGAATATCGAATATTTTACTGTTAGCTCATCTCTATAAACCAGATAAGACCCCATTGAAATCAATTGAATTTTTAATGGATTTGTGATGGTTCTGTTAGTGCCTGTTGCTAAAGTCTTGAAATGGACAAAAGCAGCGGACACTACTGGTGACTGCACCAGTGGTAGTGTGAACAACCCCTTAGTAATTAGTAACTAACAAAAACTACAACTAAAATCATAAAGAACCACAATTTTAACTCAACTATAATCTGCGTCTAAAACCTTCTGAAATCTGGGAAACAAAAGGACTCATTTAAATACTTTCCATCAAGGCAAAAATCAGAACATATAGAGAAGACAAGTGAAATGTTTTATTCTGTATAGTATTATCATGCAATACTTTACCACAGTCTCAGCTTGCATAACCATACCTTTTATTTTCTGACTACAACTAAAAATTTGGTACAAATTGGATTGTCCTGCCTCCTGCTACTGCTTAATGCTACAGTCTTGTTTCATTTTTCTTGTGATGACACCCCTGAAAATAAATTAAAGGGGCGGTCTAGGATTAAATTTTTTTTCTAATTTAGACTGGGGAAGGTGACACCCCCGCCTCCCCCACTCCACACACAACATACTCACGCGCCCCAGGTGCCTTCCAGTCCTGCTGTTCTGCTGTTTCTTTCTGGGCCAATTAGCGGCCTAAGGAAAGGGACATGGGATGTCACAGCCAGCATGGACTTCTGGCAAAAGAAGACTGCAGAGCAGACTGCACTGGGAGGCACTGGAGCATCCAAGGATAGGTGAGAGTGTTTGGGGGTTTTTTGTTGTTTTTTCTCACCTTCCCAAACCTAATTTAAAAAAAAAATATTTTCATCTTTGACAACTTCTTTAAGCTAAAAACAGTTGTTATGAGCAGTAAAACTACTGTATTTTCAACTACTCCCTCCTTCCTCTTTGTTGGAGACTGTTGAAGACAAAGACAATATTTGATTCTTCCATTCTATATAATTGCATAATTGTAGAATGTTCCAATAACACTGCTTCTGAGTAGAATCTCATAAATATCTAATAGGTACACCGACTTCAGGTAATTAATCCCCAATACTGCATTCTCTGTACTCTTCAATGGAGAGGTCTCCATGCTTTCCTGTGGCTTTTTTTAATTAAAGTGTATGAAAAAGCCCACCAAGCAGCCACTTTGCCCCAAATAATATAAATCCTTTCTTCCTTGACACCTTAAATATATCTTTGTTCTTGTGCAAGAGATTGGTATGGGGGAAGTATTTATTTGCATTAAATATCTGCAATTTCTTCTTCTGTAGAAAGAGATTGTGTGTGTGTGTGTGTGTGTGTGTGTGTATAGCACCAAGTATCTGCTTATTAGCATAATCCTTCATTGATTTATATTAAATATTACATAAAACATATTCATATGAGTTTTCTCTTGAAATGTGAATAAAACATTGAATTTCATATCTTCTTTATTTTTAGAAAAAAGAAATTTTAGGAGTCAGTCAGCCTATACACATTCTTCATTAAACCAAATACATGCTCTTTCAAGTCTTTCTGGACCAAACATAGGAAAACGTCATCCTGTATCTACAGATGATTATAGAACAGAGGATGTCAAAAGATTATCTTCTAGCCATCATTGCATAACAAATTCCTCTTGTTGCCATTATCCTCCCATTGTTGTTTCTCCTGCTGTGGCTACAAGGAATAGTCATGAACAAGCAAACGTGCTTCATCAGTCTGGCCAAACGTCATCTACTAACTCTACTTTGAGTCTTCTGTTTGGAAAGAAAGGGTTTTCAAGTGCACTAGTTTTGTCTGGACTTTCAGGTGCTGATGGAGATAATACAGCAGACACACTGTCATCAAGTAGTGTTAATATAGTGGCATGTTCACATTATAAAGTGGCAAATCAATCTACAGAGGTGAGTTAAAAGTTTCAAAAGGTAACTCAATTAATGTCTTAATTATTCAAATCAGCATTGTTATTCTTGTGTATATTTGTTTATATTAGTTTTACCAGATCTACATAAGTACTATTTTTTTAGTTAGTCAGTGGCGTAAGTACCGCAGTAGAAGCCGTAGCCACTGCCACAGGGCCCACAATCAATTAAATTTTTTTTAATAGTCCATTACCTGCTGGAGTAAACCCAGAAGGTTACAAACCCTATTTACTTAAAGATTCCCGTTCTTGCTCACGGACGCCTTCAATTCCCTATATGCGCTCCAGGGGTCCCTGTGCATCTCATATCACATCGCTGGAGCAATCCTGGAAGGAAGCAGAGATGGCCATGAGCAGGAGCAGGGATCTGTAAGCAGGCCTGCGACAAGAGTATTTGTTGAGCGAACCCCAACAAACACTGCTATTATTATACTCTGGGGTCTCATCAGACTCCATAGTATAATGATCAGAGGCCCAAGGGAGGTGAGCTAACATAATAACAATGGTTACTCACCTCTCCGAGACTCCAGCTATGATCTCTCTGCTGTTGTCGGCCTCTGAAGTAACACCAGACGTCACATGGGTCATGGCTGGTGTTGCATTGCTTAATGACGCAGACATTATTGAAACTGACCGAAAACAGAAAGGAGTCAGGGCAGAGCCCAGGAGAGGTAAGTACCACTGTTTTTTATGTTTGACACCTACCCTGTGCTTCTAATCATTATACTCTGTGCAATGAAAAATTGGTACAAAATGGATTGTACAGTACTACCTACTCTATTGGTACTGCTTACTACTATAATAATAGTTTGTAGGTAGTGTACCCCAAAAATTTCGTCAGAACCTGAAATTTTTGCAATATTTAGAACAAACACTATTGTTACGATGTAACATAATACTGCATGTAGGGAATCTATGGGACATAATACTGTGTGGAGGGGCCACTGTGGGACATTATATTGTATGGCATCTGCTATGGAACATTATACTGTATGCAGGATCCTTTATGGGACATAATATTGTGTGGAGGGGCTATTATGGGACATAATACTGTGTGGAAGGGCCATTATGGGACATAATACTGTGTGGAAGGGCCACTATGGAACATTATACTGTCTGGAGGGTTCATTTTATGACATACTGTATGAAGGAGTAACTACAGTGTTGGCCATAAGTATTGGCACCCCTGCAATTCTGTCAGATAATACTCAGTTTCTTCCAGAAAATGATTGCAATCACAAATTCTTTGGTATAATTATCTTCATATAATTTGTCTTCAATGGAATACCACAAAAAGAATTGTCAAAAAACCAAATTGGATATAATTCCACACCAAACATAAAAAGGAGGTGGACAAAAGTATTGGCACTGTTTGAAAAATCATGTGATGCTTCTCTAATTTGTTATCTAGAATATGTATTGTGAACAGCGCCCAGCATGGAAACAATACTGGGCGATTTGTGTTTTGGTAAAAATCTTGTCTGCAGGACCCAAAGGGGGCATTCACACTATGTATACTGAAGCTTATTCTGAACGTAAAACATGTTCAGAATAAGCGGTGTATAAAGCAGCTCCATTCATTTCTATGGGAGCCGGCATACAAGCGCTCCCCATAGAAATGAATGGGCTGCTTCTTTTACTATGAGCAATCCCATTGAAGTGAATGGGAAGTGCCGGCGTGTATGGCAAGCTCTGCTCAGGCAATTACTTCTGTGGCACGTCACCTCAGTCACCAGCCGGAAGAGCTCCAGAGAGGATGCTGAGCCCAGGTCAGCCGAGTATAAGTATTTTATTATTTTTAGTCACCTCACCCTGGGCTGGCATCTATTGGAAAGGGGGCCGGCAATCACCAGGCCCTTTTCTATTAGCAGTATGTATAGTGGTCAGGAAAACCAGGCACTTTCCCAGGTAAGGCAGGTATTCATGCCGACCCTGCTAGTCAAGACTTAAATTCCAGGCATGTCTCACTTATCCCCACAATACAATAGTCCTCTTCCAATATTATCACTTCTAGTTCCTCAGTCTTGTTCCTCTGGCATTAGTATACATACATTTTATGTGTTTATCCTTATTGAACAGAGAGCAAAGGTTGGGTGATAGAGATGAGATGCAGCATTATGGAGAGCTTTATAATGCACTATAAAAAAAAAATTGGTAGTAAGTACACGTTAGACATTCACCAAGTAGGCATTCACCATGAAGCGTGTGATAAAAGCAATCCAAACTTTATTTTAGTCTTCAATACATGGTAAAAAAAAAAAGTGGGAAGAGGCACGCCTGACATGGATGGAGCAACAACCGTTTCGTGCAAATGCACTTTTTCAAGCTCGATCTACTAAAAAAAGTGCATTTACACGAAACAGTTGTTGCTCCATCCATGTCAGGCGTGCCTCTGTAGGAATCAGTAGCCCCTTCCAAACTTTTCTGTGAAATTGTCTTAACAGTGTTGTTTTGCTGCCACCTGCTGGTGTGAAGAATTATAGCCTGGAACTGTACTAATGTGAGAGACAATAATCTCCCTGGTTCTGCCTGCTTAATGGTTCAGTCCAAAGGAAGTGACGTGGAGCAGGAAGCTCAAAGCAACCAGTTTGGGCCCAGATTCTGTGCTGTGAGGACCTGTTAGGCCGGGTTCACACGGAGTATTCTGGCTCGTCATTTGGTATGTAGACGCTGCAGGAGGATTTGCGGGCCGTACATTGTTTTCAATGGGAGCACGTACCGTACATGCGGCGCTATTTTGCAGCCGTGATTTTGCGGGGGCCGCAAAATAGCGCCACGTGTACGGTACCGGCTCCCATTGAAAACAATGGGAGCGTATACGGCCCACAAATCCTCCCGCCACGTCTACGTACCAAATGACAAGCCAGAATACTCCATGTGAACCCGGCCTTAGAGGCCATTGCTGATTTAGGGCACAGTAGAAGGCCTGAAGCACTGCAGAGACTTACAGAAGAAAGCAGCAGTGTTACTGAGATTGTTCTATAGACTAAAGCCAGGTTGAGAGACTTTCTATGGACGGCTGAAACTCAACCAAAAGTTTGCATAGACTTTTTCCTTGAATTGCCTTACCATGATACCGGATTGCTGTGCGTGTTACACAGTGTGCTTTAGACTGCCATCACTGTGTCCAGACCTTCACCCAAGACAGAAGCAAGACAGAGTCTGCTGAGTTCCTGGACCCAGGCCTGCACCGAGGGAAAACCACAGAGAGCTAAGAGA
The DNA here is from genome assembly GCF_031893055.1 of Leptodactylus fuscus. Classification (NCBI taxonomy): domain Eukaryota; kingdom Metazoa; phylum Chordata; class Amphibia; order Anura; family Leptodactylidae; genus Leptodactylus; species Leptodactylus fuscus. Next base: position 72,810,832 of record NC_134267.1, on the reverse strand, counting down.
CTGCATACATCCGGTACCGTACAATTATCTCAGGGGCAGATAGGGCCAGTTTATATAGTGTGTTATTCTCATATTGTTATATATAACTTATTTGTTCCCCTTGTTATTTCATTCCCATAAGTAAACTCTGTTATATACCAGCTAGTGCTGCTAGTTGTGGATCCTCGTTACCCCGTCTTACATCTCCTCCCGCTTTTTTACCATATATTGAAGATTAAAATAAAGTTTGGATTGCTTTTATCACACGCTTCATGGTGAGTGCCCGGTTCTTACTACCATTTTTTGTTTGCAATGTTTCTAGATATACCTTTGAACTGCTGAGCACCACTGTACACTCAATATAATGTGTTTCCACTGTCCATTTGCCCAGTAAGACTATATCACTTGTTGGTTAATAACAGTAATGCCACCTTTGTCTATACTCTTTTTTTCGTTTATAGTGCACTATGACTGCTAATTTCATGAAGGTTAAAGAAATGTTGCGATGCCAGAAAGTACACTATGACTGCTAATTTTATATAAATTAAAGTATTACACTGAATAATAATAAAGACTTAAATATGTGTTTTAAATATCTATTTAACTATGACATGTTTCTATTTTTTTCAGAACGTTTACGGAGCTGTTGACATTGATGATCCTTCATTCGCAGGTCAAAAATAAGTTTGAGGATACTGAGGCTTCCTAAATTAAATAAAACATATTCTTAGGCTCTAAAAATGCACCACATTTACATGTTTACCTTCATCTATATCAGATTGATAACACTTTGATGAATATGTTAGGGTTAAGCCGGATACACACGATCCTGTGCTTAACCAGCTGCTTTTAATGAACGGCACAGGCAGCACACAGGGGAACAAACGGGTGTCATTCGTATGCCGCCTGTGCATCGGCCGTGCTTTCGCGGCCCCTTTCATTCAATGAATAGGAGTCTGGGAAGCAGGGCCGCAAAATCAGTCAGGAATAAGATCTTTTCCATATTTTGCGGACCGGACTGTAATTCACGGTCATGTGTATGGGCCCATAGAAATAACTGGGTCAATGTGCTATTGGAGAAAAACCCGGATAGCACACTGACCACTCACACGGCCGTGTGCAAAGGGACTAAAATTGAGGAAGTGACTTGGATGATAAGCACTGAAGTGTTTTTCATAATTTGATGTCCTTGACTTGCCACTAGCATAAATCGGACACAATTCATGTACTCACATTTACGTTATGAATAGCTACATCAAACACATTCACTTTAGCATAGCTGAACAATTTAATGACCTCTAATGCATGCATGCCTGTGGAGACTGTATATACTGAAGTACTGTTCAAGAAAAAGAAATATATCAGCCAGTGAGGCACATAAGGATATGTGGAAGAAGAAATACAAACTACTGTTAGTTTAGAGAAACACATGTCTATCGAGAATGATGAAAGCAACGTATTTCATATAATTTAATAGATTGGTTTCAATGTTTTCTTTCCTATTATATTTGAACTGTCTAGTCTGTCTTTCTGAAGAGGTAAAGCATGAATTATTTATGAATTATTATTTAAATCTATTGTATTATGGAGGAAATAATACAGCCTTTTTTTTCATTCAACAAGTTTTTATTGAAGTTTTGAAAATACAGCACATAAAGAACAATGCAAAAGATAGATACATTCTTAAATAGAGAGAACAATCGTAACATATTTCAGGTGTATACAAAGTGAGAATGGTAGAAAAGAAAATTAAAGGGGTTGGCCACTTTCAGGCCAATACTGTGAGACAAATATTATTGTTTGTATAATAAAAAGTCATACAATTTTCCAATATACTTTCTGTATCAATTCCTCACAGTTTTCTAGATCTCTGCTTGCTGTCATTCATTCTGTTACTTTTAGTGGATAAAACTCTGACCATGGTCATGTGATTTACGGTCCATGGTCATGTGATTTACAGTCCATGGTCATGTGATGGACACAGGTGCTGCTTCTTATAGTCACAGCTCAATAATCAGACACCTGCCTGGTCATCAGTTGTACACCTATGTACATCACATGACCATGGACCGTAAATCACATGACCATGGTCAGACTGTTATCCACTGGAAGTAACAGAATGAATGACAGCAAGCAGTGATCTAAAAAACTGTGAGGAATTGAAACAGAAAGTTTATTGGAAAATTGTATAACTTTTTATTATACAAACAATGACATCTGTCTCTCAATATTGGTCTGAAAGTGGGCAACCCTTTTAAGTGCATTCAATTACGATAAATAACACAAGAACAATTACACTCGTTGTTTATGGCATATGAAATTAAGAACTTAAACAGTGGGATGTCACTACATCACACCCTCGGTATCACATCATCTACAGAGTATGTTGGATAGAGGGGGGGGGGGGGACTTCTATGGGGATGAAGGGAAACTGTGGCGGTTAGTATGGATTATAAAAAGAGACTGATAAGATGTAGATTAAAGAAAGTTAAGCAAAAGAAAGTGTTGAGAGAAGCGGAAAAACATTAATAGTCTTGAGTTTTGCAAAGACTAATACAGTCTTTTTAATGTAGTATGTTTGTAAGAATAGCAAGAGGCACATTATAATTAAGTAATTATTAGTATTAGGGGAATCCGCTCGCAACCAGTCAGATTCATCCAGAATTTTCAAAACTGTTCGGTTTTTACTGAAATTTAACAATTTGGATTGTCTCAGGTGAACTAAAATAGCCACCGTGACATGACTTGCAGTAAATTATTATACTCCAGCATCTCTTCAGCATTTGGCGCTATTCTGTGACGTCACAAGCCCGGGGTCATTGCTGAGGCCTGTGATTGCGCCACAGCTGTGACATGAGTATGCCAAATGTCATTACGCTCAGCGTGCCCATGTCACTGCTGAGGCCCAATCGCAGGCCTCAGCAATGACCCTATACACGTGATGTCACAGAAGAGTGTCATATACCAGCTCTGTCTCTTTTCTGAGACGTCAGACACTCCGTGAAGGAAAAACAGATGACCAAAAGGGGCCGGGAAGGGGTGACGGAGGGCATTTTTGTTTTTTTATTATTTACACCTCCCTTGGGCCTACTCCTGCTATACTCTAGGGGGTCTAAATAATTTCTCATTTGGTTCTATCTGAACAACTTCGAACCAACTCAAACGATCACTTTATCCAAGTCTGAGGACTTCTGGGGAGTGGAGACTGGTGAGCAGAACGTGGTTCACTGGCAGGGCAGACTGTACAGCACACAGTACTGTGCTGGCAGCTGCCTGCTGCTCTTTATCCTTTCCAATAATTATAAGTGTGCTGCCTGGGAAAGAAGAAGTTACAACTGCCACATTCAATATCCGTGAAGAGTGTTTTGAGTGAGAACTGTGACAACACGCTTCACTGACACTGAATGTGGCACTTGTAACCCCTTCTTCCCCAGGCAGCAAACTTATTACAGTAAGTATTATGTACTGTAGTACATATTACTTTGTGTAGGGGCCACTATGGGGCATAATAGTGCATGCAGGAATGCCGGGGGGGGGGGGGGGGGGCATGCAAGAATTCGCCATAGGCCTCCACCATTTCTAGTTTTGCCACTGCATACCAGTAAGACACATCAGAGCCATTAGCAAAGGGGGACATGACTTTGGGATGGGGGAACCAATAACTCCTGCAGTTTCATCTCTGTGGAGTAGTTGTGTAGATTGATATAGGCTGGTTCAGCTTTAAAGCGGTTGTCCTGTCACAAGGATCTTATCTATAATGCTTGTAAATGTGAATATAAGACTTTTCCTAAATACAATGCTTCAGCAAAAATGCTTTGTTTGTCCACTATATTACTATATTCATTTTTTTGTGGCCACAGCCCTGACCTAGCTGCTCCTGATTCAAGTGATGTGTCTGCTGCTCTCAGGGGGGAGGGAGGAGGGGCTAAGTACACGGGAGCGAGCCTGGAGGAGGGGGGTAGTTTACCCTTTGGGGGACAGGTGAAGCCAGCAACATCGCTATGCTTCTGCCCTGCATGAAGCCAGCAGCGGCAGAAGCGATGCTGCTATTCCGGGGCGGGGGGGCGGAGGAGCGGAATAACAGCATCGCTTCTGCCGCTGCTGTCTTCATGCAGGGCAGAAGCATAGCGATGTTGCTGGCTTCACCTGTGCCAGCATCGAACTCCCCGGTATCCGCTGTAATAGGCGGATGCTGGGGACTGTTAGACGCCGGCACAGGCACATCGCTATGCTTCTGCCCTGCATGAAGACAGCAGCGGCAGAAGCGATGCTGTTCCGCTCCGGGGTCACATATGCAAAGCCAAGCGGCGAGATGCCGCCGGCCCTGCGTGCAAGCTCATACACCAGTCTAGCCTTCACAATGCTAATACAGACCCGCAGGGTGTCAGGTCTGTATTCGCATTGTGAAGGGTAGACTGGTGTATGAGCGCGCACGCAGGGCCGGTGGCATCTCGCCGCTTGGCTTTGCATATGTGACCCCGCCCACCAATGACGAGACAAAGCCGGAAGACAGAAGATTTTAGAGGAACGAAGACGGGTGAGTATGCGACGTGGGAATACCCCTTTAAGAGTATACGTGTGTATAGTCAGCTTTAGGAGTATATATTGCCTAGTGTTTTAATGTAGTGAAGGAAGAGTTTAGGAGGAATAGATGTAATTTCCTGTCTTACTCATCTTCTTTTTCTCACACCACAAGGACTGTAGGAAACATGTCTGCAGAACTGTGGAGTATAATACTGGGGCTTATCAGCTCACACAGCACTGCTGTGACCACATTCACATTGGACATCACTATTAGTTTAGTATCATCATTCTACATCATGCTGTATATGCTGCAGTATTACACGAGGATTTATACCGTCACAGTGTCCCCTCATGTATTTGGCCCCACTTACCTCACACACTGCAGATATGACTGATATATCATAGATAACTGCTATATAATGCAGACCGAGGGGCTCTCTATGGTGTAGCCGAGAGGTCACCTGTAATGGAGACACTGTGGTAATAGAGAGACAGCATGGTCTGAATATTGGGGATCAGATGCAGTTTGGTAATGTTACTGGTGATACAGTATGGAGGCTACACTGAAGGTCCCTGTATATGCCTCCATCTCCATGGTGGAGGGGATATAGTCACTCCATAAGGAGAGAACCACCATTAAGGCGTGTGGAGTCTTAGTAAACCATGAGCGCTCCACTGTGCAAAGGAACATGGGAAGAATATGCAAATCTGACTTCCATGATGTAATTAGGATATCAGTGCCTCAGGTATGCACACCAATAGAGGGCGCTGACTGAGAATGTGCAAGTCTATCTTCCATGATGTAATTAGGAAGACAGAGTCACAGTCAAAGTCCATCTCCATGCTAATACTTATCATGTTGGGTATAGATTATGACTAATAATTTCTATGTGGCTTCCTTCTCAGTTACGAGTCATACTGTATATACTGGCCATATAGTATACAGGTTATGATCTATTTATAACCTCCATACCACTATGGCTAATCCCATTCACACATTGCAGAAAAACATCAGCAGTGAAAAACCTGAGTTTTCAGAGATGCCTATATTTTAAAAAGTCGCAGCATGTCCATTATACCTGTGGAAACGCTGGCGTTTTCTGTATAGGTATAATAAGGGAAGAAAGTCTGCAGAGGAAAACTCTTTGAAAATGCAATGAAAAGAAGCGAGATTTGTTTCCAACACAGTTAACCCCTTCCCGACATGCGCCGTAATAGTACGGCGCATGTCGGGTCTGTAACTATGGCGACCGTCCGGGAGCCGGGCGGCCGCCATAGCCGCCGGGTGTCTACTGCTTTAAGCAGTAGACAACCGGCTCTAATGCTTCCGATCAGTCGCCCTGGAGGCGCCATTTTCCCGGCGGCGCATGGGCACCGCCATTTTGGCCGGGATCGCCGGCTCCTGGAGCATGCTCCAGGGCTGACGTCCCGTTGCCATGACAGCCGGGAGCCTTGTACAGGCTCCCAGGCTTGTCTGCAAATCCTCTCTTTTGCAGGCTGGTCTATGCAGCCTGCAAAAGAAAGGATGCTTTTTTGCAATGCATTGCAATGCATTAGCATTGTAATGCATTGCATTAGTGATCAGACCCCCTGGGGTTCAACACCCCTAGGGGGTCTAATAAATGCAAAAAAAAAATAAAATATATAAAAAAATATAAAAAGAATTAAAAGTTCAAATCACCCCCCTTTCCCTAGAACACATATAAAAGTAGTTAAAAACTGTGAAACATATACATGTTAGGTATCCCCGCGTCCGAAATCGCCCGCTCTACAAATCTATAAAAATATTTTTCCTGTTCGGTAAACGCCGTAGCGGGAAAAATAGTCGAAAGTGCCAAACCGCTGTTTTTTCACTGTTTTGATTTTGATAAAAATTTGAATAAAAAGTGATCAAAGCAGTAACATTTCCCGAAAATGGTAGAACTAAAAAGTACACCCGACCCCGCAAAAAAAGACGCCCTATGCACACTTACGTATAAAAAAGTTACGGCCGTCAGAATATGGCGACTTTTAGAAAAAAAAAATTTTAACACAGTTTTGGAATTTTTTTTAGGGGTCAAAATGTAAATAAAACCATATAAATTTGGTATCCCTGGAACCATACCGAAACACAGAATATAGGGGACATGTCATTTTGGCTGCACAGTGAACGCCGTAAAACCAAAGCCCGTAAGAAAGTCGCAGAAATGCATTTTTTCTTCAAATCCACCCCATTCTGAATTTTTTTCCTGCTTCCCAGTACATTATATAGAATAATTAATGGTAGCATCATGAAGAAAAATTTGTCCCGCAAAAATTAAGAGCTCATATGGCTCTGGGAGCTGAGAAATAAAAAAGTTATGGGGTTTAGAAGGAGGGGAGTCAAAAACGAAAATCAAAAAATGCCATCGGCGGGAAGGGGTTAAGGCTCCACACAGTGAAATGCAACAAATAAACTCTGCAGAAAAAAATCAAAAGGGAAACACAAAACATTTTTTTCAAAATATTTTTAAGAGTCTTTTTTTTTCTGTGGATTTTCTGCCATTATTATAATTATACGGAAAAAGCCAGTGTTTCCACAAGTATAACTGACATTTTCAAAAACACGTTTTTCAGTTGGCATACAAGGCATAATAAAGCTGCCTAAATTTCTTTGCTTTCCCTATTAAACATCATATAGATGAATGACATTAAGAACAGAATAAAAGATGATACTTACCTGGTCTTTGTGGGTAATAGTAGACCCTATCATAGGGGGCCTTGGTTTTTTTTTTTTGGTTTTTTTTTATTAATGTTATTTATATGAAGGCCTGTTTTAATCTTTAGCCCTCATCTATGTTTCTGTTCCAGTGTCGTTGCTGTCTGTTTCACTATCAATGCTGTGTCTGCCAAGCGGTATTGTTTTAACCCCTTCCCGACATCCGCTGTAATAGTACGGCACAGCCGGGAAGGACTTTCCGCAAACCACCGTAGTTCTACGGCGGCTGCATGGTGCACACACAGAGACTGTGTGCACACCGTGCCCTGTGGGTGTTAGCCGTGTGTTACGGCTGACACTGTCCCATAACACCTGTGGTTGGAACGGGTTCGATCACGGGTGTTAACCCTTGAGCTGCCACGGTCAAACATGGCCGCGACATCTCAGGGGTTTCAGTATGATTTGTGGCCCGATCGGCACCCCCCCCCCCCCCAACGTTTTTGAGGAGGTGCTGATGTTGTTAATGGGAAGCCCGGGGTCTGATCAGTGACCCCGGGTCTGCCCTCCACATGTCCCTTCACATACCTAGTTGATCCTGCCATGATGAAGGCTGTTAGCTCGTGCGTCTGCACAGGCTGACAGCCTCCTATACACTGCAAAACATGCGTATTGCAGCATATATGTATTGAAGCAGATCACTGCTTCAAATCCTCATGGGACAGAAAAAAAAGTAAAGAAAAAAAAAAGGTTAAATATGTTTAAAAATAAATAAATAAAGCCCCAAAAATCCCATTTTCCCATATAAAATGTCTTATTATGTAAAATAAAGAAGAATAGAAAAAAAACATTACATATTTAGTATCACTGCATACGTAAAAATCTGAACAATAAAACCAAAACACCAAAACATTATTTAACCCGCATGGTGAACGACATAAAAAAAAAACTCCGTAGAAAACTGCATAAAATAATGATTATTTGGTTGTCCCCAACAAAATAAGCCCTCAACCAGCTTATTCTTTTTCAACAGAAAAATAAAAATGATTTTTTTTTCCCCCTAAATTGAATTTTATTCTGCACAAATAGCAACGCATTGAAAAAATAATACAATGAGGTATCGCCGTAACTGTACAGACCTGCAGAAAAAAATGTAACATGTTACTTATACTGCACGCTGCACTGGAAATAAAATAAATGCTAAAAAGCAATGCCAGAATTGATGTTTTCTTTTAACATCCCTCCCAGAAAGAGTTAATAAAATGTAGTCAACGGATTACAAAGAAATGTATAAGTTGTGCAAGCGTATATCAGGGGACACCCCAGATTTGCAACTTGTGAGAGAGAATATACCAGTGCTGAACCCCCAGAATGCCCCTCTCCCCCGTCCTTGTCATAGGAGCTAGTGGGAAAATAGCATGGAATTTGGTGTACCCAATTTACTCCGCACAGCTTACATATTCACTTCTGGGATCACTACATCACTTGATAAATTCTTTGAGAGGTGCAGTTTTCAAAATGGGGTCACTTTCTGGCAGATTCCAATTTACTGGCACCTCAGGGACTCTGCAGACATAAGGTCCAAAAACCAAACCATCTAATTCTGCGCTCTCAAAGCTGAGCAGCACTTATTCTCTTTTGTGCCTTGCTGCATGCCTCAGCAGCAGTTTATGCCACATATTTCACATTGTTGCACCTGGGACACCCCACTTAACCAATATATGGGAGTACAAACTGCTGTTGGGCAGACAGCAGGGTGCATAAAATAAGCAGCGGTATTTGGGTTTTGGAACGGTTTGGTTTTTGGACATGATGCTGCTTGTGCAAAGTTCCTGAAATACCAGTAAAGTGAAATCCTCTGACATGTGACCCCATTTTGAAAACTACACCCCTCATGGAATTTATCCTGGGGTACAGGGAGCATTTCTACCCCCCAAGTGTTGAATGCACCATCAGCTATGCAGAGTGAAAATGACAATTTTTCCAGGAATCCGTCATTTCATTGCACAATATGTTGTGTCCGGCTTGTGTCAGAGACAAACACTCCAAAGGCCGTTGTACCAAGGATAACCCCTTATCAGTTTTTGGGGGGTGTGTCCCTGCTGTCACAATTGGGCGCAACATATTGGGCACTGAAAGGGCATATATCTGGAAATATTACAATTTTCACTTTTAATTGCGCATTTATGTCTTGAAATTTAAAAAAAATGCAATACTCAAGGGTTAAAAATGCTTGCTATGCCCCTTTGTACATTCCTTGAGGAGTAGTAGTTTTCAAAATAGGGGGTTACTTTTTTATTTTTGCCTATGCAGTGCAAATAACCAAATTAGGCCTCAAATAAGTATGGTGATTCTTAATTCTTGAGGCTTTCCATATTTGTAGGCAAAAGAGTAGGCCCACATATAGGGTGTTTTCGAAAAAGGGAGATAGGGCCTAATAATTGGAGAGCTGACATTTTACAGTGCCGTGATATGGGCGGGAAATATTGGCCACTGAAATGGCCTATCTGGTAAAATGTAAATTTTCATTTTGCATCATCTGCTGCCTCTTTCTTTTTGGAAAGCATCTTTGGGGTCAAAATGATCACTATATCCTTTGAGGGGTGCAGTTTCTAAAATTAAGTCACTTCTTGGTACTCTCCACTGCATTAGCCCTTTAGGAGCAAATGTATCATGGCAGCTGAAAATGATACTGCCCTCCAAAAACCTAATGGCCCTCCCTGCCTCCTTTGCCCTGCCGTGTGACAATACAGTAGTTTTCCTGCCCATGTGGGGTGTTTCCATAGTCAGGAGAAATTGCGTAACAAATTGTTGGATACATTTCCTCCTTTAGCCCCTTTGTGGCTAAAGCAACATCTTATTGCAAAAAATATAATTTTTAATTTCCACTGCCCAATGTTAATACATCTATGAAACAACTGTTGGATCAAAATAGTTGGTATAGCCCTTGATAAATTTCTTGAGTAGTGTAGTTTACAAAATGGGGTCAGGTTTTGAGGTTTCTCTAGTTCTGGTACTTTAGGGGCTCTGCAATTGAGACATGGCACCCAAAAACTATTCCAGCAAAATTTGCCCCCTGAAAGCCAAATAGTGCTCTTTCCATTCCGAGCTGCGCCATGTTTCCATACAGCAGTTTGATCTCATATGGGTTATTGCCGTGTTCAGAGGAAATTGTCTAACAAACTGTAGGGGCTTTTTCTCCTTTTAACCTTTTGTGAAAATTATAAATTTGGGTCTGATATTAACATTTTACTGGAAAAAAAAGTAATTTGTAATTGTCACATCCCATTGGTAGTAAAGTTGGTGAAACAGCTGTGGGTTCCAAATGCTGACTATACCCCTCGATAAGTTCCTTGAGGAGTCTAGTTTCCAAAATAAGGTAATTTATTGGGGCGCTGGTACCTCAGGGGTTCTGCGAATGGGGCCTGAAACCAATTCTCCTTCCCTGCTGTTTGACAATACAGAAATCTATGTCCACAGCGTTGCTATAACCACGGACCTGGATGACAGGATAAGTGACATCACTTACTCAGTGGAGGCAGGACAATCCGTGCAGCTAATTGCAGTTTGTTGATAAAGCCTGGTCTTGATCTCTCTATGTAAACACACAGATAACACTCTGTCTGTTCTGTACAAGAATCTGCATATTATCTCATCTGTATAAGTGGTGTGAGCCTTCTCCAGCCCGTTTACCAAGAGGGAGGGAGGAGAAATACAGGAAGTGAGAAGCAGACACTGCATGCAGTCTGGAGAAATAGTGAGATGGGAGAACCCCTTTAATTAATTGATCTTATTGTCACATACATTGTAATATTTGAATAAAACAAAAAACTATACCAAAATAAATATTGCCTTGTTTTAGATTGTATGATTTTATAATTTTTATAGATTAACATCAAGATTTTCTATACTCCAGCATTGTTGAAGAAAGACATGCATCATACATCCCAGTGTTGTACATTATTCGTCTATGGCTCTCGGGAAAGTCTACAAAAATAAACATGAGGTTCTTAGTATACATTATTATCAAAGGATATATAAGCCGAATAGTCATTTCACAATGACCTGTGAATAGTGGGTCCCTACTCTATTGGATGTGGCACTACATGGAGACCATCACTGAAGCACAGAACCTACAGCAAAACAAACCAAGCAGCCCAACAGCACTCAAGGCTCTTGGCTGGGCCACTCCATCCCACAGGCATGTCATCACAGCAGTGGCAGCCTCTATGCAGCAATGCATTATGTCAACACCAAGTTCTCAGTCAAAAGGCTGGGGGCTAATATATATATATATATATATATCCTGTATGCCATCTCCTGCTAAATAACACACCTGAGCTGAATGGGAGGAGTGCTGATCTTGTACTACAACAAAAAATGATGAAACAGAAGTGTAAGTAAATCTATCAGAAATGGATATGACGTTCTTTGTACATTTTGATCAAGGTCTATAAGCCCACTCTGTCCTTACCCTGTTGGGAGTGGTGCCACATGGTGACAGGCACCATAACAGCATGGCCTATTGAATTTCTGTATAAAGTGCCTCAAAAGATCTAATATCTGAATATAAATAGGATCTAGTAAGTTCTTATGGATCTTATAGAATCTTGGGTTTTTTGTTTGTATTAACAATGTTAAATGCTGAGGTTTCGTTCACATCTGTGCTGGAGTCTCCTTAAAAGACTCCATTGCAAATTCTGCTGAAAATCAGCGCAGAGAAAAGTCCTACACGGAAGACTTTTCTCTTTGCCGGTCTCAGTGAAAAAACAGCAGACCCAATTATTGTCTATGGGGTCCACAGGTAATCACTGTGTTTGCGGGTGGGCTCTCCATCATTTGGGTCCCACGGTGGATATGAACAACAGAAAGCACGGCGCAAGTGTGAACAAAACCTATCTAGCATTTTAAACCTCACCATAATTTTTTTTTAGACTTTCCTTTATTTATGGTTTAAAAACCTATTAATGGTAAAAGCAAAAATGGTACACTTTAGTTTAGGTCATGGGAGACACAATATATATCAAAACAAGTGCTACAAAGATAAAAACATACAATAAGGTTTGTTTGTTGTTGTTTTTAAAGACATACATAAAAAAAAGGGAGGTAGACAGAGATAAAAGGAAGACAAATAAAAGAAGGAACAGAGAGGGCAGCTCAGGCAGTGTGACTTTCTTTTTCCTTTGAATAGGTACTTGTTCTTTCATCAACCTTTTCATAAATGAAGTGGAAAGAAGAATTTGTATTTATTTATTTTTTATGTTGTTTGGGCTTCTTTCCTCCTCTCCTGCGTCTTAAACTATTCACTCACTCTGAAATCTCTTCTCAATCTGTTATGAGAGATGAGATAGGCTATCAGCATGAAGCATGCTATTCCATATTGCCCATAAAAGTCTATAGAGAAAGGAAGGGGAAGATTAAGCTACCGGAGAGAGGCAGAAGCACATATAGTTGTGGCTGAAATAGGTAGAGTGATTTGCACCAGAGCTGAATTCACAGTTAGGGTAAGTTCACACGGAGTAACGTGCAGCGTGATGTGGCACGTATACGGCGTGTGAGACTTTGCGGGCCGTATACACTCCCATTGATTTCAATGGGAGCCGAGATCGTATACAATGCGTTATTTTGCGGCCGTGATTTTGCGGCACGTTACTCTGTGTGAACTTACCCTTACACCTGTCAGTACGGCTCTATAATTTCTTCCATACCATTGCTGCCTCTGAAGTGGGCTGCAGAGAGATAGGGAAACAGTATCTTCTTATTTATATTTATATTCTCATTTATATTTATTTTGAAAAGTCAGTGTTCGATTAATTATTTGATAATTATTTATTTATATGGAAAGACATAATATTCAAAGATGCCAGCTGGCTTTTGAGATAAAGAAAGAGATATGTCAATGAAATTGAACCATGCTGGAAGAAGATTCAGAGAATACACTCAGCCAACGCTCTACCAATGCCCAGCTCCTTTTTAACCCCTTGGTGACATGTATCGTAATGGTACAGAGTCAGATTGGGGTATGTAAGGCCCACCAGTGGAATTGATACTAGGAGGCTCAACCTGCTGCTACATGAAAATACGAGGGGGTACCCCAAAGTTTCCAGAAAAGTTGTTTTTGAAGCGTGTATTTATTTATTTTTACAAAATTCCTTCAATCTCCTTCAAAGTACTCTCCTTTAGCTGCAATACAGTTGTCAAATCTCGTCTGCCATTGTTCAAAACATTTTTAAAACTCATCTACTTTGAGGTATGCAAGTGCCTCCGTCGTTTTCCTCTTCACCTCCTCCACGTGGGCGAAACGCTTCCCCTTGAGGTTCCTTTTCATTTGTGGGAATACAAAAAAGTCACTAGGAGCTATATTGGGTGAATAGGGTGGGTGGGGTAAGACAGCCATGCCGTTTCTTGCCATGAAAGTGGTCACCCAGATGGTGGTGTGGGCATTGTTGTGGTGAAAAAAACAATTACCAGACTGCCACATTTTGGGCCTTTTTCGACGCACACTGTTGTGCAACCTCTTGAGAACCCCCAAGTAGAAAACCTGGTTGACGGTCAGACCTGTTGGAAGGAATTCCGAGTGCACAATCCCTTTTGCATCAAAAAAACAAATGGCCATTGTCTTCACATTGGACTTCACTTGACGAGTCTTTTTGCGCGGGGCGAGGATGGCATCTTCCAGTTGATTGTTGTTTGGTTTCCGGGTCGTAAGCATAGCACCAAGATTCATCTCCCATAATAATTTTAGAAAAAAATTTTGGGTCGGTTTCTGCATGTTCTTTCATGGCACAGCATGTTTCGATGCAACGCTCTTTCTGTTGATCAGTCATGAGCCGCGGCACAAACTTTGCAGCGACCCGTGACATGCCCAAATCCTCCGATAAAATGCGCTGAATCGAACTCCAACTCACTCCAGACAACTCTTCGAGTTCCACAATGATTCGTCACCGATGTTCACACACGAGCTCGATGATTTTTTTGGACACTTTCGTACGTTTGGGAAGTTGACGGATGTCCAGAACGCGGATGATCATCAATTGACATTTCACCATTTTTAAAGCGGGTGAACCACGAGTAAACTTGAGCTTGACACATAGCGTCATCCTTGTAAGCGGTCTTCAACATTTGAACAGTTTCCGTGGCTTTTTTCCCCGAGCAGAAAGCAAAAATTCACAGCTGCGCGCTGCTCATAGAACTTCTCCATGAAGAAAAACGATGGCTGGACAAAACAGCTCTTGCAAGAAAATTCACTGCGGGTAGATGAAACCTTCCGCATCAACACCGCTTGGCACACTGACTGAGAAGGCGTGGTTGAACAAATAACTAGCTGCAGAATCGTGTACTACGAAAACTAAGCGCACAACAGCCTCATTCTGGAAACTTTTGGGTCCCCCTTATATTGTTATTTTTTAGACTTCATTCACATTAAAGTCTGCGTTTCAGCACAGTACAAAAACAATGTATTTAACTGATATGTAGGCTTCTGTAGTGAAAAAATTAATGCCGAAAGTGCATTAGTTCATGATAAAAACTGGATCAATTATGCTTGAGCCACCAAAAAAAAAAAGATCCATTTTATGCATTAGCTATTTACATGAAAGTTACATGAAACAGTGTTTTGTTTTTTAAAATGTTTTCTGTTTAAAAATTAATCCATTTACCAGATTTACAAGGCATGGAAAGTCCAAATTTTGGGTGTATGTTTGTTTTTGTGACTTTTTTTTATGGATGGCAGAGAAGAAAGTGGGCTTAGGACGACTCAGGTCAACTAATTTATTAAAGTTTAATAAACATGTGCCAAAATTATTAAGAACCTGGAGTCTCCTAGTAACTTTGCCACAACTCACATCAGTACACAAATGTATTAAAGAGGTTTTCCAGCCACATACAGATCTGTGGGGGTCTAACACCTGTACCCAACACATATCATCTGTTCTTGCAACAGCTGACCTGTGCTGGATCCAGGTGGCAGACCCCCAAAGATCACATATTGATAAATATAGGGATCGGTCCTTTGGATGAGTCGTCAGTATCAAAACTCAATCTGGGACTGGAAAACCCCTTTAGGCTAAGGCCCCACATAGTGAGCTGCAGCCAAAAGCACTGTGGAAAAAAGACTGCAGCAGAAACACATGTTTTTTGCCAGTGTTTTTCACATTTTTTTGCCACTATTAGGCTAAGTTCACACAGAGTTGTTTGGTCAGGGTTTTGGCAGAAATCCGCCTCCAAACCCTGAATCAAAAAACGCCTCACCATTCAAAGTATACAAAAAACATCTGAGTCTTTTCTGCTAGCGGCAAAAAAGAAGAGAGATGTTCATTCTTTTTTGAAGCCTGAGCGGTTTCCAGCTCACGGCTTCAATGCAAGTCAATGTGAGCCAGTTTTTCCTGCTCACTTTTTTGGTCAGAAACCTGAAGCGGAACCTGAAGCGTTTTTGGCAAAAACCTTGATCAGGTAGTTTAAAATATAATTCTTGACCACACCCCAAAAGGAAACTCCTCGAAAAACGCTTCAGGAAACTCTCACGCGTTTTCCGGTCCGGTTTTGACAATGCCAAAACCCTGACCAAAGAACTCCGTGTGAACTTACCCATACCAATACGAAAAACACCAGTGTTTCCAAAGGTGTAATTGGCATGCTGATATTTTACAAAAAATGCAAGCGCATTGAAATCATAGCATTTCCGATACAGAACTTTTTTCTATAATGTGTGGATGGGAATAGCCAGAATCCCATTTACTTTTCAGGTAATGTAAAACTCTGTAATGTTTTTGCAACGTGGGCCTTAAGAGTAGCCATTAGTACAGACCACATGGCTCAAACTCCCAAATGGGTATTTCAAGTGTAGCTGACCCAGAATGACCCAGTTTCCAGCACCTATTTGGAAACTGGGTCATTCTTTGTTGAGAATAGACACTAAATCTGAGATCAGACATTTTATACCTTGTAATCACACAAAAGGTGTGATTTATAAAGTGAATAAAGGGAATATGTGGGAAAAACTGAGCTGAGAAGGAGAATTAAGGAACATCTGGGAGATATCAGGAATGAACGCAATACACCCATAGCCAAACAGTCTCCAGGTATATGGAAATCTGAAATGTATCAGACTTATGGGGATTTTTGTGGTTAAATAACAGGTTAAGGGAGGCAACTTGTAGGTGCAACCCTGCAAAGGGAGGAAGAGTGATTTTTTGCCATGATAAATTAATACTGCTTAGTTTTATCTGAGTTTTAGTTGCTTTATTAAATAGCAAGTGGGGTGCCCACCCAGGCCAAAATTTCCCCCCACCGGTTTTTGTTTTTCTGGACGATAAACTGTATAGCCTGACAACATCAACTGTTATCAGTATTGAACTGGGATGTCTAGGGACCACCAATTGAATTGTCTCTAGTGGCCCATAGCCAGTCCCCTGCAGATCAACTGTACTGAGACATCGTGGCTAAAGATAATAACATCTTGCACCTTCCATACAATGTGCACCAATGCAATAACTAAACACACTGCTACACCCGGTATGGCAAGTGAACAGCGCGGCTCCTAGAATTGTCAACTGAAAATTCTAGCCATAACTGTAGCCACACTGTCCTGGAAAAGCTGATCTGCAGAGCTCCTGACTGTTGGTCCCCTGCAAATGTAATATTGAGGGGCTATCCAAAGGGCAAGTCATCCATATTAGAAAGATGGATAAATCCTTTAAAGGGATTCTACCACTAAGCCAATTTTTTCTAATTACCACATCGGAATAGCCTTAAGAAAGGTTATTCGTCTCTTACCTTTAGACATTGTCTCTGCGGCGCCGTACCTTAGAAATACCGGTTTTAACCGGTATGCAAATGAGTTCTCCGCAGCAATGAGGGCGGGCCCCAGCGCTCAAACGGCGATGGGGGTGTCCCCACTGCTGCCCGAGAGCATTCTCCAGCGACGTCTCCATCTTCAGCTGCAACCCCACCTCTTCTGTCTTCCATCTCGGTCCAACTTCTGACTCATGCAACAAGCGACAGAAGAGTAGGAATAGCTTCCACCTTTAACTCATTGTCATCGACATGTGTTGATGGAGGAGGATGATGATCTGGGTCAGGGTCATTATGGTGGAGCAACTTGGGCTCCTAGACTGGTAAAGGAGGAGAAAGACTCTCCCTTGGATGCCAAGGGGGCCCTTGATTTGTCACAGACGCAGCCTGACCTTTACTTCCTAGATGAGGATAATGACGATGACCATCCTCATCAAAAACACCAACCATGCAGACCCCTATTCCTCTGCTCCTTACATAGCAACAAGAGTATGATTAGCATCAAGCAAAGGGATCAGTATTGGATGGCAGTACTCTTGGACTGTGAGGGTCTTTGTGGGAACTACAGGGAAGAAAAATTTAAATAGTTTATATAGTACCCAGTTTATTGCAGTGTTTAGGGAGACCACAGCAACTGCCATTTGCACGTGTACCCAGTTGACCAATGCTGCTGTCCGTGCTATTGAACCATATTGAATCTCCCCCAGCAGTGCACATTGCACAGAAGAGAGAAAAGACAGTTTGTTGGAGATGTAGGAGACTGGATATTTAGATTCATTACAACTACTGTATTATCTGACCATGCTATCCATAGGAATAAGATGACATCTAGTGGATGTTGTTGATATTTTCCCATTGTTTAATTCCTTTGTTTCTGCACCCAAAAAGAGGCGAAAATGACTGTGGAAGAAGGATGGTGATCTTCTCCATGTCTGCACAGAAAAAGAACTTGTGCTTTCTACTCCCTGCCTTTGTGGCAGTATACCCAGTAAGTTGCTGGGTATAATAAAAAAAAATTCTTAGAATAGTGGTATATACTATATGGCAAAGGGACGGTTTTAGGCCCCATCATGCCACAGGTCCAGGGATACTCTGCACCCCTGAAGTTATGTCCCTGCTGTTACCAACTCATATTTGGAGAATAGATTGGTGAAAGGGCAGAGAATATCAAACAAAAAGCTGGTTAAAAATTCACTAACAAGAAAACCTGTAAAGAATACCTCCTAAGTAATCAAATCCAAAACTGTTAAAAATAATGAGTGAGAAAATAAAGGGGGTTAGAGGTCATGGAAAATTAAAATATATACTATAATCAATGCATAAAAAATAATGAAAATTCTATATGCGCCAAAACACTAAAAAGTGTCCAAAATATATATGTCCCTGGCAATGTATGAAAGCAGGCATTCTATGCAATGCCTATGTATGCCTAATGACGATTCGTCATTTCACACATTGCCTAGGCACTCTATACAATGCCAAATGAGAAAGCAGCAAAGTATGAAATAATAGGTGATCTTCATTCTCGCTTCGCTTCTTCGGCTCCTCAGCAAGGCACTAGCATTAGCAGCAGCTGCATAGTCATGATCATCTCCGATGATCGCACGTGCTTCGCTTCTAACATGAACTAATAGATGATCTTCGTTCGGCTCCTTGGCAAAGCACTACTAGCAGCATCATCATCATCATCATCATCATCTCCGATGATTGCGCGCTTCGTTTATAGCATGAAGCCGCTGCCACTTCTGCGCATGCACGATACAAAGGGCTCTCTCTGCCATTGCCTCAGGCGTACACTTTGGTCAGCAACATCTCCAATGATCTCTCTCTCGTGCGTGTGCGCTTCATTTCTAGCATGATACCAGACGGTCTTCTCTGCTCTGCCGTTGCCTCAGGCATTTGCAATTCCACTTAGTTCGGTTTGGTTCGTGAATGAATGTCCATGAAAATGTGGGAAGGGTAGGAGGAGCAAGCTGGAGGGTTGGAAAAGGACATGAAACAACGATCCGACGAGGAACTGTCCAAAATTCGAGGGAACGCTGCCAAAAACAGTAATTGCTTAAGCCCAACTACTTACCAGAAGTTAATCAATGATGTCCAAAAAGCTAAAACGACTACTAAGAAGGAACCCAGGGTTCATTGGGTGCTGAATCACTATGATGTGATGATTGTAGGAAACAAAAGTAAACTTATTTATCCTGTTAAAGAAGGCATCAGTACTACTATCCAGTAAGACATCACGGACTGTTTTTACTACATTTCACGCACTTCACAGAGCTCGTTTGGGGGGGGGGGGGTTCGTACTTGGCCTAAATAGAATTCGGCATTCTATAGAATGCCTAGGTATTCTATACAATGCCTAAGCAAAGTACGTAACAATTCTCCCATTTCATACATTGCCTAAAAATGCCAGGCATTCTATAGAATGCCTGCTTTTCATGCATTGTCTGTAACATATATAAAATATAACATATTTTATTAATTAAAAATACATAAACATTCAACGTGATACACACGGACAAACGTTAGCAGTAGGGTTGAGCGATCCTGTTCGGAAAAGATCAGATTCCGATCGGCGATCGAGAAAATTTCACGATCGCGATCGGAATTCCGAACATGATATTTTTAGGTGGGATCGAGATCGGTACTATTTCCCACAATGCATTGAAAGCGGCAATTAAATTGAATGCATTGAATGGCAATTAAATCCACATCATGATTAAAAAGACTTTTTAACTGAGTCATGCATGATGTTAAGGATGCTGCCCTCTAGAGGGCTGCGTACAGAGTGCACTGTTCTCCTAATTACATCCTGGAGAATAGATTTGCATATTTTTTACCCAGAATCCCTAGCGGAGCAGGAATGACTTGTAAGTCTCCGTACTGCCTATGTAGGCAAACACTCTCCCTGATGAGTACGATTATCCCCTGACCCCTTTTTTCAATATTCATGGTTGCAGTCCCAGTAAAAGATCTCACAGGTAAAACAGCAGCTCGGGAATTCCAGAGACATTTTGGAAGAACCTACAGTTATCCTGAAAAGATCCTTACTGATCAAGGTCCTGCATCTGAGTCAGAGCTTTTTCAAGAGTTCTGCAAACTCTATGGGTGTCAAAAGATCCGCACTACAGCATACCATCCCCAGGGTAATGGGCTTTGTGATAAAGCCAATCAAATTATTATCAACATGCTGAGAACAGTTGCCCGTGAAAAACGTTCTGAGTGGCCAGAGCTATTGCTATTGATCACCGAGATCTATAATAACACCAGACAGGAATCCACAGTGTACACTCCTATGTACCTCCTTAGAGGACAGTTAGGACAGCTCCCCACTGATCACCAAATGGGAGTGATTACAGAGGATAGGTCCCCACCTTTACCAAATTACACTTGGGTAGCAGAAAGACTAAGGGTTAATAGAGAACTTCAGGAACTTGTGTGTAAATCTCCGGACCAAGCTAGACACAAACAAACAACTCCAGTATGACAAAGCAGCAAATGCTCAACCCTTGCAACCTAAAAAGGCGACATGTTAGGCATCATAAGTTAGAGGATCGTTGGGAAGACAAACCCTATGTTGTGCAAGAGTCACCACATGATAACCTTAAAGTGTGTAAAATTGTTCCAGGAGATGAAGAAGGTCCATCCCAGTTAGTGTCTCGAGATGATCTCAAAGTCTGTCCCTCCTCTTATACAAGTCCTAGAGTGACCCGTCGGGTACCAGCTACTCCACACGCTCTGTCACAACCAAAACGGACATTACAATGTATACCCATTCCTGGCCAACATGGTAAACAATTAGGACTTGCTCTGGCTTCCCCTAACTTATTCTTCTTTGCGGGACCTACGGTTACACCGTTTCAGAGAGAGACTCCTTCTGTGTTAAGGGACACAAGTGACTCCATTTCCTCAGATGACTTTGTATCAGAGACTCCAGACACTCAGGTACCCCCTATTAACAGAGAGGAAGCCTCAGAGCCTGAAACAATTTCTCAAAGGAGATCCCAAAGGGTAAACCCTCAGTTTGCTACAGCCCTTAAAGGAACATGCCAAGATCAGCCATAGTGGACTGTGCATTTCAGCTGATCATCTGCCTTGGAAACTTTTGTTCATTTTCGGTTCAACAAATAAGCCCTGCCCAAGACTGCCCAAAGTTCTACCTCTATTTTTCTTATTTGGTCCTAACCAATTGAATGTTTATTCCATTTACTTTGGAGTATGGGATATATAAGCCGTTGACTGTTTTCTGTGTTATTGGTTATTTGGCCATAAAAGTGCCTTACAAGTTATGATTGATTGTATATGTTGTCATGTTCATTCTGTATTCATGTTCAAGCTGTTGTTCTCTGGTTTCATTTGTACTGGTGAGCTGTGGTCGCCATAGCAACACACACTATAGTGGGTGGATCTGTAGCTGGAACAGGAAATAGTTATAGCAGAGAGAGGAAGTAGTATTCAGTAAGCAGCCAGGGAAGAAGAAGCAAGTAGTAGTGTGGCAGCAGCCATCTTGTGTTTCAGACACTTTGTGCTGTGAGAATTGCCACAGCAGCAGCAGGGCAGAGAAGCTGTGTGACAGCGCCCTGTATCACCATCAGTAAGGGGGCGTTCACACTACCGTCGGTGTCCGACGGCTAGTGTCCGCTCCTGATGTCCGTGCAAAATCTTGTGCGGACATTAGCATCGGACACAGGCTGTGCCCGTGACATTTTGCATTGATTTAAATGGACATCGGGTGCGTTCTTTTACTGTCCGTGGGTACCCTTAACTGTCTGTTCCCAAAGATGTCCGACTTTTCAAGCGGACAGCTAAACCCGACATGTAGGTTTTTGCTGTCTGCTTGAAAAGTCGGACATCTTTGGTAATGGACAGTTAAGGACACCCACGGACAGTAAAAGAACACACCCGATGTCCATTTAAATCAATGCAAAATGTGACAGACACAGCTAGTGTCTGATGCTAATGTCCGCACAAGATTTTGCGCGGACATTAGCATTGGACACTAGCTGTCGGCAGGGGTGAACCATGGCTTTCTGCCGCCTGAAGCGGACATCAGAAAGCCGCCCTTGTCCAGGCAGGGACAAGGACCTTCTCTCTGCCTGAGCATGAGGGGCGGGCTCTGGAGCAGCGCTGCTCCAGCTGCCTCCCCAATCCACCGTTCAGTGACAGTGACCCTAAGCCAGTCCAGGACAGCTTGTCTTGGACTGGCTTAGGTCAGCAAAAATGCCGCCCTCCCTGTGGCCCTGGCATAGCGCCGCCTGAAGCAGTCGCTTCAGGTCACCTCATGGGAGGTGCTGCACTGGCTGTCGGATACCAACGGTAGTGTGAACGCTCCCTAAGAGGACAGGATTATATCAGGCTAAGCAGAGCTATAACCCTGGTAGCCTGCACCTACCTCTGCAAGGTAACTGAACTCCTGCAGAAGTGCCAGAAGCTGGACCTGCATACATCTTAAACTCTCTGCTAATGCATGGGAAGGTGTCAGCCAGCTACAAGCCTCTGTGCCACAGCTCACTGCTACAGGACAAGTAAAGCAGCAGATGCCTGTTACAATAAAGCAGAGAGTACTTCAACTGATCCTAGTCTGGACATTGCCTTCCTTGCAGCTAAGCCCTGGGCAAAAGCTGTTTGTTGGAGTGGAGCAATGGCACCCACATCACCATCTCAGCCCAGGGACCAGCTAGTGTCTCAATACTCCAACTGGCGTCACATCTAACCAACTCTGCCTATTACCCTGTGCACCTCTCCTGGGAGTTCTGGTGCCTATAAGGTCACCGTGACAGTCCAGCTTTCTGCACAGTTCTCCCGGGGTGGTCGCAGAAGACTCTGAGAAATGGAGTTGTCCTGATGGCTAATCGAAAGGGAGAGGGAGTCATGACAGCCACAAGGACCACTGTGAAAATAATTTTTTAAGTTTTCCCTCCCGACAAGCCAGTATGTGTTCCTGCATACAATTGGTTGAAATAATAGATACGAGTTTGGCAAGGGATGGGATGTGCGAAGATTTCCAGAGTCAGGCAATTAATAGATGGGCGGCGTGGAGAAAGTGACAGGTAAAGGTCCGGTGTTGTGGGGGAAATTTGTGGATCCCCAACAAGAGAAGAGATAGAGGGGTAGACAGAACTGTTGCGCAGTGAATGTAGTGAAGTCTTTATATTTCCTCATAGCTAATGATCTTCTCCCTACCAAATCCCCCCCCCCCCCCTTTAAAATGGGAATCTGATCTAGGTTGTGGTTTTGACATGGTAGAATGGAACAGCGCTTTGACCTGGGCCCATAGAGCTACTTCCTGTGCTTCTCATTGGGAGCAATACCATAGGCTTCTCTGATGATGGTACTATACCCCACTGAGACTCAAGGTTTTACCCAACTTCTTCACCCTTTTGCTGGAGAGGTTGTGGACAAATCGGCTCGCTCTACCATATCTTTTGGAGCTTTCCCCATATTGCTCCATTCTGGTATGCCACTCTCAACATACTCAGGTAGAAGTGCAATATCAACAGACCAAAGATTAAATATATATGCTTAACGAACATTTTTGTCCAGTGATCCATAGATGTACACAATAGAAGACCAATATTTATGTCCCATCGCATTACAATGTGTATATATGCCAACAGTGCAATATCAAGCGTGACAGCAAACTACAAGGTTGTTGGTGTTTAGTGGTCCATACATGTACACAGTAATAGGTATATATCATATAGCACCATAGCGTATATAAATGGTCTCCTTGCATGTAATAATAGTAGCAGCAGCCCAGATAAAAATCGGTATGCTCGTTGCCTAAGGGTCTCTTACCTCAGTATAGGTCCCAAAGGGCGCAGAAAAAATGGCAATTGATATAGGGGAATGGGTTGGTAGCTCCAGCGTGCAGTGCTACTGAAATAGCTGTAGAGCGTATGAAAACAGTGCGTGGTGACTGTATCACCCGCGCTCCCTTAACCCCTTCCCGCCGATGGCATTTTTTGATTTTCGTTTTTCGTTTTTGACTCTTCTCCTTCTAAACCCCATAACTTTTTTATTTCTCCGCTCCCAGAGCCATATGAGGTCTTAATTTTTGCGGGACAAATTTTTCTTCATGATGCTACCATTAATTATTCTATATAATGTACTGGGAAGCAGGAAAAAAATTCAGAATGGGGTGGATTTGAAGAAAAAATGCATTTCCGCGACTTTCTTACGGGCTTTGGTTTTACGGCGTTCACTGTGCAGCCAAAATGACATGTCCCCTATATTCTGTGTTTCGGTACGGTTCCAGGGATACCAAATTTATATGGTTTTATTTACATTTTGACCCCTAAAAAAAATTCCAAAACTGTGTTAACAATTTTTTTTTCTAAAAGTCGCCATATTCCGACGGCCGTAACTTTTTTATACGTAAGTGTACGGGGATGCATAGGGCGTCTTTTTTTGCGGGGCCAGGTGTACTTTTTAGTTCTACCATTTTCGGGAAATGTTATTGCTTTGATCACTTTTTATTCAAATTTTTATCAGAATCAAAACAGTGAAAAAACGGCGGTTTGGCACTTTCGACTATTTTTCCCGCTACGGCGTTTACCAAACAGGAAAAATATTTTTATAGATTTGTAGAGCGGGCGATTTTGGATGCGGGGATACCTAACATGTATATGTTTCACAGTTTTTAACTACTTTTATATGTGTTCTAGGGAAAGGGGGGTGATTTGAACTTTTAATTCTTTTTATATATTTTTATATTTTTTTAAACTTTTTTTTTATTTTTATTTTGCATTTATTAGATCCCCTAGGGGTGTTGAACCCCAGGGGGTCTGATCACTAATGCAATGCATTGAAAAAAAGCATCCTTTCTTTTGCAGGCTGCATAGACCAGCCTGCAAAAGAGAGGATTTGCAGACAAGCCTGGGAGCCTGTACAAAGCTCCCGGCTGTCATGGCAACGGGGGATCAGCCCTGGAGCATGCTAAAGGAGCCGGCGATCCCGGCCAAAATGGGCATTAGAGCCGGTTGTCTACTGCTTAAAAGGGTTGTCCCATCACAAGGATCCTATCTATACTGCTTGTTAATGTGGATGTAAGACTTTTCCTAAATACACTGCTTCAGCAAAACTGCTTTGTTTGTCCACTATCTTACTTTATTCAATTTTTTGTGACCACAGCCCTGACTTAGCTGCTCCTGAGTCAAATGATGTATCTGCTGCTCTCAGGGGGGAGGGAGGAGGGGCTAAGTGCAGGGAGCGAGCCTGTGTATCTAGCTAATCCTGTGTCTGCACCATGTGACCTAGGTCCTGCACTCAGATATATATATATATATTCATATATATATATATATATATATATATATATATATATATATATATATATTCTTATGGTAGAGTTGGAAGGGACCTCAAGGGCCATCGGGTCCAACCCCCTGCGAGTGCAGGTTTTCCTAAATCATCCCAGCTATATGTTTATCCAGATTCCGCTTGAAGATTTCCATTGATGGAGCGCCCACCACCTCCCGTGGCAGCCTATTCCACTCTCTCACTACCCTCACTGTCAGAAAGTTTTTCCTAATGTCTAATCTGTATCTCTTTCCCTTTAGTTTCATCCCATTGCTTCTTGTACTTCCTTGTGCTAATGAGAATAGGGTAGATCCCTCTGCACTGTGACTACCTTTCAGATATTTGTAGACTGCTATTAGATCTCCCCTCAGCCTTCTCTTCTGCAAACTAAACAATCCCAGTTCTTTTAGCCGCTCCTCATAGGACATGGTTTGCAGACCTTCCACCATTTTGGTTGCTCTTCTCTGGACTTGCTCCAATATATCGATGTCTTTTTTGAATTGAGGCGCCCAGAACTGTACACAGTATTCCAGGTGTGGTCTGACCAGGGAAGAGTAGAGCGGAATAATGACCTCTCTTGATCTAGATTCAATGCTTGTCTTAATACATCCCAGAATTTTATTAGCCTTTTTTGCAGCAGCACCGCACTGTTGGCTCATGTTGAATTTGTGATCTACTATTATGCCCAAGTCCTTTTCCTCTATGCTATCACTTAGTTCTATTCCTCCCATACTATATATGGTTTTTACATTTCTGTTACCCAGATGTAGAACTTTGCATTTGTCCCTGTTAAATACCATTTTGTTCGCCTCAGCCCATTGTTCCAGTGTGTCTAAGTCCTTTTGAATACACTCTCTCTCCTCTCTAGTGTTGGCTATTCCTCCTATCTTCGTATCATCTGCAAATTTTATGAGTTCCCCAATAATTCCATCGTCCAGATCATTTATAAAGATATTAAAAAGTACTGGGCCCAGAACAGAGCCCTGCGGCACCCCGCTTTTGACTTTCTTCCAGTTCAATGTGTAGCCATTTAGTATTACTCGTTGTGCCCGATCATTAAGCCAGTTGTGAATCCACCTAACTGATTTTTTGTCAAAGCCATACTTAATCATTTTTTCAATAAGAAGGTTATGTGATACTTTATCAAATGCCTTACTGAAGTCAAGATATACTATGTCCACGGCATTCCCTTGGTCCAACCATTCAGTGATTTTGTTGTAGAAGGAAATCAGGTTAGTCTGACAAGATTTATTGGTCATAAAGCCGTGCTGGCTCTGGTTAATTAATGCCTTCCCATCCAGGTACCGAAGTAAATGTTCCTTGACAATTTGCTCAAAGATTTTTCCTGCTATCGAGGTCAGACTTACCGGCCTGTAATTTCCTGGATCGTCCCTTTTCCCCTTTTTGTAGATGGGGACAACATTTGCCCTTTTCCAATCTAAAGGGACCACTCCTGTTTCCCATGACTTACCGAAGATTATAGCAAGGGGTTCTGTTATTTCCTCTGCTATCTCTTTCAGGACTCTAGGGTGTAAATCATCTGGTCCTGGGGACTTGGTTTCCTGTAACTTGGCTAAGTGCTCTCTTACTAGACCTTCGCTTATAGTCAGCTTGGAGTCCTCCTTCCCCTCATCTCCATCACCATTAATGTCGATATTTCCATTAGTTTCTTGGGAGAAGACGGATACAAAATATGAATTTAGTAGCTCCACCTGCTGTTCCACCATGTTAACTGTTTCTCCTTTGTCATTCTTCAGGACTCCAATGGTCTCCTTCACTTTTCTTTTGCTTTTAACATATCCCCAAAATCCTTTTACCTTACTCTTTGCCTCTTTTGCAAGCTTCAATTCGTGTTCAGCCTTAGCTCCTTTGATGCTTGTCTTGCAGAGTCTGCAGACTGCTGTGTACTCTTCCTTAGGTATAGTTCCCATCTTCCACTTTTTGTATGTTTCCTTTTACCTTTTTAGCAGGTTATGTAATTTTTTGGTCATCCATCCTGATATTTTTAGGTGCTTCCCATTTTTCTTCCTTCTAGGTATTGTTAGTTCCTGTGCTTTAATGATTTCCCTACAGAAGATTTCCCACCCTTCATGTGCATTTTTGTGCTTAAGAATTTTGCACCATGGAATTCTGCTAACCCTTGCCTTCAGGCTCTTGAAGTCTGCCCTGCTAAAGTCGAGCATTGAAGTCTGTGTCTTCTCAGGTCTTCTTCTTCTTGCAATCCCAAACTCAAGTATAGCATGATCGCTGAATCCCAGTGTCCCTGCTACCCGTAGTCCCTCAACCATGTGCTGCTTTCATTTCTTCTGTTCTCCCAGTTATCAGGCTAGCTAATTCAATTGTGTTCATTATGGCAGAGAAAGGCAGTCTCTGTATGTAACACAGAATGGAGTTGCTGCTGCCTGTACTTCATAGTCCAATGTGGGTGGGCGGAGCTACACATGAATTTGGGGGCGGAGCTAAACGGCAGGTTGCCTGTGAAACCCCGCCCACCAAATGATGCAAGAAACCAGGAAGAAAGAAGATTTTACAAGAGTGAAGACTGCTGAGCATGTGAGGTGGGAATACCCCTTTAAAGCAGTAGACACCCGGCGGCTATGGCGGCCGCCCGGCTCCCGGGCGGTCGCCATAGTTACAGACCCGACATGCGCCGTACTATTACGGCGCATGTCGGGAAGGGGTTAAAGGGGCTCTATCATTGGGAAAAGTCATTTTTAGATAAGCACATCCTTGCATAGCCTTTAGAAAGTCTATTCCACACCTACGTTTTGTATGTAAATTGCCTCAGTGGTTTTTGAATGAGCCTGTTTTTATTCATATGCTAATTAGCCTTTCGGTGCACCCCGGAAGTCTCATTGTGCACCCTCTGCCTATTGTTTCCTATGTATGTGTACAGCACAGGCTGAGTGCTGCTAGGAACTTCCTGTACTGGCTGGAAGCTAATTAGCATATGAATAAAAACGGACTTATTCAAAAGTCACAGAAGCAATTTACATACAAAAGGTACGTGTGAAATAGCATTTCTAAAGGCTATGCATGTGCTTAGTTAAAAATGACTTTTCCCAATGATAGAGACCATTTAAATGCCATGCCTGTCAATGAAGAAAAAAATGCACTGCGCATGCGTGGATGACGTCACACGCATGCGCAGATAGGAATAGGGATATTGTCCCTTCCTGACCTGCACAGAAGGGGGGATATAAAATGAACATGTTTGCTTTTAGCAAATGGTTGCAATGAAACAAAGAATGAAAAACTTAAAGGGATCTGAATACTCTTACATTCGCTTTGTTATATTATAGTATATAATATATGTACAAATATATTATATTTGTATCATGAATGTTTTATATATATATATATATATATATATATATATATATATATGTATAGTGATGGGATCATCATCTCCTCAGATAGACGAGCACTTTTTTGGCACTAAGGATAGTCCAATTTAGCAAGTATGGTGCAACTGGCCGCAACCGGTTTTATTAGGATATTTCAGGCAAAACAAAAACAAAACAAAATACAAAATAAAATCCTAGCTGTCCGGATTCTACCTTCAACAACAGATATCCTAACTAAAGAGAGCAGGGCCTACTGCCCAACTTCTCAAGCACAACAAACAGCAGTTGTTTATTCACAAATAGTTTTCCAGGAGCAGAGAGAGAGCCATATTCCTGTGGGCTGTTTGCCCTTTTATACACACTTCAGGAACACAAGAATTAAAGGGGTTGTCCCATCACAAGGATCCTATCTATACTGCTTGTTAATGTGAATGTAAGACTTTTCCTAAATACATTGCTTCAGCAAAACTGCTTTGTTTGTCCATATATCACTTTATTCATTTTTTTTGACACATCCCTTGACATATCTGTTCATAAGTCAAGTGATGTATCTGCTGCTCTGAGGGGGGAGGGAGGAGGGGCTAAGTGCACGGGAGCAAGCCTGGAGGGGGGCGGGGGTAGTTTACCCTTTGGGGGGAAGGGGCCGCCAATACAGACCCGGCATCCGCTGTAATAGAGAGGCGGATTCCGGGGACGGTTAGATGCCAGCACAGATGCCTGCAACATTGCTATGCTCCTGCCCTGCATGAAGTCAGCAGCTGCAGGAGCGATGGGGCGGCGGAGGACAGGAATAACAGCATCACTTCTGCCGCTGCTGGCTTCATGCAAGGCAGGAGCATAGCGATGTTGCTGGCATCTGTGCATCTACACTCCCTGGCATCTGCCTCTCTATTACAGCGGATGCCGGGTCTGTATTCACATATGCAAAGCCAAGCGGCGAGATGCCGCTGGCCCTGCGTGCACTCTCATAGACCAGTCTAGCCTTCACAATGCGAATACAGACCCGGCATCCGCTGTAATAGATAGAGGCAGATGCCAGGTCTGTATTCGCATTGTGAAGGCTAGACTGGTCTATGAGTGTGCACGCAGGGCCAGCGGCATCTCGCCGCTGGCTTTGCATATGTAACCCCGCCCACCAATGATGCAACAAAGCCGGAAGAAAGAAGAATTTACAGCAACGAAGACTGGTGAGTATGCGACATGGGAATACCCCTTTAACCCCACACATTTCAAAACCTGGAGTGGCTGAATGGAGTAAAGACACGCCCAATTCCTCCATCTCCAGCAACCAGACCTTTTAACCAGGATTTTGGTATAACCCTCCAGCAAAGAACACAGCTTTTCTCAGCTGCATCTAGAATGTATATGACAGGAACCTGTGAGAAATGTATACTCCTTCTATCATTTTGCCCCTGGTCCTGTCACCAAAATTGTTGTACCTCTCGTTTAATGAAAGAAAAACCCACAATGGTCACAGAGATAACCTGAATCTCACAAAAGTAATAAATAAAAATACTATGAAAATGAACAAATTAAATTCAAACATAGCTTTTCAACCATGCTTCAACAGAATTGTTTTTTTTAATAAAACTTATGAAACAGGCCTGGCCAGAAACTATGGTACCCTTAACTTAAAGGAATTGTCCCATCTCAAGGACCCTATCTATACTGGTAGCTTATGTAAATTGAAACTTTTTCCTAAATATATTGCTTTAGAAATTCTGCCTTGTTCTCCTACTATGTGCCCCTATTCTTCCCATTATAGGACAAGTGAAGTCACTTACTCACTGCTTAATTGTTCAGCTAATTGCAGTTTGCTGATAAAGCCCAGTCTATTATCTCTCTATGTCAGTGGTTCTCAACCTTTCTAATGCCGTGACCCCGCAATACAGTTGCTCATGTTGCGGTGACCCCATTCAGTTTGGAACATGCGTCCATAATGGCGTGCGTTCCAGCTGAATAGCGCTGCTCCAGACAGTAGCATATCCAGACAGTATTCTTCCCATGTTCCTTTGCAGTGGAGCAACTATGGCTATAAGTCTCCACACACCTGAGAAGGTGGTCTCTCCCTAAGGAGTGACGTTATCCCCACAATCTGGTCTCACAGCTTCTCACTTAAACCAAATCAGTTCTCTCTATGCTGCGCTAATGATGTCCAAAAAGACAGAAACGGTGCCGTCCGTAGCTGAGAAACTGATTTGGTTATAACCTTGCATCATGCAGCAAAGGCTTCTGGGAAGTCGGGCATGTTGTTCAGGGTTGCTTGCTATAGAGGGCAGCAAACAGAGGCACTGTCTCCCTGTTTACATCTTGGGAGACAGATTTGCATATTCTTCCCATGTTCCTTTGCAGTGGAGCAACTATGGCTATAAGTCTCCACACACCTGAGAAGGTGGTCTCTCCCTATGGAGTGACGTTATCCCCACATACTGGGACTTGAGCGTTTTAGATGCCCCCAAGCATGCCTCCCCTGCTGTCCCAGTTCCAGAGGTGTTGACATCATTTCCTGGGGTGTCATTGTGGACTTGGTGACTCTCCTTAGTCAAATTGTGGTTTCCCCTGAAACAAGCCTTTTTTCCCCATAGACTATAATGGGATTTGATATTCGGTCGAATAGTCAAATATTGAGGGGCTACTCGAAACGAATATCGAGTATCGAGTATTTCACTACTCGCTCATCTCTAATGTCAACGTTTCCCTGTCCTTTCAGGATTATAGTACATTTACTTGGTATATTTGTTTGGGCTTTCTCTTGCCCGGCTGGTACACCTTATAGTTTACTTCCTCCACTCCTTTAATAATTTCATATGGCCCTTCTCATTTGGCCAGAAATTTACTTTCTACCGTGGGAACCAATACCAACACCCAATCACCTGGAATAAAGGTCTTAAGTTTAGCTGTTCTATTATAGACATGGCTTTGAGCCATTTGGGTCTGCTCCATATGTTCCTTTACAATAGGCATTACTGCTGCAATTCTGTCCTGTGGCAGGGTATTATGTTCAATTACACTCTGGTAAGGAGTTTGCTCTTGTTCTCAGGTTTCCTTAGCTATGTCTAGAAGACCATGTGGGTGTCTACCATGCACCAACTCAAATGGGGAAAAACCTGTGGAGGATTGGGCTACCTCCTGAATTGTAAACATTAAATAGGACAGTAGGCAATCCCAATCTTTGCCATCCTTGCTAACCACCCTCTTTAATATGCCCTTAAGCATACCTCCCAACTTATGAAGGGTAGAAAGAGGGACAAAATAATACGAGCACTGTGAGCAGAGGGAGGGAGCGTTCCTCCCCGCTCACACTGTACAGCGCGATAGGCACTGCTGTGGAGAAGGACGTTCCTGACTGACTGTCAGGAATGCCCGTCTGACTGTAAACAGCTACGGTACCGGGACCGAAAGCTCTTTATCTGGGGCACAGATCGGGAATGCCGACAATGCGCTGAATTCAGCGCACTGTCGGCTTTCCAACAGTATATAGAACTGCCTGTGCCCCAGACCATGAAAGGTCCTCTTTGCCTATGTATTCAGCTACGGACGCCGATGAGTTGAAATGAGTTGAAACACGTAAAAGAGCTCCTTGGCAATTAGTTTAGCCGAACTATGCCTCAAGGGTATGACCTCTGGGTATCGTGTAGCATAATCTAACACCACTAGTATATACTGATGCCCTCTAGCAGACTTTACAACAGGACCTACCAGGTCCATCGCCACTCTTTCAAAGGGTACCTCTATGATGGGTAGGGGTACAAAAGAACTCCTGAAGTGTGACACAGCAGCAGTTAGTTGACACTCTGGAAATTCTTCAAAAAGAAGTGTTTTTTTGGGGCATTGCAGGCAGACGCTGCACTAGGGCTCTACAACTTACATGGGTATGCACATTATGGCTATTTTCCACTCTGTTGTTTATTACTAAGCTTATGAAGGTCAGGTTTCTCTCTTCACTGGGCATATACATGTAGCCTTGAGTTGTGGGGATAAGAGCATAGCTTTTATATAGGTAATTATTTTGATGTATTATACTAATTTGATTTGAACACTGCAACATGCAATTAATCCTTTGTTGCATTCTGCAGTATACACCACATGGGTGTGGGTTATAGACCTGATGCCGTTATGCATGCATAATATACATGTTCACATGAACATTATGCCCTGTCTTGCACAGTTTGTTTATACACTATTTCACTCATGCACATAGCATCTAACTGCTATTATTGTGAACGGTATAGGAACATAGCAAGTAACTAGCCTCTGTCTGCGACTACATCTGCGTGTTGTTGACATCAATGATCCACCTATATTCAGCAAATTGCTGCTGTCAATGGTTTACCTTCTCCAGCGTTTCAGCAGCTGTTAAGCTGGCCTGCCGCTGAACTCTTTCCTCACGCCGTGCTGGTGATTGTTCCGGCATGTCAGCAGCTCACTGGGAAGCCATATAATGAGCGTGTTGTTGGCATTGATGATCCGCATGCTCCAGCGTTTCAGCAGCTGTCAAGCTGATCTGGTGCTGAACTTGTTCCTCGCACCATGCCTGTGATTGTTCCGGCATCTCAGCAGCTTGCTGGGACACCATGTAATGAGTGTGTTGTTGGCATCGATTATCCCCCTTAGCTCCACTTGAAGAATAGTCTGTTGACTTCTGGCTTCCTTCATAGCCCTCGTTGTTTTAGAATTTTGCGACAAATTAGATTTTGTTTTTCCCAGCATGTTTAAAATTGGCAAACTGCCAATTTGGATTAAAGGTGTTTTCCCATGCAGAGTATCAGCACTGCCTGGAGCAGATCAGATAATATGCAAATGCATATACACAATCCACTGAGGGTTAGCTGTGTGTTTACACAGACAGATAACAGACCTGGCTTTATCAGAACTTCAGATAAGCTGCTGCAAGAGCAGTTTAATATAGTATGTGAATATAAATTCATAACAGTCGTGAAGCCATGTCATTTAACGGGATAAAAAGTAGCCTATGTGTTAATTGAGGTTACACGCTATCTATGTGCCAAATTTCATTAAAATCTGTTCAGTCATTTTTGTGTGATTGAGTAACAAACATCCAAACACATAGGGGCAACGTGGTGGCTCAGTGGTTAGCACAGCAGCCTTGCAGCGCTGGAGTCCCGGATTCAAATCCCACCAGGAACAACATCTGCAAGGAGTTTATATGTTCTCCCCGTGTTTGCGTGGATTTCCTCCCATTTTACAAAGACATACTGATAGGGAAAAAAAATGTACATTGTGATCCCTAAATGGGGCTCACAATCCACATTTTAAAAAAAAAACAACAACAACACACAAACATTCACATTTATAATATTAGTAGGATAGGATTACTTGTTACTTGGTGTATTGATTTGAACACTGCAACATGCTATTAACCCTTGTTGTATCCTGCAGTATACACCATATAAGGATGGGTTATAGACCTAATAATGCCATTATGCATTTATAGTAGACATGTTCACATGAACACTATAACCTGTTTTTTGACAGTTTGTTTATATACTGTTTCACTAATGCGCATAGCATTTTACTACTACTATTGTGAACGGTATACCATATGGAGTCCCTTTGTAGTTATCTGCCTAGCAGGGCCGGCTCCAGGTTTTTATGGGCCCTTGGGCGACAGAGCCTCAGTGGGCCCCCTTATGGAGGAGGCGGGGGAGTCGGAGATGAAGCGAGTGACGTCAAGCAGGAGTGTGGCGTCACCAACTTTTATGTTGACTCCGCTCATTCTCATTCATTTTTCGTGTGCTCCCACACAGTATAATCCTCCTAGTCACCCGTAAATTATATGCCCCCCCTCCATCTCTCCCCCAGTTTCATATACACCCTTCCTCTGCCCCCAGTTTCATGTCCCCCCTCCATCTCTGTCCCCAGTTTCATGCCGTTCTCCCCCCTTCATCTGCCCACAGTTTCATGTCCCCCGTCTCTGCCCCAGTGTCATGCTATTCTCCCCCCCTCATCTGCCCCAGTGTGATGCCGTTCTCCCCCCCCCCTTCATCTGCCCCAGTGTCATGCCGTTCCCCCCCTCCCCTTCATTTGCCCCCCAGTTTCATGGGCCCCCTTCATTATGTTCCACCTTAATGTTTAACACAAAAACCAAACACTTTCACTCACCTTCCATCACTCCCCAGCCGCTCCTCTCTCTGATCTCACGCCATTCACATAGTTGTAGGCGCGATGTGACATCATCACATCGCGCCTACACACGCTGGAGCTGGGCCGCAGCGTTAAAGCAGGAGCTGAGCTGTCACAGCTCCTGCTTTAATCGCCTATGTATTCAACTCATTGATGTCCATCGGACGACGATGAGCTGAAATCGGGACAGGCAAGTGCTGGGGCGGGCAATTGCCGGGGGGCCTCCAGAGGCTCTGTGGGCCCCGGCACTTGCCTGACTACGCCGTGCGCCGTCGCCAGCCCTGCTGCCTAGCACCTTTGTCTTTTTATATTGTACTAGTAAAATACCTGTGGCCTAGCTCGCGGAAAATATGTTGAATTGTTGGTTATGCTAAAGTAAAATTTTCAGTATCACACTGAAATTGACATGTTCAGAGCGCTACAGTAAATCTTTTTTTCCACTTTACATTTTTATTATTTTGACATTTTACTAATTTGTCATAACATTGATGTGCTCAACAACTTTTTTTTTCATTTCAACATTTTTATTGATTACATATTCCATACATATTATGTAGTATAAACTATTACAACTATTTTTTTAACTATTTTTTGTCAAAAATTAAAATGTATGCACCTTACACAAACATATAAAACATTTACACCTAATTAACAACTTAGTACAGTGATGGCGAACCTTTTAGAGACTGAGTGCCCAAACTGCAACCCAAAACCCACTAAATTATCGTGAAGTGCCAACATGGCAATTTATCCTTAACCCCTTCCCGACATGCGCCGTAATAGTACGGCGCATGTCGGGTCTGTAACTATGGCGACCGCCATAGCCGCCGGGTGTCTACTGCTTTAAGCAGTAGACAACCGGCTCTAATGCCTCCGATCAGTCCCCGGACCGATCGGAGGCATTAACCCCTCCGGCGCCGCGGTCAAAGGCGCCGGAGGCTCCATTTTCCCGGTGGCGCATGGGCGCCGCCATTTTGCCCGGGATCGCCGGCTCCTGGAGCATGCTCCAGGGCCGACATCATGTTGCCATGACAGCCGGGATCCTGTACAAGGCTCCCAGGCTTGTCTGCAAATTGTCTCTTTTGCAGGCTGGTCTATGCAGCCTGCAAAAGAGAGGATGCTTTTTTGCAATGCATTGCAATACATTAGCATTGTAATGCATTGCATTAGTGATCAGACCCCCTGGGTTCAACACTTCTAGGGGGTCTAATAAATGCAAAAAAAAAATTTAAAAAAAGTTAAAAAAAAATATAAAAAAATATAAAAAGTATTAAAAGTTCAAATCACCCCCCTTTCCCTAGAACACATATAAAAGTAGTTAAAAACTGTGAAACATATACATGTTAGGTATCCCCGCGTCCGAAATCGCCCGCTCTACAAATCTATAAAAATATTTTTCCTGTTCGGTAAACGCCGTAGTGGGAAGAATAGTCAAAAGTGCCAAACCGCCGTTTTTTCACTGTTTTGATTCTGATAAAAATTTGAATAAAAAGTGATCAAAGCAATAACATGTCCCGAAAATCGTAGAACTAAAAAGTACACCCGGCCCCACAAAAAAAGACGCCCTATGCATCCCCGTACACTTACGTATAAAAAAGTTACGGCCGTCGGAATATGGCGACTTTTAGAAAAAAAATTTTTTAACACAGTTTTGGATTTTTTTAAGGGGTCAAAATGTAAATAAAACCATATAAATTTGGTATCCCTGGAACCGTACCGAAACACAGAATACAGGGGACTTGTCATTTTGGCTGCACAGTGAA
Source organism: Leptodactylus fuscus (assembly GCF_031893055.1). Lineage (NCBI taxonomy): Eukaryota > Metazoa > Chordata > Amphibia > Anura > Leptodactylidae > Leptodactylus > Leptodactylus fuscus. Next base: position 72,774,308 of record NC_134267.1, on the reverse strand, counting down.
CACCGTAAAACCAAAGCCCGTAAGAAAGTCGCCAAAATGCATTTTTTCTTCAAATCCACCCCATTCTGAATTTTTTTCCTGCTTCCCAGTACATTATATAGAATAATTAATGGTGGCATCATGAAGAAAAATTTGTCCCGCAAAAATTAAGACCTCATATGGCTCTGGGAGCGGAGAAATAAAAAAGTTATGGGGTTTAGAAGGAGGGGAGTCAAAAACGAAAAACGAAAATCAAAAAATGCCATCGGCGGGAAGGGGTTAATACTATTGTGGACAGTCACAGACCCACAAATTACAGTTGTGTGAATGGGGCTTTACAGAGCTTTTAATAATACAAACAGCTTTGTACTGAAATGTAAAGGTCTCTGCATTTAGTACTCTGAACAATTAATGTTCACTATTTACATTGCACAGGATCTGTTTTCTAGTGACCGTGCAATGTTATTACATCTTGTACTAATATGTGTTTATGTAAGGTATATGTTTGCATACATTCACTATTATACATAACATGTCCCCCATTGTTGAATCTGTTCACTTCTTTACCTTTTAATACATTCCAGGGCACCTTCAAGGACTCCCCCTTTTTTCCCCCATATTAATTTGCAGTGGTATCTACATTTCCATTATGGACAACATTCTGATTGGATCGTTTGATCATCAGATCACATCACACAACAACTCAATATTTCTAATGAACAACGTCACATGTTCTAATTTTTTCCTTTTTTCATTATCCTTGTCTCCATTTTTTCTTCTGCATCTTGGACTTGGGACAGGATGACTCCAAGACCTTTTGTGCTGGCATCCATATGGAGTCTGAAAAGCAGGCTGTAATCTGGGTAGTTCAGAATGAGTAGTTCAATCAGCCTTGGTTTTCGTTGCTGGAATGTCGTTTTGTGCTCATCTGTTCACTAAGGGGGCGTTCACACTACCGTCCGTGTCCGACAGCTAGTGTCCATTGCTAATGTCCGTTCAAAATCTTGTGTGGACATTAGCAGCGGACACTAGCTATGTCCGTGACATTTTGCATTGATTTAAATGTGTAGGTTTTTGCTGTCCGCTTGAAAAGTCAGACATCTTTGGGAACGGACAGTTAAGGAGAGACACGAACTGTAAAAGAACGAACCCGATCTCCATTTAAATCAATGCAAAATGTCATGGACACAGCTAGTGTCCGCTGCTAATGTCCGCACAAGATTTTGGACGGACGTTAGCAGCGGACACTACCTGTCGGACACCAACGGTAGTGTGAATGCTTCCTTAGCAAGAACCTTCTCTCTATCTCCTCTTTGGAGTGTTTTCTCAGCAGTTCTTGGAGAGGCTCAGCAATCTAGGCAAATATGTCTGTAATAAGTTCTTATCTCTTTAACAGTAATTGGAGTAGTCCAGTTCCTGATCTTGTCAGAAACTGGCAAGACTATTATGGCACTCTTAACATTGGCTAGGCAGTAGGACTTGGGACTGCAGTAGATGACACTTGGATGACCTTACCTTGAGCCCATGCTGGATCAGAACTTGGAAGACTTTGAAAGGTGTGAGAGATGATCATATGTATTCGAACAGACAATCACTTCATCTAAAGTTCTTGTGGCCTAGACAGTATCCTATTAGCTGATGAAATGTTCCTGTATACTGCACAGACCAAAAGTCATACTGTTGAACTAAAAAAGGCCCATAGAAATGGTAAAAGCCAATTCTCAGTGGTAACCTTTGGCCATAGGTATTCGTTAGTATCCACTTGTCAGGTCGAGATTAGAGAAGTATGTAGCTAATCCTAAGGTTGTTAATGACTCATCTTTCTTGGCAACAGATAAGCATATTTGTGATGTCATTGTGTTCAATTTCCCTTAGTCCACACAGAACCTCATGCTTGCTGTGTTTCTGTATTTCCCTTCTGACAGGAGGGAGAGGCAGTGGGTAGTGAATTATGCAGGGCTTCTAACATTTCAACATAACACTTTAGAATAACACTTAGTCCCAACAAAACAGCAATGTCCCCCTTCAGTTGCCCCACAGTTTAATGTCCCTCTTCCCAGTGTATATATAGTCCCCTTATTGGTTCCCACACTAAAGTGCATTATAAAAAATAATAATAATAATAATAATAATAATAATAATACCCACCTTTCCCCATTCACCTGCAGTTCACTCCTTTCTTTGTTCCTGCAGGTTTCAGGGAGCAGCAGACACAATGTAAATTACATCACTATATCAAACCTTCTACTCCCTAGAGACCGGGAACACAGGCAAGGGCAATGGTGAAGCAGGGAACAGAATGTCATACATCCCAACTTTTGAGAAAATTTTGCTCCGCCCAGTTTTTTGTTGACTCATTCATTTTGTTGCCCATTCTCGTTCATTTTTCTTGTGCCCCCACACAGTATAATCCTCCTACAGTCACATTATATGTCCTCACATTATATGTCCCCTTCCAACTGCCCCACAGTATTAAATCCCTCTCCTGGTTCCCCAGTTTAAACTGGGGGAAACTAGAGGGGACATGAAACTGGGGCAACTGGAGGGGAACATTAACAGTGGGGGTAGTTGGAGGGGGACAATAAATTAATGGCAGATGAAGTGGGACATTAAACTGGGGGCAACTAGAGGGGGACACTAAACTCAGGCAGCTAAAAGCAGACATTAAACCGTAGGGGTTGCTGGAGGATGACATTAAACTGAGGGCAACTAGAGGCAGACAGGTCCAGCTACCGTCACGGTTTAATGCCCCTTCCAGTTGTCCCCAGTTTAATTGCCCCCTTTATCTGGCCCATTTCATGTCCCCCACTCCATCTCTACCCTCAGTATCATGTCTCCCCTTCCATCTGCCCCCAGTTTCATATCCCCCTCTCTATCTGCCCCCAGTTTCATGCCCCCCTCCATCTCTCCCCCAGTTTCATGTCCTCCCCTCCATCTCTGCCCCCAGTATAATAACACACACACTCTCTTTCTCTCCACCCTGCATCTCACATACCCCCCTCCCCTCTCAATACCATACACACATCTCTTCACTGCTGCACGGGACACTGACATGCCCACCTAGCCACGTGATCGTGTGATGTCACACAAGGTCCTTGAACAATAGTGAAGCGTTCCTCCGATCACTGCAGCCTTTTATCTGTTATAAGAGCAGGCGGTAATCGGAGGAATGATTGTTCAGTAAAACATTAAAGGGACATAGCAGGACATGCAGGGAGCTGCACAGGACAGGGGTATGAAACCGGGACTTTTCCGATAAATGCGGGATGGTTGGGAGCTATGGAATGTTTTCAACTCAACTCTCCAAACACAGATGAATTGAAGATAAGACATACGAAGATAAGACATTCTCCGTGGTAACCTTTGGCCATAGGTATTCGTTAGTATCCACTTGTCAGGTCGAGATTAGAGAAGTATGTAGCTAATCTTAGGGCTCCTTCCTCTGACCACGACAGTGGGACAGCACCCAGAATCTGGAACTGTCTGCTTACTAGTGAAAACTAATTTCCCAGATGCTCTGTGTGATTTTTACCTGGCCATTTTCCAGGTATTTTGGCAGTTAGAAATTCCCATTGAAGTACACAATACTTACCCAGCAGCACCAAATACCAGCACCCAGCAGAAAATTCTTATTCCCATAGGCCAAACACCACAGTGCAGCATGACATCTCACTCTAGCAGTATTAAGCAAGTACCATGGTACTGCACAAAATAACCAAGAGCCAAACACAGCACTACGCATCAATGATAACAACATTGCCTCCCTAATGACAGGTACAGTCTAACCCTTTTTTCTTCTAGCCCATTGACAGTAGCATTCTAGAGTAGGGCCTCCTACCAGCAATGTATGATATTTTTCTCTCCATATTACAGAATTTAGCTGCCAGACTCCGAATTAACTATTCTCAGGTGAAAGACTTTTAGTCTTTTGATGATGATGTCATCAAAGGATCTTCAGTCTTTCTAGCTATGGAGACTGCAGTGATGATGGAAGGCTGATATTAACAGTACAGTTTCTGATTTAAAGGGATCCTATCATTGGATACCCTTTTTTTTCTAACTAAAACGTAGGAATAGCCTTAAGAAAAGCTATTCTTCTCCTACCTTTTGATGTCTTCTCCGCGCTGCCTTTCGGTAGAAATCCGGGTTTTCCTCGGTTTGCAAAGGAGTCCCCAATGCTGCAAGAGAAATCTCCAGCGACGCCTCTATCTTCTTCTGGAATGCTCTCCCCCTGTGTCTTCTTCCATCCTGGGGTTCAATCTTCTAGGCATGCGCAGTCGACTCTGCCATCGGGCCTCAGGCAGAGCCGACTGTGCATGCCCTACAGCCACAAGAAAATGGCCGCATACACAGTAAGCTGTGTAAGCGGCCATTTTCTTGTGGCCGTGGGGCATGTGCAGTCGGCTCTGCCTGAGAGGTGGATTCTGGAGATATTTTTGAGGTGGAGATGATATGAGAATGCAATTGATTGGATAGGGGGGGGTGAAGGAAAGGTGAGTTATGGTAAGGCTAGAGACTGAAATGGATCAGGGATAGGTCTGTTAGATGGTGGAAAAAGCAGTAGCAGTTAAACTGAAACTGAAAATGGCCTTCCCCAAACTGTTCTCATATAGTTGGAATTATATAATCATCTAAAATGTTTGTCCATGTTAAAGTGTTAACCTTTTCCTTCACTGCAACTAAGGGCTATGGTCCAACTCCTGATAACTCTGTAACTTAGGTCACAGACGTTCCTCCAGGCAGACACTAACAATCAGTCCCTGTTGGATCTCTGTCCAGTGTCATATCACGCCCATAAAACAAATAGACACTTTTTTAAAACAGCACATAAATGCAAATAAAGCTTATCGTCAGCAAAATACACTGAGAAAAATGGTGCCTTACTGAAGATGGCAGGTGTATCAGAAAGAATCAAACCTGTTTAAAAATAAGGATATTCTATTTATTTTGCCCAATTCTTGCAGCTGGCCACTTTTTTTTCAACCAAGTTTTGTTTTAGGCTCCAAAACTTGATCACATAAATTCACACTCCCCTAGCATCTGTGATACACTATCACACAGGCAGGTTTTTGTTTGTCAAAAGTTGCCTCTCTTTGGCCTAGTTCACATGGGCTAGTGACCGCGTCAGAATCAGGACCAAAATGCGCCTGCCGCAGCTAGCCGCGACTGTCAGAAGCTCCTGCTCCGGAGTAGGCCCAAATGAATGGGCCAAGTACGGAGGGATTGTCTTGACACGTGCACGTGCTGCGGCAGTTTCCGCCACTGCGTCCGCCTCAAGATAGGGCAGCTCGCTTCTTTTTTCCGCAAGCAGGAACTAACCACGCCAAAATCCGCCCCCTCTTACCCCGTGTGAACTAGCCCTTTCTCTCATTCCATCACTGCCGAAGACTGAATTGTGCTTACCAAGAATGGCTACAAAAGGAATATGAAACATCTAGAAAGCTCTTATATTCCTGCCTTCTGCTCAATCCACTCCTGGGTTTGGCTCAAAAAACCACAGCAAAATCTGCAACAAAAATATCTGCGTTTCCGCTATGTTGGGCCACAGCATAAACTATACCTGCATCTTCCCTTGACTTTATTGCTATACATGCAGGAGTGGCATGGAAGGGTGTTGTAGCCTATGAATTTTGGTCTTTCTGCCAACCCTCATTAGAGGTATTCCTACTTTTATCATTTTTATTTTTGATAGGTGTGTGGGTGTCCAGTTAGGAGCATACAAAAGGATGGATTTTCTGATCTTATTGATGAGTGTAGCATGCAGTTGGTGTGGACCCACTGTGTCACCTAACCAGTTTGGGTTTGAACAACTTCTAATGCCATTGTCTAAGTAATACCCTGGTTTTAAGCCATTAATCCCTATACAGATATATGATCTTCGCAGCAGGGAAACACCAGGGACTACAGCAGTACTGGGACCAGCATGTGTGAAAATCATGTACCAATATTTAATAGTTCACCTACTATAAATATTAGCCCCCTATAAATAATATTTGCCCTCTTAGGGCTAGTTCACACGTGGGCAAAGGGGAGGTTTTTGACAGCGGAATTCGCTTCAAAAACCTCTCCTTTAACATGGTGGTCTATGTAGACCACTAGCTTTTTTTTTCCTCCTAGCGTTTTCCACCTGAAGAAGCGACATGACCTTTCTTCAGGCGGAAAACGCCTGAAGAATTGCATAGAAGTGAATGGGAAGCGAAAACCGCGCGGTTTTCGCCTGCAGTTTCTATAGCACATATAGGAAAAAAAAAACCCTAGCGAAAACCGCTAGCGAAAACCGCGTCAAAAACCTCGTCAAAAACCGCATGGAATGCAAAAAACAGCGTCAAAAAAACTCCCCGAGGTTTTTTACCTCGCACAAATAAGCTAGGCGGTTTTCACGTGTGAACTGACCCTTAGCAAGTAATCCCTATCCCTTACCATAAAACAGTAAATCTTGTACTCACCTTACTGCGCTCCCAAGATTGTCAGAGGAGCCACGAACTCTTCCTGTACTAGTGACACAGGTGGTGCAATGCAGTGACATCATCACACCATCTGTGCTGCGATGTTACGTGTGTTACCGGTCAGGGATTTATCAACATAGCACAACTGAATGCATGTTCAAAAACTTTAATGGCTCTCAGGAGGTAGAGCTATTATTTTCTTCAGACTCTTTGTGTTTGGTCTCTACGTCAAGCAATGCCAGACTATCTTCACATTATGCCTCATTACCTGGTAATGCGTGGCATAAAGTATAACCTCAGAGTTACCTTAGCAAACTAACAGCCAAAACATTCAGAAATATGGTCAAAAGGATTGTTTGCAACATATTTCACTGAACTTTGATGTTTCCAGGAGATCAATGAAAAAATAATTGTAATGGAGGGAAACAGAAGTACATTATCTGGGCCATGGTTTTCTCTTGGCCCTTTCATTCTTGTTATCCAGGGAGCCAGGTAAAATTTTAGTTACCAGATAAAACTTTCTCTACGTTATGTGTTAATATATCAAGATAATAGAAATAGATACTTGTTTGGTTTTAGTTACTGAACTTCTTCATATTTATCTTACAAGTATACAATAACAAATTGCAAGCCATACCTCCAAAACGAACTAATGGCATACAGTGTTGGCCAAAAGTATTGGCACCCCTGCAATTCTGTCAGATAATACTCATTTTCTTCCAGAAAATGATTGCAATCACAAATTCTTTGGTATTATTATCTTCATTTAATTTTTCTTCAATTGAAAACCACAAAAAGAATTGTCAAAAAGCCAAATTGGATATAATTCCACACCAAACATAAAAAAAGGGGGTGGACAAATGTATTGGCACTGTTTGAAAAATCATGTGATGCTTCTCTAATTTGTGTAATTAACAGCACCTGTTACTTACCTGAGGCACCTAACAGGTAGTGGCAATAACTAAATCACACTTGCAGCCAGTTGAAATGGATTAAAGTTGACTCAACCTCTGTCCTGTGTCCTTGTGTACCACATTGAGAATGGAGAAAAGAAAGAAGACCAAAGAACTGTCTGAGTACTTGAGAAGCAAAATTGTGAGGAAGCATGAGCAATCTCAAGGCTACAAGTCCATCTCCAAAGACCTGAATGTTCCTGTGTCTACCGTGCGCAGTGTCATCAAGAAGTTTAAAGCCCATGGCACTGTGGCTAACCTCCCTAGATGTGGACGGAAAAGAAAAATCGACAGATTTCAACACAAGATTGTGTGGATGGTGGATAAAGAACCTCGTCTGAATAGATATTTGGCATTGCCAAAGCTAGTAAAGTGTGTGAGGGGGGGAGTTGGAGTCGGGGGGGGGGGGGGGAGTGGTGGGTATGGGGTTTGGAGTGGTTGATTTGGGGTATAACAGTCCGTGGAGTCTCATCTTCCTTAGTTGGTGACCGCTATATGGGGAGGTGGGGTGGGTGGTTTGGGGTATAACAGTCCGTGGGGTCTCATCTTCCTCTTGTTTGGTGACAGCTGGACACATATTGGGCAGTGATCTCCACAGTGGCCTCTTCTTCTCCCAGTAGGATGTAGAGTTTCCTCTTCTCGTCTGCAAATATGAAATCTGAGATGTGGGCAGAGAGTCTTTGGAAGTAGACGGCCCTCACAGCTGAGTATTTGGTGCAGGAAGTGGGTCTCGTCTTCTAGGGCCCCCGGTCACAGTGCTGGCACAGTCTGTTCTCCCATGACTTGTACGTCTGCCTGTGTCGCCCCGTCTCCATCTCCAGGTTGTGGGAGCTCAGTCTGTACCAGCTCAGGGTTTGTCTGTATTTGGGGCGGCGTATTCTCTCCAGGTAGGTGGCCATGGTGTAGTCCCTTTGCAATGACTGGTACACGGTGAGTTTCTTGGAGTTACTACCTGCGCTGACGTCATGGCAGGGCCGACAGCGGAGCCGGAGTCAACTTTTGAGGGTCGCGGTGGCAATTTGGAGTGAGTGAGACACTTTCAAAGTAGCCTATGTATCCTTCCTGGCCAATATGTAGGTGTGTGTGAAATTTCAAAGCAATCCATTCAGCCTTTCGGGTGTGATTGAGGAATAAACATCCAAACACGCAAACCCACAAACATCCAAACACACAACCTTTCACATATAATATTAATAGGATTGCACTCCTTACTGTTTTAGTTAGCCATATTGGTTTTCTATGATTTCTGGCCCACTTATTCCCATAAGGTATATGTTTTTTAGTGGTCCTATTTAGAATGTTTTTGAAAATGTCCCATTTTGTTTGTGTTCCTGTCACTTTGAGGACACCGTCCTAGTTTATGCTGCTAAGCTCCTCTCTCAGCTGATTAAAATTGGCCTTCCTGAAGTTTAGTATTTTTGGACCACCTCTGCTGAACTCCTTCCTAATGTGCACAAGAAAACTTATTATGTTTCTCGCTTGTAAATAAAAGCAACATTACAATAGCTGCCTCTCTCTCGCTATATATAATGTCCCCCTTAATATAGCTCTATGATAAATAGTTCTTCTTCTATAAATAATAGCCCACCTTATATGTTTCCCCCTTATAATGGCCCCCTTATATATAATAATTTCCTCCGCTATATATACCGTATATACTCGAGTATAAGCCGACCCGAATATAAGCCAACCCCCCTAATTTTACCACAAAAAAACTGGGAAAACTTATTGACTCGAGTATAAGCCTGGGGGGGGGGGGGGGGGGGAAATGCAGCAGCTACTGGAAAATTTCAAAAATTAAAATGGCCGGAGTTTTTGGGTGCAGTAGGTACTGGGAAAGGGGAGGGGGTGTTTTGGTTGTCTGTCTGCCCCTTCCCTGAGCTTGAGGACTGGGTTTTTTCTTCCCCCCACTTGGAATTCAGTCTGGCTGAATATAGGGGATCTGCAGTGCTCCTATTAACCCCTTCCCGACGGAACAGGAGCACTGCAGATACCCTATATTCAGTAGACCGGGCACTTTCAGACACAGGGATACCTAATGTGTTTCACAGTCATTTTCTACTTTTGTATGTATTCTAGGAAAAGGAGTGTTTTAGAACTTTTATGTTTTTAAAATCTTTTTTTTTTTTTTCTTTTGCACTATTTTATGGGAGATTCTATACATTAATATTGTGGCTGATCATAGACCCTCCCTCCTAAGGGGACTCGAGTATAAGCCGAGGGGGGCTTTTTCAGCACAAAAACTGGGCTGAAAAATTCGGCTTATACTCGAGTATATGTGGTAATTGCCTCCTTATATATAACAGTCTCCCTTTATAACAATCCATGTTATATATAATAGTTCCTCTCCTATAATAGACTCCTTAAATATAATAGTGATACATGATAGCCGTTATATATAACAGTCTGACCCTTATATATAATAGTTCTCCCTTATAATAGCCCCCTTATATATTATAGTTCCTCTCCTACAATACCTCCCTTAGGGCTCGTGCACACGGAGTTAACGTGAGAGCATTTTAGCATAATACACGTGTTAAAATAATACTCCCATTGACTTCAATGAAATTTTTTACACGTGTAAAAAACGCGTCAAAATAAGCGCTACGTTTTTTACACATGTAAAAAATTTACACGTGGGGTTTATGTCTAAATAACACTATATATATAGCATGACAGTTTAACGTTTTAACCTTTACTCTGCTGATTATTTTCCGGTCCTAAATTTTGCTCTAATGTGGCTCTTTTGATGGCTGCATCTGGCTCGCAGACAGGGGCGTAACTATCGGGCCGTGGGCCCCACAAGCACTATTATACTTGGGAGTCTTTTCGGACCCCCGAATATAATGATTGGAGGTCCAGGAGAGGTAAGGGAGCATAAAAAAACGGTGTTACTTACCTCTCCATCAGGCTTTGGGCCTACTTGCGTGACGTCCCAAATGTCACATGACCGGGGCCTGCGCCCATATACGTCGCGACACAAGCCGCCTGGTCACATGACGTCCTGGACGTCATTGAAGATGGCCGACAGCGGCGGAGATTTCCCCCTGGGTCTCCAATTATTATATTCTGGGGTCTGAAAATACCCCAGAGTATAATAATTGTGCATTGGTGTCCACAATGGAGCATAATAGTGCAGGATCCACTATGGGCATAATATGCAGGAATGTGGGGGTGGTATTATTGCTCTCATGGAATTACATTTTAAAATATGTGGCGTTCATGGCTCTCTCAGCCAAAAAGGTTCCTGACCCCTGTTCTACAGTTTCCATTCTATCGTTAATTCAGATATTATAGTAAACAATTGGTTAGGAAAATAGGAGTAAGGGTCTTTATACTTGAGATCTCCAGGAGACGATTAGGGCTACCCTATGCATTAAAGCAATTCTATCATTAGAGTATCTTTTTACAACTAAATGAAGGAATAGCCTTAAGAAAGACTTCTTCTCTTCCCTTTATTGTTCTTATCTGCTCTTCCGTTCCTGCGAAATATCTTCTTTCTTCCTTATGTAAATGAGTTTTCTTGCAGCACTGGGGGCTTTCCTCTGCATTCAAACAACACTGGGGCCGAAAAACACTCCAGCAACGCCTCTGTCCTCTTCTCCGGACCGCCTCTTCTTTCACGTTCTCATCCCGTCGTCATCCAAAAGCACTGACTGCACATGTCTGTCTGCCATTTGCCTGTGGCCGAACGGGAGAGGCCACGGAAAATGGCCGACAGACATGTGCAGACGGCCATTTTCCTGTAGCCGAACGAGAGGCCACAAGATAATGGCTGTCGAACATGCACAGTCAGCGCTTTTGGAAGAAGACGTGGTGGGAGCACAAGAGAAGAGGTGGTCCGGAGAAGAGAGGCATCACTGGAGTGTTTTCAAGCAGCACAGGGGACGCCGTGTTGTGAGAAAACTCATTTGCATAACAACGAAAACCGGGAATATCTACCGAATGGTGGCGCGGAGAAGACTTCTAAAGGTAGGAGAAGAATAGTCTTTCTTAAGTAGTAGTAAAATATGGGATTCTAATGATAGAATCCCATTAAAGGGGAACACTATATTAGACCTGGTGCTCCACATATTGGTGCCTAGACCCACTTTGGAGTGTTTTCCTGGTTAGGATAGAGTATGTTCACCTTTCTTATCTTTTAATTATTTAGGAGTTTCTTTATATTAATAGAAGTTAAGTTTTTGCTTTCTATTTTCACTCAGTGATTAAAGAGGACCTTTCACCACTTTTGGGCACATGCAGTGTTATATACTGCTGGAAAGCTGACAGTGCGCTGAATTCAGCGCACTGTCGGCTTTCCCGATCTGTGCCCGGTGTAAAGAGCTTACGGTGCCAGTACCGTAGTGCTCTATGGTCAGAAGGGCGTTTCTGACCATTAGCCAGGAACGTCCTTCTGCCTCGCGCCGCCAATCGCGCTGTGCTGTGGAGTGGGGAGGAACTCCCCCCTCCCTCCCTGATAATGCTCGTCTATGGACGAGCTGTGTGAGCAGAGGGAGGGGGAGTTCCTCCCAGCTCCACAGCACAACGCGATAGGCGCCGCGAGGCAGAAGGACGTCTCTGGCTAATGGTCAGAAACGCCCTTCTGACTGTAAAGCGCTACGGTACCGGCACCGTAAGCTCTTTACACCGGGCACAGATCGGGAAAGCCGACAGTGCGCTGAATTCAGCGCACTGTCAGCTTTCCAGCAGTATATAACACTGCATGTGCCCAAAAGTGGTGAAAGGTCCTCTTTAAGTTAATATATAAGGTTTAAGTGCAGGCATAAGAACTCCCTATATATTTCCAATTCCTTTTGAAGTCGTTCTTGGATTTGGCTGAAAAAAAGCTGCGGAGGACCTCAGCCTAAAAGTACACCAGATTTTCAAAGCGCATAAGACACATCGGAAAATCTGATGGAGTATAAGGCCCCATTCACACGAGTTGTAGAAGGGCGAATTTTGGCACCAAGAGTGACACGGGGAGCCAAAATACGGGCCAAAATACGCCTGCCACAACTTCCCCTTCTGGAGTAGGCTCGAATGAATGGGCTGATTCCGGAGGTTACTGCCACGAGGCGGACGCCGCGGCTCAACGAGCCACGGAATCCGCCTGAAGAAAGGACAACTCGTTTCTTTTTCCGATAGCGGCAATATGCCGCTATCAGAAAAAAGAACGCTAACGGTCTCCATAGACCACCATTGTGAGGGGGCGAATTATAACGTGGATTCCGCGCCATAATCCGCCCCCTCTGTGCCCGAGTGAACTAGCCCTAAGACTACCTAGACACAGTTTGCATTGTATAAGTTAGGTTGTTTTAGTTTATCCACCCCTTTGTACACACTGGACCTCATATACTAGCAGTCCTACAGGTAAGTGAAGCATGCATCTCCCTAGCTACATGAATACTTGGTACAATCCCTTGCAATGATTTGCAGCAGTTTACTATTATATGAAATGCTTCCTGACACAAACTGAGAGCGATGCAATGACAATGGACACTAGAAGCAATGGCCAGTCAAGCCGCACAGAGAGACGCGATCCTGCTTCTTTTCGAGTCTGAGAATCCTTGTGCAATGGCGTACTGTAACCATGGCGACGCTATAGATCCCACCCATCCCTACCGACAACCCCCTCCAGTGATCTGTGATTGGCTCACCAAGCGAGGTTTGACCTTTGCCCCATGACCTGGTGATGCTCGCTGTTTCCTGCCAGCCGGCCTTGTTCCAGTCAAGGAGTCCATGCCAGAAGGAGAGGGGCTGACGCTGCAGGCGATTACACTGCACTCAGTGGGCGGAGGAGGAAGCGTGCGCCAGCGTAGATCGCCTGTGGCCGCCTCAAGACGCTGCTTCGTGTACAATGAGGAGAAAATCTCGCATTCTGCTTTGCTTCGCCTTCCTGTGGGTGCTTGGAATTGCCTACTACATGTACTCCGGCTCCTCCGTCAGCAACCGGAAGGTAACTGGCACGGTTATGTATGTGTCTGGGCTATGAGCGGCGCAGAGGCAACTTCGCCCCGTGATTTCAGTCTATGGGAGTGAATATAGATAGTCGGTATGTTTAGCCGGTGCTTAGTCGTTTCCCAATATGGCCATAAACGTGGAATGGACGTCACTCAGCGGAAGGCAATGATCATCATTTATTAATTACATAGAGTTATGGCTGGATAGAGAGAATCTTTCAGTATAAATAAGAACCTGTACATGTCCATCATTGGAATCTTCTCTTGGGTAATCCCTTAGGTCATGTTTCCATGTAGCCTTCTGTCCAGGTTTCCATCATTGAATAACAAAGCATGTATTATTACTTTCAGTCAAAACAAAGCAACTAGATACTATTGATCTGGTACAACCTTACGGCTTCTGCAATTGACACAACCATAGAACGGCTGTCAACATCTGCAGTGGAGACTCTGGTACAGTCTGGGATTTGATGGAAACCAAACTGACCGGTCGGGCTACGGTTATATGGCAACTTTACCAAAGACGTGCTGACCGGCCGGAGATTTCAGTACCTGACAGTATTACGGCTAATGAAATTGAATGCTGTCATGTTAAGACCATAACACCATGATGGTTTGAGCCAGTCACTCTTGTGTTGCAGTTGGGGCATCCTGCAAGGACGTGACTTATCGTTAACTACTATTTAGATTTACCTGCGGGTGGAAATTAAACTGAAACCTCACCTTTAAGCATTAGAAAATTGTGTGACACTTATCTGAGTTGTTTCCTTCACAATCGGTAGTAATTCAGGTAATAGTTCAGTGACAGACAATTCACTCTCCATTTGACAGCTTTTCTGGCATCGTCATCCGAGTAGAAGGTAATGATTGTAGGGGCGGGGGCTTTGAGGGATTACAGGTACTTGGTCCTGTGTCCTCTGCTTAGGACCTCCCTCCATGAGTGAAGCAAGGCTGCGGAGTCATAGGTAAAGAAAAGTTACCCATTCTGGCTTCAAAGCAAAATAATTCTTTTAACTGATGTTTTATAATTATTATTGTATAATTAGATGCATAGTTTGTTGCACATTCCCATTCATAGGAATTCTGTCACTAGCATTTTTTTTTTTATGAATTTGAACTTTTGCTGTTTCAGTCTGACCAAGGCTGTCATCCATTTATGATGGAGCAGGAGTCACTGGATTGATCTATCATCTTCACAGTCCTAGAGTGAAGAGTATCCCACCTTGGTGTTATTGGTGCAGCCATGTATTACGGTATATGAAAGGGCATTATGCAATGCACCAGTGTAGCAGGGGTAATGATTAGCACTGTCCGCCACTGATAACAGGTTATCGCAAGCGGCTTCAACATCTGTACCTATAGCCATTATCTGATTGTCTATGTGGTTTGATTTCTTTGCCACACTGTATTGGTTCTGATATAATGTAAGATGGCCTAGAGCTTCTTCTTTTCTTTGAAGGCTTTTTTTTTTTTTTTTTTTTTCTTGTAAACTCTATGTTGATGCCTTTTCCCAAAAAGCTCTACTTTTGTCTCATCTGACCAGAGTACATTCTTACAAAATGTTTTTGACTTTCTCAGGCAAGTTTTGGCAAACTCCAGCCTGGCTTTTTTATGTCTCTGGGTAAGAAGTGGGGTCTTCCTGGGTCTCCTACCATACAGTCCCTTTTCATTCAGACGCCGACGGATAGTACGGGTTGACACTGTTGTACCCTTGGACTGCAGGGCAGCTTGAACTTGTTTGGATGTTAGTTGAGGTTCTTTATCCACCATCCGCGCAATCTAGCGTTGAAATCTCTCGTCAATTTTTCATTTCCGTCCACATCTAGGGAGGTTAGCCACAGTGCCATGGGCTTTAAACTTCTTGATGACACTGCGCACGGTAGACACAGGAACATGCAGGTCTTTGGAGATGGACTTGTAGCCTTGAGATTGCTCATGCGTCCTCACAATTTTGCTTCTCAAGTCCTCATACAGTTCTTTGGTCTTCTTTTTTTCTCCATGCTCAATCTGGTACACACAAGGGCACAGGACAGAGGTTGAGTCAACTTTAATCCATTTCAACTGGCTGCAGGTGTGATTTTAGTTATTGCCACCACCTGTTAGGTGCCTCAGGTAAGTAACAGGTGCTGGTAATTACACAAATTAGAGAAGCATCACATGATTTTTCAAACAGGGCCAATACTTTTGTCCACCCCCTTTTTTATGTTTGCTGTTGAATTGTATCCAATTTGGCTTTTTGACCATTCTTTTTGTGGTTTTCCATTGAAGACAAATTAAATGAAGATAATAATACCAAAGAATTTGTGATTGCAATCCTTTTCTGGAAGAAAATGAGTATTATCTGACAGAATTGCAGGGGTGCCAATACTTTTGGCCAACACTGTATATCAGTTCGAAGGAAAGTTCTCCGGGTTTATGGTTCCTTTGATCAGTCACGAGGTGTCTAGTTTTACAACAACGTCAAGTGAACCAATGATTTTTACCTCTATTTTTAATTCTTTTGAGATTTTTTTTATATGGTAATAGTGTGTCAGAGAATGCAAAATGTGAAGAAAAAAAATTCTAGAATTTTTTTTTTGATTTTCAAAGTTCAGAAAAACTCAGAACTGTACAGGCTTTCACCAGATATGTCACAAGATTATCATTGTTAATATTATACCCATGCAAACGCAAAATTTTAAAACTCATTTCCATAAAAAACGTTCAATTTAAAAATTTCAAAAAATGCACATGTGCTTGCTATGCTCCGAGCGACATCTGTACCAAAATTCAAGTTGGGGTCGCAATGGGATCATATCTTAAAGTATAACTATTACAATGTCAATTCAAAAATCTTGAATTCAGATCTGTTCAGCCTGTGGTCTAAAAGTGTGGGGTCTAGATTTACCAAATATTCCAGGATTTTTAGATTTTACTGTATTATTTTATGTTACAGTTTAGGGGGTGTTGACACTACTGTTGGTGTCCGTTCAGCAGTGTCCGTACAAGATTTTGGCAGACACTGGTTGGTCCTTTTGCAATTTCCATTCATTTCAATGAGATTTTATCTTGTGTCCTTTAGTGTCCGTTCATAACCATGTCCATTTTTTCAAGCGGACAAAAAAATCTTACATGCAGGACTTTTCTGTCCGTTCGAAAAAAGCGGCAGTAAGTGTCCGTTTTTTTTTTTTTTTTTTTCTTTCTTTACCATTGAGGCCTATGGGCAACGGACATATAATGAACACTAACTGATAGCCATCAGTTACTGTCTGTTTGTTTATGTTATGATAGGTGTCCATTTTTGGGGAGGTTTTTAACAGACACCAACGGTAGTGTGAACCCTGCCTTAGAAGAAGGAGAGGACAGAGGAGAAAGCTTTGTTAGGGCTCAACCTGAGAATGAACAGGGATAGACAGTGAATGCAGAGCAGATGACAGGCCAGCAACTCTGTCAGTAAGGGATCGTTCACATCTGCGTCTCGGTCTCAGTTATGCAGGTTTTCGTTTCCAGCCCGAAACTGCGCAGGAAACGGAAACCTGCACGCATTTTTCAAAGCCATTCAAATGAATGGGTTTGAAAAGTGTCCAGCTGTGAGCACCGGTGTGCGTTTTGTGCTTTCCACGGCGAAACTGTTTTTTTTTTTTTTTTAACTGGACACAAAGTCGGACATGCAGGACTTTGTGCCCGTTTAAAAAAAACGGTTTTGCCACGGAGAGCACAAAACGCTCACTGGCGCTCACGGTTGGACACGGTCTGTCAGGTTTCTGTCTTCTGACGGCAGAAGACGGAAACTTGAAAACGCAAATCAAGCGCTGGCGTGAACCCAGCGTCATGTGAAGTATCTGTCCACCGCAGAGTCAGGAAGTAAGACAGAGCTTCAGAACTTTCATGTCCTGACTACGAAGAGGAGGAGAGTTTATTAAAACATCGGGACTCAGCAATACCACACTTTCATTCCATGCAATGAAACGGAAATAAAAACGAGGATTTTTTCATTCAGCAATGACAGTGAAGTCCATGAAGTGGTAGAAGGCAGCACAAGATTGGCAATGGATGACATTACTAGTTCTGTGACCTGTAAATATGATCAGAGCTGATGGCTGCTACTGTACTCTCCAAAGATTGTGAAAATGGAGACGTAGAATTGACTTTTTTGCATCCTTCTGGTCCAGCACCATCCTTTGTGTATCCAAGAAAACCAGATATTTTAAAACTTACCAAAAATCAGATATTAAAGGGATTCAATCATTAAAATGCCATTTTTTCTCCCTTCTTCCGGCTCTGGCTTCAAACTTCTGGGCATGTACAGTCTGCTCATCGTCTGGCCTCGGGCTGAGCCGCCTGCGCATGCCCGTGGCAATTTTCCTGTGGCTGCTTACACAGTAAACTGGTGTTGACCCTGCTTCCAATTTTCGCTGAACTTCACTTTTCCCACCATGCATCCGTCATACTGATGAAGGTCATGTTGATCGAAACGTTTAATAATTTTGGATACAAATAAATGCAAAAATTCTTCATGATTCCCTGTGAGTGCCAGAAACTCCTTTTAATATGTTGTTATGGCGGTGAGATGCCTTCTCTGAGCACCCAAACAAACAAAACCGAGTGACAGTGCACTACAATCAATACCGATGGCTTTGGTTACAGAAGAATTTCTAAACTACTGACGATTTCAGTGAGCACTGTTGGGGCAATAATCTGGAAGTGTAAAGAACATCATTTCACTATAAACTGGCCATGACCAGGTGCTCCCCACAAGGTTTCAGACAGGAGTGAAAAAAATTATCAGACTAGTTGTCAAAGACCAAAGGGCCACCTGTTTAGAGCTACAGAAAGACCTGGAATCAACAGGTACAATTGTTTCAAAGAAAACCATAAGTAATTGACTCAACATCCGTGGTCTGTATGTGTACTCACAACGCAAGACTCCATTGCTGAATAAAAAGCATGTTTAAGGCTAGTTTCACACCTAATTCACAGAGTGTTTTCTGAAGACACTAATAAATCAAATTTTTATAAATTCACTTTTATTAATGTAGTACAAAAACAATAAAGAGAGGTCACAGTGAGGTGCGTCACTCTTCACTTTAGGAAGGCTGCTGTATTAGCTCCTTCTAAATAAAGACCACGGCAGGTCCCTTTAATGCTTTTTGGTGGTAAGTGGAAAAGGGGTTCTCTGCTCTCAAAGACTAGAGACTTATCATATCCCTCAATCAATATCCCTGAGCTCCCTTCACCATACAGGACATGTCATAACGTCTTCCGATGTGGCTATCAAATTGTTAGAGGTGCTTGCTAAATTCTCAGCTTTGCTACCATATGCTAAGAAAAAAAAAAAGGAGTTCAGTAGATGAAAACACAGGGTACTTGACCTTTAGCAGTTCATGCAACGTGTAAAAATCAGCTTTTATGATACCGATAGTTTTATAAAACTGTGGTTATAGCCATTTGAAGTGACCATCCCCCTACTAGTGCATGTTACAGCTTTGCATACTGTATTGAGTGCAGGTGTAGGGGACACTCTCACAGGCAATGTTTGGAGCATTGCTAGTGGGAGCAGTTTTTTTTTTTTTTTTTTTTTTTTTTTATTAAAAGGAATTTAGATTGGAGAACCATTTTTGTAATATACATAGTTAACCTAACACCTTCTGGCACAATAGTAAAAACAACAAAAAATTTTTTGGTACTATTCCGTTATCGGGCCAGCAGCAGCGCAGTTCAGCAGCAGCTTTCGGGACAGCAGTTCAGCAGCGGGAATTACAATGACATCCGAGGACTGCTGGCCCGATGCTTGTGCCCAGTAACCAGTACATCGATGACCCCCCTCCCCCATCCTTCTCCTCCTGCCAGTGCTGCCCCCCAGCTCTCCTTACATCTTCCCCGTACCCTCTCCCCGCCACACGACTAGGCCTCACCTCAGCGCTAGTACCGAGACCGAAAGGAAAGACACCGGGGCTCAATCCAGGCCCTGACAAGAAACACGCCGACTATAGGAACGGTGAGCTACAGCGAGCCGGAGGGACAAACTTTCTGCAGCGTCCGGCGGCTATCTAGTAGCATTCATTGCTCAAGATTTACGGTGAGGCCTATTACAGGGAGAGGGTACGGGGCAGATGTAAGAAGAGCTGGGGGGCAGCACTGGAAGGAAGAGGAGGATGAGGGCATCGATCGATGTACTGCCTACTACACACAAGCACGGCCTCTATCATCGGGCCAGCATCGGCTTAGTCATGTGGCGGGGAGAGGGTACGGGGTAGATGTAAGGAGAGCTGGGGGGCAGCACTGGAAGGAGGAGGAGATGGAGGGGGGGTCATTGATGTACTGGCTACTGGGCACAAGCATCGGGCCAGCAGTCCTCGGATGTCATTGTAATTCCCGCTGCTGAACTGAACTGCTGTCCCGAAAGCTGGTGCTGA
This sequence comes from Leptodactylus fuscus, assembly GCF_031893055.1. Lineage (NCBI taxonomy): Eukaryota > Metazoa > Chordata > Amphibia > Anura > Leptodactylidae > Leptodactylus > Leptodactylus fuscus. The sequence continues at coordinate 72,754,593 of NC_134267.1, read as the reverse complement.
AATGCGCTGCTGCTGGCCCGATAACGGAATAGTACCAATTTTTTTGTACATAGTCTTGTTTCAGCTTAATAGATGTATAACTTTGCATTATTCAAAGAATATCAATTTTCCAATTTTACTTTATCAACTCCCAAAATTTCTGCTTACTCTTTCAGTAAAAACCTTATCAAAATGTCTTTTGAAAGATCGAGTGTCATACTGGGTACCGTTACAATATAGTTGGCAGAGTTGTATCGGTTTCTTGAATGAAAACAGATCTTGAAATCTGTGAGGAATAAAAACAAAGTGTAATGGAAAATAGTTTTTCCAGTATTTGGTGAAGAAAAATTATAAACTGGAATACTCCTTTACCCAGACTTCAGGATGTGACTATTGGTGTTTATACATAGCAACTAATAGTAATAATAAAGGGACATTATGTAATTTTTTTTTTCTCACTTACTTTGAAGATTTGGTGCAAGGTGTGCCTGAATTAAGAGCCTATGGCTTTTCAGTAAATTAGGCACCTTTCTGTCCACTAGGATTGAAATCTCTGCTAGATCCTGACTGACAAAAAAATAAATCATGTCATGGGTCTTGGTAAATTTATTGGGCATCCTTAGCTTCGTCTTGATTTTCTGTCCTGTTTTGCCAAATTCCACAAAAAGAGGCAAGCGAAGTGCAGAATCAGGGATGTGTCACATCTTTGGCAAGAGAATGGTCTTTTTCTCAATAATGCATCACATTTGGGGAGGGGGGGGGGGGTGGTATGGCTAGCTGTGGTCTATTTTGGACACATGGTGTGAGAGCTCCCCCTATAGCATTGCTAAAAAGTACTTAACCTGGTAGCCACTTGTACCAAAACGACCAAGAGATATCCAGGATTTCCTGTACATGTCTTCTTTGAGGGGTGTTCCTACAGATCCCACAAACTCCCTCCATCATTCACTTACTGGACAGTACCTTTTAGCGATGGTGGACTTGCGGGGGGGAAAAAAAAAAACTTGTTCTTTAATTTGAAAAAAAAATAAAAAAAAAAAAATATATATATATATATATATATATATATATATATATATATATATATATATATATATTTCGTATATACACGAATATAAGCCGAATTTTTCAGCACAGTTTTGGTGCTGAAAAAGCCCCCCTCGGCGTATACTCGTGTCAAGCAAATAAAAAAAAAAAAAAAATTTTTTTTTTTTTTTTTGGAGCGGGGATCTATGACGAACCGCAATAGTAATGTATAGAATCTCCCATAAAATAAAAAAAAGCTTTAATAGAATATAATAAAAAAAAGTAAGTTTTAAATCCCTACAATACATATAAAAGTAGAAAATGACTGTGTAACACATTAGGTATCCCTGTGCCTGAGAATGCCCGGTCTACTGAATATAGGGTATCTGCAGGCTTATACTCAAGTATATACAGTACATAGTACGGTGTGTGTGTGTATATATTATATATATGTGTGTTAATATATTTTATCCTACAGAATAAATTGCTGGTAGGTGGGGGCGAGTCCTCCCCCTGTCAATCCTGGGAACTGAGGTGTTTTATTTATACACTTCTGCTCTCATTCATTTAAATGGGAGCAGTGGAAGTAACTGAAGTACAGCACTTCTCCAGCATTCCCATTTAAAGGGGCTCTATCAGCAAAATCATGCTGATAGAGCCCCACATATGCGTGCATAGCCTTTAAAAATGCTATTCAGGCACCGTAAAAGTTATATTAAACTACCCCCCTGTTTTAAAATAATAACCTAAAAAAGAATGTGCTCTACGTAGGGATCGTGCACGCTGGGCGGGCATTCAGGTTGTGTCTTCATCTTCATCCACGCCTCTTCTTCCTCCGACGTCCTCCGGTCCCGTCCTCCTCCGGCGCTCGCGGACACTGATAAAAAAAAAAAAAAAAAAAACAAAACTTGGGTGCATGCGCAGTAGCGTACTACTGAGCATGCGCCCAGGCTATTTTTTTTTATCAGTGTTCCCGAGTGCTGGATGACAGCGGCACCGGAGGACGTCGGAGGAAGAAGAGGCGGGGATGAAGATGAAGACACACCCTGAATGCCCGCCCAGCGTGCATGTTCGGTAAGTAGAGCACATTCTTTTTTAGGTTATTTTTTTTAAAACGGGGGGGGGGGGGGGGTAGTTTAATATAACTTTTACGGTGCCTGAGTAGCCTTTTTAAAGGCTATTCACGTATATGTGGGGCTCTGTCAGCATGATTTTGCTGATAGAGCCCCTTTAAGTGAATGGTAGCAGGGGTGTGTCTGTGTTAACCACAGCTAAGAATACAACAGGGGTGAAAAGGAAGGAAAAACAAAAGCCAAATCTGCACTCTTTCACGTCTTGCCTCAAAAAAACAAAAAAGATCCACTGACTGGTATAAATTAACACTGTTTTGTGCTGCAAAACGACACCTTACACAGCTCTGTACATGTCATTAAAAGTTATGAATGTCAAAATTTGGCAGTTAAAAATAACATTTTTTTTTTTGTTTCAAAAATAAGAAAATCAAGATTAAAATCGAAAGTCATCCCCTGAATTGCTAAAAATTTAGTTTTTATTCTTTGTCCAAATTGCTTGGGCCTTTCATACTGCTTTCATTTCTCATTTTATGGTTGCAAAGTCCGTGACTTTGATTCCTCCCCTCCGTAGGTTTATTCTGTACTCTTTTACTCCACATTTAAATTTGCCCATGTATGCAGTGGCGTAACTACCGCCATAGCAGCGGAGGCAGCAGCCACAGGGCCCGGGACATTAGGGGCCCGGTGACAGCTGCTACCGCTGCTGTCATTATACTCGGGGGGGGGGGGGGGGGGTCTTTTCGGACCCCCAAATATAATTATCGGCGGACTGGCAGAGGTAAGAAACATGGCAGAGGTAAAAAAAACATGTTACTTACCTCTCCACGATCCTGCCTGACGTCCTTTCTGACGTCACATGAACCCGGCCTGCGTCCTGGGTCATGTGACGTCAGATGTCATTAAACAAGGATGGCAGAGGAGAAGGCAGCGGAGAAGACCGCGTAGGAGCCGGAGACAGGTAAGTAACAGTGGTTTTTTATGTTATTCTCCACCCTGGGTCTCCGATTATTATACTCTGGGGTCTGAAAAGACCCCAGAGTATAATAATTGTTTATAGGTGTCCACTATGGGCTATAATACTGTGTGCAGGGACCCCTGTGGGGGATAATACTGTGTTAAGGGGCCACTATGGGGCATAATACTGTGTGCAGGGGCCCCTATGGGGGATAATACTGTGTGCAGGGGCCACTATGGGGGATAATACTGTGTTAAGGGGCCACTATGGGGCATAATAGAATGCGCAGAAATGCATAGGAGGGGGTTGGTCAAGGTCTTCGGCGTCGGTCGGGGGGGCCATGTCAAAAGTTCGCCACGGGGCCCCGCCATTCCTAGTTACGCCACTGCATGTATGTGATAGTTGAATCTATTACCACTGTTTTTTTAGGTTTTGAGTTTTACTCATAAGCTCTGAGTTTTAAGTATATGTCCTACATGTATTTTCCCTACTTGTGTATGACCACAGCGACTACAAACATGGACCTTTTGCTGGCTTATATTTTATAAGTGTCTCCATGTACATCATTAACTGTCTATTTGCTTGCTGCCATGTTTTTGCATATTATGTTTGTTCCTTTTTTCTAGTCTTACAATAAATACCTTTGAAACTAAAAATTCACCACTGTAACACCTATTTATGCCAGTAGATAATGACATCAAAGACGTACATTTCTAACTACCAGTTGTGGCATGGGCACAGACTGGAAGTCAGTTCTCTTGTGGCTGGGTGTGACTCCTGTATATTTAAATTGCTCTTCTGACTTCTGGTCACGACTTTACTGCCCTTTCTTCTAGTCTGGAATGTTTGTGAAGGGATTTAAACCTACTCCTACTCTACTTCTCTGAATCCATACTGGCTGAGTAGGAATCTGGTTCTGGCACCTATCTATTTAGGTTGCCTGGCCTTTCATCATTTTTGGCAGTGGTAAGGATTCTGTGTCAGTATGCCTGAAGGTGATTTGTAGTTCGCTTTGATGGGGATGGGGTCCCTCCATTGGGGAGCAGGGCATGTTATTCATCTCTTCTCTCCTTTATTTCAGGGAGACAAGGAGTCCACAAGCCTAAACAACAGGCACAAGTGCATTATCTTTCATATGCTAAGAATTTCAGTATTCGGTAGATTCTAGATCTGTCCAGATAAATTCACACACCTAGACCTCGCTGCTAATGCTTGGTTCACACATCAGTATGCCATTCGTCCATTTGAATTCAGTTTGAGACTAAAAACGACTGATGCACATACTGATTGCATACTGACACCTTTTTATGCTGATAGCAAACCCTGTCTTCCCCTAGAGGACAGATAAGGGGATTAAAAATAGCAATTGTAAACAGAGTAGAGATAAGGACATATAATAAATGTCCTTATCTCTACTCTGTTTACAAGTTGACATAGTTACATAGTTGATGAGGTTGGATAAAGACATTTAGTCCATCAAGTCCAACCTATAACCCTACAATCCCTACAGTGTTGATCCAGGGGAAGACAAAATACCCCATGAGGCTCCGGCCAATTGCCCTATTTCAGGGGAAAAAATTCCTTTCCGACTCCAAATCTGTCAGTCAGTATAAAAACCCTGGATCAACGTGTCCTTAAAATCTAGAGTCCATAACCCGTTATATTTTTCTCTTCAAGAAAGGCATCCAGGCCCTCTTTGAACTTGTTTAATGAATCCACCATCCTTCCTGGGGCAGAGAGCTCCAGAGCCTCGCTGTTCTTACTGTGAAGAATCCCCTTCTATGTTTCTGGTGAAACCTTTTGTCCTCCAGACGTAGAGGGTGTCCTCTTGTCACTGTCACTGGCCTAGGAGTAAAAATATCCTTAGAAAGTTCTTTGTATTGTCCCTTCATGTATTTGTACATTATTAGATTTCCCCGTAAACGTCTTTTCTCTAAGCTGAATAACCCCAAGTTTGTTAATCTATCGTTGTACTCTAGTCCACCCATTCCCCTAATCAGGCAGCTCATCAGATAGGAGACAGGAAGTGGCTTAACGAGCTTAATCCTATTCTTCAATAGATTTGACTCCAAGCCAACGCTCCCTTCACCAGCATGCCAGCATGTCAGACAACCCCCCTCTCCTCACACACCAAGACCCAACCCCCACCGACCTGCAGTCAAATGCAATCTGACTATCTGATCCTGCAGGAGTCTCAGGTGTGTAGGGAGATCAAGAAGATTAAACCAGACAAGGCCGGAGGACCTGATGGTATAAGCGCAAGAGTTCTTAAAATGTGCAGTGACCAGCTAGGTGGTATTATTATGCACATGTACAATGTGAGTCTAAAGCTGGGAGTGGTACCTCGACTGTGGAAAACATCTTGCGTGGTACCAGTCCCAAAGAAACCCAACCCGATGGGCTACAATGACTACTGACCCGTAGCACTGACATCCCACCTGATGAAGGTCCTAGAGAGACTGGTCCTGACACACCTACGCCCCCTAGTGAGCTCCGCTCTGGACCCCCTCCAGTTTGCCTATCAGCTGGGCATTGGGGTAGATGACGCCATCATCCACCTTCTTCATAGAGCTCTCACCTAGAGAAACCCGGGAACACTGTGAGAATAATGTTCTTTGACTTCTCCAGTGCGTTCAACACCATTCAGCCAGGGCTACTGAGGGAAAAGCTGAACCTTGATCGTGTGGACCATCACCTGTCCAACTGGATCCTAGACTACCTGACAAACCGCCCTCAGTATGTGAGAGCCCAGGACTGTGTGTCTGACACTGTGATCTGTAGTACGGGGGCACCACAAGGTACAGTTCTTGCCCCACTTCTCTTCACACTGTACACTGCTGACTTTAGGCACAACTCATCCAGCTGTTACTTACAGAAGTACTCCGATGACTCTGCTATAGTAGGCCTTATCACTGATGGCGACGATAGGGAATACAGAGACGTAAACCGGGATTTTGTTGAATGGTGCCAGCGGAACCAGCTCGGGATTAATGCTGGGAAGACCAAGAAGATGGTGGTGGACTTAAGTAAACGGAGAGATGCTCCGACCCCGGTGGAGATCCAAGGAACATGTATTGAGATAGTCAGGCCCTATAAGTATCTGGGTGTGCTCCTCAATAATAAATTAGACTGGGCTGATCACCTGTAGGCGCTGCACAGAAAGGGCCACAGCAGACTCTATCTGCTCAGGAGGATGAGGGCCTTTGGAGTCCAGGGGACACTTCTTAGGGCCATCTTCAACTCTGTGGTTGCTTCAGTCATCATTTTCAGTGTGGCCTGCTGGGGGAGCTGTATATCAACCAGGGACAGAAATAAACTCGACTGATCAGGAGGGCCAGCTCTGTCCTGGGGAGCCCCTTGGACCCAGTACAGGTGGTGGGTGACAGAAGGATACGGTCTGTGGTGACCTCCATGCGGGAGAACAAATCCCACCCCATGTATGGGACCTTGATGGGACTTGGCAGCACTGTAAGAGACCGCCTGCTTCACTCCAAGTGTGAGAAGGAGCGCTATCGCAGGTCCTTCCTTCCAATCGTGACCAAGCTGTATAATCTACATCAAACCAAGTGAAAATCTCCCAGCACAGAGAACTAATGATTATGACGATGAGCATGAAGTCTTCCTTCTTTCTCTTCCGTTCCTTAGCTGCTATGGACTCCTAGTATATCTTCTCTTCTCAGCATATGTCTGTATTATATTACTGTGTATTATCCTGTACCTGTATTACTATGCTGCTGTAACATGCTGAAATTACCCCACTGTGGGAGTATTAAAGGATTATCTGATCATTTTGGTTGCCCGTATTTGCACTTTTTCAAGTTCACTTATGTCTTTCTTGTATATCGGGGCCCAAAATTGCGCACAATATTCTAAGTGTGGCCGTACCAGTGATTTGTATAGAGGCATAACTATGTCCTTGTCATGAGAATCTAGACCTCTTTTGATGCATCCCATAATTTTATTTGCCTTGGCAGTAGCTGCCTGAAAATCCCTAAGTCTTTTTCATTGGCAGTCTTACCCAGTAATTTACTATTAAGTACATAATGATACATTTTATTACGTCGACCAACGTACATTACCTTACATTTGTCAACATTAAACTTCATTTGCCAAGTCTCCGCCCATGCTTCCAGTTTCCTTAGATCCCCTTGTAATATTGTACTATCCTCCTCATTATTAATTACCCTACAAAATGTTTACACCCTGCTTTGTAAACCCGCTACCACAGTGGTAGGGAACGTACGGCTCTCCAGCTGTTGCAAAACTACAACTCCCAGCATGCATATTTGCTCTGTTGTTCTTGGAACTCCCATGGAAGTGAATGGAGCATGTTGGGAGTTGTAGTTTCACAGCAGCTGGAGAGCCGAAGGTTCCCTACCCCTGCTCTACCAGGTCATTAATAAAGATATTAAGAGAGGACCTAGTACTGACCCTTGCGGCACCCCACTGGTGACTGTGGCCCAGTCTGAATATTTACCATTAACAAGTACCCTCTGTTTCCTATCAGTGAGCCAGTTGCTAACCCAAATGCATATGTTTTCCCCCAGTCACAACATTCTCATTTTGCATACCAACCGTTTATGTGGAATAGTATCAAAAGCCTTTGAAAAGTCCAGGTACACCACGTCTACTGCATTACCCATGTCCAGTCTTGAACTGACCTCCTCATAGAAGCTGATCAGATTAGTCTGACAGGACCAATTCCTCATAAACCCATGATGATTTGGTGTTATAAGATTATTTACATTGTGATACTCCAGGATAGCATCTCTTAGAAAGCCCTCAAATAGCTTTCCCACCACAGAAGTTAAACTTACTGGCCTATAGTTTGCAGGTTCACTTTTACTCCGTTTGTTAGCTGCTTCTTAAGTTTTCTAGCATACCACTTGGTGATGTTGACCCCTTTCCACAAGGAAAGGTTAACTTAATTAGATCCAATTTTTTTTTTGCCCAAACTTGGGGTGTAGCTTATAGTCACACGTATGAAATACAGTATGTTATAAGTTATATATATGTTAAAAGCTTTTCATCTAATTATTATATTAATACTTTAGTTTATTTATTTTGAAACAGTGTCATTAACTTTTCTACTTTGTGAAATTCCGTACTCCTGAAGAAATTTCCGTCTCTTCCTTTTGGAGAAACTGGGAGTTTTTAAAGATGGTTGTAGTCTGGGACTGCTGGGTGGATTACAAGGATTACAAGGTACCCCCAAGATATGTTGTTGAGTTTATCAGGTAATCCATATGAATTTGGAGTAATCACAAGCACAAGTGTAGCATGTTTATTGAGAAGTCCCCTATCAGTTTATAAAAGAATCTCTCGGTGCTCCGCCCAGAGCCAGTCATACCATCTATAAGAATCAAAATTTTAGTCACAGGATGTCATTTTCAGAGAAGAAATTTCTTGCATAGGAGAACAGGAGGATCTGATCAGATCTTATCTGATATCTTTCAGTGCGGGCAGGATGCGTAGACCTTCGTTCACGCTCAAGGCCATCTTACTGAAGCAACAGGTCACACAAAATGGGTTCATTCAAAATGGATACCTAGTTAGAAACAACACCAAGTCCCTAACACTGCGGAGATGAATCTGGCTTCTTTTTTTTTTTTAAATTTCAAAAGTTTTATTGGGTTTTTCGGTTAACACAGAAGTATAGGAAACCATAAGATAACAGAAAATCAAACGCACGATGGAAAAAAATGATTTGACATCCATTACAAAGTATCTAGATAGTGTAGTGACACAAGTCTGTACAAAGACGTTCATTCACATCACAATAAGATGCAGGGTTCCAAGAACCTGGATGCATTAGTGAAGTCAAAGGTGAGAGAAAAGAAAGAGTAAAGGGGGAGGTAGGTGAGTAGTGCGAAGATAAGGGGGAGGGGAGGGGGGTTCAGGCAGTACTGCTTAGAAGAACCTAAAGGTAAGAACAAATATTCAATGATCTCATGTCCATTATTGTCATAGAATGTCTATGTACTGAGTATTCTGATGATGGGACGATGCTTGACGATAACGTTTCCAGGGGGCCCACAAATTTTTGCAAATTGTTCGGGAGTTCTATTAGACCAACTCATCAGCTCCTTGATACGTTCTATCTCTTTTCCCACATTTCTTACGGGGGGGGGGGGGGGGGGCGGCTATGGTCTGCAACCAGTATCTCGGAAGTAATAGCTTGGCAGAAGACCGTAAAAAGGTGACCAAGCGATCCTTTGCTGGGGAGCATATGGTGTTCGGGAGCGCTAGGAAGAGAACTGACAGAGATTCAGACGTGCACCTTCTTTCACCTCTTCCCAGAAGGGGACAATTTTTGGACATGACCACCATATATGGAGGTAAGTTCCAATGAGAGATAGACAGCGCCAACATCTTGAGTCGTCAGTCAGTCCCCTCTGGTGTTTCCACTCCAGGGTTCTGTACCACCTTGAGATTAGCTTGAAGCTATTTTCCTTCATCCTTACGCACGTGGAGAAGCCCTGGGAAGCATTGAGGACCATTTCTACGTTGTCATCCAACATTGTGGTATTCAGTTCCTTCTCTCAGCTAGTAAGGTATGCAGGTCGGTAGACTGTTGGCGGGGAGACAAACTCGTGGTGCAGTACTGAAGTTTTACGGAGCATGGTGGTTTTAGAGAGTAACACTTTCTCGAACTGTCAGTTCTTTTCTCAGTTTGTAAAGCTTGTTGAATTTGGACACATGGAATTGAATCTGAGACTCCTGTAAAAAGGACAATCTACTTTCTGGACCACCAAGAGCGGGTTCTGGTCAGATCTTGTCGCTATCCCCATCCCGTAGTTCTCACAGGCTCAAATTAAGATGAGGCGGCCAGAACAAGTCAGAATGAAGTGAGTTCCCGTCAAGTAAGGCTGGGAGAAATCTCACAGGAAGTAATGGTGAGGTTGCAGGAGCGAGTTCGGATCCAAGTTTCTTCCAAGTATCCACAGTGTTGGCCAAAAGTATTGGAACCCCTGCAATTCTGTCAGATAATACTCATTTTCTTCCAGAAAATGATTGCAATCACAAATTCTTTTGTATTATTATCTTCATTTAATTTGTCTTCAATGGAAAACCACTAAAAGAATTGTCAAAAAGCCAGGCCTTCAAAGAAAACGGTCCCTACAGTCAAACATGGCCAAGGTTCCCTGATGTTTTGGGGTTGCTTTGCTGCCTCTGGCACTGGACTGCTTGACCGTGTGCATGGCATTATGAAGTCTGAAGACTACCAACAAATTTTGCAGCATAATGTAGGGCCCAGTGTGAGAAAGCTGGGTCTCCCTCAGAGGTCATGGGTCTTCCAGCAGGACAATGACCTAAAACACACTTCAAAAAGCACTAGAAAATGGTTTGAGAGAAAGCACTGGAGACTTCTAAAGTGGCCAGCAATGAGTCCAGACCTGAATCCCATAGAACACCTGTGGAGAGATCTCAAAATGGCAGTTTGGAGAAGGCACCCTTTAAATCTCAGGGACCTGAAGCAGTTTGCCAAAGAAGAATGGTCTAAAATTCCAGCAGAGCATTGTAAGAAACTCATTGATGGTTACCGGAAGCGGTTGTTCGCAGTTATTTTGTCTAAAGGTTGTGCTACCAAGTATTAGGCTGAGGGTGCCAATACTTTTGTAAGGCCCATTTTTGGAGTTTTGTGTAAAATGATCAATGATTTGACTTTTTTTTCATTCTCTTTTGTGTTTTTTCATTGCAAGCAAAATAAATGAAGATATTAATACCAAAGAGTTTGTGCTTGCATTTTCTGGAAGAAAATGAGTATTATCTGACAGAATTGCAGGGGTGCCAATACTTTTGGCCAACACTGTATAGCTCCTTTCAGCAACGGATTTCTGGTATCAGGATGTTTCCGGGCACCTGATGGAAGCCAAAGCTCCTTCTGTAGAAAGGGGGAGAGTGTAAAAGACTGCGGTTTGATCGGGAAGAGTAGATGTGACCACCATCTTAGCTGATTTGCCTTGTATTAGAGGGAAATGTCGGGTAGGCCTATTCCACCTTGTGCTTTGCAGAATCTGGCTATTTTTAGGATTGCACTTCATGTGAATTAATTTTTTTAATTTCAAAGTTATTTATTAGTCGAAGATGTACGTCATCGTGAAGTTATATATTTACAGAGCAAATAGAAAATAATGTAGTAGTTTAGAATTTTTCATAAAATTAGTTTCTATAGTTTAGTGTATGTAACAAGGAACATATTGAGCGTACGTGGAAAAAATAGAAAAAGCAACACAACGCAAGTAGAAGGACATATTAAGGAAATAAAACAATTAATAATAAGCAATTAACAGATCACTGCTTCTAAAATTAGGAATCGGACCATGAGGGGAGAATGTAAAACCAAATCATTCATCCCTGGGATTATAGCAGTGAATATGATAGTCCAGGGGCGTCTGATTTGTTAATTCCAGGGAGGCCAATCCTTATCAAAATGTGATCATGTATCATTTATAGTGGCATTTTTCTGCTTTAGACATTGGAATAGCCTTTAGAAAGGCTATTCGTCTCTTACCTTTAGACGTGGTTTCCGCCCCGCCGTTCCTTAGAAATACCGGTTTTTACCGGTATGCAAATGAGTTCTCTCACAGCAATACTGTGTGCAGGGGCCACTATGGGGCATAATACTGTGTGCAGGGGCCACTATGGGGCATAATACTGTGTGCAGGGGCCACTATGGGGCATAATAGAGCGTGCAGGAATGCGTCGAAGGGGGTTGGTCGAGGTCTTCGGCGTCGGTCGGGGGGCATGTCAGAAGTTTGTCACGGGGCCCCGCCATTCCTGGTTCCCTAGGTTGGTCTTCCAGGCAGTCATAAAATTCAACTTAGTGGTACAGGAGGGTGAGGGGACGTTCAATTCACCACATATGAAAAGGAGTGATCCTCCGTCCGCAGCCTTGTAGAGGTACACTCTCTCTAAGCTAGTCGCTTGAATAATTGTCACCTTGAACATTTTGTCACCTTGCAAGCACAAACTTAAATGTATTTTATTTAGATTTTAAGTGATCGACTAATACAAAGTAGCAGATAACTGTGAAGTGGAATGAAAATGATACACGATTTTTTAAAATTTTAATCAAAAATCTGAAGAGTGTGGCGTGAAAAAGTATTCAGACCCCTGATATCAATACTTTGTAGAGCCACCTTTCTTTGCAATTACAGTTGCAAGTCTTTTGGGGTATGTGTCAGTTTTGTGCATCTAGAGACTGAAATTTTTACCCATTTTTCTTTGCAAAATAGCTGAAACTCAGCCGAATTGGATGGAGAGCGTCTGTGAACATCAAATTTAATACCTTGCCACAGATGCTCAATAGAATTTAGGTGTGGACTTTGACTGGAACATTCTAACACATGAATATTCTTTGATCTAAACCATTCCACCGTAGCTCTGGCTGTATGATTAGAGTCATTGTCTTGCTTGAAGGTGAATCTTCTTCTCAGTTTCACGTCTTTTGTAGCCCCATCCATCTTCCCATCCACTTTGACCAGCTTCCTGGTCTTTGCTGAAGAAAAGCATCCGCACAGCATGATGCTCCCACCACCATGTTTTACAGTGGGGATGGTGTGTTCAGGGTGATGAGCAGTGTTACTTTTCTGCCACATATAGCGCTTTGCAGATGGGATGAGCAGATGGTTCTCAGATCAAATATCTTTCTCATGTTTTGGTTGAGAGCTTGGAAGTCCTTTTTTCTTCCTTTCCTAATAGAATTGTTAATGTGTTGTCTGCTTTTGATACTGGATTTCCATTAGACAGGTTTTGTTCTTAAATTTTAAACTTGTTTCTTTAAGGTCAAGGTATCTGCTCTGTGTGCTGTTTGTTTTCTGCCTGGCTACTCACCCCTGGGTCAGAATGTTTATTTAGGCTGTGGGTGGATTGCCTCCTATTTTGACTAGTTTTTCCTTTAAGTCTTGAGGGACTTTTGACTGGTCCTTTCAATATTGGCGGCCTGACCGTGAATCACGAGCCTCTCCTTCCATCCTTTCCATGAAAATAGCCTTCCTTTTTAGCTATATTGGCCAAGAAGATTGGGGAGATTGCAGGCTTTCCACCAGTCATCCATATATTTGGTAATCTTGGATGGCAGTGTTATTTGCCCAGATCCCTCCTTTTGCTGAAGGTGTTCTTAATGTTTCTTTGCTAGTAGGGAGATGTTTTTACCATCTATATGGCCATAGTATAAAGGATGGCATCAATGTGATGAGGTTTATGCAGTTTGCCCTCTGTTCCCTTTCTGTTCTGTTATTTGGGGAGAAGTCTGCTCCCCACTCCCATGATTTGGACATTATGGCCACAAAAGTTAAGGACTTGCATAGGAGTGTTTAATGAGAAGTGCCATGCATCGCTTGTTATCTGCTGCATAAGATTTAATAGTGGCTGCCACATGCTTTCCAACCAATATAATAACCTCCCCCCCCCCCCTCCCTTCCAATCTGGGGATGTTGAGCCCATTTCCTCTCCCACATAAAGTCTCTTCATAGGAAAGAATTTGCCACCTTTTAACTGTCTTCTGCATGAGAGCCAAATCTGTTCAGTTTCTGGAGATGATTGAGAAGCCTAGAGCGATTGTGTGGTGACTGAAGGCCTTTAAGATTCCATGCAGTTATTGTCATAATGAGCTGGGATAAATTTGGCTTGTATACCTGTCAGTCCAGTCACCAGATGCATTACTTATCAAGTGATAAGTGCCAATATCAAGTGAATGGCAACATATCCATAACAAGACTGTTAGTAAACTGTTAACAGTATATAGAAAATTAACATCTGCCCGCGACTTCGTCTGCGGGTTGGTGTTGGCGCTGAGCCAACCTAACATGTAGGTTTTTGCTGTCCGCTTGGAAAATCGGACATCTTTGTGAACGGACACTTAAGGACAGACACGGACTGTAAAAGAACTCACATGATGTCCAATTAAATCAATGCAAAATGTAACGGACACAGCTAGTGTCCGATGCTAATGTCCGTGCAAAATTTTGCGCAGACATTAGCATTGGACACCGACGCTAGTGTGAAACCTGCCTTAGTGTTTAGCGGAGATTTGTGGAATATGGTGAGATAGATAGGCTTTTTAAACAATCAGTGAAGCTTTTCTGTCTTGCAAATTCACATGCTGGGGCTGGAAGTCTTCTAGCATTACTTCTTGCCTGGGGGTCATATACTGTATGTTGGGCCAGTGGGGGACATTATAGTATGTGGGGTCAGTAAGGGAGCATAGTGAAGGTAAAAGATGAATTTTGATTTGTCGAGTAGGAATGGTTGGTTGGGAAACATAGGATAGTGTAGCCTTGAGGGTGCATTCATATGGTGCAGTTAAAACAACTAGAGATGAGCAAACAGTAAAATGTTCGATATTCGTTTTGAGTAGCCCCGCAATATTCGACTACTCGAATCGAATATCGAATCCTATTATACTCTATGGGGGAAAAATGCTAGTTTCAGGGGTAGGCAACATTCAATCAAATAGAACTTACCAAGTGCACGAGTGAGGATCGGGCTGGATTCTCCGAGAAGTCTTCTCCCTGCGCAGCGTCCCCACGGCGTCTTCCGGCTCTGAATTCACTCTGCCAGGCATCGGGCCTGGGCAGAGCCGACTGCGCATGCCCGCACTACAAGAAAATTTCTGCTTACAGTCAAAGCGGCCATTATCTTGTAGCGCGCGCATGCGCAGTTGGCTCTGCTCAGGCCCGATGCCTGGCAGAGTGAATTCAGAGCCGGAAGACACAGCGGGGACGCTGCACGGAGAAGACTTCTAAAGATAGGAGAAGAACCAGCGTTGATTGCCGACTGTATAGCATTCGGCCAATCAACGCTGGTTCTGCATCGAATTTTTCAATTCGAATAGCGAGTAGTATTCGATCGAATACCTACTCAATCGATTACTACTCGCTCATCTCTAAAAAAACATCAAAATTGCATCAGAAAATGCATGCAATTAAAATGCTTTAAAGAGCCGAAAGTGTGCAATTTGGTCTAAAAACTTTCCCCAACTGCAAGAAATATTTTCGTCTCTCTTGCATAGGAAAAACATTTGAAAGAATAACCTTTATAGATGAGATTAAAAACTTGGTTGGTTTAGAAGTTTAGTCTTCTAGGTCTGCTGCTTGTAATCTTAGACCATGGCCACTTCTTCTCCTTCCAAGAAGAGAAAGCTAAACGCGTTTGATGACGTTTTTCCGATCTCAGAGGTAACATTAACTTTGAGTATAGGAGAGATCCTTAGAGGGTGAAACTTTTCAGCCTTCTCACAGCCAAGAAAAATATTATGGGATCTGATACAGGAATTTTTGCAGTGCATGACAATGGAAAAAGCTAATAAGAATAGAACAGATCTCGAATGAGATAAGAGATTTCCATTTTGAGGAGTTTACTAAGTGAGAAGATGCACAGGTGACTGGACTGGGGTTAACTGGGGAAACTTCAGCTTTACTTTTAAAAGCTAACATAGCTTCCGCTTGTGTGTCTCGGTCTTTATTTCCTTGCTTAAACCGACCATATCACACCTCAAAAGGTACTTCCAGACAAGTTATTCTCTCCTCCTTACTTCTGCAAGCTTAAGATTTTTTTTTTTTTTTTTGTATATGGTTCCACAGAATCCATCTGCATTCTGTAAGAAGAGCATTATGGTTGAAGATGTGGTAAAAAAAACAAAGCACACATCTAACCCTAAGTCGTGTGCTATCCCCTTTTTAGGTGATCACTTGTATTCGAATGTCCTGGCCTTTTCATTCCAGCAATCAAGAACATGGAGAACTTGTTCTACGCAGAGTGGGATCTTGCCTGATCTACAGGAGGCCCCTTCTTTCCAAGCTTTATCCAACTATATACCAAGCTATCTGGTGATGATATAAGACCCTTTTAATCAGGCATCAGGAAAAAAAAAAAGAGTTTACCAGTTTTCCTCATTCGCCTTCAGTGGAATCATACCTTCGTTATTATTTCTAAGACATTAGGAAATCAATATGGCACCTTACTTTGATGGCTTTCTCCTTAGGCTTAGTTCACACATGAATACCGTGTGGCGTAATTTGGTCTGGAAAAAAAAGCTTCCTAATATTTTTCCATAATTTTTTTTTTTTTAAAACCACTTCAGAAAATTCCAGGTGGTTTTTCCCTCCCGGATAGTGAATGGACCGTAAACAAGCTGTGTCACGCTTTTTGATTACGGTTTTCGCCTCCCATTCACTTCTATTGACTTCCTGAGGCGGAATCCGCTTCAAGAATGTCATGTCGCTTCTTTTTTCCGCTAGTGGCAAAAAACCGCTAGCGGGAAAAAATGAACGCTAGAGGTCTCCATAGACCACTGTTGTGAGGGGGCAGATTATGACATGGATTCCGCTTGAAATATAAGCCTTACTCCAAAAATACGTCCTAGCTGCAGGCAATTCCTCCAGCGCTAGATTGTCATGTCCTGGACAAGTGCCCTGCTACCTCTTGCCACGGCAAAATCCGCTTACTCACTCCCAGTCCCTCCTCTTGCCTCCCAAGTCCGCTTTTGGTGTAAGCCTTCTGAATGACGCCTCCTATCTACGTGACCAGATGTAAGGTACCACCCCTGATTGCTCCCATAGATGCATCAAGTACACTACAACATCTCCCCTTTGTGTAAAAATCATAAAGGCGAGGTGATAGAGAGGGCATAGGGCCACTGCCACTCACATGGTTTAAAGCGAGAGAGAGTGCCTTTAAATTTGTTTTAAGACTCATAGACACTGCACCATTTATTATGAATGTAAGTTAGGGTTACTAACCTTAACCATTTTACAAGAAAAATAAGACCTACCCCGAAAATAAGACCTACCACTTTTTTCAGGCCCTGTTATTTTCGGAGAAACGTGGTTTGTGTATTATAAAAATGTTTTATTTTTTTACCCCCTGCATTCTTGTACTTGAAACATAATGGGTGTCCCTAGGGGTTAAAATAAAAAATGACACACATGTATGTTCAATAACTTGTTCGTTAGGATTTGCTAGTCAGGTTTTCCAGATGGGAATCCTCCTACATCAATAGCTTCTGAACAGGAACGCTAATGAGCTTTTATGAAGATCTGAACTGGGCTACAGTACAAATAGGATACATATCATACTACTGCCAATCATTTGGTAATTATGTTGCTAAGAAACGAATGTCTAAATAGAATAAGAAAACATTTATTTTTTGGTTTTTAATCCTCTTTACTGATGAGAAAAATGTGTGAAATAGCTGAAGCTAAAAAAAAAAAAACCCTAAAATGTTATGCCTCATTGTGTCTAACATCATACATCTCCAAGATTCACATTGTATTCATTTTTTTAAATCTCCTTTTAATATTATGTGATCCAATACATCTGATTGATAGTAAAATAACTAACCTGGTATATTGTTGTTTTTTTTTAAAAAAAAAAAGTGTTCCCAGGGAAATCATGATGTTTTTAATGCCTTCATGGGGGCAGCCATTTTTTGTTTTTGCATTTCATTTTTGTTTTCTTCCTACTTTCCAAAAGCCACATCTTTTTCAATTTTTTTTTTTTTTGTCTTATTTTTTTTATGGAATGAATTGTTCTTTGTAGTGGCAGTAATTAATATGCCATGCGATGTACTGGACCGCTGCGAAAAAATAAGAATATGATATCATTGAAAGAAAAATGCAATAGTGCCTTTTTCTTATAGATGTCATTTGTAAATTCACCATACAGTAAAAGTGATATACTGCCTGTTTTCTGTATGTCAGTACCAAAAGTATATAGTGTGTATATGTGTTAAAATTATCTGTAACTTTTTGCTGACCTATATTTTTTAACAATGCTACTTTGGGTAATGTATGCCATTTTGATCATTTTGTATTAAAAAAAAAAAAAAAGGAATGGGAATCGAGAAGAAATGAGAAAATGGCCATTAAATTTGGACATTTAAATTTTTTTTTCTACCCTCCCCCCAGCCTGCCTTTCCCACACACACACTACCTTGGTTCCTGTATAGGAACTATATTTTTTATAATTTGACCACTTTTGTATGTGGGGATTTCAAATTTATTTCTGCAATTTTTTTTTTAAAAAATATATATATATATATATATATATATATATATATATATATATATATATATTGTATGTACTCGAGTATAAGCTGAATTTTTCAGCACAGTTTTTGTACTGAAAACGTCCCCCTCGGCTTATATTCGAGTTAGCAAAGGGGGGGGGGGCATAAAATAGTGGGAAAAATAAAAGAAGCTTTAAAAAAGAAAAAAAAAATTTAAATTTCTAAATCACTCCTTTCCCTAGAATAGATACAAAAGTAGAAAGTGACTGAAACACAAACACATTAGGTATCCCTGTGTCTGAGAGTGCTCGGTCTACTGAATATAGGTTATCTGCAGTGCTCCTCTTCCGTCAGGAAGGGGTTAATAGGAGCACTGCAGATACCCTATATTCAGCCAGGCTGAATTCCAAGTGGGGGTAAAAAACCCTGTCCTCAAGCTCAGGGAAGGGGCAGACAGACAACCAAAACACCTCCTCTCCTTTCCCAGCACCCAACAACTACTGCACCAAAAAACTCCGACCATTTTAATTTTTGAAATTTTCCAGTAGCTGCTGCATTTCCGCCCTAGGCTTATACTAGAGTCAGTAAGTTTTCCCAGTTTTTTTTGTGGTAAAATTAGGGGCCTCGGCTTATATTCAGGTCAGCTTATACTCGAGTATATACGGTATTTTTAATATTTTTTCAACAACTTTTTTTTTTTTTAGACTTATTAGGCGGATCTATGGCAGCACGTGTGTAATAGAACCTCCATATCGACATGCCTGGGGCACTCAATGGGCTCCCAGCTATCGTAACCAGGGCTACTGAGGAGTTGAAATTGGGACTAATTTTGGCTGGAGTCAGAAAAAATTTACCGGCTAATGCTTCTATATAAAATTGTTTTTAATTATATTTTACAATTTTTAATCTTATAGAACTAATTACCGTATTTTTCGGACTATAAGATGCACTGGACTATAAGACGCACCTAGGTTTTAGAGGAGGAAAATAGGGAAAAAAAATTTTGACGCAAAAAATGGTAAAATATTTAAAGAGGACCTTTCACCACTTTTGGGCACAGGCAGTTCTATATACTGCCAGAAAGCTGACAGCGCTAATGGTCAGAAACGCCCTTATGACTGTAAAGCGCTACGGTACCGGGACCGATAGCGCTTTACACCGGGCACGGATCGGGAAAGCCGACAGCTTTCTGGCAGTATATAACACTGCCTGTGCCCAGATATGGTGAAAGGTCCTCTTTAATATATGGGAGTTGTACTTTTGCAACAGCTGCAAGGCCACATTGACAGGTGACCCTGCAGCTGTACGGGGATGCATAGTGTTTGTTTTGCGGGGCCAGCTGTACTTTTTAGTTATACCATTTTGGGGAATATCTATTGCTTAGAACACCTTGTATTGAAAAAAAACCCGGTGGTTTATGATATATATATATATATATATATATATATATATATATATATATATATATATATATATATATATATATATATAATTTTATTTTTTTTTTTCTAGGGACAGGAGGTGATTTAGAACTTTTATTTATATTTTTAAAGCTTTTTTTTTTTTTTTTTTTTACTATTTTATTCCCCCCCGGGGGCTTGAACCTGCGGTCACTTGATTGCAAGTCCCATAGACTGCAATACAACTGTATTGCCGTCTATGGGACGTTCTGTCTATTAGTATTACGGCTGGTCATAGACCCAGCCGCAATACTAATACAGCAGTGACAGGCCTGGAAGCCTCATTAGGCTCCCGGCTGTCACCCGAACAGGTCGGCTCCTGCGATATCGCCGCGCAGGAGCCGGCCTGCAACTTCACAGGTACGGGGCCGGTGGGGACCGGCCCCGGGGGAGAAGGGGCCACCGATACTGACCCGGCATCCGCTGTACTATCCCTTGCCGGCATCCGTCTCTCTAGTACAGCGGATGCCAGGCGCCACATTCGGACTATAAGACGCACCCTTCTTTTCCCCCCAAATTTGGGGGGAAAAAAGTGCGTCTTATAGTCCGAAAAATACGGTAGTTGCATAGTTTGTTGCATATTTTACTTTTGCAAAAATTTAATCAAACACTTTTTTTTAAAATAAATTAAATAATATTTATTGCTCACTGATCATGGCTGTCAGCCTTTTGTGAAGAGTCAGTTCAGGAGTTTGAGTCTCAGTAGAAAAATGGAGTAGTCAGTCGTCATAACAACCAATTGCTGTTTACCGATGACTTCCTCGAATGCATCAATAGGGATCAATATGTATCAATATCAAGTACTAGGGGTGGACAGTTATTCAATGCGAACTTGTTCACATTATTTTTCATTATTTTGCATCCATGCCAGCCTGTCTCATACTACCATTGGCTAAAGGATTTGTCACTAAGGGCTCGTTCACATCTGCGTCGCCCTCTCCGTACTGCAGGTTTCCGTTTCCTGCCTAAAACAGAGGCAGGAGACGGAAACCTGCAGGAGTCTCTCTCACCCATTCATTTGAATGGGTGAGAGAGATGTCCGGCCGTGAGCGGCGGTGAGCGTTTTGCGCTCTCCACCGCGAAACCGGGTTTTATAATCCGGACACAGAGTCGGACATGCAGTACTCTGTGTCCGGATAAAAAAAAAATCCGGTTTCGCGGCGGAGAGCATAAAACGCTCACGGCTGGACCCGGTCTGTGCTTTCTGTCTTCTGGCATGCAGAAGACGGAAAGCACAGAACGGAAAGAACAACGCAGGTGTGAACCTAGCGTAACTGTACACTATCCAGCTAGTATTGCTGATATGTGACTAACCGAAACCAAAATGATGTCCTAAAATAGTCCATTAATTGTAATTACCGTATATACTTGAGTATAAGCCGAGTTTTTCAGCACAGTTTTTGTGCTGAAAAAGTGCTCCTCGGCTTATATTTGGGTCATTACGGTAATTTTCTGGTAGCAGGCCAGGATAGCAGACTCCGCCCCCCCACCGCTCCATCACACGCCGGGTGACGTGGGCACGTAAACACAGGCCCGCACCCGGAGTGTCTGCTTCCTGGCCTGCTAGCAGAAGTACCATAAGTACTTCTGCAGATTTTAATGTACAGCATGAGCTGCGAGCTGGCAGGAGCGCGGCGATGCTGTGGGCCCCGGCACCCGCCCCGGTGTCTGGATGCCGGGTCTGTAAACGTAATGGTGCCGCTCTGCAGAGCGGTCGCCATAGAAACCGGCACCTCCGCTGTAATGCTTATAGCAGAGATGCTGAAGCTTATGCCTGCGATCTCTGATTGTAGGCATAAGCTTTGGCATCTCCGCTGTAAGCGTTACAGCGGAGGTGCCCTCCGGAGATGGCCTCCCCCCCTCCTAGTTCAAAATTAGCCCCCGGGGCTGGTCCCCACCGGCTCCATACCTTTAAAGTTGCAGGCCGGCTCCTGCGCAGCGAGCTCGCAGGAGCCGACCTGTTCCGACGACAGCCAGGAGCCTAATGAAGGCTCCCAGGCCTGTCATCGCTATATTACTATTATGGCTGGTCTATGACCAGCCGTAATGGTAATGTAGAGAATCTCCCATAGACGGCAATACAGTTGTATTGCCGTCTATGGGACTTGCAATCAAATGACTGCAGGTTCAAGTCCCCCAGGGGGGGCTAAAAAAATTGTAAAAAAAAAAGTTAAAAAAAAATATAATAAAAATAAAATAAGTTCTAAATCACTCCTTTCCCTAGAATACATATAATGGCGGGTTCACAGCACCTGATCTCAGTTATGCAGGTTTCCGTTTTCTGTCGGCAGAAGACAGAAACCGACATTCCGTGTCTGTGGGTGAGCCGTCTTCTGCTGCCCATGGCGAAACAGTGTTTTGGTTTTTTTTGTTTTTTTGTTTTTTTTTACACCGGACACAAAGTCCTGCATGTCCGACTAAAAAAAACAAAAAACTGTTTCGCTGCGGAGAGCAGAAGACGCTCACCGGCGGACACTTTTCAAACCCATGAATGTTTCTCGGGCACGAAACTGAAACCTGCATAACGGAGACTGGGCGCTGGTGTGAACCTGCCCTCAAAGTAGAAAGTTATTGTGAAACACATACACATTAGTTATCCCTGTGTCTGAAAGTGCCCGATCTACTGAATATAGGGTACCTGCAGTGCTTCTATTCAGTCGGGAAGGGGTTAATAGGAGCACTGCAGATACCCTATATTCAGCCAGGCTGAATTCCAAGTGGGAAAAAAAACCCAGTCCTCAAGCTCAGGGAAGGGGCAGACAGACAACCAAAACACCCTCTCCCCTTTCCCAGCACTTACTGCACCCAAGAACTCGGCCATTTTAATTTTTGAAATTTTCCGATAGCTGCTGCATTTCCCCCCTAGGCTTATACTCGAGTCAATAAGTTTTCCCAGTTTTTTTTGTGGTAAAATTAGGGGGTCGGCTTATATTCGGGTTGGCTTATACTCGAGTATATACGGTAAGTTAAAATGTTTGTTTAATCGTGGCTTTGATTTTGTCACAGCTTTTAGCGGCAGTGTCTGCTACATAATACAGCCAACACCCAGCTGGGTATGGAGAGAGTAGGTCTGAGCCCTCTCCATACCATTTTAGTGATGCCATCATCTGTTCTATATATTCTATATTACTAATAAAATAACCTTTTCTGTGTGCCTGTCACAAGAATTGTATGGATACCATTTTCATAAGAGAAATAATTTTTTTTTTTATGGTTTATTGATGTACCATATAATTAAATGGATAATACAAATCCTGGTCTCCCGTTGCAATGGTTCTTTGATCGTCGCAGTACTACATGGATCCAGAAGTCTTATTTGTCTTCTTCCTCTGCTGATGCTCTTATTCTGGGTCACATGACCGACCGTACTCTTTTCCTGCTGCTTGTACACTGGGAAGAGGAGTCTTTTCTTGTGACTTCAAGTTGGAGCGTCAGCACAGGATATCCAACTCTCTGCAGTGCTGTCAAAATCTAAGAACTGGTGTGACGATGGACCAGGCTGTAATTTATATTAAGTGTGCTTAAATGGTGCAGTGATTACGCTGCAGAATAAATTAGTGACTAAAGGGTTAATAGTACATCTGATTCTGGACAAAAATATAATTGACTTCAACAAAAAATGTTGGTACTTTTTGCATGAAAATCCCCTCTAAAGTTCCTGCTACCAGGTGTCTCTCTTCTAATTTACAGTTCACTGTTTGCTAGTTTTGTCTCCATAAATGCAAGAACATGGACTAATATCTTCACACAGTAAATGCCCATGGAAGAGACCAATTTTCCTTGCATCTTCATGCACGTCTCCAAATGACTGAAGATTCAGCAAATCTCACAGCTTACAATGCTAGAAAAGTCTTATTTGTACTTATATCTATTTCTGGTTGCTTGTGTGACTACAGATGATATAATATTCACTGACAGCAAGCAGCTTTACTGGCTGTGCTTATAGCTTGATCTCTCTTGTGTCACGCCTGCATGGTAGATGCTAGCATCGAGTAGTTTTCTGCATGTATTTGTTCTGTAGTTCTTTTTGTGTTCATGGACCTCTTATATTATGGACACTTGGGCTTTTATCATCTGGCTGTTTGCTATTGCACAGTTACTCCTTGCAGAGTAAGGGTCAGTTCACACGTGAACTGCCCGCGCGGGTTTTGACACCGAGAGAGACGCGGCGAGCTGCGTCTCTCTCTTGTCAAAACCCGCCTGCCGCGACCATCGCGGTTGCGGCTTTCCCCTCCGCTGTCGGCTCAAATGAATGAGCCGACATAGGAGGGAGCTGCCGGGGGCGGAAGCCGTGCGGCTGAGCCCGCGCGGCTTCCGCCTGAAGAAAGGGCATAAGCTTCAAAATCCGCCCCTTTGCCTACGTGTGAACTAGCCCTTAAAGAAACCAGTACCATCAATAATGGGTAGGGGAGGAGACAGACTGCTCTTTATTGTACATATCCACAGCCTCAGACCAATCCAAAATGTGCTGCAGTCATAACTTTTTATGAAAACTTTCCTTTCTGTTTAAATTATAGCATAACTCTAAAACGGAACCGCCATAGGTTGTAAGAATGATGGAAGTACACTCCCTCAGTGGTTAACTGATTACCTGTTCTTTTGCAAACTACATATGGGGGCCGGTTCCAGAGGTCAGACCCCCAATCATGTAAAAGGATGGTATGATAATTTATTTTTTTTTGGATTTGAGAGGCTTTGCTTGTAGTAGTATTATTATATATAGTGTCTGTTACAAGATTTTATCAGTGGACACTAGAGAAACCGTTACAAGTCCATTAAAAATTACATTAATCTCAAAGTTGGTGACCGTGTCCATTTATACCAAATCTGTCTCATGTTCATTATTTTTCACGGGCGAAAAAATCCTGCATGCAGGACTTGTGTTCGTGCAGAATAACAGTTTCATGACTGACATCAAGCGTCTGTTATTTTGTTTGAACATTAATGTCTATGGGCAATAGGGGGGGGCTTCCTTTATATTGTCCATTGTCTTTCCTCTGCACATGCTCAGAAAGCCGAAACAAAAACCCTCCAAAAAAACCAAACCGTATAAAAATGGACACTAAATGGGTCTTTTTTTTTTTTTTGTTTGTTTGTTTAACTGATCCATTAAATATTAAAAATTGGACACCTTAACATCAGTTAGTGGATAATGATAATAATGGATACTATCAGAACAGATATCAAACAGTAGTGTGAACCCACCCTTATGCTGAAACTACATATCACAATCTGCCCTACTACTCCTGCTCTGTAACATTCTGCCTAAAGCATGCACAGCATTTTCAAGAGGATGATCCATTGGATTTGACTCGTCTTCATAGGGAAGGGTATTACAAAAGCCTATGTTAATAATGTAAAAAAATGGTGTTTTTTGCAGTATAACTTGTGCTTTACAGAAGGAACTACCGTATATACTCGAGTATAAGCCGACCCGAGTATAAACCGACCCCCCTAATTTTACCACAAAAAACTGGGAAAACTTATTGACTCGAGTATAAGCCTAGGGGGGAAGTGCAGCAGCTACTGGAAAATTTTTCAAAAATTAAAATGGTCGGAGTTTTTGGGTGCAGTAGATGCTGGGTGCTGGGATAGGGGAGGGGGTGTTTTGGTTGTCTGTCTGCCCCTTCCCTGAGCTTGAGGACTGTTTTTCTTCCCCCACTTGGAATTCAGTCTGGCAGTGCTCCTATTAACCCCTTCCTGACGGAACAGGAGCACTGCAGATACCCTATTTCAGTAGACCGGGCACTGTCAGACACAGGGATACCTAATGTGTATGTGTTTCACAGTAATTTTCTACTTTTATATGTATTCTAGGGAAAGGAGGGATTTAGAACCTCTATTTTTTTTATGAAATCTTTTTTTTTTTTTTTTTTTTTTGCTGACTCGAGTATAAGCCAAGGGGGGCTTTTTCAGCACAAAAACTGGGCTGAAAAATTCGGCTTATACTCGAGTATATACGGTAAGTATACTGTGTCTATTTAAAATGCAGTATATTACTCAGTGGCTTTCTACATATGTTTTCGTGATCCTTAAGAAGATTATCAGTCGAGGAGAATTAACAAAGCCGATTAGCGCACTTTTCCCCACTTCTTTTTCTAATCTGCGACTAGTATTCGTTTCTTGATAAGTCCCTTATATAAGAATTTGTTTTCTACTCTTGAATTCATTTTATGAAGGTACAGGGATGCTATAACTGCTTTCCTGCTGTGTAGCTGGATCTCTACAGTTAGCCATATTGAAATGATTGCTTAGAAGGAATAATTTGTATGAACAGACTTTATAATGCTATTTCCAATATACAGAGGATAAGCTTATATGATTAATTGTATATTTTTCATCTTAATATCATGAAGTGAATCTTTTACTATTCTCCACTCCAGTTATCTGTTAAAAGGTGCCACTCCAATGATTCCAGCACAGCTAGAAATTCCTCAGCAACAGGTGTTGTTAGTTTTAGTATCTGATATGTCATGAGGGCAGTATAATGGATCAATGGGAAAATGGGTGTAATTTAGAACTCTAGTCTGAGGGGGACCATATCAGAGCTCAGAATCATGCCCCCTATCTGTTCCTGTGTGTCAACCCCCACCTGACAGTATGAGTTTTGGTGCAAACACCCTCGCCCCCCTCCAGTCCACCTTAAACTGTGCTGCTCGCTTAATTCACCTCACCCACCGATCTTCATCAGCTGCTCCCCTCTGCCAGTCCCTC
This sequence comes from Leptodactylus fuscus, assembly GCF_031893055.1. Lineage (NCBI taxonomy): Eukaryota > Metazoa > Chordata > Amphibia > Anura > Leptodactylidae > Leptodactylus > Leptodactylus fuscus. Next base: position 72,728,373 of record NC_134267.1, on the reverse strand, counting down.
CACTGGCTACCTATAGCCCAGTGAATTGAGATCAAGCTACTAACACTAACATACAAAGCCATCCACAACCTGTCCCCTTCATATATCTCTGAACTAATCTCCCACTACCTGCCCACACGTAACCTCAGATCCTCCAATGACCTCCTACTCCGCTCTGCTCTCATCCGCTCCTCACACAACCGCCTCCAAGATTTCTCCCGTGCATCTCCCATACTCTGGAACTCCTTACCACGACACATAAGACTGATCCCCACAATCATAGGCTTCAAGAAGGCCCTGAAGACTCAACTATTCAAGAAGGCCTACAACCTCCAATAACACTATCACCACACCACCATCTGAATTGTCTCCCCCCTCTCCTTCTGTCTCTACCCCCCTTCCCCCATAGATTGTAAGACCTCGCGGGCAGGGCCCTCTACCCCACTGTGCCAGTCAGTCATTGTTAGTATTATATCTACCTGTATATTCTGTGTATTGTATGTAACCCCCAAATGTAAAGCACCATGGAATTAATGGTGCTATATAAATAAACAATAATAATAATAATAATGATGCTCTCTAGCCTAATGGCTCTTATTGCTTGGAAAAGGTGGGCGCTAGAGAAAAAACTTCAACTGTGCCAGAATCAGTGTGGCATCAACTATGAAATTCTATAAGTCTGTACAACTCCAGGGATACCAAATATAATTTTTATTTATTTAATATTTTAACTCCTTTAAAAAAAAAAAAAAATACTTGTCTCCATAATCTAACACCCATAACGAGTTTTTTTTTTTTTTTTTTTTTTTTTTTTAATTTCCATGTATAGTGATGCATAAGATGTCTTTTTTTTGTGGGGCCAGATGTACTTTTTAGTAATAAGATTATGGATAATGTCTGATGTTTTTGATGACTTTTTATTCAAATTTTCATGGGAAGCAAAAATGTGAAAAAAATGGCATTTTGCAGTCTGTGACACTTGCTACATGCCTAATGAGGCTGGTCTATGACAGCCTTCATAAAGACAGCTACTGCAATGCTAAAGGTACGAGGTTGATGGGAACCGGATCTGAGGTCCATTTTTTTCCACTTGTGAGGGGGTGGGGGGCTTTTCTGACAAGGATTGTTTTCAGTAGATGTAGACCAAATGCTTCCTGCATAGGCTGCATAAGGCATCTCTTTTTGTGGGAGCAGACATACATTTTATTTTTACCATTTTGGGGAATGTCTGATGTTTTGGTTGCTTTTTATTAAAGTAGTTTGGCTTTTTTTTTTTTCTCCTGAGCACTTCAGTGGGCACTATAAGAAAGCAATACCCGCGATCAGAGTTTACTTGACTTCAGGTCTCTGCTGTGTAATATAATACCATAATAATATCTTTAAAGGAGTTGTCCCATCTCAAGGATCCTATCTATACTGGTAGCTTATGTAAATTGAAGACTTTCCTAAATATTTTGCTTTAGAAATGCTGCTTTCTTTGCTTGCTATGTAAACTCCCATATGTTATTACATTAAATATGCCTCCCATTATTTACACAACGTTGCTATAATCATGGCCCTGTGAGATAGGACAAGTGACATCACTTAGTGTCAGCAGGGCAATCAGTTCAGCTAATTGCACTTTGTTGATAATGCTAAGTCTGTTATCTCTCTATGTAAACACACAGAGAAGACTGAGTACATTCTCTACAAGCATGTGCATATTATCTGATATTTATAAGCATTGTGTCCCATTCAGCAAGACAGAGGAAGTGGGGGGGGGGAGCTGAAAAAGTGAGATGGGAAAATCCCTTTAAAGAGGACCTTTCACCATATCCGGGCACAGGCAGTGTTATATACTGCCGGAAAGCTGACAGTGCGCTGAATTCACCTGATAATACTCGTCTATGGACGAGCTGTGTGAGCAGAGGGAGGGGGCGTTCCTCCCCGCTCCACAGTACAGCGCGATTGGCGCCGCGAGGCAGAAGGACGTCTCTGGCTAATGGTCAGAAACGCCCTTCTGACCATAGAGCACTACGGTACCGGCACCGTAAGCTCTTTACACCGGGCACAGATCGGGAAAGCAGACAGTGCGCTGAATTCAGCGCACTGTCAGCTTTCCGGCAGTATATAACACTGCCTGTGCCCGGATATGGTGAAAGGTCCTCTTTAAAGACCTGGCAACTCCCTCTAGTTAAGGATTAATATCAGAGAAGATGTAAATAGAAAAGGAGGGAAAAGTGTTTATTCATACTTTTTTATTTAGTATTAATGTATTTTAATTTAATTTATTTTTTGTTGTTCATTGTGCCTCCCCATAAAGTCATAATGGAACTATCAGGGGGCAGTTTAACATAACTTTATTTGCTACTTTTCTCTGTAACTGGGGCTGATGCATTAGCCCCAGTTACAAGAAGAATGCACCCTCCTGAGAAACAAAAGCAAGTTGATCTTTAGGTCATGTGATTAACTGGCTCAAAGGGTAGCCACATCATGGTGGCTCTCACAGCTGGGCACATATCTCTCATGTGTTCTGTGTACGCAGCTCAGGTTATTCTTCATTTTTATTGCACCATTAATTCCATGGTGCTGTACATTTGAGGGTTTACATATGGTACACAAAATATATAAAACAAATATAATACTAATAGTGACTGACTGGCACAATAGGATAGAGGGACCTGCTTGCAAAGGCTTAGGGCTAGATCACATGGAGATTCCGCTTGTGTACATTCTGACGCGACTTTCTGCTGCGGATTAGGCTCAAATGAATGGGCCTAGCCGGAGGGTGCTGTCACAAGGCGGACGCTGCGGCTGAATCAGCCACGGAATCTGCTTGAAGAAAGGGCAGCTTGCTGCTTTTTTCCGCTAGCGGGAACAAACCGCTAGTGGAAAAAAAGAGCGCTAGCGGTCTACATAGACCTCTATTGTGAGGGGGGGCGGATTTTGAGGCTGATTCCGCATCAAAATCTGTCTCCTCTTGCCCTGTGTGAACTAGCCCTTATAGCAGACCTGGGCAAAGTCCGGCCCCCGGGCCATATCCGGCCCTCTGACTTATTCAGTCCGGCCTGCACAGCTTTGACTAGGGAGGCGTGTCTAGTGGGCGTGTCTAGGGGGCGTGTCTTAGTGCCGGCCGAAGATGGAGATGTGAAGTGTGTCATAAAGTACTGAGAGATGTAAGGTGAGCTGCAGGGGGAGAGAGAGAGAGTGAGTGTGTGCCTGTCTATATGTGTGCCTGTCTATATGTGTGTCTGTCTATATGTGTGCCTGTCTATATGTGTGCCTGTCTATATGTGTGCCTGTCTATATGTGTGCCTGTCTATATGTGTGCCTGTCTATATGTGTGCCTGTCTATATGTGTGCCTGTCTATATGTGTGCCTGTCTATATGTGTGTCTGTCTGTTTGTCTATATATGTGTGTGTGTGTGTCTATATGTGTCTGTCTATCTGTGTGTGTGTCTTAGCAACCTAGGGGCAGAGATGGAAGGGGAATGTTATACTAGGGCAGAGATGGCAGATGGAGGGGGGGACATGAAACTGGGGGAGAGATGGAGGGGGGGGGACATGAAACTGGGGGAGAGATGGAGGGGGGGGGACATGAAATGGGGAAAATAAAGGGGGATATGAAACAGAGAGAAATGGAGGGGGGGGGACATGAAACTGGGGGTAGATGAAGAGGGCACTTAGACTGGGGGGACATTAAACCGTGGAGGTAGGTGGAGGGGGACCTGTCTGCCTCTAGTTGCCCCCAGTTTAATGTCACCCTCCAGCTACCCCTACGGTTTAATGTCTGCTTCCAGCTTCCCGATTTTAATATCCCCCTCTAGTTGCCCCCAGTTTCATGTACCCGCTCCAGCTGTCAATTTATTGCCCCCCTCCAACTACCCCACTGTTTAATGTCCCCCTCCAACTGCTCCAGTTTCATGTCCCCTCTAGTTTCCCCCAGTTTATACTGAGGCACCAGGTGAGGGACTTATTACTGTGGGGCAGTTGGAGGGGACACTATAATGTGGGGACATATAATGTACGGGTGACTGTAGGAGGATTATACTGTGTGGGGGGGCATGGAAAGATGATTGGGAATGGGCAGAGTCAACATAGAAGTGGGTGGAGCTAAATTTGCCGTGGCGCGGCCCTCTAGCATAGTTTCAATTTCTTATATGGCCCCATGGGAAAATTAATTGCCCACCCCTGCCTTATAGTCTGAGGTTGAATGTGGAGCATTATACAACATAACACAAAACACATTTGTTTTGTATTGTCTCTGAGAGATCCAACAAAAAAATACTAGAAATCAAGGATGGACAGACTGATTCAGATGGAGAATACAAATAGATTATTTTCTATCTTTGACTACAATGTGTTAACAATAATAAATTGATTCCACAATACGTGTATGAGTCCCACCTAAGGGTTATTTTCTGGATGAAGAGAAACATGGTAGCTTTATCTTTTAATCTCTCTTCTCTCTTTCAGGAGGACTGGAATGAAATTGGTGCAGGCAAGAAAAGAGACCCTCACAGTTTCAGTGAAGAAGAGCGAGCTCAAAATTTGGAAACCCTACCACCAGGTACTCCTATTTTGAAAATTATTCTTTATCAAAAAATTCTTGATTGCTCTAATATATATATATATATATATATATATATATATATATATATATATATATATATATATATTGTACTTCGACAGCTCTATAGAAAGTTATCCTTTTGACTTCTGTAAGGACAGGAACACTTGTTAAACGGATTGTCTTGGGAGTTTAAATTGACTTGCCTGATCCGGAATATGATGATGATGATGGCGGCCCTGGAGGGGTGAGGGGGTTCTGGCATTGTCACAATCACTGGACCACTCCTTTTTCCCAAGTGGCTCCACCCCTTAAATGTTGAGATCAATCTAAGTTGTCCTACCAACCTGGTACCTTATTGGCTTCCTCGCTCAGGGTAGTAGGGGGTTTGGTTGTGTTGTTACTTTCCTGTGGCCTCAGGTCTATGATCGAAATTCTTGCTCGGCTGGGGGTAACCACTGCTGTCCGTGCCCGGCGGGTACATACCTGGAGCTACCATGTGGACACGCCTGCCAGATCCCAGATATACGACCTAATTCATCTGGTGAAAAAGTGGCTGCAACCATACACTTGTACCCCTGCAAAGATGGTGGAGAAGGTGGTCCTAGACCAGTTCACCAGAGTTCTTCCTCCTGCGTTGCAGCGCTGGGTTGGACATGGAGACCCCAAAGATGCCAACCAGCTAATCAGCCTTCTAGAAAGGTACCTGGCGACTGAGGCGGAACTCCGTGATGACCCTACAGCGCGACCATCCCCCAGGAACACCCAGCGGAGAGCACCTCCCTGTAAGACTGTTCCGTTATTTGAGAGAAACAGCCCAAGAAGGGACTCTCTGCTGGAGAAACCAGGGCTGGTACAGTGCTGGAGATGCCATGAGCGGGTAGATATTGCTGCCCAGTGCTCAGTCACTTCTGAGCCAATGGACTGTGACACTGGTAGGCGTCAATCATTATTTGCCAGACCTGTCTGTGCTGAGGCACTGGGACTAGAGACTGGGCCTCAGGTCTGTAACTTGAGGTGAATAGCCATTGTGTCCAGGCGTTGTTGGACTCTGGTAGCCTGGTCACTCTGGTGCATGCCAGCTTGATAGCTGGGGACTTTATCCCGGACAAACTATGAGTGTCTGTTGCATCCATGGGGATGTCAAGGACTACCCCATGTCCAAGGTCACAATAGAGACTATAGTAGGATCTGTTTATTATGAAGTGGGTGTTGTAAAAAACCTTATGCATAATGTGATTTTGGGACGTGATTTCCCTTTGTTTTGGGATTTGTGGGGAAAAGATACAACCACACAGCCAAAGGTGGAAACCCCGCCTACACCCAAAGTGCATGAGGAGGGCGACACCTTTCCGTTACAGTTCCTAGCTGGAGAGAAAGAGGATGATGCCTCTTCCCCAGCTCCTGAGCCTAACATACCTGAATTAGAGGTCTCACGGGATAATTTTGGTACTGCACAGTTGAGAGATCCCACTCTCGCTAATGCTCGTGATAATGTGACAGTTGTTAACAATGTGCCTCAGAAACCTGATGCTGACCACCAATTCCCACATTTTGCTATGAATAATGACCTCTTGTATCGGGTTGCAAAAAGTAATGGGGAAATTGTGGAGCAGCTTCTTGTACCAAAGCAATACCGCCCTGTGGTACTTGATATGGCCCATAATCATGTGCTTGATTTTATTGGCCAGGCGTGTACAGGGAAGTGAAGGATTACTGTGTGTCCTGTCCTATGTGTTAGGTACATGCCCTAGCCCCACATTTCCATAGCCCCTTGGTTCCCCTGCCCATCATTGAAGTGCCTTTTGAAAGGATTGGACTTGGACTTGCTCTGTCCAATAGTCAAGTCAGCTAGATGTCACCAATATATTCTGGTTGTCTTAGATTGCGCTACTCGCTATCCTGAGGCGGTTCTCTTGCGTAATACGACATCAAAGAGTATTGTCCGTGAGTTATTCTATATGTTTTCAAGAACAGGCATACCTAAAGAGATACTGACCGACCAAGGCACACTGTTCATGTCAAAGGTTATGAAAGAGCTATGCAAGATGTTTAAAATTACCCACATATGGACCTCTGTGTATCACCCCCAGACAGATGGGTTAGTGGAGCGCTTTAATAAGACTCTCAAGCATAAGCTTTAAAAGGTGGTAGAAAAAGATGGTTGTGACTGGGATTGCCTGTTGCCATACCTGATGTTCTCTATTAGAGAGGTTCCACAAGCGTCTACAGGTTTTTCCCCTTTTTAATTAGTCTATGGTAGACACCCCAGGGGCTTACTTGATATAGCCAAAGAATCCTGGGAAACTGAGAATTCCCCATACCGTAGTGTCATAGAGCATGTAGCATTTCAACAGTCATGCCAATTGTAAAAGAGCATCTGCAAAGAGCACAAGAGGCCCAAAGCAGAATTTACAATCGTTCTGCCAGAGTCTGAGAGTTTAACCCAGGGGACAGAGTCCTTATTTTGGTGCCTACTGTGGAAAGCAAGTTCTTAGCGAAATGGCAAGGTCCATATGAAATTGTGGAAAAAGTAGGGCCAGTCAACTATAAGGATCACCAACCAGGGAAAAGGAAGCCTTTTCAAATCTACCATGTGAATTTGATTAAGCCCTGTAACCAGAGGGAATCCTTGGTGGCCTCAAATACAGAGGTGGGTGATTCGTTGCCACCAATCCCTCCAGTCCGTGTGAATGAGACCCTCTCAGTGCCCTAGCAACAGGAGGCAAGAGAGTTCCTGCAGAAGAATAGACGCAAGTTCTCTGATCTACCAGGGCGTACACACCTGATAGAGCACCATGTAGAGACAGAAGCTGGGCTGGAAAATAAACCTCAAACCCTACAGAATACCAGAGGCACTTAGGGAGGTAGTGTCAGCTGAGGTTAAACGTATGCTGGAGTTAGGTGTAATTGAGAAATCCAAAAGTGAGTGGTCTAACCCAAGTGTAATGATACCAAAGCCCAATGGTACTTGGCGGTTCTGCAATGATTTTAGAAAATTGAATGAGATTTCCAAGTTTGACGCTTATCCCATGCCCAGGGTTGATGAGCTGATTGAGAAGTTGGGTAATGCCAGTTACATAACCACACTGGACCTGACAAAAGGTTACTGGCAAATACCTTTGTCTAAAGAAGCCAAGGAGAAAACTGCCTTTGTTGTTCCAGAAGGGCTGTTCCAGTACAGGGTTATGCCATTTGGTTTGCATGGAGCTCCTGCTACCTTTCAGAGGTTGATGGACCAGATCTTGCGGCCACATCGTGACTACGCAGCAGCTTACCTGGACGTTGTGGTCATTCATAGCTCAGACTGGGGAAGTCATCTCTGTAAGGTGCAGGCAGTACTAGACTGCTTAAGCAAGGCAGGCCTTACTATCAACTCTGAGAAATGTGCTTTAGGGCTGGAGGATAAAGCCCCAAATCAATAAAGTGGAGGCAATACAGAACTGGCCAAGACCGCTAACCAAGGGGCAAATCGGGGCATTTCTTGGCAATGCGGGCATTTCTTGACCTTTCGTCAGGTCAGTGAGAGGAGCTGCAATAGAAGCAAAGTTTGGCACAAACCTCCGATAGTAGCCCGCATTGTCAAGGGGGTGGTAATGGAGGGGGTGTACATCTCACCCTGACTACTCAGGTGGGTGAGATGAGAAAACTCCAGGAATGTTTGTTCTCAGCAGACAACTTTAGTCTGCTGAGCATTTTGGTAAATGCTCAGTACTGGGCTGGATTTTTCGGAATGACAGGTAGGTTGGCAGTGGGACCTGTCATTTCACCCCCCTCCAGTCCAGACTTTGGGGATGATCCGGCAGCGATTCAGCTGCAGAGATTCTCCTCGTCAAGGAGGCTTAAAAAGCCAGCTCCAGCAGCAACACTTTGGCAGAGCTTGGCTGGAGAGCCAACTGAGAGGTCATATTTTTGGAGCTGTGTCCTGAATGATTCTACTGACTTTTTAGGATTTCTGTTATTCTAGGTGAGGTGACCTATTCTATGTTCAGTTAGAGCCTAGCCGGGCAGGTATTTATTTTTGTATTGTTTCCTTTTGTTGCTGCATTACTTTTTTTGAGTGAAAATAAAACTCTACTATTGTATTGGACTAAAGAAACTGGACTTGTGTGTCTATGCCACCCCACCTAGCAAAATAAATATATATATATATATATATATATATATATATATATATATATATATATATATATATATATTGTGTATGTATAGCGCTATCTATCTATATAAAAGGGAAAGCCATGTAACATCTACAAATGAATAACATTCATGGCAGTGTATTACGAGATGAGCTGCCAGTGGTCAAGTGTACAAAGGGGTGCAGAAACCATAAAAGAAGGTCAGCAGGAAAACAGAAGGGGATAAGCTGTCTCTAACCAAGCCCTATATGGAACTAACCAAGACCTGAGGCCTAGCTCGGTGTCATTACCCTAGTTAATCTGTGCCCCGACTAACACCTGACCCTTCTACATGTGACCCTGATTTACCTTCTCTTGATGCTAGAAAGGTCCAAAGGATGTATAAACAAAAGGCTAATTACTGTAACAAATACGCCTATTCCGACATGAATGTCCATGTAACTCTTCAAATTCTTCAGGGGCTATAATAGACAATAGGCAATGCCACAGCCGGTCAAACTTGCAAAGGTATACAAGTAATCAGTCAAATGCAAAACATAGCATAAAGCACTAAGTTGCAGGGACAAAACAACACACACTCTTTCCAATCACATGTCTCAAGACTCAAGTCGTGATTGCGGTGTCTAAGGGCTTGCAATAACAGGAGGCTGAGTAGTGTATGTATGTGTGTGTGTGTGTGTGTGTGTGTGTGTGTGTGTGTGTGTATATATATACTGCAATACCAAAAAGTGCAAATTGACATATTTTGGTCACTTTGCTTCCTCCCATATAATCATAATACCAAAAAGGCGGAGAAGGTAAACATGAAAAGTCCTCAAGCCTTTAACCTGCAAACCACTCTGTGTCCTTAAAGCATTAATATCTATTTTGCCCCATCAGGTAAGGTACGGTGGCAAGATTTTGATCAAGAAGGATATGTTGGAGTTACTGCAGTTCGACCAGGTCAAGATGCTTATGCACGGAACAAATTCAATCAAGTGGAAAGTGACAAATTACGTATGGACAGAAGCGTTCCTGATACAAGACACGACCAGTAAGTTGCAGAAAAATTAAATCTGTTAATGCTTTTAAATTTTTCAGTTGAAAGTGTTCATTTTTTGGAGTGCAACTTGGATGTAATGTGATACTTACTGTTTCCTTGTGCACACTTTGCTTGGCTTTATTTTACTTTCTGCTCTCTGCATTCTGTGGTAAAACTAAATTTTTTCACCCTAGTCAATGATTGCGCCCCTGGAAGGACAGTTAACAGAAATTGAAGGGGCAACATGGTGGGCTCAGTGGTTAGCACAGCAGCCTTGCAGCGCTGGAGTCCTGCCAGGAACTACATCTGCAAGGAGTTTGTACGTTCTCCCCGTGTTTGTGTGGGTTTCCTCTCATACGACAAAAGACATACTGATAGGGAAAAAAAAAAATACATTGTGAGCCCTATATGGGGGCTCACAATCTACATAAAAAATGAAAAAGTTAAAAGAAATTGGGAGTTCATTAAAATTAAGGTCCCACGTAGCGGGCTGCGGGAAAAACGCCGAGGGCAACGTATCTTAGTTTTCCCTCAGCTGTTTTCACCATACCTATAGAGAAACCACTGGCATAATAGTAGGTATAATTGACTTGCTGCAATTTCCTAAACTGCTAAATCCTTTCTACGTATTTTTCTGCAATTTTCTGGATGGGATTTGCTACAATACCATCCCCTTTGCAGTGACTTTAAAACACTGCCATTTTTTTCTCACTGTTTATGATAGTCAATCTTGTTTAATTTGCCTTCTCCTCTAGTTCTGTTTCTGTCCTGTGCAAGGAGGATGCTGGGAGTTCTGGGGGCTTTGGGGAGAGGCCTATAGAGGCATTAAGAACCTGGTGAGGGGTAAGCCTTCCATAGAGGAGCAGTTGCAAGATGTCTGGCCCTTACAAGCTCCGCCCTCAGGTTTTTTTTTTCCGAGGTTCAGCCTTCTAGGGTGCCTATGGAGTGACCCATGGTGGTAGAGAGCAGTTGGTTTGCTGCGCCTCTAGGCATGGAGAGGCTCATGGCTGAGGAGTATCCTGAGGGGGTCAAAATCGAAAAATGGCACCGGCAGAAGGGGTTCAAGTGTTCTTACTCGAATATATAAGCAGCATATGATCTTCCCTATATAAAATCATCCAAAGTGACAGACTTCATTTAAAATTAAGTTTAAATTTACAATTTTAAAACTTTCTAATTCCCCATGTCTTACCCCCCAACTGACAAAATGTATTCTGTAGACTAAACAGAAGTGTTTCTACATTCAAAATGACCCTTTTGTTTTTCTGCACGGTTGTTTATATCTTGTACTAACTTTATGTGTAAGGCTGAGATCACACTTGTTGTTTGGTCAGTTTTGGCCCTGTAACTGGCCAAATAATTGAGGAGTGCAGCAGTTCTAAGAGCGAAGCCTGTCATGTGCGTGTCATACTCACTGTATTGCTTGACTATCACAGCAGACTCCCCATGTGTGTTACTACAAGGCACCATGTCCTACACCACTATACAGGCTCTCTGCAGCCAGGAAATAGTTGTTTTTTAATGTTGTTTGCTGCAAATTAATTAGGATAGAATCAAATCTTTTTGGGAAATCCGGAGAAGCGGCCGAATCGAATTTTCCATATTTTCCAATACAAATTTTCCATCTCTAATTGTAACCCAATATTAGTACAAAATAAGTATAGTAAATTGTGGTGGTATTTGCTTTTGTTTAATGCTAAATTTGCCATATATATTACACATGTGTAATATATGGATAGATAAATATTTAATGTTTTTTTATATATAATTTTTTCTCCTTTCTTTTTTAAGATGTCGTAGGAAACATTGGAGGACTGACCTACCATCAACCAGTGTTGTCATAACTTTTCATAATGAGGCCAGGTCTGCATTACTCCGCACAGTTATCAGGTGAGTAGGAGGGAAGATGCATACTAGCATACTATACATAAAAACAACAGCTGAATATTGCTCATCTAGAATGTGGCACTATACACACATGAATTTGTTGCAAGCTCTGTAAAGTAAACTACACAGTACAGAGCAACATGGAGGTCTCTTTGCCTGCTGCTCTAATGACCTACTTCTGGACACTTCATGTGACTGCTGACATTTAAAGGGATCCTATCGCTAAAACACAATTTTTTGTGACTAACACATAGGAATAGCCTTAAGAAAGGCTATTCTTCTCCTACCTTTAGATGTCTTCTCTGCGCCGCCGTTCGGTAGAAATCCCGGTTTTCGTGGGTATGCAAATGAGTTCTATTGCGGCACTTGGGGAGGACCCAAGCGCTCAAACGGCACTGGGGGCGGTCCCAATGATGTGAGAGAACTCTCCAGCACTGCCTCAATCTTCTTCAGGAACGGCCTCTTCACGCGTCGTCTTCCGTCTGTGTAAGCGGCCATTTTTCTTGTGGCCCGGGCTTGCGGGCATCTGGAGAAGTAAGGTATGGAGCAGCGAGTCCTTCGACTAGAAGTTTTGACCCCCAGCGCCAGAAGAAGATGCGTGAAGAGAAGGTTCCTGAAGATGGAGGCAGTGCTGGAGAGTTCTCTCACAGCATTAGAAGCGTCCCCAATGCTGTTTGAGCGCTGGGGACCGTCCCCAGTGCTGTGAGAGAACTCTTTTGCATACCGCCGAAAACCGGCGGCATGGAGAGGACCTCTAAAGGTAGCAGAAGAATAGCCTTTCTTAAGGCTATTCCTATGTGTTAGTCACAAAAAATTGCGTTTTAATGATAGGATCCCTTTAATAAGCACCTCGGGTTACAATGTGTTCAGTTGGCACACAAGACACATTTGTGATAAATGCATAGCATTAATGGTGGAAAATGACCTTCATTATTAACTGCTTTAATCTATTTATATTTACATCGATGTCTGTCTCTAGGTGATGATTATATGTTAAAGGTTTTTTTTTTAAAGATTAATAAATAGATATTGATATTTATAGAGAGATAGATAACAATGACTACCTAAATCTCCAGGCAGTAGTCAATGGGGTCCATCAGTCTTCGTATGTGTCCTTTTATTTTAGTGGTCTGTGTTTGTTTTTCTGGTCCACCAACACACCAGAACAATGGAAACCCTAATGCAGATATGGATGTAGTCCAAGTATGCATTGGCATCTGGAGAAGTAAGGTATGGAGCAGCGAGTCCTTCAACTAGTTAGCAGTCATTCTCACTGCTCCCTGCCTAGAGGGAGGTATTAGATTCATTACTGTATGTGAGGAAGGAGGGGGCATAAGGGGCATTATATTGTAATCGGGGCTATTGTTTTGTAACGTGCGCACAAAATTGGGCTTTCGTTTTCCACCCTGGGTTTGCTCGCTGATTAGCCTCATATACAATAGGGCTAATAAAGCATGAGCCTTGTTCTGCAGATTATGTGGTTACTGTGTACTGTGGATCCTGCATCATTGATCATTTTCATCATGCATCTGCTACTGAAAACCATGGAATACAGATGGAATTTAGAGATGATTTTGGGAGTAGAATCTGCCTCATAGCAGCTCCAAATTCCATTATGTGAACATACCTTTATACATTATCAAAGGGTGTACTAGGGCGGGGGCAAGTTGATCCATGCAGTGGGTTAGGAACGAGATCTTGCTGAGGAGCTGTACTGGGTGTGGATGAAAGCTGCTAAGAGGTGCAATGGGCAAATGCTGAGAAGGGCTGTTTTGACACTCCTACTAATCAGGATGTACAGCAACTGCTTGAAAACATGAGTACAATAAGAAAATAGGTTAAACACACTTAAAGGTAATCTGTCTTTGTTCATATTGTAAGTCTTTTCTTGTGTTTTATTTTTTTTCGGAAAACACTTTTAATAAAGTTAGTGTTTTTTTCCTTATGTACCTATTCCACTAATTTCTACCTAATTCCCCTTGTCTCGTTATTCAATTCTACTTGAATCCTTCTCTTGAGTATGGTCATGTATCTCTCGTTTCATATAAAATGTACATACAGGAGCTAATGCATGAATGTCTGACGTGATGGACTGTGGTACATCGACTCGCCACAGGGACAGATAGGAACTAATGTCACTAACTACTGTCATCAAGATATAATGAAGGAGTTCACATCTCACCTTCCTAACCTTATAGTCTTAGATTATTTGTAAGGCTATAGAGAAAAAAGTGTTGCTGCCTTCCTGCAGGAAGATATACAGTCTAGAACTGCCCATGTGATGTGGTGCTATTGCATCAATGCTTTGTTAGAAGAGTAAGAAAAACAAAATGGTGCCTCATCAGGAGCTAAGAAGATGTAAGCTGGATTGTAGGTGTGTGAGTGCAGCACACACAAAAGAAGCCTGGAATATGAGGAGGTGCAGGGATGGAAAGATTGCTACTCTGCTTACTTATTTTAAAGGGATTCTATCATTAAAACTCAATTTTTTTGTCCCTAACACGTAGGAATAGCCTTAAAGGCTATCCTTGCGTCTTCTTCCGGCGGTGGCTTCAAACTTCTAGGCCTCGAGCCTAGAGAAAAGCCGTCAGCGCATGCCCACTGGCCACAAGAAAATGGCTGCTTACACGGTATTGTAAGCAGCCATTTTCTTGTGGCCGGCGGGCATGCGCAGTCGGCTGCCCGAGGCTTAGAAGTTTGAAGCCACCTCCAAAATAAGACACAGAGAGCCCGTTCCTGAAGAAGATGGAGGCGGGGCTGGAGAGTTCTCTCACAGCATTGGGGATGCCCCCAGTGCTGTTTAAGCACTGGGGATCGCCCCCAGTGCTGCGAGAGAACTTATTTGCATACCGATGAAACCTGGGATTTCTACGGAACGGCGGCGCGGAGAAGACATCTAAAGTTAGGAGAAGAATAGCCTTAAGGCTATTCCTGCATGTTAGGGACAAAAAATGTAGTTTTAATGATCTGATCCCTTTAAGGGGTGTTGTCCAGCTTCCTAAAACGATCTGCAAGTACGTCCACAGCAGTGTTCACTGTTCTCTTGTTCAGCATTTTGCTTGGCTTTGTTTTTGCAGAGGTAGTGTTACCATGATAAGATGCAATTTTTTTTAAACTGATTTTTTTCCCCCTCTTTCAGTGTGTTAAAGAAAAGTCCTGTTCACCTGATCAAAGAAATTATATTGGTTGATGATTACAGTGATAGCGGTAAGCTTACGTGTTCATTATACTACGTATAGCAATTGTAATTTAAAGAGAGGCCACTGAGGTTACTGTTTTTGTTATTTTTCTATGTCAAGTATAATGCAAACTGGCTTAAACAGTCATGGCCCTCAGTGTTGGCACCCTTGAAATTTTTTTTCAGAAAATGAAGTATTTTTCCAAGAAAATTATTGCAATTACACATATATTTCTTTTTTTGTGTATTGGAACAACACAGAAAAAAGACAAATTGGACATAATTTCTCACATAACTCCAAAAATGGGCCAGACAAAATTGTTGGCACCTTTTCAAAATTGTGGGCAAGTAACTGTTTCAAGTATGTGATGCTCATTCTAACTCATCTGTGAAAACTAACAAATGTGAGCAATATAAAAATCAGACCTTAAATTAGATATAAAGGAGAGAAGTTAACTCGATTTTTGCATTGTGTGCCTGTGTGCCACACTAAGCAAGGCGAGCAGAAACAGAAGAGAATTGTCTGAGGACTTGAGTACCAAAATTGTGGAAAAATATCAACCATCTCAAGGTTACAAGTCCATCCCCAGAGAACTTGATGGTCCTTTATCCATGGTGCACAGCATAATCAATTAGTTTAAAACCCTATAGACTATCTCCCTGTAAGTGGATGGAAGAGATAAATTGATGAAAGTTTACAAGACAAGATGGTGGATAAGCAGCCGCGGTCAAGTTCCAAAGAAATTAAAGCTGTTCTGCAGGGTTAGGGTGCATCACAGTGTCAGCGCTAACTATCCATCGTCATTGTAATGAAATGAAACGCTGTGATAGGAGACCTTGGGAGGACCTCACTGCTGACAAAGAGACTTAACAACCCTGCAGGACAGCTTTAATTTCTTTGGAACTTGACCGCGGCTGCTTATCCACCATCTTGTCTTGTAAACTTTCATCAATTTATCTCTTCCATCCACTTACAGGGAGATAGTCTATAGTGTTTTAAACTAATTGATTATGCAAGTCTGCAAAGTAGCAGTACCAACAGTCAGATATGGTGGAGGTTTAAAGTTGTTTTGCTTCCTCTGCCACTGGGTGCCTTGAGTAACTGTGTGCAAGGCATCATAAAATCTGAAAATTACCAAAGGATTTTGGATCTCCATATAGGGCCCAGTGTCAGAAATATGGGTTTGCATCCTAGGTCATGGTTCTTCCAGCAGTAGGATGACCCACCCAGAAATCGATGAAAAAAAAAAGTGCTGTAGAGTTCTGAAGTGGTCAGCAGGAAAATGTTTGTTTTTGTACCGTGTTAGCCAGTGGATATGAAATATAAAAAACAAAAAACTAACAGGAACATTTCCATGCGGATAGAAAAGGTGCTAAACCTGCCCTCACCACTGACAGGATGGAGAGACCGACCAGAAGCTCAGAATGAGAATTAATTCATATCGCCATACAATTAAACAACAAAGAATAGACCTTCCCGTGCCAAAACATTTCTGCCAGGAAGATCATAATATCACCAATGACATGAAAATTTTGATTTTGAGAGGGAATTTTAAATCAAGGAAACTCTGATTTATGAGTACAGGTGCATGACCCTATATAACACTCTGGATAATGGAATGAATGCATCACATGGGTTCATGTCATTCTATACAAATCACTGAACTAAGACAACCATAAAGATAAAGAACCTGGGAACTGTGAATTGTTTATATTTATATGTATATAGTAATAAGCCTCTTCCCCCTCCCTCCTGAAATCCTATCCCTTGTGTCCAGTTATACATAAATATGCAGCCTTTAGAAGGTGTTTTTAGATATAGCTGAAGAAGAAGCCAAGAGCTTCGAAACATTGTATTCTGTCATCATTATGAGTTGGCCATTAAAAAAGGTATCACCTAGATACCCACTCGGAAGTGGTTAGCAGTGAGTTTGGATCTAAATCCCATTGAACACCTGTTGAGAGATCTTAATATTGCTTTTGGGAGAAGACACTCTTCAAGTATGAGAGAACTTAAGCAGTTTGCAAAAGATTGGGCCAAAATTCCAGTTGAGAGGTGAAAGAAGCTTGATTGATTCCAGTTATTTTTTTTTCCAAAGGGCAATCAACCAAATATTAAGTTGGATTTGTTTGTTTGTTTGCTTTTTTTCCCCCAATACACACACACACACACACAAACACACACAAAAGAAATGTGTATAAAAAAAAACAAAAAACGTGTAATTGCAATAATTTTCTGGGAGAAATACTTAAATTTCTGGAAAAATTTCAAGGGTGCCAACACTTATGGCCTTGTATCTAGTTACCGTATATACGCGAGTATAAGTCGACCCGAATATAAGCCGAGGCCCCTAATTTTACCATAAACAACAGAGAAAACATTGACTCGAGTATAAGCCGGTCATGTGCATTACAGCTAAGCATAGGATTTTGTGCATGACATCTTATACTGTAGGAAACAAAGGATCTATAATACGTGTGTATAGCAATACATGTTGTATTTTGCTTGCTACAAGTAAACTTGAGCCCTTGGATAGAACCTTGAAAAGATGTAGAAAGCTAACAAAATTTTATTGTGTTTAAGTTGCGGCATGCTACATATATGAAAAATGGAAATATAAGATTAATCTACTCAATTTACAAGCAAAGATTACTATAATGGGTGGATCAGTGTGCTGGCAGATTGTGTGACAACAACTTTTTTTTGGAAATGCCCAGTTGTCTGTCTATTTTTTATTTTATATTTTTCTGTGGGAGAACAAAACACTGATTTGCAAGATGAAAATGGCTCTCCCAGTAAGCTTTTATTAAAGCAGCTTTCTGAAAACCTATGTTCCCCAAAATTATGTCAAGCTAGTGGCGCTGCTCCAGGGCTCTCTGGAGGTCTTTACTTCTGGAGCTGTACTGACAATGTCACAGACTACCACACTTGACCACTGAGCCAAGTGACTCACTAATGCAATTACATGGGAGGTTGTTGTTGTTGTTATTATTATTATTATTATTATTATTATTAGCTATTATTATTGTTTATTTATATAGCACCATTAATTCCATGGTGCTTTACATTTGAGGGTTTACATACAAAACACAAAATATACAAACAAATATGATACTAACAATGACCGACTGGCACAAGTGGGGTAGAGGGCCCTGAGGGCAAGAGCTTGCAATCTATGAGGAAAGAGGGATAGAGACAGATGATGAGGGGAGAGGATGTTCAGATGGTGATGTGGGTTGTTCAGGGTCAAAGACTATTCTTTGGGCACCGGTGTGGTAGATTGAACAACAGAGTAGTAATTGTTTATTTTATAACATTCCTTGCCTTTAGATAAGTTTTTTAGGGGTCTTGGAAAACCCCTTTGAGAACAGATATGTACTCAATTACTCCTATAATTATGGTTAGTGTGTTTGCCGAATAACAGTTGATAAATGACAGTGAATGCCCCTAAAAAGCATAGGCTATATTCACATTACAAGTTAATGTGAAAATGTCAGATGAAGATTCCATGGCAGGTTTCTGAAGCTAATCTTTGGACTTGTACTTAGGGCTTGCAGTTTGATATGTCATGGATCTGCACAAAGAATATTCCATTCATTGGTACTGATTTGCTTATGGTGACCTGCCTAAGATTGTACTCTGAATCTGATTTTAGTAAGTGATCTCTCACATTACACTGGCTGCCTATTCATTATAGAATAAAATATAAAGTTATCACTCTCATCCACAAGGCTCTCCATAATGCCGCACCTCCCTACATTTCTTCCCTCATCTCTGTCTACCGTCCAACCAGTGTTCTCCGTTCACTCAATGACCTAACACTTACATCCTCTATTAGGGTCATTCCATATCAAGTGATCCAAATAGGAATATTTTTTTTACCTGACGTCTTTAGATTTTTTTTATTTTTATTTTTTATGAAGTACAACTTAAGTTAATTACAAATAAAAAGTTTTGAATTTTTTTCTTCATCAGTTAATTTTTTATAGACTTCTAAAGTTTTGAAAAAGTGTGAATTTTGGCCTGGTATGGCTTTACATTTTTTAACATATCTTGGGCTAGAATTAAGATAAATAGGTGGGAGAGGCATAATTTTTCTCAGAGCGGTACCGGCTTTCATTTGATACGTCACAAGACGAGGTTTCTTTATATTTTGTTTTGGAGAAATCAAATTCAAAATTTTGATGCGCAATTGTGAAAAAAATGTATGTTCTAAAATTGTGAAAAAATGCATTTGTGTTACTTGTGTTCTTGGTTATATTTGTACAGGTTTTCAACTTGGGACCAAATTGGGATCAATTTTTTTTAATTTTTTTTTTAAGCCTTGAATCATCTGATTTTAGGTTTGTGTGGGCTTCTTCCTTTTTTCTTTTCAAATTACAACTTGCTGAATTCAACATTTATATGCAACAATAAAGAGAAACAAAAAACAAATCCCATAAGTGCCAGAATAAATACATCTTACGCTGGGTTCACACCTGCGTCTGGGTCTCCGTACTATGGTTTCCGTCTTCTGCATGGCAGAAGACGGAAACCATAGATCGGGTCCGGCCGTGCGCGGCGGTGAGCGTTTTAGGCTCTCCGCCGCGAAACCGGATTTTTTTTATCCGGACACAGAGTAGTGCATGTCCGACTCTGTGTCCGGATTATAAAACCCGGTTTCGCGGCGGAGAGCGCAAAACGCTCACTGCCGCGCACGGCCGGACAGCTTTCTCACCCATTCAAATGAATGGGTGAGAAAGTCTCCTGCAGGCTTCCGTCTCCTGCATCTGTTTTATGCAGGAAACGGAAACCTGCAATAAGGACCGACGACGCAGATGTGAACGAGCCGTTATCATCATAACACAACTTGTCCAGCATTTTCAACCTGAATACATTGAACAAACCGAAAGAAAAGAGCTGCTCATATCCTCAAGTGCGATTTTTTTAAATAGTCTCATCCTAATTATATGTTAACAAGAGTACAAGAACCAATATTTATAACACCTATTTCTACATGTAACAATTGTTTTTTATTATATCACTATACATGTAATTAATTAAGAAAAATAGTCCAGTAGATAAATCCTCATTCTATAAAATATGAACTAATCAAACCATTAATAGGACATTTTTAAACTACTGGCCTTTTATCATCAATTTGTCCTTTCTAGTGAGTGAAATGTAATCCTGTCCATAAGCGCTTACTAGCAATGGCCATTTCCTTTTGTGTCAAAGAGTATGTACGGCCTGTCATGGTGTTCGGCTCCACCTGAGTTAATATCTGATTTTTGTTGACTTGTAAAATGTCTGTTTTTCTTGGATACAAAAAGGATGGTGCTGGACCAGAAGGATGCAAAAAAGTCAATTTTATTGTCTTCATTTTCACAATCTTTGGAGAGTACAGTAGCCAGCCACCAGCGCCGATTACATTCACAGGTCACATAACCAGTTATGTCATCCATTGCCAATCTTGTGCCGCCTTCTACCACTTCATGGACTTCACTGTCATTTTAGACCACAGGCTGAACAGATCTGAATTCAAGATTTTCGGAATGACACTGTAATAGTTGTATTTTAAAATATTATCCCATCACGATCCCAACTTGAATTTTGGTACAGATGTGGCTAAGGGCATAGCAGGCCCATGTGCATTTTTTTGAAATTTTTAAATAAAACATTTTTTTCGGAAATGCGTTTTAAAATTTTGCGTTTGCGTTCACATGGGTAAAATATTAACAAAGATACTCTTGTGACATATTTGGTGAAAGCCTGTATAGTTCTGAGTAGAATGGCGTTTATTTTGTTTCTCTATCTTTTTTCTAGCCTAAGTTATGAGGAGAAATGTAAAGGCAGGAAACACCAAAATTCGCACTTTTTCTGAACTTTGAAAATCAATTAAAAATCCAAAAAAATTTCTAGATTTTTTTTTTCTTCACATTTTGCATTCTCTGACACACTATTACCAAATGACAAAATCTCAAAAGAATTAAAAATATAGAGGGAAAAATCATTGGTTCACTTGACACGGAATGACCCATTATCAGAACCTCCCACGCTCGTATACAAGACTTCTCCCGAGTTGCACCACTCCTCTGGAATGCTCTATCCTGGACAATCAGATTAACTCCCAATTTCTACAGCTTCAAGCGCACCCTAAAGACACATCTTTTCAGACATGCCTATCCCAATTCCTAATGTAAACCCTTCCGTACTGTCATTAGAATCCCAAAAATTTAACCCTCCTCTGTTCAGCTCCCATATTACCCCACATGATATGATGCCATTTCAGGCTAACTTTATATGTCCAAGCACCATCCACATGTTAAAGGTCACGACTGGTGACGGTTCATAAAGTTTTATGTTTGTGTAATGACAGTAAGCTCTATTACAAAATTGTCAGACTACTGTATAAGCAATGCTGCCCCGCTACCTCTTGTGTCACCCCCTCTACCTCATAGATTGTAAGCTCTTGCGAGCAGGGCCCACAGTCCCATTGTGTGAAATGACATTCTTTGTAATGTATCTTTCTGTCTGTATCTAAACCCTACAAATTGTACAGTGCTGCGGAATATGTTGGCACTATATAAATAAAATTTATTATTATTATGCATTTCCACACAGAAATTTTAATTTAAACTACATCATGGATTCCCATAAAAATCAAAGGCAGGTGGATTTCACATTGACATGGTGTAAAATCTGTGTGAAAATTCAGTGAATATACCGTTAGAAAATATGTCATATTGATGGGACGTACTCAGAAAGCAGACAGCTGTGAGCACGATGTAATGGTTGTGGCTTGGTACTGCAGGTTATCCTCCATTCACTTAGGTGTCTTAGGTGTACTTAGGCACCCACTGATGAGATATTATTGGTTTCTCCTAAGGATAGATCATCTGTTTCTTAACAATTTAGTAATACTTTTAACATTCTTTGAAAACATAACCTAAATACAGATATTTATAATTTTATCTTTTGATATGACCAAAAAAGTGCTTGAGATTTTTGAGTTAGGACCTCAACCAAGTTGCTAGAATAAAGGGTTTTGGATGTTAGTTGAGTTATAATATATCTTTGTTTGTAATGCAAATTTTGGACTGTAGTCTATGCTCCCCGTACATTCCAGTGGTCAATGGTTACCATCCCCTTCCTACATCATTTGCTTATGTTTGTGTTGCATCAAAAACAAAGGTTAATCATAAATGTTCACTTAACATTTTGCCTTTTATTTTTTCCAGATTTCCACTATTCTGCCAGTGTTTAGCTTTTAAACGTTTGTTTCCCATGTCTAATAATACAATATTTTATAAAACTATATTATAATATTTCATTTATTACTTTTTCCTCAGCTGAAGATGGGGCCTTGCTTGGGAAGATTGAAAAGGTGCGAGTACTTAGAAATGACAGACGTGAAGGTATGGATCTAACACTGTTGTGCCGTTTTTTTCACTGTTCTACCTCTGATAAAAATTTGTATAAAAATTGATAATAGCAATTCCCCAAAGTGGTATAACTAAAAAGTACACCTGGCCCCGCAAAAAAAAGACACCCTATACATCCCCGTACACGGAAGTATAAAAAAAAGTTACGGGTGTCAGAATACGGAGACTTTTAGAAAAAAAAAACATTTTGGCACAGTTTTGGATTTTTGTTAAGAGGTTAAAATGTAAATTAAACCATATAATTTTGGTATCCTTGGAATCGTACCGAAACATAGAATACAGGTGACATGTCATTTTGGCTGCACAGTCAACGTTGTAAAAATGAAGCATGTAAGATAGTTGCACAAATGCACTTTTTCTTCAAATCTGAATTTTTTTTTTTCCAGTTTCCTAGTACATTATTCAGAAAAATTAATGGTAGCATCATGAGGAAAAAACTGTCCCGCAAGCATTAAGACCTAATAAGGCTCTGAGAGCGGAAAAATAAAAAAGGATATGGGGTTTGAAAGGAGGGGGATCCGAAACGAATAACCAGAATCGAAAAATGCCTGCAGCGGGAAGGGGTTAAAGGGGGTTTCGAGGAATTTTTTTCTATTAGGCTGGGGAAAATGAAAAGAGGTAAAAAAAAACAACTTTTTTTTTTTTCCCGGGTGCTCTAGTGGCTCCCAGTGTGGTGTGGTCTGGTTCTTCTTGTCTGGAGTTATCCTCCATCAGAAGTTTTGCCCCATGTGCCCGCTTAGGCCACCGATAAGCAAAGGACATGAGACGTAACTACTTGTGATGTCACGTGTCTTTTGAGGCCAATTTGCGACCTGAGGAAATGGAGATGGAACATCAGTGTGGTGGGGGCGGGACATCCTCCTTAAGAAACCAATGGAGCAGCAGGAACATACCATGCTGTTAGATATCAGAGAGTCGGAGACGGGGGAGTGAGTGGTTTTGGTTTTTTTGGTTGTTTTTTTTAACTTAAAAAAAATAAAACCTAAATAACTTATGTGGATTGGTTTCTTGAAAGAGCAAGTGCAGCATTATCTGTAATTTATTCAAATTATTAAATTTACGGTTTTAAATATATAGAAAAGTGCTGGGTATTCTGCAAGGGATTGGTTTAAACCTAGCTTCAATGAATCAGTGTTTTGTGCCCAGACTGTCGTCCCGCACACTGATCTGTGTAATACATGTAAGGGCTCGTTCACATCTGTGCCCGGTCTCCGTTCTGCAGATTTCTGTTTCCTGCACAAAACGGAGGCAGGAGACGGAAACCTGCAGGACTCTTTCTCACCCATTCATTTGAATGGGTGAGAAAGCTGTCCGGCTGTGAGCAGCGGTGAGTGTTTTATGCTCTCCGCCGTGAAACCATTTTTTAAAATCCGGACACGGAGTCGGACATGCAGTACTCTGTGTCTGGATTTTAAAAAAAACAGTTTCACGGCGGAGAGCATAAAACGCTCACCACCGCACCCGGTCTGTGGTTTCCGTCTTCTTGCATGCAGAAGACAGAAACCACAGAACGGAGACCCGAACGCAGGTGTGAACCTAGCGTCACATGTCATGAGGGTGGGTCGACAGAAATGAATGGGCCAGTGTGATATCTGGTAAAAAAAAAATCTGGACAGCACACTGACCCTAGCCCACCTGCAAGGGGCTTAAGACTGAGGCATTGCAGAAAAGCTTTGGGTTTTTTTCCCCCTCTCCCATGACAGCACCAGTGTGACAGAAAGAGGATGCCCAGGGACAGGAAACCTATTGAATAAAAACAGGTGGAGCCTCTCCTCTCCTGAGTTTCCTGTCACTGGAAGTGAAACCTGTCAGGCACCCGGGGTTGGAGTCCATGCAGTGGTGCATAGGAATGGGATAGCCCTGGTTGGGGTCCTCTTCCGATTCCCCCATTCTTCCTCCTTGACTGCTGGGGGTTGTCTTCTGCGGGATAAAGGGCTAATCCATTCCTAGCTGTTCAATGGAGGGACCCTTTGAGATGGAGGGTTGGTTTGCCACTAGTTCCTTCTGTTGGGTCTGGGCTCTGGTGGGAGGAGAAGTTTGCTGCAGGGAAGTTGACGGATGCCAGCTTCTGCTAGAAGAAGGAAGCGCTAGACCCTAAGTCACCAGCATGCGTGAAATGGCGCTAAATTTAAAATTGCTAGTACTGGAGGACTCTGGCTGTGGTATCCAGCAGTGGAACATGGAGCAGCAACAGCAATTTCTACAGCAACCTCAGCAGCAACTTGTACAACAGCAGCATCATCATTAATATCATCAGCAGCAGCAGCTGACAGCCAGATCCAAAGGCTATGATGGGGCCAGAAGATGCGCGAGTGAAGTCATTCAGGCTTCGGAGGGTCTGTACAGACCTTACTGAACATGCGTAGTACGCTCTGTTCGGCGAAGACTTCGAGAAACGTACTGCTCGTGCACGCAATTGTGGCCTCGAAAATATGGCCGCCGGCCGGCACGCGCAGTTGGCTCTAGTAGTGTCTCGCTGGCAGAGCCGACTGCGCAGGCGTCGGAGTTGACGCAGAAGGAGGACGACAGAGAAGGGGAGGATGCAGCTGAAGAAGGAGGCGTCGCTGGAGAGACTTCTCGGGTAGCAGTGGGGACGCCCCCATCGCCGTTTGAGCGCTGGTGCCCGCCTCCATTACTGCGAGAGAACTCATTAGCCTACCCTTTAAGCACTAAAACCTAATGATAAAATCACAATTCATGGTAGAGGTCCCATCCAAAACCCAGCACAAAATTAGAGACAATACATAGTGTTGGCCAAAAGTATTGGCACCCCTGCAATTCTGTCAGATAATACTGATTTTCTTCCAGAAAATGATTGCAAGCACAAACTCTTTGGTATTAATATCTTCATTTATTTTGCTTGCAATGAAATAACGCAAAAGAGAATTTAAAAAAGTCAAATCATTGATCATTTTACACAAAACTCCAAAAATGTCCGAAAACCCCCGGTTCTCTTTACATTGGTGAAATTTTATATTATTATGTTATTAAATGTTTTACAAATTTTTTTGCTTCAAAATTTTTTTCCCTATTTTTCTCCTCTAAAACCTTAGTGCATCTTATGGTCCGGTGCGTCTTATAGTCCGAAAAATACGGTATATCAAGAAAGTTTTGTTACGTATGGTGCCACACATGTAAAGGGACTTTATACACTATTGTGTCACTGCACCAACAAAATAAAGACTGGAGTATACATGTGAGGCAGCATACGTAACAAAACTTTCCTTGTAAATATCCGATATACATTTTGAAGTGTATGTTATATGTAGTGATATGTTTGAATCCTAAAATGTGGCAAAAGGTTGAAAAGTTCAAGGGGGCCAAATACTTTCGCAAGGCACCGTGTGTATATGTATGTGTATATATCTCTATCTATCTATCTATCTATCTATCTATCTATCTATCTATATACAGTATATGTGTGTGTATATATATATATATATATATATATATATATATATATATACAGTGTGTGTATGTATGTGTGTGTGTGTGTGTGTGTGTATGTATATATATATATATATATACACAGTCCTATGAAAAAGTTTGGGCACCCCTATTAATCATCATTTTTAGTTCTAAATATTTTGGTGTTTGCAGCAGCCATTTCAGTTTGATATATCTAATAACTGATGGACACAGTAATATTTCAGGATTGAAATGAGGTTTATTGTACTAACAGAAAATGTGCAATATGCATTAAACCAAAATTTGACCGGTGCAAAAGTATGGGCACCTCAACAGAAAAGTGACATTAATATTTAGTAGATCCTCCTTTTGCAGAGATAACAGCCTCTAGTCGCTTCCTGTAGCTTTTAATCAGTTCCTGGATCCTGGATGAAGGTATTTTGGACCATTCCTCTTTACAAAACAATTCAAGTTCAGTTAAGTTTGATGGTCGCCGAGCATGGACAGCTCGCTTCAAATCATCCCAAAGATGTTCAATGATATTCAGGTCTGGGGACTGGGATGGCCATTCCAGAACATTGTAATTGTTCCTCTGCATAAATGCTTGAGTTGATTTGGAGCGGTGTTTTGGATCATTGTCTTGCTGAAATATCCATCCTCGGCGTAACTTCAACTTCGTCACTGATTCTTGAACATTATTCTCAAGAATCTGCTGATACTGAGTGGAATCCATGCGACCCTCAACTTTAACAAGATTCCCGGTGCCGGCATTGGCCACACAGCCCCAAAGCATGATGGAACCTCCACCAAATATTACAGTGGGTAGCAAGTGTTTTTCTTGGAATGCTGTTTTTTTTTGGACGCCATGCATGACACTTTTTTGTATGACCAAACAACTCAATCTTTGTTTCATCAGTCCACAGGACCTTCTTCCAAAATGAAGCTGGCTTGTCCAAATGTGCTTTTGCGTACCTCAGGCGACTCTGTTTGTGGCATGCTTGCAGAACCGGCTTCTTTCTCATCACTCTCCCATACAGCTTCTCCTTGTGCAAAGTGCGCTGTATTGTTGGCCGATGCACAGTGACACCATCTGCAGCAAGATGATGCTGCAGCTCTTTGGAGGTGGTCTGTGGATTGTCCTTGACTGTTCTCACCATTCTTCTTCTCTGCCGTTCTGATATTTTTCTTGGCCTGCCACTTCTGGGCTTAATAAGAACTGTCCCTGTGGTCTTCCATTTCCTTACTATGTTCCTCACAGTGGAAACTGACAGGTTAAATCTCTGAGACAACTTTTTGTATCCTTCCCCTGAACAACTATGTTGAACAATCTTTGTTTTCAGATCATTTGAGGGTGGGCTGTCCATGTTCGGCGACCATCAAACTTAACTGAACTTGAATTGTTTTGTAAAGAGGAATGGTCCAAAATACCTTCATCCAGGATCCAGGAACTGATTAAAAGCTACAAGAAGCGACTAGAGGCTGTTATCTTTGTAAAAGGAGGATCTACTAAATAGTAATGTCACTTTTCTGTTGAGGTGCCCATACTTTTGCATCGGTCAAATTTTGGTTTAATGCATATTGCACATTTTCTGTTAGTACAATAAACCTCATTTCAATTCTGAAATATTACTGTGTCCATCAGTTATTAGATATATCAAACTGAAATGGCTGCTGCAAATACCAAAATATTTAGAACTAAAAATGATTAAGATTAATAGGGGTGCCCAAATTTTTTCATAGGACTGTATATATATGTTATAGGAGTGCATATCTCTGTTGACACAAAGTGTGTACAACATATTGGGTACTGAAATGGCCTTTTTTCCCCTTAAATTTCAATTTCCATTTTGCATTTTAAATCTATTAACTTCTTGTGAATGTGTAAATTTTAGGGCTAAATAAACATATTGAAGAAAATAAATGTCTAAATTGCAACTCAATATTGTTTGGATTCAAACCCCCCCCCCCCCAATCATTCCCACCTCAACGTGACTTTCTTTACGTGTTACACTTTGATCTGTTTATGAGAAGATAACCATTCCGCTTTGTACTTTATTGTATTTGGCTGTAAAAAATGTTAAATTTAATAAAAGCTGATTTACAAAAAAAAAAATACAGTTAAAGGGTTAACAACTTCCGAAATGTTTAGAATTATTTAAGGGTTGCCTTTTGAAAATTGAGTGGTTTATTGGGGGGTTTCTAATATGTAGGCTTTTAAAATCCCCTTCAGAACTGAATGGTCCCTAACAAATTGGTTTGGGAAATTTTCTAGATTTTCAATAGACTTGTAATCCCTCTAACATCCATCATAAAGCAGAGATATGGTAGATAAATTAATGTATGACTATTAAGGTATGACAAGGTATGTTTGAAAAGCAGAGCACTTCACATTTTGAAAATTTTTATATTTTTTCATAAAGAAGTTAAAAAAAAAATAGTGTTTTAGAGAAAAACAAAATCACTTGGGTCTAAAAATCACCTACGTATTTCATCAAAAAAAATGGACGTCTCCTTTGTTAATTAGCAGCTTTTTTAAAAAAAATTTTCTCTAGTTTTCATTCATTTCATAAGTGATACCACTCGAAGGCCAATGCATCACCAGAAACAGTCTTTTAGGCAGTGTCCTTATGAGGTTAAAGCTACTCTTTTGACAAAGACTAAGGCTAGGATCACATTTACATCATAGTCTGCAAAAGTCAACGGTTTCAGTATAAAAACAAAGAAACCTGGCAGAGCCCATTATAGTCTGTGCTGTTCTCAGGTAATCGCTGTTTTTCCAAGATGGGCTCTCCATCATTTGTGTCACCCTGGCTGACCAGAGCAACAGAGAGCCCAGCGCAAGTGTGAACCTAGCCTAAAATGTTACTACACAAGGGTAAATGTCTAGCGGACATACCTGCTTCACTCCCTGTCGAGGCACTCCTCCTGGTTTTCTGTCCCAGCTCCTCTTCACAAGATAATTGCAGCCATCTTTGTAGCTACTGTCAGAAAATCCTATACACACCCCACTTTGGATGAACACAGTGACCACATCAGCAGAGCTGGGCTGTTTCAGGTCATTGGGTGGGGGTGGGGGTGGGGATGTATTGCTCTTGGGACTGCAGCCTCAGAATGCTTGTTGCCATCTTGTCAGGAATAAGTTGGTATGGGAGTGAGTGCAGGCACTATATATATATTCAGTATAATCAGTTTTTTTTTTTGTTGTTTTTTTTTATGGGATGGAAATCCATGCAAACACAGGGAGAACATACAAACTCCTTGCAGATGGTTTTTGCCTTTGGTGGGATTTGAATACCAGGACCCCAGTGCTGATAGGCTGCAGTGCTAACCACTGAGCCACCATGTGGCCCCCTCTTTCGGGAGCCTTCACACGATGTAATGCTGCGCTCATTCTGATTGTAAAAACACATTCAGAATGAGTGCGTAAAAAGCAGCTCCCATTGACTTGAATGGGAGTCGGCATATGTGCGCTCCCCATTGAAATCAATGGCAAGCTTTTTTCCCTATTGCTTTCAATGTATTACGCGATCAGAATGAGAGCAGCGCTACATTGTGTGAAGGCTCCCTAAATGTGTTTTTGCATCTGTAAAGCAATTATAGTTTATCTACGGTAAAATATTTCATATTTGTGTGTCATCCACATTTTTTTTTCTTTTGTTTGTTAAAACAGGTCTTATGCGTTCTCGTGTTAAGGGAGCAGATGCAGCCCAATCTAAAGTTCTCACCTTCCTTGATAGCCATTGTGAATGCAACGAACACTGGCTGGAGCCACTCCTTGAGAGAGTTGCTGAGGTAAACACCTCTTTTTTTTGTTTTGTTTTTAAACTCCTTACCATAGAGCAGTGTAGAACTGCCGTGAGGTCATGAACTCTGCAGCCACATATATTATACAGCACTGTTTAAAAGTTTTTGGCAGCTGTGGATAAAATGCTAAGATTGTTAGTGTTAATACGCTTTGTTTGTTATTGAGGACCATTCAACACCTCCGCCAAGTCCAGCTCTTTACATCATTTAATATGCTCAGGTCCACTAATTCTTGCACTATTGGAATTATTTTTTTTTCTCTCCCACGTAATCTCCAACCAATAAGTGCTGTTAATTTTGGTTCCTCATATCCTATTTAGGCTCTGTATGGTCAGGTACAGGATATCAGTAATATTGTTAATATGTTAAAATGCATTACCGGCCCAGGGGGATAAAGGCAAGAGTCTCCCTTAGTATAGTACTGGGAATATGGTATACTGGAACGCTCTAGATGATTTGTGGAATTTGCACAATGTTTAGCCATGGTCTGTGGAATCGGCTCCATCATCGTGCAAAATTGCAGCTTCTAGGGTATAATAATATATTTACAAAGATGAATTAAGAGTTGTTGCCCCTTTGCCTCTTCACAGAGCTTATAATGGAATCTATGAAGAGTTTGTCTCCAGCGGCCTCTCTAATGGGCCAGTTGGGAAAAACAGCTCCTAATTGCTCTTCTTTTAGCATTAGTATGTTAAAATAGTGACAGCAAGGATCAGTAATTGTCCCTGTACAGGAGTGTAGCCACAGTACCAGTGTACAGCCAGCAGGGAGGATTACTAATCCCTGCTATCTCTATTGAAATGTATTAGTGCCAAATGGGCAGCAGTCATCATCAGTAGTCTTTGTGGAAGACTGTGAGGATAATTATACTATCTGGGGGGGACACAGTAACATTATACCATGTGGGTAGGGGACACTGATAAGATAAGATAAGATATTCCTTTAATAGTCCCACAATGGGGAAATTTCAGTGATACAGTTTCATAGATGTACAGTAGTATATAACAAGAGAGAAAACACATAGAAGCTCATGGCAGATAGAGAAATCCTATGAATCATAGCAACTAAAACGAAAGAAACACAGACACACTGCAGGATCATTTACTTCTCTGTGTGGAGTGATGTTAATAATACAGCCGAATGTGGTTGGAGGACACGAGGAGAGGGGTCACAGCATGTAGATATAACAGGCAGAAAAACATTTTTTGCAGAGGTGGGGGACATATGCAGATGATAAAATCATCATGATAAAATGTGGCAGTTCCTTTGGTACGTAGTGAAACCTCCTGCTCACAGCTGATAGTTCGGTATCTTGCATCAGCACTATTGTCCATTAACAAAAAAAAAAATGCCCCAAATGTCCTTCATCACAAGCCCTCCTCCTCCTCCTTCCTCCTTACCACTGTGTTCTACTTCCCCAAAGAAGTCTGAAGCCATCCAGGTATACAGGGTGCTGCTCTCTTGGCAAGCTTCCATAGCTCCTGGGTTAGGTGGGTGATGGTAGGTTTCAAGGCTGTAACAGAGTCCCACGTGTCCACAGTAATAGAAAGAAATACCAGTCAGCTGTAGCATCTTCACACATCAGCAATAGACGCCAGAAATCATCTCCTTGAACGAAGAAGTCCACACTTCCATGTAGGTTTTCTTCCATGCCGCATGGTGTCCTGGGGGGATGGTAACAGGCACATGTGCTCCAGGTCTTCAGTCATTGTCCATGCTTTAACAATAGATACAAAAGGAACAAAAACTCCACAGGGTCTTCCATTCGATTTATAGTTGCTAATTCATAGTGCTAGATTCTTGGTTACAGGATTTTGAAGATACAGAGAAAAAGAGTGAGAAAGGAAAGATAAGGTTGCTCCAAGCTTGGAGCCCTGTATCGAGGCAGCCACTAAGGGCCACTAAAGCTCTGTTAGTGCCCCCCCACATACACACACACTCTGTAATTCCCCATCTTATTTTGTGAATAAAACTTATTTATTAAATGCCAGCATGTTCCGCAGCAAAATGGAGGGTTCAAGTACAGACAAAAACATACATTACAGAGTGATAGTTAATTCACACAATAGGACTGAGGACTCGGCTCGCAAGAAATTATAATCTATGACAGGGGTAGGCAAACTTTTTGTTCTGCGTGCAGATTTAAATTTAAAAAATCAAAGGTGAGGTACTTTCAGTACTACGCAATAATTGCATGGCTGACGACCACTACACTAAAGTCATATAGCATAAACTGTAACTTATGGGTGCTGTCTTACAGCGCTCCCAGCCACATGCGTTCACTGCTGTTTGCTTGGATACACGTGTACTTTTCCATTGTAAGTACATGTGTATGAGACTGGTAGCAGAGTGAGGTAACACCTGTAGGGGACGACACACTAGGTTCTTGGATGCTGCATCTAGTCCCCAGCCGCCAGTACCTTCACTTTTTTGTAAGTGAATTGCGGATTCATTTCAGCACACATTCCTTGCAGTGCGGTAACAGCAAATCCCCAGCCACGAATTAATGGTTGTCACACTTACACCAAAGTGACAGCATCTGGGTACACAGAGTCAGCTTTTTAGTTTATTATTACCTCCATATATCTCACATATTAGCAGCCCTTATGTGAAACACAGAGGGGTTAATGTGAGGGTCATGGTGAGATTAATTGATATTAATGTGAGGCACATGGAGTTACTAAAACTAAATTAATAACCCCAAATGCCTGACATTACTAGGAACTGTAACCAAAGCATATACCTGTTATTTTTTTACTTTCACTTTGCTTGGAGCTCACCTCTGCTCCTTTTCTTCTGTGCAGGATGCAGACAGCAGGAGCCCATCACTGCAGGCAGGGTGCTTAATCTGTATAGTGATGAGCTCTGCCTCCTGCACTGCACTACTCTCCTCTCATTGGTGGGCAGAGAGGGTAGCCAGAAAAGGGGGATTGTCCTGAGAGCACTGAAGGGACGCTCCCTCTTTCATTACCTGTAGATTCTGTGCTAGTTGCCTGGCCAGCAAGCTATGCAAAGAGTGGCACACGTGCCAGGGGTTGCCAAACCCTGATCTCTGAGGTAGAGGAGGTGACACAAGAGGTAGCAGGGGCGGCATCGGAGGTAGAATTGCTTATACAGTGGTCCAAACATTTTTGTGATGAAGGTTACTTTCATTACACACAAAACTGTCAATGTCCTTTTAATTTAATGTGTAAATGGTGCCTGGACATATGAGGTTACAGTCCAATATGGAATCATGTCCTGTGGGATAATGCGAGAGTGAGAACAGTGGAGGGTTAGTTTTAGGGATTCTAACACTGGAAGGGTTTTCATTTGGAATTGTGTTAGGCCGGTATGTACAGATGTGTCTTTAGTTTGTGCTTGAAGCTTTAGAAATTGGGAGTTTATCTGGTTCTCTGGGGTAGAGCATTGCAGAAAATGGTTCAACTCAAGAAAAATGTTGGATACGGGAGCTGGAGGTTCTTTCTTATAGTAGAAGATGATAGACTCAGGTCGTTGACGCTGGGTTCACACCAGCGTTCGATCTCCATTATGAGGTTTCCGTCTTCTGCATGCAGAAGACTGAAACCTGTCAGACCGGGTCCGGCCGTGAGCGCCTGTGAGCGTTATATGTGCTCCGCGGCGAAAACGTTTTTTTTTGTAAACCGTCCACGAAGTCCTGCATGTCCGACTCTGTGTCTGGTTAAGAAAAAAAAAAAAAAAAACCCGGTTTCGCCGCGGAGAGCATAAAACGCTCCCCGGCGCTCATGGCTGGACACTTTTCACACCCATTCAAATGGGATGAGGAAGGAAAAGTTATGAGGTGCAGCATTATGGAGAGCCTTGTGGATCAGGGTGATAAGTTTATAGCGATAGTCCTATACAGTGAAGGAAATTATTTTGATCCCTTGCTGACTTTGTAAGTTTGCCCACTGACAAAGACATGAATAATTGTCTATGATTTTAAGGGTAGGTTAATTAGACCAATCTGTATGATTTTGAGAGTGATTGGGAAAAGGTGCTGTGGTCAGATGAGACAAAAATTGAGCTCTTTGTCATTAACTCAACTCGCTGTGTTTGGACGAAGGGAAATGCTGTCTATGACCCAAAGAACACTGTCTCCACTGTCAAGCATGGAGGGGGAAACTTTATGTTTTGGGGGTATTTCTCTGCTAAGAGCACAGGACTACTTCACTGCATCAGTGGGAGAATGGATGGAGCTGTATACTGTAAAATCATGAGTGACAATCTCCTACCCTCCGCTAGGACATTAAAGGGATCCTATCTTTCAAACACTTTTTTTTTCTAACTAACGCATCGGAATAGCCTTAAGAAAGGCTATTCGTCTCCTACCTTTTGTTGTCTTCTCCGTGCCGCCATTCGCTTGAAATTCTGTTTTTTCTTGGTATATAAATGAGTTCTCTCGTAGAACTGGGGGCGGGTCCCACAAAAAAAAGTCCGCTTGCACAGTATTGTAAGCGGCCATTTTCTCATGGCTGGTGGGCATGCACAGTCGGCTTGCCCGAGGCCTAGAAGTTACAAGCTACCGCCGGAAGAAGACGCGGTGAAGACCTCGTTCCAGCAGAAGATGGAGGCGGCACTGGAGAGTTCTCTGACAGCATTGGGGACACCCCCAGTGCTGTTTGAGCGCTGGGGCCCGCCCCCAGTGCTGCGAGAGAACTCATTTACGTACCGACAAAAACCGGAATTTCAAGCGAATGGCAGCGCGGAGAAGACAGCGAAAGGTAGGAGACAAATAGCCTTTTTTAAAGCTATTCCAACGTGTTAGAGAAAAAAAAGTGTTTGAAAGATAGGATCCCTTTAAAAATGGGTCGTGGCTGGGTCTTCCAGCAGGACAATGATCCAAAACATACAGCCAAAGCAACAAAGGAGTGGCTCAAAAAGAAGCACATTAAGGTCACGAAGTGGCCTAGCCAGTCTCCAGACCTTAATCCCGTAATAGAAAATTTATGGAAGCAGCTGAAGCTCTGAGTTGCCAAGCAACAGCCTCAAAATCTTAATAAGTTAGAGATGATATGCATTGAGGAGTGAACTCCTTGCGCACCACTACTTCCAAAGGGTGGCAGTGCACTGTCAGTACCCCACACATAGGCCCATATAACATCAGATCTCTGGACGGTATACAGAGATCTGATGTGCAGTCTACTCCTCCCTCCTCTTCCCTTCCACCTAAATGAGCAAAAGCGGGCATGCGCATGGTCAGTTCCCGTACATTTCTAACTACATATGGAGACACAGAATGCTTAGCCCTAAAGAAGCCAAAGTCTATTTTGTCTATTTGCTAACAATATTGGAGGTTAGACTACTGTTTTATGCTTGTCACTTTTTGGAGGGTGCACCACACCTTATTCTTACTTTTTTATTACTCACTGCTTTATTAATCCTATCCTATCCTATCCTATCCTACTCCTACTCCTACTATATAATATATAATATAATATATAATTATTAATAATGTATTAATTTTTTTAATAATATATAAAAATAATGATAATAATATAATAATAATAATAATAATTATTATTATTATTATTATTATTATTAATAATAATAATAATATTATACGTGTGAACGTTTGGATGTTTGTGTGTCAATCACGCAAAAACGGCTGAATGGATTTGAATGAAGTTTGACACATAGATAGTTTGTAACCTCGATTAACATATAGGCTACTTTATATCCCGGTAAATGACATGGCTTCATGATGGTTATGAATTTTTGTTGACATACTATATTACACTGCTCTTATCTCTCCTTCTGAGAAAGCCATGGCTCTCATCTCTCTGTGTAAACACACACTAACCCTCAGTGAGTATACACATTTGCATATTATCTGATCTGCTCCAGTGCAGACAAAGTCACATGGGCAAACACCTTTAATCCAAATTTGCAGTTTGCCAATTTTCCACATTCCTGGAAAAAGAGAATCTAACTTTTCACAAACGACACAACTATGACGGAAGTCAGAGGTCAACAGAGTTCTCAAGCGCAGCTGAGGAGGATCATCGATGCAAACAACACATGCATTATATGGCGTCGCAGCGAGCTGCTGAGATGCCGGAACAATCACGTGCACAGCGCAAGGAACGCGTTCAGCAGCAGGCCAGCTTGACAGCTGCAGAAACACTGGAGCAGGTGGATCATCAACACCAAGAACACGCCCATTATATGACGTTCCAGCGAGGTGCTGAGATGCCGGAACAATTACAGGCACAGTGCAAGAAACAAGTTCAGCGCCAGGCCAGCTTGAGAGCTGCCAAAACGCTGGAACATGCAGATCATCAACGACAACAACACGTTCATTATATGGCATCCCGCTAAGATGCTAGAAAAATCACAGGCACGGTGTGAGGAACAAGGTCAGCTTGCGAGCTGCCAAAATGCTGCAGCAGGCAAACCATCGATGGCAGCAATTTGCTGAATATAGATGGATCATCAATGCCAACAACCCGCAGATGAAGTCGCTGGCAGAAGCTAGTACTAAATATATAGATTAGGTGGCATCTATCAATCCCTCTTCACAATTGGCAAATGAAAAAGTCCATGTACCTCTACACTGCAGAGACACATGGAAATATAGATGAGAATGGGTGGAGTCTATATAGATGTGGGTGGGGCTAAATTTGCTGCGGCACGCTTAGCCCTCTAGAACCATTTCAACTTCTCATGTGGCTCCATGGAAAAATTAATCACCCACCCTTACCCTTAGGTATTCCACTTTACTGGCATCTTGGGGTCTCTGCAACGATGACATGGCATACAGAGACCACAGACATCTAAATCTGCACTCCAAAAGCCACATAGCGCTATTTCACATCTGTACCCTGCTGTGTTCCCAAAATTGCAGTTTATGCCCACATGTATGACTTTGTTGTAGCCAACATAACGTAATTAACAATGTCATATGTGAGTATAAAGTGTTTGGGCACACAGCCAGGTACAGAAGGGAAGGAACATCATTTGGTTTTTGGAGCACAGATTTGAAAAGTTAGTTTTTGGACATCATGGCACTTCAGCAAATCTGTGGTATGCCAATAGAGTGGAATCCCCTGACACCATCCCTCATTTTGGAAACTACACCTCAGGGGTACAGTGAACATTTTTAACCCTCAATCATTGCATTAACTTATTTTCCAAGCATGGAGGGGCATCTGATGGTGAAAGGTGAAAATGGCATGTCAATGCTCAATATGTTGTGCCCAGCTTGTGTCAGAGACTAAAACTACTAACCCTGGAATAACTGCTTACAGTTTTTCGAGTACTGCTGACACAAACTGGGCGCAACATATCGGGCACTGAATTTAAATTTCAATCTTCATTTTTGTTAACAGCAGTTTCTACCCACATATGACGTTGTTACCTTGGATACCAACTGTATTTGGGCTTAAAATTATAATGCCCCTTAAAAAATTCTTAATGGGTGTAGTTTCTAAAATAGGGTAATTTCTTGGGGATTTTTATTATACTGGAACTTCAGGAGTTCTGCAAATGTGAAATAGCCATCAAAAACTATTCCATCAAAATTTGACCCGCAAAAGTCAAATAACATTCTTTCTATTCCTTCGCCCCAGCATATACTCATACAACATTTTGAAACCACATATGGGGTATTGTCGTGTTCAGGAGAAATTGTGTAATGAACTGTGGTGTGTGGGTTTTTTTTTTTGTTTTTGTTTTTTTTTCTTTAACCTCTTTTCTTTTTGGACTAAATGGATGGTTTCTTTGTTTAAAAAAAAAAAAAAAAAAAAAAGAATTTTTCATTTTCGCATCCCGATAATAATAAAATCTGAAACTTCTATGGGCTGAACATGCTCACCATACCCCTTTAATAAATTCTGAGAGTTGTATTTTTTTAAAATGTTGTCGCTTTTTGAGGGTTTCCTTTTTTTGTTCATCAGCAAATGTTTAAAGCATAACTAAATTGACGCAAAAATACCCCCAAAAACCTGTGCAACCTTTTAATTCACTCCATGTGTAAAACATTACTTTCACTTCCTTCTTTTGTCTAGTTTCTAGGGAGGTGTCTTTGTGTTTGATGTAAGGGGACGTTCACACTACCGTCAGTGTCTGACAGGGTAGTGTCCGTTCAAAATCTCGCACGGACATTAGGAGTGGACACTAGCTGTGTCCGTGACACTTGTCATTCATTTAAATGGCGATCGGGTGCGTTCTTTTGCACTCCGTGCCCTTCCTTCACTGTCTGCTTGTAAAGATGCCCGACTTTTCAAGTGGACAGAAAAAACCTACATGTCGGGTTTTTCTGTCCGCTTGAAAAGTTGGACATCTTTACAAGCGGACAGTGAAGGACAGGCACGGAGTGCAAAAGAACGCACCTGATCGCCATTTAAATGAATGACAAGTGTCACGGACACAGCTAGTGTCCGCGCGAGATTTTGAGCGGACACTACCTGTCGGACACTGACGGTAGTGTGAACGCTCCCTTAGCCAGTACTGTATGCAGTATTTCAATCTTCAATATAAAGGTAGACTCCAGGAGTGTTTAACACAATGCGAAGAAATTAAGAAAAGCCGGCGTCTCGCTGAAGTGAACTTAAAAATTTTACTTTTAATCCATCAGGTTGGTAAAAATAGCACATTTTTACTAACCTGATGGATTAAAGTTTAAATTTTCACACTGAGTTTTTTGGTCAGGAATCCACCTCAAAATCAGCCTCCAAAAAAAAGCCTCCCAGTAGAGTTTTATTGGGAGGCTTTTTTTTGAGGCTGACTTTTTGGGAAAAAAAAATCTTTTTTTGCATTGCCTTCTGAAAGCCTTACTTTTTTTATTTTTCTGTTGAAGGAGCTGATTGAGGGCTTGTCTTTTTGTATGACGAGCTGTACTTTTTATTGGTACCAATTATATAGAACTTTATGATCGCTTATATATGTTACTCTTTGATTTTGGCATTTTTTTTTTTATTTATTAGGTCCCACTATATGACTTCATCTGATTACTTGTTAATTTTTATACACTGCAATACTCATAGTTAGCAAAGGTTGGTTTAATTTACTAATTGATTTATGGCAATTGTAAGCGGCAGAGTCACAGATCAGATCCCGGATCACCAGAAACAGCTCCCCCAATTGTTTCTATGTGCTGCCTGTTTATGTGGCAGAGTTTGAGACCCTGCCTTAGGTATAACTCACCATAGCATCTAAGGGGTTAAACTCTACGATTGGAGTGATCTTCATCCATAGGTGATACAGTTGGCACTGGGCTGTGTGTTACCGTTGATTCCTGTTGTACATGGTGCCAACTTTCTTGCGAACAGGTGCAATGTACATGACTTTATAGTACAGTCTGGTGCGTTAGCCACTTTCCTGATACATACCTCCCAACTTTTGAAGAACGGAAAGAGGGACAAACTGTGCGTAGCGCGCCGCGGCAATTTTAGCCCCACCCACTTTTGTGTTGACTCCGCCCACTTGTTAATTTTCCATGTGCCCGCACACAGTATAATCCTCCTACAGTCACCCGTAAATTACATGTCCCCCCTCTATCTCTCCCCCAGTTTCATATACACCCTTCATCTGCCCCCAGTTTCATTTTCCCCTTCCATCTCTGCCCCCAGATTCATGTCCCCTCCATCTCTGCCCCCAGTTTCATGTCCCCTCCATCTCTGCCCCCAGTTTCATGTCCCCTCCATCTCTGCCCCCAGATTCATGTCCCCCCAGATTCATGTCCCCCCTCCATCTCTGCCCCCAGATTCATGTCCCCTCCATCTTTGCCCCCAGATTCATGTCCCCACATCTCTGCCCCCAGATTCATGTCCCCACATCTCTGCCCCCAGTGTCATGCCGTCCTCTCCTTCATCTGCCCCCAGATTCATGTTCCACCTCCACATTAAACTTACCTTCTCCTCTGCTCCCTTGCCGCTCTCTGCGCGCCTCTCTCGCTGACACATGCGGCTGAAGGAAGGAGCTGACACAGGTCAGCTCCTCGCTTCGCCACTGCGTGTCTCTCTCGCTGACACATATGCGGCTGAAGCAAGGAGCTGACCTGTGTCAGCTCCTCGCTTTGCCGCTGCCGCCGGCTCCTGGCTTGTACACGCGATGTGACACATCGACCTTGCTTCAGCCGCATGTATGTTCAACTCAGATCTGCGTCCTCTGGACGCAGATCTGAGTTGAAATCGGGACATACCTCCCTCCAACCGGGACCACAGGACATGTCACCCAAATCGTGAATGTCCCGCGGAAATCGGGACGGTTGGGAGGTATGCTGATATGCTATTTCTTCAGTGGTTAATAGATTTGACCATTATTTCTTCCTTTCATGATTTAACAGCGTTAATGATGTGTTTGGACTCCTTCTGTCTAACCTCTAATATTAGCTACACTTCTGGTTTCTTAATAGCTCTTAAAGGCCACCTCCTTTACGTTTACTTTACTCTTGCTAATCTGTCTGACATACAGTTTAGCAGTCTTTATAATGGTCACTATTAATAGTATCCAGTGCATAATTTGACACTTATAAGTGCAACTGCACAAACCCTTTCACTAACTGTTTCGGCAATGCTCCATTAAATGAGTCAGTTTGATTCCTGCTCTTGCATGTTGCAAGTCTCCCATGATTACAATATTTCCCTTTGCTGCCATTTGAGAAATTCAGGCAGCCAACATAATATTCTCTGTTTGCCCTAGAGACCTATGTACCACACCAGTTCTAATTGTTGATTATTATCTTAATCTGTTTTCCCTTAGTCATAACAGCAGCACGATACGGGGTATTTCTGCCACTGTGTACTGGTAGGACATACAGAATTTTTAATTAACATAAATTATGGATGACTACGGTAACCTATAAGAGGGCAAATAGATATCCGCCCCCCTTCCCCCTCGGGTGTATATTATAAAGTAGAAAAAAAAACCTATCCTAGGAATGGAAGCTTGTTCTGCTGTTGGACTAAGGGGAAACTGATTAACACCATAATCAACGATTCCCTTACGTTCTACAGCAGCACAATATGGGGATGTAGCAAGTAATTCCTATAGGGAAGGTTTCCTTTCTCTGCTGAACTTTACGACTGAGGCAGTTGCCTCATGTTTCACAAAGGTCAGCTGAGATGACCAAGAGGTGGCTGCACAAATTTGATCCAAAGGCACTGCACAGTTCTCAGCCCAAGAAGTAGACACGGCCCTAGTAG
This sequence comes from Leptodactylus fuscus, assembly GCF_031893055.1. Classification (NCBI taxonomy): domain Eukaryota; kingdom Metazoa; phylum Chordata; class Amphibia; order Anura; family Leptodactylidae; genus Leptodactylus; species Leptodactylus fuscus. Next base: position 72,687,836 of record NC_134267.1, on the reverse strand, counting down.
AGTGGGATGTAAAGAATTCAGGAGATAACCCCTGAGCGAAAAAGCAAACTATGGGAGGATAAAAAAAAGACCTCCCTCCACCTGTCCGACCACACAGGAAAGAAAAACACAGAGCGTGGAGGTCTTTTGCCCTCTTATAGGGTACCATAGTCGTACATAATTTATGTTAATTAAAAATTCTGCCTGTCCTACCAACACATAGGCGCAGAAATACCCTGTATTGTGTTGCTGTAGGACGTAAAGAGAATAACAGTTCTGTCATTAGTTTGCAGCCGGATTCAGAGAGGTTTTATCTCTTGGTTCTTAACTGAATTGCTGTGGATATAAACTATACTTGATGTAAATGGCTACTCCACCACCTCCCTCAGTCTACTCCATATTTCCTGTATGGCTTCTTTTCATTATCTTGCAGACTAGTTTCATAAGCAGAGAGTGTTTGTCAACACTGAACATTACGGTTTGCCCTGTATTATTCATAATAACATGAGTGACTGTATCTACTGGACAAACAACATTTCCATCACTGCTATCCCACGGTTTTCTGGCTGGGGACAGAAACCCTCCTTTTCACTTAAGAGGTATTCCAATGAACATAACCATATTTAAATTTGAAGGTAAAAAGTTTAACATTATTGCAATAAAAAATCTGCAGATTTCATAGATTTTCTCTAACCATCTGAGTGGTGGGAGTTTCTTCTTTAATCCAGCCATGATTTCCTTTCTGTAGCCGAATTATCTTCTTGTGCATCTAGTTTCTCTCCTTGATAACCTGGACACAATAAGGAAATCATGGCTGGGTCTCTGACAGGTCCCAGACCATAGAAAGTTCCTGCGTTCATGGCCGTTTCCATTGGCAACAAATAAAGACAACAGACTGTCACCACTAAAATTATCATAGAAAATCTTTGAAACTCTACTAAATGCTTAAATTATTATATTTGCAAAAATATTTCTCCATCTATAAATTTATATATAGTCATGTTCATGGGAATACCCCTTCAAGTCCTTCTTGTTTATACGTCTTTCCATTCAAAGGTTTTTTGGTTTTCTTTTGCCCTTTTTTAATACTGGAATAAATATTTTGCTGTATTTACTTTTTGTCATTTTAGGACAGGACTAGAGTTGTGTCGCCTATAATTGATGTGATTAATATGGACAACTTTCAATATGTTGGTGCTTCAGCAGATTTAAAAGGAGGTATGGTATTCTCAGAGAAATCGCTTCTTAACAGAATATACTATTTTTAGAGCCCTTAACTGTTTTATGTTTTAATGAAAAATGTCACTCCCTCTGGTGATCCAGGACCAGAGACCCTTTTTTTTTTTCTTTAAAGTTAATTGAAAGATCAACATTTTATTTCCATGTGGTGCAGGATGGCAAGAAGTGTGCTCAAAGTGCACTCTAACTTTTAAGTTTTGTTATTGAAAAAAAAATTATTTGCAGAAATATTAGTTATCTACATGTAACTTCACTTCCACTGGTAGTCAAAATGTATAGGTCTGTGCATGTCATTCCACGGAGTCTCTGTTAGACGTCCATGCCCATAAGAATACTGTACAGCGTCTTCTGTAGTCTCAGTTAAAAAGCTGGTATGCTGTATCGTTAGGCTGAACATAGACCCAAGTATTAGGCTAAGGCCCCACATTGTGGAAAAGCTGCTTTTTTTTTTTTGTTGCCGATTTTGCTGCAGTTTTTTGAGCCAAACCTAGGAGTGGCTACAAAAGGTATGGGAAATATAACGGAAGTATTTATAGTTCTCCTTTCTGCTCAATCCTCTCCTGGCTCAAAAAAACTGCTGCAAAATCTGCAATAAAAAAAGCTGTGTGTGTTCAACGTGGGGCCGTAGCCATAAATAGGTTTTACCCCGTAAAAAAATGTCTTTTGTTTACTTCCTGCTATGTAACTTTCTCATTAACCCCTCTCACCCCCCTTACCCTCCCCTCCTTCCTCACTCTCCCCCCCCCCCCATAGTATATACTTGCCCTCCATGCAGCAACAGCCCCTCCTCCTGTAGTGATTCTGTCTGTGTGTTCTCTTCTTCTCCAGCGATGTTCCACCTCTATTGCATGTGCGTGGATGTGCAGTAGAGGTGAATTATCGGCAGCAGTGCACACATTGCTTGGAGAAGAGCAGACACCCTGCAGAATCCGTACAGAAGGATGAGCTGTCTCGCCAGAAGACGCGTGGAGGGGGAAGGAAGTAGTAGTGACTATTAGCTTCCGGCAATGGGGAAACCGATCGTTACCAGATAATCAGAAAATGTCCCTGTGGATATGTGTAAATATTAGAGATGAGCGAACACTGTTTGGATCAGCCGATCCGAACAGCACGCTCCCATAGAAATGAATGGAAGCACCTGTGACGCTGACTTTGCCGGCGGCCAGCCGGCATCACAGTTGCTTCCATTCATTTCTATGGGAGCGTGCTGTTCGGATCGGCTGATCCGAACAGTGTTCGCTCATCTCTAGTAAATATACTTTTTTTTTTTTTTTTTTTAATGTTATTTATAAAGTAGGAAGGGGGGATGGGTGTTTGGATTAGTGTAGGGATTTTGAGTTATCCCGGACAACCCCTTTAAATAGCGAAGGCATTACGTGATCTCCCCATCAGTTTGTGAAACTTCTACATCAGAAGCTGTACTGTATACTTAGGGTCATGCAGATCTTACAGAAGCACACTAGAGTAATAAGCAGAGAACTAACCATTGACTTGCAAATTTTCTGCAAGTATTTTTTTTAAACGTTAATGTAATTTGTAATTATTTTTAATATTACAGTTTGTGGTTCACATGGAAACAAAAGTGCTAGTGTGAAACTAGTCTTTAACCAGTTTTACCTTGAACATCACTATAATTAATCCCTTCAGATTTAAAGGGATTTTATCATTAAAACTTTTTTTTTTTTTTTGTGGCTAAGACGTCAGAATAGCCTTTAGAAAGGCTATTCGTCTCTTACCTTTAGACGTGGTCTCCACTGCATCGTTCCTTAGAAATAGCGGCTTTTACCGGTATGCAAATGAGTTCTCTCGCAGCGATGGGGGCGGGCCCCAGCGCTCAAACAGTGATGGGGCGTCCCCACTGCTGCCAGAGAAGCGTCTCCAACGCCGCCTCCTTCTGCAGCGTCATCTTCAATGTCGTCTTCTGGCGCAGGCTTGTAACTTCTAGGCCAAGGGCCTTGGGCAGAGCAGACTGCGCAGGCGTACAGGCCACGGGAAAATGCCCGCTTGCACAGTATTGTTAGTGGCCATTTTCCTGTGGCCTGCACAGTCTGCTCTGCTCAAGGCCCTTGGCCTAGAAGTTACGAGCCTGCGCCAGAAGAAGACATTTGAAGATGACACTGCGGACGCAGAAGGAGGCGGTGCTAGAGACTCTTCTCTGGCAGCGGTGGGGATGCCCCCATCGCTGTTTGAGTGCTTGGGCCCGCCCCCATCGCTGCGAGAGAACTCATTTGCATACCGGTAAAAGCCGTTATTTCTAAGGAACGACGCAGCGGAGACCACGTCTAAAGGTAAGAGACGAATAGCCTTTCTAAAGGCTATTCTGACGTCTTATCCACAAAAAAAAAAAAAAAAAAAAAGGGGTTTAATGGTAGAATCCCTTTAAGGTAGCATAGGCATTAATGCTAGGTAACTTATTTCATATTTTCTCCGCCTTCCAAAAATACAATTTTTTTCCCTTGTTTTTCTGTCAACATACCATGTTTCTCCGAAAATAAGACCAACCCTGAAAATAAGCCCTATCCCTACTCCGAAAATAAGCCCTAGTTACAGTTCATTAAAAAAAAAGTGTCCGGGCATGTAAAAAAGTAAATAGAATACAGCAGAATTAATACAGTAGAGTTCATCAAGGAAAGTGGACACCCTCAAAAGAATTGAACCCCTAAAACAAAAAAAGACACCCCCAAAATAATTACATTGCCTTTAAGGGAGCTATCTGTACAAGATAGTACTAAGTGAGAGAGTTCTCCACAACTATAAAGGTTGTATACCGCTAGTGCTGGGCTCTCACACAGAGATCAGCTAGTCCTGCTGGCATCACTGTTGTGGCTGTTTCTGGTCAGCAGGAGCAGCCAAATAGTATACTTGGCTGCAATGGAATGCTAATGCAAGGGACTTGACATTGACACACTTTTGATAGGAGTGATTCAGATCTGTGTGTGAGAGCCTTTCCACCATTGATACTTGCAGACTGTAATTGTTTTGGGTGTAAGGGGGTTTGGTGAGTGAATTGTTGTTCATGGACAAAAATAAGACATCCCTTGAAAATAAGCCCTATCCCATCTTTTGTTGCTAAAAATAATATAAGACCCTGTCTTATTTCTGGAGAAACATGGCAGCTGTGTGAGGTCATAATCTTTGCATGGCGAGTTGTACTTTCATTTGGCACCACTTTGGGGGTACATACAATGTTTTAATTGAAATACAAGGAAAAATATATCTTTGTACCGTATTAGCCAGTGGATATGAAATATAAAGATTGAGTCTTCAGTAGTTGATACTTTTTTTAATGGCTAACAAAAATGATGACAGATTACGAGTAGAGATGAGCGAACACTAAAATGTCCGAGGTTCGAAATCCGATTCGAACAGCCGCACACTGTTCGACTGTTCGAACGGATTTCGAGCCCCATTATAGTCTATGGGGGACTTGCAAGTCTTCAGTAGGCGATACCTTTTTATAGCCATTAAAAAAGGTATCACCTACTGAAGACTTGCAAGTTTTTTGTTTTTTTATATTTCATAACCACTGGCTAACACGGTACAAAACCAAACATTTTCCTTATAGTCTATGAGGGGAAATGCTCGTTTCAGGGGTACGCAAAATTCGATAAAATTATACTTACCAAGTCCACGAGTGATGGTCGGGCTGGATTCTCCTTGAAGTCTTCTCCCGGCGCAGCGTCCCCGCATCTTCTTCCGGCTGAAATTCACTCTGCCTAGGCATCGGGGCCTAGGCAGAGCCGACTGCGCATGCGCGGTCATGCGCAGTCGGCTCTGCCAGGCCCGACGCCTGAGCAGAGCCGACTGCGCATGCCAGGGCATACCCGCTCATGCGCAGTCGGCTCTGCCTAGGCCGGATGCCTAGGCAGAGTGAATTCCAGCCGGAAGACGCCGTGGGGATGCTGCACGGAGAAGACTTCTAAAGGTAATAGAAGAACCAGCGTTGATTGGCAGAATGTATAGCATTCTGCCAATCAACGCTGGTTCTGCATCAAACCTTAAACTTCGAACAGCTAGTAGTGTTCGATCGAACACCTACTCGATCGAACACTACTCGCTCATCTCTAATTACAAGCTTTCGAGACTGCTAGGTCTCTTCATCAGGCGTGGTATGAAGAGACCTAGTAGTCTCGAAAGCTTGCAATCTGTCTTCATTTTTGTTAGCCATTAAAGGGATTCTACCATTAAAAAACTTTTTTTTTCTAGGTAACACGTCGGAATAGCCTTTAGAAAGGCTATTAGTCTCCTACCTTTGGAAGTGATCTTCGCCGCGCCGTTTGTTTGAAATACCGATTTGTACCGGTATGCTAATTAGTTCTCTCGCAGCGATGGGGGCGGGCCCTAGCACAGGAGATGCGATGGGGACATCCCCATTGCTGCTCGAAAACCGACTCCATGCGCGGAATTGCGGCGTTGGCACTATGGCCGCGGGCATACGCAGTACGTTTGGCGAACTTCGCCGAACAAAGCGTACTGCGCAGTCGTCCGATGTCAAACCGAAGAAGGAAGGGGCAGATGCAGAAGAAGACAGAGGCGGTGCTGGAGTCGGTTTTCAAGCAGCAATGGGGACGCCCCCATCGCATCTCCTGCGCTGGGGTCCGCCCCCATCGCATCTCCTGCGCTGGGGTCCGCCCCCATCGCATCTCCTGCGCTGGGGTCCGCCCCCATCGCTGCGAGAGAACTAATTAGCATACCGGTACAAACCGGTATTTCGAACGAACGGCGTGGCAGAGATCACTTACAAAGGTAGGAGACGAATAGCCTTTCTAAAGGCTATTCCGACGTGTTACCTAAAAAAAAAAAAAAAAAAAAAAAGTTTTTTTAATGGTAGAATCCCTTTAAAAAGGTATCAAATACTGAAGACTGAATCTTTATATTTTATATCCACTGGCTAATATGGTACAAAGATATATTTTTCCTTATACAAAATGTTTTATTAGCTTTTATTAACTTTTTAAGGGTTGTGGGTCCATGTAAAAAAAAAAATGCCGGAAGTAATGATTTTTTGCCATCTCATCTTACTAAATATGCTATAAAAGTGATCAAAAATTCACATGTACCCCAAAACAGTACCATTAAAAAGAACATCATCCCATAAAACATAAGCTCTTAACCAACTCTGTCAACCGAAAAATGAAAATGTTACACCTTTCAGAAGATGGTGATGCAAAAATAATTGATTTCCTTCCCTAAATGGGTTTTTGCTCTGCAAAATTAGTATCACATAAAAAAAACAATATAACTGATGTATCATCGTAATCATACTGACCCGCAGAATAAGGGTGACATATTGCTTATGCTGTACACTGCATGGCAAAAAATTTAAAAGGTAAAACGCAATGCCAGAATTGATGAGGGTTTTTTTTTTTTTTTTTTTTTAAATCTACGAAGAAAGAGGTAATAAAATTTAATCAATAAGTTGCAACCAAAAATTTTGTCATTAAAAATGCTACATCACCAGAAAAATAAAGAAAATATAGCTTGTGCAATGTGAAGGCAAAAACCCCAAATATCGCCAAATTATTAGAACACAACTAACTGCCTCAGATAAGGAATGTATAAACTGTGCAAGTGTATTTCAGGGTACAAACCAGATTTAGAGCTTATGAAAGAGAATAAACCAGAATTGAACACCCTCCCACACACACAATTATAGGGACTACTGGGGAAATAGTAGGAAATTTAGTGTTCCCATTGTACTCTACACATCTTACATATTCCCTCTTCACCATCCGCTGTGCATTCTCGTCTGGAATACAAATGCTCACTAAAGCTCCTGATAAATTCTTTGAGGGGTGCAGTTTTCAAAATGAGGTCACTCCTTTGGGGAACCCACTTTTCTTGTACCTTACAGGCTCTACAGACATGACATGGCAGTTTACGACCACATGTGGGGAATTTCTGTGTTCAGAAGAAATTGTATAACAAACTGTGGGGTGTTTTTTTTCTTTTTTGACCACTTGCAAAAACTAAAAATATGGTGCTAAATGGATGATTTATTGTTTAAAAAAAAATAATAATAATAATAATAGTGGTCTTTCCATTCTGAGCTCTATCATGTACCCAAACATCAGTTTACGAGCACATATGGGGCATATCTGTGTTCAGGAGAAATTGTGTAATAAACTTATGGTGCTTTTTTTTTTTTTTTTTTCTTTATCCTGTTGTGAAAATTAAAACTTTAAGGGCTAAATTGTCTGTTTGTTGGAAAAAAATAAGTAATTTTTTCATTTTCATGTCCCAGTGTTAATAAAATCTTTGAAACAGCTGTAGGGTCAAAATGCTCACTATATCCCTTGATATGTTCTGTGAGGAGTGTAGTTTCCAAAATGGGGTCACTTTTAACGGGTTTCCATTGTATTAGTATTCGAGAGGCTTTGCAAAGGCTTCATGGCACCTGAAAAGTATTCCACTAAAATCTGCCCTCCAAAAGCAAAATAGCGCTCTTTCCATTACAAGTCCCGCCATGTACCTATGCAGCAGATTATGACCACATATGGGGTATTGGCATGTTCAGGAGGTGCTTTTCTACTCCTTTTAACCCCTTGTGAAATAGAAAACTTTGAGGACATAGTGACATTTTAGTAATTTTTCATTTTCACTTCCCAAAGTTTGTAAAATCTGTGAAACGGCTTTGTCGTCAAAATGCTCAATATACCCCTTCATGAATTCTGGGGTGTAGTTTCCAAAATGGGGTCACTTTTAGGGGATTTCCATTGTTTTGATATTCTAGGGTTTATGCAAATGAGACATGACACCTGAAAATTATTCCAGTAAAATCTTCTTTTCAAACGTCCAGCATTGCTCCTTCCATTCCGTGCGCTGCCGAGTGCCCAAGCATCAGTTTACACCTACATGTGGGGTGTTTTTGTTCTCTAGAGAAATTACACAACAAATTGAGATGCAGTTTCTCCGTTAACCCTTTGTGAATGTGTTAACTTTAGGTCTAAATAAATGTATTAGTGAAATAAAAAAAAAAGTCAAAATTTCACCTCCCTATTGTTTTTATCCTTGTGAAATGCGTAAAGGGTTCACAAATATCCCAAATGCTGTTTTGAATAATTTGAGAGGTGCTGTTTTGAAAATGGGGGGATTTATGGGGGTTTCTAATATTTAGGCCTTTGTAATCCCTTTCAGAATTGAAGTGGTCCCTAAAAATTTCGTTTGGCAAATTTTCTTGTTAATTTGGAAAACCATTGTCATACTTGTAAGCCTTGTAACATTCAAAATAAATGAAAATACGATTAAAAGATGATGCCAGTATATATCAGAGATATGGTAGATAATACTTATTAATGTAATTGAGTGGTATTTCTGTCTACTTGAAAAGCAGCAGAGTATTTCACATTTTACAAAAAAAAAAAATTTCAAAATTTCCATCACATACAAAAATTTTGATTAGTGTTTACACCTAACATGACGTACAATGTATCACAAAAAAAAAAAAAATCTTAAAATCACTCGTGTAAATGTCTCAAAGTTCTTGCCATTTAAAATGACATGTCAGTTATAAAAAAACGAGTCCAGGTCCTTAACGCACTTTTGGACGGGGTCCTTAAGGGGTTAAGAATCCAAGACCGCCTCAGTCATTTTGTTTACATTAGTGTCAATGGGAACAGACTCCAACTCAGTTTGTGTCCTTTACTCTACTATAGTTATTGTCCTTTGCTATCATCCTAGGACGGTGCGGGAAAAATCGTGGCGTTTTACAGTGCAAGCAAAGGGGATGTTATTCATGCGAATCCCATGCCTACTTTGCGGAAAAAATCGCAGCACGGACACGCTGTGATTTGCAAAGCTGTTGCTGCTTTGCAAATCGCAGTATGTCAATTATAGCTATGGAAACGCGGGCGGCTTTCCCATAGATATAATTGTAACAGAAAGTCTGCAGAGGAAAACTCAGCAAATTTTTATTTAATAAAATGTACAATGTATAGAATTTATTACCCACAGTTTCTCTGACCATTTCAAATCAATACAATACTGTAGCCTGTGTTTGACATTCATTTCCAGTATAAGGCTAAGGCCCCATGTGGCGTAAATGCCGCAGCAAAAACAGACATGTTTTACGGTCTCTGCAGTGAGTCCTAGCAAATCCCACCTACGCATTGCAGAAAATCATGCGCAGTGGAAATGCTGAATCTGCAGACTTGCTATGGAAGAAACCGCAATGTGTTTCTGTCGTGTTTTTTCCTACAGATCTTTTTTTTTTTTTTTGCTGTGGGGCCTTAGCCTAAAGGCTGTTTTATTCTTTTTAAGATGTTGCCCATTTTATTTGTTACGTATACTTAATAAAACCAGATGATCTGTGGGATTTTTTAATTATTTTTTTTAAAACAAATCAGGCGAACGTTTTTTTAAATTTAAAAAAAAAATGTTTGTTGCCCGAACAGCCTGAAATGTTTTGTAACGCTATCCTTTTGCTTTATTCTAATTTTAGGTTTTGATTGGAACTTGGTTTTTAAATGGGACTATATGACTCCAGAGCAAAGACGAGCACGGCAAGGAAACCCAGTAGCACCAATTAAGTGAGTATTTCTGTTGAAATTTGGAATGCATCTTTAGACTGTAATGCAGGCTATAATAAAGCAAAAAAAAAAAAAAAAAAAAAGTTTTTAAATCTCCAATTTTTAAATAAAGTGTTTGTAGACTATCCTCTGCGATCGCAGTATAGGCTTTCCATCTCTCACCACACACAACCCATCATATGTACAGGCTCAGCAGTTTGTGGTAAGCAAGGGGAGAGCAGCAATAGCATCTGCAGCATCTCTGTTTTTTACAACTGCACTATCCCTCCCCCCCTTATCAATGCTTTTCAACATAATCTTCATGACAGCCAGGGTCCAAAGTGTTCTGCCAGCTGCAGAACACACTAGCTTTCAGGCAAATCCAGCCAAAATTCAGCTTAAATCGTCTGTTTCTCTCCCCCAATTTCAGTATAAAATCGTTGGAAACCTGGCGGACACCATTATAGTCTATGGGTCCATGGATTTCTGCAGGTATCTACTTTTTTAGGTGGACAGGGATACTGTTTTTCGGGTCCCCATGCAACAGACTGTAACAGAACACTGTTGTGAACCTAGCCTGAGTCCTATAGGGCAGCCAATCATTACTGTAGAAGTATTGCAGTGTATTGTGCCAGTCTAATTTATATTCAGGTCACCTACTGACACTTATTAAAACAAGAGATTTTTTTTTTTTAACTTTTGTCCCTGTAGATTAAAAGAGAACATGTACAATTGATATCATTATATCTGTAGTGACCTCAGCTAAAAGTTATATAACCCGCGTTGTGATCGTTGTAAAAAAAAAAAAGAAAAAAGCTAAATAAATAAACAGTGCCAAAATTAAGTTCTAAGAGTTAGCTCTAAGAATATGGAGATAGAGAAAATATATATTTTTTTACAGCAGTAGTTTTGCAATAGTGGTAAAACATGAAAGAAAATTATTTTTATTACTATCATTATGCATACAAACAAAATAAAGGTATCATGTTTTATGGTGAACAACACAACATTTATAATGCAAAAACATTTGCCAGAACTTTAGTTCATCCCAGAGAGTTAATAATGGTTAATTGCATAAATAATAACACAAAATGAAGCTATTAAATATGTGATTTGTTGGTCAACGAAAAAACCCTCATGATTTTTTTTCCACCGAAAGATACCGTTATTTAAAATAAAATAAAAAAATAAATGAAAATTTGATTATATCCTAAAATAACCTTGTCATAAATGGGTTAACTCCAGTTTTCATGTTAAATAGTTGCTGTCGTTTCTACAATTGTGCATAAATGAGTAGTAGAGGTGATTGTAGGGCTTGTTCACATCAGCGTTCGGGTCTCCGTACTTGAGGTTTCCGTTTCCTGCCTAAAACAGAGGCAGGAGACGAAAACCTGCAGGAGTCTCTCTCACCCATTCATTTGAATGGGTGAGAAAGCTGTCCGGCCGTGAGCGGCGGTGAGCGTTTTAGGCTCTCCGCCGCGAAACCGGGTTTTATAATCCGGACACAGAGTCGGACATGCAGTACTCTGTGTCCGGATCAAAAAATCCGGTTTTGCGGCGGAGAGCATAAAACGCTCACCGCCGCTCACGGCCGGACCCGGTCTGAGCTTTCCGACTTCTGGCATGCAGAAGACGGAAAGCTCAGAACGGACAGGAGAACGCAGGTGTGAACCTAGCGTAAGAAACTTTGCAATGTGTCATATCAGAGAGAAATGCTCTTAGCAGGTGCTCCTGCTCTCTCTCCCCTCTGCTAAAATGCCTTCCATTCTGGAAATTATTGCAATATTTGTCTCTGCTGCAGGTCACTTGACTCAAATTACACATGTTTATTTAAAAAAAAAAAAAAAATTAAAAAATCATGTGGGAGATGAGCAGGAAGTGCAGGTGGTATGAGAAGGTAAACAGGTTTAGTTTAGACTGATTATAGAAGTTTATTCACATTAGCAAAGGTCGGTACTTCTCTATATACAGTCCTATGAAAAAGTTTGGGCACCCCTATTAATCTTAATCATTTTTTGTTCTAAATATTTTGGTGTTTGCAACAGCCATTTCAGTTTGATATATCTAATAACTGATGGACACAGTAATATTTCAGGATTGAAATGAGGTTTATTGTACTAACAGAAAATGTGCAATATGCATTAAACCAAAATTTGACCGGTGCAAAAGTATGGGCACTCTTATCATTTTATTGATTTGAATTCCCCTAACTACTTTTTACTGACTTACTGAAGCACAAAATTGGTTTTGTAACCTCAGTGAGCTTTGAACTTCATAGCCAGATGTATCCAATCATAAGAAAAGGTATTTAAGGTGGCCAATTGCAAGTTGATCTCCTATTTGAATCTCCTCTGAAGAGTGACATCATGGGCTACTCAAAACAACTCTCAAATGATCTGAAAACAAAGATTGTTCAACATAGTTGTTCAGGGGAAGGATACAAAAAGTTGTCTCAGAGATTTAACCTGTCAGTTTCCACTGTGAGAAACATAGTAAGGAAATGGAAGACCACAGGGACAGTTCTTGTTAAGCCCAGAAGTGGCAGGCCAAGAAAAATATCAGAAAGGCAGAGAAGAAGAATGGTGAGAACAGTCAAGGACAATCCACAGACCACCTCCAAAGAGCTGCAGCATCATCTTGCTGCAGATGGTGTCACTGTGCATCGGTCAACTATACAGCGCACTTTGCACAAATAGAAGCTGTATGGGAGAGTGATGAGAAAGAAGCCGTTTCTGCACGTACGCCACAAATAGAGTTGCCTGAGGTATGAAAAAGCACATTTGGACAAGGCAGCTTCATTTTGGAAACAAAAACTGAGTTGTTTGGTTATAAAAAAAGGCGTTATGCATGGCGTCCAAAAAGAAACAGCATTCCAAGAAAAACACATGCTACCCACTGTAAAATTTGGTGGAGGTTCCATCATGCTTTGGGGCTGTGTGGCCAATGCCGGCATCGGGAATCTTGTTAAAGTTGAGAGTCGCATGGATTCCACTCAGTATCGGCAGATTCTTGAGAATAATGTTCAAGAATCAGTGACTAAGTTGAAGTTACGCCGGGGATGGATATTTCAGCAAGACAATGATCCAAAACACCGCTCCAAATCCTCAGGCATTCATGCAGAGGAACAATTACAATGTTCTGGAATGGCCATCCCAGTCCCCAGACCTGAATATCATTGAACATCTGTGGGATGATTTGAAGCGGGCTGTCCATGCTCGGCGACCATCTAACTTAACTGAACTTGAATTGTTTGTCCAAAATACCTTTATCCAGGATCCAGGAACTGATTAAAAGCTACAGGAAGCGACTAGAGGCTGTTATCTTTGCAAAAGGAGGATGTACTAAATATTAATGTCACTTTTCTGTTGAGGTGCCCATACTTTTGCACCGGTCAAATTTTGGTTTAATGCATATTGCGCATTTTCTGTTAGTACAATAAACCTCATTTCAATCCTGAAATATTACTGTGTCCATCAGTTATTAGATATATCAAACTGAAATGGCTGTTATAAACACCAAAATATTTAGAACTAAAAATGATTAAGATTAATAGGGGTGCCCAAACTTTTTCATAGGACTGTATGTATAATTCATCCATTATCCTGTGCTGCTTCTCAGTGAGAGTCAGTTACAGAGCGGTGCACTTACTGTGGAAGGTTCTTAGTCTTCACCCACCAGCTCAGAGACAACTGCAAACTAGAGAGATTCCATTAAGTGAGGGGAAACGGCTAAAAACTGGCAAATACAAACAGAAATATTGCTACTCCTTATGTCTACATATTTAGCAGCTTATCCTGAAATGTGAAATGAATCTGCTTGTATGCTTTAAAAGAAGTCTACCAACATCTCCAAGTGTAGTCCACTGCCATCCATCACCATGTTACAGAGTATGTATAATGATAAACAACATACCCCTGCTAGGCCTGGTTCACATCTTGGGGCTCCCCAGAACAGAATATCAAACACATTAAAAAGTGGTTAGCAGAGAAATCACATGGTCCCCATAGACTATAATGGGGTCCGTGTGTTTCCCACGTGGTGTCAGCATGAATCATGTGGAGAGAAAAGTACTACAACTGCTAACTTTTTAATCCCTTCCCGACATCCGACATACTACTACGATGGATGCTGGGTGTTTAACTATGGCAGCCACCCGGGAGTCGGGCGGCCCCCATAGCTGCCGGGTGTCTACTGTGTTTACTGTGTTTATATACAGTAGACATCCAGCGCTAATGCCCCCGTTCGATGCCCGCACCGATCGTGGGCATTAACCCCCTTCGGCACCTCAGTCAAAGCTGATCAAGGCTCCATTTTCCCTGTGATCGCCAGCACCTAGTACATTGCACAGAACAATTAATGGTAGCATCATGAAGAACAAATTGTCTTGCAAACATTAAGACCTCATATGCCGCTGAGAGTGGGAAAAATGAAAAAGTTATGGGGTTCGGAAGTAGGGCAGTCAAAAATCAAAATATGCCCTCGGCGGGTCCCCAAGCAGAATCCCCGAATGGAATACCGGACACAGATGTGAACCAGGCCGTGTGTGGATGGATATATATATATATATATATATATATATATATATATATATATATATATATATATATATATATATATATATACTTTTGTACATTTGGAGAAAAACAACTTTGAAGTTGTTTTGTATTATTGTTTCTTCTGTACTTAGACTGGTCTGAATTGTTATAAAGTCTTATGCTGTTCGTTGTAGAACGCCAATGATTGCTGGAGGGCTGTTTGTTATGGACAAATCCTACTTTGAAGAACTAGGGAAATATGATATGATGATGGATGTTTGGGGTGGAGAAAATTTAGGTATGTATAAATTGTGCTTTACCTCTTCTATACAACTTTGTGAGATTTCTGCCTGTAGATCCGCAATCTGCCTGTATATTGCACAACTTTCTGCTAGGGAAAACAGCTGAATATTTCATTTCTCTGCATGCTCTGACCTTATCATCAGAATTACTGTTTTGAGAAACTTATTCATTCTGATTACAAAATATATTAGGAGTTATTTAAAAGGATTTTGTGCAATTCCATAAGTTGTTAAAGGGCTATTCATATTTAAAGATTTTTCACCTTGTCCAGCTTGTAACATCCTTCAATAAGTGGCACTCCTCTGCAATGTAGCTGGAATTTTCATCTCTAGCTGCTACAGTTCCTAAATAAAAACTGCCCTTTATTTCAGCATAAAATATGTTCATTAGGCTGTCTACTCTCAGATGTCTGCCCCAGCTTCTGACCCTACCTGACTGTCTCATTAGCATATTGAGTGCTGAAATTAACCGAATGTAGTTTGCACGGCATTGTGACGCTTGCACCTCTGCGTCACAACACCGTATCACTCCTGAGACCATGATTGGTCCCTGTCAGTTAGGAGGGCTGGAAGAGACTTGAAAAGAACAAGGAGTCAGCTGGAGCCCAGGAGAGGGTAAGTAACAATATTTGTTTGATAACCTCCCCTTGGCCTCATAGACCCCAGAGTCTGTTTCTGGTTCAAACGTGTTCCGTCCAAGTGAAGCTCCAGGTAGAAACCACACATTTTTAGAGGTTTGCCAAACACATATTCTCCTCCTGTAAACTCCCGTTTCCTTCAACAGTATCAGCAGTTCCTGAAACCGTTGATTATGAGGTTGGATTATAATGGGTGCCTCGAGCTACAACACGTTCTGCTGTTTAAAAAGGGGTGAGGCCTAATTGACCGATCATTAATAGTAATCGAGGTGAAATGCCAATAGCATTTTGATTTTTATTTCGCTCATAATTAGAGATGAGCGAGTAGTACTCGATCGAGTAGGTATTCTAAATACTCGTACTCAATCGAGTACCACTCGCTATTCGAATGTAAAAGTTCGATGCAGAACCAGCATTGATTGGCCGAATGCTATACAGTCAGCCAATCAACGCTGGTTCTTCTACCTTTAGAAGTCTTCTCCGTGCAGCTTCTCCGCGGCGTCTTCCGGCTCTTCATTCACTCTGCCAGGCATCGGGCCCGGGCAGAGCCGACTGCGCATGTCCGCTTGTAGTGCGGGCATGCACAGTCGGCTCTGCCCAGGCCTGATGCCTGGCAGAGTGAATTCAGAGCCGGAAGATGCCGCGGGGACGCTGCAAGAAGACTTCTCGGAGGATCCAGCCCAACCCTCACTCGTGGACTTGGTAAGTATAAATTGATTGAATGTTGCCTACCCCTGAAATGAGCATTTTCCCCGCATAGACTATAATAGGGTTCGATATTCAATTCGAGTAGTCGAATATTGAGGGGCTACTCAAAACAAATATCGAACCTCGAACATTTTACTGTTCGCTCATCTCTAATCATAATCACACAGCCATAAAAGTGGTGAATATGTTTCTACTGTGGGGATGAAGGCTGTATATCATTATTCTGTATACATTGTACACGCCATTTCAACATTTTTTTGTTTGTTATATTTCATTTCTTCTGTAACTGTAGCTTCAGTTAGAGAGGAATACAGCCTCCTCACACATACTTCAGTTCTGACAGCTAGACTGTCAGCAGCGCCCTTCTGACAGTGGGGAAGATTGGTGTCAAATAGGTCTTTCTGAAATGTTATTTATGGGTCATTCCATATCAAGTGAACCAAAAATGAATATTTTTTTTTTTTTTACCTAGCGTCTTTAGATTTTTTTTTTTTTTATTTTTTTTTTTTTATGAAGTACAACTTAAGTTAATTACAGATTAAAAGTTTAGAATTTTTTTCTTCATCCGTTAATTTTTTTACAGACTTCTAAGTTTCAAAAAAGCGCAAATTTTGGCCTGGTATGGCTTTACATTTTTTATCATAATGTCGGGCTAGAATTAAGATAAAGAGGTGGGAGAGGCATAATTTTTCTTAGAATGGTACCGGCTTTCATTTGATATGTCACAAGACTATGTTTCTTTATATTTTGTTATGGAGAAATCAATTCAAAATTTCGGAGCGCAATTGTGAAAAAACTTATGTTTTAAGATTGTGGAAAAAATGCATGTGTATTACTTGTGTTCTTGGTTATACTTGTACAGGGTTTCAACTTGGGACCAAATTGGGATCTATTTTTTTTTATTTTTAAGCCTTGAATCATCTGATTTTATGTTTGTGTGAACTTGTTTAGCATTTTCAACCTGAATGCATTGAACAAACCAAAAGAAAAAAGCTGATCATATCCTCAAGTACAGTCTCATCCTAATTATATGTAACAAGATTAAAAGAACCAATATTTGTAACACCTATTTCTACATGTAACATTTTTTTTTCTTATTATATCACTAAACATGTAATTTATTAAGAAGAAGAATAGTCCAGTAGTTACATCCTCATTCTATAAAATATTAACTAATCAAACAATTAAAAGGACATTTTTAAACTACTGGCCCTTTATCATCAATTTGTCCCTTCTAGTGAGTGAAATGTAATCTTGTCCATAAGCGCTTACTAGCAATGTGTCACAGAGCATGTCCGGCCTGTCATGGTGTTTGGCTCCACCTGAGTTAAAGGGATTCAATCATTAAAATGACTTTTTTTTTTTTCTCCCTAAGGGGGCCTTCACACGGAGTTTACGCTCTGCTCATTTTAAACGTAAACTCGTTCAGAGTGAGCGGCGTAAAAAACAGATCCCATTGACTTCAATGGGTGCCGGCATACGCGCGCTACCCATTGAAGTAAATGGGATGCTTTTTTACCTATTGCTTTCAATGTGATACACGCGTATGCCGGCACCCATTCAAGTCAATGGGATCTCTTTTTTATGCTGCTCACTCTGAACGAGTTTACGTTCAGAATGAGCGGAGCGTAAACTCTGTGTGAAGGCTCCCTAACACGTAGAAATAGCCTTAAGACAAGCTATTCTCCTACCTTTAGATGTCTTCACCGTAAAGCCATTCGATAGAAATCCCGGTCGTCTTCTGTATGCAAATGAGTTATGGAGAATGCAAATGGACCAGCTAGTGTCCGTTGCTAAAATCTTGTACGGACAATAACCATGGACACTGCTGAGTGGACACCAACGTTAATGTGAACACCCCCTAAGCTGTAGCATAATAAAATAATACAGTAATATCTAAAAATCCTGGATTATTTAGTAAATATAGACCCCACACTTTTAGACCACAGGCCGAACAGATCTGAATTCAAGATTTTTGAATTAACACTGTAATAGTTATATTTTAAAATATGATCCCAACTTGAATTTTGGTACAGATGCAGCTCGGAGCATAGCAGGCACATGTGCATTTTTGGAAATTTTTAAATTAAACGTTTTTTCGCAAATGCGTTTTAAAATTTTGCGTTTGCATGGATAAAATATTAACAAAGACACTCTTGTGACATATCTGGTGAAAGCCTGGACAGTTCTGAGTAGAATGGTGTTTATTTTGTTTCTCTATCTTTTTTCTAGCCTGAGTTATGAGGAGAAATGTAAAGGCAGGCAACACAGAAAATCGAACTTTGAAAATCAATTAAAAATAAAAAATTCTAGAATTTTTTTCTTCACATTTTGCATTCTCTGACACACTATTACCAAATAACAAAATCTCAAAAGAATTAAAAATATAGAGATAAAAATCATTGGTTCACTTGACATGGAATGACCCTTATACAGACTGAAATCTCTACATTAATTAAGCCTAAATTGGGATTGAATTTATTCTCACCCATAGCTTGTTTTTATCTCAATGTTAGAGATTTCGTTCCGTGTTTGGCAATGTGGTGGAAGTCTGGAAATAATCCCATGCAGTAGGGTAGGCCATGTGTTTCGCAAACAACATCCATACACATTTCCTGGTGGAAGTGGAACAGTGTTTGCCAGGTAAGAAGCCTTCTGAGTTGAAGTGTAACTAAACTTTCTAACAAGTTTTGATTTCTGGCAGTATTCCTGTCATTAATAAATTTTGGATCAATTTGGTAAAATCCTGCATTTTTTTCACTCTTTCCCTTGTTTCTGTATTAAGGCATTAAGGGATTTTCCTTCCTCTCATTGAATGTGTCAGGGTCTGGGGTTGTTAAGTGGGGTGGCATAGACACAAAAGTCCAGTTTCTTTAGTCCAAAACAAAGGTATTTTCTCTCAAAAAAGGTAGTGCAGCAACAAAAGGAAACAATACAAAAATAAATACCTGCCCGGCTAGGCTCTAACTAAACATAGAATAGGTTACCTCACCTAGAATAACAGAAATCCAAAAGCCAGTAGAATCATTCAGGACACAGCTCCAAAAATATGACCTCTCTGTCAGCTCTCTAGCCAAGCTCTGCCCAAAGTCTGCTGCTGGAGCTGGCTTCTTAAGCTCCCTTGATGAGCAGACTCTCTGCAGCTGAGTCGCTGCCGGAACATCCCCAAAGTGTGGACTGGAGGGGGGTGGAATGACAGGTCCCACTACCAACCTACCTGACATTCCTAAAAATCCAGCCCAATACTGAGCATTTACCAAAATGCCCAGACGAAAGTTGTCTGCAGAGAACAAACATTCCTGGAGTTTTGTCATCTCACCCACCTTAGTAGTCTGGGTGAGATGTACACCCCCTCCATTACCTGACCAGCCATAGGCTTACAAGCTCTATAATATATAATATATATGATATAAAAATCTTAGTCCAGACTGTGGAAGCAGCACAGCAGCCTTATTGTCACATGAAAGAAGTAAGTTTATACGTTTTATAATGTCTGTGATATAACGGTTTTAAGTGACCATCCCCCACAATCATTTTCTCCACTACACTGCCCTGTACTCCTGTTCACAGCAACATTCAGTAAGGGGCAGGAACAGCTTTCAATATAGAAACATAGGAAAGAGTGAAAAAAAAAAATCAGGATTTCACAGAAATAATCCAAAATGTATTAGTAAAGTATATTACAAAACTTATCACTGACACAAATACTGCCAGAATTCCCATCCTCTTTTCCATCTTCGTTTCTTTGTCTTTTATATCTCACTGGCCACTTTTCCTCCCTTCCCACTCTCTCTTCATTTTCTTTAATCATTGTTTGTTTCTTTCTGATTGTGGTCGCCATGGGTTCCCTTTTGGTGGCTCTGGTCTGTATTGTTTGTATTTATGGTCTGTTATGATTTATGTTTAATCTTGAAAATTCAATAAAATATTGAAAAAAAAACATACTGCCAGAAAATCAAACCTTGTCTGAAAGTTTAGTTACACTTTTTAATTTCAGAAACTGTTGTAGAAATCAGTTTTACTAGAATAACAGCAATTTCTTGAATTATTCTGTGTATGAAGAGAATAGCCTATTTTTTACATTACAAATTTGAGTATGCCAATTAGCTGCAGAAACAACTGTTTACTCATACCTACTGTAGAATACAAAGTAATTAACCCCTGCCCACAACACATACTTAATAGTACTAATAGTACATCATGAAATGGGATAACTTTCCGACATGCTATTACATCATTGTAATGACTTCAGCTCAGGAGCTGGTTGAATGTCAGCTGCAAGAATCCACTAACACCTGTGGCGTTTTATGAAGTGTTTCCTCTTTAGCATGTTTGGGAGGTGTCAATCTCCCAAAATGGCAATTCTCCGTATAAAATGATTTAAAATAAAATAAAAATTTAGGAATACATATTTGGTACTGTAATGTTTGTCACAATCTGTCCAAAAAAAACCTAAACCTGTCTAGTGAATGTCACAAACATTTATTGTAACAATTTTTTGTCATTACACTTTACTAAGGGTCCCTTTACACGGAGTATACGCTCACTGATTCTGAACATGTAACACGTTCCGAATCTGTGGCGTTTAAAACAGATCCCATTGCTTTCTATGGGAGCCGACATACGTGCGCTCCCCATAGAAATGAATGGGCTGCTTTTTTCCCCTATTGCTTTCTATGTGATACACGCGAGTGTCGCCAGGATATCTGAGTAGTCTGATGCAGACAGGTGTCTCGTTGGCAGCCACGTAAACCAGCGCACCGCTCAACCACGAGTGTTCGATGAACAGTAACGTCACCTCCGCAGAGTCGTACAAGGCTCTCGACTGTCTACTGTGGGTCAAATTGCCGCCAATTTGAATGTGGGGCACCAGGACCCCATTTACACCAGGAATGTACGCCGAGGACTGCACCGCATAGGCTTCAACAGTCGATGCCCAACTCGTGTCCACTCGAAGACTATCATGGTCTCGCAACCATCATCATTGGACCATAGAACAGTGGTGGCATGTGGCATGGTCTAATGAATCATGGTTCTAGTTGTACAGAGCCGATGGGCGTGTGGCATATATGCCCCATGAAGCCATGGATCCTGCATGCCAACACAGACATGTTCAGGCGGGAGGTGGCTCCGTCATGGTTTGAGCCGAGTTCACATGGTTGCGATTGGGCCCCATTGTCCGGGTGCAGGGATCAATTACCGTTGCTCGATACATGCAACTTATGGCAGACCATCTGCACCTAATTCTGGTGTTGGAGCTGCCTGATGGGGATGCTGTGTACCAACAGGACACTGCAACATGTCGTCGCTCGTTGATGAACACACCAGTGACCTCACAACCCTCGATTGGCCTGCACACTCGCCCGACCTCAACCCCACAGAGCATTTATGGGATGCTGTGGATACCAGTGTCTGCTCCATGGACCCAGCACCAACTATCTAGGGCCTATTGTGGACTGCAGTGAAGACTGCGTGGATCAATATCTCTCCAGAGCTCTTTCAACACCTCGTGGAGTCCATGCCTCGTCGCCTTGCTGCAGTTATCAGGGCTCGCGGAGGGGCGACCTGCTATTAACGGCGCATCCAGTACCTTCCCATGACTTTTGGTCAATCAGTGTATTATAGTAGTGTTTCCCGAACTGTTCAGACTCTCTACACCCCAGATGCTCCCCAGTGGCCCATGCACAGAGTATAATGGTTCCTAGTTGCCCTTTCTGCACACTATAATGATCCCTTGTGTGTTCCACCCAGTTGCATCAATTTTTTAAAAATAATTTATATGCAGCTTCATGCGGCAGGTCTGTACTGAGCTGCAAGCATCACTAGAAGATGTAGAGATTGGAGCCCACTGCTTTCTCCTCTACCATGTCTTTCAGTTAAAGTGCTGCATGTGTTTGCAGCAGCCACAAGTAGACGCCACAAAGTCAATGACCCCACCCAAACTGCCTCCCCATGATATGCCTTTGCTAGGTACACTACAGGGTATTTTATTTTATTTTTTGTCTTCTAGTAAGAACATTTTTATGTTGATGAATTAGGGTGAATAACTATGACAAAGAGGTGGCATTGCATTCAGCTCTACTTGAAGCTCTACTTCATATCAACTGAAATATCTTTACTTCTTAAAAGAACTAACATTAATGTTTTTCTGATAAAGGAACACGAGGAGAGCTGCTGAGGTGTGGATGGATGAATACAAGAATTTTTACTATGCAGCTGTGCCTTCTGCCAGAAATGTACCATATGGAAAGTAAGTTCCATATATGGAAATTCAACCTGTATTCCATAGCTTTTTAGCCCCTTCTGATTAACCCCTTTACTTGTACTACTTAGTGAATTATATATTCTTGTCTGTATTTCTTTCAGATATTGAATTATATTTTCTGTGGGGATGCCATCTTGCTCTGAACTTCTACTCTGTTCTGTTAGCAGCCATTTAGTGATATTCTTTACAGCAGTTTCATGGTCATGGGCATCAATAGACTAAAGATGAGTCATTGAGGTCTATGGTAAAGTTTTCTAGATCTGCTTTGTGCAGCCAGGGGAAGTAGATAATCTGTGACTTAAACACGGTTGTCAGTAGTGGATGCCAGTAGTAGTAGTAGATGGTAGTGGTAGTAGTAGATGGGCCAATGGTGTCACCTACAGAGTCTGTTACCTTCTATTGTAATAGTGTCTATGATGTAAATGAGTTAACTGCAATAGAGTGGCAGGAATATTTTATATAATCACCGTATTTTTCGGACTATAAGACGCACCTAGGTTTTAGAGAAGGAAAATAGGGGAAAAAAATTTTGAAGCAAAAACTGGTAAAAATATTTAATATATGGGAGTTGTAGTTTTGCAACAGCTGCAAGGCCACATTGACAGGTGACCCTGCAGCTGTACGGGGATGCATAGAGCGTTTTTTTTGCGGGGCCAGCTGTACTTTTTAGTTATACCATTTTGGGGGATATCTATTGCTTAGATCACCTTGTATTGAAAAAAAAAAAGAGGAGGTGATTTAGAACTTTTATTTATTTCATATTTTTAAAGCTTTTTTTTTTTTTTTTTACTATTTTATTCCCCCCCCGGGGGCTTGAACCTGCGGTCACTTGATCGCAAGTCCCATAGACGGCAATACAACTGTATTGCCGTCTATGGGACATTCTGTGTATTAGTATTACGGCTGGTCATAGACCCAGCCGCAATACTAATATATAGCAGTGACAGGCCCGGGAGCTTCATTAGGCTCCCGGCTGTCACCCGAACAGGTCGGCTCCTGTGATATCGCCGCGCAGGAGCCGGCCTGCAACTTTACAGGTACG
Organism: Leptodactylus fuscus; assembly: GCF_031893055.1. Taxonomy (NCBI): domain Eukaryota; kingdom Metazoa; phylum Chordata; class Amphibia; order Anura; family Leptodactylidae; genus Leptodactylus; species Leptodactylus fuscus. The sequence continues at coordinate 72,664,621 of NC_134267.1, read as the reverse complement.
GGGCCGGTGGGGACCGGCCCCGGGGGAGAAGGGGCCGCTGATACTGACCCGGCATCCGCTGTACTAGAGAGGCAGACGCCGGGGCCTGAGACATCGCTACGATCCTCTCCCCTGCATGAAGCCAGCGGCGGGGGCACGGAGGAGCCCCTGCCGCTGCTGGCTTCATGCGGGGCAGAGGAGCGCAGCGATGTCGCACCTGTAATGGCGTCTATCACTTACCGGCTTCCGCCTCTCTATTACAGCGGATGCCAGGCGCCACCTTCAGACTATAAGACGCACTCTTCTTTTCCCCAAAAATTTTGGGGAAAAAAAGTGCGTCTTATAGTCCGAAAAATATGGTGTGTATATATATATATATATATATATATATATATATATATATATATATTTATTGTGAGGAAGGTAGCTCGGTAGAAATAGTGGTGCAAACCCAACCAGTCAGAGACACGGACACAAATCTTGCAGCAAGGCAGTTTATTTAAAGAGGACCTTTCACCACTTTTGGGCACATGCAGTGTTATATACTGCCAGAAAGCCGACAGTGCGCTGAATTCGGCTTTCCCGATCTGTGCCCGGTGTAAAGAGCTTACGGTGCCGGTACCGTAGTGCTCTATGGTCAGAAGGGCGTTTCTGACCATTAGCCAGAGACGTCCTTCTGCCTTGCGGCGCCTATCGCGCTGTACTGTGGAGCGGGGAGGAACTCCCCCCTCCCGCTCCTGATAATACTCGTCTATGGACGAGCTGTGTGAGCAGAGGGAGGGGGGCGTTCCTCCCCGCTCCACAGCACAGCGCGATAGGCGCCGCGAGGCAGAAGGACGTTCCTGGCTAATGGTCAGAAACGCCCTTCTGACCATAGAAGAGCTACGGTACCGGACCGTAAGCTCTTCACACCGGGCACAGATCGGGAAAGCCGACAGTGTGCTGAACTCAGCGCACTGTCAGCTTTCCGGCAGTATATAAAACTGCCTGTGCCCAAAAGTGGTGAAAGGTCCTCTTTAAGTAAAACAGCAAAATATATAAACCTTTACCTCAGGCACAAAAATGAGCAACATAAAATACAGCCTTAACTGCAGGCAAAATAATGATAAACAAAATCCTGCTCGTCTGAGCGCTAGCTAAATAGAAAATACTAACTGTATGTGTGGCTTACTATCAGCCACACAAATCAATCAAAAAAACACCATACCATACCACAAAGTTCTCAGTGTCAGGACAGACCCAGGCCCTTCCTCTCTTCCCAGGATCTGCCCTGAAGTGCAGGCCCTGCACCCTTTTATGGGCCAGTAACAAGCCTTAGGACTCATAAGTCAAGAATCTTGGGCTGATATAGCGGGACTCCAGCACTTTGCCTGTGACCTTCTCACATATATATATATATATATATATATATATATATATATATATATATATATATATATATATATATAATTTCCTATATTTCCCTTATAGACAGAGTTGGAGAATGTTTTTACCAATGATGTTTCATTCATTTTTGTCATTTTCTACATTTTCTATGAAAAGATATAACGCTGCAACAGTTTGATCTATAGTAGAAGTTTGGGATAACTCTGCTACATCTGTCTCTGTGTGTGTGTGTGTGTGTGTGTGTGTGTGTGTGTGTGTGAGAGAGAGAGAGTGTGAGTGAATATATTTTTATAGTAAAGGGAACCTGTGAGGTTGATTTTCTACAATAAACCATGTGTAGGATGAAGTAAAGACCTTAGTGCTCATGTGTAATCTGTCTTGCAGTAAAGTGAATTTATTAAAGGGGTATAACCATTTCTATCCTGATGGCTCTTGTAAATTGTAAATTCCTTAAAGAATGCATTCTTTTACTGAGCGTTTCTTTTTCTTGTCTCCAGTATTCAAAGTCGCGTAGAGTTGAAAAAAAAACTGGGCTGCAAACCTTTCAAGTGGTATTTGGAAAATGTTTATCCTGAGCTAAGGTCGGTATGTGTATAGAAATGTGTGTATGTATATATAATGTAATACAATATTTTTTTTATACATGCGTTTTAGACAGGTGTGGAAAAATGCTGCAAAGTAAGAATGCATTCAAAAATAGTTCTGTTAATAGTTTATTTTTGACAACCAACAAAATGCTAAGTGAATCAACAAAAGAGAAATCAAGACCTAAAATCTATATTTGGTGTGGCAACCCTTTTCCTTCAAAAACTGTGTGCAAGTTTAACTAGAAGAATTGATACTGCTTTGCATTTTGGAAATCTAACTGTAGAGCTTCTATGGATGTAGGCTTGCTGAAATCATGGTCTTTTCATGTAATCCCAGTCAAACTCAATGCTGAGATCACAGTTCAGTGGGGGCAGTATCATGAAAGACTCCATCTTCTTTATGCTGTAGATGGTTCTTAATGACATTGGCTGTATGTTTGGGGTCGCTGTCCTGCTACAGAATACAGTTAGAGTCAAGCAGATGCCTACCTAAAGGTTTTGCATGATGAAGGATCTAGCTTTTTGACCACAATTCTTCCATGAAGACCACTTCTGGCCTCACTTACCTCAGTAACAGATGGATGTACCTGGGTCCCAGTTGTTTCTGCCAGTTTTAAACCGATGACACTGATGGAAATGTCCCAGTTTCAAGGGGAAGCAAGCATGATGTGTCATTCATCTGCTCCATTTTTTCTTTGCCGGCCACTGCTCCAATGGTCCACTGGGGTGCTTGTTTCTTGGTGCTTCTTTATCTTCAAACCCAGTCGTTTTCAAAATCTTTGCCTGAGAGAGACCTTACTGATTTACTGATGTAGAGTTGCTACCACATGTCTTGTTGTGCTCAGTCTTCCCATGGTGTATGATCTATGACATGTTATTCTCCTCCACACCCTCACCCCACCATTGTAGCAGAGTTTGGCTGTTCCTCACCTAGTTTTCTGCCTTCTACAGTTAATGTTTCAATCTACACATCGCATTGCAAAAACCTTGACTTTGTGCAAGTGTAGCTAGAAGATTTGATAATGTTTTAACCCCTTTCTGACATTCGGTTTACTATTACAATGGATGCCAGGTCTTTAAAGATGATGGCCTCTCATCAGAGCAACCCCATAGCTTCAAGGTCTGTGATGTATTGTACAGTGGTCAGAGGTCACACAGTGGTGGCTGTATCATCCAGGATTCCTTGTTCTTTATGCTGGAGATAGTTCCTAATGACATTGGCTGTATGTTTGGGGTCACTGTCTTGCTTCTTTGCAAGCCCCCCAAATTAAAATTTTGGCCCACCTACCCCTATTACTAATCAGGCTGTGCAGAGCCGCCCTGCATCCTTGACTACTAAAGGTTTCCAGAGCCTGTCTTTGCATAGACCAGCCTAAATAGTTATGTAGCGATCTCCCATAGACTGCAATGCAGTTATCAGTGGCATAAATACTGGGGTAGCTGTGGTAGCCCGAGACATTAGCGAACCCGGCGGGCACTTGATGTTTGTTTTTTGTTCTGTTTTTAATAGGTCATTACCTGCTGGAGTAACCCCAGCAGGTAATGGACCTGATTTACTTCCTGATCTCCGCTCCTGCTCACGGCTGCCTGCACTTCCACTTGTGCATAAGTGGAGGCAGTCGTGAGCAGGAGCGGGGATCGGTAAGTGAGGCCGCGGGCTCGCAAACCCCAACAAACACTGTCATTATACTCTGGGGTCTTTTCAGACCCCAGAGTATAATGACCGGCGAACATGGGGAAGTGAGGGAATGCGTCATGATGCCGGCCTATCTCACCTGATGTCTAGTCCAACAAGAGGGCCAAAATTAGTGGGGAGTGTGCCAGGGACAGGTAAATAACAGTTTTTTTGGGGTTTTTTTTGTTTGTCACCTCCCCTGGGCTTTCGATCATTACCCTCTGGGATCTTAAAAGACCCCGGACTATAATAATTGTTCATGGTTGGTCCACTATGGGCATAATGTGTGCAGGGTCCTCTGTGGGGCATATTAGTGCGAGCAGGGGCCTCTATGGGGCATATTAGTGCGTGCAGGGACCACTCTGGGGCATAATGCTGTGTGTGCAGGGGCAATGGTGGGGCATTATAGTGTGTGTGTGTGTGTGTGTAAATGGGGTGTTTTACTATATGGGGGTCAGGAAAGGGGTGCTATGCCATGGGGGGGTGGCCCAAATCAAAAGCTTGCTGGGGGGCCCAGTCTTTGTTAGTTACGCCACTGAAGTTTGATTGGATGTTGCTTAGATTACAATATAAGAATTGCAGGTCCATGTCCAATATTTTTCGGACTATAAGACGCACTTTTTTGGGAGGAAAATGGGGGTGCGTCTTATAGTCCGAATGCAGTGGCTGTGCGTCTGTGTCCCGTCTGTGCGAAGCAGAGAAAGGCTACAGATAGAGGGGTACAGGCGGCGCAGGCAAGTTAGAAGAAAGCCTGCGGCGCCTGGACTTGTTTGTCATGCCCCTACACTGAAGCTCCTTCCTGACATCTGCCGTTTCATTACAGTAGATGTCTGGTCTTAAAGATGGCAGCCGCTGATAAGAGCTCAGAAATCCCGGAGCTCTCACCTCCCCTATCTGAGAAGCTCCACTACTTAAAAGACCCAAACAGCTCAGAGCTGCTCCCAGCCCCTCCCTCCCCCCTGAGAGCAGGCAGCTACATCACTTGACAAATGAGCAGGTAATCCCAAGAGCCATAGAAACGGAGTGTAAACAATGAAGTGAATAAATTAAGATAGCGGCCAAACAAAGCAATGCATTTAGGAATGTCTTCTCCTTGCTGTCGTTCGTTAGATATCCCGGTTTTCCTCGGTATGCAAATGAGTTCTCTCATAGCAGTGGGGGCGGTCCCCAATGCTGCGAGAGAAATCTCCAGCGACGCCTCTATCTTCTTCTAGGCATGCGCCGTCGGCTCTTCCTATGGCCACAAGAAAATGGCCGCTTACACAGTAATCTGTGTAAGTGGCCATTTTCTTGTGGTCATGGGCATGCACAGTCTGCTCAGCCTGAGGCCCGATGGCAGAGCCAACTGTGCATGCCTAGAAGATTGAAACCCAGGACAGAAGAAGACACAGGGAGAGGGCATCGCTGGAGATTTTTCTCGCAGCATTGGGGACGCTCTTAGTGCTGTTTGAGCGCTGTGGACAGCCCTCAGTGCTGCGAGACAACTAATTTGCATAACAAAGAGAACCTCGGTTTTCTACTGAACAGCGGCGCGGAGAAGAATAGACTTTCTTAAAACTATTCCTGCATGTTAGTTAGAAAAAAAAAAAGGGAATCCAGTGATAGGATCCCTTTAACATGTAAAAAAAAAAAAAAAAAAAAAAAAAAAAAAAAAAACCTGTTTATTTGGTAGCCCTGGAATCATATTGACAAACGAATACAAGTGACAAGTGTCGTTTTGGCTGCACAGTGAAAGTCTTAAAAACAAAGCCTGTAATAAAGTCTCTCGATCACTGTTTTTCTCCAGTTCTACTCCATTCTAGTTTTTTTCTGACTTCTAAGTACATTGTGCGGAATATTAGATGGTGCCATTTACGATTGTTAATGGTACCAAAGTACAATTTGTTATACAAACATTAAGCCCCTGTATGTCTCTGTGGACAGAAAAATATATTAAAATATATAAAAAGCTGCGGAATATGTTGATGCTATATAAATAAAGTTTATTATTACTATTATTAAATAGTAATGGGGGTTAAGGGGGTTTTGAAGGCAAAATAAAAAAAATTGCTGCACTTTACGTTATTGGTAAACTTTGATCAATATTTTTTGCATTTATTTCTGGAAATTTGGTGGAAATATATAAAAAAAAAAAAATTACAATTTTTAAAATGTGAAATGCCCTGCTCTTCAGACAGGAAGTTATATCAAGACCGTTTTAACACATTAATGGGCCCTGTGCAAAGGTTTCATAAGTGGCTCCCCTATCTCCACCAATTAGACAAACTTATACCATTATTATTCCACTAAATTATAATGCCACCTCTGTGGATCCTACGTAGTGTATTGCCTCCTTAGTGTCCCAATACAATATAATACCCTCGGTATAATTTCCTCCTTAGGGGGCGTTCACACTACCGTCTGTGTCCGACATGTTTTTCTGTCCGCTTGAAAAGTCGGACATCTTTACATGCGGACAGTGAAGGAAGGGCACGGAGTGCAAAAGAACGCACCCGATGTCCATTTAAATAAATGACAGGTGTCACGGACACAGCTAGTATCCGCTCCTAATGTCTGTGCCAGATTTTGAGCGGACACTACCTGTCGGGACACAGACGGTAGTGTGAACGCTCCTTTACAAGTCTTTACAAATTCCTTTTAAAGAAGTTGTTTTGAGACACAGGTATAATGGATACTGATGACCTATCCATAGGATCAGTTGGGTCCAACATCTGGACTCTGCACTGATCAGCTTTTTCAGTTCTGCTCCTATTTCAATGGGACCAGAGCTGCAGTTCTCAAGAACCACATCTACTGCTGGTTAGTGTAGGTTCCTGGAGTAGAACCCCAACTGATCTAATAAAGATGGTCCATCATGTGGAGAGGTCACCAGTATCCTTTTTGCCTGGATCTCGGACAACCCCTTTAGTCTTAGGAATGGTTTAGGGTAAATCGATATATGGACATTGTGTACACTGTAAAGTTGCAGAATCAATATCATTGTCACTAAATTGGTGCAGCCAATTATTGTGAGAGGCCCTATAGAGCAATCATAAACGTTTTGTAAGAATCTTGACAATAAAGGTTATACATTGAGAGATTTCAATTCCTAACCATCCCTGGATTCCCAGATAGTTAAATGAAGATACCAACTGCAAATTACAGTTCTCAGGGAAGGACAAATTATTCAGTGTGGACAAAGGTAGAACAACAGATTTTGACTAGTTTAAGGTCATCTGCGAAAAGTGCAACTTATTAAATACTGATCACTATATCTGAAGCCTTCTTCTGCAAGTGATGTCCTGAGTGCAGCAGCAAGGGGCTCAGTTGTCACCGCAGATAGCAGCGATAACACTTATCCAGGCTGTATCCTTATATGTAAAGGGAAAACAAAAGGCCATTAGCTCTTAATCTAGCCATAATAGAATGATAAAGCAATGCTGTCTTTCAGCTCTTATCATAGGTTCACATCTGTGCCTGTATCTCTGTTTTTTGGGTCCACCAGTGGACCCAAACAATAGAGAGCCGGACTGCTAAAAAGTGGACCCCGTGAACCTCATAGACTATAATAGGGTTTGTCAGATGTACACTGTTTTTATACTGCAATTGGTAGAGAGAAATGTCTTCCGTGCAGGACATTTCTCTTTGCCTGTTACTGGTGGTCTCCGGTACAGATGTGAACGTAGCCTTTACTTGCATCTTTGTCTTTGGAGCACAGGCTACAAGCTGAAGGCAGGCCATGAGGAAGCTTGTGCTAATTGGTCCTTGTGCTGAGATTGTGGTAGCGTTTGGTACTTAATGCAATTCTCTTATATTGAGGCTTCAGTAGATTCTTGTTTGTTTAGACATGTACTAATAAGCTCCTGACATGCATTCTGTTCTAGAGTTCCTGACCATCAAGATATCGCATTTGGAGCTTTGCAGCAAGGTACAAACTGCCTTGATACACTTGGCCATTTTGCAGATGGAGTTGTTGGTGTTTATGAATGCCATAATGCTGGAGGCAACCAAGTGAGTATAAAATGGCAAATAGCTTAATATTTTGCATTCACTTCAAAATACAAGGTACAAGCGTCAAATTCTGCATGCACTCTCTTTCAATATTTCAATATGAAACCATTTAATAAATTCCCACTTCAAGAGGACCTTTCATGTCCTCAGAAATATGTGGTGCTATATACTGCTAGAAAGCTGACTATGCACTGAATTCAGCGCACTGCCAGCTTTCCCGGTATGTGCTTGTGATATTGGTGCCATTAGTTTTGTTATCTCTCCACTGTTAGAAAGGCGGGCCTTACAGCCTAGTGTAAGGGACGAAAAATTGTAACAAGTCATCAGAAAGTTGACTAAATATAATACTGTTTAAAGACAACACTTAAAGTACATCCCCCTGATAGTACAAGGGGGGAGGGGGTAGCATGGACTTCTTTCCATGTTATCCCCTCTCCTATCAACCAGAGAGCATACTGTACTTTTCCTCTGTGATTGTGATATATATATATTAGATAATGTAATACCCCTCTGAGCCTAATCACAGGGGTATTCTTATTTAATACCCCTCTGAACATAACCAAGAAGCTTTTTGACACTGTGAACCAGATGTTTACCACTGTCGAGGTCGCAGCGCCAGAAGAGTTACACCAAACACACAACACCTACACACTCATCAATAAACTTAACATTTTTCCACTGTCCATGTCCTGTCCATTCCTGATCCTTATAGAGTAAAATATACCGACTATATCCGTTACACGCTAAAACAGCATTAATGATTATTACTAGATATGAACGTATAAAAAATTTCTGACGGACGGAAAGTTCCATCAGTCACATAACACATTGTCACCCAATGAATGTCACCATGTAAAATCCCAGATTTTGGCAGATTTCAGATGGGTATAATAGCAGGTGGTGATGAAAGGGGTGGGGCACTCATGAAACCTTTGCACTGGGCCCACCAATGTGTTAGAACAGCCCTGCTGCACTTACTAGACTCCTATAGTCTGTGCTGTAGTCTTCGCAGCTGCAACGGAGAGCCATGATTATTGCACAGGATATATACAAATCCCCATACAAAGGAAAGGCTAAACATATAAGCACAGCTGTGCCACCTTTGCCTAACACAGTACGAATAGAACATATTTATTGCTCCTATTAAATACCCACATGACAATATTTGGTGGTGTGGTAAACCAGAATTAATCCAAGACTTAAATTTTTTGACTCTCCTACATTGGTATGTTAGACATGTCTATCTATCAACAAGCTATGCATTCCAGAGACCTTTTCTCCTATGGTGAAGCTAATATGGTGCCTGTGTCATCATCATACTTACCTTTTCTCTAGATCACTCTTTTTTGCTTGCATCAGTTTGCACATTCGCATTTATGTGTGGCAAACTAATCTTCTAAGTGCCAATAGGCTTCCTAATGCAAATGCCAGGGGAATTAGACACTGAATACATGTGGAGGAGGCCGCTACTATGCATGCCTCCAGATTAATCGCAACTGCACATATCTGGGAACTTATGGGTTGGCAAAGGGGAGATTAATGCATATGCCTGTGAATCCGTGAATTATAATCCACCTTTTTTAGCCACATTAATTGCATATTTAAAAGTAGGACAACGGTAGAACTGAAGTACAATTTAATAGATACTGAATCAAAAGCAACAGATATGAGGGTGGTTAATTTAGCCAGTAGTGTTTTGTGAACTGCACAAGAACTATGACTGCAAAAGTGGTTATCCTTTACACCCACTTGCTATATACATAGTTGGCCTCCATTGGCCATTATGTAGTTTATTCTCCTGTATATTTTTATACACTGGAAGTTAATGGCCAACATATGCCACTGTATGTTTGTACTGTAACACATATTCAAAACTTCTGTAGGAATAGCAGTTTAATTCTGATTTCAACTTCTGATATGGACACAAACAGAAATGTGAACAGAATCCAAGGCAAAATTGGTCTAGGAAGAATATAGTATGATACATATATATAATTTTAATTTTTCCTTTTAATTTCAGGAATGGGCGTTAACAAAGGACAAATCGGTCAAACACATGGATCTTTGCCTTACTGTTGTGGAAAGAGCCCCAGGTTCACTTATAAAACTTCAGGGATGCAGAGAAAATGACAGTAGACAAGTAAGAGCCCAATATTTGTACAAAAGATTTATTTCTGAAAACACAAGTGTGCCTACAGAGTAAAAACCTATACAGAATGCTTAGGCTGTGTTCACATGGAGTAATTTGCCACGGATTTTGCCCCCGGAATACGGCTTCCATTGTTTTCAATAGGAGGCGGGGATTGCAGCAAGACACGGAAACAAAGAAGAGTCTTGCTTGATCTTGCCTCAGAGTCTGTGGCTCAGGACTCCCTACAGATTAGGCCCATTCATCTGCGTCTAATTGGCAGCGGGATCCCACGACTGAATGCTAATGCACGGCATCCTGTTGCGGCTAGACCATGGCGAAAATGCTGGTGGCAGAAAATGAAGAGGAATTCCTCTTCACTTTCCGCCGTGAGAACATAACCTTAATTTGATATGTAGGCAATATTTGGTTTCCACAGCTAAATTGATACTAGATCAGGTGTTTTGGCTCTTAGGTTTTTGATATTGATTATCTTCCTTAGAATAAGTAATCAATATCAGTTTGGTAGGGGCAGACACTTGACACTTTCACTGATCATCTGTTCCCAGCTGCCTACAACTCTAGGACTACAGTCTAGGGAATTTACTAACCCATCCAGTAGGAATATCCTTTAGAAAGGCTATTCTTCTCCTACCTTTAGATGTCTTCTCCATGCCACCGTTCCGTAGATATCCCAGTTTTCATCGGTGTTCAAATGAGTTTTCTTGCAGCACTGGGGGCGGTTCCCAGCACTCACAGTACACTCGTGTAAGCGGTCACAAGAAAATGACCACGGGCATGCAGAGCTGACTGCGCATGCTTCCCATTTAAAGCCAGAAGAAGCCACCAGAAGAACACGACGCGGAGAGGGCATTCCAGAGGAAGAAGAGGCAGTCGCTGGAGAGTTCTCTCGCAGCACTGAGAACCGCCCCCAGTGCTGCGAGAGAACTCCTTTGCATACTGAAGAAAACCAGGATTTCTACCGAACAGCGGCGCGGAGAACACATCTAAATGTAGGAGAAGAATAGCCTTTCTTAAGGCTATTCCTGTGTGTTAGCGAGAAAAAAATGCAGTTTTAATGATAGAATTCCTTTAATAATTCAGATGCATCTTGCACAAGCCAGAGAATTAAGAATAGTATATGAAACTCCAGTCTAATAAAACTCCCGTATTGTAGAATGAAACAGAAGGCTGTATACGCAGTTGTGAAAAATAAAGGGAACACTCAAATAACACATCCTAGATCTGAATGAATGAAACATTCTCATTCAAAGTTGAATGTGATGACAACAAAATCACACAAAAATCATCAATGGAAATCAAATTTATTAACCAATGGAGGCCTGGATTTGGAGTCTCCCCCAGAATTAAAGTGGAAAAACACACTACAGGCTTATCCAACTTTGATGTAATGTCCTTAAGGCTTAGTAGAGGCTTAGTAGAGTGTGAGGCCTCCACATGCCAGTATGCCCTCCCTACAATGCCTGGGCATGCTCCTGATGAGGTTGTGGATGGTCTCCTGAGGGATCTCCTCCCAGACCTAGACTAAAGCATCTGACAACTCCTGGACAGTCTGTGGTGCAACGTGACGTTGGTAGATTGAGCACATCTGGCACATCATGTCTCGCTCCATCAGATTCAGGTCTGGGGAATGGGTGGGCCAGTCCATAGCTTCAGTGCCTTCATCTTGCAGAAACTGCTGACACACTCCAGCCACATGAGGCCTGGCATTGTGCTGCATTAGGAGGAAACCAGGGCCATCCATACCAGCATATGGTCTCACAAGGGGTCTGAGGATCTCATCTTGGTACCTAATGGCAATCAGGCTACCTCTGGCGAGCACATGGAGGGCTGTGTGGCCCTCAAAGAAATGCAACCCCACACCACACTGACCCCAACCCTCACTGACCCACTGCCAAACCAGTAATGCTAAAGGATGTTGCAGACAGCAGACCACTCTCTACGGTGTCTCCAGACTCTGTCACGTGCTCAGTGTGAACTTGCTTTCACCAGTGAAGAGCACAGGGCGCCAGTAACGAAGTTGCCAATCCTGGTGTTCTGTGGAAAATGCCAAGCGTCCTGCACGGTGTTGGGCTGTGAGCACAACCCCCATCTGTGGATGTGGGGTACTCGTATTATCCTCATAGAGTCGATTTCTAAGCATTTGTGCAGACACATGCACATTTGTGGTCAGCTGGGGGTCATATTGCAGGGCTCTGGCAGTTCTCCTCCTGTTCCTCTTTGCACAAAAGCAGAGGTTGCAGTTCTGCTGCTGGTTTGTTACCCTCCTATGGCCCCCTCCACATCTCCTGGTGTACTGGCCTGTCTCCTTGTAGCGCCTCCAGCCTCTGGACACTATACTGACAGACACAGCAAACCTTCTTGCCACAGCTGGCATTGATGTGCCATCCTGGATGAGCTGCACTACCTGAGCCACTTATGTGGGTTGTAGAGTCCATCTCATGCTACCACGAATGTGAAAGCACAATCAACATTCAAAAGTGACCAAAACATCAGCCAGACAGTATTGGTACTGAGATGTGGTCTGTGGTCCCCAACTGCAGAACCGTCCTGTGTCTCGATAATTGCCAATAATTTCCATCTGTTGTCTATTCCATTTGCACAATGCCATGTGAAATTGATTGTCAATTCGTGTTTAGAGTTAAATTGTGTTGCTTAAGTGTTCCCTTTATTTTTTCTTGAGCAGTGTACACACGCCAGCCATGCACATGAGATTTTTCAGTGGAACAATGACAATTCAGTTTATTTGAAAGGATCTGCTGTTAATTTTATGAGTACCAAAGACATTAGATTCTCTGCAGATTTCACCAACTTTACCTGGCTCTGCCAAAGGATCTACAGATAAATTTCTTGTGTATGACTAAAGATGAGCGAACACTAAAGTGTCCGAGGTTCGAAATCCGATTCGAACAGCCGCACACTGTTCGACTGTTCGAACGGATTTCGAACCTCATTATAGTCTATGGGGGAAAATGCTCGTTTCAGGGGTAGACAACATTCGATAAAATCATACTTACCAAGTCCACGAGTGACGGTCGGGCTGGATTCCCCTTGAAGTCTTCTCCCGGCGCAGGGTCCCCACGTCCTCTTCCGGGTGGAATTCACTCTGCCTAGGCCGGATGCCTAGGCAGAGTGAATTCCACCCAGAAGAAGACGCGGGGATGTATAGCATTCTGCCAAGCAACGCTGGTTCTGCATCGAACCTTAAACTTCAAACAGCTAGTAGTGTTCGATCGAGTACGAGTATTTCGAACACACAACTAAGTATAGGGCAAACAAATGGCAGAGCCACAAGAATGAAACACTATGCTAAAAAAGCGCACTGCCACCAAAATGTTTTTAGCAAAAATATCTATCAAACTTTATTTAAATACACGTAAAACATATGTAAAGAACAAAATAACAAATGGGGTGGTACAACCATACAAACAATGGAGGCCCAATTTGAGTAACAGCATATATAGGCAAATGTCAAACACTCTCATTGTAAGCATGTAGGGATATATATAATATCCATAATTACTTAGTGCATATACACCGAAAAATAACATAGTATAAGATAATTACCTATGAGGGGACCTCCATGTAATAAACGCGCCCCGACGTGCGTTTCGCCACTAACTGGCTTCGTCAGGGGGAAGAAACGTCATGTGGCTGTGCATGTTCAAAAAAATATATATATAGGGTCAGAGCATAATTAGGGATCCATAAGTATTCGAGTATTTCGAACACCTACTCGATCGAACACTACTCGCTCATCTCTATGTATGACCTGTTTGAGATCCTTTCAACAATTATAGGTTTTTCTATTCTATTTAGTGTACAAATTCTTGCAAAATCTCCAATAAAGGCTAAGTTCACATCTGTGCTGGGTTCTTTTTTTGGGTATAAAAATTGCTGACCTCATTATAGTTTATGAGGACCGCCAGTGTTCACGGGTAACCACTGTTTTAGCGGTCCAGCTCTTTGTCATTCGGGTCTGCTGTGGGAGTCGAATGAGAGAGACCTGTGCATAGATGTGAAATTATTCTTAATAAAACTACTCATTGGAAACAACATGTGTTATGAAAACTTTTACCAGTTCGTCTAAACAGATTATCCATTTCACTTTATTTTTTCAACTCTAGTGGCAAACCTCAGGTAAATGTTAGTTTTAAATTTTGAAAGTCCTCATGTACTCATCAAAAACAATGAATCTGTGCCCTAGACCCTCTCTAAAGCATACAAAATGTGTAGTCCTTTATGGGTGAAGTTACTTGTAGTAGTTTCTTACACTTTTTATGTTTGTTTTGTTTTAGAAATGGGAGCAAATTGAAAACAACTCTAAATTGAGGCACGTTGGAAGCAACTTTTGCCTGGACAGTCGGAATGCCAAAAATGGTGGTCTAACAGTAGAGGCTTGCAGTCCTTCTTTATCGCAGCAATGGAAATTTTCACTCAATCTACAACAGTAGAAGTCTTAAGTCTTGGGCTAAAGGGTGGGGGTGGGGGGGGAGACCATCATTTCATGGACATCGATTATGAATGCTTTGCAGATGTATATGGTAAACATTCTGCTGATTTATATACCTCAGTATTCCATCTGGACTTGGAGTTCAGACGTACAATGGATATGAGAGATAGCTGTTGAGAAAAGAAAACCAGGGCCTTCTACAATTCTGTGATCTTGGTATGAAAAGTATTTAAATATTGCACATAGGCCTAGGTTCTCCAAGAAGAAAAAAATGCAAAACTGCCTACTTTGAAACATGCAGGAATGGAGGTATACACTTGAAAAGATAAATGGCGTTGGGACATCATAACTTGCCGTGTGTGTGAAATAACCTGGACACAGGTCGCTTGTATTGCCCCATTTCTATATTTCAATGCAAAATATGTAAAAATGTATGTGCAATGTTTGTTTCTTTTGATCTGAGTGGGGTACCTCAACTTGAACAAGAACCAGTACAAGACAGAAGCAGTGCAACAGTTTTTTTGGAAGGTGCGGTAAATGTTTGCAGATTTGAACATCTGAAACACTTTTACATTGTAGAAGTCATTTTATTTTCTTGAAATAATATCTAAAGTATAGAGTTGCTGCTGGAAGATGTTTTGTATTTATTTGAGCTTTGACTGTATGTGCTTTCAGTTATGTTGAGGTAAGGTAATTTTTTTTTTGTTTTTAAAAGCATTAATCATCATCCATCATCCAAACTAATCTACAGAACAAAAAAATCTATTGTATAGGGAAATTCCCTTCTCTAAATAAGACAATACTGTATAGTACTTTCTTAAGCCCTTTCCTCTTTTTCTTAAGAAAACAAAAAAACAAAACAAAAAAAAAAACATATAATAATTGAGGAATAATGTCTGTGATTTAAAATGGAAAAAATTGATTGATTCCTTATTTGGGGGACTATAGCCTTCATTGCCAGTCTTGAGTGCATCTCTTTTTTTTTTCTTTTTTTTTTTTTTTTGTACGTCCTTATACTCTTTTGTACAGCAAACATCATTTCTTATTGGTGTCATATTTTTAACTAGGTCAGCACATGTCTTAGTTGTCTTATATAGACCAGTTATAATTGCAAGAAGGTTTTTTCTGTCTTAATTCTTTTCCAGACTTTTTAATGCAGTGCCTATTTTAAGTACTTTCAGTGGTTTGGGCTGATGTTTGTGAGGAAAAAGGGGGAATGGTATTTTTTTTTTTTTTTTTTTTTTTTTAAGGCAAATGACTATTGATGGGCTTTGCTTCCTAACTGAATATTAAGTGTGGATCTGGAGAACTAAGTTACACTCCGAAAGTTACATATCCCAAATTGGTCAATGTTGAGAGAGCCTCATTCTTTTGGTGGATGAACATGTGGTTTTCCCATTCCTGCTTTGTCTGGACACGAACATAAATATAAACATAATTTAGCTGTGAATGCTCATTCATTTGAAAGCTGGCTCACCTCATGAAAATTAAAGGGATTCTATCATTAAAATGACATTTTTTTTTTGTCCTTAACACATAGGAATAGCCTTAAAGTCTATTCTTCTCCTACCATTAGATAGAAATCCTGGTTTTCTTCAGTATGCAAATGAGTTCTCTCACAGCACTGGGGGCATCCCCAATGCTCCGAGAGAAATCTCCAGCGCCGCCTCTATCTTCTTCTGGAGCGGTCTCTCTCCGCGTCGTCTTCCAGCGCTGGGGGGTCACAAACTTCTACACATGCGCAGTAGGATCTGCCATCGGGCCTCGGGCAGAGCCAACTGCACATGCCTGTGGCCATTTTTTTGGAGGGAATGCTGTTTGAGCACTGGGGACCGCCCCCAGTGCTGCAAGATAATTCATTTGCATACCGAAGAAAACTGATATTTCTACCAAACTGCGGCAAAGAGAAGACATCTAAAGGTAGGAGAAGAATAGCCTTTCTTAAGGCTATTCCTACGTGTTAGGGACAAAAAAAAATGTCATTTTATTGATAGAATCCCTTTAATGCTTGAAGCAGTCAAGCCTGCATATTTATAGCCATTTGGGTATGGAATAAGCTACTGCTAGAAACCTAACATGTTGTTTCCTTTAGTATGGCTGACATTAGGAATAGACAGAGTCCCCATATTCAATAGTCAGCTATTTCTAAGTCTGTGTTTAGGACCAACTAACAAGGGTTATGCAGTTTAAAAAAGAAAAAACTTCTTCCTAATATATAAGCCCCAATTAAATCTGTAGCTGTGTGCCCCTGCTAATCCAGCTTTGTGTGATATCTCTGACTCCACTCTATCTGCTGCATATCTGTAAAGCAATGTTGGTCATGTGACTGAAAGTCGGAGCATCAGCAGAGGAACAAGACTGCTGGTCTCTTCTTCTGCACTTTGCAAAGCTAATCATCGGGACTCCAAGGGACCTGCATATATTAGTAAGGAACCTGCTGTGAAACATTGATCTATGGACTTCAAGAGGAATTTATAATGGCAGTGTAAAATATGCCCATCACAATAATTTGATAATGGTTACTAGTGAATGTTATCCGCAGTGCTTGTAAGTTTGTTTCATCCAGTCTGTTTGGAGAAATACGCCAGGTTACTACTGTTTTTTTATATATTACAATTACAGCCATCAAACTTCCATTTGTACTTAGAAATATATTCTCTACCATAATCTCACTACATTTTTCTGATTTTGATCTCTTAATGCCATTGGGTAACATGTTCTAAGGTTTAATATTTGATTTATTTTTTCAGCAAACTGTTTTTAATACATGTGGTTTTCTTAACATTAAGTAAAATCGGGTGACTTTAACCTTTTAAATAGGCTATAACATACATGAGCCTGCAAGGTATGTTGCTGCTTTGGCTTAAATAGTCTTTAATCCAAAATTTATAAACCTCCTTCAGCAATTTTTGAATGCGTAATCTTTCCACACACTTTATTGTATTAATTTTATATCATTAATATACACAATTTGGTAGCAAGTTTATTGCTTTTGATGTTTCGATATGTTTACATGATATCATGTGCCAAAGTCATTTTCTTGTGAGTTTCTAGTCTAATAAGAAAACAACCAGTAAGACCCCACTGCTGTAAGCAGATTAGTATGTGTGTTGCAATGCATTTTCATTATTGTGAGCATAACAATAATTTTTTTGTGGTTTTTTTGTTTTGTTTTGTTTTGTTTTGTTAAACTCAAAGCTATAGTTTGGTAACTGTTAACTGTTCAATTGGCTATAGTAATACAACAATGTCAGTTGTATAGAGCCTGTGCGTGTTCATTTTATAAATTCAAAGCATCATTGTAAATTGTTTAACTTAAAATATAATAAAAACTTTATAGATAACACAGATGTGTTCATTTATTTTATGGATTAGTTAAATATAACTTCAGGTTGAAAAGAAAAAATTCCACTGTTTCATTTGTTTTTCAGCCAAAATTGAAAAGCCGTAAGTAAGTACCCCATGAATCCATAGCTTGCATCCAAACTTCCTGAGAACAAAAAAGGACAGAGATCCCCAACAATGGTGCCAGGCCGGTGGGTGGGGGGGTTCCCTTTTTAATCAGGCCTGGATAGACATCTTGGCCTCTCCCTGCATATTAGAAGGTATCAAGCAGGGCTTCTGCCAAGAATTCATCTAGACTCCCAGAGACAGGTTCATTCATAGACTATGTTCAAGGGACCCAGTAAAAAAAAAAAAAAAAAATCTCTTCTTAAAGGAGATGGCAGATCACTAATCCCTGTTTCAGTGGGAGAACTGAAAATGGGTTTCTAATCACCTCTTTTTATGGTCCAAAAGCTCAGTAGGAAGTTTAGGGTTATTATAAATCCCAAGCCCCTGAACAAATTCCTAGATTACAGGAAATTCAGAATGGAAACCATTGTTTCCACCATCAATCTCCAGATTGCTTTAGACTTAAAGAAGCCTATTACCATATTCCCATTCATGCCTCTTCCCAGCGATTTCTCAGGTTTGCGATCTGGATAGACAATACCCTTCTCTACCTTCAATACTGAGCCCTTTTCTTTGGGATATCTCATGCTCCCAGGATTTTTACCAAGGTTGTGGCAGAGATGATGGCCTTTCTCTGGAAGCAGGGCCTGTTGCTCATTCCATACTTGGACAATAGATTTTTGTTTTATCTGTAGTACCTGCACTGCAGGAAAAACCACGGAAATAACGCATTGTGTTTTTTTTCCCGCAGCGCTTTTCATTTTCTGCTTCCATTACACCTATAGGGAAACCGCCGGTGTTTTCGTAGGTATGAATGATATGCTGCAATTTCCAAAACCCCAACGGTTCTGGAAATCGCAGCATGTCCACTGCATATATTTTTCCACAATCTGGTAAAATAAGATACATGCTGTAATTTCCAGAACAGTCTCTGTTTTGGAAATGGCAGCATACCTACGGAAATGCCAGCAGTTTAAATATAATTGAAGCAGAAAGTACGCAGAGGAAAGCTCTCTAAACTTTCTGTGCAAAGACCTGCAGGAAGAAACGTGATGCGTCACTGCCAAGGTTTTTCCAGCACAATTATTTTTTGCTGCAGGACACCACATGGGGCCTTAGGCTTAAGGCATTTTCCAGTTCATTTTTATTGATGATCTATCCTCAGAATAGGTCATCAATAAAAGATAAATGAACCATCTGTTTATATCACACCCTGTATGTTTATAGTGACCGCATGATGTAATTTCAGCCTTGCCACATATAAATGTATAGGACCCGGCTGTAGTTACATTACATCAGGGGTGCCCAATACGTCGATCGCGATCTACCGGTCAATCGCAATGGACGTATGGGTCGATCGCGGGATGCAGCCAGGCATCCCCGGTGTCTGCTTCTTCACAGCACAGGCTGAGAGTTATCTCTGGACACTGGCAGGCTGGGGCTGCGGCAGCCCTGCCTTCCAGTGTCCGTAGATGACTCTCAGCCTGCGCTGTGAACAAGCACTTGAAGGCCGCTCTTAGGGATGGAGGGGCCGGGGTGCTGCTTCTTCACAGTGCAGGCTGAGAGTCATCTACGGACACTGGCAGGCGGGGCAGCCGCAGCCCCAGCCTGCCAGTGTCCAGAGATAACTCTCAGCCTGTGCTGTGAAGAAGCAGACAGCGGGGATGCCTGGGCGGCGACCTCTCACGATTTGCCCGGCCATGCCCACATGCCCCGCCCACATACACGCCCCTCCCACCCACAAGAGGTGGGTAGTCGATCTTAGGGCTTGGTCATTTAAAGAAGTGGCTCACATGCTGACAAAGTGTGAGCACCCCTGCATTACATGGCCTCTATGAGATGTATGACACTATGTAAACAGAAAAGGGGTCACAGCGCTTACACAGGTACCACGGTCTATTCACTTAGCTGATTCTTCCCTCATTCTGACTCCCATTGAAAACAATTAGTACAGGACGCTGAAATAAAAACACTCCTGCTGGATCTCGCTGCGGATTCTTCAGCTGATTCGCAGACTATGGCTTGAGACTCTGCACTGGTTAATTTAGGCCTAATCAGCGGTGGAAAGCCGCAAGGGCCTGCTATTGCTCTGTATCCACCACCATGAGTCGGGGAGGCAGAAAATAAAGAGGAATTCAGGGCAGATGCTTCTCTAAAATTCCTCTTTACTTTCTGATGTCTGAACAGGTTGTATCTACTTGTATGTAATGGACGGTATTACAGGACACTCAAGTAGGTCCGCCTCAGCAAAAAAAAAAAAACACACCCAATTGAGGTTTGTTTTTATTTTTGCTGCAGTGCGCATGAGTTGCTCCAAAAGGGGCCCGCTGAGGCTCTGTCGCCCAAGGGCCCACACAAACCTGGAGCCGGCCCTTAGGACTGGGACAGGAATAACAGACAGGCGCGGGTCACCATAAACTTAGTAGTATAAAATGATCAGCTTATTCACATGTGCAGTGAGAATACATTGAAAAGCATTTGGATTGAACTGAAAAGATTGCATGAGAGATCCAATCTAAACAGCAAGTTGTTTCTGCTGAGGAGACTCTATAAAATGAGGTTTAGCAGAGAGCAGGACATGCAAGAGCTGCAAATGCTATACTGGAAGTGATTGCGCTACTCAAATCAGTCAGTGAGAATATGACAGACAGTCACGTTGCAGTCATTTTATTATGCAGTTTACCTGACACATACACTACCGTTCAAAATTTTAGGGTCACTTAGAAATTTCCTTATTTTTGAAAGATCACATTTTTTTTCAATGAAGATAACAATAAATGAATCAGAAATGCACTCTATACATTGTTAATGTGGTAAATGAGTATTCTAGCTGCAAACATCTGGTTCTTAGTGCAATATCTACATAGGTGTATAGAGGGAGGCCCATTTACAGCAACCATCACTCCAGTATTCAAATGGTACATTGTGTTTGCTATCTGTGTAAGAAGGTTATTGGATGTTTAGAAAACCCTTGTGCAAGTATGTTAGCACAGCTGAAAACAGTTTTTCTTGTTAGAGAAGCTATAAAACTGACCTTCCTTTGAGCTAGTTGAGAATCTGAGGCATTACATTTATTGGTTCCATTAAACTCTCAAAATGGCTAAATAGAGAACTTTCATGTGAAACTCGACAGTCTATTCTTGTTCTTAGAAATGAAGTCTATTTCATGCGAGAAATTGCCAAGAAACTGAAGATTTCCTACAACGGTGTGTACTACTCCCTTCAGAGAACAGCACAAACAGGCTCTAACCAGAGTAGAAAGAGAAGTGAGAGGCCCCACTGCACTGAGCAACAATACAAGTACATTAGAGTCTCTAGTTTGAGAGATCGACACCTCACAGGTCCTCAACTGGCAGCTTCATTAAATAGTACCTGCAAAACGCCAGTGTCAACGTCTACTGTGAAGAGGTGACTCCAGGATGCAGGCCCTCAGGGCAGAGTGGCAAAGAAAAAGCCATACCTGAAACTGGCTAATAAAAGGAAAAAATTAATATGGGCAAAAGAACAGAGACATTGGACAGAGGAAGATTGGAAAGAAGTGTTACGGATAGACAAATTGAAGTTTGAGGTGGTTGGATCACACAGAAGAACATTTGTGAGACACAGAACAACTGAAAAGATGCTGGAAGAGCCTGACGCCATCTGTCAATCATGGTGGGGGTAATGTGATGGTCTGGGGTTGTTTTGGTGCTGGTAAAGTGGGAGACTTATACAATGTAAAAGGGATTTTGAATAAGGAAGGCTTTCACTCCATTTTGCAACGCCATGCCATACCCTGTGAACAGCGCTTGATTGGAGCCAATTTCATGCAACAGCAGGACAATAACCCAACGTCGCCTCCAAATTATGCAAGAACTATTTATGGAAGAAGCAGGCAGTTGGTATTCTATCTGTAATGGAGTGGCCAGCGCAGTGACCAGATCTCAACCCTATTGAGCTGTTGTGGGAGCAGCTTGACCGTATGGTACGCAAAAAGTGCCCATCAAGCCAATCCAACTTGTGGGAGGGGATCCTGGAAGCATGGGGTGAAATTTCTCCACATGACCTCAGCAAATTAACAGCTGGAATGCCAAGGGTCTGCAAGGCTGGAATTGCTGCAAATGGAGCATTATGTGACTAAGGCAAAGTTTGAAGGAGAAAATTATTATTTCAAATAAAAATCATTATTTCTAACCTTGTCAATGTCTTGACTCTATTTTCTATTCATTTTGCAATTCATTTGATAAATAAAAGTGTGATTTTTCATGGAAAACACAAAATCGTCTGGGTAACTCCAAACATTTGAACGGTGGTGTATACTGCACTGATCAATGTGCTGGTGACACGGCTTGAGACAGATCTGACACTAACATTAGTAAAGACCAGGCTCATAGATGAGTATCAGTGAAGAAAGGAGCTTGCGCTTGACTACACAGAAACCGACACCAAAACCGCTCTTAAAGGGGTTTTCTGGCCAAGTATATATATATATATATATATATATATATATATATATATATATATATTTAAGTCTGTTAGTGTTATTAATGGGTTAAAAAGTGCTTCCCGTATAACTTTAGCAGTGTTTTGAGTGATTTCTGGGTTTCTCTGGGAAGGAGTAATATATTTTGCATTAGTTTATCTAGTGTGTAGCTACCTGCTGCAATAAATTCTGGTAGTTGTAGGCTCTCACACTATCTTCAGCTCACTCCGACCTCTCTAAAACCCCCTCCCTGACTCCCTAGCTATTCCTCCAACTGCTAGCCTTTCCCAGCTTGCGCAATAGAGATGTATTGTCAGCGTAAAACCAGGACACGCATGCGCCTGCCAACGTCATCAAAGGAAGAGGAGCCATTCCCCGAAGAAGGAAGTCTAGACAGGGAGAAGATGTGTAAGTATGCTGATGTGGATGCGGGAGTAGTACTGACAATCCATTTCCAGAAATGGGGAAACAGAACTTCACTGGATAGTAAAAAATGTCCCTGGGTCGGCCACGTGATCCTTCCAGGAATATGGGTACATAGTCATTTGTGATTGATAATGTAATTTAGAAAGTAGGAGGGAGAAGGTGTTTAGATTAGTGTAGGGCTTTATGATTATCTCAGACAACCCCTTTAAGGCTATAGACACAAGGTCACACAGGAAGGAAACCAGTGTGTGCTTTAGATGCCGCATACAAGGACACATAAAGAAAGACTGTACTATATGGAAAGTAGAGCAGATAACACAGCATCCCTCTTATACTAAGCAGAAAGTCAAAACCACAATGTCTGATTCACGTGAAGGAAACTGAAATGCCACATTTGAAGGGACAGGCAACCATAAATTGCAAGGCTGGTGCATTGACTCTGGAGCAACCAGTCACATGACAAGTGATAGAAGTTTTTTTCAAGGAACTCTATCTGAATAACAAAGAGACTATTTACATTAGGTTGAGCACACACATGGAACTTCATGTTGGGGTGCTTGACACTGGTGGATATGTAAATGATGGGTAAATCCAGTGGCTGTTCATTTTAATGAAAGTCAGCACTGTCAGCTGAGAGCCGGCTGCACTTATCGGTGATGATGCCACCGGCTGCGCTGAAGACCCTTTCCAATAGCATGCTGGCAGCAGGGCAGGAAAGGACCTCCAGGGCGTAAAGCGCAAGTTCCAGCCACAAATCCAACTTGGAGACCCAATAAGTGTAGGGCGCAGAGGGATTGGAGAGGACAGGGCTATACTCGGCCAGGTACTCCCGCAACATGCGCCTATACTTGCCCCTCCTGGTAACACTAGGCCCCTCAGTGGCGGTAGTTTGGCAAGGGGATGCCATTAATGTGTCCCAGACCTTAGAGAGTGTGCCCCTGGTGGGTGTGGACCGGATGGCAGTTGTTAGCCTCTTGAAGGAACTCTCCTGTCTGCCGCCAACGAGAGTTGATGGAAACATCTCCATCATATTCTGCACCAGTTGCTTGTGGCAACGACTCATGCGACTGGCCCTCCCCTCTATCGGAATAAAATTTGAGATGTTATTTTTATACCGGGGGTCGAGGATTGCAAAAATCCAGTATTGGTTGCTCTCCAGGTTTTTGACAATGCATTTATCACTTGAAAAGCACCCCAACTTGAATTCAACCATGTGTGCCAGAGTGTTTGCTGACTTCGCTGCCCCCACCGGAATGGTCACTCTCCATTTCCTCCTCTTCCTCCTCTTCCCTTTCGCCCCATCCGCGCTGCAGCAATGAGACGCACTGAACTTCCCCACTAGCCTCCTGTGTGACAATGAGGTCATCTGCCACTTTGTCGTCGTCTTCCTCCGTCATTATACGCTGTGAACCGTATAAACTCTGCTGGTTAGAGTCTCAATCCACCCTGATTCCCCCAAACTCTACTGGTTAGAGTCTCAATCCACCCTGATTCCTCCAAACTTTGCTGATTAGAGTCTCAACTCACTCCAAGGGCCAAAAACACTGCTGGTGCAAGGCTGAACTAACCTCAAGGGCCAAAAACACTGCTGGTGCAAGGCTCAACTAAACCCAAGGGCCCAAAAACACTGGTTCAACTAAGTTAAAGGGCCTAAAACTCTGCTGGTAGCTCAGTTTAAGGGCCTCTAACTTAATTTGGAAGGACTCACGTTAAGGGCCAGAAAAGTAAATTTTGGACGGTCTTACCACAACACACACACACACATACACAGTTAAGGGTGAGTACTGTTGGATTTCCCATTGTCTATTCCATCTGTGGTTGTCATGGGCAATGTGATTTAAAGGAGTGCTTGTTAAGGTTTCATTAGAGTAAAATTTGGGTTTCTATCCATCCAATTGGGGAGGAAAGAAGATTTCCAGGTATTTTCCCACTTTTTTTTTTTTTTGAGTGTGGAAAATGTGTAGTTGATAGGCTGTGATGGTGGGGTAAAACTGTGACTTGGGCTTGTTAGATGCCCCCAAGCATGCTTCCCTTGCTGTCCCAGTTGCATTCCAGAGGTGTTGTCATCATTTGCTGAGGTGTCATAGTGGACTTGGTGACCCTCCTGAGTCGATTTGTGGGTTCCCCTGAAACTAAGCATTTTTCCCCCATAGACTATAATGGGGTTCGATATTCATTCGAATAGTCGAATATTGAGCAGCTATTTGAATCAAATAACGAATATTTCACTGTTCACTCATCTCTAATAGCAACAAATAACATTTTCATTTTTTTTCATGCTTTTTACACACACACACACACACTGTTAGGATATTGAGTTGGGAATTATTGTATCAGGGCAAATAAGCTACTCCTGTCAGATGTACTTACTTCCATGGCACCCAGGTTGACAATAAATAGATGTACTAACCCCCCCCCCCCCCCCCCATAACGTCCAGTCGGAACTCTGTAGCTTGCAAGGACACTGAATGCTGTGCCTTGCAAGCTACAATGCAAAATCAGTTGATGCTTTCATCAAAGCATCAACTGATTCAAGTGTCCTAAATGGACACATGAAAAAGTTAAAAGAAAAAGTGAAAAAATAAAATAAAGTGTGTGAAAAAAATTAATAAAGTTATAAAGCCCAAAAATCTCTTTTTTTCTATAGAAAATGAATTATATAATAAAAGCACAAAAAATTAATACAAACAATACATATTTGGTATTGCCGCGTCCGTAACAATCTGTACAATAAAACTGAAATATTTAATGTACACGGTGAATGTCGGAAAAAGAAACGGAAAAAACTCGCCGGAAGTAATGATTTTTCGCCATCTCACCTTACAAAATATGCTATAAAAAGTAATAATAAAAAAAAAAGTGATCAAAAAGTCATATGCACCCCACAACAGTGCTATTAAAAAGCGCACATTGTCCCGCAAAAATAAGCCCTCAACCTACACTGTCAACCGAAAAATAAAAATGTTACGCCTCTCAGAAGATGGCGATGCAAAAAGGATTGATTTATTTATTTTTTTTAATCCAGCAAGAAAGAGTTAATAAAATGTATTCAATAAGTTGTAGGCACCCAAAGATGGTGTCATTGCAAAATGCATCTCATCCCGCAAACAACAGGCCCTTATATGGCCACATCACCAGAAAAATAAAGAAATTATAGCATCTAGCAATTTGAAGACAAAAAACACCAAAATCGCCAAATCATTAGAATACATTTGGCTGCGGCAGGAAGGGAATATATAAGCTGTGTGAGCGGATATTAGCGGACACCCCAAATATACAGCTTATGAGGGAAAAGACACCAGAAGTGTCCACCCTAATTCCCCCTTCGCCATCCGCTGTGCAGTCACGTCCAGGATACTAATACTACACGCCCTGATAAATTTTTTGAGGGGTGCAGTTTTCAAAATGGGGTCACTCCTTTGGGGAATCCACTTTTCTAGTACCTTACAGGCTCTACAATCATGACATGGCGTTCAGATACCAAACATCCAAATATGTACTCCAAAAGCCGCATCGCGCTCCTTCCCTTCTGCGCCCTGCTGTGTGCCCAAACTGCAGTCTATGCCACATGTATGACACAGGGGTACCCAGGATAACGTACGTAATGTCATATCTCTTTCTCTCTATATTATCTCCCTATATTATAAAAATGAATTTCTGTCTGTCTGTCTGTCCGTCTGTGCTCTAATGCGAACCAAACGACTGGACCGATCTTCACCAAATTTGGTACAGAGATACTTCAGGTATCCGGGAAGGTTTAAGACGAGACTCCAACTCACTCGGACGTACCATTGCTGAGATACAGCATTCCAAACAACACAGTGCCCCCCCCCCCCCCTTAGCCAATACAAACCTGCAAGTCTTTCACTCATATTCCAACTGCAATACACATGATCACTCCACATGCACAATACAACACTGATATCCAAACTGAGATACACGCATCAGAGGATTAGATACACAGATCAGCACACAGTATCACACGCCACAGGATTAGATACACGGGTCTGCACACAGTCCCACACAAAAGAGGATTAAATACGCACTTCTGCACACAGTTCCACACACTGAAGGATTTGATACGTGCGTCTGAACACAGTTCCACATGCCGAAGGATTAGATACACGCGTCTGCACAAAGTACCACACCCCGGGGGATTGGATACATGCGTCTGCACACAGTACCACATGCCAAAGGATTGGATACATGCATCTGCACACAGTTCCACGCACCAGAGCATAAGATTTGCACGTCTGCACACAGTACCACATGTCGTCGGATTAGATACGCGCGTCTACACACAGTTCCACACTCCAGAGGATTAGATACGCGCGTCTGCAGACAGTTGTACACGCATTAGGATTAGATACACGGTTCTACACACAGTTCCACACACCAGAACATAAGATATGCACATCTGCACACAGTACCACAAGCCAGAGTATTAGATAAGCGCGTCTGCACACAGTACCAAATTCCATAGGATTAGATACGCGTGTCTGCACACAGTACCACATGCCGTAGGATTAGATACCCACGTCTACACACAGTTCCACATGCCGTAGGATTAGATACGCCCCTCTTCACACAATACCACACAGGGGAGGATTAGATACGTGTGTGTGCACACAGTACCACACTTTGGAGGATTAGATACATGCCTCTGCACAGAGTACCACAAGCCAGAGAATTAGATACGCATCTCAGCACACAATATCACACGGGGGAGGATTATATATGCGCGTCTACACACAGTACCACATGCCATAGGATTAGATATGCGCTTCTTCACACAATACCACACAGGGGAGGATTAGATACATGTGTCTTCATACAGTTGTACACACTGAAGGATTTGATATGTGCGTCTGCACACGGTTCCACATGCTGAAAGATTAGATACAGGCGTCTACACACAGTTCCACACTCCAGAGGATTAGATACGCGCATCTGTACACAGTTGTACACACCATAGGATTAGATACACACGTCTGCCCACAGTACCACATGCCGTAGGATTAGATACGTGCGTCTACACACAGTTCCGCACTCCAGAGGATTAGATACGCGTGTCTACACACAGTACCACATGCCATAGGATTACATACGCCCGTCTGCACACAGTACCACATGCCGGGGGATTGGATACACGCGTCTACACACAATACCACACAGGGGAGGATTAGATACACGTGTCTTCACACAGTTGTAGACGCCATAGGATTAGATACACGCGTCTGCACACAGTACCACATGCCGTAGGATTAGATACGCGCCTCTTCACACAATACCACACAGGGGAGGATTAGATACACGTGTCTTCACACAGTTGTACACGCCATAGGATTAGATACACGTGTCTGCACACAGTACCATATGCCGTAGGACTAGATACGCGCCTCTTCACACTACCACACAGGGGAGGATTAGATACACGTGTCTTCACATAGTTGTACACGCCATAGGATTAGATACGCGAGTCTACACACAGTATAACATGCCGTAGGATTAGATACGCGCGTCTACACACAGTACCACATGCCGTAGAACTAGATACAAGGGTCTGCACACAGTCCCACACACCAGAGGATTAAATACGCACTTCTGCACACAGTTCCACATGCCGAAGGATTAGATACAGGCGTCTACACACAGTTCCACACTCCAGAGGATTAGATACGCGCGTCTGCACACATTTGTACACGCCATAGGATTAGATACACGCGTCTGCACAGAGTACCACATGCCTTAGGATTAGATACACGCGTCTGCACAGTGTACCACATGCCTTAGGATTAGATACACGCGTCTACACACAGTTCCACACTCCAGAGGATTAGATACGCGCGTCTGCACACAGTTGTACACGACATAGGATTAGATACACGCGTCTGCACACAGTACCAAATGCAGTAGGATTAGATACGCGCGTCTACACATAGTTCCACACACCGAAGGATTAGATATGCGCCTCTTCACACAATATCACACAGGGGAGGATTAGATACGTGTGTGTGCACACAGTACCCCACTTTGAAGGATTAGATACATGCCTCTGCACACAGTACCACAAGCCAGAGAATTAGATACGCGTCTCCGCACACAGTACCACACGGGGGAGGATTAGATACGCGCGTCTACACACAGTACCACATGCCATAGGATTAGATACGCGCGTCTGCACACAGTACCACATGCCGGGGGATTGGATACATGTGTCTTTACACAGTTGTACACGCCATAGGATTAGATACACGCCTCTGCACACAGTACCACATGCCGGGGGATTGGATACACGCGTCTACACACAGTTCCACACGTCGTAGGATTAGATACGCGCCTCTTCACACAATACCACACAGGGGAGGATTAGATACACGTGTGTTCACACAGTTGTACACGCCATAGGATTAGATACACGCGTCTGCACACAGTACCACACAGGGGAGGATTAGATACGCGCATCTACACACAGTACCACATGCCGGGGGATTGGACACGCGCGTCTACACACAGTTCCACATGCCATAGGATTAGATACGCGCCTCTTCGCACAATACCACACAGGGGAGGATTAGATACGTGCATCTGAACACAGTACCACACAGGGGAGGATTAGATACAGGCCTCTGCACACAGTACCACATGCCAGAGAATTAGATACGCGTCTCAGCACACAGTTCCACATGGGGGAGGATTAGATATGCGCATCTGCACACAGTACCACACGCCAGAGTCATTAGATACGCACGTCTGCACACAGTTTCACTTACTGGAGGATTAGATACGCGCCTCTTCACACAATATCACATGGGGAGGATTAGATATGTGCATCTGCACAAAGTACCACACTAACAAGGATTAGACACTTGCATCTAAACACAGTACTACACGGGGAAGGATTAGATACAGCTTTACTCCAAGTATCCATAACAACTGATCACAGGTTTTTCACTGACATTCAAAATGAGATACACATAATCACATTACGCTTATGGACATACACACAAACCACATACAAAATACACCAGTGCAAAATTGGACAATTCTTATGGGGCCACTACACAAACATAAATTGTAATATACTCATGCGAAGCCGGGTCCTCCCTCTAGTAAAAATTAATTCTTGTCTGTCTGTTCTCTAATGCAAACCAAACGACTGGACCGATCTTCACCAAATTTGGTACAGAGATATTTCAGATATCCGGGAAGGTTTAAGACGAGACTCCAACTCGCTCGGACGTACCATTGCTGAGATACAGCATTCCAAACAAAGTGTCCCGCCCCCCGCCAATACAAACCTGCAAGACTTTCACTCATATTCCAACCGCAATACACACGGTCACTCCACATGCACAATACACCACTGATATCCAAACTGAGATACACGCATCAGAGGATTAGATACACAGTTCAGCACACAGTATCACACGCCAGAGGATTAGTTACACGGGTCTGCACACAGTCCCACACACCAGAGGATTAAATACGCACTTCTGCACACAGTTACACACACTGAAGGATTTGATACGTGCATCTGCACACGGTTCCACATGCCAAAGGATTAGATACAGGCGTCTACACACAGTTCCACACTCCAGAGAATTAGATACACGCGTCTGCACACAGTTGTACACGCCATAGGATTAGATACACGCGTCTGCACAGAGTACCACATGCCTTAGGATTAGATACACGCGTCTACACACAGTCCCACACACCAGAGGATTAAATACGCATCTGCACACAGTTCCACACACTGAAGGATTTGATACGTGCATCTGCACACGGTTCCACATGCCGAAGGATTAGATACAGGCGTCTACATACAGTTCCACACTCCAGAGGATTAGATATGCGCGTCTGCACACATTTGTACACGCCATCAGATTAGATACATGTGTCTGCACAGAGTACCACATGCCTTAGGATTAGATACACGCGTCTACACACAGTTCCACACACCAGAGGATTAGATACGCGCGTCTGCACACAGTTGTACACGCCATAGGATTAGATACATGTGTCTGCACACAGTACCACACGCAGTAGGATTAGATACGCGCGTCTACAAATAGTTCCACACGCTGAAGGGTTAGATATGCGCCTTTTCACACAATAGCACACAGGGGAGGATTAGATACGTGTGTGAACACAGTACCACACTTTGGAGGATTAGATACATGCTTCTGCACACAGTACCACATGCCAGAGAATTAGATATGCGTCTCAGCACACAGAACCACACGGGGGAGGATTAGATACACGCGTCTACACACAGTACCACATACCATAGGATTAGATACGCGTGTCTGCACACAGTACCACATGACGGGGGATTGGATATGCGCGTCTACACACAGTTCCACACGCCATAGGATTAGATATGCGCCTCTTCACACAATACCACACAGGGGAGGATCAGATACACGTGTCTTCACACAGTTGTACACGCCATAGGATTAGATACACGCGTCTGCACAGAGTACCACATGCCGTAGGATTAGATACGCGCGTCTACACACAGTACCACATGCCGTAGGATTAGATATGCGTGTCTGCACACAGTACCACATGCCGTAGGATTAGATACGTGCATCTACACATAGTTCCACACGCCGAAGGATTAGATACGCGCCTCTTCACACAATACCAAAAAGGGGAGGATTACATACATGTGTGTGCACACAGTATCACACTTTGGAGGATTAGATACATGCCTCTGCACACAGTACCACAAGCCAGAGAATTAGATACACGTCTCAGCACACAGTATCACACGGGGAGGATTAGATACGCGCGTCTACACACAGTACCACACGCCAAAGGATTAGATAAGCGCGTCTGCACACAGTACCAAATTCTGTAGGATTAGATACGCGTGTCTGCACACAGTACCACATGCCGTAGGATTAGATACGTGAGTCTACACACAGTTCCACATGCCGTAGGATTAGATATGTGCCTCTTCACACAATACCACACAGGGGAGGATTAAATATGCGTGTCTGCACACAGTACCACACGCCAAAGGATTAGATAAGCACGTCTGGACACAGTATCAAATTCCGTAGGATTAGATATGCGCGTCTGCACACAGTTCCACATGCCATAGGATTAGATACGCACCTCTTCACACAATACCACACAGGGGAGGATTAGATACGTGTATCTGCACACCGTACCACACGACCGAGGGTTAGATGTGCGCGTCTGCACACAGTTACACACGCTGAAGGATTAGATACGTGTGTCTGCTCTAAGTACCACACGGGGAGGATTAGATGTCTTCACATAGTACCACCGCCAAAGGATTAGATATGCGTTTCTACACACAGTATCACACGGGGAAGGATTAGATATGCGCATCTGCACACAGTACCACATGCCAGAGGATTGGATATGCACATCTGCACACAGTTCCATACCCCGGAGGATTAGAAACGCACGTCTGCACACTGTACCACATGCCGGAGGATTAGATACGCGCGTCTGCACACAGTACCATACGCCGGAGATTGGATACATGCGTCTGCACACAATACCACATGCCAGAGGATTGGATACGTGCATCTGCACACAGTTCCATACACCAGAGGATTAGATAAGCAGGTCTGCACACAGTACCACATGCCGTAGGATTAGATACGAGCGTCTGCTTACAGATCCACACGCCAGAGGAATAAATACACACGTCTTCATACAGTACCACATGCTGTAGGATTAGATACACGCGTCTACACACAGTTCCACACGCCGTAGGATTAGATAAGCGCCTCTTCACACAATACCATACAGGGGAGGATTAAGTACGTGCATCTGAACACAGTACCACACTTTGGAGGATTAGATACAGGCCTCTGCACACAGTACCACATGCCAGAGAATTAGATACACATCTCAGCACACAGTTCCACATGGGGGAGGATTAGATACGCGCATCTGCACACAGTACCACACACCAGAGTCATTAGATACGTGCTTCTGCACACAGTTTCACTTACTGGAGGATTAGATACGCGCCTCTTCACACAATACCACACGGGGAGGATTAGATATGTGCATCTGCACAAAGTACCACACCAACAAGGATTGGATACTTGCATCTAAACACAGTACTACACGGGGAAGGATTAGATACAGCTTTACTCCAAGTATCCATAACAACTGATCACAGGTTTTTCACTGACATTCAAAATGAGATACACATAATCACATGACACTTATGGACATACACACAAACAACATACAAAATACATCAGTGCAAAATTGGACAATTCTTATGGGGCCACTACACAAACATAAAATGTAATATACCCGTGCGAAGCTGGGTCCTCCCTCTAGTCTCCCTATATTATAAAAATGAATTTCTGTCTGTCTGTCCGTCTGTCTGTCTGTCTGTCCGTCTGTCTGTCTGTCTGTTCTCTAATGCGAACCAAACGACTGGACCGATCTTCACCAAATTTGGTACAGAGATACTTCAGATATCTGGGAAGGTTTAAGACGAGACTCCAGCTCGCTCGGACGTACTGTTGCTGAGATACAGCTTTCCAAACAGTGCCCCCCCCTTAGCCAATACAAACCTGCAAGACTTTCACTCATATTCCAACTGCAATACACACAGTCACTCCACATGCACAATACAACACTGATATCCAAACTGAGATACATGCATCAGAGGATTAGATACACAGATCTGCACACAGTATCACACGCCACAGGATTAGATACACGGGTCTGCACACAGTCCCACACACCAGAGGATTAAATACGCACTTCTGCACACAGTTCCACACACTGAAGGATTTGATACGTCTGCACAGAGTACCACATGCCGAAGGATTAGATACAGGCGTCTACACACAGGCCCACACTCCAGAGGATTAGATACGCGCGTCTGCACACATTTGTACACATCCATAGGATTAGACACACGTGTCTGCACACAGTACCACATGCAGTAAGATTAGATACACGCGTCTACACATAGTTCCACATGCCGAAGGATTAGATACAGGCGTCTGCACACATTTGTACACATCCATAGGATTAGATACACGTGTCTACACACAGTTCCACACTCCAGAGGATTAGATACGCGTGTCTACACACAGTACCACACGGGGGAGGATTAGATACGCGCGTCTACACACAGTACCACATGCCATAGAATTAGATACGCGCATCTGCACACAGTACCACATGCCAGGGGATTGGATACGCGCGTCTACACACAGTTCCACACGCCGTAGGATTAGATACGTGCCTCTTCACACAATACCACACAGGGGAGGATTAGATACACGTGTCTTCACACAGTTGTGCACGCCATAGGATTAGATACATGCGTCTGCACACAGTACCACATGCCGTAGGATTAGATACGCGCGTCTACACACAGTACCGCATGCCGTAGGATTAGATACGCGTGTCTGCACACAGTACCACATGCCGTAGGATTAGATACGTGCGTCTACACACAGTTCCACACGCTGTAGGATTAAGTACGCGCCTCTTCACACAATACCACACAGGGGAGGATTAAATACACGCGTCTGCACACAGTACCACAAGCCAGAGTATTAGATAAGCGCGTCTGCAAACAGTACCAAATTCCATAGGATTAGATACGCGTGTCTGCACACAGTACCACATGCCGTAGGATTAGATACCCACGTCTACACACAGTTCCACATGCCGTAGGATTAGATACGCCCCTCTTCACACAATACCACACAGGGGAGGATTAGATACTTGCATCTGCACACAGTACCACACGACCGAGGGTTAGATGTGCGTGTCTGCACACAGTTGCACACACTGAAGGATTAGATACGTGTGTCTGCTCTAAGTACCACATGGGGGAGGATTAGATACGCACATCTGCACACAGTTCAACACGCTGGAGGATTAGATACGCATGTCTTCACATAGTACCACCGCCAGAGGATTAGATACGCGTTTCTACACACAGTATCACACGGGGAAGGATTAGATATGCGCATCTGCACACGGTACCACACGCCAGAGGATTGGATATGCACATCTGCACACAGTTCCATACGCCGGAGGATTAGAAACGCACGTCTGCACACTGTACCACATGCCGTAGTATTAGATAAGTGCGTCTGCACACAGTGTCACACGCCGGAGGATTAGATACGCGCGTCTGCACACAGTACCATACGCCGGGGGATTGGATACATGCGTCTGCACACAATACCACATGCCAGAGGATTGGATAAGCAGGTCTGCACACAGTACCACATGCCGTAGGATTAGATACGTGCGTCTTCTTACAGATCCACATGCCAGAGGAATAAATGCACGCATCTTCACACAGTTGTACATGCCATAGGATTAGATATACACATCTGCATACAGTACCACATGCTGTAGGATTAGATACACGCGTCTACACACAGTTCCACACGCCATAGGATTAGATACGTGCCTCTTCACACAATACCACACAGGGGAGGATTAGATATGTGCATCTGAACACAGTACCACACTTTGAAGGATTAGATACAGGCCTCTGCACACAGTGCGACATGCCAGAGAATTAGATACGCGTCTCAGCACACAGTTCCACATGGGGGAGGATTAGATACGTGCATCTGCACACAGTACCACACGCCAGAGTATTAGATACACGCGTCTGCACACAGTTTCACTTACTCGAGGATTAGATATGCGCCTCTTCACACAATAGCACACGGAGAGGATTAGATATGTGCATCTGCACAAAGTACCACACCAACAAGGATTGGATACTTGCATCTAAACACAGTACTACACGGGGAAGGATTAGATACAGCTTTACTCCAGATATCTATAACAACTAATCACAGGTTTTTCACTGACATTCAAAATGAGATACACATAATCACATGACGCTTATGGACATACACACAAACCACATACAAAATACACCAGTGCAAAACTGGACAATTCTTATGGGGCCACTACACAAACATAAAATGTAATATACCCGTGCGAAGCCGGGTCCTCCCTCTAGTATATTATAAAAATTAATTCCTGTCTGTCCGTCCGTCCATCCGTCTGTCTGTTCTCTAATGCAAACCAAACCACTGGACCGATCTTCACCAAATTTGGTACAGAGATACTTCAGGTATCCGGGAAGGTTTCAGGCCGGGTTTACACGGAGTATTCTGGCTCGTCATTTGGTACGTAGACGCAAAATCACGGCTGCAAAATAGCACCGCGTGTATGGTACCGGCCCGCAAATCCTCCCGCGGCATCTATGTACCAAATGACGACCCAGAATACTCCGTGTGAACCCGGCCTAAGATGAGACTCCAACACGCTCGGACGTACCGTTGCTGAGATACAGCATTCCAAACACAATGCCCCCGCCCCCCTTAGCCAATACAAACCTGCAAGTCTTTCACTCATATTCCAACTGCAATACACACGGTCACTCCACATGCAGAATACAACACTGATATCCAAACTGAGATACACGCATCAAAGGATTAGATACACAGATCAGCACACAGTATCACACGCCATGGGATTAGATACACGCGACTGCACACAGTCCCACACACCAGAGGATTAAATACGTGCTTCTGCACATAGTTCCACACACTGAAGAATTAGATACACGCGTCTGCACACAGTACCACACTCTGGGGGATTGGATACATGCGTCTGAACACAGTACCACATGCCAAAGGATTGGATTCATGCATCTGCACAGTTCCACACACCAGAGCATAAGATACGGCGCGTCTGCACACAGTACCATATGCCGTAGGATTAGATTCGCGCGTCTACACACAGTTCCACACGCTGTAGGATTACATATGTGCCTCTTCACACAATACCACACAGGGGAGGATTAGATATGTGTGTCTGCACACAGTACCACAGTTTGGAGGATTAGATACATGCCTCTGCACACAGTACCACAAGCCAGAGAATTAGATAGCAGCGCACAGTACCACACAGGGGAGGATTTGATACGCGTGTCTGCACACAGTACCACACGCCAGAGGATTAGATACGCGCGTCTGCACACAGTATAACATGCCGTAGTATTAGATACGCGCGTCTACACACAGTTCCACATGCCGTAGGATTAGATACGCGCCTCTTCACACAATACCACACAGGGGAGGATTAGATACATGTGTCTGCACACAGTACCACACTTTGGAGGATTGGATACATGCCTCTGCACACAGTACCACAAGCCAGAGAATTAGATACACGTCTCAGCACACCATACCACACGGGGAGGATTAGATACGTGCATCTTCACACAATACCACACAGGGGAGGATTAGATACATGTGTCTGCACACAGTACCACACTTTGGAGGATTAGATACATGCCTCTGCACACAGTATCACAAGCCAGAGAATTAGATATGCATCTCAGCACACAGTACCACACGGGGGAGGATTAGATAGGCGCGTCTGCACACAGTTCCACATGCTGTAGGATTAGATACACGCATCTACACACAATTCCACATGCCATAAGATTAGATATGTGCCTCTTCACACAATACCACACAGGGGAGGATTAGATACGCGCATCTGCACACAGTTCAACACGCTGGAGGATTAGATACGCATGTCTTCACATAGTACCACCGCCAAAGGATTAGATACGCGCATCTACACACAGTACCACACGGGGGAGGATTAGATACGCGCATCTGCACACAGTTCCACACGCCAGAGGATTGGATATGCACATCTGCCCACAGCTCCATACGCCAGAGGATTAGAAACGCACGTCTGCACACAGTTTCACACTCCGGAGGATTAGATACGCGCGTCTGCACACAGTACCATATGAAGGGGTATTGGATACATGCGTCTGCACACAATACCACATGCCAGAGGATTGGATACGCGCATCTGCACACAGTTCCACACACCAGATGATTAGATAAGCACATGTGCACACAGTACCACATGCCATAGGATTATATACGCGCGTCTACACACAGTTCCAGATGCCGTAGGATTAGATACGCACTTCTTCACACAATACCACACAGGGGAGGATTAGATACGTGCGTCTGAACACAGTACCACACTTTGGAGGATTAGATACATGCCTCTGCACACAGTACCACATGCCAGAGAATTAGATATGCCTTTCAGCACACAGTACCACATGGGGAGGATTAGATACGCACATCTGCACACAGTACCACACGCCAAAGGATTAGATACACGCGTCTGCACACAGTACCACACGGCAGTGGATTAGATACGCACATCCGCACACAGTACCACATGCCATTAGATTAGATATGCACGTCTGCACACAGATTCACTTACCGGAGGATTAGATACGCACATCTTCACACAATACCACATGGGGGAGGATTAGATACATGCATCTGCACACAGTACCACACGCCAGAGGATTAGATATGTGCATCTGCACACAGTACCACACCAACAAGGATTAGATACTTGCGTCTAAACACAGTTCTACACGGGGAACATACAGCTTTACTCCAGGTATCCATAACAACTGATCACAGGTTTTTCACTGACATCCAAAATGAGATACACATAATCACATGACGCTTATGGACATACACACAAACCACATACAAAATACACCAGTGCAAAATTGAACAATTCTTATGGGGCCACTACACAAACATAAAACGTAATATACCCGTGCGAAGCCAGGTCCTCCCTCTAGTGTAGTATAAACGGATATTAGGGCACAGCCGGACACAGAAGGGAAGAAGGGTTATTTGGTTTTTGGAGCACAGACGGTTTGGTTTTTGGATGCCATGACACTTTTGTAGAGCTGAAACGCCAGTAAAGTGGAATCCCCTGATATGAGACCTTATTTTGGAAACTACACCCCTAAAGGATTTATCCAGGGGTACAGAGAGCATTTTTAACCCGCAAGTGTTGCTATAACTTTATTATCCATAAGTGAATACGAAGCTGACTGTGAGAGGTGAAAATGACAATTTTTCCAGGAATAACTCATTTCAGTGTGTAATATCCTTGTATCAGAGCCTTGTATCAGAGATGAACGCTCTAAAAGCTGTTGTGCCTAGGATACCCGCTTACCAGTTTTTGGAGTGTCTCTGCTGACATAAGTTGGGCACAACATGTTGCGCACTGAAATAGCGAATCTCTGGAAAATGCATGGTTGAAAATGCTCGCTATGCCACTTGATAAATCCCATCAGTGGGGTAGTGTCCATAATGGCGTGACATGTCTGCGGATTCCACTTTATTGGCAATTCAGGGACTTTGCAAAAGTGACGTCCAAAAACCAAACTGTGCTCCAAAAACCAAAATAGCGCTCCTTCCCTTCTGTCCCCGGCTGTGCACAAACAGCCATTTCTACCTACATATGACATTATGGCATTAAATACGTTATCCGGGATACACCAGTGTCATACATGTGGGCATACACCGCCATTTGGGCACACAGCAGGGCGCAGATGTGAAGGAGCGATATGGAGTGCAGATTTAGATTCTTTGTTTTTGGACACCAAGTCACATTTGCAGAGACCCTAAAATTGTCCCTACAAAATAGGGTCACTTCCTTCTTGGTAAATTGCAGTTTACTGGCAACTCCAAGGCTCTGCAAAAACAACATGGCGCCCAGAAAGTCCAACTAAAATTGTACCTCAAAAGCTAAAAAGCGCAGTGCTCCTTCCCTTCTGAGCCCTGCTGTGTGCCCAAGCAGCAGTTTACACCCACATATATAATGTTTTGCCCCTCGGGATGGCTCACTTAATAGTTTTAGGAGTGCAGGTCTCTGACAACACAAAGTGGGTGCAATATATTGGGCACCGAAATGGCATATTTCTTTAAAAATTTCAATTTTCAATGTTTTCATTAATTTTTGGGAAGCATTCTAGTCTCCAAATGATAATACCCCTTGATACATTACTTGACAGGCGTAGTTTCTAAAATGGGGTCACTTTTGAGGGGTTTCCATTGTATTGATACTTTAGGGGCTCTGCAAATGCGACATGGCACCCGAAAACTATTTCAGCAACATCTGCCCTCCAAAAGCCAAATAGCACTCTTTCCATTCTGAGCCCTGCCATGTACTCATACAGCAGATTATGATCACATATAGGGTATTGCCGTGTTAAGAAGAAATTGTGTAACAAATAGAGATGAGCGAACAGTGTTCTATCGAACACATGTTCGATCGGATATCAGGGTGTTCGCCATGTTCGAATCGAATCGAACACCACGTGGTAAAGTGCGCCAAAATTCGATTCCCCTCCCACCTTCCCTGGCGCCTTTTTTGCACCAATAACAGCGCAGGGGAGGTGGGACAGGAACTACGACACTGGGGGCATTGAAAAAAATTGGAAAAAGTCATTGGCTGCCGAAATCAGGTGACCTCCATTTTAGACGAATAGTGGATTTCAAATCCGGGTCATATGAGAATGTGAACTTTGTGACTATGAGACAGGGATAGCTGTACAGGCAGGGATAGCTAGGGATAACCTTTATTTAGGGGGGAATGTTATTAAAAATAACTTTTTGGGGCTCTATCGGGTGTGTAATTGTGATTTTTGTGAGATAAACTTTTTCCCATAGGGATGCATTGGCCAGCGCTGATTGGCCGAATTCCGTACTCTGGCCAATCAGTGCTGGCCAATGCATTCTATTAGCTTGATGAAGCAGAGTGTGCACAAGGGTTCAAGCGCACCCTCGGCTCTGATGTAGCAGAGCCGAGGCTGCACAAGGGTTCAAGCGCACCCTCGGCTCTGATGTAGGAGAGCCGAGGGTGCACTTGAACCCTTGTGCACACTCTGCTTCATCAAGCTAATAGAATGCATTGGCCAGCGCTGATTGGCCAATGTATTCTATTAGCCTGATGAAGTAGAGCTGAATGTGTGTGCTAAGCACACACATTCAGCTCTACTTCATCGGG
The DNA here is from genome assembly GCF_031893055.1 of Leptodactylus fuscus. Classification (NCBI taxonomy): domain Eukaryota; kingdom Metazoa; phylum Chordata; class Amphibia; order Anura; family Leptodactylidae; genus Leptodactylus; species Leptodactylus fuscus. The sequence continues at coordinate 72,624,139 of NC_134267.1, read as the reverse complement.
CTAATAGAATGCATTGGCCAGCGCTGATTGGCCAGAGTACGGAACTCGACCAATCAGCGCTGGCTCTGCTGGAGGAGGCGGAGTCTAAGATCGCTCCACACCAGTCTCCATTCAGGTCCGACCTTAGACTCCGCCTCCTCCAGCAGAGCCAGCGCTGATTGGCCGAATTCCGTACTCTGGCCAATCAGCACTGGCTAATGCATTGTATTGGCGTGATGAAGCAGTGCTGAATGAGTGTGCTTAGCACACACATTCAGCTCTACTTCATCGGGCTAATAGAATGCATTGGCCAATCAGCGCTGGCCAATGCATTCTATTAGCGTGAACTGAGTTTGCACAGGGGTTCTAGTGCACCCTCGGCTCTGCTACATCAGATTGCTACATCTGATGTAGCAGTGCCGAGTGTGCATCAGATGTGTAGTTGAGCAAAACTGACTCAGCACTGCTAAGTCTGCATTCGCATAGGAATGCATTGGCCAGCCTTCGGCCAATCAGCGCTGGCTCTGCCGGAGGAGGCGGAGTCTAAGGTCGGACCTGAATGGAGACTGGTGTGGGCTAATAGAATGCATTGGCCAGCGCTGATTGGCCAGAGTACGGAATTCGGCCAATCAGCGCTGGCTCTGCTGGAGGAGGCGGAGTCTAAGATCGCTCCACACCAGTCTCCATTCAGGTCCGACCTTAGACTCCGCCTCCTCCAGCAGAGCCAGCGCTGATTGGCCGAATTCCGTACTCTGGCCAATCAGCACTGGCTAATGCATTGTATTGGCTTGATGAAGCAGTGCTGAATGTGTGTGCTTAGCACACACATTCAGCTCTACTTCATCGGGCTAATAGAATGCATTGGCCAGCGCTGATTGGCCGAATTCCGTACTCTGGCCAATCAGCACTGGCTAATGCATTGTATTGGCGTGATGAAGCAGTGCTGAATGTGTGTGCTTAGCACACACATTCAGCTCTACTTCATCGGGCTAATAGAATGCATTGGCCAATCAGCGCTGGCCAATGCATTCTATTAGCGTGAACTGAGTTTGCACAGGGGTTCTAGTGCACCCTCGGCTCTGCTACATCAGATTGCTACATCTGATGTAGCAGTGCCGAGTGTGCATCAGATGTGTAGTTGAGCAAAACTGACTCAGCACTGCTAAGTCTGCATTCGCATAGGAATGCATTGGCCAGCCTTCGGTCAATCAGCGCTGGCTCTGCCGGAGGAGGCGGAGTCTAAGGTCGGACCTGAATGGAGACTGGTGTGGAGCGATCTTAGACTCCGCCTCCTCCAGCAGAGCCAGCGCTGATTGGTCGAGTTCCGTACTCTGGCCAATCAGCACTGGCCAATGCATTTCTATGGGGAAAAGTTAGCTTGCGAAAATCGCAAACTGACAGGGATTTCCATGAAATAAAGTGACTTTTATGCCCCCAGACATGCTTCCCCTGCTGTCCCAGTGTCATTCCAGGGTGTTGGTATCATTTCCTGGGGTGTCATAGTGGACTTGGTGACCCTCCAGACACGAATTTGGGTTTCCCCCTTAACGAGTTTATGTTCCCCATAGACTATAATGGGGTTCGAAACCCATTCGAACACTCGAACAGTGAGCGGCTGTTCGAATCGAATTTCGAACCTCAAACATTTTAGTGTTCGCTCATCTCTAGTAACAAACTGTGGGGAGCTTTTAATTCTTTAACTACTTGCAAAATTAAAAATATGGCGCTAAATGGAGGATTAATTTGAAAAAAAAAAAAGTAATTTTTCATTTTTACGTCCCATTGTTAATAAAATCTGTGAAACAGCTGTGAGGCCAAAATGCTCACCAAACTCCTAGATAAATTCTATGAGGGGTGTAGTTTCCAAAATGGGGTCACTTTTAGGGGGGTTCCACTTTATTGGTACTTTAGGGGCTCTGCAAATCTTTTCTTCAAAAGCCAAATAGTGCTCTTTCCATTCTGAGCCCCAACATGTTCCCATACAGCAGATTATGGCCACATATGGGGCATTTCTGTGTTCAGGAGAAATTGTGTAACAAACTTTAGGGAGCTTTTTTCTCCTTTACCCTCTTGTGAAAATGAAAAATTTGTGGCTAAATTGACAGTTTATTGGATAAAAAGTAAATTTTCATTTTCATGCCCCAATGTTAATAAAATCTGTGAAACAGCTGTAGGGTCAAAATGTTCACTATATCCTTTGATATGTTCTGTGGGGGGTGTAGTTTCCAAAATGGGGTCACTTTTAGGGGGTTTCCACTGTATTGGTACTCTAGGGGCTCTGCTAATGCGACATGGCACCTAAAAATGATTCCAGCAAAATCTGCCATCCAAAAGCCAAATAGCGCTCCTTCCATTCCAAGCCCCTCCATGTTCCCATACAGCAGATTATGGCCACATATGGGGTATTGCCATGTTCAGGAGAAATTGTTTAACAAATTGTAGGGGGCTTTTACTCCTTTAACCCCTTGTGAAAATGAAAACTTTGGGGATAAAGTGACATTTTAGTAATTTTTCATTTACACATTCCAATGTTAGTAAAATCTGTGAAACAACTGTAGGGTCTAAATGCTCACTATACCCCTTGATGAATTCTGTGAGGGATATAGATTCTAAAATGAGGTCACGTTTGGGGGGTTTCCATTGTTCTGGTACTCTAAGGGCACTGCAAATGAGACATGGTGCCTGAAAATTATTCCAGTAAAATCTGCTGTTCAAACACCCAGGGTCGCTCCTTCCCTTCCATGCACTGTCGTGAGCCCAAAAATCAATTTACACCCACATGTGGGATAATTCTGTGCACGGGAGAAATTGCATAACAAAATGTGAGATGCATTTTCTCATTTAACCCTTTGTGAATGTGGTAATTTTAGGTCTAAATGAATGTATTAGAAAAAAAATGAAATGTCTAAATTTCACATCCATATTATTTTTATTCTTATGAAATGCTTAAAGGGTTAACAAACATCCCAAATGCTGTTTTGAATAATTTGAGGGGTGTAGTTTTGAAAATGGGGTGATTTATGGGGGTTTCTATTATACAGGCCTTTAATTCCTTTCAGAACTGACGTGGTCCCTAAAAAATTAGTTTGGAGAATTTTCTTGTAAATCTGGAAAATCGTTGTTACACTTGTAAGCCTTGTAACGTCCAAAATAAATTAAAAGACAAAAAAAAATGATGCCAATATAAAGCAGATATATGGGAGATAATATTTATTTATGTATTTGGGTGGTATGACTATCTGCCTGAAAAGCAGAGAATTTCACATTTTGAAAATTGCAATTTTTTCCAAATTTCCATCAAATTTCCTAGTTTTTTCTATAAATAAAGATGAAGTATAATGTGTTACGAAAAAACAGTCTCAAAATCACCTGTGTAAGTTAAAGCATCTCAAAGTTATTGCCATTTAAAGTGACACATGTCAGTTTTGAAAAAAGAGGCCTGGTCCTTAACAAACTTCTGGGCCTGGTCCTTAACCGGTTAAAGAGGACCTTTCATGGGTTTAGGCACAGGCAGTTCTATACACTGCTGGATCTGTGCCCCGGGTAAAAAGCTATCAGTACCAGTACCGTAGCTCTTTACAGTCAGAAGGGAGTTCCTGACAATCTGTCAGGTACGTCCTTCTCCACAGCAGCAGTGTACAGTGTGAGTGGGGAGGAACGCCCCCTCTCTCTGCTCACAGTACTTGTCCATAGATAAGTATTATCAGGAGTATTATCCCTGCTCACCCCCCCCCCCCCCCCCGCTCACCCAGTGGCAGAGTGTGTAGATTGCAGCAGCGTGAACACCTATAGCGCTGCTGTGGAGAAGGACATTCCTGACAAACTGTCAGGAACGCCCTTCTGACTGTAAAAAGCTACAGTACCAGTACTGTTAGCTCTTTACCTGGAGCACAGATCGGGAAAGCCAACAGTGCGCTGAATTCAGCACACTGTCGGCTTTCCAGCAGTATATAGAACTGCCTGTGCCCAAACCCATGAAAGGTCCTCTTTAAGTACTATCATACACCACTACCATACACATATCATTATGATAGACACCATGATAGTATTTAAGGGTTAAATTTAATGTATAATACAACATTTACATCTTTAGGCTTGAATGACCATATAACAATACCTAATTGTTGTACAAAAGTGAAGGGAAATATATTCTTCAACTCTACCACTAGATGTCACTTTTCTCTAAGAATTGATACATTTTATAGTACATTGTAAAACAAAGCAGGAGCAGCGCTCACAATTCATTTGAAACTCTTAGCTCCTAATTCTACGCTCCATTGCAGCACACACTGACAGACCACTGTATGGGCAAAGGCTGTTTCATGACTCCTCACTTCTTCCAGCCCTGATACATTTCATAGTGTTAAAATAAAGGTCACATAGCATCTTAAAGGGGTTGGCCACTTTCAGACCAATTTTGACAAATAAATGTACAATAAAAAGTTGTGCAATTCTCCAATATACTTTCTGTATCAATTCCTCACGGTTTTCTAGATCTCGGCTTGCTGTCATTCATTCTGTTACTTCTAGAGGATAAAACTCTGTCCATGGTCATGTGATTTACAGTCCTGGTCATGTGATGAGCGCACAGGTGTCACTCGTTATAGTCACAGCACAATAATCAGACAGCTGCCTGGTAATCAGCTGTGCACCTGTGTGCTCATCACATGACTATGGACCGTAAATCACATGACCAGGGTCAGAGAGAGAGAGAGAGGTGAGTAACAGTGTTTATTATGTTCCCTCCCCTCCCCTGGGGCTCTGATTATTACACTTGAGGGTCTGAAAAGACCCCTGAATATAATAATAACGGTATTTGGGGTTCGTGGCCCGGGCCTGCTCATGGCCGCCCCCTGCATCCCTGGGGATACTCCAGCAGGTAGCAGCTTATTAAAAAAAAAAAAAAAAAAGGATTTACTTACCTACCTTGCCACTACTGCTCCTACCACCTTCTCTTCACCCGGCAGTAAGACGTCTGCATCTCAGCGCAGGTGGCGTGATGTTTTCAGAGCAGCCTGTCTGTGGGGTAGTTTAGGAAATAAAAAAATAAAAGTCAAATTGCTGCGGCTGCTGCCCCCTCTGGAAGTGCTGCCTGAGGCCGCCGCCTCACCTTGTCTCATTAGAGGTGCGGCCCTGCTAATGATCCCCTACGGCTCTTAGGCTGTAGTGCCACTGTACCCTCTGCACACCCTCAAGTTACACCCCTGAGTAACCCATTTTGGATATTCTGAGGAACATAGATAGTCTCAACTGAACTGTCATTTGCATATGATTTATTATCCCAAGATTCATCTGATTTAGAGGAGGATTTAGTGGGGAAGAAGGCATCACTCTGAACTGTTTGTACCTCAAGTCAAGTTGACTTTCAATATTAAGGGCTTTCCTGAACTCTGCTTCTTGGTTGTTCTATGGTTTCATAGTATCCTAGAATACACACACAATTGGCCTCTGGAAAACTCCTTACGGATGAGGAATTTAACACTGGGAAATCCAAACACAAATTTTAAGGTTTAATTCAACATCTTTTAATTTCTCGAATGTCCGTATTCAGTCTGCTAACACCTGGAGTGAATATGCTACAATGAGAACATCATCAAATAGAAAACAAATCCTGTAAATCTAGCTAGTAGGCCATCCATCAAACTTTCAACTGCAAGTGGGTGGTCTTGAATGCTCCTTTGCTCGTAATCATTGTATGCTCATCAGCAGCTGTATCACTGACAAGTAGGCACTGGTAAGCTTGTTCCAGATCCAATTTAGCAAAAATTCTACCTTTAGCTAATGTACTAAATGTACTAATGTACTAAATATTTGTCTGACAAATGGAATCTGATACAAGTGTTCATTTGTTAATTGTTCATTTATAATCAGCGCAAATCCCAATAGGAATAATAGGTAGCACCAGTAGGGTGTGTCACTGTATCCCTAAAATAAGGGGTCAATTTCTGTGTCTACTTTGGCAGAGCAATTGCATCTGATTGTGGTTTCACATGTATTAGTGCTACCTTTGGATCTAGTTTAAAAGATATTGGTGACTGTGAATTTCCCAATACCTTCTTCATACACAACATATAAATCTTTAACAACACCCTGCAGATAATCCATTTTCACATGGCGTCTTCCTGTTATCTGAATACCTAAAGGCTCAAACCAATTTACACAATGACCTTTAGTTATGATAAAAAAAACACATTGCCTATATCTTTTCCATACCATACCTTGACAAAACACACCCCTATTATCTCCACTTCCAGTTTATCATAATCTGTCATTCTAATTGTACATAGTGCTATATAAGAACTATTTATTGGTCATAATGTATATAAAGTATTCACATCCAAAATCCACCTCCATTTTAGTCTAAGCACACAGCTAAAATAACAACAGCAACAGCTTCGCAACAGCTCTGTGACTATTCTTGACTGGTCCAGCCAGAGCCCTGACCTCAATGACAATGAGCATCTCTGAAGAGACCTGAAAATGGCTGTCCACCAACGTTCACCATCCAACCTGACGGAACTAGAGAAGATCTGCAAGGAAGAATGGCACTAGCTCAAAAGGGTGCAAATACTCAATACTGGGCAAAGGGTCTGAATACTTATGGCCATGTGATATTTCAGTTTTTTGTTTTTTTTTATAAATTTGCAATAATGTCTATGTTTCTGGTTTTTATAAGTCAAGATGGGGTGCTGAGTGTAAATAAAATGAACTTTTTTTCTTTTTGCAAATGGCTGAAATGAAACAAAGTGAAAAATTTAAAGAGGTCTGAATACTTTCTGTACCCATTGTACATGTAGAAAAGACTCCAGTAGAGAAGAGATTGAGAAACCCTGATTAAGAATAAGTCTTCATGTGTTGGAAACAAAACTTTTTTGGTTTCCCATTTCTGTTGAAGCAAGAATGGCTATAAATGGAATGGGAAATTTATAGGAAGTTCTTAAACTTCTATCTTTTCTTAAGATTCCTTGCTTTGGTTCAAAAAAATGCAACAAAATATGAAACAAAAAATGCTGCTTTTCTGCAACATGCAACCTTAAAGGGCATGTATCACCAGAAAATGATCTATTTTTCAAGTTTTATGCTAAACATAATTTTTATACATTTTTGCAGTCTGATTCTTATCACTAAGCCAAATAATATGCTGAGACTTACTGCTTTCTGTAGTTTTCTTTGCAGGGCAGCTTCCCTGATCACAGCTATTATGTTTATTTAAATAAGACACAGACTCCATCATCCACGATAGAAGATTTTACAGATTATCTGCTTCCCCCTCTGTGTATTGATCTCTTCAGAGATCACAAAGCATGCCTAGAAAGCTATACCATAGAAGTTTAATTTAAAAACATGGTTTAAAGAATAGGTGATTTCCTGGTAAAACTTTGCCTTTAAAGGGGTTGTCCCATCACAAGGATCCTATCAATACCGTTTGCTAATGTGAATGTAAGACTTTTCCTAAATATATTGCTTCAGCAAAACTGCTTTGTTTGTCCACTATCTTACTTTATTCATTTTTTTGGGAAACATCCCTTGACTTATCCGGTCATAAGTCAAGTGAAGTATCTGCTGCTCTGAATGGGGAGGGAGGAGGGGCTATGTGCACGGGAGCGAGCCTGGAGGGGGGGGGTAGTTTACCTTTTGGGGGGAAGGGGCCGCCAATACAAACCCGGCATCCGCTGTAATAGAGAGGCGGATGCCGGGGAGGGTTAGACGCCAGCACAGATGCCAGCAACATCACTATGCTCCTGCCCTGCATGAAGTCAGCAGCGGCAGGAGCGATGCTGCTATTCCGGGGGGCGGCAGAGGAGTGGAATAACAGCATCGCTTCTGCCTCTGCTGGCTTCATGCAGGGCAGAAGCATAGCGATGTTGCTGGCATCTGTGCCGGCGTCTGTGCATCTGTGCCGGCGTTTGTGCATCTGTGCCGGCGTCTACACTCCCCGGCATCCGCCTCTCTATTACAGGGGATGCCGGGTTTGTATTCACATATGCAAAGCCAAGCGGCGAGATGCCGCTGGCCCTGCGTGCACATAGACCAGTCTAGCCTTCACAATGCGAATACAGATCCGGCATCCGCTGTAATAGAGAGAGGCGGATGTCGGGTCTGTATTCGCATTGTGAAGGCTAGATTGGTCTATGAGTGCGCACGCAGGGCCAGCGGCATCTCGCTGCTGGCTTTGCATATGTGACCCCGCCCACCAATGACGCAACAAAGCTGGAAGACAGAAGATTTTATAGCAACGAAGACTGGTGAGTATGCGACGTGGGACAACCCCTTTAAGTACTGCAGCATCATATAGAAGCATCATATAGTGTATGTTTGCTTACAATCTGACTAAAATCGGAGTCAATATATTCAACTTTTAGAATATTTCAAATTCATGAAGTTTAAAGCCACCATTCAGTATGCGTCATAGCATGAGTTACAAAACAACGGATCAGTGTAATGTTTAGATTTTGTGCAGTTTACATACATTAGAGCACAAATTCATGAACAGTTTTCGCATGTTTTTACAGAAATATTTTCAGCACTTAAAATGTTGGAGAAGACTTTGGAAACATGTAGGAAACAGCGCAATTCTAGTAAGGGTTCTATTCATACAATGGAAAACTCATATTCTGGTAAATGCTTGCTTATTGCCACAAAGAAGACTTTGCCAAGTAGTAAAAATATCTACGGCAGTTAGTAGTTAGGAAAACAGTCCTTCTACTTCTGATTTACAGAAGAAATGTCAATGTCAACAATGTTAAAAAGTGATAGAAGGTGAAAAAGAGAACAAACAAGGTAACTGTAATCTACTGTAATGGTGGCCATACACACTCATTTGGTCAACAGCTATCTTGCCAGATACACATACAGTATATTCTTGGTTCTGCCCGAGTGTGCATATGTTCTTAATGAGAGAGAGGGAAGAAAGCTGCTGCGAGATGCCACTGCCATTTACCCAAGAACAAATGGATCATGAAGTTGTTAGGAGAAATAAACCATTGAGATTTTTAAAAAGTTGTCAGACTTAGGGTTTGTGAATTTTTAAAGGCAACTGCAACAATTTCTGTTGCAAATCGTATTTGTGTACTGCCCCTGCTGCTCTCCTGAAATGTGTAAATGTGTTTGGTGTAGATTTCAGTACAGCTGCACAGTCCCCTAAAAGAATGTGCCCGATTTATGAAGAAGTGTGCACCTCATAAATGAGACCTCTTCTGGCATAGTAGGGTAGGGTTTAGCAAGACTACTGTACTAAATGCCCATTTTGATAAATTTCTCCCAATGTTTTTCAGTTTAAAGCAATGCTATTGTACTCTTTAGAAGCAAATAGTCCATTTCTAGTCGCCCTTGAAGCGTCTAAGGAAAAGGGCAAAGACTATTTGTCAGTTGCATCCTGGGCCTAGTTAATAGAAGTTTTGCAGGCTCCTGTATAGTTGATCTTTTCACCTCACTCCCTCACTCCCTCCCCCCCGTTCGGGAACTTTCCACGGGAGGGAGGGGGGAGCAGAGTATGTTAATGAGAAGGGGAGTCTCCGGTATATTACAGGGGTACGTGTGCGGAGACTCACCTTCTGCCATTTGTCCTTGATGGTGAGAGGAACCCCCGCCCACCCTACCCTTGCGGTGGTTTTTTGTTGTTTGGTTTGTTGTCTTGTTTCTGGCTGGTTTTTTCTTTGTTTTTCAGTTGTCACAGCGGCGGATGTTCCATGCCCCTTGGAGATAAGAAGATTGGCCTACATGTCCGCTGTACCACAGCGGTAACATTCGGGAGGAAGATTGGAAGAAGGAAATGCGGGGCATGGAGGTTGTTCCGGGTTTAGTTTTGTTTACTTTCATAAAGTATTTGTTTATGATTGAATTTTTTCAAATGTTTACAATATGTTAATATAGAATAAAATCGCTGTGGCCAACCCACCTTTTACCAAAATTTAGGCGTTTGTGGTTTGTTGTATAAAGTCAGCAATAAGGTCATGGTTAATCGAAGGTATGTACAAATAGTCCTGTAAAGAGCTCATATTCTACTGAGAAAAGCCTTGCATCAAACATGGGGCTAGACTTTCTTGCACCCAGTGCAAAGGCTTGATTTTCTGCCTTTACCCTATATTTAAAGGGGTTGTCTGAGCTTATTTTTATGGCCTATCCTCAGGGGATGTGTAGAGTGAGAATGGAAGGGAACCTAGCAATGAGCCCTGAGGAGTCCCAATAGAAAGGGGACGAGGATTAGAGACAGAACCCACAAATAATACACTGAAAGCTGAGCTGGAAGTCTTCTGTAACTGGATCAAAAGATGAGAGTGAACAGGATGAAGTGCGGTAGGTGTAGGGATCAAAGCTGCCTAGGAATTGGGTTCCTGACGAACTTTATCAATGAAAATGGGACCTTGCACCAAAAATGGGACACAAGTTTACACATCTACGCTAGAAAACTGGTGTAGCTGAGTTAATGAATTCCCCAATATGACATTTAAAACATGAATTGATTTATCTATTTTGCTTACTCTATTTTGCACCATCATTTTCCACAGCACTTTATAGATATTGTCAACACTGTCCCATATAGTGCTCACAATCTAAATTCTATGTGAGTATGTCTTTGGACTGAGGAAGGGAACCCGTACAAATGTGGGGAGAACATACAAACTCTTTGCAAATGTTGTTCTTGACTGGATTTGAACCTAGGACTCCAGCGCTGCAAGGCAACAATACTAGCCAAAATGTAAAAAATCTGAGCCCTTAAGGCCCAAATCAGATACATCTTGAAGGGGTTAAAATGTTATTTAATGTTCTATTCAGATCAAGTTTTGGGAATTTTTTACGTTCATTTAATGGATGCAAAAATGGACACAAATAGCCATACGATTTCATAGACATCAATGTTAAGAAAAACAGGTACTTTTTTTGAAGGTCACAAAAACGGAGTATACCATACTTTTGTGTCCAAAATAAATGGACAGCAACTGTAATGTTTTTTTAACATTGATGTCTATGTAAATAGATGGGCATCCGTTTGTGTCCGTTTTTTTCATTAAAAATTATATCCAGTCTATTAGGAAGGATGGTTAGTGCAGGGGATCTGAACTTTTGTGGGAAAAGGTTTAGTATAAACTACCTGCTCATGTCATGTGACAGATTCTCTTTAAATACTGTTTTTGTCTTTCTACAGTTAGTTACAAAAGTCAGGCTGGGTTTACAAAACGGTGCTTTTTTTTTTTTTTCTGGATGCAGCTTTTAATTTCAGTTATGAGCAGCATATGTTTATTGTGGCAGTACACCAGAGGTTTCTAGTTTAATGTCTGCTAGTATACAGGTGACATGCACAGTAACATGTGCTACTCATTGCAAAAGCACTGGGCAAACCCATCCTTAAAGGAGTTAATTTCATTTGAGCAGGATCTTATACAATTTAAGCCAGTTCTGTGGTAAAGTGGTCATTGTGGGTCCCATGAGTGGAAAAACATTGGCAAAAATTTTTTTGGCTACCATTCTGAGTTATAAAATAATTGTTTTCAGGGAACAACTCCTTTAAAAGGCACTCAGTCCTATCAACTTAAGGGTCCATTTAGACGGGGGAAAATGGTGAGGAATTTGATGTGGAATTTCAGCGCTGAAAAAAAAAGCCTCCCATTGACTTCAATGGGTTCCCTTTTTCTGCTAGCAGAAAACGGAATCCGTAAGTCAATGTGAGGCTTTTTTTTTCAGCACTGAAATTCCACATCAAATTCTTCACCATTTTCCTTCGTGGGAATGGACCCTTAGAAGCATATATCCACTATGGATGGTATAGCCTACTTTCGACTGAAAATAGATCAAGGATAATTAGGATAACACTTTCTTTAGAAAAACAAAGCAAAAAAAAAAAACCCTGTTCATAACTCCTGATGAAGACCAATTGAACCTGCTGTTTTATTTAGTAAAAATGGTAAAACATAACAAGATCGATTGAAAGAGATTCTATCATTAAAATGACATTTTTTGTCCCTAACATGTAGGAATAGCTTTAAGAAAGGCTATTCTTCTCCTACCTTTAGATGTCTTCTCCGCACCACCATTCGGTAGAAATCCCGGTTTTCTTCGGTATGCAAATGAGTTATCTCGCAACACTGGGGGCAGTCCCCAGCGCTCAACAGCACTGGGGGGTCCCAAATGCTGCGAGAGAACTCTCCAGTGCCGCCTCTATCTTCTTCTGGAACGGTCTCTCCCTGCGTCTTCTTCCGTCCTGGGTTTCAATCTTCTAGGCCTTGGGCCTTGGGGACAGCCGACTGCGTATGCCCACAGGCCACAAGAAAATGGCCACTTACACCAACTTACTGTGTAAGCGGCCATTTTTCTTGTGGCCATGGGCATAAGCAGTCTGCTCTGCCTGAAGCCTAGAAGATTGAAACCCAGGACAGAAGACGACACAGGGAGAGGGCGTTCCAGAAGAAGACAAAGGAGTGGAGAAGACATCTATAGGTAGGAGTAGAATAGCCTTTCTTAAGGTTATTCCTACGTGTTAGGAACAAAAAAATTTAATTTTAATGATAGAATCCCTTTAAATACGGTATTGCCATAATCATAAAGAACGGCTGGACAAAGTTGCCATGCCATTTTTAATGTACTTTGAATGCATAAAAACAAAATACAAAATAATGACAGAATTGCATGTTTAGACAATGCGTGATATCACTTACATAGTTCCTACTGCTCCTTGAAGATTCTGGGACAGACCTGACACAGAAGAGAACAGAAGACAGGGAAACTTGGAAAGGTGTTTTTATTTGTTTGATTCATTGTACTGGGGGCAACTGGAAGGGAATACTGTATACTGTGGAGGCAACTGGAGAAAGAACAAGAAACTATGCAAGCAAGTGGAGGGGACTGAAGGGAGATAATATATACTATGGGGAGCAACTGGAGGGGTAAAGAGACCATGGGATCAGCTGAAGAGGGATATGAAACTGTGGGGCAACTGAAGTTGTTTAATTATTCTGAGGGAGCAATTGGAGGGGGCATAATCATATAATGTCAGCAGGACCACTTGGAGTGACAGGTTAATATCTAAGGGGCTGCAGAGGGTGCAGGTTAATGTTTGATGGGTCATTATTAGAGATGAGCGAACTGTGAAATGTTCGAAGTTCGAAATTCGATTCGAGTAGCAGCTCAATACTCAACTGTTCGATCGAATATCGAATCCCATTATAGTCTATGGGGAAAAATACTCGTTAAGGGGGAAACTACTATTCGACTCAGGAGGGTCACCAAGTCAAACTATGAAACCCCAGGAAATGATGCCAACACCCTGGAATGCAACTGGGACAGCAGGGGAAGCATGTCTGGGGGCATCTAACATGCCCAAGTCACTGTATTAAGTCAGGATCCCTGTCAGCTTGCGATATGCGGGAGCTGATTTTTTCCCATAGGAATGCATTGACCAGCGTTGATTGGCTGAATACCATACACAGTACAGCATTTGGCCAATCAACGCTGGTTCTGCAGGAGGCTCGTCTGTGAGGAGGCAGAATCTAACATTGGACCAGAATGGAGACTGCTGTGCACCGATCTTAGACTCCACCTCCTCCGGCAGAACCAGCATTGATTGGCCGAATGCTGTACTCTGTATGGCATTCGGCCAATCAACGCTGGTCAATGCATTCCTATGCCGAGATGTAGCAGTGCTGGCTGTGTGCTCAGCTTGGCTACACCGGAGATGCAGCCGAGCTGAGCGTACGGCCAGCACTGCTACACCGGAGATGTGAACCCTGCTGCACTCTCAGCTCTGCTGAATCAGAGATGTAGCAGAGCTGAGTGTGCACTGAACCCTGCTTCACACTCAGCTTTGCTGCATCAGAGATGTAGCAGAGCTGAGTGTGCGATGAACCCTGTTGCACACTCAGCTCAGCTGCATCTCAGCAGAACTGAGTGTGCAGCAGGGCTCAGCACACACTCAGCTCTGCTACATCTCCAGTGTAGCAGTGCTGGCCGTGCGCTCAGCTTGTTTGCATCTCCTGAGTAGTCGAGCTGAGCGCACGGCCAGCTCTGCTTCATCTCCAGTGTAGCATTGCTGGCCGTGCGCTCAGCTTGGTTGCATCTCTGGTGTAGCCGAGCTGAGTGCACAGCCAGTACTGCTACATCTCGGCATAGGAATGCATTGACCAGCGTTGATTGGCCGAATGCCATAAAGAGTACAGCATTCGGCCAATCAACGCTGGTTCTGCCGGAGGAGGCGGAGTCTAAGATCGGTCCACAGCAGTCTCCATTCTGGTCCAATATTAGACTCCGCCTCCTCACAGACGAGCCTCCGGCAGAACCAGCATTGATTGGCCGAATGCTGAATGACAATCAACGCTGGTCAATGCATTCCTATAGGAAAAAGTCAGATCGCGCATATCGCAAGCTGACAGGGATCCCGACCAGATAGAGCCCCAAAGAGCTGTGTGAATAACATTCCCACCTAAATAAAGGTAATCCCTAGCTAACCCTGCTTGTACATCTATCCCTGTCTCACAGTCACAGTCACATAGTTCACAGTCTCATATGAACCGGATTTTATATCCACTATTCGTATAAATTGGAGGTCACCTGATTTAGCCAGCCAATTACTTTTTACGATTTTTTTTCAATGCCTCCGTTGTCGTAGTTCCTGTCCCACCTCCCCTGCACAGTTATTGGTGCAAAAAAAGCGCCAGGGAAAGTGGGAGGGGAATCAAATTTTTAGTGAGTTTGCCACATGGTGTTCGACTAGAATCGAACATCTCGAACAGCCTGATATCCGATTGAACATGTACTTGATCGAACGCTGTTCGCTCATCTCTAGTCATTATATTTTATGGAGCCACTGCAGGGGCATTTGACTGAGTGATAAACTGAGCGGTCATTATAATTTGGTGGGTCAGGTATGTCTAAGTGGTGGTAAGGCGGGGGGGTCTTTTATGAAACCTTTGTACTAGGCCCACCAATGTGTTAAAATAGCTCTCTTCCCCTGGCATGTACTTTTATTGTTTGCCAGCAGCACGGCCCTTTTTACGGACAATATGCTTTCAGTGAACAATGGGGCAGTTTTACTAATACTGTCTAAAATCAGACTGTCTAAAAACAGCAGCAAAATCGTATACGGCAAGCTCTGCTCATGCCGGAGCGTACACGCCGGCACTCCCCATTCACTTCAATGGGACTGCACGGAGTGAAAGAAGCAGCCCATTCATTTCTATGGGGAGCGCTCGTATCCCCGCTCCCATAGAAATGAATGGAGCTGCTTTAGACGCCGCTTATTCTGAACGTGTTTTACGTTCAGAATAAGCTAGCGTTTACTCAGTGTGAATTCACCCTATTGGCGGACAATGTAGTCTAACAATACACCACTTATTGGTAAGAATATTTTTGACACACAGTGCCACAACTTGGGTCATAGTCCTTTTTTCATAAAAGTCATACAATTGTCTAAAACAGGTGATAAATATAGAGCACATTATATTTTTCACATAAATTATGCCAGAATTTCGGCGCATGTTGCTTGATAAATCTCTCCCAATGACTTTTGTCCTGCAGAAAGCAATTTATCTATCAATGAAAGAACAAACACTCATACCTTGAGCTGCACTTATAAGGCTTTGTTCACATGGGGGTTTTTGGACTGGATTTTGACACAGAGGCCGCCTCAGAATTCGGTCCAAAAACAGCTAGCCGCGACTGGATGCCGGGGCAGTGCCCGGCATCCAGTTGTGGCATTCCGCTCCGGATTAGGCCCAAATGAATGGACCTAGCCTAGAGGGAGTGTTGCGCTGTGGACATCTGCGGCTGATTCAGCTACGGAATCCATGGTAAGAATGGTCATGTCGCTTCTTTTTTCTGCATCAAACTATAAACTATAACTTTACACATCTGCATTTCATGTATGTATGCCATCTGAATTTTTTGGTACACAAATCCAATTATTTCAAAGTTTCATTTTTTTTTTTTAACATAGACCATGAATATATGGAAGCAGGCTCTTTTTTTCCACTGATGTGGATACATCACAACAATTAAAGACTATGGGTCTTTGGGGGAAAAAAATGGATGACATAGATGTATCATCCATTTTTCATGGATTCAGAAAACCTAAAAAGTAAAGTTAAATGTTTATTTTTTAAAGATGGGAAAAAGGGATCAAATCACACTCAGTACACATTGTGCAAGTAAGCAAGTACAGCTTTTCACGCAAAATGCAGAAGTGAGAATACAACACAATAATGACTGCAACAAGTTTTACCCACAGCATTCAGCTTTTGCAATGAAGTATGTTTGCTATTTTGCAAAGATGTAGCCTTAGGCTACATCTACACTAGAGATGAGCGAGTAGTATTCGATTGAATACCTCGCCGCCATAGGAATGCGTGTAAGTGGCCGAACTCCAAGGGGTTAAGCGCATCGAATATTTGATGCGCTTAACTCCGTGGTTTTCGGGTGCTTTGCATGCATTCCCACGGCGGGAAGGTATTCGATCGACTACTACTTGCTCATCTCTAATCTACACAAATGCAGAAAAAACAGCCATGAAAAACAGTCAATTTTCATAGATACCTAATAGACCTGAGCATATAGGGAGATCAGTGAAAATGGACAAAAATAGAACATGCCCTATTTTGTGGCGGTATTCATTTAACTCTGGTTTCTATTTACTTACTACAAAAGACAAAAGGCTGTAGGTTATATTTTTTTATGCTTTGGTTTTTCATATATTAGGTTACACTGGATCGCTTGGATTTTGACAGATTTTAATGGTTAATGCACAAATTTAAGTAAATGGTGCCCCCACTAGTTTTCAGAACCAGGCAGATATAATAAGCAGCAGTTTGACATTACCAATATGGGAAGCACCAAAAGTTATTGGACCTTGCCAGCCTAACTATACCAGCCTGTGTCTTCTACAATGCCTGGTAGTCATTTTAGATGGTCAGGTATCGGATGACACCCGACTTTTCCCAGCACCCTTGATGGTGCTAGAGTAATAATTGGGGGGTTAGTGCTAGCCTTTTTACTGGCTAACCACAAGCCCCACCTTTGTAAAGGACGATATCACTTATGACAGCAGGCATTACACAGTAGGCAAAAAATAAAAATTCCCCCAGACAACCCTCTTTGATCATTTTATTTAAAAAAATGAAAAAATAAAACAAAACATAATCGACTAAGCCCAAGTAATTTGATGTAATCCAAGCAATACAGCATAACCTGAAAGATAAAAAACAAAGACAAAAAACTTCAGTAGTATAAAAAATAATAAATGATAATGTGGTAAATGAATAGAAGACAGAGTTCTATGAAGTATGGTTTCTTTTCTTGCACAGGGGCCCTGGAGATGAGACAGAATTCTGTCAGTCTTATCTCAAAGGCCCATGCACTAGATTTAGCTACTGCTGGGACTCCTAGAGGCCCATTGAGTATATCTAGTATAATGAGTCCAAGTGCCATATGGGATTGATTTTTTTCACGGATAGCACATAGACAGTGAATAGATAAAATTATCTGATTAGGGGCCCATTCACACTGATGATGCTTCTATCAACAAACCAATCTGTTTAGACGATAGCAAAAAATTAAAATTTACAGCTAGATTTGCACAGAACAATTTGTGATCTATCCTACTTGGTGACACTATGAGGTACAAACAATGCAAAAACCTACCTATAGATACTACAAGAGCTTCAATATACAAAACCATTTTAGCAGATAGAATTTAAACAAATTGCAACCACACACTGCCGGAGAAACTTGCAACAGGTCAAATTCTTGCTTGGTTTTCAACTTTTGCCATGCAACGGTTGAAAACCAGTTTAGCCATAGGGTTAAAACTCACAGTGGAAACCAGTCAATTTCAGCTTCTTTTTGCTGTATGCAGGTCCACAGCGTGATACCTTCAGTGGACCTGCTCAGGACTGCTTCACGAATAGGGCAAACAGTGCACTTGCACCAGACTGTATAGTAAAACCTCTTGGGACAAAGGGACAGTCCCAGGGCCTCATCTGGCAGATTGCCGAGTCCCTGAGCAGGTGACACAATGTATTTTTTGGGACAAAACTTGCAAAGTTCACATAAGATAATCCTTTAATCATGGCATTTTCTTCCCGTGCAGCCCCAGGCTAGGGCATCCACAAGGCTCTCCATAACAAATAGGGCACGGAGAGCCTTGTGGATGCCCTAGCCTGGGGCTGCACGGGAAGAAAATGCCGTGATTAAAGGATTATCTTATCTTATAACCCTCGTGATCTCAGAGGCCCAATCATAAACGTCAGTTGTTTCTGACGTCATTTTTTACATCTTTGAGACTGGAAGAAACTGGCATAGAAGCCCAGGGGATGAGTAACATTATTTTTTATATTTAATTGCCTTCCCTGGCCTTCCGCCAATTATAAAAATAGTGAGTGGCCAACCCCCAAAATTTATGGTTCGGAAGAACCCAAATTTTTTAAAAATTTGGGGAGGTCAGATATGAAACAGTATGGGCAATTACTATAATTTAGGTACACCAGATAATATAATGTCTTAGGGGCCACTGGGGTACGACAGATTATACTGTCATAGAGGGGGCATTATAATTTGTGTGGGTCAGGTATGTCTAAGTGGAGGTGATGAGGGAGGTTAGATACTTATGAAACCTTTGCACTGGGACCACCAATGTGTTAAAATGGCCCTGGAGCTGCTATGTGTGGACATAGCCTGAAAGTGTTAATAAAACATAGAATGTGAAATAAATGCAAATGGCATGTTACAGTTGATGGTAATTTTTCACAACGAAACGAAAGCTGAGGCCTCACGTTGCAACTTGTTTTGTTTTGCTGTGGCTTTTTGAGCCAAAACCAGGAGTGGATTGAGCAGAAGGTAGAACTATAAGTACTTCTTCTAGATTTCCCTTTCCGAGTCAAACCCTACCAATTATTGGGTTTGACTCGAAAGAAATGTACCATAATCTGCAACAAACAAAAAAGCTGAGTTTCTGCAATGTGGGGCCCTATAATAATAATAATAATAATAATAATAATAATAAATTTTATTTATATAGCGCCAACATATTCCGCAGTGCTGTACAATTTGTAGGGTACAAATACAGACAGAAAGATACATTACAAAGAAAGTCATTTCAAACAATGGGACTGAGGGCCCTGCTCACAAGAGCTTACAATCTATGAGGTAGAGGGGGTGACACAAAAGGTAGCAGGGGCGGCATTGCTTATGCAGAGGTCAGACACTTTTGTCATAGAGGTTACTGTCATTACATAAACATAAGACTTTATGAGCCATCACTAGTGGTGACCTTTAACATGTGGATGAAGCTTGGACCTATAAAGTTAGCCTGAGATGGCATCATATCATGTGGGGTAATGTGGGAGTGGGGACAGAGGAGGGTCAAATTTTGGGGATTCTAATTATAGTATGGAAGGGTTTACGTTAGAAATTGTGATAGGCCTGTCTGAAAAGATGCGTCTTTAGTTTGTGTTTGAAACTGTAGAAATTGGAAGTTAATCTGATTGTCCAGGGTAGAGCATTCTAGAGAAGTGGTGCAACTCAGGAGAAGTCTTGTATACGAGCGTGGGAGGTTCTGATGATAGAGGAGGTGTTAGGTTATTGAGTGAATGGAGAACACGGGTTGGGAGGTAGACAGAGATGAGGGAGGAAATGTAGGGCAGTGCAGCATTATGGAGAGCCTTGTGGATGGCCTAGCCCGGGGCTGCACGGGACGAAAACGCCGTGTTTTGCCCACAGTGGAAACGCGGCAAATAACATGCCCACTATGCGGTAAAAACCGTGGTGCTGACACACTGCGCAATTTTCAAAATCGGTGTGGTTTTGGAAATCACAGCATGTCAATTATATCTACGGAAACGCAGTTTCCCTATAGATATAATTGTAACAGAAAGTCCGCAGAGGAAAACTCTGCAAACTTTATGTTAAAAGCGCTGCAGGAAGAACCACGATGCGTTCCCGCTTTTATTGCTGTAGGATGTCCCGTGGGGCCTTAGCCTTAAGGGTGCTTTCACACATCTCATTTTGATGCAGATTGTATCTGTCTTGTATACTTTCCTTCACTTTATGATCCACTCCTGAGATTGGCTTCAAGAGATACACAAAAGCTGCATCAAAATAGCAAGTGTGAAGGCACTCTAAGCAATGGCACTATTATTTAGTAACTAATTACTGTAGAAACGTGTTTTTTCTTTGTGGTTGCCACATTAGTGCACTCTGTAGTATACATGCAGTATGTAGTATACATGTAGTATATATACGTGGTGCTCACACGATGGACTGCAGAAGGAGCTCTTAGCACAGGCTCTGACTTTGCTGTGTACTAGGGCAGTCTGACTGTAATGATCTTTCCCCTTCTTATTTGGAAGTGTCAGGGGGTTAATTAATCAGCAGGTCTGGGAGGAGAGAGCATGAAGGCTGGACTCAGAAGGCTCAGGAGCACAGGGGGCTTTGCCATCATCTGGTCAATTGAAGTGACTTGGAGCAGCACCTTCCCTGAGAAGGAGAGGCTGCCATAACCTCTTGCCTCCAGCTATCAAGGCAGATTTTCTCGAGCTCTTCTCGGCAAGAAGCAATGATCAGATGACAGATCTCCTGAAGGAGAGGAGGGAAATCAACAAGGCTAGGAGAAGATAGCCAGGATCAGATAAGAGAGGGAGGGAATCGGCAGAAGGCTGAGCTCTGCAATCCCAGCAGCCGAGAACTTCCATCTGTCACAAGGTAAAGGCTGACAACTGACACTGAGGCTTCAGGAGAAGTGACAGACGGGAGGAGGCACCGCCAGCCTGAGGACTTGTCTAATCATCCTTATTATAGGAACTTCTATCTACTAATCATTGAGGAGGAGGAGGAGGAGGAAGATGCTGCCTGCTAACTTCATTTTACTTGTGATCGTCTTTGTGGGACCGGTCGCCCATGCGCAGAAGTTCTCAGCGCTCACGGTAAAATGGCTTTTTCTTGTATAATGTGATTTGTATTAGTTTTGTGGTATTGATGATATCACATGGCTCAGGACTGAGCAGCTTCGCTGGTATCTGCCCTCCCCCACATCTTTGTGGAGCTGATCTGCCCTTCGCGACTCAGATTTCACTGCCGATTACGGCATTAACAATGGTAGAGGAGATCTACTGTACCGAAGGCTATGTGCTGCTGTAATACCAGAAGGGAAGGCATCCGATCACATCAGGGCTAGGCTTCTACTCTAACATGAACAATCCGATTTCTTGACAAATGCCCTTTTATTTTCTAACTTTTACTAAGTATACGTTACCCATGTAACATAGGTGAATCTGTGACACTATCCAGACTAAGCGGTTCTGACTTTTACAAGCACCACAGCAAGTGGAAAAGCCTGCATTAATCTATCTATCTATCTATCTATCTATCTATCTATCTATCTATCTATCTCTCTCCTATCTATCTATCTATCTATCTATCTATCTCCTATCTCTCTCTCTCTCTCCTATCTATCTATCTATCTATCTATCTATCTATCTGTCTGTCTCTCTCTCTCCTATCTATCTATCTATCTATCTATCTATCTCTATGTATCTCCTATCTATCTATCTATCTATCTATCTATCTATCTATCTATCTATCTATCTATATCTATGTATCTCCTATCTATCTATCTATCTATCTATCTATCTATCTATCTATCTATCTATCTATCTATCTCTCTCCTATCTATCTATCTATCTATCTATCTATCTCCTATCTCTCTCTCTCTCTCCTATCTATCTATCTATCTATCTATCTATCTATCTATCTATCTATCTATCTGTCTCTCCTGTCTATCTATCTATCTATCTATCTATCTATCTATCTATCTATCTATCTATCTATCTATCTCTATGTATCTCCTATCTATCTATCTATCTATCTATCTATCTATCTATCTATCTATCTATCTATCTATCTATCTATCTATCTATCTATCTATCTGTCTCTCCTGTCTATCTATCTATCTATCTATCTATCTATCTATCTATCTATCTATCTATCTATCTATCTATCTATCTCTATGTATCTCCTATCTATCTATCTATCTATCTATCTATCTATCTATCTATCTATCTATCTATCTATCTATCTATTTATCTATCTATCTATCTATATCTATGTATCTCTTATCTATCTATCTATCTATCTATCTATCTATCTATCTATCTATCTATCTATCTATCTGTCTCTCTCTCCTATCTATCTATCTATCTATCTATCTATCTATCTATCTATCTCTATGTATCTCCTATCTAATCTATCTATCTATCTATCTATCTATCTATCTATCTATCTATCTCTCTCCTATCTATCTATCTATCTATCTATCTATCTATCTATCTATCTATCTCCTATCTCTCTCTCTCTCTCCTATCTATCTATCTATCTATCTATCTATCTATCTATCTATCTATCTATCTATCTATCTGTCTCTCTCTCCTATCTATCTATCTATCTATCTATCTATCTATCTATCTATCTATCTATCTCTATGTATCTCCTATCTAATCTATCTATCTATCTATCTATCTATCTATCTATCTATATCTATGTATCTCCTATCTATCTATCTATCTATCTATCTATCTATCTATCTATCTATCTATCTATCTATCTATCTATCTATATCTATGTATCTCCTATCTATCTATCTATCTATCTATCTATCTATCTATCTATCTATCTCCTATCTATCTATCTATCTATCTATCTATCTATCAAAAAATGAATTTTGCTTAAAATTGGCCTGATGATTATGACTAATATTCTTTTTTTATGACACACATACAATCCAGGCTCTTATTAGTAAGTTGCTTTGTCAAAAAAAAAACCCTTAGAATATCTTACAAGTTTTGCTACAGTGTAAAAAAATACATACATTAAAATCCTAAGAATGGGAAAGTTTACATGTGTCAGAAATATACATGGTAAGGGCTCGTTCACATCTGCGTTGTTCGGTCCTTATTGCAGGTTTCCGTTTCCTGCATAAAACAGATGCAGGAGACGGAAGCCTGCAGGAGACTTTCTCACCCATTCATTTGAATGGGTGAGAAAGCTGTCCGGCCGTGCGCGGCAGTGAGCGTTTTGCGCTCTCCGCCGCGAAACCGGGTTTTATAATCCAGACACAGAGTCGGACATGCACTACTCTGTGTCCGGATAAAAAAAAATCCGGTTTCGCGGCGGAGAGCCTAAAACGCTCACCGCCGCGCATGGCCGGACCCGGTCTATGGTTTCCGTCTTCTGCCATGCAGAAGACGGAAACCATAGTACGGAGACATGAACGCAGGTGTGAACCCAGCGTCAGTTGTACGTTATGTATGTGTTTGGGAGATGAATAGAAACCAATTCGACCACAGAATAAGGTAGTGAAATATCACACACAGTTATATGTTAATACAGGGAAACTTATGAAACATTTTGAAACAATTCAACAATTGGACAATTGGAGTGAAAGAATCTGTTTTCAATGAATGGAGCTAATGAATCATGCAACAAACGTGTGGGACCACCCACATGACTGCTAAACTCAGAATGAGCGAAGATATCAATAAATACATTTTTACTTCTGCTGAATCTTTTCCCATAAAAATATATATTAATCTTCTCCAGTAAGCCCATTCTAGAACATGGTACCTGCAGACTGCCCTGCGTTTTCAGCTTGACATTTTCCAATTAAGGCTGAAGCCTCACGTTGCAAAAACGCTGCGCTTGTGCCACAGTGGAAACACTGCAGAAAAAAATGCCACATCTTACAGTACCTGCAGAGTAAATGGGATCCTGACTAGTCCCATCCACACATTATAGAATAAAATCTGCAGTGGAAAAAAATGCTTTTTTTTCACAGGTTTTTTTTTTTTTTTTTTTTAAAGCTGTGTTTTGCTACATGAGGTCTTAGCCTAAGGGTAACAGTGGTGTAAAGATTGATGCTCCCATTATAGCTATGCATAGAATCAGGAAACTTGACTGAAGAGGAGTCCACATACACATATGGAAACTGTCCACAGTTTACCAATATGGTTCTTGTACATTTCTGCATGTTGAATGTTATAGTATTGTTTCCATCAGTTAGAGCCCATGGTTTATGTGGTAATTGCACTTTCTATATGTGGTGCACAGGAAGGTCATGTCACTTGTATGTATTTGTAATCAGATGCGTCTTTATTAATTAATGCAAAACACAATCTAAAAATATCTGTATTAGGAAACTGACTTAATATGCAAATGGAAGTGGCAACTCAATCCCCTTCTTTGTAACAGACCCCACACATCCAGCCAGCACAGTACATTTAACCGATAGGTCAATTTCTATTCCTTGCTGTCTACTATCCCATATTTTACATGTGCGTAAGAATTATGATGGATCATATTTTTTTTACAACTTTATACTTTCATAAGAGACTGGTTAGAATGAATAAAACACCTGGAAAAAGCATCAAACCATGTAATCTCTATGGTACGGTAGAAGAGATGTCTGGTTTTCTAACATGCACAGATATGGAGTTGGAGCGATCATTTTAAAAAGTTGCTTGTGAAAAGTTCTGGCTTGTCACTTACATTGTGGAATTTCTGTCTTTCCCTTTGTGCAGCGCAGTTTAATAAGCATGGAAAGAACATCCTAAGTAGCCATTATAGTTATAAACTAGCACAATATGGTGACAGTTTAGTCAATGTATTTCATTCCAGGGTGGTCATATCTATGTCAACAGTTGAGGTTTACAGCTAATAATGTATCCTTTCGTTAGCTTTGCTCTTCCAGTATTTGCATAGCCATAATTGATACAATATGTATTTCTCTAAACATTGAAATGTAACTTGTACAAATGGGTATTGAAATGTTCTGTGTTCTGTGCATGTGCTGTATCAGGATTTGGACTCCTGCCTTCTCCCTTCCCTTGCAGTAGTTTTCTCCTTTGTAACTGAAAATTTTTAACTCCTTAACCATTTTTGCTATATTTGTGATGTACACGTACATTGGAAATATTCTTCTTTTCCCCTCATATGGTGATCAGACAAGCTCTTATACATGCTATCTTGCTGTATTGTAGCTAGTACAGAATATTTAAAGCTGCAGTGTAGCTCAGAAAAAGATGGAAACCACAGGTCGAATCTAAACTAAGTGAATTAAGTGCAAAAGTATTTCATTCTACTGTCAAAGATCATCAAAATTTGGAATTCTTCCTTATTCATCGTAGTGAGGGGAGAAAAAAAAGGTAGAGAGATGTCTGTTCATACCTGGAATTCTTGTGAAGGGGTGCGGTGTTACTGGTTTGCTTCAGACTGCTATCTCTGTGTGGGCTGTGCAGTTCTAATGGCAAAGTCAGGTCTTATGGAAATATTTAAAGCCGCTGCATTTATCAGTTCACCAGAAACAGCTCAGAATTGCTTTTAGCCACATCACACTAACCTCAAAAGGAAAAGAAAGTATATAAGCTTTAAGTATTGTAATGCCTTGGAGATGTTCTCTCCACAACACCCGTGCCTGATGTTGCCTTCAGTTCTATAGCTTATGAAAACTCATTGGTTCTTAGAAATCTTCAGAAACTATAACAAAAGGTTTCTGGCAGCTTCCTTTGCTGACTCTATTCTCCTTTTCTCCTGAAAGATTTTATGAAACCTAAGTCCAAGAAGTCTTGGCCACTGTTTCTACTGAATGATTTACGATTGTGAAATTTTTGGCCTTACTTAGCTTTAGTCTCCTGCAATTTCGCAGACTTTGGTGATTGTACACACAGCCCACTGAAGTAGAAGCAGATCTTATTATCGGAGGTGCACAATTTTCTGAATTACAGTATGTATAAATTATATTATATTATATATCCATTTAAAACATGAATTGCATGTGTAGGAGGAGAAAAAGTTTCAGAAAGGATGCGCTCCTCTATGGAACCACGGTGTATAACTCTTGTGGATCCCCAATCTCATGCTCCAGATATTTTGGTATCCACACTTCCCAATATGGGGAGAAACCTGTGTTCACAGGCAAATTTTCCTTTTACCCCAAGCTTGTGATAATTTTTGAGAGGCAAAATGCTAAATAAACCTCACACATCTATGCCTGAAAGGATTTGTGCTACCGTGTTTCCCCGAAAGTAGGACACCCCCGAAAGTAAGGCATGTGTGGGGTTTTTGTTGAATTGCCTAATATAAGGCACACCTGAAAATAAGGCATGCCCGGCAGTGGTGGACGGGGCTTCGGGGGCGGGGCTTAGTGGAGCTTTTGGGGGCGGGGCTTAGAGATCCTCACTTCACTGACACCGCAGCCGTGCTCTGTGCTCCGTGTGCACAGCAAAGCCGGCTGCTGCCGTTGCTGTCCGTGCTGCTGTAGGATGAGCTCTCCCAGCTCATCCCAGAGGCAGTAGCCGACATACAGAAGAGGCAGCAGCCAGCTTTCCTGTGCACACGGAGCATAGAGCACGGCTGCTGTGTCAGTGAAGTGGGGATCGCTAAGCCTCGCCCACGAAAGCTCCGCTAAGCCCCGCCCACCACTGCCGGGACGAACAGCAGCACCAGCGCTGCTAGGAAAATGGGAAAGGTAAGTATGATAACTTCCCCCCTCCCCTACACTACACTACCTACAACCGGCAGTTATGCTGACGCTCCACTAAGGAAGTGCCGGCATGACTGACGGTTGTAATAAAACATCCCCTGAAAATAAGACAGGTCCTATATGTAGGGCGACAAGGGATGAAATAAGACACTGTCTTATTTTCGGGGAAACACGGTATAATATCTGTGATGTTGTGCAAATAATATAGCTGCACTAGGTTTAAATAGTAGTGCTAAAGAAAGTGTTTTACAGTCCCCAGTTATTAGAATGTTAGTGCGAGTCTCAGCTGCCAAATAGGGACCTAACTAGCAAAGACTGGGCACTATAGCAAACTTTTGACTTATGCTACCCCCCCCCACACACACCACCACAACACAGTGCTCCCTTTCTTGCCCCTCACATGGTATCACACCTCATTTACACACACTATAATGTACCAAAGTGGCCTCCAGACAGTATAATGTCCCCTAGCAGCCCCCTGCACAAAGTAAAATGCCTCACAGTGGCCTCTTCACACAGTGTAATGTGACATATTGCCCCATAGCGTTCGCTTCAGATATTGACACAAACTATTATTATACTCTGGGGCCTTTTCAGACCTCAGAGTATAATGATCGGAGGCCCAAGGGAAGTTTATTTATGAATATACATCATCAACATTTTACATTGGTTTGTGTGTGTATATAAGTAATGTCTTGAACAGTTCAGGGAAGAGAGTATAATCTTCCTGTGATCATAGGACCAGATATCATGCCATTATTATTACTCTGGATAAGCAACCTTTACAGCTCTAACAACTCTTTTTCCCTATTGAAATCAGTCAGGCACAAGAAAGTGTGTGTGGGGGGGGGGGGGGAGGGGGGTAATGACCAGACAGTGGCCTTAGACATTTTTGGCAATCAGTTTTGCCGGATGGAGATGGAACAATTCATTTCTCAGCTTTCCAAGATGAGGAAAGGTGGAGGGGAGAGGGGAACCTAGACAAGGGATGTGTCTGCACCAGCCAGAACATTTAGTTACGTAAACTGTGAATTCCTTGGAAATTTGTCACACTATGGAAGCCAGCAGACAAATTGCAGGTGCCCAGTCCATCTTCTCTCCCCAAGCTCCATAAGAACAAAATGACTCTAAGTTACTATGTATTCTGTCTTTTCAGTTTTTTTCCGAGGGGTGGGGGAGGGGGGTTGGGGGGTGTTTTTTTTTTTTTTTTTTTAAGTTTGCTTGTTATTTTGCTTGTCATCTTGTCTCTTTTTATTTTTATCAGCACTGATCTCCTTGGGTATTGAATCATTCAGTTTAATGGTACTTTGTGTTTGCTCTATGGACCCATTACCGTTTTAAAGTGCTTTTGGCTGTTGGGAACAGTAGAATGTGTGTCTGGGATTCCTATCGATCCTGATTCAGAGTACAATAGGTGGTGGCAGCATGTATTTGGGGTGCATGGACTGTGTTCAGATGCAGTTTAAATTCAATTTTTTTTGAGTGAGTGAAGTGAAGTAATCCCTAATAGCTGCAACAACATTTTGTGCTAGCGCGGTCTGTATGTGACACCCAATTACTGCATGACCTGGTATGATACCCAGCTTTCTCAGAAACCTGAAAGTGAAATCCTAGCAAGCTATGATTATAGCACAAGGAATTAGATTTATGTAGGCAAAGGAAGTATTCCTTCACGGCTATACTCACTCTATAGATAAAAAGTGTACAGCCTAAACCCTGCCCTCTCCTCCTAAATTTCAGGCTTATGTGCCATAGAGAAGATTACTGTATATGGTTTTTCTCATTTATTTTTCATGCTCTTTAGTTATGATATAAGATAAGAGATAAAAGGAGAAAGAAAAATCAGGAGATGATGTGGGGTGTCTAATAGGGAATTATTTATTCTTTTTTGTTTGGATCCTGAGTTAACTGGTCCTTTTAACCACTAGATTCTGTCTCCTGTTTTCTTTAGGTCACTTTGCTTGTGAGTGTACAGTAGACATAAATAAACGTTTGTATGAGGAGTGACTTTAGCAAATCACCTCCAGCTAAAAAAAGGAGAAAAACCTAATTTCCTACATAGTTGATGCAGTTAATTATCAGATTGTCTAAGATAATCTTTCCTTTGTTTGTTGCTCCTTACATTCTTAGGGCATGTTTACACAGAGATTTTTAAAGAATTGACAGATAATGTCAAGTAATGAATTAAAAAGACATTAGCTCTTTCAGTCACAAATTATTGTAAACCTTCCTTAGATAGTTGCTTATTCTGAGAGATCTTTTATCTTTTCTGTGTGGCAAAGAATATTCACACGACTTTTACTTTAGTAAGATAACTCCAAGTAATAATTGGGAGAAAGTATACATGGTACACATATACGCATACATAAGTATTTACATGGTAATTTGTCATTGTGATTGTTTCATGAATATATATCAACTAAGATAGACAGAACAGAAATACATATGCCTACAATGACATGTGTAAATGTTCATGTTAAAAAGCAAAAGAAAAAAATAAATATGACAAAATATTAACATCATGTCTTAATACATTAAAAGAAGTCTTTTTATTCAGACACCTCTATCCAAATGCCATAAAACTACATCCACTGGCGGCAGGGCCGGCGGCAGGGGGGAGGCAAACTGGGCAATTGCCCAGGGCCCCAGCACTTGCAGGGGTCCCTTGGCGGTGGAATACTTTCCCTATTAATATAGGGAAAGCATATGTCGCAAGGACACTGTGTGTAGCTGCAGCAGCCTAATATATTG
The DNA here is from genome assembly GCF_031893055.1 of Leptodactylus fuscus. Taxonomy (NCBI): domain Eukaryota; kingdom Metazoa; phylum Chordata; class Amphibia; order Anura; family Leptodactylidae; genus Leptodactylus; species Leptodactylus fuscus. The sequence goes on along the minus strand of NC_134267.1, from coordinate 72,594,897 downwards.
CAGCCACCGCAGGAGCTGAAGGTGTTGAGAGAGGAAGCTCTGTTCAGCGCTCTTAGGACGCTTCCCCTCTCCCCCCTTTCTCTGGCTGCCCTCTGCCCACCAATGAGAGGGCTGAGGAGAGCCCAGGAGGCGGGGCTTATCCCTATACAGAAGATGGACCCTGCCGAGCTCCTGCCATTACAGCCTGCACAGTAGAGAAGGAGCAGTGGAGAGGTCAGCAAAGTGAAAGTAAAAAAAGAAAACACAGGTACAGGTTGGGGTTACTATGTCTATTAATGTCAGGCATTTGGGGTGATTAATATAGTTTTAGTAACTCCTTGTGCCTCATATTAATAGCAATTAACACCATCATGTCCCCCACATTAACCCCTGCATTCCTCACCATGAGGGTTACTAATAAGTGAGATATATGGAGGTAATAATAATGAAGATACTTAATTATTACCTCCATGTCTCTACCATATGAGTAACTCTTATGTAAAGCACACAGGGGTTAATGTGAGGGACATGTTGGGGTTAACTGCTATTAATATGAGGCACATGGAGTTACTATAACACTGGGTTAACACCAGCGCCCGGTCTCTGTTCTTAGGTTTCCATCTTCTCCCTCCTCCCAGCTAGGCCCATTTATTGGGCCTAATCTGGAGTGGAGTGCGCGACTGGATGTCGGTGCAGTGCACTGACTTTTTCTCATATTTTCTGTCGACATAGCTATGTGAGGGCTTATTCGTTCCTAGATGAGTTGTACTTTCATTTTCCACCATTTTGGGATACATATAATGTTTTGATTAGCTTTTATTTAATTTACATTTTTGAGGGTCCATATTATACTCTCAATTCTATCATTATTTTTTTGCATTTAGTTTTTATGGAATTCTCTTTGCATTGGAAATGACATGGCAACTTTGTCTGACAGGTCGTTACAATTACGGCGATACCATGTTTATATTGATTTTATGTTGTAACGCTTTTATATATAAAACGTCAGTGTTCTTTATTTGTGTGGCAACTTTTTATTGGTACCAATATTTAGTATGTATGACTTTTTGATCACTTATTATTTTTGGGGAAAGCAAACTAACCAAAACATGTTAATTTGTGCATTGCAGTATATATCCCTATCTATCTATCTATCTATCTATCTATCTATCTATCTATCTATCTATCTATGTATATATATATATATATATATATAAGAGTCACTTAGAAATTTCCTTATTTTGGAAAGAAAAGCACAGGTTTTTTCAATGAAGGTAACATTAAATGAATCAGAAATGCACTCTGTACATTGTTAATGTGGTAAATGACTATTGTAGCTGCAAACATCTAGTTTTTAATGCAATATTTACATAGGTGTATAGAGGCCCATTTCCAGCAACCATCACTCCAGTATTCGAATGGTACATTGTGTTTGCTAACTGAGTAAGAAGGCTAATGGATATTTAGAAAACCCTTGTGCAAGTATGTTAGCACAGCTGAGAACAGTTTTGCTAGTTAGAGAAGCTATTAAACTGACCTTCCTTTGAGCTAGTTGAGAATCTGGAACATTACATTTGTTGGTTTGATTAAACTCTCAAAATGGCCAGGTGGGGAACTTTCATGTGAAACTCGACAGTTTATTCTTGTTCTTAGAGATGAAGTCTATTCCATGTGATAAATTGCCAAGAAGCTGAGGATTTCCTACAACGGTGTGTACTGCTGCCTTCAGAGGACAACACAAACAGGCTCTAACCAGAGTAGAAAGAAAAGTGGGAGGCCCTGCTGCACAACTGAGCAACAATACAAGTACATTAGAGTCTCTAGTTTGAGAAATTGATGCCTCATAGGTCCTCAACTGGCAGCTTCATTAAATAGTACCCACAAAACGCCAGTGTCAATGTCTACAATGAAGAGGCGACTCTGGGATGGTGGTCTTCAGAGCAGCAAATTACTTCAGCAAATTAACAGCTAGAATGCCAAAGGGCTGCAAATACTGTAATTGTTGCAAATGGAGCATTCTTTGAAAATCATTATTTCAAATAAAAATCATTACTTTTAACCTTGTTATTGTCTTGACTATATTTTCTATTCATTTTGCAACTCATTTGATAAATAAAAGTGTGTGTTTTCATTGAAAACACAAATCGTCTTGGTGAGCCCAAACTTTTGACTAGTAGTGTATATATAAGGAATCTTCCTTTTGTGCAGATTTATTGCTTTACAGCTTCTGGGGCAACCAGGCATGGAAGAAGGTGACCTGACAGCGACCTTATGCCCATTTGTGTATTCTTCTTTCCAAGGCACAGATTAAACTAGCCATTTTTCAGATCCTTAAGATATGAAAAGAGGAAGTAGAGGGGTCATTCTAGCAGTTCCCATACTGGGATTAATTCCAGGACCAATAATATAGCTCTTACTATTGTATGGAAACCTTACATGTCCTACTTGGTTTGCCGCTAACGTTTGCTCAGATACTCTCTCAGAATATCAGTCTAATAGAGGGTTTTTAGTTTTTTATATTGTGTTGAAGTTTATGCTGTTGATTCATGACATTATGACCTCTGATGTCCATTATGTCTATAGTAGGGGTCGTTTGGGGGAAATCTTAGTAGGCATTCAGCTGTAGTTTCAGTAAAATTGGGGTCTGATGCTATTGCCTTGCTCCTGATTCCAGGGATTCCAAGAAACTTCAATTGTGTGTCCCTGATATTGACACTGGGGTACTTTGCATTTATGGCTGGGCCCCAAATCAAAGTAGAGAGGCGCTTTCCACAGAACTCACCTATAGTGGCTTAGTTCTACAGAGTTTTGGTTTAGTCAGGATTTATGCTCTTGTTGGATTTATGCTCCATTTGTAAGCATTCAGATGTTGGCGAGACTGATACTTGAACACCTTTGTAGGTTCTTCTATACACTTCCTCTCTATTTTTCTTTCCTGACTTTTTCCTCCCCTATAACCCCTATTTTGTCCTGTTCTTTATTTTGTACTTCCTCTTTTATATTACAGGGAGTCTATCACACACAGCCTAGCATATTGAACTAGACCAACCTCCTGTGCACCAACTGACTCATTTGCATAAAATCTCAAACTAGTTTTTCCCCAAATTTATAAAAGTGACATATGTAACAAAAGGCATTTTATTTATCACGGGGATGTACTCTGTAACACGGTGGTGGCAGATGAGTATGCTTAGGGACATGATAGACTCTCATTAAATTTTCTTTCCCTGTGTCACTCTCCCACTCCATCCCTCTATTGTGTGTACATTCTAGGATAGTTCAGTGTTAGCTTTTATTCCATTTCCTGCCTGAATTGATCTACTTATGGCTACAGTAAAGTTTTAAACTATTAATATAAGGCGCTGTAATGAGTGAGAGAAATGGTCTCCCCCAGATACTGTACTATATGCTTACATATGTGCATAAACAGCTTGTACAGAATTTAATTTTACAGAGACTAATTTCATAACGGTTCACATCCCCATGCTGAGGTATAGATGCTACATGTGCCAGTCTTGAGGCCCAGTTGAAGGGGGTTAGCAATGCCTAACACAAGTCACTGTTTTAAATCAATAAACTCTTTCAAGAGCTTCATGAGCTTGAGATGTCACATAAGTGAAGGCTCAGGTATCAGCAAAGCTACTTAAAACTAGAAAAAACCTGCAAGACTTAATAGACTAAAAATAGCTCTTGTTTTTGGTACACAACAAATCTATTTTTTTGCATACTATAACAAACCAAATATCTCTCTAATAACATTGTATACATCCACATTGCTGCAATGCTTTCAGACCATATATTAAGACTTAAGAGGGTGATATTATTCTTGACCCCCATGGACCTTCAAGACTGCCCCCTTTCATAACTATCATTTACTATGTAATCTTAAGAGCCACATGAACCTTATGGAATTTAAACAACATGTGGATTCATGTCCGCAACACTTCCATTCCCATTTTTGCGTATGACTTTTTGGATCAGGATTTGGGGATAGCTGTTAAGTTGACCCTGGGTGGGAACAGATGATTTCACCTCCCAATTTTTCAAGACCTTTGCTGAACAACTACTCCCTTTTATTACTAAAATATTAAATTTTTTCTCCTCAAGTGCCCCCTTGCCTCCCCAGATGTTGATGGCTAACATTACTGTCAACCCCAAGCTGGACAAAGATCCTTCTCACTGTGCGAACTACCAACCCATATTATTGATATACTTGAATATCACTTTGTTTGCAAAAGTGATTGCCAAGCTTTCCAGCTATCCTTATGTCATGAATTATTTATACTGACTAGGTGGGATTGTGTGGCACAGAGAGGACAACACAAACAGGTGGTGATAGGCTGGGGGTGCCCAGTTGCTTGGGTTACCCAACATCAAAAAGGTGTTTGATGGGTCCATCAGATGTTTCTAAAACTGTCTTTAGCAGACTGTGGTTCATATCAAGTTTTTTGGGCTCCCTGTCCACATCTAGGATCTTCTTCTCATACAATGATTCTCTTATTTTCTTTTTCGTCTTCCCTTCCTCTCTTTTTCACTTTCTGCTTGACTAAAGTCGATAAATCCAAATGAAAATCTCAGAGTACATGTAATGTCGTCATCAGACATTTTATAGCTTTTAATCAGGTCAAGTTAAAAAATATCAAAAATATAAAGTCCAGATATGTGCAATAAACTGCATCCACATAGACACGGTGGCCAAAAATATATATATAATAACAGCTGTGATTCAGAAGTTGCAGAATGGATGATAAATGACATCATGGGTGAGACAACCATACAATCATGTATAAGCTCATAAGGAATATAGAGGAGCCCAGGTAAGGCTCTGTTCCTACGGAGTAACGCACCGCCCATTCAGACACGTATACACGTGTCAGAGTGTGAGCGCTCAAAACAGATGCCATTCATTTCAATGTGTGCTAGCTCATGTGCGCTACACTTTGAAATCAATGGGAGGCTTTTTAACCCATTGATTTCAATGTGTAGCGCACATGAGCCAGCACACATTGAAATGAATGGCATCTGTTTTGAGCGCTCACACTCTGACACGTGTATTTGTGTCTGAACACGCGGTGCGTTACTCCGTGGGAACGGAGCCTAAAAGATCACACTAAGGGCCCCTTCACATGGCTGATACGCTGGCTGCTTTAGAACGTGTAAACGTTCCGTAGCAGCGGCGTCTAAAGCAGTTCCCATTGTTTTCTATGGGAGCCGGCATATGTGCGCTCCCCATAGAAATGAATGGAAAAAGCAGCCCATTCATTTCTATGGCGAGCGCGCATCTGCCGGCTCCCATAGAAAACAATGGGAACTGCTTTAGACGCCGCTGCTACGGAACGTTTACACGTTCTAAAGCAGCCAGCGTATCAGCCATGTGAAGGGGCCCTTACCCTATTATAGCCCTCTCACACAATGGTAATCTAAATTACCCTAAAAGCCTAACTTGGGGACACCGCCCTAAATAGCAGATGCCCTGACAGGAACCTAACCCTATACTCACCCTCCCTAAGGTAAGGATACAAGTGCAGTGTAAAAAACAACAGGTAAATATAATATAAATAATAAAACTCCACAATATAGGTCATGTATTTCTAAATCAAGTATGTTTTTCAATCCCTCACTTTTCGTTTGCAGCGACGATAGATTTGGTTTTGTATTGCATGTTGACCTGATGATTTTTTTATCTTCACTTCATTATCTGCTGCCCTTGATAAAAAAACAAACAAAAAACAAAAGCATCCTATTGATTATTATGGATAATAGTATTTAAATGTGAAATGAGAGCTATCCATATCTATAATTGGTTATAAAGTAGGGCAACATGATGTACATATAGCTCGGTGGGCGGGCATTCAGGGTCCGCCGTCTTCTTAATCCACGCCTCCTCTTCCTGCGATGTCCTTGGGTCCCGTCTTCCTCCGGCGCTCGCGAACTGACATTGCTAAAAAAAATGGCCTGGGCGCATGTGCAGTAGCCGTAGTAGAAGCCGCATGCTACTGCACATGCAACCAGGCCATTTTTTTTAGCAATGTCAGTTCGCGAGCGCCGGAGGAAGACGGGACCCGAGGACATCGCAGGAAGAGGAGGCGTGGATTAAGAAGACGGCGGACCCTGAATGCCCGCCCACCGTGCACGATGGGTAAGTTGATCACATTCTTTTTTAGGGTATTATTGTAAAACTGGGGGGTAGTTTAATATAACTTTAGCGGTGCCTGAATAGCCTCTTTAAAGGCTATTCACGCATATGTGGGTCTCTATCAGCATGATTTTGCTGATAGAGCCCCTTTAATGCCTCTACCTGAATTGGTGAGAACTTTCCATCTTTCTTTGGGAGGCAGACGTAACCTACCTGAGATGAATCTGCTGCCTAAATTTTAGTACTGTTATTAAATTCCCCTGTTAAATTCCCCCAAATCTTTTGTCAAAATCTTTGCACACTCATCTTCAAGGTACAGTCCTATAGATTGAAATCCCCCTCCACTAAAATTAGAAATGATCTGCATTGACTGGAGCTGAGGTTTGGTAATGGTGGCTGCCTGCCTCAGACTATAACCCTGTGGTATGTTTGGAATGCAAAGTGGTGGCCCCTGAGCAGAACCTGGGATTTTAAGGAGTCTTTCAAACTCTCAGATTTGAAAGACTCCATAGCATGACTGCTCTCTCTATACATTGTTGATGGGGCTTATTTGCAAATAAGTTTTAAAGTATTCAATATTCTATTGAACTACCGTCAAATCAAACAGACCTTCAGGTTGGGAGACTGAAATCTCTTTTTAAGGCTAAGGCGATATATATATATATATATATATATATATATATATATATATATATATATACACTCACCGGCCACTTTATTAGGTACACCTGTCCAACTGCTCGTTAACACTTAATTTCTAATCAGCCAATCACATGGCGGCAACTCAGTGCATTTAGGCATGTAGACATGGTCAAGACAATCTCCTGCAGTTCAAACCGAGCATCAGTATGGGGAAGAAAGGTGATTTGAGTGCCTTTGAACGTGGCATGGTTGTTGGTGGTTGGTGGTGGTTTTCACGCACAACCATCTCTAGGGTTTACAGAGAATGGTCCGAAAAAGAAAAAAACATCCAGTGAGCGGCATTTCTGTGGGCGGAAATGCGTTGTTGATACCAGAGGTCAGAGGAGAATGGCCAAACTGGTTCGAGCTGATAGAAAGGCAACAGTGACTCAAATAGCCACCCGTTACAACCAAGGTAGCCATAAGAGCATCTCTGAACGCACAGTACGTCGAACTTTGAGGCAGATGGGCTACAGCAGCAGAAGACCACACCGGTCTTCTTTCAGCTAAGAACAGGAAACTGAGGCTACAATTTGCACAAGCTCATCGAAATTGGACAATTGAAGATTGGAAAAACGTTGCCTGGTCTGATGAGTCTCGATTTCTGCTGCGACATTCGGATGGTAGGGTCAGAATTTGGCGTCAACAACATGAAAGCATGGATCCATCCTGCCTTGTATCAACGGTTCAGGCTGGTGGTGGTGGTGTCATGGTGTGGGGAATATTTTCTTGGCACTCTTTGGGCCCCTTGGTACCAATTGAGCATCGTTGCAACGCCAAAGCCTACCTGAGTATTGTTTCTGACCATGTCCATCCCTTTATGACCACAATGTACCCAACATCTGATGGCTACTTTCAGCAGGATAATGCGCCATGTCATAAAGCTGGAATCATCTCAGACTGGTTTCTTGAACATGACAATGAGTTCACTGTACTCCAATGGCCTCCACAGTCACCAGATCTCAATCCAATAGAGCATCTTTGGGATGTTGTGGAACGGGAGATTCGCATCATGGATGTGCAGCCGACAAATCTGCGGCAACTGTGTGATGCCATCATGTCAATATGGACCAAAATCTCTGAGGAATGCTTCCAGCACCTTGTTGAATCTATGCCACGAAGAATTGAGGCAGTTCTGAAGGCAAAAGGGGGTCCAACCCGTTACTAGCATGGTGTACCTAATAAAGTGGCCGGTGAGTGTATATTAGCCAAAGGAATAGAAAATATAAAAGTAATCATTTACATTCTCGACTTTGGCTCAAAAATATAGCAAGAGTCTCCTACTCCTGTCCTCAATGGAGAACGGTCTTGAAAATCTAAAATTCATGGTTGCATTGGCATCTCTACTTCTTTTGTAATTTCTTACTTTGTAAGATTCATGTTCTTGTACTGTGAGCACTGCTGTATGGGGGAAGGGTCGTATGTGTGTTCCTCTACCATTTGCAACAACCAGGATATGTGTTTTAATTAATTAATTGTTTTCCAAGTGTTGGTCTTGGAAGACCTGGGTCAGGGCTGTAGTTGCTGGAATGAGATGACAAGTTTGAGTCTACTCTACCAGTACGGGTTGGGGCTTTCACTTTTGATGAGTGTCATTAAGCACCAGGTGTATAGCTCCTTAAAAAGGGCGTAGAGTAGTCAGAAGGAGCCTGGGGACACAGGAAGCCTGCCTGCGAGACAAGTGAACAGAAAAGGTTGCTAAAATGTGGTTTTGGTAAGCTGAAGAAACTCTCCAGTTGCCAGGCAGGGAAGTCTGATGTATAGTAAGTGTCAGACAGGCAAAGATTTATTATGTGGTTATGTTATTTTTGTATTTTACAACCTTTTAAATAAACCTGGCAACCAGCCAGCTTAAAACTTTTTGGTGTCATTGGCATGATTTGAATGTGGACGCAATGCTTTTTTACCCCAACAAAAGTGATCCTGAAGAAGAGCTAATCTTACAGTATATTGTTTTACATTGAGATTCTGTATAAACAGAAACATTTCCACACAATAAAATAATGGAAATGACCACAAAAAAAAAAATGGTGTGACAATGACAGGGAGTATCAGTTACTGGAGCATAACATAAATGCACCTAATGAACATGTATAGAGCATGAATATTACACACCGTGCTCAGTGTATCTGATTTGTGAGATAAATAAAAGGGATAGGGTAAATTAATTCACTCCACTTGGGAAAACCCTCACTCCCTAGAAATCAATAAGTGGCTTGCTCCAAATACTGCTTGTCACATAAAACAGCTATTGGAGGCTCTAGGATCCAACACCCCCCCCCCCCTCTGAGGTTACTGGCCTAATGCCACGCCAACAGAGAGGGAAATGGTCTCCAAGGCCAGGTGTTCTCAAAGGCAGTACCAGGAAAAGCAAGACCACCACTAGCTTAGGAAAGACCCTATGCGTTTCCTCTACATAGGAGATTCATCAGGGGTCAAGTAACATTCCTCACAAAAGGAAGCGGTAACATCCGCTATTATAAAGGACGGTGTGCGCTCTGACCGCCGGCAGGACCGCCGCTCACATTCAGCGGTGAGTTGCCCTGCCGTCTTCCGGCCTTTTAAACACACTGCCACACCTACCAAAGAATCATCCTCCAATCAGGCTTGCATTTCGCTCGCACCTTCAACACGCCCACAGAGTTCAGAACATGCCCACTGCTGTAAGTCACAATGTCCGGTCCTACCTTCAACAGGATCATGTGATCTAATAATTCCGGCCACAACCAGAGCCAAGCTATCGGACCTCATGTGAAGGGTATTGGTATCTCACGCTCTAGTGGCTGTACATGACCAAGTACATCTAAAACTTCGTCCATACCACAACTTATTAACCCATTTGGGTATTGGTATCTCACGCTTTAGTAGCTGTACACGACCAATAAGATCACATACCCAGACTTCATATAATATAGCTACTAGGTGCATCTCGGGCTTTATACTACGATCTACATTAGGACTTTATACTACGATCTCTATTAACACTACCGGGCACTTATGCACGGATAATAAAATCATTATGGCATTATGACCTACCTGGACTAGGGTCTTTCCTAAGCTAGTGGTGGTCTTGCTTTTCCTGGTACTGCCTCTGAGAACACTTGGCCTTGGGGACCATTTCCCTCTCTGTTGGCGTGGCATTAGGCCAGTAACCTCAGGGGGGAAGGTTGGGGGGTTGGATCCTAGAGCCTCCTATAGGTGTTTTATGTGACAAGCAGTATTTGGAGCAAGCCACTTATTGATTTTTAGGGAGTGAGGGTTTTCCCAAGTGGAGTGAATCAATTTACCCTATCCCTTTTATTTATCTCACAAATCAGATACACTGAGCACGGTGTGTAATATTCATGCTCTATACTTTTAATGAGCTTAATAAAAGTTATGTTTTAGATGTTCTATGAACACATGGTGTCCTCCGCTTTTCAGTGAATTCTTTTATATAGAGCACACATATTTTCTCCCTGTGAAATATTGTATAGACACCTGTATAAATATATGGGGCTGGTCAATGCAAAAGGTAGAGACGAAATAATATGTATACAATATTGGAAAACGTGAAATTATTAAGTAAAATAACAGAGCATGAGCAAAAGAACAAGTAACACACCAGTGATAAAGAAATCAATAACAACATGTCACCATACCACTGCCAGCATGCCCACCTGACGCGTGTTTCACCTATATAGAGGTTTTGTCTGGGGGTTGATCAAGCACCATATCTTTATACCAGTGTCCATACAAGTCCATTAGATGCATTTATGTTATGCTACAGTAACCAATATTCCCTCTCATACTCATGCAATTTTTTATGGTCATTTCCAGTATTGTTTTCCAGTATCTGATTCCCCTCCCCCGTCTTTTTTTTTTGTCAGTAGACATATTATATTGTTTCAATTGCAATTTATGTCTTTTAATTATTAAGAAATATTATTTTATTATATTTTTTTTTCTGCATGTGGATACATTTATTAGCCTATTTTTGTGGTTTGCATATACATTACTGTATATTGAAAATTAATTGAAAAAAGCTATTGTTAAACAATAAAAACAACACAACAACAAAAAATGCAGCTTTTTCAAACTATGTGGCCTCAACCTAAGTCTCCCTTTAATGGGAGGATGGGCTCAATTAGCTGGACTGGTAAAACCTCTTTTTGCCTTCTATAAGAGTATGGACGCTCATCTTGTTCCTCTACAGGAGATGATAGTACTTGACAGATATATTCCTGATATAGTTGAGGACAGCAGATCCTTCATCCATTTAAGAACCTTCTTAGTCCAGGTCCATCTTGTAGGATCTTGCCTTTTGATCAATAAACATTACTTTTTTAAAAGAAATAAAAATATATAAATATATAAATAAAAATGTGAAAAAGGAAAATAAGATTTATGGACATTTCTCAAAACATGGAAAAACATACATGTAATCTATTCGGCCTAATGGAAGAGGAAGGAATTTACAGTAAAAATAGACTAAAATAAATTACTGTATATAGTCCAGTATAAGCCGACCTGAATATAAGCCGAGGCACCCTAATTTTACCACGAAAAACTGGGAAAACTTATTGACTTGAGTATAAGCCGAGGGGAGGGGGGGGGGGGGCAATGCAGCAGCAGAAACCAGCCTAAGAACACTGGTCCACATTTACTATTGTGGCTGCACCTGAATTCTGGCAAATTTAACACTAAGGAAATGACACTTTGATACAGTCTAAAGTAGACAATGTACAGCTTGCATAACAGTAAATTCCAGCAACAAAGTGAGTACACACCTAGGTGAAAACGGACATATAAGGGCTTGATCACACGGGCAAGAGGGGGCGGATTTTGAAGCTGAATTCACCTCAAAATCCGCCCCCTCACAATAGAGATCTATGCAGACCGCTAGCGTCCTTTTTTCCGTGAGCGGTTTGTTCCTGCTCACGGAAAAAAGAAGCGAGCTGCCCTTTCTTCAGGCGGATTCGGCAGCTGATTCAGCCCTGGCGTCCGCCTCGCGACAGCACCCTCTAGACTAGGCACCATTCATTTTGTCCTACTCTGGAGCGAAAAGCTGCGATTATCGGAAGCGGCAGGCGCATTTTGGTCCTATTCTGACATGGCTTCCCACGTCAAAATCAGCACCAAAATACGCGGTCCCTAGCCCTGTGTGAACATGGCTTTATGCTCCAAGTGACAGTATTTTGTGTAGCCACTATTAATTTTCCAGTACTGTCTTAACTCTCTAGATCCGTGATGGCGAACCCATGGCATGAGCGCCATGCACGCATAGCCCTCTCTGCTGGCACACGCGCTGTCACCTGGATTCACTAATGGGAAATCAGGTAGAGGATTCTCTGTTAGTGAGCTATCGCTGCTTTCAGCTGTTTGTGAAAATGCACATGCAGCTGAAAGCTGTCCGCGTGACCATGGCCTACACTGATTGCAGAGTGTGACCTCTGCCCCGACGCAGGCACGATGATGTCCGCCATCACTACTCTACTGACAGTAGAGTCCATAGCGCTGGACTGCCATAGGGGGCGTTCCTTACCGCCCAGCCCCCTCTGACAGTACAGAGCTATGGACTCTACTGTCATGAGGGGTGTTCCTCACAGACTGTCAGAAACGCCCTTCTGACACTGAAGAGCTATGGTAACGACACTGATTTAACATTTAAACACTTTTTTTTCCTAGCTGACACTGCTCACTTCGGTAGAAATACCGTTTTTTACTGGTATGCAAATGAGTTCTTTCGCAGCACTGGGGCGCGGACCCCAGCGCTCAGACAGAGAACTACAGGAGTGTACTGCGCATGCGCACAAGAGCGGAGTGTGATCCCAGCCATAAGAAGACGATGAAGAAGATGGAGGCGTCGTTAGAGAGAGTTCTCTGGCAGCATTGGGGACGCCCCCAGTGCTGTCTGAGCGCTCGGGTCCGCCCACAGTGCTGCAAAAGAACTCATTTGCATACCGGTAGAAACTAGTATCTCTATCGAACGGCGGGCCGGAGGCGACTGATAAAGGTAGGAGACAAATAGCCTTTCTTAAGCCTTTTCTTATTCCGAAGTGTTAAACTACAAAAAAAAGTTTTTAAATGATAGGATCCCATTAATTCAGCTCTTCTGATAGCTTAATTTAGCGCACTGTCAGGTTTCTAGTGTGTATTACACTGCATGTGCCGGAGGACATGAAATGTCCTCTTTAAAGGCTGTATGTTGAGTGATTCAGGGCACAACAAATTTACACTCTTGTACAAGCTGTACGCTGACTACTTTATATTTCAATACCAATCCACTATATGGACCAATACAGATTTAAAGAAACAGTGATGTAATACTTAAACTGTTCAGAAGGATAAAATAATATGATCTTCTATAATTAGTATATAGCAATATTGCACCATAATTGCCCAGAATTTGAAATTTGAAGTGTTCATGACCTGTAATACCATTATTTGATGTGTGACCCTCAACTCTGGTTCCTGATTAAAGATAGATAGATAGATAGATAGATAGATAGATAGATAGATAGATAGATAGATAGATAGCGGCAAGCACTCAGACCCCATTTATAGCCTATGGGGTCCGTGTGCTTTTACAGTACAGCGCTTGCAATTGCGTTTGTATTCCAGTCAGGGGGGTCTCCATGCGGACTCTCCCCGCACAGAATAGAAAAGCAGGTGTGAGCCAAGCATAAGCTAGCTAAATAAATACTGGAAAATATTAAACAACCAACAAGGTAACATCAGAGTCCCTCACATGTGACCTTCAGCTGCTTGGCTTATGCAAAGAGAGTTCCCCTCACACAGTACTTGCTGTGCTACTACATCTCTTCATGGTCAATTTGATTCCGTGGCACACGCCTTTGCACTGAGGTCCCTTGTCTAAGGCTCTCTGGATGTCCGCTCACTCGATCTTCTCAGCCTTCAGATAGTGTCCTGCTCTGGTAACTTCTGTGCTCCATTCATTTCTGCACACCAAATGTTTGGCCAAATGAGTGTATCCAAGAGTGTCACCTGGCTTCTGATGCTTAGTTTCCCAAACTGACTTGTAATACCAATACCACCTTGCCTCCTGGGAAGGTCCACTCTACTATAAAACCACACACAGGCTAGATCAATACTATGATGAATAAAGACCGTGATATTGCTTTTTTACAAGGTAAATAGTTGTTTTCACACAATCTAACAAGTCACGTAATAAGTGTCTTTTGAACTTAATTTGTTGCAAATTACTCCTTCAATCATGTGCCTGATAAAGAAAGCTTTCTTCTTGTGATGTGACAGCTATTGAATTGGTGTATGAATTCCACGGTCAATTCTCTAAGATGAATTGAATAACTATAGTCACAACAAATGATTGTGCAGATGTATTTGAAACTGGAGTAGTGTTGTAAAAACATCAGAGAATTTGAGGTCAAAGTTGACTTTCAACAGATATTCAAAGACAAGCAGGATATGTTCCAAGGAATATGGCCTCGAGCAGTGTCCTTTTAAAATAGAAAAGCAGGTGTGCATATGTAAAAGTCTCTACTGGTATTGTTCATGGTTTATAGAGATTTATGTTTTACTAGAGTTCAAAAGACATCTTCGATTAAAAAAAAAAGCTATAGTACAACATGTCTTCATCATGACTAGCATATTACCTATTATTTGCACAAACCTTCTGCTTTCTTAAAGCATAACTAAATTTTGAAAACTTGATTTTCTGGCAGAATGTGTGTCATTAATACATTTTCTTATACAAGACGAATTTTGTTCATAAAGTATATAAATGTGAAATTCTGTGCTTCCTTAACGCCTTAACGATCTTGGACGTACTATTACGTCCTGGGTGCTTGGTACTTCGCGCACAAGGGCATAATACTGCGCCCTGTACTCAAGGAGTCTCCGTGTATTGTAACACAGAGATTTTAAGATGATCGCTGATGTCCATGACAGCAGACAATCTTCTTCATCACAAATGGGGGGGAAGGGGGTTTAACACCCTCTCCGCTACATGGATGGCTGCAATTGGCTGATCGATTCAGATTGGCCGATTGTAGCTTGCCAGCACATATCCAATGATCTGTGCTTGCAAGTTTCTGTATAAGTGACAGTGATTGGTGCTATACATGGCACCAATCCCTGTCGAGTGTTTGGGGGGGGGGTGCAGTGGTGTAACCCCCTCCACATGTTGAAGTTGGTCGGTCTGCATAGGTCTCTGCGGACCGACCAATTGGAGGTGGGCAGGGCAGTGTAAACTAAGGGTCACTGCTCTCCTTGTGTCACTCCCTCTGGAAATTGCTAGCAGAGCAGTGTCTGTGCTGTTCTGTGAGCCCTTTGAGCCTTTTTAGTGCGTTATAGTAGCGATTTCATCTGTTCTCCAGCCAGTGTTCTCCAGCCATCCATTCTCCTCTGCCAGCCCTCCACCCTCCTCTGCCAGCTCTCGAAAATCCTGAGCCACCCTCCAGCCACGTCATCTGTGCAAAGCAATCCCCCCAGCTTGCTGGCTGCTGGTTAATTAATAATGAATTAACCTCTTACCATCAGCCCATTTTTGGGAAAGCCCTTTTTGGCTTTTTTACCTTTTTTTTTTTTTTTCTTTCTTGAGAATTAGAATTAGTTGCTCATATATACATACACACTCCAATATATCGAATGGCTATGACCAGGAAATGTTTTGAAGTGATCCTGAAATTCATACACTATAACGACAGTGCACAGTGCCCACCCCGAGACGGCCTAAATTTTGACCGTCTATACAAAGTTAGGCCAGTCATTGACCAATTTAGTGACAAATTTGGAGTCTCTGATCAGAACATTGCAATTGATGAGTCTCTAATCAGTTTCAAAGGGAGGCTAAAATTCTGCCAATACCTGCCCAGTTATAAGGCATGATATGGCATTAAGATGCATAAACTGTGCGAGAGCAGCTCAGGGTACACCTATAAGTTTAGGGTTTATGAAGAAAGGGACACAAGGATTGAGCCCCCAGAATGCCCCCCAATCCTAGGAGTTAGTGGTAAAAGTATTTGCTGTATCCACTGCTGGACCAGGGTCCACCTATCCTATACATGGATAACTTTTACACCAATATCCCATACTTTAGGTGCCTGAGTTCTAGAGGAACTGCAGCTTGTGGGACAGTGCACAGAAATCAAAGAAGCTTCCTTATGGCACATATTGCAGAGCACCTCAGAAAGGGTGACAGTATTGACGTCTGAATGAAAATATGCTGCTGGTCAAGTATAAAGACAAAATGGTCGTTCTTCTATGTGGTGAGGGATGTCTGACCACAATTCATGGCAGGGGCAGCACTGCATCCTGGCACACAATAAATACATACAAGGGGTTGAGCTATCTGATCAAGTCCTGAAGCAATTCAGTGCCATGTGGAAAACAAGAATGTGGTACAAAAAGCTGTGCACATCGTTCAGATGGCAATGTATAATGTTTATGGGCAAACACAATGTGTAGGCCATACAAGAACTTTCCTTGAGTTTCAGGGGGCAATTATCAAGACCTTGATATTTGGGGACCTAGATGTGCCAGGCCCCAGTACTTCTGGACCGCAAGGTCCCCGTATTGTACCAGGGCAACATTCTCCCACTGAAGTCCGCCAAACTGCGAAAAAAGGGGAGATCTAAAAAAAAGTGCAAAGTGTTTTGCAAAAGAGGAATAAAGAAAGACATAATTTATCAGTGTGACACCTAGCATGTGCATCAAGGAGTGCTTTAGACTGTTCACACTTCCATGGATGATTAATTTTAAAATTTATTTTCCATGGAATATCACCTCCTTATACCATCATGTTCTCTGCACAGATTTACCTTTCATCCTGTTATGCAGTAATTTCTGGAAAATAAATTGTCATACAGGTGGTGTCCAAATTTTTGCTAGACCTGTTTTGCTGTACCTGATTTGGCTTCCCATTCCATTTTATATTGATGACACCCAACTTATGTACTTCTCGTAATATCACTCCTGCACTATTATAGAACACAAGTGACTGTCTGTCTGCTGTCTCAAGATCACATGCATTAAAATTAGTGCATCTAAATGTTCACCAACACCAGATAGAAATCCAACCATGTGAATCCATCTCTCCACAGGCTACAAATAGCTATTCATGATTTTATCCTGAATATTCTTACCACACATATATAATCTGCAGAAGACTAGAAACTCTATTAACAATGTCTGGATCAGGCGTCAGAATCCCCAAATACCAGCTCAAAAACCATCAAGAACCAGATCCTGCCTAGAGTAAAAATTGCCCTGGTAGCCTGTATTTGATTTTCAAAGTGGCATGGACACTAGAAGGGTAGATCTCTCAGAGGACCTCGATTTTCCTTGTGCTCCCTGTATAATCATTTTTTGAAACCCTCTCTTCACAAACCTTCTGGAATGCTCCTTTACCTGGTGTTAAAAGTCAGGCATTGCGGAACTATTATGGCAAAGTCATTGAAACTGACCAGTGGGAATCCCATATTTTAATGAGGGTGGATAAAAACTTTCCCATTGTTAAAAACTATGACATTTTTCTGTGTTTCAACATCTGTAGGCTCCTATCAGATTACATCACTAAACTAAGGGCAAGAAATGCCAACAATGTTGAGCAAATTTTATACATTAAAAAAACAGTCACACTTGTTACTAATTTCTATTATAATTAAGCAGTGTGCACTAAAATGACTGGAAAAAGCAAGAAAGGGGACAGGCAAAAGGAAGAGGAAGAGGAGGACGCATGCGCAAGTACTAAATATAAGAATGAGGACAGCAACAGCAACACTATTTCACTAGCAGGGGTGTGCTACTAGTGGTCATGCAGGTGTTGACACTGGGGGAAATCTATTAGGAATTGTGAGAGCATAGGGCATCCCAATGCCATGATGAGTCACAAAAAAGTGTAGAAGATGAAATTACTGAATCCGATGATGATTCTATTACAGATAAGACCTGGCAACTGGGTCAGGGTGACATCACAGGAAGAGGGTGGTGGCATCTGCAATAGTAAGAATTCCACCTGATGTGCAGCCAAAAGACCTGCCTGGGGTAGATCTAAGACAAGCTCAGGTAAGTTTTCACTGCTTATGGTTTTGGCAGTAGCAGCTACATACGTCATCTCCCATATGGGAATTTTTTT
Organism: Leptodactylus fuscus; assembly: GCF_031893055.1. NCBI lineage: Eukaryota > Metazoa > Chordata > Amphibia > Anura > Leptodactylidae > Leptodactylus > Leptodactylus fuscus. Next base: position 72,577,003 of record NC_134267.1, on the reverse strand, counting down.
GTACATTACCAAATGATAAATTGATAGCAGGGTACAAGATCTGCAAGCAGATAATTAGTCATGGGTGTGCAGACACTTGTAGGAACTAGGCTTTGTCATGCTCAAAATGGTGTCACCAATTCATTTGTAAAATGGAATTGCCAGTGGTACCAAGTGAGCAAGACTGTTCTAAATGCTATGATCATCTTTGTAGGCAGGTCACATTCATACTTATCACATGGTCATTGTCACTACTTTCTGCTTCTCCACCTCCTCCACACCAATGTCAGTCATCATCCATAAAGGAATGTATGTCCAGTAAACACCCATCTGCATCCAAACATCCAGCTGGTTTACAATTTTAACTCCCACATGGGCAAATTACTGGTGGCGCAGTCTCTGCCGAGCCACTTAGTTAAATCCACTGCATTTTGCCAAATGGCCATTATTTCTCTAGGAAAATTGTCCCTGCATAATATCACCATGTGGGACTTTCCTTTTAAATGTCTATGAGGGGAAAGATGAACTCTCCATCAATACATGGAGCAATTATGGGCAGAGACAATACATTGCTTTCATGCCCTACTGTTTTGAGCATCCGAGGCAATAGTCTAGAAAAGCAACAAGCAGTTTCAATACCATGCCAGACCAATCTACCTCCCCCATTTGCTCTACACTGAACCATTTCTCGCTCCCAAATTTCACAGTTGCAAGGTGAAGCGCACATAGATTGGAATTGTCATCAAAACAAGCAAAATTTTCTATAAAACCATTGCTCTTTTGCAATATAGCTGCCATGTGAGTTTAAAAATCCATGTGCAAACATCTTCCCCCCAAAAAAGGGTAATTTTTGTAGCGTACTTAATATTAAAGTTTTTAAAAGCGACTGGACGTGCAGTATACGTTAAACTTTGAGTTTCTATTCACTGCTTACCATCCATTTTTCCATATGACATAAATGTAACTTTCATTTTGAAACTTGGGCTGTTTGTCTTAGAGAGCTAAAAATTGGATAAATCATTCCCTAGGAGCTCTTACAGTGTTATACACTATGTTTTAAGTCAATTTAACGGTTTGGTTCATACATAGCTTGGGCTGAGAATGGCATGGTATCACGCTCCTAGTGGATTGTAATCTACACCAGCCACTGTGCAGGAGGGGCTTAGCATATTTAACGTCGGCATTCTTTGTACCACGTGTGCCGCTTACATCAATTGCAGGCATGCACCGATCTGTATGTCTAAATACATTGTGAGTAATGATTTGTCGACCTCTGATCAATGAAACTCGGGAAACATGTAGGGTCTTTAGTATTGTGACAATGCTGCTTGATGAGTTATCCTGTATGTAGAGGCCCAGAGTCTATTACTTTGTCATGGTATTAGACCAGTAGTAGACTGGTAGACTGCATCAACAGATACCCTCATTCTTACAGGCGGACGACAACGCATGGGATTTTCCTTTTATATTACACTGTCCATTGCCTTTTTTTGTCCATTGCCAACTGATTGCTTGAAAGTGTTGAGTTGATGAACATTCTTTATTAAGGCCAAAGTTCCACATAATGCAGCTAAAAAAGCTTTTTCCCGCAAGGCTTTTGACAGAAGCCCCGCAGAGGTTTCCTTCGCAAGCTTTCTGCTTCCATTATACCTAGATGGAAACCACTGTCATTTATGTAGGTATAATTGACATGCCACAATTTCCAGAACTACAGTGGTCTAGTGCAATGGAGCTTGTCTCGGTGCCGATACGTCCTTCTCCACTGCAGCGCCTATAGCGCTGTACAGTGTGAGCACGGAGGAACGCCCCCTCCCTCTGCTCACATAGACGAGTACTATCAGGAGGTGAGGGAGGCTGTCAGGAATGCCCTTCTGACTGTAAAGAGCTATGGTACCCGCACCGCTAGCTCTTTACCCAGGGCACAGATGGGGAAAGCCGACAGTGCGCTGAATTCAGCGCACTGTCGTCTTTCCAGCAGTATATACAACTGCCTGTGCCCAAAGTCATGAAAGGTCCTCTTTAAAGGGGTTGTCCCATCACAAGGATCCTATCTATACTGCTTGTTAATGTGAATGTAAGACTTTTCCTAAATACATTGCTTCAGCAAAACTGCTTTGTTTGTCCACTATCTTACTTTATTCATTTTTTTTTTTACACATCCCTTGACTTATCTGGTCATAAGTCAAGTGATGTATCTGCTGCTCTGAGGGGGGAGGGAGGAGGGGCTAAGTGCATGGGAGCGAGCCTGGAGGGGGGGGTAGTTTACCCACTGGGGGAAGGGACCGCCAATACAGACTGTGCTGGCGTCTACACTCACAGCGGATGCCGGGGAGTGTAGACGCCGGCACAGATGCCTGCAACATCGCTATGCTTCTGCCCTGCATGAAGCCAGCAGCGGCAGGAGCGATGCTGCTATTCCAGAGGGGGGGGAGGAGAGGAATAACAGGAGCTCCTGCCGCTGCTGGCTTCATACAGGGCAGGAGCATAGCGATGTTGCAGGCATCTGTGCCAGCGTCTACACTCTCCAGCATCCACCTCTCTATTACAGCAGATGCCGGGTCTGTATTCGCATTGTGAAGGCTAGACTGGTCTCACCATCTATGAGCATGCACGCAGGGCCAGCGGCATCTTGCCGCTGGCTTTGCATATGTAACCCCACCCACCAATGACGCAACAAAGCAGGAAGACAGAAGATTTTACAGCAACAAAGACTGGTGAGTATGCGACGTGGGAATACCCCTTTAAGTACTATCATGGTGTCTATCATAATTATATGTGTATGATAGTGGTGTATGATAGACACCATGATAATACTTAAGGGTTAAATGGGGATTCCTATATAGATTAACTTTTAAGTTTGAAATCATACATACATACATACTGTAGCTGTTAATGATAATGAGGTATAGCAAGCCATTCCTTCACCTAAAAAATAAGTTTGCTGCTTTAGTCCTGTATCTAAATCTTCTTTTAAAAATGCGGAAACACTTATGTGTAAGGCACCTGGCACCCAGCACAAGAGTAGCATTCACCATTAGTCCTTCAATCCTAGTTTCCTCCCTTCTGGGTAATAGTGGCATATTAGAAATGTGAAAAGCCTAGGAATAATGCATAATGAATAATAATATGAACAATAGAGTACAGTTGTCAATATTAGAGATGAGTGAACACTGTTCGGATCAGCCGTTCCGAACAGCACGCTCCCATAGAAATGAATGGAAGCACCTGGCATGGCGACCGGCCGCCGGCAAAGTGTACATGCCAGGTGCTTCCATTCATTTCTATTGGAGCGTGCTGTTCGGAACGGCTGATCCGAACAGTGTTCACTCATCTCTAGTCAATATTAATTTCTAAGAAGAATTACAGCACAACAAAATATCTAAGAGAAGATTTGCCACAATTCTATTTCATGAAGAATAAAAATATTTACTACATCAGACAAGATAGGTGATGGGTAGAGATGAGCGAACACTAAAATGTTCGAGGTTCGAAATTCGATTCGAACAGCCGCTCACTGTTCGAGTGTTCGAATGGGTTTCGAACCCCATTATAGTCTATGGGGAACATAAACTCGTTAAGGGGGAAACCCAAATTCGTGTCTGGAGGGTCACCAAGTCCACTATGACACCCCAGGAAATGATACCAACACCCTGGAATGACACTGGGACAGCAGGGGAAGCATGTCTGGGGGCATAAAAGTCACTTTATTTCATGGAAATCCCTGTCAGTTTGCGATTTTCGCAAGCTAACTTTTCCCCATAGAAATGCATTGGCCAGTGCTGATTGGCCAGAGTACGGAACTCGACCAATCAGCGCTGGCTCTGCTGGAGGAGGCGGAGTCTAAGATAGCTCCACACCAGTCTCCATTCAGGTCCGACCTTAGACTCCGCCTCCTCCGGCAGAGCCAGCGCTGATTGGCCGAAGGCTGGCCAATGCATTCCTATGCGAATGCAGACTTAGCAGTGCTGAGTCAGTTTTGCTCAACTACACATCTGATGCACACTCGGCACTGCTACATCAGATGTAGCAATCTGATGTAGCAGAGCCGAGGGTGCACTAGAACCCCTGTGCAAACTCAGTTCACGCTAATAGAATGCATTGGCCAGCGCTGATTGGCCAATGCATTCTATTAGCCCGATGAAGTAGAGCTGAATGTGTGTGCTAAGCACACACATTCAGCACTGCTTCATCAAGCCAATACAATGCATTAGCCAGTGCTGATTGGCCAGAGTACGGAATTCGGCCAATCAGCGCTGGCTCTGCTGGAGGAGGCGGAGTCTAAGATCGCTCCACACCAGTCTCCATTCAGGTCCGACCTTAGACTCCGCCTCCTCCGGCAGAGCCAGCGCTGATTGGCCGAAGGCTGGCCAATGCATTCCTATGCGAATGCAGACTTAGCAGTGCTGAGTCAGTTTTGCTCAACTACACATCTGATGCACACTCGGCACTGCTACATCAGATGTAGCAATCTGATGTAGCAGAGCCGAGGGTGCACTAGAACCCCTGTGCAAACTCAGTTCACGCTAATAGAATGCATTGGCCAGCGCTGATTGGCCAATGCATTCTATTAGCCCGATGAAGTAGAGCTGAATGTGTGTGCTAAGCACACACATTCAGCACTGCTTCATCAAGCCAATACAATGCATTAGCCAGTGCTGATTGGCCAGAGTACGGAATTCGGCCAATCAGCGCTGGCCAATGCATTCTATTAGCCCGATGAAGTAGAGCTGAATGTGTGTGCTAAGCACACACATTCAGCACTGCTTCATCAAGCCAATACAATGCATTAGCCAGTGCTGATTGGCCAGAGTACGGAATTCGGCCAATCAGCGCTGGCTCTGCTGGAGGAGGCGGAGTCTAAGGTCGGACCTGAATGGAGACTGGTGTGGAGCGATCTTAGACTCCGCCTCCTCCAGCAGAGCCAGCGCTGATTGGTCGAGTTCCGTACTCTGGCCAATCAGCGCTGGCCAATGCATTCTATTAGCCCGATGAAGTAGAGCTGAATGTGTGTGCTTAGCACACACATTCAGCTCTACTTCATCAGGCTAATAGAATACATTGGCCAATCAGCGCTGGCCAATGCATTCTATTAGCTTGATGAAGCAGAGTGTGCACAAGGGTTCAAGCGCACCCTCGGCTCTGATGTAGCAGAGCTGAGGGTGCACAAGGGTTCAAGTGCACCCTCGGCTCTCCTACATCAGAGCCGAGGGTGCGCTTGAACCCTTGTGCAGCCTCGGCTCTGCTACATCAGAGCCGAGGGTGCGCTTGAACCCTTGTGCACACTCTGCTTCATCAAGCTAATAGAATGCATTGGCCAGCACTGATTGGCCAGAGTACGGAATTCGGCCAATCAGCGCTGGCCAATGCATCCCTATGGGAAAAAGTTTATCTCACAAAAATCACAATTACACACCCGATAGAGCCCCAAAAAGTTATTTTTAATAACATTCCCCCCTAAATAAAGGTTATCCCTAGCTATCCCTGCCTGTACAGCTATCCCTGTCTCATAGTCACAAAGTTCACATTCTCATATGACCCGGATTTGAAATCCACTATTCGTCTAAAATGGAGGTCACCTGATTTCGGCAGCCAATGACTTTTTCCAATTTTTTTCAATGCCCCCAGTGTCGTAGTTCCTGTCCCACCTCCCCTGCGCTGTTATTGGTGCAAAAAAGGCGCCAGGGAAGGTGGGAGGGGAATCGAATTTTGGCGCACTTTACCACGTGGTGTTCGATTCGATTCGAACATGGCGAACACCCTGATATCCGATCGAACATGTGTTCGATAGAACACTGTTCGCTCATCTCTAGTGATGGGTCCTCTTAAAGCATCTTTTAAGATAAAGAAGTTCTGTATATTTCAAACATCAAACGTCTTTCACGGCTTAGTTTACTTTGGAGACACAATGTGAAACCTAAAGAATTTTCTATATTTCTGCATACATTTGCCTTAAACTGCATCATATTGTCACAAATTTAGGATTAGCAGTTAATTTAATATTAGAAGTATACACGACTAAATATAGGGCAAAGATTGGCAAAGCAATGTAAATAGAACACTATGCTAAAAAAGCGCACTGCCACAGAAAATGTTTAGCAAAAAATATATAAAGCTTTATTTAAATACATTTTAAACATTTTACACGCGTTCACTACATGAAGGTCCACTCATAGGTAATTTATTACTTGGTATCATGTTATTTCACAGAATATTTGCACTTTAAAAAATTATGTATGTTATATATGCACTTTAGAAACTATGGATGTTTTACATATCCTTATATATATGTAATGTAAGTGTCATTTATTCATCATCAACCATTAGTATTCCATCTTGGGCCTTCATTGTTCTGTTTGGTTGTATCACCCCATTCATTATTTCTGTCTTATATATGTTTAAAATGTATTTAAATAAAGCCTTATATATTTTTTGCTAAACATTTTCTGTGGCAGTGCGCTTTTTTAGCATAGTGTTCAATTTAATATTAGAGTCAGATATTTTCAATCGATTGGGAAGGCAGTCAAGTGTGAATGGGCTACCCATTTTATTTAAAGAACAGGGATTTATCAAAGTTAGTTCTTCGTAACACGTTTGTATAAGTCTATTATGGCAACAAAGGAGACTGCTGGAGGCCCTCAGAAGAAGAGTTGGTGATGCTCATCAGTTTGAAAAATGTTACAAACCATCTGTAAAGCATTTAGACTCCACCAATCCACAATCATACAGATTGTGTGCAAATTGGGGAAATTCAAGACCACAATTAACCCTCCTCCATTACTCAGGAGTGGTGGACCAACAAAGATCATGCAGAGTCTGCTGTCAGAAATATACTGAACAACAATGGTGTGCATGGCAGGATTGCAGGGAGAAAGCTGTTGCTCTCAAAAAATTATTGCTGCTCATCTGCAGTTTGCTCATGTAGCTGTCTAGCTTGTCCAGATGATTTTTTTTTAGCAATGTTTTGTCATTAAGAGAGATCAAAATAGAACTTTTGTATTAAATGAGAAGAATTCTATTTGTAAAATGGAAAACACTACATTACAGCACAAGAACTTCATAGCATCTGTATATGGGTATGAACAGCTTACCATCATTGATTGAAAAAAAATTGAAATTATAATAGCAAAGTCTTAAGGAAAATGTCAAGATCAAAATCTGTCCTTGAGGTAAATCTAAAGAGTCTTGCTGCAAAACTTTCAAGCACCATTGTAACTGTACCTTACCAGAACCAAGATAAAGTGCAGAGATAAATCGCAAGTGCGCACCACTTATGACTTAATTTTAAATATGTTTAATAATTTTAATGCAATTTCTGTAGTAACTTTAAAAACCTCAGTTCAATATATGCACGAGAAAGAAAAACTATGGTACCAGTGAACATTTGTGTTCATTTTTCTGAGAAAGGGAATATAATTGTGAGTCTATGAACCTGATTTTAATTAATACTTTCTGTCTGTACTGCAGAATTTGTTGATGCTCAAAAATAGAAATATGAAAAAAATAAGCTTGGAGAGTCTTGTGGACATCAGAGAAATCTTGCTTATTTTCTTCTGTAGGAAATGCTTGCTTAGTTGAATTTTACATTTGATTAGATGATTCATAAATATTATAGCTGTTTAGGTAACCCTTGTGAATGAAGCTACACCTGGTAAATATTCAGTGAAATAGGATCATATGGATAGCAGTAATTCCATAGTCCCAGATGTTCAGCTCTGTTCTTTTCCCCGTCTTATTTTCTGTCTTTAACAAAAGTTCAATCTATACTACAGCCGAAAATCAACACACTTTTAACCTTTATATTTTCAACATTTTTTTTTTTTGTAATAACACTAGATCTAGTATATCTAAAATGCCTTCATCATGATGCCAAATACGACAAGTCTGTCTTTCTTGAAATGATTATATCCAGAGGGCTGGATTTATAAATGCATTTATGGTTTAATAGTCAGTGCTGTGGAGGTTTACAAAACCTACTCAGTTCAGCATTCCTCTCTCATTAGATTTGCCATACGACTATCCTTAGATCATAAAAGCTTTAAATTTTATAAGGAAATTGGTGTACAAAAAGTGGTTTCATATTTATAGCCATGAGCTAGCATATGGAGCAACTACATTATGGTTCACTAGGTTTAGGAACGGAACAGTGCACATTCATATTTTGCATCTCTGTGTTTATTCATTATATATATATATATATATATATATATATATATATATATATATATATATATACACATACCTATGATACACTTTCTCAGACTTCTAGATGCATTTTTATTTTAAGGAGTTGACTCAAAAATGTGAAGTCAAAATCCATACAGTCCATGAAATCAATCTGTATCTTAAATAGCAGTTGAGGTTTGAAGTAATCACATAATTCAACATGTCTACAATTAAAATGTAGGTATAACAAGAAGTCACCTGAAGCTATGCCTTTAGTAAGTGAAAGTACCGGACATCAAAATAGAAGAGCTGCAGTAATTCTAAAACTTACATCATCATAAATTTGTATAATGGTACAAATTCAGTTCACAGGAGCTGTGACTTGACTTGAGTATTCTCTGCCCGTGTATGGGCATGTGAAAGGCGTAAAATGTATGATACATTCCCCCCAACATGTTTATCATCTGTGTTGCTTCATAAAAAGATGATAAATATAGTGAAAACTATTAAAGATGGCCACCCACAATTTCATAAAGAAGAGAGATTTTAACCAGTTAAAGGGGTATTTCCATGAATATAATCATATCTATATTTGTCGTAATTAAAAGTTAAACATTTTTGAAAATGTAAATAGTTAAAAATTCTGCAGTTTTAAAGATTTCCTCTAACTGTCTTAGTGGTGACAGTCTGTTGTTTTGATCGGTTGCCAATCTATACGAGCAAAAATGCAGAAACTTTCTTTGTCAAAAACCCAGCCATGATTTTCTTATTATAGCTGGGTTATCAGGTAGGGACACTGCATGTATGAGAAGATAGTCCAGCCACAATAAGGAAATCATGGCTGATTTTCTGACCTTAGAAAGGTCCTACATTCATGGTCATATCCATTGGCTACCGATCAAAACAACGGCCACAAAATATTTAGAGAAAATCTTTAAAACTCTGCAAAATGTTTATTTACTTATATTTGCAAAAATGTTTAACTTTTAATTATCTACAAATTAAAAAATGAACCTTCGTACATGGGAATACCCCTTTAAGTACCCAGCCTAAAAGTACCTTCATGACCAGGCTTCATTTTTAAAAACAGACGTGTTACTTTATATGGCAATAACATTAAGAAGATTAAACTTACACAAGTGATTTTGAGACAGTTTTTTCATGACTCATTATACTTCATGTTAGTCGTAAACATTTATCACTAGTTCTGTATTTATCTATAAAATTTGATGGAAATTTGGAGAAAAAAATCGCAATTTACAAAATGTGAAATGCTTTGATTTTCAGACAGTCATACCACCCAAATACATTAATAAATATTAACTACTGTCCTTTAATTTATTTTGGACATTACAAAGCTTTCAAGTGTAACAGTGACTTTCCAGATTTACAAGAAAATCTCCCAAACTAATTTTTTAGGGACCACTTCAGTTCTTAAGGAGATCATAAAGGCCTATATATTAGAAAACCCCATAAATCACCTCATTTTCAAAACTGCAAAACTGGAGGTGAAATTTAGACATTTTATTTTAATCTAATAATACATTCTTTTATAAAATTAAGACAAACGTTAAAGGAGAAAATGCATCTCACAGCTTGTTATGCTATTTCTCCCAAGCACAGAAATATCCCACATGCGGAAGTAAACTGCTGTTTGGACACCTGGCAGCAAGCCAAAGAGAAGGAGCTGCAGTAGGAGTTTGAAATACCCCATATGTGGTTGAAAATCGATGTATGGGTACATGGAGGGGCACAGAATGTTGAGCGCTATTTGGCTTTTGGAGAGCAGATTTTGCTGGTATAGTATTTGGGCACCATGTTGCATTTGAAAAGCCCTTACATTAGCAATGGAAATCTCAAAAAAAGTGATCGCATTTTGGAATCTACATCCCTCACACATTTTAACAAGAGGTATTATCATTTTGAGCCCAACAGTGCATCCCAAAAATTAAATATGCGAGGTGAAGATTAAAATTTTTCCTGCAGCAGGGATTTTTCAATTTTCGTTTTTGACTCCCCCATTCCAAACCCTTAAACTTTTTTTTACATTTACAGAGCGATATGAGAGCTTAATGCTTGCGGGACAAATTGTTCTTCATAATGGTGCCATTTAATAATCCACACAATGTACTGGGAAGCTGAAAAAAGATTCAAAATAGGGAATTGGAGAAAAGGTGCATTTGTGCTACTTTATAACGGGCTTTGTTTTTATGGAGGTCACTGTGCAGCTAGTCAGTAGAATTCCAGAGGCTCCAAATTTATATTTACATTTAACCCCTTAAAAAAGGGGTGTCATTTTGTGGGGCCATATGTACTTTTTAGTCATACCAATTTGGGGAATGTCTATTGCTTTGATCACTTTTTATTATTTTCTTGAAAGGCAAAACATCGAAAAAACTGGTACAGTGCTTTTGACTTTTTCCTGCTATGGCGTTAACCGTATGAGAATCATTTTTATAAGTTTGTCGATCATGTGTTTTCGGACACATCCTAATGTATCTCAGGATTTTTTTCTTTTATATGTTTTCTAGGAAAGGGAGGGTGCAACCTGTACTAGTGCATCTCAATAAATTTGAATATCATCAAAAAGTTTTTTTTAGTAATTCAATTGAAAAAGTGAAACACATATCTTATATTGGATCATTGCAAACAGAGTTTAGGTCATTACAAACAAACTTTTTCAAGTGTTTATTTATGTTAATGTTGATGATTCTGGCTTACAGCCAAGGAAAACCCAAATGTCATTATCTCAGAAAATTATAATTATAATATATAAGATCAACTGTAAAAAAAAAATATTTAACACAGAAATGTTGGCCAAATGAAAAGTATGTACAGTAAATGCACTCAATACCTGGTCAGGGCTCCTTATGAGTGAATGACTGCATCAATACGGCATGGAGGCGATCAGCCTGTGGCACTAAAGAGGTGTTATGGAAGCCCAGGTTGCTTTGATAACAGCCTTCAGCTCATCTGAATTGTTGGGTCTGGTGTCTCTCATCTTCCTCTTGACAATACCCCATAGATTCTCTATGGGGCTAAGGTCAGGCGAGTTTGCTGGCCAATCAAGCACAGGGATACTGTGGTTATTAAATCAGATCTTGGTACTTTTGGCAGTGTGGAAAGATGCCAAGTCCTGTAGAAAAATGAAAATTACATCACCATAAAGCTTGTCGGCACAGGGAAGCATGAAGTGCTCTAGAATTTCCTGGTAGACGGCTGTGCTGACCTTTGGTCTTGATAAAACACAGTAGACATACACCAGCAGATTTCCAAATGAAATGCAAAATTTACATTTATCTGAAAACATCTTTGACCACTGAGCAACAGTCCATAACTTTTTGATGATATTCTAAGATGCCAAGATAAGCCTGGGAGGGTGCAATAGGCTCCCAGCTGTCATGGCAATAGATCGCCTGTCCCATTCGATCGGTAATCCTCCCCAAAATGGTGGTGCCCATGTGATAGCAGAAAAATGGCACTTAAGGCATCTTTAATCCAGCGGCTATGGCAGTAGCTCAGCTCCTAAGTGGCCACCATATTTAAATACCCAACTGCTGTACTAGTACAATGGATGTTAGGAAGGGGTTAAAGAAATATGCAATTTCAATGTCCAATGTGTTGTGCCCACTTTGTGTCAACAGAGACACACACTCCAAAAAACTTTTAAGTGTGTTATCCCGGGTACAGAAAAATTGTATATGTGGGTGTAAACTGCTGTTTGGGACACAACATGGCTCAAAAGGGAAGGAGCTGAGCTTTTTAGTTTTTGGTGTATATGTTACAGGCAAAGTACAAAATGCACGCATTATATAGAATGCCTGGCGTTTTTAGGCAACGTATGAAATGAGAGAATCGTTAGGTACTTTGCCTAGGAATTCTATAGAATACCTAGAGATTTTATAGAATGCCTAACACTATTTACTATGGGAAGAATATGCAAATCCGCCTTCCATGATGTACTTAGGAAGACAGTTGCTGCCTCATTGTTGCAAACCAATAGAGGGCGCTCACTGGAATGTGCAAGCCTGTCTTAAGACAGGATTCCAGTGAAATAACCCAATAATGGCTGCTCCCTTTAGCCTCATGCCCGACCTTCCAAGAGGCCTTTGTTTAGCAATGACGCTGGGATTATTACCAGGTTATAGTCTCTCAATCGAGGACAGCTGTTTCGATCTGGTTGGATCTCATCAGCCCGATGTAGAGAGGACTATAACCTGGTAGAGGTGAGAGGCTTAGACAGGGTTCGGGGGATATTGTCACTCCTTAGGGAGAGACCACCATATAGGTGTGTGGAGACTTGTTAAGCCTTTAGCACTCCACTTTGCAAGGAACTATGGGAAGAATATGCAAATCCGCCTTCCATGATCCCGAGCTGATGAGATCCAACCAGATCGAAACAGCTGTCCTCGATTGAGAGACTATAACCTGGTAATAATCCCAGCGTCATTGCTAAACAAAGGCCTCTTGGAAGGTCGGGCATGAGGCTAAAGGGAGCAGCCATTATTGGGTTATTTCACTGGAATCCTGTCTTAAGACAGGCTTGCACATTCCAGTGAGCGCCCTCTATTGGTTTGCAACAATGAGGCAGCAACTGTCTTCCTAATTACATCATGGAAGGCGGATTTGCATATTCTTCCCATAGTTCCTTGCAAAGTGGAGTGCTAAAGGCTTAACAAGTCTCCACACACCTATATGGTGGTCTCTCCCTAAGGAGTGACAATAACACTATTTAGGCAAAGTATGAAAAAGTGAAATTGAATCAGAATGACATTTCCCAAAACATTTCTTCGAACGACAATGAAAGTTGGACCAAACCACAAACTTTATTAAATGCCAAATTGGTAACTTAAAATGACAATGAAAGTTGGACAAAACCAAAAACTTTATTAAAGGCCAAATTGTTGCCTTTCTTATTAAGGGAAACAAAACTTTCCACCACCCCCACCATAAAAACAAGAAGAAATTCAAATAAACCTACTTGTTGCAATGTGGTAGGCTCGAATGACATTTCAAATTACATTTCATGACATTTTTCATGCAAAGACATCTCAAATTTTGCCACATTGTTTTACACATACATTTGACAAATCCTTGGCTGCTGCCACTGGACTGAGCGATTGCAACTGACCAGAGAGGAATTTCATGGTCAGGAAGCGGGACAGAGAGATCATGACTGAAGAGATTCTAACGAGTGGTCCAATTAATACAAAAACAATAACGTGAATGGCAATTTTTCTGGTATAAAGATAAAATCCAACTTTATTAGATTCTGATTAAAAACACATATAAAGCGATAACGCACTAAAACAGGGGTGGGCAATTAATTTTCCCATGGGGCCGCATAAGAAATTGAAACTATGCTAGAGGGCCGCACCGCGGCAAATTTAGCCCTACCCACTTCTAAGTTGACTCCGCCCATTCCCAATCATCTTTTCATGTGCCCCCACACTATATGCCCCCACATTATAATGTTCCCTTCCAACTGCCCCACAGTATTAGCTCCCTCTCCTGGTGCCCCAGTATAAACTGGGGGAAACTAGAGGGGACACGAAACTGGTGCAGCTGGAGGGGAGCATTAAACAGTGGGGGTAGTTGGAGGGGGGCAATAAATTGACAACTAGAGTGGGACATGAAACTGGGGGCAACTAGAGGGGGACATTAAAATCAGGAAGCAGACATTAAACCGTAGGGGTAGCTGGAGGGTGACATTAAACTGGGGGCAACTGGAGGCAGACAGGTCCCCCTACAGCTTCCTCCATGGTTTAATGTCCCCCCAGTCTAAGTGCTCTCTTCATCTACCCCCAGTTTCATGTCCCCCCCTCCATGTCTCCCTCAGTTTCATATCTCCCTTCATTTTCCCCATTTCATGTTCTCCCCCCCTCCATTTCTCCCCCAGTTTCATGTCCCCCCCAGTTTCATGTCCCCCCCTCCATCTCTCCCCCAGTTTAATGTCCCCCCCGCCATCTGCCATCTCTGCCCTAGTATAACATTCCCCTTCCATTTTTTCCCCCTAGGTTGCTGAGACACACAGACAGACAGATATAGACAGACACACATATAGACAGACACACATATAGACACACACACATATAGACACACACATATAGACAGACACACATATAGACACACACACATATAGGCAGACACACATATAGACACACACACATATAGACAGACACATAGACACACACATATAGACAGACACACATATAGACACACACATATAGACAGACACACATATAGACACACACACATATAGACAGACACACATATAGACAGACAGACACATAGACACACACATATAGACAGACACACATATAGACACACACATATAGACAGACACACATATATAGACAGACACACATATATAGACAGACACACATATAGACACACACATATAGACAGACACACATATATAGACACACACACATATATAGACACACATATAGACAGACACACACATAGACAGACACACATATATAGACACACACACATATATAGACACACACACATATATAGACACACACACATATAGATAGACACACATATAGACACACACACATATATAGACACACATATAGATAGACACACATATAGACACACACATATAGACAGACACACATATAGACACACACACATATATAGACAGACACACATATAGACACACACATATAGACAGACACACATATAGACAGACACACATATATAGACACACACACATATATAGACACACATATAGACACACATATAGACAGACACACATATAGACACACACACATATATAGACACACACACATATATAGACACACACACATATATAGACACACACACATATATAGACACACATATAGACAGACACACATATATAGACACACACACATATATAGACAGACACACATATATAGACACACACACATATATAGACACACATATAGACAGACACACATATATAGACACACACACATATATAGACACACACGCATATATAGACACACACACATATAGATAGACACACATATAGACACACACTCACTCTCTCTCTCTCCCCCCTGCAGCTCACCTTACATCTCTCAGTACTTTATGACACGCTCCACATCTCCATCTTCGGCCGGCACTAAGACACGCCCCCTAAACACGCCCCCCCCTAAACACGCCTCCCTAGACACGCCTCCCTAGTCAAAGCTGTGCGGGCCGGACTGAATCAGTCAGAGGGCCGGATGTGGCCCGGGGGCCGGACTTTGCCCAGGTCTGCACTAAAAGGTGCACAGCAGATCAAGCATCAATCCCGAATTTACATAGGGTACTGACTGTGACAAGACTGTGACATCTATAAAATTAGTAGAGCTCAGATCAGGGGTGATAGACAAGGTATTATCCAGTGGCGTAACTACTGCGGTAGCAGCAGAGGCAGCTGCCACAGGGCCCGAGAGATTAGGGGCCCGGTGACAGCCGCTACCGCTGCGTTTTTTTATTTTTTCTTAATAGGCCGTTACCAGCTGGAGTTAATCCAGCCGGTAACAGGCCATATTTACTTACCAATCCAGGCAGGGCCTGGATCGGTAAGTGACAGCGCGGACCCCACAAACACTTTTTCTTTTCAGACCCCCGAGTATAATGATCGGAGGCCCAGGAGAGGTAAGAAACATAAAAAACACTGTTACTTACCTCTCCACGATCTGGGCAGGCTTCAGGCCTTCATGGCCTGCATCCCGGGTCATGTGACGTCTGACGTCATTGGTCTCCGATTATTATACTCTGGTGTCTGAAAAGACCCCAGAGTATAATAAGTGTTTATGGGTGTCCACAGTGGGGCATAATACTGTGTGCAGAGGCCACTATGGGGATAATACTGTGTGGAGTGGCCACTATGGGGGATAATACTGTGTGCAGGGGCCACTATGGGGCATAATACTGTGTGCAGAGGCCACTATGGGGTACAATACTGTGTGCAGGGGCCACTATGGGGGATAATACTGTGTGGAGGAACCACTATGGGAGATAATACTGTGTGCAGGGGCCACTATGGGGGATAGTACTGTGTGGAGGAGCCACTGAGGGACATAATAGTGTGTGCAGGGGCCACTAAGGGACATAATACTGTGTGCAGGGGCCACTATGGGACATAATACTGTGTGCAAGGTCCACTATGGGGCATAATAGCAGTAATGCGTAGGAGGGGGTCGGTCGAGATCTTCGGCGTCGGTGGGGGGGGCCCATGTCAAAAGTTCGCCACGGGGCCCCGCCATTCCTAGTTACGCCACTGGTATTAGCTGTACATTACAGCTAACACCCACTCCAGAATCGTCTTCTGCCATAATAGTACTGTAATGATTATTACAGCGTGTGTCATTAAGGGTAAAATAAGGCTTGAAAAGACACCATCATTGTCCCTTGTTTTTGGCATTTTTTTTTTTTTTTTTTACACTTACTGTGCAGAGATAGCACTGTTGCATTTGTGTACTGGTATTTTTCCTTATAAACAAGACTATAGGAAACCACCAGACAAAAGCAAACAAAAAATGCAAGGAGATTTATCATCTTCCATTGCCAGAAAATTGGTATAGCAAAAGTCACAAATCATAAATGACGACTGAAATTTATGCCAGTGTAGATGTATACCAATCTAGGCACACAGGTTGCTGGAGGATGCACTTAATTTGTGACAAAGCATGCAGAAGGGAGGGAATATTAGGCATAAATATACAACAGTCTGCATAAATCTTCTCCAAAGTGTACTGTAATATGTGGATGTGGCTTTTTTTTTAAGCCATGAAATACAACAAAAATACCAAACAAAGCATGCCAATAACAATAACAGTAAAATAGCTTGTCCAGAGACTGGAACTGCTCCCCCACGCCCACACAAACAGATCCATGTCTTTCCAAGTGTTTTGGCTGGTATTGAAGCTCAGTCTCTAGTCACTTGAATGGGAACAAACTGCAATACCAGACACAAACAAGTTTTTACAAGTGTTGCTGTATAATTTACCTCTCCTTGAATTCAGACTTTCACTGTGGTAGAGAGAGTCATCTCCTTAGTGAATTTATTGTTTATACATGTGTTATCAGTATACTACATTGGTGACTCTTCTTGCCATTCAGATCATTAACTTCCTGCAGCCCAAAAATACAGATGTCCGACTAAAGATTTTATGCTTCTATGACCAGTTTTCTTTAACCAACCCAGGTGGGCATACAGTAGGGATGTTGTGACCAGCATTAACCTCAAAAGCCAGCAGAGATACAGCTTTACAAGTCCAATAGCTGCACATTTCTGGAAACTAAATTCATCTCTCAAGGGTTAAAAATGCTCACTATGCGCTTGATAAATCCTTTGAGGGGTGTATTTTCCAAATACAGAGCCCCTGAATTGCAAAGAAAACTCACATTGTTGCAGAAAAAAGTAATTTGTCTATACAATTCATGAAAAAATTCTGCCTCTATCCACTACAGCGTATAATAGAGGTCAAATATTGACTAGCTGTGTGCAGATGGGGGATCCTAGAGGTAGACCTCATCCAGACCCTCCAGTTTACAACACACTATCAGCTTTTAATGTAGCTGTTGTTGGGGGGGCTCAAGACCCCCCTGGGTTATGTTTGTCGTAGTTCTCATTGCAAAAAGAGGAAGTTACGAGCGCTCAGGTGACACACACAACAGACACAGTTGTCAGTTATTCAAGTGCCACACTTTATTGTTGAGCAGCACAGGTTTATAAAGGAAGCACAAATGCATACAGGTCACATGACCCGACATCTAAATATGGTCTCATGGATCCGGTAACACGTAGCATATATTTTCACATACATATATATATATATCTTCAACTGAACATCTGCCAACTTATGTGACAGTTAGCAGAACATCCTAGATAAGCACAAAATGTTACATATACCACAGCACTGAGCATCAACGGTCACTTACACCACAACTTCCCGTATCTACAGTTTTTTAGAATGATAACAGACTATGTCTAACCACTGGCATGCAGCTATCTATAGATCAGCAGAATGAGTCTAACTGCTAACGTGCAGTCTGAGACTTGTGGTTTTGCTGTCCAACTGACTTTGTCTCTTAATAAAAGAGCAAGTTTATTTTAACCCTTACAATTCCCCCATTTTTAGACATTATTCTCCTATCAGATGAGTACATTCACCTACAATGTAGATGCCACGCCCATTGGATTCCCCATCTGATATTCCTATAATGTCTACCATTTATGTCTAGCTTTATCAGAACATTGATTAAAACACATCAAAATTAACTTGAAAAAGCATGAAGCAAGTAATGTCCATCTCTTCATTCCTGCCGTGGTTCAGGAACCTTTTTACAATGGGAAGCGTGTATCCAGGTAGATTTTCCCTCCAATTTGACTGAAGTGACAGTTATCAGCAGCACTTGGAGGGACCGTCATATCTGGGTTCAAGAGACTTCCTGGTATGTCTTTTCACGACCACCCAATCACTGGGCTGCAAGCTATGTGTTCCTGGAAAATCAAAAGAGTCTGGAATAGAAGAAAACACCTGTTTATATGTTACTTTCAATCTTTGACACAGGCTCTGGACATAGCTGGCAGTGCTATCATAATTGAGTTGTAAATTCTGGGGAAAATACAACGCTAGTCTAGGCACACTTCCAAAAAGCACCTCAAATGGTGACAGACCCGTCTTTCTATTAGGATTGGTCCTCACCGAATATAATGCTAGAGACAGGCACTCTGGCCAGGGCCTTCCTGTCTCTGCCATGGCTTTCTGGATTTTTTTAACTTGAGTGTGCCATTCAACCTTTCCACTTAGCCTGAACTTTGGGATGGTAGGGTGTGTGGAAAGCTTGCTCAATCCCTAATACAGACATTATTTCCTTCATTATTTCACCTGTGAATTGTGTTCCTCTATGAGATTCTATCACCTCAGGTATCCCCAATCTACACACAAGCTCAGACATCAATTTCTTGGCAGTTATCTGTGCGGTTGTCCGGCTCACAGGATAGGCCTCGGCCCAACCACACAAACCAATACGTACTCGTACATTCCAGACTTAGGCAACTGTATGTAATCTACTTGTATTCTCTGAAATGGATACAGGGGTATTGGTGTGCATGCGGTGTTTTAACTACCTGTCCTGGATTGTGTAGAGCACATATGTGACATGCATTTATGTGATTACCTGCAACCCTTCCAAAACCTAGGGCAAACCATAGTTTACCCACTAGTGACTCCATGGCATTTTGAGAGGCGTGCACCTTACTGTGGGCCAAACCAACCATTTGGGGATATGCTGCTGCGAGCAGACACAGTCTTTCCCCCATTTTCCACATTCCTTCACATTCTCTGGCACCAGTCACCTTAGAGTACAGACCCTTGGGGTCTGCTAGGTCAATGTCTCACCTGGTTGAGACCCTTCCATGGTAGTAGCACCGCTGCTCAATCAGCCTTTTCATTTCCAATACTCTCAGGGTCTCTTCCCCTTGTGTGAGCTCTGACTTTCACAATTGCCAACTGCTTAGGGAGCAATATGGCCTCCATCAACTGACTTACTAAGTTTCCATTCTTAATTGGCTTACCCTGTGCCGTCAGGAAGTTCCTGGACCTCCATATTGGACCATAACCATGTGCAATGCCATACGCATACCTGGAGTCAGTGTAAATGTTTGCTGTGCTATCCTTAGCTACTTTGCAGACTTCTAGTATTCAGCCTCTT
Source organism: Leptodactylus fuscus (assembly GCF_031893055.1). Taxonomy (NCBI): domain Eukaryota; kingdom Metazoa; phylum Chordata; class Amphibia; order Anura; family Leptodactylidae; genus Leptodactylus; species Leptodactylus fuscus. The sequence goes on along the minus strand of NC_134267.1, from coordinate 72,557,158 downwards.
GTGCTGACATGTGTGGTGGAAGGGCTTCTTGTACTATGGTGTCATGTATAGTGACTACAGCATACCCTGTAACAAATTTGCCTTTTTCTGTTAGGTACCTGGAACCATCCACAAACATCTCATAGTCAGGATTCTCCAATGGGGCATCAGTAACATGACTGAAGCCGCCTCTTCTGAGAGGGAGTTTAAAAATATCTCATCTACTCCCCCCTTTGAATCATGAACTCCTACTGGTAAAAGAGTTGCAGGATTCAAAAGTCAAACAACGCTGAAATGGGATGTTGGAGGAGGATTGTAGAGCAAATTCCATCTTGCTCTGTCTTGCCAAAGACAAATGACGTCTGTCTACCTGTGTGAGGATTGCATGGATGTCATGTGGTGTGTATACCACCAGGGGGTGATCTAGGACAATGTCGGAGCTTTTTTTTTCACGCAGGGCCTGTACTAAGAGTACAACCCTTACATGAGGGCATTCCCCATGCGACAGCATCCAAATGTACACTATAATATGCCACAGGACGCTTCATATCTCAATGTCATTGTGTGAGAATTGCAGTAGCATGTCCCATCATCTCAGTGACATAGATTTGAAAGGGCTTCTGATACTGAGACAGTCATACAAAGGCTGCATGGTCAGAGATGCAGATCTGATCCACGGCCTACAGTATGACACCAAACCCAAAAAGGTACGTAACTGAGCATGGGAGGTTGGCACCTGCATTCCTCTTACCACTTTGGTCCGTTCATCTGAAAGATGTTTGGTACCTTGGCTCAGACAATGACCTAAAAACACCACCTTTTGCTTACAAAATTGCAGCTTGTCTTTACTGCACTTACAACCGTTACGGTAGAGGAAACACAGCAGGTTTATGGTAGCGGCTTCACATGTCTGTTTATCTGGGGCACAAAGAAGAAACATTATCAACATATTGCAACAATACAACAGCATCAGAGGCAGGGTCCCAGGCATTCATGATCAGTGTGAGACACCTTGTGAACTGATTTGGACTATTTTGCACTCCTTGTGGCAGGACTGTCCACGTGTATTGTTTACCTCTGAAGGTGAAAGCAAACAGCTACTGGCAACACTACCGGGGTCTCTAGCAAAGTTACTTTGTTCAATTCTCTTGGGTCATGGACCATGCGGTAAGTATCTGGTTTGCCCTTTTAGCCCTTCTTTTTGACAGGGAACAGTGGTGTCTTGGCCACTGACATACATTCTTTTAACAATTCTACAATAGTTGTGGCTATAGCATTTTCTTGGGCGCGTGTCAATGGGTACCGTTTGATTCTAGGTGGCTTTGCTCCTGGTTTCAAGTTTACCATAACAGGAGAAACATCTAATTTGACTACATATCCCAGCAGACTTATTTATATAATCCCAAGTAAATTCAGTTCTCTACAACTTCTGAACACTCCAGAATTACAAACAATTCATTGAGGTAAGTAAATGCTCAAAATATATCAGCAGAGAAGGCAGAAGCCTTAAATAAGGGATCAAATCTATCCCCTGATCACCATAACAAAAATTTATACACAAAAAAACATTGCAGGGCAGATATGTGAGTGACTTCTGATTTACTTAGACAGCTATCTAGCACCTTGTAACAAACAATGTCCAAGAAACACCACTTTAATTTTGTAGAACTGCAATTTATTTTTACCTGCGTGTACATATTAGGGGTGTTCTGTGCCCTTTGTGGTAAGATAGTTCACATATATTGCCTACCCCTATGGGGCCTAATCCCATATCAGAAGGATCACCTGAATAACAATGAACAATAATAATGTACATGCACAAGTATTAGATAAAACTTTTTCACACAATAAATCCCGATTGTTAACATTCATAGATTTATAGTATAAACCCATAACCAATATTTATATTACTTAAATAAGTCTAAAGCCCATGTGATATATTTGATACACACAAGCACCAATACACACTGAGTACATAGTACATGTACATGTTATATCAAGTACATCTCATATTCACCAAAACACACATATATGCATTCAACATTGGAAAGAACTTTATGCCTCCCTTTTCATATCTACTTGTCACCACCCTTTGGGGTTATCAGCTCAATATCTTTATCTGCTCGCTGTGGAGACTGAAAATGTAACAATACAGACATGAACAAACAGAACATGTACACATGGCAGACACATGTAACTTGTACATATAACTCACACACATATGGGCCCATTCACTTCTCTGAACCTTCCATACAAACATGCAACATCACACTGGAGCTCCAGTCAAAACAAATGTCCATTAGATCAAAAAGAACTTGTCTGCACTAAAATCAAAATTTCTTATATATATTTTATACTGTGATATCACTTATTATCTCAGGATGGCCACATCTCATTCTTCTTTTCCTACAAATAATCACAGAGTTAGTTATAATCCCCGCACAGCTAAATATTGAGGAGAAAACAAAACAAAACATATAAGTAGATACCTTCATATTCTCACCAATTTGTATATTACCGGTAAAATAAACATAATAATGATGATCTCAAATGTATGCCATTAGTTCAATCTCACAGACATTACCATGAAGAGAAATCTCAAACTGGGACAACCTTTCCTGAATAAAGGACACTATAGACATTCTAGAAATTCCTTAATTCTTATTGTCCTGACCCCTGATCAGGGACAGGCAGGCAGCTTCTAGACTGTCTTTTGTTATTATCACTTCTCTTAGGACACCAGCAATCTCTGGCCAAGTGTCCTTGTTTTCCACAATTAAAACACTTTCAAGTTTCCCTCTATCCCTGTATTTATCCTGCATAATCTAATCTCTATTGGTCCCAAAATTTACTATCAAACAGTCCTGTCTTGGGAACCCCTGCTCTCTTTAAGAATTTTTTTTTTTTTTTTAACTTTGGCGGCAACTTCTTCTCTCTCTCCCATCCCTATTAGTTCATATGGGGTGTACCCTATCTCAGAGGGTCCCTTCCCCATACTGGCTGGTAGCTAATCAGCCGTGAGCTTCCCACTCCTCTAGGGCAATTAAGACAATAGAGGGTCACTTTGACTTCTCTTAGTGGGATCTCCCAAACAGTCACTCTGTTATCCTTGAACTAATCTCTAATGTGCAAGTCTCTGGCTTAGTGTCCCTTTACCGAGACACCCCTGAATCTTTGCACTTTTACTTGCGCAGATTCTACTCAGTCCTTAGTGAAACAAGGACTTTTCAATCACTCAGTACTTCTACTCTAGGGATTAAGGATGGAGAATAACTTTCCCTTCTGTGCCGCCTTATACACTTTATAACAGATATAAATGGTGAACAGAATCAAACTTAAATAAACCGAAGAAAATGTACAAGGTCTCCCTATACAACTACAGCAAACATACCCTCTCGGTTCTTCCGCACTATATAATTGGCATCGATTCGATTATTAAGACATGCAAGAACTCACCTCACTTATCAACACACAGGATCCGGGACACGTAGGAACTCAGATTAATTATTTGGTAAGATAAAAGCTTACCTTTTACAGCGCTGTTTTATTCATCTGAGGTCCTCCGGGCCCGCCTCCAAATCGGTTGGTAAGTGAATCAGTACACTATCGGCTGCATATCAAACGATCATCGATACCCCACGTTTGGGCTGCCAGGTTCTGTTGGGGGGGCTCAAGACCCCCCTGGGTTATGTTTGTTGTAGTTCTCATTGCAAAAAGAGGAAGTTACGAGCGCTCGGGTGACACACACAACAGACACAGTTGTCAGTTATTCAAGTGCCACACTTTATTGTTCAGCAGCACAGGTTTATAAAGGAAGCACAAATGCATACAGGTCACATGACCCGACATCTAAATATGGTCTCATGGATCCGGTAACACGTAGCATATATTTTCACATATATATATATATATATATATATATATATATATATATATCTTCAACTGAACATCTGCCAACTTATGTGACAGTTAGCAGAACATCCTAGATAAGCACAAAATGTTACATATACCACAGCACTGAGCATCAACGGTCACTTACACCACAACTTCCCGTATCTACAGTTTTTTAGAATGATAACAGACTATGTCTAACCACTGGCATGCAGCTATCTATAGATCAGCAGAATGAGTCTAACTGCTAACGTGCAGTCTGAGACTTGTGGTTTTGCTGTCCAACTGACTTTGTCTCTTAATAAAAGAGCAAGTTTATTTTAACCCTTACACTGTTCTTATCAGTATTGTATAATATACAGCCATACAGTACTGTATGTGTGGCATATAACAATACATACACATGCATACCTCATATATAGAAACACCTGATGTGTTTCTCCAGCTAGGAATATGTCAAAGCTGGTTCAACGGAGTTATATAATGTTATTAATGAGAAAAAGCATCCAGTATGTGCTGGAATTCTTCATAGAATGTGGAATGGCTTGTACATTTGAATAGGTCCACAAGCCAGTGAACCACTGTCCCTTGTATGTGAACCTCTCAAATGTATTCCCCAGTATACTATACTATACTATATGTATTTTAGAGCGCTCTGATGTCAGCATATTAGTTAGTTAGTAACCGGTCTATTGATACGCTGTATTTAAACCAAGTGAATCTCTATTAAAGGGGCTCTATCATTGGGAAAAGTCATTTTTAACTAATGACATCCTTGCATAGCCTTTAGAAAGTCTATTCCACACTTACCTTTAGTATGTAAATTGCCTCAGTGGTTTGTGAATAACTCCTTTTTTATTCATATGCTAATGAGCCTCCAGCCAGCTCAGGAAGTTCCCAGCTGCCTCCTCTTTCCTATTATCTCCTATGTGTGTGAGGCAAACAGGAAGCTGAGTCATCATCATCATCATCATCAGCCTCCCATACGAAACAACAGGAGAGGAGTGCACGATGTATCGTGCAACAGTCTATTTAGCATATGAATAAAAACGGACTTATTCAGAAACCACTGAGGCAATCTACATACTAAAGGTAGGTGTGGAATAGACTTTCTAAAGGCTGTGCAAGGATGTGATTAGTTAAAAATGACTTTTCCTAGTGATAGAGCCCCTTTAACTAAGCACAAACATGCATAGCCTTTAGAAATGCTATTCCACACAGACCTTTTGTATGTAAATTGCCTCAGTGGTTTTTGAATGAGCCAGTTTTTATTCATATGCTAATTAGCTTCCAGGCAGCACAGGAAGTTCCCAGCAGCACTCCTCTCTGCTATTCTTTCCTATCTGTGTGTGCAAACAGGAAGCTGAGTCATCATCAGCAGCAGCCTGTGCTGTATACACCCATAGGAAACAATAGGAAAGAGGAATGCACGATGGTGCACTAAGAGTCTAATTAGCATATGAATAAAAACAGGCTTATTCAAAAATTACTAAGGTGATTTACATACAAAAGGTACGTGTGGAATAGCCTTTCTAAAGGATATGCAAGGATGTGCTTAGTTAAAAATGTGATGGGCTAGTAGTCACTGTTACAAGGCGCACATAGTTTTGTTGTGCCCTTTTTAAAGAGCTAATTTAAAGGGGTATTCCCACGTCGCATACTCACCAGTCTTCGTTGCTGTAAAATCTTCTGTCTTCCTGCTTTGTTGCGTCATTGGTGGGCGGGGTTACATATGCAAAGCCAGCGGCGAGATGCCGCTGGCCCTGCGTGCACGCTCATAGATGGTGAGACCAGTCTAGCCTTCACAATGCGAATACAGACCTGGCATCCGCTGTAATAGAGAGAGGCGGATGCCGGGTCTGTATTCGCATTGTGAAGGCTAGACTGGTCTCACCATCTATGAGCGTGCACGCAGGGCCAGCGGCATCTCGCCGCTGGCTTTGCATATGTGAATACAGACCCGGCACAGAATACAGACGGTTAGACGCCGGCACAGATGCCTGCAACATTGCTATGCTCCTGCCCTGCATGACGCCAGCAGCGGTAGGAGCAATGCTGTTATTCCGCTCCTCCGCCCCCCCGAAATAGCAGCATCGCTCCTGCCGCTGATGGCTTCATGCAGGGCAGGAGCATAGCGATGTTGCAGGCATCTGTGCCGGCGTCTAACCGTCCCCAGCATCCGCCTCTCTATTACAGTGGATACCGGGTCTGTATTGGCGGCCCCTTCCCCCCAAAGGGTAAACTACCCCCCCCTCCCCTCCAGGCTGGCTCCCGTGCACTTAGTCCCTCCTCCCTCCCCCCTCAGAGCAGCAGATACATCACTTGACTTATGACCAGATAAGTCAAGGGATGTGTAAAAAAAAAAATGAATTCAGTGGACAAACAAAGCAGTTTTGCTGAAGCAATGTATTTAGGAAAAGTCTTAGGGAGCGTTCACACTACCGTCGGTGCCCGACAGGTAGTGTCCGCTCCTAGTGTCCACTCAAAATCTGTCACGGACATTAGGAGCGGACACTAGCTGTGTCCGTGACACCTGTCATTCATTTCAATGGGCATCGGGTGCGTTCTTTTGCACTCCGTGCCCGTCCTTCCCTGTCCGCAAGTGAAGATGTCCGACTTCTCAAGCGGACAGAAAAACCCTGCATGCACCGATGGTAGTGTGAACGCCCCCTTACATTCACATTATCAAGCAGTATAGATAGGATCCTTGTGATGGGACAACCCCTTTAACAGCAAAACTGGAGCATTGCTAGGCCAGCATGTCTTGTATTCCCCAAATCCCACCTATAACTTGCTATTGTATCAGTTATTCCTCTAGATTAGGAAGTTGTCAGCAACTATAACATGGGTGGATGAATGTAATAGCAAACTGATAATGACCTAGAAGACTGGTAATAGTGTCTGTTCCCTATGCAATAGGCTGGTAGTTACCTGGAACTGTTAAAACAGCATCTATTGGTTTTTCAGGTCCCACATCCACACTGCTATCATATCTGCTGTTACTCTAGGTTAGTAGGCTGTCAGCAGTCAGGACATAAGTGGATCACTGTGAAAACAGCGCTCAGGTCTATATCCACTAAATGCTCCTGTTATCCTACCCTAGATAGCCTGCAACATATAGCAGGAAGGTCTGATAGGACATCTCTGCCTAGTATACCATGTGTTCTCTCCCTAGTTCACATTGACAATGATAGAAGCCACTGCTATCCTCAGTATATAAGCTCCACCCCCAGGCAAGCTGCTGCCTCTGTGATATTAATTGTGTCATGTTAGACATGCCCACTGGACCTGCTCCAAGTTTCTGGACATCCTGGTTTAGCGTCCATGGTAACAATAGGAAGTATAAGGCGGTTTGTGCCAATGCTTCTAAGGCGAAGGAGGGAGGAGTTAGGAATAGATGTAACTTCCTTTCTTATTCATCTTCTCTTTCTTTCACCACAAGGCCTGGAGGAAACATGTCTGCAGAATCAGGGAGTATAATACTAGGGCTTATCACCTCACACAGCACTACTGTGACCACATTCACATTGGACATCACTATTAGTTTAGTATCTCCATTCTACATCATACTGTATATGCTGCAGTATTACCTCAAGGTTTATACAGTCACAATGTCCCCTCATGTACTTACCTCACACACTGAAGATATGGCTGATATATTATATATACTGCAGTATTACCTCAGGATTTATACAGTCACAGTGTCCCCTCATGTACTTACCTCACACACTGCAGATATATGGCTGATATATTATATATACTGCAGTATTACCTCAGGATTTATACAGTCACAGTGTCCCCTCATGTATGTACCTCACACACTGCAGATATATGGCTGATATATTATATATACTGCAGTATTACCTCAGGATTTATACAGTCACAGTGTCCCCTCATGTATTTACCTCACACACTGAAGATATATGGATGATATATTATATATACTGCAGTATTACCTCAGGATTTATACAGTCACAGTGTCCCCTCATGTATTTACCTCACACACTGAAGATATGGCTGATATATTATATATACTGCAGTATTACCTCAGGATTTATACAGTTACGGTGTCCCCTCATGTATTTACCTCACACACTGAAGATATGGCTGATATATTATATATACTGCAGTATTACCTCAAGGTTTACACAGTCACAGTGTCCCCTCATGTATTTACCTCACACACTGCAGATACTGTATATGGCTGATATATATACTGCAGTATTACCTCAAGGTTTATACAGTCACAGTGTCCCCTCATGTATTTACCTCACACACTGCAGATACTGTATATGGCTGATATATTATATATACTGCAGTATTACCTCAGGATTTATACAGTCACAGTGTCCCTTCATGTATTTACCTCACACACTGAAGATATGGCTGGGGGGTTATGGGGGGGGGGGGGGTACTCTGGGGGTCACTTTTGGTTTCTCTTCTCTTGTAAGCTGTAAATCTGTTTTGTACCATGATATATGCTCGCACGGCTTATGCATTCCCTTCCTACCACAGCCAGTGGTGTTCTAATGATGAGGCAACTTTTGAGGTTTTTGTCTTCACATTATACAAGCTATGCTTTTTTAAATTTTTCTGGTGAAGTTGCCATATTAGGGCTTGTATGTTTGCCGGATGAGATGTATTTTGTAATGACACCATTTTTGGGTGCTATAACTTATTGACAGTTTTTTTTATTAACTCTTTTTTGGTGGATTGAAAAAACTCCTATCAATTCTGGTATTGTGTTTTATCTTTTAAATGGTTTTACACACGGTGTACAGCATTAGTAATATGTTACCTTTGTTCTACGAGTCGGTACGATTATGGCGATACTTCATTTATATATTTTTTTATTCTGCAGAACAAAAATCCATTTGGGGACATAAATCAATTATTTTTGCATCACCATCTTCTCAGAGGCGTAACATTTTTATTTTTTGATTGACAGAGTTGGTTGAGGGCTTATTTTTTGCAGGACAACCTGTACGTTTTCTTGGTACTGTTTTGGGGTACATGTGACTTTTCGATCACTTTTTATAACATATTTTATTAGGTGAGGTGGCAGAAAATCACTCCTTCTGGCATTTTTTTTCATTTTTTTTTCGACATTCACCATGTAGGTTAAATAATGCGTTTTATTGTTCAGGTTGTTACGGACGTGGCAATACCAAATATGTATTTTTTTAAATTAATTTTTAGGTTTTTTCTTTATAGAACTCATTTTATATAGGAAAAACGAATTTTGGGGCTTCATTCATTCATTCATCTCACACACTTAATTTTTTTTGCACTTTTTTTTACATTTTTTTATTAGTCCCATAAGGACACCGGAACCAGCGATCACAGCATCGCTGCTTCAGTACTATAGACTGCAATATACCTGTATCTTGGCAGGCTCAACCAGGTAATAGGGGACCTAGCAGCCCAGGGTCACTGGCCAGACCCCTTTTTTCAGAAAATGCATGCGGGCAGGGGGTTCATTATTACTGTGCAACCCCTTGGATGCCGCGGTCATGTTTGACTGCACATCCAAGGAGTTAAAACCTCCGATCGGACCAGAGCTCCGACCAGAGGTTAATAGGACAGTTTTTCCCAGCTCTCGGCTAAGGCCCCACGTTGCAGTAAAGCAGATTTTACTGCATTTTTTTTGAGCCAGAGCCATGAGTGCATTGGGCAGAACGGAAGAGTATAATGCTTTCTTATATATTATTTCACATTCCTTTTGTTGTATTTTTTTGAGCCAAATGTAAGAATGGCTATAAGAGGAATGGAAAATACATATATGCCTACTTATATACCTATGTACCTATATACATATACCTATAGGTATACTGTAAAATATTCTGTATTACAGTGAAACTTGTGACAATGTGTTTGAGGCCTTATAGGAGGAGGTCAGCTTGTTATAAATCAGTGTAGAGGTTTATTAATATTTTGAGGGTAAACACAGGAACAGGGAAAATAACAAAATAACATAAATATCAGTCAATTTCTCAATAGCTTACATCTTCAGAGAAGTTAGATTTGCTTGTCATCTGCTTGATGGACTTGGGCTGGTCACGACGTCCTCCATGAATGACCACCTGCCAGAACCACCCACCCTGGTCTTCCCAAAGACCCACACATGTGTATTTCTTACTCATTTATATTCATGAGATGGGGTGTTACCTTCCATCTTGTTGCTATGTAAGGAGATTTCTAAACTGGTGAACTCTAACCACACCCATGTACCCAGAATATAGAAGTGTGATGTCAGTAGAGTATGAACCCTTTTTGTGCTAGAGAATATTGTAAACATCATGATATTTAACATATACCTATATACTTACCTATGCCTATGTATGCCTCAATCCACTCCTGGCTTTGGCGCAGAAAACGCTACAAAATCTGCAATAAAAAAGCTGTGTTTCCACAACATGGGGACTTAGTCCTTAAAAGCAACTAATTTGGTTGAACAATTAAGTATTTATCTTTTCTTAAAGATGGTTAAAATAAATTCTACAGCCAATGTGTGGATTTTTGACTCGCGCTCATATTGATCTTTTCGTATTTACAACTAACTGTTATAATAGGTGCTTTTAATTTCTTTTAACTTTTTTATTTTTTATTTTTTATAAAGTTTCTGAGAGTGGATCAAGACAAGGACAAGGAATGTAATTTGGATTGTGCAGGCGCGCCTTCTAAACTTCTGTGTGCTTCTGATGGAAGAACTTTCATTTCCAGATGTGAATTTCAACGAGCTAAGTGTAAAGATTCTCAGCTGGAGATTGCACACAGAGGAAACTGTAAAGGTAAGTTAAGTTGGAAATAAATACACTGTAGGGGGAGCTTTAACATGAGGAAAAATTAAAGTGAGGTTTGCCGGAGACTGCGCTTGCGCCAAATTTATCAAGTGTCACACATAGGCGGAAATTCATCAAATCCTCTATGCCAGTTTTAAAACATTGAGGGATTAGATTATGGCACACTCTGAAAATACCTAAAACATGTGTATACATCCCATAAAATAAACTATAACAATACCTAGTAAATTAAATCACAAATCAATTATATACTGCATAATGATCCAAATCTATCCATGTGGGAAACATAAACAACAAATGTGGATGTAATAACATTGGGCCTAAATCATTGAACCATACATAGGGTTATAAAAATAGATATAAAATTAGATATAAAAACATAATTATATTCAAAATAATAGCCTGGGGGAAGGGTGCTTACTGGATAACGTCTTCCAGTGCCTCATTTAGACCAGCATGGCATCAGAGGCCAGGAAAGAGGAGGAGAGAAAGAGCAGTGGAGGGGTGGTGTTAAAGGCATGACATGAGGGGTGCTCAGAGGCCTTGGGGAACGCCCAGGATGCTCCAAGAGGCAATTTGCATAGCAAAAGAAAGCGTTTTAACAAGAAATAGGGGGGGGGGGGGGACACAAGAAAAGAAGTAAAGGTAGTAGTAGAATCTCCTTTTTAAAGGCTATTCGAACATGTGTTTCGCTAAAAAGGACTTTTTGCAATGATAGACTCCCTTTAACAAGGCAGTTCTGATACTCCTAAGTGTTTTAAAAACTTTCTTTAAAAAAATGTTTAAATGAGTTTTGGCACCAAAATGGTAACCTGGCCAGTGTATGTGGACACAGCAGTCACTGTACAGTACAGAGCTTCTTCCTCAGCTCCATTAATCTGATGGGTTGATGAGTTTTTAACTGTACTAGTATTGCTAGCTGTATGACTCTCTTCTTGCTTCTATCTCACAAAAAGGCTCTTCTCTATGTGCATTGTCCTATATGCTGATATGACATCATCACTGTGACTATCTTCACCACCACTTATGAATGGTTGAGAGGTTATCAGGTGATATTGCCAGAAGCTTGCGTACGTCACCCACAGACCTTGTGATCCTCCACCCCTAGTTTCTATCTTATGTTACAGTTGGTGGTGACCATTTTACAGGTTTGTCAGAGAAATTTCAAATTTTTTTTAGTTTTGTTAGGAATCGTAAATCGGAAAGTTTCAGTCCAGGTTCAAGTTTAACCCAGTTCGTTCAAAACTGTTTTATTCTTCTCTACTGTGGGCCACTATTTTACACAATTATGACAAAAGAACTATTAAGAGTTAATTTTTTTTTTTTTTGGCTCCATGCTGTAACTTGACTTTTAGTGCTTTCCATCTTAGTCATAACCATGTCAATATAACAAAAAGTGTGCCCATAGATGCCACTAATATTACCGTATGTCACCATTATGAACCAACTTTCACATAGTCAATTAACCAAGTAAATAACTTTTCTGCTTTACACATTTATTTCTCGCTTGCATAGAAAATAAAATAAATATTTAGGCTAAAGCCTCATGTTGTGGAAATGCAGCTTTTGTTGCAGATTTTGCCACGGTTTTTTCAGCCAAACCCAGGAGTGGATTAAGGACCAGGTAGAAGTGTAAGTACTTCCTATATATTTTCCATTACTTTTCTAGCCATTCTTGGCTTTAACTCAAAAAACTGCAGCAAAATCTGCCACAAAAAAAGCATGTAGGCCATTTGATGTAGACTAATGTGTATGGTCAGCTTTAATGGGTTTGTCCAGGTAATAGCAAAGTTGGATACTGATGACCTATCCACAGGATAGTTCATCAGTAACAGATCAGTTGAGGTCTGAGACTCAGATCCTGCAATGATCAGACGTTTTGGTCACCAGAAGTTCTGCTGTAACCAGATCTGATCCTATTGAAGAGAACAGGAGCAGAGCCGCAGTTGCCAGCAACACTACTACAATTTAATGTAATGGAAAATCAATGGGATCTGGTTTTTACACACTCATTCTGAACGAGTTTTACGTTCAGAATGAGCGGAGCATAACTCCGTGTGAAGGCTCCCTTACACTCTCCCCTCCCCCATGGTATAATACCTAATGCTGGAAGCAGTGCATTTAAAATAAAAAATGAATGTTTGTTGCTTCTTTTGTTTTTTTTCTCTCTATTTTGTCCTTATACTTGATTTGTAGTTTATTTAAATTTTATTTTCACCTGTATGTTCAGTAGGTAACTTTGTCAGATAAGCATGTCATCTTTGCTGGAACATACTTTTGTAATTCTTTGATGTTGCATTATTTTCAATTCTCTTTTGCACTGAATGCCACTCTATATTGTGATACACTCTGTTAGTGATGTATATTTTAATTTAGTATATACTTTTGAATCTAAAAGAGGTGAAATTTCTTCCAGATAACAGTCATCAAGGATAAGAGATGCATTGCAAATATAGCCAAGACAACTAGTAAGGGAAGTCAAGTTGATCTTGTGGTACATTCCATGATGTTAGCCAGGATCTTGGTAAATTCAGTTACTTTTTTAGAGGTTTTGCTGGTCTGTAATCAGAAAAACAAGGCATTTTGTATCACTGAGTTTAATGTATGGTTAAGTGGTCAGAAAAAGTTTTTGGGTATGTTAGTCATGATGATCATAGGTGGTCTTATAAGGAATTGTATAAGATGCATCTATCACATAATAGTAGTTGGAGCAGAATTCAGAAGTTTTTAAACGATATACATGGTGTCACCTTTGTCCAACACTTGTCCAAAAATGAAATGTCTAAATTTCATATCCATAATGTTTTTATTCTGGTGTAATGCTTAAAGGGTTTACAAATATCCCAAATGCTGTTTTGAATTATTTGAGGGGTGCAGTTTTACAAATGGGGTGATTTATGGATTTATGGCCTAATGTATAGGCCTTTATAATTCCTTTCAGAACTGAAGTGGTCCCTAAAAAATTAGTTTGGGAAACTTTATTATAAATCTGAAAAATCGCTGTTAAACTTATAAGCCTTCTAACATCCAATCTAAATTAAAAGACGAATAAGAGATGATGCCAGCATATAGCATATAAAAGAGATATGGTAGATATTATTTTTTAAACTGTTTATTTAAATAATTTTGCCATATAGGGAAGCTAACAAAACAAGGGAAAAATTGAGATAATAAAAACAACACTAAAACAGGATCCACAAGAGGAACAAACAAAATAAAATAAAAATAATAATAATAAGAAAAAGACATAAGAAAACCAGGCATGTAAATAAGGTGGCGTGCAAACAAGTGGGTCAGCAAGGGCCCAGAGTAAACTAGCAAAACCAGCAACAAAACAGGGTAAGATGAGACAGGAAGGGGAAGATGGGGGAGGACATACAGGAAAAGGGAGACAAAAGTTCAACCAGGTCAGTGAGGTTGAGTAGCCCAGAACTCATCCCATGGGTTCCAAATTGAATGGGGTAAATAATATTTATTAATGTATTTGGTTGGTATGACTGAGAGCATTTCACATTTTGAAAACTGCTATTTTCAAATATACAATTTTTTTTTATATATAAATAAGTACAAAAATATTAATAAGTGTTTACCACTAACATGAAGTACAATGTGTCACGAAAAAAACAATCTCAAAATCATCTCAAAGTTCTTGCCATTTAAAGTGACAATGTCACTTTTGAACGAGACCTGGTCCTTAACGCACTTTTGAGCTGGGTCCTTAAGGGGTTACACTCAAAAGGAACATAAATTTAAGTAATGAGGATGATTTCTGACCTAAGCTAGTTGGGAAGAAGCAGTGTGATGGTACTGAGGAAAATTTGGTTTTGTGCAGTACATGTAGTTAATGTTGTTATTAAGAGTACATGGTGTAACAGTAATGCTCTTTATACAATGTATACAAATGCTTGCAGTTTAGAAAACAAATTCTGCAAGTTAATGACAGGATATTTTGGATCTAGTTGCAATAAGTGAGACATAGTTCAAGGTTTGTAATGACTGGGAGATAGCCATTCCTGGATACACGATGTACAGTAAAGACCGAGTAGACACATTTTTTGTTAATCAAAGATAGTTTTAAATCTATACTCATTTTAAAATTTTAACTCATTTAAAGTATAAAAATCTGGATCTGCATGCAAACTAAGGAGAGAACTGTTATTAGAACTGACATGGTATATAGGCCCCCAGAGCAAACCGAGGATTATGATAACAAGTTAAACATTTCTCAAATGGCAAGAAAGAGATTTTTGTCATTATGGGAAACTTAAACTTGCCTGGTGTAGACTTGCACACCTCTAGTGTTCTTTCATACAAGAGCAGGAATCTAATTGATACATTTAATGGAGCATCTCTGAAACATCTTGTTAAATCACCAACAAGGGGAGAGAAAAATTTATATTTGTTCCTAACCAACAGGGATTTGGTGTCTGGGGCAAGTGTGGAAGAATAGCTGGGTTCTAGTGACCCAGGACCAGCTCCAGGTTTGTGTGGGCCCTTGGGCGACAGAGCCTCAGTGGGCTCCTTTTGGAGCAACACATACTCATGGCAGCAAAAAAACAACCAAAATTGGGTGTTCTTTGCTGAGGTAGATCTACTGGAGTGGACTGTAATAGTCCATTTCATTCAAGTAGAAAGAAACTTCTCAGACGTTGGAAAGTAAAGAGGAATTTGAGGTGGAAATGTGCCTCAGATTCCTCTTTATTTTCTGTTCCCTGGCTCACAGTGTAGAGTTTCAGCATTTGGTTACAGCTATCCAGCGCTGATTAGTCTCAAATGAATGGACCAAATCAATGGGGAGTCTCAAACTGTGACCTCCGAATCAGCTGCATAATCCGGGGCAAGATCGAGCAGGATGCTGCCATTGATTTGGGGATGAAATCCACTGCAAAATCAGTGCCAGATTCCTTTGTGTGAACAGAGCTTGATACTGTTAACAGTGCAATGATCGCTATCATCTGTACTAATGGAAGTGCTCAATGCAGAAGACCCCATAGTATAATGCGGCCCCTGCGCACAGTATCATCATACTGTGGGATCACAATGTCTTGCACACAGTTTAATGTCCTGTAGTGGCCCCATCCCATTGTGGCCCCTGCACACAGTATTATGTTCCACATTGTTCTATAGCCAAAAATTTTGGGTTCAACAGAAATCCTATTAAATTTTTGGGGTTCACAAGCCACAAACTATCTTATCAGACCCCGAGTCTAATGATCTTCAGCACTCTTCAGTGACATCACAGACGTGGACCAAAGATAGCAGGGAGTCACACTGGAGCCCTGGAGAGGGGAGTAACACTGGTTTTTATGTTTGTCACCTTCCCTGGGCCTCCACTAATTATTTTCTGTGGTTATTTCAGGGAACTAAACTAAATTTATGTAACACTCAAAGGTTAAAAATGCCTGGTATAATGCTTTATAAATCTCTTCAGGGGTTCAGTTTCCAAAATGGGATCACATGACTGCGGTTTCCACTTTACTGGCAATTCAAAAACTCTCCAAAAGTGACATGACGTCTAAAAAACAATAGTGCCTCTTCCCTTTTGTACCTGGCTTTGTGTCCAAACAGCAGTTTATATCCACATATGCCAATGTTAAATACATTATCTTGGGTATATCAGTGTCATACATATGGGCATAAACTGCAGTTTGGGGAAACAGCAGGGTGCAGATGTGAAGAAGTCCTATGCGACTTTTGGAGCACAGATTTAGATTGTTTGTTTGGTTTTTGGACACTATCAAGTTTGCAGAGACCCTAAAATGGCCTATACAAAATGGGGGTCACTTCTTGGGGATTTTACGGGAACCTCTGGGGCTCTCCAAAAACAATATAGTGCCTAGAAACCAAAAGTTAAAAAAAAAGGAATGCTCCTTCCCCTATGAACCCTGTTATGTGCCCAAACAGCAGTTTACACCCACATATACAACTTTTATTGTATCTAGAGTAACCCACTTAAACGTTTTAGGAGTGCATATCTCTGTTGACACAAAGTGGGCACTACATATTGGGCACTGAAATGGCATATTTCTTAAATTTCTAGGAAACACTTTTGGGGTCAAATGACAATAATATCACTTTAGAAATTCCTTGAGGGGCGTAGTTCTAAAGTGGGGTCATACTTTGTGGATGAACTATTTATCTTATCTTAGGGCCAATGCAGTGTACGGCTCGGTTGTGGCCTCACATTGCGGAAACACAGCTTTTTTTTTTGTTGTTGCAGATTTGATGTGTTTTTTTGGAGACAAAGTCAAGAAGGGCTACAAAAGGAATAGGAAACATACTGTATAGGAAATACTTATATTTCTACCTTCTGCTCAGTCCACTCCTGGCTTTGGCTCAAGCAGCAAAATCTGCAACCAAAAAGCTGTGTTTCTGCAACATGGGGCTTCAGCCTTAATGTCCAGATTAGGCCTCAAATGTGCATGGTGCTCTTTCACTTAGGATCAGTTCACACTGGTGTATGTAGTGCACAAATCATTTCTGCGGGCAGTGCACAGCAAGCACACGGACCCCATTATAGTCTATGGGGTCTGTGTGCTTTTACAGCACAGCGCTTGAAACCGCGATTGTATTCCGTCCAGGGGGTCTCCATGCGGACTCTCCCCGACGGAATACATACGCTAATGTGAACCGACCCTTAGCCGTGTCATGTTTACAGGCAAACAATTAGGGCACATATAGAGTGTTTCAAAAATCAAGAAATACAGCACAGTAATTTGAATACTGACCTTTCACTGTGTCACAAGTTGGGCATGACCCATTCGGGACTGAAACAGCAAACATCTGGGAACTTTTCATTTTTAATTTTGCACCATCCACTGCACATCTCTTTTTGGAAACTATCTCTTGGGTCAAAATGCTCACTATACTGCTTGATAAATTCTGTGAGAGGTTTAGTTTCCAAAATGAGTTCCATTGTATTGGCACTTTAGTGGCTCTGCAAATGTGACATGACATGCAAAAACTATTCCAGCAATGTATGCCCTCCAAAAGCCAAATTGCGCTCTTTCTGATCTAAGCCCCAAACAGCAGTTTACAACCACATATTTGGTATTGCCGTGTTCATGAAAAGTTGTTTAATGAACTGCTTTTTCTCCTTTAACCCTCTATGAACAAGAAAATTTTGGGGATGAAATGAAATTTGAGTAATTTACATTCCAATGTTACTAAAATCTGTGAAACAGCTATAAGGTCAAAATGCTCACCATACCCGTTGATAAATTCTTTGAGGGGTGTAGTTTCCAAAATGGAACTTTTGATGGATTTCAACTGTACTGGTACTTTAGGGACTCTGCAAATAAGATATGACATGAAATCTTTTCTAGTAAAATCTGCTTTTCAAGTTCCTAGTAGCATTGACATGTTTCATGCACTGCCCTGTTCCCGAACAGCAGTTTACATCCACTTGTGGGGTATTTCTATGCTCAGGAGGAATTCCATAACAAACTGTGTGATGCATTTTCTCTTTTAACCCTTTGTGAATGTGTAAATTTTATGGCTAAATGAATGTAGTATTGAAGAAAAATGTTATTAAATTTCATCTCCATATTGCTGTAATTCCCATGAAAAGCTTAGAGTTAACAACTTTCCAAATGCTATGTTGAATTATTTGAGGGGTGCAGTTTGACAATGGGGTGATTTAGGGGTTTCTATATAGGATTTCAAAATCCCATTCAATACTGAAGTGGTCTCAAAAAAATTGGTTTAGGAAATTTTCTTTTAAAATAAATTAAAAGATGATGCCATCATAAACCAGAGATATGGTAAATAATATTTATTAACCTATTTGGGTGGTATCCTTATCTTTCTGAAAAGCAGAGCATTTCACATTTTGAAAATGGCTAATTTTTACAAATTTTGTTTAACTTCCTATTATTCATAAATGCAAAAAATATGGATCAATGTTTGCCACTAACATGAAGTACCTTCGTACTTCATGTTAGTGGCAAACATTGATCCATATTTTTTGGATTCCATAACAAACATGAAAAAACAATCTCAATTCAGTTAAAACATCTCAAAGTTATTGCCATATAAAGTGTCAGTTATGACAAATGGGGCTATGTCTTTTAAGGGCTAGTTCACATGGGGCTAGTGACCGCGTATTTTGGTACTGATTTTGACGTGGGAAGCGCGTCAGAATCTGGACCAAAATGTGCTTGCCGTGGCTAGCCACGAGTGTTGCGGTTACTTGCTCCGGAGTAGGCCCAAATGAATGGGCCTAGTCCGGATGGATTGTCTTGACGCAGACGCGCTGCTGCAATTTCCGGCACGGCGTCTGCCTTAAGAAAGGGCAGCTCGTTTCTTTTTCTGTGAGCGGGAACAAACCACTTGCGGAAAAAAGATCGCTAGGGGTCTACATAGACCTCTATTGTGAGGGGGCAGATTTTGAGGTGGACTCCGCGCCAAAATACACCCCCTCTTGCCCCGTGGGAACTAGTCGTAAGCTTTTTGGGGGTTTTAGCCACGCCCTTAAGGGCTTAAAGTGTGCACGAAAACTTATTTTGTTGTGACCGCTATTATCTATAATGACCCTCATCCTCCATCTTAAATAACCTGTCAGGTCCATTTGCCAGAATTACCGTATTTTTTGGACTACAAGATGCACCAGACCATAAGACACACTTAGGTTTTAGGAAAATAGGAAACAAAAATTTTGAAGCAAAAAATGTGGTAAAATAGACAATAACATAAATAACATAATTCACCAATGTCTTTTTTTTGTGGGGTCAGGTGCACTTTTCAGTTATGCCTGTTTGGGGAATGTTTCTTACTTGGATCACTTTTTCTTAAAAATTTTATTAGAGGTGAAACTGTGACTATAAGGCGTTTTTTTCCCCCCCGCTACATAGTTCACCGTATAGGATAAATATTATAAGTCCATAAACTAGGCATTTTTGGACACAGGGTTTCTGTGTATGTATTTCACAGTAATTTTTTTCATATTATATCTATTCTAGGAAAATAGGGCGACTTAAACTTTGTTCTTTTAAAAAAATTTTTTATTACACTTAAACTTTTTTATTACAACTGTATTGCAGTCTATGGGAGATTGTCTACATGACTATTGAGGCTGATCATAGACCAGCTGCAATGGTAATATTCCTATGACAGGCCCTTAGAGCCTTCACAAGGCATATTGTTGTTTCTGAGTATAAGTATGACAATAACCAACATTTGTTTTGCAATTTTCTCCCCATGGGCCTAAAAGCAAAGGGAATGTTTATTAACAAGAAGCCAATTCTTTATCATCATATTTTTGGCATGTTGGAGGAAACCATGTTACCCACAGGAAACCCAGGCAAATGTGGGGGTTACACCAGCAGGTAACGGCCCCTATTTATTTACTGATCCCTGGTCCTGCCCACGGCTGCCTCCACTACTCCTTCAGCCCTCCAGAGGGTTCCGTGCATCGCACATTGTGTCACGATGCTAAACAGTTTGTCTCACGGGACCTCCTGAAGTCAGCCATAGGCAAGAGCGCAGATTGGTAAGTAGGGCCATGGCACTTAAGAGTATTTGGGTGAACCTTGTGAGCTTCAAATCATGAGGTTTGCCTGGTGGGTTAGTTCAGACCAAACATGTCCAAAATTAAACTATCATACTCTGGAGTCTCTTCAGGAGAGTTAAAAAAACTGTGTTACTCACCTCTCCTGGGTCCTGGTGCTGGTCTTCTGGCCTCTTGAATGATGTCATAGTCTGCTGAGGATTTAAATTGGGACTCACCAGTCACGTGGGTCACTCTAGCATGATGACGCATAAGGAACTCTACCAAGCCTTACATTTTTGCAGTATTTGTAATGAACAACATAGAGGCCAATTTCAGAAAATATATTGAATGGAGGCCACTGTGGGACATTATACGCGGTGTAGGGCCACTATAGGACATTATGCTATGTGTAAATGGGGTGATATATCGTATGAGGGCCAGCATAAGGAACATTTTACTGTATGGGGACTTGTAACTGAAGCACTATGTTGTGTTTGTGAGAGGAAGGGAGGAGGGGGAGGAGGGCATGTCAAAAGTTTGATATGGGCCACAGTCTTTGCTATGTATTCCCCAGGTATGCTATGCAGATGTTGTCCTTAGATTCGAGCTCAAGAACCCAGTGCTGCAAAGCAACAGTGCTAACCACTGAATTACTGCAGGGTTGCACCACTAAGCAGCTTTTTGTCCTTTTTTGAAGTCTAATACTGCATTTGCACGAATGTGCACTTAAATTAGAATAATAGAAATTATATTGTAATTACTGTATATTTCTATCAAACATCCCTGCTATTGTATTGTACCAGAAATGAATGTACACAGCTGAATACTGTTCATATAATTTACATGATTTTGTAATACTTTGTCTATCAGTCCCAGTCTTATCATAAAATATGTTGGTTTTGCTTTTTTATTAGGTGCTTCTAGACAGGCAGAAAATGTTTTAATAAGTGGATGTTAGTATTATACTAATGCCACGATGACATTTTAAGTGAGAGTGTGTAGGAAACGGCGTTTACATCATCCTTTTGTATTGTCTTAGTAAAGCTGGATGTTTAATCATTCTTTTACAGAACAGACATAACAAAGGTGCTATCTTCAGTCCAAGGTTCACTTAGCAAAAAGAAACATATGCACATAACTATGCCAGCTATTTCACATCATGCAGAGATGTTTTCTGATTACATACATACTGTATATAAATGATTGGGGTCCAGTGGAATTATGGCAATAAAGTAATTCACTGTAAGTGTTAATATATTGATGATCAGAGAAATACCGCTAAGTTTGCATGTTCAGTATTAGCTATTCTTCATATTACAAATCCTTTGTGTTTAATGACTTTAAACACTACATATATAGGTGCTCTAAAATAACTTAAATAACATTAGCACTGGATTAGAAACCTATTTTATCCTATGATTATTTTGAATTAATATGCAATATAAAGAAAAGTTATGGTTTGGGCTGTACCCATCAAATCTGATGTGCCAGTTTAAAGGAAGTCTATCAGAATCTGATTATCTATGCTGGTACATTAGCGGTACTTACTCTGATGTAGCATATAAGGTTTGCTCAGAGACAAGCACATGACAAACCAGGCGCCTAATAAAGGCCACCGAGTAGGATTGCACCCAGCCTTTCTGATGTTTGAGGCAAAAAGTAAAATGGATCCTGCCACATGATACCCTCCTCCCCCAAGTAAGAGCAGATACTGATAATTCTACTCAGAATACTGGAAAAAGGAAGTGATATGGTGTAGTGTATATGTATGTACAGAATAACAACAGATACTGAGGACAAGGGAAATAGTATTTAGGACAAAATAATAGTATTGTCTAGTGTCTAAGCATACTGTACAGGACAAGAGAAGTGGCATTGTGTAAGATCCGTATAAACAGAATTACAGCACAACCCATATATACAGTAGGTCTTACATTATATATATATATATATATATATATATATATATATATATATATATATACACACACACTATATATATATATATATATATATATATATATATATATATATATATATATACACTTACACATATACATTCATACCACACATACACACTTACTACAAAGGTATATTATTCACACCACATATATATACTCATATAACACATGTACATTCACAAAACACATATGCCTGTACACAGTCACAGCTCACTTATATAGTTCATATCTGCTGACTTTACACCTTTGACATTTATGAAGAGTTTTCCCCACATACACAGTTGTGTTCTGGACTCTACAGGAGTGAAGGGTAGAAGGCTCATCTGCTGGCCCCGCAGTCTTGAAAAAAAGTGCCACACTGAAGCAAGAGACTTATTTTGCCTTATGGATCATGCGGCCCAGCCCACAGGTCTGCCATCTTACTCATCACATTGCTCCTATGCGCACATATTACCCCATTACATCAACAGGATGACTTCACAGACAAAAGTATTGCAGTGTACTGTACAAGTTAATCAATTTATCATATGTATAAGTGTATAAGTATGCACAGAAGGATATAAAAAATAGTAAAAAAAAACCAAAACACTTTTTCCATTTTTATGTAAAAAAAACCTTTCAAAGGCTACTTTTGGGTAGTGTACCTCTTGGTGAGATCATTAAAGGGGTTGTCCCATCTCAAGGATATTATCTATACTGCTAGCTTATGTGGATTTAAGACTTTTGCTATATACATTGCTTAAGCAAAACTGCTTTGTTTGTCCGCTATCTGAGATGATTCACGTCATTGTTTACACTTTGTTTCCATAATCATGGACCTGGGGATGATCTTATCTCTCCGCCCAGCACAAGTGACATAGCTCCCTGCTCTCAGAGAAGGGAGAGGGAGCTGAGTACTTAGTGCTTGTATTTCTGAGTTGCTTATCTCTGGCTATTCCAGTTATCAGTCGGCTAATTGAATTTTGCTGATAAGGGCTGAGACAGGGAGTTCATTAAACACAGACCTAAAAGTGAGTATATTGCAAGCTGACTCATGGTCCTGTAGCATGTAAGTTTGGGATTCTCATCATTTAACAAATCCAGCTGTTAGGGGCACAGACCCCCAGAGCTTATGTTGTTGTAGTTTCAAATTAAATAACAGGCCAAGATCGGCTACAGCCATGCTTTGGCCTGGAGAACCACAAAGACACAGATGGTGGTGTATCAAAATGGATTCTGTTTAATGGTGGCTAAAACAACAGTATATATCACATGGCATAGACAAAACAGGATTGGCTAGTATAATTAGCATAACATCCATTGGTGTTGAAGTTTGTAACAATAGCCCTGATGCATATCTATTGGATAAGAAACTGGAGAGAGGTCACCCCCCCCGAGGGCTGAGTGGGGGTGTGAGTTGTAGAAGACACATGGCCTCAAAGTCTAAAATGGAGTCTGTGAGCTCATGGTATGGTGACCGCATGATCTCACAAAATGGCAGCTAACAGCACATGTCTCAAATACAAAATGGAGGTTACACAAGCTGACATCCTCCACACTTCCCTCATTGCACAATCAGTTAATTACCTCTCTCCTCCCCCTTTATCTCAAAAGGGTCTTTCGTCTTTGATCTTTTCCTAACAATGCCCCTGGTCCCAGCCGATCTGTCTCCATTCAATACACAGAGCATAGTGTCTACATAACCAGTCTGGCAAGTTCCAAACTGCTCATCGCTGGGAGATGGACAGATAGAACAATTTCAGCCCCCACCTCTATACATAATTTTTCATAAGATATTGTTAGCCCCCCACACAGCTCTGCTACATCAGCTTCATATTGTGCACCTTCCAGTGATACTGTGCTAATTTATTTACAACTATCCCTCATTACTGACTGCAAACATGTACTGCTATGAGGAGAGCTAGCAGAGCTGGCTTTGTCTGTGAGATAGTAAGTGAAACCCCGCCCAGAAATTTACAGAGAAAACCAGGAAGTGAACAGAGCATACAGCCTGCAATGTGGTGAACAGGTGAGTTGGGAGTACCCCTGTAATTGCTATATATGTTTCTATGACCCTCTTGAAAACATTTTGCACAGACTTCGAAACTGGCACATTTTCAGACTGAGTGAAATAGGATGGTTGTTTTGAAAAATTCTGACCGAGCTGATAGGAAGTGTTGGGAGCAGCAGTTACGTGTGGGTGCTCTCATATGGCAAAAGTTTTCAGCTAGCCTGGACATTAGAGAGGAACATTTGATCTACTGACAATTATTAGCTTCTCCCAAATTTTTTCTCCATCATCTAAATACAGATAGCACATTCATTACACACCCCTGTCTCTCCCCAGATGATTTCCAGATGCTTAGAAGAAGGAAATTTGGTGTCATGGCAGTCATAGCATGTTTTTCTAATGATAGCCAGCCGCCACCTCTTTAGTTGACAGTAGTGTCAAGAACAAGAAACCTGGACTGCTATGGACTGGAACCATATTGTCTTTAGTGATGAATCCAAGTTATTTTTGAGAGCCGTTGATAGTCAAATTGGAGCTTTGTTACATAATGTCTCAATTGCTGTTGTGATGACATTCAGTCATCCCTACTACAGTAGTGAGACAAGGGACAGCAAAGCAGTGTGTCTATAGACATTCTGAAGCAACATGGGATGCCTCTTATGGCGAGGCTTTCAACTGGCATACATAGTAAGGTTTTTCCAAAAAATGTCTCTGCCACATTGCAACACTTCCTTGGCTCATGGGAGGTGCGGTGCTGCATGTAATTCTTACATCGTGAACATCATAAAAGCTAAACCTAAAACCTAATATCATATTTCCCATTATACCTCATAAATAATTTTTGAAAAGTTTTCAATCCTATTTGGTGCCACATTAACTTGCACTGCGAAAAGCAAGCCCTCATATGGAAAAATATAATAGCTGTGGAGCTTGAATGTTTCAGATGAATAATCAAAAACAGGCAGTTTTCCTTTAAGCGTTAAATTTCCAGATGTGCTTTCCTTGTGTAAACAGTTAAAAACAAGAAACAATAGTTAGTAAAACACTAGTAAAATTCTTGTTAGAGATAACCTTCAATCTTAGGCCTTGTTCACATCTGCGTTTGGTATTCTGTTCAGGGAGTCCTCTTGGGGACCCCCTGAGAGAATACCGAATGCACTGAAAAGCGGTGAGCAATGAAAGCTCACGGACCCCATAGCCTATAATGGGGTCCGTGTAGTTTCCGCGCGGTGTTCGCACAGTGTCCTCATGAATCATGTGGAGAGAAAAGTAGTGCTTGAAGTACTTTTCTCTCTGCATGATTCGTGCGGACACCGCGTGGAAGACACATGGACCCCATTATAGGCTATGGGGTCCGTGTGCTTTCATTGCTCATCGTTTTTTGTTTATGTAGATTGTGAGCCCCACATAGAGCTCACAATGTACATTT
Source organism: Leptodactylus fuscus (assembly GCF_031893055.1). NCBI lineage: Eukaryota > Metazoa > Chordata > Amphibia > Anura > Leptodactylidae > Leptodactylus > Leptodactylus fuscus. The sequence continues at coordinate 72,531,615 of NC_134267.1, read as the reverse complement.
TTCCCTAGCAGTATGTCTTTGGAATATGGGATGGAAATCCATGCAAACATGGGGAGAACATACAAACTCCTTGCAGAAGGTTTTTTGCCCTCGGCGGGATTTGAACACCAGGACTCCAGCGCTGCAAGGCTGCAGTGCTAACCACTGAGCCACCGTGTGGCCCCTGTTCATTGTTTTTTAATGCGGTAGGTGTTCCGTGCGGGGGTCCCCAAGCAGACTCCCTGAACAGAATACCGAACACAGATGTGAACCAGGCTTTATCTGTTCCAATATTACAGCTGTGCTTACATTAATACATATCATATAGTGTATATTGGTATGCCTGGTATTACTTTCTTTTTATTTTAAGCTAGTTTATGCAAAAATAGAATATATTTTGCACTCAACTCATGGAAAACTGTCCTAATAATTTTATATAATGTAGTTTATTTTAGTGATGTACAGTAAATGTTTTCAGAAATAGTAATTTCTTTCAAAGGTTATCTTGATGTTTGTGTTTTGGAACACCACTTACAGCACCACACTTTTCAAGACTGTAGAGAATTTCACTTTCAATACTGAACTTCAAATAATTCAGCTTTCATGATTCCTCTATTAGGTGAACATGTCAAAACTTCTGTGCTGCCCATTCTCATATATGCTAAATGCAGACTGCAGTCATTGAATGTACTTCAGATAATAGATTTAAGTAAAACCTAAGCCTGTGTGTTTTTTAAAATTCTTCTGCAGAAAATTAATTTACTCTGGAACAGTTTATAGTTTAATTCATATGTATACATTACTTTGTAAGTTAATAGAGATAGAATTTGTATATAAGGTAACTTGCAGAATATTCTATTAGGTTTCAAGGTTCTACAGTGTGTATTAAAAAGAATGTGTAGGTCAATTTTTGGTGTATAAGTGCTAACAGTGTGGAAATGAGACAGGTGATGGGGCCCCTGATGGCGGTCATTGCTTTTGGTGTATAGTTTCTTTGGCACCAAACTTTATTATAGATCCCGGGGCAGTACAGTGTTGAGATGGTCACACTTGAATGATGATAGATCTCTAGATCCTGCTGTGTGTTGGTGTTTCAGGCTACTCTTGATGGTGGATGGAATGAAATACATGAGAAACAGTGGCAGTTAAACAGGTGAAACCTACCACAGAGTTTACTTAATAAGTTCTTCCAGTCACAAGTAATATGGAGCAGTTTATATACAGCAAGAAGTATCCACACTTTTGGCACTTTGTTAACATTAAAAGGAGTGATGTATGCTCTTCACTGCGACCTCCAATGTTCTGTCCATTTCCACAGTGGTGAACCTGGGACAACCCCTGGGACTTGGTCCTCTCTCCCTCTGAGCCATAATTGGGGAAATGCAAATCACATTTCAGCCATGGATATCAGGTTTTGTCACTACTATGTTGGTAGAGATCTTTAACTTTATCTAACCTAATGAGGTTGATATTCTCTCCCATTCAAGTCTACACCCTCAAGAAAACCAAATTAAGTCTGAGAGGCACAAGAAGGAGACATCACCAAAAAGAGCCCCAGCCTTAAACACAACAGAATACAACTGTTAAAAAAAAAAAAAAAAAAATCAACTTGCTTACCCATATACTAACTCCAGTTGAGACAGGCCTTTTAAACGAAAAGATTGTCTTTTAGCCCTACAGGCAAGTTGCTGAGCTCACACTATTTTAGTATTTTAATAAATTCATTAGGAAATGTATGCTGATGAGACATTTTTCTTTCCTTCAAAAGTCTGGTACTAATACTCTTGAACCCACTGCTGGAACATGGTTATATGTGAATAACTTCTACATCACAATTGCACTTTTTAAGTGCCTATGTTTCAGAGGAACTGTAGGTTGTGGGACAGTGAGCAGAAATCAGAGAGACCTTCATAGAGCACAAATTGTGAATTGCCTCAGAATGGGTGAGAATAGAACAGTGTGCAATGAGGATATGCTGTTGGTCAAGTATAAGAGGGATGTCCTTGTATTGACTAAAATTCATGGCAACAACTGCACCCTTTCCCCTGTGTGTGGTACTAGTTCCTTTACCCCATAGCTGGACTGTATCCTCGCATGTAATAAGAACATGGCAGGGGTTGATCTACCTGATCAAGTCCTAAAGCCATGTAATGCCATGAGAAAAACAAAAGTGTGGTACAAAAAGCTGTCCATGACAGATGGCACTGTATAACGCTTCTGTGATTTCACGCAGGGGCACGGGATGGTGTATTTTGGTCCTGATTTTGACTCGGTAAGCCGCCTCAGAATAGGACCAAAATGCACCTGCTGCGACTGTCACGGCTTCCCGCTCCGGAGTAGGCCCAAATAAAACAATACATATTTGGTATCATCGTGTCCATAACAACCTGTACAACAAAACTGAAACAATATTTATTGTACATGGAGAACGTCGGGAAAAAAACCCCAAAAAACCCGCAGAAGTAATGATTTTTCGCCATCTCATCTTACAAATATATGAAAAGTCATACATACACCACAACAGTACCAATAAAAAGCACAGGTTGTTCCGCAAAAAATAAGCCCGCAACCGTCACTGTCAACTGAAAAATAAAAATGTTACACCTCTCAGAAGATGGTGATGCAAAAATCAATAATTTACGTCCCTAAATGTGTTTTTGTTCTGCAGAATTAGTATCACATTAAAAAATAATATAAATGAGGTATCACCGTAATCGCACCGACCCGCAGAATAAAGGTCACATGTTACTTATTCTGTACGTTGCATGGCGAAAAATTTAAAAGGTAAAATGCACTATCAGAATTGATTTTTTTAAAAAAATCCAGCAAGAAAGAGGTAATAAAAAGTATTCAATAAGGTGTAGGCACCCAAAAATGGTGTCATTACAAAATGCATCTCATCCCGCAAACAACAAGCCCTTATATGGCCACGTCACCAGAAAAATAAAGAAAATATAACTTGCATAACGTGAAGACAAAGAAAACCCAAAATCGCCAAATTATTAGAACACAACTGGCTGCGGCAGGAAGGGAATATATAAGCTGTGCGAGCGAATATCAGGGGACACCCTATATTTACAGATTATGAGGGAAAAGACACCAGAAGTGTCCCCCAGAGTGACTCCACCAATCATAGGAGCTACTGGGACATAGTAGGGAATTTTGTCTTTGCAATGTCCTCTGCACCGCTTATATATTCCCTCTTCACCATCCGCTGTGCACTCACGTCTGGCATACTAATACTCACTACACCCCCTGATAAATTCTTTGAGGGGTGCAGTTTTCAAAATGGGGTCACACCTTTGAGGAATCCACTTTTCTGGTATTTTTCAAGCTCTACAAACATAAAATGATGTCCAGATACCAAACATCCAAATCTGCACTTCAAAAACCGCATTGCGCTCCTTCCGTTCTGTGCCCTGCCGTGTGCCCAAATTGCAGTTTATGCCACATGTATGACACTGGTGTACCTGGGATAACATACATAATGTCATATGTGGGTATTAACTGATATTAGGGCACAGTCGGACACAGAAGGGAAGAATGGTTATTTGGTTTTTGGAGCGCAGACTTAGTTGTTTGTTTTTTTTTGGATGCCATGACACTTTTGCAGAGTCCTTAAAATTGCCCTTACAAAATGGGGTCACTTCTTGGGGAATTCCAGTTTACTGGCACCTCCAGGGCTCTGCAAAAACAACATGGCCCCCAGAAAGTCCCTCTAAATCTGTACCCCAAAAGTTAAAAAAGCACAGTACTCCTTCCCTTCTGAGCCCTGCTGTGTGCCCAAGCAGAAGTTTACACCCACATACATAATTTTTTGACCCTCGGGATCACCCACTTAATAGTTTTAGGAGTGCAGGTCTCTGACAACACAAAGTGGGTGCAACGTATTGGGCACCGAAATGGCATATTTCTTTAAGAATTTAAATTTTCATTTTGTACATTAATTTAATTAATTTAATTTAATTAAAAATGTCCAAAATAAATTAAAAGACAATCAAAAGATGATGCCAATATAAAGCAGAGATATGGTAGATAATATTTATTCATGTATTTGGGTGGTATGCCTGAAAAGCAGAGAATTTCACATTTTGAAAATTCCAATTTTTTCCAAATTTCCATCAAATTTCCTATTTTTTTTTATAAATAAATACAAAAATATTGATTAGTGTTTACCACTAACATGAAGTATAATGTGTTTCTGAAAAAAACTATCTCAAAATCACTTGTGTATCTTAAATCGTCTCAAAGTTATTGCCATTTAAAGTGACACATGTCAGATTTGAAAAAAGAGGCCTGGTCCTTAACGCTCTTTCGGCCTCTGCCCTTCAGGGGTTAAGCTTTCTCTGTCCATCATTCTTAGCTAGCACTAATTCTACCATAGTCTTAGTGGAAATAGGTACTCTTAGTTGTTGGGCCTCATAGCAGTTGCTATGTGTGCTACCTTGGTAATTACACCCATGGAATTAAGTGAATATAACACAAGTTATACTTAATCTTGTTTTCTAGAAATCTATGTATCAGTCCACTCTACTCATCCTGCTCTAAAATATGCTGCTTGGGGATCAGGCAACACCATCTTTAATATGAAAAGTTCTCTTTAACATGCAGGGAAAGGTGGGTGTGTATATTACATGTGACTGAGGTGACAGCCCTCAGAATTACAGAATTATTTCTGCAGCCAGACCCAGGGAATCCCAGTCTGAGGCTGGGTGGCCTTTTTCATACATATAATTATAATTTGTTTAAGAACACAAGAGGATGTGTTGAAAAATCATTTTCTCTACAGTTAAATAGGTATGCTTAAAGGATAATCTTGTGGCTAAACTCGACAAGTTGGGATAGTGAAAATCTGCAGATGATGGTTTTTCTCTCGCATAATAAGGTTAACTTTTTCCCATTATTTATTTTAAGATGTTTCCAGATGTGTTGCAGAGAGGAAATACATTCAAGAGCAAGCCCGCAAAGAATTTATCCCAGTGTGCAATGATGATGGCACATACAGTGAGGTTGGTCATTTTGATTTATTTGTCAGCTGCATGTGTGCTCTTTTATAATTCGTCTACAATAGTAATAGTCTTGCCATGACTCAAAATAAATACATTACAAATGACTTCAACAGGCATTTAGACATTTGCAGTCATAGCCTTGATAGAGTAACTGTTTTAGCAATCAGAGCATGTAATGCTTCTGTGAGAGATTTTTTTTAAAGATGCAAATGTTTGACATCATATTTTGCCATACTAATGCGTTTGACTCAAGACAAGTATCTATTTTTTTTTGCTCGATACTTGACTTTTGATGATTTAGGGTAAGTTCACACAGAGTTTTTTGGTCAGACTTTTGAGGCTGTATCTGCCTCAAAACCCTAACCAAAAAGATGGTTCCCATTGAAATTATTGATAGCCGCTCAGGTCTTTTTTCCGGGAGCTGTTTCTTCCGGCTCCCGGAAAAAAGAAGTGAGATGCTCATTCTTAAGGACGAGTTGCCTCGCGTTTCGGCCTGAAGACACACTTTCATTGGGTCTAATCCGGAGCAGAGTGGCGGCTGGATGCCGGTTACCGCTACCCGGTTTTTGGATCGGAACCTGAGGCGGCCTCCGATCATCAGTTTAATTAGAAGCAGATGAAAATGTTCATGGTGTTGGTGCAAAACCGGCGGCAAATGGATGGCGCTCACCAGCAGACTGGACATTGGTAGCAGTCTCCAGGGACAGGTGATCATGATTTTTTTTTCCATGTTACACATTTCTGGGTGTTCTCTGTGCCTCTTCCACATATTATAGAAAAAAAATTAGCAGCGGAAAAGCTGCGATTGCTAAATGGCTTGCGTTTTTGAAAATTACAGTATGTTAATCATAACAACCTAAACACTCGAGTTTTCCATATATGTATAATATGGACAGAAAGTCCACAGAGGAAAACTATGCGGATTTTCTGTGAAAAACACTGCAGAAAAAAAAACAGTGCGTTTCCACTGCAATCTTTTCCACATTATTTTTGGCTGTGGCTCACTACATGAACCTTAAATTAAATAATTTTCCTAGTTGTCTGAGGGTTCTCCTAATTTATAAAATAGCTTTTATTGGCCAGTGGAGACAAGAACAGATACACAGGGGCCACACGGTGGCTCATTGGTTAGCACTGCAGCTTTGCAGTACTGGAGTCCTGGTGTTCAAATCCCGCCAAGGGCAGAAAACCATCTGCAAGGAGTTTGTATGTTCTCCCCGTGTTTGCATGGATTTCCATCCCATATTACAAAAAGACATACTGATAGGGAAAAAATGTACATTGTGAGCTCTATGTGGGGCTCACAATCTACATTTAAAAAAAAAAAAAAAAAAAAAGAACAGATAGACACAAAAGGTGTGTATAGCAAGCATGAACCTGGCAAGTCCCCAGCTTCCTTTATTATGTACAAAAGAAGAAGGAGAGGACTTTCATGGATGGCAGAAATCACAAGGCTGTAAGGCTGTTGGTTACCAATAATGTTAAAATGCAAAGGAAGGTTCTGAATATTCAGTTACACTGAGTTAATCCTCCATTCTTAGGGCAATAAAACTAGGTTTGGGGGTATCAAACAATAATAGAAACTTGGCTGAAGAATACAGATTGATAAAACAAAGCTGGCTTCATCTGTTGTAGCGTACACAGATGGTCCTTCTAGAAGAAAATCAGTGACCCTTGGTGGCATGATAGCACACTAATAAGGTTTTGTTGAAGTGTACAATGAGATCATAAACCATTTACTTTCTCACACATCATATGAAACAGAAGTGACATACAGCAGTATAGATAATGATAGAATTACAATGCCAAAAACATTTTTTTTTAAATGAAATACTTTATTAGGTTTTAGACATAGTACAGTAGGAAATATTACAACTCATACTGCATAATCAAGCAGAAGCTGTAGATACATTAGCAGAAAAAGTCACATTGTAGGAGTATACGTATGTAGCAATATGAGGGTCTGAAATAAATAGAAAAAAGGGGGCTCATAGAAATCCCTAAGAGAGGCAAAGAAAAAAAAAATAATAATAGGGAAAGCCTACTTGAGGTTACCTAACAGACCAGGTTAGCAGAAATATGATCTTGATCAGTGGCAACTTAAATTTTCTATTATGCAGTTAAAATTGAATTTGTGTAACACTTCTAGAATAGGAGGGATGATAGTGGATTTCCAGAGTTTAGCTATACATTACAATGAGGTTGAAAGTATATGGGCAATAATGGTAAGGTCAGAAATGGGGTTGTGTTCTAAATCTAGAAATAATAGAGCTACCCCACAATTAGTGTGAGTAAATAATGTATTTGGTCCCAAAACAGTGAAACATTTGGACAGGGCCACCACATGTGTAGCATAGTCCCTTGTGCATTATTAGACCTTCAGTAAGTTGATAAACCTGGATATATGTTGGAGAGATGTTGTGGGGTCAAGTCCTATTTGTTTCCATATGGGTAATACAATGAGAAAATTGACTTTGTAAATTAAAAGCTCTAGACCTTTGCTCATTTGTCAAATTACATAGTTAACCTTCCTCCCATTGAGATTTAAATACAAGGGGGGATGGATCACTAATAAGAAACAATTCTATAAAAGCCCAAGATATTTCTTTAGTGGTTGAGGAGGTATTTGAAAAGTACATTTTTTAAAGGACTTACAGAGACACATGACATATATAAGGAGGAGGTGGCACAGCTGTAGATATTTATTGAAGTCTTTATTAAAAACTTTAAATTTATCCTTATTTATCCCTATACAGTATAAGGAAATAGGCAATTTATTAAGACAAAAGGCCATCAGTATGAAAGGACAATATCAAAGTCACATCAGATTACCAAAATCACAAGAAAGCACTGATGAACAAAATATAAAACTTAACATTTAATAAATACCCCTAAAAAATTCAATGAATTAAGAAAGTGAAACATGCAGAACATTAGTACTCATTAAGTTTGGAAACCTTATTGATTGGCCTACATAGCAATCTTATTGGCTGTATTGGGGACGTGTGGAGGCAAACCCCTTTCTAGAGACAGGCGAACCTCTGAAGATTTGTTTGTAATCAAATAAGCTTGGTATGAACCAGAGCTTAAATTATGTGCGATTCTATCAGAGATTTTAGGACTCTATTTAGCCTCTAAGGTAAACACAACCAAAGTTATGTTAAAGTGACTTGTGACTATGGGAAAATATATGCTATGCAGAAGATACAAACTAGTAGTTTAACCATAACAGGTAGCAGCGCAATGTAGTATTTAAGTGCTTCAAAAATTATCCATTTAAGTGCAAAGATGCTTACCCACGTTTTTTTTTTTTATGCACACATGGAGGTTATATTGCAAAATCAGGAAATTTTGGGGATTTGTAAATGCAACGGGTTTGTTATTTTGGTAAAAATGTGGCTGTGTACCTGAAAAGTAGTTAAAAATAAGTGGCTGGCTGTCCAAAAAAAATAAAAACACACCAAAAATTATCCCTTTATGAGAACAAAGTGTTGCTTTTAGAAGAAACAATGGTGGAGTTATTTGTTTCATTTTGTTCTTATTGTGCCAACAATGTGGCAGTGGCACTACAGAACTTGAAGAAAATGTGCCACACTGTCAGTGTGCGTGCTATTTGAAAAGTGAAGTGATAAAGATTTGACTTTATAAAAAAATCACCAAAAATTATACTTTTATGGAAACAGATTCAGTACCAAAGAGTGGCAATTACAGAATTTCAAGTAACCATTGTGGCACACTTTCAGCCACTTTTGGTTTGCCAGTTGAAAAAGCTAGAGAATGGAAAGGATTCTAATCAACATAAGAAAAGCACTCAGGAGCTAGAAAAAAACCTTGATCATTTTGCCAGTTATCCATGTATTGGAGCAAATGCCATAACATCTCGAGGTTGGCAGAGTGACAATTTACAGAATTTCAAGAAACTTTTTTGACACAGTTAGTATGCTTGCCAGTTTAAAAATGATGATTGAGTGTAGAAAAAAAGACACCAAAAATTATCCCTTTATGGGAACAAATGCAATTGAATTTGCAGAATTTCAAGAAAAAATTGTGACATACCATCAGTGTGCCTGACAGTTAAAAAGTTATAAAGAATTGAATGTAGAAAAAATTGACCAAAATTACCCTTTATTGGGAGCATCTGCAACACCAAAGGTTGACAATCTACAGAATTTCAAGAAAAACTTGAGGTACACAGTGTGGCTAGCCTGAAAAATCTGGACTATCTTCCAAAAGTGATCATGATGTAGAAGTTGATATTCTTCCTTTCATTGTTATCGGCCCATTGTGTATGTGGTTTTCTGCATGCAGGAATAATTCACCATATTCTGTTCAAACTGACACTCCAGCATGTGCCACTCTTTGTAGATTTCACCTTAGTGTTCAAGTACAGACAAAATGAGACATTACAGTTTAGTAAATCAATTCATACAGTAATAATCTATAATGTAGAGGGAATGACACAAGAGGTAGTAGGGGTGTCATGGGAGTTACAGTTGTTTATACAGCATACCAGCCATTTTTTATTTCTTTCTTTGATAAAGATTACTTTAATTACACAACTAAATAAAGTTATATGAGCAGGTCACCAGCCAGTGCCAGTTTATAGACAGATCCATAATGCTTGGGCATACACGATTACACATCAATAAAGTCATCATATCTTGTGGGGTAATGGGGGCATGAAGAGAGGAAGGTTAGTTTTAGGGAGCGTTGCTGCAGAAGTGTTTAGTTAATGTGACAGGCCTGCCTGAGATATGTGTCCTTAGGTTGCTCTTGTAGCTGTAGAAGTTAATCTAAATGTCTGGAGTAGAGCATTCTAGAGAAGTGATGCAACTTGGGAGAAATCTTGGAGGTGTATAGAATGTTAGTTGTAGGTGTAGCATTTAGACTGATAGATGAGCCTGGCTACAGCATTCAAAAAGAATTGTACAGGAGAGAGGTTATTGAGGGGAGACCGATTAGTAAGGAGTATAGAGTGAATCAGGGTGACAATTAGACATGAGTGAACCAATTTGTCATGAACTGGGCTTGAACCAAATATTTCAAATTGTTTGGTTTTAAACCAAATTGCCGATGTGTCTTGGATGAACAAAAATGACCACTTCCACATGTTGAATATAAATACAGAAGGGACATGTGTATAAGTCAATGTGTGACGTCCTAGTACCACCTGACATCAGCTGCCAGCCTCTTAGCTAATAGTCAGTGGAAGGTGGAACCTTACAGTGCTAACATTATATACACTATATAAGGTACTATATAAGATTAACTATATAACATTATATACACTATATAAGGTAAGCTGGAGTTAATACAGTAATGGTGGAGTAGTGTAGAATCTGTTTCATCATCCAGAGCACTCAGTTCTGAAAACCTTACAATTTCAAACAATATTTAGGAATAAGGAAAATGTTCGTTGTTGTACCGTGTTAGCCAGTGGGTTGGAAATATAAAAAACAAGAAAACTTGATAATCTTCAGTAAAAGGTATCAAGTAAAAAGGTATCAACTACTGAAGATTATCAAGTTTTCTTGTTTTTTATATTTAGGAATAGTCATATATAAGCAATTACAGGCTGATTAGTGATAGAAGTCATAGATAGGATTAGACAGGAAACATAGATAGGGAACACATCTGTGCTGCCATATACATTTTAGTAGTTAGTCCTGCAGCTCCTACTAGTCATAAATACTTTTTTTTGGGGGGCAAGACTTAAATTTTTTTTTCATTAAATACATACAAACTGCTGTTCTATCAGCAATGTGCTGTTTCGGTCTGCTCAAATGTAAAAACAATATCCATAATTTAAACGTTCTTATTTGTTGATCAACATTTTACTGTCTGGCAGCCTGGGATAAAAAAAATTATTTAAATATTCTTTTATTCTGCTGTGCTCAACAATGTACTTTAATAGAGTGTTAATCTGAAAAAAATATTCAGTTCTTAAGTGTTTTTTTTTTTCGCTGCTCATATATACAATATTAACCCTTTCCCGACATCCGCCGTAATAGTACGGCGCATGTCGGGTGTCTAACTATGGCGACTGCCGGGTGTCTACTGCTTTAAGCAGTAGACAACGGCTCTAATGTCTCCGATCGGTCCCCGGACCGATTGGAGGCATTAACCCCTTCGGCGCCGCCATTTTGCCAGCATGCTCTAGGGCCGACGTCACGTTGCCATGACAGCCGGGAGCCTTTACAAGGCTCCCCGGCAGGTCTGCAATCTCTTTCTTTTGCAGGCTGGTCTATGCAGCCTGCAAAAGAAATGACGTTTTTTTGCAATGCATTGCAATGCATTAGCATTGTAATGCATTGCATTAGTGATCAGACCCCCTGGGGTTCAACACCCCTAGGGGGTCTAATAAATGCAAAAAAAATTAAAAAATTTTAAAAAGTAAAAAAAATATAAAAAATATATAAAAAGTATTAAAAATTAAAATCACCCCCCTTTCCCTAGAACACATATAAAAGTAGTTAAAAACTGTGAAACACATACATGTTAGGTATCCCCGAGTCCGAAATCACCCACTCTACAAATCTATAAAAATATTTTTCCTGTTTGGTAAACGCCGTAGCGGGAAAAATAGTCAAATTGCCAAACCACCGTTTTTTCACTGTTTTGATTCTGATAAAAATTTGAATAAAAAGTATCAAAGCAATAGAATTTCCCGAAAATGGTAGAACTAAAAAGTACACTCAGCCCCGCAAAAAAGATGCCCTATGCATCCCCGTACACGGACGTATAAAAAAGTTACAGCTGTCAGAATATGGCGACTTTTAGAAAAAAAAAATGTTAGCATAGTTTTGGATTTTTTTAAGGGGTCAAAATATAAATAAAACCATATAAATGGTATCCCTGGAATCGTACCGAAACACAGAATACAGGAGACATGTCATTTTGGCTGCACAGTGAACGCCGTAAAACCAAAGCCCGTAATAAAGTCGCAGAAATGCATTTTTTCTTCAAATCCACCCCATTCTGATTTTTTTTTCCAGCTTCCCAGTACAGTCTACAGAATAATAAATGGTGGCATCATGAAGAAAAATTTGTCCCGTAAAAATTAAGACCTCATATGACTCTGGGAGCAGAGAAATAAAAAAGTTATGGGGTTTAGAAGGAGGGGAGTCAAAAACGAAAAACGAAAATCAAAAAATGCCATCGCTGGGAAGGGGTTAAAGCCTGCAGACATTTGAAAAAAAATTTGAATTTAAGCAGTGTTTTTTGTTGTTCATCAGTTCACACTCTAACAGCTTGTAGAGCTTTGCTTTTTTCTTGATATATAGAAAAAAAAAAAACAACAGTATTGGAATTGTTGCCAATCACAATTTATAATTAAAGGGGTTATCCCATCTCAAGGATCCTATCTATACTGGTAGCTTATGTAAATTTATGAAAAAAAACAAAAAAACTTTTCAAGTCTTCAGTAGGTGATACCTTTTTTAATGGCTAACTCATAATGATGACAGAATATGACGTTTCGAAGCTTCCTCTGAGCTCCTTCTTCAGATATAACTAAAAACACTTTCTAGAGGCTGCATATTTATAACTGGACATAGGGGTAGAGTTACAGGAGGGAGGGGGGAAGAGGCTTATTACTATATACTTATAACAACAAACAATCAATTGCCAGATCCTAGGTTATCTTAATGGCTGTCTTAATGATTTGTATAAAAAGACATAAACCCACATGAGATGTTAATTCCATTGTCCAGCGTCTGCAATAGGGTCATGGCCTTGTACTCATAAATCAGTCGCTATTTCCTTGATTTAAAGTTCCCTTTTAAGATCAAGATTTTCATGTCATTGATGATGCTGTGGTCTTCCTGGCAGAAGTGTTTTGGCACGGGAAGATCAGTTCTCTGTTGTTTGATTGTATGGCGATGTGAATTAATTCTCATTCTGAGTTTCTGTCCGGTCTCTCCAACATACAGATTTTCAGTGGAACATTTGGTGCAAATGATCAAATACACTACATTAGGTGTGTTACAGGTGAACGTACCTGGGATTTTATATTCCCTGTTAGAGTTTGGGATCTCTATCCTGTCAGTGGTCAGTATGTGCGGGCAGGTCTTGCACCTCTTCTGTCCACATGGAAATGTTCCTTTGTTATTTGGAGGTGACAGAGAGCTGCTAATAATCATATTCCTGAGGTTTGGTGGCTGTCTGTAGCACAGGAGAGGGGGGTCTGAAAATATGGATTTTAGACGGTTGTCTTTTTGCAGTAGTGGATGTAATTTGCGTGTGATTCCTCTCAGCGTCTCCAGGTGGGGGTTGTATGTGACAACCAGGGGCACCTGATTGTTTTTCTGTTTGGTATTGTATTTTAATAACTCCAATCTTGGTATTCTGGTGGCCCTGGTGATTTGGTTATCAACTGATCTTGGATGGTAACCCTGCCTCAAGAATGTGTTTTTGAGGCCCCCAAGGTGTACGTCTCTATCTGCAGGGTTTGAACATATGCGATGGTATCTGATGGCCTGGCTGTATACAATGGAGTTTTTTATGTGTTTCGGATGAAAACTATCCCATCTTAGGTAGGTAGGGCGGTCAATTGGTTTCCGATACAGCGATGTCTCAATTTTGTTGTCCTGTATCTTGATGACTGCGTCCAGGAAGTTTATTTCGGAGAAGGAGTGATTGAGCGTCAGGTTGATGGTGGGATGGAACTGGTTGAATAGTTCATGGAAGGTTTTCAGCTGTTCCTCAGACCCGGTCCAAATGATTAGGATATCATCAATGAAGCGATAGTAGGCCAGAGGTCAGATGGTGCAGGTGGAGAGGAAGTCACTCTCAAGCTTGGCCATGAAGAGATTAGCGTACTGTGGCGCCATTCTGCTCCCCATTGCGGTGCCAGTCTGCTGTAGATAGATACAGTCACCAAAGGAGAAGTAATTGTGAGTGAGGATGAATTTTGTGAGTTTCACCACTGATTCAGCGTTCATACCTCGCTTTTCCATGAAAAACTGGCAGGCATTTATACCGTCCTGGTGTGGGATGTTGGAGTACAGGGATTCTACATCCATGGTGGCCAGGATGGTTCCATCTGGAAGGGGACCTATAGTGGATAGTTTATTTAATAGGTCTGTGGTGTCCTGAAGGTAGCTGGCTGTATCCTTCACTAAGGGTTTAAGAGTACCCTCCACCCATCCAGAGATCTGTTCAGTGAGAGTCCCAACACATGAGATGATCGGTCTCCCTGGGTTCCCAGGTTTGTGCAGTTTAGGAAGCATATAAAAAGTCCCTGTCCTTGGGCTTGCTGGTATGAGGCTGCTTAGGCTTATTGCTCCATCAGATAGGCCGGAGATCACCTTTTTCAGTTTTTTAGAGTATTCCACTGTGGGGTCTGAATCCAGTTTGGAGTAGTAGTGTGTGTCATTCAGCTGTCTGTGTGCCTCCTGTATGTAGTCTGATGTGTTCATCATGACTATAGCACCACCCTTGTCCGCTGGTTTAATGATGATGTCGTTATTATTTCTCAGAGATTTTATGGCCCTTCTTTCCTGGGCAGTGATGTTAGACGGCAGTGCTTTGTTTGTATCCAGTATAGTGGATTTGACCATGTGTCTGAAACAGTCTATGTAATTATCCAAATCAAAATTTCGGCCAGTTGGAGGTGTCCAATCAGATGTCTCCTTTTTTGCTAAAAATGGAAACTCTGAAGGGGTAGGTTGGGTCTCCTCTGTGTCATCTGTGTTATGAAAATATTCCCTCAGGCGAATCAGTGGTGAAACTCACAAAATTCATCCTCACTCACAATTACTTCTCCTTTGGTGACTGTATCTATCTACAGCAGACTGGCACTGCAATGGGGAGCAGAATGGCGCCACAGTACGCTAATCTCTTCATGGCCAAGCTTGAGAGTGACTTCCTCTCCACCTGCACCATCAGACCTCTGGCCTACTATCGCTTCATTGATGATATCCTAATCATTTGGACCGGGTCTGAGGAACAGCTGAAAACCTTTCATGAACTATTCAACCAGTTCCATCCCACCATCAACCTGACGCTCAATCACTCCTTCTCCGAAATAAACTTCCTGGACGCAGTCATCAAGATACAGGACAACAAAATTGAGACATCGCTGTATCGGAAACCAATTGACCGCCCTACCTACCTAAGATGGGATAGTTTTCATCCGAAACACATAAAAAACTCCATTGTATACAGCCAGGCCATCAGATACCATCGCATATGTTCAAACCCTGCAGATAGAGACGTACACCTTGGGGGCCTCAAAAACACATTCTTGAGGCAGGGTTACCATCCAAGATCAGTTGATAACCAAATCACCAGGGCCACCAGAATACCAAGATCGGAGTTATTAAAATACAATACCAAACAGGAAAACAATCGGGTGCCCCTGGTCGTCACATACAACCCCCACCTGGAGACGCTGAGAGGAATCACACGCAAATTACATCCACTACTGCAAAAAGACAACCGTCTAAAATCCATATTTTCAGACCCCCCTCTCCTGTGCTACAGACAGCCACCAAACCTCAGGAATATGATTATTAGCAGCTCTCTGTCATCTCCAAATAACAAAGGAACATTTCCATGTGGACAGAAGAGGTGCAAGACCTGCCCGCACATACTGACCACTGACAGGATAGAGATCCCAAACTCTAACAGGGAATATAAAATCCCAGGTACGTTCACCTGTAACACACCTAATGTAGTGTATTTGATCATTTGCACCAAATGTTCCACTGAAAATCTGTATGTTGGAGAGACCGGACAGAAACTCAGAATGAGAATTAATTCACATCGCCATACAATCAAACAACAGAGAACTGATCTTCCCGTGCCAAAACACTTCTGCCAGGAAGACCACAACATCATCAATGACATGAAAATCTTGATCTTAAAAGGGAACTTTAAATCAAGGAAACAGCGACTGATTTATGAGTACAAGGCCATGACCCTATTCCAGACGCTGGACAATGGAATTAACATCTCACGTGGGTTTATGTCTTTTTATACAAATCATTAAGACAGCCATTAAGATAACCTGGGATCTGGCAATTGATTGTTTGTTGTTATAAGTATATAGTAATAAGCCTCTTCCCCCCTCCCTCCTGTAACTCTACCCCTATGTCCAGTTATAAATATGCAGCCTCTAGAAAGTGTTTTTAGTTATATCTGAAGAAGGAGCTCAGAGGAAGCTTCGAAACGTCATATTCTGTCATCATTATGAGTTAGCCATTAAAAAAGGTATCACCTACTGAAGACTTGAAAAGTTTTTTTGTTTTTTTTTCATATTTCATAACCACTGGCTAACACGGTACCAAAACAAACATTTTCCTTTTATGTAAATTTAAGCTTTTTTCTAAATATATTGCTTTAGAAATTCTGATTTGTTTGCCTGGTATGTGAATTTATTCCCCCCATTGCCTGGCTGAAAGACTGAGTGTGAAGCAGTGTGAAGTAAAATGACTGGTTAAAAAAAAAAAAAAAAAACAGGACAGGGTACTGGCAAAAGGAAGGAGAAGATGTATCACTTGTGCAAGTACTAACAATAAGAATTTGGATGGCAACAGCATCACTGCTTGTGGTCTTGATAGCCCTGCCAGTAACTGCAGTTTTGTTGTACTTCGTTAGACCTTTTTGAAGGCAGTGAACCACAAATATTGACTAAGGGTTCTTGTGTGTTTCTACTGAACATGTAATTTATCATGCTCTCTTTCTGTACTGTCAACCAAGTCTTCCTCAATGACACAGATCACATTCTCTATTAGTCATGTGGTATCTGCTGAGAGAGATATTCCTCATAGTCAAAACATTCACATCTTACTCTTTTTGATAAGTTGGATGAGGACTGCCAGTGTTTTTGATTGTAGAAGAGGTAGAGGTAGAAGACTTGAATGTTGGTGGAGGTAGTAGTGGCAAGTGGTCTGCTACTGGTGGTAGTGCTTGTGGGGGAACTAGGGGAAAATCTGATAGTAATTACGAGGGAATAGAGGAATTCCATTGCCCTAATGAGTCACAAAAAAGTGAGGAAGATGACATTACTGATGATGATGATCTGATGATGATTCTATGACAGATAAGACCTGACAACCAGGTCAGGATGATACCACAGAAAGAGTGGGGAGGCAGCTGCAATAGTAAGAATTTGATCCATCCAACATCCAGAAGACCTGCCTGGGGAATATCTAGGGCAAGCTTGGGTGGTGGTGGCACTGAAAGACACTGCTGCTGGCTTTGGTGGCAGCAGCTGCATGCGGTATTCTTCCTTATGGGATTTATTTTGTACATTACCAAATGGCAAATCAATGGCAGGGTGTAAGATCTGCAAGAAGATATTAGCCATGATCATGCAGGGACACATACAGAAACTAAGTTAGCCCATACTCAAATGAAATAGAATAACCAGCTCATTTGTTAAAATGCAATGGCCAGTGGCACCAAGTGAACAAGACCCCATTCTATTCCTACTTCCCATCATTGTCTTTGTATATAGGCCATATCCACATCTAACACATGGCTATCATCATTACCATTTATTTTCATCACCATTTGCTTCTCTTCCTCATCCATACCAATGTCAGTCATCAGCCATATAGGAATTTGTGTCCAGTAAATAGCAATCTGCACCCAGTCATCCAGCTGATGTAGAACTTTAACTCCAATCTAATCAAGTTACTGGCAGTGCATTTACTACTATAGCACTTAGTAGAATCCATTGCATTTCGCCAACAGATGGCAGAGCACAGTCTCAATGGATATACCTAACCATCAATATTTCTCAAAGAAACGTGTCCCTCCTTAATATTGATATGTGGGTCCCTCCTTGTAAATGTACATGTGGAGAAAGGTGCACATCAATATGTGGAACAGCACTTTTGGGCAGGAACAATACATAGCTTCCATGGCACACTGGGTCAATGTTTTGAGCATCAGAGACCAGTCTAGAAACACAGCAAGGCCTGGTGCTGTCTAGTACTACAGGGGCAGGCACAGTTTCAACACCACGCAGTTCCTCCATACTGGACAATTTCCCACACCACCGTTTGAGCAGCAGTATATGATTACTGCATGCAGCTGACCACAGACTAAGTTGAGCGGGTAACTGTGAACTACTTCTTCTACCTCATGACATGATTAGTTTTGGAGCTTAGCCCAGCTTTTTAAGCTGGAAGGCTAGGAGGCAGATATTCTAGTTTTTTCAGCTGGAACCAAAGACAGCTGTGTCTCAATTTTTTCTTGAAATTCTGTAAATTGTTACTCCACCAATAGGTTGCTGATGTGGTCTTCTCTAGTTTCTCCACACTGGACCATTTCCCTGCTTCAATTTTACTAGTGCAAATCATTTCTTAAACCCCCCTTCCTCATTTGATGATTGTAAGGTGAAGTGCACCTTGACTAGCACAGTTGAACATGCTGAAGTGTCAGTTTGAGCAGCAGTATATGCTGAATGATTACTGTATAAAGCAAACCACAGACACAATGGAGTGTTTAACTGGTCTAGGAGAAGAAGCAGCAGGGAGGACAATCCAGGTTCCTTTCAGCCTCCCGAGTGGTGTTCTTATGGTCATAGAATCTTTTCCATTTCTTAATTTAGCCTAGCTTTTCAACTGGCAAGCTAGGCATACTGAAATTAGGATGCTTTCACATCACGTTATGTAGGTCCGCCTGACTGATAAGTTTTTATTAGAGATGAGCGAACAGTGTTCGACCGAGTACATGTTCGATCGGATATCAGGCTGTTTGAGATGTTCGATTCCAGTTGAACACCACGTGGCAAACTCACTAAAAATTTGAGACTGTGAACTATGTGACTGTGAGACAGGGATATATGTACTGGCAGGGTTAGCTAGGGATTACCTTTATTTAGGTGGGAATGTTACTCACACAGCTCTTTGGGGCTCTATCTCGTCAGGATCCCTGTCAGCTTGCGATATACGGGAGCTTACTTTTTCCCATAGGAATGCATTGACCAGCGTTGATTGGCCAAATGCCATACAGAGTACGGCATTCGGCCAATCAATGCTGGTTCTGCCGGAGGAGTCGGAGTCTAAGATCGGTCCACAGCAGTCTCCATTCTGGTCTGATCTCAGATGTAGCAGCGTTGAGCGCTCGCTGTGCTCTACTACACCCTCAGATGCAGCAGAGCTGACTGTGTGCTGAACCCTGCTACATCTCAGATGTAGCAGAACTGGCTGTGACTGGAGTATAAGACATAATAGCAGAATAGTGACTGCAGCTCTAGATGTGACTGGAGTATAAGACATGATGTACAGCAGAATAGTGACTGCAGCTCTAGATGTGACTGGAGTATAAGACATCTAGTGTCCGCTGCTAATGTCTGCACAAAATTTTGAACGAACATTAGCAGCGGGCACTAGCTGTCGGACACCGACGGTAGTGTGAACGCTCCTTAAATGTTTGTTTAGCTTTAAATTTGGGTTTCTGTCTATCCAATTGGGGAGGAAAGAAGGTTTCCAGGTATTTTTCCACTTTCATAGCGGTTTTTTGAATGTGGAAAGTGTGTAGTTGATAGGCTGTGATAGTGGGGGAAAACTGTGACTTGGGCTTGTTAGATGCCCCCAGGCATGCTTCCCCTGCTGTCCCAGTTGCATTGCAGAGGTGTTGGCATCATTTCCTGGGGTGTCATAGTGGACTTGGTGACCCTCCTGAGTCGAATGGTGGGTTCCCCTGAAACGAAATATTTTTCCCCATAGACTATAATGGGGTTCGATATTCGTTCGAATAGTTGAATATTGAGCGGCTATTTGAAATGAATAACGAATATCGAATATTTAACTATTCGCTCGTCTCTAGTCACCAGCAGCTTCTCCTGCTGTGTGCACTTCGTCTGGAGTTGAGCCCCTTTCTCAGGCATGGGCGTGGTCCAGGTCCTTTTTAAGTCCGTTTTGGGTCGCTCTACTGCGCCCTCTAGGGTCACACCCTCACTATATATATATATATATATATATATATATATATATATATATATATATATATAGTGAGGGTGTGAAAATATATATATATATATATATATATATATATATATATATATATTTTTTTTTTTCGGGGAAAAGTCTATTCTTGATCACTTTTCAAGTGGCTCACACATTTCAAGTTTGTCTCTCAAATAGCAAGAAGCCTGTAGAACTTGCAAGTCATCCAAAAGGGCAAATTATGATGTAAAATAGGCTTCTAGGAGCCCTCAGAGTGTTATACACAATCTTTTAAGCCAATTTAAGTTACGATTATAGTAAGAATAGAAGGTGACTAGGACTGAGCACTGGGGAACTCCAACAGCAATGGGAAGAGCAGAAGTGACGGAGATTGCATACAATACACTGAAAGTTCAGTCAGAGAGATAGCAGGAGAGCCAAGACAGAGCAGTGTCTGTGAGTCTGACAGAGTAGAGCATACCAAGGAGGATTTGTGATCTATGGTGTCAAATGCTGCTGAAAGATACAGAAGAATAAGAGAATAGTTGCCTTTAGAATTAGCTGTCAGGAGATCATTGGATGCAAGGAAAAATGTGGCAGACAGTGCTGGTCCCATCAAGGAATCTTTATTGGTAGCAGTGTATATGTCCTCAGATGACATCTTCACTTGAGAAAGTGATTCTTCCCAAAATTCATTGTGTGTATTTCACTGTTGCCAATAAAGCTTCCTTGATGGGACCAGCGCTGTCTGCCACTTTTTTTCTTGGAGCCTTCATATCCTATTTCATGACTTAATGACTACTTGGCTTGTGGACAATTTTACAAGGTGCCTTTATTTGGGAACCACTTACAGTATCTATATCATACCACAAGTGAGCAGACATTTGTCTTAGACTCTTTGGCATACACTGTATATGCATGTGTTCAAGTTACTTTGAATTACCATGAGACTTTTTTACACATTTGCATATGCTTCTCAATGCCCAAGGGTAATCAGGTCAAAAGACCACCTGCATTCTGATATTATACATAGTGTGAGAAGGTGACAGGCAAAGTGCTGTCCCACTATATCAGCCCCAGATTCCTGACTTATGTGTGGTGCAGGGCGGGTCAGAAATAGGTTTCATCCTCATGTGTGGGTACTGAGACTCGTTACTGGCCAACTGGCCAACAAAAGGTTGCAGAGCCTGCAATTCAGGGCAGATCCAGGAAAAGAGGTGGTTGGGTCTGTCCTGTAACCCTGAGTCCAGTGAGACCAATTTGTGCTTGTGTTTTTCATGTGGCTGGTAGAAAGCCACACGTATAGTTAGCTTATTACTTCTGTGTAGTTAGTCGCTCAGACGAGCAGGGATTTGTTTTATTTTTGCCTGAAGTTAAGGTTGTATTTTGTTTTTGCTCACTTGTGCCTGAAGTGTAAGTTTATTTATTTTCCTGTTTTTCTAAATAAACCTGTCTGCTGCATATTTTGTGTCCCTGTCTTGACTGTTTGGGTCCGCACCACAGAACTACCTTCCCCACACTAGGTAACTCAAGTTTAACCTATAATCCTAAAGTGTTTATCCAGATGAAAGAATACCAAATGGAATTTATCAACCCCTTCTATGCTAGTTTTCTGGCATAGAGTGGTTAAAATTTGTTTCATTCTTAGTGCCAGACCCCCTTTTTCGCTAGAGATGTGACACATCCCCCTTTCTGCTCCTTGCACTCCACTTTAGCCACCACCAGGGACAGTGTTAATCAATCTGTTTCTTTCAGTCTAACATTTAATCAGGCATATTGTTATAGGATGGGGGGAGGGGAGGTTTATTTTTGTGTAATTCAGTGGCCTTGCTGGATTACTGCCGATCATTTCCCATTTTCTTACAGTAAATGAGAATTAAACTTAAATGGCACCGTGCAGCTAGAACACAGTGTACAGAGCCATCTGCTTCTGTCTCTGTGCAACATGTTGTTTTGGTGCCAGGCATTTTTTGATTTTTGTTTTTGACTCCCTGCCTCCCAGATCCCATAACATTTTTATTTTTATTTTCACAAAGCCAAATGAGACCATAATGTTTGCTGGACAAATTGTTTTTCATGGTATCATTTATTTTAATATATTGTATTATGTACTGGGAGGCTGGAAAAAAGTCTGAATGGAGTGCAATTGGAAAAAAAAAACTGTTTGTGTTGTGACTTTCTTATGGGCTTTGTTTTTATGGGATTTACTGTGTAGCCAAAATGCATGTCACCTGTATTCCATGCAGGGGAGTAACTACCGTAGAGGCAGCGGAGGCAGCTGTCATAGGGCCCCGGGCCATTAGGGGGCCCAGTGACAGCCGCTACCGCTGCGTTTTTTTTTTTTTTTTAATAGGCGTTACGGGACCTATTTACTTGCTGATCCTGGCTGGGCCGGGATCGGCAAGTGACACCGCGGGCTCCACAAATACTATCATTATACTTGGGGGTCTTTGCAGACCCCCGAGTATAATGATCGGCGGATCGGGAGAGGTAAGGGAACGTAAAATATACTGTTACTTGCCTCTCCACGATCCTGCCAGGCCTCCTTCATACTTGTCTGACGTCACATGAACCCGGCCTGCTTCCCGGGTCATGTGACGTCCGACGTCATTAAAGAAGGACGAGAGCGGCGGCCGACAGCATAGGAGCCGGGGGGACAGGTAAGCAACTGTTTTTTTTAGTGTTTTTATTACCCCGGGTCTCCGATTATTATACTCTGGGGTCTGAATAGAGTATAATAATTGTTTATGGGTGTCCACAGTGGGACATAATACTGTGTGCAGGGGACGCTATGGGGGATAATACTGTGTGCAGGGGACACTATTGGGGATAATACTGTGTGCAGGGGACACTATGGGGGATAATACTGTGTGCAGGGGCCACTATTGGGGATAATACTGTGTGCAGGGGCCACTAAGGGACATAATACTGTGTGCAGGGGACACTAATGGACATAATACTGTGTACAGGGGCCACTAATGGACATAATACTGTGTGCAGGGGCCACTAATGGACATAATACTGTGTGCAGGGCTTACTAAGGGACATAATAGAGTGCGGAGGAGGGGGTCGGTTGAGGTCTTCGGTGTCGGTTGGGGGGGGGGTCATGTCAAAAGTTCGCCACGGGGCCCCGCCATTCCTAGTTACGCCACTGATTCTATGGGTTGGTACTATTAGGCGGATTTCAATTTTTTTTGTTTTTTAACAGTACTAACCCCTGAAAAATTCCAAATCTTAAATGGCAAAAGTAATTTTTCTTAGAGTCGCTATATTCTGACACCCCTTCTGTGTACAGGGATGCATTAGGCATGCTTTCATTGCTTTTTGTTAAAATTTTTTTATGCGATGTGAAACAACATCATATGGGATACATATTTTTATATGTTTGTAGACCACACGTTTTCAGATGTGGCCTGGAACCTGCAGTGTTTTGATTGCCTGTCCCATAGACTGCAACTATATTGCAGTCTATGGGACTTTTGTTACATAGATTTCACAGGCCTGGGAGCCCTTATTCGGCTTCCAGCTGTCATAGGAACAGGATAGCTCTGGTGATGGCAGAGGTTGGCTTATTTTAACTTTGGGAACGCATTACTAAATGTAGTATTCGTGATCTGAGTGAACATTGATTGCAGGCTTCGCTGTGCAATACTGATGGCTATGGCGGCCGCTCTGCTTCCAAATGACTTCTATGTTTAAAGACCTGCCATCTCCCATCCAATTATGGTGGATTTTGGGAAACAATTTATGTTACGTATCTTTCAGGTATACAGTGCAATAACTTATTTAATCTTTTGGCCTTTTTGTAGGTTCAGTGTCATAGTGACACAGGATATTGTTGGTGTGTATCTCCCAATGGAAAGCCACTAAGTGGGACTGCTGTTGTACATAAAACCCCTCGCTGTCCAGGTGAGATAATGCCATATGTTTTTATGTTATGTTAGTGAGGAAGCCTCTCTGTTTCTATCACTAATCACTTCTCTTTCCTACAACTTACTATGTCTCCTTCACACTCAAATTGTAAAAACATAATTTGTCAAGACATGGACATGTAAAAAATTAATCAAGCAGCAAGCAGCATCAGTCCTCCCTCCCTCACTCCTTGTGAAAGCTCATCCTTTTAGCAACAGAGAAAGAAGTTTTCCAGCTCCTCTCTTTTTCTCGCACTACTACTGGTGCAAATCACCATATCCCATCACACATCCCCCATCTCTCACTCACTACTTGCTATCCTAACATTTTTAACCTCTCTCTTTCTTCTGGAATCTTTCCCTCCTCTTTCAAACATGCTGTTATAACCCCACTACTGAAAAATTCTCCCTCGACTTGTCCCTGTGCTGCTAACTATGGACCTGTCACTAACTTCCCCTTCATTTCTAAACTCCTGGAACACTCGCTCTATTCTAGCCTAATCACCCTTCTATCTGATAACTCTATTCTAGACCCCTTACAATCAGATTTTTGTGCATTACACGGTCTTTACAGAAATCTCCAATGATTCCCAACAGCTTTATCTAAAGGCTACTGTTTTCTTCTTTATTTTTCTGGATCTCTCACATTTTGACACTGTAAACCACCAGCTTCTGCTCAGTATGCACCAGTCAATTGGTCTCAAGAACACTGGTTTTTTTTCTCCCTATATTTCTGATCAGTCATTTAACATATCATTTGTACAGTCATGGCCAAAAGTTTTGAGAATGATACAAATATTAATTTTTACAAAGTCTACTGCTTCAGTTTTCCTAATGCAATTTGCATATACTCCAGAATGTTATAAAGAGTGATCAGCTTAACAGCAATTACTTGCAAAGTCAATATTTGTCTAGAAAATGAACTTTATCCCCCAAAACACATTTCAACATCATTGCAGCCCTGTCTTAAAAGGACCAGCTAACATCGTTTCAGTGATTGCTCCATTAACACAGGTGTGGGTGTTGATGAGGAC
Organism: Leptodactylus fuscus; assembly: GCF_031893055.1. Taxonomy (NCBI): domain Eukaryota; kingdom Metazoa; phylum Chordata; class Amphibia; order Anura; family Leptodactylidae; genus Leptodactylus; species Leptodactylus fuscus. The sequence goes on along the minus strand of NC_134267.1, from coordinate 72,506,779 downwards.
AGGGCTGGAGATCAATCTCTCATGCTTAAGTAAGAATGACACCACTGGACACTTTAAAAAGAGGCTGGTGCTTGGCATCATTGTTTCTTTTCTGTTAACCATGGTTATCTTTAAAGAAACATGTGCAGTCATCATTGCACTGCACAAAAATGGCCTAACAGGGAAGAGTAGCGCAGCTAGAAAGATTGCACCTCAGTCAACAATCTATCGCATCATCAAGAACTTCAAGGAGAGAGGTTCTATTGTTGGCAAAAAGGCTCCAGGGTGCCCAAGAAAGATCAGCAAGCACCAGGACCTTCTATTAAAAGTGTTTCAGCTGCGGGATCGGGCTACCAGCAGTGCAGAGCTTGCTCAGGAATGGCAGCAGGCAGGTGTGAGTGCATCTGCACGCACTGTGAGGCGGAGACTCTTGGAGCAAGGCCTGGTCTCAAGGAGGGCAGCAAAGAAGCCACTTCTCTCCAGAAAAAACATCAGGGACAGACTGATATTCTGCAAAAGGTACAGGGAGTGGACTGCTGAGGACTGGGGTAAAGTCATTTTCTCTGATGAATCCCCTTTTCGATTGTTTGGGACATCTGGAAAACAGCTTATTCGGAATAGACGAGGTGAGCGCTACCACCAGTCTTGTCTCATGCCAACTGTAAAGCATCCTGAAACCATTCATGTGTGGGGTTGCTTCTCAGCCAAGGGAATCAGCTCTCTCACAGTCTTGCCTAAAAACACAGCCATGAATAAAGAATGGTACCAGAATGTCCTCCAAGATCAACTTCTCCCAACCGTCCAAGTTTGCAGTTTGGCGATCAACAATGCCTTTTCCAGCATGATGGAGCACCTTGCCATAAAACAAAGGTGATAACTAAATGGCTCAGGGAACAAAACATAGAGATTTTGGGTCCATGGCCTGGAAACTCCCCAGATCTTAATCCCATTGAGAACTTGTGGTCAATCATCAAAAGTCGGGTGGACAAACAAAAACCTACAAATTCTGACAAAATGCAAGCATTGATTGTGCAAGAATGGACTGCTATCAGTCAGAATTTGGTCCAGAAGTTGATTGAGAGCATGCCAGGGAGAATTGCAGAGGTCCTGAAGAAGAAGGGTCAACACTGCAAATATTGACTTGCTGCATTAACTCATTCTGTCAATATAAGCTTTTGTTACTCATAATATGATTGCAATTATATTTCTTTTTTTTTTTTTTTTTTTTTAATTCAAGTTTATTGACATAATACGGAAATGAGTACAAAGTGGCTAGTAGTTATGTGGGCGGGTCAGGTGGCGCAGCACCAACCTCCCACAATCAAGGTAAATAAAACAACGAAAGAACAGCAGTTTGGCATAGTCAATAAACAACTTTTTTGAAATTTTTCCATAAAGAACATTAAACAGACAACAAAGAATACAGTAGGGGGGGGGGATATGGGGACAAAGGGAGGGGGAACAGAGGGTAGGTAAGACACATTAGGGAGGGGAAGGGTATGGAAGTATGAGGAGGTATGATGGAGAGAAGGAAATATGGCGAGATCATGGCATGTAGGAGAGTTGGCTAGCAGATAATGACTGATGGAAACCAGTATAGGACAAGAGGGGAGGGGGGGGGAAAGGGAGAAAAAGCTACTGATCAGGTAGTAATCACTCATCGGGAATCTAGCCAAGGATTCCAGATCTTCCGAAAAGCTGCTCCATTCCTCTTAGTCCAGCTGAGCATTTCCTCGAATCTTGCTAACTGGTTTGACTTCGCTATCCAATGGTCGTAGGTGGGGGCCTCTTTTTGCATCCATGTGGCTGGGATCAGTGCCTTAGCTGCAGAGAGCAGGTGGAAGATCAGTTTCTGTACATGGATAGGTGTGTCTGGCATAGGTAGAAAAAATATTAGTAGCGTGGGGGTTATTTCTAATTGGTTTGTGCTAACCGAGCGTATTTTAGACTCTACTGAGGACCAAAACTGCTTTAGACGGGGACAGGACCACCAAATGTGGAGCAAAGAGCCCGGTTCTTCGTTACATCTCCAGCACAAGTTTGATTCGGAGAGGCCATGGTCTGCCAACCACACTGGGGTACGGTACCACCTCGATAGCAATTTGAAATGATTTTCCTGGAGACATGAGCAGGTTGAAATTCCGAAAGATCTGGATAAGATGTTCTTCACATCTGAAGAGTCAAGAGATATTTTAAGATCTTTCTCCCAGCTAGTTAAATAAAATGGTTTGATCAACGTTGGGGGTCTGACAAATTTGTGCAGCATCGTCTTGGTCTTGTATTTCTTGGGTTCAGCTAAAACATACAATTGTTCAAAGTGTGTCAGCCCTCTCTTCCATTTATATAACTGTTCAAATCTGTGTCTGCATGTCTCATAGTGGTTGAGATGTAGAAATGTAAGGTGGCATTTTCTGCGGCTGAAAACTTCTAGTTGGGTGATCTCTTCAGCAGTAGGGAATTGGCCTGAGTCGCAGAAAGAAATCAAAGGAATGCTCAAGAGATGGGTCCAAAAGTCTTCTATAGGTCTAGGTATATCGGGAAGTAACTTCGGGATTAGGCCCGTAGGAAGGCACAGTGATGGAGTGGGCGCCACCGTTGGTTGATACTTTTCCCAAATCGACAGAGCTCCACCCAAAATTACATCAAATTTAGTTGCTCTTAGGGGGGAGGGGTCTTTCAATGGCGGCAACCACAAGTCTGCAATATAGAAAGGTCCGTATGTGGCCTCTAATAGTTTACCTAAGGGAGAGGATACATTGGTGGTAGCAATCTCAGATCATAATTGTAATTGGATAGCATCATATACATGTTGCAGATCAGGGGCATTAATGCCTCCTTCCACCTTAGGTCGACTCAGAGCTGCATATGCTATTCTGGGTCTCCGTCCTCTCCATAGAAATCTCGAAAAGGAAGATCTAAGGGCCTTAAAGAAGGAGGAGGGGAGTTTTACTGGTAGCATTCTGAGCATATAAGTCACCTTAGGTGCAATATACGTATGTAATAAACTTCTCCTTCCAAACCAGGATATGCAAGGTAGATCATAGTTTTGCAAGAGGCTATCAATTTCTTGGAGTAGTGGAGCAAAATTTAAGCGATAAAGATCATCTGGGGAACTAGGTAGCTTAACTCCCAGATATTTTATATGAGACTTCGCCCAAGGGAAAGGGAGCACTGACTGCAACAACTGCATTTTCTCCGATGCAAGAGAAACATTGAGGATTTCACATTTGTCAATATTCACTTTATAATTTGATACCAAGCCATATTCCTCTATCACTGCCAAAGTAGACTGCAAACCTGGTTCGGGGTTCGAAATTAAGAAAAGAACATCATCAGCGAACGCTAAAGAGTTAAGGGAGCCTCCCTTGAATTGCAAACCCAATATGTCGGGGTGTTCTCGTATTTTCTGGAGAAATGGCTCTAAGGAGAGTATAAACAAGGAGGGGGATAGGGGACAGCCCTGTCTAGTGCCGTTTGAGATCTGGAAAATGGGCGAAAGAGTGCTATTAATTTTCAGCCTGGCGTGTGGACCATTATAGAGGGACATTATAGCTAGGATGAAAGGCGTGGGAATACCAAATTTCTTCAGGGTAGAGGTCATGAAACCCCAGTGTACTCTATCAAATGCCTTCTCGGCGTCTAAGCCGAGAAGGACTAAAGGATTGGAGGTTATTTTTGATAGACGTAGAGCATGTAACAGGCGCCACGAGTTATGTCTACCTTCCCTGCCTTTTATGAACCCTGCTTGTTCGTCGTTGATCAGATGTGGTAGAAATGGTTTGAGTCGTAGGGCTAGCAATTTCGCCCATATTTTAAGGTCGAGATTGAGTAAAGATATGGGGCGGTAATTGCTACATAGTTGGGGGTCCCTGCCCTCTTTAGCAATCAGTGTCACATGCGCCTCAAGGGCCTGTTTGGGTAAGGGGGTGCCCTGGAGTGCTGCGTTAAGTGCTGTAGTCAGGGGGCGTAGGAGGGAATTGAGGAAGGTCTTAAAGTAGATTAGAGAGTAGCCATCTGGGCCAGGACTTTTGTGGGGGGGAAGGGAGTTAATAATGGATCTAACCTCTTCCTCTGAAATTGGGTCCATCAATTCCTCAGCCTGTTCCGGTGTGATGCTCGGGAGGGACACCGAATCAAGAAATGATTTAATATTAGTGTCCTCCGTCGCGGGTTTTCCGTCATCTCCAGATCGCAGATTGTACAGGGATGAATAAAAATTTGTGAAAGTCTCTGCGATGGCTTCTGTAGAGGTGAGAACAGATCCTGTGGGAGACTTAATTGAAGAGATGTACGTTCTGGCTTGAGCTTTCTTAATTAGTGCCGACATCATTCGACCCCCTTTGTTCCCGTGAGCAAACAACTTCTGTTTATAGTTTAGAAAGTTCTTAGCAGCTTTGGCAGCTAACATATCTTTAAGCTCCGTGCGCAAAGCAGTGAGTTTCTGTAAATAAGCGGCTGACTGGGAGCGTTTATGGGCTCTTTCTAGTGTCGAAATCTGCTGCAACAGGGAGTCCACTTGTTGTTGTCTTTGTTTCTTCCATTTAGCACCTAAAGCGATAAGAATGCCTCTGATATAATGTTTGTGGGTCTCCCACACCACAGTGGGGCTTGTGTCCGGAGTGGAATTGACAGCAAAAAATTCAGTTAGGTGTTTGGTCAGAAGGTCCCTTGATTCAGGTGAGTCCAAAAGTCGTTCATTTAGCTTCCAGGTTAGGGCAGGACGGGGGATTGGGTTCAGCTTCATAGAGCAAGAGACAGGAGCGTGGTCCGATATGGAAATGGAACCAATATGGGATTTAGTACAGTTTTCCAGAATCATACGTGAGACCATAATGTAGTCAAGTCTGCAGTAGGACGATCTGGGGTTAGAATAAAAGGTAAAATCCTTCGTAGATGGGTGGTGTAGTCTCCAGATGTCAATCAAATTTAAGTCCTGAAAGAGTTGATTTGCTCTCCGTAAAGCTCTCTGGGACAGTTGTGACTTTCCGCTAGAGGCATCTAGCAGGGGATTCAGGGTCATGTTTAGGTCGGATCCTAATACTATCGAGCCTTCGGCAAAGAGTTTCAGTGAGTCCAGAACCTCAGTCAACCATGGTATTTGACCCGACGTAGGGGCATACAAAGCAACAAAGGTGTAAGTGTCTGACGCAATTTTGCCTTTAACAAACAACGATCTCCTGTCTGGATCTGAAAATACCCGCTCACTCTTGAAAGGTATGGAATGGTGTAGAGCTATGGACACTCCTTTAGAGGCTCCAGTATCACTAGGGCAGTGGAACCATTGCGAAAAGTAATTCAAGGGAAGTTTAGGGATCTTCCCTCTTTTAAAATGTGTCTCTTGCAGAAAGAGTATCTTCGTCTGCAGTTTCCGAAGTAATAATAGAACACCATGTCTTTTTTCAGGGGAGTTCCAGCCATGTACGTTAAATGATGTTACAGTTGCCTTCGTCATGATCTACCAAAAGAAAAAGCGGGATAGATGGTGGAAAAGGGGAGGAGGGGAAGACAAGGGAGAGACAAACAGAATACACGTAGAGAAACACAACAATGCAAAAACAATCAATGAAGATAGATTATTGTGATATCGATAGCTTATTGAAAACTAAATGTGCTCAGGCCTGATTGAGCACCGCTATTTACCAAAAGCTTCCCTAAATGAGGAAGCGCAGTTACCTACGACTCCAACACACACCGGCTGGGTCCTAGGTCAGAAAACTGCTGGGGGAAAAAAGAACTTGATGCGGCAAGCACAGAAATAGTCCACATATATACTTATGATGATCGGGTCATAATGACCAACAGTCCAAGATAGTGCAGAAGACCCGGGGAGAGAAGGGGTCAAATATAACTACAACCCTGGGAACAACAAACCTCCATACACATCAAAAACAGAAATGGAGAGAGATAAAGTCTACTCGTAGGTGACAGTCCAAACTCCAGGGTAGTCAACAAAAGAAAAAAAAATACAACTATATAGCTAAACCTCTTAAGGAGTAAAGATATCACCAAGAAGTTCGATCAAGTATCCTTACGTGTAGAAGAAGAAAATCTGCAGGTCCAGATGCGAGGCACCACGGGTTTCTGTCAGTCATCTGCTTGGGTCTCTAAGTTCCTGGCAAGGGAACGCTTGGATTTAGGCGATTTGGTGCGATGTTTCCAGGTCCCGGGCGTCGGCAGCTCTGGGAGGGAGGCTAGATCAGGAGTAGGGAGCCATGATGGTATGTCAATCGGTGTGATATTCAGCTTTTCCCATACACTTGTCAGATCTGCCGGAGTTTGCACGGTTAGCCTGCGACCCCTGAATTGAATAGATAGGCCAAACGGATATAGCCAGGAGTAGGCAATGTCTTTGCTGCGCAGCACCTCCAAAAGCGGTCTTAATTGGCGGCGTTTGGCTAGTGTGGAAGGCGCTAGGTCTTGAAAGAAAGCAAGTTTATCAGATTCTAGGGTAAAATCCGGTTTGGCCCGAGCTGCAGATAAGATATCCTGAGTGTCCACATACGATAATAATCCACATATTACATCCCTTGGAGGGTCTTCAGGTTTCGGTTTAGGGCGCAAGGCTCTGTGTACCCTTTCAATAGTAAATGATGCAGCACGCTCAGGACCTAACAAGGACGTGAAAATGGCGGACACCCTGTCTTTCAACTCAATGGGAGCACAGTTCTCAGATATTCCCTTTATCCTAACATTTCGTCTCCTTCCTCTATTCTCCTGATCCTCCAAGAGGATCAGGGCTCTGTCAATTTGATCCTTCTGGGAGGCAAAGGCTGATTCCAGGGCTTTTGCGTGGGAGGTGAGGCTAGAGTAGGCCTCTTCAGCCCAATCAGCTCTGCGGCCTAAAGTAGCAAGCTCTGCCTTAATGTCTGCTAGATCCGTTCTTACCGGGTTGATAGCCTGGTGTAGGGCCTGACTCAAGGCCTTCTTGAGGAACGATCTGGAAATCGTAGATGCGGCTCCCTCCTCACTGTCGCTTTCAGCATCGGAGCCTGGTGTGGAGAGTGCTGCGCACTCAATATCCGGCGCCATCTTGGGCGGGATGCCGCGGCCAAGCGGGCTCTTCTTGCGAAGGTATTTCTGGAGGTCAGTCTGTTGTTTGGCTGTTCGGGGGGTGCCCGGAGGGTCCCCCCCTTTATTACCCCCGGTTCTGACCATCTTGGCTGTGGTATGGAGGCTGATGGACGAGATCTGTGCTTCTTTAGTAGCGGAGCTACAGGCTCATACCTCCACTACACACGGCGGTCAAGCTCCGCCCCCGAATGGGTCATGATTGCAATTATATTTCTGTATGTGATAAAAACATCTGACAAACACACATAAAAACCAGAGGGCAGCAGATCATGTGAAAATATAAGATTTGTGTCATTCTCAAAACTTTTGGCCATGACTGTAGGCGCTGTCTCTTCTCCTCTGCCTCTTGGAGTTCTTCAGGGCTCCGTCCATGGCCCCCTCCTCTTCATTCATTATTAGAGATGAGCGAACAGTAAAATATTCGATATTCGTTTTGAATAGCCCCTCAATATTTGACTATTCAAACGAATATCGAACCCCATTATAGTCTATGGGGAAAAAATGTTCGTTTCAGGGGATCCCACTCTTCGACTCAGGAGAGTCACCAAGTCCACTATGACTTCCCAGGAAATGATTCCAACACCCTGGAATGCAACTGGGACAGCAGGGGAAGCATGTCTGGTGGCATCTAACATGCCCAAGTCACTGTATTACGTTGGGATCCCTGTCAGCTTGTGATATGCGCAAGCTGACTTTTTCCCATAGGAATGCATTGACCAGTACTCTATGGCATTTGGCCAATCAACTTTGGTCAATGCATTCCTATGCCGAGATGTAGCAGTGCTGGCCGTGCGTTCAGCTCGGGTACACCAGAGATGCATCCGAGCTGAGTGCACGGCCAGCACTGCTACACCGGAGAACCAGCGTTGATTAGCCGAATGCCATACAGAGTATAGCATTCGGCCAATCAACATTGGTGGAGTCTAAGATCAGTCCATAGCAGTCTCCATTCTGGTCCGATCCTAGACTCCGCCTCCTCACAGACGAGCCTCTGGCAGAACCAGCATTGATTGGCCGAATGCTGTACAGCCAATCAATGCTGGTCAATGCATTCCTATGGGAAAAAAGTCAGTTAGCGCATATCGTAATCTGACAGGGATCCTGCCCAGATAGAGCCCCAAAGATCTGGGTGAGTAACATTCCCCCCTAAATAAAGTAATCCCTAGCTAACCCTGCCTGTACATCTATCCCTGTCTCACAGTCACATAGTTCACAGTCTCAAATTAACCGAATGTTAAATCCACCATTCGTATAAATTGAAGGTCACCTGATTTAGCCAGCCAATTACTTTTTCCGATTTTTTTTCGATGCCTCCGTTGTCATAGTTCCTGTCCCACCTCCTCTGCACAGTTATTGGTACAAAAAAAAGCGCCAGGGAAGGTGGGCAGGGATACAAATTTTTAGTGTGTTTGCCTCGTGGTATTCAATTGTAATCGAATACCTCGAATATCTATTCAATCGAACATTGTTCGCTCATCTCTATTCATTATCACTATTGGACAAATTATAAGCAGATTTAATATTCAGTACCATTTTTATGCTGATGGCGCCCAGTTATGTACCTACCTCACCCTATTACATCACCCCACATTACTAGAGAACACGAGTGACTGTCTGTAACATGCCTTCTTTTTATATGAAACTAGATCTTTCAATAACTTCTTGTGTTCCCTCCATCTGCTAACTGACCTAGCCCTGACATCTCCATTACTATAATACTGAAGCAACATGTACAATGTCTCAGGGCTGTATTTGACTCAGGCTTTTCCTTCACCCCACATATTCAGTCACTTGCATGCTCATGTCACCTGTACTTCTTCAGACTCTGCCCTTTTCTCATTGTGGAAACATTAAAAATCCTCATTGTTACTCTTTCTAATATTATTACATTATGATTCAGACTGAAAATTAGCCCCTAAACTAAACTCTCTCCCTCACCTAACTTTAAATTGACTTCAATTTAAAAAAAATCTGTAATTACCCATAACCCTGGAGTGGTCATGTGACCGCTTCAGGGACATTTCTGATAATCTGGTGACATTCCATTTCACCACTTCCAGAACAGAACATCACCATTACTCTTCTGCTTCCTCTATCTCTATCAATACTTACCAAGCCTTCCGGGGAATGGCTGCTCCCCCTCTTTCTGTCTTCTACCAGTGGGTGGAATAGGTTAGCTAGGGAGACGAGAGGGGGGGCTAGTAATGGGCGGGATTGCTAGGCTAAAAAGTGGCAGGGGAGGGTGGGAGGGGCTAGGCTGAGACAGGGAGAGTTTTGTAACAAGTGAAAGAGGAGGAGAGGAGGATGAGTGAGAGAGAACAGGTATAGCGGCTACACAGGAAGCTGCACATAAGGAAGCTACAGCAAGTAAACAAATGCAGAGGCTGCTAGCAGCTGCCAGAGACACTGTTAAAGGTGTATGGGTGCACTTATTAACCCATCACTAGCACTAACAGACCTTTATAAAAAAAAAAAATTCTGCCTGGAAAACCCCTTTAAGAAAGCAGCCTGGTTTGATACATAAAGATTCTTCCTTTTTTGGATTGCAATGTACTGTACTATACTTTACTTTACAAAGTGAAAGTAAATCTGTAAGACTTTGCCAGAGTTTTATAGGTATATTTATGATAATATTGTGCGGCCTTTAGAAGCCCCCTGTCACCATGACAATGCGAGGGTATCCCATGACCATATCGCACGAGGGTTGCATGGGGGCAAACACAAAGAGAGCTCTTAGATGCTACAGTCAATATTGATAATGGCATGTAGGTGTTAAATGGACATTAAAGCTGTTCTTACTGCTCATCGCCATTAGAGCTAGATGCCAGCTTATATGCTATAGCTCCTGAGCCAGCACTATCTTTATGATGTAATAGTAAATCCTTTTGGTTTAAGCGTCTCCCTCCCATGATATATACTATTATGTCATAGGACGTTAGGCGGTTAAAGAGATCAAATACGCTAGACATTTTAAAGTTTAGAAGTTATTTCCAAAGTCCTTTCATGCAGCACCTTATATAGAATATGTTCCCAGAGACATTTACATATATTTAAAAAACTAGAGCAATCTAAACTAATAGCATAAAAGTCTATGAAGGTTATGGTAACTAAAAGATGGTGCAAGGTGCAAGATCCTCTTTTCAACCAATGAGGTCATAATTGCATATTCCTTACCCAGAATTCTTAGCAGGGTACGCATGGTCTCATAAGTCCCTGTACCATCTTTCCTTAGTTACCCTTTTGACCAATATACAATTACAATACAATAAAAACCCATTGGTAAAACTTTTAAATGAAAAGCAGGGATCACAAAGTAAACAGTTCAGGGCAATCAGATGGTGGTCTTGGACAAATGTCCAAAGGATGTGAAAGAGATAAATCAATCCCAAGAATATGTCAAGAATCTTTTTCTCAACCTGCGTTATGTGTTATGTAATTATATCCAGCAGTAAAAGAATATCCAATATGGCCGTGCTGAATATTCTTTTACTGCTGGATTGATTTATAAGCTCTGAGCCAAGGGAGTCACATACCCCTGCAGAGCCATGGAAAATCTGAAAGTGGACATTCTCTTGAAGAAATCAACTGCAGGAGGCTGAATATTTCTTTTTCCTTTACCCTTTGTATTTATGTAATTATATACTGTAATTAATAAATCAACTGAGGTAAGAACTTATACTTAACTTATATAACTTAAGTCTTCCATTGAATCCACTAATATAATTTGAACAGTGAAGGATATAACATTGATAGAGGATTAAAGTGATTGATAATAATAAAATAATTAGTTGGGATAATTGAAAGATCCCCCTGCAAAGGGAAACTGGAAGTTGTATAGGTACCAAATGCTGCCATATGAAAAATATGATATATTAAGAAAAACAAAATAAATAGAATTAGAGAAGTGTTGGTTTAAATGAGTTAGGATTGGGTAACTGAAGAAGGCCAAGAATGGTTAATATTTGTAACCCTTTTTTGAGAGCAGGAGAGGGTAATCAGGTGGGTAAGGGTCGGAGTCAAAAATAAGTTTATAGCACTATTATTTTTTTGCTTGATATACTTTAATATATAACATATTTTAACATATCTTAGTTGTCTTAAAGGGGATGTGCAGGAGGTACATTTTTTATATTGTATTCCCCGTACCCCCACAAGTAACTTAGGAATACACTTACTTTCCCATTGTTGCTGGAGTCAGCCAGTCTGACCTTTGGTCACATGACCACTACAGGTTCAATTTCACCATATCCGATGAGGTTACAGTTGCCCACACAATGCACATTGTAGATCTTGCAGTTTTGGACACAGAATGTCACACAGTCATTGGGTCATCCAAATAATGCCTGAGTTAACAGGCTCCACCACACAGCACCTGCAGAGCAGTTTGGCAGGATAGCTCGGAAACAGGAAGGGGAAGTGAGTGAGGCAGGGAAGGAGAGTGCATTTAGAAAAGGATTGGAGTGAGTGAGAACGGGAGGGAGAGTGAGTTGCAGCTGTGAGTGTAGTCCAAGGAAATATGGGAGTTGTAGTAAATCCATAAGAACAGGAATATGCATACTGTATATAAACAAATACAGAGCATGCCAGGAATTCCCAGAAAACCCAGAATTGGTAAAGGTATTTGGGGACACTTACTAACTTATTAATAGCAGTATCAGACCTTTTTTTAAAAAATTCAGTTTATGCTCGGATAACCCCTCTAATGTCTAAAAAACATTAATTTAATACTTCTTTTTTCTTTTTTCTTTTTCAGGATCAATGACAGAAAAGCTTAACCAAAAAGAAGGGACTGGGAAAACAGGTATTGGTTAATTTTGATATCAGATGCCTACAATAGGACCGCAGCATAATTATATAAAAATATGCTATACATATGTAAAATGTATTGGTACAGTAGAGACATGTTAGTCCCACCCAAAATTGGCGCTACCTACTTTAGGTGGGATTTTGTAGACCATTCCCTCTTTTTGAGACAGCCCATGCCCGAACTTGCTAATATTACTTCAGAAAACTCAGGTCTCCTCAGCCTAACTCAGGACAACTATGGCAACTATCAAACTATTTATGTATGCAGTGAGCTTCTAAACAGAGCCAAAAAATAGGAAAGAGCATAGCTAAAATGTATCTATGCTGATGCTGTACAGACTGCAGAAGCAGTGACAGTATATAGATATTGTACTGTGGGGTACAGCTGAGATATAATAAAGGACACAGAATGCTATGTGTCAAAATTATTTTTATAAAGAGACATATTGACAGATGCCATCGAGAATCTGTTACATAGTTACATAGTAGAGGTAATAGACAAAGTCAGACTAGATTAACATCTGCGCCGGAATCTTTACTGGAGACTCTGCTGCAGAAACTGCTGAAAATGGTTAAAACTGTCTGACACCCAATAGACACCTTGTGGAGCTCATAATAGTTTATGGGGTCTCCAGGTGTCCATAGGTAACTGCTATATTAGTGGTCCAACTCTCCGTCGTTATGGTCCCCAAGTGGAACCGAACGACAGAGAGCTGTGCACAGATGTGAACCTTGCCTTAGTGACATAAGAAAGTCAATGACATACTGAGGTCTCCGGTCTCCGCTTTGCAGGTTTCCGTTTCCTGCCCGAGAAACTGGACAAGAGATGGAAATCGGCAGACAGTTTTCAAACCCATCGGATATGCAGGACTTTGTGTCTGATTAAAAAAAAAACAGTTTCGCCACAGAGACCAGAAGACGCTAACGGCCGCTCACGAGCGGACACTGAATGTCGTGTTTCCATCTCCTGTCGGCAGAAGATGGAAAGCCACAAAAAGGAGATCGGGCGCTGGTGTGAACCCGCCCTTATTATGGCTCACATTAGCAAATCAAGCAGACTGTTCTGTAATTGGCCTATGCATCAGTATGTCATGTGTGAGCGACCGTGATGACATATACAATTCATACAATGATTATTTTGTGTTAATTAATGCGACTATACAATGATTGAATGGCAGCTTAGTCTCATGATTTAATTTATTTGTTTAGGTTGCTGACGCTAGGTTCACACCTGCGTTCGGCACTCCGTTCTGTGGTTTCCGTCTTCTGCATGCAAGAAGACGGAAACCACAGACCGGTTCCGGCCGTGAGCGACGGTGAGCGTTTTATGCTCTCCGCCGCAAAACCGGTTTTTAAATCCGGACACAGAGTACTGCATGTCCGACTCTGTGTCCGGATTAAAAAACCCGGTTTCACGGCGGAGAGCATAAAACGCTCACCGCCGCTCACGGCCAGACAGCTTTCTCACTCATTCAAATGAATGGGTGAGAAAGACTCCTGCAGGTTTCCGTATCCTGACTCTGTTTTGTGCAGGAAACGGAAACCTGCAGAGACCGGGCGCAGATGTGAACGAGCCCTTATATAGTGCCAATATATTCCACAGCACAGATATTGCCATTACTGACTTTTTTTTTTATTATTGATCTTCTAACAGAGCTATTGGGTTTTAAATGAGATTGGTTATGGTTAACATGGTCTAAAGATCATTTTTTTCCCCCTGACGAATAACATGATTTATGATGGATTCTTTTTTTTTGTACAATACAAGCCTATGGCAACGGGATGCTGTAGGATAGGCATCCTGTATGATATCTGTTTTTGAACGTAATAGAAAAACAGGATATTTCAACTGAATAAATAAACATGGTATGAGCCTACCCCAATATTATGATACAATAATTATAATTATAACTGTGATTGATTACCCCTTAAGAACACAGACCTCATTTTTCAAAACTGACATATGTCACTTTATATGGCAATAAATTTGAGACGCTACAACTTACACAAGTAATTTTTAGACTGTTTTTTCATGATGCATTGTACTTCATGTTAGAGGTAAACATTATTCAATATTTTTGTATTTATTTCTAAAAATAATTTGAAAATTTGGAAAAAAAATGCAATTTTCAATAAGTGAAATGCTCTGCTTTTCAAACATATGGAAAAAATACATGAATAAATATTATCTACCATATCTCTGCTTTATATTGGCATCATCTTTTATTTCTAAATTAAATTATTTTGGATGTTAGAATGCTTTGAATTGTAACAGCGATTTTCCAGATTTACAAGAAAATTTCCCAAACTAATTTTTTAGGGACCACTTCAGTTCTGAAGGGGATTATAAATGCCTATATATTAGAAACTCTCCATAAATCACCCCATTTTCAAAACTGCACCCCTCAAATATTTCAAAACAGCATTTAGGAAGTTTGTTAATTCTTGAAGCATTTCACACAAATTAAAACAATATGGAGGTGAAATTTAGACATTTCATTTTTTTTTCCTATAACACATTTATTTAGACCTAAAATTTACACATTCACAAATGGTTAAAGGAGAAAATGCATGTCACATTTTGTTACACAATTTCTCCAGAACACAGAAATACTCCACATATGGGTGTAAACTGATGTTTGGGCACATGGCAGTGCTCAGAATGGAAGGAGTGACAGTGGGTGTTTGAAAAGCAGATTTTGATGGAATAGTTTTTGGATGTTATGTCTCATTTGCAGAGCCAGTAGAGTACAAGGGAAACCTCCAAAAAATGACCCCATTTTGGAAACTACACCCCTGACAGACTTTATGAAGTGAGCATTTTGACCCCACAGCTTTTTCAGATTTTTATTAACATTGGGATGTGTAAATGAAAAATTACTAAAATGTAATTTTATCCCCAAAGTTTTCATTTTCACAAGGAGATAAAAGTGAAAAAGCACCCCACAATTGTTACACAATTTCTTCTGAACACAGCAGTACCCCATATGTGGTCATAATCTGCTGTATGGGTACATGGTGGGACTTGGAATTTAAAGAGCACTATTTGGCTTTTGGTTGGCAGATTTTGCTGGAATAGCTTTCGGGTGCCATGTCACATTTGCAGAGCCCCTAGAGCACCAAAACACTGGAAACCCCCAAAAGTGACCCCATTTTGGAAATTACACCACTCACAGAACATATCAAGGGGTATAATGAGCAGTTTGACCATACAGCTCAGTTTCACAGATTTTATTAATATTGAGACGTGAAAATGAAAAATTACTTTTTTCCAATAAATCATCAATTTAGCCCCAAATTTTTTTATTTCACAAGTGGATAAAGGAGAAAAATCTCCCCAAAGTAGGTTACACAATTTCTCCCTAAATATTGCAATACCCAATATGTGGTTGTAAACTGCTGTATGGGTACATGGTGAGGCTCAGAGTGAAAAGAGCACTATTTGGCTTTTGGAGAGCAGATTTTGCTGGATAGTTTTCAGGTGCCATGTCGCATTTGAAGAGCCCCTAGAGTACCAATATAATGGAAGCCCCCAAAAAGTGACCCCGTTTTAGAAACACAAGAAATTTATAGTCTTATATTTTATGTTTATTTGTTTTGCCATAGTACTATTCAATAACACAGTGGGCTGATGATTACTGTATTGTCAGAAGTTTTTATTGTTATTTAATAGAAGTTATGTTTTAGTGTTTGTTTCCTGGGACCAGTTCTGTGAGATTAGTAGTTAATAGGAGGTCACCCTTTTCCATCTGTGATTACTCTGCAGTGTAATATCAAGCTGGGGATTAGACTGATAATATAGTAATGGTCTAACATAATTAATCAACAGTTATATTTAATGGCTTCTCTAATTGTAACTGACAGCCGGGACAGTGATAACACCGATCCCCGCTATTTAACCCTTAATATGTCGCGGTCAATAATGACCACAGCATCTTAGGTGTTTTTCAGTTAAACCAACACTCCCATCTGTGCCCTTCATTGCAATTGTGGGATGCCGATGAGTTCTTAAGGCAACTGGGGATGGGGGGGGGAGGATGTCTAACAAAGGCCCCCATGACTGCCATCATAGACTTTCTATTAGAAAGGCATGTCTTAATAGATTGCCTGCTACAATTAATTAACAGGCACAATACAATGCAATACAAATGTATTGTAGTGTATTGGACTGTATTGGACCCCTAGTGGTAAAGTACACTTGGAGGATTTGGAAAAAAAAAGTAAAACTAAAATGAATAAAATATTTTGAAATAAGTAAAAGAAAAAACTAAATTAATACAAATAAACTTCATTTTCCCCATTAAAATGTTGTGCAGGTTTAAAAAAAAAAAAAAAATTAAAATGGGGAAAAAAGTATACCTAAAGATGAGCGAGTACTAATCGAAACAGCCGTTTCAAATAGCACACACCCATAAGAATGAATGGAAGCAGCCGGCTGCGTGCATTGATTGTTAGTGGCATAATAGTAAGACATTAAAAAACCTATACATATTTGGTACCACCATAATCGTACTGACCCTCAGAATAAACTAAAAATGTTACTTTTACCACAGAATGAACAGTGCAAAATTAATTGTGCAACAATCAATGACAAAATTACAGTTTTTTCCCATTCTCTCCCAAAATAAGTAAAAAAAATGTTAATTTTTAAGTAATTTGTGTTGTAAAAATGATGCTGTTAAAAAAAATTCAACTAATCCCACAAATAACAAGCCCACATATGGCTATGCAACATAAAAAAGTTTAGGCTCTTGCAATATGATGATGAAAAAAATGAAAAATTAATGCTGTTGTCTGGGGAGTTTAAATTACCTGATTCAGTGGATGATGATGATGGACCCAGGGGTACCGGCCTTGTCATGATCCCCAGGTCTTGTAATTGGAAGCAGTAATCTGACCCCTGGGTCGTTACCCCACCACCACCACCTTCACCACCTCCTTTCCTGATCTCACCCCAGATGATTAATTGCTTATGCTATGGGGGCTGGCTTTACTTATAGTCAACTGCCCGCATAACACAGGTGAGAAGGGGGGTTTGGGGTGTTAGCAATCAGAGGAGCAGAGCATTGCTTCTGTTCACATGATTTGGGGGTTGTGAAGAGGTTGGAATCATCAGGTCCATCATCATCATTATCTGGATAAAGTAAGTCAATTAAAACTTCCTGGACAACCTCTTTAAATAGCTCTTGAAATAGGGCCACTTTATTAAACCCACTAGTAACTTATAGTAAATGACCGCATACATCTAATATCCCCTAAAGCACTACACAGTAATGCCATCCAGAAAGTGGTCAGTAATAGATAGTCATTCTCATGAAATATCACTCCACTATAAATCTTTCGGAAGAGCATGAGAGCTGAAGGCAGATAGATTATCTAGATTATTAATTTGAACAGAATATCTCCCTTTAGACAAAGAGATATCTTTATGCAAAATTTAGTTTGTTCAGCTAGGATAAAACAAGACACAGCAGTATAGGCAAAGTGTCCCTTTAGTGTCCCATATAGCAATTGTTCCTGAATTTCCCAGTATAAAATTTTGCCATGTAGTGTATAGTGCTACATCTTAGTGTTTTATGCTCTAACCCCAGCTAAATTTGTGCTGTTAGGTTGTTCCAAGTAGTGTTCCTTTTAGTGCCTATATGTTATATAGACAATGCTTTCAAATACATACATTCTCAGCCACTTTTTACACTGACTGTTACTCTGTAATGTTTTTGTTTTATATAATATATCTACATCTATTTACAGTGCAATTTTTTACTGTGTCATTTATGTTTTTAAAGATTACATTTCTTCTTTTTATTGCAGATGATGTTTCTGTTCCATCATTAGAAACACAACCTCAAGGCGATGAAGAGGGTAATGAAATTTTGTCATTCTAGTACATTTGTACATATTCTGTTTTCATACAGTGAATATAATTTGTTCTTTGCTACAGGAGAGCTTTCTGTTCCAGTAAAAATAAAATAAGGTATATTTTTTCTGAGTGTGCCACCCCACAAGCAGGTTCACAAACAATGCACTTTAAGGCTGAGGCTCCACATTGCGGAAACGCAGCTTTTTTTTTTGCAGATTTTGTTGCGGTTATTTGAGCCAAAGCCAGGAGTGGATTGAGCAGAAATTAGAAGTATAAATACTGCATATATATTTCCCATTCCATTTGTAGCTATTCTTGGCTATGGCCCAAAAAACCTCAAGAAAATCTGCAACAAAAAAGCTGCATTTCCACAATGTGGGGCATCGCGGTTCTTCCTGCAGCGCTTTGAACAGAAAGTTCACAAAGTTTTCCTCCGCAAACCTTCTGTTACAATTATATCTATGAGAAAGGCGCCGGCGTTTCCGTAGATATAACTGACATGCTGCGATTTTCAAAACTGCAACGGTTTCGTGTGAATCCCATCCACTTTGCAAGTACTGTAAAATGCCGTGATTTTACCGTGGCATTTCCGGCCCGTGGGGCCCCGGCCTGAAGGAGTTTTCCAAACCCATGAAAGTTTCTACAAACAGCTGACAATAATTTTAATATGAAAGACATACAGTGACCCAACTGATGGTGTATAACATGGACACTTCTACCACCCCTCTCCCCTCCCTTGTTGCTCTACCTTCCCCATATCACTACTCACTTTTCTTATCTTTTGATTTTTCATCTACCCTATATCTTTTTACGTTCTTTTTCGCATGTGTTACAAGGTTGTTGATGAGTTATTTTTTTCACATTATTACTTGTTTTTATTTGTGTTCGGAAAACTTATGTGTGCTTTAATACAGAAGATAAGATAATTATTTCATAGTCCCACAGTGGGGAAATTTCAGAACTTTCAGAAGTCAAACTGTCTCGTCATTCCTGGGGTTTACTTGTTACTCCTTGTACATATACTCAATAAAAAACAACTGAACCATAAAATAACCAATCAGTAAAATTTTCTTGCCACTCCCATGCTGACGCTAACCTGACAACCCATACCTATCTCTGTGTCCTGGATCCAGAAATGTTGTCTGTCTGCAGCAGTGACCTCAGAGGGCATGACACATTACAGCTATAGGCAAAGGTTGGCAGCAGAGGTAACATGTCACTACACCACATGATTGCTAAAATACAAAGAATAAAAGGACCCTGGAAAAGCTGGCATTGGAGCAGCAGGGGATTTATATATGAGCAGTGGCGTAACTACCGCCATAGCAGCAGAGGCAGCTGCCACAGGGCGCGGGACATTAGGGGCCCGGTGACAGCCACTACCGCTGCTATCATTATACTCAGGGGTCTTTTCGGACCCCCGAGTATAATGATTGGCGGACCGGGAGAGGTAAGAAACATAAAAAACACTGTTACTTACCTCTCCATGATCCTGCCAGGCCTCCTTCCTAGTTGTCTGACGTCACATGAACCCGGCCTGCTTCCCGGGTCATGTGATGTCCGATGTCATTGAAGAAGGACGGCAGCAGAGGCTGACAGCGTAGGAGCCAGGGGACAGGTAAGAAACAGTAGTTTTTTATGTTTTTATTCCCCCGGGTCTCCGATTATTAAACTCTGGGGTCAGAAAAGACCCCAGAGTATAATTATTGTTTATGGGTGCCCACAGTGGAACATAATACTGTGTGCAGGGGCGACTATGGGGGATAATACTGTGTGCAGGGGCCACTATTGGGGATAATACTGTGTGCAGGGGCCATTAAGGGACATAATACTGTGTGCAGGGGACACTATGGGGGATAATACTGTGTGCAGGGGCCACTAAGGGACATAATACTGTGTGCAGGGGCCACTATGGGGAATAATACTGTGTGCAGGGGCCACTATGGGGGATAATACTGTGTGCAGGCGCCACTATGGGGGATAATACTGTGTTCAGGGGCCACTAAGGGACATAATACTGTGTGCAGGGGCTACTATGGGGGATAATACTGTGTGCAGGGGCCACTAAGGCACATAATACTGTGTGAAGAGGCCACTATGGGGCATTATAGAGTGCGCAGGAATGTGTAGGAGGGGGTCAGTCAAGGGGGGGGCATGTGAAAAGTTCGCCACGGGGCCCCGCCACTCCTAGTTATGCCACTGTATATGAGCATTACTTATTTCTATGCAATTGTCACTTGCTTATAAAGGATTTTAAGGGCTAGAAAACCCATTAAGGTCTGAGTCCCACATTGCAAAAATGCAGCGGTACGGCTGCTATGGAGACACTGCGGCAAAAAATACTGTGTTTTACATTACTTACAAAGTGGATAGAATTCTAGCTAATCCCATCCACACACTGCTTAAGAAAAAAAATAAATAAAAAAAACCTGCAACAGAAAAGCAGTGTTTTTGAAAATCACAGCATGTCAATCATACCTACAGAAACGTTGGTGTTTTCCGTATCTATATAATATGGGCAGGATGTCCGCAGAGTTTTCCTTTCTGTGAAAAATGCTGCAAAAAAAAACAAAAAACCTGATGGATTTCCGCCTCAGACTTTCTCTGAAATTGCAGGCTTTTCCCAGAAAACCCTTAAACTTATGCTTTGTTTTATATCCTGTCATAACTTATTTCATATTTTATAAGAATTCATTTTTGGGTTCCTTATGCTTTAGATTTTGCATCCCGCTATCCTACTTTATGGACAGAGCAAGTGAAAAGTAGACAAAATAGAACCCACAGAAATTCAGGTATGTCAAACTTTATACTTTACACCAAGTAGTAAATTATAATAGCATGTAGTCCATTGCTATGGCCACAGATTTCTTGCTCGATGCCACTAGTTAAGAACACAAAGGGGCAAAAAAAAAATCTATTAAAATACTTACGACAAAATGTGAAAACTACTTTCAACTATGCAATCAGGCATGCTCTGGTAAAGTTGGTTACAGCACAAGAGTAGAAGGGGGTCGGATTTGTTCTCCTGCATCTCGTGAAGATGTTCTCAATGGACAAAATAATGCACTGTTGAAAGAAAAGTATTAGTAAGCTACTTACTAAGTGGAATATGCACTGACAATGGATTTTTTTTTATAAAGAGGAAAGGCTAAACAAAACTTTCTGGTTTAGTAGAGAATAGGATTTTGTTTTTAATGTCATTAACCCCTTCCCGCTAGTGACATTTTTCAATTTTCGACTCCCTACTTTCGAAACCCCATAACTTTTTTATTTTTCCGTTCAGAGTCATATGAGGGTTTGATATTTGTAGGACAAATTGTTCTTCATAGTGGTACCAGTTATTATTCTGTACAATGTACTGGGAAGCTGGAAAAAATTGTGAAAGAGGTAGAATATGAGATAAAGTGCATTTGTGCGGCATTCATGTCACCTGTATGCTATGTTTCAGTACGATGCCAGGGATACCAAATTTCTATAGTCTTATTTACATTTTAACACGTTAACAAAAATCTAAAACTTTGCAAAGAAAAAATTCTTTAAAGTTGCCATATTCTGACACCTATAACTTTTTTATATTTCCGCATACACAAATGCATAAGGCATCTTTTTTTTGTGGGGCTAGGTGTACCTTTTAATCATATAGTTTTAATGGAATGTTTACTATTTTGATCACTTTTTGTTCAAATTTTTATCAGAGATGAAACAGTGGAAAAAACGGCAATTTGGCATGCTACGGCGTTCACTATAAGAAGTAAAAAAAAAAAAATGCATTTGTAGACCGGCATTTTTGGACACAGGATTTATTTATTTATTTATTTTTTATTTTATTTTTTTTTTTTTCTTATGGTAGAGTTGGAAGGGACCTCAAGGGCCATCGGGTCCAACTCCGAGTGCAGGTTTTCCTAAATCATCCCAGCTATATGTTTATCCAGATTCTAATTCTATTTTTATATTTTAAATTTGGTTTTTATTGAAACTTTTGAGAGCATAAAAAGGAAGCAGAGCTCTACAACATAAAAAAAATATGAAAACATATGTAAAATACTGAAAAATTACAGATAATCTGGTTCGGGAACGCACAGTCCGGTCATAAAGTCAGCAAAAATGCTCCAGATAAACAAGACCTATAGCCATCAGCAGAAGAGTCCAATCCGCAAGGTTTAACCTTAGGGGATAGACACTTGAGAGAAAAAAACAAAGAAATCAGCAGTAAGATACAAGGGATGGGGGGAACAGTGACAATAATAGGGGGTAGATAACATAGAACAAAAAACAAACTACCTTGGTAATGCAAAGTACAACAATACATAGCTCACTACAATGTTGCATCATGCCCAAAACTGAGATAGATATAAGGCTAGGGGAATATGTCAAGCCCTTCACCTACCAGGAGCTAGTGTCTATCAGGGAGAGCAGAGTAGGGGGAGCAGAATCTAGCTGTGGGAACTTCTCCCCTTCTCCTTTAGGGGCAGCCAGAGAGCCCATTTAGAGCGGAATTTGGAAAAAGGTGTGATTTTTGGTGGCTAGCATCCTTTCCAGGGTATATGCTAAATTAACATGGTGGACCAGCTCATTCACAGTCAAACAAGGAGCAGCTCGCCATTGACGGGCAATCATGGATCTAGCTGCAAAGATAATCTGACCCAGGACAGTATGTGAACCAGTTGGGAATGTACCAGAATCCAGGAAACAAAGCGCAAGACTTGGTGATGGCGAAATATTGAAGCCAACCACAAAGGACATAAAATAAAAAAAACAGCCACCCAGAAGGCCTGAACTGGGGGGCATTCCCACCACATATGGATGACGGAGCCTACCTGCCCACATCCTCTCCAGCAAAACTTCAAATAGGTGGTATCTACATACGCCAGTTGGTTAGGAGTTCTATACCAGCGGAGTAAGATCTTTTGTGCTGTCTCCCAATGGGCCGCACCCCTCGATACTCGCTTAACAAAACTGCTGGCATCATACCATTCCTGTAAAGAGATAGGTCTCGCAAGATCGGATTCCCATCTCATTAAACACACGGGCTTGGACTGTCTGGATGGGACAGAGAGGAAACAGTAAAACGATGAGGTGCCACCTTTTGTGGAGGCTAGCTGCCTCCACAGTCATAGGGCCACTTTAGGGAATATGAGCCTCGATACGTCATAAGTCTAGAAAAGATGCTTAATCGGCAAGTATTTAAAGAAGTCATTCTTTAGAAGATCGAACTCATCTCTCAACATAGAGAATGTTTTGAAATGGCCATCTGAATAGAGTTGGGCAATTTTATAAAGACCCTTATATATCCATCTCCGGACCTCCAATGGCGGAATAAATGTAGTCAGATAGAGTAACGGGAGCTTGATTAGAGGAGCTAGATCTTCCAAAGAGGAGTGTGACAGCAAATATCTCCATGCCCAAATAGAGGTTTGTACACTAAAAAGGGGGTCGCCACAGTAGGGGGGGCAAGCTCCGTAGGGCTTAATAAGCTCATAAGTGGCACACCTATCATATCCTCTTCAATCTTCGTCCAACGCCAATTAGAGGATTCATCCCACCAGGTTCTAAGCTGCTCTAAGACTGTGGCCATATAGTACCTCTTGACATCTGGGACCCCAGCCTCTCCCTTAGTCCATGGTCTGGACATGACTTGGAAGCGGACCCTAGATCTTTTGCCCTCCCAAATAAAATGAGTCAAAATGCATTGGAGCTTGGTTAGATAGGAGTCGGGAATAGGAATAATCACTGTACGAAACAGATATAGGATTATGGGCTACACCATCATCTTGACAATAGCGATTCTGCTCACCCAGGAGAGCATGGGTTTTGAGAAGGCGGTCAGGAGGGAAGACACCTTAGACAGGAGGGGAATATAATTTGAGGAGAATAAGCTGGAACTAGGTGAAGTCAGAGAGATACCCAAATAAGTGATGCAGTCGTCCTTCTACTGGTAGGGAAAAGTAGTACTCAGGTCTGCTCGTAGAGTGGAAGGGATAATAATAGGGTTTTGGGATTTGGAAGGATTTACTTTGTAGTAGGAGATTTTCCCAAAATTATCAAGGACATTTGTAGCGGCATGCAAGGAGAGGTCAGGACGCGTCAGGGAGAGAATGACATCGGCATAGAGGCCTATTTGGTGCTGATGACGGCCAACTGAGATGCCTGTAATTTCCTCCTCAGTTCTAATGCATTCTGCCAGGGGCTCAATTACTAATATGATGGAAGAGAGGGGACAACCTTGGCGGGTTCTGTTAGATACCGTGTTTCCCCCAAAATAAGACAGTGTCTTATATTAAATTTTGGTCCTAAAGATATGCTAAGTCTTATTTTCAGGGGATGTCTTATTTTATTTTTGTGTGCTGCTGCCATCACTGCACTACTCTGAGATGTGCTCGCTGTGCAAAGACTGTATGAAGAAAAACATGGCAGCCAGCTGAACGCTGTGTGCGGTGCTCTGTGTGCTGCTGCTGTAATATCGTATGTTGTATCCATTGGTCCTGCTGATGGGGGATGAGCTGGGAGAGTGGACCCCCCACCACCACCGTATACGATGCTTAGTGTACGCACAGCTCATCCTACCACAGCAGGAACAGTGGGTACAACGTATCGCAGTGGCGTCAGCAGCACACGGAACATCGTGCACACGGAACATGACACAGCACAGTGTTCAGCCGGCTGCAATGTTTTTCTTCATACAATCTTTGCGCAGAAAGATTATTATTATTGGGGGATGTCTAACCTTCGGGGATGACTAATTTTTGAGGAAACAGGGTATTGAAAAGGATTCCGACAAGAAGCCTGAGGATAGCATAAGTGCAGACGGACAGATTTGAAAAACGGGCCCATCCCAGATTTATCCAAAAGTTGGTCAAGATAGCTCCAGTGAACTCTGTCGAATGCTTTTTCATCATCTAAGGCTAGGAGCAAGGATGGAACTCCATCCTGCTCTGCTTTTTGTATAAGGTTGATAAACCTGCGTGTGCCATCTAGAGCCTGCCTGCCTGCCTGCCAAGGACGAAGCCCACCTGGTCTGGTTTAATCAGGCGGGGGAGAAGATGCAACAACCTCTCAGCTAGTATCTTGGCGTATAATTTAACATCAACGTTTAGAAGCGAGATGGGCCTAAAATTAGCGAGTGCAGTAGGAGAGTCACAACAGTAGCAGACAACATTTCAGCTGGGAATCGCTGGTCCTTCGCAGCCTTCCTAAACACCTGCAAAAGATAGGGAGATAGGACCTCCGCAAATCTTTTATAGTAAATCCCAGAAAACCCATCAGGGCCAGGAGATTTCTGTGGTTTCAACGAGGATATAGCTCAGTGAATCTCCAGTAGGGAGATGGGAGTGGCTAACGATTGGGCCTGCACAGATGAAAGGCAGGGGAGAGATACTGAGTTTAAAAACTTATCAATCTCCTGTATAGTAGGTTGGTACGTTCCTGGGAATTGTAGTAGGAGCGAAATTTATCCGTGGGTCGATAACCTTCTCACCTCTAGAATTCAGTAGGTAAGCTATACATGACTTAGGTTGGGCCTGTTAAATCTTACTAAAAAAGCTAAAAAAGCACTAGCCCTGCTATTATGGACATATGCCTGACATTGAAACCTTTTAAAGGCGAGGTCCTGTTAATGGGCCAACAGGCCCTGCAGACGCAACTGACATTTCCTGATTTCAGCAGAGACAGTAGGGGTGGGATTCAGATTGTTAATTGAAGATAAGGAGGACAGGGAGCAGAGCAGCCTGTCCGCCTCCTCCGAACGGTCTTTCTTAGCTCTTGCGCAGGCCTGGATAAGGATCCTACACATGTATGCCTTATGGGCATTCCAGAGAGTATACGGGTCTGTGACGGTAGGGGCAGTGTTAGAAAAATATTCTACAAGAGCCTCGTGGAGGCGGGTTCCATGAGATGGGTGGTCCAAAATATATTCGTTCAAGCGCCATTGGGAGGGGAGGGCTGTGGAAAACTTTTCACGAAGGGATAGAGATACTGGGGCGTGATCTGTCCAAGTGATAGTTCCAATATGAGACGATTCCATCTGCATCAGCCCAATTTTATCAGTGAGGGAGAAACCGATTCTAGAGTAGGTGGAGGAGGAAGACGAAAAAAAACTATAGTTTCTCTCACTTCCATGTTGGCATCTCCACACATCGTATAGTTCCTGATCTAAAAGGGAGGGAGATAGTATGAGGAAGACCTATGAGGATTGGAGGAGTCTCAATGGTTGTCAACTAGACAATTAATGTCCCCCCAATTATTAACATGCCAGTAGCAAAGGACCGGATTTTGACAAGTAGCGATTTCCAATAAGATTCCTGAGAGTGGTTGGGAAAATACACCAGAGTGTATTTAACATTGTTAATTGTACAGTTAAGACCTAAGAAGCGGCCTTTGGGGTCCGATAACATAGATTCAAGTGAGAAGGCTACCGAGTCACGTATAGCAACCAATACTCCTTTGCGTTTAGCCACACATGAGGCTTTACAAATATGGGGAAATGCTGGATTAGTAAAATTGGGGCTTTTTTCGGAGTGAAAGTGTGTCTCCTGCAACATAAGGACATCGAACCGGAGATGGCGCGCTTCCCTCCAGACTGAGCTCCTTTTATACGGGCTGTTCAGACCTCTGACATTCAGGGAAGAAACGTGAAGGACCATCTTAAAGTATCAAGAGAGGTATAGCAAGGTGTGGGCAGTACGGGCATACTTAAGAGAGCATAAGAGCTACACAGGGTTACATAATTAAACCAGAGGATACACCAAGTAATCAACAGAAACAAATAATAGGAACCAAACATCATAGTGTAAAAATACACCGGATAACTTGTTATTAAGGGGGGGAAGAGAAAGTGTTAAGCAGCCTATCACTTAATAAGTCTTAACTATAGCATATAACAGGCAACTTGCCCTAGGCTACGAGCATACTAGATTGTAAAGCATACATGTCCACCTGCAGAAAAACAGATCAAATCTTCATTGTGGGTCATCCACAGTGTGCCAGTCCTTAGGCATCCAAGAGGGGTGAGTCCCCAGAGGTCAGGTGCCATTTGCGCAGGAGTGACATCCCCACATCTGCCGTTGGAATTGAATGAATAACACAGTTGCGGGAGACCAACAGCTTGGTGGGGAAGCCCCAGTGATATCTTATGCCCCGCTCTCGAAGGATCTTGGTAACGGGTGCCAGGTTGCGCCGTGCTTGCATAGTGGCAGCAGACAAGTCCGGGTATAGGGAAATAGCTGCAAAGGGTGCAGGAAAGGTACCATACTTCCGGGCTTCTGTAAGAATGGAATCTTTGATGTGATAAAAGTGGACTCTGGTCAGAACATCTCTGGGGGCTTCGGCAGGGGCTGAACCAGCTTTGGGGAGTGAGGTCCAGTTCAGTGAGGTGAGGCAGCACCTTTTTGAACAGGCGTTTAATATAAGCTGGCGAGTTCTCAGGAGCAATGTCCTCCGGATCCCACGTAACTTGATGTTATTACGCCTTGAACGATCTTCAGAGTCAGCCACTTTAATTTTTAACCAACGAACCTCCGCTTCAAGTGTATTGTGAGCATTAACCAGTTCGTTGTGTGTCACAGAAAACTCTTCCATTTTGCGCTCAACTCAAATTCTATTTTTATTAAGATTTTACAATGTTATACAAACAATGAGTGTTCACAGAAGTACAGACTAAGTTAGCTGAAACATCCAGGATTTAGTTTTATAAATCATAAAAGCGCAAACCACTTGAAAGAAATGCATCTCCCTTTTCTATTTGTTTTATGCTGCTAAATCAAGGCTATAGCAAAACATTGTAAATCTAATGATCATTGTAAATGATGAAATCTAAAACTTTTCCTATGAATAAGTGCTTTAGACACAAGGTAATTCCATGTAGAAAAGTCTATAGATTCACCTTACCATTGTAAATGTTTGTTGCTCTCACACAGAATAAGAGCAATGGGCATTAAATGACGGAGTCCCCTCTGTTGGGTGTCCATTTGCATTCACCTCTAATTCTGAATGCTGGGCTTTTTTCTTCCATAACAGAAGTTAACAAACACGATGAAAGACGGGGTATGTTATGCTGTTTACCTAACATTACAGTCAATGACACAAAGAGAACTAAGTCTGTGTCAGTTACTCTGCTATACTTAGTGTCTGTTGCTATGATGAATGATACAGTGGCATACAAAAGTATGGACACCCCTTATTTTTAGCCCAACACAAAGTCCTGCATGTCCGACTTTGTGTCTGAATAAAAAAACTGTTTTCCCCACGGACAGGCTGCAGGCGGATACGGGCAGTCACCTTTACAAACCCATTCAAGTGAATGCAAGGACCAAAGAACAATCTGCGCTTCACCTGTTGAACAAATTCAATCTTTTATTAGTTCGGACACACGACACGTTTCGGGCACGAATTTGCCCTTTCTCAAGTTTAATGAACTGAAGTCTCTTCAAATAAATAACACACAGCAAAAAACATAATATATACATATTTCATAATAACATCTTAACACATTGGAAAGTGTAAAAAGTAGTGGCAAATTACTATACTGTAATTCATAAGCTATATAAAAAAAAAATCATTTCTGGTAAGTATAATCAGTAGGCTACTGAAATTCATGATCAATGCAGAATAGTGGAGATAAAATAATCCATATAGAAGTACTGAGATTCCATGATCAATGTGGGATAGTAAAGTCCATATAGAAGTGACATGATAATACAACACATCTTCTTTACTTAACTTTGTCCAGGGGGTCATTATAATTACATCTATACCATATTTATATTGTTTTTATCATGTTTTACCTATTTTTTATTTTTTTTAAAGTCACTTTTTAAAAATTAACAACTTTCCAAATTCTTATGCCTGTAACTTGTTTATGATTTTGTTGATGGAGTTATGTAAGGGCTTTTTATTTGCGGGCCAAGTTGCATTTTTTTTCATCAGTTCCAATGTTTGGTATGTATAAAGTTTTTGTTATTTTTTATTGCTATTTTTTGTGGAAAGCAAGGTGACCAAAATACATTATTTTGTGAATTGCAGTGTATATTTTTTTGCTGTGTTCACTGTATGGGATAATTGTGGGAAGAATATGCAAATGTGTTTCCCAGGATGTAAATAAGGAAACACTGCCTCAGTATGCTGCCCTCTATTGGAAGCAGCTCCCTTGAACATCATGCCCAACTTTTCAACAAGCCTTTAATTGCAATGATGTGGGGTTAGTGAAAATGGCTTTATAAGACTCCATACACCTACATGGTGGACTCTCCCTAAGGAGTTACAATATCCTCTTAATCTGGTCTAGAAGTCTCTCACCTCTGCCAAGTCAGTTCTCCTTAGACTGTGCTGATCCAATCAGATTGAAATGGCCGTCCACAGTTGGGATGATACTGATTTGGCAAAATCCCAAATCATTTCAATTAAAGGCTTGTTGAAAAGTTGGGCATGATGTTCATGGGGGCTGCTTCCAATAGAGGGCAGCATACTGAGGCCTTGTTTCCTTATTTATAGCCTGGGAAACACATTTGCATATTATTCCCACAATACCCCACAGTGGAGCGAAAATGGCTTTATAAGACTCCACACACCTACATGGTGGTCTCTCCCTAAGGAGTGACAATATCCCCTTAATCTATGTATGGGATAATATCGGATCCCCATCGGCGATCGAGTAAATTTCACGATCGCGATCGGTTTCCGATCCCACCTAAAAAAGATCGGGAATGGAATTCCGATCCCAATCGCTCAACTCACTTACCTGCACAGAACCACTGCCGCTCCCCAGAGCTGCTCTCTCTCTTCGCATGCCAGCAGAGCGCTGTGCGTGCCCCCGCCTCCCTAGGCTAGTGTTACTGCTGGGAGTAGGCGGGGCTTGTTTTGGCTTAGGAGAGTGTGGGCAGGCACAGGGATGGGAACAATGTACTCACGTCTCCCCGCCCTGTACCCGCCCACACTCTCCTTAGCCACAACAAGCCCCGCCTTCTCCCAGCATCAGTCACACCCGCATAGGGAGGCGGGGGGCGTGCACAGCATTCTGGCGGCGTGTGAAGAGAGAGAGGAGAGTACAATGGCCCGGAGCTCCGGGGAGCGGAATACACACTGGGAGAGGAGGCGGCAACGGTTCTGTGCAGTTAAGTGGGGGGACTAAGTTGCCGGCAGATTTTTTAATCACTACACAGTGTGGAGTCCAAAATTTTTGGACTCCACTCTGTGTAGTGAACAGGATAATTTTTAAAATCTGATTTTTGATCAATAAAAAAATCCCATTGACTTACATTAGGATCAGAATTGGGATTGGGATCAGGTTCGACTGGAAAATGATCGGAAATCGGATTTTAAAATTGATCCTGGCCCCTGGATGCCGTGATCACTATTGATCATGGCAACCAAGGGGTTAATCTGCCAGAGTCAGGGTATCTTCCTGAGCCTCGGCTGTTAAAACAACCGAGGTAATACTGCAGACACAGCTTCTGTACTATTACAACGCTGAGTTTTCAGTATACACTTAGTGCATCTAATAATACGGCACAGAATGAGGAAGAGTTAAAAACAAAAAAAAGGCTTAAATTACTTTTTCAGAGCAAAATAGTATTGATGCAGTAGTAAATGTACAGAATACTTATTTCCTTCAGTCATGCCCTTTTTGATCTCCTGGTTGAATTTGAGTCTTTTTTTTCAAACCACACTATCTATCCGACTATGTAAACACAAATCTAATCTACATTGCTCATACACCATATGCGATGTCGAATTACAGCAATTTGGAATGTTGTACCAGCAAATTTATGACATACACTGTGCAGGAAGCATGTGCTATTTCCACAAATGCAGCGCAGACAGAATCTTCATGTATTGTCACTGATTAGATGCCCAGTTGGAGTTGATGGAGAAACATCCAGTAGAAAATTTGCTGCTCAATGCAGAACAGTAACTGGCCTGCTATATGGCTTGTTTATCCTAGGCTAAACAGGTATGAATAAGGCCAACCCTCAGTTTATACTTATGTAAAGAAGGAGAGGAGTACAAGCAACACTGCCTTCTGTATATTGGATTAATGCCTTGTGACAAAACCAGGTCTGCACCAGATCAAGTGTAGTCTAGTCAGGAACTAGTGGGGCAGCAATTGCGGTCATACATTGCAGTGGTATATTGCTGTCACTACCATACAAAACATTTACCCAGTGGGCTGTGAAAGACATGTACTGTCCCAGACTGTAATTGATGCTCCATGTGTTAATAGTGGGGTGCACCTAGACGCAAACAACAATTACAAGGAGTGACCCACATTCTCCTCCACCAAGAGGGGAAGACAGGAACAGCTTTCTTTGAGAAGTAATTTCAACTAGGTATCCTCCATTGAGGCTGAGCACATGCTATCAATTGCCTAAAGGCAGTGTTATGGAAGGAACTACACCACCGACTACCTTGCCAGGAAGAGTTCAGTTGGCAAACAAGCAGATGACTGAGCACATATTGTTGTCTGCTAACACATTCCATTATGAATGACTGACGATGGAATGGAGAAGGAGCAGCATTAATTGGAGGAAGAGAAAAAAACTACTTACTACTTGTGGATGTGGCCTGTCGAGATTTACAGTTTGTCTGCAGAGCTTCCACAACGTTATGCTACTGTCCAGTAATGTAGAGAAAATTCCCACACAAAGCTTTGGACAACATTGTTTTGAGCCTGCACCAACAGCAGGAGCAACCGCACCTACTTCTGATCTGAACACTGTAGAAGCAGATCTGCTCCTGGCAGGTGTTGTTTGCCAATATGTTGGTGCTGCTGTTTATTTACCACCATCACTCTCCTCTGATGTTGTCATCACCTCCTAGGACAGGACCTGGAAACCAGATCAGGGTGACAAGAAAAAATCATCAATGCCATTATCATCCTCACCACTTTTCTCACACGTTGATATGTCATGAGCAGTGGCGTAACTACCACCATAGCAGCGGTAGCAGCTGCCACAGGGCCCGGGACATTAGGGGCCCGGTGACAGCTGCTACCGCTGCTATCATTATGCTCGGAGGTCTTTTCGGACCCCCGAGTATAATGATCGGGGCCCACTGTTGGTGGAATACTTTCCACCAACAGGGGGCCCCGAAGCTGCAGCAATGGCTGAGACACAGGAGCTGCAGGTCTGGCTCCTGTCAGCGCTGCAGGACGTTCCCCCTCTCTCCCCCCTCCCTTTCTCTGCTGTCCTCTGCCCACCAATGAGAGGAGGAGGCGGGGCTTATCCCTGCCGTCCTGCACTGGAGGAAGAAGCTGCTCCAGGAAAATGAAACTGAAGCTACACAGGTACGTATTGGGGTTACTATACTTATTACTATCAGGCATTTGGGGGGATTACTTGTGTTTTAGTGACTCCATGTGCCTCATAGTAATAGCAGTTAACCCCATCATCTCCCTCACATTAACCCCTGTTTGCCTCACCATAAGAGTTACTGATATGTGAGACATATGGGGGTAATAGTAATGAAGATACTTTATTATTACCTCCATGTCTCTCACATATCAGTAATTCTTATGGTGAGGCAAACAGGGGTTAATGTGAGGGAGATGATGGGGTTAACTGCTATTACTATGAGGCACATGGAGTTACTAAATTGTAATGCACAGGACCAGATTTTTTTTTATCCACAATTTGTCCTGGTATAGCGGTCAGCAGTGACAGTATTTAGTCCTGTAGGGGCCACTAAGGGACATAATACTGTGTGCAGGGGCCACTATGGGGGATAATACTGTGTACAGGAGCCACTATGGGGGATAATACTGTGTGTAGGGGCCACTAAGGGACATAATACTGTGTGCAGGGGCCATTATTGGGTATAATACTGTGTGCAGGGGCCATTATTGGGTATAATACTGTGTGCAGGGGCCACTAAGGGACATAATAGAGCGCGCAGGAATGCGTAGGAGGGACTCGGTCGAGATCTTCGGTGTCGGGGGGGCCCCATGTCAAAAGTTTGCCACGGGGCCCCGCCATTCCTAGTTACGCCACTGGTCATGAGCTTCTTGTATGATTAGCCCTGACTCCCTATCATCACCACCATTGCTACAAAGGTATCTATATATTTAAATGCCTTCTTGCGTCTGCTTCTAATCCCCTTCATTGCAAACCAAATGTTGACTGTTCTTATACAACTCATCAACAGGAATGCTATCTTGAATAAGTTCCTTATCACTTGGTTTGCTGTATTTTAGAAGAAAAGACAAAGATATTGAAGACAGAAATTCCTCTATTGGGTCACAAATGAACTGTAAAGGGTGTTCTAGATATACACTGTCCCAAAGTAACCAGTAACTGTCAAAGGAAACTTCATCCTGCTGCTGTAACTGCTGCTGCTGCCTCAGGAAATGGAGAAATGTGGCCTACTACTGCACAGTGATGCTGCTACTTCATTGCAGCCACCCACATTATCTTTCTTACATTACCCCATCTATTGGCATTCTCTCTTTTACCATACATTTTAAAGTAGGCGCCTCTGTGCCTGTGCTGGGTATTTTGACCACAGACTTAACAGAAGTATAACAATACTGTATAAATGTTCACTTCACAGAAAATAGGCCAATATTTTGTGGTACTATACAGTGGCGTAACTAGGAATGGCGGGGCCCCGTGGCGAACTTTTGACATGGGCCCCCCCCCAAACCGACGCCGAAGACCTCAACCGACCCCCTCCTCAGAACTCTATTATGTCCATTAGTGTCCCCTGCACACAGTATTAACCCCAATAGTGTCCCCTGCACACAGTATTAACCCCAATAGTGTCCCCTGCACACAGTATTAACCCCAATAGTGTCCCCTGCACACAGTATTAACCCCAATAGTGTCCCCTGCACACAGTATTAACCCCAATAGTGTCCCCTGCACACAGAATTAACTCCAATAGTGTCCCCTGCACACTGAATTAACCCCAATAGTGTCCCCTGCACACAGTATTAACCCCAATAGTGTCCCCTGCACACAGAATTAACCCCAATAGTGGCCCCTGCACACAGAATTAACCCCAATAGTGGCCCCTGCACACAGTATTAACCCCAATAGTGTCCCCTGCACACAGAATTAACCCCAATAGTGGCCCCTGCACACAGAATTAACCCCAATAGTGACCCCTGCACACAGTATTATGTCCCACTGTGGACATCCATAAACAATTATTATACTCTGGGGTCTTTTCAGACCCCAGAGTATAATAATCGGAGACCCGGGGGAATAAAAACATTTTTTAAAAAAACCAGTTGCTTACCTGTGCCCGGCTCCTAGGCTGTCGGCTGCCGCTCTTGTCCTGCATTAATGACGTCGGACGTCACATGACCCGGGAAGCAGACCCGGGTCATGTGACGTCAGAGACGTCAGACACGATTGAGGGAGGTCGGAGGCAGGATCGTGGAGAGGTAAGTAACACTGTTTGTTATGTTCCTTACGTCTCCTGGTCCGCTGATCATTATACTCGGGGGTCTGTAAAGACCCCCGAGTATAATGATAGTGTTTGTGGGGCCTGCGGTGTCACTTGCCGATCCCGGCCCAGCCAGGATCAGCAAGTGAATGGGACCCGTAACGGACTATTTAAAAAAAAAAAAAAAACGCAGCGGTAGCGGCTGTCACCGGGCCCCCTAATGGTCCGGGCCCTGTGGCAGCTGCTACTGCTGCTACCACGGTAGTTACGCCCCTGGTACTATATGTAAACAAATGAGTGATACACGACACAAAATTGTTAGTTGGACACAGATTGAATTTTTATTGAAGTGAAATGCCGCTGTGTAAATGCTTATACAGTAAAATACCGTAATTTGCATATAAATCTTTAGAGGGATCCTAGCATTTAAACTCAATTTTTTCTGCCTAACATGTAGGAATAGCCTAAAGAAAGGCTATTCGTCTCCTACCTTTAGATGTTTTCTCCGGGCCGCCAAACGGTATATAATCCGGTTTTCGTCGGTGTGCAAATGAGTTCTCTTGCAGCACTGCACATGTTGCCGGCCGCAAGAAAATTGGCCGCTTACAATACTGTGCAAGCGGCCATTTTCTTGTGGCCTGTGGGCATGCACAGTCGGCTTTGCCCTAGGCCCGAGGCCTAGAAGTTTGAAGCCGACCCCCGTAAGAAGACGCGAAGAAGACCCGTTCCTGAAGAAGATGGAGGTGACGCTGGAGAGGTCTCTTACAGCACTGGTATGCCCCCAGTGCTGTTTGAGCGCTGGGGCCAGCCCCAGCTGCGAGAGAACTCATTTGCATACCGGCAAAAACCCGGGATTTCTGTGGAACGGTGGCGTGGAGAAGACATCTAAAGTTGGGAGACAAATAGTCTTGCTATTCCGACGTGATAGGCAGAAAAAAATTGAGTTTAAATGATAGGACCCAATTTAAATGTTTTAAATCTTTTCTCCCTAGTGTGAAATACAGTAACACAATGTGATCATAAAATTCATTTTGTCAGTACATAATTTATGTTTTGGATTACAGAATGAATTTTGTAGTCACAAAATCAATTTGTTTCCACAAAATACTCCATGGCAAAAAATAAAATATATGTTTCTTATGATTTGTATAGCGAAGCACATTATCAGTTTAATCTCCAGGTGTCACTAACAGTTCCAATGCTTGCTCAGTAACTTCTGAATGATGAGAGCCTTTAATTGGTTGGCTTGTTTGAAGTATTTCCCACACAATTTTATTTTGTGTCACAAATAACATTCAATGTGACAAAATAAAATATTGTGAAACAAAATGAATTTCTGTGACTGAAAAATGTATACACTGATAAAGCTGGAAATAAATTATGTGAGTACAAAAAGTGCATGGGTATTTTTGTGCATACATAATTTTAGTTTGTGTTAATGTAATACAATTTTAAAGTGTTTGCAATGCAATTTCTCTCACAAAATGCACTGTGAAGAGAGCCTTGTACGTTTCCTATTTGAGCAGTTTTATAGTGGCTATGAGTCATCCACTGAGTCATCAGTCATCTCACACCCATACCTCATACTTCAAGATTGACTGCAGTTTGCTTGCAAACCATTTTGGGGAATCCTGACTTACTCAAGGTCAAGTGGTCTTTTTTGCTTTGTGTTCAAGCAGCACTTTTCTCTCCGCATTTTTTGTGCGAAAACCACATGGACCCCATTATAGTGTATGGGGTCTGCGGGTTTCCTAAGGTAACTGTTTTTTATGCAGTTTAGGTTTCCGTTCGGGGTTCCCAAGCAGACTCCCCGAATGGAAACCCATGCAAATATATGAACAAGGCCTAAGAGGTTAAAATATTAATAATAATAATAGTAGTAATAATAATAATGATGATGATGATGATGATGATGATGATTATTATTATTATTATATCTGGGACAATGTAACCAAAAAAGAAGGGGACTCTTGTTTGTTTTTCAAGTTTCATGTATAATTTTTTTTTATTGCACAAAGTGCTATAAAATGTTTATAAAATATTTTTTTCTTTCTATTTTTGTAATTTTTTTTTTGTAATTTTTAATGTTGCATTGCTGTGAGTGTGGTATTTTTTTTTTTTTATTTTACTTTAACTTTATTTATTTTCGATTGTACCCCCTATAAGGTACAGTCTAAAACAATACTTTTTTTTTTTTTGCAGATTTTTGTTGTCATTGGGGTAAAGCTTGCTGAACAGGACACTATGAAGTATCACAATACTTATTATAATTACTAGAAATCTAATATAATTGCAGATCAGACAATATGCACATGCTTGTAGAGAATGTACTCAGTGTTATCTGTGTGTTTACAAATAGAGATAACAGACAGGGATTTATCAGCAAACTACAAACTACAATTATCTGAACTGATTGTCCTGCCAGCAGATAACAGTGAAAGCAGTAAATGACATCATTTGTCCTATCACATGTTTTTGGCTCCATACAGAATGGGATCCTTCTTAATTAGGGCTCAATTCTTTGTGATCACTGACCTGATTTGTAGTGCCAAAAGGCTATCAAAGGGATTTTCTGGACAAAATATCTTTTTTTAAAAGGTCTGTTAGTGCTTTTAATGGGTTAAAAGTACACACATATATTTTTCAAAAGGAAACAAAACACAACACCAAGCAGCCCATAGTGTAGTAATACTGAAATCCAGTGACCAAATTGGTATAAGACAGGTTCTCACCTGATAGAGTTGTGGGCACACAACTTTTAGAAAGCGTTGGAACCAATCTCCAGAGGGTTCTTCTCTGTGTGGGGATAACAGCTGCAAAGATTCCAAAACACCCCAGGCTGTAGCCAACCAATAGAAGAATGGACACGCTAAGAGACCCAAATCTTCAGGAATTGCGCTTCCACCACAGTAAAGTTCAAATAGGCTTTATTTAACAGAACACTACGCGTTTCAGACTTAAGCCAGCCCTTTATCAAGTGTAATTAGCTATTACTCCAGTTCCCAGGTCAACTGTCTGATTCCACCTGAAAAAAGAAGTGTTAAAACCACCAACACTTCTTTTTTTCAGGTAGAATTAGACAGTTGGACCTGGGAACTGGAGTAAAGGGCTGGCTTCAGCCCGAAAAACGTAGTGCTCTGCTAAATAAAGCCTATTTGAACTTTACTCTGGTGGATGTTCTGTTTCGGAGGCAGTGAAACAGAATGTCACCGGATTATTAGAAAGTGTCTGGGTAATTATAAATCAGAAGTTAAGTGGGGGAAGGGTTTTCATTTAGGGGTTAATTTGTAGTTTATCTTACTAAACAAAAATGAAAACCTACTATGACCTTTATCTCTTATCCTACTTTTGTTTCGTAAGAGGTCTGTATGATCTATCCTTTTAGCCCAGGGGTAGGGAACGTACGGCTCTCCAGCTGTTGCAAAACTACAACTCCCAGCATGCATACTTGCTCTGCTGTTCTTAGAACTCCCATGGAAGTGAATGGAGCATGATGGGAGTTGTAGTTTCACAGCAGCTGGAGAGCCGAAGGTTCCCTACCCCTGTTTTAGCCCTATCAAAGGTCTGTCTCTTAAAAAATTTTTGGGTAGCCTCTCTTAACGAGTCATATTTGCAAGTCTTACACCTATCTTAAGAAATCTTCTTCATGATTGTTGATCCGCTTCAGACTTCCAAATTGGCCATAAGTCATCTTTGCATGTTGTGGGAGAAAGTTTTTGTACTGTAGTAATACATTTATTGCAGTAGACTTCCTAAACACCACAGCATTCACATTATCTTAGTTATCAGAACTAAGATACACAGTCTTCGAAGTCTGTGTATACAGACGAAACGTGCGTCGGGCCATAGTGGTGTTGATCCCAGATATGCTCTAACTTTATTTCCTTTACTTTCCTTGGGCGTTTTTTCACTTGTTTTCCTTAATATGGTTGTCACTTACTTACTCTTAGGGGTCCATGTATCCTTGTATTTGCTTCCTTAACATGGTTGCTATTCACTTAATTATATTGTATCATTGCTTACCCTTTGCACTGCAACTTTGTATTAATTATGATTTTCTGTGACATTGATTGACTTTTTACCTCACCTCCCTATGGTATGTGTCTATATTCATTTGGCTATATATTCCTGGGTCTCTCCACCTTTTGAGTTGGGATTTAGTTTTTTTATGGATAATATATCCTTGTTTCCCATCAATTTTTGTATGTATTTATATGTCTTTTGATATAATATCAATAAAATATTTACATTTTATATGAATTTTCTGAGGTGGATGTTTTTTCTGATTGATACTGAAACAATGGTTCCGTAATACCGATTTCAATATGAAGAGTAAAGAAGAGGTTTTTTTTAATTCTTTGGGTAGAAGTAACAACCTAGTATACGTGAATATTTTACAAGTGCTTCTCTGATATTCACTTTGAAAAAAGTTTTCTTTTATGATTCCTTCAAGAGGATCTCTCACTACCTCCACCAACTCCTGTTCTAGCACTTGTTAATAAGTGCAGCTCCACTGATTCTGGCACATTTGAAATTTTTTTTTTACCATTCAAGCAATCAGTGCTGTTATTTTTGGTTGATATGTTATTTCGCGTCTGTATGGTGGAGTCTATAGAGAAAATCCCAACTGCACTGGAATCAGTGGAACAACATCCATTTACAGATGCTAAGCACTTGAACTGGTGGAGGTGGTGAAATGTCCTCTTTTAAATGGCACTGTAACTTGGCCTAAATTATCCCTGTTGTGTCTTTTTTTCAAAGGTGTGTATGCGTATGTGTATATCTTTCAATTGCCTACAACATGACCTCTGTATTCCCTTTTTGTCAGCCTGTTTTATGACCAACTGGTCATTATTTTTTTAACCACCATATCCCTTATATTCTTCTGGTGTTCCAATTTACAGGAAAAAAATGTTTTCCTGTCCCATGTTATGGAGGCAAAAGGCATAAATTACTCTTAGAAAAAGAAGCCATGTGGATCCAGAAAGATGATGCATAGGGTCCCCTTGGTTTAAAATATAACAACATCATGAATGTGTTTTTATAGGTCACATATCATAAAAAATAATTCTTCCATTTTTTTCCTTTTTCTTTTTCATTTATTTATTTATTATTAATACCGTGAGAAGATGACCATCGTTGTAAAATGTTTTGTGTATTTATAGGCACAGGAATTTTGTAATGAATACCCTTTATCATATTTTAATTTGGTGAATTCATTACAAAATTCCTGTGCCTATAAATACACAAAACATTTCACTAATGCAATGCATTACAATTCTAATTACAAAATATTGGTATTTGTATGACAAGCTACGTAAAGCAGCCTGCCATACAAATGTTTGGAAGGCTGCTTTATATAGCTTGTCATACAAATGCCAATATTTTGTAATTAGAATTGTAATGTATTGCATCAGTGATTAGAACCCTGGGGCTCAAGAAACCTAGGGGGTTTAATAAATGCAATGAAAATAAAATATTAACATCACCCTAAAAAAAACTAAAAAACAAAGCCTGTAATGCACTTTTTCTCCAATTCCACCCCATTTTTTCCAGTTTCCTAGTACATTGTAAAGAATAATGAATAGTACCATTATGAAGAACAGTTTGTCCTGCAAACATTAAGCCCTCATATGGCTCTGAGAATTCAAAAATAAAAAAGTTATGGAGTTTGAAAGGTGGGGAGTCGAAAAACAAATATCAAAAAATTCCTTTGGCAGGAAGGGGTTAAGAGCAAACAGACACTTTACATATATTTAATTTGCAGATTTATTTACCTCTTTCTACTAAGCATTTTAAGTCCAAAACTAGCATTCACGTGTGCAATATTAATCAGAGTACTGGGAATCTCAATTCCTCCTGTTTATATGCTTTGCACAGCAGATGATGGATCATAAGAGTCATAAAGAGACTTTAACCACAAGACTGAAATAAACATCAGCATAGTTTAACACTCTTGAAAAACAGAGACCTGTTTATTCCTTTACTGGATGCAAACCATATTCCACACTTTCTGACCCTCAACAACTGCTTTTAATAGTTACTGTGAAAAGAAAAAGAAACTGTTTGTAATTGCTTTTTCATTTCTTTTGATTAGACTAGGCATATTCTTTAAATCGCTATTTTATTATAATTATGTTTTAACATTTTTGGTGGAGTTTTATTTTATCCTTTTTGTGTAACTATACATATATATATGAAATATATGCCCACTAACAATCATGACAATGTAATGATATGTCCTGTTTTTTCATAGCTCATATGTCAGTGTTATATATGGAAAAGTCTATAGAGACGAGTACAGGGAGGAGAGACTAGCAGCTGTGGACAATTTATGCATCTTAAATGCATGAATGTACATTATAGGCCCAATGGAGTAGAAAGACATAATATGACGTACGCATGAGGCCTCAGTCTCATCTTCATTAACAGAAAGGGCAGGATAGTAACATTTTACATGCACAAGTAGGGCTCTGTGTGCCATCACTCTGGTCTCTGAGGAGGGAACTGCACATCATTTCCTGAAGACTATTACAGTCTATGATATTTCTCGTTCAATCAATTTTAGATTCATTCATCGTAGCTACCTGTCTATACAGAAAATATAGGAAAGAATTGTGTGTTTTTTTCTTGCCGTCCATAT
This sequence comes from Leptodactylus fuscus, assembly GCF_031893055.1. Taxonomy (NCBI): domain Eukaryota; kingdom Metazoa; phylum Chordata; class Amphibia; order Anura; family Leptodactylidae; genus Leptodactylus; species Leptodactylus fuscus. The sequence goes on along the minus strand of NC_134267.1, from coordinate 72,466,043 downwards.
ACTGTTTTTCCGGGGATTTAGGTGGAATCACAGTGGACACCTCAAGGCGCAAGTGTGAAAGCCGCATTACTATATCTTCTTTTAAAGATACCAATCCCTCCTTTTGTGAGATGCCTAGTGGTCACCCTTTTTCCAAGACCCTCCTGAAAATGATAGGAAAATTGGCAAATATGAATCTGTCTTCAATTCCTTACTGTTCCCACACAGTGTAAAGCCCTTTTAAGCCCACACAAAAAGTTCTCTCTACAGAATAATGTCTCTTAGTGTCCTGAAAACAGTATAATACCCCCTCAGTGCCTCACACAGTGTAATAATTCGCATTTCTCTCAACACTTTAATGGCCCAGTTATTATTCCCATACAGTATACTACCTCATGGCTCCAGAGTACAAGCAAACAGTGCAGATATTCAGGCACTACTGCTAGCTGACAGTCAGAACCGGGGTTGTGGTCAAAGGCAAGGACAGCTTTGAAAACTAGTCCAATGTTATAGATACATATAGATATATATAGTGTGGGAAATCACTCCGCTAGATGCTTGTAGCAGTGCAGGAAACAGGGACACAGACACTGGATTGCACACAGGTTCGGGCTTTATTCACATGTAACGCATACACTGCTTCTCGGCTGAGAAACTAACTTAAACGTAAGGAAACTTTTTCCTGACTATACAGGAGACTGGCTACCAGTCTCCCACCTTGGCAATACAACGGGTGATACAATACCTGCTTTGGAGGTCCAGTCTGGACAGTTCAACTCTGTCAGTGTGAGGCCACACTGCTAGTCTTCACACTCAGACTGTTATTAGGGCCTGATTAGTCAGCTGACCTCCCTGGTGTGAGTTTTTACCAAACACCCTTTAGGTGGCTGGCTGGGACATACCTGTCTTCCCAGACCACACCCTTCACTCTCTCACAATAGAAAAAAGAAAAAATGAAATGCGGGCACTACAAAACTGCTCAATGTGAATATGGGAAGAAGCAGGATACTTAGCTGGAGCTGTTGCTTTAAATGCTGCAGAAGCTAGTCTAGGGACACGCTAAAAGTAATATAGTCCAAATGTCCACAGAGAAAGGAGATGACCAGCAGCACACAACCAGTCTTCAGTGCTTCTTTATGGGGATTGAATAAAACAGGTACTTGTCCCTGGTATGCCTGTTTTTATTTGAACCCAGTAAAGAAGCGCTGAAGTCAGCTTGTGCGCCAATGTTCATCTTCTTTCTCTGTGGTTATAGATACTGCTTTCACTTTTTCACCTGGACTACAGTTGTAATTGAGGCTCCATTTTTAAAATACAATATTTCTAAAATTGTCATTGTTTTTATTTTGTGCAGTATCATCTTGTGATCAGGAACACCAGTCTGCATTAGAAGAAGCCAGACAACCAAAGAATGACAATGTATTCATTCCTGAGTGTGCAAGTGGAGGGTTATACAAGCCTGTACAATGTCACCCATCCACAGGATACTGCTGGTGTGTACTTGTGGACACTGGACGACCCATTCCTGGCACATCCACAAGGTAAAAAAAAGATGGAAAAAAAATGCAGAGTTTAGATACCTTAACATATCTCATCCAGTGTACACCACTTACAATGTACCTCATGTATATTTTACCTCCTTAAACTGGCAAAGTAGATATTAGAAATATCCACTTATTTATGTATTATTAAAAAAAAATATGCATATAAATACTTTTTACAATATTGTTTTAAACATTAGTATAGATTTCATTAAAAAAGAAAGTGCAGTGCGGTGCTGCTGCAAAAAAGGCTAATAAAATTCTGGGATGTATTAAGACAAGCATTGAATCTAGATCAAGAGAGGTCATTATTCCGCTGTACTCTTCCCTGGTCAGACCACACCTGGAATACTGTGTACAGTTCTGGGCGCCTCAATTCAAGAAAGACATCGCTATATTGGAGCAAGTCCAGAGAAGAGCAACCAAAATGGTGGAAGGTCTGCAAACCATGTCCTATGAGGAGCGGCTAAAAGAACTGGGATTGATTAGTTTGCAGAAGAGAAGGCTTAGGGGAGATTTAATAGCAGTCTACAAATATCTGAAAGGTAGTCACAGTGCAGAGGGATCTACCCTATTCTCATTAGCACAAGGAAGTACAAGAAGCAATGGGATGAAACTAAAGGGAAAGAGATACAGATTAGACATTAGGAAAAACTTTCTGACAGTGAGGGTATTGAGAGAGTGGAATAGGCTGCCACGGGAGGTGGTGGGCGCTCCATCAATGGAAATCTTCAAGCGGAATCTTCAAGCGGAATCTGGAAAAAAAAACATTTAGAATATGTTGCCCATACATAGAACGGGTTACAATGGGTAGTGTCCCTGGTAGTGTCACCTTTTGAATAATAAGGTAAAACAGTTTTTTTTTATTTTATGTATGGGTCTCTACAGAATTCTCTCTGTTGTGGGGTCACAAGATTGCATATGTTGTCTGTGGTTCAGAAGCAGTTGGGAACTCTCTTGACCAATTAACACTGAGGTATTAAAAATTAACCAAACCTGCCCACCAGAAGACCTCCTGGGAACTGTCTACAAGATATTCTCACCCACAAGGTGTCAATGTAAATAATTATCTGTGTGGTGGCCTTGGAAGAGGACCCAAGAGTGAACTGTGGTTTAGGAACTAAACTGTAGAAATTAGGCTATTATTAGACTGTACTCAGGCTACATATTGGTTCTGAGTGAGAGTCCACCTGGCTGTTTGACAATTTCAAGTGGAGCCAGCAAGAGCCAACCTAACTACAAAACCTGAGGTTTACCATAAAAAAAAACAAAAAAAACTTGATAGTCTTCAGTAGTTGATACCTCTTTAATGGCTAACTCATAATGATGACAAATTACTGACGTTTCGGAACCTCTAGGGTCCTTTATCAAAGTAAATTTAAAACATTTCTGAAGGAGCATATTTATATACAGAGGAGGCACATAGGGTGTTAGAATTCCAGGAGGAAGGGGGGGGGGGGGGGTTGTTAGTAATTGGTAGAGGCAATGTAAACACTTACAGGTCCTTATCAGTTCACACGTTCCTGTAAAGAGACATGAAACTCTGTGATAAATTCAATCCACACTCCAGTGTCTGAAGCAGGTTCATGAATTTGCACTCATGAATGCGTCGTTCTCTCTTTGATCTGAAATTCCCTCTCAAAACCAAAATTTTCATGTGATCAGTGATATTATGATCCTCATTGCAGAAATGTTTTGATACGGGGAAGTCCATTCTTCGTTCTTTAATTGTATGGCAATTTGAGTTCATCCGCATTCTAAGCTGCTGTCCGGTCTCTCCAACATACAGATTATCAGTGGAACATTTGATGCACATTATTAAATACACTACATTAGGTGTGCTACAGGTGAACGTACCTCGGATTTGATATTCAATCCAATATATATATATATATATATATATTGATATCAAATCCGAGGTACGTTCACCTGTAGCACACCTAATGTAGTGTATTTAATAATGTGCATCAAATGTTCCACTGATAATCTGTATGTTGGAGAGACCGGACAGCAGCTTAGAATGCGGATGAACTCACATCTCCATACAATTAAAGAATGAAGAATGGACCTCCCCGTATCAAAATATTTCTGCAATGAGGATCATAATATCACTGATCACATGAAAATTTTGGTTTTGAGAGGGAATTTCAGATCAAAGAGAGAATGACGCATTCATGAGTGCAAATTCATGACCCTGCTTCAGACACTGGAGTGTGGATTGAATTTATCACAGAGTTTCATGTCTCTTTACAGGAACGTGTGAACTGATAAGGACCTGTAAGTGTTTACATTGCCTCTACCAATTACTAACAACCCCCCCCCCCCCCTTCCTCCTGGAATTCTAACACCCTATGTGCCTCCTCTGTATATAAATATGCTCCTTCAGAAATGTTTTAAATTTACTTTGATAAAGGACCCTAGAGGTTCCGAAACGTCAGTAATTTGTCATCATTATGAGTTAGCCATTAAAGAGGTATCAACTACTGAAGACTATCAAGTTTTTTTTTTTTTTTTTTATATTTCCAACCCACTGGCTAACACGGTACAAGAACGAACATTTTCCTTATACTTAATGAGGTTTACTAGTGAGGTCAGTGGCTTACAGTTGAACCTGTGTGTGGGTGTTTGGCCTATGGTGATTATATTGATTCCCATTGGATTGTAGGGAAGCCCCCCCATCTTGTCTTTTGAACCTCTCTACACTAATTTGTACAATATTTGAGATTTTTATGAGAAATTCATTATATCTCCATATGAATAAAACTAAGATTAAAGTCAATTTATCATTTGTAAGTATATCATTTAAATAATATATACTATCTATCTATTTACAGTTCACCTTCTACAAAAAATTTTTGTAAAATCACTGTATTTAGATGCTCTTTATTGGACTATATCTGTAGAGACCTATGGTTCTGGTAACTAATTAGTCATCTGATGACTATATCATATATGTATATACTTGTAGGATTTCTGTTAAATGCTATGTGCATAATACAAGTGCTGCTATGCCCTGATCCATTATATTTTTGTCTAAATTTTTTATGTTTAGTTGTAATATATATATTAATACAACTATCCTATTAATTTAGAACAAAACAGCATCATTTATTCATCTTACATCTCTAGTGTTATCTTATTTCAGCCTGTTTTTCTGGTACATTACAACAGAAACAGATGGCTCTGTACACTTTGTAATGGTCATGCAGCACTATTGCAGCTCAGCTCCACTTTACTTGAATGACAACTTAGTTAAAGTAGCATTATACTTCCACTATAACAGTGTACACATCTAGTGGGGTTGCCACATGTCAGTCTTTCACCAATCGTATTCCGGTTCAATAAACTCTGCTCTGAACTGATCTGATATTGATGACCTATTCTAAGGGTAGGCCATCACTTTGCAATTTTGGAAATCTCTTCCATACTGATTCATAATACTAATTCAATTGATGCACCATGTGATGCATAAAATTATATATTTGTTAAACATTTTTAAACCAAAATCTCATCTTCACATTTGATACATTAGCATGAGTCTTAATTTTCGCGAATAGCATAAATAAGCATAAAAAACGCAGAACTGTAAATCCAAAATCAGCATCCTAATAAACTTTAATGAAAGAGATAGTCTTATTTAAATCACATGTGTTGTAGGCTTCCAACCTGTAAAGACAACCAATAAAACATTTAAGTATGGAATTTTTGCTTTTTCTCAGTTGACTGAACTGGCCATATTCACATTTCTTTTGTGGGCTGAAATAAGTAAACAATCCATTTCGGTGTAGCTTTTGTTTCTAAGGATTTTAGAAATGAACGCTTTTATTTGAACAAATCCAAGGGAAGATGCACAGTTAAAACATTCCAAGACTCTGACTCAAGAGAGAGAGTTTTATTCCTTACTGGTAAAATTATGTGGCAAAACATAGAAACGTCATAACAAGCCAAGTCTTTACTCTGGAATGTGTGTATTGATGATGGCTACATGTAAAAGCGATATATAACATCATGCAGAGGAGAAATGCAGTCTTAGAAAAGGAAAGTACTCTATATTTCACTGCATGTGTACTGTACTGACAAAGGAATTCACTGCTTCATAAATATATCTCTACAGTAAATTGTACAGTTTTATAGATATCAATCTTTTTCTTTAGATAAGTAGAAGATATTAAACTCGCTTAGGCTTTTGCTGTTTCAATCCCTCACATTTTCAAAGATCTCTGCTTGCTTTCATACAATGGAAACACTTGATTTCATCCTATACTACTGCTGCTTTAACAATACTGTCTTGTAGAGATGAGCGAGTAGTATTTGATCGAGTAGGTATTCGAATGAAAACTATGGTATTCGAAATACTCGTACTCTTTCGAATACTATCGCTATTCGCAGTAAAGATTTGATTCAGAACCAGCATTGATTTGCCGAATGCTATAGCATTCGGCAAATCAACGCTGGTTCTGCAGCAGTTACGAGGGAGTTTACTTTTTCTCATAGGAATGCATTGACCAGCGTTGATTGGCCAGTGTACAGCATTCGGCCAATCAACACTGGTTCTGCCGGAGGCTCGTCTGTGAGGAGGTGGAGTCTAAGATCGAACCACAATGGAGACTGCTGTGGTCCGATCTTAGACTCCGCCTCTTCACAGACAAGCCTCTGACAGAACCAGCGTTGATTGGCCTGAATGCTGTACACAGGCCAATCAACGCTGGTCAATGCATTCCTATGAAAAAAGTCAGCTCCTGCATAAACGCAAGCTGCCATGTCTCCCGACTAGCAAGGATGAGCCTGCTGCAGAACCAGTGTTGATTTGCCGCAGGCTCGTCTTTGCTAGTCGGGAGAGCTGGCATCTTGCGGTTACAAGGGAACTAACTTTTTCTCATAGGAATGCATTGACCAGCGTTGATTGGGCAGTGTACAGCATTCGGCCAATCAACGCTGGTTCTGCCGGAGGCTCGTCTGTGAGGAGGCGGAGTCTAAGATTGGACCACAGCAGTCTCCATTGTGGTCCGATATTAGACTCCACCTCCTCACAGACGAGCCTCCGGCAGAACCAGCGTGGATTGACCCGAATGCTGTACACTAGCCAATCAATGCTGGTCAATGCATTCCTATGAGAAAAAGTTAACTCCCTCGTAACCGCAAGCTGCCAGCTCTCCCGACTAGCAAGGACGAGCCTGCTGCAGAACCAGTGTTGATTTGCCAAATGCTATACAGTGTATAGAATTCGGCCAATCAATGCTGGTTCTGCAGAACGAGTAAGGGCCGGTCCACATTAGCGTTTGCTTCCCGCAGGAGTCTGCAGGAGGACCACCCCGGATGGATTATCAGCACAACTGCAAGCGCTGTGCAGTTAAAGCGCATGGACCCCCTAGACTATAATGGGGTCCGTGCACTTTAACTGCACAGTGCTCCTCCTAAACACTCTCCTCCTGCTACTCGTGGACTTGGTGACTCTCCTTTAGTCGAATAGTGGTTTCCACTGAAACAAGCATTTTTTCCCATAAACTATAATGGGATTCGATTTTCAATCGAGTAGTCGAATATTGAGGCTCTACTCTAAATGAATATCGAATCTCAAATATTTCACTACTCGCTCATCTCTACTGTCTCGCAAAATAAGCATGACAAACTGCGCATTTCACTGAGAAAGATCTTTCTTCACTGAACACAGACAACAGTGGTGTGAATGAAAAATAGAGATAAACAGACATCCTATAGCAGATACAGTAAGAGTAAGTTTACACAGAATTCGCAGTTGGATTTTCAGGTGGAATCCACCTCAAAAAATGCCTCCCAACTCTCCCATTAATTTCAGTGGAAAACGGGCAGATTTTTGCCTCTAGCTGATTTTTCTGCCATGGAAGAAATAAGCATCATAATCTATCTTTAGGCAAAACCCATTAAAATCAAATGGAGACAGAAAAACAAAGCATTTGCATTTTTTTCCTGACTCCCATTAATTTCAATGGGGATTTCAAGTCGGAATTGCACCTGTAAGACTGTGTGAACTTTGCAAGATCTCGCTCACCTAAGCTTTATTCACATCTGTACAACTCAGTCCTGCTAATACCTGCTGAAAAACTGTTATATAAGAAAGAAATCTTACAATGTCTTCTCTGCTTGCTTCTAAGTCACTCGACTCCTCCTTCTTCCCCAATATTCAAATAAATGTTGTAATGTCGGCTGTGTAATGGCCGATCTTACTTTGTAAGGCATCATTGTTAAAGCAGCACTAGTATAGGATGAAAGCAAGAGTGTTTCCATTGTATGAAAGCAATGTGCCATGTGAATAGACCCATTGAAATTCCATGTGAAACAGCCATTGCTTGGCTATTTACTCACTGCCATGTGAATAAGTGCTGTCCGTGCACTTGCATGGACAGACACAGCTATTTTTCATGGACATTAAATCTGTGAAAAACAACAAAACTATGTGAATAAGACCTTACATACATATATACAGATTGCGATAGAGTACACCAAGTAACTGGGTATGCTGAGAAAGGCAATGCTCCAGAGAGCAATGAACTCCATTTTGTAAACTGGAGGCCAGTATATTAAAAAAAAAACAACAAAACCTGCAAAAGCTTTAACCTGTTTGCACCCTAGAGGTGACTGTTTTCAACCAATTCCTCATATATTTGAGCGTATAGAGGGATCCATAAATAGCCTCCATTTACCTAAATCAATATTAAAGGGGCTCTATCTATCAAAGTCATTTTTAGCTAAGCACATACTTGCATAGCCCTTACAAAGGCTATTTCACACAACCTTTTGTATGTAAATTGCCTCAATAGTTTTTGAAAAAGTTAGTTTCTGTTCATATGCTAATTAGCCTCCTCCGTGCACTCTGGAAGTGTCTGTGTGCACTGTCAGCTCTATGTGTATGAGAGCAGAGAGATGAGTCATCAGCACAGCAGCCTCTCTGCTCTCATACACACAGAGCAGACAGTGCACACAGACACTTCCGGTGTGCACGGAGGAGGCTAATTAACATATGAATAAGAACAGACTTAGTCAAAAACTACTGAGGTGATTAACATACAAAAGGTGCGTGTGAAATAGCCTTTCTAAAGGCTATGCAAGTATGTGTTCTCATATCTGACCTGTGAGAGATATTGCAAAAACATCAGTTTTTCATTTTCTTGTCTTGGCTGAGTGATGTGGTCTATAGGAAAATACCTGCTTTTGATCTGTTGCATGCTTGCTTTAGTTTTGTCTAATGCTAGAATCTCTGTCTGCCATGCCTGTTTTATGTCCTAGTCTGTTATTTTCTATGCTGGCCTATGGCTTGATACCTGTTGGCCTTTGGTTTCTGTTCCTGTTACCCTTCTGTTGCCTTCTGTAATGATTCTGTCAGTTGCCGTATGTCTTATTCTGTATTCTGGCTTCTTTTAGGGCAGGTTCACACCTGAGCCCGATCTCCGCTTTCACGTTTCCATGTTCTGTCCAAGAAACTGGACATGAGGCGGAAACCGACAGTCAGTTTTGAAATCCATTCATTTGAATGGGTTTGCAAAGTGTCCGCCCGTGAGCAACTTCTGGTCTCTGCTGCGAAACCGTTTTTTTTTAAAAAATCGGATACAAAGTCAGACATGCAGGACTTTGTGTCCGGTTAAAAAAAAATGGTTTCACTGCGGAGTCCAGAAGATGCTCATGGGCAGACACTGACTGCCGTGTTTCCATCTCCTGTCGGCAGAAGACGGAAACCCACAAAGCAGAGACTGGGCGCAGATGTGAACCCGCCCTGATCTGTATATTCTGTTTTAGCCACTGTTATTTCATTGTATCTGTGGAGCCAGTTTAGTATGTACAGTAGGCCCATGATCAGCTGCCCTTTACAAAAAAGATATGTGAGACCACTGATCTTGCAAGCTTACAGTCTATAGTTTTGGGTATGTATTTTATTCTCAAAAAATATTAAAAGGAAAAATTACTAATTCCAAATTTCAGAGGTAAGTACTTTTCTTGTAAAAGCCTAAAATGAATAAAACAAAAATGATTATTGAATGGCTCTTGTTCTTGGAAAAAAAACGCCTCACACATTGGGAATTGAAGCTTCTTTTATTACAGTTGGGCTAGGTTTGTATTCTGATACTATACAAATGACCTCTTTATTTAAGAAAATAATGAAAAAGAAATCTCTAAATTGAGTGCTAATGTAGTTACTGGAAGATTGCCAAATACCTGTCTAATCTGATATCTTTACTCCATTTTTTTCCTTGTGCACCTTTACTTTCTTGCTCAGAGTTGCAGAGTGTTTACTGCATTGCACACTGCTCTTGGAATTTTATAAGTGGCCTCTGTTAAAAAGGTCTCTTTTTTGCGAGGTTTATACAGCTGTATATCACAATAATATTACTCTTTTGGAGTGTGTATTTAGATGTTTATTACTGTAGTATTGTCCTTTTACAGTGTTTGTATTAATGTATTGCACCACATCATTAACCTATAGTATATTGCACCTGGTACATTTCCTTATCAGCATATATAGATGCCAGCATTTCATCAGAGGTATTTTATTTTTAGGATCTCTTTGATTCATTAAGTTAGATATTATTTGGTACCATTACCCATCCTATTACAGTCTACTGTGTTAATGGTCCTGATTAGAGATGAGCGAGTACTATTTGAAACTCCCGTTTTGAATAGTATGCACCCATAGGAATGAATGGACACAGCCGGCACGCAGGAGGTTAAGCGGCCGGTCGCCGGCAAAGTCTGCGTGCCGGCCGCTTCCATTCATTCTTATGGGTGCATGCTATTCGAAACGGCCGTTTCGAATAGTACTCGCTCATCTCTAGTCCTGATAACTAGCCAACTGCATATTGGCATCGGTCATGTTTGGTGAAAACGTAGTTAGTTATTTACTAGTCTTTAATCAAAAATATAGCTAGTTATTTAGTTATTACAGTCCTTGTTTACAGTAGGGAAATGTTTGTTATGCTAGGTTTACACTAGTGCTGTCTCTTCGTTGCTCGGGTTCCCTGACAACAAATAGACGTCGCTAATATGAATCTAAGTGGACTGCTAAAACAGTGGTTACACACAGAGCCCAGTGGACCCCATTGACTCTAATGGGGTACGTCATTTTTAAATTGAAACCAGTGGAGGAAAAAGTCCTCCATACAAGTCTTTTTCCTCCACCGATTTTGTTGGAGTCTTCATGAGGAGACTCTAGCGTAAATGTGAACCCAACCTTACATGGGTTACAGTGAAATGATGTAACTTTGTTATTAATTTGCTATACATTTAATATTACTACAGATTTAACAAAACTTTTGTCCTATATTTTTTGGAAGCTGAACTGAGACATAGCATTTTAGCATGGTTTTCAAGCTACATACCTGTGTTTCTCCAAAAGTAAAACAGGGTCTTATATTATTTTTTTCTTCGAAAAAAGTGCTATGGCTTATTTTTGGGGTTGGTCTTATTTTTCAGGCATCAGCGCAAATCATAATCTTTTCTGATTCGCTCTGGACGAATCTTGTAAAATGGTTAGGGGTAATAACCCTAATAGTAATCACTTAGGGATAGGGAACAGGGAAAAAGTATTCAGCCACCAGCAGCAATAATAAAATTCAGATCAAAAATGATGACCATTCCACTTAACTTTCCTTGAAATGCCGGGTATCGCACGGAACTGACTCCTTCGGCTTGGAGCTGTAAGTATGCAGATCGTTCGAGAAATAGAACCAGCGTAGCCCCGTTAGGAAAGGTAAAACTCTTCTTCATTTAATCCATGAAAAAATGTAATACACGCATGTGAAAATATAGAAACTGCGCCAGACTGACGCGTTTCGGATAATGGTATCCTTTCTCAAAGTCTGGTCTGGTCAAAGTCTGGTCCAGACTTTGAGAAAGGATACCATTATCCGAAACGCGTCAGTCTGGCGCAGTTTCTATATTTTCACATGCGTGTATTACATTTTTTCATGGATTAAATAAAGAAGAGTTTTACCTTTCCTAACGGGGCTACGCTGGTTCTATTTCTCGAACGATCTGCGTAATAACCCTAACCCTGACTTATATTCACAATTGATGGTGCAGTGTCAGTGGGTCTTAAACAAATTTACTGGCACTCTCTCTCTAAACACTTTCTGTGACCCCCGTGCCCTCTCTATTTCCTTTCCTTTATGCTAAGGAGGTGGTACTGTAGTGGTGTGGCTGTGACTGTGGGATTGAGCAAGGGTCGCCCCTGACGTTTGGTCACATAAGTAGCCAAGCCAATAGCATAGTAGCGACCATGAGGCGGTACTTGGTAGACAGACTTGGGAGGCAGAAAGCAGAACTCAGGAGTTGGTGAGCGGATTTTACCATGGCGGTAGGTAGGACAGTTGGGAGCTACAGTATGTCTTTTCTCCATCTCCGTGATGTCACGTAACATAACCTAGCACTGAAGGCGCTGATTAACTAGGGCATATTTTTGCAGTAGGGCTTATATTTCAAGCCTACTCCAAAAACCCTGCAAAATCAAACTAGGGCTTATTTTTGGAGAAACAGGATACTGATTGCATAAATGAGACATACTGAAAGTTGGATGTCTATTACAGAGCTCGGTAGGTGGGCTATTTCTAGCTCTCTAAGGTAAATACAGCCAAAATAAAAATGACGTGTGTCTATGGAAAAACAAGTTGTAAGCAGTAAATACCAACTTCGAGTTTAACCATACACAGCACTGACACTCACTTTTACGCATTTAACATTTAAAATGCTCCATAAATTAGGTTTTTTTGGGGAAAGAGTTGCTTGCCCGTGTTTTTTTTTAGACACACGGGGCAGTTATATTGCAAAAGGTAATGGTTTTGTTGAAAAAAATGACCCATTTTGATGGCTTTTAAGTGCTACAGGGGCTTATAGTTATTTGCGAGACAAGTTTGTGGTTGTGAACCGCTTGAAACGTGATAAATAGAGATGAGCGAACACTGTTCAGATCATCCGATCCGAACAGCACGCACCCATAGAAATGAATGGAAGCACCTGTGCCGCCGGCCGGCCGCCGGCAAAGTGAGCGTCACAGGTGCTTCCATTCATTTCTATGGGTGCGTGCTGTTCGGATCGGCTGATCCGAACAGTGTTCGCTCATCTCTAGTGATAAATAATTGTAAAAAAAAAGCCACCAAAAATATGTGATATAAGCAGATGTGAAACTAATTAGTATTATTATTATTTTTTATACCAGCACTGTGGTAGTGGTACCAACAGTGTGCTGTAGTGAAATGTGATAAACATGTCTGTCTGAGTGGTGATAGCTGTGGTAACGTGTGGCAGTGCAGCAAGAACTAATATGAGGGACCATCCGCTGGACATGTCTGTCTAAGTGATGGCAGTGGTTGCAGCTGTGACAACATTTATGGCAGTGTAGTAGGGCATAATATGTTGTACCAGTCTGAGAGACATATCTGCATGAGTGGTGGCAACATTTGTGCATAATATGCTATACCAGGCTGAGAGAGACATATATGCATGAGTGTTAACAGTGGTGGCAACATTGTTCCTGTCTTCTGCTGCATGAAACATTAACTACCTTCTGGTTCTTCCACAAGTGCCTACCAGGAAGATCACAGGAAGGAGTAGGAGAACAAACTTGTTCACTTCCCTTGCCTATTTTTCCAATTAAAAGAGTGATGTCCTTAGTATTTCCTACATTTTTTCCTGGCCATGGCTGTCTTTGCTTGCAGATCTTGCACATCGTCATGGATTTATCATTTGGCAATGCACATAAAATTCCCACACACAAGATGACCGTGTTTAGTTGCTGCTGACAGCAGCACTGGAAACTAGCCTGCCACTACCACTACTAGAACTACCATCCCCACCCTTTGACTTTTTGGATGTTGGATCTATGCAATAGCTGTAGTGGTTACTATAGCCATTGCAGAGGAGTTCCAAAAGGGGGTGTGGTTTTCTGTTAAAGTAGGTGTGATCTGTCTCCCCTCCCCCATGGAGCTTGTTAAGAAATTTAAGACCCACCACTGGTTCTTACAGAAAATGAAAAAAATTACATAAGCCTGAAGGGAATATACTGGCCCCTAAAGACTCTCATATTTAAGCATCTATATTACAGCCCATTAATCCAGCCCTGAGCATATAGAATTGTAGTGGAGAAGAACTGAAGATAACTTTTTATTATTCTAGGTATGAACAACCAAAGTGTGATAATGGAGCTCGAGCTCATCCAGCAAAAACAAAAGATATGTATAGAGGAAGACAACTTCAAGGTAATAATGGTTTAACTACCTCAACTGCATGTAAAATACTGTTCTACCCCTTACTGACATTATTAGGCCATTGTTTTGCATATAATTATGACCCAAAGCACACCTCCAAATTATGCAAAATCTATTTAGGGAAGAAGCAGGCAGCTGGTATTCTATCTGTAATGAATGGAGTGACCAGCGCAGTCACCAGATCTCAACCCCATTGAGCTGTTGTGGAAGCAGCTTGACCGAATGGTACGCAAATAGTGCCCATCAAGCCAATCCAACTTGTGGGAGGGGCTCCTGGAAGCATGGGGTGAAATTTCTCCAGATTAACTCAGCAAAGTAACAGCTAGAATGCCAAAGGTCTGCAAGGCTGGAATTGCTGCAAATGGAGCATTCTGTGATGAAAGCAAAGTTTGAAGGAGAAAATAATTATTTCCTATAGAAATCATTATTTCTAACCTTGTCAATGTCTTGACTATATTTTCTAATCATTTTGCAACTCATTTGATAAATAAAAGTGAGTTTTCATGGAAAACACAAAATTGTCTGCGTGACCCCAAACTTTTGAACGGTAGTGTAAGTATTGCTTAAAGGGGGTTATCAAGGACTATGATTTTGATTGCTGTGGCCTCTCCACTACTAAACAAGCACAGCACTGTATATTGTATAGTGGCTGTACCTTGTACTGCATGTCTATATATGACCAATGGAGGTGATGTCACTGTCTGAGATGAGGAAATAGAGCTTAATATCATAGTCTCGGGTAACCTCTGGACACCAAACAAAATTATTTCCTAGAAGACACATTCCTTCAGACAGGAAGAGTTTCCTTTTTACCAAAAGGCTAGAATCATCTTCTTATTTAGCAGTCAAAGGCAAACGTGTTTTTAAAAGAAAAAAGGGTTCCTGGCTGAGGCTCTCTGTATAGCCAGAAATACTGTTGCCAGAATTTGAACATCCTCTTGCACTCCCATGCTTCCTGATTGAATATGGTTAGTTAAGACTGCTTTACCTCTTTAGAAATGGCTATATAAGAATAGAGACAAGAAGGACTGAATTTTCCACTCACCCTTCTTTCCCCTACTGTCCGATTCTGCTGAGCCAATACTGGATTAAAAAAAAGGTTCCTCTCATAAGGGATAGATGATCAAGGTTCAATGCCCGAGAGCTGGACAGAATTTGGGTGTGCCAGCTAAAGGAATGCTGCAGATGACTTTGTTAGTTTACTTTATATTTCAGATGTTTACATATTTACTCTTATATTGGACTATTGCAGATGTATTAGATGTTGTGATGCTTAAAGGGATTCTATCATTAAAAAACATATATTAAACTAAAAGCAGTTATGAATAGCCTTTATAAAGTCTATTCATCTCTTACCTTTATCTTGCACGTTGCCGCCATTTTTGAATTCTTCTTTATGTAAATTGGTCTTCAGAAAGCACAGGGTTGTTCCCCCTGTGCTCTCAGCACAACGTTGGCATCCATCCAGCGCCGCCTTTCTTCTGCTCCGCCTTCCATTCTCCTCTTCTGACAGGAGACCACCGCACAATGGCCGACGAAACAGCCTTTCTTCTGCTCCGTTGTCCATTCTCCTCCTCTGCTCACAGGAGACCACTGCAAAATGGTGACGGAACATGCACAGTCACTAGAAAAAATAAGCTACAGCAGAGAATATCCTATCTTTCAGATTTAATGATTGCAAAGAGTGTTATATCTGCAAATATTTGTAAAAAAGCTTTGTGAGATAAACCATATGTGCTAGAGAGATCTAAGGGTCAAATGATGGTACAATAACCCTGCCAACTCCCAGAAATTCACGTCCACAGTGGGGTTGTCTACAGTGAGGAAGCAGATGGGAAGAGACCACAGGGTTTTGTGTAGTGAACATGGGTGAAGTTTAGACTGATAGGACTCTGTAGACCAGGGGTCGGCAACCCCTGGCACGCATGCCAAGAGTGGCACACGAGGCATATTTTGCTGGCACGGCAGCCAGCCTGCAACTTTCATACACTAAATTGAGAGAGAGAGCGTCCTTTCAGTGCTCTGCTAGAGCTGAGGTGTAGGACACGCCCCCTTCTCTCACTGCCCACCAATCAGAGGTGAGTCTCTCACTGCACAGGATAAGGGCTCCCTGGACCTGCTGTTACACGTGAGGAGGAGCTCCTGCTGTCTGCAGCCCTGAGGAGGAGAGGAAGCTTCGGGGAGCAAAGTGAAAGCAAACACAACACCAGGTACGTGTGTTACTAACTATTCTTATTAATGTCAGGCATTTGGGGTTATTAATTTAGTTTTAGTAACTCCATGTGCCTCACATTAATAGCAGTTAACCCCATCATGTCCCTCACATTAACCCCTTTGTGGCTCACATAGGGGTTACTGATGTGTGAGACATATGGGGGTACTAATGAAGGACCTATATAATGAAGATGTTCACTTATTACCTCCATATGTCTCACATATCAGTGTCAATTATGTAAAGCACACAGGGGGTTAATGTGAGGGACATGGTGGGGTTCACTGCTATTAATATGAGGCACATTGAGTTGTAACCTGCAATGCACATGACCAGACTCTTTATCTACAACTGTGGATAAAAGTACAGACCTATATATTTCAATTGACCCATATATACAGCCATTCTTTTTGTGGCTGTGTATCTGGGCCAAATTGAAGAACTGAAAACTATGGAGCAGGTCCTATATGTGTCCTATACAACCCCTATTTTTAACATATAGGTCAGTGAAAACCACATGTGTGCCACTTGTATGCAGGAGGCGTAAGGCTGAGGCCCCACGTTGCAGAAACGCAGCGTTTTTGTTGCAGATTTTCATGCGGTTTATTTCAACCAAAGTTAAAAATGGCTACAGAAGGAATGGGAAATATATAGGAAGCTTCTTATACGTCTCCCTTCTGCTCAATCCACTCCTGGCTTAGGCTCAGAAAAACACAGCAAAATATGTAACAAAAAAAGCTGTGTTCCCTGTGCCTCAGCAGGCTAAAGCCCCACGTTGCAGAAACAGCTTTTTTTCGTTGCAGATTTTGCTGGGTTTTTTTAGCCGAAGCCAGGAGTAGATTGAGCAGGAGGGAGACATATAAGAAGCTTCCTATATATTTCCCATTCCTTTTCTAGCCATTCTTGGCTTTGACGGAAAAAAATGCAGCTAAATCTGCAATAAAAAAAGCTGCATTTTTGTAATGTGGAGCCTCAGCCTTAGTGTGAATCTATTGGATGGTGACACTGTAACTAGATGCAATTATAGCCAAATCCAGTTCCTGGACACCAGTGCGGCCACTTTGTTGAAAGTGTGACACCGATTAATTTTTGGCTGGGGTTTTGCTGTTACTGCACCGCCAGGAACTAAAAGTGACTGAAATTAATCTGCGTTTCACTTAGGGAGCGTTCACACTACCGTCTGTGTCCAACAGCTAGTGTCCGCTGCTAATGTCTGTTCAAAATCTTGTGTGGACATTAGCAGCGGACACTAGCTGTCGGACACCGACGGTAGTGTGAACGCTCCCTTACAGAATACTGAAGTTACTAACGGCCGAGGACTGGATGGAGCATACAGGTACATTGTGTGTCAGCTCTTTACAGGTATGACCTCACTCTGCTCCCAGTCACATACATTACCACTAATTGTGGGTTACGCATGTACTTACATTGCTTCTAATGGAAAAGAACATGTGTATTGAGGCAAATAGTGATAAGCGCATGTGGCTTGGATCACAGTATGACAGCACCCCTGTGCTATATGACTTTATTGTAGGTGTCGTCCGCTTTACAATTATTGCCCGGCACTCCGAGGACCTTAACTTTGATTTTTTAATTTAAATCGGCACGCCGAACAAAAAAGGTTGCCTACCCCTGGTGTAGACAGAGGCTGTTATGGTTGGTAATGAAAATGTTACAATAGGCCTCAATGCATTTGTTGGAGTTAAAAGATAAACAAGTGGACGACCCGCCGCCTCAATCCAGGTCCATCCAAGGTCCAAATTAGGGCTCCACCTTTTTAAAATGGTTTAGTATTGAGGCGAAATAATACTTTTTCAAATAAGTCCCTGCAATTTAGCAAAATAACTGTTAAGAACAGGGATATACACTATACAGAATGTATACAATGTGTTCTCCTCTAGGAGAACCATCATCTTAATAACAGCAACCCTACCTATCCAGGACAGCATTGGCTTATTAAAATCTGACAGTAATTGAGTAACTGTTTTCAGCAATGGTAATAGTTTTCTGGAATAAATTTGCAGAAGGACTAGTTAATTTTATGGCTAGATAATAGAGGGAGCTCTCCTGCCATGCATAATGATTTGGAGGAGTATTTTCATTGAAGCACTAACCCCTAAATCCAAGCTTTGGGACTTGGATGAATTGACTTTATAGTAGGAAACTTTATCGAACTCTGAAAGTACAGACTGGTCCTGAGGTAGCAAGCATAGTGGTTGGCAAAGGGATAGAGTCACATCATGGGCATGCAGCCCAATTTTATGTGTGACCGAGACAACTTGCATGCCTACAATATCTATCTACGTCAGCCATAGGTTCTTTTAACCCCTTCACAACATCCACCATACTAGTACAGCGGATGTCGGGAGTTTAATTGTTTTATACAGTAGATACCCAGCACATTAACCCCTCTGGCGCCTTGGTCAAAGCTGACCGAGGCGCCATTTACTCGGTGGCGTATGAGCACCGCCATTTTCCCTGTGATTGCAGGCACCTGGAGTAAGTTCCTGGGTTGGCGTCACAGTTGCTATGACAACTGGGAGCCTTGTGAAGGCTCTTCAGCCTGTCATTCTATTTGTTCTATTGCAGGCTACTCTATGTAGACCCTATGTAGAGGAGCATTTTTCACCCATGAGCATTGCATTAATTAGTAGAGATGAGTGAACACTGTTCGATCGAATAGATATTTGATTGAATATCAGGCCGTTCGAGGTATTCAATTCCAATCGAATACCACGAGGAAACACACTAAAAATTCGTATCCCCTCTCCTCTGAGATGCAGCAGAGCTGAGTGTGCCGCAGGGCTCAGCGTACACTCAGCTCTGCTACATCTCTGATGCAGCAGAGCTGAGTGTGCGCTGAACTCTGCTGCACACTCAGCTCTGCTGCATCAGAACTCTGTGCTGAACTCTGCTCTGCGCGCCGTGGCAAATTTAGCTACACCCACTTTCATGTTGACTCTGACCATTCTCATTCATTTATCATGTGCTCCCACACAGTATAATCCTCCTACAGTCACCCGTAAATTATATGCCCCCCCTCCATCTCTCTCCCAGTTTCATATACACCCTTCCTCTGCCCCCAGTTTCATGTCCCCCCCTCCTTCTCTGTCCCCAGTTTCATGCTGTTCTCCCCCTTCATCTGCCCACAGTCTCATGTCCCCCGTCTCTGCCCCAGTGTCATGTTGTTCCACCTCCGCCATCTGCCCCAGTGTCATGCCGTTCCCCCCCTCCCCTTCATTTGCCCCCTAGTTTCATTGGGCCCCCTCCATCTCTGTCCCCAGTTTCATGTCATTCTCCCCCCCTTCATCTGCCCAGTTTTCATGTCCCCCCGCCTCTGCCTCAGTGTCATGCCGTTCCCCCCCTCCTCTGCCCCAGTGTCATTCCGTTCTCTCCCCACCCCCTTCATCTTCCCCAGTGTCATGCCGTTCCCCCCTCCCCTTCATTTGCCCCCCAGTTTCATGGGCCCCCTTCATTATGTTCCACCTTAATATTTAATGCAAAACAAACACTTACACTCACCTTCCATTGCTCCCCTGCCGCTCCTCTCTCCGCTCTCTCACTCCATTCACATACTTGTAGGCGCGATGACGTCATCACATCACGCCGTAGCGTTAACCCTTTCGCTGCCAGGCACGTACACTGTACGTGCGCCCAAGGTGGCACTTCAGTAGCGGAGGACGTACTTAGTACGTCCTCCCTACTAATGCCGATATCTCTGGACTGCATCAACATATCTTGATGCTTTAAAATGCATTTTAAAGAATAGACTCTCATCTTTAAAATGATACTAGGGACTTGATGATTTTACTTACAGTTTTGTAGTGATTCACTGTTGAAAACACTATTTGGCATTGAGATCCAACTGCAGATCTCAATTCCTGACAGCATTTCAACAGTGAATTGCTCCAAAACTGTACATCCAATCATCGAGTTCTTGATATCATTTTAAAGATGAGATTCTCTTCTTTAAAATGCAATTGAAAGCATCAAGATATGTTGATGCAGTCCAAAGATATAGAGCTCCAAAATGCCCCCCCCCCCTCCTGTCTAAGCAAGCAATTTGCGATCTACAGTATAACAGGAAAGGGAGAGGGACACGGAGCAGTTCAGCAGAGAGAGAGAGACAGAGAAACGATCAGACTCTCTGCATAGCTTGTATCTGACAGCAGGAGCGGGGTGGCAGGGACTCTATTGTCCCTATTAACCCTTCTCCTGCCAATCAGGGCGTATACTATACATTTGTCTCTGATTGTCACATACAGTTATAATGTAATTCCCCCCTGAGCTTTTCTAGTGGGGTATTCTTATGTTATACCTCCGGAACATAACCAGGAAGTTTATTGGCGCTGTGACCCAGACGTTTACCATTGTCCAGGTCGCAGCCCCCCCCCAAAAAAAGTCGCACCAAACACTTACACAACATATATATAAAGTCGCAAATAAAGTTTACATTTGACCCAATCCCTGTCCTGTCTATACCTGAGCTTTCTACAGTAAAATACGTCTCTAGTGATATCCGTTACACACTAAAATAATATCACAGTCACAGTTTGGTAGGTGCAGTATAGCTTTTTAACATATTAGTGAACAACAAAATCCTGCTTGTCTTCTGTATTCGTGTTTTTGGGAGTCCGAGCTCTTGTTGTAGTTGATGTTTGCGGTACATATAGTATATATACACATTGTATACACCATAAGCTATTATTTTAAAAGTATTTTGTATATGAATGTGAGATTGAACATGAGTTTTAGGTGCAAATATGTGTTTTAGCGTATTTTTTCAAAAAATTATTTGTGTTGGTCGCAAAGTTCCATGAAGGTGGATGTGGCTATCGATGACCCATTAAGACATTTGTAATCTTCAGGTTGTCTACTTTTAAAAAATATATAGGGTTTAGGGGTTCATTTACTTTTCATGGTGTGTAATCCCTACATTTTATAGGATGATACTTTTTTAACATTTCCAGCTTCAAAGCAGAATTTTGTTCCTTCCAGTTCTAGCGATTTTCTGAAGACACGTGCATGCGGGTTTAGGCCATAGTGATATGTATGAACTCTGCACATGTTGAACTCTTATTTTTAGGAGGTTTGGTGCATTTAATTTTTTGTTTGGTTTCCGTTTTTAACAACTAATATAAATTTATTTGCATTTTTTTAATAAAACATTCACTTTAAATCAAAATTGCATGAAGGTGCCTGTTCGTATACAGTACCAAGTGGCATTCTGACAATGCTACAGGTGTCTACTTTAAGAAAATATATAGGATGCTTTTTTAATGTTGCAATTTATGTTGCAATTTAGGTTTGATTTGTCCATCTCAAAACTGTGAAAATTGCTCTGGCTACTGGAGGTGCAAAATTTCCAGAGACCCTAGGCAGCGAAAAGGTTAAAGCAGGAGCTGAGCTCACAGCTCCTGCTTTAATCGCCTATGTATTCAGCTCATCAGCCAGGATCTTCCAGGATCTTCATATCCTTGATGATATTATGATTTGTATGTAGGTGAGACAGGACAAACACTTAGGATGAGGATGAATTCACACAGACATACGATTAGAGGGCAAAGAATGGACCTCCCTGTGCCAAAACACTTCTGCAATGAAAATCATATTATCACCAAGGATATGAAGATCCTGGTATTAAGAGGAAATTTCAGAAACAGAAAGGATCGCATATGGGAGATTAAACTCATGATGACCTTCAACACTCTCCAAAGGGGGTTAAATCAGGCACAGGGTTTTATGACGTTTTACAACAACTAGACACCATGTGACTGATCAAAGGAACCATAAACCCAGAGAACTTTCCTGTGAACTGATATATATATATATATGTTTTTTAAACTGTGTATTTACATGTTCTGTTTTCCATATATTTTACATCTAACACTCCATTCCTGTATATATATGCCTACCTTCAGAAATTGTGTTATACTATCCTGATGAAGGGACCTTTATAGTAGTCCTGAAAGCTCAAAATATGTCATCAAAATGTTTTTTAAGTTAGCCATTAAAAAAGGTATCAATTACTGAGGACTTCTCTTAAAAAAAAATTTCATGGTTATATCCCTGTCAGACTAGGATGCCAAGTTTGTTCTGTCCCATGGTTTCTCCAGAATACAAGAAAACTATTATAAACTCTTAACTAGTTAGTACAAGATGCCTCAGCTACGATATGTCTACAAACTGGCTCCAACTAATCTTGGCTGGAACTGCATTAAGAATGTTGACACTTTCCCACATTTGGTGGTACGGCCATGTCCTAACCCCCTTTTGGAAATTAATTGAGAGCATTATCCAGAAAATCACCGCTACACAATTTCACCTCCCACTCTGGCTCTAGCCTTTCCAGATCGAAACTATAGACCATCCAAAAATGACCTCATCAACACTAGTGATGAGCGAACAGTAAACTATTCGATATTCGTTTTGAATAGCCGCTCATTATTCAACTATTTGAACGAATATCGAACCCCATTATAGTCTATGGGGAAAAAATGCTCGTTTCAGGGGATCCCACTCTTCAACTCAGGGGAATCACCAAGTCCACTATGACACCTCAGGAAATGATGCCAACACCCTGGAATGCAACTGGGACAGCAGGGGAAGCATGTCTGGGGGCATCTAACATGCCAAAGTCACTGTACGTTGGGATTCCTGTCAGCTTGCGATATGCGGGAGCTGACTTTTTCCTCGTCTGTGAGGAGGTGGAGTCTAAGATCGGACCAGAATGGAGACTGCTGTGGACCGATCTTAGACTCCGCCTCCTCCGGCAGAACCAGCATTGATTGGCCGAATGCTGTAGTCTGTATGGCATTCGGCCAGTCAACGCTGATCAATGCACCAGGGAGGGTGGGAGGGTCCTTTAAAATGTCTGCAACCTATCCCAACAACCCAATCTGAATGGATGTAAACCCAGCAGATTTGCAAATTTATGGAGATCTCAAGTTGGGCTACAGGTCGTCATAATAATTTTTTATGGGGGCAACACAGTTGTTAGCACTGTAGCCTTGCAGTGCTGGAGCCCTGGATTTGAATCCTGCCAAGGACAACATCTGCAAGGAGTTTGTGTGTTCTCCCCGTGTTTGTGTGGTTTTCCTCCCATACTCCAAAGACATACTGATAGGGAAAAATTTACATTGTCAGCCCTATAAAAAATTTTTTTACAGACTGGTGTCCATGACTACAGTTTTCAATTTTAAAGTAGACCCACACGGTGACTGCAGGTGACTACTCAGGTGTTCTCATTATCTACTCTCTTTTGTCTAGAAATCAGTATGCTTTAACACTTATGTTTTTTCTACTCTCCTTCTGCTTTACCCACCCTCTCCCTCTGCCTGCCCTCCATACTCCCCTTCCTGCCTACCCCACCACATCTCCAAAATATGAAAAAATCCATAACAGACCTCATTTTACTATTTAACCCTTCAAAGCTCAGACTATATGCAAAATTTGGGCATAGTTATTGATGGAGAATTGTCTCTCAGGAACGAGGTATCAATTATCAAATCTTTGTTCCTCCACCTGAGGAACATTGCAAGAATGAAACACCTTATTCCAACAGAAGACCTCTCCACGCTGCTTCATGGCTTCATAATCTTGCATCTGGACCACTGAAATGCTCTATAAGTAAGTCTTCCAGATAAAGAAATACATTGCCTTCAGCTAGTTCAATATGCTCCAGCAAGGTTAATAACCAAGCACCCCCGACATGCTCCCATAAGCCCCATCCTCCACTCACTGAACTGGCTTCCAATAAAATGGAGAATACATCTGCTTGATGACCTTCAAATCAGTGCCGTAACTAGGAATGGCAGGGCCCAGTGGCGAACTTTTGACATGGGTTCCCCCCCCCCCAACCAACTGACCTCCTCCCCCCGCATTCCTGCGCGCACTATTATGCCTGATAGTGGCCCCTGCACACAGTATTATGCCCCATAGTGGCCCCTGCGCACAGTATTATGCCCCATAGTGGCCCCTGCACACAGTATTATGTCCCATAGTGGCCCTTGCACACAGTATTATGCTCCATAGTGGACACCCATGAGCAATTATTATAATCTGGGGTCTTTTCAGACCCCAGATTATATTAATTGGAGACCAAGGGGGGATACCAACATAAAAAACATTCTTACTTCCCTCTCCCTGGCTCCGCAGTACTGCTCAGTGGTGTCAGCCATCTTTAATGATGTCTAGGACGTCACATAACCCGGGACGCAGGTCCCGGTCATTTGATGTCAGGGAAGTCACACAAGTAGCCCCGAAGCCTGTCTGAAGCCCAGAGAGGTAATAACAGTGTTTTTTATGTTCCTTTACTCCTCCTGGGCCTCCAATCATTATACTCGGGGGTCTGAAAAGACCCCCAATTGTAATAATAGTGTTTGTGGGCTTACAGCGTTACTTACTGATCCCGGCCCCTGCCTAGATCAGCATGCACAAATAAACTGTCTACTTCCAGGATCCACCTTAAGGGTTTTGGAGCCAGAGCCTTCTGCCATGCACCTCCACTCTCTAGAACGCAATACCCGGACATATCGGATAGATCTTATCTTTGGAAAATTTCAAATAAAGACACAGAACACATATATTCAGTCTGGCATTAGAGGACAAATAATATCCTCACTGTACATAGAATACTGCAAAATACTGTTTAGTTAACCACTGGACTGCAATTAGAGCCTATTGTGATAAAGGTACATTACAAATGTGTGTAGTAGTTATAATATGATAAAGGAGAGAGGTAATATGTCATGTACAGATATAAGGAGGGGGAAAGGGGCAGGAAAAGGAAGATGGAAGGGAAAAGGGGGAGAGAAAGTGGTATGTGATAGGATATGGCAAGAGGAGTTATGAGGGAGGGGTTTACAAAGGGGGAAGAAAATAAACAGCAGTAGTTAATATGTGATCATATAGCTGTATAGCCAAGATTCAAACCATTCGGATGTAGAGTGTCAAGTTCATATATCCATCTAATTTCTTTTTGTTTTAGAAGATGGATTATGTTGCCCACCCCTTCTTAGAGGGTGTACCCAGTCAATAACCTGGAACTTAAGTTGACTGAGAGTTCTGTTATTTCTTGCTGAATATTAGATTTATGTTTTTATAGTCTATCTTTAAGTTCCCACGTATCCCAGTACACATGGGCAGTTTATCAAATGCACATATTCATATTCTGTATTGCGGGTAAAGGGGCCCTGTATGTTCTACTTTTTCCCTGACTGAGGGTGAGTGAAGTATTGGCTTTTCTATACATTGTGCACAATTAAGGCATGGGCACGGTATGCACCTGGATTTTGACATCCTGTAATGGGAGCCTGCACCAGTTGTTTATTGGCCCTTACTAGTTCATTGATAATAGATTTTTTTTTTTAAACGTAGATTGTGAGCCCCACATAGAGCTCACAATGTCCATTTTTTTTCCCTATCAGTATGTCTTTTTGGCATATGGGATGGAAATCCATGCAAACATGGGGAAAACATACAAACTCCTTGCAGATGCTTTTTTTTGCCCTTGGTGGGATTTGAACACCAGGACCAAGCACTGCAAGGCTACAGTGCTAACCACTAAGCCACCGTGTAGCCCTTATTGGTCACAGATTTCCTGTTACGGTAAGACATCAATGGAAGTTCTTAAAATGTATGGTGGTGTCCTTTTTGTAGTAGTTGTCCATGTCTAAAGGTTATCCCTTTAATTCAGTTGCTGGCACTTCCGAGACATTTGGCCGGCACTTCAGAGACCTTTTCACCAGCATCAGGAGTAGGGTGTTAGCTGTTACTTGATCATGAACATTACTTGAAACATGAATGTTACTTGAAACATGATCGCGGCATCTAAGGGAATGTATAACCTGTGCGGGCATATATCAGGGGAAAGAAACCTCATATTTAGAGCTTATGAGGGAAAAGACACCAGAAGTGACCCCTAGAGTGACTCCCCCAATCTTAGGAGCTACTGAGAATATAGTGAATTTGGTGTTTTCAATGTACTCTGCACAGTTTACATATTCACTCTTCACTAATGCACAGTGGCAGTCACGTCTGGGATACTAATACTCACTACACCCCCTGATAAATTCTTTGAGGGGTGAAGTTTTCAAAATGAGGTCACTCCTTTGGGGAATTCACTTTTCTGGTACCTTACAGGCTCTACAAACATGTCATGGGCATGGCATTCAGATCCCAAACATCTGAATCTGCACTCCAAAAGCTGCATTGCACTCCTTCCCTTCTGCGCCCTGCTGTGTGCCCAAACTGCAGTTTATGCCACATGTATGACACTGGTGTACCCAGGATAACGTATGTAATGTCATATGCTGGTATAAACTGATATTAAGGCACAGCCGGACACAGAAGGGAAGAAGGGTTATTTGGTTTTTGGAGCTCAGACTTAGACGGTTTGGTTTTTGGATGCCATGACAGAGTTTTGCAGAGCTAAAACGCCAGTAAGGTGGAATCCCCTGATATGAGACGTTATTTTGGAAACTACACTCCTGAAGGATTTACCCAGGGGTGCAGAGAGCATTTTTAAGCCCTAAGTGTTGCTATAACTTATTATCCATAAATGAATATGAAGCTGATTGCGAAAGGTGAAAATGACAATTTTTCCAGAAATACGTCATTTCAGTGTGTAATATGTTTTGTTTTTTTTTAAATGTAGATTGTGAGTCCCATATAGGGCTCATAATGTACATTTTTTTTCTTCTTTTTACCTATCAGTATGTCTTTGTAGTATGGAAGGAAATCCACACAGACAGAACATACAAACTCTTCGCGGATGTCGTTCCTGGCAGGATTCAAACCAAGGACTCCAGCACTGCAAGGCTACAGTGCTAACCACTGAGCCACCGTGTTCACATACTCAAAATTTCCATTCACATCTGGAAATATATAACTACTAAATTTTTTGCCCTGTATTATTGTGTATATGTGAGATATTGCAGCTGAAAATGGGAAAAATTAAAAAATTTGCGAGTTTTTTTTAAATAAATTTGTGCAAGTTAATCTAATTTACCTTCTCAGTAAAGTACAACATGTCACGAAAAAAACTATATCAGAATCGCTTGAATGTGCTATACTGTTACAGAATTATTCACTGATAAACTCAAACATGGCAGATTTCCAAAATTTGGCTTGGTCATTAAGGTCCAAAACAGGCCGGTCACTTAGGGGTTAAGGACTGTCTAGCAATATCTTGAATTTTACATCTGGGATCCTTGGAGGGAATCTTTGTTTTTGGAATTTCTCTTTCATTTTAGTTAGCTGTGAATTATACATGTCCTTGTTTGCTGCAATTCGTTTAACCCCTTAAGGACACAGCCCAAATGTATGTTAAGGACCAGGCCTATTTTTTCAAAATTGACATGTGTCACTTTAAATGGCAATAATTTTGAGACGCTTTAATTTACACAAGTGATTTTGGGATTATTTTCTCGTAACACATTATACTTCATGTTAGTGGTAAACACTAATCAATATTTTTGTATTTACTTATTTAAAAAATAGGAAATTTGATGGAAATTTGGAAAAAAATTGCAATTTTCAAAATGTGAAATTCTCTGCTTTTCAGGCAGATAGTCGTACCACCCAAATACAGTAATAAATATTATCTCCCATATCTCTGCTTTATATCGGCATCATCTTTTGTTTGTATTTTAATTTATTTTGGACGTTATAAGGCTTACAAGTGTAACAGTGATTTTCCAGATTTACAAGAAATGTAACTGTTTGGTTTTTTGTTTGTTTTACACACTTTATTTTTTAAAAAAAAAAAAAAAACTTTTTTACATTTTTTTATTTGTGCTGCAAGCACACTAGAACCAGTGATCAGAGAGGATCGCTGGTTCTATACTAACTACAGACTGCAATACACGTGTATTGCAGTCTATAGGAAGCTAGCTATGCAGATGCATAGACTAGCTTTCCCTCGTCCTGGCATCCAAGGGGTTAACCCTCCCCCCATCGGAGCTCGCTCCGATGGGGGGAGGGATTAAGGAGCAGCGTGTAGCTGTAAATTACAGCTCACACAGACTCCAGATGCTGCCGGCCAAACCCCTAGGGTGCCATGATCACTATGGATCATGGCACCTTAAGGGTTAAACAGCGGGGGGTCGGTGCAATCACTGTCCCTGCTGCTACAGGGGAAGCCTGGCTGTCAGATACAGCCGGCCTCCCGTGGAGATCGCACGGGCTCTGCTTCTGAGCCCGTGCGATCTCAATCACGTACAGGTACGTGGGAATGCGGGAACTAACCACATTCTCTGACATACAGGTACGTGATTTAGCGTTAAGGGGTTAATTCTCATATATTGTGAGAAAGTTTATGACTTGATCAAACCAGGGGATTCGAAACAGGAGTAGTGTAATAAGCTATTCTTATCAATGGGTTTTTTGTAGAGGTTACGCTGGGTTCACACCTGCGTTTGGGGTCTCCGTTCTATGGTTTCCGTCTTCTGCATGCCAGAAGACGGAAACCATAGACCGGGTCCGGCCGTGCGCGGCGGTGAGCGTTTTAGGCTCTCCGCCGCGAAACCGGATTTTTTTATCCGGACACAGAGTACTGCATGTCCGACTCTGTGTCCGGATTATAAAACCCGGTTTCGCAGCGGAGAGCCTAAAACGCTCACCGCCGCGCACGGCCGGACATCTCTCTCACCCATTCAAATGAATGGGTGAGAGAGACTCCTGCAGGTTTCCGTATCCTGCCTGTGTTTTAGGCAGGAAACGGAAACCTAAGTACGGAGTGCCGGGCCGCAGATGTGAACGAGCCCTTATTGTGTATTACCTGAACTATTACATCTAGAAAAGAGACCTCTGCTTGGCTGGCTTCCAAGTAGAATGTGATTGTGGGGAGACAATTATTGAGGTAAGTATGAAATTCCTGTAGGAAATTAGAAGAGCTCTGTGAAACAACAAAAACCATTGTCAATATAACAGTACCAGGCAGGCATATATTTGATGAGTGTCTCTTGATTGTATATATAATGGTCCTCAAAATAAATCATAAATAACTGTGAAAGTAGTGGCCACATTGTAGCCCATTGCTGTACCTGCTGTAAGTTGCAATAAAAATTGGGACCCAAATAGAAAATAATTATTTGCCAAAACAAATAGTAAAATGTTTTAAATAAACTCTGTTGTTCTGTGTATTATGCTTTATCTACAGCCATGTGTAGAGATGAGCGAATGCCGTTCGATCGAATAGGTATTCGATCGTATATCAGGCCGTTCGAGGTATTCAATTCCAATCGAATACCATGCGGAAAACGCAGTAAAAATTCATATCCCCTCCCACCTTCCCTGGTGCCTTTTTTGCACCAATAATTGTGCAGGGGAGGTGGGACAGGAACTACAACAATGGAGGCATTGAAAAAAAAATTTAAAAACCCATTGGCTCCTGAAAACATGTGACCTCTAATTTATAAGAATAGCCAACGCCATCTCGTTTCATTTTCCGGCTTTCAGACATAGGGACAGATGTGCTACTGAGGGCTAGATACGGCTATGTGCGCTCAATCCAATTTTTCATGGTGTGTACCCCCAAAACCTAGGTGGTAGACATAGAAATTGAGTTCAGCTATGTACGCTCAATCCAATTTTTAAGGGTCTACCCCCAAAAGCTATGTGTGAAACACAGCAATTCAGTCACGCTATAAAAGCGCAATCCAGCGTTTTAATGCTGTACCCCCCAAAGCTAAGTGGGAGACACAGCAATTCATTCAGGCTATATCAGCTCAATCCAATTTTTAAGGGTATACTCCCCAAAAGCTAAGTCCGATACACAGCAATTCAGTCACGCTATAAAAGCTCAATCCAGATTTTTAATTCTGTACCCCCCAAAGCTAAGTGGGAGACACTACCGTTCAGTCAGGCCATGTATGGTCAAACCTGTTTTTAATGTTGTATCCCCCAAAGCTAAGTGGGAGACACAGCCATTCAGTCAGGCCATGTATGGTTTTTGTGCTGAAAAAGCCCCCCTCCGCTTATACTCAAGTCAGCAAAAAAAAAAAAAAATATGACCAACCGCAATATTAATGTACAGAATCTCCCATAAAATAGTGGGAAAAAAAGAAGCTTTTAAAAAAAATAAAAGTTCTAAATCCCTCCTTTCCCTAGAATACATATAAAAGTAGAAAATGACTGTGAAACACAAACACATCAGGTATCCCTGTGTCTGAAAGTGCCCGGTCTACCATCGGAAAGGAGTTAATAGGAGCTCTGCAGATACCCTATATTCAGCCAGACTGAATTCCAAGTGGGAAAAAAAAAACAGTCCTCAGGCTCAGGGAAAGCGCAGACAGATAACCAAAACACCCCCTCCCCTTCCCCAGCACCCAGCAACTACTGCACCCAAAAACTCCGACCATTTTAATTTTTGAAATTTTCCAGTTGCTGCTGCATTTCCTCCCCTAGGCTTATACTCGAGTCAATAAGTTTTCCCAGTTTTTTGTGGTAAAATTAGGGGCCTCGGCTTATATTCAGGTCGGCTTATACTCGAGTATATACGGTATATTGATTTTGTCTTTTCCAGCGTGATGAAGGGTTTTTACATGAAACGTTGCAGCACTGAATATTGTTTGACAAAGAAACTATATACTAAGAAAAGTATATCCAAAAACTGGTCAGTTCCATTCTTGATGTCCCCCCAATGAAATATTACTAGCGAGAGAGTGCTGCCCAGTCATTTTGATTTACATTGAAATCTTCAAGACAATCTGGGCTCAGATAGAGAAGGAAAGGGAAATATAAATGCTGCTAAAATGTATGACTGGGACATGACTAATAGTTGTTAGTAAAAGTGCCACGAGGAACCCCAATTAAGCTTTTACACCCAGGCCTGTGAGTCTTAAAGGGGCTCTGTCATTGGGAAAAGTCATTTTTAACTAATCACATCCTTGCATAGGCTTTAGAAAGGCTATTCCACACCTACCTTTAGTATGTATATTGCCTCAGTGGTTTCTGAATAAGTCATTTTTTTATTCATATGCTAATGAGCTTCCAGCCAGCACAGGAAGTTCTCAGCAGCACTCATCTCTGTTATTATCTCCTATGTGTGTGTGTGTGTGTGCAAACAGGAAGCTGAGTCATCATCAGCAGCAGCAGCCAGTGCATATTCTCCCATAGGAAACAATAGCAAGGAGGGTGCACGATGCATCGTGCACCAGTCTAATTAGCATATGAATAAAAATGGACCGATTCAAAAATCATTGAGGCAATTTACATACTAAAGGTAGGTGTGGAATAGCCTTTCTAAAGGCTATGCAAGGATGTGATTAGTTAAAAATTACTTTTCCCAGTGATAGAGCCCCTTTAAGTGACACCTCTGACTGTATAATTAGGGCTGACAGTGGAAAACTGAGCAGACACACTGTTCTCTGACATTTGAAATCTACCGTATTTTACGGACTATAAGGCGCACTGGACTATAAGCCGCATTGCCCATGAGCGCCTTATAGTCCGTCTCGGTTCATATATAAGGTGCACCGGACTATAAGCCGCAGTCCGGTGTGCATTATATGTTATTGAAAGCGGCGGCAGGCAGACTTTGCCAGCGGCCGCTTAACCCCCCGCGTGCCAGCCGCTTCTATTGGAAGCGCTCGGCAGGCGAGGAGGGGCTCTATCAGCAAAATCATGCTGATAGAGCCCAACCGTAATGTTGTGAAACTTACCGAGCGGTGCAGGGTGGGCGGGCATTCAGGCCTCCTCTTCCTCCGATGTTCCGTCCTCCTCCTCCGCCGCTCGCTGATAATGGCCTGGGCGCATGCGCAGTAGTAGAAGCATTATGATATTGCGCATGCGCACAGGCCATTAGTTCGCGAGCGCCGGAGGAAGTGGTCAGGACATCGGAGGAAGAGGAGGCCTGAATGCCCGCCCACCCTGCACCGCTCGGTAAGTTTCACGTTCTGTTTCAGCGTGACAGCAGGGCTGCCGGATACTTCCCATTCATTTCTATGGGAGCCGGCATGCGAGCGCTCCCCATAGAAATGAATGGACTGCTTTTTTCCATTCATTTCTATGGGGAGCGCTCGCATGCCGGCTCCCATAGAAATGAATGGGAAGTGTCTGTCCATTCATTTCTATGGGGAGCGCTCGCATGCCGGCTCCCATAGAAATGAATAGGAAGTGTCCGGCAGCCCTGCTGTAACGCTGGCGTGTACTGCTGTGATACACGCCGGCATTCCGTAGTGTGAATGCACCCTTACGGTGCCTTTTATGTATGTATGGAAGCGGCACGCAGACTTTGCCGCCGCTTCCATCCATATATAAGGCGCACCGGACTATAAGCCGCACTTACGATTTCTGAGGAAATCGTAGGTTTTTATGTGCGCCTTATAGTCCGGAAAATACATTAACCCAATTGTGAGTTTATGTATATATTTGTAGAAGGAATAACAGAGGAACAGCACAATGTAGAGCTGTGATTAAATAGAATCTCTCACTGACTTTAATGCTAATAGGTTATGCATTGAAATCTGCATATAATCCTGATTGTATGGTTGTACCCTAGGGTCCATTCACACGGAGTAAACAAGCGCTCATTCTGGCAAAATAGACGTGTAAAAATAAGACTTCCATTGACTTCAATGACATTTTACACGTGTATTTTGACCTGTATTTTGATGTGTTTTTTTACACGTTTTAAAAAATGTAATTGAAGTCAATGGGAGTCTTATTTTTACATGTGTTATTTTTACACGTGTATTTTGCCAAAATGAGTTCGTGTTTACTCCGTGTGAATGGACCCTAATAGGAGAATGGCAACTCAAAGTTATAAGCAAAGAAGATTCTCGAGAATTGTAATTTTAAGATAAGATAAGATAAGATAATCCTTTAATAGTCCCACATTGGGGAAATTTCAGCGTGTTACAGCAGCATAGTAATACAGATACAGGATAATACAGAGTAATATATTACAGACGTAGACACAAATAAGCTGAGAAGAGAAGATATACTAGGAGTCCTTGGCAGCTAAGGAAAAACAGAAGAGAAAGAGGAAGACCTCATGGTCATCCTCATAATCATTAGTTCTCTGTGCGGAGTGCTCTTCGTTTGGTCTGATGTAGATTATACAGCCTGGTCGCGGTTGGAAGGAAGGACCTGCGATAGCGCTCCTTCTCACACTTGGGGTGAAGCAGACGGTCGCTTACAGTGCTGCCAAGTCCCATCAGGGTCCCATACATGGGGTGGGATTTGTTCTCCCGCATGGAGGTCACCACAGACAGTATCCTTCTGTCACCCACCACCTGTACTGGGTCCAAGGGGCTCCCCAGGACAGAGCTGGCCCTCCTGATCAGCCTGTCAAGTCTATTTCTGTCCCTGGTTGATATACTGCTTCCCCAGCAGGCCACACCGAAAAAGATGGCTGAGGCAACCACAGAGTTGAAGAAGGCCCTAAGAAGTGTCCCCCGGACTCCGAATGCCCTCAGCCTCCTGAGCAGGTAGAGTCTGCTGTGGCCCTTTCTGTGCAGCGCCTCCAGGTGATCAGCCCAGTCTAGTTTATTATTGAGGAGCACGCCCAGGTACTTATAGGTCCTGACTATCTCAATACATGTTCCTTGGATCTCCACCGGGGTCGGAGCACCTCTTCGTTTACTAAAGTCCACCACCATCTCCTTGGTCTTCCCAGCATTAATCCTGAGCTGGTTCTGCTGGCACCATTCAGCAAAATCCCAGTTTAAGTCTCTGTATTCCCTATTGTCGCCATCAGTGATAAGGCCGACTATAGCAGAGTCATCGGAGTACTTCTGTAAGTAACAGCTGGATGAGTTGTGCCTGAAGTCAGCAGTGTACAGTGTGAAGAGGAATGGGGCAAGAACTGTACCTTGTGGTGCCCCTGTACTACAGATCACAGTGTCAGACACACAGTCCTGGGCTCTCACATACTGAGGGCGGTTTGTCAGGTAGTCTAGGATCCAGTTGGACAGGTGATGGTCCACACCACCAAGGTTCAGCTTCTCCCTCAGTAGCCCTGGCTGAATGGTGTTGAACGCACTGGAGAAATCAAAGAACATTATTCTCACAGTGTTCCCGGGTTTCTCCAGGTGAGAGAGAGCTCTATGAAGAAGGTGGATGATGGCATCATCTACCCCAATGCCTGGCCGGTAGGCAAACTGGAGGGGGTCCAGAGCGGAGCTCACTAGGGGGCGTAGGTGTGTCAGGACCAGTCTCTCTAGGACCTTCATCAGGTGTGATGTCAGTGCTACAGGTCGGTAGTCATTGTAGCCCATCGGGTTGGGTTTCTTTGGGACTGGTACCACGCAAGATGTTTTCCACAGTTGAGGTACTACTCCCAGCTTCAGGCTCATATTGTACATGTGCGTTATAATACCACACAGCTGGTCACTGCACATTTTAAGAACTCTTGCGCTTATACCATCAGGTCCCCCCGCTTTGTTCGCTCTAATATTCTTCATTTCCTTACACACCTGAGACTCCTGCAGGATCAGATAGTCAGATTGCAGTTGACCGCAGTTCGGTGGGGGTTGGGTCTTGGTGTGTGAGGGAAGGGCGGTTGGCTGACATGCTGGTGGAGGGAGCATTTGCTTGGAGTCGAATCTATTGAAGAATAGATTAAGCTTGTTAAGCCACTTCCTGTCCCTACTGTTCGGTGCCCTGTCTTTTCCTTGTGTCCTGAAATTGCCTTAAGGCTGTCCCACACCTCAGAGATTCTACCCTCCCCCATCTGTAGCTCCATCTTCCGCCTGTAATTGGCTTTCCCTTCTCTGATCAATTGTCTTAGTTGTTTCTGCACCGCCCCCAGGCCATCTTTGTCCCCAGACCTAAAAATTCTCTTTTTTTGCTTGAGGAGAGTTTTAATCTCAGAGTTAATCCATGGTTTGTTATTGGAGAAGCACCTCACCTTCCTAGTTGGTACCGTGCTGTCCACACAGAAATTAATGTAGTCCGTTATGCAATGTGTGAGTCCCTCAATGTCCTCTGGAAATGAGTCTTGAAACACTTCCCATAAAGTTATATCAAAGCAGTCCCTTAGAGACTCGACACTTCCCTCTGACCAAATCTTCACGGTACGGGTAACCGCCGGTTCTCTGCGCACCAGTGGAATGTATGTGGGTCGCAGATGTACCAGGTTGTGATCTGATCTGCCTAGGGGTGGTAGGGCAGATGAGTTATATGCATCCCTTACATTGGCAAAGAGCAAGTCCAGCGTCTTGTTGTCTCTTGTATGGCAGGTTACATACTGTGTGAAGCCTGGTAGAGTGGATGCTGAGACATGGTTGAAGTCTCCAGACACTAGGAGCAGACATGGGGGTGAGATGATTGCAGCTCACTCACAACATCATGGAGGACTGTAAGGATCCAGTTCTGTTTTTACGTTTCACCTGTCTGTGGGCAAGTCTGCCTCGTTGTAAGATGGCCGCTATAGCTTCGGTGGCCATCTTGCCTGCTCTTGAAGCTATATTAATGAATGCACCTGTGTTCCTCCCTGCTTGAGTATCAGTCAGATCTTTGTCTCGGCTGCCTCTAGCTCTCCGCTTCTATTGTGAAGAGTCCTGTGGTTCTCTTGTTCCAGAGTTCTGCCATTTCCTACCATACCTGCATCTAGATACCTGTCTTCCTCCCGGCTGTTGCCTTTCAGCTTATCCCCTCAGCTGCACATGAGCTCCCCTGATTGATTCAGTCTCTCATCAGGAAAACCTCTAGTGCTACACAACCCGCCTTTTACTACCGGCCGAACGCTACCCAGCTGTGCTGCAACTGACTGTAAGTTCGTCTCTTCTTTGCTGTAACTATTGTCTGCTGTGCATTTCCCCTATCAGCCATAGGTGTCCACAGAGCATTCACACATAGTGTAACAGGATACTCAAGCCCACAAGATGGAGGCCGCTGAGTCTGGGGACTTGGAGACCCGTGTTAAGAGAATACAGCAATACACAACTTCTTTGTATACAGAGTTGCAGTCGCTAAAGTCCAAGATAAATTCTCTAGAGATACAAGCTAACAAAAATGTGCAGGATCTTGGCAAAGCGATGCAGGACTTGCATACACGGACAACCGCGGTTGAGGCTTTGAAGTCAGCTCCCCCCGTAGTACTGAGCCCCCCAAAATTGCCACCATTTAGGTTTGGTGGAGACCGCGACAAGTACCGTGGCTTTGTAAACCAGTGTAAACTCTATTTTGATGCACATATCGGTCAATTTCCAAATGATCGCGCCAAGGTACTCTGCATCATCATGCTTCTGACACACAAGGCTCTAGCATGGGCAAACCCGCTAATTGAGACCGCTGATCCTTGTCTAGATAGTCTGACTCAGTTCCTTGATGGCATGGCCCTGATGTTTGATGATCCTAATCGTCGCGCCACTGCAGAGACCAACTTACTGGCGCTTCGACAGGGCCGACGTACGGTCACAGAGTATGCCATGGAATTTAAGAGATGGGCAGTGGACACGACTTGGAAATCTGAGGCGCAACTACCGTTGTTCAGGAGAGGATTATCCAGCGCCATTAAGGACGAACTGGCCCGTTCTGAGGCTCCCTCCAAGTTTGAAGAGTATGTACACCATTGCATACGGATTGATATCCGCTTATCCGAACGAAGACAAGAGAGATGGGCAGCAATGAATCGCAGGGACAGCCCACCAGCATTTTCTCCTGCATTTCCCAAGGAACCTTCTAATAGGCCCCCACAGGAGACTGAGCCAATGCAACTAGATGTTGTACAGAGGTCTGAGAGTAATGCTCGTAGGGAACGCCGGCTGCGTGACGGTTTATGTCTCTATTGTGGGGAGTCCGGTCATTTTCTCATAAATTGCCCGAATCGACCTCGCAGGACTGTCGCAGCCGTGGCCGAAGGAGATTTGTCTGACTGTGAATCAGAAGCCTCAGAAGCGTCACAGCCTTTGAATGCAGTTATTCAGACCCTGTCGTCGGTGGCTTCACACCTGGAGAAGAGGAAGAAGGAGACCCATTGCCTCCTGCCAA
Source organism: Leptodactylus fuscus (assembly GCF_031893055.1). Classification (NCBI taxonomy): domain Eukaryota; kingdom Metazoa; phylum Chordata; class Amphibia; order Anura; family Leptodactylidae; genus Leptodactylus; species Leptodactylus fuscus. The sequence goes on along the minus strand of NC_134267.1, from coordinate 72,429,141 downwards.
TTCAGATTTGGACCAACACTCGTTGGATTTCCACCTCAGCAATGGTGGATTCCGGAGCTAGTGGCAACTTCATGGATCTGGCCTTTGCTAAAGAACATGGTATCGCAACCCAACATAGGGCCTCACCCGTGCTTATGGAGACTGTGGATGGTTCCCCCCTGGTATCGGGGCCAATAGATCAGGAAACCAGACCCCTAAGGGTATCCATGCCGCCTGATCATCAGGAAGAACTATCCTTCATGCTTATCTCCTCTCCTCATTTTCCAGTAATCCTAGGCCTCCCATGGTTGAAAAAGCAGAACCCAGCTATCAACTGGGAAACTAGAGAGTTACGCTTCCCTGCAAAGAAGAAGTCAGCCATTTGCCCGGTCACATCTGTTCCTGACAATCCTTCTAACCTTTTTTCATCAGTCTATTCTGACTTCTTGGGCGTGAGTGACAAGAAGAATGCAGATAAACTTCCACCACACCGGCCATATGACTGTCCAATTGAGCTTTTGCCCGGTGCAGCAATACCGTTTGGCCACATCTATCCTCTAGCCGGGCCGGAGTTAAAGGCCCTCAAGGACTACGTTGATGAAAACCTGGCAAAGGGGTTTATTCGTCCTTCCTCATCTCCAGCAGGTGCTCCAATCTTTTTTGTGAAAAAGAAGGACGGGTCCCTCAGACCCTGTATAGATTATCGGGAACTCAACAAAATCACTGTTAAAAACCGTTATCCACTTCCTCTAATCCCCGAACTTCTGGAACGAGTTCGCCATGCCAAGATTTTTTCCAAATTAGATCTTCGAGGAGCATACAACTTACTGCGGATTAGAAAAGGAGACGAGTGGAAAACTGCCTTTCGGTGTCGGTACGGACACTTTGAATATCTGGTCATGCCGTTTGGTCTATGCAATGCCCCAGCTGCGTTCCAACATTTGGTTAATGACATCTTCCGGGATCTCTTGGATCAGTTCATGGTGGTGTATTTGGACGATATCCTTATTTTTTCCAGCTCTCTACAAGAACATGAGGAACATGTGAAGATTGTTCTGGACCGCCTACGAGTAAACCAACTTTACATTAAACTCGAAAAATGCGAGTTCCACAAGACTGAGATCCAGTTTTTGGGCTATGTAATCTCACAACAAGGATTGTATATGGATATCAGTAAGATCCAAGCAATCATGGATTGGCCGGTCCCGAAGAATACCCGAGAGGTACAACGTTTCATAGGCTTTGCCAACTTTTACCGGCGCTTTATTAAGCACTTCTCAGAGATTGTCAGTCCCATTACCCAACTTACCAAGAAGGGGACAGTGTTCCGTTGGACACCCCAAGCCCAGGAGGCATTTACTCGCCTTAAGTCAAGGTTCACATCCGCCCCAGTATTAATACATCCTGATCCGGAGTTGGCATTTATAATAGAGGTGGACACTTCAGACAGTGCCGTGGGAGCTGTCTTATCTCAGAGAACAGGAGAGAAGGGTCTCTTGCACCCTTGTGCATACTTCTCCCGAAAGTTATCTTCTGCTGAGAGGAATTACGATGTCGGAAACAAGGAACTGTTGGCGATCATCTCCGCGTTCAAAGAATGGAGGCATCATTTGCAGGGGGCTTCTCAGCAGATTGTCGTACTCACCGATCACCGTAATTTGGAGTTTGTCCGATCCGCAAGATGTCTTTCTCCCCGACAGGTTCGCTGGAGCCTATTTCTAAACCAATTTAATTTTATCATCTCCTATCGACCGGGCTCCCGTAATGGCAAGGCTGATGCCCTTTCCCGGATGTTCTCTACCGAATCGGATTCGGCTCCCTCATTTGAGACTATAGTACCCGACGCCAATGTGGTGGGAGTGATACAGAATGAAGACTTAATTAACGCCTTTAAGGAAGCCTATGTCACTGATCCTCTCTTGTCCCAGCCGGCTAATGACGTTCATCTGACCTTTAAAAATGGAGTATGGTTCCAAGGCCAATGCCTCTACGTGCCTAAGTCTGCCAAACTAAGAGTACTAAGACTGATGCATGACTCCAAGGTGGCAGGTCATAAAGGGGTGCAGAAGACTCAGGAGTTCCTCTCACGATTCTTCTGGTGGCCGGGGTATCAGAGGGATGTTAAAGACTATGTCCGTTCTTGTGTCATCTGTGCCAGATGTAAGACACCTCGGTCTGCTCCGACTGGATTGCTACAACCTCTGCCAGTGCCTTCTCGTCCATGGGGATCCATATCTATGGACTTTATTGTCGAATTACCTATCTCTAAGGGTATGAATACCATTCTAGTTGTGGTTGATCGATTAACGAAGGCTGCCCACTTTATACCTTACCCCAGACTACCAACTGCTAAAGACACTGTGGAATTAATTATTCAAAATGTCTTTCGGCTGCACGGGGTCCCCGACGAAGTCATCTCAGATCGAGGAGCGCAATTCATGGCGAGATTCTGGCAAGGATTTTGTTCAGCATTAGACATTAAAGTCCGCTTGTCCTCTGCCTACCATCCGCAGTCAAACGGCCAGACCGAGAGGACCAATCAGACTTTGGAAGAGTACCTGCGTTGTTTCATCAGTCATTTGCAGGATGATTGGCTGGATCTCCTTCCTCTGGCAGAATTCTCCTATAACAATTCCCAGAGTGCTTCTACAAAGGTGTCACCCTTCTATGCCAATCTGGGGTTCCACCCCAAAGTTTTTCCCAGGCTGCCAAGTGATGTCACCATACCGGCAGTTACGGAACGTGTGGCAATCATTCAGCAAAACTTGGAAGTGTTGAAGGAAACCTTGACTGCAGCTCAGGAGAGATATAAGAGATCAGCGGATCAGTCCCGCAGACCAGAACCCATATTCAAAGTTGGAGACTTAGTCTGGCTTTCTACAAAAAATTTAAAACTGAGAGTACCCTCCCCGAAGCTGGGGCAAAGATTTGTAGGACCATTTAAGATAAGTGCCATCATCAGTGCAGTGGCCGTTAGATTAAAGCTCCCCAACACCATGAAAATCCATCCAGTATTCCATGTTTCCCTATTGAAGGCCGCTATCCCTAATCCGTTCCCGGGACGCGCTGCCCAACCACCCGATTCAGTATTGATTGATGGTGAGGAACAATTTTTGGTGGAAGAGATTCTGGATTCTAGAATCCATAGGAACCAATTACAGTATCTGGTCAAGTGGGAAGGGTACCCGCCTGAAGAAAATTCTTGGGAACCTGTTGATAATATAAATGCTCCCCGTCTGGTGTCCAGGTTCCACCGAAGACATCCCGGTAAGCCTGCCCATAGGGTGTCCGGAGGCCACTCCTAAGGTGGGGGTAGTGTAAGGATCCAGTTCTGTTTTTACGTTTCACCTGTCTGTGGGCAAGTCTGCCTCGTTGTAAGATGGCCGCTATAGCTTCGGTGGCCATCTTGCCTGCTCTTGAGGCTATATTAATGAATGCACCTGTGTTCCTCCCTGCTTGAGTATCAGTCAGATCTTTGTCTCGGCTGCCTCTAGCTCTCCGCTTCTATTGTGAAGAGTCCTGTGGTTCTCTTGTTCCAGAGTTCTGCCATTTCCTACCATACCTGCATCTAGATACCTGTCTTCCTCCCGGCTGTTGCCTTTCAGCTTATCCCCTCAGCTGCACATGAGCTCCCCTGATTGATTCAGTCTCTCATCAGGAAAACCTCTAGTGCTACACAACCCGCCTTTTACTACCGGCCGAACGCTACCCAGCTGTGCTGCAACTGACTGTAAGTTCGTCTCTTCTTTGCTGTAACTATTGTCTGCTGTGCATTTCCCCTATCAGCCATAGGTGTCCACAGAGCATTCACACATAGTGTAACAAGGACTTCACAGGCAGCGTCAGCTTTAGCAGAGGGGGGACATATGCAGCTAGTACGATAACATGTGATAGTTCCCTTGGCAGGTAGTAAGGTCTCATGCTCACGGCTAGCAGTTCAAAATCCTTTCCACACAATTGTTTCTTAACCACAATATGTCCTGGATTACACCATCTCTCATTGACAAATATTGCAATCCCTCCGCCTATTCGCTTACCGCTCTCCAGTGTTCTGTCCGCCCGAAGAAGTTTGAAGCCCTCCACGGAGGCAAGTATGTCCGGAGTGATTTCAGTAAGCCAAGTCTCTTGTAAACAGCATCATACTGCACTCACGAAACTCCTGTTGATGTCTGGTCAGTGCTGTCAGTTCATCCATCTTATTCACAATTGATCTCACATTCCCCATAATGATAATATGGAATATAATGTGTTACCCTAAATTTTGCAGATGTAGAACATTTTAATATTAAAATGTAATATTTTAAATATTTAGTTTTTCTTATTACATGACTTGGTATAACATATATTCTTAAATGGGCACAGAATGCTACACTTTTACAAACAAAAAACAACTAGCATAAAATATAACTTTTAACTTTTATAAAAGTTATATTTTATGCTAGTTGTTTTTTGTTGGTATAACATATAGATTCAAAATAAATGAAGAATAATATTCTGTCTATGAATACTGTAGTTGTTGCTGTAAAAATAAACCAGATGCTAGGGAATAAGCACATTTTATTGATCTATTTTAACTGACCCTAGCAGGTTAAATTAGTCAACTACAGAGAAAGGTATAAAATAAAAATCCAGCTGTAAGTTTTATAGGGACCTTGGCAATATTTATGACTGTTTATTGTTCCTTTAAAAGACCATGTGCCAATTTATTTTACTTTCCAGTAAAACACCACGCATGTTCTCTGGTGTCCCGAAACTGCCCTACACCTGCAATACCAAAGTATACAGTGAATTTTAACCTTCACACTACATAAAATTTGAAACTACACATAAAATGCATTACCATAATGATAGAATTTTATAAAATATTGAGTTATTATTAAAGTTTTCATCAAAAGTTGAAATATCTGAAGGGTCTTGCTGGACAATCTGTTCTCTAGCTGTATAAGGCTAAATTCACATCTGTGCAGTCCAGTGCAAATTCCTCAGAAATCATTGGGCAAAAAGTGCTGCAGGCCGCACTGTTTTGTCCAGTGATTTCATTAAAAAAAATGCCAGACACCCGGCAGACCACATTTTAGTCAATGTGGCCATTGTTTTCTGTTTTTCTGATCCTCTTACCTGAACAACGGAAATAAAAGCGCAGATGTGAACATAGCTTAAGTCTTTATATATGGTGTGCGATCAGATTTTCTTATGCTGATAGTTCTGTTATGGTTGGGGTACATTTTGTGTCTGAGTCTGACTCTGTTTACACCCGCTGTAAGAAGCTGCAGACTTTTCTCTGTGCTATGCTCTACTTCTTTTTTTTTTATCATGAATCTGTTTGTTTTCACACAGTTTTTTGATGAGGATTTTGATGCTAAATTTACCTCAAAATCAGCCTCCAAAAAAGGTTCCCAATAAAGTTCTATTGGGAGGCTTTTTTTGGAGACTGATTTTGAGGTGCATCCAGCGTCAAAATCCTCACCAAAAAACTCTGTGTGATTTGACCCTTTGAGAGGTTTTCAAGTAGAAAAACATGTTTAAAGTGTGTTATATTTTGGTCCCTAATCACATACTCTTTTAAATAAGACTAAGGGTTAGTTCACATCTGCGTTTGGTGCGTTGGAAAAGTACTACGTAATCTACTTTCATGTGCGCATGATGCGTGCGGGCAGCGTGCAGAAAGCACACAGACCCCATTATAGTATATGGGCCTGGGCCAACTCATAGAATCTCATGGCTTTCAGTACCACTGCTATGCCGGTGACACCCAAATCTACATCTCTGGACCAGACATTACCTCCCTGCTGGCCAGAATTCCAGATTGTTTAACGGCCGTAGCCTCCTTCCTCTCCTCCCGCTTTCTCAAACTCAACATGGAGAAAACAGAGTTTATCATCTTCAGCCCATCCTGTATGGCCCCTCCACCTGACCCATCTATCAAAGTTAATGGAACCACAATTACCCCTGTCTCACAGGCTCGATGCCTTGGGGTAACCCTGGACTCTGACCTATCCTTCAAGCCATATATTCAAGCCCTCAACACCTCCTGCCACCTCCAGCTCAAAAACATTCACCGAATTCGCCCCTTCCTCACCCAGGAAACTACCAAGATGCTCGTCCAGGCCCTCATAATCTCCCGCCTAGACTACTGCAACACCCTTCTCCATGGACTCCCAGCTAACACCCTCGCCCCCCTCCAGTCCACCTTAAACTGCGCTGCTCGATTAATCCACCTCACCCCCCGATCTTCATCAGCTGCTCCCCTCTGCCAGTCCCTCCACTGGCTACCTATAGCCCAGCGAATTGAGTTCAAGCTACTAACACTAACATACAAAGCCATCCACAACCTGTCCCCTCCATATATCTCTGAACTAATCTCCCGCTACCTGCCCACACGTAACTTCAGATCCTCCAATGACCTTCTGCTCCGCTCTGCTCTCATCCGCTCCTCACACAACTGTCTCCAAGACTTCTCCCGTGCATCCCCCATACTCTGGAACTCCTTACCACGACACATAAGACTGACCCCCACAATCACAGGCTTCAAGAAGACCCTGAAGACTCACCTATTCAGGAAGGCCTACAACCTCCAATAACGCTATCACCGCACTGCCATCTGTACAGTCTCCCCCTCTCCTTCTGTCTCTACCCCCTTCCCTCATAGATTGCAAGCCCTCGCGGGATATATAAGGTGGATATATATTATTGGCTCTTTAGCTGGGTTATATTTCTAGGACATCATTACCACTCAGTTTTTTATTAATTTAATTTGGCTGTTACATCATTGTAATGTATTTATGAAGTACCAAGATATTCTGTAAAATTTTATAAATCATTACATTCGTGTACAGAGAAAGTAAACATGACAGAGTAATAAACTAATCTTCAATTCACACAATAGGACTCAAAGGTAAAAGGGTTTTTGTACAGTGGTCCAGCCATTTTCATGAGAAAATATAGCACAAACAATGAAGCTTTATTAGCTATTACCAGCCAATGCTTTTGAATGTATAGATTCAATGCATAGGCTTTCAAGGTACACTTAGTAGAAGGCATAATGTCAAGTGGGATAATGTATTTGGAAGGGGTGAACAAAGAAGAGTTAGTTTGGGGTGAGTAAGTGTAGAAATTTCAGATTGGTAAAAGTGATAGGCCTGCTTAAAGACATTTATTTTTAGAGCATGCTTGAAGCTATGGAAGTTGGATATTAATCTGCTTGTCTAGGGTAGTGCATTCGAGAGAACTAGTGGAATGCAGGAGAAGTTGTCTTGGAGGTGCGAGTCGGAGGTTCCATCTATAGAGATGCTATACTCTGGTCATTGCTAAAACAGCAAATAGCAAGCATAGATAGGTTGGTATACACAGATGACAGAGGAAATGTGGAGAGGTCACAGCACGGGTGGACAGCTTTGTGGTTGATAGTGTTAAGTTTTCATTGTATTTTATAGTGGGCAGGCAACTAGTATAAAGAATGTCACAGTCAAGAGTCAATAAGGATTTTGATTGTTTCAATGGTAAAGAGAGGGTGGATTCTTCATGGTGATTACCATGGTTTACCATGGCAATATAGTCGCCATGATTCATGGTTTAGTGACTACATTGCAAAAAGCAATGGCTTGTAGTTATTTGTGAGTCAAATTTATGGCTGTGAGCCTAGTTGAAAATTGATTAACAATTAGCTTTTTGCAAAAAAAAGCCACCAGTTATAATGCCTTTATGGGGGCAGATGTGAAATCAAAATAATGAATAAATAAGATTTTTTTTCAGATTAGCACAGGTGGAATCAGCATTTTGCTGATACAGTTTGTATGTTTTTAACAAAAAAAAATAAAAAATCTGCAACACAGATTGGTATATAAGCTGAGTTTTGCCCCAGGTGATAATATATGGGTGTGTGCATAGGGCACTTACAATATAATGAAAAGTCATGAAAAACAGGGTTAACCCATAGATAATGCATATATCTATTTGTTTGCATGTAGCCTTATTAACATTTTCAATCCGGTTTTACATTTTTATTTTGATTTACACAGATGCTAAAAATGTTCCATGTTGAGTTGCAGTAAAGGTTATAAAAGTGTATCTACTAAGTAAACTTTAACAGCCGTCTAGTCTTGTTTAGTCATGATTATATTAGCTCAATTTCTACATTTTTACAATGGAATGTCTGTCTTACATGCCAAAATTGACAACCAATTCCTCCAAAAAGCTTGTGTGGTCTTCTTAATTTGGTTAGTATGCATTCCTTGTAATCTGTACACACTTAAAACTATATACTTCATATGCCATATCTATCACACATACCTACACATATAGTGTGGTGGTCTAATAACAAGATAATGACTTTCTATATATTGTGGACAGCTTATGGCACAGTGGTAACTCATGTGAATCTACATATTCAAAATAAACAAAAAAGGAACTATTTACCATTAAGCAATGAAAGATATTAGAGTATGATTTCTGTATTTATTTACAGTATTCATTAATTTATAATCATGTTATCTTTGCAGTTTATGTTCTGGTAAATAATGGCGTTTATGACCTACATCTTATTAACTTTGTCACTGCTTACATTAGATTAATTTTTTAAATGTCTATTCCTCTCATAGCTTTTACTACATGTGGTTTTTCGGCACCATACTGATTTTTCATACTGGTGACCAATCTACATAAGGAGCTATTGCCCTGAAAGGGCCTCTGCATAGCTCCTATTTCATGAGTAGGAATGGTGCTGCACGCTTTCACTGGTTCACTGCAGCTTCCGGCTAGAACAGCTGATCTTTGTGGATGTCTGGTTGTCTGAATGTCAGACCCCAACAGATCACATGCTGATGACCTATCCTCTAGATAAGTCATTAGTATGAAAAATAAGTTTAACATGGAAAACCCGTTTAATGGTCTTGGTTGTTTTTTTTGTTTTTTTTTTGCATTTGGTTTATTTTTATTTTACATGGGCTGATGGTAAGAAGAAAAAGTATTCTTTTGACTGGCAACGCATCTCACCATGAAAACAGAGATGTACTGCAATGCCCATACAGTTTGAAGGAGGCATGTAAAGACCTTGAAATTAATAATGATCGACTTCTTATTTTGTTGATTTCCAGAAATCAACCTGTGTAAAAGGATCCTTATGAAATCCAAGCATAAAAAACCTACTACATAATTATTCTAGCTAAATTCTCATTAAACTTCAATTATTTGTGATTTTAGGATATAAGTGTAACACAGTCATTGAAGACCACTAATCTAAATTGTAGCCTCAATTTCAGTGACAATTGCCAAATGCTCCAGATGTTATTCAACAAAAACCCACAAATTATCACTTTCTATATTTACACATCGCAGTTGCAGTTGAACTAAACTTTTTCTTAAAAGAAAATGCCAGGCATCCCATAATTTTCTGTCTAATACCCCTGAAGTATACAAGTAACATACTAGTAATGGTAGGGGTTTAAGATGTGATGTAGACATACTTTATTTTCTATTTTAGTAATCCCCATGATACATTATACTGTATTATTTGTTTTACATTTCCCACTTTAGATGGAACTTGAGCACTGACACTTATGTAGCCAAAAGTAACACATTATTAGCCCCCATGCATATAAACATGAGCTTTATCACTGTGCTAACCCTAGTTTTAATGGCTTACACACTGACCCATTATTTTTTATGGCCTTATACACATGAGTAAAAGCCCAGGAGTAAAATTCAGGACAGGTCCCATTTGGTTTGAGCTCATTAATGAAAAATATGGGTCCATAGTGAGCACAGATGTGTTGTCCATACTGTTTTATCATGCACTAGAGATGGGCAAATCAGCTTATACCAATCAGGGTTTAACCCAAATACTCCAAATTATTAGTTTAAAAAAAAAAAAAATTATGCAAACGGAGATTTGTCTCAGTCGAACTTAAATGGCTGCCACTTTGTACTCTGGGCTGTAAAGGTTCTTATTTGTAATGACAATGTTCACTGGCTGTTGTATTACATAGGAATTCTCATCGGCAAAAACTGCTTTGATTGTAGCATAACATTAAAGGGGGCAAAGATTTAATATTTTAAATAGGCTGGTCCATTGTTGTCTTCTGGCGGAAGTCCCTACCAAATGTGAGCGCTGAAGAAAATCAGCGAGCTCATCAAAGGACATGTGACGTCACTACCTGTGACGTTCCAATGTCACTTCCTGAGGCCGCTGATTGGCCTCATTAGTCATGTGACCGCCGAGGCCAATGAGCAGCTTCAGCAGACACAGAAGCGGCAGTACTGGATCATGCTAGGAGGACACTGGAGGACCAGGGACAGGTGAGTATAATTTTTTTACAGGTGTGGTCAGATGTTTAGTCTTATAATGACAGATTGTACTCACCCCATAAAAATAAATACATAACTTGACACCTATTAAATTAAGGAGGAACAGCTGAGAGATTTACTAGCATTCAATGACAGCTATTTTTTTGTAATTTCTCTAATTCTTCTTACATAAGCATATGATGGGTCATATGTGCAGCAATTGGTTACAGCAGCTCAAGAGGCTGAAAGTAGTAGTACTGACAATATTCATTTTAGTCAAAAACTAATTTCTCCAGCTCTCCTCCTGGGTTGGTGCAGTGCTGAGGGGGCCTTACTGAGACATTCTGTACTTGAATCTTTGTGCCACTCTCACAAAAGTCCAACAAAGTATTTACTGCTTTCTACTGAGGGATGTAAGATCTGCAGGGTGCTCTGTCCGTCCATGTTGGTTGTGACTCGGAGGTCCATATAACACATCCTCGGATTTTAGTCTGGCACATATTCCTCTGTCACATCAGGGATAGTTTTCCTAATCCTGTCTGTACCTTGTGCGTAGTACTGCAGTTCTGCATGGTATCCAGATCAGGTAGGTTTCTGGCTCTGGCTCCTTTTTCTCTCTGCTCTACCCCACTTCCCAAATGAGTGGACAAGGCTCCTGGTCTCCAGCGACTTTCCACAGCTCACTAGGTAGGTTGTACCTATTTGCTGCTCCCTTCTCAAAGTGGTATAGCCCATTTAAGGGATTAAGTACATTATTCATACCTCTCAGATCAGTTATAAAGAGTATAAAACAATTATGAACATTTTGTTGTGCTCCCAGTGGGACTCTACATATGTTATACATAGTTGTATAAGTACTGTTAACATAATACTTCTATAATTATATATTAGGTTGTCCAGGCGCAAAGAAGAATGAATTCCTTACAAGTGTATTGGATGCATTGACTACAGATATGGTACATGCAGTGTCTGACTTAACATCTTCTTCCAGCAGGTAAGGTAATGACTAATTTTGCAAGTATTATAAAAGTACACATCGTTCATTTTTATGAACAGGGAATTCTAAAACTTTATAGCAAAACTTTCCTTACAGGATATTCAATTTAAAGAGGACCTTTCACCACTTTTGGGCACATGCAGTGTTATATACTGCTGGAAAGCTGCCTCGCGGCGCCTATCGCGCTGTGCTGTGGAGCGGGGAGGAACGCCCCCTTCCTCTGCTCACACAGCTCGTCCATAGACGAGTATTATCAGGAGCGGGAGGGGGGAGTTCCTCCCCGCTCCACAGTACAGCGTGATAGGCGCCGCGAGGCAGAAGGACGTCTCTGGCTAATGGTCAGAAACGCCCTTCTGACCATAGAGCACTACGGTACCGGCACCGTAAGCTCTTTACACCGGGCACAGATCGGGAAAGCCGACAGTGAATTCAGCGCACTGTCAGCTTTCCAGCAGTATATAACGCTGCATGTGCCCAAAAGTGGTGAAAGGTCCTCTTTAATGAAGAAAATTAGAAATAAAATGATAAAGTTTGGACAATAATGGACATTCCAGACATGTCTACAGTTTGGCATTTGTTGTAACAGAGTTAAATTAATTACAAAATGTTCTTGTTTTGCTCCCCACCAAGTGACTTACAATGCTGGAGTTTCATCGACATGGATAGAAATAATCTCTTATTTAAAGTGCTGATTTTTTAAATAAATATTTTAGCAATGCCATACACAGTCATAAGTCATGTGCTAGTGCAAAAGTAAACTTGTAGCACCTCACTAAGACACACAGATAAATAGGACTAACATTTGGCTTGGGAAGTCTATTTTAAAAGTGATCCTGACAGAATGGAAAATTACAGATTCAGTGCCAAACAGATTTTTTTTTTCCTTGCAAGACACAGAATCATTCTATCGAGCCTCTTAAGAGTAAGCGCTTATGTGTCAAGGTAGAAAACATGCAGGCCAGCTGGCTCAAATTTTGAAAATGGCAGCCAGTGGAATAATGAGGGAGAAATCTACTAAATAAAGTTATCATGCTCGAAAATTGAAGTTATATTAATGGCTTTACTTAATAGTTATGTTAAGACATTAAAAAAAATATTAAATCTTGGATGCCTGCCAGTTATATAGCAAGTACTGATATCGTCCCTGGATTAATGCTGTTTTCACAACAGATACTATAATACAGTAGGAAAAGTACTCACCCTTACAGAACGGGTATCAGGTGCACAAAATCCCTATAACCAGTATAAGGATAACAAAGGGTATGTTCACGTGGCGGAAAATGAAGAGGAAATTCCTCTTCATATACTGCCACCGGCATTTTTGCGTGGGCTCGCCGTGACAGGATGCTGATGCATGGGCCTAATTAGGAGGGGGTCTCGAGTTGCGGGCCCCTATGGCCGACTCGCAGCAATATCGAGAAGGAGGCTTCTTTTTTCTGTGTCCTGCTGTGATCTCTGCCTCCCTTTCAAAACAACGGGTAGTGGATTTAGGGAGGAATCTGCTCCGGATTCAGGGATGAAATACACCCCCAAATCCGCAGCAAATTCCTCCATGTAAACCCACCCAAAGAACGGTCTCTAGCATAATCATATGTAAATGAAGAAAAGGAAGATATAGGAAAGGAGAAAGAGAAGGAAAAAGCAGAATTAGAAATGAAAAGAGATGAGGAAAAAAAAGGAGGTGTGTTGGGAGAACTTGTAGAAAGTCAGGCCTAGACCTCATGACATTATCATCTTATATTCAGCAGTGTTTTTGTTCAAGACCCAGTAAATCCAAGTCCTTTGCAAGGATTCAGATCTGTCACATAATTGAGCTTTTAAGTTTTGATTTTCCTCAACTTAGTGGATTCACTACTGGAGGATAACATTTTTGTTACATTACTAGCTAAAATTTCTTAGGGCTGCAATGTAGACTTTACTGAGCTGGGAATGTAATCTCTCCTTCATAGTGGAAAATGTGATTCATAGTTAAATGTCTAGGTTAAAGATGTCTTCACATGACTAGACTTGTACAGTTGATTTGTCAAATAGCTGGTAAAGTTACTATGCATACAGGGAAGTGTTCTCTGGTCTCCTCTCTATTATTGCTGTCAAATTTTGATAAATTGTTTATAGAAATCTATGTAGTTTGTAGTTTTTATCTGGTCTATCATATCATGAAAACTGGCAACAGCAATCAGTTCCAGTGACACTTTGTTCTCTGAATAAAGGAACATTGGACTTTCAGGCCTTCGCTAGGCACCAGGGATGGATATATAGTTTATGTACCATTTATGCAGAGGAAAGAGATTCCCAACTATAGTACTGTTTCAGTGCACAAGGTTCTTTTTTTTTTTTAATCAGATAATTTTTAGTAAAACCAACCAACATACCCATTTTCCAATTTTCAAACAAAAAAGCCATCAAAACAAAAGACATCAAAGTCATAATCACCATGAACTTACAATGAAAGCAGGGTATACAAAAGAATAGGTTTTAAATATTGCACTAAACCAACCCTGATCTACCTGGAAGCAAAAACCAACTTAAGAATTACATTGGTGAAAGAGGATATAAGTGAACAAAGAGTTGGACACACTTCTGAACCTTGATGTTCCAGACTCAACCTGAACAGAGTAGAAGGAGCTATTTGAATAAATCAACAGTGGGAAACATGCATACCATCATTATGATTGTGGTGCCTAAGTGTGAAGTAATATCACAAGCTGTGGCGGAAACATTCTTTCTCATTAGAGGGCCACAGATGGGAAACCCAAACCAAGACCTCAATATTTATGCATGGCTTATCTTTTTTCAACTCCGCGATTGTCAGGACCTGAGTTGTTTGTAATATTGTTGTGTATTTGGTGGTGTTTGTCTGGGGATTTGAGCCAGTGTCTTCTGGCTCTTGAGTTGTTCTCTTTGCTACTGAGCTGTGGAGTCAAGGGTTTGGTATCTGCCTCAGTTCTGTGTGAGAGTCTGTTTAATCCTCAACACTTCTCTACCTCTGTACTGCATTTTCTGTTTGCCTGACATGGTTTTGGTATTAGTGTGTTTTTGTGTAAGGGCTTCAGGCTTATTTTATCCCTGTCTTGTCATACCCTTTCCTCACTACTCCACTATTCCTCTCCTCAAACTCCTGTTGTATGTTTATGTTTGTGCTGCACCTGTAACTTCTCCAGCATGTCCCTTCCTAGTTGTTACTGTTTGCAGCTGCACCAATTCTTCATTAGGGGTGAACACCTTTAGCATCCCAGTCCCTATCATCTTTCAGCTCTCACCCCACCTGTCTCTTAGGTCTCCATGTTTAGAGAGAAAGGGGTACTCCTTAAAGGGAAAGGGTAGGCTAAAACGTAGTTTTTATTAAAGATAAATAAAAATAAAAATCTCATGAGTCCCTATTAAAAGAAGGAGGCCTCTCAATAAGTGTAAACACGGACCTAACAGTTTAAATAACTGGTAAGGAGAGTGGAGGGTGAAATTTACCCACAGAGGGAACACCCCCCCACAAAAAGGTTGTGGCTGGTAAGTTGGAGTCCCTCTGATGTCACAGCCCTCTGCATCCCGCTCCTCCTAACACTCTCAATTTCTCCAAGTTATTGATATTATAGCTGATGTCACCCAAAATACTCTATATGGTCCACCCCAGAGTGCTGCCTCTAGATTTTCTGCGCAATGTCAGTATGCTTTAAGCAGGTACTCTGTGCATTGGTATTTGGCCGACAGAGAAATGGCCAATGGCCAATACCGGCACCTACGGTGTTGTAAAAATATAAACAGCAGCCGATAGCCAGGTGTGACCTAGTATAAGGGAAACACCGCTTGTGTAGGTAATCTCTCAATGCGTTTCGCTATTAACTAGCTCTTCAGGAGAGTTATAGATGTATAGGAGATATCAAAAGAAACAAAATTGCAGTGATAACTGCATTTCCTGGGACCTGGATGGTAGGCCCTGCCCCCCATACCGCGCCCCCATCTATCTTGGCCAATTAGCGATAGTTTTGGCCGAACGTGTCATAGGAGGCTCAGACGTGGTTGCAGCGCAATAAACAAACACGATCATCACTGAAGAGAGAAGAGGACGTGTGTCTCCAAAACAGGTAGGTGTATTAAAAACGATAACACTTTAATAAAAGCTATGTTTTAGCCTACCCTTTCCCTTTAAGGAGTACCCCCTTTCTGTCAGAAAATAATTTTTGGTGTTACCTACCCAGTGTTTAAAACTCCACGTTTAGAGAGCCAGAAGTTGCTGGGGCCAAGCTTAGCTTGGGTACAGCTGACCAACACCCTCAGGCAGGGCCTAGTCAGCCATCACAATGTCAGGGAACGTTTTCCTTCCCCATTTCCATAGAGGTGCTAGCAGCATTCAGCATACGGTTCCTCGGGCATTGGCGCAACCGTGACAGAGATGGTTGGAAACATTACACAGGTTTGTATAGAAGACTTAACATGCTTGTAGAAAATGGAGTTTTATCTTTGTGTTTAAATATAGAGATAACAGACACAGCACCCAAAGCCTTTATCAGGATCTGCAATTAGCTGAACTGATTGTCCTGCAGGCAGTGCTGTACATAACAGTCAGAGCACTCAGCCACCTCAGGGAGCAGTGACTTGCGTCACTCGTCCTGCTTATCAATTAGCCTTTGCTCCATTGAAACAATGTTTAAACAATGCGTGGAATAATTTCACCTACAGTTAGGTCCGTAAATATTTGGACGGGCAACATTTTTCTAATTTTGGTTCTGTACATTACCACAATGAATTTTGAACAAAACAATCCAGATGTAGTTGAAGTTCAGATTGTAACAAGTGAAAGGCATGCTTAATTGGGTTGAGATCAGGTGACTGACTTGGCCATTCAAGAATATTCAACTTCTTTGCCTTTACTAAACTCTTGGGTTTCTTTGGCTATTTGTTTTGGGTCATTGACCATCTCTATTATGAAATGCCGACCAATCAGTTTGGCTGCATTTAGTTGGATTTGAGCACACAATACAGTGGGGCAAAAAAGTATTTAGTCAGTCACCAATAGTGCAAGTTCCACCACTTAAAAAGATGAGAGGCCTCTGAAATTTACATCATAGGTAGACCTCAACTATGAGAGACAGAATGAGAAAACAAATCCAGAAAATCACATTGTCTGTTTTTGTAAGAATTTATTTGCAAATTATGGTGGAAAATAAGTATTTGGTCACCTACAAACAATCAAGATTTCTGGCTCTCTCACCTGTAACTTCTTCTTTAAGAGTCTCCTCTTTCCTCCACTCATTACCTGTAGTAATGACACCTGTTTAAACTTGTTATCAGTATAAAAAGACACCTGTGCACACCCTCAAACAGTCAGACTCCAAACGCCACTATGGTGAAGACCAAAGAGCTGTCAAAGGACACCAGAAACAAAATTGTAGCCCTGCACCTGGCTGGGAAGACTGAATCTGCAATAGGCAACGAGCTTGGATTGAAGAAATCAACTGTGGGAGCAATAATTAGAAAATGGAAGACATACAAGACTACTGATAATCTCCCTCGATCTGGGGTTCCACGCAAAATATCACCCGTGGAGTCAAAATGATCACAAGAACGGTGAGCAAAAATCCCAGAACCACGCGGGGGGACCTAGTGAATGAACTGCAGAGAGCTGGGACCAATGTTACAAAGCCTACCATCAGTAACACACTACGTCGCCAGGGACTCAGATCCTGCAGTGCCAGACGTGTCCCACTGCTTAAGCCAGTACATGTCCGGGCCCGTCTGAAGTTTGCTAGAGAGCATTTGGATGATCCAGAAGAGTATTGGGAGAATGTCCTATGGTCTGATGAAACCAAACTGGAACTGTTTGGTAGAAATACAACTTTTCGTGTTTGGAGGAAAAAGAATACTGAGTTGCATCCATCAAACACCATACCTACTGTAAAGCATGGGGGTGGAAACATCATGCTTTGGGGCTGTTTCTCTGCAAAGGGGCCAGGACGACTGATCCGGGTACATGAAAGAATGAATGGGGCCATGTATCGTGAGATTTTGAGTGCAAACCTCCTTCCATCAGCAAGGGCATTGAAGATGAAACGTGGCTGGGTCTTTCAACATGACAGTGATCCAAAGCACACCGCCAGGGCAACGAAGGAGTGGCTTTGTAAGAAGCATTTCAAAGTCCTGGAGTGGCCTAGCCAATCTCCAGATCTCAACCCTATAGAAAACCTTTGGAGGGAGTTGAAAGTCCGTGTTGCCAAGCGACAGCCCCAAAACATCACTGCTCTAGAGGAGATCTGCATGGACGAATGGGCCAACATACCAACAACAGTGTGTGCCAACCTTGTGAAGACTTACAGAAAACGTTTGACCTCTGTCATTGCCAACAAAGGATATATAACAAAGTATTGAGATGAAATTTTGTTACTGACCAAATACTTATTTTCCACCATAATTTGCAAATAAATTCTTACAAAATCAGACAATGTGATTTTCTGGATTTGTTTTCTCATTTTGTCTCTCATAGTTAAGGTCTACCTATGATGTAAATTACAAACGCCTCTCATCTTTTTAAGTGGTGGAACTTGCACTATTGGTGACTGACTAAATACTTTTTTGCCCCACTGTATATCTCTATATATCTCAGAATTCATCCGGCTGCTTCTGTCCTGTGTCACATCAGCAATAAACACTAGTGACCCAGTGCTACTGGCAGCCATGCATACCCAAGCCATCACACTGCCTCTGCCATGTTTTACAGATGATGTAGTATGCTTTTGGATCATGAGCTTTGCCATACCTTTTTCTTTCCATCATTGTGATAGAATTGGTTTCATGTATTCAAAGAATCTTCCAGAAAGAACCTTCCAGAACTGGGCTTTTTATTTGTTTTTTTATTTTTTTAGCAAAGTCCAATCTAGCCTTTTTATTCTCGAGACTTATGAGTGGCTTGCACTGTGCAGTGAACTCTCTATATTTACTTTAAAAAAAAAAAAAAAGAAAACTTGATAATCTTCAGTAGTTGATACCTTTTTAATGGCTAACTCATAATGATGACAAATGGCTGACGTTTCGGAACGCTAGGCTCCTTTATCAAAGTAAATTTAAAAACATTTCTGAAGGATGCATATATATATAAAGAACAGGCACAAAGGGTGTTAGATTTCAGGAGGAAGGGGGGGGGGTTGTTAGTAATTGGTAGAGACAATGTAAACACTTACAGGTCCTTATCAGTTCACACATTACTGTAAAAAGACATGAAACTCTGTGATGCATTAAGTCCACACTCGAGTGTTAGAAGCAGTGTCATGAATTTATACTCATGTATGCGTCTTTCTCTCTTTGATCTGAAATTCCCTCTCAAAACCAAAATTTTCAAGACAAGACAACAAGACAACAAAATTGAGACATCACTGTATTGGAAGCCGATTGACTGACCAACCTACCTAGGATGGGATAGCTTTCATCCGAAACACATAAAGAACTCTATTGTCTACAGCCAGGCCATCAGATACCATCGCATATGTTCAGACCCTGCAGATAGAGACGAACACCTTGGGGGCCTCAAAAACACATTCTTGAGGCAGGGTTACCATCCAAGAACAATTGATAACCAAATCACCAGAGCCACCAGGATACCAAGATCGGAGTTATTAAGATACAATACCAAAAAGGATAACAATCGACTGCCCCTGGTTGTCACATATAACCCCCACCTGGAGACGCTGAGAGGTATCACACGCAAATTACATCCACTACTACATAAAGACAACCGTCTAACATCCATATTTCCAGACCCCCCCTCTCCTATGCTACAGACAGCCACCAAACCTCAGGAATATGGTGGTCAGTAGCTCACTATCACCCCCAGCTAACACAGGAACATTTCCATGTGGAAATAAGAGGTGCAAAACCTGCCCCCACATACTGACCACTGACAGGATAGAGATACCAAACTCGAACAAGGAATATAAAATTCCAGGTACCTTCACCTGCAGCACATCCAATGTAGTGTATGTAATTATGTGTACCAAATGTTCCACTGATAATCTGTATGTTGGAGAGACCGGACAGCAACTTAGAACGCGTATGAACTCACATCGCCATACAATTAAAGAACAAAGAATTGACCTTCCCGTGTCAAAGCATTTTTGTAGTGGGGACCACAATATCACCGATCACATGAAAATTTTGGTTTTGAGAGGGAATTTCAGATACATGAGTATAAATTCATGACCCTACTTCTAACACTCGAGTGTGGACTTAATGCATCACAGGGTTTCATGTCTTTTTACAGTAACGTGTGAACTGATAAGGACCTGTAAGTGTTTACATTGTCTCTACCAATTACTAACAAACCCCCCCTTCCTCCTGAATTCTAACACCCTTTATGCCTGCTCTGTATATATATATGCATCCTTCAGAAATGTTTTTAAATTTACTTTGATAAAGGAGCCTAGCATTCCGAAACGTCAGCCATTTGTCATCATTATGATTTAGACATTAAAAAGGTATCAACTACTGAAGATTATCAAGTTTTCTTTTTTTTTTTTTATATTTCCAACCCACTGGCTAACACGGTACAACAACGAACATTTTCCTTATATTTACTTTTATGCAGTCTTCTCTTTATGGTAGATTTGGATATTGATACCCCTACATACTGGAGAGTGTTGTACACTTGGTTGACTGTTGTGAAGGGGTTTCTCTTCACCATGGAAATAATTCTGCAATCATCCACCACTCTTGTCTTCCGATGGTGTCCAGGTCTTTTTTCTTTGTCAGGATGTACCAAACTGTAGATTTTGACACTCCTAATATTGTAGCAATTTCTCAGATTTTTTTTTTTTTTTTTTTACTGTTTTGGCAGATTAAGGGTGACTTGTTTTCTTCACAGCAAAATCTTACAAATGCAAGCACCACACCACAACTCAACTGCAGGCCTTTTATCTGCATTAATTGAGAATGACATAATGAACGAATTAACCCCACCTGCCCATGAAACAGCCTTTGAGTCAAATATCCAATTACTTTTGGTCCCTTTAAAAACAGAGTAGCACGTGTTAAGGAGCTGAAACTCCTAAACCCTTCATCCAATTTTAATGTGAATACCCTCAAATGAAAGCTGAAAGTCTGGCTTTATGTCCATCTCCATTATATAACTATAAATGTAATATGTTTCAGTAAACAAGTAAGAAAAACCCAAATTTGTGTCAGTGTCCAAATATATACGGACCTAACTGTAGCAGGCATAGCTGCATTGCTAAAGCAATATATTTAGGAAAAATTTTGAACATG
Organism: Leptodactylus fuscus; assembly: GCF_031893055.1. NCBI lineage: Eukaryota > Metazoa > Chordata > Amphibia > Anura > Leptodactylidae > Leptodactylus > Leptodactylus fuscus. The sequence continues at coordinate 72,408,638 of NC_134267.1, read as the reverse complement.
TACTTGTTTGATGTGCATAATATAAAGGCAGGGTCGGTGTTAGGGGTGGAAAACTGGGCAATTGAGCAGGGCCCCAACCCCCACAGGGGCCCCCTGCTTTGCCCTGCAATGGTACATACTACATAGTGTCTTCTGTTCTGAGGTAAGTGGCATGGATTGGACACACAGTAGAGAAGGAGGAAGCTCTGATCCTTGGTCTTCAGAAAGAAATACTGATTGGAGGAGCTGCTTCTCCTTGCTGCTTCACTGTTCAGCTTAGCTGCCCTGCACACAGAGGGAGTTATGTCAAAGTTCCTGTCTCACTTCACACAGATCGGATTGCTGCCTAAATTTGTAAGTACACGGAACAAGTACTTACAGCTTCCTTGGCGTTTTAGTTTATCCTCCATTATCTTATCTTTGTGCTTCACCAGAGTTATAAATCTTCATGGGAAAGCTAATGGCCAGAGCATGGGCTGACTTACCTTGCTGAAGGAAAAAATATCTTTGTACCGTGTTAGCCAGTGGATATGAAATATAAAAAATTAAGAGTTTTCAATAGTTGATACCTTTTTTAATGGCTAATGATGACAGATTGCATGCTTTCAGGATTTAAACACAATTTCTGACGGATGTATATTTATTAGAGATGAGCGAGTACTATTTGAAACGGCCATTTCGAATAGCACACACCTATAAGAATGAATGGAAGGGGCCGGCGCAAAGACTTTGCCGGTGGCCGTCCGCTTAACCCCCTGCGTCCGGCACGGCTGCGTCCATTCATTCCTATGGGTGTTTCGAATAGTACTTGCTCATCTCTAATATTTATGCAAAAAGAGACACATAGAATGTTTGGTGGGAGAGTAGATGGTAATTGGTACACAAGTAAACAAATCATCAATTCATACCGTCCTTATCAGTTCAATGAGTGGCCTTTTATAGCTACTTTGATTAGTGATGTGATGGCTTGTTCCTGTAGAAGGACATAAACCCATGTGACAGATTCAACCCCCCTGGCCCTGGAGTGAAGTCATCAGCTTGTATTCATAAATTTTTATGTCTTTCTTGGATTTGAAGTTTCCCCTTAAAACCAAAATTTTCATGTCATTGATGATATTATGATCTTGATTGCAAAAGTGTTTTGGTACGGGGAGGTCCATTCTTTGCTCTGTAATTGTGTGAATTCATCTGCATTCTAAGTTTCTTTTTTATTTTTTTTATTTTTATGTAGATTGTGAGCCCCCACATAGAGCTCACAATGTACATTTTTCCCTATCAGTATGTCTTTGGAGTATGGGATGGAAATCCATGCAAACGTGGGGAGAACATGCAAACTCCTTGCATATGGTTTTATGCCCTTGGCGGGATTTGAACACCAGGACTCCAGTGCTGCAAGGCTGCAGTGCTAACCACTGAGCCACCGTGTGGCCCCCGCATTCTAAGTTTCTGACCAGTTACACCACCACGCGATTACAGTATCAACTACTGAAGACTCTCAATTTTTATATTTCATAACCTTGCTGAGGGACAATATGGTTAATGGTCTACATAAACAGAGCTTTCTAATGTGTCTACGCTGTGTTGGTCAGGTTGCAAATAACTGTGAAAATGCATAGCAAGAAGACCCCAGAAGCCAACTTCAGCATCTTAACAAGACCCCTAGTAGAGGACTGTGGGCTAGGTCAGTATGCCATCCAAATTTTTACCAGATAGCCCACTGACCCATTCATTTCTGTCAGCCCACACACATGACCATGTATTACTCGGATCAATGTGCGAGCCATCAGTTCAGGCCACAAAACTGAGGAAAGGTCCAATTTTGCAATTTTCCAATGCAGCCCCCATTTATTGATTGAATTGGGTAGCGAAATCATGGCAGGTGCATGGGCAGCATACAAATGACATCTGTGTGCCGTCTCTACCGTTCAATCACAGCCAGCAGATGGTTGTGTGCAATTAGTCTTAAAGAGGCTTTGGATTATTTACGTACATATCCTCAGTAAGGCTAGGTGCACACGACCGAGGAGCAAAATGGCATTCATTTACATAGCTGTCTTGCACCCGATGTCGTGAGAATAACACCCAGTCGGGCTGGGTTCACACCAGCCCTGGAAATCCATTTCGGGATTCTGTTCCTCTTTCTGCTTGAAAAATGCAAGTAGCACTTTTCTCTCTGCATTTTTCATCCTTTTCAGACTGAAACCAGGTGGAAACTCGCAGACCCCATTATAATCAATAGGGTCCGCTGGTAACCACTTTTTTAAGTGGAAAACTGAACAAATGTGTGAACCTAGAGTCATTTACAGTAAAATTAATGCTACTATGTAACGTCCATTACAAAAATGGACCTCACACAGCCAGTTTTCACTGTCATGTGAATGTAGCCTAAGGCTATTTATATTGCATAAAGTGAGATCTGTGCCGCTATACTTACTCACTAAGGGCTTGCACTAGGTTCACACTAGTGTTGCATCCAAACAACAGAGAGGTGAACAACTAAAACAGCGGTTACACATGGAACCCAGGGGACCCCATTGTCTGAATATAAACTGAAAGAGGCAGAGGAAAAAGTCCAACTTTAACAACAGCATTCATTCGTCTGTTCTGTTTCCACAGACCAATGATATGTGGAAAAAAAAAAGGAGACATGCTCTATTTTGGGTTGTTTTGTGGATCATTATTCTAGTCTAAATCTAGTTTAAATCTCATCCATTTTGCTGCTACTGCACATAACAGTAGACTACTGGCTAATGTGCTGTGAGTATATGCCCTGGTGACATACCCTTAGTGCTCATTCACACAATAGGGCCGTGTACTCAGCCATAAAAAAGTAAGTTTTCACGACCAGACATATATCTGTGAAAACAGCCCAATGTGTGACAGTTTCTATTTTTTTCTCGGATTGGTCACACAGGCCATTAGAACAACAGTTATATGAGTAGATTCATTTAGGTCTATGGGGCTTGTGTAGGCCATTGACTCAACAGCTAGTACATGACCAAAGAACCCTGTAATGTGTATAAGCACTAAGTCTAAAAATCCATTGAGCTTTCTTTTTAAAGATGCTGTTGTTTTAAATGTACTCTTTAGCAGACATACTCTAGTCTAGTTTCACATATACGTGGAGACTACATAGGACACTCTGCTGCAGATTCCATTTAAAATCGGCTAAGAGAAGTCCTGCAAAAAGCACTTTTTTCTCCACTGGACCCCATTATAGTCTGTCGGGTCCGCTGGTAACAGCTTTTTTGATTTTTTAGCAGACAGGCTAAATAAAATCGTTTACACCATTCTGTCTCTCGGATCCCATGCAGACCCGAACGACAGAGAGACAAACACTAGTGTGAAACTGACGTCAGTCTATTGAACTCAGAGGCATTCATGACATTCAAGGAAATGTTTTGCCAGCAGTATATCCCTTTTGTTCTGAATGTCACAGATATTGTCAATGTATACCACCTCTAATATAATGGTGGTATTAACCAGTCATAGTATAGTAGTATTATTCAGTCAGTGTATGATATGATGGTATTATTTAGTCAATGTATAATGGCATTATCCAGTTACTGTATGGTGGCATTATTCACTCATTGTATGATATGGTGGTATTTAGTCACAGTTCAGTGGTATTATGTAGTCCATGTATGGTAGCTTTAGTGTGACAGTCTACGGTCGTATTATTCAATCAGTATATTTTTCAATTGTGGTGTAGTGGTATTATTCAGTTACTGTATGGTAGTACTACCGAGTCATCATGGTATCTAGTTATTTTAATAGTTGTGTTGTTTTGATACTGTATGGTGGTATTATCCAGTCACTTTATGGATAAGAGGATATACGGTATGCTGTGGAGTGGAGAAGTAAGTATATACAATGAAGTTGGCCCATGCTTGTAGGCTGCAGATTTGTGGCTATGGAAAAGATGCTTTTTATGTTGCACATTTTCCTTCGGTTTCTTGAACCAAAGCTAGAAGCTAAGATCTAGTAGCAAAACTACTCCTGGATTTGGCAAAAAACAAACAAACTGCTAAATCTGCAGCAAAAAAAAGCAGCTTTTCTGCAACGTAGGGCCTTTACAATTATCAGTAAATAACTGAAATCACTGCTTGTTATAAGGGATAAAAATGTCCCCTTATTGAGATCCGCAGAAAACAGCTGTAATTTGTAGGAAAATCTGGAATGCTACCACAGGGGAAATTAACCTCCCACCCAACGCAGCAATTTTTTGATTTGTGTTTAATCCTTGCCTTCCAAAAGCCATAACATTTTTTATTTTTCTGCGCACAGAGCTGTGTAGGGGCTCAATTTTTTGTAGGACAAATTAGACTTCATAGTGGTACCATTTAATATTTCGTACAATGTCCTGGGAAGCAGGACAAAATTCAGATAGAATGCATTTGCTTTTCTTACTTATGGATTTCATTTTTATGGCATTTACTATGCAACCAAAATGACAAGTGACCTGTATTCTGTGGGACAATACAATTACAGCAATACCAAATTGATATAGTTTTTTTCCTACATGTACCCCTTAAAAAACCGAACACTTCGAAAAAAAATAAAACATTTCTTGGAGTCGTCATTCTGACACCCATAACTTTTTAATATTTGTGTTTATGTGGCTGCATAAGGCGTCTTTTTTCAAGTTGTGCTATTTATTTATACCATTTTGGGGAATGTACTGTTTTGATCACTTTTTATCCAAATGGGAGGCCACAGTTTGTAGAGTGGGCTTCTTCGGACAGAGGGATACCTAATGTGTATGTGTTTTATTTTATTTACATTTATATGTGCTCTAAAAAATGGGGTGATTAGATTTTTTTTATTTGAATTGTTTTTATTTTTAGATCCCCTTGGAGTCTTGAACCTCAGGGTGCATGATGACTAATACAGTAAAATGTAATGTATAGTAAAATCCCTATACTTCCATTATGGGCTGCCTAGCACATCCTGTAATAGAAGTATATAGGAGACAAGCCTGGGAACCTTCAATAGGCTGTTGGCTGTCGTAGCAAAACATCGCCAAATCTCGTTCTGAAATCTGTCCAACCCAAGATGGCGGCTCCTGTGTGCTGTTGGTAAAAAGGCTTCACTGTCATGTTTGAATGAGACTTGAGGAGAGTTAATACCTGTAATCACTGCGATCAGTGTATTATACAACAGGGACCCAGCAGTTATGATGACCACTCAGCTCCAGTGGCTGCCATATTTAAAAACCTGAATTATGGCGGATGACTAGAAGGGATTAAAGGGTTTTCCTTGATTAAATGTTGTTGACTTGTCCTTCATATACATCATCAATATCTGATCGGTGAATGGTCTCTTTCCTGTGCTGATGGCAACATTTTCATCAGTTTTATGGCACAGCTGCAGCTCAGTCCAATTCAAGGGAAAGTGGCCGAGCTGCAGTACCAAGCACAGCCCATATGCTTTGTTTGGTGCTGTGGTTGGTATTCATTGAAGAGGTTGCAGTGCTCATCTGAATGCTGTGTTCTCTTCAAATATCTATTCTGTTGAGGTACCCAGTGTTGGATAGGCTATAAGTCCTGTAAGTCCCCTTTAAGCATTACACAATTCATTCTATGAAGTGCCTGTAATGCAAAACAGAATAGGTCCTGTTGACTGGAGACACTCTTTGTAACAACTCTTAAATCTGGCCAATAAATATCTTGCCACCTTTTTCACAGTTTACTACTGTGAAATTCCTAGTCTGCTAGATCTGTTCTGGTCAGTTGCTGCTAAACTGAAGTGGAAACATAGAGGAGAACAGAAGCTCAGCAAAGTGGTATACCTCTGGAAATGCCTCCTACCAGAATGCATAGTGCCTACTGAACTATTTGGTATAAGACAATAATGGTAAGGCAAATAAAAATAGATATGAGGAAATATATTATGAATTTAATTCCTTATGAACTTCCTAAAGTATTAGATTTCAGAAAATCTAGGACTTTTGGGATTCATATAAATGTATCACCAGAATGTCCTCTGTACCCAGCCTGCACTAGCTTTCAGAGATCAGACCCCCGCTGGGGGCCCTTATTTGCTTCCCACTTAGTTTCCACTCCACCATCTCTTCCAGCGCTTCCACCACTACAAGTAGCAGAACAGCACCAGAAGCAGCTGAACATTATAGGACAGTTTTTCACCTGCAACACAAACTTGATGGACCCATAAATGACCAGATTTGGTTATACTTGAACTGTACCCTCTCTCTGGAAGATACACTGAGCCCTGATTCCATGGACTTCTGGCTTGGAAGATTGGACCAGTGGCAGAAATTGGCCCCATTTGCTATTAATGTAGTGTCTGAAGGAATATTCAGCATGGCGGGTAGCATCATCACATCAAAGTGGACAAAATTGTTTGCCTGAAATCGGTGAAAAACATTTTGTCATGATTTTCAAACACTTTCACCTGATGATTAAATTTGCCATAGCTGACAGTACAGACTGGCTATTTATCAGCAGCCCAATGACCCCACTACCTCTGCATGATTTCCAGTAATGTTTTCTATCCTACTATTGCTGCTGCTGTAGCTATTACTACCCCTGCTGTTATTATTACTAGCCTTTCATAACTGTATATCTCCTGTCTTGTCTGATATGTTCCTTACTGCATTACTGATGGAAACTAGAGATGAGCGAACACAGAAATGTTCGGGGTTCGAAATCCGATTCGAACAGCCGCACACTGTTCGACTGTTCCAACGGGTTTCAAACCCCATTATAGTCTATGGGGGGAAATGCTCGTTTCAGGGGTACGCAACATTTGATCAAATTCTACTTACCAAGTCCATGAGTGAGGGTCGGCATCAGGCCTGGGCAGAGCCGACTGCGCATGCCCGCACTACAAGCGGACATGCGCAGTCGGCTCTGCCCAGGCCCGATGCCTGGCAGAGTGAATTCAGAGCCGGAAGAGGACGCGGGACTCTGCGCAGGGAGAAGACTTCTAAAGGTAAGAGAAGAACCAGCGTTGATTGGCAATGTATAGCATTCTGCCAATCGACGATGGTTCTGCATCGAATCTTAACTTTGAACAGCTAGTAGTACTCGTTCATCTCTACTGAAAACCATTTACCAAGGTAAATATAACAAACCTAAAACTGCTTGCATGTCACACTTTCCACTCTCTTTAAAATAACATAAAGCACGTTGCTACTCCGCAAAAAGGGATAAATGGTTTTTTAATTAATCAAAAAATTGACATGAAAATAATTTTTTTGTTTTAAAAATCATAAACAATGCAACAGAGGAATATGTTTTTAAACAGCCTATTAGATACCACCAGCTATCATCCGTTTAGTCATATTTTTACATTAATAAGTTAAAGAGCTTGAAAGGGGTTGGATACAGTCCAATTTGGAACAATTTTCATTTAGACTGCATTGAATTGGACCCGCAGCGAATTTTCAGAAAATTCATCTCTAAAACAAGTTGTGGTTCTGATATTCAGCTGATTACATTTTTTATATAGTCACAGAATGGTATAAAATAAGTTAACTAATCAATCCACTGACACTACTATTATGATGCTTCCTGCGAGGAGTCTCTTGATCTTCATTTTGTGGTCTTATTACCAAGGATGATACTTGGTAAAGTGAGTTTTTTTTCCCCTGTTAGTCCCTTTAGCACCATTAGGCAGGGGCCCCAAGTAGTGTTAGCTCTGCAATTTTGCCACTGCGCAAACTGCTGTGTTTTACAGTCCCTGCAATGTGGATGGGATTCTGACTAATCCCATCCATACACTGCAGAAAATAATCTGTTTGTATTTGTACTGTGTTTTTTCAAATCGCAGCATGTCAATTACAGAAACACTGGCAGTTTCTGTATTGGTATAATGGAAGAGGAAAACTCTGCCGACTTTCTGTGAAAAGCACTGCAAGAAAAAATGTGCTGCATTTCCAACGTTTTTTTTTCTAGGGCTGCGGTCCACTACATGGAGCCGTAGCCTTAAAGACTATTTCAGATACACTTAACCTGTGTTTTTCATTTATACTAGGGTGTCAGAACCAGATCCAAACCATACCTTGGAAGAAAGAGTTGTGCATTGGTACTTCAAACAACTTGACAAAAATTCAAATGGGGACATTGGAAAAAAGGAAATCAAGCCATTCAAGAGATTGTTACGGAAAAAATCTAAGCCAAAAAAATGTGTAAAGAAGTTTGTTGAATACTGTGATGTGAATAATGACAAGTCTTTGACTGTCCATGAATTAATGGGATGTCTTGGTGTTACACAAGATGAAGGTAAGAGAGAGTTAATAAAGAAAATTTGTATTCTTTGCATTCTTTTTTTGGGTTTAGGGTTAGGATGAGGGGTTAATGGGAATACACCAGTTTTCTTTAAATAGATAACTTATATTGAGAACGTCTTCAATTGCTCTAGTGGATGGATTGCAGAGTTGTTGGAAATTGATGTAATCAGATATTTAGTAGCTATGATGGTTCTAGAGCAGTGATGGTGAACCTTTTAGAGACTGAGTGCTCAAACTGCAACCCAAAAACCACTAATTTATCGCAAGGTGCCAACTTGGTGATTTAACCTTAATACTGTGTGGACCCACAATTGAAGACAGCTACAAACCTACAAAATACAGTCGTGTGAATGGGACTTTATAAGGATTTCAATTATACAAAATAACTTTGCACTGAAAATTAAAAGTTTGCATTTTTGTATATTTTTGTATGATTAATTTTCACTATATACTGTACATTGCGCAGGATCTGTTTTATAGTGACCATGCGATGTTATTACAGCCTGTAATAATATAACATGTCTGCTATAAAACAGATACTGTTTGACATAAATAGTGAAGGGCTCCCACACTGTATAATATGCTCCACAATGGCCCCCAAATGGTATACAATGTGCTCCACAGTGGCCCCCAGACACTACATTGTGCTCATAGTGGCTTCCATATGGTGCAATGTGCTCCACAGTGGCCACACACAGTATAGCTTGCCCCATAGTGGCTGCACATAGTAAACTGTGCTACAGAGTGGCCCCCCACGCAGTATAATATGCTCCAGAGTGGCCACCATGCATTATAATATGCTCCTCAATGGGACCCCACAGTATTATACGCTTCAATTTGGGCCCCTCTCTACAGTAGTATATTCTCCACAGAGGGGTGGGCCTCCACGCAGTATTATATGCTACTTACCAGCACTCACTGCAGGCACTGATGAAATAGGTCCACGCGCCTGTGTCAGGGCAGATGTCACACGCTGCTGTCTGTGTTATCCGTGGACCCTGCACATACTGTTAAATGAAGCGCACACTCACTATCGGCGAATCCTGTACTGGATTCCTTGTTAGTGAACGAACAGCAAGTCTGGATGGGGCAACCGCACACATGGCAACAAAGAGTGCACCCTCTGGCATGCATGCCATAGCTTTGCCAACATGGTTCTAGAGCAACACAAAGTGAACCCAGAACAAATCCAGCCAACAAGCTTTAGATTCAAAAGATCCAGCATTATAAAAAGCAGTTCCATTACAAAATTCAGTTCATTTTTTGATCCTAAAAAGATAAGCATTGTGCTAAACTGTTATGTGACTATGCATAGAGCCTTAGGGCTTTTAAAAGATGTTTTATTAATGTCTATTATACAGTCCTATGAAAAAGTTTGGGCACCCCTATTAATCTTAATCATTTTTAGTTCTAAATATTTTGGTGTTTGCAACAGCCATTTCAGTTTGATATATCTAATAACTAGGGTTGAGCGATCGTGTTTGGCAAAAATCGGATTCCGATCGGCGATCGCGAAAATTTCACGATCGCGATCGGAATTCCGAACACGATCTTTTTAGGTGGGATCGGTAGTATTTCCCACAATGCCTTCACACTGAGTATATAGTGTATACTCAGTGTGAAGGCTCCGCTGTGGTTCAATAGGAATGAATGGAAACAGCCGACACACAGCCTTAACCCCCTGCACGCCAGCTGCCTCCATTCATTCTAATGGGAGACTAAACTAACATGTCTCGTAGCTACTTACCTCCAGAGATAGCTGCTCCGCTGCTGTTCGCCTCGCTGCCGCTCCAGCTGCAGTCTTCTTCGCCTCACGGCCCCCTTCCTGCCAGGTTAGGAGAGTGTGGGCGGGGTAGGAGAGTGTGGGCGGGTACAGGGTGGGGAGACATCACGTCTCCCCTCCCAGTACCCGCCCACACTCTCCTAACCTGCCCACACTCTCCTAACCTGGCAGGGAGGGGGCAGCGAAGGGAGACGAAGACTGCAGCTGGAGCGGCAGCAAGGCGAAGAACAGAAGAGCAGCGGAGCAGCCATCTCTGGAGGTAAGTGGATACCAGGGGGTACTAAGTAGCCAGAGGATTAGAAAAAAATCCTCTGGCTACTTAGTAATTCACTACACAGCATGGATTCTAACAATTCTTAGATTCCATGCTGTATAGTGAATAGGATTGCTATTAAAATCCGATCTCCGATTAATAAAAAAAAATCCCATTGACTTGCATTGGGATCGGAATTGGGATCGAGATCGGGTTCGAATGAAAAATGATCGGAAATTGGATTTTAAAATCGATCCTGAAAAGTCAACTCAACCCTACTAATAACTGATGGACACAGTAATATTTCAGGATTGAAATGAGGTTTATTGTACTAACAGAAAATGTGCAATATGCATTAAACCAAAATTTGACCGATGCAAAAGTATGGGCACCTCAACAGGAAAGTGACATTAATATTTAGTAGATCCTTCTTTTGCAAAGATAACAGCCTCTAGTCACTTCTTGTAGCTTTTAATCAGTTCCTGGATCCTGGATAAAGGTATTTTGGACCATTCCTCTTTACAAAACAATTCAAGTTCAGTTAAGTTTGGTGGTCGCCGAGCATGGACAGCCCGCTTCAAATGTTCAATGATGTTGCAAAAGGAGGATCTACTAATATTAATGTCACTTTTCTGTTGAGGTGCCCATACTTTTGCATCGGTCAAATTTTGGTTTAATGCATATTGCACATTTTCTGTTAGTACAATAAACTTCATTTCAATCCTGAAATATTACTGTGTCCATCAGTTATTAGATATATCAAACTGAAATGGCTGTTGCAAACGCAAAAATATTTACTAAACTAAAACTAAAAATGATTAAGATTAATAGGGGTGCCCAGACTTTTTCATAGGACTGTATGTCAATTTATACAACAATTGCAATCAATTAGTACGTGCAGGTCAGTTTTTAGCATTTTTTGGGGGGGGTGTTGCATTGGTTTTACTAATGCAAAAAATGGATGGGTGGATTGGGTCAAAATTAAAAAAAAAACAAAAAAACAGCCAATGCTCCATTATTCCCACTGATAATTTAAAACAGATGAAAAACTTATGCAAAACAATTAAAACAAAACAACATTAAAATCTTGTACAACCAGAAAACTGCTGAAAAATAAGTGACATACTGAGGGAAAAATAGACATTAAAAACTGACAGCTTCATCCATTTTTAATGTCCATTTTTTTCACTGTTGTATGCATGTAGCCTAAGGCTACATTCACACAAACGATGGTGCGCACATTTTCACAGCTCTGTCATACATTACAAAAACAGAACATGAACAATATTTTGACATTTCGTTATAACAGACTCTCAAAATATCGGTCATGTGAATATCCCCCATTTACATGCACTGAAATGAATGTGCCCATGTGATGGCCATTAAAGAAATGGTTGTTTCATGCAGGGTTGCTTTAAAAATAGGGCCAACAGTACACTTGCATCAGGTCTTATGGTAGATGGGGGCTTGGGTCAGAAAAGAACAGGGAAACAGGAAAACGTGAATATTAAGGTGTTTTGTTTTTTCTTTGCTTGATACATACAGGCAACTGAAGGGGGACCTGAAACTGTGGGGGGCAACCTGGAGGGGAACATGCGACTCTGGGGGCAACCTAGGGGAAGCATAAAACTATGGGGGCAACCTGGTGGGAAAACATGAAACTCTGTGGTCAGCTTGGGGGGGAACATGAAACTGTGGGAGCAGCATGGAAGAGGACATTAAATTGTGGGAGGAAACAACTGAAGGAGGATGTTATAATATAATTTAATGTATGAGGGGACCATTGTAAGGGGGGACAGGGTAAAGTATGATACATGCAGGTAGTGATACATGACTATGTGATTGGCCACTGAGGAGCATTAGCTTATATGGGGAAACTAGGGCTGCATTATACTGTGTGAGTGCCATTAAGAGCATTATACTATTTGGGGGGGCCATTCAAGGGACATTATAATTTGTGCAGGTCAGGTATTTCTAAGTGGTGGTGATGGGGAAGGGGGCACTTATAAAACTTGTGCACTGGGCCCACCAATGTGTTAAAATGGCGCTGGTGACACATCCGTTATTCACTGTTGTGTGAAATCTGTTTTTGAAAAACGTTTATTTTTCATCTGTTTTTAAGGGTATAACTGCGTTTTACAGTATCTGTAAAGTGAATGAGATTCTGGCTAATTCCATGCACACATTACAGAAAAATTCAGCTGTGGAAAAGCATTTTCAAAAATGTCCCTGTTTTTCAAAATTGTGACATGACAATTATACCTTTGGAAACGCTGGAATTTTCCTTATATATTTAATTACAGCAAAAGAAATCTGTAGCAAAAACTCAGCAAAAATGAAAAGAAAAACACTGCGAATAAAAAACATGATGCGTTTCCTCTGCATTTTTTTTCCACAGCATTAAGTTAGGCCTTAACTTAATAGTCAGACAGTTTTACATCAGTAATAGAGATGAGTGAGTACTATTCGAAACGGCAGTTTTGAATAGCACGCACCCATAGAAATGAATGGACACAGCTGGCTCCATTCATTACTATGGGTGCGTGGAACTATGGGAAGAATATGCAAATCTGCCTTCCATGATGTAATTAGGAAGACAGTTGCTGCCTCATTGTTGCAAACCAATAGAGGGCGCTCACTGGAATGTGCAAGCCTGTCTTAAGACAGGATTCCAGTGAAATAACCCAATAATGGCTGCTCCCTTTAGCCTCATGCCCGACTTTCCAAGAGGCCTTTGTTTAGCAATGACGCTGGGATTAATACCAGGTATAGTCTCTCAATCGAGGACAGCTGTTTCGATCTAGTTGGATCTCATCAGCCCGATGTAGAAAGGACTATAACCTGGTAGAGGTGAGAGGCTTAGACAGGGTTCGGGGGATATTGTCACTCCTTAGGGAGAGACCACCATATAGGTGTGTGGAGACTTGTTAAGCCTTTAGCACTCCACTTTGCAAGGAACTATGGGAAGAATATGCAAATCTGCCTTCCATGATGTAATTAGGAAGACAGTTGCTGCCTCATTGTTGCAAACCAATAGAGGGCACTCACTGGAATGTGCAAGCCTGTCTTAAGACAGGATTCCAGTGAAATAACCCAATAATGGCTGCTTCCTTTAGCCTCATGCCCGACCTTCCAAGAGGCCTTTGTTTAGCAATGACGCTGGGATTAATACCAGGTATAGTCTCTCAATCGAGGACAGCTGTTTCGATCTGGTTGGATCTCATCAGCCCGATGTAGAGAGGACTATAACCTGGTAGAGGTGAGAGGCTTAGACAGGGTTCGGGGGATATTGTCACTCCTTAGGGAGAGACCATCATATAGGTGTGTGGAGACTTGTTAAGCCTTTAGCACTCCACTTTGGGTGCGTGCTATTCGAAACTGCTGTTTCGAATAGTACTCACTCATCTCTAATCAGTAACAAACGGATCTAGTGTCCATGCGTCTGTGAAAACTGTTTTTCATGGCCGACAAATCCTAGCCAGAATCCCATCCACTTTAAAGGGACTGTAACACAGTGGTTGTTATCGCACTGTTTATGTGTTACTCCTCACGCTGTATTTATGAATTGAGCCTTTTTAAAAATGGGCAAAAAATAAGCATGGGTATTGTACAAAAACACCTGTGAGGTCAGACTGCATTAAAAAGGTGCAAATGCACTTTTAGGAAAAAAATAAAAAAAATGGAGAACAGTGCATAGTTAGTTTAGATATGCTTTATAAGCTAACATATTTAACATATGTATTTTATGTGCACCTACATCATAAATAATACAGTAAAACTAGTAGTGAAAAATATGGCCAAGAGAGGAGCAGATGATAAATAACCCCTAATGTGTCAAAATGACCATGTGACAGACCTGCTTTAGGTTGAACCTGTAGGTCTCATTGTTCACAAGCCTGTAGAGAAAAATAACTGAAAAAAATATATTGTCAGCGTTGCTGCATTTTTGCAAAACGCACTAAACTAAAATGGCATGTATATAGATGCTATTATAGTTTACTGTAGACTTTCATCTAATATCTAACCCTTGTGCTATATTATGTGATTGCAAAAAAGCTGTGAAAAATACCACAAAAAAAAAAAATCTATTAGACACTATTAGACTATCTATTCGACTATCTATTAGACTAATGTAACATCTTTGCCCATCCGGGCTTTGGCGTCATCATCCGGCCGCATACTGCAGTGCAGGAGATGTGTTCGGTCGTGATTTATTCCTTTGGGTTCTTCTTGCACTGTCTGAACATTTCCCTATTCTTTCATTGATTTTCCACCACACCCATCTCCTTCACCTTCATTTCTCTCTGCTCCTCTAATGGTTAATCTGGCCTTGCCCTGTGATTGACAGCCTGCCTTCCTGTCAACTCCAGGGCGGGTTCTTCCTCCCTATTTAGCCTTGGCTCTCATTCACACCAGTGCTTGCTATTGCCTTGTGCGTACTTGCTTTTTGCTGTCACTATTCTTGCTTGCATTCTAATCCTTGACCTCTGGCTTTCCCTACTGACTATTCTTTGGACTCCGATTTGGCACTGCATCGCTCGACTGTTTACTGACCCTTGGCTTAGCTGACCTCCCTTTGTAGTTGTCCGTCTTGTCTGCGTTTTGTGTATCACATATACAGGATAGGGCCTGGCAATAGGAAGGGACAGTTGGGGGCTCCAGCTTAGAGCTCACTGTCTCTTGTGTCCTGCCCCAGGGTTTTTCAACAGCTACTGGGGAATTGCTGTCCTAGCAATTCCCTAACCACTATTCTGTTAGACATTTACTATTATTCAGACACTGAAAACTTAGTCTAGTTTCACACGACTCCTAGCATCGTAGATAACTATTACACTAAGAGTCCCTCTTCCTGCACACCTTATAGTCCATGAAATTCGGCACCCACACAGACCAAGTTTCATGGGTGGAATTTAGGATTGGACAGTCAGTCTGAAAATAAGCCAGTGTCCAAGGATGGATTAAGATACAAATCCATCAATCCTTACATGTTAGAAATAAGGATTTATCTGGACTTGGTGAGTTGTCTATTACAGTATTTTGAAGCTCATCGCATACAGGTGACATTTAATGGGGACTTTATATTAACGCTGATCATGTCATTGGTCATCTGATTTTCCAGTGCAAACACAATAGAGAAGAACACATTTACTATTATCTGCCTTTTCCTCATCCTCCAATATTGCACCTAGTGAACCTGTCAAGTTTTGTTTCATTTAAGGTTCAGCCAGTTAGGTCCCGAGATTTTTTTTTTTAGTTTGAAAAAATTTGTTTCAAACCTGAGTTTAAATTTTAAAATAGCGTATGGCAAAGTAGTGTCAAAGTGAAAGTGTTTTATACACCGATTGACAAAAAAAAACTGCACAAGGAAATGAAGTTTGGAAATGAATAAAACTTTGTATGTGTGAATATGTTGAGAGAGGGAAAGAGGGAGGGAGAGAGAGAGAGCGAATTGGAGGAAATTGTCTAAGAGACTATTACCCTGGGCTCAAACAATTTTATTAACATTTACTCTAAGAACCTATGATTCCTGTATATATATAGAGAGAGAGTAGACATGGTAATAATGCTCTTTGTGGTACTAGAGGGCTGTTGCGAATTGTGTACACCTTTACCTCCTAAACTCCTCCTGCCTTGAAGAACCTTGGAGCTTAGTTCTTTAAAGGTATTATTAAGGATCCTCCAATTATTATGTATTCTGTTATTGGTTCCATCATGTGCCATGACATCTGGGTTATTCCCACACCCTCCCAATAATTTATCTACTGATTTACACCTCATGCCGGCACCTGAACCCAGGGAGACAGCAAAATATTCGCTTGATGTGGTCTTGTCGACAAATTAGTCTACCCATATTCCTGATTATAGCATTTACTATAACCACTAACTGTCTTGGCCTACAATACTTGCATTTCTATCCCTCTGACTACTAGCTAAGGCAAAAGTAGTCACTTACAGTAAACTGAATACTGTTTTTTAGTTATTCTTTAAAATGTGAAACCCAGCGAAGGAGAGCATGAGCAGAATGGCTATGTAGACATGCACTTAGCAGCATTGTTTACATTGAAAAGGTAAAACCAGACGGTTATTTTATCTTAATGCCTTTTGTTCCTTAAAAGGTTTAGAAATTTAATACTGGGCACAAATAAATTAGTTTCAAACAGTAATTTAGTGGATGAAAACATTCTACACGCAACGTTGGAATATCCACTTGGAAATATTCCAGCTCTTCAAAGTGTGGGTTTTTTTTTTTTTTACTTTCCTTTGAGAAAACTTTTAGGAATGAAGAGTAGAGTAAGTACTGCAAATTTTATTAAGGTGAAATGATGAGTCACTTTATCTTTATATGCAATAGAAAACTGATGAATTTTCCTGAAACTGACACTTTGCAGCTATCTCATACAGCACTTTAGTTCAAAAGCATCTAAACAGTCTCATTGCAATAAAATGGAGTACGCTGATAGTACTTTATTACCCTGTAAAAGAACTATAGTTTAAATAGCTCAAAAATTTAGACAGCTGTGGCATTACAATTCCAGGTAAGTGCAGAACATTATATAGAATGATCATAGAAACCTGTTGTCATAATCTTGGAGCCTAAGAAAGGGCACCTTGAAAAAATGTTCAGCATTTAGAATATGTGAAATTATCATCACTCTCATGGAGCTGAAAGCACTAGCTACAAATTGACTTTGCTCAGCTGCACAATCCTCTGAGACCTTTTCTTTGTGGAGTGGTCAGAAACAAGAATGTAATACTCAGGTTCAAAGAAAGTGCAATGTAGGACAGCTGTAATAGTTGCTGTCTGAAACTCTTAATGTTTTAGAATTTATTTCCTAGTATTTTGCTAAGTTTCTACATATTCTAAGTGTTAGGTCAGAAGTCCACACCTATTAGTTCTTAAAGGCAAAGTAATGGCCAATAAGTGCAAGAGAACACAAATATATATACAGTGTGTAATATATATATATATATATATATATATATATATATATATATATATATATATAAATATATATAATTTTTATGGGGTTGTATGCTTTGGTACACTGTATTGAGGATAGTAGTACAGTACTTCAATTTTCCCTCTGGGACCCCACAACAAAGACACTTTGCAAATGCAGCTGGAATTCTGATTTAGCATACAGGGTGTCCGAAAAGTAAGTACACAAAATGAAAGGGTGGACTTTAGCTGGTATATGAAGCGTTTTTTATTAATGAACATGAGGCCGGATATGCACCGGTTGTGGCGCTGCAGGTAGACCGAGATGTCGGTTTCCTGTCCCTCGCTGCGCCATGTGAAAGGAGAAACAAAGAAGATTTTTTTCTCGTGGGGACATGCTAAGTCCGTTGTGTATGCAACACCTGTGACAACCCGTGAAGAGCTCGTAAATTGCATCCAGGCTGTGTTCATTGCAATGAGGGCCACGCCAGGAGTCTGTGAACGGGTGTATCAATCCATCTCCCTCCGTTGCACTGTTTGCATCGAGGCAGGCGGCCAGCACTTCAAGCAATTCTTGTAAATAAGTAACAGTGATTAAACTGATTTCCCATTAAAGCGCTTTCTTTCCTTCGTTTCTCCTTTCACATGGCGCAGCGAGGGATAGGAAACCAACATCTCGGTCTACCTGCAGCGCCACAACAGTGCATATCCGGTCACATGTTCTTTAATAAAAAACGCTTTATATACCGGCTAATGCCCACCCTTTCATTTTGTGTACTTAATTTCTGGACAACCTGTATAAAAAAGCATCATAATCTTCAGGGTTGTGAAGTCAGAAAAAAAAGTTACCAACTCCAGCTTGAAAATAAAATGTTTCATTAGTTATATTTTACAATACTTAACATTATTTAACTAGATTCATAGTTTCATATTTGCCTTCATAAGAATTCAATCACTAGCTTTTTAATGAATTAGAGGACCTTTTACAAGTCAGCCTAAAGGTTCCATATGCCTGTATATCAAAATAAATGATGGATTTTGATCTGACTTACAGGTATGGATATCATAATGTGAATGAAACAAGATAGTGCACATTTGATGTCAACTATCTGAGACCATCTACCATCAAAAATAACGTCCTTCTTTCTCTTTTAGGCGCAGCCCCCAAAAGTAATGGAGATAATCCGTCTAGTAAACAGGTAAGTGTAATGTAAGGGTGCGTTCACACGATGTAACATTGCGCGAGATCTGGCACGTATACACGTGCCGGCAGATGATGCGCTCAAAATGCTCCCATTAATTTCAGTGGGAGTTAGGAGCGTATACGCCGCGTTATTTTGCGCCCGTGATTTTGCACATAAATGTTGGTACATCTGGCACCCGCAACAAACCTTTGCCAAACCCCATTTTTGGGAAGTGCAGAGAGCAGCATAGAGATGGCATTTGCACAAACTTGTAACATTTTTAATGTCAGTTTTCTATCAATAGGAGATAATCTCTCCTATTTAGTGAGAGAGTTTGCCTTCAAATGCAGATACACGCTTCCACTGATAATAGAAAGCTATTCCTGACCTTCTATTTAGGCTCCATGCATAGGAATGTGTGATTTGTCAGTGTGTTAGCCATGTATTTTCATGGGTTCGTGTATGAAATCATAAGAATGGGACAAAACTCTAGACAGGTCTTATATCTGTCCATTTTGCAGCCTAGGCTCACTGAAGGAAATCAGTGGGTGATTGGAGGCCATAGGCGGCACAGGGAGAACTTTCATTTGCCATCCATGTAGTTATACCGTGAACCTAGTGTATGCAAATAATTGTGTGCATATAGCTTTAAACCTCATGAACATGGGATTTCTGTTGCATGCCACCCAAAACTGATACATTTCATGGTCCTAGATGCCAAGATAGAAACAAGATGGTAAAATGTAAATTTAAATAAGGGTTATGCAATAGTTATGGTTGCATACTATAAAGACTTTATCTATAAAATGACAGTTTGGGTATGTTCTTCTAGGTAACAGGTGATAATGTATTCACTATAATGCCATTAGTTGTCATTATTATTTTTAAAATGCCTCCACTTACTGCTTATATAGTCCGGCTTATAGACAGACTGTTTTCTGACCAGGGGCATAAGGATTTAACCCAATATTTTTCCAAAGAAGTGCAACCTTATACACCACTTAGGCATAGTGATAGCATGGAAAGTCTTGAAGTCTTAAAATTTTTTGTCAAATTTCCAACAACCACAAGCAGAGTTCTTGCTTTATTTTCCCTAATAATACTTTCATACTACTCACCTCTCAAAATCTTTGTATTTCACAAGTTTTTCAGCATCTTTCAGTGTGATATTCTGATCTTCCATAACTGCAACTTTAACCAAACAGGTTCTCTCTCTTTTTTTATCATGGAGCACAGTGTCAGACAGATTTGCAGAAATGGTACGATCTGTTTTCACTGCCATGTCCCACATGAAGGTAGCTCCACCAGAGTTTCACCAGAGATGTCATCTGAGAGAGCCCTTCACAATTGATTCACAATCACTGATTGGGGTAGAAATGGCAGGGGTCTTCAAGAGCATGATAGCTGCATATATTCAGACCCCATTTAATAGCTGACCCCAGATTGCTACTGGTTAAATAAAATAAACAACTGCACCATTCTTACTTACGTCATTTAGTGATTATGTTGAATATTGTATATTTTATTGGGTGGCTCATAATGGTTACAACAATAAATGTTACTTTATGTTTTTTGACCTTCATTTAATAAAGTACTACTAATATGGGTTTATTGTAGTTTACTCTTGTACAGCAGAGACCCGGTTCTACTGCCCAAAATCAGTGCCACACTGATTGCATTTTTTGGTGCCATCCATGTCCCTGGAATGAGATCTAGGGCAGGTGATCCATTGCCATGAAAATCAGAAACCTTCAATAGGCTTGTATGGCATTATGTTCTACTACAGTCTATTCTATGCAACTTACAATTGAAGTGCTAATATCACCGGATCTAGGAGCACCAAAAATTTCTATACTCACATAAGGGGTGTCCTCAAGACAAACGTTAAAACTTAACGTTTATTGTAAAATCAAGTAAAAGGTCAGGGCAGGCGGCCCCTATTGTTATAAATACAACATTTTTTTTAGGAGTATGATATACACTCACCGGCCACTTTATTAGGTACACCTGTCCAACTGCTCGTTAACACTTAATTTCTAATCAGCCAATCACATGGCGGCAACTCAGTGCATTTAGGCATGTAGACATGGTCAAGACAATCTCCTGCAGTTCAAACCGAGCATCAGTATGGGGAAGAAAGGTGATTTGAGTGCCTTTGAACGTGGCATGGTTGTTGGTGCCAGAAGGGCTGGTCTGAGTATTTCAGAAACTGCTGATCTACTGGGATTTTCACGCACAACCATCTCTAGGGTTTACAGAGAATGGTCCGAAAAAGAAAAAACATCCAGTGAGCGGCAGTTCTGTGGGCGGAAATGCGTTGTTGATGCCAGAGGTCAGAGGAGAATGGCCAGACTGGTTCGAGCTGATAGAAAGGCAACAGTGACTCAAATAGCCACCCGTTACAACCAAGGTAGCCAGAAGAGCATCTCTGAACGCACAGTACGTCGAACTTTGAGGCAGATGGGCTACAGCAGCAGAAGACCACACCGGGTGCCACTCTTTTCAGCTAAGAACAGGAAACTGAGGCTACAATTTGCACAAGCTCATTGAAATTGGACAATTGAAGATTGGAAAAACGTTGCCTGGTCTGATGAGTCTCGATTTCTGCTGCGACATTCGGATGGTAGGGTCAGAATTTGTCGTCAACAACATGAAAGCATGGATCCATCCTGCCTTGTATCAACGGTTCAGGCTGGTGGTGGTGGTGTCATGGTGTGGGGAATATTTTCTTGGCACTCTTTGGGCCCCTTGGTACCAATTGAGCATCGTTGCAACGCCAAAGCCTACCTGAGTATTGTTGCTGACCATGTCCATCCCTTTATGACCACAATGTACCCAACATCTGATGGCTACTTTCAGCAGGATAATGCGCCATGTCATAAAGCTGGAATCATTTCAGACTGGTTTCTTGAACATGACAATGAGTTCACTGTACTCCAATGGCCTCCACAGTCACCAGATCTCAATCCAATAGAGCATCTTTGGGATGTGGTGGAACGGGAGATTCGCATCATGGATGTGCAGCCGACAAATCTGCGGCAACTGTGTGATGCCATCATGTCAATATGGACCAAAATCTCTGAGGAATGCTTCCAGCACCTTGTTGAATCTATGCCATGAAGAATTGAGGCAGTTCTGAAGGCAAAAGGGGGTCCAACCCGTTACTAGCATGGTGTACCTAATAAAGTGGCCGGTGAGTGTACATTCCAAACGCTAGGGAATCTGAGTGTAGTCCCCTTATTCTGGGATTAAGACTGCCTAGTGAGTATATATTCAGTTAACTTCTAGACACCTAATGTTATTGATAACAAATAAAACTACTGTGTATCATAACCTAGCAATCTTAGCTCTGATACACTGTCTCCTAGGCTAGTAGTGCTCCAGTGTTCCAATAGATTAACCCTTCTATTCTCAGATCCACTCCCCTACTGATACCTAAGGGGGATTGAGAGCCATCTGTTTTCAGCCCACACCTATCTCCTACATGGGGTTAACAATAATAGCACATGATGTGCGGTCAAAACTGCAGTTCTAGGGACCCTGGTGGTGGGTCCCGATACTTCTAGGAGGTCGACCTAATTGAATATATACTCACTAGGCAGTCTTAATCCCAGAATAAGGGGACTACACTCAGATTCCCTATCGTTTGGAATGTATATCATACTTCTAAAAAAAAAAAATTGTATTTATAACAATAGGGGCCGCCTGCTCTGACCTTTTACTTGATTTTACAATAAAAGTTAAGTTTTAACGTTTGTCTTGAGGACACCCCTTATGTGAAATTACAATTGAAGTGCATTGCATTGCATTATATTAGTGATAAGAACTCCTGGAATTCAAGACCCCTAGTAGGTCTAATAATTACTGTCCAAAAAATTTAAAAGAATTAAAAATCACCCCCTCTTTCTCTTGAACACATACACATTAGATTACCCTTGTGTCCGAAAACACGCTGAAGTTTCAGATAATTACATTAAAGACAATTGAACTCCTGCAGGTTCTTTCAAGGTATGCAAAATTAAGCGCCATCTCTGATATTCTAAGGCTAAGGCCCCACGGGCCCTAATCACAGCGCTAAAGTGCTGCGGAAAGAACCGTGGTGTGAATGCATCGAGGTTATTTCTGCAGCGCTTTCAACAGAAAGTTTGCAGAGTTTTTATCCGTGGACTTTCTGTTACAATTATATCTATGGGAAAGCCGCCGGCGTTTCCGTAGATATAATTGACATGCCGCGATTTACAAAACGGCAACGGTTTTGAATATCACAGCGTGTCCGCACTGCGTTTTTTTCCGCAAAGTGGGCAAGGGATTCGCATGAATCCCATCCCCTTTGCTTGCACTGTAAAATGCCACGATTTTTCCCGCAGTTTCTCTTTTTTTTTTAACCGGACATAACAGCCTGCATGTCTGACTTTGTGTCCAGTTGAAATATAAACGGTTTTGCCGCGGAGGGTAGAGGACGCTCACGGGCGTATGAATGGGTTTGAAAGCTGACTGCCAGTTTATAATAATAATAATAATACATTTTATTTATATAGCGCCAACATATTCCGCAGCACTGTACAGTTTGTAGGGTTCAGATACATACAGATACATAACAAAGAACTTCATTTCACACAATGGGACTGAGGGCCCTGCTCAAGAGAGCTTACAATCTATGAGTTAGAGGGGTGACACAAGAGGTAGCAGGGGCGGCATAGCTTATACAGTATTCAGACAATTCTGTAATAGAGGTGACTGTCATTACACAAATAATACTGTATGAGCCGTAACTAGTGGTGACCTTTAACATGTGGATGGAGCTTGAACAGATAAGTTAGGCTGAAAAGGCACCATATCAAGTGGGGTAGTGTGGGAGCGGGGACAGAGGAGGGTTAAAATTTAGGGATTCTAATTGTAGTACGGAAGGGTTGACATTAGGAATTGTGATAGGCCTGTCTGAAGAGATGTGTCTTTAGTTTGCGCTTAAAGCTGTAGAAATTGGGAGTTAATCTTATTGTCTACGGTAGAGCATTCCAGAGAGGTGGTGCAGCTCGGGAGAAGTCTTGTATACGAGCGTGGGAGGTTCTGATAATAGAGGATGTAAGTGTTAGGTCATTGAGTGAGCGGAGAACATGGGTTGGGCGGTAGACAGAGATGAGGGAGGAAATGTAGGGAGGTGCAGCATTATGGAGAGTCTTGTAGATGAGAGTAATAACTTTATATTTTATTCTATAATGAATAGGCAGCCAATGAAGTGACTGGCACAGACCCGAGGCATCGCTGTATTGTCTAGCCTGATAGATGAGCCTGGCCGCTGCATTCAGAATAGATTGTAGAGGGGAGAGTTTAGTGAGGGGCAGACCGATTAATAAGGAGTTACAGTAGTCAAGGCAAGAATGAATCAGAGAGACAATAAGTGTCTTTAGTGTATCTCTGGTAAGGAAAGGGCGTATTCTGGAGATGTTTTTGAGGTGGAGGTGACATGAACGTGCGAGTGATTCGATATGTGGGGTGAAGGAAAGGTCTGTGTCAAACATGACCCCGAGGCAGCGGGCATACTGCCTAGGAGTTATAGTAAGGCCTGAGACTGCAATGGATATATCAGGGACAGATCTATTAGTTGGTGGAAACAGTAGTTTCAGCCAGTTTCCATCTCCTGTCCAGTTTCTCGGGCAGAAGACAGATACCTGAAAGCGAAGACCGGGCGCAGGTGTGAACCTGCCCTTATCAGGATTAGGTTGGATTATAAACACAGAAATCCAGTCTAACAGAGAAAAAAAAAAAACTTGTAGCCTCACTGCCCCTGGTTATGATTACTCCCCGTCTTGGTCCTACTGTACAACTGATCAAGGTATGAATCTGAGCTATGATTTCCCCTCCCCCTTTTGGTGTTTTTGTTGTTCCCCTATTTCCCCATATTTGAGGGACCTACTATGTAGTTTATTGTATACTTGCTTCATTGTTAAATGCCTTCCAATGCTCTTGATGTATCCCGGGATATCCCGTAGATGCACAGATTGTCCTTGCTAATTTAACTTGCTCCAATTTTGGGTCCTCCTCCCTATGTTCTCATTTTATAATGTTTATATATTTGAAAAGCTATATTTTTCTTTTGTTTTATTCTCTCAATAAAAAAAATTTAAAAACGAGAGAGAAAAAAACTTTTTAGGCATTCTTCTGGTTTCAGTACAAAAAATATTACACCATGCTGCACTCATCACCCCTCCTACCCTAATCCATTCCTGTTGCCCCGTGATAAAATACACACCTTGCAGAAAAAAATCTGCAGAGGTAATGCTGCAATTTTAAAAACATGTTTTTGTAAATCATAACAATTACAGAACCTACAGAATGTGTTTTCTGTATAGATATAATAGAGACAGAAAATCCACTTTGGTTGATTTTTTTTGCATTTATGAAAAAATAGGAAGTTTACAAAAATTCATTGTTTTCAAAATGTGAAATATTCTGCTTTTCAGACTAATAATCTTACTGCCCAAATTAGGCAACAAATATAATTTACCACACCTCTGCTTTATCTTAGAATTTGTGGAAAAACATCAATTGTTTTTGCACTGTGATCTTTTAAACAAAAAGGCATAACATTTTCATTTTTCTGTTGGTGGATCTGGATGAGGACTTTTTTTCCTGGGACAAGATGTGCTTGTTAATGTGGCGCTTATGACGTTCTGATAACATTTTGTGAGGCGAAGTGGCAAAAAATCATTACTTCTGGAATTTTTTTTAACAACATTCTTGTGGGTTAAATATTTTCATTTTATTATATGGGTTGTTACAGGCATGGAAATAACAAATATGTATTGTGTTAGAGTAAAATTTGGAGATAGCTGAAAGGAAACCAGAATTTAGTTCCACCCCTAGAGTTCTAATTACAATTTGTACAACATTGTAAAGAAACCACAAGACAAGAATATATTCAGTCTGTATGTAACTTAAATTCATATTAAAAGAAGAAACAAATGACAAAACAATCCAATGAAAAACATATGCAATATTTTGGATATGTTGATATTTCAGACAAAGTTCAAAAATGCCAAAGTGTGTTGTAAGCTAGTAAGAAACTTAAGTAGGGTGAGAATAAGAAATACTTTGTCTCAATTTATTTTTCTCCACTGCCTGGTAACCTTTAATTTTCTTTTAGTACTTTTGAATTTTGTAACCTTTATATTTTTTTTCTTGTCCTACTAGGGGACTTGAAACAGATCTCATTTAAAAGAAACTCCCACCCTTCAGAGGCTACATGATTATAATGAAATTTATAAAACTTCACAGTATATACAGATATGACACAGAAGTGACCATATCATAAACCTAATGTAATTGATAGCAGAGTTTAGTCCTGTCTAAAATTTATCCTCTCTGAGTTTCCACTATGTAAAATAAACAGAATGATCCATTGTTTTAGTTTCTTCCAGAGATACCCTCCTCTGTGAGGTCTCATTATATGCTATATACCCATAAAATAACCTCTTTAAAATATGTAAATAGGAAGGAAATATTAATGGAATTAGTGCTTGTGAAATAAATTACATACCTGTATATACTCGAGTATAAGCCCACTTTTTCAGCACATTTTTCATGCTGAAAAAGCTCTCCTCGGCTTATACATGAGTCAGGGTCCATGGAGCACAGAAAACTGGAAGGACCTGGAAGGGGGAGGTCCTTTAGTGCTTCTTCTCTGTGATTGGCTTGTCATGAAGTCACGTGACTGTGATGTCATCAAAGGTCCTGTAGCCACTGGTATATAACATCTGGAGATAAGGATGAGTCTAAATCCTAGTAGCTTCGCCCACACCTGAGTCCAATCACATGGTCATGACGTCATCAGAGGTCCTTTAGCACACTAGGATTTAGCATCTACCCTGCAGATGAGTGGCCAGGATTCATTGTGTCTTATGGAAGATGTCTGAGGAGAGGAAGCTACAGTAAAGTGACACACACAGGTACCTTCCTTTAGTTATTCTGCCTATTAATCTCAGGCTTTTGGGGTTATTAATTTAGTTTCAGTAACTCCATGTGCCTCACATTAATAACAGTTAACCCCATTATGTCCCTCCTATTAACCCCTGTGTGCCCCATATAAGGGTTACTAATATGTGAGACACATGAGGGTACTAATAAAGGACCTTATTTATGAAGATACCTAATTATTACCTCCATATGTCCCACATATCAGTAACTCTTATGTGAGGCACACAGGGGGTTAATGTGAGGGACATGATGGGGTTAACTGCTATTACTATGATCCCCATGGGGTTACTAAGCTGCAATGCACATGACCAGACTTTTTATCTGCAATGGTTGTGTCCCCCCCCCCCCCCCCGGCTTATACTCAAGTCAATAAGTTTTCCCAGTTTTTGTGGTAAAATTTGGGGTCTCGGCTTACATTCGGGTCGGTTTATACTCGGGTATATACAGTAAAAAAAATTTCTTCAGATGAATAACCCAGTGTTTTTTTGACATACTGTAAAAGCTTCCAGGTAAACATATGTTGTTTTGCAGTTGATGTACATACAGATTTCAGGCCCTATATGCTAAATGCTCATTTCAGGGGAAACCCAAATTTTTCCACCAGCCAGTCAGCCACTACCTCCAGTCGTGTTCATACCCAAGAGTCTGCCCCTCTTTCCTACCAACATGCACAATCTTCCCAGCAGATTCATCCCACCCTTTCCCCCTCCCAGGAGCTACCAGAATAATTTCTGTGTCCTTAAGCCCAAACACTGGAGCATCCGTCCAATATACCTGTCCCATACAGGTGTCAAGCAAGAGGTCTACTTGCCATACAGTATAGACCATACTTCACATATGCTCAAAATAGATACTGTGTATACATCGGTTTGTTCGCCCAATATACCTGACCCATACGGGTCTGAAGCATTGGGTCTACTTGATATCCAGTATATACCGTAAGAGGTAAACGCTCAAAATAGATACTGTGTATACTTACAATACACTACGCTTGTATACATAATTTTTTGCGCCCAATTTACCAGACCCATACGGTCTGAAGTAAAGAGTCTACTAGCCATACAGTATACACCACAGTATGTATACACTCAATATATATACCCTGTATACTTCCAATTCACAATGCTTGTATACATCTTGAAATGCGTAAGGTTAGCGTAAGAGGACGGGGGGGTGGGGTGGAAATCCAGCTGGGGGCCCAGGCCGCAGTCCAGCTACTGCAGATCCAATGCCTACTGGTCAGGGGCAACCAGCGTTGTGCTTATCCACAATCCCCGGCTTGATGGCAATGTTAAGCAGGGTACAATGCAGACCAGGCCTGAGCACCAGGAACAGGTTTTATAATGGCTAGTGGAAAATGCTTCCAGCTGAATTTGCACCAGCCAGTCAGCCAATACCTGAAGTCGTGCTTCTACCTAAGAGTTTGCCCCTCCTTCCTCCCAACATGCCCAATCTTCCCAGCACAGTCATCCCATCCTTTCTCCCATCCCAGGAGATGTTTTTGGGTCCTCTAACTGTCTCTCACTCTGGCCAACCACTTCCCACATCCCAGGAGCTAACAGACGAATTTCTCTGTCCTGATGCCCAAACATTGCAGCATCCCCCATCTCCTGCCAATTTTGTGGTTGTGGACCTGCGACCAGCATTTCTCTGCCTAAGTGATGATGACAAGACACAGTTGCCATGAGGATAGGCTGTAGTTATGTGCGGTGCGCAGGAGGAGAAGCATATGAAGGATTTGGAAGAGGAGGTGGTGGACGACGAGGCCACTGACCCGACCTGGACAGGGGTGATGTCTAGCGGGGATAGCAGTGTAGATGTGGAGGCAGGCAGGCACCAACAAAGGTGGCTAGAGGCAGAGGCATGTCCAGAGGCACAGGACAGCTGCTTCAGAGAAGCCAGACCAGAGCCAGCAAGGCCCACCTGTACTAGCCACTCTTCCAAAACTCGCCCATGTTGGCCACCTCCCTCGATGGTGTGTAGATTTTTCAACGTATGCGCGGAGGACAAACTGAGTGCGTTTTGCACACTGTGCAACTCAAAACTAAATAGGGGCTCTGAGAAAAGCAACCTGACCATCTCAGCCATGCCTCGTCATTTGGAAGACAAGCACTGGGCTCAGTGGGAGAGAGCCCAACGCTGGACAATCGTCATCCGGCGTTACCGCCAGTGACTCTTCCACTGTGTCCCATAACATCAGTGAGGCCCTGTGTTCCACGATTTTCTGTAAGGTCCACTTGGACAAGCGCATGCGGTCAGGGACGCTGCATCTCACTCACAGCACACTGGGTGAATGTAGTGGAGGCTGGGCCCGGCTCGCAAACTGGGAAGGCCTATCTCCTCTCCCAGCCCAAAATTCACGCCAGGGGTTCTCAGAAAGCCTACTCCTCCGCTGCAACATCGTCCCCAGCTGTGAGCTGGAAATGCTGCAGCACTGGTGCGTGTTGACGTCAGCAGATCATGCTGAAGCTCATCAGCTTGGCTGACAGAAAACACACTGCCCCCGAGGTGAGGGATGCCATCCTAGAGGAGACTGCAATGTGGTTTTCGCTGATGCACCTGGGACCAGGCTTGTTTGTTTGTGATAATGGCCAGAACCTGGTATTGGCTTTGGAGTTTGCCAGACTCAAACACAGTCCACGCCTGGCCCACGTTTTCAACTTGGTGGTGCCAACTTTTTTAAAAACTTACACCTATGTTCACGATCTACTGATGAAAGTGTGGCCACTTCCGTAAGTCTACAGTAGCCTCTGCTAGCCTGAAAACCCTCCAGCTACGCCTACATCTGCCTGAAGCACCGGCTGTTGTGCGAGGTCAGCACACGCTGAAACACTAGATACCATATGTAGAGCAGGGTGTGTGAGCAAAAGAGACCTTTAATGGAGTTCCATCTCCAAAACCCAAGGGTTCATCAAAGTGAGCTCCCTCAGTTTCTCACCCATGAGTGCCCATGGATGGCAGACTTATGTGAGATACTACGCGTCTTTGAGGATTCCACCAAGAGGGTCAGCTATGACAACGCATTAGTGAGCGTAACAATTCCGCTCCTCTGTGTGATGCGAGAATCCCTCCTCGCAATTAGGGATAACACATTGCACGCTGAGGAGTCCGGGATAAGCAGACCCATCACAGCTAGATACTCAGAGTGCACTCCTGTTAGCTTATCAGTGTTGAGTGATGGAGGAAGAGGAGGAGGATGAAGTGGCAAATGATGTCACTCACACACGTGAGGCTAGTGGGGAAGTGCAGTGCGTCCCATTGCTTCAGCGCGGATGGGGCGAAGGGGAGGAGGAAATTGAGAGTGACCCTTCTGGTGGGGGCAGCAAAATCATGCTAAGTAACACTCTGGCACACATAACTGACTTCATGTTGGGCTACTTTTCAAGTGATAAACGCATTGTACACATCATGGAGATGAACGAATACTGAATTTTTGCAATGCTTGCACCCCCGGTATAAAAGTAACATCTCATCTTTCATTTCGGTAGAGGGGAGGACCAATCGCATAAATGTATTGCCACTAGCAACTGGTGCAAATATGATGGAAATGTTTGCATCAACCTTCACTGGCGCCAGAGAAGAGAGTTTTTCCAAGAGGCTATCAACTGCCATCCGGTCCACACCCACCAGAGGCACACTCTCCAAGGTGTGGGACACGTTAATGGCACCCCCTCGCAAAACTAACACTACTGAGGGGCCTAGTGTCACCAGAAGTGAAAAGTATAGGCGCATGTTGCGTGAGTACCTGGCCAACCACAGCCCTGTCCTCTCCGATCCCTCTGCACCCTACACATATTGGGTGTGAAGTTAGACCTGTGGCCCTTAAAGTTAGCCTTTTTGGTGGGACAGAGTGTACACAAAGAGTCACATCTGTCACTTGCTGAGCGACTCTTCTACTTGTATCATCATAATTGAACCTGCGTGTGTATGTTTTCTTTTGAGTTCAAGTTTGATTTCTGTTTCCTATCTTGTCACAACTTTTGAAAAATGAAAACTGTTCAACGATTTACTGTAGTTATGTTTTCTAATAGTATGTTAGATTATCAATAGAATATGAATAGATTAGAGTTAGAATATCGATAGATCTGTATTTGATTATTTGAGAGTTGCTGAAGAATGGCATGTAGAAAAGTTTTTCTTCAAAGATAATTTTGGAATTTTTAAGGACTAGAGTTTTATGGGGTATGGGGACACTCGTCCACATTAGGGAGAGTGTGCCTACATAGGCAGTACGGAGACTTACAAGTCATTCCTGCTCCGCTAGGGATTATGGGTAGAAAATATGCAAATCTATTCTCCTGGATGGAATTAGGAGAACAGAGTGCACTCTGTACACCACCCTATAGAGGGCAGCATCCTTAACATCATGAACGACTCAGTTATAAAGTCTTTTAATCATAATGTGGATTTAATTGCTAAATCAGTATTTCTGTCCCAAAAGGAACAGATTCCCAACTATGAGAGTTTTATAGTAAGTCTTCTCTTCTCAGAGCCCTTAGGTCCTTGGTATGAGTTGAGCCTTGCACCAGCAGTGTTTAAATGTTGTGCCTCTTGGTGTGATGTGAGCCTTTCACTAGCAGTTTTTACATTTTTTGCCAATTGGTGTGATGTGGGCGGGTCTTTCACCAGCAGTTTTTACATTTTTGCCCCTAGGTGTGAGTTCAGACTTGCACCAGCAGTTTTTAAAATTTTGTCCCTTGGTGTGATGTAAGCATTGCACCAGCAGTCTTTAAATTTTGTGCCCCTAAATGTGTGATGTGAGCCATGCACCAGCAGTTTTTAAATGTTTCCCCTTTGGTGTGAGTTCAGACTTGCACCAGCATTTTTTCAATTGTGCCCATTGGTGTGAGTTCAGACTTGCACCAGCAGTTTTAAAATTTTTGCCCCTTGGTGTGATGTGAGCCTTTCACCAGCAGTTTTAAAATGTTTTCCCCTTGGTGTGATTTCAGACTTGCACCATCAGATATTAGGTAGTAGATAAACGCCATATATACCGGATGACAGTATACAGGAATGAGTGAGTTCACAAACTGATGTATACAAGTGTATATTTTTTTGTATACACAGAGGGTAGATATATTGAGCATATAACAGCTTTCTTTTTTTTCCGTAAATCTTATTTTATTTGTTTTTTTACAGCATACAGCTTTCTTCTCACAGTTATGAGTGAGTTCACAAATTGATGTATTCAAGTGTTTTTGATTGAACTATACACAGAGGGTAGATATATTGAGCTTATGTATTGCCGTATATATATATATTGGATGACAGTATACAGCTTTCTTCTCACACAGTGGCACAGATACAATGTGAGTGAACAAAAACACTTGTATACATCAGTTTGTTTGAAGTATACACGGAGGGTAGATAGATATGGTGTTTATCTACTACCGTATGTTGCGGATGCAAGGACAACTGCTAGCTTCTCACTCCTATGGGACACATATGTATTGTATACCAGTGGTAGGGAATTGGAGCCCTAAAAAGGGCTTTTGTTGAAATTCGCTGCAGGATGAGTGTATATACTGGAGGTGTAAATACACTCATCAAGCAGTGTAGCCAATGTTTCTTGCCTGCCTAGCATAAGCTAATCCCTCTCTAGCCCTCAGCATTGTCTCTCCCTATCTATCACCAAGCCGCAAATGACATGAACATGGCTGCCACTATACATCTGAGGTCACCTGATTTAGCCAGCCAATGACCTTTTCCTATTTTTTTTCAATGCCTATGTTTTCCTGCTTCCTGTCCCACCTTTCTTGCACAGTTATTGGTGCAAAAAAAGCGCCAGGGAAGGTGGGAGGGGATATGAATTTTTACTGCATTTACCGCGTGATATTCAATCGGAATCGAATATGTCGATATATTCGATCGAATACCTACTTGATCGAATGGTATTCACTCATCTCTAGTTATAAATGTATCACCATATTGTATTATAAGGATATATTGGAGGATTGTCAACAGCTAGTATTGTCACAACCTTTCACTGACCAACAAGTTGATACAAGCTCATATTTGGATAAAAAAAAAAAAACTAGGTGAAAGGAACTCTATGGTAGGAGCCCTCCTTCTCCCAGAGATTTGTTTCTGTACTTTCTGGTATACCCCTTCCTGTTTTATCCACGTAGCAGCAGCATTCTCGTTCCAGGAATCAGTGTAAAAAATTCAGTGTAAAGACTTTCTACTGATCATTGCACTCACAATATATATTGGCATTCTCATTGAAAAGCTAGTTTTGCTGAAAAGTTTTCTCTTTTAGTGAACCTCTATAAGTGGCTGAGCCTTGGCTTCAAGTTTCATTTTTACTACTTGCTTCATTCAGCTCACTGATGTCCTTGGTTTTCACTCAGAAAAATAAGAGCTTAGTCTTGGTATGTAATTGCTTGTTCTTAAAGAGGTTGTCAGGGCAAAAATGTTATTTTTTAAATAGGCCAGGAGAGGCGAAAATATATAATAAAAAAATCATACTCACCTGTCCCTGGTGCTCCAGTGTTCTCCCAGTGTGGTCTAGTCCTGTTGCTCAGCTGTGTTCTTGAATAGAGATGAGCGAACACTAAAATGTTCGAGGTTCGAAATTCGATTCGAACAGCCGCTCACTGTTCGAGTGTTCGAATGGGTTTCGAACCCCATTATAGTCTATGGGGAACATAAACTCGTTAAGGGGGAAACCCAAATTCGTGTCTGGAGGGTCACCAAGTCCACTATGACACCCCAGGAAATGATACCAACACCCTGGAATGACACTGGGACAGCAGGGGAAGCATGTCTGGGGGCATAAAAGTCACTTTATTTCATGGAAATCCCTGTCAGTTTGCGATTTTCGCAAGCTAACTTTTCCCCATAGAAATGCATTGGCCAGTGCTGATTGGCCAGAGTACGGAACTCGACCAATCAGCGCTGGCTCTGCTGGAGGAGGCGGAGTCTAAGATAGCTCCACACCAGTCTCCATTCAGGTCCGACCTTAGACTCCGCCTCCTCCGGCAGAGCCAGCGCTGATTGGCCGAAGGCTGGCCAATGCATTCCTATGCGAATGCAGACTTAGCAGTGCTGAGTCAGTTTTGCTCAACTACACATCTGATGCACACTCGGCACTGCTACATCAGATGTAGCAATCTGATGTAGCAGAGCCGAGGGTGCACTAGAACCCCTGTGCAAACTCAGTTCACGCTAATAGAATGCATTGGCCAGCGCTGATTGGCCAATGCATTCTATTAGCCCGATGAAGTAGAGCTGAATGTGTGTGCTAAGCACACTCATTCAGCACTGCTTCATCACGCCAATACAATGCATTAGCCAGTGCTGATTGGCCAGAGTACGGAATTCGGCCAATCAGCGCTGGCTCTGCTGGAGGAGGCGGAGTCTAAGGTCGGACCTGAATGGAGACTGGTGTGGAGCGATCTTAGACTCCGCCTCCTCCAGCAGAGCCAGCGCTGATTGGCCGAATTCCGTACTCTGGCCAATCAGCGCTGGCCAATGCATTCTATTAGCTTGATGAAGCAGAGTGTGCACAAGGGTTCAAGCGCACCCTCGGCTCTGATGTAGCAGAGCTGAGGCTGCACAAGGGTTCAAGCGCACCCTCGGCTCTGATGTAGGAGAGCCGAGGGTGCACTTGAACCCTTGTGCACCCTCAGCTCTGCTACATCAGAGCCGAGGGTGCGCTTGAACCCTTGTGCACACTCTGCTTCATCAAGCTAATAGAATGCATTGGCCAGCGCTGATTGGCCAATGTATTCTATTAGCCTGATGAAGTAGAGCTGAATGTGTGTGCTAAGCACACACATTCAGCTCTACTTCATCGGGCTAATAGAATGCATTGGCCAGCGCTGATTGGCCAGAGTACGGAACTCGACCAATCAGCGCTGGCTCTGCTGGAGGAGGCGGAGTCTAAGATCGCTCCACACCAGTCTCCATTCAGGTCCGACCTTAGACTCCGCCTCCTCCAGCAGAGCCAGCGCTGATTGGCCGAATTCCGTACTCTGGCCAATCAGCACTGGCTAATGCATTGTATTGGCGTGATGAAGCAGTGCTGAATGTGTGTGCTTAGCACACACATTCAGCTCTACTTCATCGGGCTAATAGAATGCATTGGCCAATCAGCGCTGGCCAATGCATTCTATTAGCGTGAACTGAGTTTGCACAGGGGTTCTAGTGCACCCTCGGCTCTGCTACATCAGATTGCTACATCTGATGTAGCAGTGCCGAGTGTGCATCAGATGTGTAGTTGAGCAAAACTGACTCAGCACTGCTAAGTCTGCATTCGCATAGGAATGCATTGGCCAGCCTTCGGCCAATCAGCGCTGGCTCTGCCGGAGGAGGCGGAGTCTAAGGTCGGACCTGAATGGAGACTGGTGTGGAGCGATCTTAGACTCCGCCTCCTCCAGCAGAGCCAGCGCTGATTGGTCGAGTTCCGTACTCTGGCCAATCAGCGCTGGCCAATGCATTCTATTAGCCCGATGAAGTAGAGCTGAATGTGTGTGCTTAGCACACACATTCAGCTCTACTTCATCAGGCTAATAGAATACATTGGCCAATCAGCGCTGGCCAATGCATTCTATTAGCTTGATGAAGCAGAGTGTGCACAAGGGTTCAAGCGCACCCTCGGCTCTGATGTAGCAGAGCTGAGGGTGCACAAGGGTTCAAGTGCACCCTCGGCTCTCCTACATCAGAGCCGAGGGTGCGCTTGAACCCTTGTGCAGCCTCGGCTCTGCTACATCAGAGCCGAGGGTGCGCTTGAACCCTTGTGCACACTCTGCTTCATCAAGCTAATAGAATGCATTGGCCAGCACTGATTGGCCAGAGTACGGAATTCGGCCAATCAGCGCTGGCCAATGCATCCCTATGGGAAAAAGTTTATCTCACAAAAATCACAATTACACACCCGATAGAGCCCCAAAAAGTTATTTTTAATAACATTCCCCCCTAAATAAAGGTTATCCCTAGCTATCCCTGCCTGTACAGCTATCCCTGTCTCATAGTCACAAAGTTCACATTCTCATATGACCCGGATTTGAAATCCACTATTCGTCTAAAATGGAGGTCACCTGATTTCGGCAGCCAATGACTTTTTCCAATTTTTTTCAATGCCCCCGGTGTCGTAGTTCCTGTCCCACCTCCCCTGCGCTGTTATTGGTGCAAAAAAGGCGCCAGGGAAGGTGGGAGGGGAATCGAATTTTGGCGCACTTTACCACGTGGTGTTCGATTCGATTCGAACATGGCGAACACCCTGATATCCGATCGAACATGTGTTCGATAGAACACTGTTCGCTCATCTCTATTCTTGAAGTGATATTCATTGCTATTGCTATGACATCCTAAGCCCCTTTTGCTGAATTTGCTGATTGGCCTCAGTAATCATGTGCAGTGGAGACTTCTACCGGAAGACAAGAACGGATCATGTAGCAGGACCACACTGGGAGGCTCCGGAGCACCAGGGACAGGTGAGTAAGCCTATTTAAAAATTAAAACTTTTGCACAGACAACCCTTTTAATTCTCTTTTTCAGCTAGCCAAGAATGGGTACAGTTCATATTCTGATAATTCACCAATTTTGCTTCCCTGTTGGCTTTATAACGAGGTCAAAAAGTGTGGCAAACCTGTAGTCATCCCTTTGCTTGGTTTTAGCAATATACTTGTCACTCTGCAAGTAATGAAGGAGCTTCAGGGGCTTGCCATAGTTGGTCTAAGGGAGCCTTCACACGGAGTAAACGCTAGCTCATTTTGGCACGTGTAAAATACACATGTGAAATATCATTGAAGTCAATGGGAGTCTTATTTTTACACGTGAAATTTTTACATGTGTATTTTGCCAAAATGAGCAAACGTTTACTCCGTGTGAAGGCTCCCTTAGTTAGCGTGGTTGTCGTCCTCATCACCTTCACACAAATGTTCTAGCTGTGAATTATCAATATTAATTCTACATCCAAAGTCCTCCTCCTCAAGTCCAGGACCACCACAACTCAGACCCAGTTCCTCATTAGCCTTCATCTGGAGGACAATGTAAAATTGTACGTGTGGATTCCCTACAGCCCCAGGGTAGTGACTAAGATGTGGAAGTTGTTTTTTGATTTTTACTCTTCCATTCACAGAGCTATATGAGAGCCTAATGTTACAAAAGGTCGGCACTGTATAGAATTTAAACAGCTAGTTCTACTACTCTCTGTGATCAGCCATATCTTGCTATTTTCTGATATCTGCTCCAGGGACTCTACTATAACACCTGGAAACACCCTTTTATTTTATATTTGTACTGTTAAAGGGGTATTCCCACGTTGCATACTCACCAGTCTTCACTGCTGTAAAATCTTCATTCTTCCTGGTTTCTTGCATCATTTGGTGGGTGGGGTTTCACATGCAACCTGCCATTTAACTCCGCCCCATATTATCGTGTAGCTCCGCCCACCGCATAGCGTGATCCTATGGGGCGGCTGAAGGGCCTGTGATATCATCACAGGTCCTTAAACAACACTATATGCACAATATTGGACTATGAAGTACAGGCAGGAGCAACTCCATTCTGTGTTACATACAGAGACTGCCTGTCTCTGCCATAATGAACACAATTGAATTAGTTAGCCTGATAACTGGGAGAACAGAAGACGAGTTCAGAAATGAAAGCAGCTTCCCTCCTCTATCTGAGTGCAGGACCTAGGTCACGTGGTGTAGACACAGGAATAGCTAGAAACACAGGCTCGCTCCCATGCACTTAGCCCCTCCTACCTCTCCCCTGAGAGCAGGCAGATACATCACTTGACTTTTGAGCAGATAAGTCAAGGGCTGTGTCAACAATGAATTGAATAAAGTAAGATAGTGGACAAACAAAGCAGTTTTGCTGAAGCAGTGTATTTAGGAAAAGTCTTACATCCACATTATCAAGCAGTATAAATAGAATCCTTGTGATGGGACAGCCCCTTTAAGGCTAAGGTCCGACGCTGGAAACAAATACTGCAATTTACAGTACCAACAAGGTGAATGAGGTTCTGATTAATGTCATCCACACCTTGTCGAAATAAAGCTGTGAAAACTCACCATGTTAACTCTAACTGCAGAATCTCATTTTCCATATATATTTAATTGGGGAAGAAAAAGTGCAGAGAAACACAGCAAAAACTCAATGAAATACGTACCAATGCTTTCTGCTTCTAGTATACCTATATGGAAAACCCTGACATTTCCATAGGTATAATTGAAATATCTGCAATTTCCAAATCCACAACATTTTTGGGAATGGCAGCATGCCTGCTGAGCGTATTTTTCTGCAGTGTGTGGATGGGATACTCTAGAATTCCATTCACCATGCAGGGACTGTAAAACCCCACATTTTTTATGTTTACACCTCGTGGGGCCCTGGCCTTAAGCTATGTTTTTCTACATTTCCCATGACCAAGTGATAGTATGCCAAATGGATATGCATCTTTCTGATTGGCTTCAATCTGAACTATAAAGTCTTTTCCCTGTACGGGGATGTTCTTGACCACTCTGATTTTGCCATACTGTAATCACGAAAAAATAATGCCACAAAATATGTGAATACAGTCATATACTTTAAGTCCAAAAAAATGGCAGTACTCCACAAGTTAAAAAAAGGAATTAAAAGTTCATTCGCCCACAGTTACCACAATTATTTTTGTGTTAGCAGATTTTGAGAGTCATTTGGGCAATTTAATAGGCACCTTTCCCAAATGAGATACACTAAAATGAAGATGCTCATATTTCTAAATATTTTTTTCTTCATCTCAGGTGCTGGGGCTCTATCACTGGGAAAAGTCATTTTTATCTAATCACATGCTTGCATAGGCTGTAGAAATGCTATTCTACACTTACCTTTTGTATGTACTGTAGATTGCCTCAGTGGTGTCTGAATAAGTCCGTTTTTATTCACATGCTAATGAGCCTCCAGCCAGCTCAGGAAGTTCCCAGCAGCCTCCTCTCTCCCATTATCTTATATGTGTGTGAAGCAAACAGGAAGCTGGGTCATCATCAGCAGTAGGAGCAGTCTCCCATAGAAAACAGCAGAGAGAGGTGTGCACCATCTATCGTGCACTAGTCTAATTAGCATATGAATATAAACGGACTTATTCAGAAACCACTGAGGCAATCTACATACAAAAGGTAGGTGTGAAATAGACTTTCTAAGGGTTATGCAAAGGTGTGATTAGTTAAAAATGACTTTTCCTAGTGATAGAGCCCCTTTAAATTGTGGAACACTTTTTTTTCCCATTTTTTAACTGGAAACCGTTGTATGGAACATCATAGACTACTACCTCATTCTAGCTTTTCTTTCTTTTTTCTGCTTTTTTTTTAAAGAAGTAATAAAGCATACATGTTCAGACAGAAGCCCAAAGGCAAAGGTGCTACAAAATTGTATGGATGTAGGGTAAATCATAAATGTCTGAGTCATGGTGTCAGGGATCTCAGTTTAGCTACTATTGCTTTAAGGTTACCATGCTGCTTTAAATTTACCATCTGTGCAATGTTTCAGCTCTTCCATAAAGCCTTTTTCAAGCTTGAAACATTGCACAGATGGAGAATAAAGTTTCAATTCCTTTCTTTTGTTAACTTGTGGAGTGCTGCCATTTTTTTGGACTTTACTGCAGATAGATCCCTGACATGGATTTGTGGATGTGCACCCTTTTCTATACGAAAGTGTGTGTGTGTGTGTGTGTATATATGTATGTATATATATACACTCACCGGCCACTTTATTAGGTACACCATGCTAGTAACGGGTTGGACCCCCTTTTGCCTTCAGAACTGCCTCAATTCTTCGTGGCATAGATTCAACAAGGTGCTGGAAGCATTCCTCAGAGATTTTGGTCCATATTGACATGATGGCATCACACAGTTGCCGCAGATTTGTCGGCTGCACATCCATGATGCGAATCTCCCGTTCCACTACATCCCAAAGATGCTCTATTGGATTGAGATCTGGTGACTGTGGAGGCCATTGGAGTACAGTGAACTCATTGTCATGTTCAAGAAACCAGTCTGAGATGATTCCAGCTTTATGACATGGCATTGCATTATCCTGCTGAAAGTAGCCATCAGATGTTGGGTACATTGTGGTCATAAAGGGATGGACATGGTCAGCAACAATACTCAGGTAGGCTTTGGCGTTGCAACGATGCTCAATTGGTACCAAGGGGCCCAAAGAGTGCCAAGAAAATATTCCCCACACCATGACACCACCACCACCAGCCTGAACCGTTGATACAAGGCAGGATGGATCCATGCTTTCATGTTGTTGACGCCAAATTCTGACCCTACCATCCGAATGTCGCAGCAGAAATCGAGACTCATCAGACCAGGCAACGTTTTTCCAATCTTCAATTGTCCAATTTCGATGAGCTTGTGCAAATTATAGCCTCAGTTTCCTGTTCTTAGCTGAAAGGAGTGGCACCCGGTGTGGTCTTCTGCTGCTGTAGCCCATCTGCCTCAAAGTTCGACGTACTGTGCGTTCAGAGATGCTCTTCTGGCTACCTTGGTTGTAACGGGTGGCTATTTGAGTCACTGTTGCCTTTCTATCAGCTCGAACCAGTCTGGCCATTCTCCTCTGACCTCTGGCATCAACAACGCATTTCCGCCCACAGAACTGCCGCTCACTGGATGTTTTTTCTTTTTTGGACCATTCTCTGTAAACCCTAGAGATGGTTGTGCGTGAAAATCCCAGTAGATCAGCAGTTTCTGAAATACTCAGACCAGCCCTTCTGGCACCAACAACCATGCCACGTTCAAAGGCACTCAAATCACCTTTCTTCCCCATACTGATGCTCGGTTTGAACTGCAGGAGATTGTCTTGACTATGTCTACATGCCTAAATGCACTGAGTTGCCGCCATGTGATTGGCTGATTAGAAATTAAGTGTTAACGAGCAGTTGGACAGGTGTACCTAATAAAGTGGCCGGTGAGTGTGTATATATATATATATATATATATATATATATATATATATATATACATATATATATATATATACATATATATATATATATTTCTGTATTATCTTTTTTTAAAATTAATGACAAATAATAAAGATGAAAAGTGATGCATGTCTAATGTAACCTACACTTATGTATATTGCTGCAGCATGCTGTATATATCATGCTACAGTGATGTAAAGTTAAGTAGTCTACTATAATGGTAGATCGCACTGCACGTTGCACTGACCATTTCAAAAACTTCTTTTGGCTGAAAATTCCCCTTCTGGCAGCACTGCGCACTTACTTGCATTAACTGGTTTGACTCTCACAAGGCAAGATTACAGAACAGTTCAGTATACGTGCCAGCTAGGAGTTTGTAAAGTCTCCTAGGTCTATCATAGCAAAGTAACTACTGTGACTTGCCTGCGGCTGGCGTTAATAGTCCCTACACTTAGAAATATCTTCATTGCCCCCAGAAGCTATAACTGGAAACTTAAAGGGGTATTCCCACGTCGCATACTCACCAGTTTTCACTGCTGTAAAATCTTCTTTCTTCCTGGTTTCTTGCATCATTTGGTGGGCGGGGTTTCACATGCAACCTGCCATTTAGCTCCACCCCCAAATTAGCATGTAGCTCCGCCCACCGCATAGCGTGATCTAATGGGGCAGCTGAAGGGCCTGTGATGTCATCACAGGTCCTTAAACAACACTATATGCACAATATTGGACTATGAAGTACAGGCAGGAGCAACTCCATTCTGTGTTTGTTACATACAGAGACTGCCTGTCTCTGCCATCATGAACACAATTGAATTAGCTAGCCTGATAACTGGGAGAACAGAAGACGTTCAGAAATGCAAGCAGCTTCTCTCCCCTATCTGATAGCAGGAAGCTAGGTCACATGGTGTAGACACAGGAATAGCTAGATATACAGGCTCGCTCCCGTGCACTTAGCCCCTCCTCCCTCCCCCCTGAGAGCAGCAGATACATAACTTGACTTTTGAGCAGCTAAGTCAAGGGCTGTGTCGACAATGAATTGAATAAACTAAGATAGTGGACAAACAAAGCAGTTTTGCTGAAGCAGTGTATATAGGAAAAGTCTTACATCCACATTAACAAGCAGTATAGATAGGATCCTTGTGATTGGACAACCCCTTTAAGGAAACCCTACTCTGCTCAAATGAAGCTCGCCAGTCTATTTAGAAGGCCTTAACTGACTACTTTTAGAAAATGACACACCGAAAGTTCAACCCAGCATGATCTGAGAAGCGCATAGATCATTGATTAGAGATGTCTTTACAAGGAGATAATGGTGGACTTTTGCAAGCAGAGATATGCTCCAAAACCAGTGGACATCCAGGGGATGGGCATTGAGCTCATCATGGGCTAATCACAAGGATGCACTGTGCAGAAAGGGCCACAGCAGGATCTACCTGCTTAGGAGGCTGAGGGCCTTTGGAGTTCAGGGGGCACTTGTTAAGGCCTTTTTCAACTCTGTAGTGGCATCAGCCATCTTCTTCGGAGTGGTCTGCTGGGCAGATATGAGTAGACTCGACAAGCTGATTAGAAGGATCAGCTCTGTCCTTGGGAGCCCCCTGAACCCAGTGGAGGTGGTGAGTGACAGAAGGATACTGTCCGTGGTGAGCTCCATGCTGGGGAATAACTCCCAACCCATGAATGAGACTGTGATAATACTGTCAGTGACCAACTGTTTCACCATAAGTGTGAGAAGGAGTGCTATCGGAAGTTTCCTTCTCCGCTGCAGTTAGGCTGTACCATCAACACTGAGCTAAGCATAGATCACTCCATACAAACCACTAAAAGATCCTTAAGTTGTGATATCCCTCCTACTGTCTTCTTTACCATTATCTTTTTATCTGTACCTACTGTCATTGTAATGCCTCTAGCTTTTTGTATTTGTATTTTGTATTTTATTTTATATTATTATTGTGTTATCTATGCTGCTGTAACCACTGAATTTCCCCATGGTGGGACTATTAAAGGAGTATCTTATCTTAAGCTTAAGCTCCTACCTTAAAAAGAAAAGGACTAAAGAAATTGTTGACTTACTGTATTGCCACGCTAGATTGCTAGCATAGATGGTCAGCGACCCAGTAGACTCTCTCAAACCTAATACTGTGTAGGGAACAGCCTAAAAACTGCCTCAATTTAAAAGTGGCTAAGGGTAAGTTCACATGGAGTTTTTTGGTCAGGGTTTTGAGGCCATAATTGAAATCAATGGGAGCCGCTCAGGTCTTTTTTCCAGGAGCCGCTTCTTCAGGCTCCTGGGAAAAAAGAAGCGAGGTGCTCATTCTTCAGGCCAAGTCGCCTTGCGATTCAGCCTGAAGACACTCCCTATTCCGGACTAGGCCCATTCATTGGGCTTAATCTGGAACAGAGTGCGCAGCTGGATGCCGATGCAGTGCACCGTCTTTCAGTCGGGGCTACCTGGTTTATGGATCGGAATCTGAGGCGGAAAAAAGGAGCGACATGCTCATTCCCTCCTCCCGACTAGGCCCATTCATTGGGCCTAATCTGGAGCGGAGTGCGTGACTTGATGCCGGTACACTGCACTGGCATCAAGTTGCAGCTACCTGTTTTTTGGTCCAGAAACTGAGACTGCCT
Source organism: Leptodactylus fuscus (assembly GCF_031893055.1). Taxonomy (NCBI): domain Eukaryota; kingdom Metazoa; phylum Chordata; class Amphibia; order Anura; family Leptodactylidae; genus Leptodactylus; species Leptodactylus fuscus. The sequence goes on along the minus strand of NC_134267.1, from coordinate 72,365,731 downwards.
CCGCCTCAGTTTCCAGACCAAAAAACCCCATGTGATATGTTCGTATCACATTAAAAGCAATAGGGGAAAAAAGCCTCCCATTGATTTCAGTAGGGAGCGCTCGTATGCCCGCACCCATTCAAGTCAATGGGAGTTTTACGTTCAGAATGAGCGAAGCGTATACTTCATGTGAAGGCTCCCTAACAGTTTTTGTCATGAGCATTTCTGCCTCTTTTGATACAAAACATAATTTTATTTACATTGGCAGCTGCGGCCTGGTGCTAAAATTTGCTAAAGGAAAGTTTATTATCCACAAAAATCCCTTAGTCACTCAGTGACAGTCTATCGCTGGGTTCACACCTGCACCTCGTTCTCTGTTCTCAGGTTTCCGTCTTCTGCAGACAGAAGACGGAAACCTGTCAGACCATGTCTGGCCGTGAGCGCCAGTGAGCGTTTTGTGCTCTCCGTGGCAAAACCAGGTTTTTTTAACTGGACACAAAGTCCTGCATCTCCGACTTTGTGTCCGGTTAAAAAATAAACGGTTTCGCCGCGGAGAGCACAAAACGCTCACCAGCGCTCATGGCCGGACACTTTTCAAACCCATTCATTTGAATGGGTTTGAAAAATGCCTGCAGGTTTCCATTTCCTGTCCAGTTTTGAGCAGGAAACGGAAACCTGCGTAATGGAGACCCTGGGCGCAAATGTGAACGAGCCCTTACACGTAAATTTTTTATAAAGTACATAATCATGCATTTTATTTCTTCAAAGGGGTTGTCCAGGCAAAAATGGACATCCCTTTAGCTGCTAGAGGCAGTAAAAAAAAAGGCATATTCACCTGTCCCCATTGCTCTGGTATCCTCCCTTGCCTCCTGGTTCATCTGCTCCCACGGCATCTTCTGGTAGTGGGACGGAGCAATGGGGACAGATGAGTATCCTTTTTCTTTTTTTTTTTACTTCCTTTAGCAGATTTAAACTTTAAAAGTTTAGCCTGAACAACCCCTTTAACAAAAATGTATAACTTTGCGCTTGTCTACATTAAAGGGATTTCCGGGGGCAAAATGAATTTTTTAAAAAGGTCTGTTATTGCTATTAATGGGTTAATAAGTGACTCCAAACGCCTTCTGCAATGTTATGAGTGATAGCTGAGGTCTCTGGGGGATCCTGGCATGTTCTGTATTTGTTTACATCTGAATCTTCCTGTTGTTATATTAAAAAAATGTAAACGTGTATCAGATGAAAAGTGTAGTTGACAGCCCTGTTTAAGGCTAAAGTTCCACATAGCACGCCACAGCGAAAAAGTGCTGTCGGAAAACCACAGTGGAAATGCATCACGATTTTTCCTGCAGTGCTATTCAGAGAAAGTGTGCAAAGTTTTTCTTTTTCTGCTTCAATTACACCCACAGAAATGGCCACTGTTTTCATAGGTATAATTGACATGCTGCAATTTCCAAAAACGCAACGGTTTTGGAAATCACAGCCTATCCGCTATTAGAATTTTCTTGCATTGTGTGTATGGGATTCGCTAGCAGGGACTGTAAAAACGGAGCAATTTACTTACACAGCAAAATCTCAAAGTTTCATCTTTAGATCCTAAATATAGGACTGCACCCAAATATTTGGTTGAAAAGCTGAAGCAAACTGACAAAAAAATATGACAAAAAATCTAATGTTTCAGTGTGTAAATATATGACTGTTCTTCCTCTTTCCTACAGATCTCCAGGAAACAAGGATGAAGACGCTTTGAAACAATCAAGAATCTTATTTGAGAGGCTCATGCTCATCGCCATGTAGGCAGTAATTCAAATAGTATTTGCACTTTGTACTTTAAATGTAAATTCACTTTGTAGAATTGTGATATTTAAGCAGACTTTTGAATCTGTGAAACATAATGAACTTGTGGAAATTTACGCATACAATGTATGTGCCTTACTCTCTGTAGCTATTATAGATGTACAAGTTTTGCATTCTCTTCATTCTTTTTTCTAATTTTGAATGTACATGTAGGTGCAGTAGATGGCTTGATAGGTGAACGTTCATGTATTATTTGATTTCTCTAGCACATTATATACTTAAGCTGTTTTTTCTTACGTCGAATGCCATATTTGGCCTTTTTAAGTTGTCTCATGTTTGTTTGTTATTTTGCATATTTTGTAATTATTGTGCTAAGCAAAACAATATCTTTGTTTTTCTGTTTTTTATGACAGCTTCTCCACCACTGAGTTACTGAGCTCAGGACGTATTTCTCTTACATTTCCTGCAGCGTTTGTTTGATTTGCTTTAGAAATAGTAACAGATCAGCTTTCCAATAACTGACAAATTCATCCAAGCCTCTGGGCACAGTCTGTCAAATAATCACAAAAAAGATTTGTTTTTCTGTTGTGAGAATAATCAAGCTAAAATAAGAATGTCAAAACAAAATCTGTTCATTGCACTTGGCTGTGATTTCATGTACCCATTTATTCTTCCTTCTCTCGGTGCCTAAGGTCAACATACAGCAAAAGCTTTCACCTGAACAAATTTTAAACATTTGCCTTCAGGAGGACCAGAGTGTGTGTAACTATCGCCTTGAGCATTCCCCTTGCCATCTGGGAGACGTTTGAACAAGCATTAATGCATTCCCCTTAATTTCTTTTGAGGTGCCTTAGGGAAAAAAGTATTTGCAGATGTGAACTTTATAGCTCAAGTGCATGAAACACTTTCCAAGAGTTTGGACTTGAATAAATTATATTCATCTGTTGGAGTAATCAATAACCCTCCACCTCCGAGTGTACAGATCACAGACATGGAAAAACTGCAGCATTTTCTTTTTTAGATTTCATTATACTATGTCAAATATGCTGAAGCTTACTCACATGTGGTTTACACCGGCCAATAAATAGCAGGGCATGCATTTTTCATATATTAATTATATGCATGCCAGAAACAGGCTTGTTGTGTTTTATAGCTTTTTTTTTTTTTTTTTTTTTTTTTAGTTTTGTATGCAGTGTCGTATCAGTAGCAGATCACACATGCTGTAATACAATGAAACTGAAACACACTTTCCTTTACTTAATAAGAGCGGCATAGTGAATGTTATGAAGATATACAGTATGATATTTCTTTGTTCTAAATATAGTTAGGCTACCCAGACATACAAGTAACTTACATTCTATACAGCTACGCCAAAGCATGTGAAGATCACAAATAGATTGAAAACTACAGAACCCTTGTAAAATCATTTATAAATGAATTGTATTGCTTTGTAATGCTTACATTTGCAATATTTAAATTGTGTATAGTCAAAATTGCTCTCGTCTCAAAAGATAGAGGATTTGTTCATATTAACACTTGACTAGGATACTGAAGATTTGCCGAATTTTTGCAGATAATTCCGTTTCAGAAAATCTCCACAAAGTCTAAATATGGAATTAATAATATGGCATTCCCCTTTTGCTTAATCTTCTGGGTATATTTCTGTAAGTTTTAAATAAATTGTGATGTGTTTTGGTGCAAATTAAGCCTTTTTTTTTTTTTTTTTTTTTAAACAAACACAATGTGATACAACAATACAATTTCTTAAATCAAAGGCCGTCTGTGGTTGGGAATCCAAGTCGGATGCTTGGAAATGTACCTTGAATAAGGGCTTTGGCCTCTTCATAAACCAGTCCCATACATGTTAATGAAGATATACGTCAGATAGGATGTCCATTACAACATACACCGGAAAACTAGCGTGAGTTATAATAAAAATGTCAGGCTGTAATGTCTCTGTCCTGGCCTACCTAGCTTACATTCATATATGGAACGGGGGGCTGAAGGGCATGTTTACTGCAAGAAAGGGCCTTGCGGCAAACGTGGTGTAGAGGGATTGATAAATTCTCCTCATTGATTTCAGTGTGGCTATTAGAATATCTGTTTTTTTAACAAATCCATCAAAAGACCACTCCCCTCCACTTTCTGGTCATCGACTTTCTGCTATAGCTTTTACGCACTGATTAGAAGAATGGGGCTAATGAGCAGAATATCTTGTGCCACAAGTTCTGTCGCTGAATCTGCTGCAGAATCTGTGGTGAAAACAACCGACTTATGTTTTTTGAATTCTTCTAAATACAATGAGAATCAGCCTTAGCAAATTCCTCTGTGATGTGAATATACCCTAAGTGGATTAAATAGTTCTAACAGTTCAAGACTTGAAAACAGCACTTACAGGGGTAGGTCATTTAATTTTTTTTGTTATTTAATAGTGGTGCTAGTGGGGCCATAAACAAATCCCAGGTTCCTGTTTACAGCAGTGGCAGCTCCCTTTGGGATAACTGCAGCCAATCACAGGCCTCAGCAGTCACCATTTCAAACGGCTGCAGCAGTCATGGGACATTACCAGTGATGTAAGGTGGGGGAGCTGTATAAAGGCAAACAGAGCTTCTGCCACTGGAGGGGGAGGTTCGGGGAGAGTAACGGTTTGTCATATTTATCCATTCCTCCCATTAAAATTCATGGGACTGAGACGCAGCATGGTCATGTGACCAACAAACTTGATGTCACCTTCTGAGATGAAGAAAGCCGCCATGTTTTCAAAGTCCTGCACAACCATTTTAATTACACTTGGGAAAAATTGATGTCAGTAGATCTAGCCACTAATTCTTATGCAGTGTGAAAGATTATCACATCGGGTATACAGAAAGCAAAAGATATCAGAAACTACAAAACTGCGTTTGTCAGTTGTACAGACCTCCAGTACTTGAGTTCTGGGCCAATAGTCCCTGGCCCCAGCTCTTCAGTTCAAAATGTTTTAAAACTGATTAACATTTTGTTCATAAAAATCTCACTGAAGACGAAAGACTTGCATTAAACGTTACTGCAGGATAACACATTCATTTTTCATTTTTGAGCAAGCTGAAAAAGGGTGATTCTAAGTTATGATGATGGATATAAATGATCTTGCTCATACTGAGTCACAGCTGTTGGATAGAGATACTTATGTATGCAATGTTTACTGGTGATCTTGTTTACCAACATTACAAAATACACCAGCGAGACCCAGAGAGTCATGATTTTATAAAAATATGTATTCTTAGGCATACATAGAACATTTAGGAGATCTAAAGACAGTGTTGGTTATTTTGGATCTCTTATACAGGAGAATGGAGTGCATGCATGGCCATCTTCATTGCACCGATGAGACAGAGGAAGGACCTAGTTCAAGGACTCAGCTTGATCAGCTATACGAATGTTGGATTGATAAAGAATGTAAACCTGGAAATAAAGTAATGTGTCATACAGGTGCTGAGGTGTTCTGATTATTACTGAATGCCATAATATACTTACAATTGTATCCATTTGAGAAACCTGCTAATTGTGTTTATTGTATGAATCCTTGCCTACATTATGCAGTTTTCTAGTGATACTGAAAGAAGAGAATTATTTTTATACACATATGTGAAGCATTCCTTAATGTGGGAGAAAATGCAACCTATATTAAAAATAGATTTTTGATACCCAAAAACACAAGTACTGTACTTTGTTCCTCACTATTTTTATCAATAAAAATATTCAGTTTCATAGTTAAAGGGGTTGACTTGAAATCACAACTTATTTATTTACAGAATAGATCATCATTTAAATGGGAGAACATGGAAGCCTTGTTCTCATGATCAGTGGGGGCTGTCAGTGATGGGACTTCCCTTTGATCAGATAAGTTGTGATTGTGTAATGGTGCCATTAAGGTTTCAGATTTAAATGACAAGAAGATGAGATAATAGAATATGTAAGGATCCATAGGCTACAAAAATTGGGCCACGAATATAAGGTCACATTTTATTTCATTTTCAGATATATCTCTGTTTACAGATGTGTCAGTGATGATGTGACTTGGAAGTTCAACTAAACTGTTTTATTGTGTTTTGTTTCCTTCTTGTTTCCCATTTGGTTTATCTGATAGTGGCTACAGTACTTGCTATTTCACATATAACTTGTGAATTGTTATATTGCTTAGTGATGTGACAACATTACTATGTGCCAGGTATGCTATTTCAATGTTTTGTTGTATCACATTGTAGATACTTTGAAAAAAAAATATTTTTTGATTATGGAAATAAACAGGGAAAATTAAGCAGAAAGTGATTTTTTTTAGAACATTCTATATTTATTGGAAGTTATATAGTATAAAGAAAGCATCCAGATAAGTTACATGAGGTATCAAAAAATAGGGAGCGACATAGAAATGGAGTTTAACATCAATAAATCAAACACATTGTCTATTGTCAGAATAAAGAGAGAACTAGGGGACTCTAACAAATGGAGTTTCCGAAGAAACAAAAAAAAAAGCAAGCAAAAAAGAGAAAGAAGATAACAGGAAGAAGAAGGGGGTGATAGCCTGGTGAAGCACGTATAGGTACAATGCAGGATGAATCATCTCTGGGGGGATTAGTACATCCATAAGTGGGGATTTGTAAATGCCAGATCTGAGATTGCCAAGAGCTCCTCCATGTGTTTCCAATGCATTGTTTCCTGGATCGTGGAGATCTGTGAAGTTTTCCACATTCTGGGTATGACCGATCTAACCACTAGTAGCATAAAGCTTATTGATGTGCATATGACTGTCTTAATCTTTCTCTGTATCAGAGAGGAGCAGCAGGGGTGGTTCATTATGCAGGGAACTCCCATCAGACTCCTGAGCAGATCAACAACCTGGAACCTAACTTGGAAAAGTGGGGGGCACTGCACATGTAACATAGTGATCCACTCCTGTCCACATTGTCAACACCTGCCACCAGTTGAGGGGTATCGAACAGAAGAAACACTGTACCATTTTATGAACAATTTCTAATTGGTTTCTTGAGCTATGCAGGAAGCCGTGAGTCTGTGGCATAACATGAGAGACCTGTCCCAATCTTCAGGCAAAATCCCTTTCCCAGGCTCCCACACAATTATGTGGGGTAGTAGATTTAGAGTTGAGAATGTCATAAATGATGAATCATGGGGATTCAAGTGTCTGTGGCTTGATCTATATGAGTGAGCAAGTTGGGTATATTCCCATTGCGCCTTTATGGACTGCTTACTCTCTGAGATGAGTTTGAGATATGGTTTAAGTCCCATTATAGCCAGCACATTCCTAAACCGCAAGGGGTCTAGTCCAGAAGAGTGACCAGAAGGGAAGGATTAGCCCAGAACGGAAGGAGTAACCGGAGTCAGGGAGACCATCCCTCGAAAATAAGTTAGTTTGTCACGAGCGATTTACAGTAGTAGATAATGTGACCCATAACATAAGACAGCCCTTCTACCATAGCACAGGCCACCCCTTGCCCGGGGGCCACAGGACTGTCTGTGCGGAAACATGGGATTGGATATTTTACAGTTGTACCCATAGTTTTGTCTGCAAGGCATGAAAATAATCAAGGAGCCGTGCAGCCATGGTTATCAACTAATAAAGGCAGTCAGGCATGCCAAGACCTTCCTGTTGTGTATGCCTAATAATCGTGTTTTGTGCTGCACTCCTCACCGCTAAGCGTCATAGTTTGGCGGTAAGGAACGCCCCCTCTGACAGTACAGCGCCATGGACTCTACTGTCAGGAGGGGCGTTTCTCCCAGACTGTCAGAAACGCCCTTCTGGCACTGAAGAGCTATGGGAACGGCACAGATAGCTCTTCACCAGGATAACGGGATATAATACTGCATGTGCCCAAGGACATGAAAGGACCTGTTTAACATCGTTAAAACTACCAACCCATGAAATATGTCTATTTCTGAAGGTCGGCTTGGATTGCGCACAATAAGGGTGAGTAATTGTGGGTGATAAATATTTAATAAATTGTGTCTGCCAAGAAAACCTGAAGGAGGTTTGTAAGGAGTGAACCAGGGGATCATATAGGGATATATTTAGTGATACACTCTTAGACATATTTAGTTTGTAATTACTATATGCATCATATTCCTGGATGAGATCAAACAATACCAGGAGGGAGGTTCTAAGCTATGAAATATACAAAAGAACGTCATCTGCAAAAGCCGAACACTTGACTTACCTATGCTTATGCCCGTAATGTAAGGGTTACTATGTATTCCATTTAGAAGCTGTTCCATGATGATCACATAGAGTGTGGGAGAAAGTGAGCACTCCTAGTATATGCCATTGTGGATTGCAAAGGGACGTGACAATGTCCCATTGACTCTAATCTGTGCCCAGGGGGAAGAGTGTAAAGCCATATTACTCTGAAGCATCACCTGGCCCACCCACAGTTGACAAAGGGACACCTCCAGGAAACCTCAACCCACCCGGCCAAAAGCCTTACAGACTTGTTCAGTCTACAAGTGCCCCCCCAGTCGAGGGGATCTCAGCGAATTTAGGCCTCAATATATAGGGGCGGGGTCAGACAGATAAATGTTTTTAATACTGGACCATCGAACTGCAGGTAAGGAGGTGTGCTGAAGAGAAATGTAATCTATCCTAATATAAAATGAATGTGCTGTGGAGAAGAAGGTATAGTCACTGTCTGATGGATGGGATAGTCGCCTTACATTGCAGGGAATGTAGCCTCTTCAGTAACCTATTGAGTTTACCATATGCAATTTGAGAATGGCTAGAGGTCAAGTCTAAGAGAGAATTAACTCTTATATTAAAATCTCCACACAATATAAGCATTAAGCAACCCTGAACAGGAAAGAAACCTGGTCAAAGTTTAAAGCATATGCATTAGCAATAGTATAAGTGCGATCAATCATGATTTCAGAAACAAGAATCTAGCTTCCATATCCACCATGGACCCCGTGAACATCGAGGAAAAGGGATTAATGAAGGTAAATCGAGACCCCCCATCATCTTACCTTTGGGATTGATTATGTGATAGCAGCAAGAGAATTAGCTGATCTTGAGGGATGGCATATAGCCAGTACGAAAGTGTGTATCCTGAAGGCACAGGGTGTGTTATTTGTTTATGGAATAAGAAGTATAGAACCTAGAAACTTTTCTCAGGAACTTTAAATCCCTTGGCATTGAATGAACCAACATTTAGGGTAGCCATGACGGAGGCACTAGAGAAAAAACAGTTCAAACCACTATTGCTTTCAAGCTACCATGAAATAAGGAAAAGTGAGAAGGGGAATAGGAGAGGAACAAGGATTAGTAATAGAGGTTCAAGGGAAGTATCTAGTGTAGGGGTAGGGGACTATTAATCTAAGCTAATGAAGGGAAATAATTTAAGAAGTGAATGCAAAAATAAAATGGAATAGGGACAAAGTCCCTTATGAAAAATGAAAGTAGAGCTATAAACAATAAAGACAGCATAATCTGTCAATGGGTCTACTAGAGGCGGTAAAGTGGAAAGGTCCACCAAGGGCCCTATTGAGGGGTATATGGAAGACACACAAAGTTACACACACAATGGTATATATAGAGTTAGTGTACTTTCTACCAAACCATATTGGAGGGCAATCCAGCGAAGGAGTTCCAGTCTAATCTAATGGCGATTTAAGAGAAAGGGTGTATCACTCAATCTAACAAACAAACAACTTTGAAAAGTCCAAGAGCAGAGCTTTATCAGCATATTCAGGATAAGGATACATAGCATCAGCAATTGTGATCAAGTCTCAATTCAGGGATGTCTCTATCTGAGACGGCGTGTTGTAGATGTTGAGAATGTTGCGGTCAAGGGAAATGGGGTGGTGGTTCTCTGTAAGCCACAATGAAAGGGGTAATTGTGTTTGCTATAGCGGGTCCCCTAACAGAGATTCCCAGTCTGATTCCCAGTCATCTGCCAAGCCAAAACCCCCAACATGCCCTGAACAAGGCTCAAATAAAAGGAGTCATTGAGAGAGACAAAGAGCGGTACATCGAGGAATGGAGAAGCGCAATAAACTCCAAGAAACTCACCGTGTACCAGTCATTGCAAAGAGACTACACCATGGCCACCTACCTGGAGAGAATACGCCACCCCAAACACAGACAGACCCTGAGCCGGTACAGACTGAGCGCCCACAACGTGGAGATGGAGACGGGGCGACACAGGCAGACGTACAAGCCATGGGAGAACAGACTGTGCCAGCACTGTGACCAGGGGGCCCTAGAAGAAGAGACCCACTTCCTGCTACACTGCACCAAATACTCAGCTGTGAGGGCCGTCTACTCTCTGCCCACATCCCAGACTTCATATCTGCAGACGAGAAGAGGAAACTCTACATCCTACTGGGAGAAGAAGAGGCCACTGTGGAGATCGCTGCCCAATATGTGTCCAGCTGTCACCAAACAAGAGGAAGATGAGACTCCATGGACTGTTATATCCCAAACCACCCACCCCACCTCCCCATATAGCGGTCACCAACTTTAGAGGAAGATGAGACTCCATGGACTGTTAAAAACAGCCTTCGGGAGGGAGGTACAGCATTATAGGCGAATGAAAAAGGCCTTTTTCATTCGCCTATAATGCTGTACCTCCCTCCCGAAGGCTGTTTTTAAAATTTACCTAAATAAAGGATGTTGTTTTAGAAGAATACAACTGGTGGGTGAGTGCCCTTCCTACTTCTTTTCTTTTTTCAATACATTGAAGTAATATTAGGCCTGCAGAAACTGTGGGAGACCTTTAGGACTTGAAAAAGTAAGCAAGCCAACTGCTGAGCAGACCTGTAATTTAAAGCGGAACACCCATTTGTTGGAGATGTTGACAGAGTTGAGAAGAAATAGCAGAGTGTGGAGGGCCGCTCGTTGTTTTAGGGTCCTTCTCAAGAGGTCCAGGAAGAGGAGTATCTTGGCAGCATCAAAGCCCTATTTACTCTTTTAGTGTGTAGCAATGGATACAGCAGATCACATCATGTGACTTTGCAGGGTCTGTGTTCATAATCTAAGAGCCAGGTGGCCCCTATCAATTTCAATATGAAGATCCACTGGTTTTCTTAGGAGGGTGTTAAATTTCCCCTCCCCTATGTCCCTTTGTATGTATATTTTTGTGGTGATTTCTATTTTCCAGGTCATCTACCTGTGCCACCAACTGAAGTTGTTTCAGCGAGTGAGTCTCAGCTGAGGTATTAAGCTACTGAAGTGGATTGGACAGAGGACCTAGAGATTTGGAATGGGGCTATAGATCACATTTTGCAATCTTTTAGCCTGATGCAATTGCCGATTGGCTTCTCCAGGCTCCATACCTATTGCACCTGGCCAAGTTGCTAGCAGTGCAGCCCTTTCTGTGCCATAGCTCTTATTTGATTCCACTGTTTTTCGCCAACTGATACCATGCACTCAACCTCAATGAGGGGTACCTTCTAGGAAAGCTATCCCTGTTTATATTACCATGTTTTGCTGAATGTGTACCTCTCCTTGGATGTGTCACTAATGAGTAGGAATAGGTGCATGTCATCATTGACACAAGGACCAGCAATTCTTGACAGGGACAACACATGACTTTCACAAACCACTGAGTAAATGTTTTGTGACAGCAGCCACAGTCCAGAAATACAAGGCCAGGTGTTAGTACTGACATGATTCCTCACTGTACCACTTCTCGTCCACAACTTCACCCTAACTAGCCAATGCATACACTCCTTCTTCCTCATTTCCTGGGTGTAAAGTGGAATTGCGCATGCTTAAAAGGTTATTCCCACCTCAATGATTTTATCTATACTGCTTGCTTATGTAAATTAAAGAGTTTTCCTATATATATTGCTTTAGCAATGCTGCTTTGTTTTCCTTCTTTGTGAAATTACAACTCCCATTGTTTACACAGTGTTTCCATAGAGCTGGACCTGTGTGATAAGCAGGACAAGTGATGTCACTCACCACTCTCACTGTTATCTACAGATCTGCCATTTAGCTAATTGCAGTTGAAACCCCATGTCTGTTATCTCTTTATGTAAACAGATAACACTGACACCATTCTCTAGAAGTGTGTGCATATTTGACCTGCATTTATATTAGATTTATAGTAATTATATTAAGTATTGTGATACTTCATAGTATCCTGTTCAATATACTGGGGGGAGGGAGGCTGCTTTGACTGTTTGATAAGAAATACAGGAAAGGAATAGAAGAGACAGTAGTCAAAGCTTCTGAAAAAGGGAGATGGGAAAACCCATAAAGAGTATATGTGAGCAGCAGAAGAACGATGACAATGAATGAATGATGACAATGTGATATTTTGAAGAACGAGGGGTATAGGGCAGCACTCAACTCCTAAAAAGGGTGCATGTTCACTTAGGGAACTGACCAAACTGCAAAAATAAGTTGAATCCAAAAACGAATTTGTGACCGCACTCCAAAATTGCATCTGCATTTTTTTCAGTGTTATCAACAAGATTAACACGATGTGCAATGTTTCGGGAACAAGTCTCTTCATCAGGCTAAAACATTACTAAAACAAAGGGTAGAGGGAAAAAAAAGTACAATAAATAAATAACATTGTATTACATTGAATTGTAACAAAGGCTATAATTATAAGCAGTGATGCAAAGATATATACATATTTACCTACTCTATATATGTCTCTCTGTATACCCCCCATTTCCCCCCTGGGCGAACCATATACTTGTTAGAGTCCTCTATTTTACATACCTTGGTCTTTGCATACAGTGTTGACCAAAAATATTGGCACCCCTGCAATTCTGTCAGATAATACTCATTTTCTTCCAGAAAGCTGATTGCAAGCACAAAGTCTTTGGTATTAATATCTTCATTTATTTTGCTTGCAATGAAAAAAAACAACAGAGAATTTTTAAAAACGTCAAATCATTGATCATTTTACACAAAACTCCAAAAATGGGCCGGACAAAAGTATTGGCACCCTCAGCTTAATACTTGGTAGCACAACCTTTAGACAAAATAACTGCGAACAACCACTTCCGGTAACCATCAATGAGTTTCTTACAATGCTCTACTGGAATTTTAGACCATTCTTCTTTGGCAAACTGCTCCAGGTCCCTGAGATTTGAAGGGTGTCTTCTCCAAACTGCCATTTTGAGATCTCTCCACAGGTGTTCTATGGGATTCAGGTCTGGACTCATTGCTGGCCACTTTAGAAGTCTCCAATGCTTTCTCTCAAACCATTTTCTAGTGCTTTTTGAAGTGTGTTTTGGGTCATTGTCCTGCTGGAAGACCCCTGACCTCTGAGGGAGACCCAGCTTTCTCACACTGGGCCCTACATTATGCTGCAAAATTTGTTGGTAGTCTTCGGATTTCATAATGCCATGCACACGGTCAAGCAGTCCAGTGCCAGAGGCAGCAAAGCAACCCCAAAACATCAGGGAACCTCTGCCATGTTTGACTGTAGGGACTGTGTTCTTTTCTTTGAAGGCCTCTTTTTTTCCTGTAAACTCTATGTTGATGCCTTTTCCCAAAAACCACTACTTTTGTGTTATCTGACCAGAGAACATTCTTCCAAAACATTTTTTGGCTTTCTCAGGTAAGTTTTGGTAAACTCCAGCCTGGCTTTTTTATGTCTCTGGGTAAGAAGTGGGGTCTTTCTGGGTATCCTACCATACAGTCCCTTTTCATTCAGACGCTGATGGATAGTACGGGTTGACACTGTTGTACCTTCGGACTGCAGGGCAGCTTGAACTTGTTTGGATGTTAGTCGAGGTTCTTTATCCACCATCCGCACAATCTTGCGTTGAAATCTCTCATCAATTTTTCTTTTCCATCCACATCTAGGGAGGTTAGTTCCACAGTGCCATGGGCTTTAAACTTCTTGATGACACTGCGCATGGTTGACACAGGAACATTCAGGTCTTTGGAGATGGACTTGTAGCCTTGAGATTGCTCATGCTCCCTCACAATTTTGCTTCTCAAGTCCTCAGACAGTTCTTTGGTCTTTTTCTTGTCTACATGTTCAATGTGGTACACACAAGGACACAGGACAGAGGTTGAGTCAACTTTAATCCATTTCAACTGGCTGCAAGTGTGATTTAGTTATTGCCACTACCTGTTAGGTGCCTCAGGTAAGTAACAGGTGCTGTTAATTACACAAATCAGAGAAGCATCACATTATTTTTCAAACAGTGCCAATACTTTTGTACACCCCTTTTATGTTTGAAGTGGAATTATATCCAATTTGGCTTTTTGACAATTCTTTTTGTGGTTTTCCATTGAAGACAAATTAAATGAAAATAATAATACCAAAGAATTTGTGATTGCAATCATTTTCTGGAAGAAAATGAGTATTATCTGACAGAATTGCAGGGGTGCCAATACTTTTGGCCAGCACTGCATATAGTACTATTACATATAACTTGCCCCTTATTAGCCCACATTTATCTATTCAGTAATTTTTCTCCCATATACTCTAAGTCATACGCAAGTATATAGAAATCGCTGTGTTCTCCAGACATATTTTAGTCCTGTTTGTATGACATTATCAGTATCCTTAATCCTTGTTGATTCCTTGATTCCAGGCTTATCCCCTTGTGCTGCTACATCTCTCATCACCGGACAAATTGTACTACCTGAAGGCCCATCTCTAGCTTCATGTTCATTCATGATTATGTATATAGCTTTGCATCACTGCTTATGTAGGAATTAGCAGCCTTTGTTACAATACAATATAATGCGTATCCATGTAAGGTATTCACTACCCCCATATTGGGATATAACTGCCTAGTTTCATGTAATAATACAACATAGTCAATATTAAATGTATAGGCACGTATGTGTGACATTATCTGTATTTTGGTGCTTACTTTTTAAAAAATTTATTGTACTTTTGCTCCTCACCTCTCATTTAATAATTTTCCAGCCTAATGGAGGGACTTGTTCCCGAAACGTTGCACATTGTATTGTTCTTGTTAATAAAAACACTTAATCAGATACAATTTTGGAGTGCGGTCCCAAACTCTTTTCAATGTGTTAGTTTGAAATCATTCTTTGGAGGCTCATAAGGGAAGCATGTGGTTTTTTTATGCCATTTGAGAAGGCCACCCACAAAGGAAAGTGCTGCAGCATATTAGAATCACATGTCTAACTAGTTATTTCTTTATTAATGTTACAGTTAGAGCTACAATAAAAGTATCAACTAAAACTGAGACTCTTATCAAATGACTCCAGAAATTCTTTTCTAGATGGTACAGTAACTCGCCTTGGCATTTGCTATATATGAACATACTAAGGGCAACAGAGGCTGAATATGGGATGCATAGTTAAGGCATTACTAGGGAGAAATTTTAGAACTTGTTTTCTCCTAAAAGAAAGTAGGCGAATAAAGTATGTTAGAAATAATTTCAGTAAACCCCTCTCTGTAAAATAGCAAAAAGGTGAAATGAAAGTAACACTGTAAAAAGATGAAGAGAAATGACAGTAACACTTTAGAAAGAAATTTTTTCATTTTTCCACTGGCGGGTAACACTGATAGTGTGCCAGAAGTTTTTCTTGAATGCTATGTTGCTGTCTTCCCAAAAAGGGTTTTGTTGACTTTTTTTTTTTCAATTCAAGGTCCAGGCGTGCTGACAATCTGCCACACATCTTTCTTCAAATTCTGTAGATGTCACTTGCCACTGCAACACTGTTGGCATAATAATAATAATAATAATAATAAAAAAATAATAATAAGACAACAGAACCCCCATTACTGCTTCTTCCAATGCCATATTGCTGCTGCATTCTACTGTCATAAAGGGTTAATTATTGCATTTATTTTTTTATTTTTTTTGGGGGGGGGGTTTGAAAGCCACTTTTTCAAGCAAATTTTTTTCCATGACATCTGTGGACAGTTTTATCCTTTTAGGTGTTACAATGCCATTGTCAGCACTGAACACCCTCTTTGCCATTACACTTGAGGCGGGACAAGAAAAAACTCCCATGGTATCTCTTGACATTTATGACACTTACAGGGAAGATGGAGCGCAGGCTGAGAGAGATGGGCTTGGAGTGGGCAAAAGCCACCTAGTAACCCATGCAATTGGCAATTGCAGTGGTCTCCCTAGACACTATGGCAAGCTGGGTGTACAGCCTATCCTGATAATAATCTAATTTTCTTCCCTTTGGGAAAGAGGGAAGAATCCCACCATTTTGCCTTTATAGTGAGGGTCTAAGATCACTGACATCCAGTACTCATCCCTCTGCTTGATGCTAATAATATGGTTGTCACGGTTTAAGCGGGGCAGCGGCCTGCCATGGTTGCCAGTTTATGCACAGAAACAGAGACCTGCCATGGTTGGTGTTCTTGGCTAGCATGGTCATTTTTGTTATCATCATCATTTTGAAATTTATAAGGGTCAGCCTTCTCGCCTTGCGGTTACTGTGACATATCAAGGGTTCCCTCTGTATCCAAGGGACAATCTTTCTCCTCCTCTTAGTGGAAGTCTAGGAGTCCAGTCACATTGCCAGTTCCTTCACCATAATGACACGGACCCAGATCTTCATCTTCCTCCATCAACACAGGGTGATGACATTGACTATGAGGTGAAAACTGTTCCTCCTCTTCTGTCCCTCATTGCAAGAGTGTTTCCTGTAAAATATTCAATTAAGGATCACATCGGTAATGCTGCAGTCATCCATGCTAAAAAATGTGTTGACTTCTTGAAAGGGCTTAAGAAGCTTGCACACTATTATATGCTTCCAATGACATATCTTGAAATAACATTTGCAAAGGCAGGCCATTATGTTGCGACAATTGAGCAAGGTGTTTTTTTGTGACTTAAGAATGGCTGAAATGCGCAGAGATTTTCCTAGCCATGAGGAGCACCTATTTTAAGCTACTATACAAGTTTATGTTGTAGCAAATGACCAGATTAAGAACACGCGGCATACAGGGTCTATGTGTTATTCATCCTATTTGCAGCACAGTATCAATATTGGTGCCATTGTCGCTGGCAATGCTGCCCAGTTGAAGTTGGTGAGGAGGAGTAGAAGAAACAGTTGATGATGATAATGATGATGAAGCCGAACATGTGCTAGGAGTAGATGTGGCCTGATTACAAAGATGATCACAGGGAGGAATAGGAGAACAGCCTAGCTCACTTTCCCTGTCACTATCAAGTAAATTCTTACAAATAAGAGAATGATGTAAAGATGTTGTTCCTAAATTTGTTCCTACATGTTCCTGCATGTGCACAGCTGTTTCTGCTTGCAGATTTTCACATTACAATGGATTTATTGTTTGGTCAATGTACAAAAAAATTTCCACATGGGAGGTGACCAGAAGCAGCGGAGGCATGTCTGCCAATATCACCACCAATCCTACCACTCCCACCCTGGAGCGGTAGAACTTCCACTAGATCTTCCTCCGGCAAGCATTTTGGGTATTGGGCCTGCACCATGGCTGGAATTGTTACTATCAATACTGCCACCTACCCTCTTCATCCGATGTCACCTTGTCATACTGACTCAGTTGCCAGGTTCTATGGCAAAAGAATTAGCTACAGTCCTATGAAAAAGTTTGGGCACCCCTATTAATCTTAATTGTTTTTAGTTCTAAATATTTTGGTATTTGCAACAGCCATTTCAGTTTGATATATCTAATAACTGATGGACACAGTAATATTTCAGGATTGAAATGAGGTTTATTGTACTAACAGAAAATGCGCAATATGCATTAAACCAAAATTTGACCGGTGCAAAAGTATGGGCACCTCAACAGAAAAGTGACATTAATATTTAGTACATCCTCCTTTTGCAAAGATAACAGCCTCTAGTCGCTTCCTGTAGCTTTTAATCAGTTCCTGGATCCTGGATAAAGGTATTTTGGACAAACAATTCAAGTTCAGTTAAGTTAGATGGTCGCCGAGCATGGACAGCCCGCTTCAAATCATCCCACAGATGTTCAATGATATTCAGGTCTGGGGACTGGGATGGCCATTCCAGAACATTGTAATTGTTCCTCTGCATGAATGCCTGAGGATTTGGAGCGGTGTTTTGGATCATTGTCTTGCTGAAATATCCATCCCCGGCGTAACTTCAACTTCGTCACTGATTCTTGAACATTATTCTCAAGAATCTGCTGATACTGAGTGGAATCCATGCGACCCTCAACTTTAACAAGATTCCCGGTGCCGGCATTGGCCACACAGCCCCAAAGCATGATGGAACCTCCACCAAATTTTACAGTGGGTAGCATGTGTTTTTCTTGGAATGCTGTTTCTTTTTGGACGCCATGCATAATGCCTTTTTTTTATAACCAAACAACTCAATTTTTGTTTCCAAAATGAAGCTGCCTTGTCCAAATGTGCTTTTTCATACCTCAGGCAACTCTATTTGTGGCGTACGTGCAGAAACGGCTTCTTTCTCATCACTCTCCCATACAGCTTCTATTTGTGCAAAGTGCGCTGTATAGTTGACCGATGCACAGTGACACCATCTGCAGCAAGATGATGCTGCAGCTCTTTGGAGGTGGTCTGTGGATTGTCCTTGACTGTTCTCACCATTCTTCTTCTCTGCCTTTCTGATATTTTTCTTGGCCTGCCACTTCTGGGCTTAACAAGAACTGTCCCTGTGGTCTTCCATTTCCTTACTATGTTCCTCACAGTGGAAACTGACAGGTTAAATCTCTGAGACAGCGTTTTGTATCCTTCCCCTGAACAACTATGTTGAACAATCTTTGTTTTCAGATCATTTGAGAGTTGTTTTGAGTAGCCCATGATGCCACTCTTCAGAGGAGATTCAAATAGTAGAACAACTTGCAATTGGCCACCTTAAATACCTTTTCTCATGATTGGATACACCTGGCTATGAAGTTCAAAGCTCACTGAGGTTACAAAACCAATTTTGTGCTTCAGTAAGTCAGTAAAAAGTAGTTAGGAGTATTCAAATCAATAAAATGATAAGGGTGCCCATACTTTTGCACCGGTCAAATTTTGGTTTAATGCATATTGCGCATTTTCTGTTAGTACAATAAACCTCATTTCAATCCTGAAATATTACTGTGTCCATCAGTTATTAGATATATCAAACTGAAATGGCTGTTGCAAACACCAAAATATTTAGAACTAAAAATGAGTAAGATTAATAGGGGTGCCCAAACTTTTTCATAGGACTGTATATCTATATTTAAACTAATATTCCCTTTAGGTAATAGCGTGTATACTTGGATTAAGATAAGATAAGATAAGATAAGATATTCCTTTAATAGTCCCACAATGGGGAAATTTCAGTGATACAGTTTCATAGATGGTACAGTAGTATATAGCAAGAGAGAAACACATAGAAGCTCATGGCAGATAGAGAAATCCTAGGAATCATAGCAACTAAAAAAAAGAAAGAAACACAGACACACTGCAGGATCATTTAGTTCTCTGTGCAGATTGATGTTAATAATAATAATTATAATAATAATAATAATACAGCCGACTTGGTTGTAGGACACAAGGAGGGGGGTCACAGCATGTGGATATAACAAGCAGAAATTTTGCAGAGGTGGGGGACATAGTCAGCTATCATGATAACATGTGGTAGTTCCTTTGGTAGGTGATGAGATCTCCTGCTCACAGCTGATAGTTCGGTATCTTGCATCAGCACTATTGTCCATTAACCACAAAAAATGCCCCAAATGTCCTTCATCACAAGCCCTCCTCCTCCTCCTTTCTTCTTACCACAGTGTTCTACTGCCCCAAGGAAGTCAGAGGCCATCCAGGTATACAGGGTGCTGCTCTCTTGCCAAGCTTCCATAACTCTTGGGGTAGGTGGGTGATGGTTCCCAGGCTGTAACAGTGTCCCACGTGTCCACAGTAATAGAAAGAAATACCAGTCAGCTGTAGCATCTTCACACATCAGCAATTGACGCCAGAAATCATCTCCTTGAACGAAGAAGTCCGCATTTCCATGTAGGTTTCTCTTCCATGCCGCATGTTGAGCCATGCTGTCCTAGTTGGGGGGATGGTAACAGGCACATGTGGAAACCAGCTGAACCAGGTCTTGAGTCCATGCTTTACAATGGAAACAAAAGGAACAAAAAACTCCACAGGGTCTTCCATTCGATTTATAGTTGCTAAATTCATAGTGCTAGATTGCTTGGTTACCGGATTCTTGAAGCTAGAGAGAAAAAGAGTGAAAAAGGAAAGAAAAGTTTGCTCCCAGCTTGGAGCACTGCATCAGGCAGCCAGCCTCTCAGGGGGCGGCGCCTAAAAAAAAAAAAAAAAAAAAAAAAAAAAAAAATATCGATCATCTGTGTAGACCCACCCAGCAACATCTACTTCCTTACTAGGGTGGCTGCATTGGTTGTCTGATACACCCATCTGATTATCAAGAAGAGGGTGTTGGTCTTTGTGTAGTAGAGACTGAGGAGGGACAATTTTATACTTATAGTTATTAAAAGTTACGTTTTATTTATTTAGTGTGACAAAGTGGGGACCCCTCAAAGTGTTGATATTTAGTAGTTTCCCTACACCCTTGTGTATTCATTCGTAGCTTCACATGACAATGAAAATTTGAAAATATATACTTTTATTACACTGTATGATTAATGTACTTAATTGAAAAAATAATAGCCCTGGCCTCTGTGACATAACATTCTATGTCACTGACAAAAAAATTTGAAAAAAGTTTTTAGGAGCACCTTTGTTTACAATTTCCTTGGTATATAAAACATGAAAAAATAAAAATTACATAAAAATAGAGCACCATGTAGCACAGAAAACATGCAAAAATTATTGAACATTAGGGCCCCTTCACACGGAGTTTACGCTGCGTGTATTCTGTCTACACGCTGTGTATTCTGTACATTTTACACGTGTAGAATGTAGTTAGCCATCGAGTTCAATGGCATGTTCGTATAATGCGCGTCTTTTTGCGCACGCAAAAAGACGCTCTTTATACGAACATGCCATTGAACTCAATGGCTAATTACATTTTACATGTGTATTTTTACACATGTAAAATGTACAGAATACACAGCATGTAGACAGAATACACAGAATGTAAACTCCATGTGAAGGGGCCCTAATATTGAAAATAATATTGAATTAAAATATAGCACCCAAGTTTTCTCATGTATGAGAAAACCTGAAAATGTGTATTGTCCTGAACCAGAGAAAATGCCCTAGACCTGAAGTGATTAACAAAATAATACATACTATATGCTTAAAAGAAAATGCTGAGTACAAAATTGTAGAATTTATTTCATGTGAAAGTTTTTAACATTATCATTTAGAAAACCTTCACCTTCAAACCAGCTCCTTTTAATCTGTCCACACCTAAAGTCTAGGGATTAAGAGGCCAACTTTAATATGGAATGCAGGGAAGGATGCATTGCTGAAAAACTGATACTGCCATCTGTTTTCATCAGCCAGGTGCACATGGTTCCCATGAAACATGTCATTGTTGCTTTAGAAGAAAAGTAAGGAGCAGATATATTTGTGCACACATGATACGAGGGTTTCATCTATCTTGAAACATTTGATAGTAAAACAGGAATTTAAAAGTTACATAGATTGAAATTAACACTGTGGAAGAATCATCACAAGATAAACCTACAATATAACAAAACAACAGATGCACTATAACAATACAACAATTTATTTCAGCATAAATGTATTACCTTACATGCAAAATATACTGTGCAATAGATTGCTCAGCACGTACATTTTTGAAAGATGTTTCTTAATGACTAAAGAGCAAGTATCTCCAAATATGTTTAATAGAGATGAGCGAACACCGTTCGATCAAATAGGTATTCGATCGAATATCAGGCCATTCGAGGTATTCATTTGCAATCAAATACCACGCGGTATACACAGTAAAAATTTGTATCCACTCCCACCTTCCCTGACGCTTTTTTTGCACCAATAAGTGTGCAGGGGAGGTGGGACAGGAACTATGACAACGGAGGCATTGAAAAAAAATTGAAAAAAACCCATTGGCTGCCGAAAACGTGACCTCTGATTTATAAGAACATCGGCCGCCATCTTCGATTCATTTTCCGGCTTTGAGACATAGGGAGAGAGGTGCTGCTGAGGGCTAGATAGGGATTAGATTCTGCTAGGCAGGGAAAAACGGAAAAACAACAACAGCTCTTTTCAGAACTTTATACTGTATCGAGAGGAGTCGATATATGCTCAATCTAGCATTGCAGACAGTGTCCCCCCAAACACCAAAGTGGGATACAGAGCAATTCAGTCCAGCCAGATACACTCAACCCAGCTTTGCAGGCAGTGTCCCCTCAAAACAGGGATGCAGAGCAATTAGGTCCGGCTATGTACACTCAATCCAGATATCCACAGTGTGTACCCCCAAAACCTAAGTGGGATACACAGAAATTCAGTCAGACTATGTACGCTCAATCCAGATATTCACGGTGTGTACCCCCAAAACCTAGGTGGGAGACACAGAAATTCAGTCAGGCTATGTGCACTCAATCCAATTTTTAAGGGTCTACCCCCCAAAAGCTATGTGTAAAACACAGCAATTCAGTCATTCTATAAAAGCTCAAACCAGTTTTTTAATGCTGTACCCCCCAAAGCTAAGTGGGGGACACAGCCATTCAGTCAGGCCGTGTATGGTCAAACCTGTTTTTAATACTGTACCCCCCAAAGCTAAGTGGTATACACAGCAATTCATTCGGTCCATATACGCAACATCCAGCTTTACTCCACTGGACCCCCCAAAGCTAAGTGGGAGACAGACGTTCATTCAGTCCATGTATGGTCAAACCTGTTTTTAATGCTGTACCCCCCAAAGCTAAGTGGTATGCACAGCAATTAATTCAGTCCATTAGCAAACACTGTCTGCCCCCTAGAGGACAGATAAGGGGATTAAAAGTAGCAATTGTAAACAGAGTAGAGATAAGGACATTTCATGATTCACGTAATCTAACACATTGTGACCACTCATTGACCAAAATACATAGGGAGCCCATGAGAATGTCAACAAATGTATTTACAACCTCTTTCTTTTTAAATATATACATGTTTAACAAAATTTCACTCTATATTCCGGATTATTGGATGGAGGTCTCAAAATTCCAGATTATCGCAATTTTTCTAAAATTTTACTTTTAAAGTCAAATGTTGCTAACAACACAGTCTTAACAATAAAGCCTTCTACTGTACCCCACTTCTGATACCATAGGTTTTCCCAACTATCTTAAGGGGTCGGGTACAGCTTTAAAGAAGGCAACACCAAATGCTTCACTAAGACAATTCTATGTAGGATCAGTGATTACATAAAAAGAGAACGGAAGCTAGGTGTGATATTGTGCACACTTCTGTATGATACAAATTATAAAGATTAATATACAAAGATTAATATATGGCACAGACTAGATGATTTACTTTCCTTCACAACCGTGATCTGAGTCAGCTCAGGGAAATATACAATCACAAGGTACAAATATGTAACAAATAATATGGATTCCGGTCTCTAATGGTAAATTCTTAGACAAAGAGAAGATACGTTTAGGATAATTAGCATAACATGACTGGGTATAAAGTTACAACATAAGTTACAAACACATAACTATTGGATTGAATTAACCAGAGCCAGCACGGCTTTATGACCAATAAATCTTGTCAGACTAACCTGATTTCCTTCTACAACAAAATCACTGAATGGTTGGACCAAGGGAATGGCGTGGACATAGTATATCTTGACTTCAGTAAGGCATTTGATAAAGTATCACATAACCTTCTTATTGAAAAAATGATTAAAGAGGACCTTTCACCACTTTTGGGCACATGCAGTGTTATATACTGCTGGAAAGCTGACAGTGCGCTGAATTCAGCGCACTGTCGGCTTTCCCAATCTGTGCCCAGTGTAAAGAGCTTACGGTGCCGGTACCGTAGTGCTCTATGGTCAGAAGGGCGTTTCTGACCATTAGTCAGGAACATTCTTCTGCCTCACGGCGCCAATCGCGCTGTACTGTGGAGCCGGGAGGAACTCCCCCCTCCCGCTCCTGATAATGCTCGTCTATGGACGAGCGCTGTGAGCAGAGGGAGTACAGCGCTCCACAGTACAGCGCGATTGGCGCCGCGAGGCAGAAGGACGTCTCTGGCTAATGGTCAGAAATGCCCTTCTGACCATAGAGCACTACGGTACCGGCACCGTAAGCTCTTTACACCGGGCACGGATCGGGAAAGCCGACTGTCAGCTTTCCAGCAGTATATAACACTGCATGTGCCCAAAAGTGGTGAAAGGTCCTCTTTAAGTATGGCTTTGACAAAAAATCAGTTAGGTGGATTCACAACTGGCTTAATGATCGGGCACAACGAGTAATACTAAATGGCTACACATCGAACTGGAAGAAAGTCAAAAGCGGGGTGCCGCAGGGCTCTGTTCTGGGCCCAGTACTTTTTAATATCTTTATAAATGATTTGGACGATGGAATTATTGGGGAACTCATAAAATTTGCAGATGATACGAAGATAGGAGGAATAGCCAAAACTAGAGAGGAGAGAGAGTGTATTCAAAAGGACTTAGACACACTGGAACAATGGGCTGAGGCGAACAAAATGGTATTTAACAGGGACAAATGCAAAGTTCTACATCTGGGTAACAGAAATGTAAAAAACATATATAGTATGGGAGGAATAGAACTAAGTGATAGCATAGGGGAAAAGGACTTGGGCATAATAGTAGATCACAAATTCAACATGAGCCAACAGTGCGGTGCTGCTGCAAAAAAGGTTAATAAAATTCTGGGATGTATTAAGACAAGCATTGAATCTAGATCAAGAGAGGTCATTATTCCGCTGTACTCTTCCCTGGTCAGACCACACCTGGAATACTGTGTACAGTTCTGGGCGCCTCAATTCAAGAAAGACATCGATATATTGGAGCAAGTCCAGAGAAGAGCAACCAAAATGGTGGAAGGTCTGCAAACCATGTCCTATGAGGAGCGGCTAAAAGAATTGGGATTGTTTAGTTTGCAGAAGAGAAGACTGAGGGGAGATTTAATAGCAGTCTACAAATATCTGAAAGGTAGTCACAGTGCAGAGGGATCTACCCTATTCTCATTAGCACAAGGAAGTACAAGAAGCAGTGGGATGAAACTAAAGGGAAAGAGATACAGATTAGACATTAGGAAAAACTTTCTGACAGTGAGGGTAGTGAGAGAGTGGAATAGGCTGCCACGGGAGGTGGTGGGCGCTCCATCAATGGAAATCTTCAAGCGGAATCTGGATAAACATATAGCTGGGATGATTTAGGAAGACCTGCACTCGCAGGGGGTTGGACCCGATGGCCCTTGAGGTCCCTTCCAACTCTACCAAAAAGTAAAGGATAACACACAGAGAAGAAGTTCCATCTCATTATAGATAACAGTTTCCAGCACGGGAGGGGGAGTGAACACTGGGCAGAGCCAGTGAATGGAATGTAAGATGGACACAGTCACATACGGCATCGCTCTATTTCCCCTCAATTTCACATAGCTACAAAAACAAACAAGTAAAAATCAGCACTGTCAACAGTTTAAGTGTCAATAAGAGACAAAACAGTAAACTCACATACCATAGTACAAGACATAACCATAACCTCATATATTTGGGTATCCCTGCACACATTGTCATTATACGTTACTTAGGTTAACTCTTTTGTACCAAATCATTTTCCTTTGGACAGAAACAGATATGATACATAGACTGTGGACTCTAGTGGTGGCCAGAAACCAAGTTTTGATTCCCCTGTGTTCGCCAGAACCTGGTAGTCTATCAGATAAAACGACCTTGAAGACTTTACTTGGCCGTCAGTTAATGCTTTGATTGCTTTCTACAGAAATACATTATTATAGGAACACAATTCAAGCAGACAACAGTTTTCACTGACACCAAAATTATATATTAATATTTTCATGCAATTTTTGAATATTTTCATGGCAAACTTCACTCTAATTATCACAGATGTTCAGAACCTCTTAAACTATACTTGAAATTGCTTTAAGAGCAAACTGCCAGACTTAATTTTTTTTTTACCAGATTCTAATCAAAGTTTAAACCACTGTGAAACATAACAATCTCCTTACAAAGGCATAAAAGCTAAATAATGGCATTTCTACAAACATAATGGACATTACAATTACAAATTGAACCATATATGCATCATTTTCCAGACATCATACCAGTGATGTTACACTCAATCAACCACTTATAGCTGAAATCTTAGTTACTCATCTCCAATCTGGGCTTTGCTCATCACATCGGGGACAGGTCCATACACCTTCTCCTTTTCCCTCAAAAGGAGGGGGGTTCATGGAATGGGCTAGCTTTGCTTGTCACGCATCATCTCGGAGCACCCTTTGTGGACCAGTTCTCTTTCCTGACTCTCTCACTAAGATCTATGATACTATGGATGCCTTGTTGCAAATTCTTAGACCTAAGGTCACCTGCATGGTCCTGCCTAAACTGTTCCCAAAACTCTCCATCTAGGATTCCTGTCCTTTTTACTCCAGCTTTTTTAAAGACTTTTTCTGCTTGAACAGCCACGTCCCTGCCCTCCCCTCTTGTTATCAATTCTAACGGGGTGAGCCATATCTTCGTTGGTCCTTGTCCCATCTCGTCTCGGATGTTAGCTACACAGTCATCTCCCGTAGCTTAGTAAGTCGCAGAGACACCTAAATTAAAGCTTACGGGGGGAGGTCACTAAGACCTCACTTTTTCTCTACTATGGCACTGAGACTTCTACTATACGGGCACTGAGCCAGCACTGAGCCTGTATTTAAGGATCCAGGGGAGACCATGGATCGGGAGATACTCTATAAATTCTCACACAAATGTAAACCAGGAACAGTACTAATAAAACCATGTAGATGCCTGCAAGGAGGAGCTCAACTTCTACAGACAACATATCCCTCTTTTTCGGGTTCTTCTGACTACGTACAATAGTACAAGGCACAAGGTGTCATAAAAAGCATGCAGCACCTAACCTCCCATCGACACAGCAGACTCACCCTTAGGGGAACCCAGAAGATAATGTGGCAAGAACAGGGCTTACCCTACAGCACTGTTTTGTTTGTCTGGGGTCCCTCAGCGGATGGTCCTGAAATGGTTGGTGGATGGTCATCTATCGGCTGCACACCAGACATCCAAGTGTCCCACGGTATGGGCGTCACAAATGTTAGGGGTCAACTGCCCCTGGATATGTTGTCATAGTCCAAATGTTCCAAAGTTTATTACATATTACTTAGCTGTTATAGAGAAATAATGGTTGTATGCTAATTTAGGCATAACAAACTACATCATATAGAAATATAAATTATCATTGGTCAAAGTACAAAATGGGCATTTACAAACTATGAATACGTGTATAAGCAATACATTAGTTAACACATAGTTGTCCGTGTCATCCATTTTAGTGTGTAATTATGTTAGCACAGTCTGAAGAAATGGATGCCATGACCTTCCAGGTTTCATGCTAGTGAATGACAGACAAAACAAGAGATTAGAACTGACTTCATATCTTGTGAACTTTATGCGTCTTGTTATGGCCATCACATATTGCGATGTACAACTATGGTAACTTACATCCGCCAGCATGTAGCACAGAGGGGCAGCAAAAAAATGGTTTTAACTAGATATATTCTAATACGCACATAGACACAAAGATCAGCACATTTACTCAAAACATAAGCCTCAGGGTTACTGGGGAAGCATTTTATCTGTTACTTCTGGCTATACGCTCAGGGTCAGTGGTTAGCTTATTTTTCTCTATTTTTCTAAGCTACAGTTTAGGAACTGGAATTACCCCCTCACGATGTGAAACTTGACAGTCTATTCTTGTTCTTAGAAATGAAGGCTATTCCATGCGAGAAATTGCCAAGAAACTGAAGATTTCCTACAATGGTGTTTCCCTGTCGTCCGTACCAGCGGCACAATGTGGGGTATTTCTGCCCCTGTGTGCTGGTAGGACAGGCGGATATTTAATTAGCCAATCAAATGCGTGGCAGGCCCTATAAGAGGGCACAAGAACCTCCCCTATGCGTGTTTTTTTCTGTCCTGTGTGGACAGAGGACAGGTGGGAGGACTTGTGTCCTCTTAGAGAAGCTCAGCAGGATCACTCACCTCCTGAGCGGTTGTTTTCTTCTTGTCACCTTCTGTGCCCTGCGGGGAGAGGGTGCTTGTTAGCCATGTGTGGCTACCCCCCTCTATCCCCCCTCCCCCCCTCTCCTCCGCTTCCCCCGCTCCTTGTGACTTACCTGACATTTTGGTGAGAGTCCAGGGACTCCGCATGCCGCCTCTGGTGGCCGTGCGGACTGCCGGCGGGTGGAACCACACTGTTGTGTATCCTGTTCCCCACCGCTGTTAGCGTGCACTTCTGGTTTCGCCGGAAGTATCATGGCGCCATGGCAACGGCCTGGCGCCAGTGGCCGCTCGCTCAGGGGAGATTCAGGCCTTATTAAAGGCCGGAAAAGACGGGGAGATGTGGGGGTAAGTGCCCGGGTTAAGGGCCTCTTGGTGGGGGGGGAATGTATATCTTTGCAGACCCCTGACTACAGGGGTAGTTGTCTGGGCAGGTTGCCTCACCTGCTTTGATTGTGGCTCCGCCCACTTCCAGCCGGCCAGAATTAAGAGGCTGGCTGGCCTGGTGTCAGAGACCTTCCTGCAGTATCTGCTGAAGGCGTGTGATTGTGGTGTTCATTGATCTTGAACTCTTTTCCAGTTTGCAAACTTTATTGGGATCCGTCACCTCGCTGTCCGGTCTACAGGACCTGGTAAGATCTACCCTTTTTTAAAGCTGGTATGATGTCATGGTGACAGTGTTGCATGGTCTATTATCTCTCTCCGTAGGATATGTCATCCTCTACTACCCCTCCTGGGGATGGTAGGAGGAAAACCTCTTCCAAGAGGAAACATCTTTCCTGCTTCGATTGCGACACACCGCTCCCTGATGGTAGGTAGCGGCTTGAAAGGTTGTTCCCTGCGGGGTACTACTGGTCCTATAACTTGCCTATTTTCAGGCTATGAGTGGGCCTGTTGTCGCAGATGCAGAGGTCCTCCACCTGTGGAGCCCTCTCCCAGAGATATGATGGCCTGGGTCAAGGAGATGGTGAGTTTGGGCATCGCTTGGGTAAATAGTTTTTCCCTTGCTTGTACACTTATTTTTGTTTTGCAGGATGATTCCCTCAAAGGGATCCATTCCACCTTGTCTCAGCTCACCAAGAGACCATGCTCTGAGCACCGTTCCTCGTCTCTCCCCCCTTGGAACACCTGCGGGTGGCAGAGGATGATTCCTCCGAGGACGACTCAGTCATTTCCAGCAGACCTGCGTTCCATTATGAAGAAACGGGCAGGCTGCTGAAGTCCATCCGGTCTACAGTGGGCCGAGATGTTGACGGGGTAGCCTCCACGTCTGCCTCTGGGGGACATATTGCCTTCCATGCAGATGCCACGCTGACCGACCTTATGGCTCAGCAGTGGAAACAGCCAGAGAAAGGACATTCGCTTTCCAGGATCTTCAAGAGTTTGTTTCCTGTTGACACTACCCAGTGGGATTCCTGGGGGCCTCCCCCGAAGGTGGATTTGGCCGTAGCAAAGCTGTTCCGCAGAACCCTGGTGCCCTTGGAAGATAGTTCAAATCTTCAGGACCCTCTGGATCGTAGGGCAGACTCCGTTCTGAAGAAGGTCTACTCAGCTTCCTCCGCGCAAGCCTCTGTCGCCATAGCCTCCTCTACGGTTGGTGACTTTGTGCGCAACCGTTTAGCCGCCTTGGAGTGGGATATAGACTCGGGCGTAGACAAAGATGAGATTCTGGCCTCTATGAAAAGAGTTCATAGGGCTGCAGATTACTTGGCGGAATCCTCCCGCCATCAATTAAAAATCTCCGCCAAATCTATGGCGTTGTCTACTGAGGCCCGTAGACCCCTTTGGCTAAAGCCTTGGCGGGCAGATTTTGCGTCTAAAGCAGCTCTCTGTGCTCTCCCCTTTGAGCCGGGAAGCGTGTTTGGCCAAAGCTTAGATGCCATTATGGAGGGATTAGCTGAAGGTAGGGGAAGGTCTCTACCTCAAACATCCAGGGGCAGACGTGCTCCCTCTAGAGTCAGAGGTTCTTCCTCTAATTATAGACGCCCTTCCCAACAACGGCGTTCTAGATATCGCCCTAGGGGAGCTGGTCGTGGCGCTTCCAAGGAGGATACCAAGAGGAAGCCTGAGTTTTGACATGGGGCAGCTCCCTGTGGCCCCCCTTCCTGTGGGAGGACGTCTTTCCTCCTTTTCCAGAGCATGGTTCACCCATATCCAAGACCCATGGGTGTTGAAGATCATACAGCACGGGTATCACATCGACTTTCATCTTCCACCTCCAGATCGGTTCATTTCCACCCGAACTCTTCCACCTTCTCAGCAGGCCAGTCTAGAAGCCTCGGTCACCGAATATGTTACTAAGGGCGCCCTAGAGAAGGTACCAGCCTCAGACCATGGTCTGGGAGTCTACTTCCCCGTCTTTCTGGTCCCCAAGGTCACCGGGGGCTGGAGGATGATAATAGATCTGAGGTACCTCAATCGGTTTATCAGGAAGAGGTCATTTCGAATGGAAACCGTGGATTCCGTGGCTGTGTTTCTTCAGCCAGGAGAGGTGATGGTTACCCTCGACTTGAAGGACGCCTATCTATATGTCCCATTGCTCGTTCCCACAGGAAGTTCCTCAGGATTGCCATCTCCATGGCCGGCCACAGGGAGCACTATCAATTCACAGCTCTGCCGTTCGGCATCACATCCGCCCCACTGGTATTCACCAAGGAGATCGCTCCGGTCGCCGCGGCCCTCAGACTTCAGGGTCTTTTCATCGTCCCTTATCTAGACGACTGGCTACTGAAAGCTCAGTCTCCTGCTGCCCTCCTCCAGCATCTCAACCTTGCCATCAACTTCCTACAGGAGTTAGGATTATCAATTGGGAGAAGTCCAAAATCGTTCCATCCACCCGAAGAAAATTCCTCGGATTTATAGTGGATTCAGAAGCGATGCAGATCTTCCTCTCCAGTCCATGGAAGGAAACAATCCAAGCCAGTGCACGATTCCTATTGCGCACTCGGCAGGTAACCACCCGGATCGCCATGAGAGTCCTGGGCCTGATGTCATCCTCGGCCAGGGCGGTCTCTTGGGCTTTATGGCATTTGCGTCCCCTGCAGATGGAAGTGTTGAGAACCTGGAACAGGTCTCCACGGGGATTGCACAAGAAGATCTGCCTTTCTCCTGCTACCCGTCTTTCCCTCAGATGGTGGATACACCTGAAAGACGGAAGGTCCACGGTCCCGACAGTGTGGACCCTGTTGACAACAGATGCATCCCAGTGGGGATGGGGAGCCCATTGTCAAGACAAAACTGTACAAGGACGATGGAGATGTCTGGAGCTGGGGTCATCCAGTCTCAAGGAACTCAGAGCAGTGTACCTGGCCCTAGTACACTTTGCCCCAGAATTGAAAGGCAAGTCTGTCAAAATCCGGTCAGACAATACGACGGTGGTAGTCTATATAAACAAACAAGGGGGCACCAGGTCACCAACCTTGCTGAGAGAGACGAATCTCATATTTGCCTGGGCGGAGAAGAATCTGGTCCAGTTATCCGCTGTTCACATAAAGGGCTCCCTGAACATAGTAGCGGATCAGCTGAGTCGGGGTATTACCGTATCAGGAGAATGGTCTCTCAATCCAGACGTATTTCAACAGATCGTCCAGAGATGGGGTCTCCCGGAGGTCGATCTTATGGCTACCCGACTCAACGCTAAGGTGGGGACCTTCTGCTCTCTATACCAGGAGGACAATCCCTTGGCAGTGGATGCCCTGTCCATCCCATGGAGGTTCAGGCTGTTTTACATATTCCCTCCAATTCCAATCATACCGAAGGTATTGATAAAAATAAGACAGGACCAAGCCTCGGGAATAGCCATAATCCCGTTCTGGCCAAAAATACGTCTCAGCTCATACAAATGAGTCAGGGCATATATTGGAGGCTTCCCCCTCTCCCAGACCTGGTAACCCAAGGAGAGCTGAGATGCCAGGATCTGAGGAGACTCAACCTGACAGCCTGGAGGTTGACCAGTCCCTATTGAGAAATAGAGGACTGTCACAAGCCGTCTTGAAGACCCTATCCAGCGCCAGAGCAGATTCGACTAACAGGAACTACCGTCGAATAGGTAACATCTTTAATGCCTGGTGTCTGCAGCATCAAGTGGACTCCACCGATCCCCCTACGGAGGCGATCCTGGACTTCCTTCAAGACGGACTAGACAGAGGTCTTGCTGCGGCCACACTCAAGGTACACGTAGCGGCCCTGTCCGCCTATCTGGGGAGGCGTTTGTCTCAGGATTCCTTAGTGAGTACCTTTATTAAAGGGGCAACTAGGCTGAGACCGGTGGTAAACACCCCTGTCCACCAATGGGACCTTATTCCGGTCCTGAACGCCCTATGTGGCCAGCCATTTGAACCTCTGGAAGAGGTCTCCCTCAAGTCGCTAACCGGCAAAATGGCGCTGCTATTGGCAGTCACAACTGCCAAACGCGTTAGTGAACTACAAACTTTGACCGCTGAGGGGCCATATACCACCTTTTTCTCTGACCATGTACAGCTTAGGTTCCTCCCTGGGTTTCGTCCCAAGGTGCCATCTGCTGTAAACAGGAACCAACTGATTTTCCTTCCAGTATTTTTTCCTTTCCCTTCTTCTGCTGAAGAAGAAAGATGGCACAAGCTGGATGTGGTTAGATGCCTGCAGATCTACTTGCAGCGCACTTGCCCCTTTAGGCGGACTGAAAACCTGTTGGTCAGCTACACGGGGAAAAACAAGGGCGCCAAAGCCGCCAAAGCTACAATATCCCGGTGGGTTACCGAGACTATTAGAGTCGCCTATACCGCCCAAGGGCTTTCGGCTCCATCTTTCCTTCATGCCCATTCAACCAGGACAGTGTCCACTTCACGGGCAGAAAGAAGTGCTTTGTCTGTGGACCAAATATGCGCAGCTGCCTCTTGGGCATCTGAATCCACCTTCATTCGGCATTACCGCCTGAAGGACCAAGTGGCAGATTCCACTGCCTTTGCCCAGACCGTTTTAAGTTCGGTCATGGGTTAGTCCCACCCATCTTGGGGACCTGCTTGCTATATCCCCACATTGTGCCGCTGGTACGGACGACAGGGAACAAGTGATTATGAAGATAATCTTGTTTCCCTTAGTCCTAACAGTGGCACAAGATTTCCCACCCTGGGAATCATATCTTATGTATAAAACTGTATATAAATGTTATGGAGGTACTTTTGTATTTACACGCAGAGGGGAGGTTCTTGTGCCCTCTTATAGGGCCTGCCACGCATTTGATTGGCTAATTAAATATCCGCCTGTCCTACCAGCACACAGGGGCAGAAATACCCCACATTGTGCCGCTGTTAGGACTAAGGGAAACAAGATTATCTTCATAATCACTTGTTACTACTCCCTCCAGAGGACAACACAGACAGTCTCTAACCAGAGTAGAAAGAGAAGTGGGAGGCCCCGCTGCACTGAACAACAAGACAAGCACATTAGAGTCTCTAGTTTGAGAAATTGATGCCTCACAGGTCCTCAACTGGCAGCTTCATTAAATAGTAACTGCAAAATGCCAGGGTCAACATCTACAGTGAAGAGATGACTCTAGGATGCTGCACTTTAGGGCAGAATGGCAAAAAAGCCATATCTGAGACTGGCTAATAAAAGGAAAATATTAATATGGGCAAAAGAACACAGACATTGGACAGAGGAAGATTAGAAAAAAGTGTTATGGATGGACGAATCGAAGTTTGAGGTGTTTGGATCACACAGAAGAACATTTGTGAGACGCAGAACAACTGAAGAGATGCTGGAAGAGCCTGACGCAATCTGTCAATCATGGTGGAGGTAATGTGATGGTCTGGGGTTGCTTTGGTGCTGGTAAAGTGGGAGATTTGTACAAGGTAAAAGGGATTTTGAGTAAGGAAGACTATCACTCCATTTTGCAACGCCACTACATACCCTGTGGACACTGCTTGATTGGAGCTAATTTCATCCTACGACACGACAATGACCCAAAGCCGCCAATCCAATTTGTGGGAGGGGCTCCTGGTAGCATGGGGTGAAATTTATCCAGATTACCTCAGCAAAGTAACAGCTGGAATGCCAAAGGTCTGCAAGGCTGGAATTGCTGCAAATGGAGCATTCTGTGACTAAAGCAAAGTTTGAAGGAGAAAATTATTATTTCAAATAAAAATTATTATTTCTAACCTTGTCAATGTCTTGACTATATTTTCTATTCATTTTGCAACTCATTTGATAAATAAAGGTGTGAGTTTTCAGGAAAAACACAAAATTGTCTTGGTGACCCCAAACTTTTGAATGGTAGTGTGAGTCTTAAAAATTTTGCCCCATAGAGTCTATTCTGGACTGTCCCAATAGCTCCTATGATCTCGCCTATCAAATTTATTCTATTTTCTTCTCTCTTTCTGTTGTTTCCACTATCTCCTGTGTGTATTTTCTGTAGTAATGAAATTATTCTTCTTCATTTTTGTACTGTCCCTGCTAGCTGAAGTCTGTCCCTCCTCTCTCTGCCTTCTTCTCCACATATTGATGCCTTGAGGGTATAATGCCTATGACCTCTTCAACAACCTCTTCACCCACATCCCCACAGATTGGCTGAAATGCTCATGCAATGGGTTATTGGAGCCCTCCTGGGTCACAATGTAAGTGAACAACCTGCTCTCTGTATATTTTTCACATGGTAGTGGCCGAAATAAATCGGAAGTGTCAGGATTATCAGGAACAGAACTTTTTGTGAATCATAAGGTCGAATCCATCTCTAGTATTAACATGATTCTACTATTCAATTCCACTGTGCAAACCTTGTTCCTGGATTATGACTTCCAGTGGAATTTTACAAGTTTTCCAGTATATGAAAAAAAGTACTGAAACCAAGTAGTTGTTCAAATATCATCTTAATTTATTAGTTAAGTTTCAGGTAATTTATACAATATTGATTATTTTTTACGCTCAGTTACAACCAAATGCAACAAGAGCAATAGGCAGGTTTATTTTGACAGCATTACTCATGTTTTCTTGGGATCACAGACTTTGTACACCTACATTATAAAGGGCAGTTTTTAAATAAATGGCCCAAAGCATAGCTTTATTTACAAACTGCTTTGACTTGGCCTTAAAGAGTGATTTAAGTGTGTTTTTTTTCTCTCCAGAAACCAAAGGGCTTCAGTGCACCAGGGCTATGCATGTTAGCAGGCACAGACAAATCATTATGTTATATATTTGTACATGTTTGCTACTTACACAGATTTAAAACAAAAATATTTATTCTGTGGTCTCTGGATAAAATACAAATTGAAGTAGGTAAGTAATGACAGAGTAGGCATTTTATTTATTAGATGGGTTGCTAAATGACTTGCTTTTAGAGATCTGTATTTAGTCTACAAATATAAGAGTGTGGAAAATAAATGGATGCCAAATGCGTTGGGTGCTATGGTTTATAAATAGGGTTAACATTTGACAAGCGCTGAAAAATTGATTGCAATAAGGGATGAATATACCTAATCTGTACCAAACATTATCACTATTGAGCAGAAAACCTGCAGAAATATTCTGTAGTTTATCTATTTCTTTGTAGAAAAGTATTTATTTATTATTTACAAAAATGAACATTTAACCCATTAAGGATCAGGCCAATTTTTGTTTTTTTCTGCCCCACATTCCAAGAGCCATAACTTTTTCATTTTTGAGTTCACAGAATCACATAACACAAACATAAACACAACATTCACTGAAGGTATATATATATATATATA
Organism: Leptodactylus fuscus; assembly: GCF_031893055.1. Taxonomy (NCBI): domain Eukaryota; kingdom Metazoa; phylum Chordata; class Amphibia; order Anura; family Leptodactylidae; genus Leptodactylus; species Leptodactylus fuscus. The sequence goes on along the minus strand of NC_134267.1, from coordinate 72,330,164 downwards.
TATATATATATATATATATATATATATATATATATATAATGATATGTAACATCTTTAATCACAGATACAGTCCTATGAAAAAGTTTGGGCACCCCTATTAATCTTAATCATTTTTAGTTCTAAATATTTTGGTGTTTGCAACAGCCATTTCAGTTTGATATATCTAATAACTGATGGACACAGTAATATTTCAGGATTGAAATGAGGTTTATTGTACAAACAGAAAATGTGCAATATGCATTAAACCAAAATTTGACCGGTGCAAAAGTATGGGCACCTCAAGAGAAAAGTGACATTAATATTTAGCAGCTCCTCCTTTTGCCTCTAGTCGCTTCCTGTAGCTTTTAATCAGTTCCTGGATCCTGGATGAAAGTATTTTGGACCATTCCTCTTTACAAAACAATTCAAGTTCAGTTAAGTTTGATGGTCGCTGAGCATGGACAGCCCTCTTCAAATCATCCCACAGATGTTCAATGATATTCAGGTCTGGGGACTGGGATGGCCATTCCAGAACATTGTAATTGTTCCTCTGCATGAATGCCTAAGTCGATTTAGAGTGGTGTTTTGGATCATTGTCTTGCTGAACTATCCATCCCTGGCGTAACTTCAACTTCATCACTGATTCTTGAACATTATTCTCAAGAATCTGCTGATACTGAAAGGAATCCATGCGACCCTCAACTTTAACAAGATTCCCGGTGCCGGCATTGGTCACACAGCCCCAAAGCATGATGGAACCTCCACCAAATTTTACAGTGGGTAGCAAGCGTTTTTCTTGGAATGCTGTTTTTTTTTTGGACGCCATGCATAACGCCTTTTTGTATGACCAAACAACTCAATCTTTGTTTCATCAGTTCACAGGACCTTCTTCCAAAATGAAGCTGGCTTGTCCAAATGTGCTTTTGCATACCTCAGGCGACTCTGTTTGTGGCGTGCTTGCAGAAACGGCTTCTTTCTCATCACTCTCCCATACAGCTTCTCCTCATGCAAAGTGCGCTGTATTGTTGACCAATGCACAGTGACACCATCTGCAGCAAGATGATGCTGCAGCTCTTTGGAGGTGGTCTGTGGATTGTCCTTGACTGTTTTCACCATTCTTCTTCTCTGCCTTTCTGATATTTTTCTTGGCCTGCCACTTCTGGGCTTAACAAGAACTGTCCCTGTGGTCTTCCATTTCCTTACTAAGTTCCTCACAGTGCAAACTGACAGGTTAAATCTCTGAGACAACTTTTTGTATCCTTCCCCTGAACAACTATGTTGAACAATCTTTGTTTTCAGATCATTTGACAGCGGGCTGTCAATGCTCGGCAACCATCAAACTTAACTGAACTTGAATTGTTTTGTAAAGAGGAATAGTCCAAAATACCTTAATCCAGAATCCAGGAACTGATTAAAAGCTCCAGGAAGCGACTAGAGGCTGTTATCTTTGCAAAAGGAGGACCTACTAAATATTAATGTCACTTTTCTGTTGAGGTGCCCATACTTTTGCAGCGGTCAAATTTTGGTTTAATGCATATTGCACATTTTCTGTTAGTACAATAAACCTCATTTCAATCCTGAAATATTACTGTCCATCAGTTATTAGATATATCAAACTGAAATGGCTGTTGCAAACACCAAAATATTTAGAACTAAAAATGATTAAGATTAATAGGGGTGCCCAAACTTTTTCATAGGACTGTAGGCTTTGGATTTGTACCATTCCAAGAGCCATAAGTTTTTCATTTTTGAGTTCACAGAATCGCATAACACAAACATAAACACAATATTCACTGAAGGTATATATATATATATATATATATATATATATATATATATATATAACTAATATGTATAGGTAATGATATGTAACATCTTTCATCACAGATAGACTTTGGATTTGTACCATTAGCAAATGACTCCAGAGGAAAACTAACTAGCCTGCTAATATGGGATATAACCAATTGACATAAGAGGCCTGTCTAGTTGACCTAAATTCCTGAAAAACTCTGAGCGTGACCCATATGACCTTAAGAATTGGGGATCGATAAGGGCAGAAACTAAAAACAGTATCATTGTGATGGAAACAATAGACTCCTCTCCATTTCTATATGGATAGGAGAGGGGGAGGAGCCCGTCAAGTCCAGCCAATGACAACAGGTGGATTGCTCTATAGTAGGCGGATTCAGGAACCTTCCTCTTTCTTTCTTCTCTGTGAGTAATGAGAAGGCTATCCATGGCCATTTTGAACATTTCAATTGCAGCAGGAAAGCAGGAATGTCCTTGACTTGGTTGGTGAGTAATAATATTAGGTCATCAGTAAAAATATCTGCTACATATTGCAAGCCTCCCACCTCTAAACCGCGTATATCAGGAGATTGTCTAATTTTATGAATCAACTAAACTTACTAATATATGTAGCAGGTATAAATCTGTGGGAGCAAACCCCATCTGTCCTGGATTTTTGTGATTTTTCTGGCTAACAACTTAGCCCACCACTTCAGATCTGCATTTTACAAAGAGACGAGTCTGTAACTGGATCATAGTTCTGGGTCTTTCCCTTCTTTAGGGATAATAGATATATATGCCTCTAAAGATTGCGCTAGCCATGCTGCTCTGGACAGGAGGGAGTTGCATATCGCTAGGAAGTGTGGGAGGAGGATGTCTGTATATTTTTTGCATATATAATATAAGGAATCCATCTGGTTTTATAAGTTGGGGTTTTTTTGCTTTTTTTAAACCTGAGCAAACACTATTAAATAAACCATGGAGGACAATAGTATCAGGTATCAGGAATGTTAGAATTGCATTATAGAGAAAAATTCTGAGAGATAGTCTGCTGTACTGCAGTGTTATTTAGGACCCTCTCATTTAAGACCCAAGTGAAAGCTCTATGTGGGAGTAATTTCTACTAAAGTGTTAGCAAGATGGGAACATGATCAGATACTGTAATGGATCTGTTAGTGCTGGCAGTAATCTCTATTGGTGGTGCCAGCTGAAATGTTTACATTCAGGAATAAAACAATGTTGATTTAGCCTTCAATAATTAGCATACCTTCCATAAAGAAGGAGACACCATCAAGAACCTACAGTAACCATGTGACCATGTGATTTGAACAGAATTAGGTGCATGTAAATTTTCCAGAGACATTAAAACATTGATAATTGTGCCTTTGAAAAATGGAAAATGGCCTTCGAAGTCTTGTCTTTGAGAGAGAAGTTTAAAAGTTACATGGCTTTACTCCCTTGATGCAGAGGTATATGGCTATGAAACCATAGTGGAAAAACCATGTGTGACAGAGTGGAGGTATGTTTGTTAGAGATGAGTGAGTAGTACTCGATCGAGTAGGTGTTCGATCGAATACTACGGTATTCGAAATACTCGTACTCGATCGAATACTACTAGCTGTTCAAAGTTAAGATTCGATGCAGAACCAGAATGCTATACATTGCCAATCAACGCTGGTTCTTCTCTTACCTTTAGAAGTCTTCTCCCTGCGCACCATCCCCGCATCCTCTGCCGGCTCTACATTCACTCTGCTTAGGCATCATGGAAAATTCCACACCAAATTCCTCACCATTTTCCTCCATGTGAATGGACCCTAAGGTGCAGTTTGTAACAAACTTGTTCCATCTGAAAATAATTAAAGACCTGAGCCACTGAACCCGAACACAAAGTGAATCTTGAGAGGTTCGACCATCTCTAATCCTTTTGTTGAATTACTTATTTTTATTATGGTGACAAAAGAATCTATTCTTGTTTGCATTTCTATTCAATAGTTCAATAGTTGATTGCCATTCTAATGCAAAATAGAAAGACTGTTGTAAAGTTGTATTTTAAGCAGAGAGTATTACAATTTCATTACTAATAAAATGCAAAAACATATTTCATTACAGGCCTCTCTGCAAGCTATATATACTTTACACTGTGAGTAATGAAGTGTTATAGAAAAAGCCAAGTATACCCTAAACAGCTCTTTATAAATCAAAATATCCCAAACCACATGAAATCCTACAAGTTATCGCCCACACAGTGATATTTCAATAGAATGTGATAAATTGTCGCTCAATAAATATCTACATAGCCATTTAAACAAAGACCATATCTCCCAATGAAAGATAACACATCTAATACACTAATGTCTGTTCCAGTGCTTTAGTAACCATTTTTCTCCTAGATGTGTTATCATTAAAATAACTCTAAGAATGTATATCTCCATAAAAGATTTTAGAGGAAAAAATAACTGTTCCATCTACAGTATTTCTGCAAGATAAGTATAGGCCAGATTTACCACACTTACTGCTCTATTGCAATAAAGTTAAAGGGGTTGTCCCATCACAAGGATCCTATCTATACTGTTTGTTAATGTGAATGTAAGACTTTTCCTAAATACATTGCTTCAACAAAACTGCTTTGTTTGTCCACTATCTTACTTTATTCATTTTTTTTTGTCACAACCCTTGACTTATCTGGTCATAAGTCAAGTGATGTATCTGCTGCTCTGAGGGGGGAGGGAGGAGGGGCTAAGAGCATGGGAGCGAGCCTGTAGGGGGGGGTAGTTTACCCTTTGGGGGGAAGGGGCTGCCAATACAGACCCGGCATCCGCTGTAATAGAAAGGCGGATGCCGGGGATGGTTAGACGCCAGCACAGATGCCAGCAACATCGCTATGCTCCTGCCCTGCATGAAGCCAGCAGCAGCAGGAGCGGAATAACAGCATCGCTTCTGCCGCTGCTGGCTTCATGCAGGGCAGAAGCATAGCGATGTTGCTGGCATCTGTGCTGGTGTATGTGCATCTGTTCTGGCGTCTGTGCCAGCGTCTGTGCATCTGTGCCGGCGTCTACACTCCCCGGCATCCGCCTCTCTATTACAGCGGATGCCGGGTCACATATTCACATATGCAAAGCCAAGTGGCGAGATGCCGCTGGCCCTGTGTGTGCGCTCATAGACCAGTCTAGCCTTCACAATGCGAATAAAGACCCGGCACCCGCTGTAATAGAGAGAGGCGGATGTTGGGTCTGTATTCGCATTGTGAAGGCTAGACTGGTCTATGAGCGCACACACAGGGCCAGCGGCATCTCGCCACTTGGCTTTGCATATGTGACCCCGCCCACCAATGACGCAACAAAGCCGGAAGACAGAAGATTTTGCAACAACGAAGACTGGTGAGTATGCGACGTGGGACAACCCCTTTAAAGGGATTGTCCAGTTTTAGACAAATATTGAGACAAATGTTATTAGACATAATGAAAAGTTCTACCGTTTTCTAATATACTTTACCTTACGCTGTACCAGCAGCACAATAATGTGGTAATGAAGAATTTTTAATTTAACCCCTTAAAGGGATTCAATCATTAGAATCCTGTTTTTAGCTAAACCCACGTCGGAATAGCCTTAATAAAATGGCTTTTCTTCCCCTGCCTTTAGAAGTCTTCTCCGCGCTGCCATTTGGTATCTATTCACAGTTTCTTCATTTTTGGTAATGACTTTTTTCGTAGCACTGGGGGTGGCCCCCAGCACCGCACCTCCCATGAGGCGACCTGAAGCGACCGCTTCAGGCGGCGCTATGTCAGGGCCTCAGGGAGGGCGGCATTTTTGATTACCTAAGCCAGTCCAGGACAAGCTGTCCTGGACTGGCTTAGCACAGAGCGGTGGTTTGGGGAGGCCACTGGAGCAGCGCTGCTCCGGCAGCCTCCCCTCAGGCTCAGGCACAGAGCAGGTCCTCTCCGTGCCTGCTCTCTGCCGGCGAACGGCGCTAAGCCCCGCCCCTCCACCACCTCCGCTCCGCCACGCCCCCTCTGCTCCGCCCCCTCCTCCCGGGGGGGGGGGCGGCTCTCCGTAGTTCGCCTCGGGCGGCGAAAGGGATAGGTTCACCCCTGGTGGCCCCCATCACTCAAACAGCACTGGGAATGTCCCCTGTGATGCGAGAAAACTCCCCAGTGCTGCCTTCTTCTTGTTATCTGCCTCCCCTCTTTTCTCCTGTTAGGCCACAGGAAAATGGTCGACTGTGCCCCATTTTTCAAAACTGACACGTGTCACTTTATATGGCAATATGAGATGTTTGAGACAGTTTTTTCATGACATGTTGTACTTCATGATAGTGGCAAACATTGATCAATAGTTTAGTATTTCTAAAAAAAAATATGGAAATTAGTAAAAAAAAAAAAAAATTGCAATTTTCGAAATTTGTATTGCTCTGCTTATCAGACGTAGTCTGGTAGTCACACCACCCAAATATATTAATAAACATGATCTACCATACCTCTGCTTTCATCTTTTAATCATCCTTTAATGTATTTTGGAATTTAGAAGGTTTGCAAGTGACAGCGATTTTCCAGTTTTACAAGAATATTTCCCAAACTAATTTCTTAGGGACCACTTCAGTTCTGAAGGGGATTATAAAGGCCTATATATTAGAAACCCCCATGAATCACCCCAGTTTCAAAACGTCACCCCTCAAATAACTCAAAACAGCATTTGGGATTGTTAATAACTAGTGTTGAGCGAGTAGTATTCCATCGAATACGTCACTGGCATAGAAATGCATGTAATCGGCCGAACACCAAAGGGTTAAACGCATGGAATATTCAAAAGTGTTTAACCCCTTGGTGTTCGGCGGATTACACGCATTCCTATGTTGATTGAATACTATTCGCTCAACACTATTAATAACACATTCATTAAGCCCTAAAATTAACACATTCACAAAGGGTTAAAAGAAAAAATGCATCTGACAGTTTGTTATGCAACTTCTCCAGAGCACAGAAATACCCTACATGTGGATGTAAACTGATGTTTTGGCCCTCAGGAGCGCATGGAAGGGAAGGAGCGACACTTGGCATTTGGAAAGCCAATGGAAACCGCTTAAAATTGACCCCATTTTGGAAACAACAGCCCTGACAAAATTTATCAAGGGGTATAGTGAGAACATTTCGACCCCACAGCCTTTTCACAGATTTTATTAACAGTAGGATTTGTAAATGAAAAATTATTTATATGTCACTTTATCCACAAAATTTTCATTTTCACAAGGGGATAAAGGAGAAAGAGCATTTCACAGTTTGTTAAACAATTTCTCCTGAATACGGCAATACCCCATATGAGGTCACAATCTTCTGTATGGATACATGGTGGGGCTTAGAATGGAAAGAGTGCTATTTGACTTTTGAAGGGCAGATTTTGCTGGAATAGTATTCAGCTGACATGTCCCATTTGCAGAGCCCCAGCGTATCAATACAAGGGAAACCCCCCAAATTAACCCTGTTTTGGAAACTACATCCCTCACAGAATATATCAAGCATTTTGACCCTACAGTTGTTTCTCAGATTTTATTAACTTTGCAATGTGTAAGTGAAAAATTACTTTTTTTTCCCTATAAACTGGCAATGTAACCCCAATTTTTTTTATTTTTCACAAGGGGATAAAGGAGAAACAGCTCCCCAAAGTTTGTTTAAACAATTGCTCCTGAACACAGCAAGGTTTTCAGGTGCCATGTCACATTTGAACAACCCCTAAAGTACATGTACAATGTAAACACCCAAAAGTGACTCCATTTTGGAAACTACACCCCATATAGAATTACCCTCAAGTGGTATGGTGACCCTATTTTGATTCTACAGCTGATTCACAGTTTGTATTAACATTGTGATGTGTAAATTAATAATTACTTTTTTTTCCAATAACCTGTCCATTTGTAATTTTTACAATAAGTTAATGAAGAAAAAACACAGCAAAGTTTGTTACACAATTTCTCCTGAATACAGGAATACCCCAATTGTGGTTATAAACTCTTGTATGGGTATGTGGTTGGGCTCAGAATGGAAAGAGCACTTTTTGGCTTTTGAAAGGCAGATTTTGCTGGAATAGTTTTCAGGAGCCATGTTGCATTTGCAAAGCCCCTAAAGTACCAATACAATGGAAACCCTCCAAAGTGACTCCATTTTGGAAAGTACACCACTCAAGGAATTTCTCAAGGGTTAATATCATTTTGAGCCCAAGAGTTACCAACAATTAATGTACAAAGTGAAATAAAATTTTTTAATAGAAATATGCCATTTGAGTGCCCAATATGTTGTGTCCACTTTGTGCCATCAGAGACATGCACTCCTAAAACTATTAAGTGGGCTATCCCGGGTACACGAAAGTTGTATATATTGGTGTAAACTGCTGCTTGCGCACACAACAGAACTCAGAAGGGAATGATCACTGCACTTTTTTATCTTTTGATATAGATTTAGAGAGACTTTCTGGACGCCATGTTGTCTATGCAGAGCCCTGAAGCTGCCAGTAAACTAGAATTCCCCAAGAAGTGATTGTAGGGGCAATTTTAGTGTGTCTGAAAAATTACATGGCGTCCAGAAAACAAGAATCTAAATCTGCACTCCAAATGCACATCGCACTCCTTCACATCTGCACCTGCTGTGTAACCATGTGGCGGTTTATGCCCACATGTATGACACAAAGCCGGGCACAGAAGAGCACCAATTAAATTTTTGGAGCACAGTTTGATTTTAATAACTCATTCCACTTTTGCAGAACAACTGGGTTGCCAGTATAATGGAATACACAGGGGCGTGGCTAGCCCGCGCCGGAGCAGGACGACATCCTGAAGAGCTCCGCTTCACAGTGCTCAAATCCACTGGCATCCACAAAGGATTTGAGGCTCAAACCTCGGGAGCATTACCCTTGGGGTGTCCCCCAGCCCCAGTGAAAGTTTGGGGGGTGCACGCTCAGTTGGCATGGTTTTCGCACACTAGCTGCTGCCTGACACTTGCGCAGCAGCACCTGCGGCCTATATCTCAGAGTGCCAAGCTGCTGGCACTGCTTCTACACACACAGCCGACGACTGAAAAAGACCATCCTGCCTCCGGACTTACAGTGCTCCCGCTTACCTGGCCTGGTAGACTGGGCTCCCTGAGCTGATATTCCCGTAGTGCTTCCCACTCTCACTGACGACGAACGCCATCTTGCCTGTAGCCTACTACACACACAGAGGCCTGCACCACGGATGGAGGCCAGAAAACTTTTTTTTTTACAAGAGCCTATTCTCAAATCATCTCTCTCTACCCTGTCCCTCTCTATGTGGGATTGATCCTCAGTTACACCGCCTGGCACCTCACTCCCCAAACTAGTACCTTGCTAAGGCACTAGTAAATTTCGGAGTGGAGTCTGACCACAAGGAGAAATGGAAGCCTAAGCACAGGCACCATCTTTAATAGCCGATCCCTCTCTCACTTCTTGCTTGGGATCAGTTTAAAATTGTGAAATCGGGCAGCAATAAGAGCCACCTCCCCCCCTGGAACACCCAAACACCTAAAACATCAAGGGGACTTGCAAACATTTTTGAGAAAAAGAATATCGAATCCCATTATAGTCTATGGGAAAAAATGCTCGTTTCAGGGGAAACCACTATTCAACTAAAGGAGAATCACCAAGTCGACGAATAGCAGGAGGAGAGTGTTTAGGAGGAGCGCTGTGTAGTTAAAGTGCACGGACCCCATTATAGTCTATGGGGTCCATGCGCTTTAACCGCATAGTACTTGCAGTTGCGCTGATAAAAAGTCAGCTCCTTCGTAACCACAAGCTGCCAGCTCTCCTGACTAGCAAAGATGAGCCTGCAGCAAATCAACGCTGGTTCTGCAGCAATCTCGTCCCTGCAAGTCAGGAGAGCTGGCATCTTGCTGTTACGAGGGAGGTTACTTTTTCTAATAGGAATTAATTGACCAGCGTTGATTGGCCAGTGTACAGCATTCGGCCAATCAACGCTGGTTCTGCTGGAGGTTCGTCTGTGAGGAGGCGGAGTCTAACATTGGACCACAAAGGAGACAGCTGTGGTCCGATCTTAGACTCCGCCTCCTCACAGACGAGCATCCGGCAGAACCAGCGTTGATTGGCCAAATGCTATACACTGGCCAATCAACGCTGGACAATTCATTCCTATGAGAAAAAGTAACCTCCCTCGTAACAGCAAGCTGCCAGCTCTCCTGACTAGCAAGGACGAGCCTGCTGCAGAACCAGCTTTGATTTGCCGCAGGCTCATCCTTGCTAGTCAAGAGAGCTGGCAGCTTGCTGTTACGAGGGAGCTTACTTTTTCTCATTGGAATGAATTGACCATCATTGATTCGCTAGTGTACAGCATTCGGCCAATCAACACTGGTTCTGCCGGAGGCTCGTCTGTGAGGAGGCAGAGTCTAAGATCGAACCACAGTGGAAACTGCTGTGGTCCGATCTTAGACTCCACCTCCTTACAGACGAGCCTCCGGCAGAACCAGTGTTGATTGGCCGAATGCTGTACACTGGCCAATCAACGCTGGTCAATTCATTCCTATGAGAAAAAGTAACCTCCCTCGTAACAGCAAGCTGCCAGCTCTCCTGACTAGCAAGGATTCATACACCGAATGACCTGCCACCCCTATGGGCCCATCTTGATGTCCCCCCCAGTGGAGATTCAATCCTGGCTACCTATGCCACCTCTGCCAGATCAGCCAGAGCTTCCAGAGATTGAGAACTGGCAACAGATCCAGAGATGCAAATCCCCTAAAGCCAAGAAATTTGCCAATCAAGTCAAGACCTTCTCTGCAGACCTAAAGAGATGCTTTTATGGGACTATGTTTATATTCTCAGATCGTGAGTAACTGAGACAAAGCTGTAGTTCTCACATCAATATGGTCTATTATATATTGCTTAATAGAATCTTTCAGAAAGTTTTTTTTATTTTTGTCATTAATATAAGTTAGCGTGTTTCTTAGCTACAGTAAGTCTGCGCTTGAATTTAATATTGCGCTTTATGTTTTACCTACTAGCTCAGTTTGTTTTATGTAGAAACACATGATAAAGTTGAATACTCTAAGATGTTATGCGTTCCATTTCTCTCCTACCTCCCCCTATCCTAAGTCCTCCCTCCCTCTCCACTACCCTCCCCCCACCACAACTTGCAAAGAAATAGTAAGAACCTAAACAAAATCCGGATATGAAGTGTAGGCAACTTTTTATATCTAACAACAAGTAACTGCCTTGACCTCATCTTATACATCTATATGGCTAAGATCCTAACCCTTCATTAATTCCAAGACTGCAACGGATGGTCCTAGTGAAAGGGAGTTGGTGACCTTTGATGGAAGTAACACCCAAGAAGCGCGCGCTTCTCATACTTTGGCTGGGACCATCCAAATGTAGCATTATATCATATTGCAAAGTAAGTAATAACATCTAGAATACCTCAGCACCTTACTATTTCTACCCCGCCCTATAAGCCCCCCTTACCCTCCTTACACCCCCAATCCCTCCACTCTAATATCCTTTTTCTAGGCTTGCTGGTGTTTACACGGTTTAGTAAATATATTTTCAATGTCATACAACTTAACTAGCTGAGAGGGGTAAGGCTAGGTATACAATCAGACACAACGTAACACTCCTGTAGAACTTTCTGAGGTTTAATACCTTTTGTTTTTTCAAAAAAGTTCAAATTGCATTTTGAGTAGCATATGAGTTTATTCTTCAGTAGAGATCAAGGATCTTCATTACCGGTATATCCAAGTGTTGACACACACTTTTATCAGGACTTTACTCCTGTTAACTTACCCAACCCCTACCCACCTTTGTCCCTTTTACCACCTACTTTAACTTTTATTCTAATTTCTAATTCCCCCGCTCCACATTTGTAGTTAGGACGGCGTATTTTATCCATTGTAGGGAGCCGCTTGACCATCTCAAATGGAAAGCTTCAGTAGAAGTCTAATATTAAAATGGCTAAGGTTACATTCACATCATTTAATGTGAATGGATTAAACACACCACAGAAAAGACATGGTATCCTACAGCTTGTCAAAAGATTAAAATCAGATATTCTGATGTTGCAGGAATCACACTTTAAAGCTAATAAACTGCCCAATCTTCCGAAACACCCCTACAAACAATGGTTCCATAGCTCACATTCCACCTCTGCAAGTAAAGGGGTTGTTATCGCGTTTCACCACACCACCCCATTTATTTGTCAGCAAAAACACTTAGACTCAGAGGGACGTGTACTCTTCCTAAAAGGGACGATAGGTCAGTAACTATAGTAGTAACATAGGGTATAAGGGAACCCCCTATTATCGAAATACACTATACTGCCCTTGGGTCCAAATAAAACACAAATTTTAATTCCGTTTACTTAAAAAGCAACTGAGTGCTTACCACCCACTAGTGTGTGTGCAGATTCATGTACCTGGAGGTCCTAGACACACCCAACCCAATGTGAGATCCTACCCAGTGAAATAAAAAACATATAAATCTGTATAAGCTCTGGACTATGGATTGTTGATCCTAAGCATAAAGGTCAATATTAAAAGCCTCACTAGCCCGTAGGATCTATGCTAGCGACTTGTTTCAACACAAAATGGCATTTGCAGATGTTTGAATGGTTTGGCTACTGGGTGTGGAATTCTGACTCTGGTTCTCCTGGTCAGCCTGTGTTGTATATATATGCTCCCCCACGTCAGTCCACTACAATGACCCACATTAGCCTATAGCCTAAAATAAATCTGCCATGCCCTACTCTGGTTATCAAAGGGTAAACCTATTCCTCAACGCGATTCACCATATAGGATCGTCAGGAGGACAATCTATTCTCTAGATACAGGATGATCTTCATCCAGGGTCAAGCCTACATATGTGCACCAACAAGAGACTCCCTGGTCAGACAAATGGCGGAACATGAATTTGGGCTTTCTCTAAATGCCAAACTATGAACCCCCTTGCTAAAACTCTTTCGATCACCCAATTGCGATCCCCTGTTAAAAGGTCCATGCGGAGTTTGGCACGATCTCAAGAGTCAACTGGCACCTTCTCCCTCTAGAACCTACCCTGCAGAAATACTTCCCCACCTTCTATCCAAAAACGTTAGATGTCTGTGATGTTGCTATAAGTATGTTCTGTTCTGCTTACTTATTTTGCTCTGTCTGCCTAGAAACAGTGAGGTAGTGATGGAAGAATAGCCGAGCTTAGGGGGAGGAGTTTCTCGAGACAGGGAGCCATGATGGAAGCATGGAATAAAGTGTTCTGATCTATAACAGTAATTATCTCATGGTGGACTTATTCCAGAAGACCTGCATCCTCACTACAACACTACAATGTCAAGATGACTTCTGGTCATAGCTTGCAGGTAAAAAATTAGATGCACTATTTAAAGATGGCAAACCTCTATCATTCAAACTCCTTCAACAGATGCTTGCGTCCAAATGTAAAGCTATCTCACCTTCACTATGAACATTACAAATGGTGTGCTTCTTCCTTATCTGACATTGTGGGTCTACAGAGACCTCTGACACATTTTGAGAAAATTCTACTTTCGGATACTCCATCAATGAGAAAGCTATCATTATGTAAAAAAGTGCTGTGCGCCACCACTTCAATATATAAACCAGCCTACTTTTTCTCATGGGAAAAAGAAACAGTATCACCCTCTCTGATGAGGAGGTCAAGATTGTACTCAACAACTCTCATAGTATTTCTACATGCAAGAAGCACATTATAAAACTCTTACCAGATGGTACAGAACACCATCCTGGTTACACGCCTACAATCTAGCTGAATCAGATACTTGTTGGCGATGCCTTGCCCAGAGAGGAACACAAGAACATATATGGTGGGAATGTGACAAAATGTCTCTTTTTGGAGACAAGTGCAACAGCTTGTTAGAAATATCACTTCCTCTAGAACTCTCTTCCCTCCCTCACTGCTACTTCTTTCTCTCCCACATTTAGATCTCTGCCCTAGGAAAAACGACTTGATTACACATCTGATAGAGGCAGCTAAAGCTATCATTCCTTGTTACTGGCTCCAGACAGAGGCCCCTCCAATTTCACATTGGACTGAGAAAGTTCATCAAATTGCAAGATTTGCAAGATTATTTTTTTTTATGCATTACTAGTTTTGTAGAACAAAAACCCATCTGGGGACATAAATCAATTATTTTTTCATCGCCATCTTTTGAGATGTGTAACAATTTTATTTTTCGGCTTACAGGGTTGTTTGAGGGCTTATTTTTTGCAGAACAACCTGTTATTTTTATTGTTCCTGTTTTGTGTTACATATTACTTTTAACCCTTTTTATAGCATATTTTGGAATATGAAATGGCAAAAAAATCTGTACTTCTTAATTTTTTTTTTAATATCATTAATTTTTTAGGAAAAGGGAATTTCTTGGGCTTCATTCTTTTATTAAATTTTTTTCACACAGTTTATTTATTTATTCCCTTTTTTTTTTTTTTTTACTTTTTTTTTTTTTATAAATGTCCAATTTGGACTCCTGAACCATCAATACACTGATTGCTGGTTCAGTACCATAGACTTCAATACACAGCATACACGTAGCATGTATCGCAGTCTATGGAGGAAGTCAACCAATGCAGACTTCCTGAGGTCCCGGCAGAATCAACCAGGTACTGGGGCTCCAGACAGTCTGGGGGTTACTGGCTAGACCCCGGGCTGCAGATAATAGATATAGGCACTCCTCAATCTTGCCGCAGGGGGTCGCAGGGGCCGGCAACATGGTGGAACTCCTTGGATGCCAACCTCAGTTCCGACTGGGCTTTATGGAGCAGGGTGTCAGCTGCTAACACCTACTCCCAATGCCGCCCACTCAAATACTGAGTGTGCGGCATCACAGGGCGTACTGTTATGCCTACTTTTGTCAAGTACCTGGCAGCAGGGACATAATAGTATGTCCTTTGTCGTTAAGGGGTTAAATAATTAACCCCTTAAGGACCAGGCCATTTTTTGGTTTCACATTTTCGTTTTTCCCTCCTCACATTTCAAGAGCCATAACTTTTTCATTTTTCAGTTCACAGAGTCACATGATGGCTTATTGTTTGCGGGACAAATTGTACTTTGTAATGGCATCATTCAATATGCTGTGCAATGTACTGGGAAGCTGGAAAAAAATTCAGAATGAGGTGCAATTGGAGAAAAAATGCATTTGCGCCATTTTCTTATGGGTTTAATTTTTACAGCGTTCACTGTTTGGTACAAATGACATGTTACCTGTGTTCTACGTGTCAGTACGAACGCGGTGATACCAAATTTATATAGTATTTGAAATGTTTTGATACTTTTAAAAAAATGATAAACTTTGCAAAATAGAAAAAAATTTTTGTGTCATCATGTTCTAACACCTGTAACTTTTTCATATTTCCATGTATGGAGCTGGTTGTGGTTTCTTTTTATGCGGGACAAGATGACGTTTCTATTGATACCATTTGGGGAAAGATCTGATGGTTTGATCACTTTTTATTCAATTTTTTTATAGGAGGCAAAGTGTTGAAAAAAACGCTTTTTGGCTGTTTTTATTTTTTTGCCGCTACGCCGTTCGCAGTACGGGATAAATGTTTTAATATTCTAATAGTTCGGGCATTTTGGAGCGCGGGGATACCTAATATGTTTATGTTTAATGTTCTTTAATTACTTTTATAGCTAATCTAGGGAAAAGGGGGTGATTTGAACTTTTATATTTTTTTTATTTTTTTAATACTTTTAAAAACTTTTTTTTTTCTTCTGTTACATTTATGATCAGACCCCTTAGGTACCTTGAAACCTAGGGGGTCTGATCGCTCATACTATTCACTGCAATACTACAGTATTGCAGTGAATAGGAAAATCTGAGGCCTCTGGCATCATCTAATAGATCTCGGGCAGAGACAAGCCTGGAAGCCTTCAATAGGCTTCCGGCTGTCATAGCAACCGATCACCGCCCTCTTGTGACGTTCAGGAGGGCGGCGATCGGCGAAACATGGCGGCGCCCATGCCGCCGGCGCCGTTTACACACTGCGGTCACGTTTGACCGCAGTGTGTAAAGGGTTAACAGCAGCGATCGGCTCGGGCACCGACCGCTGCTGTTATTGGCAGGTCCTGGCTGTATTATACAGCCGGCATCTGCCGTGTATGGAGCGAGCTCAGCGTGTGAGCTCGCTCCATACATCCCCATGCGACCCATGACGTACAGTTACGTCAAGGGTCGCTAAGGGGTTAATTGCAATTATCCTTCCCCTATAAGAAGGAAAAAACAAAAAAACAACACATGCATTTTTATGTGTCCTATGTGGTGAGATAGGAGATGAGATGTCTCTTTTTGCCTCCCTTCTTAACTTTTTTATTTTAGATGGCACCTTCTGCTGTTTTGTGGAGGTTGTCCTTCTTTTCTTCTGAATCAGGTTTCTAGATTCTTTTTTAGCTGCCAGCTTAAAGGGGTTGTCCCATCACAAGGATCCTATCTATACTGCTAGTTTATGTGGATTTAAGACTTTTCCTAAATGCATTGCTTTATCAAAACTGCTTTGTTTGGCCGCTATCTTAATTTATTCACTTCATTGTTTACACTCTGTTTCTATGGCCCTTGGGATTATCTGCTCATTTGTCAAGTGATGTAGCTGCCTGCTCTCAGGGGGGAGGGAGGGGCTGGGAGCAGCTCTGAGCTGTTTGTGTCTGATAAGTAGCGGAGCTTCTCAGATAGGGGAGGTGAGAGCTCTGGGATTTCTGAGCTCTTATCAGTCGGTTTAATTGAATTTGGCTGATAAGGGCTGAGATAGGGAGTCCGTTACCTCTGTATGTAATGCAAACTCACTTAAATCCAGCTCTGCTACATCAGCTTCACACTGTGGTAATTAATTTACAACCAATCCCGTGCAAGTGAAACCCCGTCCTCCAATGTGCCGAGAAAAGCAGGAAGTGAATAGAGCACAACAGCCTGCAAGTTGGTGAACAAGCGTCATGGGAATACCCCTTTAAGTTCCTATGCTGGTTTTTTTGCTTTTCTAGCATTTTTTTTTTCTATGGCCACACTACCTCTTCATCTTGCAACTTTGCTGGAAGTGACACACCTCTGAACTCCCTCGTGCTCTCTTAATAGCATCCTCTCTTAAAAGCATCACCGGATGTGACATTGTAGGTCTGTGCCGGCTTCTTTAGCTGACACTGTTGGTTTCAGCTAGCCTGCTTCTCTTTTAGTGTGCTGCCTGGTTGGAAATGATATAACTCCGAGTTTACTGTTGCCTCTCTCCAGCAGGCTAAGCTGTCTGCAAAATCAATGGTGCTTTCTAGGTAGCTCACAGACCTTTATGGTTGAAGTCCTATTGCAGATAACACCTCAAAATACAATATTGGCTCCCTTCCATTCCATTCTTTGATCTGAAGCTGGATAAATTCATAGCAGGATTGACAGCTAAGAAGAGGAAGTTTCTTCCTCAATTTTTATCCAGGAAAGGCAGAAGCCCCCAGAGATTCCAGCACCCTACATCTCATTATCAGAGGAATTCAAGATTTCTGAACTGGATGTACTAGATGTAAAACCTCAGCTGAAGCTGAGAAAAATTTTAAATTTCATTGACGCCATTTTGTCTCCTCCCACAGGTCACAACATTTCTGTCTTTTTTCTAACTGTCATGGATAGATCACATTACAGACCTCTGGGTTATAGTGATCATTCAGTTTAGCTATTCCATCAATTTCTGCCTTCCCCCTTGAGACAGATTTATGCAAACAAAACCTCTTTCTTCTGGAAGACAAAATAGTACAGATTTCTCAAGTACAGAGTACATTCAAAAGCATGTTCTAGAGAAGATTCCTCTTCCCAAAAAGGGGTTTGTAATTTATTCTCCGGTCTTACTGGTTCCAAAACCTTCTGGAGACTGGTCAATGATAATAAACTTAAGATTTCTCAACCGTTTTATTCACAAAAGGTGTTTTCCAATGGAACAATAAAGTCAGTAACCACCTTTATGCAGGGAGGCTATTTTCAAGCCACTTTAGGTTTAAAGGATGTTTATCTTCATATTTATCCTCTGCACAAAAGATTCCTCAGAACCTTGGTGGTTAAAGCAGGATGAAAGAAACATCTGCAGTTCTCATCTCTACCCTTTGGAATCTCATCTGCTCTCTACACCATTACAAAAGTGAATGCTTTGGTTGCTGCTAGCCTCAGACTTCAAGGTCTGTTTATTTCACCTTATCTGGCTCATGAAAGCCTTGCCAGAAGACTTTGTATTCATCTTCGTTTGGCTGTGGAGTTTCTACTATGTCTAGGTTGGATAATCAATTGTAAAAAGTCAGATGTTACCCCTACAACTTGAAAAAAAGAAGTTCCTAGAGTTCATTCTCGATTCCAACCTAATGACAGTTTCTTTATCTTGTCCCTCGTCAAACAAATATCTGGACAGCCATAAAAGTTTTGGGCCCTATCGATTGGTCCCCTCCTGAAGGAGGTTCCTAACATCTGGAATCACAGTCCCAAGGGTCTTGACAAAAAAAAAAAAAGCAAAAAAAACCCCCAAAACCCCAAAACCTGTCTTTCATTCAGATGGTGGATCCATCTGAAAGACTGGAGGTCCATGGTCCAATCTCATTAGATCCTGTTGACCACTGATGCATCCCTCCTGGGTTGGGTAGCCCAATTGGATGGTGTACCATCTGAGAGATGACCACCTGAGAGATTTTGCAGGCTGTCTCCTAATGGGAAGTACTTTCAAGATAGTTTTAACAAAGCCTGTAACTTTTCAGGATAGATACCTTCACCATCTTAAAAGATATGATGGTTTAATCTGCTCTGACAGGTGAATAAGAGTCTTGCAGAATACAAGTAAATTGAAATTTACTTGAGAAAGGAGCCTAGCATTCCGAAACGTTGTAATCTGTCATCATTACTAGTTAGCCATTAAAAAGGTATCAACTACTGAAGACTATCAAGTTTTTTGTTTTTAATATTTCCTACCCACTGGCTAACACGGTATGAGAACAAACATTTTCCTTATAATATTTGGTAGGAATACATTCAAATAAAATAGAGGCATATCTACTATGGGGATCAAATTCTCGTTCTAAATATGGAGGGAAAGTAACTTCCAGGTCTAGAGAGACATCTTAATACTCCTCAGCAGTATGAACATTAGTGGTCTTGTGGCATGCTCAGAAGAGGAGCACCGACCATGGTCTCCTCAATGTCAACCGAGTGGCTACAGGCACTGCCACACCACCAAGCCTTTGCAATATAATATTTTTTAATGTCCTGGGGGCCCACATCCTCATGGACCAGGGTCTAGTTATGGTGTGTAACCGAACTCTCAATCTCCTTCCCTCCCATATATAATCAAAAATACATTTTTAGAGTTTGGCAAAATATGCATTGGTGACAGGAATGATCACTGTGTGCAAGAGGTACAAGATAACAAGCAACACCATGATCTTAACCATTGCTATTATGCTCGCCCAAGTGATCATGGGTTTGGAAAAAAGAGCGAGCAAGGTAAAAACTTTAGTAAGTAATTGTAGACAGTTTGGGGAAAATAGTGCAGACCTTAGAGCTGTCAAGACGATTCCCAAATAGGAAATGTTACTGAGACTCCATTTAAAGGGGACAGTTACGGCCAGTATAGTTCAGGGAGACACCAACTGTTAGCACCTGTGATTTAGATAAATTCATCGTGTAAAAAGATATCCTATTGAAGGCATCCAGTATGGTAATTGTCGCCTGTAGGGAAGAAAGTGGGAGGGTGAGAGAGATTATTACATCGTCAGCATAAATGCCTATTATATGCTGGAAGCTGGAGAAAGCTAAAGGTTCTTAAAGTGGTTGTTTGGGGAGTTTAAATATGAATAGATTTAAAACTGAATAGAGAATGCTGCAGACAAGCATGTCCCCCTCCTCGCTCAACTACTCCTGAATGTTATGACTATTAGTGAGTCAGTTCCCCTATAAATGGCTGCAGGTTATGAGAAACCTACAATTTAACTTTGGCTATAGTAACTGAAGCAGAGGATTTTAACAATAGTTTAATAATCACACATTTTTAATGCTTGAATACTTAAATGGAGTCTATCATTTGAAAAACTCATTTTTAACTTAAGGCAGTTGAAAAGCCTTTAAAAAGGCTATTCTACTCCCACCTTCACTCCTTTGATTCTCCTCGGCGTTTCTTCAAAATTTGGTTTGTTGTGGCATGCTAATAAGAATCACAGAGCACTAAGGGCATTCCCATGTCATACATATCCAACGCCCCTTTCATGCTTGTGCTCCGTCTCCTCCTCCTCATCTCCGGCACTTGTACCTTGAACAGGCCACTGACTCCACACACCACAGTCGCAGTACACTCATGTAGGAGGGCACCATAAAGTGGTCGCTTGAGCATGCACAGCTGGCTCTGGCCGAATCCGCAGTGGCACAAACATGAAAGGGACGGTGGACATGTATGACTTGGTGGTGCTTGCAACGCTTGGGAAACTCCCCCGGTGATCCTCATTAGCATACCAGAAAAAAACGAATTTTGAACAAACGTCAGGGAGAATCAAAGAAGTAAAGGTAGGAGTAGAATAGTATTTTTAAAGGCTATTCCAACGTGCCTTTAGTTTGAAATGAATTTTTCAAATGACAGACTCCCTTTAAATATTTTCCAATGCTTTTACTAACATTAGTGCATGTGTTTTTGGAAACCACACAGGTGTTTTGCATTTTTTGATCAGTGTTAGCCATTTTTATTGTGGCAGAAATCAAACATTTGCAATAGCACACTTAGGCCTCATGCACACAAACATACTTTTTATCTGCAATTGTGGATAAAAGTATGGACCCATTCATTTCCATGGGCCCATACACACAATCACATTGTTTTGAGGCTGTGTATCCATGGTGTTTACAACGACTGCAAATTATGAAGTATTTTCTATTCTTAGCCACATTTGCATACCTCCCAAGTGTCCCGCATTTGGCGGGACACTCACGTTTTCCTACACCTGTCCTGCTGTCCCGCACAGCCCCCTGCATGTCCCACTCTGTCCCTTTAATGTTTTACTAAACAATCGTTCCTCCGATCAACAGATAAAAGGCTCTGGTGATCGGAAGAACGTTTCACTATTATAGAAGGACCTTTGTGTGACATCACACGGTCATGTGACTAGGTGTGCCAGTGTCCTGTGCAGGGAAGAGATGAAGAGACGTGTGTAAGGTACCGAGAAAGGAGGGGGGAGGATGTGAGATGCAGGTTGGAGAGAGTGTGAGTGTGTGTGTCTGTTTGTCTGTCTGTCTGTCTGTCTTTGTCTGTCTGTGTGTATCATTATACTGGGGGCAGAGATGGAGAGGAGGACATGAAAATGGGGGCAGATGAAAGGGGATATGAAACTGGGGGAGAAATGGAGGGGGGGATGAAACTGGGGCAGAGATGAAGGAGGGGACATGAAATAAGGCAGATGAAGAAGGCACTAAAACTGGAGTGACATTAAACTGGAAACAACTGGAGGGGGCATTAAACCGTGGGAGTAGCTGGAGGGGGACCTGTCTGCCTCTAGTTGCCCCCAGTTTAATGTCTCCCTCCAGCTACACCTACAGTTTAATGTCTGCTTCCAGCTGCCTGAGTTTAATGTCCCACGTCAGTTGCCATTAATTTATTGTCCTCCTCCAACTATCCCCATTGCTAATGTCCCTCTCCAGCTGCTCCAGTTTCATGTTTAAACTGGGGCACCAGGAGAGGGACTTAATACTGTGGGGCAGTTGGAGGGAACATTATAATGTGGGGACATATAGTGTATAGGTGACTGTAGGAGGATTATACTGTGTGTGGGGGCACATGAAAAATGATAGAGATGGGCGGAGTCAACGTAAAAGTGGGTGAAGCTAAATTTGCCACGGCACGCTATGCGCCCCACACTTTTTGTCCCTCTTTCTGTTCTTCAAATGTTGGGAGGTATGCATTTGCAGGACTAGTAAATTAGGATCATATAAGTCTTTTTGCAAGTCTGTGGTTATAGATCACCTACTGATGCAATGCTGACATATTTTTTTGTGGACTGCAGATCAGTTTTTGCAGACAAGAGAAAGCAATACGGTCATGTGCATGAGGCCGTAGCAGAAAAATGAACATCTGCATTTGTAGCACTAACCTAAATAGAAAAAAAAATACATGTGGTTTATTCATTTATATTTTACAAATGGTTGTTCTTCTAGTGGCAGCTCTAAACTCTGCTGTGTTTTACTTGGCTCTCAATAGAGCTATGTACGGAATTTGAATGAAAAATTATCTATTACTTTTCCTTCAATATATTTGGAAAACATGAGGCCATTTGATATAATTCGTGCTGAACATTGCAATGAACTGGCGTGTTAAGTTCAGTGTATATTTGTGACATTTCATGGCAACAGCTGCGTGTATATTGTATTTAACCATCTATTCGATATGCTTTAGTAAAATATAATAATTTATTCCAGTGTAGATGAAACCATCGTCTTCTTAACCTACTGCGGTAACAGAGCCTCATTAAAAATAACAAAAGTAATAAAATTGTGTAACTATGCTCCCAGAAGAAGATGTTACAATATCCCGACGAGTAAGGATAGAGTAGTTCCACAATCGTATTTATGCCCTCTGTACATCCCCTACAATATTATACAACACATGGTTTGCTGTCGGCTTTCTGCAGAAATGAATGCTGACACAGTGCAAAGTTACCAACAATAGATACTATTCTGTACACTGACTGAATTGTGAGACTTGATGAGAGATTTATGCTTAGCTTCCAATATTCAGGCTTATAAATTTGGGCTGCATAATATAAAGTAAAAATCGCAGAAAAAAATTACAGCAACTAACTGCATAGTGTGAATTTAGCTACCTAAAACTCAGTTTTAGGACATTCAGGATATCAGGTTCTCCAATACTTGTAATTTTTCAGTTATGCCAGCATAGTCAATAAAATAATTTTTATTCTTTGCATAAATTAGCTGTATAAAGTTAAGGGGATGATGTGCTAAGGCAAGAATTCAAGCTCACTGTGCCCCAAGTCATTCTGTCTACAATGATGGACCCCACCCAATCTTACTGAAGCCAGAAGTGTCACCCGGTTATAGCACCTATCAACATAGCAATATGCCAATAGATGACAGAAACCGCATAGTAATAATAATAGATGATGGATCAAATGTATATTGTTGGGACATGCGGACATTGGAGCTCACAGATGATGACAAATACAAAAACAGAAAACAATGGAGCCTATGGGCTAGTTCACAAGGGGTTCCGAGTGAACCAATTCTGTTGCGGCTTTCCGCTCTGGATTAGGCCCAAATGAATGGGCCTAGTCTGGGAGGTGCTGTCGAGAGGGGGATGCTGTGGCTGAATCAGCCGTGGAATCCGCCTGAAGAAAGGGAAGCTCGCTTCTTTTTTCCACGAGCAGGAACAAACCGCTTGCGGAAAACAGAACGTCAGCAGTCTACATAGACCACTGTTGTGAGGCGGCGGATGTTGAGGCTGATTCTGTGTCAAAATCTGCCCCCTCTTGCCCCGTGTGAAGTACCCCTAACTCTCCTCAAATCTATCCTTATGTCTTTGTCTTGATTGTGGCCCTAATACAAGACAGCACTGATCCTTATTGTCCCTTATGTAAACTGAAATTGTTAACCCTAAGGCCGGTTGCAGATGACTGTGTGTATTTTGCGGTCCACAAACTATCGGTAGTAATCAGTGTTCTTTTTTGCGGACAGAACGTCATCAGTGTGTTATCAGTGTGTGATTCTAGTTTTCGGATCCAAAAAAACCCACAGGAGACATCTAATGATGTCCTTAGCTTGTCCTCAAATACGGACGATACACTGATGACACA
The DNA here is from genome assembly GCF_031893055.1 of Leptodactylus fuscus. Lineage (NCBI taxonomy): Eukaryota > Metazoa > Chordata > Amphibia > Anura > Leptodactylidae > Leptodactylus > Leptodactylus fuscus. The sequence goes on along the minus strand of NC_134267.1, from coordinate 72,306,569 downwards.
CCAGTGTATCGTCCGTACATCAATGAGCCGTCCTAGGTTTTTAGTCTCTCATAGGCTTCTGTGTGTGAGTCCGTTCCGCAAACACTGAAAAGAATAGGACCTGTTCTGTCTGATGCGGCGCAGACTCTCGGCCCACACACTGATCAGTGGAAATCATGGTCGTGTGCATGTGTCCAAACAAATGAATGGGTCAGTGTGCTATCTGGGAAAAACACGGTTAACACTGATCTCACCCTCGGTCATCTGCAAGAGGCCTAACGTTTGAAAGACTAGAACTAGGACCCCAAGACATGAAAACTAAGCAGGGCTGAATTATATGCAAGGCAAGACAACAAGCAGGAAAGAACAAACAAAAACTACAAGATAAAAAGAAGCAAGGAGTGGACAAGAATAAACCACAAGAACAAAGCAGAACAACATGAAGAAAACTAGGCCAAATAAAAGGTACTAAATTTATTCTATATCCATAAGTGCAAAAGCCAATAATACTGGAGTCTATGGGATGCAGACAGCAGTAATCAGAACCATATGTATATCTCTGGATTGGCTACGTTCACATCTGCACTGGAGAACAAAACGTTCACCCCGAAAGTTGTCATAGGAAAAGGTCCTGTGATCAAGACCTTTTTTTCTGCCAGTTTCAGTTTTAAAACGACGAAAAAACGAAAGTCCACTAACAGACCAGAACAATGGAGAGGCAGTGATAGTGTAAACCAGGCATTAGCAGACATATCTCTTTTCTTTCCCCACTTTGTCCTCAGTAATCCAGTTATTGAGAGTTCTGTACTAACAAGGAACTCTAAGGCAACACTGCCATCAAGTGGCTAAAATTGCACTAATATCCAATCTTCTATTCTTCTATACACTTACCCGCTATTTACACACACACACACACACACACACACACACACACCACCACCACCACCACCACCACCACCACCACCACCACCAATAGTCATTGTGATGAAAGGAGTGTATAATAATAATAATCACAATAATAATTAATATATTTTATTTATATAGCATCAACATATTCCGCAGCACTTTACAAATTATAGAGTTCAAGAACAGACAAAATAATAATAATAATAATAATACATTTTATTTATATAGTGCCAACATATTCCACAGCACTCTACAATTAGTAGGGTTCAAATACAGACAGAAAGATACATTACAAATAGGGTTGAGCCGATCTTGACTTTTCAGGATCGATTTTAAAATCCGATTTCCGATCATTTTTCATTCGAACCCGATCTCGATCCCAATTCCGATCCCAATGCAAGTCAATGGGATTTTTTTTATTAATCGTAGATCGGATTTTAAAAGCAATAAACAATTGTTAGAATCCACGCTGTGTAGTGAATCACTAAAGTAGCCAGAGGATTTTTTTAAAATCCTCTGGCTACTTAGTCCCCCCTGGTGTCCACTTACCTGCAGAGATGGCTGGTCCGGTGCCCAGTGCCTTCTTTCTTCTTTGCCTCACTGCCGCTCCACGCTGCTCTTCTCCCTTCGCTGCCCCCTCCTTGCCACATTAGGACAGTGGTTAGGAGTATGAAATTACTTTCTTTGACGTCACGTCTCCCCGTCCTGTACCCGCCCACACTCTCCTAAGCCACAAGCCCCGCCTACCTAGCGCTTTAAACACTGACCTGGGAGGCAGGGCAGCGAGGCAAGAAGACTGCAGTGTGGAGCGGCAGCGAGGCGAAGAAGGATGGCACCGGAGCAGCCATCTCTAGAGGTAAGTAGCTGCTAGAGATGTTTAGTTTAACCTCCCATTCGAATGAATGGAGGCAGCCGGCGCGCAGGGGGTTAAGGCTGTGTGCCGGCTGCTTCCATTCATTCCTATGGAACTGCAGCAGAGCCTTCACACTGAGTATACAGCGTATACTCAGTGTGAAGGCTAAGCAAAGCATTGTGGGAAAAGTTCACCGATCTCGATCCCACATAAAAAGATCGTGTTCGGAATTCCAATCGCTCAACCCTAATTACAAAGAAAGTAATTTCACACAATGGGACTGAGGGCCCTGCTCGCAAGAGCTTACAATCTATGAGGTAGAGGGGTGACATTGCTTATACAGTAGTCAGACAGTTTTGTAGTAGAGGTGACTGTCATTATACAAACATAAAACTTTATGAGTCGTCACCAGTCGTAACATGTGGAAGGTGCTTGGACATATAAAGTTAGCCTGAAATGGCATTATATCATGTGGGGTAATGTGGGAGCTGGAACAGAGGAGGGTTAAATTTTGGAGATTCTAATTATAGTATGGAAGGGTTTACATTAGGAATTGTGATAGGCCTGTCTGAAAAGATGCGTCTTTAGTTTGCACTTGAAGCTGTAGAAATTGGGAGTTAATCTGATTGTCCGGGGTAGAGCATTTCAGAGAAGTGGTGCAACTCGGGAGAAGTCTTGTATACGAGTGTTGGAAGTTCTGATAATAGAGGATGTAAGTGTTAGGTCATTGAGTGAGCGGAGAGCACGGGTTGGGCGGTAGACAGAGATGAAGGAGGAAATGTATGGAGGTGCGGCATTATGGAGAGCCTTGTGGATGAGGGTGATAACTTTATATTTTATTCTATAATGAATAGGCAGCCAGTTTATTGACTGCGACAGACCAGAGGCACCGCTGTATCGTCTAGCCTGATAGATGAGCCTGGCCGTTGCATTCAGAATAGATTGTAGAGGGGAGAGTTTAGTGAGGGGAAGACCGATTAGTAAGGAGTTACAGTAGTCAAGGCGAGAATGAATCAGAGAGACAATAAGTGTTTTTAATGTATCTCTGGTAAGGAAATGGCTTATTCTGGAGATGTTTTTGAGGTGGAGGTGACATGAACGAGCGAGTGATTCAATATGGGGAGTGAAGGAAAGATATATTACAGAGTAACAGTCAATTCACACAATGGCATACCTCCCAACTTTTGAAGAACAGAAACATGGACAAAATGTGCGACAAATGCGGCAAGTTTAGCTCCGACCACTTTTATGTTGGTACATAAATGACCAATAGTCCACCTTGAATAAGGAGAACTGTAAAAAAGGGGCTGCGCTCATGAGTATTAAAATGATTAGCTTTATTGTAGACAACTAAAAAACACACAACACTAGTAATAGCGTTTCGGGGTTACCACCCCGTTTCTCAAATGGTATACGGTGTAGTACATTGTTGGACCTTAAACACACAAAATGGTCCAATCAGTTACCTTATACAGTAATAGAAAGCTAAAAAATACATAATAGCTACATTCAATGACACCTTATACTAGGCATAGGCTAAGAAGTATACATAAACACATCTTTAAACGTTGAAAAAACTAAAAATAAATAAACATTTGTTTTGATAAACTGAATAAACAATCAACTAAACTATCTGGAACAGTTTAGTTGATTGTTTATTCAGTTTATGAAAACAAATGTTTCCTTTCTCAATGTGAGAGCACTGATGCCCTGATGCGTGTGCTACATGTATTTTAAAGCTGGAAGCAAATAAAGATTGAAGTTTTGGACCGAGATGTGAGGCTGGATCTTTTTGTTTTGCTGTATCCAATGTTATTTCAGCCTGTACTAATATCACGTCTGCTATAAAACAGATACTGTGTGATATAAATAGTGAGGGGACTCCAAACAGTATTATATGCTCTGCAGTGGCCCCCCCTACAGTAGGCTACCACACAGTATTATATTCTCCACAGTGGCCTCTAGACAGTATTATATGCTCCAGTTTGGGCCCCTGTAAGTCCGGGCCAGCAGGTAACAAGGATCCGCGACTAGGAGACAGACGCACACTGGCAGGTATATAACACAATTTACTTATGGAAAATGGGAAGGAATCAACAAAATAAAACTAAGTTACATATAACAGTATGAGGATAACGCACGCTATAAACTGGCCCTAGCTGTCCCTGAGATACTTGTACGGTACCGGGTTTATACAGTCTCTCAGCTCTCTGTGGTGCTCCCTCGATGCAGGCCTGTCCAGGAACTCAGCAGACTCTGTCTTGCTTCTGTCTTGGGTGAAGGTCTGAACAAAGTCCAAGGCACAGTCCGGCTTTAGTCTCCAGAACAATCTCCACAACACTGCCGCTTTCTCCAGTCAGTCTCTGCAGTGTTTCAGGCCTTCTACTATGGCCTACAGCAGCAATGGCCTCTCACAGGTCCTCACAGCACACACTCTGGGCCCACACCACGCTGCTCACGTCACTTCCTCTGGACCGCACCATTTACCAAACAGAACAGGGTGATTATTGTCTCACAGTAGTACAGTCCCAGGCTATATTTCTTCACACCAGTAGATGGCAGCAAAACACCACTGTTAAGACAATAGGGGCTACTACTGACTGCTACATACCCCCCCAGTCGAATGTTGGCAGTCCCTGACAACAATAGCCCCATCAACACATTTCTGTAATCGCAATGTTGTGATGTAACGATGGACCGCTGGCCAAACAAACTCATTCTGGGCATAACGCACTGGCGGTACACCCGCTGTGGAGCGACTAGTCCGCCGCAAGCTTGTCATATCATCAGCAAGTGTAGAGGTCGGTCTCTCATTAGGACGGTCAGATATGGCAGTCGGGGGTGTCACTACTGTTGCAGGCCCAGTTACTGTCGGGGTGGTCACAGCTTCCACAACACCCCCGTTATCATCATCGTCATCCCACAACCAGGGCTCACTTGTGGAGGGGTGTGTCATAGTCACTTCCTCTCTGTCGTCCTGAACTGGCCCCTGAGACTGACATGGGCGTAACATGTCACGGTGTAGTGTCCGCATCTGCTTAGTCAGGGTATTTTGGACTTGGTAAACGGGACTATCAACATGAGGGTGGGCCACAATGCAATAAGGGTCAGGTTCCCACCTACTGTCCAATTTCCCTAGTGGCTTCTTTACTCGTACCAAGACTAAGTCACCCACTTTAAGAGGGGTGTCCTGCACCGGCCGATGATTAGGGTGAACTTGCTTGTGTAGTCTCTCACGTACTATCCGGTGGACAGTCTCTAATCTCTGACGGTGAGCCTGAATCCAAGTGGGCAGACCTCGATAAGGAAATTCATCGGTGTCTTCGAGGTTGAGGTCTCCCACACCTTTTCCGGGTCGCCCAAAGAAGAGAACATATGGGGTGTACCCTGTGACAGAGTGGACTTGATTATTATAGGCCCACAGCAATTCAGGCAGGTACTGCGGCCATTGTCGCTTCTTGTCGGCTTCCAAGGTGCGGATCATCTGAAGTAATGTGCGGTTAAATCGTTCACATGCCCCGTTCCCCTGTGGGTGGTATGGGGTGGTGCGTGACTTTTTCATTCCATAAATACGTTGCACCTCTTGCATGACTCGCCCCTCGAAGCAGGCGCCTTGGTCAGAATGAATGCGTTGCGGGCAGCCGTACACTCGTATGAAGTGGTGACACAGGGCCTCAGCAGCCGACTCAGCAGTCTGGTCCTTTGTTGCAACGGCTACAGCAAATTTGGTAAAGTGATCTACCATAACTAAACAATACTGATGCCCACTTGCAGAATATCCCACGGCGAGATAGTCAATCATCAATACTTCAAGTGGCTCTTTCGTCACTATGGTCTGTGTTGGAGCCCTCTGTTCAACTGCTTTGTTGATTTCGCATGCTCTGCAATCACGACATACTTCTTCAACAATGAAGCGGAGACTCGGACAGAAGATCAATCGTTGGAGCCACCTAAAGGTCTTCTCAGCTCCAAAGTGGCCATTCCTACGATGTACCTCGGCGGCTAGTGGACGGGCCAGGTTAGTAGTCACCACAATTTGATAACAGGCGTCAATCTCAGTTGGCAAGTATACACGCCGTCGTAAGATCCCGTCTCTCATCTCCAATCGGTTCCACTGCCCCAGTACCGCTAATACTTCGGGTGACAGCTGGTCTCTTTCGTCAATAGTAGGCTTGCACCCCTTTTTAACACAACGGCATAGCAGTGCCAGGCTTGGATCACGTTGCTGGAGCCCAATCCATTCTTGGTGGGTTGGGCCCAGGAAGGGAGCTACTTGAGTTCCCAGTATTTCACTCTGTCAAGCAGTCATCACCTTCTGGGAAAACTGGGTGAAATCAGGTACCTCTGTTGATTCTAATTCTTGATCTATGTCCCCGACCGGTGGTTGGGTAGTGACTCGGGACAATGCATCGGCATTCTGATTCTCATTTTTGGAGCGATATTTCACACTGTAGCGGTACTTAGAAAGTCGGGCCATCCACCGTTGCTCCAGGGCACCTAGCTTCGCATTATCCAAATGTGCCAGTGGATTGTTGTCCGTCAACACTTGTACTTCTGCCCCGGTAAGGTACCCCGCAAACTTCTCAGTCATTGCCCACACGAGGGCTAATAACTCCAAGCGGAAGGAGCTGTAATTAGCAGGGTTTCTTTCAGAGTCTCGTAATGACCGGCTGCCATATGCGATCACTCTTTCTTCTCCATTCTGGATTTGGGAGAGTACTGCCCCAAGACCATATTGGCTGGCGTCTGTATAAAGCTGAAAGGGTAGATGGTAATCAGCATATGCCAGAATTGGAGGGTTGGTCAAAGCATCTTTCAGAGTTTGAAATGCTCTCTCTTGTTCAATACCCCAAGGCACGCATTGAGCCTTCGGACCCCTAGCGGTATTCCTCAATAGCGCATTCAGTGGTTCAGCTTTGTGTGCAAAGTCTTTCACAAATCGCCTGTAATATCCAGCAAGCCCTAAGAAGGCACGGACCTCTCGTAGGGTGGTAGGAGTGGGCCAGTCTCGCACAGCCGCAATCTTCTCACTGGATGGCTGCACTCCACGTCCTGATATTCGATGTCCCAAATATTCAATTTCTTCCTGTAACAGGCGACACTTACTGGGCTTCAACTTCAAACCGTGCTCTCTCAGTCTTCTAAAAACCTGCCCCAGCTTCTGAAGATGATCTTCGAATGTAGCGGAGTAGACAATGATGTCATCGAGGTAAATCAGAGTGAATTCGAAATTGAAATCGCCCAGACATTTCTCCATGAGCCGTTGGAATGTACCCGGGGCATTGGTCAGACCAAAAGGCATACGGTTGAACTCATATAGACCCATTGGGAGGATGAAAGCCGTCTTCCCTTTGTCCTTCTCACTCATGGGGACCTGCCAGTAGCCGCTTGCTAAATCCAGGGACGAGAAGTAACGGGCCTTGCCTAAGGCCGTAAGCGATTCTTCAATACGGGGGAGCGGGTAAGAGTCACGTACAGTGCAGGAGTTCAGTCTACGATAATCCACGCAGAACCTTAAAGATCCGTCCTTCTTTTTGACCAACACCACTGGTGCAGCCCAAGGGCTTTGACTCTCTCTAACAACTCCATTCTCCAGCATTGAATTCAGCAGATCTTTCACTTCTTGGTACTGTTGGGGTGGTATCTGCCGATATCTTTCCCTGATGGGAGCCGCATCTCCAGTGGGTATTTCGTGATAGATTCCCTGTGCACAGCCAAAGTCATTCTCATGTCGTGCAAATGAGGCCACGTGTTCTGCTAGCAACTGGTCTACCTTTCTGACTTGATCAGTGGTATATCGAGAAAGGTTTAACTTCATCCGTTCTCGCAGCAACCGCCCTTCTTCATGGGAGACAATGAGCCCTTCTGCTTCTGTGGACACGGTCACTGACCATTCCCCCTTCCCGGATGGCGTCAGTTCTAAAGGTGTCGCCTTTCGTATTTCAGCTGGGACAGCATAGACCTTGGCAAGGAGGTTACCTGGAGTCAGATCTAAACTCTGGTTATGGGTATTGACACATCGCACCAACACTCTCCCCTGGGTTACCTTGGTGTGATGAGGAACAGTAATACAGCCCACGGGTTGTTCTCCACCGGTGGCTCTCTGCAGTCCACACATCCTTATTAATCGCTGTAAGGCAGCCCGAGTGGGTTGGTGTGCAGTAGCTTCTCTCCAATAATTGTGCCCATCTCTAGCAAACAGCAGGTGGTCCATGTCCTTCAGAATATTCATCCCTAAAATTATGGGGATCTCTTTATCATAGCTCTCCTGGACTACGATAATACCTCTTCTGCCTAAGTCTCGGCCGCATATGTTCACGTCCATCCAGACCACTCCGCATACCGGCACAGGTAGGTTATTGGCTGCCACCACACTCACAAACATCTCAGGGTCATACTGGGCAGACTGTTGGAAGTACCGTTCATAACATTCTCTTCCCATAGTGGTAACCTGTGATCCCGTATCTATCATTCCAGTAACGAGGACATCATTCATCTTGACCTGCAACACCGGGCTTGCTGCAATCAGTGTATCATCAGGGCTCTTAACTTCCTTCACTCTTTTGTTCCCTTCCAACGCATACCCCGCTGCGCTGGAACCTTCTAGTTTAAAGGCGGCTGTCTTGGGAACTTGTCTGGGCATTTTGCAGCGACATGTCCCAGTCTTCCACACACCCAGCACTGGATCTCTCGCCGAGGTGGTCGTCTCTCTGGGCCCCCTCAGTAGGCCCCTGACACTCCACTCTCAGGTACTTTATTCACTCTTCCTCCTTCATAGCCTCTCTTGGCCTGCTGTGCATAATCTTCGCAGCGCTTTGTTAGGTATTCTACTTGTACCTGTAGTTTCTGAATAATGGACTCCAGGTCTCCAGCTTTTCCTATAGCTGCTGCTTCAGCCCCTTGACTTAGTGTGACACTCTGTCTCACCTGTGGCTCTGTCACTTTACTATTCGCACGGTAAATTGCCTCCACCCGTATGTCACTGAAGGTAGATTGTGGCCGTCTCCTTATCTCATCTTGCATTGCCTCTGCTATGATCTTGTCACGTATTCCTATGACAAACTGGTCTCGGAGAGTACGGTCATAGTCGGCTACAGCGTTGATTCCCCCTTTTTCCCTAACGTCATTGAGTAGTTCTTGTAGGGCATTGGCATACTGAGGGAGAGTTTCAATTTCTGACTGGGTTCGCTGAAAGAACCTGACCTTTAGGGAACCTAATGATGCTGTCTCTCCATAAATGGTCTCTAACAAAGTCACTACTTCATCAAATGTCTTTTTCTCATTAGCTGGTTGTAGCCTGACAGTCGTCTTGGCGTCCCCTGTCAGCGTCAGTGTGGCTAACTGTACTATCACATCTGGTGCAATGTCATATATCTGCTGTAAGCCTCGTATCTGATCTGCCCATTCAGCTACCGTCATATTACATCCATTAAATTTTGTCACTTGGCTCATCACTGAGCCCGGTGGCACCATTCTCCTTCCTGGTAAAACAGCTACATTGGGGACTATCAGCTGGGGCGCCTGAGCTTGACCCGGCAGAGGTTCCCTCTTCCCTGTCCGACATGTCTCCTGAGCTACGGATCCTGCCGACTACGCCAAAATGTAAGTCCGGGCCAGCAGGTAACAAGGATCCGCGACTAGGAGACAGACGCACACTGGCAGGTATATAACACAATTTACTTATGGAAAATGGGAAGGAATCAACAAAATAAAACTAAGTTACATATAACAGTATGAGGATAACGCACGCTATAAACTGGCCCTAGCTGTCCCTGAGATACTTGTACGGTACCGGGTTTATACAGTCTCTCAGCTCTCTGTGGTGCTCCCTCGATGCAGGCCTGTCCAGGAACTCAGCAGACTCTGTCTTGCTTCTGTCTTGGGTGAAGGTCTGAACAAAGTCCAAGGCACAGTCCGGCTTTAGTCTCCAGAACAATCTCCACAACACTGCCGCTTTCTCCAGTCAGTCTCTGCAGTGTTTCAGGCCTTCTACTATGGCCTACAGCAGCAATGGCCTCTCACAGGTCCTCACAGCACACACTCTGGGCCCACACCACGCTGCTCACGTCACTTCCTCTGGACCGCACCATTTACCAAACAGAACAGGGTGATTATTGTCTCACAGTAGTACAGTCCCAGGCTATATTTCTTCACACCAGTAGATGGCAGCAAAACACCACTGTTAAGACAATAGGGGCTACTACTGACTGCTACACCCCCATACATTATAATATGCACCACTTTGAGCCCTGACACAGTATTATATGCTTTAAAGTAGCCCCCACACACAGTATTATATGGTCCACAGTAAGCGCCCCCACACATTTTTATATGCTCAATGGCAGGTCCCCCTGACACAGTATTATATATGCCACAGTAACCCCCTCCACAGTATTATATGCTCCAAAGTAGACCACCCACACAGTATTACCTGCTCCACAGTAGGCCACTCACACAGTATTATATGCTCCATAACAGGTCCACCAACACAAATATGATATACTCCACAGTCGCCCCCCACAGTATTATATGCTCCACAGTATTACCCCCCCACACACAATATTATATGCTCCACGGAACAACCCCCCCTCCACACACACACACACACAGTATTATATGCTATTACTATTACTGATGCAGGGCACTATTGATAAGTAGGGGCTATTATTTATAAGAAGACACTATAATAACTGATGAGAGGGTGCAAAAATCTATTAGGAAGTACAAAAGGAGTTAATTGAATTGTGTGTGGGAAAATGGGGTTTGTAATTACTGTTTTGGGGCAGAAAGGTATTATTGAAGGGGTTGCCACTGAATGTGTTGCACTGCCTTCTTAATTCACTGAATATGATGGCATTGCTAGTATATTTGGAGCTCTGCTTTTTAATTTTTCCTAGGGTCACAGTTTGTCTAAAACCGGCCCTAATCAGAAGAGGACCCATACGCTCCATAGAACAACATTTTTGTCTTTGTCATTTTTGTCTTTTTCTCCTTTTATTTATAAGGATGTTTCTTTTTTAAAAAATATAAGGCACTGAACCCTTTAAGTATTAAATTGTTAAAGGGGTATTCCCACCTCACATACTCAGCAGTCTTCACTCTTGTAAAATCTTCTTTCTTCCTGGTTTCTTGCATCATTTGGTGGGTGGGGTTTCACAGGCAACCTGCCGTTTAGCTCCGCCCCCAAATTCACGTGTAGCTCCGCCCACCCACATTGGACTATGAAGTACAGGCAGCAGCAATTCCATTCTGTGTTACATACAGAGACTGCCTGACTCTGCCATAATGAACACAACTGAATTAGCTAGCCTGATAACTGGGAGAACAGAAGAAATGAAAGCAGCTCCTCTATCTGAGTGCAGGACCTAGGTCATGTGGTGTAGACACAGGAATAGCTAGATACACTTAGCCCCTCCTCCCTCCCCCTGAGAGCAGCAGATACATCATTTGACTCAGGAGCAGCTAGGTCAGGGCTGTAGCCACAAAAAATTGAATAAAGTAAGATAGTGGACAAACAAAGCAGTTTTGCTGAAGCAATGTATTTAGGAAAAGTCTTACATCCACATTAACCAGCAGTATAGATAGGATCCTTGTGATGGGACAACCCCTTTAAATTTAAGGATACTTAAATTCAAAAATGCCTAGAGGCCAATAGAATACAGCAGTGGGGGATGATTGCAGATTCATTTCCATGGTGAAGAAAAACCTCTTCACAACATCCCCACAAGTGAAGAACACTCTCCAGGAAATAGGTTTATCAGTATCTTAGTGCATCATAAATTATAGACTTCATGACAGCCATTACACTGGGTTTTCCATAAGGTGAAAACCATTAATCATTCTTCAAAAATAGAAGGGTCAGATTAGATTTTGCCAAAAACATATAAGGAAGCCAGCTATGTTTCACAAGATATTTTTGTTCAACCGTTTGCATTAATCCTGAAAATATACCTTTCAATTGCATCTCAGACGTGGTGGCAGGCAGATTCCAAATAATGAAGATTGTGCTACCTAACTATATCTCACAAAATGACATAACGCAGTATCAAAAAATTTGAATGTTTCCAGATTTTATTTATGCATGCATGATTCCTAAGCTGGGCAAAGACACCAACTTTCCACAGTCCTGCCACCCAATTGCATAAACCTTCATCCTATTTTACCTTCAATTCTAACTGATTCAATAAGGGGTTTTGGCTAACATCCTTTCGGTAAAGAACAGATGAAAACAGAAAGCAGACCCAGTTGCTCAGACTTCCACCATGCCTCTAAGCTTGGATGTGGAAAAAACTGGAAAAAACCTTGGATATAATCTTGCGGCCATCCCTTCAGAAATCTCTGTCCAAACTGAACTTTGGCCCCCTCTATACCTTTTTTATCCACTCAAGTAGAATATTCCTCCAATAGATCTTTTTTAGAAGTGATCATCATGGATGGCCTCCTTCCCCCTTCTTATTCAATATATCAAAAGATCCCTTACTAAAGTACTTACAACATGTTTCACTATACCCTAGGACAAGGCTGGGCAACCTACAACACTCCAACTGTTGTAAAACTACAACTCCCAGCATGCATATTTGCTCTGCTTTTCTTAGAACTCCCATGGAATTGAATGGAGCATGTTGGGAGGTGTAGTTTCACAGCAGCTGGAGTGCTGAAGGATTGCTGACTAGAGATGAGCGAACACTGTTCGATCGAATAGATATTTGATCGAATATCAGTCTGTTCGAGGTATTCAATTACAATCGAATTCCACAAGGCAAACGCACTAAAAATTCGTATCCCCTCCCACCTTCCCTGGTGCTTTTTTTTGCACCAATAACTGCTCAGGGGAGGTGGGACAGGAACTACGACAACGGAGGCATCGAAAAAAAATCGGAAAAAGGAATTGGTGGCCGGAATCAGGTGACCTCCAATTTAGACGAATAGCGGGTTAAAACATTCGTTTAATTTGGGACTGTGAACTATGTGACTGTAAGACAGGGATAGATCTACAGGTAGGGTTAGCTAGGGATTACCTTTATTTAGGGGGGAATGTTACTCACACAGCTCTTTGGGGCTCTATCTCGTCGGGATCCCTGTCAGCTTGCGATATGCCGGAGCTGTCTTTTTCCCATAGGAATGCATTGACCAGCGTTGATTGGCCGAATGCTGTCCTCTGTATGGCATTCGGCCAATCAACGCTGATCAATGCATTCCTATGACGAGATGAAGCAGAGCCAGACGTGCACTCAGCTCGGCTACTCCGGACACCGGAGATGAAGCAGAGCTCAGCTCTGCTACACCCAACAATTCCTCCAACTACTCCTCCTGTCACACACACAGCTCTGCACTACTGCCAACCATCCCTCCAGCTACTCCTCCTTTCACACACACAGCTTTGCACTACTGCCAACCATCCTTCCAGCTACTCCTCCTGTCACACACACACACAGCTCTGCACTACTGCCAACCATCCTTCCAGCTACTCCTCCTGTCACACACACACACAGCTCTGCACTACTGCCAACCATCCCTCCAGCTACTTCTCCTTTCACACACATCTCGTGTGTAGCAGAGCACAGTGCACACTCAGCTCTGCTACATCTCTACACCAGAGTGTATTCGATTTACTCACACTTAAAAAAAGTTGATGCAACAAATTACATTTATTTAGCTTGAAACCTTATTCCTTTATTATTCTTTATGTACAATGAATAGCTGAGATGAAGTGCATGTTATACAAACATTTATTGTGATATTCTGTCAAAACAAACTTAAAGAAGAAGTTTAATATAATGTGACATGAGATTGTTAGGTTTGATATCATTTTATATAAAACACATTCATTATTTTGTCTAAGGGAGCCTTCACACGTAGTTTACTCTTCACCTGTTATGAACCTAAACTGCTTCAGAGTGTGCAGCATAAAAACAGATCCCATTGACTTGAATGGGTATGCGCGTATCACATTGAAACCAATAGGTAAAAAAAGCCTCCCATTGATTTCAATGGGTAGCACGCGTATGCCGGCACCCATTCAAGTCAATCGGATCTGTTTTTTACGCCGCTCACTCTGAACGAGTTTACGTTCAGAATGCGCGGAGCGTAAACTACGTGTGAAGGCTTCCTAATGGAGTGTAAGCTATAAAATTCCTAAAATTTACATGAGTCGGTCAATAGTATTTGAAATCTTTATGAAAAGGTACTGGAGAAAAATCGGGAAATAGGAGAGCGCTACTGGTATGACTAAACCAAATATCCAAAAACGAGAAGCATGAGAAAGTAAATTGCATAAACCGGGAAACCTTGGCTTCCCAGGCTCACCAGGATTATCCAATATTGGCCTGATGAAGACACCAGTTCGGTGTTGATACCTGTTGCCTTGTATGTCCTTGGAACCAATAAAATCAGTTTATGCGATTTATTTTCTCAAGCTTGTCCTTGTTTTAGTATACTTGGTTTAGTCATACCAGTAGCGCTCTGCTATTTCCTGGTTCTTCTCCAGTACCTTTTTATTACGCACTTTCATGGGATAGTATCCAGGTAAGAGCTGCAGCTGAATGAGGTGGCTCCTACTTGAGCCTGCCATTCATTTTATGAGGCGCCAGGACACCCTTTTTTCTTCAACTGAAATCTTTATGTTACATTAGGAAGTGTTACACTCATATACTATAATAATAAATACAGGTAATTGTGAGAATATAACAGAACCTAAAAGTACTGCTTAATACAGCTTTAATAAACATATCCAATCATTTATGCAAAAGCTTGTGCTAGTAAGAAGTAGACCAAATCTTACATTACTATTTCTTCAAGGAATCATTTGACCCTTGTTTAGCCATTTGCCTAGACATTTTTTTATTTTCAATATATTCTACACATGCATAAAGTACCATTCCAAGGACCAACACAGCAAGCAAAATGTATAATTTAACGGAGACACATAAAAATGTGCTGTAGCCATACGCTATCACAAATCCCATAGATTCCCACAGACGATAATTGGCAAAACCAGCTTCTTTGTGATCATCAAATAATAATCCATAAAGCGCTGGAAAACAAGAGAGACACATTATTTAGCTATATCAAATACAGGTAAAGGAAGGTAATGTTCAAAAATATCATCATCATCATATTAACAGAATAATATACAGTGTAGGCAACACAATCCTTGCCCACTTAAAGGGGTTTCCACACAAACATAACCAATCTCAAAACTGCAGAGAATTAAGAAGTTAAACAAAACAACTTTCTATACCCTGAAGCGCAGTCATGATTTCCTCCTTCTGGCCAGATTATCTTCTTGTGCATACATTGTCTCTTCCTGATAACCTGGCCAATGAAATCATGGGTGGGATTCTGAAAATTCCAGTATTATACAAAGTACAATGGAAAGACCTTGCATTCATGATTGTATCCATTGGGAGAATGAAGACACAGGTTGGATAGAGACATCAGTCCATCAAGTCCAACCTAGAACCCTATAGTCTCCTACAGTGTTGATCAAGAGGAGGACAAAAAACAAACAAAAGGCGTATGCCAATTGCTCCATTACAGGGGAAAAAAAATCCTTCCCAACTTCAATCTGGCAGTCAGTAAATAAAAACACTGGATCAACTTGGGCTCAAAATCTAGAACCCATAACCGTAATATTGTTCTCTTTGAGAAAGGCATCCAGACCCTCTTTTAACTTGTTCAATGAATCCACCATCACCACTTCCTGGGGCAGAGAGCTCCATAGCCTCGCTGTTCTTACTGTAAAGAATCCCCTTCTATGTTGCTGGTGAAACTTTCTCTCCTCCAGATGTAGAGGATGACAAAAGACTGTCACCACTAAAATGGTTATAGAATATCTTTCAAATGGGAGCCGGCATACGAGCCGTCCCCATTGAAATTAATGGGCTGCTTTTTCAAGCAGCAAAAAAGCAGCCCATTCATTTCAATGGGGAGCGCTCGTATGCCGGCTCCCATTGAAATGAATGGGATCTGCTTTATACGCGCTAATTCTGAACGTGTTTTAACGTTCAGAATCAGTCAGCATATCCGTACTGTGAATGCACCCAAAGACTGTAAAATTTTAATTATTTGTATTTGCAAAAATATTTAAACTTTTAATTGTCTACAAATCTAAATATTAAGTTTCTGGGAATACCGCTTTATGTAGTGAACCATGGTAGGATTCTATTGGTTTTAACTGCAATTCAATTATACTTCTTCTTCTTCTTAGGATTCAGTACTGAACATTTTCTGATACCCATAGACTTATTTTCTTACAAGCAGAAAAAACAGCACCAAGTCGAACCTCGTGTGATACTGTTTGAGGAGGTGATATAGTGATATGCAATAATTGCTTGCTCTCCTTATTTTGTTGTGAGGAAGTCACAACAACCAAAATAGCTTGTAGAGAAAAAATCCAGATGATAGAGTCACAGCTAGATCTCCGTCACCAGGATGTCTGTATGCAGGAAAAGAATGGACGAAAACCGACCCAGAAGGTGGAAGGATGAAGTGATCTCCAAGTTGAGTTTGAGAAAGCGGGAGGAGAGGAAGGAGGCTACAGCCGCTAAACAATCTGGAACTCTGGCCAGCAGGGAGGTAATGTCTGGTCCAGAGATGTATATTTGGGTGTCATCGGCATATCAATGGTATTGAAAACCGTGAGATTCTACGAGTTAGCCCAGGCCAAGGGTGTAGATGGAGAACAGGAGGAGTCCTAGGACGGAGCCCTGGGGGACACCTACAGAGAGAGGGCGCAGAGAGCAGCACTGTTTAAGGTGGATTGGAGGGGGGCGAGGGTGTTTGCTGGGAGTCCATGGAGAAGGGTGTCGCAGTAGTCTAAACGGGAGATTAGTGGTTTCAGGGGTGAGGAAGGAGCAGATTCGATAGCTGTTCTTGAGTTGGAGGCAGCAAGAAGTCTTGAGGGTTTGAACGTGTGACTTGAAGGATAGGTCGGAGTCCAGGGTTACCCCAAGGCATCGGGCCTGTGGGACAGGGGTAATTGTGGTTCCATTAACTTTGATAGATGGGTCAGATGGAGGGGCCATACGGGGTGGGGTGAAGATGATGAACTCTGTTTTCTCCATGTTGAGTTTGAGAAAGCAGGAGGAGAGGAAGGAGGCTACAGCCGCTAAACAATCTGGAACTCTGGCCAGCAGGGAGGTAATGTGTGGTCCAGAGATGTTTATTTGGGTGTCATCGGCATAGCAATGGTATTGAAAACCGTGAGATTCTATGAGTTAGCCCAGGCCAAGGGTGTAGATGGAGAACAGGAGGGGTCCTAGGACGGAGCCCTGGGGGACACCTACAGAGAGAGGGTGTGGTGAGGAGGTGGTGTGTGAGTGGGAGACGCTGAATATGTGGTCTGTGAGGTATGAGAAGATCCAGGAAAGGGGCAGGTCTGAGATACCAAGGGATGAGAGAATTTCTAACAGGAGGGAGTGGTCAACTGTGTCAAAGGCAGAGGAGAGGTCAAGGAGGAGGAGGAGGAGGACAGAGTAATGGCGCTTGGCTTTGGCAGTTAGAAGGTCATTAGTGGCTTTTGATAGGGCTGTTTCAGTGGAGTGACAGGGTCTGAAGCCTGACTGTAATCTGTCAAAGAGCAGGTTGGACGAGAGATAGGAAGAGAGTTCTGAGTGGACGTGCTGCTCAAGCAGTTTTGAGTCGTACGGGAGAAGTGAGATGGGACGATAGTTGGCTGGAGAGGACGGGTCGAGGGACAGCTTCTTAAGTATAGGTGTGACTGTGGCGTGTTTGAAGGCAGAGGGGAACGATCCATTGGCTAGAGATAGGTTGAAGAGGTGGGTTAGGGCCTGAGTAATGACTTCAATGAGTTTGGGGATGAGATGTGACTGGATCGCGTCAAGTGCGCAGGAGGTGAGGTGGGATTTGGAGATTAGAGAGGAGAGTTTTTCATCAGTGATGGTGGAGAAACAGGTCAAGGATTATGAGCAGTTGGGAGGATGGGTTGTCGGGGGAGTAGGGTGAGACTGTCTCTGATGGTGTCAATTTTAGTTTTGAAGTAGGAGGCAAAGTCGTCAGCTGAGATAAGTGACGTCAGAGGGGGGCGCAGAGGGATGGAGGAGGGAGTTGAAGGTAGTGAATAGATGTTTGGGGTTGCAAGAGAGTGCAGATATGAGTGTCGTGAAGTAGACCTGCTTTGCGGAGGTGAGTACGTTCTTAAACGTGAGAACTGCCTCTTTGTAACTGAGGAAGTCTTCCTGGGAGTGGCTTTTCTTCCAGAGGCGTTCTGCAACCCGCGAGGCACGTCTCAGTTTTTTAGTCAGGTCGGTGTACCAGGGTTGCCTATTGATCGGTCGGGCTCTGGTGTGTGTGTAGGGGGCCACAGAGTCCAGGGCTGAGGTAATGGTGGTATTATAGAAGGCAGCAGCAGCATCTGTGTTCTGGAGTGAGGCTATGTCAGGGAGTGGTAGGAGAGAGTCTGAGAGGGTGCAGGTGTCAAGGTTGAGGTTCCTGAGGGGGCGTGTTGGTTTAGAGGTTGGGGTGTCTATTGGAGAGGAGAAGGCAGAGAATGTCAGCAAGTTGTGGTCAGAGAGCATGGATGGAGAGTTAGAGAGGCTGCATATGGAGCAGAGGATTATTACTACTCTCAGCAGCATATGACACTGTAGACCACCAATTCCTCCTCAATCTGCTCGATTATATTGGCCTTAGGGACTCCATGCTCTCTTGGTTTCCTTCCTAACCGCTCATTTAGTGTATCATTTGCTTTCTAAGATTCTTTTTACTCCTAGACCTGTGACAGTGACAAGGGGACTTCCTCTACGTCTGGAGGAGAGAAAGTTTCACCAGAAGCATAGAAGGGGATTCTTCACAGTAAGAGCAGCAAAGCTATGGAACTCTCTGCCCCAGGAAGTGGTGATGGTGGATTCATTGAACAAGTTCAAAGAGGGCCTGGATGCCTTTCTCAAACAGAACAATAGTACGGGTTATGGATTCTTAAAGACATGTTGATCCAGGGCTTTTATACTGACTGCCAGATTGGAGTCGGGAAGGAATTTTTTTCCCCTCTGGAATGGGGCAATTGGCATCAGCCTCAAGGAGTTTTTTGCCTTCCTCTGGATCAACACTATAGGGGATTGTAGGTTGGACTTGATGGACTGATGTCTCCATCCAATCTCATCTTCTATGTAACTATGTACTACCTGACCTAAACCTCTTGTCTCCATTTCTGTCTGTGATCTAGTAATAAACCAAGCAGTTTGTCTGCTGTCTTGGGCTTGTATTTGACTCAATCTTACCTTCATTTCACATCTTCAGACACTTGTATACGGTTGTCACTTGCACCTCAAAAACATCTCTAGAATTCACCCTGTTCTCATGATGGAATACAATCTGTCCTGAATACAGCCTCTAAACTCATCTTTCTGTCAAACTGGAACACAAATGCTACTACCTTGTATAAGTTGCTGCACTGGTTTCTCATCCACCATAGAAGCAATATAAAATTATCACACTCACCCATAAATTCAGCCATAGCACTGCATCTTCCGAAATCTCCTCCTTTGTCACTGTCTACCACCCTAATTGTCCTCTCTATTCTGTCAATGACTTTAGACTTGTATTCTCTATTATCTGAACATCCCACTCCCATTTCCAAGACTGTCACAAGTTGCACCAATGCTCTGCAATACTTTACCCTGGACAATAATATTAATACCCAACTACAGCAGCTTCAATGTCCTAAAATGACATTTGTTTAGGCAGGCTTATCACATGACCTGATGACACCTCCACACTATGCTTACATTTCTTATCTTCAGTTATCCTTCCTACTCTTTTCCTCAGAACATGACCCCTCCATTTAGAAGTTACGGATTTTTTGTATTTTTCGGACTATAAGACGCACTGGACTTTAAGACGCCCCTCCTCTAGGTTTTAGAGGAGGAAAATAGGGGGAAAAAAATTTGAAGCACAAAATGGTACAATATTTAATATATGGGAGTTGTAGTTTTGTGACAGCTGCAAGGCCATAGAGCCTATGTTTGCGGGGCCAGGTGTACTTTTTAGTTATACCATTTTGGGGAATGTCTATTGCTTAGATCACCTTATATTTAAATCAGAGGCAAAACGGTGAACCCCCCCCCCAGCTGTTTAGCACTTTGATTTTGACGTTCACGATACAGGAAAAATATTAGTAGAGCGGGCATTTTCGGATATTAGAGATAACTAATGTGTATGTGTTTCACAGCAATTTTCTACTTTTATATGTATTCTAGGGAAAGGAGGTGATTTAGGTGAAATTTTTTTATTTATTTTATTTTTTATTATATTTTTTTATTTAAAAGCTTTTTTTAAAAAACTATTTTATTAGTCCCCCCTTAGGGGAGAAAATTCTGTATATTACTATTGCGGCTGGTCATAGACCATAGTAATATTGCTATGACAGGCCTGGGAGCCTTCATTAGGCTCCCGGCTGTCACCAGAACAGGTTGGCTCCAGCAATATCGCCACGCAGGAGCCACCCTGCAACTGTAAAGGTATGGGGCCGGTGGGATATTTTACACTTTTGAGGGAAGGGGGGGGGGGGGGGGTGTTAAGCTTTTATACCCGCAATTAGAATGCATTCTGATTGCGGGCATTAGCTTTGACCCTCCGCGTATAGCAGAAACCCAGTTGCTATGGCGACCGCTCTGTAGCAGAGCGGCCGCCATTATTCTTACAGACCGGGCATCCGCTGTAATAGAACAACGGATGCCGGGAAGGGTTTTACATGCTGGAACGGGTGTCGAGGCCTTTGGCATCGCTACGCTCCTTCCACTGCAGGAAGCCTACAGTGGCAGTAGCGTAGCAATGCTGCAATTCTGCTCCTCCGCCCCCACATTCGGACTATAAGACGCACCCTCATTTCCTCCCCAAATTTGGAGGGAAAAAGTGCATCTTATAGTCCGAAAAATACGGTACTCTACAGTAGATGCACATAGTATATGTATAGTCACCAGCTGGTGATGGGCCCATACAGTTTCAGTTATATGACCTTATTTTTTAAAATAGAGCTGGACCACTGTATGGAGCAAGCCCTCGTACCTCTTATGTCTTCCTATTTCCTCTTAGATTGTAATCTCTTACAAACTGGTCCCTCACACTTATTGTTTGATATGTTAATTTCTTTGTCAAATTGTAAAGTTAAATACAGTCTGTTCAAGTACCCTGTGTCCTGTAAAGAGCTGAGGAATATATTGGTGGTATATAAAGATTATTATTATTATTATTATTATTATTATTACCATTATAGATAATTCTGTTTATCTTGTTATGTGATGGACCATGAGTAGGGAATCATGTGACATATACACTTCTGCCACTAGAGGGCAGGCAAACGACACAGATTAATAGTTCTCTTATAGACTCTAGAACAGTTGTACGAAGTTTAGGATAAATGTCACCATTACTGTATTTAGCACGCCTATGTTGTTGTGGACTTAATTATAAGTATGATATTTCCCAGTGTCTTAAATGGTTAACCATAGTATCTTCCTCCCCTGTATTGTCCTGGACTCTCTTGAAGGAATCAGTGAAACATGCAGCATGTATGCAGACAATTCCCCTTTGTGACAACACAAATTTTATTATTTAACCCAACAAACTTTTTTTTTCAATTTCTGCATTCCAAAATACATAACTTTTTTCTCTCAAATGTGTAGTCTTTTATCTCTTAAAGGGATTCTATCATTTTGTCAGTGGTTTTGGGATAAATACATGCCTGGATAGCCTTTAAAAAGGCTATTCTACTACTATCTTCTTTTTTTCAATTCTCCCCGCCATTCCGTTGTAATCCTGGTTAATTACTTTATGTAAATGAGCCCACAGAGCACTCTGGGAGTTACCCATGGCCTGTGAGCACCCCCACGTCATACTTTTATTCATGCCCCTCCATTGCTTGTGCCCCGTCTGACCCTCCTCCCTGGATGTTCTTTTTGCCAGATCGCGCTGCTGCATTTGAATTTTCGGGCATGCACAATTCCACTCCGTTCAGAGAGGTACTGTGCATGTCCGAGTGCCATTTTGTTGTAGCTATAGAACTCAGTATACTGAGCTTTTACAACCTGTAGCAAAATTCAAACACAGAATTCAAGTGCTACAAGGCAACTGTGTTACAATTCTAGCTCAAAGTCAGATCCAAATTCCGCTTGGAATTGGTCTCTTATAGGGATTCCCTTGACACCTATTGGCCAAAATGTATCACAACCCCAGTCATTTATTCATACTTACCACCCATAACCTGGGAATGGCCATATGATCTAAACTAAATCTAAAAAGTTTCTTTCAATTTTTACAACATATTTTTATCTTGCACAAATATTCATATTTATGATTTTACCAGATACTACATGTTGTGTTTGACTAATTGATAAACAGAAAATGAGCTTATTATGGCCATGTCTTTTCAAAAAAGGTTTGTCCCCATCTAGTGCACTTGGTGTTTTTTTCTCTACTTACAGGTGTATACAAACTACATCTGTAACATCATATATCCCGTCCAACTAGGATTTAGTGAGGAAATCCTAGATTTAGGTGCTTATTTTCTGCATTTTACTGTCTGAGGTCATAAGGGGAGCATTGTAATGTGATGGTACCCCAAGTGGGTATTCTAGTGCAAAGGCCACAAAGGGGGAATTATAATGTGTGGGGTCACTAAGAGAAGATTGTACTGTGTGGAGGAATTAAGGGAACATTATACTGTGCAAAGATCACAAGAAGGGCACCGAGGACCTCCTCCTATTCAGTGTGAGGCCACAAGAGGGCATCCTAATGTGAGGGGGCACTAACAGGGCATTATACTCTGGATGGGGAAATTAGGAGGCTTCATCACTGTGTGTTACACAAAGGAAGACCTTACTACTGCATGAGATAACCAGAGACTAGCCGGGATTAGGAAGAGTCATGGGCAAGACTGGCTGCTCAGGTCTCCTTCAATTAAATCGGATACAAATACTTACAATTAGTTTGAGTCTGCCAGATAGCATCTGCCATTCCCCATAAAGCAGGAAATATGAAGAACATAGCCAGCTGCTTTGGATGAGGCTCCCAAAGTAGAAAAGCAATTATTACTGCAAAATTTATTGCTGCAGCTAAAACAGAAAAACAGACAAGATTATGACATCCTGTAGGAACACATAGATATGAAAAACTAAGGCTGGGTTCACACTTGCGTCTGGGCTCTGCCTGGGGATTCCATTCTCCATTTTGCTTTAAAAATGTGCATTTTCTGCCCTTTTTGCATTTTTGTGTGCTGCTGAAAAAAACCCTACATTTTACAGTATCAAAAAGGTAAAATATTCTGGCTAGGAATATCCACACATTGCGGGGAAAAAACACAGAGAAAAACACATCAAATAAGCAAATAAAAATGCTGCGGAAAAAAACACAATGTTTTTCCACTGCATGTTTTAGTTGTGGTTTGCCACATGGGGCCTTAGCCTAAAGTAGTGATCTCATCATAGACTATCCCTTTAATCTAGCACCTGAGACTGTCGGCAAACAGATTATTTACCTGTGGGATGATGTCCCATTAAAAGCCAATCACTATGTGTGTGACAGCAAGCTGAATCATGTATTACGCTATGTTCACTTATGCGGCTGGTATTTACCATAAACCAACGGATTTGAAATGGTCACAAACAGTTACACAGCGCATACTATAGTCTTTTATGACAGATTAGTCAATGAGTGTCCATCAAGAAAACTGTCTGTTTGTGTCAGTTTTTGACAGTTTCTTTTTTTCCCCTTCTTCATCCTGAGCATGCACAGAGAAGAATGAAAAGGGAAAAACAGATTCGTTGGTTGATAATCCATTTGTGTCCACCCTCCATTAACCTCAATGTTAAAAGGAAAAAACAATTTGTTGCTGTCCATCGTGTATCCTTATTTTTTGGAGGGAGCTAAAGTGTTGCAAGTCCTACTTTTGTGCAAAAGAGCAGATACTCAGCAGAAATGGTTTTTTTAACCCTTTCAATGCCAAGGATTTCCAGAAATTTTGCAACTCCTGTAGCTGGAGCAATTTTCGCAGTTTTGAGATGGACAGATCAAACCTAAATTGCAACATTAACCGGTTAAGGACCGCTGGCCGTAAATTTACGGCCAGCAGTCCTGGTCTCTAAGACCAGCCGATTGTAAATTTACGGCCGGTCTACAGAGACTCACTAGGCAGGGGGTGGGGCGGGGGGAGGGCAGGTATTAGGTGTTACTAACACCTAACCACCCCCTCAACAACATTCAGTCGGACTCAGTTCCGACTGAACGTTTTAACCCTTTCGATCGCGCCGTGAAACATCACGGCGCGATCGAAAGGGATCCGCCGCAGATTGAAGCTGATCGGCACCCCCCGCGGTGAGATCGGGGGGTGCCGATGTCAGTAAAAGGTAGTCTGGGGTCTGGCCAGTGACCCCAGACTACCGGAGCCCCCACATACCTGGGTGATCCTGCCGACCGATGGAGGAAGTGAGCGATGTGTCTCACTTCCTCTGCTGCTTGCAGGACACGAGCAGGCTCATGTCCTGCTCGTGTCCTGCAAGCTACTATACAGAATCAGTTGGTGCTTTCATCAAAGCATCAACTGATTCAAGTGTCCTAAAGGGACACATGTAAAAGTAAAAAAAAAAAAAGTTAAAAAAAAAGTAAAGTGTATGAAAAAAGTAATAAAGTTATAAAGCCCAAAAATCGCTTTTTCTCTATACAAAATGAACTATATAAAAAAAGTACTAAAAATTAATAAAAACAATGCATATTTGGTATCGCCGCGTCCGTAACAACCTGTACAATAAAACTGAAATAATATTTAATGTATACGGTGTACATCTGAAAAAAAAAAAAAAACGGAAAAAACCCGCCAGAAGTAGTGATTTTTCACCATATCACCTTACAAAATATGCTATAAAAAGTGATCAAAAAATCATATGCACCCCACAACAGTACCAATAAAAAGCGCAGGTTGTCCCGCAAAAAATAAGCCCTCAACCAACACTGTCAACCGAAAAATAAAAATGTTACGCCTCTCAGAAGATGGCGATGCAAAAATCACTGATTTATGTCCCCAAATGTGTTTTTGTTCTGCAGAATTAGTATCGCATAAAAAAATAGTATAAATGAGGTATCGCCGTAACTGTACTGACCCGCAGAATAAAGGGAACATGTTACTTTTACTGTGCGCTGCATGGCGAAAAATTTAAAGGGTACAACTCAATGCCAGGATTGATTTTTTTTTTTTTTTTTAAATCCAGCAAGAAAGAGTTAATAAAATGTATTCAGTATGTTGTAGGCACCCAAAAATGGTGTTATTACAAAATATATCACATCCCGCAAACAACAAGCCCTTATATGGCCGCGTCACCAAAAGAATAAAGAAAATATAGCATCTACCAATGTGAAGACAAAAAAACCCAAAATCGCCAAATTATTAGAATACAACTGGCGGCGTCAGGAAGGGAATGTATAAACTGTGTCAGTGTACTTCAGGAGACACCCCAGATTTACAGCTTACAAGGGAAAGACACCAGAAGTGACCCCCAAAATGACCCCCAGAGTGACTCCCCCAATCATAGGAGCTACTGGGACATAGTAGGGAATTTGGTGTCTGCAATGTACTCCGCACCGCTTACACATTCCCTCTTCGCCATCCACTGTGCAGTCATGTCCGGGATACTAATACTCACTGCACCCCCTGAGAAATTCTTTGAGGGGTGCAGTTTTCAAAATGGGGTCACTCCTTTGGGGAATCCACTTTTCTGGTACCTTACCGGCTCTACAAACATGACATGGCGTCCAGATACCAAACATCTGAATCTGTACTCCAAAAGCCTCATCGCGCTCCTTCCCTTCTGCGCCCTGCTGTGCGCCCAAACTGCAGTTTATGCCACATGTATGACACATGTATGACACTGGTGTACCCGGGATAACGGACGTAATGTCATATGTGGGTATAAACTGATATTAGGGCACATGTATGACACTGGTGTACCCGTTATATCGGACATAATTTCATATGTGGGAATAAACTGATATTAGGGCACCGCCGGACACAGAAGGGAAGAAGGGTTATTGGGTTTCTGGAGCGCAGACGGTTTGGTTTTTGGATGCCATGACACTTTTGCAGAGGCCCTAAACTTGCCCCTACAAAATGGGGTTTACAGTTACCTCCAGGTCTCTCCAAAAGGAACATGGCCCCCAGAAAGTCCCTCTAAATCTGTACCCCAAAAGCTAAAAAGCGCAGTGCTCCTTCCCTTCTGAGCCCTCCTGTGTGCCCAAGCAGCAGTTTACACCCACATATATATATATTTTGCCCCTCGGGATGGCCCCTTAATAGTTTTAGGAGTGCAGGTCTCTGACAACACAAAGTGGGTGCAACGTATTGGGCACTGAAATGGCATATTTCTTTCAAAATTTAAATTTTCATTTTGGACATTCATTTTTTGGAAGCATTTTAGGCACAAAATGATAATACCCCTTGATTCATTCCTTGACAGGTGTAGTTTATAAAATGGGGTCACTTTTGAGGGGTTTGCATTGTATTGGTACTTTAGGGGCTCAGCAAATGCGACATGGCACCTGAAAACTATTCCAGCCACATCTGCCCTCCAAAATCCAAATAGCTCTCTTTCCATTCTGAGCCCCACCATGTACCCATACAGCAGATTATGGCCACATATGGGGTATTGCCGTGTTCAGGAGAAATTTTGTAACAAACTGTGGGGGGCTTTTAATTCTTTAACTACTTGCAAAATTAAAAATATGGCGCTAAATGGACGATTCATTGGGAAAAAAAGTAATTTTTCATTTTTATGTCCCAATGTTAATAAAATCTGTGAAACAGCTGTGAGGCCAAAATACTCACTCTACCCCTAGATAAATTCTATGAGTGGTGTAGTTTCCAAAATGGGGTCACTTTTAGGGGGTTTCCACTGTATTGGTACTTTAGGGGCTCTGCAAATGCGACATGGGACTTGAAAAATATTCCAGCAAAATCTGTCCTTCAAAAGCCAAATAGCGCTCTTTCCATTCTGAGCCCCGCCATGTTCCCATACAGCAGATTATTACCACATATGGGGCATTTCTGTGTTCAGGAGAAATTGTTTAACAAACTTTATGGAGCTTTTTCCCCTTTATCCTCTTGTGAAAATGAAAAATTTGGGGCTAAATTGACAGTTTATTGGAAAAAAAGTAATTTTTCATTTTCATGCCCCAATGTTAATAAAATCTGTGAAACAGCTGTAGGGTCAAAATGCTCACTATACCCTTTCATATGTTCTGTGGGGGGTGTAGTTTCCAAAATGGGGTCACTTTTAGGGGGTTTCCACTGTATTGGTACTCTAGGGGCTCTGCAAATGAGACATGGCACCTAAAATTATTCCAGCAAAATCTGCCATCCAAAAGCCAAATAGCGCTCTTTCCATTCTAAGCCCCGCCATGTACCCATACAGCAGAATATGGCCACACATGGGGTATTGCCGTGTTCAGGAGAAATTGTGTAACAAACTGTGGGGGGCTTTTAGTCCTTTATCCCCTTGTGAAAATTAAAACTTTGGGGATAAAGTGACATTTTAGTAATTTTTCATTTACACATCCCAATGTTAGTAAAATCTGTGAAACAACTGTAGGGTCAAAATGCTGACTATACCCCTTGATGAATTCTGTGAGGGGTGTAGATTCTAAAATGGGGTCACTTTTGGGGGGTTTCCATTGTTTTGGTACTCTAAGGGCACTGCAAATGAGACATGGTGCCTGAAAATTATTCCAGCAAAATCTGCTGTTCACACACCCAGTGTCGCTCCTTCCCTTCCATGCACTGCTGTGTACCCAAAAATCAGTTTACGCCCACATTTGGGGTATTTCTGTGCACGGGAGAAATTGCATAACAAAATGTGAGATGCATTTTCTCCTTTAACCCTTTGTGAATGTGTTAATTTTAGGTCTAAATGAATGTTTTAATGAAAAAAAATAAAATGTCTAAATTTCACTGCCATATTATTTTTATTCTTATGAAAAACTTAAAGGGTTAACAAACATCCCAAATGCTGTTTTGAATAATTTGAGGGGTGTAGTTTTGAAAATGGGGTGATTTATGGGGGTTTCTATTATACAGGCCTTTATAATTCCTTACAGAACTGAAGCGGTCCCTAAAAAATTGGTTTGGGGAATTTTCTTGCAAATCTAGAAAATCGAAAGATGATGCCGATATAAAGCAGAGATATGGGAGATAATATTTATTCATGTATTTGGGTGGTATGACTATCTGCCTGAAAAGCAGAGAATTTCACATTTTGAAAATTGCAATTTTTTCCAAATTTCCATCAAATTTCCTAGTTTTTTTTATAAATAAATGCAAAAATATTGATTAATATTTACCACTAACATGAAGTATAATGTGTTACGAAAAAAACAGTCTCAAAACCAC
This sequence comes from Leptodactylus fuscus, assembly GCF_031893055.1. Taxonomy (NCBI): domain Eukaryota; kingdom Metazoa; phylum Chordata; class Amphibia; order Anura; family Leptodactylidae; genus Leptodactylus; species Leptodactylus fuscus. The sequence continues at coordinate 72,278,442 of NC_134267.1, read as the reverse complement.
TTGTGTAAGTTAAACCGTCTCAAAGTTATTGCCATTTTTAAGTGACACATGTCAGTTTTGAAAAAAAAGGCCTGGTCTTTAACATACTTTTGGGCCTGGTCCTTAACCGGTTAAAAAATCATCCAACCCCCCATACCTATATATTTTCTTAATGTAAAACTCATTTAGAATGAGCTCGTAAAAACCAGATCCCATTGATTTGTATGGGTGTCGGCATACGCGCACTACCCATTGAAATCGATGGAAGGGTTTTTTTACCTACTGCTTTCATTGTGATACGCGCATATCACATTGAAAGCAATAGGTAAAAAAGCTTTTTGTAAAAAAGCGTTTTGTAGCGTTTTCAACAGTAAATAGCTCCTGAACTGTAGGGGCTATCATGAAGATCTTGGTACCATTTTAAAGATGAGATTCTCATCTTTAAAATTAATCCAAAATCATGACCATAGCCCCAATCAGTCCTCAGATATCGGTATTAATATTAAGGATGTATTAAGTACATCCAGGGCTACCTGGTTGGCAGGGAAAGAGTTAAACGACCCATTCAAGGCTAAGGTCCCACATACCAAACTGCAGCAAAAAAGTTCTGCAGAAAAAAACGGGGCGGCAAGTTTTTCACAGAAAGTCTGCAGTGGTTTCCTCTTCAGACTTTCTGTTTCAATTATACCAATTATTATCGGGAAACCACTGTTGTTTCCATAGGTATAATTGACATGCTGTGATTTCCAAATCCAAAACTGTTTTGGAAATCACAGCGTGTCTGCCGCACATATTTTTTTCACAATGTGTGGATGGGATTCTCTAGCTTCTTATCGATCTTGCAAACTGTAAAACGCTGCGTTTTTTTCCGTGGAGTTTCCGTCGCGGCTAAACCGCAGCATTTACACCACGTGGGGCCCCCAGTCTTAATCCGTTTTTATGATTTTTAGACGGATCACAGAAACTGATTCCACGTGGAGACGCTGATGTGAACCCAGCCGTAGCTAGATTCAATTTATATCAGGAAGGAACAAAAATTTTCCAACCCATTTACAATAGTTTACCATTTTCTCACCAAAAAGAAAAAGAAATATCCTTCCAGTATATTGAGATAGTTTTCCAAATAACAGGGAACAGACAGCATTGGTAGCTGCAAAGCAAATCATCACATATCCAACAAAATGTATCCCAAGAGAGCAGGTAACATAAGACTAAAATGAAGAGATAAAACAATTTTAGTAACAAAAGTATTTGTGAGAATATGCTCAGAGCAAAAAACATGAAGTATTGTCTTTACACTATTCTGATACAATGAAAACTTTGCATAAGGTCTTAGGCCTTAGGCCTTATTCACATGACAGTGATGTTTTTGAAAAATGTCCATGTTTATTCGTGGAAGTTCACAGAAGGGTCTTATTCACATGGCACTGAAAAAATGGCCAAACAACTGTTGTTTTTGAAACAGCTTTTATAGAATCCATGTGTGTCAATGGGTCTAGCCACATTAGAGTGCAGTGCAGCAGCATCTATTCTCTACTGTTTTGTGGGTCGGAGGACCCTATTACTGCTAGCACCATATTTTAGCTAATGCCTGGTTCACATTAGCGTTCGTCCTCCGTCCGCAAGGAGTCCGCATGAAGACCCCCCCCGAACGGAATACCAACGCTAATGCAAGTGCTGTGCAGTTAAGCACACGGAGCCCATAGACTATAATGGGCTCCGTTTGCTTGCCGCGCACTGCCCGCACAATTCATTCGTTGCAAGCACATCACTTGCAATTGCGATTGCATTCCGTCTGGGGGGGGTCTCCATGCGGACCCCTTGCGGACGGAATACAAGCGCTAGTGTGAACCAACCCTAAGAGTGTGCGGTACCATTGCTCTCTTTATATGGGTCTAGCCACATGGCTATATGTCTATTTGAGCAGACAAAGATAAAGCATGTCAAAAACACTGAAATGGGAATAGATACATTGAAATCAGTGAGTTCTCAAAACAGCCATTTGATGGCAGTTATAAAAACGGCAGTCATATGGCTGTTTTTTACCGTCATGTGAATAAGGCCCTGGGTCTGTAAAAATCAACAAATTGAAAATAATGAAAGCACAATCCATTTTTATGGACAAAACACCACAGAATTAACAGGACTGTGTATTGCCCATGAAGAGGATAGAAAACCTATTCCAATATAGGCTAGCTAACCTACCTTATGCTTGGTTCACACATCAGTATGCCATCCGTCTGTTTGAATTCAGTTTGAGACTAAAAACGGACTGGTACACATACTGATTGTATACTGACACCTTTTTATGCTGATACAAACCCTGTCTATTCCCTAGAGGAGAGATAAGGGGATTAAAAGTAGCAATTGTAAACAAAGTAAAGATAAGGAGATATAATAAATGTCCCTATGTCCTCCTTATCTCTACTCTGTTTACAATTGCTACTTTTAATCCCCTTAGGGCTCGTTCACATCTGCGCCCAGGTGTCCGTTCTGCAGGTTTCCGTTTCCTGCATAAAACAGAGCAGGATACGGAAACCTGCAGGATTCTTTCTCACCCATTCATTTGTCCAATAACAGAATAAATTAAACAATATTTATACATCTTTATTTCACCTTTCATAAAACACAAAAATCTAGAACACCGATAAAAAGATATTTGAAAATACATTCCTGAGTACAAAGTTATAGAAATATATCCAATGAGACCAAACTCTAATATTACAAGTCATTCTTGTAATTTCCATCTACACATACTCGATGAACATATGAAATATATACCAATATATATTGATTGCAGGAAAGATGGCTTTTCTCTGCGCATTTCATCTATAGCTTATAGTTTATAGCTATAGTTATATAGGAAGAAATATGGACAAGCATCTTCAGTATCATTCTTGGCCTAAGTAGACTTAGCAGATGGGTAAATTTTATCTCAATGTTGTGCTTGTCCATATTTCTTCTTCTCCTTTCACTCCTTTTCTATTTTCTATTTTATCTTACAAGACAAGGACATATACTGCGGTTATATGTATAGATATATGCTTGTTTTCATTGCAATGTTTTGATGTTGTTATTTATACATCTTTGGTGTCTATTTAGGCCCCATTCACACAGGGCAAGAGGGGGCGGATTTTGGCACAGAATCCACGTAATAATCTGCTCCCCCACTAGGTCTATGTAGACCGCTAGTGCTCTTTTTTCTGTGAGCGGCATGTTTCCACTCACGGCAAAAGAAGCGAGCTGCCTTTTCTTCAGGCAGATTCTGCGTCTGATTCAGCCACGGCGTCCGCCTCTCTGCAGCACACTCCAGACTATGCCCATTCATTTGGGCCTACACCGGGCCAGAGTGCCACGACTGTCGGAAGTCGCACCAGGCGGATTTTGGCTATATTCTGATGCGGCTTCCCACGTCAGAATAAGGATCAAAATGCACCATCCGCGCCCTGTGTGAACGGGGCCTTATGTTTCACATGTTTGTTTATGTGCTTGTATTCATTGTAAGCTGTGGACTGTTGTTCTGTCTTTTTTGGATATTTACTCACCTTACCTGCGATCCCTTGCCGCTGCTCCTGCTGCTGCCTCCTCTTCACCCGCCAATCACACATCTGCATCTCAGCGCAGACAGCGTGAAGATGCCTCTTGCGCTCAGACGCAGAGGTCTAAACTAGCCCAGAATAGGGCTGCTCAGTTTGTTTTTAGAGCGGCCTGTCCTGGACTAGTTTAGAAAAAAAAATAAAAAAAAAATAAAAAAATAGAATGGTGAAATTGCCGCGGCTGCTGCCCCCTACGAAAGTGCCGCCTCAGGCGACCATCTCACCTCGCCTCATTAGGGGTGCGGCCCTGTATGCACTGCTGCTCCATACACCTCTATGTCACTGCTAAATAAAAGGAAAGTACAGGGCCTAACTTCTACTACCTAGTAGTCCCATAGCCATCATGCTGAAGGACACCCATTCTCGTTGTTCAAATCACTAAGATCAGGTAGATATTTCTTTCCTCTGGATAGGAGATAACTTTAATTTGTGGTACAATCTTTTAAAGAGGACCTTTCATGTTCTCAAAGATAGGACATATTTGTACATCATGTCAAAGTTGACAGTACACTGAATTCAGTACACTTTCAGTTTTGCAGGAATCAACCTGGTTCCAGGGATATCAGCAATGTTAGTTTTGGCTAGCATTATTACTGGGCAGTGGGGAATGCCCTACCCTAATGGTACATTTCTGTAGTTTTGTATTGTAAGGGCGCATACCTCAAGACCCAGTGAAGAGGCTGATCTGTAAGTCCGGCTCCTCTGATAATGCTGTGTTATTAGTAGTTGAAATTAATATCACCAATCTGTGGAACTAGGGCAGATACACTATAATCACCACACTGTCAGCTTTGTAATCGTATATAACATGCCGTATCTTACTGATGCATGGCAATGAATAGCAAAATGCCTACCTCTCTATTATATGATGCTTCTGGCAGCATGAAATAGAGCTAATACAATGATAAGCCTGGGAGCCTTCAATAGAGAGCAGCGAGCAGCGATGTTCAAGAGAGCAGCAATCAGTGAAAAATGACGATGCCATGGCACCTGCGCAGTTTAGATGCCGCAGTCCCGTTTAACTGTGTCGACTAAAGGTTGATCGCTGCTGTTAGTGGTGGATCCTGGCTGTATTCCCAGCCGTCATCCACCCTGTATGGAGAGAGCTCACCCACGGGTTGTCTTGTTTGTCTTGTCTTCTATGTCCTATGTAAAATGTGAAAAAGGTGCTATTTTCTGAGTATTTGCACTCTTTGCAGTTTGAATAATGCTGTACTACCTCATGGCCAATTACAAGCCACTGGGCGGGGTTGAAGATAGGGTTTATAGTCCCCTGTTGGGAGTCAGAGATTAGTCTAGTTTAGTGCAGAGCAGTGGTTGCAGCCTATCTCTACATGTGCCCTGCCATTTGGAGCAGATGGAACAGTACAAAGATGGACCAGATAACAGATTTGTGATTGCAAACCTGGACACAAAGGACCCGTGCTTGCCAAATGGATGAGTAAATATACGATTTTTATTGAACAACACACTACGCGTTTCGGGCATAACTCCGCCCTTCTTCAGGTGTAAAAGTTCTTACAAGGGGATAAGATCACCTCTCTGAAGGAACTTTGTCTGTGTATCAGCGTGTCAGGTAAAATCTGGAGCAGATGGAGAACTCAAGTAGGAATCCAGCAGACACCAGTCCAGTCTCTAGAAGGGAATCTTCTTATTCCAAGTTCATTCCAGAGACAACCCCTGAGATAGGGAGAAAGTTTGGTGCATCTCTGAGTATTGCAGTTTCAGCCGGAAGCAGCCCCTGAGATAGGGAGAAAGTTTGGTGCGTTTCCGAGAGACATCTGCTTTTCCGTGCCAGTAGGCAGGGCCGCCATCAGGAATTTTGGGGCCCCATACAGCCTAAGTGTCTGGGCCCCCCCCTCCCCCGCCATTTTAAAACTACCTTATTTTGCGTCATACCAATTCTGTATTACATTTCCCTTTATTTAGCAGCATTACAAGGCTTAATCAGATTCTATTTGCAGGTAAAATCTGCTACGTGTGACAGCACCTATAGAGAGCCAACACCATCTATAAGAGCCCTCCTAATAAATCCTCAGGGCTTATTCACATTGCGTTTTTGGCCTTCCTTGCCGGGATCCGTTGGTAACCAGTCAGAATCAGCTGTCAACTTATCCCTGCACGAAGAACTGGCCATTAAAAAAAAGGGGGGCCTGCAGTTCTCCGCGCAGGGATAAGTGGGGAGCTGATTGTGACTGGTTACCAATGTATCCCGGCAAGGGAGGCCAAAAACGCAATGTGAACACTCCTTTAAAGTGAAAGTCCCACCCCCAAACAGGCTGCTATGCTAGTAGTATAGCAGCCTACATCATTATTAATACAAAGCACACATACCTTTGGAGGCATTGTGCACTTTGTAGTTCTCCAGCTAAAAACTTATATATTATATATTATTGCCCCAGTTCCCTCTCCGCAGTGCCGCACACCCGATGCCCCAACAATCCCCGCCCCCCCCCCCGTCCACCTTCTAACATCATTCCATTGCCCCCTGTACCCATACCTCCCAAAAGAGGGACAAAATGTGCGTCGCGCTTGGGAAATTTAGCACCACCCACTGTTATGTTGACTCCGCCCACTCATTAATTTTCCATTTGCCCGCACACTGTATAATCCTCCTACAGTCACCCGTAAATTATATGTCCCCCCTCCGTCTCTCCCCCAGCTTCATATACACCCTTCATCTGCCCCCAGATTCATGTCCCCTCCATCTCTGCCCCCAGATTCATGTCCCTCCATCTCTGCCCACAGATTCATGTCCCCACATCTCTGCCCCCAGATTCATGTCCCTCCATCTCTGCCCCCAGATTCATGTCCCCTCCATTTCTGCCCACAGATTCATGTCCCCACATCTCTGCCCCCAGATTCATGTCCCCACATCTCTGCCCCCAGATTCATGTCCCCTCCATCTCTGCCCCCAGATTCATGTCCCCTCCATCTCTGCCCCAAGATTCATGTCCCCCCATCTCTGCCCCCAGATTCATGTCCCTCCATCTCTGCCCCCAGTGTCATGTCCCTCCATCTCTGCCCCCAGATTCATGTCCCCTCCATCTCTGCCCCCAGATTCATGTCCCCTCCATCTCTGCCCCAAGATTCATGTCCCCCCATCTCTGCCCCCGGATTCATGTCCCCCCATCTCTGCCCCCAGTGTCATGTCCCTCCATCTCTGCCCCCAGATTCATGTCCCTCCATCTCTTCCCCCAGATTCATGTCCCTCCATCTCTGCCCCCAGATTCATGTCCCCTCCATCTCTGCCCCCAGATTCATGTCCCCTCCATCTCTGCCCCCAGATTCATGTCCCTCCATCTCTGTCCCCAGATTCATGTCCCCTCCATCTCTGCCCCAGATTCATGTCCCCTCCATCTCTACCCCCAGATTCATGTCCCTCCATCTCTGCCCCCAGTGTCATGCTGTCCTCTCCTTCATCTGCCCCCAGTTTCACATTCCACATTACACTTACCTTCTCCTTCGTTCCCCTGCTGCTCTCTCCGCGCCTCTCTCTCTCTTACTGACACACAGTTGTAGACGCGATGTGACGTCATCACATCACGTCTACACTGCCGGGTAGCCGGCGGCAGCGGTGAAGCGAGGAGCTCACCTGTGTCAGCTCCTCGCTTCGCCCCTGCTGCCTCTCTCGCTGACACATATGCGGCTGAGCCGGGTTCCGGCTCAGCCGCATATGTGTCAGCGAGAGAGGCTGTGTCAGCGAGAGAGGCGGCAGCGGTGGCGAAGCGAGGAGCTGACACAGGTCAGCTCCTCGCTTCAGCCGCATATGTGTCAGCAAGAAAGACGGCAGCGGCGAAGCGAGGAGCTGACTTGTGTCAGCTCCTCGCTTCAGCCGCGCATGTGTTCAACACAGATCTGCGTCCTCTGGATGCAGATCTGAGTTGAAACAGGACATACAATGACTGCTGCCGGCGCCAGGGGGCCGGCACACGGTGGCGGGCCAAAACCGGGCCCCCCCCCATTTTTAAATTTGGCCGGGCCCCTGACGCCAGTAGCAGTAGTACTGGCCTATCGGCGGCCCTGCCAGTAGGAGCAACAGAGGTGCCTGACAGAAGTAATTAGACCAATAGGTGTTCCTTGAAATAAGGTAAACCCAAAAACCAGAGCTGCGCAAACCCTAACTCCTGAGGGTCTAAATGAGGCACTTGAAGATATATCATACAGTTATACATCTCTTTGTTCTTAATATAGTGTCTTTCTATTATTAGTATTAAATGGGAAAATAATTAATTCTTATATATTAGTCTTTTTGTTTTAGTAATACTATATTCATTTGACTTTTAATAGTAGTATTAGTATAGTAATTTTTATAACTCCTTTATAATTTTTAATCTCCCTATATTATAAAAATGAATTTCTGTCTGTCTGTCTGTCTGTCTGTGCTCTAATGCGAACCAAACGACTGGACCGATCTTCACCAAATTTGGCACAGAGATACTTCAGGTATCCAGGAAGGTTTAAGATGAGACTCCAACTCACTCGGACGTACCGTTGCTGAGATACAGCATTCCAAACACAATGCCCCCCCCTTAGCCAATACAAACCTGCAAGTCTTTCACTCATATTCCAACTGCAATACACACAGTCACTCCACATGCACAATACAACACTGATATCCAAACTGAGATACACGCATCAGAGGATTAGATATACAGATCAGCACACAGTATCACACGCCAGAGGATTAGATACACGCGTCTGCACACAGTCCCACAAACCAGAGGATTAAATACGCGCTTCTGCACACAGTTCCACATGCCGAAGGATTAGATACACGCGTCTGCACAAAGTAACGCACGCTGGGGGATTGGATACATGCGTCTGCACACAGTACCACACACCAGAGCATAAGATATGCACATCTGCACACAGTACCACATGCCGTAGGATTAGATACGTGCATCTCCACACAGTTCCACATGCTGTAGGCTTAGATACGCGCCTCTTCACACAATACCACACAGGGGAGGATTAGATACGTGTGTCTGCACACAGTACCACACTTTGGAGGATTAGATACATGCCTCTGCACACAGTACCACAAGCCAGAGAATTAGATACATGTCTCAGCACACAGTACCACACAGGGGAGGATTAGATACGCGCAACTGCACACAGTACCACATGCCAGAGGATTAGATATGTGCATCTGCACACAGTACCACACAGGGGAGGATTAGATACGCGCATCTGCACGCAGTACCACATGCCAGAGGATTAGATACGCGCATCTGCACACAGTACCACACACCAGAGGATTAGATACGCGCGTCTGCACACAGTACCACATGCCGTAGGATTAGATAGATGCCTCTTCACACAATACCACACAGGGGAGGATTAGATACATGTGTCTGCATACAGTACCACACTTTGGAGGATTAGATACATGCCTCTGCACACAGTACCACAAGCCAGAGAATTATATACGCGTCTCAGCACACAGTACCACACAGAGAGGATTAGATACACGCGTCTGCACACAGTACCACATGCTGTAGGATTAGATACGCGCATCTACACACAGTTCCACATGCTGTAGGATTAGATACGCACCTCTTCACACAGTACCACACAGGGGAGGATTAGATACGTGTGTCTGCACACAGTACCACACTTTGGAGGATTAGATACATGCCTCTGCACACAGTACCACAAGCCAGAGAATTAGATACGCGCATCAGCACACAGTACCACACAGGGAAGAATTAGATACGCGCATCTGCACACAGTACCACACGCCAAAGGATTAGATACGCGCGTCTACACACAGTTCCACACGCCGTAGGATTAGATATGCGACTCTTCACACAATACCACACAGGGAAGGATTAGATACGTGTGTCTGCATACAGTACCACACTTTGGAGGATTAGATACAAGCCTCTACACACAGTACCACAAGCCAGAGAATTAGATACGCGTCTCAATACACAGTACCACACGCAAGAGGATTAGATACGCGCATCTGCACACAGTACCACATGCCGTAGGATTAGATACGCGCGTCTACACACAGTTTCACTCACCGTAGGATTAGATACACGCCTCATCACAATACCACACAGGGGAGGATTAGATACGCGCATCTGCACACAGTACCACAAGCCAGAGAATTAGATACGCGTCTCAATACACAGTTCCACACACTAGAGGATTAGATAAGCACGTCTGCACACAGTACCACATGCCGTAGGATTAGATACGCTCGCCTGCTTACAGTTCCACATGTCAGACGATTAGATACGCACATCTTCACACAGTTTTACACACCATAAGATTAGATACACGCGTCTGCATACAGTACCACATGCTGTAGGATTAGATACGTGCGTCTACACACAGTTCCACATGCCGTAGGATTAGATACGCGCCTCTTCACACAATACCACACAGGGGAGGATTAGATACGTGCGTCTGAACACAGTACCACACTTTGGAGGATTAGATACATGCCTCTGCACACAGTACCACATGCCAGATAATTAGATACGCGTCTCAGCACACAGTACCACACGGGGGAGGATTCAATACGTGCATCTGCACACAGTACCTCACGCCAGAGGATTAGATACACCTGTCTGCACACAGTACCACACGCCAGAGGATTAGATAAGCGCGTCTGCACATAGTACCACATGCCGTAAGATTAGATATGCACGTCTGCACACAGTTTCACTTATCGGAGGATTAGATACGTGCCTCTTCACACAATGCCACACGGGGGAGGATTAGATACACACATCTGCACACAGTACCACACGCCGGAGGATTAGATATGTGCATCTGCACACAGTACCACACCAACAAGGATTAGATACTTGCGTCTAAACACAGTACTACACGGGGAAGGATTAGATACAGCTTTACTCCAGGTATCCATAACAACTGATCACAGGTTTTTCACTAATATCCAAAATGAGATACACATAATCACATGACGCTTATGGACATACACACAAACCACATACAAAATACACCAGTGCAAAATTGGACATTTCTTATGGGGCCACTACACAAGCATAAAATGTAATATACCCGTTCGAAGCCGGGTCCTCCCTCTAGTATATATATATATATATATATATATATATATATATATATATATATATATATATGTATAATACTTACAGACGATTTTATAATTTATTTAAACTCCAGATACATTGTAATAAGAATTTAAGTGTTTGAAGTATCAAAATAGTTCCAAATATGTTTACATAGTAACCACTTATCCAGATCGTAAGTCCAGTGTCTATTGCGCATGTACATAGACAGACGGAGCGGTCTATGGCCTCCTGAACACGATATATCTGAGTAAATTGTGTACACATGTGCACGACAACAGTGCGTTATACTGATGTCCAAGCCTCACTGTGGGGCGTGCCCACAGCGCATGCACGTGGATACCTCTCACAGTGCGCAACTACCCCGAGCTAAACGAGCAATGTAAATGCAATTTTAACATCCTAGAGTAGTGTATCATAAGAACGGCACAGGCACTATTGGTTTATTTATGAAATATCTATACACCATGATCTTATTTGAGAGATCCACTACGCGCATGCGTGTTATCTATTGCGGGCTCCCGAGAGTTTAAATGACCCTGTAATAGTTCCGGACGCCACTACTGACTGACAGACAGTGTGGACGGCCAGACGATTTCCTTTCGGACTACAGGTACTATAAAGCTGAATATAAAGCGGAATCATACCAACTGTTCTGGGGGTTGAGAGAGAAAGTTATAATTTATCTAAAAGTTGTTCAGAGAAATTTGTTTTATTTATGTAGTGCTGGCATTTGCTACATATGCTATATATGACATTACAGTGTAACATGTAAACAAAATGCTTATTATCAAATGAACAAATGTTTTTATAATTTTCATTTTTATAATTTTTAATTTTATTACTATTTTGCCATCAGGTGTGGTTATATATATATATATATATATATATATATATATATATATATATATATATATTTTTTACTTTAGGGTCTAACTGTGTTCTGTATATCACTTGAAAAAGGTGCAGTAACACCGAAACGCTGAAACAAGCGTCGTGTATATCGGAATTTGTCTTCAAATAAAGAATTATAATTGTATAATGCAGTCTTTTTGGGTTTACCTTATTTCAAGGAACACCTATTGGTCTAATTGCATGTACTTTTGCTTCCCTATTGGATTGGTCTTAAGCTGCTGCTATACATACCTGTCTTCTCCACTTGGGATAATATTAGAACAATACCACAGATCAGCTTGGTGCATCAGCTGAGCCTAGTTTTCAGGTACTCAGGTCTTATCAGGACTCTTTGCCCTGTTTCAGCCCCTATCTACGGATGTTGGAAGTGGTACAAGTGGAGGAGTAGGCGAAATGTATTTCTGCAGAGTTTGTATCATCCCTGGCAAAACCAGTTTGTGGGGAGCACAAACTGTATCTGTACCCATCTGCAAGCTGCTGGTGAATCTGTTGAATCTTTAGTTTACCCTGTAATACTGGACTCATGAGTTGTTACCTGCATACAACACCAAGGGCCCTTCTAAACACCATCACACCGGCTCAGCTAGGGGAGGTCCTCTCTCCAAACTAGAAGTGCCCCAGGGGAAACAAGACCACTATCAACTCCATCAAGTAGCGCTGCAGGACCCCCTTGGCTGCACACAGCCCTGGAGAGCGATTGGGGTGAGAGAGGAGCGTTCCCAGCCTAGCAAATGGCACAGCCAGTGTCACTATTTCTCTCACTCTCTGGTCTCCTCTTCAGGGTTGTACTCTGCACAGTGACCTGTTTCAACAAAGAATATGAGACATGTTTGACAGTCCAGAAAGACCGTTCAATAAATTATGTCTTTTGGAAGAGGAGGAGGAAGACACAGAACCCTGAGTCAAGACCATAACACTATCAGTGCAATATCCTCCTGTGATTGAGATGAGCCAGCTATATAATCAAAGAAATGATAGATTGGTGTGAGACAGAAGTACTAATAGCAAAAATGTGTAGTTTCTGAGAAGGAAGATGACGCTTCACCTTTCTTCTCAGAAACTACATATTTTTACTATTAGTACTTCGCTCTCACACCAATCTATCATTTCTTTTACTGCCTATAATTGATTAAATCTGACTAAACTGCCCTATTCCTAAGATTCTCTAGCTCTATTGCTTGTAATTTGTAAACTTTCCAGAACTCAGTGCTCTGTATCATACAGGAAGATTCATTCACAGATCCAGCTATACATCCACCATCACTGCAATGAATTATGATCTTGTTTACAGCACCTACTATAGTGTACATGACATTACCAGCATAAGGTGTTCCAATTGGCTCAGAGGTTGTCAGCTGATGTCAGGTGGTGCCTGCATGTCACAGTGACTCAGGACATGTCTCATATTTTTCCTTAGTGACAGTGGCCATTTGAGTTATTTTGAGACAATTCAACATTAAAAACTGAACCATTTGGTCAAACTTGGCTCCTGGTGAATCAATATGTCCATTTCCATAACAAAGGTACATCATGGGAATTGTTTAAAAGTAATCCTCTTATTAATGGCTTTTTTTGTGAGTTATCCACTCCCTACTGGTCCTCAGGTGTGACCTGGACTCTTCTCCAACTGACACAACATCTTCTGTTTGGACAGGAAGTCATTGCTTTGTTAGGGGGCGTTCACACTACTGTTGATGACCGTTATCAGTGTCTGTGGCTATTGTCCATTACAATATTTTAGCAATGGACAAGAGCTGAACCATCAAAAATTTCCATTCATTTCAATGGGATTTGATCTTGTGTCCGTTAGTGACCATTTGTGTATGTTTACACCCAAGTCCGTTTTTTGCAGCGGACAAAAAAATCCTACATGCAGGACTTTTCTGTCTGTTAGAAAAAAAACGGACAGCAAGTGTCTGTTATTTTTTTTAACATTGAAGTATATGGACAACGGACTTATAATGGACAGTAATTGATAGCCATCAGTTAGTGTCCATTTGTGTCCCTTATGATAAAAAACCAGACACCTTCATAACAGATTTCAACAGTAGTGTGAACCCTGCCCTATAAATGTTGATTTCAATATTAACGTGCATTCACTATTGCTACTCCATTCAAACTCCCCCTCACTTCAGCCTTCAGATCTTTCTGGTGGGGCCACCAGGGGGACATATCTGTTGCATATCCTGTGGGAAAACATAACTTGAATACCATACAGCAATTTTCAATTCATGCTTTAAAAAAAAAAGAAAAAAGAAAAAGAGAATTACTGTACCTTTGTATAGTCTCCAGCTAAAAATCCTTGCTCAAAACCACTCCACATTGTAAGAGGAATAAGAAGACACTGGCGTTTATCTTTGAGATGTCTTAGTGTTTCCAATATTTTAAGCCAAACTGGTTCCTCCTTACTGTTCTCCACTTCTTCTTCATTTTTCAGATTGATGTTATCCAAAAATACAGAAACCAGAACCACTGCAAGTACTCCACTACCTGTGATAAAATAATTCTTTTTTTAAAAAAAAGGTGTAAAACTAAAGGTGTATTTTACTCATAAAATCATACAATTGTCTAATGTGTGTAATAAACATTTAAAAATCTGTCACATATTTTTCTTGCATCAGTGCAATTGACTCCATCTGTGTATTAGAATGGCATAGCCCATGGATCAGTCCTGTGTAATGCAATCATGAGCTACATTACTGTTGTAGGGTTGCCACTAGGGATGAGTAATCTGGTTGGTATGTTATCAAATTTATTTTTTACTGTATTTTTTAAATACTGTACAGTATTAGATCTGCCACAAGTTTTGCATGATTATCTATGACTATCCACAGAGTGTCTTAGATCATGTTGATTACCCTTTTAGCACTAAATCTCATCTTATTATTTTTGCAAATACAGTTTTTTTGTTTAAAAAAAACTAACAAAAACCTCACACTATCACTCAAGAAACCAAGATGAATGTCATACAGTGCATTCTACTCATTGGCCAAGTCACCCTTTCATTTCAAAACAATTTCTTTCCTTATTTTCTTCAAATAATAATTTGTGATAAAAAAACCCCCAAAAGCACAGGGTCAGAATTGTAGTCATTCACTATTACAAAAGATATACAGTAAAATCACTTGAAAAACAGGGTAGTACACAGGCTCTATTAGGAGGAAGAGGAAACACCCATACTACTCTCACACCACCCATCATTGCAAGTATTAATAATTAAAATATGGATGGCAACAGCAGCACTACTTCTAGTCTTGGCAGTGCCACCAGTAGCCATAGAGTTTGTATACTTTCTAAGAATAAAGATGAGACTTCTATTTATTTTTCTCACTCAACTTAATCACAGCAGGATATGACATCCTCTACCACTGCTGTTGTAACATAATTTACTACATGGCCTTCCTGCACAGTCAACCATCGTTTCTTAATCCTCACTGACACAAATCCCATTCATTAATAGTTATGTGACATGTGTCGAGAAAGATATTCTCCATATCCCAAGTCTTCATTTTCTTAAGTAACTTGATGAGAACAAGCAGAATTTTTTGATGTATAGGCAGCAGAGGTGGAAGACATGACTGTTGGTGGTGGATATTGTTGTGGTAGGGGATGTGATAATGACAGTCATGCTAGTAGAGACACTAGTTGGAAATCTGGAGGTAGGAATTATGAAGGTATACAAGAGTCAATGCAGCCCCAACATAAAAAAAAAAAAATGTATGCCCAGGGCAAGTGGTTTATAAGCACTAAAAAATTAACCTGTCCAAGAATGAGGAGGCCCAGAAGAGATATTCCAAGAGGAGTATACATTTTGTCTTTGTTCTTGTTTGGTTTTATTGTCAAAAAGACCCCAGAGTATAATAATTTCCGTCCTGGGTCTATGCGAACAAGTTAGGACCAAACTCTCTGAACATAGGATGTAGAAAATCTTCGGCTCATCCATCTTTAATATTTACATCCATTTAGCATATGTTATTTAATGGTATCAGTTGGAGGTGTGTGAAAATGCTAAGGCCTTATGCGCATTATAGTAACATTTTTGACTGCTGTTAAAAATGGAAACTCATGTCCATTTTGAATGGCCATTTTGCATCCACTCAGTTCCATTTCATTGATTTTTTTTTTCGACCAACCCACTGTTTATTTTTTTACAGACGTAAAAAGGATGTCAATCCTTTTTACATTAGTTAAAAACAGATCCATTGATTTCTATTGGATCCATGTGTCCATGAAAATGGGCATAGATCATACATGTCAGTTTTTTGATGGCCGTGAAAAATAGACCATCAAAAAATGGACAGCTGAATAAACACATTGAAATCAATGTAATATCTAAATGGATTTTGCAAAAACAGCTGTCACATGTCCATTTTCACTGTCATGTGGACAAGCCTTATTTTCATGGATCCATAAATTTGAGGGTATGGAGGGATCCGTGAAAATGGCCAAAAATAGGACATGACCTATATTTTGACAAAATAATGGTCGTGGGAATAGCCCAAATTCATTGACATTGAATTGCCATGTGACATCTGTTAGAAAAAAATGGACGTCACACAGCTATTATTCACACCATGTGAATGTAAATTAACACTTCTGGTAGATATTTTTGACTGCTTTGATGTGACAATGAAACTTGGTGTCCTGAATAACCTTTGTTACAGTACACTGGTAGCTTGACAAGACAGTGCTCCCATGCACATGGCAAACAGAGCCAGTTTCCAGGAGTCTATGGATTCAAGTAGCAGGATATTTCTTGGAGAAAGAGCACATGTCGGGGACAAGGGAACCTGGTTATTAATAGAGATGAGCGAACACTGTTCGATGGAATAGGTATTCGATCAAATATCAGGCCATTCGAGGTATTAGTTTGCAATCGAATACCACGTGGCATACCCAGTAAAAAATTCATATCCCTCCCACCTTCCATGGCGCTTTTTTTGTCACTATGTCCATATTCGCAGAATTATTTTTCTGGCTAAAGGGAATGTCACCCATTTGTGTTTTGGTGAGATCAGTATTGGAAGTGAATTGGGGCTACAAAGTCTAGAAACCTTATTTGTCCAGAAGCTGGTATAAACTGGTTTTATTTTCTGTATTACCAAAGAAGGTTAATTGATTTTATATGGACTTAATAACAAAACAGAGGCACACCCTGTTTTAAACCATTCAAGCAGTGTCACTCACTCTGTAGTTAACTTTTTGTCTACCTCTACTGACACTAATCCTCACAGTTAAGCTATAGTCGCATCAGGCCGTTCGAGGTATTCGATTCCAATGGAATACCATGCAGCAAACGCAGTAAAAATTCGTATCTCCTCCCACCCTCCTGGCGCGTTTTTTACACCAATAACTGTGCAGGGCAGGTGGGACAAGAACTACGACGACGGAGGCATTGAAAAAAATTGAAAAAACCCATTGGCTGCCGAAAACATGTGACTTCCCATTTATAAGAATAGCCGGTGCCATCTTTGTGTCATTTGCAGTGAGAGATTGGGAGAGAAAGAAATTTGCTGAGGGCTAGATAGCTTCCAGTAGGCAGGGAAAAACGGAAGAACAACAACAGCTCTTTTCAGAGCAGGGAGAGGAGTCGAGATTTCAACGGCGTGTCTCCCCAAATCAGGGATACAGAGTAATTCAGTCCAGCGATATACACTCAACCCAGCTTTACAGGCTGTGTCCCCCAAACACCTAACAGGGATACAGAGCAATTCGGTCCAGCCAGATACGCTCAACCCAGCTTTGCAGGCAGTGTCCCCCCCAAACACCTAACAGGGATACAGAGCAATTTAGTCCAGCCAGATACGCTCAACCCAGCTTTGCAGGAAGAGTCCCCCCAAACACCTAACAGGGATACTGAGCAAATCAGTCCAGCCAGATACGCTCAACCAAGCTTTGCAGGCAGTGTCCCCCCAAACACCTAACAGGGATACAGAGCAATTCAGTCCAGCCAGATACGCTTAACCAAGCTTTGCAGGCAGTGTCCCCCCAAACACCTAACAGGGATACAGAGAAATTCAGTCCAGCCAGATACGCTCAACCCAGCTTTGCAGGCAGTGTCCCCCAAACACCTAACAGGGATACAGCGCAATTCAGTCCAGCCAGATACGCTCCACCCAGCTTTACAGGCAGTGTCCCCCCAAACACCTAACAGGGATACAGAGCAATTCACTCCAGCCATATAGGCTGAACCCAGCTTTTCAGGCAGTGTGTAACCCCAAAACAGGGATACAGAGCAATTCAGTGCTGTTCAGCCAGTGTGTAACCCCAAAACAGGGACACAGAGCAATCATATTCGGCTATTTACGCTCAATCCAGATATCCAGAGGTGTGTACCCCCAAAACCTAGGTAGGAGACACCGAAATTCAGTCTGGCTATGTACGCTCAATCCAGATATCCAGGGTGTGTATCCCCAAAACCTAGGTGAGAGACACCGAAATTCAGTCAGGCTATGTACGCTCAATCCAGTTTTCCATGGTGTGTACCCCTAAAACCTAGGTGGGAGACACCAAAATTCAGTCCGGCTATGTACGCTCAATCCAGATATACAGGGTGTGTACCCCCAAAACCTAGGTGGAAGACACCAAAATTCAGTCAGGCTATGTACGCTGAATCCAATTTTTAAGGTTCTACCCCACAAAGCTAAGTGGGAGACAGCCGTTCATTCAGTCAGGCCATGTATGGTCAAACATGTTTTTAATGCTGTACCCCCAATGCTAAGTGGGAGACATCCGTTCATTCAGTCAGGCCATGTATGGTCAAACCTGTTTTTAATGCTGTACCCCACAAAGCAAAGTGTGATACACAGCAAATCAGTCACACTATATAATCTCAATCCAATTTTTAGGGGTCTACCCCCCAAAAGCTAAGTGTGATACACAGCAAATCAGCCACGCTATGTAAGCTCAATCCAATTTTTAGGGCTCTACCCCCCAAAAGCTAAGTGCGATACACAGCAAATCAGTCATGCTATATAAGCTCAATCCAATTTTTAGGGGTCTATCCCCCAAAAGCTAAGTGTGATACATAGCAAATCAGTCACGCTATATAAGCTCAATCCAATTTTTGGACAATCCAGTATTGTTTGCTCTTCATGATGTGAAGTATGCCTTTGTCTCTTGAAAAGCAACCCAACATGAAGTCAGCCATGTGTGCCAGTGTGTTACTTGTCATGACTTCGCTGCCCCCAGCTGTAAGGGTCACTCTCCATTTCCTCCATTTTCCAATCCCCTTCACACCATCCATGCTGAAGCAATGGGATGCACTGAACTTCACCCTCAAGCCTCGTGTGGGAAAGTGACATGAAATGCCACTTCATCCCCCTCGTCTTCCTTCGCCAGCCAACAGTGCGAAGATGACAGTAGTGTGCTCTGAATGTTTTCAGCCTAGCAGAGGCTACTTTTCACTTACGAAAATGGCCGCATTTTGACCAGTATATCAGGCACAATGGTGTAGTTTTCAAAGAACCTTTGCACTAACAAGTTGAAAACGTGGGCCATGTGTGGACCATGTTTGAGTCTGGCAAGCTCCAGATGTGCTACCAGGTTCCGGCCATTATTACATATGCAAACATGCCTGGGCCCAGGTACAGCGGGCAAAACCATATTGCCATATCATCCAGGATGGCATCCCTCACCTCGGAGGCAGTGTGCTGTCTGTCCCCGAAGCTGATGAGCTTCAGTACGGCCTGCTGACATCTCCCCATGCCAGTGTTTCAGCGTTTTTAGCTCATAGCTGGGGTGGAGGTTGCAGCACAGAAGTAGGCTTTCAGAGAACCCCTGCCATGAATTTTGAGCTGGGAGAGGAGATAGGCCACCCCAGTTTCCACCCGGGGCCCAGACTCCACTACATTCACCCGGTCTGTCATTACAGAGAAGCAGCATCCCTGACCGCAGGCGCATGTCCATGCTTCGGTGGACCTTGCAGCAAAGCGCAGAACTCTGGGCCCGACTGATGTTATGGGACACATGCAGGTGTGCAGGGACAGCACACCAAGAGAAGTAGTAATGGGTAGGCCCAGCATAGGGAGGTGCTCCAGCTGCCATATGGTGACGGAAGGCCTGAGTATCCAGAAGCATAAACGCCAACATCTTCAGGGCCAGCAGTTTTTAGATGAGGCCGTTGAAGGCTTGGGCATGTGGGTGGCTTGCGCTGTACTTCTGCCTGCAATGAAATGCCTGGGAGATGGGGAGTGGCTGGGAAGAGGCGCACGATGGTGCAGGCAAAAAGGGCGGATGAGCGTAAACTCCCCAAAGTGTCAGAGACAGATGTGTAGGTGTCCAGGCTGGTGGTCTGGACTGCAGCACCAGCACTGTAAACAGTGGAAGAGGCAGTGTCGGCAATGCCAGGCGACAATTGTCCTGCGTTTGCTCTCTCCCACCGAGCCCAGGGCTTGCCTTCCAAATGACAGTGCACGCAAAAGGTGGTAAGGTTGCTCTTTTCAGAGCCCCTACTCAGTTTAGACTTGCAAAGTGTGCAAACCGCACTAAATTTGTAATGTAACTGGTGACACTAGGCACCTCAGTGGCGGTAGTTTGGCCAGGGGGTGACGCTATCCTCCTGTGTGACAATGAGATCTGCCACTTCGTCATTCTCCTCTTCCCCCATCAATATACACTGTGAAGCGGACAGGAGTGTGCACTGACTATCATGCTGGTAGGTTCTGCTCCTATGCCAGACTCCTCAGTGTACAATACATTATCCATGATTGCAATGAGGGATTGAGGGATGAGGGATCTCGCATCACACACAGGAGTGGGATTGTAACACTCATGAGTGCGTCGTCACAGCTAACCCTCTTGGTGGACTCCTCAAAGACATGGAGAGATCTCGCATAAGTCTGGCAACATGGGTGAGTTTTGCATGAGTGGCTAGTACACAGAAAATCTTTGGACTTGCTGCCTCTAGACATGCCTCTGCCTCTAGCCACTTTTTTGCTGCTGTGTTGCATCCACACCTACACTGCTTTCGCCCCTAGACATCACCCCTGTCCATGCCTCTGCCTGTAGTTACCTTTTTTCCTGCTTAGCTTGCCTCCACATCTACACTGCTTTCCCCGCTATACATCACCCCTGTCCATGCCTCTGCCTCTAGCCACATTTTTTCCTGCTTAGCCTGCCTCCATATTTACATATCATTTGTGCGATTTTTTTTCCTCTCCTGCACCAGAACAAAGGATAAGATTTTTAACTTATACCAGGGGTCGGAGAGGACAGAGCTGTGGTCAGCCATGTCCTCATGCTGTACTCATGTAAATCACGGCTGCGAAATAACATGGCGTATACGATCCTAACTCCCATTGAAATCAATGGGAGCATTTACGGTGCGCAAACTCTCACACGCCGTATACGTGCCATATCACACGGCACGTTACATCATGTGAACGCACCCTAAGGGCAAAAAACACTGATGGTGAATTTTGTTCAGTTCCAAAGGACTCTGTGATTAGATTTGGCTCAGTCGCAGCTCCAGAACATGCCTTTGAAGGCAAGGTTTCCTTTAGTGGCTCCATCTCAGCAGGATAATGATGGTGATGAAGCTTTGTTAATTCTGGTATCGGAAGGGAAAGTGGTTTGTGATCTACATCTAAAGTATTGGAGCATGTTGTTTGAACTATTAACACCTGATTAGAACCCTGTAAAACCCTGTAATGTAGAGTCCGATATTAAAGGACCATTACCGATAGTAGTGGTTGCAGCCAATTCTCCACCTTTGCGGTCCTCTAAATAAAAGTTACCCCCAGGACTTGATGCCAAAATGTTATCAATTTCCCATTCAAAATCAAGGTCAATGTTTGGGTCCTCAGTCCAATCCACTGCATCAATCCCACACAATGAGAGTGTTGGTTCTGGAACCACCGTTTTAGGGGCTAACACTTTGCTGGTGCAAGGCTCAACTCAGCCAATGGGCAAAAAACTCAGCTGGTGCAAGGCTGAACTAAGTAAAATCGCCTAAAACTCTGCTGGTAAGAGGCTGAAGTCACCTAAAGGGCCTCAATCTCTGCTGGTAGCTCAGCTTAAGGGCCTCTACCATAATTTGGAAGGGCTCACGTTAAGGGACAGAAAAGTGAATTTTGGAAGGTCTTACCACATCACACACACACATCCACAATGACAGTTCGGGGTGGGTACTGTTGTATTTCCCATTGCCTATGCCATCTGTGGTTGTCATGGGCAACGTGATTTAAAGGGGTGCTTGGTAATGTTTTTTTAGCTTAAAATTTGGGTTTCTGTCCATCTTTAATAGTGGGTTGTTGTTTTTTTGAGTGTGGAAAGTGTGTTGATAGGATGTGATGGTGGTGTAAAACTGTGACTTGGGCTTGTTAGATGCCCTCAGGCATGCTTCCCCTGCTGTCCCAGTTGAATTCCAGGGTGTTGTCATCATTTCCTGAGGTGTCATAGTGGACTTGGTGACCCTCCTGAGTCAAATGGTGGGTTCCCCTGAAACGAAGCATTTTTCCCCATAGACTATAATAGGGTTCGATATTTCTTCGAATAGTCGAATATTGAGCGGCTATTCGAAACGAATATCGAATATTTTACTGTTCGCTCATCTCTAGTTATTAAGATGGTTGCTGATGAGTGTCAATTCTTTTGTAACTGACTGAATTGCAATGTAACTAATAGTGGTGTTGATTAATGTGATGTTTCTGATTTAGCTGAATCCAATACTTTTCAAAAATGTAAGTCAAATCTGGTTATTGATTTGCTTATTTCTGTGCATGCAACTTTCATATATATTTACAGAGTTATACAACATTATCATCTGCTCAAACAAAATGAGAAAAATTTAATATCAGTGTCTAAATTTTAGATAACAACATAATTTTTATTATACTCTCTACAATCTATTCTGAATGCAGCGGCCAGGCTCATCTATCATTCTAAATGTAACAACGATGCCTCCGGTCTCTGCTAGTCACTACATTGGCTGCCAATTCAATACAGAATGTAATATAAACTTGTCACCCTCATCCACAAGGCTCTTGATAATGCTGCACCTTCATACATTTCTTCCCTCATCTCTATCGCCCAACTCATGCTCTCCGTTCACTCAGTGACCTAAGACTAATATCCTCTATTTTCAGAACCTCCCACTCCCATATTCAAGACTTCTTATGAGTTGCACCACTTCTCTGGAATGCTGTACCCAGGACAATCAGATGAACTCCCAATTTCTACAGCCTCAAGTGCATCCTAGAAAAATCTTTTCAGGGCTATTACAATTCCTAATGGAAACCCTACCGCAGTTAAAATCCTTAAAATTAACCCTCATCTGTTCATACTCTTGCCTTATCCCACAGGATATGATGGCATATCGGGCTGTAACTTTATAAGTCCAATGACCATCTGCACATTAAAGGACACCAACTGGTGATGGCTCATACAGCTTTATTTATGTGTAATGAAAATAACCACTATCACAAAAACAGTTGGACCACTGCATAAGCAATGCTACCAGCAATGTCGCCCCTCCTGCCTCTTGTGTCACCACCTCTACCTCATAGATTGTAAGCTCTTGCAAGCAGGGGCAGTCCCATTGTGTGAATATTCCTGTGTAATGTTTTTTTTTTGTCTGTATTTGAACCCCACAATTTGTAAAGTGTTGATGAACATGTTGGCACTATATAAATAAAATATATTAATATTATTCTTAGAACACATATGATAGAAACCTAGTGGAAACATATCTGTTCTTCATGATTTTCTCTATCAATGATTCACTTACATACACAAACATACACACACACACACACACACACACACACACACACACACACACACACACACACACACACTCTCCAACAGGGGTGTGATGGAAATAGTTGGTTGCATAGAACTGGTACTGTTTACATGGTTGATATATCGGCATTCACTTGTTCCGCAATGTGTATATTTGATAAACTTATAATTATATCCTGCAGAAAAGAAATAGCATATTTATAGTCTTACCTGTATAAATTCCCAAAAGCGTGTAAATTAAAGATTTGGTTGGCTGTTTAGAACTGGTACTGTTAACATTATTGACTTCAATATATGGGCAATCATTTGCTCCGCAATGTGTATAGTTTGATAAACTTGGATTAGATCCTAAAAAAAAAAATTTGTGACAAATATCAATAGTATAATATGTAAGGAATTGATTGGTTAGCAAATCAATTTTTTCATAGGGGGAGATACGCATCAAATGAATTTGCTTCAATCCTAATAATGGAGATGAGATGAAGGCTGAGGAAATTAAGAGGTACATGCAGCTTTATACATTAGGCATATTTCCTGCAGTCTGTGTGCCACAATCTCAAATCTATCCAAACAGCGTTTTACTATAAATCACACCTGTATCTGAAGTAAATTATAGTAAATCTGCCTAGCCACAGGAGACCCTACAAAAAGGCTTGCTTTTCAGAGACATGCCACTTTGAGCACAAATCCCCAAAAAGTCTCAATTTCTGATGCAAATAATGTCCTTTCTTGCTGCAGATTCCATGGCGGAATCAGCCGCAGAGTCCGCGGCGTGTCACTCCCTTCCGACTAGTCCCATTCATTTGGGCCAAACCCGGAGCGGAATGCCACGACTGGATTCCAGCGCACTGTATGCACTGCACTGTATGCACTAACTGTTTTTCGGACCAGATTCTCAAAATCCAGTCCAAAAAACCCAGAGTGAACCCAGCTTTAGGCTAAGGCCCCACTGGGAAGAAACGCAGCAAAAAAAAAAAAAACACAGCGTAAAAACCGCTGAGAAAATACTGCGTTTTCTGCCGCGGAAAAAAACGCACATGTACATGCGTTTTTCATCACCTTTTTCAGTTTTGTGCTGCAGAAATTCATATGAGTTTTCTGTTGAGTTTTTCATCATGTTTTTGCTCGAGTTTCTCATGTGCAATAAAGGTCATTGAAAGGCTATGTTGAAAATCCTAAGAAAATATGGTCCTCTGCTATTTAGACCGGAAACGCTGCGATTTGGCCATGGCAGAAACGCCATGGGAAAAATTGTGGTGTTTTACAATACTTGCAAAGTGGATGGGATTCATGTGAAACCCATGCCAACGTTGCGGAAAAAATCGCAGCATGGATACGTTCACGCCGCAGCTGTTATCGCTGTGCTTTAGTGCGGCAGTTCTGGCCCGTGGAATCTTAGACTCAACCAAGCAAAACAGTGCGTATTTTGATGCTTTTCCGTGGCGTTTCTGCAGAGTTTCCGCAACACTTTTATCATGCTGTGTTTTTGCTGCGGTTTTCACACTCTCCATAGAAATCTATGGAGGGAAAAACTCAGCGTTTCCGCAACTATAATTGACATGCAGCTTTTCTGCAGTGTTTTTTTTCCACAGTGTGGGGCTAAGATTAGACAAAATTGCATTCACTATGCTGGTACTTTAAAATGCAGTCTTTTTTTACCGCTACATTTCGGCAATGCCCCCAAACGCTGTGTTTACACCCAGTGGGGTCTTAGCCCCAGTTCACACAGAGTTTTTTGGTCAGGGTTTTGACCTCAAAACCCTGACCAAAAAAACGGTTCCCATTGGAATCAATGAGAGATGCTCAGGTCTTTTTTCTGGGAGCCATTTCTTCCGGCTCCCGGAAAAAAGAAGCGAGATGTTCATTCTTCAGGCTGAATCGCCAGGCGAGAAACTCCCTCCTCCGGACTAGGCCCATTCATTGCGCCTAATCCGGAGTAGAGTGCGCGGTTGGATGCGGTTGCAGTGCCCGGCTTTCATTTGTTGTTACCCAGTTTTTGGTTCGGCCTCAGGTTCCAATCCAAAAGAACCCATGTGAACTTACTCTTACAGGAGCAGCGGGAAACCAAGGTGAAGAAGATGGGTGTGGTTTAAAATCAATTACAGAGGTGAGAGAATAGGACAGTGTTCAGACAATACAAGAAGAACCTATCACAAAGAATCATAGCCAGACACACCTACTGCGATGTACAATGTGGCCAGAGGATGGTGCAGAAGTTCAAACAGGTAGACTATGGAAAACTGAATGTGTATCCGTTAATGTTATGGGACATAGCACTAAATTATTAACACTAGAAGTCCCAGAGAGGGGTCATTTGACATTTCTACCTTTGGAACCCAGAGACGGGTCGAATGACCTGAAGGATTTAAGCAAACACCTATAATCACAGTCTATTGTTCTGTAATTAAGGCCATTGCTGTCACACCACAGGAGGTTGTTTTCCATTGAGTTTAGCCATTTAGTTTCTAGTTAGTTCTATTCAGTTTATTGTATTTGATAATATAAAGACTATACATATTATATAGTTTAGTTTTATTTGAGCAAAAAAGCACTGAAACAATGAATCATTTTTTAGATATTTTAAATAGAATCAGAAATTTTAGAGCAAGGTACAGCTGTGAGTAATGACCAAAAACATTTGTCTAAGGCAGGGGTAGGGAACCTTTGGCTCTCCAGCTGCTGTGAAACTACAACTCCCAGCATGCTCCATTCACTTCCATGGGAGTTCCCAGAACAGCAGAGCCAGTATGCATGCTGGGAGTTGTAGTTTTGCAACAGCTGGAGAGCCGTACGTTCCCTACCCCTGGTGTAAGGCTTCAAGCACACTAGCGAAAAAAAATGCCAATGTATTTTCAATGGCACCGAGCACACCTGCGATTTTTTTTTTCGTGCAATTTTTTTCCATAGGTGCGATTTTCCAGCAATTTTTTTTTTTTGTGCGATTTTTTTCGTGCGAAAAAATCCCAGAGGAGTGATCTATGTGACCAATGGGACTAATCGAAAAAGTAGCTGCGATTTTTTTTGCGATTTTTTTTTCTGCACCCATTGTCTCGAATCTAAATATACAAAAATGTAAATATACAAAAGAACAACTGTTATTTATATGTGATGGATTTACACTATTCAGCGCAAATGAGAACGTAGCCTTACAGCAAAAAACAAAACAAAACAAAACATTGTATCCATTGGCTCTTCTTTCCATGAACAAAAGAATCAGTCAGTTGAAATCCGACTGTCTGATCCTTATCTCCTCTGTTACCACATCTTTTGTCTGGGGGGAGGCAGGAGGACCACATACCCTTTAGATCAGGGCTAGGGAACCTTTGGCTCTCCAGCTGCTGTGAAACTACAACTCCCATCATGCTCCATTCACTTCCATGGGAGTTCCCAGAACAGCAGAGCCAGTATGCATGCTGGGAGTTGTAGTTTTGCAACAGCTGGAGAGCCGTACGTTCCCTACCCCTGGTGTAAGGCCTCAAGCACACTAGCGATTTTCCAGCTTTTTTTTTTTTTTTTTTTTTTTTGTGCGAATTTTTTCGTGCACAAAAATCCCAGAGGAGTGATCTAAATGACCAATGGGACTGATCGCAAAAGTAGCGCAAGTAGTTGCGATTTTTTTTGCAATTTTTTTTTTGCACCCATTGTCTCAAATCTAAATATACAAAAATGTAAATATACAAAAGAACAACTGTTATTTGTTTCCATGCTTTTATTTTTGCTATGAAAATAATAAAAAAAAATACAAGGAATAAAACAATTCCACACATATTTACAATAGACTGCTGTGGGGGGCTGCGTGTGTGTGTGTGAGTGGCATGTCCTTCTTGTGTGACTAGCATTTCAGCACTCACTCAGCAGTCTGTCTGCACTGTCGGAACATACCTGGCACTTCCTGGGTATGTCCCTGATACATTTGCCACATGTGTATTTGTAGCAGTCAACACATCTCCCAGTTGCACAATTGTTTGTGCATTGATGGTTGACCTGACACTTCGCCCTTTTGCCAGGGCTAGGTGTGGAAGGTTGTTGCCGAAGGAATTTCTTCTTCTCCTTCTCCTAGTCTGACAACTTCAGATGAAAAAGTTGGACCATCTTGCAACAATGATAATTGTGTCTGTGGGTTGCTGCTTCTATTGTTGCCTGAGCAGCACAACTAGTGTTGTGACTGTGTAACAATTGATATAATTTCAAGAAGAAATTTGGGGCACACTGTGTACCTACTGCCAAGCTTGCCAGATTAAACCGCTGGACGGTCTTCCAAAAGTGATTGTGTTTATGGTTTGCTGTATGTAATATTGTTTTACTGCTTTCAAAATGATTCTACAGTATGTGTAAAAGTGCCTCACAATGTGCACTTCACCTTACATCCATGAAACGAAGAACAGAGAATGGAACCACTGGCTTTGAGCTTGTAAAGTTAAGGGTGGGAAATGATCCAGTGTGTAGGAACTGGAGGAGGCAGATGGTTTTGTCTGGTGTTGAAACTGAGGACCTTTGAGGTGATGTCTGTACTACAAATCACCAGGTCTTATAGCGTTTCTCAACTGTGGCCTCTGTCACTGAAAACATTCAACAGCTATGTATTGTCCCCTGCCCATAAGTCAAGCTCAATGTATAGAGGGTGGCATACATCTTTCCCCACATGGACATTTATAAGGAGGGTCTCACATGACCATCAAGCTGGGAGAACTTTCCTCGAGAAATAATGGTGGCTAGATATTTTCCATAGCAATCATGCAAATAAAAACCGCTGTACCTAGCTCCGATGTGGTTTGTACAGGACAAGCTCAGGACTGTATAGGGCTAATGACATCCACAATTCACCAAAGATATGTCCAGCTAACCAGTGTATATAAAATATAACTTTTACTTCATATTCAGATAAAAATGAAACATCTTACATGTTCCAGGAACATGTAAGAACATCTGTTTTATCTGAGATATTTTCCATGGGGACTGTGCCCAGCCATAAGCTGGCCAAAAGCATTGCATTCCAATGAATGGCAGCAACTACATCTGCAACTTGGTCAAGTGGGAGTTAAACTTGCAGATCTGCCAGAAGACTGGGTGCGGATTCCATGTAAGAGGAGAGGAAGCAGATGGAGATCATAATAATATATTATAATGTGATGTTGCCCACTATGTGCTAGGTGTGGCCTCCATACAAAGATGATCATGGGCAGAAGGAATTGAATTGTTTTGCTCACTTGGTGCCACTACTAATTCAAGTTTGTCAAATATGCTAGTGATAGCATTTCATGTGAGTACAGAACGATCTAGTTTCTACATGTGTGCCTGCAATGCCCACAGATAATTATCTGTTTGCAGATCTTGCACCTTATAATTGATTTGTCATTTTATAATTCCCATATAGCAGGGGTAGGGAACGTACGGCTCTCCAGCTGTTGCAAAACTACAACTCCCAGCATGCATACTGGCTCTGCTGTTCTGGGAACTCCCATGGAAGTGAATGGAGCATGCTGGGAGTTGTAGTTTCACAGCAGCTGGAGAGCCAAAGGTTCCCTACCCCTGCCATATAGGAATTGATCTCATATAGCTGCCATTGCCAAAACTAAAAATGTGTCTGCCAGTGCTGCCACCACCACTGGAACTTGCCTTAGATCTACCGCAAGCAGGTCTTTTGGATGTTGGGGCTGCACATCAGGTAAAACTTTTGCAGCTGCCACCACCCTCTTCCTGTGTCACCCTGAATCGGTTTCCAAGGCTGTCAAGACCAGAAGTAATGTTGCTATTAGCATCCACATTCTTATTATTATTAGTAATACTTGAACAAATGTTTCCTGCTCCACCTGATTTTGCCTGTTCCCTGCTATGTTTTTTCCAGCCATTTTACTGCACACTGCTAAGTGATTTGGTAACAATTCTGGCACTGTACTTTTTTTGTTATTTTTTTAAAACAAAATATATATTTTTAAAAATAGCAAAGCACTAAAAGGGTCTCTGTCTGGTCAGTGAGTATTAGACTTGATCAGTTGAAGCAATTAATATTTTGTATTTATGTTTTTTTAAAGATTAGTGCAGGCCAGACTGTATGAACACACCAAAAAAACAAAACAAACTGACTTATCAGATTTTTTTTTTTTTAAATAGGTTGTTATTTATTTAACGATCCTTGTTCCTGCTCACGGCCGCCGGCGCTTCCCCTTCTGTGGAGGTAGCTGTGAGCAGGAAGGGGATCATTAAGTAAAACCCTTTTCAGACCCCCGAGTGTAATGATCGGAGAGCTAGGAGAGGTGAGGGAGCATAAAAAATACTGTTAATTGCCTCCCCTGGCGTCCAGAAAGCTTCACATGACGTCCCGTGTATCATTGAAGATGGCTGACATCAGCGGCGAGTGTGCCAGAGCCCAGAAGAGGTAATTAACAGTGTTTTTTATGTTTGCATCCTCCCCTGGGTGGAGAGTATAATAATTGTTCATGGGTGGTCCACAGTGGGGCATAATACTGTGTTCAAGGGCCACTATTGGGCATAATACTTTGTGCAGGGGCCACTATATGGCATAATACTGTATGCAAGGGCCACTATTGGGCATAATACTTTGTGCAGGGGCCACTATTGGGCATAATATAGGGTGCAGGGGCCACTATCGGGCATAATACTATATGCAGGGCCACTATGGGGCATAATACTGTCTGAAGTGGCCACAATGGGGCATAATAGTGTGTACAGGAATGGTTGGTCGGTTGGTTGGTCGGTTGTTTGGGGTCTTTGGGGGGGTCGGTCGGGGGGAGGGGCCCTCATGTCAAATGTTCATCTTTGTTTTAAATCACGGCCATGTGCCAAAGACGCACCATGTTTATGCCAGTTTCCTCCCCTATTTCTTATCATGTAGTTTTTTAATAATAAAAAAAATCTTATATCTCGTTTTACCTCTCAATTTGATGTTATGGGTATCCAGACTACTCGGAATATTAGCCTACTGGTTGCTAGATCAGTGGTAAAGTACAGGATTTATAAATATTATACTGATCATTTCTGCAAATAAAGATTATAATTACATTAAAATTGTAAAATGATGTTTAAGGGTAAGGCCCCACAGGACATTCCGCAGCAATAAAGCGCTGTGCGAAAAAATGCGGTGGCAACGTATTGTGGTTCTTCCTGCAGCACATTAAACAGAAAGTTCCTGGAGTTTTCCTCTATGGGGAAACTGCTGGCGCTTCTGCAGATATAATTGACATGCTGTGATTTCCAAAACTGCGCTGATTTTGGAAATTGAGGTGTGTCCGCATGGCGGTTTTAATTGTAAAGTGGGCATGGGATTCGCTAGAATCCCAACCACTTTGCACTTACTGTAAAATGCCAAGATTTTTCCCGCAGCGTTTCTGGCCCGTGGGGCCCCTGCCTAAAAGTGAACTTACATATTAAAGTAGTTATCCACTTCACTGTTCTCTTTTTGATGACCTATCCTGAGGATAAGTATTCAATAAAAATGAAGTGGATAAACTACTTTAAAATGTAAGCTTAATTTTAGGCGGGGGTGTGTGTGTGTGTGTGGGGGGGGGGGGGGTGGTGGTCATATGGTCTCTTACTGATGCTCTAACCTACGATTATGTCATCCATAAAAAGTATTTCTAATAATGATGGCCTTCCACTATCCCAGAGCAGCTGATCTGTGGTAGTCACAGTTTTTGGACCCGCACAGATTTAATTTTGATGGACCACCCTAAGGTTATGCTAGTAATTTTCGGAAGTGGATACCCCCATTTATGTAGCTTACATAAACATATAGTAAGTATACTGTTTCCCTGAATTTATTCCAGGGAATTTATGAATATATGTCACACATTTTAATATATTTACCTGCATCTGGTGTTTGTCCAAAGATTAAGGATGAAATTAAATTTCCCCACACGCCTGATGATTGGAATATTAGGAAGAAAAGTCCGAAATATTGATTAACAATATCTTTCCCGACCTTTCCAACTTTCTCTGCATAGCGATTTCCACTAAGTGTCAGATATGTGCATTTTGCAGCCCACAATGGTGCACCTCCAAATCCCAAAATCACAGATGTTGGAATAAGTGTATACCTGGAAGATTAAAGTATACATCATTTTCATTTCACTTTTGCTTAAACAAGTAGTAAAAGGCTGTTTTGGTTAATCCACACAATCTTTATGTTTTTTGGTGCGTTGAATCCGAAAATGACCTCCATTTTGTCATCGGACATCACGTTTCCTGACAATTTAGGTAACTATGTTAAATAAAGCAATACCTCAAAATAAGAGGAAATAGACTGTTTTATTAAAATTTTTCATGAAAATCCTTCTTAGAACTGAAGTGAGTTCACTAACACACACTAAACTCCATTCTTCTTCCCTGTGAGGTTCCTCTTAGTGCATTTACACTTGTGATTAACATCTGGAAGGTCTTTCTGAAGTGTTTTCTATTAACTCACTCTGAGAGTTAAAGTTTTTTGGCATTTTATATCTTAAATTCACTTACCATATATACTCGAGTATAAGCCGAATTTTTCAGCCCAGTTTTTGTGCTGAAAAAGCCCCCCTCGGCTTATACTCGAGTAGGAGGGGGTTATGACCATCCACAATATTAATGTATAGAATCTCCCATAAAATAGTGCAAAGAATAAAAAAAAAATAAAAAAAAATAAATAAATAAAAGTTGTAGATCCCTCCTTTCCCTAGAATACATACAAAAGTAGAAAATGACTGTGAAACACAAACATTAGGTATCCCTGTGTCTGAAAGTGCCCAGTCTACTGAATATAGAGTATCTGCAGTGCTCCTGTTCCGTCAGGAAGGGGTTAATAGGAGAACTGCAGATACCCTATATTCAGCCAGACTGAATTCCAAGTGGGGGAAGAAAAAAACGCAGTCCTCAAGCTCAGGGAAAGGGCAGACAGACAACCAAAACACCGCCTCCCCTTCCCCAGCAACTACTGCACCCAAAAACTCTGACCATTTTAATTTTTGAAATTTTCCAGTAGCTCCTGCATTCCCCCCCCCCCCCCTAGGCTTATACTCGAGTCAATAAGTTTTCCCAGTTTTTTGTGGTAAAATTAGGGGCCTCGGCTTATATTCGGGTCGGCTTATACTCGAGTATATACGGTATGTGAATTAATTAATACTAAATTGGACTTTAAATTTGGTTAAAATCCCATAATAGAAAAAAATACCAAAAATTTAATATAATTATTTAAATTATTTTTAATTTTTGGTATATTTTTTATATAATGGGTTTTTAACCAAATGTGAAGTCCAAATTAGTATTAATTAATTCACATAAGTGCATATAAAATGCCAAAAAACCTTAACTAGAGATGAGCGAACAGTAAAATGTTTGAGGTTCGGTATTCGTTTCGAGTAGCCCCTCAATATTCGACTGCTCGAATCGAATATCGAACCCTATTATAGCCGATGGGAGGAAAATGCTCGTTTCAGGGGTAGGCAACGTTCGATCAAATTATACTTACCAAGTCCACGAGTGAGGGTCGGGCTGGATCCTCCGAGCAGTTTTCTCCTTGCAGCGTCCCCGCGGCATCTTCTGGCTCTGAATTCACTCTGCCAGGCATCGGGCCTGGGCAGAGCCGACTGCGCATGCCCGCACTACAAGCGGACATGCGCAGTCGGCTCTGCCCAGGCCCGATGCCTGGTAGAGTGAATGAAGAGCCGGAAGACGCCGCGGGGAAGCTGCACGGAGAAGACTTCTAAAGGTAGGAGAAGAACCAGCGTTGATTGGCCGATTGTATAGCATTCGGCCAATCAATGATGGTTCTGCATCGAACTTTTCCATTCGAATAGCGAGTGGTACTCGATCGAGTACGAGTATTTTGAATACTGTAGTATTCGATCGAATACCTACTCGATCGAGTACTACTCGCTCATCTCTAACCTTAACTCTCAAAGAAAAGAACTTCCAGATGATCTAATAGAAAATGCTTCAGAGAGACCTTCCAGATGCTACTCACAACTGTCAATTCTCCAAGAGGAGCCTCACAAGGAAGATGAATCTTAGTGAATGTGAATCTTAATGTTTAGTGAAAATTTAGTGTGTGTTAGTGTGTGTTAGTGAGCTCATTTCAGTTCAAAAAATTTTCATAAAAAATTGTAATAAAACTTAATTTTATAAGTGTATTTCAACTTATTTTGAGGTATTGCCTTATTTAACATCGTTACCTAAATTATCAGGAAATGTGATGTCCTATGACAAAATGGAGGTCATTTTCAGATTCAGCGCACCAAAAAACTTAAAGATTACGTGGAATAACCAAAACAGCTGTTGAAAAATTAAAGTTACAGAGCTGTTGAATTGCTATAAACCTGCACCAAAAATCCATCAAATGCATGCAATTTATTCCAACAGTTTTAATGCCATTTTAACTCTTCCCAACTGTACTGTGTGAATATACAATAACAGCAGAGCAGTATATTTCTGGAAGTGATAATATGCTACACCATTGATATGTTTATAGGTTGTGTAACAGACGTTTGATGAACTTTTGTATAATTTTTTTATAGAACTGCATTTGTTTAGTGCTGAGATCTAAGAAAGTAGATATTCAACATGTACACTACTGGTAAAAGGTTTTAAATACCTAAATTTTTTATATTTACCCAGTTTAATGTCTCAAATGTACTTTACAAAATGCTTTATGTCGAAATGACAAAATACATAATAACAAAATAAAATTCTGTGTCACAAAATACAATTCTGAAGCAATTGGTTGCTTGATTCTAGTTCACTATGTGAACAAAAGGAACCTTGGTGGCTGCAGTTTGTTACAAGATTTATATTGTATTTCTGTGGACACAAAAATGAATTCTGTGTGACAAAAACAATTATATGTGACAATAAATTTTTGCCACACAAAAATTATATTTGTAGAATCAAAATTACATTTTGTACACAAACTTAATTTTTGTGATCACAAAATTAATTATGTAAGCAAAAGATTTGTCATTATGACTTTTATGCCGACTAAGTCACTTGATAAATGTACAGGAAGCTAGACTGTTTGTGGTGCAAATTACACCAGAATTTTGTAACATATAAAATAAGGTTAAATAAGCACAAGATCATGAAATCCAATCTTTCTATTCAGTCATGGGAGAATAGTATACAGCAGAATATTTTCAGCTTTAAGTGAGTATATACATATATATAATTTTATTTTTCTCTATGCTTTTTTTTATTTTTGTTTTGCAGATTTGCAGAATTATTTGGACTGATTATTTGTCAAAATTGCTGGAGTACTTTGATGATCATTTAAAAAAATTTTTTTTTAAATTTTAAAAAAATAGAAAATGATTAAAGAAGAACAGTTTTCCTCCTTAGTAATGGACAGTAAAGCGCCTAATACTAAACCTACCACTATTACCACAATAAAAACCGCCACCAAGAGTACTGAGATGATCAATCAGACAGCTGTTCATTACAGAAATAAAAAAAAAACAAATACAAAAAAAGCATGCTGCAACAAATTTAACAGCATCCAAACAATTCTGGAATAATAAAACATAGGGGATGATCGTAGTGCAGGTAAAGACCCGGTTGCATTGCACCTCCTTCTTTAAGAAGTTAGTCATGAGTGAAGGGTCTAAGTCCATAATACCATGGGGGATCATGAACTATATAAAACCATAATACTTTATATGTTATCGGTCAGCATCCTCTGCCCTGGGAGAATTATCATCCTGCACACGCCTTTCCATATTGTATTATAAGGTGTCATGAAAATGAAAGAAATGGCTAGAATTTTCTACAGCCCTTTTTTTTTGGTGGCTTTTTCAATTAAGATGAGATAAGATAATCCTTTAATAGTCCCACATTGGGGAAATTTCAGCATGTTACAGCAGCATAGTAATACAGATACAGGATAATACACAGTAATATATTACAGACGTAGACACACACAAGCTGAGAAGAGAAGATATACTAGGAGTCCATAGCAGCTAAGGAAAAACGGAAGAGAAAGAGGAAGACCTCATGGTCATTGTCATAATCATTAGTTCTCTGTGCGGAGTGATCTTTGCTTGGTCTGATGTAGATTATACAGTCTGGTCGCGGTTGGAAGGAAGGACCTGCGATAGCGCTCCTTCTCACACTTGGGGTGAAGCAGACGGTCACTTACAGTGCTGCCAAGTCCCATCAGGGTCCCATACATGGGGTGGGATTTGTTCTCCCGCATGGAGGTCACCACAGACAGTATCCTTCTGTCACCCACCACCTGTACTGGGTCCAGGGGGCTCCCCAGAACAGAGCTGGCCCTCCTGATCAGCCTGTCAAGTCTATTTCTGTCCCTGGTTGATATACTGCTCCCCCAGCAAGCCACACCGAAAAAGATGGCTGAGGCAACCACAGAGTTGAAGACGGCCCTAAGAAGTGTCCCCTGGACTCCGAAGGCCCTCAGCCTCCTGAGCAGGTAGAGTCTGCTGTGGCCCTTTCTGTGCAGTGCCTCCAGGTGATCAGCCCAGTCTAGTTTATTGTTGAGGATCACGCCTAGATACTTATAGGTCCTGACTATCTCAATACATGTTCCTTGGATCTCCACTGGGTCGGAGCACCTCTCCGTTTACTAAAGTCCACCACCATCTCCTTGGTCTTCCTAGCGTTAATCCTGAGCTGGTTCTGCTGGCACCATTCAACAAAATCCCGGTTTAAGTCTCTGTATTCCCTATTGTTGCCATCAGTGATAAGGCCTACTATTGCAGAGTCATCGGAGTACTTCTGTAAGTAACAGCTGGATGAGTTGTGCCTAAAGTCAGCAGTGTACAGTGTGAAGAGAAATGGGGCAAGAACTGTACCTTGTGGTGCCCCGTACTACAGATCACAGTGTCAGACACACCGTCGTGGGCTCTCACATACTGAGGGCGGTTTGTCAGGTAGTCTAGTATCCAGTTGGACAGGTGGTGGTCCACACCACCAAGGTTCAGCTTCTCCCTCAGTAGCCCTGGCTGAATGGTGTTGAACGCACTGGAGAAATCAAAGAACATTATTCTCACAGTGTTCCCGGGTTTCTCTAGGTGAGAGAGAGCTCTATGAAGAAGGTGGATGATGGAATCATCCACCCCAATGCCTGGCAGATAGGCAAACTGGAGGGGGTCCAGAGCGGAGCTCACTAGGGGGCGTAGGTGTGTCAGGACCAGTCTCTCTAGGATCTTCATCAGGTGGGATGTCAGTGCTACAGGTCGGTAGTCATTGTAGCCCATCGGGGTGGGTTTCTTTGGGACTGGTACCACACAAGATGTTTTCCACAGTGGAGGTACCACTTCTAGCTTTAGACTCATATTGTACATGTGCGTAATAATTCCACCTAGCTGGTCACTGCACATTTTAAGAACTCTTGCGCTTATACCATCAAGTCCTCCCGCTTTGTCTGCTTTAATCTTCTTCATTTCCTTACACACTAGAGACTCCTGCAGGGTCAGACAGTCATATTGCAGTTTACCACTGGTCGGTGGGGGTTGGGTCTTGGTGTGTGAGGAAAAGGGGGTCAGCTGACATGCTGGTGGAGGGAGCATTGGCTTGGAGTCGAATCTATTGAAGTATAGATTAAGCTCGTTAAGCCACTTCCTGTCCCCTACTGTTCGATGCCCTGTTTTTTTGTTGTATCCTGATATTGCCTTAAGGCTGTCCCACACCTCCGAGATTCTACCCTCCCCTATCTGTAGTTCCATCTTCCGCCTGTAGTTGGCTTTCCCTTCTCTGATCAATTGTCTTAGCTGTTTCTGCACCGCCCCCAGGCTATTTTTGTCCCCAGACCTAAAAATTCTCTTTTTTTCCTTGAGAAGAGTTTTAATTTCAGAGTTCATCCATGGTTTGTTATTGGAGAAACACCTCACCTTTCTAGTTGGTACCGTGCTGTCCACGCAGAAATTAATGTAGTCTGTTATACAGTGTGTGAGTCCCTCAATGTCCTCTGGAAATGAGTCTTGAAACACTTCCCATAATGTTATATTAAAACAGTCCCTTAGAGACTCGACACTTCCCTCTGACCAAATTTTCACTGTCCGGGTAACCGCCGGTTCTCTGCGCACCAGTGGAGTGTATGTGGGTTGCAGATGTACCAGGTTGTGATCTGATCTGCCTAGGGGCGGTAGGGCAGATGAGTTATATGCATCCTTTACATTGGCAAAGAGCAAGTCCAGTGTTTTGTTGTCTCTTGTATGGCAGGTTACATACTGTGTGAAGCCTGGTGGAGTGGATGCTGGAGAGACATGGTTGAAATCTCCCGACACTAGGAGCAGGGCATGGGGGTGAGATGATTGCAGCTCGCTCACAGCAGCATGGAGGGCTTCACAGGCAGCATCAGATTTTACAGAGGGGGGGGGGACATAGGCAGCTAGTACGATAACATGTGATAGTTCCCTTGGCAGGTAATAAGGTCTCATGCTCACGGCTAGTAGTTCAATGTCTTTTCCACACAATTGTTTCTTAACTACAATATGTCCTGGATTACACCATCTCTCATTCACAAACATTGCAAGCCCTCCTCATTTTTGCTTACCGCTCTCCAGCGTCCTGTCCGCACGAAGAAGTTTGAAGCCCTCCACGGAGGCAAGTGTGTCCGGAGTGATTTCAGTAAGCCAAGTCTCTTGTAAACAGCATCATACTGCACTCACGAAACTCCTGTTGATGTCTGGTCAGTGCTGTCAGTTCATCCATCTTATTCACAATTGATCTCACATTCCCCATAATGATGGACGGAATCACGTGCTTTTTGCGTTTTTTTCCTTCGCGTTTCAGTATGCCGGCTCATTTTCCGCGTTTTCTAAGTTTTCTTATTAGTTCGTGGGGGATGGTGAGAGCATGCTTGCCCTGTAGCTTGTCCTGCAGCATGCTTCTAAGGTGTAATAGTGTCTCCTTAGTGTAGACCAGTCTTCCTTGTATGTGTGGAGGCATACCTCAGACAAAAGACTCAAAAAGGATTTCTTTAAAAGTGTTTCTGCATCAAATTCCAGCCTATGGTGAGTTCTTATACTAATGTTCCTTATAGTAATAGAAAAGAAGTGAAGAAAAAGGACTGGATAGAGAAAGATCAGTTTAGTTTGTAGCAGCTGTAACACAGGCAGGCAGCCACACAAGGCGCCAGGAAGCAAGGCAATTAATCCAAATACATTAGGTTAGAATACTTTACCAGCTTGGGTAGAAGTTGCCAAGGGAATATGTAATATAACAGCACATAGAGGCAACAATTGTCCATTTACATCCAATTTTCTTAATTAAAATTGGAGGAACAAACATTGAAGAAATAATTAGAGCTCCATAGATGATACTCAGAGAAGCAACACCAAGGCCTTCATCTGCATTGAGACTGCTCTAAAAGAGAACAAATGACATAAACTTTAGTTACAGACGATACTACCAATGTCATGAGCTGTAGAAAATGACAAGTTTAGCATTGCTTTGTGCAGAGAATAACACTGAATCTAAAAAAAATAAGCAGGAAAATCTAAAAAGAAAAACTAAAGAAAATTAGTTTTAGAAATATAATATTTGTAGAATGTTGAAACAGTTATAGAAATCATTGACCCCCACCCCATAGCATAATTCAGAATTGGACATTGACTGTCAATTATAATATACTGTATATCCATCCAAATAAATCATGACTTTTATAAATAAAATATGAATTAAAACTTATAAGTCACAACTAGGTGTCTAAGAAAGTGTGATGAGTCATGTAGGGATAATATGATAGATGTGATCAGAAGGTTCAAATTAAGCATTTGGTCATAGGTCCAGATTTACCAATTGACAGTGTAAAATTGTACAGATAGTCTGTTATTAAAGGGGTTTTCCCATCTCCCTGTTTCAACAGTTTGACTGTTGTCTCTTCTTCTCACTTCCTGTATTTCTACCCCTGCCCTGCGCCCCGCCTCCCTAGAATAGTATTGTAGAGATACAGGGAGTAGGTGGGGCTTAGTGTGGCTGGAGAGTGTGGGCGGGGAGACGTGAGTGCATCACTCACATCTCCCCTCCCAGTACCCGCCCATACTCTCCTAAGCCCCGCCTTCTCCATAATACTAGTCTCGGGGGCGGGGGGCAGGGCGCTCTGAAGACATGTGGACAGAGGACCGGACCGAGAAGAGGAGCTGGGAGCTGCAGCTATGCAGGTAAGTGGACAACGGTGGTGGTGGTGGGGGGGTTAATCACTACACAGCATGGGGTCCAAAAATTTAAACAATTTTTGGACTACATGCTGTGTAGTGAATAGGATCGTTTTTAAAATCCAAT
Source organism: Leptodactylus fuscus (assembly GCF_031893055.1). NCBI lineage: Eukaryota > Metazoa > Chordata > Amphibia > Anura > Leptodactylidae > Leptodactylus > Leptodactylus fuscus. The sequence goes on along the minus strand of NC_134267.1, from coordinate 72,238,919 downwards.
ATTAGAATGATCGGAAATCGGATTTTAAAAACGATCCTGAAATGTCAAGATCGGCTCAACCCTAAGTGCTGGCCAATGTAGCAGTGTCCGATGTAGCAGTCCGATGCAGCAGAACTGGACCTGCTACACACTCAGCTCTGCTGCATCGGACTGCTACATCGGCCAGCAATGCTACATTGGGCCGTGCGCTCAGCTCAACTACTCCGGAGATGCAGCCAAGCAGGTTGGGATTGGAATAGGGCTCAACCCTATTCTTGACTTTGGTTCAAAAAAACCATACAAAATATGCAACAGAAAAGATGCTTTCCACAACAAGGAACATCTCAGCCTTATAGTGTCTCAGCACTGTCTTTACAATAGTGATAGTCTTTAAATGATAGATGACTATGGTTATTATAGATAGTTTGGTTTACAAAAAGTGTCTTTATGCAGCATGGCCTCACATCCATATCCCTAACAATATGAAAATCAACAATAGTCATATTCAGATCATGATAATCATCACATAACCAGGTCTCTGCAACATTAGAGATGAGTGAATTGTTCATAATTAAATGAATTTGATCTATGATTTGTCTCAGACAAAACTACAAAATAGCCACCTCCAGTGGCGTAACGATTGTGGTCATGGGGGCTTGGAGGGGTATGGAGCCCACGGCCATCTGGAAATGACCACTCGTATGCTCAGATAGACCACCACAAAATGGCTGCTCGGACCTGCGCAGTCGGCTCTGCATGTCTGAGCAGCCATTTTGTGGTGGTCTAACTGATGATACGAGTGCAGTCGGCTCTGCCCAAACCCACAGTGGCAAAGCTGCCAGAAATAGGTACTGCTCGGCGTCCGAGGACATGTATGATGCAGGGGGAAGGGGGCGTAGCAGAATGGTGCTCGGAGCGCTGGGGGGGGAGGGAAGAAAAAATTATTGCATATTATCAGCGTGCATGACCTGCCAACTGAATTTGCTAACATATATTCTGAAATGCAAACAGCACTTGGAAGCCAGAAACGAACCTGAATTCTAATGCTTGTTATCCTATATGGAAGCAAATGCCGCATCAAGATTGTGTTTGCAGAGTGACAATTTACAGAATTTCAAGAAAAATTTGCGGCACAACATCAGTGTGCCTGCCAATTGAAAAGTGATAAAGTTTAGTATAGAAAACTACCATCAAATATTACCCCTTTATGGGTTCACAAGCATTTCCAATTAGTGACAGTTAACAGAATTTCAAGAAAGATTTGTGACACACCTCAGTGTGCCTATTATTATTATTATTATTGTTTATTTATATAGAACCATTAATTCGATGGTGCTTTACATTTGGGGGTTTATATACAATACACAATCTATGAGGGAAGGGGGAAAGAGACAGAAGGAGAGGGGGGAGGCTGTTCAGATGGTGGTGTGGTGATAGTGTTATTGTAGGTTGTAGGCCTTCCTGAATAGGTGAGTCTTCAGGGCCTACTTGAATCCTGTGATTGTGGGGGTCAGTCTTATGTGTCTTGGTAAGGAGTTCCAGAGTATGGCGGATGCGCGGGAGAAAACTTGGAGACAGTTGTGTGAGGAGCGGATGAGAGCTGAGCGGAGTAGAAGGTCTTTGGAGGATCTGAGGTTACGTGTGGGCAGGTAACAGGAGATTAGTTCAGAGATATATGGAGAGGACAGGTTGTGGATGGCTTTGAATGTTAGCGTTAGTAGCTTGAACTCAATTCGCTGGGCTATGGGTAACCAGTGGAGGGACTGGCAGAGGGGAGCAGCCAATGAAGATCAGGGGGAGAGGTGAATTAAACGAGCAGCACAATTTAAGATGGACTGGAGGGGGGTGAGGGTGTTTGCTGGGAGTCCATGGAGAAGGGTGTTGCGGTATTCTAAGCGGGAGATTATGAGGGCCTAGACGAGCAACTTAGTGGTTTCAGGGGTGAGGAAGGAGCGGATTCGATGGATGTTCTTGAGTTGGAGGCGGCAGGAAGTGTTGAGGGTTTGAACGTGTGGCTTGAAGGATAGGTCGGAGTCCAGGGTTACCCCAAGGCATCGGGCCTGTGGGACAGGGGTAACTGTGGTTCCATTAACTTTGATAGATGGGTCAGGTGGAGGGGCCATACGGGTTGGGGTGAAGATGATGAACTCTGTTTTCTCCATGTTGAGTTTGAAAACCATGAGATTCTATGAGTTGGCCCAGGCCAAGGGTGTAGATGAAGTACAGGAGGGGTCAAGGGACGGAGCCTTGGGGGACGCCTACAGAGAGAGGGTGTGGTGAGGAGGTGGTGTGTGAGTGGGAGATGCTGAATGTGCGGTCGGTTAGGTATGAGGAGATCCAGGAAAGGGCCAGGTCTAAGATACCAAGGGATGGCTAGCCTGCCAGCTGACGATCTTCCAAAAGGGATCATGTTTTTTTTTCCCTCTTTCCTATGTGCTCCATTGCTTCTGTGGTTTGCTGCATGCTGTAATAAATCACTGTAAACTGCTGTCCACACTGAAGCACCAGCATTTGCCAAATAGCCGCTCAATGTGTGCTTCATCTTACAGCCATGAAATGATAGAGGGGGAGAGAAAACCATAACTTGCCTTGGTGAAGTTGGGAGTGGGAAGTGGTCTAGTGTGGAGATGGCAGATGGAACCCATCTGAAGTTGAAGTTAGGCCTTCACTCACAATGTGATGTCAGTACTAGAAAGCCTTGCTGTAATCACCAGAAAAGGCACCGAAGTTTATGATTCCAACCACATTGCATCTGCGTTTCAACGTGTCTATTATGATTTATATAGCTTAAAATCAGAAGCCCACCAATACGGAAATCAAAGATACAGAAAGATGTGGGAGTTATCGGCCCATCTCTCTACTGAACGAACATATCGAAATTTAGGTTTTCCTTCCTCATTTGATCCATCCTAATCAAAGTGGGCTTATACACAGACAAGGTAACCACAATTCCATGGTACTCCATGTTATATTCTTTGCCAAATAAAAAAAAAAAACTTCATCTTATCTTTCTCTGTATCTTTGCATTTCATAGGTTGATCTGGTTTTATATGGAACTTATTCTTAGGAGATTTGGCATATTTGAAACCTTTCTTAAAGCTATCATGTCATTATACAGTCACTCTAGTGTCTGACCCATTCCCTTTTACCAATGGAACAAGACAGGGGTGCCCATTTTCACCTACTATCTTACTACCACCTATTAACCAATCCCCCAGAAGCCTTCTCCCCACTGTTAGATTAATGGAATCAGTTTGGTTCACTCTGTAAATTATGCCAAATCAGAAGCTTTTAATATGTCAGTCCTTGCCAAGCTGAATCACTTAATTTTAGATTTTTTTCTTCCCCTTTAAATGGCAACCGACCAGATTATTCATCTAGGTATCCAACTGACTATTGAACCTAGTCCAATATTTCAGGCTAACTACCTACCCACAATCTCCAAGAATAAGATCCTTATGCTCTCCTTCCCTTTGCCATATGTTTCCTGGATAGGCATGCAAAAAATCTGCTTAGCTCTTTTATTTTTCCCAAACTATTATATTTGCTGCAAATTATTCAAATTTCTCTTCCAAAGTAAATTTTACAGAAGGTCAGGTTACTTATCTATGGAATGGTAAAAAGCCTAGGTTTCCTTATGACAGACTGAAATAACATAAATCTGCTTGTGGCAGGGGCTACATGGTAGCTCAGTGGTTAGCACTGCAGCACCAGAGTCCTGGTGTTCAAATCCCACCAAGGGCAACAAAAAAAAAAATGTCTGCAAGGAGTTTGTATGTTCTCCCTGTGTTTGCATGGATTTCCATCCCATATTCCAAAACACATACAGTACTGATAGGGAAAAATGTACATTGTGAGTTCTATATGGGGCTCACAATCTACATTAAAAAAAAAAAAAAAAAAAGTCTGCTGGTGGCTACGGCCTCCCAGACATGTTCTCTTATTACCAGACTGTTCACCTGAAAAACTGGATACAAGCTGCTAGCCCTGCATCTACCGGTTTACAAACTTTGGTATTAAAAGATACCCTGACTAGAGATGAGCGAACACTAAAATGTTCGAGGTTCGAAATTCGATTCGAACAGCCGCTCAATGTTCGTGTGTTCGAACGGGTTTCGAACCCCATTATAGTCTATGGGGAACAGATACTCGTTAAGGGGGAAACCCAAATCCGTGTCTGGAGGGTCACCAAGTCCACTATGACACCCCAGGAAATGATGCCAACACCTCTGGAATGACACTGGGACAGCAGGGGAAGCATGTCTGGGGGCATCTAACACACCAAAGACCCTCTATTACCCCAACATCACTGCCTAACAACTACACACTTTCCACATTCAAAAAAACCTCTATCAAAGTGGGAAAATACCTGGAAACCTTCTTTACTCCCCAAATGGATGGACACAAACCCCAATTTAAGCTCAACAAACAGTAACAACCACCCCTTTAAATCACGTTCCCCATGACAACCACAAATGGAATAGGCAATGGGAATTCCAAAAGCCCTCACCCTTAACTGTCATTTTGAGTGTGTGTGTGTGTGTGTGTGTGTGTGTGTGTGTGTGTGTGTGTGTGTGATGTGGTAAGACCTTCCAAAATTCACTTTTCTAGCCCTTAACATGAGCCCTTCCAAACAAAGTTACATGACCTTAAGCTGAGCTACCAGCAGAGATTGAGGCCCTTGGCATGAGTAGAGCCTTGCACCAGCAGTGTTTTTGGCACTTAGGGTGAGTTGAGCCTTGTACCAGCGTGTGTCCCTTAACATCAGGCGGGCCCTAAGTTCTGCGCTTTGCACAAAAGTTCCACATTAACTAGGCTGAATGGTACAAAGATTAGTAGGCCCGAGAACCAGGAACAGGTCTTGCAATGGCTGTCGGATAACGCTTAAAGCACATTGTCCACCAGCCAGTCAGCCTCTACCTCCTCTTACCCAACAGTCTTGTCCTCCTTCCACCCAAAATTCCCAATCTTCCCAGAACAATAACCCCAACTGTCCCTGCTCCCCAGAGCTGTTCTCCCTTCCTTTGACTGTACCGCAACCTGCCCCTCCATTTCGCGATTCCACGGACCTAACAGACGAGTATCTGTGTCCAGATGCTCAAACACTAGAGTCTCCTCCATTCCATCTCCGGTCGATTTGGTGGCGGATGACCAGCAACCCACCCTCATCGACGACGATGAGACGCAGTTGCTGTCAGGGCAGCCAGTTGACATGCGCATTGTGCAGGAGGAGGAGGCGAGACAGGAGTTGGAAGAGGAGGTGGTGGATGACGAGGACACCGACCCCACCTGGACAAGGCAGATGTCAAGCTGGGAAAGTAGTGTGGATGTTGAGGCAGGTTCAGCACCAAAAAGGGTAGCTAGAGGCAGAGACATGTCCAGAGGCAGAGGTCAGCTGCTTTGCCGAAGCCAGGCCAGACCCGGAATGTCCGAAGATGTTCCCTTTTGTACCCAGCCCAGAAAAACTCCCCCATCGAGGGCACGTTTCTTGAAGGTGTAGAGTTTTTTCAAGGAATGCGCCGAGGACAGATATAGTGTCGTCTACACAATTTGCCTCTCGAAATCGAGTAGGGGCCCTGAGAAGAGCAACCTGTCCACCACTTCAATGCACCGTCATTTGGAATCCAAGCAATGGAATCAGTGGCAGGCAGCAACGGCAGGACAAACGTCGCCCGCCGTTCATGCCACTGCCTCTGCTCACAGTGCTGGCGATGCACTCCAGAGGACGAGCCAGGACATCACTTCATCTGCCTCCGCCACTTTGTTGACTTCTCCCTCATCCTCCCCTGTTTCTGTCTTATCTCCTTCTCCTGCACCATCAAAGGCACCATCAGGCGCTTCTTTACAACAACCCACCATCTCTCAGACATTGGAGCGCCGGCAGAAATACACCGCTAACCACCCACCCACGCAAGCCTAGAACGCCAACATCGCTAAACTGCTGGCCCAGGAGAGGTTGGTGTTCCGGCTTGTTGAAACTCCCGCCTTCCCGGACCTGATGGCAACTGTGGCACCTCACTATGCCGTCCCTAGCCGTCTCAACTTCTCCCGGTGTGGCGTCCCCGCCTTGCACCAGCACGTGTCACTCAACATCAGGTGGGCCCTTAGTTCCGCGCTTTGCTGCAAGGTCCACTTGACCACCGACACTTGGACAAGCGCCTGTGGTCAGGGATGCTGCAGTGCTTATCTTTAATGACAGGCAGGGTGAATGTGGTGGAGTCTGTTCCAAGTCTGGAGTCTGGTGCAAACTGGGGTGGCCTATCTCCTCTCCCAGGCCAAAATTCATGGCAGGAGTAGACTGAAACCCTACGACGCTGCAACCTCCACCACAGCTACTAGTGGCAAACGCTAAAACACTGGTGTGGGGAGACGTCAGCAGGCGGTGCTGAAGCTCATCAGCTTGGGGGACAGACAGCACAGTGCCTCCGAGGTCAGGGATGCCATCCTGGCTGAGATGGCATTTTTTTTTCCCTGCTACACCTGGGGCCTGGCATTTTTACGCCTGTGATAATGGCTGGAACCTGGTAGCGGCTCTGGAGCTTGCCAGCCTCCAACACGTTCCATGTTTGGCCCACGTCTAACCTAGTGGTGCAAAGTTTTTTAAAAACATACCCAAATGTACCGAAGCTACTGTTGAAAATGCGGCGCTTGTGCGCCCACTTTTGCAAGTGCACAGGAGTCGCTGCTAGCCTAAAAACACTCTAGCAAGGCCTACATCTGTCCAAACACAGGCTGTTGTCCGTCATTCACACACGCTGAAACCCTACAATACCATATCTTGAGCAGGGTGTGTGAGCTGCACAGACCTTTGATGGAGTTCCATCTACAAAACCCAAGGGTTCCTCAAAGTCAGCAACCAAAGTTTCTGCACCATGAGTTTCCAGGGGTGGCAGAGTTATGGCTAGGGGAAGAGGCATGGATAGGGATGATGTCTAGGGGCAAAAGCAGTGTGGATGTGGAGGCAAGCTAAGCAGGAAAAACTGGGGGTACAAGCTAAGGCATGGACTGGGGTGATGTCTAGGGGCAAAAGCAGTGTGGATGTGGAGGCAAGCTAAGCAGGAAAAACTGGGGGTACAAGCTAAGGCATGGACTGGGGTGATGTCTAGGGGCAAAAGCAGTGTGGGTGTGGAGGCAAGCTAAGCAGGAAAAACTGGGGGTACAAGCTAAGGCATGGACTGGGGTGATGTCTAGGGGCAAAAGCAGTGTGGATGTGGAGGCAAGCTAAGCAGGAAAAACTGGGGGTACAAGCTAAGGCATGGACTGGGGTGATGTCTAGGGGCAAAAGCAGTGTGGATGTGGAGGCAAGCTAAGCAGGAAAAACTGGGGGTACAAGCTAAGGCATGGACTGGGGTGATGTCTAGGGGCAAAAGCAGTGTGGATGTGGAGGCAAGCTAAGCAGGAAAAACTGGGGGTACAAGCTAAGGCATGGACTGGGGTGATGTCTAGGGGCAAAAGCAGTGTGGATGTGGAGGCAAGCTAAGCAGGGAAAATGGTGGCTAGAGGCAAAGGGATGTCCATAGGCAGCAAGGGCAAAGATGCAAAACTCTCCCGTTTCAAGAATTTTCCTGACTTGTTTCCCCACAAAACATTCCTGGGAGGAGGGCTGAAACACCACCCTCCTCCTCCGCCGCTGTTAGATTGACCCCAGCTACGAGCTGAAAACGCTGCAACACTGGTGTGGGGAGACGTCAGCAGGCTGGGCTGAAGCTCATCAGCTTGGGAGACGGACAGCACATTGCCTCTGAGGTCAGGGATGCCATCCTGGATGAGATGGCAATTTGTTTATCCCCGCTGCCCCTGGGGCCAGGTTTTTTAGCTTGTTGGAGGGCTCTGGAGCTTGCCAGCCTCCAACACGTTCCATGCCTGGCCCACATGTTCAATGTAGTGGTGCAATGATTTTTAAAAACATACCCCAAATTAGCTGAGCTAAGGGTGAAAGTGCGGCACTTGGACACCCACTTTCCCAAGTCTACAGTACCTGGAGCTAGCTGCAATACACTCCAGCAAGGCCTACATCTGCCTGAAGCACCTACTGTTGTGCGAGGTCACCACACGCTCTAACCCTAGATACCGTATGTTCAGCAGGGTGTGTGAGCAGCAGAGACCTTTGATGGAGTACCAGCTACAAAACCCAAGGGTTCCTCAGAGTCAGCTCCCTCACTTTCTGCACCATGAGTTTCCATGGGTGGCAGACTTATGGCTAGAGGCACAGGCATGGATAGGGGTGATGTGTAGGGGCAAAAGCAGTGTGGATGTGGAGGCAAGCTAAGCAGCAAAAACTGGGGGTACAAGCAGCCGGTGACATCATCACTGACAAGCACAGCTGTCTGTCAGCTGACAGGCTGACTTTCACCAAAATGAACAGACAATGGATAGACTCATCATATACATGTCAGTTACATGACAAATTTAGTGCAATTTGCAAGTCCAAGATGGTTTGGAGATCTGCGGAGAGGAATCTCACCACCTCTTGCGGGTGCCATCATTTGGAAGGCAAGCCCTGGGCTCAGTGGGTGAGAGCAAGCGCAGGATAATCGTCGTTTGGCCTGGCGGCCACTGCCTCTTCCACTGTTGACAGGGCTGGCGCTGCAGTCCAGACCAGGAGCCAGGACACCTCCACATCTGCCTCTGACACTTTGGGGAGTTCACCCTTATCCTCACCTTTTCCTGCCATTTCTCCTTTTGCCCGCGCCATCATGCGCCTCTTCCCAGCTCCCAAGCCTTTCATTTCATGCTAAAGTACAGCGCAACCCACCCACATGCCCAAGGCTTCAACGGCCTCATCTCAAGAAATCTGGCCCAGGAGATGTTGGAATCCCGGCTGGGGGACACTCTGCCCTTTTTGGGCAGAGTGTCTACTGCGCCACCGCACTGTGCCATCCACACCAGCACTTTCCCCCAAACATGAGGCGGTCCCTAAATTCAGCGCTTAGCCCTAAAGTTCCATGTGACCAGTTACGAATGGACAAGTGCATGCGGACAGGGACGCTAACTTTCAATTTGGGCACAGTGGTTGAATGTAGTTGAGGCGTGGACCGGGTCGCAAAATGTGGTGGCCTGACTTGTCTCCCCACACAACATTCCTGGGAGGAGGGCTGAAACACCACCCTCCTCCGCTGTTAAATTGACCCCAGCTACGAGCTGGAAACGCTGCAACACTGGTGTGGGGAGACGTCAGCGGGCCGTGCTGAAGCTCATCAGCTTGGGGGCCAGACAGCACACTGCCTACAAAGTGAGTCATGCCATCCTCGATGAGACGGCAATGTGGTTTTTGCCACTGCACCTGGGCCCAGGCATGTTGTCATGTGTGATAATGGCCGTAACCTGGGATTGGCTCTGTAGCTTGGCAGCCTGCAACATATTCCATGCCTGGGCCACGTTTTTAACTCATTGCTGCTAATCTTTTGAAAAAGGTACCCCAATGTTCCTGAGCTACTGGTGAAAGTGTGGCGCTTGTGCGGATAGTTTTTAAAGTGTATAGTTGCCGCTGCTAGCCTCTATGCACTCCTACAACGCCTGTACCTGCTGGAACAACGGCTGTTGTGCGACGTCTCCACACTGCTGGCACTAAACATATCATGTGTTGAGCAGAGTGTGTGAGCAGCACAGACCTTTGATGTAGTTCCAACTCCAAAACCCTCGGGTTCGTCAAAGTCAACTCCCTCACTTGCTCAACCATGAGTGGCCATGGGTGGCAGACTTATGTGAAATCCCATCCCATCCATTGCACTGGACACGAAACATTAGCATGCGCTCAGCACAACTTCGGATATGGCAGATGCGTTAAGCAGGGTGCAGGGTACAACACAGACCAGGCCCGAGCACCAGGAACAGGTGTTAGAAATACTGCAGCATCTGCCATTTCCTTCCAATTTTGGGGTTTTGGACCCGCCACCGACTTGTCTGGACCTAAGTGGGGATCATGAGACACAGTTGCCATCAAGGCAAGCTGTGGTCATGTGCGGTTTGCAGTAAGGGGGCAGTGCGCAATTGGAAGAGGAGTTGGTGGATGACGAGGCCACCGACCCCACATGGACAGGGGTGATGTCTAGGGGCTAAAGCAGTGTAGATGTAGAGGGAAGCTAAATCAACAAAAAACCTGGGTAGAAGCAAAGGCATAAACTGGGGTGATGTTTAGGGGTGAAAGCAGAGTAGATGTGGAGGGAAGCTAAGCAGCAAAAACAGTGGGTAGAAGCAAAGGCATGCAAAACTCTACCCTGTTGGAAGACTTATTCCTAGGTCTGGAACACGTTAATGGCCCCCCTGGACAAATTACTGCCACTCAGGGGCCTAGTGTCACCAGGAGGGACAAGTATAGGCGCATGTTGTGGGAATACCTGGCCGACACCAGCTCTGTCCTCTCCGATCCCTCTGTGCTCTACAGCCTAAACTTATTTTCTCATCTTTTTTTTCTGAACTGCACATCTCTTGCCTGCTTCCTTTGGGATCTTAGAAATGGTGGTCCACTTCCACAGATGGTAACTTCAATAGACAGTGTAACGGGAGTAGCTGAGGGATCGCTGTCTTAACCACTTTTTGGCACAAAATTAACTTCCAAAGCCAAATATGGTGCAAGTATATGATGCAAGGACACCTACACACCTATCTCTGACACATTGGGGAGTTCACCCTCATGCACCCTTTTGGCCTGCACCATCATGCGCCTCTTCCCAGCCACTCCACATTTCCCAAGCTTTTCATTGCAGGCAGAAGTACAATACAACCCACCCCCATGCCCAAGCCTGTAACAGCCTCATCGATAAACTGCTGGCCCTGGAGATGTTGGTGTTTGTTTATGCTTCTGGAGACCCAGGCCTTCCGTCAGCAGATGGCAGCTGGGGCACCTCCCTATGCTGGGCCTAGCCGTTACTACTTCTCTTGGTGTGCTGTCTCTGCCTTGCGCCTGCATGTGTCCCATAACATCAGTCGGGCCCAGAGCTCTGCGCTTTGCTGCAAGGTCCACTTGACCACCGACACATGGACAAGCGCCTGTGGTCAGGGATGCTGCAGTGCTTATCTTTAATGACAGGCAGGGTGAATGTGGTGGAGTCTGTTCCCCGGGTGCAAACTGGGGTGGCCTATCTCCTCTCCCAGGCCAAAATTCATGGCAGGAGTAGACTGAAACCCTACGAAGCTGCAACCTCCACCCCAGCTACTAGCGGAAAACACTGTAACACTGGCATGGGGAGATGTCAGCAGGCCGTGCTGAAACTGATCAGCTTGGGGGACAGACAGCACAGTGCCTCCGAGGTCAGGGATGCCATCCTGGCTGAGATGGCATTTTTTTTTCCCTGCTACACCTGGGGCCTGGCATTTTTGCGCCTGTGATAATGGCTGGAACCTGGTAGCAGATCTGGAGCTTGCCAGACTCAAACACGGTCCACGCATGGCCCACGTTTTCCAACTTGTTGGTGCCATGTTTCTTTGAAACCTACACCATTGTGCCTGATATACAGGTCAAAGTGGGGCCATTTTCGTAAGTGAGAACTAGCCTCTGCTAGGCAGAAAACATTCAGAGCACACTCCTCTCATCTTCGCACCGTTGGCTGGCGGAGGAAGACGAGGGGGTTGGAGTGGCATCTGATGTCCCTATCCCACACGAGGCTAGAGGGTGCACTTCAGTGCATCCCATTGCTTCACCACAAATGGTGTGAAGGGGAGTGGAAAATGGAGGAAATGGAGAGTGACCCTTACAGTTGGGGCCAGCAAAGGCATGCCAAGTAACACACTGGCACACATGGCTGACTTCATCTTGGGTTGCTTTTCAACACATATTTCACATCATGAAGAACAAATAATACTGGATTTTTTCAAGCCTCGAACCCCGGTCTAGGTCTAATGTCTGTTCCTTTCTTATATTAGGGGAGAGGGAAAAAAAATTACTTCAGTGATACGTTTAGCGTACATAGACTGACTATTAATGTGTATCCCACTTAGTGTTGTTAGGGTTACACACCGTCACAACCTGGCTAAAGCTTCTATAGCTGTTAATAAAGTCAACATAACTTTACGGTATCCAAAAAGACAGCTGGTACCGACAGAGAGCAAGACAAATGTCACCCAAAGCTGTGAGCTCTGAACACCCACAGTGACTTTGGCGTCATCATCATTATAAGGGAGCGGGTGGTAATAAATAACTTGACAGTGCCTAAAACCCAAAAAGCTTATACAACTATATTTACATTAAGATACACAAATGAAACTTTTCAGTAGCATGTCATGAGACAAGCTGATAAGCTCTTCCTTTGTGCAGTGCTATTTGAAAGTTAAACGCTGCCTTTATTTTAATTCTGGAGAAGGTGCAGACATTAGATTTAGAACATGTTGTCTTCATTGTCCAAATCCTCTATATAGGTAACGTGTTTTTCGGGCCGAGCTGTCTGGGAACGAGCTGGTGCAGCACTGACAACCTGGGTGAATATGGCAAGAGCCTGAGATGTAGGGTGAATGAATCCCCAAATTATTTGTGGAATTCCCAGTGAGACAATGGCACTGTATACCAGTAGCAAAAATTGTGGGTGCACGTAACCCCCATATATTCTTTGAATTCCCAGTCAGACAATGGCACTATATACCAGTAGTAAAAATTGTGGGTGCACATAACCCCCATATATTCTTTGAATTCCCAGTGAGACAATGGCACTGTATACCAGTATTAAAAATTGTGGGTGCACATAACCCCCATATATTCTTTGAATTCCCAGTCAGACAATGGCACTGTATACCAGTAGTAAAAATTGTGGGTGCACATAACCCCCATATATTCTTTGAATTCCCAGTCAGACAATGGCACTGTATACCAGTATTAAAAATTGTGGGTGCACATAACCCCCATATATTCTTTGAATTCCCAGTCAGACAATGGCACTATATACCAGTAGTAAAAATTGTGGGTGCACATAACCCCCATATATTCTTTGAATTCCCAGTCAGACAATGGCACTGTATACCAGTATTAAAAATTATGGGTGCACATAACCCCCATATATTCTTTGAATTCCCAGTCAGACAATGGCACTGTATACCAGTAGTAAAAATTGTGGGTGCACATAACCCCCATATATTCTTTGAATTCCCAGTCAGACAATGGCACTGTATACCAGTATTAAAAATTGTGGGTGCACATAACCCCCATATATTCTTTGAATTCCCAGTCAGACAATGGCACTATATACCAGTAGTAAAAATTGTGGGTGCACATAACCCCCATATATTCTTTGAATTCCCAGTCAGACAATGGCACTGTATACCAGTAGTAAAAATTGTGGGTGCACATAACCCCCATATATTCTTTGAATTCCCAGTCAGACAATGGCACTGTATACCAGTATTAAAAATTGTGGGTGCACATAACCCCCATATATTCTTTGAATTCCCAGTCAGACAATGGCACTGTATACCAGTAGTAAAAATTGTGGGTGCACATAACCCCCATATATTCTTTGAATTCCCAGTCAGACAATGGCACTATATACCAGTAGTAAAAATTGTGGGTGCACATAACCCCCATATATTCTTTGAATTCCCAGTCAGACAATGGCACTGTATACCTGTATTAAAAATTGTGGGTGCACATAACCCCCATATATTCTTTGAATTCCCAGTCAGACAATGGCACTGTATACCAGTAGTAAAAATTGTGGGTGCACATAACCCCCATATATTCTTTGAATTCCCAGTCAGACAATGGCACTGTATACCAGTATTAAAAATTGTGGGTGCACATAACCCCCATATATTCTTTGAATTCCCAGTCAGACAATGGCACTATATACCAGTAGTAAAAATTGTGGGTGCACATAACCCCCATATATTCTTTGAATTCCCAGTCAGACAATGGCACTGTATACCAGTATTAAAAATTATGGGTGCACATAACCCCCATATATTCTTTGAATTCCCAGTCAGACAATGGCACTGTATACCAGTAGTAAAAATTGTGGGTGCACATAACCCCCATATATTCTTTGAATTCCCAGTCAGACAATGGCACTATATACCAGTAGTAAAAATTGTGGGTGCACATAACCCCCATATATTCTTTGAATTCCCAGTCAGACAATGGCACTGTATACCAGTAGTAAAAATTGTGGGTGCACATAACCCCCATATATTCTTTGAATTCCCAGTCAGACAATGGCACTATATACCAGTAGTAAAAATTGTGGGTGCACATAACCCCCATATATTCTTTGAATTCCCAGTCAGACAATGGCACTGTATACCAGTATTAAAAATTATGGGTGCACATAACCCCCATATATTCTTTGAATTCCCAGTCAGACAATGGCACTGTATACCAGTATTAAAAATTGTGGGTGCACATAACCCCCATATATTCTTTGAATTCCCAGTCAGACAATGGCACTATATACCAGTAGTAAAAATTGTGGGTGCACATAACCCCCATATATTCTTTGAATTCCCAGTCAGACAATGGCACTGTATACCAGTAGTAAAAATTGTGGGTGCACATAACCCCCATATATTCTTTGAATTCCCAGTCAGACAATGGCACTGTATACCAGTATTAAAAATTGTGGGTGCACATAACCCCCATATATTCTTTGAATTCCCAGTCAGACAATGGCACTGTATACCAGTAGTAAAAATTGTGGGTGCACATAACCCCCATATATTCTTTGAATTCCCAGTCAGACAATGGCACTATATACCAGTAGTAAAAATTGTGGGTGCACATAACCCCCATATATTCTTTGAATTCCCAGTCAGACAATGGCACTGTATACCAGTATTAAAAATTGTGGGTGCACATAACCCCCATATATTCTTTGAATTCCCAGTCAGACAATGGCACTGTATACCAGTAGTAAAAATTGTGGGTGCACATAACCCCCATATATTCTTTGAATTCCCAGTCAGACAATGGCACTGTATACCAGTATTAAAAATTGTGGGTGCACATAACCCCCATATATTCTTTGAATTCCCAGTCAGACAATGGCACTATATACCAGTAGTAAAAATTGTGGGTGCACATAACCCCCATATATTCTTTGAATTCCCAGTCAGACAATGGCACTGTATACCAGTATTAAAAATTGTGGGTGCACATAACCCCCATATATTCTTTGAATTCCCAGTCAGACAATGGCACTATATACCAGTAGTAAAAATTGTGGGTGCACATAACCCCCATATATTCTTTGAATTCCCAGTCAGACAATGGCACTGTATACCAGTATTAAAAATTGTGGGTGCACATAACCCCCATATATTCTTTGAATTCCCAGTCAGACAATGGCACTGTATACCAGTATTAAAAATTGTGGGTGCACATAACCCCCATATATTCTTTGAATTCCCAGTCAGACAATGGCACTGTATACCAGTATTAAAAATTGTGGGTGCACATAACCCCCATATATTCTTTGAATTCCCAGTCAGACAATGGCACTGTATACCAGTAGTAAAAATTGTGGGTGCACATAACCCCCATATATTCTTTGAATTCCCAGTCAGACAATGGCACTGTATACCAGTAGTAAAAATTGTGGGTGCACATAACCCCCATATATTCTTTGAATTCCCAGTCAGACAATGGCACTGTATACCAGTATTAAAAATTGTGGGTGCACATAACCCCCATATATTCTTTGAATTCCCAGTCAAACAATGGCACTGTATACCAGTAGTAAAAATTGTGGGTGCACATAACCCCCATATATTCTTTGAATTCCCAGTCAGACAATGGCACTGTATACCAGTATTAAAAATTGTGGGTGCACATAACCCCCATATATTCTTTGAATTCCCAGTCAGACAATGGCACTATATACCAGTAGTAAAAATTGTGGGTGCACATAACCCCCATATATTCTTTGAATTCCCAGTCAGACAATGGCACTGTATACCAGTATTAAAAATTGTGGGTGCACATAACCCTCATATATTCTTTGAATTCCCAGTCAGACAATGGCACTGTATACCAGTAGTAAAAATTGTGGGTGCACATAACCCCCATATATTCTTTGAATTCCCAGTCAGACAATGGCACTGTATACCAGTATTAAAAATTGTGGGTGCACATAACCCCCATATATTCTTTGAATTCCCAGTCAGACAATGGCACTGTATACCAGTATTAAAAATTGTGGGTGCACATAACCCCCATATATTCTTTGAATTCCCAGTGAGACAATGGCACTGTATACCAGTAGTAAAAATTGTGGGTGCACATAACCCCAATATATTCTTTGAATTCCCAGTCAGACAATGGCACTGTATACCAGTATTAAAAATTGTGGGTGCACATAACCCCCATATATTCTTTGAATTCCCAGTGAGACAATGGCACTGTATAGCAGTAGCAAAAATTGTGGGTGCACGTCACCCCAATATATTCTTTGAATTCCCAGTCAGACAATGGCACTATATACCAGTAGCAAAAATTGTGGGTGTATATAGCCCCAATTCTATTGCTAGGGGACTTGCAGGGTATTTCTGAGGTGAAGGTGGGGGGGCACACCGTTGGAACGGGGATTTGGGGTGTATATATGGGGTATACGGGAATACACTGTCAGTGTGTTCCATTCAGGATCCTGGGAAAGCTGGGTTGCGGCGATTGAGCCTGTCAGTGCCACGTTACACTGACAAGCTTCTCCCTGGAATTGAAGTTATATGTAAGTCCAATATATTCTTTGAATTCCCAGTGAGACAATGGCACTATATGGCAGTAGCAAAAATAGTGGGTGTATATAGCCCCAATCCTATTGCTAGGGGACTTGCAGGGTATTTCTGGGGTGAAGGTGGGGGGGCACACCGTTGGAACGGGTATCGGGGGTATATATCGGGTATACGGGAATACACTGACAGTGTATTCCATTCAGGATCCTGGGAAAGCTGGGTTGCGGCGATTGAGCCCGTTAGTGCCACGTTACACTGACAAGCTTCTCCCTGGAATTTAGCTCTTATAAGAGCTGTTGGTTGTCTTCTCCTTCCTATCTAGCCTGTCCCTGCCTACCCAGAATCTAACCCCTAGCTAACTGGACGGAAACCTCCGTCCCCGGTGAATTGCAAGCTCAGAATGACGCGAAGCTGGGCGGCGCTGTTCTTTTAAATTAGAGGTCACATGTTTTCGGCAGCCAATGGGTTTTGCCTACTTTTTTCAACGTCACCGGTGTCGTAGTTCCTGTCCCACCTACCCTGCGCTGTTATTGGAGCAAAAAAGGCGCCAGGGAAGGTGGGAGGGGAATCGAGTAATGGCGCACTTTACCACGCGGTGTTCGATTCGATTCGAACATGCCGAACAGCCTAATATCCGATCGAACATGAGTTCGATAGAACACTGTTTGCTCATCTCTAACCCTGACTCATGGACTCCTTTCCCAACTTGGGGGCCTAAACTTGCTCCACAAGACCGATAACTCCATTCTAAAACATCACTACTTTCTAAGGTTTTACTGACAAATTCCAACCCCTACTCACCCCAAGCTACTCCCTGCCTTGAAGAACCTCCCACACGTGTAGTCCCTATTATTCTCCAGGACACTTAGATATTTACATAAGACAGTGGGTGACAAATGCAGGCTGCTTACAATTTTGCCATTTCCATTTCTTACAATCAACAGAATTTTTGGCTAATTATGGGACATTCTGAAATAATTCCTCCTTATCTACAAGTCCTACCTGGTTGGAGAATTTGATGATGATCTTAAATTGAAATTATTAATATTCATATCCCTTTCTCTGCCCTCATATCAAACCTGCATATATTGGAGCCTGAGAGAGGGATCTTAACCTTAGCTTCTTAGAACAAAAGTTAACTGAAATCCATTCTCATTCCCACGGTTTCTCAAAATGTATAAAGATCTAAGAGAACCTCATAAACTTATGACCAAGTGGTATAGATCACCAGTCGTATTAAAATCAATGAGCCATGCCCTACTGATACATGCTGGAAATGTGGATTGGGCCAAGGAACACTAAGCCATAACTTTTGTCACAGCCCCCTTATCAGGGCTTTTTGAGACCTTGTCCTCTAATGTTAACCTACAACATAAAAGAAATTGGTTCCATTGGGAAGAAGTGCTGTCTGGCGGATATTGTCTTGTCATAGCAGAAAGGTTCATTCCCAATAGTTGTGATTTGGACTCATTAACTTTGTAATACGAGAGCGCCAAATGTGGATAGAATCTCAGAGACAATAGGAAGGGAATTCTCAGGTTGTGACAGTGTGAGCATTACACTGTAAGCAAATAAGATGATTCTATGATCATATACTTCTATTTAAATCCCAGAGATTGCAGAATGACATCTAAAGAAATCGCTAAAGAAAAGATCAACAGGAACGGGACAACATGAGAAGTGCTGTTTGATATTTAAAAGGGCTTAGATAATGCACCATTTGCTAGGACTTCGGTTGAAGGAGATGTGTACAAGGCTGAGATGTCTGCAAGAATAGGACCAGAAAAACCAAATTGGCTTAATATGTGAAAAAAAACAACAAAACAAAACAAAAAAATAAACAAGTGAATCCTATTAAACTCCTTCGTCACATCCAAACAGAGGAGCTGTTGTGGTCCGTGGATTAAAGAGACACAAGGCATCTAGTCTTGTCTGGCGCCTGTCTCCCCTTGGTGAAACCCACTTGTTCACCTTTTATAAGAGTGGGTACTATGTCTAATAAACATTTTGCTATAAGTTTGGTGTATAATTTAACATCTGAGCTTAATGTTATGGGGCGATAGCTGCTGGGTAAGGTAATCTCTTTACTTGGTCTTGGCAGAGTTATAATGCTTGCCGCATGAGAAGGTGACAGGCAGAGTGTTGGAATATCGCTATGTCTCCCCAAGGTTTTTCACCTACGTTTACTAATCATTCAGTCCAGTAGAGGTATTCAATATACCTCAGTCCAGCTGTGAGAGCTCAGCTCACCAATAAGCCATGTATATAGATTTTGTGCTTGAGTTCCAGAGGATAAATCTACTGTTAACCAAATGTATTTATATTAGGGGAAGCTTGTAGATAGTGATGGTCGCATGGTCCTTCCATGTGATGTTGCCAATGTCACATTGTGTAACCAGATGGGGAAACCAGTTATCCACTTTAAACATATCAATATTAGTCTACTTCTTGTAGCAAGCAGAAAAGAATGTAAAATCCCTTTCAGCGTCATGCAGGCACCGCAACAATGTAATGAAGCCAAGGACCCAAGGGGAAGGGCTGTTGTCCCAGTATGGTATATCCATTGAGACATCATAAATAATATTTAGGTCTCCACAGAGGAGAAGTTTGTCCTTGGCTCTTAAGTTTCCTCATCAAAAAGTTAAGAAAGGATGTTGGTGAGGAGTTTAGGCTGAAGCTGTAAAATTCTTCTTAAATTGAGATGGCTGTAGGAAAATGCAGTCAATAAATATCAGGAAGCATGAGAAGTTCAGCATTCCCCCCTCCCCAATATAATAAATAAATTACTGTCTTTAATTATAGTCATGCTGAGCAGAATAGCAAATCTTGACATCTCCTCCTGCCATTGAATATTCCATCCTTTCAATAATCTGTCCTATCACAATAGTATGGAATGTCTCAATTTCCAAATACTGAAATTCCAAGGATCTGGGATTTTGTTTAACGGCAGGTTCCCCAGTATGAATGAAGCCATACATTCAGAGAAAATGCTGCTGTAGGTCTGCAGAGATGTTAATCAGAACTTGACTTATCATTGCCACAGCAAAAATTATAATTGTTCAGCACACTGAAATGTATCAGAAATAGTTGCTTTCATTAAAGAAACAGAAAAAAAAGAAGTTGACATTTTTTTCCCAGTGTTATCTGGTGAGTTCTGCAACTGCTCACCAGTGGTTGTCTCTGAATCTTTCCTTTGCAGAGGCTGAAATCCACGAGTACAAACCTGCAGCTATATAACTGACATGCTGAAGGTTTAAAAACACTTGGATGTCACATTATTGAACAGTAATTTTAATATCCATTTATTGGTGCAGTTACATTTATGTATTCAAAACACTGTTATTCACACACATATGTATACATGTGTTTTTGAAAATTGCAACATGACAATTTTGGGTGCGGAATCGCAAGCGATTTTATTGCCGTCTTTATTAGATATATTTCACTTAGCCTTCGGCTGGTTGCACACTACCATGTGCTTCTGGCCAGCTGTGAATGAAAGGCACGGGCAGTGCATGGGGGACACGCGGATATCTTCCTTTTGCCGCTTGTGCATTGGCCATGCCTTTTTCATTAATTGAACAGGAGATACGGAAGCAGGGCCACAAAATAGGACAGGAATAGGACCTGGTCTATATTTTGCAGCCTGGACTGTTGGCCTGCACACATAGCCATGTAATTCACGGTCATGTGTATGGGCCCATAGAAATGAATGGGTCAGTGTGCTATCCAGGATAAACATGGATAGCACGCTGATCTCAGCCATGGTCATCTGCAAGAGGCCTTAGCCTAAAGTTGTATCTTCTATGTGTAAGCCTCTACTATATGTTTATGCAGATGAATTCCTCATGATTACTTTTTAAATATGCTTGGAGAATTTAAATGCTCTGTATTATATTGATCTATGAGAAGATCCAATTTCTAAAGAAGTAACATTTAGTTGAACAGTTTAGTAAACAATTTACCTACCTGCAAACTCTGAAGCCCTCCAAAAGCTGTAAATAACAGCAAAAATCCAAACGATACCACAAGAATATTCTTTAAGTGTCTATCCATTCTTCTTCAGGTTTTTACTCTCTTCTTCCAATGCAGCTTGATGTTGTGAGGTGCAGAGTGTTTGTTACTATCTTGTGAAATATTCTGGACTTGGAACATGAAAAAATCAGCGATATTCAAAATAGTTACTGATTAGCTTGTTCTACAATAATATAGAACAAAAGGGCAAATGGTTGCAGACAATTTTAGTTGATATAGAACAAGGGTTGGCAACCTTTGGCACTCCAGCTGTTGTGAAACTACAATTCCCATCATGCACACTTGCTCTACTGTTCTCGGAACACCCATGGAATAGAATGGAGCATGTTGGGAGTTGTAGTTTCACAGCAGCTGGAGTGCCAAAGATTGCTGACCCCTGATATAACGCATTTGTTTATTTGGACTAAAATAAGACAATGGATTTAAATCATAATAGTTGGGGTCCCATTACAATGGGTGTAATGCAAATAAATGTGATACTACATGTTAAATATGTATAGCTAAGCTTTTCAAGCATGGCAATCTAAGGGGCCATTCACATTGAGTTTTCTGGCGAAGGAGCTGATGCCGAATCCACGTCAGAATCTGCACGTAAAAAAAGCTTCTCGTTGACTTCAATGGGTTCCTTTTTTCCGCATGGAAAAAAGGAACCCATTGAAGTCAATGGGAGGCTTTTTTTCCTCGTGCGGATTCTGACGCAAATTCCGCTTCAGATCCTGCACACGGAAACTCCCCCTAATGAGCCACAGTATCTAAGCAAATCAAGTTCAATACTTTACACTGTGTGTACGTATCTAAGCCTATGATGTCTCGTACTGCATACCAAGTGTGTGTATCTTAGAACTCATTCACATGACTGTACTTTTGATCAGCAATTGTATTCCAATCTGTGTGTCATTTTCGCTCACCGATACTCTGAAAACATTTGTTGTATGAAGGAGACCTTAGCCCATCATGTGTGACACACAGATATTTTTTTTGTCTTTTAGACTAAGGCCCCACATTGTGGGAGACAGGTAAAACGCTGAAGAAAAAAACACAGTGGAAACACAAAGTTTTTTTTCTGCAACGCTTTTCATTGTGTTTTTTGCTCCATGTGTTCCCCCCCCCCCCTAAAAAGTGATCCCATTTTAGATACTAGATCCCTCAAGGAATTTATCAAGTGGAATAATGACCTTACATGTGTTTAACAAAATTGGACCATGAACAAGGGGCATGGTTTACTGCCAAACTGAAAAAAACAAGGTGTAAGAACTTTTGAACCAAAACATGACTAAACACGCTTTCCAAGCTCACCATCTGCAATCACCACTTCTACCTGGATCCTAGTACATAATTTGGGGGCATTTCAAGCTGTTTTTTGCCCTTTCAAAGGTCACCACATGCTTCTTGTCTCAGAATATTGCCAAGTACAGCCACTATTTGCAGCTCCACTTGAACTAAAGGCGCCCTCCAAAATCACGGCAGATGCAACGTTTGCATACAGAGAGTCCCAGAGTCTGTAGGAAATTATGCCATCTCAACAGCAGTGCGTCAGTTATGCCAATCCTTGCCAATCCTTTCAATTCTTGAAATGGCAGAACTATTCCACACTATGCTTGGAACAGAAAAGGTGACAACAATATTGGTGGAAAGGGTACACAGGGCACTGTACCCAAAAATAAAAACTGGAGACCAGAGAATAGCTAGGGAAAACTTACCCACGTGGGCCCCCAACACAGTTATACCAATATTATCACCATACAGTGACCATATCGTGGTAGATATTGGTTCTGCGCAGAGCTCTACAGACCATTTATGTGAGTACAGTGCAGTTACATTTAGTGACTTACAGGTGACACCTCTGACTAACAATTCATATTTGTGGGCAACACTGTGGCTCAATGGTTAGCACTGCAGTTTTGCAGCGCTGGAGTCCTGGGTTCAAAGCTTGCCATGGGCAACATCCACAAGGGGTTTGTATGTTTGTTTGTATGATCCCATGTTTGTGTGTATTTCCGCCCATATTCAAAAGACATACTGATAGGGAAAAATTTACATTGTGAGCCTTATATGGGGCTCATAATCTACAAAAAAAAAAAATCATTCACATTTCCTGTCTCTTTCCTCCGGACTGCCATGGCTATTTCTTCGAGCAGTAACTTGCCTCTGTAAAGTTTGCAGTATAGACATATTTGACTCCTCACTTTTCCAGGCAGCTCACCCACATAAAGTCCCCCTCCTGTTATTACTCTCAATCATAAAATATATAGTACGGAAATGAATAATACCCCGGCTAATAACACCTCTTAGAGGTTGTCCAGGATCAGACTGTTTAATACATGCAACAGGGGAGGCTTATAACATAAAAATGCACCGTCACTTATGCTTGGTTCACGCATCAGTATGCCATCCGTCCGCTTGAATTCAGTTTGAGACTAAAAACGGACTGACGCTAGGTTCACACCTGTGTTCTGGTCTCCGTTCTGTGCTTTCCGTCTTCTGCATGCAAGAAAACGGAAAGCACAGACCGGGTCCGGCCGTGAGCGGCGGTGAGCGTTTTATGCTCTCCGCCGTGAAACTGTTTTTTTAAATCCGGACACAGAGTACTGCATGTCTGACTCTGTGTCCGGATTAAAAAAGCCGTTTTCGCGGCGGAGAGCATAAAACGCTCACCGCCGCTCACGGCTGGACATCTTTCTCGCCCATTCAAATGAATGGGTGAGAAAGACTCCTCCAGGTTTCTGTCTCCTACCTCTGTTTTATGCAGGAAACGGAAACCTGCATAACGGAGTGCCGGGCGCAGATGTGAACGAGCCCTGATGCACATACTGATTGTATACGGACACCTTTTTATGCTGATAGCAAATGCTGTCCTTCCCCTAGAGGACAGATAAGGGGATTAAAAGTAGCAATTGTAAACAGAGTAGAGATAAGGACATATAATAAATGTCCTTATCTCTACTCTGTTTGCAATTTTCTACTTTTAATCCCCTTATCTGTCCTCTAGGGGGACAGACATCGTTTGCCATCAGCATAAAAAGGTGTCAGTATACAATCAGTATGTGCCTCAGTCCGTTTTAAAGTCTCAAACTGAATTCAAACGGACTGATGGCATACTGATGTGTGAACACAGCATTACCTGCATGCTCGGCTCTGCTCCTGTGCTGAACCACCTGTCACCTTCTGTATACAGAGCAGCTGCAGCAGTGTTGTCAAACTAATGGGACCTCTACAGCCAATCCCTGCACTCAGCAGTACAGCAGTATACAGTGTTTGGCTGCCCATGGTCTTTTCAACGTAACCACTGCAGCTGTTCTGAATACCTACAAGGTGACAGCCGACCCAACACAGGTAAAGAGGGAACAATACATTATATTATCCCCTGCTGTCTGCATTAAAAGTTATGATCTGGGAAGACACTTTAAATTAAGAATCCCCATCAATTAATAATGTGCCTTGTGTTTGCCCTAATTAATAATACTCCTGCATTTTTGGCAAGGAGACCAGGGAAAGTTTAAATAAAATAAATAAAAAAACATACTCACCTGTCCCCGGTGTCTCCCACTGTGGTCTGGTCCTTCTGTTTTCAGGGTCTTGATCCAGTGGAAGTCCTCGCCACACATGACCGCTAAGGCCAATTAGGTGACGTATGCAAGTGACATTCCGGTTGCTTTCCTTATGCGTCTGATTGACCTGTGGTCACATGCGGTAGTATGATTTTTTTTTTAACCTTGCCAAAAATGTTTTATCCTGCATATCCTCTTGGCTTGTCCAGGAGTTTCAGAAGTCAGGGAGGAGGTTGAGGAAGGTTTAAACATTTAAAAAAAAAACAAAAAAAAACCATATTCACCTGTCTTTAGTGCTGGGGTCCAGCGCACACCATGCCTTTGCTGGCAGAAGTCTTGAGCCACATGTGGCTATTGAGGCCAATGAGCAGTCACAGGAAAAGAACTGGTGATGTATGTGAGGGATGTCACTAGTTCCTTTCATGTGGCTGATTGACCTCAGTATTCATGTGCAGCACAAGACATCCACCTGGCAAAGACAAAATGCGCGCTGCACCGAACAATGGCGATGGACATCGAAGCACCTGACATCTGAAATTCCTAGACAACCCCTTTAAATCAATACTGCTCACCTTAAATTAATATAGCCCAAAACCCCATACTACCTTCCCAATGCCCCCATTTATTAATATTACCCCTATTTGTAACCTTCACTGTCAGCCCCAATGACCTATTATATTTATAATACACCTTTATATCGTCAGCGTCCTTGGCTCATGAGGTAGTGATGTCATCGTCATCGGACACCTGAAGACCACAAGCTCCTATATATCTGCGGCCTCCAGGCTAAAAGAATGGTAGACCAGGAAGTTGTTTTTGCTCTACTATGTATTTCAACTGTATCGGTGTCCAACAACGCCATGTGTACCTGTACACTTCCATTGTATATCTTACCTGAGGAAGGTCTTTCGACCGAAATGTCCTATATTTTGTGATCTACTGTCTCTTTTTTGTACATATTGTCTCCGATACATGGCGTGTATATGACGTTTCAACCTATATTGTCACCAGGGGTGAGCCTGCTCCTTTCGCCGCCCGAGGCTAACTGCAGAAAGCCGCCCCCCCCCCCGCCGGGAGGAGAGGGCGGATCGGGGGCGTGGCTGGGCGGATCGGGGGCATGGCCGAGTGAAGGGGGTGGGGTTTAGTCCCGTTCGCCGGCAGAGAGTAGGCCCGGAGACTGCCTGCTCTCTGCCTGAGTGTGAGGGGAGGATGCTGGAGCAGCGCTGCTCCAGTGGCCTCCCCAAACCACCGCTCGGTGATAAGCCAGTCCAGGAAAGCTTGTCCTGGACTGGCTTAGGTTAGCAAAAATGCCGCCCTCCCCGAGGCCCTGGCATAGCGCCGCCTGAAGCGCTCGCTTCAGGTCACCTCATGGGAGGTGCGGCACTGATTGTCACAAGGTGGACCTGGGGCTGCTGTCCTCTCTGCCCCCCGCCCCCACTAGCTACGCCACTGCTGGAGACCAACCCAAATATATAATCTGTGGTCATATGTCCACAGTTAATACCATAGACATACTAGCAACTGCTAAAAGGAGAGCAGGCATAGAAAAATGAAGTAACCACTCTCAACTTTTATCAGGCTTTAGCACCCTCTACCCTCATGAAGAGGAAAATGATGAAGTCCCTTCTGGATATGTTGTGAGATCGACATATCCAGTATGCCTAGCTCTTCCCTTTTAGTCTCTATACCACTAAATGGCCACAGACTGATAATGCATACTGCTGATTACCTGGATGCTGTATTTATTCCCGGGCTATTCACAGCACAACACTACTTTGTATTATAATCATTTAAAGGGATTCTATCATTAGAATTTCCTTTTTTAACTAAGTACAGATAGGAATTGCCTTAAGAATGAGAGGCCCCCTTGAATGTATATGATGAGGGGGCACATGGTGTCACTGTCCCCAGGAGTTTATATTAATTATTTATTTCGATAAATTTAATCTAATTTGGTTTGGTCTTCTTTTATTATCCCCCTATTTCTTGAGGTAATTCTACAAGATGGTGCTTACCAGTTGGGGTTAAGTAAGGTCAGCTGTGCCCTTGGCATGAGTAGGTTCTGGAAGTTTCTTTCTTGATAATCTGCCCAGTAACGGCCTAGCAGCGGATTGCCAGATGTTTCTGCCCAGCAACGAGCTTATAAGCTGATTGGACAGCTGTTTGTGAAAGGCGGGAAATTTGAAGATAAAAGACTGCTCAGCTGGTAGCTCTGTGAGAGTTCCTGAGGAGACCAGCTGGAGGAAGTCAACGCCCACCTATCTACTATGGAGGAACTATTGAAGAAGCTAATGGAGAGAGCTGAATCTGCTGGCGGAGAAGAATGGCTCCAGAGTTGCCTCTCACAGCCGGAGACAAGTGGGACATTGCACAGCCAAGCCAAAGTACTTACCTTGTCGGATGTCGGGAGCGGAGGAGAAAGACAGCCTGCTATCTCTGCCGGCGAAACTTCAATGCCGGCGAAGAGAAGCTGACGTAGCCGCGCGGCCTATACCCCGCCCACTGACGTCAGGCGGGGTTCAGCGAGTGCAGGCAGCCGGACCAGGGGAGAGCAGCGTGTGGAGCCCGGATGGAGGGAGAGACCGCAGCTGCAGCAGGAGAGCGGCGGTTGCCGCGAAGATGCCGCCCCGGAGCCCAGCAGACCCCAAGGCAGTAGAGGTCAGAGGAGCATGGCGGGGGGGTCGCGGGACACGCAACGGCGGCATGATAGCCCATGTCCCCCCAGGTACCCTTATGAGGATATCTCGGGTGAGAGACAGGGAAGGAGCTATAGCCTGGGATCACAACATCATTCTGAGTTGTGACAGCTGCCGGTTGTAGATGTACCTGCCCCTCTTACGTCCCCTGCTGCGGTGCAGAAGACAAGTTTACAGCACAGAGATGGATCCGGTGCCACTGATGACAGCTTTCAAAATCCACATCAATCCTCTGGTGTAGGCCAGGAGGCCGCAACGGCTGGTGAGAACATCCATGTCAAGTCTGTGTTGAGATTTAATGCAGTTAATTAACAATTTTGCTAGTGCTTCTAAAGCATCTTCTATATCAGAGGCTTGGATTAAGCCTTGTAGTGTGATTAGCAATGTTTGTAGTGATGCGAATGTTAACCCGGTTATTGAAAAAGGGTCAGGAGTATCTGAAACTTGTGTGAAGGAAGCAATGGCTTGTGAAATTTCCCCGCTTGGCTTTCATTTGAATATTTCTGTGAAAGAGCGGATCTGGAAATTAGAATTTGTTGAATTACTGTCATTGCTTCCTTCCGCAAAGGAAACATTAGTTAAGGTTGATAATAAAAAAACAAATAAATAAATAAAAAAAATGATGAAAGAAAGCGAGTTGCACCGCGTTCTTTCCACAATTGGTTGCAGGCCTTCTGCATATACGCTGCGGTACTTAAAAAAAACAAAAAAAACAAACAAAAAAAAAAAACATCCAAATTTATGTTCAGGGCTGTTCCAACATATAGTTATAATTCTAGAAGCTTACAGAAATTTTGGAGGGATGGCCTGGTTTACATATGTTGAATTATTTCATCAAAAAATAGCAGTGTACCCCTCCCTAAAATGGGGTGGATTATGGTTGAATCTCATGTTACCGCAGCGGAATGCTCCAGTAAGGCAATCTACTCCTACTCAACCTACCATGAGGAAAGGAGTATGTTTTGCTTTTAATGAATCTTCATGTAGATGGTTTAATAATTGTAGGTACCGTCATGAATGTTCCTTTTGTGGCGGTGCCCACCTCATGTCAAAATGCTTTAGAAAGAATGCACTGTCAACAGCAGCCTAGTACAAAGGAGTTCTGATAATTTTAAGTCTGTTAATTTACATAAGCAAGTAGTGGCTAAGAAAATTGAAAAAGAATTAGAGTCAGGTAGGATAGCAGGCCCATTTTTGCACCCACCTTTCCTTAACTTTAGAATTTCCCCTTTGGGTATCGTTCCTAAGAAAGAACCTGGGTAATTTAGATTAATACACCACTTGTCCTACCCCAGGCATCATTCTCTGAATGATGAATTATTAAAAGAAGAATGTACAGTTGAATATGCTTCTTTTGATGATGCATTGGTATTGTTAAGGAGATGCAGGCATGGGGCCTGGCTTGCAAAGGCGGATATTAAGTCTGCTTTTCGCTTGCTGCCAGTACACCCGAAAGGTTTTAATTCGTTAGGTTTTCAGTTCGATGGTAGGTATTATTTCGACAAGTGTCTTCCTATGGGATTTAGTAGGTCATGTAGTTATTTTGAAGCTTTTTCTTCATTTTTGCATTGGGTATTGGAGAAAGAAGCGGGTAATGTTAATATTGTTCATTATCTTGATAATTTCTTGTTTGTAAGTAGTTCGGATTCTGATGGTTGTAGTTTGTTATTGTCTAAGTTTTTAGAGATTTGTAATTGTTTTGGAATCCCGATTGCAGATGAAAAGACTGTGTTACCTTGTTTGTCATTAGAATTTTTAGGAATAGTTATTGACTCAGAAAAAATGGAATTTCATTTACCCATAGAGAAAATTGTTAAGATGAAAGCATTGCTAGTTGATTTTTTAGCTAGAGCTAAAGTCACACTAAAACAGTTGCAATCACTCCTAGGTTTGTTAAATTTTGCTGGGCGAGTAATTCTGATCGGTAGAGTTTTTTGTAAACGTTTATACAGAGCTACGTGTGGTTTACAGTCACCACAGTCACACATCAGATTGACTAGAAGTCTAAAAGAGGATTTAAATCTATGGCTAGAGTTTCTTTCACATTATAACGGTTCTGATTGTTGGCAGTCAGAGTTCAGAAAAGTCAGATGCATTTCAATTATTTACTGATGCAGCTGGTGGAATTGGGTATGGAGCTTTTTGTCAGGGCCAGTGGTCAGCGGAGCATTGGCCTAAGGTTTGGTTTGAGAATGATATTGTGAAGAACATTGTTTTACTGGAATTATTCCCTGTAGTAGTAGCAGTAGTTATATGGGGTTCAGTTTTCCAAAATAAAAGAATTTTATTGTATTCAGATAATCAAGGAGTGGTATTTGCTATCAACACACTCTCTTCTAAGTCAGAAATAGTGGTTAAATTGTTACGGCTTTTAGTTTTGTGTTGCTTGAAGTTTAACGTGTGGATTAAAGCGAGATATGTAGCAGGGAGAAATAATGTTATAGCCGATTCCTTATCTTGTTTGCAGCTAGATCAATTTTTTACCCTGGTACCGAATGCAGAGAGATTTGGGATTCCGTGTCCAGTACATCTTTGGGACCTTATTTGGGATTGATTGGTGAGAATTTAAGAGCATCCATTGCACCGAGAACATGGGCTGATGACTCGGCTGCATGGAAAGACTGGATTTAATTTTGTAATTCAATAGGAGTTAATTGCCTAGCAACTAATGTAGCCTTAGTATTGATTTTTATCTGTGATCTTATGCAAAAAGGTTTATCAAGTGCATCAATTCAGAAGCAATTAGCTGGAATATCATTCTTTCTGAAGTTGTCAGGTAATTCACCTTTAGCTCCCCAATTTTGGTGAAACAAATGTTGAAGGGGCATCACAGAATGGTACCTCCTCAACCAAGAAGAATGCCAATATCAATTGCATTAATAGAGAAATTATGGGAGGTGTTAGAAGTGATCTGTTTTAATCAATTTGAGTTATCTTTATTTAGAACTGCTTTTACAGTTGCCTTTTTTGCAGCGTTGCGGATTTCGGAGTTGGTGGCAGAAAACAGCTGTTCTAAATCAGGTTTGGATATAAAAGATGTTCAATTGGATGTTAACATATTGACAATTTTCTTGCGCAGGTCCAAAACTGATCAATTGGCAAAGGGTTGTTTTATTCAATTATATGCATTGCAGCAGAGGAATATTTGTCCCATTGCTATTGTAGCAAAGTGGTTAGTAACAAGACCCAATACGGTTGGTAACTTTTTGCTACATGCAAATCTTAAGCAGTTAACAAAGTTTCAATTCAACTCTGTCCTTAGAAAATGTTTATGTCAGTTGGGTTTGCAACATTTTAAAATCTCAGCTCATTCTTTCAGGATTGGAGCTGCTACTGAAGCAGCAAGAATGGGTCTAGATGATGCTATAATAAAAAAAGATTGGCAGATGGGAATCACATCGTTTTAAGCTGTACATAAGACCTGAATTATTGTTGTTGTAACTGGTTTTGCTTTATTCTAGGTGATCCATTAATAATTTGGCTAATTGGTCATTCTTTTATTTATTGTGCCCTGAAGAGAGCGCAAGTGAGAAATTACAAGGAGAATTTATCATTTGATTTAAATACTGTGAGAATTTTCTGGAAGGACATCCGCGGTATGATGTGGAAGTCCTTGATTAGCGAAGTTAGAAAGTTAAGTTTTTTATGGCCAGATCCTCGTGTAATTATTATTCATTTAGGTGGGAATGATATTGGCAAAGTTAATATATTGGATCTTATGTCAGAAATGAAAAGAGATTTGGCATTCTTAAAATGCTTATATCCTGATGTTATTTTGGTTTTCTCTGAAGTTAGTTCCCAGGTTAGTTTGGAACAATAGTGCAACTAATTTTTTGGATAGAATTAGAAAGCGGTTAAACAGATCCATGTCTAAATACTTACCTTGTTTAGGTGGTTTTTCCTATCGCCACATTGATTTAGAAGGTTTTATTTCAGGGCTTTATAGGAAAGATGGTGTTCATTTAATGATGTTGGTAACGATATTTTTAATGTAGGGTTACAAAATATGATTGAAAATGGGCTGTTGGTGTTTGGGGGGGGGGCCTTGACTAGTTAGTCAAGGCCATGTGGGGGTTTTAGTCGCCCAGCTATCGCTGGGAGGACTGTAAGTTTACTGTATTGTTATTTGGTTTTATGGTATTTTGGTTCTAATTATTTATTTAATATTTATAAAGTTTGAAGTTTTAATGATGATTTAATTATTTATTTATTGTTGGATTGGTAACCCCATAAATAAAACACCACGGCCATTTATCTTCCATTAAAAAGTTGTTGTGTTTTTATTTCATTGATTTGAAGTTTAAAGTTAATTTAATAAAGGTTGTTTTTTCCTGTGGGTCATGTGACACCAAGACTATTCTTCACTTACCTTTATTATTATAATCCGCGCCGCAGTTCCTGAGAAATATGTTTTTTCTTCCATATGTAAAGGAGCTCTCAGACAGCACTGGGGGCATTCCCCCGCACTAAAACAGCACAGGGGTCCCTAATGATAGAACCTATCTAATCTATCTAATAATAGAATCCCTTTAAGGGAAAACACAGCTTTGTTTCTTGTAGATTTTGCTGCGTTTTTTTGAGCCAAAGACAAGAATGGCTACAAAAGGAATGGGAAATCTACCATCTGCTCAATCCACTCCAGACTTTGGCTCAAAAAACCACAAAAAAATATAGTGATTCAGCATCCAGTCTAGTGTAGACTTAAAAGATTTACATACTTTAATTGAGCCATTTAAAATTCCACAATCACCAGAAACCAGTAAAAAATAACAAAAAGACACAGCACTTACATATAGACGATACTTGGGTTACATAAGACAATGGATACACGAAAAAACTTTAGCCGCCTACGCGTTTCAGGGTCAAAGCCCCTTCCTCATGGCGAAGTAAAGACTGAATGAGAAAACTGTGGCTTTATACCCTCTCCTAGGTTAGATGTTAATTAATCCATATCTGCTACAGCTGTAATGTAGTCTAGCCACAGTTGTCTTTCAACAAAATAACATACCCACAAAACATATATACACACTTCACAATACAACATCAATACAATTATGTATTACACATAAAAACCATATAAAATATCTTGAATTTAACCGTGTTCCATTTGAATATAAACATTTTGAATACACTCCTGCTTTTCATATCAGAAATGCCGAAAAAACTGTTATTATGGACTTTCCCCATTAAATAGGGTTACGGGAATATGTAAAATAAAAAATATCTTCCTACAAAAACTACACCTTCCATTATTACACTACAATATTTACTTACTGTGGTGGAATTTCTGTTGGGAGTAACGCTCTCACTTTGGGCAAAACTATCCTTGTCCTTCACTATGTATTACCACAAC
The DNA here is from genome assembly GCF_031893055.1 of Leptodactylus fuscus. Classification (NCBI taxonomy): domain Eukaryota; kingdom Metazoa; phylum Chordata; class Amphibia; order Anura; family Leptodactylidae; genus Leptodactylus; species Leptodactylus fuscus. The sequence continues at coordinate 72,206,661 of NC_134267.1, read as the reverse complement.
GTTTATTTGGTTGCTATAGTAGCACGTTTTGCGTCTATCACGTGGTATCTTACCCCCTGGTTTGCACAATTAATAAATCCACAGTTCTCAAGATTTGATGTATGGTACACAGAGGAGACTTGCTTGACTTTACAACCAAAGAAGCAAACTAAGCTAGAAGGCACTCACTGCAGAGCTGAATATTGCTTAAAATTTCAGTCCTTTATTTCGACATATTAAAAGAAACTCCCGGGAGGGAGCGAAAGCAGATACAGGCATCGAGGCAACAGCTGTTTCGCGCTACCACTAGCGCTTTCTCAAGCCTAATATAGTATATGACTATTTTTGGAGTTGAGCACCACATTTGTCGCATATGCAGGATTGCGTTTTATTATCCTACTGCGAAACACATGGTCGTATATAAAAAAATATTGTATAATGTGAGGAATCGCATTATATTTTAATGTGGCTTCCTCTACTCATGGTCTTAATCACATAGTTCTTCTTGCAAAGTTTGTAACTGATAAATTCTTTACAGACAATCTTAAAGCATCCAAGGGAAAAATTGCAGAAAAATATGCAGCAAGTTTAAGTGAATAAAGTTTCTCCATTTAGGGTCCCGGGTGCTGGGAAAATGGCGGTACCCATGTGCTGACCATGGGCACCAACCATGGGTATTAGCACTGGGTATCTACTGTATAAAAAAGTAGACACCTGGCAGCTGTGGCCGCCACCCATAGTTAGACACCTGGCATTCGATGTACTAAGATATGTTAAGGGGTTAAGATATTTTAGGGCAAGTTAATACGGCCTCAAAACCACCCAGGATTGCTAGGACTATCCTTTTCAGAGTTAAAATGCAAAGAGGCCTAGCAGCCCAGAGTGGCCTCCACTATTATTTGGCCTACTAATATATAGGCTATTAACTGTCTACATATTAGACTGGCATCATTCAAAATACTCCAAACTATGGGTCACACTAGAATCTCATCTATCCCAGAAACTCCTTGAAACTCTACCATGGCTTCCCATTTGCTGGTGGTGAAGTTCCTCTCTCTTTGCACTGCCATACATTGCGCAACAGGTTATGAATGCTTGTAAACTTACCTAACTTACGTAGATATTTTTACATCGCCCACTCACACCAATCTTGTTCCTCCATCAGATCACTTGGTGCTCACTATCTGCCAATATTTTCAAATTACTCACTTTTACACAAAGTTGAGGGACGAACATCACATCCATAGACCATAGATATGTTCAAAACACTTTGTATTTCTAACAACCCTAATTACATCATGGAAGACAGATTTGCATATTCTTCCCATGGTCCCTTGCAAAGTGGAGTGCTAAAGGCTTAATGAGTCTCCACACACCTATATGGTGGTCTCTCCCCAAGGAGTGACGATATCCCCCTAACCCTGTCTAAGCCTCTCACCTCTACCAGGTTAGTTTTCTCTACACCAAGATGCAATAACATTGAAACGGCTGTCCTCGGTTGAGAGACTATACCTGGTAATAATCCCAGCATCATTGCAAAACAAAGGCCTCTTGAAAGGTCGAGCATGATGTTAAAGGGAGCAGCCTTTATTGGACTATTTCACTGAGATTCTGTCAGGCTTGCACATTCCAGTGAGCACCCTCTATTGGTTTGCAACACTGAGGCACCTGACTTCCTAATTACATCATGGAAGACAGATTTGCATATTCTTCCCATAACAACCCTCTAGTCAAGGTGATATCCACCATATATGTACTACTCTCCAATCCACAATCACTCTCCTTACCATCCTTCACCAGGGAATGGGAGGAGGAATTGGGAATATCCTACTCCTCAGCTCAGTAGCATTCTGCCTTTCAGTTGTGCTATAAATTCTCAATCTCCTGTAGGGCACAGGAAACCAATTACAAATCTGTAGATGGTTCAGACTACCCAAGACCCCTGCTCCATGTTTCTAAACACCTCTGACCTGGGTTGGAGTAGAATGTATAATCTGTTATAGCAGGATGAAAGGATCTCAGGTGTCTTTGAGGAACATAGAGGAGAGATGTTTTGAGAGCTGGCTCAATGATGCAAAGCTATGGCAAGATGTGCATATGGAGGATTCCTATAAGGGATGGAGTGCAAGATTAAAATCATCACCCAATAAGACCAGACCTTCAGCAAACATAGCGAAAGTATATAGGATATATATGGGAGAGTTTAACCTCTCCTGCAGTGCAACTCTTAGGTGCACTTCCATTTGAATTGTTAAGAACCATTGCTTCCAGAAGCATCCAAGAGTACCACCACTTGATGACCTGCACCAGCCGAAATTGTACACTTTAATCAAAGAAACATCTTTCAATGCAAGTCATAAATCAACACAGTACAATATATAACACTTACCCATTAACCACCGGCAAAGCAAGCCAAGTTCCATCAGACTGTGTGAACAACTATGTGAACAGTGATTGATGCCAAGACTAAGGGGAGAACAGCCAGATATGTAAGGTGTGTATCTTCAACATCTTGCACATGCATTAAGATGCTAAAGATACACTTTTCAAGGTGAGTAAATATAGCACTATGCAGTTTAAAAATTATTTCATTGTGGTGCTCACAATTATAATTTTGCTGGTGTCCCAGATATGTCAACGGAGTTCCTGATGGTAATGATTAACAATGATCAGCAATTATACAGTAATTTGATTAACCAAGCCTTAAACCTGTGTAGTCTAGCAGGATTCGAGAAGGAAGTGTACAGGACTCTAATTTGATATCCAGAACAACCAGTCTCTGAACCTGGCACATGAGCCTTATTTAATCCAGTGGAATTTAGACCCTGATAAAGGGTGTGTACTATTCTTTGAGATGAATATTTATCCAAGCCACTATTATATACATGACTATTACGGTACATTTGGAGGCTGTTTGAAACTTAAAACGAACCTCTCTCTATATATTAAGAATAATCATTTGTTCACTTTGTTCTTTTATATGTGTTTGATATTTTGTACATATTATATCCAGGCCCATAGCTCATACGCTTACTTTGTTGTTTTATATATGTATAGATTTTATCTAGGGGCATAAATCATAGGCTCTAGCACAAAAGTCAAGTTTGGGTGGCATTTATTAGCACTGTTATCCCTTTGTAACTGGTGATACACAGGAAAGTGGACCCTAGGGAAATGTTCTTACTAAGGTGATCAATACAGAAATTACTCCAAATAAATATTAACATGCAGCCTCTTAATAATTAGCTATAAAGCAGACATACCGGTACATCTATACAGGACCACATAGCAATCAGGCAAATAGTATTAATCATTATCCAGCAGTAGTACAGTGAAAATTATTTTCTACATTCCTCATGGTTTAGGGCAATGTAGGAGACAGTGTTTACATGTAAATATGTTAGAATCAGCATCTCTAGTAGTATTCTAGGGAATTAAAGATGCTAATTTCAATGGGTTGAGTTCCACTCACTATAGAAGATTTAGACAAAGACAGGGTTAATGTAAGAATCCTTGATGGTGTTTGGCAGTTAAACAGTTAATATCAGTATATATGGTCTAGTGTTTTTCTACTTGTATTGCAATTTCCGTTTTCCTATAAGTGCATATAGCAGACAGGCCATGCTGTTGTAAATGTATGGATGTAGAATTCTCTCCATGATTGCCAGAATGATTTAAGAGTGCTCTGCCCAATTGCATGGGTTCTGCTGGGTTAGACTCTTGGTAGCAATAGCAATTACTACAACTTGTTTTTCTATGCTACTCATTATATCTACTACATCATTAATTAAAGAATTCTGCAATGCCATAACAATAGGTTAAATAATTCATATTTTGGGCTGACCTCCTACATAAGAGTTTCTAGCAAGTAGAGATGGGTGAACTTCTCAGGATTTAATTAAGCCAACGACTTTGTTCTAGAGCAGGACAATAATTGATAAGGAAGTTAACAAATAAACCAATAATATATGTACTTTCAAATTTGAATCACAGGTCAAAATATCTAATTGAGTCATTACAAAATCAGGATTGATGATTTCTTTTATTTTTAACATCATGTCTTTATCGAGGATTACATGCAATAAACAAAGGAAAAGAGTATCATGAATCTACTAAGGTGAGCAGAACCAGTACTGAGGAGTATCCGGGGAGGAGGAGGGCAGACGGAGCACAAGCAGTAGAGAGGCAGTATTAACCCCTTCCCGCCGATGGCATTTTCTTTTATTTTTGTTTTTCGTTTTTGACTCCCCTCCTTCTAAACCCCATAACTTTTGTATTTCTCCGCTCCCAGAGCCATATGAGGTCTTATTCTTTGTGGGACAAATTATACTTCATGATGCCACCATTAATTATTCTGTATAATGTACTGGGAAGCAGGAAAAAAATTCAGAATGGGGTGGATTTGAAGAAAAAATGTATTTCTGCGACTTTCTTATGGGCTTCGGTTTTACAGCGTTCACTGTGCAGCCAAAATGACATGTCCACTGTATTCTGTGTTTCGGTATGATTCGGTATGGTTTTATTTGCATTTTAACCCCTTAAAAAGATCTCAAAACTGTGTTAAAAAATTTTTTTTCTAAAAGTCGCCATATTCTGACAGCTGTAACTTTTTTATACTTCCGTGTATGGGGATGCATAGGGCGTCTTTTTTTGCAGGGCTGGGTGTACTTTTTAGTTCTACCATTTTCAGGAAATGTTATTGCTTTGATCACTTTTTATTCTAATTTTTATCAGAATCAAAACATGGCGGTTTGGCTCTTTTTACTATTTTTCCCGCTACGGCGTTTACCGTACAGGAAAAATATTTTTATAGATTTGTAGAGCGGGCAATGTCAGACACAGAGATAACTAACATGTATGTGTTTCACAGTATTTAACTACTTTTAAATGTGTTCTAGGGAAAGGATGGTGATTTGAAATTTTAATACTTTTTTAAAAATTACTTTTTTTTTTTTTTTTTGCATTTATTAGACCCCTTAGGGGTCTTGAACCCCAGGGGTTCTGATCACTAATGCAATGCATTACAATGCATTGCAAAAAATCATCATTTCTTTTGCAGGCTGCATAGACCAGCCTGCAAAAGAAAAAGACTGCAGACCGGCCGTAAGCCTTTACAAGGCTCCCGACTGTCATGGAAACGTGGCGTCGGCCCTGGAGCTTGCTCCAGGCGCCGGTGATCACCGGCAAAATGGCGGCCAGCGCCTCTGACCGAGGCGCCGCAGGGGTTAATGCCTGGACCGATCAGAGGCATTAGCGCTGGCTGTCTACAGTCATGGCCAAAAGTTTTGAGAATGATACAAATATTAATTTTTACAAAGTCTACTGCTTCAGTTTTTCTAATGGCAATTTGCATATACTCCAGAATGTTATAAAGAGTGATCAGCTTAACAGCAATTACTTGCAAAGTCAATATTTGCCTAGATAATGAACTTTATCCCCCAAAACACATTTCAACATCATTGCAGCCCTGCCTTAAAAGGATCAGCTAAAATCATTTCAGTGATTGCTCCATTAACACAGGTGTGGGTGTTGATGAGGACAGGGCTGGAGATCAATCTGTCATGATTAAGTAAGAATGACACCACTGGACACTTTAAAAAGAGGCTGGTGCTTGGCATCATTGTTTCTCTTCTGTTAACCATGGTTATCTCTAAAGAAACATGTGCAGTCATCATTGCACTGCACAAAAATTGCCTAACAGGGAAGAGTATCAAGAACTTCAAGGAGAGAGGTTCCATTGTTGGCAAAAAGGCTCCAGGGTGCCCAAGAAAGACCAGCAAGCGCCAGGACGTCTCTTAAAAGTGTTTCAGCTGCTGGATCGGGCTACCAACAGTGCAGAGCTTGCTCAGGAATGGCAGCAGGCAGGTGTGAGTGCATCTGCACGCACTGTGAGGAGGAGACTCTTGGAGCAAGGCCTGGTCTCAAGGAGGGCAGCAATGAAGCCACTTCTCTCCAGAAAAAACATCAGGGACAGACTGATATTCTGCAAAAGGTACAGGGAGTGGACTGCTGAGGACTGGGGTAAAGTCATTTTCTCTGCTGAATCCCCTTTTCGATTGTTTGGGACATCTGGAAAACAGCTTATTCGGAGAAGACGAGGTGAGCGCTACCACCAGTCTTGTCTCATGCCAACTGTAAAGCATCCTGAAACCATTCATGTGTGGGGTTGCTTCTCAGTCAAGGGAATCGGCGCTCTCACTGTCTTGCCTAAAAACACAGCCATGAATAAAGAATGGAACCAGAATGTCCTCCAAGATCAACTTCTCCCAATCGTCCAAGAGCAGTTTGGCGATCAGCAATGCCTTTTCCAGCATGATGGAGCACCTTGCCATAAAGCAAAGGTGATAACTAAATGGCTCAGGGAACAAAACAGAGATTTTGGGTCCATGGCCTGGAAACTCCCCAGATCTTAATCCCATTGAGAACTTGTCATCAAGAGACGGGTGGACAAACAAAAACCTACAAATTCTGACAAGATGCAAGCATTGATTGTGCAAGAATGGACTGCTATCAGTCAGGATTTGGTCCAGAAGTTGATTGACAGCATGCCAGGGAGAATTGCAGAGTTCCTGAAGAAGAAGGGTCAACACTGCACATATTGACTTGCTGCATTAACTCATTCTAACTGTCAATATAAGCTTTTGTTACTCATAATATGATTGCAATTATATTTCTGTATGTGATAAAAACATCTGACAAACACACATAAAAACTAGAGGCCAGCAGATCATGTGAAAATATAATATTTGTGTCATTCTCAAAACTTTTGGCCATGACTGTACTATATAACACAGTAGACACCCGGCGGCTATGGCGGCCGCCCGACTCCTGGGCAGCTGCAATAGTTAAACACCCGACATGCGCTGTACTAGTACGGCGAATGTCAGGTAAGGGTTAAAGGTATGTGATGTGGAGGATGCTCGAAGGCATAAAAAAATAAAGCAGTTTAAAAAGAAACAGTAGAGACAACAGAAAAAGGAAAGGAAGTAGTAAAATAGCCTTTTAAAGGCCATTCGGGCACGCGTTTAGCTCAAAAGCATTTTTTCCAATGATAGGCTCCCTTTAAGACTGGTGACTTAATTCAACCCTCTTCTGCACCAAAGAGTTGCTACAGACTGTAGAAAAAGGCCTTGCTGATTATTTTATGGAGAACGACTCTTCAGAAATCCACACTAGTAAGGTTTGGGAAGCTCCATAAGTCTGTGATCAGGTGTGTTTTCATCAGCTTAAGCCCGCACCTTAAACCCTTCCCTACATCCGCCGTAATAGTACGGCGCTGCCGGGAAGGACTTCCCGCAAACCTGCATGGTGCACACATAGAAACGGCTGACAATGCCCTGTAACACCTGCAGTTGGAATGGGTATGGGGGGGGGGTTTTTTCCGGTGTTGCTAATGGGCAGCCCGGGGACTGATCAGTGACCCCGAGTCTGCCCCATGCCATCCCCTCCACGTACCTGGTTCATCCTGCCAAAATTGAGGCTTTCAGCTCGTGCATCTGCACGGGGCTGATAGCTTCCTGTACACTGCAATACACGTGTATTGCAGTGTACATGTCGTTAAGCAGTGATCAGCAGATCACTGCTTCAATCCCCCATGGGGACAGAAAAAAAGTTGTAAAAAAGTAAAGATAAAAAAGTTTAAATAAGTTTAAAATAAATTAAAAATAAATAAAGCCTCAAAAATCCCCTTTTCCCATATAAAATGTTTTACTATGTAAAATAAAGAAAAATAGAAAAAAAATTACATATTTGGTATCACCGCGTCCGTAAAAACCTGAACAATAAAATTAAAATATTATTGAACCCAAATGGCAAACGACATAAAAAAAAAACGTAGAAAACCGCACAAAATAATGATTATTCACCACCTTTCCCTTACAAAATGTTCAATAAAAAGTAATCAAATGATCAGATGAAAACCAAAATGATACCAATAAAAAGCAGAGGTCATCTCGCAAAAAATAAGCCCTCAACCAGCTTTGTCTACCAAAAAATAAAAATGTTATGCCTTTCAGAAGATGGCAATGCAAAAATAATAGATTTTTTCCTCTAAATTGAATTTTATTCTGTACAAATAGCAACACATTAAAAAATTATATAAATGAGATACCGTCGTAACTGTACCGACCCGCAGAATAAAGGTAACATGTTACTTATGCTGTACGCTGCATGGGAAAAAAATGCTAAAAAGCAATGCCAGCATTGATGTTTTCTTTTACATCCCACCCAGAAAGAGTTAATAAAATGTAGTCAATAAGTTACAGGCACCCCAAAATGGTGACATTGAAAAGTACATTTAATACCACAAACAACAAGCCCTCATATGGCCACATTGCCAGAAAATTAAAAAAAAAAAATCTGTCTTGTACAATGTGAAGACAAAAAACCCAAAAGTCGCCAGATCATTAGGACATAAGTGGCTGCGACTAGAAGGAAATGTGTAAGCGGTGCGAGTGTTTTCAGGGGACACCCCATATTTAGAGCTTATAAGAGAGAATACACCAGCGCTGATCCCCCAGAATGCTCCTCTTCCCCGTCCGTGTCATAGTGGGAAAATAGAATGGGATTTGGTGTACCCAATTTACTCCGCACAGCTTACATATTCACTTCAGGGTTACTAATGCTCACTAAATCACTTGATAAATTCTTTGAGGGGTGCAGTTTTCAAAATGGGGTCACTTTCTAGAGGTTTCCACTGTTTTGACACCTCAAGGGCTTTGAAAATGCGACATGGTTCCTGAAACTGATCACAGCCAGATCTACCCTCTAAAAGCTCCTTGGCGCGCCTTCGCTTCTGCGTCTCGCTGTGCGTCCATATATTAGTTTACACCCACAAGTGGGGTACTAAGGTAGTCGGGAGAACTTGCATAACAAATTGTGGGATGCATTTTCTTCTTTAACCCCTTGTGAATATGCAAATTCTAGGGCTAAATGAAAATATTAGTAAAATAAAATCAAATTTGAAAATTTCAACTCCATTTTGTCTTAATTCCTGTTAAGCACTTATAGGGTTAAATTACTAGGTATATGTTGTTTTGGCTGATTTAAGGGGTGCAGTTTTGAAAATGGGGTTATTTATGGGGGTTTCTAATACAAGGGTCTTTCAAAACCTCTTCATAACTGGATTAGTCCTTTAAAAAATGAGTTTTGGATATTTCTTGAAAATTTTGAATATTGTTGTTTCACTTTTAAATCTTATAATGCATGTAAAAAATAAAAGGGTGACTAAAGTTTGATGCCGACATAAAGCAGAGATCTGGGACATCAGATTTATGATATAATTTTTAGTGGTCTGACTATCTGTATGCAATGCACATCATTTCAAACTTTATAAAATGCATATTTTTCAAAATTTCCACCAAATTTCCTATTTTTTCATAATTAAACAGAAAACATATCAACCAAAATTTACTACTAACAAGAAGTATAATGTGTTATGAGAAAACAATCTCAAAATCACTTAGGTAAGTTAAAGCATTCCAAAGTTATTACAACATAAAGTGACACATGTCAGTTTTGAAAAATCGAGCTTGGTCAGGAAGTCAAAAAGTGCCATCGGTGGGAAGGGGTTAAGAAGAAATGGAATAAGGAATAAGGAAGCTTTCCTGTATTGCATCCCTAGAGGGTCAACATAAATGTTCTGCGGCTCAAGGAGTTCTATCTCACCTCATGAAAAGTAGAGAGCAGCTTAAAGCCTGTTTAAACTTAAAAGTAGCAAAAGCCGACCTCATTTCCTCACATAAACACTTTAAGCACAGTAACAAAGGTAGCAGAATTGTGGTCTATTTAACAAAAAATGACACCTGCAGAACTTTATCATTGAAATAGTATTTGGAGCTAGTTTTAATGATACTTCAGCTAAAGCCGTCAAGTTCTGCACATTTTACCAGTCAATAACTTTAGGCCTGGGGAAACTCCTGACGCCCACAGACGAACCGCCAATATACAGCCTTTCCTTTGCTCTCTCACCCTACCCTCATTAAGCCTCCAGCAACAGCAAAATATTAATGCTTTTTTTAGTTTCCTGGAATTGCAGACAACCCTCTCTGATCCAAGAAATTCCTTGGTCCTGACAGTCTTCCAAGCTCTTATTATGAACAATTCAGTGCCAATTTGCTACCATGGTATACAACTCTGTGGATGACACTCATTGTTTCCCTCCCTAAGCCCTTGAGGCCCATATTATCCCTAAAGAAGGCAAAGTTCCCACCCAGTGTGGCAGGCATTGCTCCATCTCTCTGCTCAATGTTGACGTTAAGCTACATGCCAAATTAGTGGCTAACCACCTTAAATCCCCTTTACCTATATTGATTTACTCAGAGAAGACTGGCATTATTCCAGGCAGAGGAGGCAAACATAACACATTGCAGATACATTACTACCTAATACAATCTGCACGATTGCGGAAATCTTCCTTAATTTTGCTCTTGATTGACACCAAGAAAGCCTTTGACTGTGTAGATTGGACCTTTATGATACTTACTTTACAACACTTTGGATTTCCACCGCAGTTCATATAGAAAATATTATCACTTTACTCTAATCCTAGTGCCAGAATTAGAGTATATGGCTGCCTGTCTGCCTACTTTACTATCGAGAATTGCACCAGACAAGGCTGCCCCTTATTCCCCCCTTACTCTTTGTCCTACTGATTGAAACCTTGATACAATATATATCCAAAAAATATAGGGTAGCAAATTAAAACTCAAAAGCTTTTATTAATACCCGCTAAAACATTTAATATAAAATTGCTCCCCCACAAGTGAACCACCATCACCTATCAAAATGTAGGATAGCTAGACTACAGATAGTCGCATAGGTCTGACTGGGGGTATAGTAGCCAACACAGGTATTCCAGCTACTAGGATGTCAAGGGGAAAAAATAAATAAACAAGGATCCTCCCCCTCCTCTCCTCAGATCCCTTCAACACCCCATATCAGATCCAATGTGTAAGTTGCTTTTGGGAGATACACAGGACGATCTTATGTATTATTGTTATCTCAGCTCCTGTGCCAATATACAGTCCTATGAAAAAGTTTGGCCACCCCTATTAATCTTAATCATTTTTAGTTCTAAATATTTTGGTATTTGCAACAGCCATTTCAGTTTGATATATCTAATAACTGATGGACACAGTAATATTTCAGGATTGAAATGAGGTTTATTGTACTAACAGAAAATGTGCAATATGCATTAAACCAAAATTTGACCGGTGCAAAAGTATGGGCACCTCAACAGAAAAGTGACATTAATATTTAGTAGATCCTCCTTTTGCAAAGATAACAGCCTCTAGTCGCTTCCTGTAGCTTTTAATCAGTTCCTGGATCCTGGATAAAGGTATTTTGGACAAACAATTCAAGTTCAGTTAAGTTAGATGGTCGCCGAGCATGGACAGCCCGCTTCAAATCATCCCACAGATGTTCAATGATATTCAGGTCTGGGGACTGGGATGGCCATTCCAGAACATTGTACTTGTTCCTCTGCATGAATGCCTGAGGATTTGGAGCGGTGTTTTGGATCATTGTCTTGCTGAAATATCCATCCCCGGCGTAACTTCAACTTCGTCACTGATTCTTGAACATTATTCTCAAGAATCTGCTGATACTGAGTGGAATCCATGCGACCCTCAACTTTAACAAGATTCCCGATGCCGGCATTGGCCACACAGCCCCAAAGCATGATGGAACCTCCACCAAATTTTACAGTGGGTAGCATGTGTTTTTCTTGGAATGCTGTTTCTTTTTGGACGCCATGAATAACGCCTTTTTTTATAACCAAACAACTCAATTTTTGTTTCCAAAATGAAGCTGCCTTGTCCAAATGTGCTTTTTCATACCTCAGGCAACTCTATTTGTGGCGTACGTGCAGAAACGGCTTCTTTCTCATCACTCTCCCATACAGCTTCTATTTGTGCAAAGTGCGCTGTATAGTTGACCGATGCACAGTGACACCATCTGCAGCAAGATGATGCTGCAGCTCTTTGGAGGTGGTCTGTGGATTGTCCTTGACTGTTCTCACCATTCTTCTTCTCTGCCTTTCTGATATTTTTCTTGGCCTGCCACTTCTGGGCTTAACAAGAACTGTCCCTGTGGTCTTCCATTTCCTTACTATGTTCCTCACAGTGGAAACTGACAGGTTAAATCTCTGAGACAACGTTTTGCATCCTTCCCCTGAACAACTATGTTGAACAATCTTTGTTTTCAGATCATTTGAGAGCGGGCTGTCCATGTTCGGCGACCATCAAACTTAACTGAACTTGAATTGTTTTGTAGAAAGAAATGGTCCAAAATACCTTCATCCAGGATCCAGGAACTGATTAAAAGCTACAGGAAGCGACTAGAGGCTGTTATCTTTGCAAAAGGAGGATGTACTAAATATTAATGTCACTTTTCTGTTGAGGTGCCCATATTTTTGCACCGGTCAAATTTTGGTTTAATGCATATTGCGCATTTTCTGTTAGTACAATAAACCTCATTTCAATCCTGAAATATTATTGTGTCCATCAGTTATTAGATATATCAAACTGAAATGGCTGTTGCAAACACCAAAATATTTAGAACTAAAAATGATTAAGATTAATAGGGGTGCCCAAACTTTTTCATAGGACTGTAAATAGCAACTAAACTAGCTGTTTACAATGTTTCTAACTATTTAAAACAGCAATGTAAAGATAGCAGAGTGCTTCCTCATATTCCACTCGCTACACTCAGTTTGCCTTTAGCTGCCTGGACTCTCACACTAATGGCTCCAGGCACTGATAACTGCCTAAATTCACAGCACTATTAGCCTTGAGTTCCTGGCCCTCAGCTCTTGGCAATGCTAACTGCTTATCTTTTCAACACTCTTAGGGTCAGTTCACACGTGAACTGCCCGCGCGGGTTTTGACACCGAGAGAGACGCGGCGAGCCGCGTCTCTCTCTTGTCAAAACCCGCCTGCCGCGACCATCGCGGTCGTGGCTTTCCCCTCCGCTGTCGGCTCAAATGAATGAGCCGACATAGGAGGGAGCTGCCGGGGGCGTTTCTTTTCTCTGCTAGCAGCAGCCCGCCGCTAGCGGAAAAAAAAAAGCCCGGCGGTCTACATAGACCACCATTGTAAAGGGGCGGATTTTGAAGCGAAATCCGCTGTCAAATTCCGCCCCTTTGCCCACGTGTGAACTAGCCCTTAGCTTCACTGACATGCTGACATGTTTCCTTACTGCTCACTGCAAGTAATTCATCAGAGGATGAAGAGAGCTAAGATAGCTTGCCACTTCCTAAAATAAGTGATTGTTTCAAAGCAAGGAGGGCCTAATCACTGCCCCGCTCCCCCCTTGGCAAAAAAAAAAAAAAAATGCCAAGGGGGGAGCGGGGCAAGTAGCTTGAATACCTGTTTTGGCTACTATACCCCCAATCAGACCTATGTGACTATCTGTAGTCTAGCTATCCTACATTTTGATAGGTGATGGTGGTTCACTTGTGGGGGAGCAATTTTATATTAAATATTTTAGTGGGTATTAATAAAAGCTTTTGAGTTTTAATTTGCTACCCTATATTTTTTGGATACTCACTTTATCCCCTGTTTTTTCTAAAAATATTAGTTTATAGGGAAACTCTCATGAAATATTTCTTGTAATACTTGATACAATATATACTATTAAGAATTGTTAGTGGAGGGTTTTACCTGTTACCAACATGACTGTGGTACTCCCCTGTATAACCTTAAAGGGGTTGTCCTATCACAAGGATCCTATCTATACTGCTTATTAATGTGAATGTAAGACTTTTCCTAAATACATTGCTTCAGCAAAACTGCTTTGTTTGTCCACTATAAGATAAGATAAGATATTCCTTTAATAGTCCCACAATGGGGAAATTTCAGTGATACAGTTTCATAGATGGTACAGTAGTATATAACAAGAGAGAGACACATAGAAGCTCATGGCAGATAGAGAAATCCTAGGAATCATAGCAACTAAAAAAGAAAGAAACACAGACACACTGCAGGATCATTTAGTTCTCTGTGCAGATTGATGTTAATAATTATAATAATAATAATAATAATAATAATAATACAGCCGACTTGGTTGTAGGATACGAGGAGGGGGGTCACAGCATGTGGATATAACAAGCAGAAATTTTTGCAGAGGTGGGGGACATAAGCAGCTATCATGATAACATGTGGTAGTTCCTTTGGTAGGTGGTGAGATCTCCTGCTCACAGCTGATAGTTTGGTATCTTGCATCAGCACTATTGTCCATTAACCACAAAAAATGCCCCAAATGTCCTTCATCACAAGCCCTCCTCCTCCTCCTTACCACAGTGTTTTACTGCCCCAAGGAAGTCAGAGACCATCCAGGTATACATGGTGCTGCTCTCTTGCCAAGCTTCCATAACTCCTGGGGTAGGTGGGTGATGGTAGGTTCCCAGGTTGTAACAGTGTCCCACGTGTCCACAGTAATAGAAAGAAATACCAGTCAGCTGTAGCATCTTCACACATCAGCAATTGACGCCAGAAATCATCTCCTTGAACGAAGAAGTCCGCATTTCCATGTAGGTTTCTCTTCCATGCCGCATGTTGAGCCATGCTGTCCTAGCTGGGGGGGATGGTAACAGGCACATGTGGAAACCAGCTGAACCAGGTCTTGAGTCCATGCTTTACAATGGAAACAAAAGGAACAAAAAACTCCACAGGGTCTTCCATTCGATTTATAGTTGCTAAATTCATAGTGCTAGATTGCTTGGTTACCGGATTCTTGAAGATATAGAGAAAAAAGAGTGATTTTTTGGGACACATCCCTTGACTTATCTGGTCATAAGTCAAGGGATGTATCAGCCTGCTCTCAGGGGGGAGGGAGGAGGGGCTAAGTGCACGGGAGCGAGCCTGGAGGGGGGGGGGGGTAGTTTACCCATTGGGGGGAAGGGGCCGCCAATACAGACTGTGCCGGCGTCTACACTCCCCGGCATCTGCTGTAATAGAGAGGCGGATGCCGGGGGCGGTTAGACGCCGGCACAGATGCCAGCAACATCGCTATGCTCCTGCCCTGCATGAAGCCAGCAGCGGCAGGAGCGGAATAACAGCATCGGTTTTGCTGCTGCTGGCTTCATGCAGGGCAGAAGCATAGCGATGTTGCTGGCATCTGTGCCGGCGTCTGTGCATCTGTGCCGGCGTCTACACTCCCCAGCATCCGCCGCTCTATTACAGCAGATGCCGGGTCTGTATTCACATATGCAAAGCCAAGCGGCAAGATGCCGCTGGCCCTGCGTGCACGCTCATAGACCAGTCTAGCCTTCACAATGCGAATACAGACCCAACATCCGTTGTAATAGAGAGAGGCGGATGTCGGGTCTGTATTCGCATTGTGAAGACTACACTGGTTTATGAGCATGCACGCAGGGCCAGCGGCATCTCGCCGCTTGGCTTTGCATATGTGACCCCGCCCACCAATGATGCAACAAAGCCGGAAGACAGAAGATTTTGCAACAACGAAGACTGGTGAGTATGCGACATGGGAATACCCCTTTAATGTTATCCGCATTTGGATCCCTTTCCAACTTCAAAATAAATGTGTCTAAGTCAGAGGCCTTATGTAATTTTTGCCCTCCACCCCTCAAAACTGTACTGTGTTATATAAATAATCCCCCTTTCTATTACAAATAGCTTCGATGAAATACCTCAGCTTTCATTTGACTCCCTTACCTACACACTGGTACAATTCTAATTACGCCCATTTCTCTCCCACATTAAAGGGATATTCCCATGTACATAATCATATCTATATTTGTAGATAATTAAAAGTTAAACATTTTTGCAAATATAAGTAATTAAAAATTCTGCAGAGTATTAAAGATTTTCTGTAACTTTCTTAGTGGTGACAGTCTGTTATCTTGATCGTTTGCCATGGTTACGACCACTAATGCAGTAACTTTCTATGGTCTGGGACTTGTCAGGAACCCAGCCATGATTTTCTTATTGTAGCCAGGTGATCATGCAGGGACACTACAGGTATCAGAAGATATTCCAGCCACAATAAAGAAATCATGGCTGATTTTCTGACGTTAGAAAGTTTCTGCATTAGTTGTCATATCCATGGCAACCGATCAAGATAACAGACTGTCACCACTAAGAAAGTTAGAGAAAATCTTTAAAACTCTGCAGAATGTGTAATTACTTATAT
Source organism: Leptodactylus fuscus (assembly GCF_031893055.1). Classification (NCBI taxonomy): domain Eukaryota; kingdom Metazoa; phylum Chordata; class Amphibia; order Anura; family Leptodactylidae; genus Leptodactylus; species Leptodactylus fuscus. The sequence continues at coordinate 72,190,527 of NC_134267.1, read as the reverse complement.
TTGCAAAAATGTTTAACTTTTAATCATCTACTGTAAAAATTAAAAAATAATTATGTAGAAGGGAATACCCCTTTAAGACTCTATTATTATCTTGGCAAATACAATACAGCTTATGGAAAAGTAGATCTAACTTATTGAAAAAGATGATTGTGCCAAAAATCCTATACTTGTATCAAACCTTACCCATTTCTTTACCTTCACTTTCTTTACTACCATGTGTACACTCTTCTCCCAAAGTGTTTGGAATGATTCCCACCCTAGATTGGCTTTCCATACCCTGGTTAAACCCAAGGTTTCCTATAGCATAGACCTTCTAGACAGAGAAACATACTATCAAACTACACAACTTACGCTAGGTTCACACCTGCGTTCAGCTGTCCATTCTGTGGTTTCCGTGTTCTGCATGCAAGAAGACGGAAAGCACAGACCAGGTCCGGCCGTGAGCGGCGGTGAGCGTTTTAGGCTCTCCGCCGCTAAACCGTTTTTTTATAATCCGGACACAGAGTACTGCATGTCTGACTGTGTCCAGATTATAAAACCCGGTTTCGCGGCGGAGAGCATAAAACGCTCACCGCCGCTCACGGCCGGACATCTTTCTCACCCATTCAAATGAATGGGTGAGAAAGACTCCTGCAGGTTTCCGTCTCCTTCTCTGTTTTATGCAGGAAATGGAAACCTGCAGTACGGAGTGCCGGGCGCAGATGTGAACGAGCCCTTACTAGAGCCCTAGCATGGTGTTCCCATGACGACCCTGTGCTACATGTGCCAGTGGAGGATTCCACAATCGGCCTCCCCTTGACATCTATTCTATGGCTCTTACACAAACTGCAAAGTTTGCTCTTGTACCAATATTCTGACCCTAGCAGTTTCGAACTCATAGCATTGGACCTGCTGCCTTCTCTCATTCCTTGCAGTCTCTTTTTCTGGATTAATGGGAGTAAAAAGACCAACCACTCTGATTCGGTATGAATTCTGGAGTAAGGAACTGCGCTCTCTTGTTTGGTAAAATAGCAAATTCAGTTTTATTCACATCAAAAACTCTCACACAACGCGTTTCGGGCGTTATACTACACCCTTCTTCAGGTGTACTGGTTTCTATAATTAAAATGTAACAATAACACATGTCTAAGCAATGTGTACTTGAATAAATAAACAAATACATAATACATAAAATACATAAAAAGCTGCAACTGAAATGCACTAAGGGTTGACTCAAACATAAAAAGACCATTTAAAACCACATTGCACAGCATCTCAGAATTGAATAGAATGGAGTTACTGCAGGTAGTTTCATGATCTATGATCTCGGTGTGTTCTGAAGTTACTATAGGTAGGTCCTCCTTACAGCAACTCCATTCTAGCTGTCTCACTACAGAATTGACTAGAATGGAGTTGCTGCAGGTAGGATTGTTGTCTCAGTGTGTTCTGTAGTTACTATAGGTAGGTTCATAGTCTCGGTGTATTCTGTAGTTGCTATAGGTAGGTCCTCCATACAGCAACTCTATTTTAGCTGTCTCACTACAGAATTGACTAGAATGGAAACGCTGCAGGTAGGTTCATGGTCTTGGTGTGTTCTGAAGTTACAATGGGTAGGTCCTCCTTATAGCAACTCCATTCTAGTTGTGACCTGACTAGAATGGAGTTTCTGTAAGTAGGTTCATGATCTCAGTGTAATCTGTAGTTACTATAGGTAGGTTCATGGTCTCAGTGTATTCTGTAGTTACTATAGGTAGGTTCATTGTCTGGTTGTACTCTGTAGTTGCTATGGTTAGGTCTATGGTCTCGGTGTATACTGTAGTTGCTATTGGTAGGTCCTCCTTACAATAACTCCATTCTAGCTGTCTCACTACAGAATTGACTAGAATGGAGTTACTGCAGGTAGGTTCATGATCTCGGTGTGTTCTTTAGTTACTATAGCAGATGAAAGGAGTGAACTCCAAAGATGAAAAGATTCCGCACTTCTTACTGACAGACAAAATTTTATTGGAAGCTCAAAATACACAACGCGTTTCGAGGACTCAGTCCTCTTTATCAAATGTCAATGAGATAAAATCCATGTCACACACAACATATAAAGGCATTCCCCCTGTTGTTTCCACCTACAATGGGCAGAACCTCAGGCTAAGTATAAGAGATCTAACCATAACTTCATGCGCATGCGTTGGCCTCCTGCGCACCTTTGAAATCTGGTAGCGGCACGAGCCGCCTGCGCAATGAACACTTCCGCACACCGTGTACACAATGCGGGATATACACTTAGTGTGGGGAACGCTGAGTTTGAGGAAAGAGTATTTTTGCCTGGACCCCATCCAGACGCTGGGAAGACCTGCAGCTACCTTACATCATTGGTGTGTTAAGCGACTATACTAGTTGTGACTCATCACAACTACCTAAGGTGAGGGGCCATCTTTAACAACTACCTATTGTCTGCAACACCTTTGGCTAGGTATTGTCTCTCAATATTGGTTTAGTGACCCTCACTTCATTTGATACTTCAATTGCTTCACACCAAGTGTATCAACTGTACCATATCATAGCTATCCGTGCACTGTGTAATATCACATTGTGTTGATTGCAGTAATACGCTATGCGCCGCTCGGCGTTGCTCTTTCTTTTATTCTTCTGTAGTTACTATAGGTAGATTCATGGTCTCAGTGTATGCTGTAGTTGCTATAGGTAGGTCCTCCATACAGCAACTCCATTCTAGCTGTCTCACTACAGCATTGACTAGAATCTCCAAATCCCACCTCTCCTCCTGTGCGCTTGTCCCGATCCAGTCACATCTCATCCCCAAACTCACTGAAGTCATTACTCCGGCCCTAACTCATCTCTTCAACCTATCCCTAGCCAATGGATCCTTCCCCTCTGCCTTCAAACATGCCACTGTCACTCCTATACTTAAGAAATTGTCCCTCGACCCGTCCTCTCCAGCCAACTATCGTCCCATCTCACTGCTCCCGTTCGCCTCAAAATTACTTGAGCAACACATCCACTCCGAACTCTCCTCCTATCTCTCGTCCAACCTGCTCTTTGACAGACTTCAGTCAGGCTTCAGACCCCGGCACTCCACTGAAACTGCCCTAACAAAAGTCACCAATAACCTTCTAACTGCCAAAGCCAAGCGCCATTACTCTGTCCTCCTCCTCCTTGACCTCTCCTCTTCCTTTGTCACAGTTGACCACTCCCTCTTGTTAGAAATTCTCTCATCCCTTGGTATCTCAGACCTGGCCCTTTCCTGGATCTCCTCATACCTCACTGACCGCACATTCAGTGTCTCCCACTCACACACCACCTCCTCACCACGCCCTCTCTGTGTAGGTGTCCCCCAAGGCTCCGTCCTAGGACCCCTTCTGTTCTCCATCTACACCCTTGGCCTAGGCCAACTCATAGAATCTTTTCACCCCACCCAATGTGGCCCCTGTACCTGACCCATCTATCAAAGTTAACAGAACCACAGTTACCCCTGTCTCACAGGCCCGATGTCTTGGGGTAACCCTGGACTCTGACCTATCCTTCAAGTCACATGTTCAAACCCTCAACACCTCCTGCCGCCTCCAGCTCAAGAACATCCATCGAATCCGCTCCTTCCTCACTCCTGAAACTACCAAGATGCTTGTCCAAGCCCTCATAATCTCCCACTTAGACTACTGCAACACCCTTCTCCCAGCAAACACCCTCGCCCCCCTCCAGTACACCTTAAACTGTGCTGCTCATTTAATTCACCTCTCCCCCCGATCTTCATCGGCTGCTCCCCTCTGCCAGTCCCTCCACTGGCTACCTATAGCCCAGCGAATTGAGTTCAAGCTACTAATGCTAACATACAAAGCCATCCACAACCTGGCCCCTCCATATATCTCAGACCTAATCTCCCGCTACCTGCCCACATGTAACCTCAGATCCTCCAATGACCTCCTACTCCACTCTTCTCTCATCCGCTCCTCACACAACCGCCTCCAAGATTTCTCCCATGCATCTCCCATACTCTGGAACTCCCTACCAAGACACATAAGACTGATCCCCACAATCATAGGCTTCAAGAAGGCCCTGAAGACTCACCTATTCAGGAAGGCCTACAACCTCCAATAACAATATCACCACACCACCATCTATACAGTCTCCCCCTCTCCTTCTGTCTCTCCCCCCCTTCCCCCATAGATTGTAAGCCCTCGCGGGCAGGGCCCTCTACCCCACTATGCCAGTCGGTCACTGTTAGTATTATATCTACCTGTGTATGTTGTGTGTTGTATGTAAACCCCCAAATGTAAAGCACCATGGAATTAATGGTGCTATATAAATAAACAATAATAATAATAATAATAATGGAGTTGCTGCAGGTAGGTTCATAGTCTCGGTGTGTTCTGTAGTTACTATAAGTAGGTTGATAGTCTCAGTGTATTCTGGTTAGTCAGTATAGGGCTTATATCATACAATAAGCTCAGCTTACAGTCATATTACTAAAACAAACAAACTGTTTAAAATAATATATTTTATTGAAATAAAGCCATCCGCACCATTTTATTTAAAACAAAAAAACACCTACACTGGTTATCAACACAGTTTATCAACCCCCCTACTTACCTGTCCTAGTAAGTAGTACCTGTCCTTGTATTACCTGCTCTCATGGACTAAACCAGCCACTGGTGTTTCATGTGATGGAGTTACTAGTGTAAAGCTAGGATCACATCTACGCCAAGTTGTACGTTGTTAAGGTCCATTGGGGGACCCAAATGATGAAGAGTCAGACTGCTAAAACAGTAGTTACCTGTGATCTCCAGCAGACCCCACTGATTATAGTTGTGTCAGCCATTTCCATACTGAAGGAGGCAGAGAGAAAAGTCCTCCATGCAGGATAGATGTGAACCTAGCCACAATTTAAGTCTAGTAACCTCCTTTTTTATATAATTGAGAACCAGAATGTGAGGACTCCTCCTACTGAAAGGATAGTAACTAAGGATAGACTATCAGTATTAAAGGGATTCTACCATTAAACTACCTTTTTTTCTAATGAACACGTCGGAATAGCCTTAAGAAAGGCTATTCGTCTCCTAGACGTGGTCTCTGCCGTTCCGTAGAAATATCGGTTTTAACCGGTATGCAAATGAGCAGCAATGAGGGCGGGCCCCAGCGCTGAAACACAGATGAGCGCGTCCCCATTGCTGTCCAGAGCTCTTTTCTGCACCGCCTCCTTCTTCTGCAGCAACTCCGCCTCTTCTGGCTTCTTTTGCTCTTGTAGTTCTATACAGGAGCATAGAGAGGCCACCCCAAAATGAACGCCGGCCAGCTCCTGTATTAAACTGCAAGAGCGGCTACCCTAAAATGGCCGCCGGCCAGCTCCTGTATTGAACTGCAAGAGTGGCTGCCCCAATGTCATGCCGTTCACCCCCCTCTTCATCCGCCCCAGTGTCATGCCATTCTCCCCCCTTCATCTGCCCCAGTGTCATGCCGTTCTCCCCCCCTTCATCTGCCCCAGTGTCATGCGGTTCTCCTCCCCTTCATCTGCCCCAGTGTCATGCCGTTCTCCACCCCCTTCATCTGCCCCAGTGTCATGCCGTTCTCCCCACCTTCATCTGCTCCAGTGTCATGCCATTCCCCCCCCCTTCATCTGCCCCCAGTTTCATGGGCCCCCTACATTATGTTCCACCTAAATGTTTAACACAAACACTTACACTCACCTTCCATCGCTCCCCTGCCGCTCTCTCTGCTCTCTCCCTCATACACATACAGTCCTATGAAAAAGTTTGGGCACCCCTATTAATCTTAATCATTTTTTGTTCTAAATATTTTGGTGTTTGCAACAGCCATTTCAGTTTGATATATCTAATAACTGATGGACACAGTAATATTTCAGGATTGAAATGAGGTTTATTGTACTAACAGAAAATGTGCAATATGCATTAAACCAAAATTTGACCGATGCAAAAGTATGGGCACCCTTATCATTTTATTGCTTTGAATTCCCCTAACTACTTTTTACTGACTTACTGAAGCACAAAATTGGTTTTGTAACCTCAGTGAGCTTTGAACTTCATAGCCAGATGTATCCAATCATAAGAAAAGGTACAGTCCTATGAAAAAGTTTGGGCACCCCTATTAATCTTAATCATTTTTTGTTCTAAATATTTTGGTGTTTGCAGCAGCCATTTCAGTTTGATATATCTAATAACTGATGGACACAGTAATATTTCAGGATTGAAATGAGGTTTATTGTACTAACAGAAAATGTGCAATATGCATTAAACCAAAATTTGACCGGTGCAAAAGTATGGGCACCCTTATCATTTTATTGATTTGAATTCCCCTAACTACTTTTTAAGGACTTACTGAAGCACAAAATTGGTTTTGTAACCTCAGTGAGCTTTGAACTTCATAGCCAGATGTATCCAATCATAAGAAAAGGTATTTAAGGTGGCCAATTGCAAGTTGATCTCCTATTTGAATCTCCTCTGAAGAGTGGCATCATGGGCTACTCAAAACAACTCTCAAATGATCTGAAAACAAAGATTGTTCAACATAGTTGTTCAGGGGAAGGATACAAAAAGTTGTCTCAGAGATTTAACCTGTCAGTTTCCACTGTGAGGAACATAGTAAGGAAATGGAAGACCACAGGGACAGTTCTTGTTAAGCCCAGAAGTGGCAGGCCAAGAAAAATATCAGAAAGGCAGAGAAGAAGAATGGTGAGAACAGTCAAGGACAATCCACAGACCACCTCCAAAGAGCTGCAGCATCATCTTGCTGCAGATGGTGTCACTGTGCATCGGTCAACTATACAGCGCACTTTGCACAAATAGAAGCTGTATGGGAGAGTGATGAGAAAGAAGCCGTTTCTGCACGTACGCCACAAATAGAGTTGCCTGAGGTATGAAAAAGCACATTTGGACAAGGCAGCTTCATTTTGGAAACAAAAATTGAGTTGTTTGGTTATAAAAAAAGGCGTTATGCATGGCGTCCAAAAAGAAACAGCATTCCAAGAAAAACACATGCTACCCACTGTAAAATTTGGTGGAGGTTCCATCATGCTTTGGGCTGTGTGGCCAATGCCGGCATCGGGAATCTTGTTAAAGTTGAGAGTCGCATGGATTCCACTCAGTATCAGCAGATTCTTGAGAATAATGTTCAAGAATCAGTGACGAAGTTGAAGTTACGCCGGGGATGGATATTTCAGCAAGACAATGATCCAAAACACCGCTCCAAATCCTCAGGCATTCATGCAGAGGAACAATTACAATGTTCTGGAATGGCCATCCCAGTCCCCAGACCTGAATATCATTGAACATGTGTGGGATGATTTGAAGCGGGCTGTCCATGCTCGGCGACCATCTAACTTAACTGAACTTGAATTGTTTGTCCAAAATACCTTTATCCAGGATCCAGGAACTGATTAAAAGCTACAGGAAGCGACTAGAGGCTGTTATCTTTGCAAAAGGAGGATCTACTAAATATTAATGTCACTTTTCTGTTGAGGTGCCCATACTTTTGCACCGGTCAAATTTTGGTTTAATGCATATTGCACATTTTCTGTTAGTACAATAAACCTCATTTCAATCCTGAAATATTACTGTGTCCATCAGTTATTAGATATATCAAACTGAAATGGCTGTTATAAACACCAAAATATTTAGAACTAAAAATGATTAAGATTAATAGGGGTGCCCAAACTTTTTCATAGGACTGTATTACTGTGTGTGTGTGTGGGGGGGGACACTAATGGACATATATTACTGTGTGTGGGGGGCACTGCTGGGTATATATTACTGTGTGTGTGTGTGTGGGGGGAGAACACTGCTGTTCCGTTCCCTCACCCTCCTCCAACATGCAGTCCCATGCAAAACTATCCTTTCACTCTTCTTCCATCATCCATTGCCACAAAACAGTCCTCACTGCTTTCTGTTTTCCATCTACATGTGCTCAGCTCCTGCTTCCTCTATAGAGAACAGAACTGTGATGGACGAGACCCCGCACTCCTTGGAAAGACCCCACCCCTTCCTGTGGCATCACACCTACCAGGAGCAACTCCACTCTAGTCACAGCTGTTCTTGAACTGTGGCAGCCTGAGTAGAGATGAGCGAACAGTGTTCTATCGAACACATGTTCGATCGGATATCAGGCTGTTCGATGTGTTCGATTCGAATCGAACATCACGTGGCAAACTCCAAAAAAATTTGATTCCCCTCCCACCTTCCCTGGCGCTATTTTTGCACCAATAACAGCGCAGGGGAGGTGGGACAGGAACTACGACACCGGAGGCATCGAAAAAAATCGGAAAAATTCATTGGCTGCCGAAATCAGGTGACCTCCATTTTAGACGAATAGTGGATTTCAAATCCGGGTCATATGAGAATGTGAACTTTGTGACTAAGAGACAGGGATAGCTGTACAGGCAGGGATAGCTAGGGATAACCTTTATTTATGTGGGAATGTTATTAAAAATAACTTTTTGGGGCTCTATCGGGTGTGTAATTGTGATTTTTGTGACATAAACTTTTTCCAATAGGAATGCATTGGACAGCGCTGATTGGCCAGAGTACGGAAATCGACCAATCAGCGCTGGCTCTGCTGGAGGAGGCGGAGTCTAAGATCGCTCCACACCAGTCTCCATTCAGGTCCGACCTTAGACTCCGCCTCCTCCGGCAGAGCCAGCGCTGATTGGCTGAAGGCTGGCCAATGCATTCCTATGCGAATGCAGAGACTTAGCAGTGCTGAGCCAGTTCTGCTCAACTACACATCTGATGCACACTTGGCTCTGCTACATCTGATGTAGCATCTGATGTAGCATCTGATGTAGCAGAGCCGAGGGTGCACTAGAACCCCTGTGCAAACTCAGCTCACGCTAATAGAATGCATTGGCCAGCGCTGATTGGCCAATGCATTCTATTAGCCCGATGAAGTAGAGCTGAATGTGTGTGCTTAGATGCTTAGCACACACATTCAGCTCTACTTCATCGGGCTAACAGAATGCATTGGCCAATCAGCGCTGGCCAATGCATTCTATTAGCGTGAGCTGAGTTTACACACACATTCAGCTCTACTTCATCGGGCTAATAGAATGCATTGGCCAATCAGCGCTGGCCAATGCATTCTATTAGCGTGAGCTGAGTTTGCACAGGGGTTCTAGTGCACCCTTGGCTCTGCTACATCAGATGCTACATCAGATGCTACATCAGATGTAGCAGAGCCAAGTGTGCATCAGATGTGTAGTTGAGCAGAACTGGCTCAGCACTGCTAAGTCTCTGCATTCGCATAGGAATGCATTGGCCAGCCTTCGGCCAATCAGCGCTGGCTCTGCCGGAGGAGGCGGAGTCTAAGGTCGGACCTGAATGGAGACTGGTGTGGAGCGATCTTAGACTCCGCCTCCTCCAGCAGAGCCAGCGCTGATTGGTCGAATTCCGTACTCTGGCCAATCAGCGCTGGCCAATGCATTTCTATGGGGAAAAGTTAGCTTGCGAAAATCGCAAGCTGACAGGGATTTCCATGAAATAAAGTGACTTTTATGCCCCCAGACATGCTTCCCCTGCTGTCCCAGTGTCATTCCAGGGTGTTGGTATCATTTTCTGGGGTGTCATAGTGGACTTGGTGACCCTCCAGACACGGATTTGGGTTTCCCCCTTAACGAGTATATGTTCCCCATAGACTATAATGGGGTTCGAAACCCGTTCGAACACTCGAACAGTGAGCGGCTGTTCGAATCGAATTTCGAACCTCGAACATTTTAGTGTTCGCTCATCTCTAAGCCTGAGCTGTGCTGTGCCACCACTGGTGGTGCTGCTGGTGTGATGGATGGATGTCTGAGCTGAGCTGATTGCAGAAGTGTTAGTGCTGGCTGAGGACTGAGTCTGGGGATTCAGTGGCCGTGGTGGTAGCTGCGGACTGAGTCAGGACACCCCTGAATCTCAGAAGGTAAAGAGACTACATTTACATAGAAGAAAGGTATGAAGGACCTGTAGGTATGGCTTGGCCGCATCTTCGTAGCCCACGTAGTGATATATAAGGGACTCTTCTGCTGACACCTTATCATTATAGAGAGTGGCCTGTCTTTATAAGTGGACAGCAGGAGCAACCGTACTTTAAGGGAAAACCAGCATTTAATCCTGTGGATTAAGTTAAACATTGGAGTACAAATAGTATTGTGCAATACTTAGTTTGCACCCCAATGAGGGACCGATCCAGGAAAGATGTGTTTTTAAAGGACTTGTGTCTATTAGAGATGAGCGAACAGTGTTCTATCGAACTCATGTTCGATCGGATATTAGGCTGTTCGGCATGTTCGAATCGAATCGAACACCGCGTGGTAAAGTGCGCCATTACTCGATTCCCCTCCCACCTTCCCTGGCGCCTTTTTTGCTCCAATAACAGCGCTGGGTAGGTGGGACAGGAACTACGACACCGGTGACGTTGAAAAAAGTAGGCAAAACCCATTGGCTGCCGAAAACATGTGACCTCTAATTTAAAAGAACAGCGACGCCCAGCTTCGCGTCATTCTGAGCTTGCAATTCACCGAGGACGGAGGTTTCCGTCCAGCTAGCTAGGGCTTAGATTCTGGGTAGGCAGGGACAGGCTAGGATAGGAAGGAGAAGACAACCAACAGCTCTTGTAAGAGCTAAATTCCAGGGAGAAGCTTGTCAGTGTAACGTGGCACTGACGGGCTCAATCGCCGCAACCCAGCTTTCCCAGGATCCTGAATGGAATACACTGTCAGTGTATTCCCGTATACCCGATATATACCCCGATACCCGTTCCAACGGTGTGCCCCCCCACCTTCACCCCAGAAATACCCTGCAAGTCCCCTAGCAATAGAATTGGGGCTATATACACCCACAATTTTTACTACTGGTATACAGTGCCATTGTCTGACTGGGAATTCAAAGAATATATTGGGAATACAAATACCCTCATTTCTTGCTACTGCCATATAGTGCCAGTTTCTGACTGGTAATTCAAAGAATATATTGGGGTTACGTGCACCCACAATTTTTACTACTGGTATACAGTGCCATTGTCTGACTGGGAATTCAAAGAATATATTGGGAATACAAATACCCTCATTTCTTGCTACTGCCATATAGTGCCAGTGTCTGACTGGGAATTCAAAGAATATATTGGGGTTACGTGCACCCACAATTTTTACTACTGGTATACAGTGCCATTGTCTGACTGGGAATTCAAAGAGTATATTGGGAATACAAATACCCTCATTTCTTGCTACTGCCATATAGTGCCAGTTTCTGACTGGGAATTCAAAGAATATATTGGGGTTACGTGCACCCACAATTTTTACTACTGGTATACAGTGCCATTGTCTGACTGGGAATTCAAAGAATATATTGGGAATACAAATACCCTCATTTCTTGCTACTGCCATATAGTGCCAGTTTCTGACTGGTAATTCAAAGAATATATTGGGGTTACGTGCACCCACAATTTTTACTACTGGTATACAGTGCCATTGTCTGACTGGGAATTCAAAGAGTATATTGGGAATACAAATACCCTCATTTCTTGCTACTGCCATATAGTGCCAGTTTCTGACTGGGAATTCAAAGAATATATTGGGGTTACGTGCACCCACAATTTTTACTACTGGTATACAGTGCCATTGTCTGACTGGGAATTCAAAGAATATATTGGGGTTATAAATACCCTCATTTCTTGCTACTGCCATATAGTGCCAGTTTCTGACTGGTAATTCAAAGAATATATTGGGGTTACGTGCACCCACAATTTTTACTACTGGTATACAGTGCCATTGTCTGACTGGGAATTCAAAGAGTATATTGGGAATACAAATACCCTCATTTCTTGCTACTGCCATATAGTGCCAGTTTCTGACTGGGAATTCAAAGAATATATTGGGGTTACGTGCACCCACAATTTTTACTACTGGTATACAGTGCCATTGTCTGACTGGGAATTCAAAGAGTATATTGGGAATACAAATACCCTCATTTCTTGCTACTGCCATATAGTGCCAGTTTCTGACTGGGAATTCAAAGAATATATTGGGGTTACGTGCACCCACAATTTTTACTACTGGTATACAGTGCCATTGTCTGACTGGGAATTCAAAGAATATATTGGGGTTATAAATACCCTCATTTCTTGCTACTGCCATATAGTGCCAGTTTCTGACTGGTAATTCAAAGAATATATTGGGGTTACGTGCACCCACAATTTTTACTACTGGTATACAGTGCCATTGTCTGACTGGGAATTCAAAGAGTATATTGGGAATACAAATACCCTCATTTCTTGCTACTGCCATATAGTGCCAGTTTCTGACTGGGAATTCAAAGAATATATTGGGGTTACGTGCACCCACAATTTTTACTACTGGTATACAGTGCCATTGTCTGACTGGGAATTCAAAGAATATATTGGGAATACAAATACCCTCATTTCTTGCTACTGCCATATAGTGCCAGTTTCTGACTGGTAATTCAAAGAATATATTGGGGTTACGTGCACCCACAATTTTTACTACTGGTATACAGTGCCATTGTCTGACTGGGAATTCAAAGAGTATATTGGGAATACAAATACCCTCATTTCTTGCTACTGCCATATAGTGCCAGTTTCTGACTGGGAATTCAAAGAATATATTGGGGTTACGTGCACCCACAATTTTTACTACTGGTATACAGTGCCATTGTCTGACTGGGAATTCAAAGAATATATTGGGGTTATAAATACCCTCATTTCTTGCTACTGCCATATAGTGCCAGTTTCTGACTGGTAATTCAAAGAATATATTGGGGTTACGTGCACCCACAATTTTTACTACTGGTATACAGTGCCATTGTCTGACTGGGAATTCAAAGAGTATATTGGGAATACAAATACCCTCATTTCTTGCTACTGCCATATAGTGCCAGTTTCTGACTGGGAATTCAAAGAATATATTGGGGTTACGTGCACCCACAATTTTTACTACTGGTATACAGTGCCATTGTCTGACTGGGAATTCAAAGAATATATTGGGGTTATAAATACCCTCATTTCTTGCTACTGCCATATAGTGCCAGTTTCTGACTGGTAATTCAAAGAATATATTGGGGTTACGTGCACCCACAATTTTTACTACTGGTATACAGTGCCATTGTCTGACTGGGAATTCAAAGAGTATATTGGGAATACAAATACCCTCATTTCTTGCTACTGCCATATAGTGCCAGTTTCTGACTGGGAATTCAAAGAATATATTGGGGTTACGTGCACCCACAATTTTTACTACTGGTATACAGTGCCATTGTCTGACTGGGAATTCAAAGAATATATTGGGGTTATAAATACCCTCATTTCTTGCTACTGCCATATAGTGCCAGTTTCTGACTGGTAATTCAAAGAATATATTGGGGTTACGTGCACCCACAATTTTTACTACTGGTATACAGTGCCATTGTCTGACTGGGAATTCAAAGAGTATATTGGGAATACAAATACCCTCATTTCTTGCTACTGCCATATAGTGCCAGTTTCTGACTGGGAATTCAAAGAATATATTGGGGTTACGTGCACCCACAATTTTTACTACTGGTATACAGTGCCATTGTCTGACTGGGAATTCAAAGAATATATTGGGAATACAAATACCCTCATTTCTTGCTACTGCCATATAGTGCCAGTTTCTGACTGGTAATTCAAAGAATATATTGGGGTTACGTGCACCCACAATTTTTACTACTGGTATACAGTGCCATTGTCTGACTGGGAATTCAAAGAGTATATTGGGAATACAAATACCCTCATTTCTTGCTACTGCCATATAGTGCCAGTTTCTGACTGGGAATTCAAAGAATATATTGGGGTTACGTGCACCCACAATTTTTACTACTGGTATACAGTGCCAATTTCTAACTAGGAATTCAAAATGCGCAAGGCTCCCGGAAAGGGACGTGGACGAGGCCGTGGGCGAGGTCGGGGGAATGGTTCTGGGGAGCAAGGTAGCAGTGAAGCCACAGGGCGTCCCGTGCCTACTCCTGTGGGGCAGCAAGCATTGCGCCACTCCACAGTGCCAGGGTTGCTTGCCACATTAACTAAACTGCAGGGTACAAACCTTAGTAGGCCCGAGAACCAGGAACAGGTCTTGCAATGGCTGTCAGAGAACGCTTACAGCACATTGTCCAGCAGCCAGTCAGACTCTGCCTCCTCTCCTCCTATTACCCAACAGTCTTGTCTTCCTTCCTCCCAAAATTCCGAAGCTTTACAGAACAATAACCCAAACTGTCCCTGCTCCCCAGAGCTGTTCTCCGCTCCTTTCATTGTCCCTCAACCTGCCTCTCCACGTCACGATTCCACGAACCTAACAGAGGAGCATCTGTGTCCAGATGCTCAAACACTAGAGTCTCCTCCATCTCCGTTCGATTTGGTGGTGGATGACCAGCAACCCACCCTCATCGACGATGATGTGACGCAGTTGCCGTCAGGGCATCCAGTTGACCGGCGCATTGTGCGGGAGGAGGAGATGAGACAGGAGTTGGAAGAGGAAGTGGTGGATGATGAGGACACTGACCCGACCTGGACAGGGGGGATGTCAAGCGGGGAAAGTAGTGTGGATGTTGAGGCAGGTGCAGCACCAAAAAGGGTAGCTAGAGGCAGAGGCAGAGGTCAGCAGCTTAGGCGAAGCCAGGCCACACCCGGAATCTCCCAAGATGTTCCAGTTCGTACCCAGCCCCGAAAAACTCCCACCTCGAGGGCACGTTTCTCGAAGGTGTGGAGTTTTTTCAAGGAATGCGCCGAGGACAGATATAGTGTTGTCTGCACAATTTGCCTCTCGAAATTGATTAGGGGCTCTGAGAAGAGCAACCTGTCCACCACTTCAATGCGCCGTCATTTGGAATCCAAGCACTGGAATCAGTGGCAGGCAGCAACGGCAGGACAAAGGCCGCCTGCCGTTCACGCCACTGCCACTGCCTCTGCCTCTGCCTCTGCCACTGCCACTGCTGACTGTGCTGGCGATGCACTCCAGAGGACGAGCCAGGACACCACTTCATCTGCCTCCGCCACTTTGTTGACTTCTACCTCATCCTCCCCTGGTCCTGTCTTATCTCCTTCTCCTGCACCATCAAAGGCACCATCAGGCGTTTCTTTACAACAACCCACCATCTCTCAGACATTGGAGCGGCGGCAGAAATACACTGCTAACCACCCACACGCGCAAGCCTTGAACGCCAACATCGCTAAACTGCTGGCCCAGGAGATGTTGGCGTTCCGGCTTGTTGAAACTCCCGCCTTCCTGGACCTGATGGCAACTGCGGCACCTCGCTATGCCGTCCCTAGCCGTCACTACTTCTCCCGGTGTGCCGTCCCCGCCTTGCACCAGCACGTGTCACTCAACATCAGGCGGGCCCTTAGTTCCGCGCTTTGCACAAAGGTCCACTTGACCACCGACGCGTGGACAAGTGCATGCGGACAGGGACGCTACATTTCACTGACGGCACACTGGGTGAATGTAGTTGAGGCTGGGACTGCTTCCCAAACTGGCCCGGTGTACCTCGTCTCCCCGCCTAACATTCCTGGCAGGGACACGAGAAGAACACCCCCCTCCTCCTCCTCCTCTACCGCCTCCTCCTCCGCCACCGCCTCCTCCTCCGCCACCGCCTCCTCCTCCGCTGTTAGATTGACCCCAGCTACGAGTTGGAAACGTTGCAGCACTGGCGTTGGTAGACGTCAGCAGGCTGTGCTGAAGCTGATCAGCTTGGGGGACAGACAGCACACTGCCTCCGAGGTGAGGGATGCCCTCCTCGATGAGACGGCAATATGGTTTGAGCCGCTGCACCTGGGCCCAGGCATGGTCGTTTGTGATAACGGCCGGAACCTGGTAGCAGCTCTGGAGCTTGCCGGACTCCAACATGTTCCATGCCTGGCCCACGTCTTCAACCTAGTGGTGCAACGTTTCCTAAAGAGCTACCCCAATGTTCCAGAGCTACTGGTGAAAGTGCGGCGCATGTGCGCCCACTTTCGCAAGTCGACAGTAGCCGCTGCTAGCTTAAAATCTCTCCAGCAACGCCTGCATGTGCCACAACACCGGCTTTTGTGCGACGTCCCCACACGCTGGAACTCAACGTTTCAGATGTTGAATAGAGTGGTTGAGCAGCAGAGACCTTTGATGGAATACCAGCTACAAAACCCTAGGGTGCCACAAAGTCAGCTGCCTCAGTTTCACATCCATGAGTGGCCATGGATGAGAGACCTTTGTGACATCCTACGGGTCTTTGAGGAGTCCACAAGGAGGGTGAGCTCTGAGGATGCGATGGTGAGCCTTACAATCCCGCTCTTGTGTGTTCTGAGAGAATCCCTGATTGACATCAGGGATAACTCAGATCACACAGAGGAGTTAGGGATAGCATCCGATCCGTCACAGCTGGAGAGTAGGTCCACACATCTGTCCGCTTCACTGCGTTTAATGGAGGAGGAGGAGGAGGAGGAGGAGGAGGAGGAGGAAGAAGAGTTGTCCGATGATGTGATGGTGATACAGGAGGCTTCCGGGCAACTTCGAATCGTCCCATTGTTGCAGCGCGGATGGGTAGACATGGAGGATGAGGAGGAAATGGAGATTGAACTTTCCGGTGGGGCCAGAGGAGTCATGCCAACTAACACTGTGGCAGACATGGCTGAGTTCATGTTGGGGTGCTTTACAACCGACAAGCGTATTGTCAAAATCATGGAGGACAACCAGTACTGGATCTTTGCTATCCTTGACCCCCGGTATAAAAACAACATCTCGTCTTTTATTCCGGTAGAGGGGAGGGCCAATCGCATCAATGCTTGCCACAGGCAATTGGTGCAGAATATGATGGAGATGTTTCCAGCATGTGACAGTGGCGGCAGGGAGGGCAGTTCCTCCAGTAGGCAACCAAGTTCTCACCGGTCCACACAAACGAGGGGCACACTGTCTAAGGTCTGGGACACCTTGATGGCACCCCCTCGCCAAAGTGCCGCCACGGAGGGTCCTAGTGTCACCAGGCGTGAGAAGTATAGGCGCATGTTGCGGGAATACCTTTCCGACCACAGCCCTGTCCTCTCCGACCCCTCTGCGCCCTACACGTATTGGGTGTCGAAGTTGGACCTGTGGCTTGAACTTGCCCTATATGCCTTGGAGGTGCTGTCCTGTCCTGCCGCCAGCGTCCTATCTGAGAGGGTGTTCAGTGCAGCCGGTGGCATCATCACTGACAAGCGCACCCGTCTGTCAGCTGAGAGTGCCGACCGGCTCACTTTGATAAAAATGAACCACCACTGGGTAGAGCCGTCATTTTTGTGCCCACCTGTGTAAAGCACCCCAACATGAAACTCCATGTCTGTACTCAACCTCTCCAATTCCTCCGCATCCTCATACTCATCCACCATAAGCGTTGCACAATTCTGCTAATACTAGGCTCCCTCCACCCTGATTTCCCCCAACTCTGCTGGTTAGAGGCTCCCTCCACCCTGATTTCCACCAACTCTGCTGGTTAGAGGCTCCCTCCACCATGAATTTGCCCAAACTGGGCTGTTTAGAGGCTCCCTCCACCCTGAATTGGTCCAAACTGGGGTTTTTAGAGGCTCCCTCCACCATGAATTGGTCCAAACTGGGCTGGTTAGAGGCTCCCTCCACCATGAATTTCCCAAAACTTGGCTGTTTAGAGGCTCCCTCCACCATTAATTGGTCCAAACTGGGCTGGTTAGAGGCTCCCTCCACCATGAATTTGCCCAAACTGGGGTGGTTAGAGGCTCCCTCCACCATTAATTGGTCCAAACTGGGCTGGTTAGAGGCTCCCTCCACAATTAATTGGTCCAAACTGGGCTAATTAGAGGCTCCCTCCACCATGAATTGGTCCAAACTGGGCTGGTTAGAGGCTCCCTCCACCATGAATTGGTCCAAACTGGGGTGGTTAGAGGCTCCCTCCACCATTAATTGGTCCAAACTGGGCAGGTTAGAGGCTCCCTCCACCATTAATTGGTCCAAACTGGGGTGGTTAGAGGCTCCCTCCACCATTAATTGGTCCAAACTGGGCTGGTTAGAGGCTCCCTCCACAATTAATTGGTCCAAACTGGGCTAATTAGAGGCTCCCTCCACCATGAATTGGTCCAAACTGGGTTTTTTAGAGGCTCCCTCCACCATGAATTTGCCCAAACTGGGCTGGTTAGAGGCTCCCTCCACCATGAATTGGTCCAAACTGGGGTTTTTAGAGGCTCCCTCCACCATGAATTGGTCCAAACTTGGCTGTTTAGAGGCTCCCTCCACCATGAATTGGTCCAAACTGGGGTGGTTAGAGGCTCCCTCCACCATTAATTGGTCCAAACTGGGCTGGTTAGAGGCTCCCTCCACCATGAATTTCCCAAAACTTGGCTGTTTAGAGGCTCCCTCCACCATTAATTGGTCCAAACTGGGCTGGTTAGAGGCTCCCTCCACCATGAATTTGCCCAAACTGGGCTGTTTAGAGGCTCCCTCCACCATGAATTTGCCCAAACTGGGCTGTTTAGAGGCTCCCTCCACCATGAATTGGTCCAAACTGGGCTGGTTAGAGGCTCCCTCCACCATGAATTTCCCAAAACTTGGCTGTTTAGAGGCTCCCTCCACCATTAATTGGTCCAAACTGGGCTGGTTAGAGGCTCCCTCCACCATGAATTTGCCCAAACTGGGGTGGTTAGAGGCTCCCTCCACCATTAATTGGTCCAAACTGGGGTGGTTAGAGGCTCCCTCCACCATTAATTGGTCCAAACTGGGCTGGTTAGAGGCTCCCTCCACAATTAATTGGTCCAAACTGGGCTAATTAGAGGCTCCCTCCACCATGAATTGGTCCAAACTGGGTTTTTTAGAGGCTCCCTCCACCATGAATTTGCCCAAACTGGGCTGTTTAGAGGCTCCCTCCACCATGAATTGGTCCAAACTGGGCTGGTTAGAGGCTCCCTCCACCATGAATTGGTCCAAACTGGGCTGGTTAGA
Source organism: Leptodactylus fuscus (assembly GCF_031893055.1). Classification (NCBI taxonomy): domain Eukaryota; kingdom Metazoa; phylum Chordata; class Amphibia; order Anura; family Leptodactylidae; genus Leptodactylus; species Leptodactylus fuscus. Next base: position 72,171,611 of record NC_134267.1, on the reverse strand, counting down.
GGCTCCCTCCACCATGAATTGGTCCAAACTGGGCTGGTTAGAGGCTCCCTCCACCATGAATTGGTCCAAACTGGGCTGGTTAGAGGCTCCCTCCACCATGAATTTGCCCAAACTGGGCTGTTTAGAGGCTCCCTCCACCATGAATTTGCCCAAACTGGGCTGGTTAGAGGCTCCCTCCACCATGAATTGGTCCAAACGGGTTTTTAGAGGCTCCCTCCACCATGAATTTGCCCAAACTGGGCTGTTTAGAGGCTCCCTCCACCATGAATTGGTCCAAACTGGGGTTTTTAGAGGCTCCCTCCACCATGAATTGGTCCAAACTGGGCTGGTTAGAGGCTCCCTCCACCATGAATTTCCCAAAACTTGGCTGTTTAGAGGCTCCCTCCACAATTAATTGGTCCAAACTGGGCTAATTAGAGGCTCCCTCCACCATGAATTGGTCCAAACTGGGCTGGTTAGAGGCTCCCTCCACCATGAATTGGTCCAAACTGGGGTGGTTAGAGGCTCCCTCCACCATTAATTGGTCCAAACTGGGCAGGTTAGAGGCTCCCTCCACCATTAATTGGTCCAAACTGGGGTGGTTAGAGGCTCCCTCCACCATTAATTGGTCCAAACTGGGCTGGTTAGAGGCTCCCTCCACAATTAATTGGTCCAAACTGGGCTAATTAGAGGCTCCCTCCACCATGAATTGGTCCAAACTGGGTTTTTTAGAGGCTCCCTCCACCATGAATTTGCCCAAACTGGGCTGGTTAGAGGCTCCCTCCACCATGAATTGGTCCAAACTGGGGTTTTTAGAGGCTCCCTCCACCATGAATTGGTCCAAACTTGGCTGTTTAGAGGCTCCCTCCACCATGAATTGGTCCAAACTGGGGTGGTTAGAGGCTCCCTCCACCATTAATTGGTCCAAACTGGGCTGGTTAGAGGCTCCCTCCACCATGAATTTCCCAAAACTTGGCTGTTTAGAGGCTCCCTCCACCATTAATTGGTCCAAACTGGGCTGGTTAGAGGCTCCCTCCACCATGAATTTGCCCAAACTGGGCTGTTTAGAGGCTCCCTCCACCATGAATTTGCCCAAACTGGGCTGTTTAGAGGCTCCCTCCACCATGAATTGGTCCAAACTGGGCTGGTTAGAGGCTCCCTCCACCATGAATTTCCCAAAACTTGGCTGTTTAGAGGCTCCCTCCACCATTAATTGGTCCAAACTGGGCTGGTTAGAGGCTCCCTCCACCATGAATTTGCCCAAACTGGGGTGGTTAGAGGCTCCCTCCACCATTAATTGGTCCAAACTGGGGTGGTTAGAGGCTCCCTCCACCATTAATTGGTCCAAACTGGGCTGGTTAGAGGCTCCCTCCACAATTAATTGGTCCAAACTGGGCTAATTAGAGGCTCCCTCCACCATGAATTGGTCCAAACTGGGTTTTTTAGAGGCTCCCTCCACCATGAATTTGCCCAAACTGGGCTGTTTAGAGGCTCCCTCCACCATGAATTGGTCCAAACTGGGCTGGTTAGAGGCTCCCTCCACCATGAATTGGTCCAAACTGGGCTGGTTAGAGGCTCCCTCCACCATGAATTGGTCCAAACTGGGCTGGTTAGAGGCTCCCTCCACCATGAATTGGTCCAAACTGGGCTGGTTAGAGGCTCCCTCCACCATGAATTTGCCCAAACTGGGCTGTTTAGAGGCTCCCTCCACCATGAATTTGCCCAAACTGGGCTGGTTAGAGGCTCCCTCCACCATGAATTGGTCCAAACGGGTTTTTAGAGGCTCCCTTCACCATGAATTGGTCCAAACTTGGCTGTTTAGAGGCTCCCTCCACCATGAATTGGTCCAAACTGGGGTGGTTAGAGGCTCCCTCCACCATGAATTTGCCCAAACTGGGCTGTTTAGAGGCTCCCTCCACCATGAATTGGTCCAAACTGGGTTTTTTAGAGGCTCCCTCCACCATGAATTGGTCCAAACTGGGCTGGTTAGAGGCTCCCTCCACCATGAATTGGTCCAAACTGGGGTGGTTAGAGGCTCCCTCCACCATTAATTGGTCCAAACTGGGGTGGTTAGAGGCTCCCTCCACCATTAATTGGTCCAAACTGGGCTGGTTAGAGGCTCCCTCCACAATTAATTGGTCCAAACTGGGCTAATTAGAGGCTCCCTCCACCATGAATTGGTCCAAACTGGGTTTTTTAGAGGCTCCCTCCACCATGAATTTGCCCAAACTGGGCTGTTTAGAGGCTCCCTCCACCATGAATTGGTCCAAACTGGGCTGGTTAGAGGCTCCCTCCACCATGAATTGGTCCAAACTGGGCTGGTTAGAGGCTCCCTCCACCATGAATTGGTCCAAACTGGGCTGGTTAGAGGCTCCCTCCACCATGAATTGGTCCAAACTGGGCTGGTTAGAGGCTCCCTCCACCATGAATTTGCCCAAACTGGGCTGTTTAGAGGCTCCCTCCACCATGAATTTGCCCAAACTGGGCTGGTTAGAGGCTCCCTCCACCATGAATTTGCCCACACTGGGCTGGTTAGAGGCTCCCTCCACCATGAATTTCCCAAAACTTGGCTGTTTAGAGGCTCCCTCCACCATTAATTGGTCCAAATTGGGCTGGTTAGAGGCTCCCTCCACCATGAATTGGTCCAAACTTGGCTGTTTAGAGGCTCCCTCCACCATTAATTGGTCCAAACTGGGCTGGTTAGAGGCTCCCTCCACCATGAATTTCCCAAAACTTGGCTGTTTAGAGGCTCCCTCCACCATTAATTGGTCCAAACTGGGCTGGTTAGAGGCTCCCTCCACCATGAATTTGCCCAAACTGGGCTGTTTAGAGGCTCCCTCCACCATGAATTTGCCCAAACTGGGCTGGTTAGAGGCTCCCTCCACCATGAATTGGTCCAAACTGGGCTGGTTAGAGGCTCCCTCCACCATGAATTTGCCCAAACTGGGCTGTTTAGAGGCTCCCTCCACCATGAATTTGCCCAAACTGGGCTGGTTAGAGGCTCCCTCCACCATGAATTGGTCCAAACGGGTTTTTAGAGGCTCCCTTCACCATGAATTGGTCCAAACTTGGCTGTTTAGAGGCTCCCTCCACCATGAATTGGTCCAAACTGGGGTGGTTAGAGGCTCCCTCCACCATGAATTTGCCCAAACTGGGCTGTTTAGAGGCTCCCTCCACCATGAATTGGTCCAAACTGGGTTTTTTAGAGGCTCCCTCCACCATGAATTGGTCCAAACTGGGCTGGTTAGAGGCTCCCTCCACCATGAATTGGTCCAAACTGGGGTGGTTAGAGGCTCCCTCCACCATTAATTGGTCCAAACTGGGCTGGTTAGAGGCTCCCTCCACCATTAATTGGTCCAAACTGGGCTGGTTAGAGGCTCCCTCCACCATGAATTTGCCCAAACTGGGCTGGTTAGAGGCTCCCTCCACCATGAATTGGTCCAAACTGGGGTTTTTAGAGGCTCCCTCCACCATGAATTGGTCCAAACTGGGGTTTTTAGAGTCTCCCTCCACCATGAATTGGTCCAAACTGGGGTTTTTAGAGGCTCCCTCCACCATGAATTTGCCCAAACTCTGCTGGTTAGAGGCTCAATCCACCCTGATTTTCAAAACAAATGTTGGTGCCAACCTCAACTTACTACAAGGGCCAAATTCACTGCTGGTGACAAGCTCTCCTCACTGCAAGTGCCAAATACACATGTTTCAAGGTGTTTTCCTACTGTCAGAGAGGTGGTATTGAGTGTGTAAAGTGTGTAGTTGTTAGGCTGTGATGTTGGGGTAATAGAGGGTCTTTGGTGTGTTAGATGCCCCCAGACATGCTTCCCCTGCTGTCCCAGTGTCATTCCAGAGGTGTTGGCATCATTTCCTGGGGTGTCATAGTGGACTTGGTGACCCTCCAGACACGGATTTGGGTTTCCCCCTTAACGAGTATCTGTTCCCCATAGACTATAATGGGGTTCGAAACCCGTTCGAACACACGAACATTGAGCGGCTGTTCGAATCGAATTTCGAACCTCGAACATTTTAGTGTTCGCTCATCTCTAGTGTCTATCACCTGTTAAGTAACTGTGGTAACGAGGGCTATTGTGTTGGTTTGCTGCAATTGTTCCATATTACTTTATATTTCTTCTCTGCTTATACCTTGCTGTATATTTTTCCAGGTCACTCTTCATTGCTGTATTCAGTAAACATTGTCCTGGGAATTAAAACACTGGGTGTCTGTGTGGCATCGTGTACCTGCTGAACCTGTAGGCCCAGCTCTTGGCCCTCTTTCACAAGCACAAATACTATAATTTTTTTGTGAGTCGCTGGGACAATGTTTGAATTGTTCTAATTTATAGTCCAGCCTAGACTCAGAAAAAACAGAAATGGTGCACAAGAAAGCTGCAACTTTGCTTCATTACCATAAAAAAAAAATCTCTCTAAAATTCTGTACAACAGAATCATAACTTCATGTATTTACTTTTGCCTCATTTGCTTTTTTATAGAAAATGTTAACATCTATTATTTTTTATATTACATCTGATCACATGTTTAAGCATTTTTCATTGCTAGTACAGAAGCCAGTTTATTAGCATGTTATAAGGAGAGCATGGCCAGCATTTACACAAAGGCAACTCAAATCTCAGAATTTTTTAATGTGTTTTATTTAAAATGGTCAGTTTATTGGTTGTCTCTCACAGTTAGCAATGTTCACATTTCTCCTGAATATGTCCACTTAAACATGGTAGAGCATAACAGAGTAGAGAATAAAGAAAAGAGTAATTAAAAAAAAAACAAAAAAAAAAAAAACAGAATATTCACTGTTCTAGAGTCACTTATAGTTTTGGTATACAGATACTGATACATAATGCTGGATACATTTTCTAGATTCAACCAATTCAGTAAAATTGAAGGGTTTTTTGGCTTAAAAATATTGATGGCCTATCCTAAGGATGTATCATCCATGTCTTATTGGTGGTGTTCTGGCACCCCACACCTCCATTGAATAGCTCTTTCACCATGTGATACACAAAAAATAAAGCAGGAAGCGGATACTTCTGTTGTCTGTGCACTGGTAGATCTGAGTCACTGACGTTTCGCTCCCAGTGACTACACAAAGAACAGAGCTTTCTGCTTCCTCCTTTTTCTGTGTATCAGATGCTGAAAACATTTGACTGGTGGGGGTGCCATTTTGCAGACCGACAATCTAATTTTGAAGACCTAACTATAAGATAGGTCCTTACTATTTTAGCCCTGTAAAACCCTTTATCCCATATATGTACAGTACAGCAACACTACAACACAAAGTCTTAAGTGTGTTCTTGTATATAAATAGATATGGTATTATATTATGGAGCAGATATTTTAATACTTAAATGGCTAAAACACTAATTGACTATAATGCACAACACGTGCCAGAATTATGGCTCAGTTTGGGAGTTTTGATTCTAATTGTTCAAAAGTATGGACACCAGTTCTTCACAGTTTGATGAGCTTGGTTAAAAAGTCATGGGTGTTAATATGGAGCTGTTGAAATAACTGTCATATATAACTTTCTGGAAAGACTTTCCACAAGATTCTGGAGTGTTTCTGAAGGAATTTTATGAAATGGGTAGCGTTCTTTGGGGATGTATCAAAGTCAGATTCATCAATCATATTGAATCATGAGGATTGTCTTAGGCTTGTGTGCAGCTTCTCAATCATGGAAAATCATTTAATGCAGCATCTCTTTGTGCTGATAGCATTCCAAGAGGCAATCTGTGAGTGTGATGCCGCTAAGAATGAGTGTCATGTGCTTCAGCATTTAGAGATCATAACTGAGCAGTAGCTGAGCATAACTCCTCGTAACTTCAACTTATAAAAGTATTATCTAACAATAATAGTATTAACAGCTGACAATAGCAGATGAATTTCACAAACCAATTTGCAGCAAAAGTAGAATCCTATGATAGTGCCACATTTTGGCTGAGGCCCCACATAGCCACAACGTTTTACAGCACCTGCAAAGTGGATGGGATGAAAATCGAAGCATGTCAATTATACCTACGGAAATGCTGGTGTTTTCCATAAAGGTATAATTGAAGCAGAAAGTAGGCAGAGGAAGACTCTGCAGACTTTGTAAAAAGTGTTGCAATGTGTTTCCACTGCAGTTTTTCCTACACTGCTTTATGGCTGCGGCTCGCAATGTGGGTCCTTAGCCTTAAAGTTAATATTACTACCCGTGTTTGTATATGTAGATTGCAACACCTGAGCTCAATAATAAATAAATATTACAGGTATATGTGCACTCCCACAGAGCAGATGCCAGACAACTAACATGCAACTGCAGTGCTGCCAAAAAACACATGGACTGATTGACTGTTTAATGTATTTTTACAATACATTAAGGCTAAGGCCCCAAGGGACATCCCGCAGCAAATAAGTGCTGCAGGAAAAATGCCGACGGCACCGCATCACAGTTCTTCCTGCAGCGCTTTATATAGAAAGTTTGAAGAGGTTTTCTCTGCAGACTTTCTGTTACAATTATACCTATGGGGAAACCAGCGGCATTTCCGTAGGTATAATTAATAGAGATGAGCGAACACTAAAATGTTCGAGCCGCTCACTGTTCGAGTGTTCGAATGGGTTTCGAACCCCATTATAGTCTATGGGGAACATAAACTCGTTAAGGGGGAAACCCAAATTCGTGTCTGGAGGGTCACCAAGTCCACTATGACACCCCAGGAAATGATACCAACACCCTGGAATGACACTGGGACAGCAGGGGAAGCATGTCTGGGGGCATAAAAGTCACTTTATTTCATGCAAATCCCTGTCAGTTTGCGATTTTCGCAAGCTAACTTTTCCCCATAGAAATGCATTGGCCAGTGCTGATTGGCCAGAGTACGGAACTCGACCAATCAGCGCTGGCTCTGCTGGAGGAGGCGGAGTCTAAGATCGCTCCACACCAGTCTCCATTCAGGTCCGACCTTAGACTCCGCCTCCTCCGGCAGAGCCAGCGCTGATTGGCCGAAGGCTGGCCAATGCATTCCTATGCTAATGCAGAGACTTAGCAGTGCTGAGTCAGTTTTGCTCAACTACACATCTGATGCACACTCGGCACTGCTACATCAGATGTAGCAATCTGATGTAGCAGAGCCGAGGGTGCACTAGAACCCCTGTGCAAACTCAGTTCACGCTAATAGAATGCATTGGCCAGCGCTGATTGGCCAATGCATTCTATTAGCCCGATGAAGTAGAGCTGAATGTGTGTGCTAAGCACACTCATTCAGCACTGCTTCATCACGCCAATACAATGCATTAGCCAGTGCTGATTGGCCAGAGTACGGAATTCGGCCAATCAGCGCTGGCTCTGCTGGAGGAGGCGGAGTCTAAGGTCGGACCTGAATGGAGACTGGTGTGGAGCGATCTTAGACTCCGCCTCCTCCAGCAGAGCCAGCGCTGATTGGCCGAATTCCGTACTCTGGCCAATCAGCGCTGGCCAATGCATTCTGTTAGCCCGATGAAGTAGAGCTGAATGTGTGTGCTTAGCACACACATTCAGCTCTACTTCATCGGGCTAATAGAATGCATTGGCCAATCAGCGCTGGCCAATGCATTCTATTAGCTTGATGAAGCAGAGTGTGCACAAGGGTTCAAGCGCACCCTTGGCTCTGATGTAGCAGAGCCGAGGGTGCACAAGGGTTCAAGTGCACCCTCGGCTCTCCTACATCAGAGCCGAGGGTGCGCTTGAACCCTTGTGCAGCCTCGGCTCTGCTACATCAGAGCCGAGGGTGCGCTTGAACCCTTGTGCACACTCTGCTTCATCAAGCTAATAGAATGCATTGGCCAGCACTGATTGGCCAGAGTACGGAATTCGGCCAATCAGCGCTGGCCAATGCATCCCTATGGGAAAAAGTTTATCTCACAAAAATCACAATTACACACCCGATAGAGCCCCAAAAAGTTATTTTTAATAACATTCCCCCCTAAATAAAGGTTATCCCTAGCTATCCCTGCCTGTACAGCTATCCCTGCCTCATAGTCACAAAGTTCACATTCTCATATGACCCGGATTTGAAATCCACTATTCGTCTAAAATGGAGGTCACCTGATTTCGGCAGCCAATGACTTTTTCCAATTTTTTTCAATGCCCCCGGTGTCGTAGTTCCTGTCCCACCTCCCCTGCGCTGTTATTGGTGCAAAAAAGGCGCCAGGGAAGGTGGGAGGGGAATCGAATTTTGGCGCACTTTACCACGCGGTGTTCGATTCGATTCGAACATGGCGAACACCCTGATATCCGATCGAACATGTGTTCGATAGAACACTGTTCGCTCATCTCTAATAATTAACATGCTGTGATTTCCAAGACCATGCCGGTTTTGGAAATTGTGGCATGTTCACACCGCAGTTTTTACCGCAAAGTGGGCATGGGGTTCACTAGAATCCCATCCATTTTGCTCTGGCTGTAAAACACCGCAACTTTTCTCATGGCGGAATCGCAACGTTTATGTACCATGGGGCCCTGGCCTAAAAGTGACTGTTTACAATACATTGCAAATTGATTATTGATTGGTAATGGGCTTGTGGTTTAAGATAATTTCATGCCTGGTGCAGTTTTTTGTGCAAATCCAGAAGTGAATTCAGCAGGAAGGACAACTATATTACCCATTCCTTTTGAATCCTCTATTGAATTTGGCTCAAAAAACTTAATGAAGATCTACCACAAAACTGTGACCTTCCACAATTACTAAGTGTGAAATTGTCTTCACCTAGAAAATTTTTGTCAAGCACCACTCAAATAACAATGTAGGGCTGTTGTGAGACAAAAAAGAGTCTTTCATGGTATGGTTTCGCATACGACTGCGATGTGACAGCCATACAAAAATGTAATCTTGCTTGACTCGTGTACTTGGGCAGATGTAGACAGCTACAAACTTAAAAAAAAAAAAAAAAGAAACAGTTGCAGGTGCATGCAGGTTGCACTGTGCAACATTGCATTGCATTAAAGTTGCGCAACAAAAAGGCGATTTTTAATCGTGTAGCCATGTCACAATTGTACAGATTTGCTTATCCGCATATTTGTTTGATTTTAGCTGCATTGCAGTCACATCTCAATCTGTTGCACACTGAACATTTGTGCCTTCTGCCATACTTATTGAATGTACCTCTGGAGCACTCATTTTCTTTTTCCTGTATTCTAAATATTCAACCACAAGATAAAGGATCATCCCAAGCAATAACACGGAAAGAACTACATATAGCTTTATGTAGACACACAAAAGATTACTGTATGCAAATGCAATGACAAAACCAAGAGATTCCCAGAGACGATAATTTGCAAAAGCCGCTTCTTTGTGGTCATCAAATAAAACTCCATAAAAAGCTGTAATATAGAAAATACAAGAAGACCATTATTTCATGCCAATTTAGTGTTTTTTTTAAATCTATTAGGTTTATTATTATTATTAATCTAAGAGATTGATATGAAATAAGAAAAAAAGTCACTGAGAAAAAAAATTACATATTCACCACCCAGCATGTCCTGCCCTCTTCCATATCTCCACCAATTGTCAGTTCTCACTTCTCTAGCTGCAGCTTTTGAATTTTGAGCTATGTTTTATACCTGCAGGGTTTCCAGCTCACATCATCAGTGTATGACATGTCATGCATTGGTCAGGGGACCCATGCCCAGGGGACCCCTTTATAAGTTGAAGTTTCAAGATGTTATTACTTTTATTATATTATGAAGACTTTTTCTGGTTGAAGTAATAAATGTCTATGTGTTTAGAGTTTTAAGATTTAAGGTAGTTTTCACACTTAATTTACCAGACAAAGCTGAATCCCCAATAAAATGTTGAAGCATTAAGAAATTCTTGTGTACATCACTCAGTGCTACTGATGGGGGTATGGCCTGAGGGGTATGAATTGGCCTAGTCCAATTCATACCTCGGAGTATAATCTAACCTAAACCACTTTAACCCCAGGTATAGTCTGGACTGTGGGTATACTATGACCTATTACAACAGGTCCTAAGTTTTTGACAACTTAGTTTCATTTCATAGAGCATGTAATTCTAGATCAAAACGTAATACACTTTAATAAAAAATGTATCTGCTTTCTGCCTGACAAGCCTCTCTAAATTTCCTGTTACTAGGAGTCTCCCTTTTAGCAAATTTAAGCTAGGTTCACACCTGCATTTGGGTTTCTACCTAATCCACTTAAAAATGGTTACTTGAAGAACCCATAGACTATAATGGGGTCCGCTGGATTTCTGCCCAAAAAGGGTTGCAGGACTTTTCTTTCCTCATTTTTTAATCGGATTTGGGGTCGGAAACCTGAATGTAGAACCGAACATAGGAAGCCTATCCCTAGATACATTCTATTCCATCTTGCTTATCTTGCTTCCTGAATATCATGATCACTTGGGCTTTTCTCAGGTATTTGTTTGCAATTTTACATACAATTATCAGCAATGGATAGGTGAGGGGGCAGACTGCTCCTTATTATACATGTCCACTGTCTGAGACAGAAATGCAAGATGTGTTTTAGCCATAATCTGAGTGTTAACAGAAGAAAAATTGATAGCACATTACGTATGAAGACTTATACGATCATAGAAGAACAGAATGCCCAGCAAGACCCTGCAAATATTTCAACTTTTCATGAAAACTCAGGTACCCTCAGGTATCTTCCTTTGCTTACCACCTCAGAATGGTAGAATTGGGGTCCTAAGCTTGAAAAAACATTGTTTGCATAGAGCCATTTACTGTACATGAAATATATCAATGCATTACAAATGTATTAAAAGTACTGACCATTCAGAAGAGTCTGACAGATGGCATCAGAAATACTCCACAAAGCCGGAAAAATGAAAAATACTGCAAACTGTTGAGGATTTGGATTCCACAGGAGCAAGGCAATTATGCAGGAAATACTTGTAGCGGCAGCTGGTATAAGACAAAACAAGACTTTATGTAGGCATATCCAAAATACTGGGGTGGCAGGTATTTCATTGTTACAGTACTTTGTCATGTGCAACATCACACCCACACAGACATCAATTGGGCTGCATGCGACAGACACGCACACTGACTACAACTGCTGTCTTTACAATCTTTTCTGAAATTTTGCATACTGTCCAAATTCAATTTGTTTGGTTTACATGTGTTTGTGCACTTGTAGAAAGTTAATTACAGATTGCAAAGTCGCATTGTGCAGCAATGTACCTCTAGGCTCTAGGGTTACACAGCGACATTAGTCGCATGATTAAAAATTGCATCAAAACAGAGTGAAAAAAGTTTTGATTTTGCGATGACATGCATGCACCTCCAATTGCTTGTGTTTTTGTTTTCTTAGAAAAAAATACTTTAAAGCTAAGTCCCTTGTTACGGAAATGCAGAAGGTAGAAGTACAAGAGCTTTCTATATTTGTCCCATTCATTCTGTAGCCTTATTGGCTTTGGCTCTAAAAAATCCATAGCAAAATCTTCAAGAAAAGAAGCACTACATTATGGAAAGGCAGGTATTTTTTATGCAGATTTTGCTGTGGTTTTTTGAGCCAAAGCCAGGAGTGCATTGATCAGAAGAAAGAAGTATAGGAGCATCTTGCATCTTCAATTCCTTTTGAAGCCACTCTTGCCTTTGGCTCAAAAAAAAAAAAAAAAGAAAAAAAAAAAAAGCAGAATCTGCAACTAAAAAAAAGTATCTTTTCCGAAAAATGCAGCCTTAGGGCTAGTTCACACGGGGACATGGAGGAGGATTTTGACAGCGGAATCCACGTCATAATCCTCCTCCATACAATGTTAGTCTATGTAGAGGGTGTGGTTGTTTTTTTTTTTTTTTCACTTGCATTTTTTTACGCTAGGCGAAAAAAGAAGCAACATGACCTTTCTTCAGGCGTTTTCCGCCTGAAGAAAGCAATAGAAGTGAATGGGAAGCGCAAAACACACATTTTTTTACCACGCTTTTTTTGCAAAAAAATGCGTCGCATTCAAGTGGTATGAATACTTTTGGAAGCCACTGCATATAATTTTTCAAATACAAAAAGCAAATAAATTTGCCACTCTTGAGAAAATATACTATTTTTTTAATCTCTTACCGAACATAAAAAGGGCAATCCGTCCTGTATACTTGGATAGTTTTCCAGTGATCATTGAGAAAATGGAATTTGTTGCTCCAAAACAAATCATAACATATCCCACAAACTGTATACCCAATGTACAAGTAACATAAGCCTAAAAAGATGTACAATAAAAAAAAAAAGATTAATTAAATGGAAACTTTATGCAGTGTAAAAATGACCACTAAGGCCTCATTCACATCTGCATCGTTAATCCGTTCGGAGGAGTCCATATGGAAACCCCCCTAATGGACTACCGAACGCATTGGCAAGCGGTGTGCAGTGAAAGCACACGGACATCATAGACTATAATGGGGTCCATGTGCTTTCTGCATGGTCTCCGCACTGAACATGCAGACAGAAAAAGTAGTTCACGATCTACTTTCCTGTCGGCATGACTCGTGCGGAGACTGTGCAGAAAGACTGCATTATAGTTAGATGAGTATATCCTGATCAGAACAACTGCAGCCTCTTTTTTTCCTGATATTCTGTAAGGACTTCAGTATCTCAGTGCAGGAGGCCCTGGAATATAGACATCCTTTCATAGGTTTCAGCTACACACTGTTCTGCAGATGCAGATATAGTTAAAAGTGTCTTGGGTGGGCCCAACCAACCACTTTATCTCTATGCTAGCTACACCTCTGTCAGGAAGCCTGTGAAATCTGAGATATGAAATTGGCTGTTTATTTTCTCTATGCCAGCCAACAGTCAATAAAAGATTGTATTTATTGTCAACATATTGTTTTATAATTCCTTTTTATTCTAGATATATTGAGGTCGTATGGTCCCTATTAGTATTTCAATGTAATTGACTCATGTCAGTGGAAAACTTTACTTAAACTAATTTAAGTCTAATTTTCTCTAGCTTAGCAGTCAAAAAAAGAGGGTGTGTTGTATTTATTGCATTGACCGAGACATTTTGCTATAGGGACTTTACTTAAACTCTCTAATTTGAGTGTATATTTATACACAGATAGATACTGTTCAATAACCATCACCTATTCATTTATTTAGCTGTTAATATCTCCCTACACTACATATAAATATCAGTGTATCCCATTTACGTACATACAACTATGCAGATTTTTTTTTTTTTTTTTTTTAAAAAGAGGGGGCCACACGGTGGCTCAGTAGTTAGCACTGCAGCCTTGCAGCGCTGGAGTCCTCGGTTTTAATCCTGCCAAGGGCAAAAAAACATCTGCAAGGAGTTTGTATGTTCTCCACGTGTTTGCGTGTATTTCCATCCCATACTCCAAAGACATACTGATAGGGAAAAACCCATTTATCTAATTCTATATGGATAAGTCGTCCTAGACTCATAGTTCATATTCTTGAAAAGTCCCTCTATTGACACATTGTCATTCATTGACTCATTGTATTCACTATCTCTCCTATCTCTCCAGCTTTCATAAAACATGAAATCCAACAAGCCGACTCTGGCAAAGGGATATCCTAGCATTGTTCTGTCTCTTTGAGGTGTCTGGGTGGATCATGTCTTTTCGATGCAGTATCTTTTTACAATCCATATTTTCTTCCGATTAGACTCCGTACACTGGTGAATCTGTATACTTCTTGCAAACTACATATACCCAAACAAGGCCAATTTTTTCTTGCCTTTATTTCTTACCAGTACTCGGTCTCCTGGTTGAAACCCCTTTAATGTGTCCTTTGTTTTTTCTCCCATTTAAGTTGGATCATTCAGCATTTCTTGAATGTGTTCTTGATCATTTGTAAGCCTCCTATGATGCTCCTGTGGGTTGGAACACGCTTATTCAACTTCTCAGGTTGTTCCATCAATGCGGAAAGATGATGTCATCCTATATTTCCAAACAATGGTTGGCATGGAGTATAGCCTGTGTTACTATGGATTGTATGGTTATATATCCAGACCACGTCAAGAAAATATACAGGCCAACACTCTTGACATTTTTTTAGTTAATGTTCTTATTATATTTAATAGCTGTCTGTTCAATCACATACAGACACACACCATTACCTTGTGGATAATTTGGAGTGGTTCCATGATAATGGCAGTTGTACCATTTCAGTTAAGTCCTTGGATAGTATTCTCTTAAGACATCCAGAGACAAATTACACTTGTGCACATCAAGTTAACAGTTGGCTAAGATGTATGGTCTTTAGTTAGATTGACTACAGAAAATTTTGTAAAATGCTCCATACAAACTGTAGCATATTTATATCCAAAAGAAAATTCCCATAATGTAAAGAAGTCTATGGTCAACAATTTCTTTTCTACACCTAAATAGCCACAGGTTTCATATATTATTTGTAGACAGCAAGATCAATTGCTATACTTGGTTGTTCCTTCTGTATCCATATCCCACTGTAAAGAATTCTTTCTTGAACATGCGAATGTTCCCATTGTCTCATTACCAATCTGTTCATGTTGTTGATCTTTTGTTTTTAGTTCAAGTTAAGCCCAATATCAGGGTCCATTCTTTGCTTTTGTTGTCACTCTTCTAGTCGATCATCGCAAGTGATGGCTTGGCAACCAAATGATAGTAATAGGCCACCTTTAACCCATTAACTGCCATGATCCCCAAATGGGGATCCACGCTTACGAACACCATCTGTCATTGCGTAATAGAAACATTGCTCCAGCAGGATGTCACCCGTGATATGAAACCTAAACTGATCACGTGCATGCATTGCCTTGTGCACACAAGGTCATTTTGATAGTGCAGTAACCATATTATTGAAAAAAAAATTGGTAGTTAATAGGTTAATGCTGAAATTTCTATATCTTCAAGTTCTTCATTCTTCTCATCCCTAGTGACCTCGAATGGATAGTGTGACCTGCATTGCTTCAGAATTTTCCTGGTTTGTAATTTATTTCTTAGTCAAAATTTGTTAATCTGGCTTCCCATCTTTATTCCATTGCTCCCAGTTTAGCAGTATTAAGGTAAACCAGAGGATTATAATCTGTATAGAGAAATACCTTTATGGCTTTAAAATATTCTGTAAATTATACTGTAATTGCTCAGACAACTGCTAATAGTTTTAACCAAAAAATTATAATTTGCAGGAATTTTCTGATCAGGTCTGAGCCTTCAACAGCTATACACCTTGTAAACTAGCATCAGTAGATACTAAACCTATATGGAAATAATATATCAATCAATTTTCTTTCTCTCTTAGTAATTTCAAATTTAGGGCCCCTTCACACGGAGGATACTCTGGCTGATTCGAAATGTGTAAATGTTCCGAATCAGCAGCGTTTATCGCAGGTCCCATTGCTTTCTATGGGAGCCGGCATACGTGCGCTCCCCATAGAAATGAATGGGCTGCTTTTTCCCATTCATTTCTATGGGGAGCGCGCGTATGCCGGCTCCCATAGAAAGCAATGGGACCTGCGTTAAACACTGCTGATTCGGAACATTTACACGTTCCGAATCAGCCAGAGTATCCTCCGTGTGAAGGGGCCCTTATGCTTTAATTTTAAGCCATAGTTTACTCCCCTTAACCTCTCAATTAGTAAAAGGGATATTTGTGTATAAGTGCGGTAGCAGTTACTGTAACTTCTACCTATGTTCTATGTTTACCCTGATCAAAGTGCCAAATATGATCCGAGATATACTGCATGCTTTTCAAGCTGATAATCTAAAGATCTGATGAAGGGGTGGGATCCTGTGTGACTCCGAATAAAACCCCGAAACGCGTAATCTTCAAAATAAACACTTTTATGTTTTTACTTATCAATCAGTCCGAGTGAGCGCGTTTTACTTTTTTCATTGGTATATCCAATACACATTTGCTATGATCCGAGATATATAATTGGTTAACATTTATTTTCTCTATGCCAGCAAACAGTCAATAAAGATGATGTTTTTATTGTTAACAACGATTTGATACTTCTTAACATGCATTGATCATAGACGTATTGCTATAAGGATACATAGTTAGAGTTTTCAATGGGTATACGGTCATACATATCCCGCTCATAACCCTCTTTGTTTTATATTTCCTTTTTTTTTTTTTAGCTATATAGGAGTCATATGGCCCCTTTTTAGTAATTCAAAGATAATGTCCAATATCAATGAAAAATTTTACTTCTTACCGCAGACACAGGGGTATACTTCCAATCGTCTGCGGTCTGTAGTTTAGTCATATGTTGAGGGTCTGAAGTTTTATTACTTATTCTTTTTCTTTAATATATTCTGTAACCTGGTTGTGAGAAACTAATCTTCTCCCTCTTTAGGCCTCGCACCAACTGCCTTCCTGCACAGTTACCTAAGTTCGTTAATTTCCATTCAGGGAATGTCACATTCTCTAGGGCAGGGGTGCCCAATACGTCGATCGCGATCTACTGGTAGATCGCAAAGGACGTATGGGTCGATCGCGGGATGCAGGGATCCCCAGTGTCTGCTTGTGCACAGTGCAGGCTGAGAGTCATCTCCGGACACTAGCAGGCAGGGCTGCCGCAGCCTGCCAGTGTCCAGAGATAACTCTCAGCCTGCGCTGCGAAGAAGCAGACAGCGGGGATCCCTGGGCAGCCACAGAACGCCGCTGTCTCCTGCTGTCACGATCCGCCCGGTCCCGACCATAGACCCGGCCCCGCCCACAGGCCCACCCCGGCCCCGCCCTAGTAGATCTTTTGCCTTGGTCAGCTAATAAAGTAGCTCACACGCAGAGAAAGTGTGAGCACCCCTGCTCTAGGGCATGTCCCTGAATGTCATGGTAACTGCAGTGGTTGTTCCATCTATATTTTACTTTCACTTCGGATCACTGTGCAAGAAAATCAGGCGAAATGTCCAATGCCCCTGCAGATGTCAGCAACTTTACTCCTTAGTCAGTAAAGCCCTGTCTTTTTGTCATACAGGAGAGGAGCCCTGGGGTTCGTCTTGGAACCCTCTTTCTCTGTGGGTGCCAGGATATGCAACAGGAGAAGTCCCACCCTCCAGAAATAAAGATGTACAGTTTAACCACTCCCCATTGGGTTTTTACATCTGGATTGTGGCTTCCTTGTCCTGAAAAGAAGTACCAATACTTTTTTGCAGTTTTAACTTTTTTGTAGCTGCCATAACTCCCCTAGAGAAGGCAGGGAAGGTTTATTACTGACCATATCTTCCCTATCGCTGTGTACAGTAAAGGTTTATTACCGTCCCTGTCTTCCCTATCACTGTGTACAGTGAAGGTTTATTACCGTTTCTGTCTTCCTGATCGCTCCCCTCTGACCCAGCAGTCACGTGATCTGCTGGGATTAGAGTCGGTTAGAGCTGCTGGGTCCTACAGTATTCCTCCTGCAGCTGGGACTAAATATATCAGTCCCAATTACAGGGGAAATTGGCCACCCCCACCAAAAAAATTGTGATCAGATTTCCCCAAAGGTCTATAATGACCTTATGGAACACAATGAAAATAAAAATAAATAAATAAATAAATAAAAAATTAAAGTAAAACAACAATGGCACGATCTGATTACATGATCTAGCCCCACCCCTGAAGACATCATCAGGGGCGGATCCAGGGCCGGGTGAGCCAGGCAACCGCCCGGGGCCCCGCGCCCAGCATCTTGCACACATGAGGGAGAAGAGAAAGCTTTGGCAAAGTAAAAGTGAAGAAAGAACACACAGGTACAGGCTGGAGGGGGGAGGGGGGTTACTATACCTATTAATGTCAGGCATTTGGAGTTATTCATTTAGTTTTGGTAACTCCATGTGTCTCATATTAATAGCAACTAACCCTATCATGTCCCTCACATTAACCCCCTGTGTACTTCACCATAAGGGTTACTGATGTGTGAGATATATGGGGTACTAATCATGAAGATACTTCATTATTACCTCCATGTCTCTCACATATCAGTAACTCTTATGTGAGGCACACAGGGGGTTAATGTGAAGGACATGATAGGGTTAATTGCTATTAATATGAGGCACATGGAGTATTTTAGGGGGTGTTCACATTACCGTCAGTGTCCGCTGCTAATGTCGTTCAAAATCTTGCACAGACATTAGCAGCGGACACTAGCTGTGTCCGTAACATTCTGCATACATTTAAAGGGGCTCTATTAGCAAAATTATGCTAATAGAGCCCCATATATGCGTGAATAGCCTTTAAAAAGGCTATTCAGGCACTGTAAATGTTCTATTAAACCCTGATTCCATCCTATTAATATTATAAATGTGAAAGTTTGTGGGTTTGTGTGTTTGGATGTTTGCATGTTCGGATGTTTGTTCCTCAATCACGGAAAAACCACTCCACCGATTTGGCTGAAATTTTCCACAAACATAGTCATTACACTCAATTAAACAATAGGCTACTTTTCGTCACAATAGCGCACATACGTTTGTGCCAGGACCCCCACAAAACCCAAACTCACACCACCATCTCTGCAATCTCACACACTTTGGACCATAGCAAGCCACAAAATTCATATTGCCCTCTACAGTCTAGCCCCTAACCCCACACAATCACATATACATATACTTTACCACTTTGCCCCTCACCTTAATGATACTCCAGGAGGCGCTCTTTAACGCTCCGGAGCAGCCATGTTTGCCGACCCCCACCACTCTGACAATCCACGACACCGCCCACCCATGTCAATACCCCTAGGCGGTCTAATAAATGCAAAAAAAAAAGTTTAAAAAAAGTAAAAAAATATTAAAAAAATAAATAAAAAGGATAAAAAATTCAAATCACCCCCCTTTCCCTAGAACACATATAAAAGTAGTTAAAAACTGTGAAACACATACATGTTAGGTATCCGCGCGTCCTAAATCGCCCACTCTACAAAGTTATACAAATATTTTTCCTGTTCGGTAAACGCCGTAGCGGTAAAAATGGTCAAAAGTGCCAAACCGCCATTTTTTCACTGTTTTGATTCTGCTAAAAATTTGAATAAAAAGTGATCAAAGCAATAACATTTCCCGAAAATGGTAGAACTACAAAGTACACCCGTTCCCGCAAAAAAAGACTCCCTATACATCCCCGTACACGCATGTATAAAAAAGTTACGGCTGTTGGAATATGGCGACTTTTCAAAAAATAATTTTTTAACAGTTTTGTTTTTTTTTAAGGGGTCAAAATGTAAATAAAACCATATAAATTTAGTATCCCCGGAATCGTAACGAAACACAGAATACAGGGGACATGTCATTTTGGTTGCACAGTGAACGCCGTAAAACCAAAGCCCGTAAGAAAGTCGCAGAAATGCATTTTTTCTTCAAATCCACCCCATTCTGATTTTTTTCCCTGCTTCCCAGTACATTATATAGAATAAATAATGGTGGCATCATGAAGAAAAATTTGTCCCAGGAAAAATTAAGACCTCATATGGCTCTGGGAGCGGAGAAATACAAAAGTTATGGGGTTTAGAAGGAGGGGAGTCAAAAACGAAAATCAAAAAATGCCATCGGCGGGAAAGGGTTAACTTGAAATACTTCTGTCCCAAAGTCACTATGTAAAGTTTCTCACAACACCGTATAGCAGCTCAAATACAAATTAACTTCAACACAAAAGTCTCACATATTCTCTGAATTACAGCAAAAACAAGATACAAAGTTACATTTCATATCCCATACCATATACACACTACGAAAACCTTACCCACGCCTGTATATACCCACTTCTACAATCACCGCAGAAGAAGTCGCGGGTACCAGCTAGTTTTTAAATAAAAGCATTAAAACATAAATGCTAATCGTACCAGAACGTGCACCATGCTACGTCATCTTCGGGCACGCCTGCCTCTTCTGTCTTCTTGTAGTTACGCCCTCTGGTTCCGTGTCTTCTTCTGTCTTCTTGTCTTCAAATCCCACACCTGCGTAGTAGCGCTTCCCTCCGGAGCACTACTGCGCAGGCTCACTTGCCAGTCCCAGTAGAACTACACGAGCGTACTGCACGCTTGCGAACTGCCATTAAGTAAAATGGCGAGTGAGCCTGCGCAGTAGCGATCCGGAGGGAAGCGCTACTACGCAGGCGCGAGATTTGAAGACCTCAAGCCGGAAGAAGACCAATAGGAAGCTGGCAGAAGAGACGGGACCAGAGGGCGTCGCTCCAAGAAGACAGAAAAGGCAGGCGTGCCCGAAGATGACGCAGCATCGTGCATCACCGCCCCCGGTGCACGTTCGGCAAGATTTGCATATATGTTTTTATGCTTTTATTTAAAAACGGGGTCGGGGTTTAATATAACATTTACAGTGCCTGAATAGCGTTTTTAAAGGCTATTCACGCATATGTGGGGCTCTATTAGCATAATTTTGCTGATAGAGCCCCTTTAAATGGACGTCGAGGGCATGGTTTTACACTCCGTGCCTGTCCTAAAGATGTCCGACTTTTCAAGCGGACAGAAAAAACCTACGTCGGGTTTTGTAAGTAGGGCAATGCCACAGTCAATTGCCCAGGGCCCCGCAAAGCCTGGATCCGCCACTGGACATCATACAAAAAAAATGTGTTTATATTTTCCCGGATATAAAAAAAAAATGCAAATATAAATACAACATAAAAATAAAGGCTTATGTGTTACCAAAAAGACACAGAAATTAGTTGAATAAAGCAAATGATAAAAAGGTTATAGCTGTGAATACCACACATCCAAAAAAAAAAAAAAAAGTGTCTGGTCCTGAACCAGAAATTGGCCCAGTACTGAAGTTGTTAAGTACATCCAATTATGCAGATAAAAAAAACCATTCATATCTAATTACATATGGATATAACTACTAAACATGTCCTTTCTTTACAAGCCTGTGGCTGCCTGCTCTATCATAGGTTTCAGCTATACTGGTGTCTTGCAAACTCTGATACAGTCAATTGTGTCAGCAGCAATGCTAAGAGGGTCCCACAATGTCAATGGGTGTGGGACTGCCACACTTTTAGTTATGTCTCTAAGAAGCCCATAATGTATTAAAAATATCGAGTATTCACATTGTTTGAATCTTTTGTTTTTTTATGGTTTTAAAACTCTTCTATAATAATATTTGCTATCTGTAAATATATTTTAGAACAAATGCTTAGTATATAACTTTTATTATTGCTGTAGACAGTAACTTAAATTAAAAATAAAATGTTGCTTTATATAAGTTATAGAACATGTAAAATGTAAAAAGGAGAAAAAAAACCCAGAAAAATCAAAATAAAAACCATATTTTTCATACCTTGGTATAGTCACTGGAAAGAAATCCTTGCTGAAAACCACTGAACATTGTTAATGGAATAAGAAGACACTGCCGTATGTCTTTCAGTTGTTTTATTGTTCCGAGTAATGATTTCCAAATACTTGGATTGTCAGTTTGTTCTTTTTGTTCCTCTGATAAATCAATTTGCTCTAAGAAAATTGCAATCAATAGAACAGCGATAACGCCACATCCTACACAAAAAAGGAAAAAAATTGTGAAACATCGCGCAACATAAAGATAAATGCTGTAGACAGACAGAATGGCTTATTCTCTGATATTTAACCTCTTTTTGCACCTTTTTTTTTATTATTATTATTATTTACAAACCTGACCTTCCAAAATCCATAACATTTTTTTACAAGACATATTGTATTTCATAATGGCACCGATTTTGTATAGGTTTTGTTTTTTGCATTTACTGTGCACTAAAATACATGCTACCTTTACTCTGAGAGTCATTACAGTCATGGTTTTACCACATTTATAGTGTTTTAACAGCTATAAAAATGTTGAAAAAAATACCTTATGCTACCTGTAACTTGTGTTTTTTTTTTTGTTTACAGAGACAAGTTGTAGTTTTTATGGATACAGTTCTTGGTAATGGGTGACATTTTGATCACTTTTTTTTTTTTTTTGGGGGGGGGGGGAGAGTTATAGCAATAAAATAAATAATCTGGTCATTAAGCTTTTTTTCTCCCCAAATTACAGGGTTCACCATATGGGATTAATATTAATATTTTAATAGTCCAGGAATCTTCAGATGTGGTTATAGCAAACATGTTCATTCTTTTGTAGTTGTTTTAGGTATAATAGTGAAAGGGGTCAGTTTTAATTTTAATTCTTTGAGGTTTTTTATATTCTGAAAAACAGTTTTTTTTTCTTTTACTCTCCTCCAAGGATCCTTGAGCAAGCAATAACTATCTTGATTATATCATAGACTAATATTACTACATTGCAGTCATACAGTTACTAGATGTCATCAATAATAGCTGTGTCACAACTGATCATGGCAACTTATGAGCCCAGAATCAGGGTTTTCTCAAAACACAGACATTGCCTTTGGGCCCCTTCTATGTAAAACCCTGTTAGGGTCAGTGCACATGTTTTTTGGCACTGATTATGATGCTGAATCCGCCTCAAAATCAGCCTCCAAAAAAAGCCTCCCAAAAGAGTTCTATTGGGAGGCTTTTTTGAAGGATGATTTTGAGGCAGATTCAGCATCAAAATCAGCTCCAAAAAATCTGTGTGCACTGACCCTTACCAGTAAAAAGACAATAAGTCATTAACCAATTGCATACACATTAAAGGCATTTAAGGCATGGGTGTAATACACAATAAGATACAGATATAGACATATTGTATACAAAATACAACACACAACACTTGATGACAATAAACAAGAACCTTCCTACCAAAGTTACCCAAAACTGTATCTGGTTTCTAATTAAAGGCTAACTTATACTCTAAGGGCTTATTCACACTACGTATACGGCAGCTTATTCTGAACGTAAAACTCGTTCAGAATAAGCGGCGTATAAAGCAGTTCCATTCATTTCTATGGGAGCCGGCATACGAGCGCTCCCCATAGAAATGAATGGGCTGCTTCTTTCACTACGAGCAGTCCCATTGAAGTGAATGGGAAACGCTGCGTGTACAGCTTGGCATGAGCCGTACACGCAGCGCTTCCCTTTCACTTCAATAGACGTGCTCGTAGTGAAAGAAGCAGCCCATTCATTTCTATGGGGAGCGCTCGTATGCCGGCTCCCATAGAAATGAATGGAACTGCTTTATACGCCGCTTATTCTGAACGTGTTTTACGTTCAGAATGAGCTGCCATATACGTAGTGTGAATGAGCCCTAAGTTGGGATCCACCACCTTACACCCTTCCCTCCCCCTGATATAACCATTGTCGCCTCTATTTTAATTCATAACAATTCTGAGCAAAACGGTCACAAATGATTATATAATTCAACCTATAGGTTACTTTATTTAACCAACAAAGCATGGAACACCTCTTGGTATGCAGAGGGATGTCCCAAAATATACTGAAATATACCAGGTTGTTCTTGCACAAAATACATACTCTGGACTGCTCATTCACATATGTCTTCTACGTGCATGATTACTCTTACAGGTGACATCCGAGAGCCCTGCACCACTGACTGAAGCTCAGTGCCATGTAGCCTGACCATCAAGCAACAGGGAGAGGAAGCGATTAACCATGAACATTCCTGATGCCATGAATTGGACTGTCACCTAGCGTGGACCAGCATCACCAGTGGTCCTGGGCATCATCTGTATATCATCAAAGCTACTCAGTGCCCATAAATTCTAACACAAACTCCACCCTACACTGAATCACCTGGTTCTCTGACTGTACACCACTGGCAACAGAGATCTGCACTCATTTCTACGGTCTGTGGAAAGCGAATAGAAACCAATAGAAGCTATTAGTAGCCTGCCCAGGGGAGGCAAGTAAAAAAGCAAACACTTATACTCGTCTTTGTATTCTTAATCACAACAGTTGTGGGTACTATAGCTTCATTCCTACCAAGTATCTGAGATATTGCTGCAGTACCCATATCCGCTGCTATATTGAATATGCTGTAGGTAAGAGATAGGGGGCCCTGGTCAAAGTTTGCAAATGGGACCTCAAGGCTTTAGTTAAACTACTGTATAAGATAATCCATTAATAGTCCCACCATGGGGAAATTCAGTGTGTTGCAGCAGCATGGATAATACAGAAATATAAGTAATATATTTTAAGAAAGAACACATACAATTCATAACAGATATAAAAAATGTAAGCCAATGGCTAGTCAGGTAATGGAGGGGTTGTACATCTCACCCAGAGTACTAAGGTGGGTGAGATGAGAAAACTCCAGAGAGAACATTCCTCAGCAGATAACTATTGTCTGAGTTCCAGTTACTGGGCTGGATTTTTAGGAATGACAGGTAGGCTGGTAGTAGGACCTGTCATTCCACCCCCCTCCAGTCCACACTTTGGGGATGTTCCAGCAGCGACTCAGCTGCAGAGAGTCTCCTCGTCAAGGAGGCTTAAGAAGCCAGCTCCAGCAGCAGTCTTTGCTTGGCTGGAGTGCCAAACAGAGAGGTCGTTTTTTTGGAGCTGTGTCCTGAATTATTCAACTGGCTTTTGATTCCTGTTATTCTAGGTGAGGTAACCTATTCTATGTTCAGTTAGAGCCTAGCTGGGCACTATATTTTTGAATGAAAATAAACTCTACCTTTGTTTTGGACTAAAAGAAACTGGACTTGTGTGTCTATGCCACCCCACCTAGCAACCCCAGACCCTGACAACTGGTGGAGGACGCGGGCATACAGCAGTTGCTAGGAGCAACGACAAGTCCACTCCTTGCTGGAGAAAATTATTTTTTTTATGTCCTAGGTGAAGGCTTCTGCCGCTATATGGACCCAGACTATGGAGGAGATACTGAAGCATCTTGTACAGTCCAATGTGCAGCAACAACAAACGAATCATTTGCTGATGGAGCAAATTGCGCTCCTTAAAGAGACTGTTGCCAGGGGACATCCAGTTGTTGCAAAGTTGTCCAGGAGAGGTGAGGCAAGGTGAGTATGACTGTTTGTTATTTTTACTACCTTCTGCTGGGCTTATCATACTTATCATATTCTGGGGTCTGAGGAGACTCCAGGGTATAATAATAGAACTTCTAATTCGTAGGTCCAAACTTCACAAACATTAGTTGAAATTAAACTTGTGAGGTTCATCTGTGTCTGCTTCTAATTTTCATGTTGATGCTCTTGATGTTACCAGTTCTTGGATGAAATTTAGAACAATCAGCATTTTTTGGTGGTGATGAAACAGAAGTAGAAGTGGAAGATATGACTGTTGGTGGTTGACTTTAAATGGGCTCTATCATTGGGAAAAGTCATTTTTAACCAATCACATCCTTTATAGCCTTTAGAAAGGCTATTCCACACCTACCTTTAGTATGTAAATTGCCTCAGTGGTTTATGAATAAGTCTGGTTTTATTCATATGCTAATTAGACTGGGTGCACGATGCACTGTGCACCCTCTTTGCTATTGTTTCCTATGGCTGTATACAGCACAGGCTGCGGCTGATGATGATGATAACTCAGCTTCCTGTTTGCACACACACATAGGAGATAATAGCAGAGATGAGTGCTGCTGGGAACTTCCTGTGCTGGCTGGAAGCTCATTAGCATATGAATAAAAACAGACTTATTCAAAAACCACTGAGGCAATTTACATACTAAAGGTAGGTGTGGAATAGACTTTCTAAAGGCTATGCAAGGATATGATTAGTTAAAAATGACTTTTCCCAATGATAGAGCTCCTTTAAAAAAAAAAAAAAAAGTCTGTTAGTGTTATTAATGGGTTGATACATGAACCCATATACCTTTAGAAATGTTTTGAATGATTTCTGGGTGTATGTGGGGGCTCCTGGTATCTCTTGCATTTGTTTGCATGTCTTCAGATTCCTGCTATCTAACTTCCACACTAATGCCTCTACCTTACCTCACTCCCCCCCCCCTTGCTCTCTCCCTCCCTCCTTCCTCTCTCCCTTCCTCTCCTTGTCTCTCTATTTATCCTGCCCATTATAGCCCTACTCTACCTACTCAATCCAACCCCCGATCACATTATATACTTACCTCTCTTCCTTCCAAGCTTATTCCTGCGCGACAGTCCCTCTTTCTGCGCATGCTCTTCTCCCAGTGCTACTTTGTGTGATGATCCACCTCTACTGCACGTTCGTGGGAGCTGCGCAGCAGAGGTGGATTATTGGCAGCAGTTCTTGGAGAAGCAGCAGCAGTCAGAAAAGAAGGAAGAGCCTTTCCGCAGGAAGAAGCTTGGAAGGTAAGTACGATGAAGTGGATGGGGGGGAGGGAGTAATAGTGATGATCCTTTTCCGGAAATGGGGAAATAGATTGTCACCGGCTAATCAGAATATGTCCCTGGGACAGTCACATATACATTTTTGATTAATTGGGTTATTTAGAAAGTAAGAGGGGGAGGTGTTTAGATAGGTGTAGGGATTTATCTTTATCCTGGACAACCCCTTTAATTCCAAATCTTTGGCTCTATACAAGATGTGCTAGCAGAAAATAAGCAATGGCTGTAAATGCGCAAATGTATGAACTATGTCTCTCTATACTCACATGAATAGACATCTCTAACTCATTTATCAGAATAGAATTGGCAGTGGCAAGCACATTGAGCAAGAATGTCCTCCTTCTCCTCCCCCTGGTCCTTCTTCACATCTACATTTAGCACATGGTTGTTGTCATCATTACCATTTACTCTTACCTTCTACTTTCTTCTTCTCTATTCCCATGTCAGGCATAAATAAGGGAATGTGTGAACAGGAAACAGTAAAATATGATCCCAGCAATCTGGTATTTTTTCAACTTAGCCCCTTCTCACAGGTGACATTTTTCAGTTTTGACTCTCTGCCTTCCAAACCCCATAACTTTTTTTTATTTTTCCACTCTCAGAGCCATATGAGGTCTTAAGGTTTGTGGTACAAATTTTTCTTCATGATGCCACCATTTATTATTCTGTACAATGTAGTGGGAAGCTAGAAAAAAATTCAAAATTGATGTAGATTTGAAGAAAAAGTGCATTTGTGCGACTTTCTTACGGGCTTTGTTTTTACAGCATTTACTCTGCAGCCAAAATGTCACCTGTATTCCATGTTTCGATACTGTTCTGGAGATACCAAATTTATATGGTTTTAACAATAATCTAAAACTTTGCAAACAATT
This sequence comes from Leptodactylus fuscus, assembly GCF_031893055.1. Taxonomy (NCBI): domain Eukaryota; kingdom Metazoa; phylum Chordata; class Amphibia; order Anura; family Leptodactylidae; genus Leptodactylus; species Leptodactylus fuscus. Next base: position 72,144,643 of record NC_134267.1, on the reverse strand, counting down.
TTTTTTTCTGAAAGTCGCCATATTCTGACTCCTGTAACTTTTTATATTTCCTTGTACAGGGATGCATATGGAGTCTTTTTTTGCAAGGTCAGGTGTTATTTTTAGTTATATTATTTTGCAGAATGTCTATTGCTTTGATCACTTTTTATTAAAATTTTATCAGAGTGAAAACTGGGAAAAAGTATCAGAGTGAAAAACGTAAGTTTAGCACTTCATATTTTGTTACCATACTGGAAAAATAATTTTATAAGTAAGTAGATCCGGGATTTTACTACTCCATTTAGTGGATTCTACTAAGTCCTGCCAAGTTATATAATGTGCTTAGCCTTTATGGAAAATACCTAGTCGCCATTATTTTTCTATACAGTATAAGCTATCCTTGCCTTTTATTTCCACATGCCAGAACCAGAATATTATCAATATGCTGCACCCATAAATGGATACCTTCAATGCACCCCAATTCCCTCCTCACCAAAGACTATTGTTTGCCCCAACCAGCACAGAAATAGATTGGTGTACATGTATTGAGACAAAAATTGAGCTCTTTGGCATTAACTCATCTCACTATGTTTGGAGGAAGAGAAATGCTGCCTATGACCCAAAGAACACCATCCCTTCTGTCAAGCATGGAGATGGAAACATTATGTTTTGGATGTGTTTCTCTGCCAAGAGCACAGGACTACTTCACCACATAAATGGGAGCCAAGTACCGTAAAATCCTCAATGACAACCTCCTTCTCTCTGCCAGGACATTTAAAAATGGGTCGTGGCTGGGTCTTCCAGCAGCACAATGACCCAAAACATACAACTAAGGCAACAATGAAGCAAAAAGAAGCACATTAAGGTCATGGAGTGGTTTAGCCAGTCTCCAGACCTTAATCTCAATGAAAACTTATGGAGGGAGATGAAGCTCCGAGTTGCCAAGCAACAGCCTTAAAATCTTAATGATTTAGAGGTGATCAGCAAAGAGGAGTGGACCAAAATTTCCTTCTGACATGTGCGCAAAGCACATCATCAACTACAAGAAAAGTCTGTCTGCTGTGCTTGCCAACATGGGTTTTGCCACCAAGCGTTAACCCTTTCACTGCCAAGGGTCTCTGGAAATTTTGCAACATTAAAAAAAATCATCCAACCCTCCCCCCCATACCTATATACTTTCTTAAACTAGACACCTGCAGCATTGTCACAATGCCACTTGGTACAGTATACGAACAGGCACCTTCATGCAATTTTGATTTTCAGGTAAAAATTCATTTGGATCTGGAGCTGAGCATTTTTATTTGAGAAGTGGAAGACAAATATGGTTATCTCTGCATTGCCTCTTCAGTTTGTGGCCACACAGATTCGTTTCTGCAACAATTTAAGGAACCTACATGACACAATTATTGGTTTCGGAGACATTTTTGACCTGACAGACTTGCCATATGTACTGAGAGTCAGTATACATCAGGATACCACAAACTTGAGTGAACTGAAAAATCAACTGTGCACAATAAAATTAATCTAACGTGGTATTTTTCTTTTAAATGAAATGAAGTGGCAGACATAGAGGAGTAGAATTAGGATTCATTCACATTGAGTTTTTAGCAGAAAAAGAAAGCAATTGAAGTCAATGGGGGGCTTTTTTTCCAGGTGGATTCTGATGCGGATTCAGCTTCAAAATTAGCTCCAAAAAACTCCCTGCGAATGGACCCTTACTAAGCTAAATATGACAGAATTTTATCTTTTATGAGCCATAAAGCTGTCATATGTGCTGACCATCACATTTATTATTTATTTTAGATCTGATTAACTTTCTGATAATCGGACAATCCCTTTAGGCTAAGGCCCCACGTAAAGAAACAGCTAAAAAACGCAATGGAAAAAAATATATTGGAAAAGCATCGTGGTTTTTTTTTCCAGCTTTTTCATTGTGTTATTTGCTTCATTTTCTCTGTGGTTTTTCTTACCTTATTAAATCTAATAGAAAAACACTTTTAATTTCCACAGATAAAACTGACATGCTGCATTTTCCAAACAAAACCCAAATCTGTGGATGGGACTATCCAGAATCTCATTCACTTTGCTGGTACTGTAAAATGTAACATAGTTTTGTCTGCTACATTTCTGCAGCAGCCAAAGACACTGCATTTCTGCAACGTGTGGACTTAGCCTTAATGCTTTAACAATCTAAATTTTAACAGTTCACATTCTTAATGAGGATCTGTCAAAAAGTGCAATTCTCACTGTGCCCCTGAACAATTATATGTAAACTAGATATGATTCACCAAGTGGGCAGCAACCTTTCATTTTCTCAAAATATGTACAAAAGGTGGGGAAACACAGTGGCTCAGTGACTAGCACTGCAGCTTTGCAGTGCTAGAGACCTTGGATTGAATCTTGCCAAGGACAAATATCTGCAGACAGTTTGTATGTCCTCCCCATGTTTGCGTGGATTTCCTCCCATACTACAAAGACATACTGATAGAGAAAAATGTACATTGTGAGTAGAGATGAGCGAATGGCGTTCGATCAAATTGATATTCGATCGAATATCAGGCCATTCGAGGTATTCAAATATAATCGAATACCACGAGGCAAATGCACTAAAAATTTGTATCCCCTCCCACCTTCCCAGGAGCTTTATTTGTACCAATAACTGTGCAGGAGAGGTGGGACAGGAACTACGACAACGGAGGCATGAAAAAAAAATCGGAAAAAGTAATTGGCTGGCTAAATTAGGTGACCTCCACTTTATACGAATGGTCGATTTCAGATTCGGGTCATATGAGACTGTGAACTATGTGACTTTGAGACAGGGATAGATGTACTGACAGGGTTAGCTAGGGATTACCTTTATTTAGGTGGGAAAGTTACTCAAACAGCTCTTTGGGGCTCTATTTCGTCAGGATCCCTGTCAGCTTGCGATATGCGGGAGCTGACTTTTTTTCCCATAAGAATGCATTGACCAGCGTTGATTGGCCAAATGCCATACAGAGTACAGCATTCGGCCAATCAACGCTGGTTCTGCCGGAGGAGGCGGAGTCTATGATCGGTCTACAGCAGTCTCCATTGTGGTCAGATCTCAGATGTAGCAGTGTTGAGCGTACAGCTCTGTTATACCTGAGATGTAGCAGAGCTGGCCGTGTGCTTAGCTCTGCTACACCAGAGATGTAGCAGAGCTGAGTGTGCGCTGAGCTCTGCTACACCTGAGATGTAGCAGAGCTGAGCGCCGGAAGAGGCAGAGTCTAAGATCGGTCCACAGTTCAATCTCAGATGTAGCAGTGTTGAGCGCACAGCTCTGCTACACCTGAGATGTAGCAGAGCTGGCCATGCGCTGAGCTACACCAGATATGTAGCAGAGCTGAGTGTGCGCTGAGCTCTGCTACAACAGAGATGTAGTAGAGCTGAGTGTGCGCTGAGCTCTGCTACACTGAGATGTAGCAGAGATGGCCATGTGCTGAGCTCTGCTACACCAGAAATGTAGCAGAGCTGAGTGTGCGCTGTGCTCTGCTACACTCCAAATGTAGCAGAGCTGGCCGTGCACTGAGCTCTGCTACGCCAGAGATGTAGCAGAGATGAGTGTGCGCTGAGCTCTGCTATACTAGAGATATAAAAACAAACGTAGCACATAAGAGGGAAAAACTAAATATAGTTTTGAGACACATAGTATGTTCCCAAAGTAGGGTCCTACATCCAAAATCGTGTCTATACCACAAACTAATGGAGAAAAAAACAAAGAAATAGGTATACAGACACTCAAAATAGTGAGGTCAAAAATAGACCAAAACTCGTAATGGGAATATACAAACTTTAATAGTATCACATTAAAAAGTTATACAAAATAGATCATGCGAGTAACACACAGATAAATGTACAAAAAAAGAGCCCAATACTGCCCAGGATAGTTATTAAATGTAGTTAAACGTGAGTGGTAAACAGGATATATATGTACCACATGAACCAGCAAGGTAAGCTAAAACATAAGGCCAGATTATACAAATGCTACCAAAAGGAGGCCAAATTTATCCTATAGTATATATAGTGCAAAGTGCAATAAGGTAAGAGCGCAATTAAGCTAAAAGTAAAATAATATAACAACATGTAAATATTGAGTACTTTTAGACAAGAAAAAATGGCCACAAAGTAGATTGTAAAAGACTTAATCAGTGGCAGCAGAGGTTACACAGCAGGTCTATCATATTTATAAATGGAAATACAGCTTACCCATGATATAAACCACGTAAGTAGAAGTAGGGGGGGCAATAAGAGGAGCCGGCGGTGCGCTCAACACTGCTACATCTGAGATCGCACTGTGGACCTATCTTAGACTCCGCTTCCCCCGGCACTCAGCTCTGCTACATCTCTGGTGTAGCAAAGCTCAGCGCACACTCAGCTCTGCTACATCTCTGGTGTAGCAGAGCTCAACGCAAACTCAGCTCTGTTACATCTCTGGTGTAGCAGAGCTCAGCGCACGGCCAGGCCTGCTACATCTCAGGTGTAGCAGAGTCATGCGCTCAACACAGCTACATCTGAGATCAGACCACAATGGAGACTGCTGTGGACCGATCTCAGACTCCGCCTCCTCCGGCAAAACCAGCGTTGATTGGCCAAATGCTGTACTCTGTATGGAATTCGGCCAATCAACGCTGGTCAATTCATTTCTATAGGAAAAAGTCAGCTCCTGCATATCGCAAGCTGACAGGGATCCTGACGAGATAGTGGCGTAATACAGGTACTTGGGCATGTTAGATGCCCCCAGGCATGCTTCCCCAGCTGTCCTAGTTGCATTCCAGGGTGTTGGCATCATTTCCTGGGGTGTCATAGTGGACTTGGTGACTCTCCTGAGTCGAAGTGTAGCTTCCCCTGAAACGAAGCATTTTTCCCCATAGACTATAATGAGGTTCAATATTCGTTCGAATATTTGAATATTGAGGGGCTATTTGAAACGAATATCGAATCTCGAATATTTCACTGTTTGCTCATCTCTAATTGTAAGCCCTATATGGGGGCTCACATTCTACATTTTTTTTAAAAAACCAAAACGTTATTGCCCATGCAGAAATTCACAGCTAGTTTATATACAACCTTTTTATCTTTTGAACAAGTACCGTATTTTTCGGACTATAAGACGCACCTAGGTTTTAGAGGAGGAAAATAGGGAAAAAAAATTTTGAAGCAAAAACTGGTAAAATATTTAATATATGGGAGTTGTAGTTTTGCAACAGCTGCAAGGCCACATTGACAGGTGACCCTGCAGCTGTACGGGGATGCATAGAGCGTTTTTTTTGCGGGGCCAGCTGTAATTTTTAGTTATACCATTTTGGGTGATATCTATTGCTTAGATCACCTTGTATTGAAAAAAAAACAGGAGGTGATTTAGAACTTTTATTTATTTCATATTTTTAAAGCTTTTTTTTTTTTTTTTTTTACTATTTTATTCCCCCCCGGGGGCTTGAACCTGCGGTCACTTGATTGCAAGTCCCATAGATGGCAATACAACTGTATTGCCGTCTATGGGACATTCTGTCTATTAGTATTACGGCTGGTCATAGAGACCAGCCGCAATACTAATATAGCCGTGACAGGCCTGGGAGCCTCATTAGGCTCCCGGCTGTCACCCGAACAGGTCGGCTCCTGCGATATCGCCGCGCAGGAACCGGCCTGCAACTTTACAGGTACGGGGCCGGTGGGGACCGGCCCCGGGGGAGAAGGGGCCACGGATACTGACCCGGCATCCGCTGTACTAGAGAGGCGGATGCCGGGGAGGGATAGACGCCGGGGCCTGAGACATCGCTACGATCCTCTGCCCTGCATGAAGCCAGCGGCGGGGGCACGGAGGAGCCCCTGCCGCTGCTGGCTTCATGCAGGGCAGAGGAGCGCAGCGATGTCTCAGGCCCCGGCACCTGTAATGGCGTCTATCACTTGCCGGCTTCCGCCTCTCTGTTACAGCAGATGCTGGGCGCCACCTTCAGACTATAAGACGCACCCTTCTTTTCCCCCAAAATTTTGGGGAAAAAAAGTGCGTCTTATAGTCCGAAAAATACGATACATGGATTTATAAAAGAATAAAGCACAGTGGCAGTCAAGTTGTGCATGTCATTATCATTTTATACGTCATAACAGGCCTTTTTTAATTATTAAAGTATAATTCACTAATGTTCATAATTCTCTTTTTCTATTTGTAATTTTTCTTGGGTTACTCTCTTGTAATAATGTTACAATAATGCTTGTTATGTTGACACCTACCTGTATAAATGCCCATCAGAGTATAACGCAGGGTGTCTGATACACCAGGAGTTGGCGTTGTTACATTGCTAACTTCAGCAGTAGATGTGGGGCAGTTATGTGCTCCGCAGTTTGAGTAACTTTTATTTTCAGATATCACTGGAACAAAAGCAAACATTAAAAACATTAAAGTGCATGATCGATATATTTCCAGGATATAAAATAAATATAATTTCCTGCAATGGTCTGTCTGTTCAGGAGCCATTACATGACATTTACATTAGTCACAACTTTTGTAAAAAATAAAACAGCTCTTATTTTTATTTCTAGAACTTCTATTGGGACTTTCTATTGGAAAATGTATTTTGGCTTCTCACTAGAAGACTTTGATCATTTGATGCAGGTTTTTTCCCACTGATGTCAATAAACAATTTGCAAATATGCAACAAAACCACTATTGATAAGAATTATAAGTACAATAATATCTGAAAATGCATGCATTTTGCGACTGGCATCTGGTCCTATGCCAAAAATAGTTTGCCTGAAAGCACCCACAAACATTATTCTTCTATGTTTAGAACTGTTAAATTGATGACAGAAGGATAAAACTAGTCATCTGATTGGTCACATGACAACGAGGAAAGCTATCTCAGCTGATCAGAAAATGTAAGCAGGCAACAAACAAAGTGTTGAACAAACCGGTGGGCCCTGAGCCCTTACTGTTAGTACTCATTTTGTCAATGCAGATACATTGGTCAGTTGCCCGATCGGGATGGTCAGGGGCTCCGATCGGGCACCTGACCAATGCATTTGCAATGACGAAATGAGGAATAATAGTGTCAGGTGCCGGATTGGTTACCTCAGGGGCCCCAGGTTGCAGTTTAATGATTAAAGATGGCCGGCTGCCAGCAATTTCCCAAGTCCTCAGCACACAGGGGTCCCCTGCCAGTTCATACCTTCCCTATCGGGAGGACATCATTGGACTCCATCAGCTAATGGATTGTCTTTTAACCCTTCCGGGCAATTACCAGCCTCAGCTATTGCTGCCATCTCATAAAGACTTGTCCACGCTGCCTGAACTTACCCCCCTCCCCCTCATACACTAGTGAGTCATCCCTTAGATGGCGTGTGGGGACAGAAGCAGCCTGCTGCGATGCTTCACTTCAGGAAAATGTGAGTATGTTTTTTTGGTAAAATCTGTATATTTAATATGTGTGTGTGTATATATATATATATATATATATATATATATATATTTTTTTTTTTTACGTAGTTTGTGAGCCCCATATAGGGATCACAATGTACTTTTTTTTTCTTTTCCTATCGGTATGTCTTTGTAGAATGGGAGAAAATCCATGCAAACACGGGGAGAACATACAAGCTCCTTGCAGGTGTTATTCGAACCCAGGACTTCAGCTCTGCAAGGCTGCTGGACTAACCACTGAGCCACCGTGTTGCCCCTTTTAAGATGTATATATATGTACATTTGCTTACTGTATGTGTCTTATATACTATGTGAGTCAGTGGCGTAACTAACGCCATAGCAGTAGAGGCAGCTGCCACAGGGCCCGAGACATTAGGGGCCCGGTGACAGCCGCTACCGCTGCTATCATTATACTCAGGGGTCTTTTCGGACCCCCGAGTATAATGATCGGCGGACCAGGAGAGGTAACAAACATAAAAAACACTGTTACTTACCTCTCCACGATCCAGGCAGGCTTCGGCCTAGTTGGCCTGCATCCCGAATCATGTGATATCTGACGTCATTGAAGATCGACTACTTCAGAGGCCGACAGCGTAGGAGACGGGAGATAAGTGAGTAGCAGAGTTTTTTTTATGTTTTTCTCCCCCCTGGGTCTCCAATTATTATACTCTGGGGTCTGAAATGACCCCAGAGTATAATAATTGTTTATGGGTGTCCACAGTGGGACATGATACTGTGTGCAGGGGCCACTATGGGGCATAATACTGTGTGGAGGGGCCACTATGGGGGATAATACTGTGTGGAGGGGTCACTGAGGGACATAATAGTGTGTGCAGGGGCCACTAAGGGACATAATACTGTGTGCAGGGGCCACTATGGGGCATAATAGAGCCCGCAGGAATGCATAGGAGGGAGTCGATCGAGGTCTTCGGTGTCGGTCAGGGGGGGGACCCAATGTCAAAAGTTTGCCACGGTGCCCTGCCATTCCTAGTTACGCCCAAAGTTAGGCCCTATACATATAATGGGGAAAAGTGAAAGCAAAACTGCTGAGGGAAAAACAACAGTTGCGACTGACAGGGATGGATTATAGTGACGGCGCAAAAGACTCGCTGCTGAAGGGGCCGCACCACCACACACAAATGTTTCACAAACACCATATGAACATCACACAGACAGCACACATACACCAACCCACAAGTACAAAACCACTCAAATGTCACAACACACCACACAGACACACACAACAAAAACACCACCACATAAATACCACATGCACACCACACACACATACACGCACACGCAAGGACCACACACGCACGCAAATACACTCAGATGAATGCACACTACGCATACGGATGAACAGTGCACATGCGTACTCACATACCACTACCGCACAGATGGACACTTGCACTGCGCACATACATGCATACATATACATGGACCACACACGTGAATGCACACACGCATACATACACACGGCTCACACGTGTACACACACATGACACGCACTGACAAAACACGTCTGGTATCCTTAGTGGCTGTTTGCACACTACAGTATTTCTCACGGGCCTCCGGGCCATGGATTTGGTGGTTCCATAGATTTCTTTGTGTGCAAAGCTGTGAATTTTGGCAATTATGGCTCAGATTTCCAGTGGAAATGAGGGACTATTTTTCCTAGATGCAGCAGGAGGTACTGGTAAAACATTTTTAATTAATTTGCTGCTTACAAAAATTGTCTTAAACAATGACTTTGCCATTCAGTCATGGAGAGTGAACAAGCCGTAATGTATCCATTGGAGTTCCTGAAATCTTTGGAGCCTCCTGTAATGCCACCGCATAAGCTCACTTTAAAAATAGGAGCCACAATCATTTTGCTTTGGAACCAAGACTGTGCATTAAGAATGTCATGCCCAATGTTATTGAAGCCACTATTCTTATGGCAAACTGTAAGGGAGCAAATGTTTTTATTCTGCATATTCCTTTGCTACCAAGCGACATGCCCTTCAATTTTAAGCGTCTGCAGTTCCCAATCCAACTTGCATTTGCTAAGACTATAAACAAAGCACAAGGTCAATCACTTAAAGTAGCCGACACTAATTTGAAGAGCCCGTGTTTTTCACATGGACAGTTGTACGTTGCTTGCTCTAGAGTGGGTAACCTCAAAAATCTTTTCATATATGGTATGCACCTGAAGGTAAAACCAGAAACATTGTTTACCAAAAAGCACTACAATAGATAGTTGTGTAACTGTAAATCAATTTTACTCTTTGGTCCATGAACTACTTATAAATTACACTGGAGGGAGGGGGGGAAGGGTTGTTAATTGAATGTAAAGGTTTTATAAGTTTGTGTAAGGTTCATAAATATATTAATTTTTATTTAAAAAAAATAACAGTTAAAATAGTTGTAATCGTTTATACTATATAATATGTATTGAATACATAAAATCAATAAAAATGTTGAAATTAAAAAAAAAGTTGTTCACATCAATGTCACGTCATTTAGTGAAATGACAAAATAATAAAAATTTAAAGTGGAAAAAAGATTTATTGTAGACTCTGAAAATGCCAATTTTAGTGTGACACTGAAAATTTGACTTTAGCACAACCAACAAAATAACATATTTTCCGCGAGCGAAGCCGCGGGTGTTCTACTACTATAAGTATATATATATATGACTTATATATGGTATATGAATGTATATATGCTATAATAATGTATATGTGTGAGCATATATGAATGTATATCTGTGAATATATATATGGTATGGTATATACAGTATATATATATATATATATATATATATATATTGTATATATATATATATATATATATATATATATATATATATATATATTGTATATATATAAGTATGTAGGTATATAATGTGTACAATCTGTTAAATCTCATAATTTGCTGAATTTAGAGTAGTGGCGTAACTAGGAATGGCGGGGCCCCGTGGCAAACTTTTGACATGCCCCCCCCCCCCAAGACCTCGACCGACCCCCTCCTCCTCACTCTATTAAGTCCCTTAGTAAGTCCTGCACACAGTATTATGCCCATTAGTGGCCCCTGAACACAGTATTATGTCCATTAGTGGCCCCTGCACACAGTATTATGCCCATTAGTGGCCCCTGAACACAGTATTATGTCCATTAGTGGCCCTTGCACACAGTATTATCCCCCATAATGGCCCCTGCACACAGTATTATACCCCATAGTGGCCCCTGCATACAGTATTATGTCCCTTAGTGGCCCTGCACACAGTATTATGTCCCATAGTGGCCTCTGCACACAGTATTATACCCAATAGTGGCCCAGTATTATGTCCAGGATCGGCAAGTAAATAGGGCCCGTAATGGCCAATTAAAAAAAAAACAAAAAAACACAGCAGTAGCGGCTGTCACTTAAAATAAAGAGATTGAGAGGTGTGAAGGTGGAGTTAGTTCTCTCCCCTCATGCTACCAATGTCTGCTTATATAGGCTGAGGATGCTTTACCCTCATCCAAGCTATTTCCTCATATGGGAAAGTGTAGGTATGATCCTTCCATGTACTCTGGATCGTTCCTTGAGTGACATAGCCCTAACTTTGGCTACAATGATGTGTTGAGACTTTCTTTTACCTCTGCTCTGTATTGTCACTTCTATCGTATACCCTCAGCTATCCTGACCTGTCTTAATGAGATGACCAAAAACTTCAAGTATACGATGTGGAACAATTTTGTGGCACCAATAGAAAGTATACAAAGAAGACATTGGAAATTCTGTAATTGATTAACAACTTTCTATGTTTATATAATCTTACCTTCATTGGGATGTTGGTTAAGTACTAGAGATGAAATAAGATTTCCCCAAACTCCAGATGACTGATATATTAAGAAAAATAAGCCAAAATATTGGTTTACTACGTCCATCTTGTCTTTGCCAGTCTGTTGTGCATATTTTATTCCACTGATGGTGAGATAAGTACATTTTGATGCCCAAAGTGGTCCTCCTCCAATACCTCCAATTGCTGAGGTAATTATTAAGCTATACCTATCAGTGGAAACCGTAAAAACATAAAGAATTATTGGAATGTAATGTGCAGCAATAAATATCATAATATAATAAGTGTAGCAACTAGAAGTACCCTACAAAAGGGAAGCTCTCATTATTTTCTATAATAAACTAGCAGGAGGACCCGGCTTCACACGGGTATATTACATTTTATGTTTGTGTAGTGGCCCCATAAGAATTGTCCAATTTTGCACTGGTGTATTTTGTATGTGGTTTGTGTGTATGTCCATAAGCGTCATGTGATTATGTGTATCTCATTTTGTGAAAAACCTGTGATCAGTTGTTATGGATACCTGGAGTAAAGCTGTATCTAATCCTTCCCCGTGTAGTACTGTGTTTAGACGCAAGTATCTAGTCCTTGTTGGTGTGGTACTGTGTGCAGATGCACATATTTAATCCTCCGGCATGTGCTACTGTGTGCAGATGCGTGTATCTAATCCTCCCCTGTGTGGTATTGTGTGAAGAGGCGTGTATCTAATCCTCCAACATGTGAAACTGTGTTCAGATGTGCATATCTAATCTTACGGCATGTGGTACTGTGTGCAGACGTGCGTATCTAATCCTCTGGCGTATGGTACTGTGTGCAGACGCGTGTATCTAATCCTCTGGTGTGTGGTACTGTGTGCAGACACGCGTATCTATTCCTCCCCCATGTGGTACTGTGTTCTGAGATGCGTATGTAATTCTCTGGCATGTGGTATTGTGTGCAGAGGCATGTATCTAATCCTGCCCCATGTGGTACTGTGTGCAGACGCAGGTATAAAATCCTCACCAATGTGGTATTGTGTGCAGTGGCGCGTATCTAATCCTTCTCCCGTGTGGTATTGTGTGCAGTGGCATGTATCTAATCCTCCGGTGTGTGGTATTGTGTGAAGACGCATGTATCTAATCCTCTGGCGTGTAGAACTGTGTGCAGATGTGCGTATCTAATCCTCTGGCATGTGGTACTGAGTGCAGATGTGCGTATCTAATCCTCCCCCGTGTGGTACTGTGTGCTGAGGTGCATATCTAATTCTCTGGCATGTGGCACTGTGTGCAGAGGCATGTATCTAATCCTCCAAAGTATGGTACTGTGTTCAGACACAAGTATCTAATCCTCCCCTGTGTGGTATTGTGTGAAGAGGCGTGTATCTAATCCTACAGCATGTGGTACTGTGTGCAGAAGCGTTTATCTAATCCTATGGCGTGTACAACTGTGTGAAGACGCGCATATGTAATCCTCTGACGTGTGGAACTGTAAGCAGATGCTCTTATCTAATCCTACGGCATGTGGTACTGTGTGCAGATGTGCTTGTCTAATACTCTGGTGTGTGGAACTGTGTGCAGATGCACGTATCCAATCCTCTGGCATGTGGTATTATGTGCAGATGCATCTATCCAATCCCCCGGTGTATGGTACTGTGTGCAGACACACGTATCTAATCCTATGGCATGTGGAACTGTGTGTAGATGTGCATATCCAATCATCTGGCGTGTGGTACTCTGTGCAGATGCACGTATCTAATCCTCCCCCATGTGGTACTGTGTGTAGATGCGCGTATCTAATCCTCTGGCGGTGGTACTATGTGTAGGCATGCGTATCTAATCCTCTAGCGTGTTGAACTGTGTGCAGATGTGCGTATCTAATCCTCCCCTGTGTGGTATTTTGTGAAGAGGTGCGTATCTAATCCTCCCCCATGTGGTACTTTGTGCAGACACATGTATCTAATCCTTCAGAGTGTGGAACTGTGTGCAGACGCACGTATCTAATCCTCTCCTCTAATCCTCTCCTGTGTGGTATTGTGTGAAGAGGCGCGTATCTAATCCTACGGCATGTGGTACTGTGTTCAGATGTGCATATCTAATCTGAAGCATGTGGTACTGTGTGCAGACACATGTGTCTAATCCTATGGCGTGTACAACTGTGTGCAGATGCGCGTATCTAATCCTCTGGTGTGTGGTACTGTGTGCAGACGCACGTATCTAATCCTCCAAAGTGTGGCACTGTGTGCAGACACACGTATCTAATCCTCCCTGGTGTAGTATGGTGTGAAGAGGCGCATATCTAATCCTACGGCATGTGGTACTGTGTGTAGACGCGTGTATCTAATCCTATGGCATGTACAACTGTGTGCAGACGCGCGTATCTAATCCTATGGAGTGTGGAACTGTGTGTAGACGTGCGTATCTAATCCTACGGCATGTGGTACTGTGTGCAGATGTGCATATCTTATGCTCTGGTGTGTGGAACTGTGTGCAGATGCATGTATCCAATCCTTTGGCATGTGGTATTGTGTTCAGATGCATGTATCCAATCCCCCGGCGTGTGGTACTGTGTGCAGACGCGTGTATCTAATCCTTCAGTGTGTGGAACTGTGTGCAGAAGCGCGTATTTAATCCTTTAGTGTGTGGGACTGTGTGCAGACGCGTGGATCTAATCCTCTGTCGTGTGATACTGTGTGCTGACCTGTGTATCTAATCCTCTGATGCGTGTATCTCAGTTTGGATATCAGTGTTGGATTGTGCATGTGGAGTGACCGTGTGTATTGCAGTTGGAATATGAGTGAAAGACTTGCAGGTTTGTATTGGCTAAGGGGGGGGGGGCATTGTGTTTGGAATGCTGTATCTCAGCAACGGTACGTCCGAGCGAGTTGGAGTCTTGTCTTAAACCTTCCCGGATACCTGAAGTATCTCTGTGCCAAATTTGGTGAAGATTAGAGATGAGCGAACAGTAAAATATTCGATGTTCGTTATTCGTTCCGAATCGCATCTCAATATTCGACTATTCAATCGAATATCGAACCCCATTATAGTCTAAGGGGGAAAATGCTTCGTTTCAGGGGATCCCACCATTCGACTCAGGAGGGTCACCAAGTCCACTATGACACCTCAGCAAATGATGCCAACACCTCTGGGACAGCAGGGGAAGCATGCCTAACAAGCCCAAGTCACTGATTTACCCCTACATCACAGCCTATCAACTACACACTTTCCACACTCAAAAAAATCTCTATCAAAGTGGGAAAATACCTGGAAACCTTCTTTCTTCCCCAAATGGATGGACAAAACCCCAAATTTAGGGTGCATTCACACTACGTTTCCTGAAGCTTATTCTGAACGTAAAACACATTCAGAATAAGCGGCGTATAAAGCAGCTCCATTCATTTCTATGGGAACCGGCATACAAGCGCTCCCCATAGAAATGAATGGGCTTCTTCTTTCACTGCAAGCAGTCCCATTGAAGTGAATGGGAAGTGCCGGCGTGTACGGCTCGGCATGAGCAGAGCTTGCCGTATACGCCGGCACTTCCCATTCGCTTCAATGGGACTGCTCGCAGTGAAAGAAGCAGCCCATTCATTTCTATGGGGAGCGCTCGTATGCCGGCTCCCATAGAATAAGCTTCAGGAAACGTAGTGTGAATGAACCCTTAAGCTCAACAAACATTAACAAGCACCCCTTTAAATCACGTTGCCCATGTCAACCACAGATGGAATAGGCAATGGAAAATCCAACAGTACCCACCCTGACCTGTCATTGTGGATGTGTGTGTGTGTGTGTGTGTGTGTGTGTGTGTGATGTGGTAAGACCTTCCAAAATTCACTTTTCTAGCCCTTAACATGAGCCCTTCCAAATTAAGTTAGAGGCCCTTAAGCTGAGCTACCAGCAGAGATTGGGGCCCTTTAGGTGACTTCAGCCTTTTACCTGCAGAGTTTTAGGCCCTTTAACTTAGTTCAGCCTTGCACCAGCAAAGATTTGTTGGTCCTTTGGGTGAGTTGAGCCTTTAAACAGCAGAGATTTAGTTTTAGCCCTTGGAGTTAGTAGAGCCTTTAAAAAGCAGTGCTTTTGGCCCTTGGCGTGAGTAGAGCCTTTAAAATACAGAGTTTTTGGCCCTTCAAGTGAGTAGAGCCTTTAAAATACAGTGTTTTTGGCCCTTCGAGTGAGTAGAGCCTTTAAAAAACAGTGCTTTTTGGCCCTTGGAGTGAGTAGAGCCTTTAAAAAGCAGTGCTTTTGGCCCTTGGAGTGAGTAGAACCTTTAAAAAGCAGTGCTTTTGGCCCTTGGAGTGAGTAGAACCTTTAAAAAGCAGTGCTTTTGGCCCTTGGAGTGAGTAGAACCTTTAAAAAACAGTGCTTTTGGCCCTTGGCGTGAGTAGAGCCTTTAAAATACAGTGCTTTTTGGCTCTTGGAGTGAGTAGAGCCTTTAAAAAGCAGTGCTTTTGGCCCTTGGAGTGAGTAGAACCTTTAAAAAGCAGTGCTTTTGGCCCTTGGAGTGAGTAGAACCTTTAAAAAGCAGTGCTTTTGGCCCTTGGAGTGAGTAGAACCTTTAAAAAACAGTGCTTTTGGCCCTTGGCGTGAGTAGAGCCTTTAAAATACAGTGCGTTTTGGCCCTTGGAGTGAGTAGAGCCTTTAAAAAGCAGTGCTTTTGGCCCTTGGAGTGAGTAGAACCTTTAAAAAGCAGTGATTTTGGCCCCTGGAGTGAGTAGAGCCTTGCACCAGCAGTGTTTTTGGCCCTTGAGGTGAGTTAAGCCTTTGAACAACAGTGTTTTTTGACCTTCAGGTGAGTTTAGCTTTGCACCAGCAGTGTTTTAGTAGAGATGAGCGAAGAGCGTTTGATCGAGTACATGTTCGATCGGATATTAGGCTGTTCTAGATGTTCGATTCCAGTCTAACACCACGTGGCAAACGCTCTAAAAATTCGCTTTCCCTCCCACCTTCCCTGGCGCTTTTTTTTCACCAATAACTGTGCAGGGGAGGTGGGACAGGAACTACGACAACAGAGGCATTGAAAAAAAATCGGAAAAAGTAATTGGCTGGCTAATTCAGGTGACCTCCAATTTATACGAACAGTGGATTTAATATCCGGTTCATATGAGACTGTGAACTATGTGATTGTGAGACAGGGACAGATGTACTGGCGAGGCTAGCTAGGGATTACCTTTATTTAGGTGGTAATGTTACGCACACAGCTCTTTTGGGCTCTATCTGGTTGGGATCCCTGTCAGCTTGCGACATGCGCAAGCTGACTTTTTCCCATAGGAATGCATTGACCAGCGTTGATTGGCCGAATTCCATACAGAGTACAGCATTCGGCCAATCAACGCTGGTTCTGCCGGAGGCTCGTATGTGAGGAGATGGAGTCTAAGATTGGACCAGAATGGAGACTGCTGTGGACCGATCTTAGACTCCACCTCCTCCAGAAGAACCAGCATTGATTGGCCAAATGCTGTACTCTGTATGGCATTCGGCCAATCAACGCTGGTCAATGCATTCCTATACCGAGATGTAGCAGTGCTGGCTGTGAGGTCAGCATTGCTACACCAGAGATGAAGTGGAGCTGAGTGTGCGCTGAACCCTGCTGCACACTCAGCTCTGCTGAGATGCAGCAGAGCTGAGTGTGCTGTAGGGTTCAACACACACTCAGCTCTGCTACATCTCTGATGCAGCAGAGCTGAGTGTGCAGCAGGGTTCAGCGCATCTCCGATGCAGCACAGCTGAGTGTGCAGTAGGGTTCAGCACACACTCAGCTCTGCTATATCTCTGATGCAGCAAAGCTGAGTGTGTAGCAGGGTTCAGCGCATCTCTGATGCAGAGAGCTGAGTGTGCAGCAGCGTTCAGTGCATCTCTGATGCAGCAGAGCTCAGTGTGCAGCAAGGTTCAGCGCACGGCCAGCACTGCTACATCTCGGCATAGGAATGCATTGACCAGCATTGATTGGCCGAATGCCATACAGAGTACAGCATTCGGCCAATCAACGCTGGTTCTGCTGGAAGAGGCGGAGTCTAAGAACGGTTCACAGCAGTCTCCATTCTGGTCCGATCTTAGACTCCGCCTCCTCACAGATGAGCCTCCGGGCAGAACCAGCGTTGATTGGACGAATGCTGTACTCTGTATGGCATTCGGCCAATCAACGCTGGTCAATGCATTCCTATGGGAAAAGGTTAGCTCGCGCATATCGCAAGCTGACAGGGATCCCAACGTAATACAGTGACTTGGGCATGTTAGATGCCCCCAGGCATGCTTCCCCTGCTGTCCCAGTTGCATTCCAGAGGTATTGGCATCATTTCCTGGGGTGTCATAGTGGACTTGGTGACCCTCCTGAGTCGAATAGTGGTTTCCCCCTAAACGAGTATTTATTCCCCATAGACTATAAAGGGGTTTGATGTTCGATCGAACAGTCGAGTATTGAGTGGCTACTCGAATCGAACTTCGAACATTTCAGTGTTCGCTCATCTCTAGTGAGTATCAGTGTTTTGTTTTTTTTGTGTTAAACATTAAGGGGGGGGGGGGCATAATGAAGGGGACCCATGAAACTAGGGGCAGATGAAGGGGGAGGAACATGAAACTGGGTGCAGAGATGGAGGGGGGACATGAAACTGAGGGCAGAGATGGAGGGGGGACATGAACTTGGGCAGATGAAGGGGGTATATGAAACTGGGGGAGACATGGAGGGGGAAATATAATTTACAGGTGACTGTAGTAGGATTATACTGTGTAGGGCACATGAAAAATGAATGAGAATGGGCGGAGTCAACATAAAAGTGGACAGAGCTAATTTTGCGGGACGCGCTATGCGTGCAGCACATTTTGTCCCTCTTTCTGTTCTTCAAAAGTTGAGAGGTATGAATATATATATATATATATAGTGAGCCAAAGCAAAAAGTGGTTGTGGAAAACACTGTGACAGAAACGAATTGCAGTTTTCTCTGCAGCACTTTTCACACAAAGTCTGTGGAGTTTTCCTCTGCGACCTTTCTACTTCAATAACACCTATATAGAAAATTTCAGCTTTATTGTTGGTATAATTGACATGCTGCGATTTACAAAAACACAATGGTTTTAGAAATTGCAGCATGTCCGCTACAGATATTTTTCTGCAATGTGTGGATGGGATTAGCCAGAATCCGATCCACTTTTCAGGTACTGGCGTTTATGCTAAATGGGGCTCCAGCCTAAATTTCCATTAAAAAAATCTCCAAAATAACAATCTCCACTATTGTACTGATCCACTGAATAAAGCAAACTTGCCAGATTTATCACACAGTGAATGCTTTAAAACAAAATCTGTAAGAAAACAGGGCAATGATTTTTTGGGGGTTTTTTTCAGTTCCACCCTCTTTAGAATTTTTTTTTGTTTCCCTGTATAAAAAATATTAAGTGGTGTCACTAAGTAGTACAATTGCGTCCTTCAGACAATAGGCCTTAAAATTTAATGGAAAACGATAATGGAAACACACACGTTTTTCGTTTTAAGAATCAGGATCTTGTGGCTAAGGTCCCTAGTAGTAAAGCGCATAAAAAAAAAAAGCTGCAGAAAAAAATGCAACAGAAATGCATCTCTGTTTTTCATAGTGATTTTGCAGTTTTCCTTTTACGGACGTTCTGCTCCTATTATACTTATATGGAAACCACCAATGTTTCTGTAGGTATAATTGACATGCTGTTATTTTATGCTACAGATTTTTCTACACATACACTTTGCAGTTACTGTAAAATGAAACATTTTTTGCTGTGGCTTTTCTGGAATGCTGCATTTTCCAAACCCTGGCCTAATGGGGTTCACCATCTAAGGCTGAGGCTCCACATTATAGAAATGCAGCTTTTTTGTTGCAGATTTTGTTGTGGTTTTTTTAAGCCAAAGCCAAGAATGGGTGCTAAAGGAATAGGAACTTCTTACACTTCTACCTTCTGCTCAATGCACTCCTGACTCAAAAAAACGCAACAAAATCTGCAACAAAAAAAGCTGCGTTTCTGCAAAGTGGGGCCTCAGCCTAAGGGTATAACCTGGTTTTATGCCTCCTTTCCTCTCTATTTTCTGTTTTCAATGACAAGTTTCTGGGCAGACTTAGCCTGTGTGAGCTACAGGACAGGCCAGCAGTATGCTCTAACTCTTTCCCGCGACAGATATTTTTCAATTTTTGTTTTTGACTCTCCACCTTCCAAACCCCATAACTTTTTTTATTTTTCCATTCACAGAGCCATATGAGGGTTTATTGTTTGCAGGCTAAATTAATTGTATTTTATAAAGGTACCGGGAAACTGGAAAATAAAATCTGTATGTGGTGGTATTAGAGAAAAACTACATTTGTGAAACTCTCTTACAGGCTTTGTTTTTACAGCATTCTCTATGCAGCCAAATTGACATTTTGCCTGACTTCTATGGGTCAGTACAATTCCGGTGATACCAAATTTATATTTATATTTTTTTTCTTCATGTTTTAACCCCTTAAAATCCAACTTTGGGGGGAAAAAAAGTCATGGCAACAGATTGCTGGCCCTGGATTTCATTCCCAGGGCTGGTGATTCATGACTAAATGGTGCCCCGCACAAAAATGAGTGCCGGCCATATTTAAACACCCGACATCCTCCATACTATTACAGCAGATGTCTGGAATGGGTTAAACTGCACACACTGTTATCTCGAGATTTACATATGTAACCCCTGCCCCCTCCGCTCGGCCCCGTCCCCTTCCGCTCCGCTCCGCCCTCTCCGCTCCACCCCCTCCTCCGGGGGGGGGGGGGGGGGGCAGCTTTCTGACGTCCGCTTCAGGCGGTGGTTCACCCCTGAGCCTGACGGAGGGAGAAGGAAGGAGAGACTGCAGTGGCAGAGCTGTGAGTTTAGAGTAATTTCAGAAAATTAAACGTACCAGAATTTTAGCATATATTAAGCCTTACTCTTTCCTGACCAGTGCCACCCCTTCTCATACCATCCTACCAAAAATAGCACTTAAGATGCAGAAGCTGTTCAGAATGTCAATGTCAAACAGTAAATGTGGTGTAAAATATGTACAATATTTTTTAGCGCACAATACACAAGAATTCTGTTTATAATATACTAACTGCTTGATTTTTCCTTTCTTCTCTAGTAACCATTATGTTTTGTCAGAAACCCATCTGAACCTGAGTGGTTGCCATTCACAACTATCCCACTTTGCCTTTAATGTTTATGTAAGAACAAACAGACAAGCAAATGTAAAAATAAATGTTAAAATATAATGTAAAAACATACCAATTTGGTTTAAAGTTGGCTATAGAATAACTGATGTAACAGCACATTGAGACGACGATAGTCCATTTGCATCCGATTTTCTTAATAATGATGGGAGGTAGAAAAAGTGAAGACAATATAAGACATCCATAGATAACACTTAATGATGCAACACCGAGACCTTTCTCAGGATTTAGGCTGCTCTGTAAGGACAAAATATTATATTATTAGATTTCAGCTATACTTTATTGATGTATAAATGTACACTTTTATCCAATATTTTTAAGTGTATGTATTTATTTATTTAAAGAAAAGAGTTTTTGAAGAAGTTTGTGACTGAAAAAGACACTTAGGGAGCAAGGAGTTGTTCACATACTTAATATGTGGTACACCTTTATGTATTTACTTACAACTAAAATAAAAATATTAAAGAAATGCTTTTGCTTCAGTTTTTTTCTGTTATGTTTTGTTATGGAGCTATGTACTTTTGGCTCCACTGTCTAACCCCCACTACTGCAGTGCTACAAAATTAGATTATTGGCAATGAAAGGGGTTAACTTTCTATGTAAGCAGCAGAAGAAGCACAAAACCGCTTGGTCACTGTCTATGAACCTATCATATCTCTTTTGAATTCTAGCACTAATTTGGCTGTATGCTTAAAAATGTAAGCTCTCCCAGTCATCTAACTATTAGGGTGCATTCACACGGAGTAACGTGCCGTGTGACCTGGCAAAATCACGGCCGCAAAGTAATGCGGTGTATATGATCCAGGCTCCCACTGAAATCAATGGGAGCGTATATGGCGCTCAAAATCTCACACGGCGTATACGTGCCAGGTCACGAGGCACGTTATTCCATGTGAATGCACCCTTATTGGAATTCCTATTGCTTTCTCTGAACTGTGCTAGCTAGAGATGAGCGAGTAGGTATTTGATCGAATACAATGGTATTCAAAATACTTGTACTCGATCGAGTACCGCTCGCTATTCGAATGTAAAAGTTCGATGCAGAACCAGCATTGATTGGCCGAATGCTATACAGTTGGCCAATCAATGCTGGTTCTTCTCCTACCTTTAGAAGTCTTCTCCGTGCAGCTTCCCCGCGGCATCTTCTGACTCTTCATTCACTCTGCCAGGCATCGGGTGCCGACTGCGCATGTCCGCTTGTAGTGTGGGCATGCGCAGTCGGCTCTGCCCAGGCCCGATGCCTGGCAGAGTGAATTCAGAGCCGGAAGATGCCGCGGGGATGCTGCAAGGAGAAGACTTCTTGGAGGATCCAGCTCAACCCTCACTCGTGGACTTGGTAAGTATAATTTGATCGAATGTTGCCTACCCCTGAAACGAGCATTTTCCCCCCATAGACTATAATAGGGTTTGATATTCAATTCGAGTAGTTGAATATTGAGTTGCTACTCGAAACGAATATCGAATCTCGAACATTTTACTGTTCGCTCATCTCTAGTGCTAGCATATGATGCAGTGAGATGGATCACAGATCTATATGCAAGTTTACCATCAATTAAACGCTAAGAATGAATGCACAAACTTTTATCGTCAATATTACATCAACATTGTAAGGTCCACCTACCACTGGCTATTGGCTGAGAGGCTGTCAGGTGTTGCTACAGTAAATAACAGTGACTCACAGACAATACCTGAGTCATTGTATTTCCTGGTCAAACACGTTGGCGGGCATAGATGGCACTTACAAACTGCTTTGCCCATCTCTAGCACTGATGAGAAGCAATGACTGATGTTGCTGTGTGTGGATGGGTTCCTCTTCCTTTTGAAGGATTTAAAAAGACTGCAAATACAGTGCCTTGCAGAAATATTCATACCACTAAAACTTTTCAAATTTTGTCACCTTACAACCTCAAACTTAAATAAATTTTATTGAGATTTTAAGTGATAGAATAACAAAAGTAGCACAGAATTGTGAAGTGGAACAAAAACGAAACATGGTTTTCCAAGTTTTATACAAATAAAAATCTGAAGGTGAAAAAATGTGAAAAAGTTCAAGGGATATGAATACTTTTGCAAGGCACTGTAACTATGTAATTTATGGGACCATCCAATAATTTATGAAAGGCAGGCAACATTAGCCAGGACTCTAAATCAGTGATGAGGGGGAATGATATATATATAGCTATAGATATATAAAGTTACCTGGCAAAATGTGCTGCTAGGGGAATCGTTTTCTGACACTAGAGGACTATTCTTACCAATAACACCTGCTTATGTGTGTATGTACTATTCTGTAGGTTTATGATGACTTGCAGCATGTTGAGGCACTATCCTCAATGTGGCATGCAGTGCCGCACCTCCCATGAGGCGACCTGAAGCGAGCGCTTCAGGCGGCACTATGCCAGGGCCTCAGGGAGGGCGGCATTTTTGCTAACCTAAGCCAGTCCAGGACAAGCTGTCCTGGACTGGCTTAGCACGGAGCGGTGGTTTGGGGAGGCCACTGGAGCAGCGCTGCTCCAGCAGCCTCCCCTCACGCTCAGGCAGAGCGCAGGCAGTCTCCGGGCCTGCTCTCTGCCGGTGAACGGCGTTAAGCCCAGCCCCCTTTCGATATGCCACGCCCCTCCGCTAAGCCACGCCCCCGCTCCGCCCCCTCCTCCGGCGGGGGGGGGCGGCTTTCTGCACTTCGCTCGGGCAGCGAAAGGAGCAGGTTCACCCCTGGTGGCATGGCACTCTAACTGGTGTTGTGATGGGGCATTCTGGATTTCATATAGTACTGGGTCTGGCAATAGTGGCACTGGGATAAAATAAAAAGAGCACATCAGTCCATATCCGAGCACATCTGCTTCTTATTACATTGCTGTTTATTGAAGGGATTAATCCACAAAAATACCCTTTATACATTCCCTTCAATGGGACTGCTGGAAATTGTGGATAAATATTTTTTTGTGACAAAATTCCTTTATGAAATGTAATTGTTCTCTGGCACTACTGTAGTATAGCAGCTGAGAAAACAATACCCGTAGGATAATCTATGCAAATTCTTTGCAATGCTATTTATTATTTTTTTACTGTATACTTCTCGTAGACTGGTGTGTCCTATAGTCTAAAAAAATTAGGATAATGAATAATGATTAGGTAGAAAATAGGCCATGATACCACACCTTATTTGTGAAATAAGTGCTGCTAGTCTCTATCATAAAATCTAGGTCACAACCTGGGCGTTGCATATCCTCATCATATTTTAAAGCCAAATCGTGCCAGGAAATTACATATTGTTTAAATCACGCTTATTTGAAACATAGTTTAAAACTTTCCGGTAATGTTTTCAATTTTCCATGGTATATGTGTATAAATATATCCTTCCTGCTAATATTATAAATGTAAAAGTATGGACAGCTAAACGGATTTGAATGAAATGTGGCACATAGATTGTCACCTCGAATATTGGCTACTTTTTATCCCAGTAAATGACATGGCTTCACAACTGTTATGAATTTTTGTTCACATACTATATTACACTGCTCTTATCTCAGCTTCTGAGAAACCCAGGGCTGATATCTCTCTGTGTAAACACTCGCTAACCCTCAGTGTACATGCATTTGCATATTATCTGATCTGCTCCAGGCACTGCTGCTACACTGACATGGGCAAACACCTTTAACCCAAATTGGCAGTTTGTCAATTTTAAACATGCTGGGAAAAAGAAAATCTAATATATCGCAAACAACGAGAGCTATGAAGGTAGCCAGAAGTTCTCAGTTCACAGTTTTCCTCAAGCGGAGCTGAGGAGATCATTGAATCCAACAACACACTCATTATATGGCGTCACAGCGAGCTGCTGAGATGCTGAAACAATCACAGGCTCGGTGCGAGGAACAAGTTCAGCAGCAGGACAGCTTAAGAGCTGCCGAAATGCAGGAGCAGGCTAATCATTGACGGCATCAATTTGCTGAACATAGGCGGATCATAGACGCTAACAATCCACAGATGAAGTCTGAGGCTAGTCCTAAAAATTTTCCAATTCCAATTCTTTCCATTAAATGGTCAGTAACTTTTCAAACATGAGATTCTGGAAAATGTAATGCAATTGGGGCCACATTGTGGCTCAGTGGTTAGCACTGCAGCCTTGCAGTGCTGGAGTCCTGATGTTCAATTTCTGCCAAGGGCAAAAAACCATCTGCAAGGATTTTGTATGTTCTCCCCATGTTTGCATGGATTTCCATCCCGTATTCCAAAAAAGACATACTGATAGGAAAAAATATACATTGTGAGCTCTGAGTGGGGCTCACAATCTAAATTAAAAAAAAAAAAATGTAATGCACTTTAATAAAAAATGTGGCTTCTTTCTTCATGGCCTGCAAGCAGAACGTTTCTCTCTGCATTTTTTTGGGTTAAAACCAGGCAGACCCCATTATAGTCTTTTTAAACGGATTAGGTTTCTGTTTCTCTGGCTTCCAAGTGGACCCAAGGAACAGAAGGCCAAATGCAGGTGTGAATCTAGCATAAGCCAACACTAAGCTGTGGTTTGCATTTATGACAGAATCCAAAGATGCAGAAGCTAACAGAGACTAAATGTGTGGGTTTGGTGTAAAGTTTGTTGAAAGGTGTATTGAGGCTACAATGTATGTGGTATACGTATGATGATAGGGTTGATGTATATATTCAACCAGCCATTGCCTTACTGTATGAGTTAGGATAGGTTCTCACTGTTCAGTGTATTGCTCTGACAGAATGACAGACACTGTAGATTTTTTTTCTACCCCCATACACTACAAGGTTAAGACTGAAACTTCCTTTGTCAAATAGGATGTTCTTTATGAATTATAGCACTCACTGGATATAACTGATTGGCAGTGGCATAACTAGGAATGGCTGGGCTGCGTGGCGAACTTTTGACATGCCCCCCCCCCCCGACCAACACCGAAGATCTCGACCGACCCCCTCCTCCGCATTTCTGCGCGCTCTATTATGCCCCTAGTGGCCCCTGCACACAGTATTATGTCCCTTAATGGCCCTTGCACACAGTATTATGCCCCATAGTGGCCCCTGCACATGGTATTATGTCCCTTAGTGGCCCCTGCACACAGTATTGTGTCCCTCAGTGGCCCCTGAGCATAGTATTATGTCCCTCAGTGGCCCCTGCACACAGTATTATGTCTCTTAGTGGCCCTGCACACACTATTATGTCCCTTAGTGGCCCCTGCACACACTATTATGTCCCATAGTCGCCCCTGCACTCAGTAATATGCTCCACTGTGGACACCCATAAACAATTACTATACTATATTATATATATAATAATCGGAGACCCAGGGGGAATAAAAAACATAAAAAAACACTATTACTTACCTGTCCCCTGTCTCCGATGTAGTCCTCCGCTGTCATCCATCTTCAATGACATCAGACGTCACATGACGCGGGACGCAAGCCTGCCTGGATCGTGGAGAGGTAAGTAACAGTGTTTTTTATGTTTCTTACCTCTCTCCGGCCTCCGATCATTATACTCGGGGGTCTGCAAAGACCCCCGAGTATAATGATAGTCTTTGTGGGGCCCACGGTGTCACTTAATGATCCCGGCCCAGCCAAGATCGGTAAGTAAATAGGGCCCGTTACCGGCTGAAGTAACTCCAGATGGTAACGGCCTATTAAGATAAAAGAAAAAACCACAGCGGTAGCGGCTGTCGCCAGGCCCCCTAATGTCTCAGGCCCTGTGGCAGCCGCTACCACGTTAGTTACACCACTGCTGATTGGGCCTTTTACCATGATTGCCAGGAGGCTTGCTGAGACTCTATTGCCTAAGGGCTCACCAAATATATAAGATAAGATAAGATAATCCTTTAATAGTCCCACAGTGGTGAAATTTCAGTATGTTTCAGCTGCATAGTAATACAGATACATGATAATACACAGTAAATATTACAGAAGTAGTAGACACACATATGCTGAGAAAGATATACTAGGAGTCCATAACAGCTAAGGAACAGAGAAGAAAGAAGGAGGACATTCATAATCATTAGTTCTCTGTGCGGAGTGATCTTCGCTTGGTCTGATGTAGATTATACAGCCTGATCGCGGTTGGAAGGAAAGACTTGCGATAGCGCTCCTTCTCACACTTGGGGTGAAGCAGACAGTCACTTATAGTGCTGCCAAGTGCCATCAAGGTCTCATACATGGGGTGGGATTTGTTCTCCCGCATGGAGGTCACCACGGACAGTATCCTTCTGTCACCCACCACCTGTACTGGGTCCAAGGGGCTCCCCAGGACAGAGCTGGCCCTCCTGATTAGCCTGTCAAGTCTATTTCTGTCCCTGGTTGATATACTGCTCCCCCAGCAGGCTACACCGAAAAAGATGGCTGAGGCAACCACAGAGTTGAAGAAGGCCCTAAGAAGTGTCCCCTGGACTCTGAAGGCCCTCAGCCTCCTGAGCAGGCAGAGTCTGCTGTGGCCCTTTCTGTGCAGCGCCTCCAGGTGATCAGCCCAGTCTAGTTTATTATTGAGGAGCACACCCAGATACTTATAGGTCCTGACTATCTCAATACATGTTCCTTGGATCTCCACCAGGGTCGGAGCACTCCTCCGTTTCCCAAAGTCCACCACCATCTCCTTGGTCTTCCCAGCATTAATCCTGAGATGGTTCTGCTGGCACCATTCAACAAAATCCCGGTTTAAGTCTCTGTATTCCCTATCGTCACCATCAGTGATAAGGCCGACTATAGCAGAGTCATCAGAGTACTTCTGTAAGTAACAGCTGGAGGAGTTGTGCCTAAAGTCAGCAGTGTACAGTGTGAAGAGAGATGGGGCAAGAACTGTACCTTGTGGTGCCCCCGTATTACAGATCACAGCGTCAGACACACAGTCCAGGGCTCTCACATACTGAGGGCGGTTTGTCAGGTAGTCTAGGACCAGTTGGACAGGTGATGGTCCACTCCACCAAGGTTCAGCTTCTCCCTCAGTAGCTCTGGGTGAATGGTGTTGAACGCACTGGAGAAATCAAAGAACATTATTCTCACAGTGTTCCCGGGTTTCTCCAGGTGAGAGAGAGCTCTATGAAGAAGGTGGATGATGGCGTCATCTACCCCAATGCCCGGCCGGTAGGCAAACTGGAGGGGGTCCAGAGCGGAGCTCACTAGGGGGCATAGGTGTGTTAGGACCAGTCTCTCTAGGACCTTCATCAGGTGGGATGTCAGTGCTACAGGTCGGTAGTCATTGTAGTCCATCGGGTTCGGTTTCTTTGGGACTGGTACCACACAAGATGTTTTCCACAGTTGAGGTACCACTCCCAGCTTTAGACTCATATTGTACATGTGTGTAATAATACCACACAGCTGGTCACTGCACATTTTAAGAACTCTTGCGCTTATCCCATTGGGCCCACCGGCCTTGTCTGCCTTAATCCTCTTGATTTCCCGACACACCAGAGACTCTTTGAGGATCAGACATTCGGATTGCAATTTACTGCCAGTCGATGGGGGTTGGGTCTTGGTGTGTGAGGGGAGGGGGGTTGCTTGTGAGGGGGCAGTTGGTTTGGAGTTGAATCTATTGAAGAATAGATTAAGCTCATTAAGCCACTTCCTGTCAGCTTCTATCTGATGAGCTGCCTTTTGTTTATGTCCGGATATCACCTTCAGACTGTCCTAGACCTTTGAGACTCTACCCTCCCCCATCTGTAGTTCCAACTTCCGCCTGTAGTTGGCCCTGGATGTCTGCCTGATAATCCTCTCTAAGGCCTAGTTCACACGGGGCAAGGCGGGCATATTTTGGTCCTGATTTTGACATGGGAAGCCACGTCAGAATAGGAGCAAAATGCACCTGCTGTGACTGTCCCAAATGAATGGGCCTAGACCGGAGCGTGCTGCCGCGAGGCAAACGTCACGGCTGAATCAGCCGTAGAATCCGCCTGAAAAAAGGGCAGCTCGCTTCTTTTTACTGTGAACGGCAACATGCCGCTCACGGAAAAAAGAGCGCTAACGGTCTACATAAACCGCTATTGTGAGGGGGCGGATTATGCCGAAGATTCAGTGCCAAAATCCGCCCCCTCTCGCCCCATATGAACAGGGCCTAAGGCCTCCCTGAACAGACCGTAGTGGTTTTTACTGTATTGCAATTCGCAAAAAGAATGTCTGCATGTTATTTGCAATCAGGGATCCACAAAAAGACATGTATGATCCCGTACATTTGTATGTGTTGCAAATCCAGGCAAAATGGGATTTGCTTCATAATTTGTTATATGATAAATGAAATACAGTTGCAGAAATGTTTAACTTAAAGGTGCTCTATCATTGGCAAGAAGAAGGCTAATTAGCTTATGAATAAAAACAGACTTATTCAAAGACTACTGAGGCAATTTACATGCAAAAGGTACATGTGGAATAGCCTTTCTAAAGGGTATGCAAGTATGTGCTTATCTAAAAATGACTTTTGCCAATGATAGAGCACCTTTAAGTTAAACATCTCTAGACTTTAGTTTGACCTTTCATTGGCTTTAAACTTTGATATATACTGTGCATGAAGATTTTTTTTTACTATACTTTAAGATTAGTACTAAGTAGTATGTAATTCAATACATATCCTGCTGTTTGGTTGTGTACAATCAAAATATTAATAGTGAATATCATTATGTACATTCTGGTTTAATATTCTTATTTACCCAGTCATATCTTTTCATATAGTTCTGGGATATAGCTCTACTGGCTTGGCTAATGAAAAGAATCCCACCAGATAAGTATACACGTAAGAATGCTGGTTTTGTTTTTCTATTAAGAACGATGAAACTTAACTGGTGAAAGGTCTCAATAACTACTACTAATAGCAACAATACACAATGTAGTACTATTTACCTGTAAAGTTTGCAGTCCTCCATAAGCTGTAAATAAAAGGAGAAATCCAAAAGAAACAATGATAATGTTTTTAAGATGTTTTATCTTCATTGCTTCACTATATTCTACTCTTCTGCAATAACAACTTCCTGGTTCATAAAATCCCAAAATACACAAACACAAGGACTGTAGTTGGATCCGATACAATTTTTCAACCAAGCAGCAGTGCAAAGTTTAAAGTTCTCAGTTCTCTTCTTCCTAGGGCTTTGAAACCATTTAATGAGTTCATGTTAATAGTTAATTACTCTGATTGTGAAATTGTTTGGGTTGAGCCCTTCTATTGAAATCAGAGTCATAAATAGCCAACCTGTCAACACATTAGCATAATTTTTTGGATTAACAATTGCTTCCTTGTGTAGTCAGAAACACCGTAAATGTGATATATATATATATATATATATATATATATATATATATATATATATACGGCATCTCAGCAGCTTGCTGGGACACCATATAATGAGCGTGTTGTTGGCGTTGATGATCCCCATCAGCTCTGCTTGAGGAAAACTGTGAACTTCTGGCTATCTTCGTAGCTCTCGTTGTTTGCGACATATTAGATTTTCTTTTCCCCAGCATGTTTAAAATTGACAAACTGCCAATTTGGATTAAAGGTTAAAGGTGTTTGCCCATGTCAGTGTAGCAGCAGTGCCTGGAGCAGATCAGATAATATGCAAATCCATGTACACTGAGGGTTAGCGAGTGTTTACACAGGGAGATAACAGTCCTGGCTTTCTCAGAAACTGAGATAAGAGCAGTGTAATATAGTATGCGAATAGAGATGAGCGAACAGTGGAATGTTCGAAGTTCGATTCGACTAGCTGCTCAATACTTGACTGTTCAATCGAACCCCATTATAGTCTATGGGGAAAAATACTCATTTAGGAGGAAACCAATGTTCGACTCAGGAGGGTCACCAAGTCCACTATGACACCTGAGCAAATGACTCTAACCAGCAGAGTTTGGTGAAATCAGGGTAAATTCAGCCTCTAACCAGCAGAGTTTGGTGAAATCAGGGTGGATTCAGCCTCTAACCAGCAGAGTTTGGTGAAATCAGGGTAGATTCAGCCTCTAACCAGCAGAATTTGGTGAAATCAGGGTGGATTCAGCCTCTAACCAGCAGAGTTTGGTGAAATCAGGGTAGATTCAGCCTCTAACCAGCAGAATTTGGTGAAATCAGGGTGGATTCAGCCTCTAACCAGCAGAGTTTGGTGAAATCAGGGTGGATTCAACCTCTAACAAGCAGAGTTTGGTGAAATCAGGGTGGATTCAGCCTCTAACCAGCAGAGTTTGGTGAAATCAGGGTGGATTCAGCCTCTAACCAGCAGAGTTTGGGGAAATCAGGGTGGATTTGATAAAGTCATAGTCGCATTTATGACTAATCGACCAATAATCTCGGGTAACTGTCGTCATCCTAATTAATAAGGCTGAGGGCCGGCGGTCAAGAAATCACACCACTCTGTGTTAGTATTCATTCTTTCCTCAGCTTAAAATGTATACTGACACACTTTTTTTTTATTGAGAACACAGAGTTAAATAGTATCAGAGAAAGGAAGTGATACAACAACAACGTAAGTTTTCATATTCATTCCTGATTGGTATGGTACATCTCAATCAAATAGAAAAAGTTTATGCAGTGCCATATATAGCCAGCTGGTCCCGCTTCTGCGTGTTGACCTTGGGGCGCTGTCTTGTGGCAGCAAGCCAAGCATTTGTTTTTCTTGCACCCATCTTGGATACAGGTGCCATCTTATTATATAACATTATAGCAGTTTCAAGCATAAGCAATATCTAGCATTCAGCTTTAAAGGATAACAATGTTTTTTCATACATTACATAATTATAAACTTCACAGTCCCCCCTAAAAACATTGTTATACTTTCTCTAAATCCCTGGGGCCTATCACCAATCTGGACCCAGACAGATTTGGGGCAGGGGATTTCTTTATCAGGTTGAGACAAGCGACCCCTAGTGGGCCGCCCCCCTTTATACTTGGACTTTTCCATGGTTCAGAAGCCTCCACTAACTGTGCTTTCTTCTCTCACTACCGGACTGTAAGAAAATGCCCTTCTGATCTTACAAAAAAACATATACATTGACTATTGTCAGACCTATAAACAGTATGAATGTAATAACTATGGGCTGGAACATAAAATGTGTGATCTATTTTGCTAAGGAGAAAATCCAGTAAATATATCCCAGCAGTGATGTGCAGGGAGACTCTGTATGTCTGAGGCTAAATGCATCAGTTATCTTCGGGTCATAACAGCTTCCTGTCCCACTCTTTGTGTTTTAACCCTTAAATACTTAATTGGATATATATTGCCTCAATAGGGGTCATATTCACTCATTTCTCCTTCTCACAAATAGCACATCTCTCTACAATACACATGATCAGTCTGTACATTGCATAAAAACATAACAGGAATATAAGTGCAGATTCATCCAACAGTCTCTTAGGTTTCTCGTCTCGGGATCCGTATCTTCTAACAGTTTATTGTCCAGTTTGTCTTTAAGAACGTTATCGAGTGGGCAAAGGTTTAAGGTTTTCCTTATAATCTCACAGCTGTACTGGTTATCAACAGGACCTGGAAGTGACCATTGAATCTCATATATTTCTTTATCACCATTCAATCTTTGGGTTTTAGTTTAGAAGTTCCTTCCACTGACTTAGAATCTGGAGGGAAAGGGAAAAAACTCGAAAATATACATTAATCATATGTTTTTGATGATTCATCACATAGTCAATCAGCACATCATATTACATCTGGAACAATTGCGAAAAATACAACCCAAATATAGAGCTAAGGCCAATTTTTCTGTCTAGAATGTGCAATTACAGGAAAAGACAAATACTAGTGACAACCGATAAATACTTTCCAATACTCTGGGAACAGTATGGGGGTAAGAAACACTTGTTATATTCCCATAGTATACATTTTCTTATTACCTGTCTTGTTTATGGCAGCTTTCCTCACCAGACATGCCCCAGACCATCCCGAAAGGAGATAACCATAAACGCAAGCACGTACTTATACCGTCCCACCTTTGGTAACTGCATATAGTTAATCTTCAATCTCTGGAACAGGTACAAGAGCTTCGGGCATGGGTCCAAGAAACTTTTCACTTTTTGGCCAACACTGTGTTTAACACATGCCATGCAGGCTTACATACACCTGACTGTAGTGATGCTAAATCCTGCAGCTGCCCATTCTCTGCTCACCAGGTCACACATGGCTGCTTCTAAACAGTGCACTTATTA
The DNA here is from genome assembly GCF_031893055.1 of Leptodactylus fuscus. NCBI lineage: Eukaryota > Metazoa > Chordata > Amphibia > Anura > Leptodactylidae > Leptodactylus > Leptodactylus fuscus. Next base: position 72,112,112 of record NC_134267.1, on the reverse strand, counting down.
ATCATCTGCTTATGCCATCAATGGGAACAAATGCTCTCAGTAATACTCTCTTACCACTGGACATCAGGACTTGTACATCCTCTTTCGATCCATGCGGTTTCCAAGTTTTGACCATTTTGGTTTTGCAATGCTTTAGAACCTGAAAAGAGAGCTAAAAGGTTTGGGTCTAGCACGGTGACCTCTGTGGTTAGGCATGTCCCCTAGGCCTCTGCAGCTGGTTTAGTGGCAGTGTCTGCCCACATGTTACCCCTACTTTCTTTCGTATCAGCCTTGGTGTGTGTCCTGACTTTCAACTATACCTACCTGTGTGTGGAGCAGCGGCAGGGTCTCCATCACTACCTGAATATCCTGGAAATCCTTTTAGACTTAACATTAAACATACAGAAAGTTCTTGCTCTCCAGATCGGACCATTATCCTGCTATAGCAAACACCTACCCTCAGGCATTGTACCATATTTCAGTGATGGCTTCTACTTGTGCTTGGTTTATGTCATATTCAATGACCGTGGCATATCCGCTGCAGAATCCGCCATCAATCAAAGTTATCAATAGTTTCATATTAGCAAAACTTTTTCAAAATTTTTAAGTTATCTTATTCTCTTCACTCCCCCCTGAAGCTATTGATAACCAATTAAAAGGGACCTCACAATTATGAACTTTTATTATAATTCAATGTTCATTAACAATGACTCAATGACCCCTCCCCTCCTGATAATACTCGTCTATGGACGAGCTGTGTGAGCAGAGGGAGGGGGCGTTCCTCCCCGCTCCACAGTACAGTGCGATAGGCGCCGATAGCGCTTTACCCCGGGCACAGATCGGGAAAGCCGACAGTGCACTGAACTCAGCGCACTGTCGGCTTTCCAGCAGTATATAGAACTGCCTGTGCCCAATCTGATGAAAGGTCCTCTTTAAATGACAGTCTGCACTGCGTCTCCTTTTGATGAAACAACATACAAATATATGTTCACAAAATTTTTAAATTTGGGACACATGTTCTAAGTTTCTAAGCTTCCATGACAGTTTTATACAATGGGGAAACAATCCTAATTTATAGGGGCATGGTTCATCACAAAATAACACAAAAAGTAACAGACTTTACTGTTTACATCAGAGACAGGTCCAGTATTAAGATTAAAGATGGCGTCGGAACGCTAGGGCTACGCCTTTCCTCCTGCATTCCATAAAAGACACACTGATATCCCAAAGATGGCGGATATTGAATTTTTTATACACTATAGGTGTGGATATATACTGCTGAGACAAAGAAGAGATGCGATTAGTATAATTATTAGAGATGAGCGAGTACTGTTCGGATCAGCCGATCCGAACAGCACGCACGCATTGAAATGAATGGACGTAGCCGGCACGCGGGGGGTTAAGCGGCCGGCCGGCGTCAAAGCGGAAGTACCAGGTGCTTCCATTCATTTCAATGCGTGCGTGCTGTTCGGATCGGCTGATCCGAACAGTACTTGTTCATCTCTAATAATTATGCTTAAACGGGTTTTATTAAAGATTTTTCAATATAATACAAAACGAGCAACAAAAATGAAGTCGAGCAACAATGAAGAAGCATAAAAGTCCGCGGGCTGGGAGGCCAAAAAGACCCCACTCCGCACAAACCAAATATAGCCCAACAAGAAAAGAAAAAAGGGAAAAGGAATAGACAAAAAAGAAAACAAACAAACACAAGACGCAGACTAAAAGAACCACAACGAAAGCAAAAGAAAGAAAGAAGAAAAGGAGAAGAAAACAGACGGCCATGTCACCCTCATGCGAAGGCAGAAGAGAAGGCAGACGATTCCTGGAACATAACCCAGGGACGCCAACGAAGTTCAAACTTGGAATAGTCAGGGGAATTTTCCGCCACCAAGGTCTCCATCCGCTGAATAAGAAGGAACTCCTGGAGGAACTCAATCAAGGAGGGAGGGGTAGGGCTGCGCCAGTGTCTTGGGATGACGGTCCTGGCGGCCACAAGAAAGTGCCCCAGGAGGTCCTTCTTAATCTCCGACAGCTTACCAGGGATAACCGACAGAAGTGCCAGCTGAGGAGAGACAGTCACCGAGCGCCCACTGACCCTGGAATACAAAGAAAACACCGCGTCCCAAAAGGGGCGCAGAACGTCACAGTCCCACCATATGTGCAACATAGTACCCCTAGCGGAGCCACAGCGCCAACATAAGTCCGGAACAGCGGGAAAAATCCTATGGAGAAGCACTGGACACCTATACCACCGGGACAGAATCTTATAATTCCTCTCCTGAGCGCTACACGGGAGGGCCAGCTTGTGAGAAAGCAAAAAGGACCGGTCCCAATCCGCAGATGACAAACCCACAGGAAGGTCTGCGTTCCAAGCGGCGACGTAGGGAGGGAGTTCCGCAGTGACATCCGAGAGGAGAACATCATACAGTAGCGAAAGGGCGCGAGGGGGGGGGGTCTGACACCCAATATAGGATTCTAGGGCCAATGGAGGAGAAGAGAGGCGAGGAGTGAGCGAAAACTGCTTCAGAAAGGACTGGAGTTGAGCGTACTCCAACCACGAGAGGCGCAGGTCAGGATGAGAACTACACAGCTGGGCGAAAGGAAGGAGCGGAGAATCACCCGCCACCTCCTGCAGACACGTATAATCCACTCGGTCCCAGCAGAGGAACCGGTCAACCGAGCAACCAGGAGGGAACATAGGGTTGTCGAAGAGGGGAGTTAAGGGGCCCGGAACACGGGCCAAGCGGCCAGAAGAACATACCAGATCCCATACTTTCAGAAAATGCGAAGGGAGAACGTAGAGGCCAGGGGATTTAGGACGAAAGTGCGGAGGGATCCATGGCCAAGAAGATAGCGAATTCGATGGAAACCCACTGCTTATCATGGCGACGGAACTGCCAATCGAACAGACGAAGCAAAACCGAGGCACGATAGTAAAGGCGCACATCCGGGAGACCAACGCCACCCCTACATTTACGCCGGACAAGAGTACTGAACCCAAGTCTGCTCCGAGAGGAACCCCACACAAACTTCCCAAACAATGACTGCACCCTAGCTAAGAAAACGCGTGGGAGAGGGATGGGCAAGGCCTGGAATAGGTACAGGAACCGAGGGAGGACATCCATCCTAAGGGCATGAATGTGGCTAAACCAAGAGGGGAGACGAGCTCCATAAGAACGTAGATCAGAGGTAATAGTATCCAAAAGCGGGAGATAATTAAGTTGGAACAGGGAAGCAGGATCAGGAGAAATGCGGATCCCCAAGTATTTGAAGGAGGAGGGTTGCCACCGAAACGGAAAAGACCGAGTCAGGAACTCAGCCTCAGAAGGGGGAAGTGAGACATTAAGAGCCTCACTCTTAGATAAATTGACCTTAAAATTGCTAAGGGCACCAAATCGGGAGAATTCGTGTAAGACAGCCGGAAACGAAACCCGTGGTTCAGAGACATACAGCAGAAGATCGTCCGCATATAGCGCCGCCTTAACCATACGGGATCCCAATTGCATACCGTGGACATCGGGGCAACGACGCAATGCCACCGCCAGATGCTCCATCACCAAAGCAAAGAGCAAAGGCGAGAGGGGGCAACCTTGGCGGGTACCGTTGCGGACCGGAAAGAAATCCGAGATCACTCCGTTCACCCGGACCCGCGCCGACGCATTCCCATAAAGAGCCAAAATCTTGCCCAGGAAACCGGAGCCAACCCCGATCTGTGCAAGGGTCTCCCGAAGAAAACCCCAATGAATGCGATCGAACGCCTTCTCGGCATCAATCGAGAGCAAACAAAGAGGAACCTTAGAGGAGCGGGCTATAGAGATGGCCAGAACAGTTTTGCAAACGTTATCACGTGCCTCCCGACCCGGAATGAAGCCGACCTGATCACTATGAACCAAAGCGGGCATGAAGGAAGAGAGGCGATTCGCCAACAATTTCGCATATAGTTTCACATCAATATTGATTAAGGAAATAGGCCGGTAACTCCCCGGGCATACAGGATCCTTACCAGGCTTAGGAAGCACAGTGATTAGAGCAGACAGGGATTGCGCAGAGAACGGAGACGAATCCCCCACACTATTAAACACTCGCGCCAGATCCGGGGAAAGGAGGGAACTGAAACATTTATAAAAGCGAGCAGAGAACCCGTCCGGTCCCGGCGCTTTACCCGCAGGTGTAGACTGGATTACCGCGGTGACTTCCTCTAACGTAAATGGCGACTCAAGGGCTTCCGCGTCAGAGCAAGAAAGAGAGGGAAGAGCAGTGTCAGCTACATACTGTCGGATCTTGTCTCTAAGCACCGACGGGTCCAAATCCGCGTAATGACCGTGAATATCATACAAGTTTGAATAAAACGAGTGGAACTCCGCAGCAATGTCAGTGGGATTATGAACAAGACCACCCGACCCAGTACGCAGGCGCGGAACATACGCAGGGGAATCTCGCAGATGAAGACGACGAGCCAGCGAACGACCACATTTATCAGCAAACTCATAGTAATGTTTCTTAACGCGGTCCCTAAAGCGCAGATATTTCCCGTCTAAGAGGGCGCGAAGTTCCTCCCTCGCATTAAGGAGCTCCGTAAAGGTTGAACGGGAGCCGGACTGTTTGTGAGACAGCTCAAGGTCATGAATACGGTCTAAAAGGGCGGTAACCTCAACGGCTCGCTCTCTCTTAAGACGAGACGCCGTGTTGAATAAGAACCCCCCTCACCACGCACTTCATAGCCTCCCATTGCATAGGGAGAGAAGTAGGATCAAGAGCATGATCGAGCCAAAAATTCCGAATGGTCTCCCCGACAGCCTCCTTACAAGGGATGTCTTTCAAAAGACCCTCATTCAAGCGCCAGTTAAAGGGGCGCCGTGACAGGCCAGGAATGTCCAGGGACAAATGGACAGGAGCATGGTCCGACCAAAGAACCGAGTCAATACGAACTACCGGGGACCATGAAAGGGCATGATGGCTAGTCAGGAAAAAGTCAATGCGACTATGTGAGTTATGAGCCGGGGAGAAATAGGTATAATCTCGACCCTGAGGGTTTAGAATGCGCCAAACATCAACCAATTGGGAGTTATGAAGGGCTGACAACAAGCGGCGCAATTGCGAGGGAGCGTGGGAGGGGCGCGGGGGGGAGGAGTCAACCTGAGGGTCCAGGACAAAGTTAAAATCACCACCCAAAACCACGACCCCCTCACTAAAGTCTGCCAATCTGCGAATAAGGGACCTACAATACGCCAACTGACCCTGATTCGGGAGGTAGCAACCAGCCACGGTGAGAATCGTACCACCGGTGCGCAATTTCAAGAAGAGGAACCTACCCTCGGGGTCGATACAGGTGTCCAGAACCTCATGCTGCAGAGAACGGTGGATAGCAATCGAGACTCCCTTGGACTTAGCAACGGGGTTGACACTGTGGAACCACTTAGGGAAGTGACGGCTGCGGATATCCGGGACGTGGTCCTTCTTAAAATGGGTTTCCTGCAAAACAAGGACATGTGAGCGCTGTTTATGCAACTGATACAAAATCTGATTACGCTTTTGGGGGACATTGAGACCCCTAGCATTGAGGGTACAAAAGTTAATAGAGGACATGGCCAAGGAAAAAAAAGAAGAGGAAAAAGAAGAACGAGACAACTAAGGGACAAACGCAGAACAATCAAGGGGAACAAATGAGAAAAGGGAAAGGAGAAGAAAAACAAACGGAAAAGAGACACCAAAGACGAGAAAAAGAAAAAAAGGACAAACAAGACCAACTAAGTGGGGGAACGGCAAAGAAAAGAGTTGCCAAAGACCACGCAAACAGAAAGCGTGGAGACCCCGGTGGGAAACGAGCTTTTCCAAACAAAGAAGCCGGCACTCCGCCCCAGGGCCCCAGGCGAAAACACCAAAATCATGAATAAACTGACAGAATAAAACGCTGACCAACAAATTAGAACATCAGGGGTCCGAACAACGCCACCTAGGGCGTCTACGTCTAAACAGAAGGAATAAGGAGAGCGGACCCAACAAAAGGACTACGCCGTGGAAAGGATGGGAACCCCCCCAAAGAAAAAGGGGAAAAGACATAAGTCAAACACGTCCCGAAACCCTCCCACAAATGTCCCCAAAAAATAGACAGAGAGTCCACATCAACAGAACAGGAACGACAGCAGCCACTGCAGCAATCAGGTGGAAGCGCCAGAAGCAGCCAGAGACAGGTCCGCCCCCTCCGGGGAGCAGGTCTTACGACGCCTTCTAGAGCGCCGCTGAGGACGAGCAGGAGGGGCCGACAGAAGATCACCAGGGAACGGAGGCCAGGAGAGGGCAGGAACCGATGGCAGACCCAAGGCAGAAGCAAAATTGTAAAGTTCGTCCGGATGGGACATGGAGATAACACAACCACCATGACGGACCTGCAGGCGGAAAGGGAAGCCCCATGTATACGGAACTTGATGCTGGTTGAGCACTTCCAAGAGGGGTTTCAGAGCCCTCCGTTTAGCCAGGGTGAGGCGAGACAAATCCGGCAGCAGCTGCAACTCAGTGTCCTGAAACAAAACCTTCGGGGCTTCCCGGACTTTGCGCATAATCGCCTCCTTCAGCTGATAGCGGTGAACCCTGCAAATGATGTCTCGAGGCCTATTATCACCAGGAGAGCGCGCACCCAGGGAGCGGTGCGCACGGTCAAGTTCAATGGGCGAATCCAAGGGGGCCCCCAGAATGGAATTGAAGATGGTGCGCAAGGTAGCATCCAAATGTTGCAACTCAACGGATTCAGGAAGGCCCCGCACTCTAATGTTATTATGCCGATTGCGATTCTCCAGGTCATCCAACATATCAGACAGAAACCGCAGCTGCTGAGTGTGGGAAGCAATGGTAGCCTCATGGGAGGAAAGCTGAGTCTCGTGAGAGGCAGAGGCCGCCTCAAGGGAATCCACCTTGGTTTCGAGTTGTTGTACAGAGGAACGGACAGCGGAGAGTTCCGATTTGTAAGACTGCTCAAGTCGCACCACATAATCCTCCATATCAGACTTGGTGGGGACTGCCGCCAAGTGGGCGCTAAGACGGCGCAACTCCATAAGAGTATCAGCAATGGAGGCAGGGGAAGCACCAGAGCCAGCAGAGTCAGTAGCAATACAAAAATGAGGCCCATAATCCACAGGGACTGAAGGTAATCCAGGAGGGACCGGCAGGGAAGCAGACACCGCTGGACGGCCCTGGGGAGACCGAGAGGGAGCAATAGGGAGGGAGCCAGAACCCCTGGGAGCAGCAGACAAGGGGGATAGGCCACAGTCCTCAGGCTTGTCACAGTCCGGGGCCAGATGAGTCAGGGGCACTGCCCTAGAAACCAGGGACACAGCAGTAGAGCCCGGAGGGGATTCAGGGGCCGACTGTGAGGGAGAGGACACAGCAGGGAGCCAGGCAGACCTGTCTTCACCCCAAGCAAGGGTTGTGGGGGCGTTAGTCATGGGAGCCAGAGCGGGAGACGACATAGGGGCGGCAGGAGAGGGCGGCAGGGACGGCCAGGAGCTATCCGGACCAAGTGCCGGCAGGAGGGAGGGCAGAGGAGAGTCCTGGCCTACCTGACCAGCATCGCTCACACCGGGAGAAAGGAAAGCAGGGCTGCAGGAAAGATGCGCTGAAGGACGTGAAGCACCGGGCAGCAGGGCGTCCAGATCATCACCGGAGGCAGGAGAGCGGTCACCCGTATCATCAGTGGCAGCGGAGGAGCGAGTCAGCGATGCGGCGGGCCGGCCGCGTGGGGCCGCCGCAGTCACAGGCGGCATCTTAGATCCGGCCGGGGAGGAGACCTCTTCACAGCGCGGCACCCGGAGGAAGCGGGCGATAGATGACGGTCCCGGAGGTCCAGGAGGGGTTGAAGAGGACTGCTGGGAAGGCTTTCGGTTCTTCCCCATCTCCAGGTAAGTGGAATTTATGCCGGTCAGCAGTAAAACAGCGTTCCACCGAGGGCCAGAGACGGAGCAGAGGCAACAAGCGTCCTCACTCCTCCATGGCCAAACCACGCCCCCTATCTCTAGTAATTATCATAACATGATTGGGTATAAAGTTACAACATAAGTTTTAACAGATAACTATTGGATAAGACACAAAGAAGAAGTTTCATCCCATTATAGATATTTTCAGCAAAGGGCCGTGGGGGCAAACTGTGGGCATCACATGCGGCATCCCTCTATTTCCCATAGATAAAACATAGATACATAAACAAAAATCTGAATATTCTCTGTAATACATAGATGATAAGATTTATCTAATCTCTTTGTGCCTTGATCTCTTGCACAAAGTATTTCAACTTGGAATAAAACCCCAGCTTGTGGGGTGCTGCGGTGACAGAGGGTGAGTGACCTCCCATACCCACGTTGTGAAGATTCAAACCTTTTCACTGTCGCCTTTTTCTTGTGGATACAACAGTTTAAGTGACAATAACAGACAAAACAGTAAATTTACATAATATACAAGACATAACTATAACATCATATGCTTGGATATCCCTGTATACACATTGTCAGTATACTTTACTTAGGTTAACCATTTTGTACCAAATCATTTCCTTTGGACAGAAACAGATATGATACATAGACTGCAAACCCTGGTGGTGGCTCAGAGCCAATTTTCACTTCTAATAATTGACTCCTCTGTGCTTTGTTTGAGCGTGTTAGTCCATGAGATAAAAATGTCCTTGAAGATACTTGGCAGTCAATTAATGCTTTGAATTTTCACTGCAGGAATACAGGAATAAAATTCAAGCAGATAGCAGTTAATACTGACACCAAAATTACATATTAATATTTTTGTGCAATTTTTGAATATTTTTATGATAAACCACACCTTTTGTAATTACCACAGGTGTTCAGAACATCTTAAACTATACTTGAGGTTACCTGAAGGGAAATTTACCAAACTTTAAAATTTTATTTACTAGATTCTAACCAAAGGTTGAATCCTTGCAAAATATTCCAATATCCTTACAAAAGGCATAAAAGTTGAATACGGGTATTGATACGAACAGAATAGATATTACAATTACAGGTTAAATATCATACCAGTGGTATACACACTATGACGACCTGGATGAAGCGTATATAGCCTGAGAATTAGAATGTATATCCCACTGATTTTTTGTGGGTACACACCATGACAATCTGGATGAAGCGTCAATAGCCTGATAATTACGATGTATATCCCACTGATTTTTTGTGTGTGCACACTATCGCTAGGTTCACACCTGCGTTCAGGGTCTCCGTTCTGTGGTTTCCGTCTTCTGCATGCCAGAAGACGGAAACCACAGACCGGGTCCGGCCGTGAGCAGCGGTGAGCGTTTTATGCTCTCCGCTGCGAAACCGTTTTTTTAAATCCGGACACAGAGTACTGCATGTTCGACTCTGTGTCCGGATTATAAAACCCGGTTTCGCGGCAGAGAGCATAAAACGCTCACCGCCGCTCACGGCTGGACAGCTTTCGCACCCATTCAAATGGTCTGCTCTGTTTTATGCAGGAAACGGAAACCTGCAGTACAGAGAGGAGAACGCAGATGTGAATGAGCCCTATGACAACTTGGATGAAGCGTATATAGCCTGAGAAGTAGAATGTATATCCCACTGATTTTTTGTGGGTACACACTATGACGACCTGGATGAAGCGTATATAGCCTGAGAATTAGAATGTATATCCCACAGATTTTTTGTGGGTACACACTATGACGACCTGGATGAAGCGTCTATAGCCTGATAATTAGAATGTATATCTCACTTATTTTTTGTGGGTACACACCATGACAACCTGGATGAAGCGTATATAGCCTGAGAATTAGAATGTATATCCCACTGCTTTTTTGTGGGTACACACTGTGACAGGTTGGATGAAGCGTATATAGCCTGAGAATTATCCCACTGCTTTTTGGGGAGTACACACCGTGACAACTTAGATGAAGAGTATATAGTGTATATGGGCTGAGATACCCCTCAGTTTTGGGTGTGTGTGTGGGGGGAAACACTGTTGAGCCCTGCATTAAGCGTGTACAGGGTATATGGGCATACAATTTCAGTGTATCTCACTTAGCTTAATCCCCACTGTGGAAAGCTGGGTTGCGCAGATACAGCCTGGTTTAATTGCTGTGAATCCCACTTTAGCGTTTGTGGGTAGACACTGTGCCAAGCTTGTTTCAGCGTCTCCCTTTAGTGTAGCTCTTAAAAGAGCTGTTGTGGTTCTTCTTCTTTGATATTCCTGCCTAGCAGAATCTAAAACCTAACTAGCCCTCAACAGATGTCTGTCTCTAACTAAGTGCAAGCACAGAATGAATCGGAGCTGATGCCGCCTGTTCGTTTGAATCTGAGGTCACATGTCCTCGCTTTTTCCTAATTTTTTCAATGCCTCCGTTGTCATAGTTCCTGTCCCACCTCCCCTGCGCTATTATTGGTGCAGAAAAAGCACCAAGGAAGGTGGGAGGGGAATCGAACTGTAAGTGCATTTTCAACGCAGTGTTCGAATGGAATTGAACAGTGTGAATAGCTTGATGTCCGATCGAACATGTACTCGATCGAACGCTGTTCGCTCATCTCTATATGTGAACAAAAATTCATAACAGTTGTGAAGCCATGTCATTTACTGGGATAAAAAGTAGCCAATATTTTAAGGTGACAATTCGAGGTGACAATCTATGTGCCAAATTTCATTAAAATCCGTTCAGCTATTTTTGTGATGTGGTAAGACCTTCCAAAATTCACTTTTATGGTCCTTAACATGAGCCCTTCCAAATTAAGTTACAGGCCCTTAAGCTGAGCTATCAGCAGAGATTGGGGCCCTTCAGGTGACTTCAGCCTTCTACCTGCAGAGTTTTAGGCCCTTTTGGTGAGTTGAGCCTTGCACCAGCAGAGTGTTAGCCCCTTTAAAATTCTTAGCCCCTAAAACGGTGGTTCCAGAACCATCACTCTCATTGTGTTGGATTGATGCAGTGGATTGGACTGGAGGACCGAGGCATTGACCTTGATTTTGATTGTCAAATTGTTAACATTTTGGCATCAAGTCCTGGGGTAACTTTTATTTAGAGGACCACAAAGGTGGAGAATTGGCTGAAACCACTACTACCGGTAATGGTACTCTAATATGGGACTCTACATTACTTCTACAGTGTTCTGATCAGGTGTTAATATTCCAAACAACATGCTCCAGTAATTTAGATGTAGATCAGAAACCACTTTCCCTTCTGACACCAGATTTAACCAAGCTTCACCATCATCATCCTGCTGAGATGGAGTGACTAAAGGAAACCTTGCCTTCAAAGGTATGTTCTGGAGCTGCGACTGAGCCAAATCTAAACACAGAGTCCTTTCGAACAGAACAAAATTCACCAGCAGTGTTTTTGGCCCTTAGGGTGAGTTGCACCAGCACGTGTCCCATAACATCAGGCAGGCCCTAAGTTCTGCGCAAAGTTGCACAAAGTTCCACTTGACCACCGACGTGTGGACAAGTGCATGCAGCCAGGGACGCTGCATCTCCACACTGCCTGAATGTAGTTGACGCTGGGACCGTGTACCAAACTGTGGTGGCCTGCCATGTCTCCCCGCCCAATATTCCTGGCAGGAGTGCTGAAACCCCACCCTCCTCCTCCTCCCCCTCCGTTAAATCGACCCCAGCTACGAGCTGGAAGTGCTGCAACACTGGCGTGGGGAGACGTCAGCAGGCCGTGCTGAAGCTCATCAGCTTGGGGGACAGACAGCACAGTGCCTCTGAGGTCAGAGATGCCATCCTGGATGAGATGGCAATGTTTTTTGGTGTATGTGATAATGGCCGGAACTTGGTAGCAGATCTGGAGCTCGCCAGACTCAAACACAGTCCACACATGGCCTACGTTTTCAAATTATTGGTGCAACGGTTTCTAACAACTTACCACAATTTACACAAGCTACTGGTTAAAGTGTGGCGCTTGTGCTCCCACTTTGGCAAGTCTAGCCTCAATACACTCCAGCAACGCCTACATGTGCCTGAAGCACTGGCTGTTCTGCGAGGTCACCACACACTGAAACCCTAGATACCGTATGTTGAGCAGGGTGTGTGAGCAGCAGAGACCTTTGATGGAGTTCCAGCTGCAAAACCCAAGGGTTCATCAAAGTCAGCTCTCTCAGTTTCTGCACCATGAGTTTCCATGGGTGGCAGACTTATGTGAACTCCTATCCCATCCTTTCCACTGGACAAGAAACATTAGCATGTGCTCATCACAATTGATGATATGACAGCTGCGTTAAGCAGGGTGCAGGATACAACACAGGCCAGGCCCGAGCACCGGGAACAGGTGTTACAATGGCTAGCGGATAATGCTTCCAGCTGCTTTTCCAGCAGCCGGTCAGCCACTACCTGCAGTCGTGTTCATACCCAAGAGTCTGCCCCTCCTTCCTGCCAACATGCTAAATCTTCCCAACAAAGTCATCCCACCCTTGCCCCCTCCCAGGATCTCTTTTCGGGTCCTTTTACTGTGTCTCCCTCTGTTGAACCACTTCCCGAATCCCAGGAGCTAGCAGACTACTTTGTGTGTACTGATACCCAAACACTGGAGCATCCGCCATCACCTGGCAATTTTGTGGTTGTGGACCCGCAACCAGCATTTTCCGTCCTCAGGGATGATGATGATGAGACACAGTTACCAACAGGGCATGCTGTTGTCATGTGTGGTTTGCAGTAAGAGGAGAGTGATTGGAAGAGGAGTTGGTGAACGACGAGGCCACCGACCCTAAATGGACAGGGGTGATGTATAGCGAGGAATGCAATGTAGATGTGGAGGCAAGCTAAGCAGGCAAAAAGGTGGCTACAGGCAGAGACATGTCCAGAGGCAGAAAGGCCAAAGATTTTCCGTGTACTAGCCACTCATGCAAAACTTGCCCATGTTGCCAGACTAATTCCTCCAACAGGCTAACAACTGCCATCCGGTCCACACCCACCAGGGGCACACTCTCTAAGGTCTGGTACACATTAATGGCACCCCCTAGACAAACTACCGCCACTTAGGGGCCTAGTGTCACCAGGAGGGACAAGTATAGGCGCATAGTACCTGGCCAACCCCAGCCTTGTCCTCTCTGATCCCTCTGCGCCCTACATTTAGTGGGTCTCCAAGTTGGATTTGTGGCTGGAACTTGCGCTCTATGCATTGGAGGTCCTTTCCTGCCTTGACGCCAGCCTGCTATCGGAAAATGTCTTCAGCACAGCCGGTGGCATCATCACGTATAAGCACAGCCAGCTGTCAGCTGTCAGTGCTGACCGGCTGACGCTGATCAAAATGAACAGCCACTGGATAGACCCATCATTTTCATGTCCAGCAGTGTCAAGCACCCTGACATGAAGTTTGATGTGTGTGCTCACCCTCTACAATTCCTCCTACTCATACTCTGTCAGGATACGGAGTCGCCGCGGTCTCCTTGCTGCGCGGCGTCTCCCTGGGAGACGTGTTAGGAGTTCTATTGGGTGTGCTTAGGTCATTAAGGGTTAATCTTTTCCTTGCTCTCAGTCTCCATGTCATTAGCCATCAGGTGTGTTCTCTGCTGCTATTTAAACCCCACCCAGGCATGGATCCTTGCCAGCCATTCACTTTGTGTTTCCTGGTCCCCCTGCTCAGTCTGATTCCCTGTCTGTTTGTATTCCATATGTTTCTTGGTTTTTAGACCCGGCTTGTATTTTTGACTATCCCTTGTCTTTTGATTTGGTACCTTTTATTATATCTCCTGGCTCTTGCTCGTCTGACCTCGCCTTCTCTTCTGTGTCTTGCTGGGACTTGTGGTCCTCCCTGGTTCCATGCTGTTTAGTCTTTTGTTTTGCATTGCATTTACACTGTGCTTTCTGTTTAGGTGTGACCCCCGTGACTCCAGTCCCTAGCACTTTCAGGGCCTCTTCTTCCCTTATCCTAGCCACCAGGATAGAAGCGTAAGGAGTCGTGGTAGGCGCACTTCAATTAGGAAGTGCATTGGTCTGCCTCATCTCAGATACTACAGCATAGTCATAGCCGCAGGGCCTACGACCCCTTTTGTCATTAGTTGCACAGTGTTGTTTTCCCAACTGTGTCACTTTGCACTGCCTGACCCTGACTCCAATCCTTACATAATGGCTGGCCCTCACCCTAGGCAGACCGCCCGGCGGTTTAGTATGGACGCCGAACGCTCCGTAACTGACCGCCTGGACGAACTGTCAAGGCAGGTGCAGGGCATGGCTGCAGGTTCTTCTATTCAAACGCCAGTTCTTCCTATATTAAATCCCCGTCAAGTTAGGTGGGCTCTATTTTTCACTAGGTTCCACCTTGTAATTACCTACCGTCTCGGCTCAAAGAATACTAAAGCAGATGCCTTGTCCAGAAGTTTTGGTCTTAGTGGTAGTTCTGATGGGGAACCTGAAAATATACTTGCTCCTGGGGTGGTAGTGGCAGTTTTGACCTCGGATCTTGAAACCCGTATTCTCAACACTCAGGATGCTGCCCCTAGTGCACTACCGCCAGGTAAATTGTTTGTCCCTAGCCACCTCCGCTTGGAGCTCTTAGAGGAGATCCACTCCTCTGTTCTGGCGGGTCATCCAGGCATTACTGGTACTGGGAATCTGTTATCACGTACGTATAGGTGGCCATCTTGGCAACGAGATGTTAAAAATTTTGTTCATTCTTGTGAGACCTGTGCCAGATCTAAGGTGCCCCATGAACTTCCAGCGGGTCTTTTACATCCACTCCCGCTACCCAATTGACCCTGGTCACACATCTCCATGGATTTTATTACCGATCTCCCGTCCTCTAAAGGGAAATCGGTAATTTGGGTTGTAGTAGATCGTTTTTCTAAGATGTCCCACTTTGTTGCCTTGAAAAAATTGCCTTCAGCTAAATTGTTGGCCTGGTTGTTTATCCGACACATTTTACGTCTGCATGGTATTCCTTCAAATGTGGTGTCGGACAGGGGCGTACAGTTTGTGTCCAGGTTTTGGAAAGCCTTTTGTAACAGATTGGGAGTCTCTCTTTCTTTCTCCTCAGCCTTCCACCCAGAGACTAACGGTCAAACAGAGAGATTGAATCAATCTTTGGAACAGTATTTGAGGTGCTTTGTGTCTGATTGCTAAGATAAATGGAGTGAATATTTGCCCATGGCTGAGTTTGCACTAAATAATCATGTCAACTCCTCGACTCAGTCGTCTCCTTTCCACATTAACTATGGTTTTCACCCCAGATTCTCCTCAGGAACAGGTAATGAATTCGCCTTTTCCTCAGTAGAGGACGTTGCTAAATCTCTCTGTACGGTATGGGCTGAAAGCCTGGCATCGCTGAGAAAAGCCCAGGCTAATCAAGTAAATTTCGCCAACAGAAAGCGCCGCCCTGGACCTGACTTTGTGGTGGGTGACAAGGTCTGGTTATCCACTAAAAATCTCCAACTTCGTGTTCTATCTACTAAGTTTGCCCCGCGTTTTATTGGTCCATATCCCATTTCTGAAATAATCAACCCTGTGTCATTCAAATTATCACTTCCTAGGTCCCTCCATATTCACCCAGTTTTTCATAAGTCCCTACTCAAAAAGTATGTTCCGGCAATGGTCACTCGTTCCCCACCCGAACCAGTGATCGTTCAGGGGGAACTAGAGTATGAGGTGGAACGGGTCATTGATTCACGCAGAGTGCGGAATTCCCTTCAGTTCCTCATACATTGGAAGGGGTATGGACCAGAGGAGCGTGTTTGGGTGGCAGCCAGAGACCTTCATGCTCCTAGATTGGTGGAGAAGTTTTCCGTTCTTACCCTACTAAGCCAGGGGGTCCTCTTGAGGGTCTGGAGGCCCCTCCTCAAAGGGGGGGTACTGTCAGGATACGGAGTCGCCACGGTCTCCTTGCTGCGTGGCGTCTCCCTGGGAGACGTGTTAGGAGTTCTATTGGGTGTGCTTAGGTCATTAAGAATTAATCTTTTCCTTACTCTCAGTCTCCATGTCATTAGCCATCAGGTGTGTTCTCTGCTGCTATTTAAACCCCACCCAGGCATGGATCCTTGCCAGCCATTCACTTTGTGTTTCCTGGTCCCCCTGCTCAGTCTGATTCCCTGTCTGTTTGTATTCCATATGTTTCTTGGTTTTTAGACCCGGCTTGTATTTTTGACTATCCCTTGTCTTTTGATTTGATACCTTTTATTATATCTCCTGGCTTGACCTCTTGCTCGTCTGACCTCGCCTTTTCTTCTGTGTCTTGCTGGGACTTGTGGTTCTCCCTGATTCCATGCTGTTTAGTCTTTTGTTTTGCATTGCATTGACACTGTGCTTTCTGTTTAGGTGTGACCCCCGTGACTCCAGTCTATAGCACTTTCAGGGCCTCCTCTTCCCTTCTGACCCTGACTCCAATCCTTACATACTCCTCCACCATAAGTGTTGTACAATTCTTCTCCTACTAGGCTCAATTCACACTAATTCCCCCAAACGCTTCTGGTTAGAGGCTCAATCCACCCTGATTCCCCCAACTGTTATGGTTGTGAGAGGAAAGAGTTAACCAAAGATGAAGAACTCAAGGAGAACATTTTTGTCTTATCTGCTTTTTGCTATAGAAGAAGGTCACCCACGTAGGGCAAGGACTGATTAATAGTTTTTTGGCTTTGAACCACCAAGTGCAGATGGCTCGTTACCTTGAATATATTTTTGTATAATCAATCACTTATTGCATATTTTAGATAACGCTTAAGAAACTGTGTATAAATAAAGCATGAACCTTTTCTTAGGCGCGCACACGCCATCTTATGTGCAGATACAGTTGTCTGTGTCTTCATTTTAAGTATATGGTGAGGGAGTAGGGATCCGGACCCTAGACTCCAACTAATTTGGAAACAGTCAACAACAGCTGGCCTTCTTTAGGAAAGCCAACTTATCATTACTGGCGCCCGAACAGGGACCTGCATAACGGGGACCGCTCTGAACCGACGTGGCGATCAACTGAGCCAGAGGGACTGCGGATACGGCAACACAAAACCTGGCCAGGTAAGGAGCTGAACTTACACTCTTCTGTGCTCCTTTCTGTCTTGCTGTCTCCTCTCTCTCGCTGTCTCAAGATCGGCGCGGAGGTAAGGACATAAGCGTGCCCCCCCGCAGGTCAATTTGAACTCTGTTTTTTTTTCTCTTGTTGACTGTTTTTTGTTTGTATGTCCTAACCTGAAAGGGATAGAGTACAGAGGCGAAGTATTGTTCGTTCGGGCTAAAACTGTTACTCAGAGCCTGGCCGTGGCTTCACAGACACGGAGCGTTGTGCAGTGGGAACAGTGCCAGTGCTAAAACCACTTTGGAACGAGCCTAGTAGCCTGCCTGTACAAGGACGCCGGATCGTAGTCTGGTTGTTTCCTAGGGAATAGCAGTGACATGCTAACCATCCTCTGTATTGCTGGTGTGATCTGTTTTGGAGCATATATATCAGTTAGGATTTATCTTAACGTAAAGAAAGGAAGCCCTGAACCGTGGAGCATTCTCGGTCCCGATTTTTGGTAGTAATCCGTAGTTACAGGTTAAGGAACGCAGGAAAGGAGATCACAATTGATCCTCCGGGCGCTTCCGGGTAACTACGAAGTAAAAAATGGGACACACAGAATCAAAAGGGGTTACGGCAACCCACATAGTAATCTGCCAATATGGCAAGGAACAAGGAAAAAGGGCTAAAGCAATGCTAAAATGCTTCAAGATCCAACATGAAGATGTTTTTGACCCCAGTACCTGGACAAAAGTCCAGGAAACAAGGGGAGGGATAGTTACAGACAATGGATGGGACGCAACAGTAACTAACATGAGAAATCTATCCCAAAAAGCAAAAGATCAAGGATGGACATACGATAGAAACAAAAAGATATGGGATATCACTGATACCCGACCAACACCTGGGGGCCAGATCCCGGTCCCAAGTGCGCCCCCTTCGTATGCTAAGACAGTTAGTGACCCTCAAGTATGGACTTGCTCCAACTGCGGTCAACAAAATCCAGGCTGGAGAAACAATTGCCTAGCCTGTGGCACTCCTAAGCCCCACACTGAGTCCTTGTACCCAGTGGTGGAGAGAAGAACTCTCATTAGACCACCACAAGACCCGGCTAACCCAAATGCCCCAAGAGAAGCGGTAACGAGGACATATGACGAATACAAGCCCTGGCAACCTGGGGATCAGATGTCCCTGCTACAAAACGCCCCAAATCCTGGGACGGCTCCTGTCAGTTTCTGTAGATACTTACAACAGATTCAAGGGACATACAGAGCCACCTGGATTGATATGATGGACCTTTGTAGAATGAAGATGAGCCCGGTGCAATTCTCTCAACTTCAAACTCATATTACTCCCCATTTACCTAATGGCGGGGAAATCAGATCCGTTGCATCAGGAGCTCAATTCATGGAGCATTTGGATACCTTCTGCCAAAACCAACAAAGGCAGAAGGGAGCCTCAGGACCAGTAATCCAGGGTTCCCAAGAGCCAGTGACAGATTACCACCACAGATTAACCCAATCGTACCAAGATGAAGGACTCGACTTAGGAGAACCAGCAGTCAGACGACTGCTAACCAGGGCATTCATGGATGGACTGAGATCACAGATCTCAGATAAACTAAAGCTATGTTGTCCTGATTGGAGACAGGCAGAGAATGTGGATGAGATGGTAACCAAAGCATGTGGAATACAGTTGGATTTACAAGAGGGGAAACAAAAGAAGGTCATGGTAGCAGTGGCTACTGAAAAGCCCAACCAGAGACCGCGAAAGGGTCCCACCTGCTACTATTGTGGAAAAATAGGACACGTTATCAAAGAGAGTCGGAAGAAAAAGAAAGAGGAAAAAGAGGGTGATAAAGAGATAGAAAAAAAAGATTGACTATGCCCGGTTAGGAGCCAAGACGCCAGGGGTCCATTCATTCAGGTCCCCATACAAGTCTCTGGACTGCAAACCCAAGCTCTAGTGGATACCGGGGCTTCAAGATCTATGATACCCTCTGATCAATTGTCCCTCAAAGAAATATTAAGTGACAGAGTTAATGTATCAGGCTTCGATGGCCGCCTTCAACAAATCTCTCTTACCCATCCTCTTAAAACAAAGATACGCCCACATATACTTGTATCCAGATTCCTAGTGGGAGGCTCAGGAACAATGGCCCTCCTGGGTGCGGATTTGCTATCCCGTTTACAGGGGAGCATACAGTATATGGAAGATGGTAGTGCCATCTTACGGGTCCCTTCGGATCTAGAACCAGAAGCTTTGTGTCAGATACTCAGCTTGGAGACAGAGGATGAGACAGTGCCTACCTCCCCCCTTTCTACTCTTCTTGACTCTCTGCCCACTCAACTCTGGGCAAAGGATAAAACTGATATAGGCAACATGTCAGTTGCCCCAGTGAAAGTACTATGGAAAAAGGACATTAAACTGCCTCAACTTCAACAGTATCCTCTTAACCCATCTCAGGAGAAATCCTTATCTGAACAAATCGACCCGCTACTGGAAAGAGGTGTACTTATTCGACTTAAGTCACCCGCGAACACCCCTTTATTCCCAGTCAAGAAGAAGACCGGTAAAGGACAACTGACAACGTATCGCATGGTTCATGACCTTCGAGCAATAAACTCGATATTAGAACCCCTTACTCCGGTTGTGCCGAATCCGCATACTCTATTGAACCAAGTACCACCAGAGACAGAGTTCTACACGGCTATAGATATAGCGAACGCATTTTTTTCTGTACCATTACACCCTGACTGTTATCACCTTTTTGCGTTCACGCACAAAGGTGTTCAATATGCGTGGACAAGACTGCCACAGGGAATGGTCCATTCTCCTACCCTGTATTCTTCAGCAATGGCGTCTGTCCTCTCAGCCTTTCAATTACCTCATGGGTGTGTACTTTTGCAATATGTTGATGACCTCCTTCTTTGTTGTCCGAACAAGGAAGTCTGCATACAAGCCAGCTTGGAGCTGTTACATTTTCTGGCCGCAGCACACTGTAAAGTTTCTAAAGACAAACTACAGTTTGTACAAAGAAAAGTTATCTTTCTGGGTCACTGCCTATCAGCTGGGCAAAAACACCTGAGCCCATCACGGATCCAAACCATTCAACAGGCAAAACTCCCAACTAACGTGAAACAACTCCGAGCCTTTTTGGGCCTTGTCTCCTATTGCAGACAATGGATCCCAAACGCAGCAAAACTGATGCAGCCACTCTATGATTGTACTAAGGAAATTCCTTTCTCCCTCTCATCAGAAGGCGTCGCTGCATTCCAAACTTTGAAACAGGAGTTGTTGAGGGCTCCCGCCCTCAGTTTGCCTAATTACCAACATCCTTTTTTTCTCTTCATTAGAGAACTGAATGGATTTGCTCTTGGCATACTCACTCAAAAATTTGATGGCAAGCACAGACCTCTAGGATATTATTCAGCGCAGCTGGACCCAGTTGTGAAAGCTGCCCCCACCTGTCTAAGAACTGTTGCTTCAGTTCAAGCCATCCTTGACAAAGCATCCGACGTGTCTCTGGATTATCCTACCACTATCTTGACTACCCATGATGTCTATGCCATACTGTCACAAGTACAGACCAAACATCTGTCTATGGCCAGACAGGTGCGCATGCAATGCGCGCTCCTCCTCCCTCCCAACCTCACTTTTCAAAAACTCACAAGTCTAAATCTAGCGGAACTCCTAATCTTCGCAGATTTAGAAGGGGGGAGTGATGTGGGAGACACTGAGACTGAGAGTGATGAGGCAACAGAATCACCTATGATTTTTGAGCATGACTGCACCGAACTGATAGAAGCAGAATCACAACCTTTTCATACCATCTCGAGGACCCCATTGCCCAATCCAGTACATGAATTTTTTATCGATGGCAGTAGATATGCTGATGAAAAAGGAAAATTCCATACTGGATATGCTGTGGTCACCCTGCATGAGACAGTGACATGTGGTCCTCTGCCACCAAGCCAGTCTGCCCAAGTTGCAGAACTAACGGCACTAAAAGAGGCCATAGAAAGAGCAGGTGATGCCACAACCAACATCTATACCGATTCAGCATATGCACATGGCGTTATACATGACTCAGGTCATATTTGGGCAGTAAGGGGATTCCTTACAGCAGCAGGAAATCCCATCAAGCATGGAGATTTGATTAAACAACTTGTGGAGGCGGCTGCAAAAAGCAAGGATCTTGCAGTGGTGAAAGTAGCCGCTCACACACGTGCAGGTACCAAGGAAGCAAGAGGAAATGACTTGGCTGACAAAGCAGCCAAAAGGGCTGCACTCCTCCCATTACCGCTTGACGAGGAGGTAAAAGCAGTCACAGACCTGTCTTCCAAGGAACTGTTAAAACAAGCCACTCAGGCTTTAACTGAGGAAGAACTTGATGAATGCACTAGAAAAGGGATCTTGATGGAAGAAACATGGCATGTTAATGGACTACCAGTCCTACCAAGAGTTTGGTTCCCAGCCATTTATTCTGCTTTACATCTTCCCAGTCATACTAGTGCAAATGTGATGGTGCAACAAGCTAAACAAACCTGGCATGCACCAGGATTCAGACAGTACGCAAACGATCGGATCAGGGCCTGCCACATCTGTCAGGCCAATAATCCTGGACAGACTGTTAAAGTTCCACCAAAGCACTTACCTAAGGCCCACTATCCGTTCCAGAGGCTTCAGATTGATTATATACAGATGCCAAAAAGTTGCCAATATGAGTACGTGCTTGTCTGTGTGGACTTATTCTCGGGGTGGCCGGAAGGGTACCCCGTAAAAGCGGCTACCGCAAAGAGTACTGCGGCAAAAATTGCCACAGAACTAGTCCCGAGATTTGGTCTGCCCGAAGTCATTGAGTCAGACCGAGGAACTCATTTTACTGGTCAGGTGTTCCAAAACATATGCTTGGCCCTAGGCATTGACTCGGCTCTGCATACCCCTTACAGGCCACAAGCCTCAGGCAAGGTGGAAAGGCTAAATGGTACTCTCAAACTGAAAATCCAAAAGGCAATGCAAGAAACACGTAAACCTTGGACACAATGTTTACCAATTGCTTTATACTCTGTGAGAACCGCGCCCTCGGGCAGAACCAGGTTATCACCATATGAGATATTGTTTGGGAGGGCGCCACAGCTGGGATGTTACTTTCCACAACAGCTAGAACTAAATTGTGACAGCCTGACCGCATATGTCATAAGTCTGCAGAAATTGCTGAATATTAACCATTCTCGAGTATTCTCTTCCCTCCCAGACTCTGAAGCTGATGCAGGAGCACATAAACTGCAGCCTGGTGACCTGGTCTACGTCAAGAAGCACACCCGAAAGAGTCTTGAACCAAGATTTGATGGTCCATTCCAAGTCCTTCTGACGACTCCCACATCTGTAAAGCTAGAAGGAAGAGAAACATGGATCCATGCCAGCCACTGCAAACTTGCCTCTTGATCCTGATCATGATCGGATCAAGCATATCCTTTTTGAAAGAATCTGATTCTAGAGAAAACATGTTACTAACACATCACAGAATACTAAACCAATATTTGAATGTGTCTGATTGTTGGATATGCACCCATTCCCCGGTAACTGCCTCCTCCATGGCATATCTAGCTATACCTGTCCCATTTGAAGAGTTTTTCAATTCAGGCTCATGTTGGGATCAAAGGGCTAACAGTAATGCACAATTTAGCAGCCAATGGAATGTTAGTGTACCAATCCCATTAGCAGGATGGACGTCCCCTCCATGGTGGGCGGGGGTCATGGCATCGACATCGAAAGATCACAACCAGTATCTAGCATTCAAGGGAGGCAATTGGGTGAGGAGGAACTATACACAAGTTGTACAGTTGGGGGATGTGCCCCTAGAAGAACTAAAAATAATGTTTAACAGAACTGTAAACAGTATAGGAACTCCCGATACATGGAAACCTTCCCTGCTTGAAAGAAAGATCATAGACCCTAACTGGGAGTGGGCATTCCTATTTAAAAATGGTAACAATGATACCTGTAATAAGGAAGCATATAATTTGTGGTGCAATGAATCTGCTGAGTATAAACCAGGTGAGGCTACATGTGGTAATCCAGATGTAGGATACTGTAGTCCACTAGGACAGTATCCTGGTTGGTGTGTTATACAAAATATCACTAAATTAATTGATCTTGCACATCGTCTAATTTTGCAACACTCTCATCTCTGGGATCTTCCAAGGGGGGTGTACTGGGCTTGTGGAAAGAACGCCTACAAGTGGCTCCCAGTAGGAGTTAATGGTACCTGTACGGCTGTTAGACTAACACCTGCCACTTTTATAGTTAATACTGATGACCTCCCTGTGAATAAGATCCCCAGACATTTGCTCACAAAAAGAGCGACAGACAACAAGCCACGACCCAGTGGAAGACCCCATCTGGTACAAATGTCTTCAACTAATAAGATTTTTAGTACATTGTTTCTTTATCCCATGGTAATGCAAACTTGGGATAAATTGGTAGAAGCTACCGATTATTTGGATGATCAGATATTCGAAATACTCAACCTACTCAATGCTTCAGTAGCTGTACAGAAACAACTCATAACAGTTACTAACCAACATACTATAGTGCTTGATTACATTACTGCTGCACAGGGGGGCATGTGCCAGATAGTAGGCCCCACCTGTTGCCATTATGTGGATACAGAAGGAGTAGTGCAAATCACAGCTGGTCTGGATAAACTTGCACAGTTAAGGGAAAAACATGATAAAATGGTCCTAGCCGAACAAGACACCTGGTGGTCAGGAGTACTTTCTAGCCTTAACCCAGCCAATTGGTTTAAAGGCGTAGGCGGATGGTTGGTTGGGATACTCCAAGGTTTTTTGCAAATTATACTAATCCTCTTTGCTATATATGTAGTATGGAAATGTTTAAGATGTATCTGTCAGCAGGTGTGTAGAAGTCCAAGATCAACTCCTATCTAACTCTTTGTGTCTTATTCCCTCTAGTGTTGGCGCTCAAATGAAGAAGTCTCTTGGTGGGGGATATGCCTGTGTGTCCTCGGAGGATGGTTGTAGGACCCAGAAGCATCCACAGCCCTGGACAACCCGCGGTTCAGATAGTATCTGAGGTTCACATCGGCTGTCAATCCTTTGCCAGGATCCAGACTTCTCCATCAGCGCCAAAGGGGGGACTGAGAGGAAAGAGTTAACCAAAGATGAAGAACTCAAGGAGAACATTTTTGTCTTATCTGCTTTTTGCTATAGAAGAAGGTCACCCACGTAGGGCAAGGACTGATTAATAGTTTTTTGGCTTTGAACCACCAAGTGCAGATGGCTCGTTACCTTGAATATATTTTTGTATAATCAATCACTTATTGCATATTTTAGATAACGCTTAAGAAACTGTGTATAAATAAAGCATGAACCTTTTCTTAGGCGCGCACACGCCATCTTATGTGCAGATACAGTTGTCTGTGTCTTCATTTTAAGTATATGGTGAGGGAGTAGGGATCCGGACCCTAGACTCCAACTAATTTGGAAACAGTCAACAACAGCTGGCCTTCTTTAGGAAAGCCAACTTATCAGTTGGAAGCTCATTATACAGTTAGGGCCAGAAATATTTGGACAGTGACACAATTTTCGCGAGTTGGGCTCTGCATGCCACCACATTGGTTTTGAAATGAAACCTCTACAACAGAATTCAAGTGCAGATTGTAACGTTTAATTTGAAGGGTTGAACAAAAATATCTGATAGAAAATGTAGGAATTGTACACATTTCTTTACAAACACTCCACATTTTAGGAGCTCAAAAGTATTTGGACAAATAAACATAACCCAAACAAAATATTTTTTTTTCAATATTTTGTTGCGAATCCTTTGGAGGCAATCACTGCCTTAAGTCTGGAACCCATGGACATCACCAAACGCTGGGTTTCCTCCTTCTTAATGCTTTGCCAGGCCTTTACAGCCGCAGCCTTCAGGTCTTGCTTGTTTGTGGGTCTTTCCGCCTTAAGACTGGATTTGAGCAAGTGAAATGCATGCTCAATTGGGTTAAGATCTGGTGATTGACTTGGCCATTGCAGAATGTTCCACTTTTTTGCACTCATGAACTCCTGGGTAGCTTTGGCTGTATGCTTGGGTCATTGTCCATCTGTACTATGAAGCGCCGTCCGATCAACTTGGCAGCATTTGGCTGAATCTGGGCTGAAAGTATATCTCGGTACACTTCAGAATTCATCCGGCTACTCTTGTCTGCTGTTATGTCATCAATAAACACAAGTGACCCAGTGCCATTGAAAGCCATGCATGCCCATGCCATCACGTTGCCTCCACCATGTTTTACAGAGGATGTGGTGTGCCTTGGATCATGTGCCGTTCCCTTTCTTCTCCAAACTTTTTTCTTCCCATCATTCTGGTACAGGTTGATCTTTGTCTCATCTGTCCATAGAATACTTTTCCAGAACTGAGCTGGCTTCTTGAGGTGTTTTTCAGCAAATTTAACTCTGGTCTGTCTATTTTTGGAATTGATGAATGGTTTGCATCTAGATGTGAGCCCTTTGTATTTACTTTCATGGAGTCTTCTCTTTACTGTTGACTTAGAGACAGATACACCTACTTCACTGAGAGTGTTCTGGACTTCAGTTGATGTTGTGAACGGGTTCTTCTTGACCAAAGAAAGTATGCGGCGATCATCCACCACTGTTGTCATCCGTGGACGCCCAGGCCTTTTTGAGTTCCCAAGCTCACCAGTCAATTCCTTTTTTCTTAGAATGTACCCGACTGTTGATTTTGCTACTCCAAGCATGTCTGCTATCTCTCTGATGGATTTTTTCTTTTTTTTCAGCCTCAGGATGTTCTGCTTCACCTCAATTGAGAGTTCCTTTGACCGCATGTTGTCTGGTCACAGCAACAGCTTCCAAATGCAAAACCACACACCTGGAATCAACCCCAGACCTTTTAACTACTTCATTGATTACAGGTTTACGAGGGAGACGCCTTCAGAGTTAATTGCAGCCCTTAGAGTCCATTGTCCAATTACTTTTGGTCCCTTGAAAAAGAGGAGGCTATGCATTACAGAGCTATGATTCCTAAACCCTTTCTCCGATTTGGATGTGGAAACTCTCATATTGCAGCTGGGAGTGTGCACTTTCAGCCCATATTATATATATAATTGTATTTCTGAACATGTTTTAGTAAACAGCTAAAATAACAAAACTTGTGTTACTGTCCAAATATTTCTGGCCCTAACTGTAAGTTATGCCAAGTAACACACTGGCACACATGGCTGAATTCATGTTAGGTTGCTTTTCAAGAGATAAAGGCATAGTTCACATCATGGAGAGCAAACAATAATGGATTTTTGCAATTCTCAACCCCCGGTATAAGTTAAAAATCTCATCCTTTGTTCTGGTTCAAGAGAGGAAAAAATCACACAAATTAAATGTAAATATGGAGGCAGGCTAAGCAGGAAAAAAACATGGCTAGAAGCAGAGGCATGGACAGGGGTGATGTATAGCAGGGAAAGTGGTGTAGATGTGGAGGCAAGCTAAGGAGGAAAAAAGGTGGCTACAGGCAGAGACATGGATAGGGTGATGTCTAGGGGCAAAAGCATTCTAGGTGTGGACGCAAGCGCAGCATCAATAAAGGTGACTAGGAACAGAGGCATGTCCAGAGGCAGCAAGGCCACTCATGCAAAACTCGCCCATGTTGCCACAGATCTCTCCATGTCTTTGAGGATTCCACCAAGAGGGTCAGCTGTGATGACGCACTGATGAGTGTTACAATCCTGCTCCTGTGTGTGATGCACGAATCCCTCATCGCCATCATGGATAACGCATTGTACGCTGAGGAGTCGGGCATAGGAGCAGAACCTACCAGCAAGATAGTCAGTGCACACTCCTGTCCACTTCACAGCGTATATTGATGGAGGAAGAGGAGAATGACGAAGTGGCAGATGATCTCATTGTCACACAGGAGGCTAGCGTCAACCCCTAGCCAAACTACCGCCACTGAGGTTCCTAGTGTCAGCAGTTACATGACAAATTTAGTGCGGTTTGCACACTTTGCAAGTCTAAACTGAGTAGGGGCTCTGAAAAGAGCAACCTTACCACCTTTTGCGTGCGCTGTCATTTGGAAGGCAAGCCCTGGGCTCAGTGGGAGAGAGCAAACGCAGGACAATCGTCGCCCAGCGTTTTCTGCAGTCCAGACCACCAGCCTGGACACCTACACATCTGTCTCTGACACTTTGGGGAGTTCACCCTCATCCGCCCTTTTTGCCTGCACCATCATGCGCCTCTTCCCAGCCACTCCCCATCTCCCAGGCGTTTCATTGCAGGCAGAAGTACAGCGCAAGTCACCCACATGCCCAAGCCTTCAACGGCCTCATCTAAAAACTGCTGGCCCTGGAGATGTTGGCATTTATGCTTCTGGATACTCAGTCCTTCTGTCACCAGATGGCAACTGGGGCAACTCCCTATGCTGGGCCTAACCGTTACTACTTCTCTTGGTGTGCTGTCTTTGCGCAAGCACGTGTCCCATAACATCAGTCGGGCCCAGAGTTCTGCGCTTTGCTGCAAGGTCCACTTGACCACCCACGCATGGACAATCGCCTGCGGTCAGGGATGCTGCATCTCTGTAATGACAGTCCGGGTGAATGTAATGGAGTCTGGGCCCAGGGTGCAAACTGGGGTGGCCTATCTCCTCTCCCAGCCCAAAATTCATGGCAGGGGTTCTCTGAAAACTTACTCCTGCGCTGCAACCTCCACCCCAGCTAAGAGCTGGAAACGCTGTAACACTGGTGTGGGGAGATGTCAGCAGGCCGTACTGAAGCTCATCAGCTTGGGAGACAGACAGCACACTGCCTCCGAGGTGAGGGATGCCATCCTGGATGATATGGCAATATGGTTTTGCCCGCTGAACCTGGGCCCAGGCATGTTTGCGTATGTGATAATGGCCGGATCCTGGTAGCAGATCTGGAGCTTGCCAGACTCAAACAAGGTCCACACATGGCCCATGTTTTCAACTTGTTGGTGCAAAGGTTCTTTGAAACCTACACCATTGTGCCTGATATACTGGTCAAAGTGCAGCCATTTTCGTAAGTGAAAAGTAGCCTCTGCTAGGCTGAAAACATTCAGAGCACACTCCTGTCATCTTTGCACCATTGGCTGGTGGAGGAAGACGAGGGGGATGAAGTGGCATTTCATGTTACTGTCCCACACGAGGCTTGAGGGTGAAGTTCAGTACATCCCATTGCTTCGGCACGGATGGTGTGAAGGGGATTGGAAAATGGAGGAAATGGAGAGTGACCCTTACAGTTGGGGGCAGCGAAGTCATGCCAAGTAACACATTGGCACACATGGCTGACTTCATGTTGAGTTGCTTCTCAAGAGACAAAGGCATAGTTCACATCATGGAAAGCAAACAATACTGGATTGACCAAAAATTGGATTGAGTTATATAGTCTGACTGAATTGCTGTGTATCCCACTTAGGTTTTGGGGGCACACACCGTGGAAAGCTGGATTGAGCATATATAGCCTGACTGAATTGCTGTGTATCCCACTTAGGTTTTGGGGGGTACACACCATGGAAAGCTGGATTGAGTGTATATATCTTGACTGAATTGCTGTGTATCCCACTTAGGTTTTGGGGGCACACACCGTGGAAAGCTGGATTGAGCGTATATAGCCTGACTGAATTGCTGTGTATCCCACTTAGGTTTTGGGGGCACACACCGTGGAAAGCTGGATTGAGCGTATATAGCCTAACTGAATTGCTGTGTATCCTACTTAGGTATTGGGGGAAATTCTCTGTCCCTATCTCTCCAAGCCACAAATGAGATGAACATGGTGGCCACTATTCTTATAAATTGGAGGTCACCTGATTTCGGCAGCCAATGGCTTTTTCCTATTTTTTTTCAATGCCTACGTTGTCGTAGTTCCTGTCCCACCACCCCTGCACAGTTATTGGTGCAAAAAAAGCACCAGGGAAGGTGGGAGGGTATACAAATTTTTACTTCGTTTGCCGCGTGGTATTCAATTGGAATCAAATATCTCCAACAGCTCGATATTCTATCGAATAGCTCTTTGATCGAACGCTGTTCGCTCATCTCGATTCCCCACCCATTTACTCAAAAAGCCTTCCATCATTCTTTTTTGTATGTCACATTCTGCCACTGATTAAATGAGGTGTTAAACCCATATCTAAAGTCTCCTAACTTCAGGGCACCAGATCTTGAGCATGTTCCCTGGAGAAGGGCACTCCCTGTAGCAATTGTAAGGCTAGCTAGGTACAGTATGGTCTATTATGGTGGGTACTAAGTATCACCAGGACATATACTTAAAGGAAGTTTCTAGCATAATGGTGTTTTGGGTGTTCTGGTCGTTTCCCAGATCTTGGATCACTGATCATCAGCAAGGTCTATTTCCCATTTTAAAGCATAGGAGAGTTGGGGATGGCAGGAAGAATAAATCAGGTTTATATATACTTGTGTTATTAGTCCTCTTGCATATGGGAAGATGGTGTTCCTGAAGAGAGTAGAAATGAAATGCACCAGTTGGATAATAATACATCTCTGAAGAGGATAGGCCAAAGCGAATTTTCAAAGTAGTGAGACAGTCCATTGCTAGACTAGTTAGTTAAAGCTTGAGGGTTCTTGTTCCCAGAGGGAACATGGGGTGTGCCACTAGTGGGCGTGAGGGTAAGAAGAGGAAATTAATTGTGCAAAATATTTCACAGAGTCCCAGACCCTGAAGCAATGTTTTTGGGATTGCTAATGAGAGGAGATGCATTTGTTCTGAGCCAGGCTCAACCCAAATATTCGAAAATTATTTGGTTTGTAATCATACTCATTAGGGAGAGTGTGCACCTACACAGGCGTACGGAGACTTACAAGCCATTTTCTGCTCCGCTAGGGATTATGGGTAAAAAATCTGCAAATCTGTTCTCCAGGATGTAATTAGGAAAACAGTGCCTCTGTTTGCTGCCCTCTAGGGGAAGCCCCCTTAACATCATGCGTGACTCATTTAGTGAGCCTAATAACATAATGCGGGGATTATTGCCAAGCTAGTATTTCTATTCCAAAAGGAACAGAATCCAAGCTATGGACAGCGCTGTTTTTGATTGAAAATAGCTTTATTCACAATCAGTCATCGACAAAAGTATGTACAAAAGTATTGCGATGCAGCGCACAAAATACACCAGTTACAATACTCACAATAAATAAATAAAGTACATTCTCCCATACCTCATGGTGCAGGGCAAGGTGAGGCACGGGGAAGAGATATCCTCCAACGCCCCGCATCGCCCCACCCCATAATAGTATTTCCGTACTTCCCAACATATATGCATACAACAACCTAAGCATCCTGACATTTGGATGGAGGGGGGGGAGTCACAGGCCCAAAGCTTTATTGAAGTACAGCACACACATGAAGGAAGCATACTATACATTTCTAAGCAAAACATGGTCATCAACAAAACATTCAAGCAAGTGTGGGGAGGGGGGGGAGGGGTAGGGGAGAACACAGGCCCAAAGCTTTATTGAAGACAACACACACTAAGGAAACACAATAAATGCATTACCTCAAAAATAACAGTTGAAGAAACAGGTAGGAAGAAAAAGTCCTTGGTCCTCTTCTTCCTCTTCGCTTCTCAGGCTGTCCAAGATGGAGTAGTCCCGGAGCAGGCTGTGGATAAGCCTGCAGCAGTCCTGAGTGGTGACCTGTTCCCTCCTGAAAACAAGCCTGTTTCTGGTGAACCAGATAGCATCCTTAATGCAGTTCATAAGGCGCCAGGCCTCCTGGATCTTGCTTTCTCTGTGGGTTCCCGGGAACAGTCCATAAAAACGAATGGTTAGAAAGGTTGCTCCTGGGGACAGAGTCCTGAAGTTCGTCTTCCAGAGCATCCAACAGGCCCTGAGCAAACGGGCACTCCCAGAAAAGATGGTGGGTTGTTTCTTCCCTGAGGGGACATCTGGGGCAGAAACGCGTCTTGCTCAGGTTGCGGGTGTGCATGAAGGCCCATGGCCCTATGGACAGCGCTGTTTCAATCTGTTGGATCTCCTCAGCATAGCGTAGGGATACTAGTTTGGCAGAGTGAGAGACTATAGACCAGAATCAGAGGATAATCATACTCATTAGGTGTGCACCTACACAGGCGTACGGAGACTTGCAAGCCATTTTCTGCTCCGCTAGAAATTATGAGTAAAAAATATGCAAATCTGTTCTCCAGGATGTAATTAGGAGAACAGTGTCTCTGTTTGCTGCCCTCTAGAGGCAGCCCCCTTTAATATCATGGATGACTCGTTTAGTTGGTTTGTAACAAAATCTAAAAATTTGTGATTTGTCTCGTACAAACTAAAATGGCCACCCTGTCACAGAATGCACAATGAATGGAATAGAATACTTTATTGATCCAGTAGAGTGGTTTACAATACAGAAAAAGTATGGTTAACAAAACCGACGCTACATACAATACACAGTGAAGAACATAGTAGGTACAAGGTAAGCACTTACACACAATATACACATGGAGAGAGGGAGGGCAGATGGTTGCCTATGGCATGGCGGCGATAGGAGTGTACAAAGGGAATGTGTTTGCTGTTGTTCCCTCTTGGTGTTGTGGTATGTTGTAGAGTTTCCCATAGTGCCCTGTCCAGGCCATTGGTGGAGTAACCTCTATCCTCAAACTTGGAGCTCATTTCTTTAAGTCTCATATGCCTGGTGGATGGTTTGTTAACTATCCACTACACATGCAAAAATTGTGATTTTGGTAGCAATTTCTTGGTGGCTGGAGGGTTGAAACTGTTATAGTGCAACAGGCTATTTCTGTCCGTTTCTTTGGTGTATAAGACAGTGCTAATCTTGCCTTTGCTGTCCTTTATGATGTATGTGTCCAAGAAATTAATCCTGTTCATGTCGAGATTTAAATTGAATTTTAATTCAGGCCATACACTATTTATCTGCTTTGTGAATACTAGTAGTGTTTCTAAACTCCCTGTCCAGATACAGAAAATATCATCAATGTATCTTTTCCAGAGGATTGTGTTCGAACGGTAGTTGTTGCTTTTGGCATATATGGGTAATTTTCATTTGTACTGTGTGGAGTTTGCCATATGACTGGGACTCTTAGGGCTCGTTCACATGGGAGGGGCGGATTTTGGCACCAAGAGTGATGCGGGGAGCTGCATCATTCTCGGGTCAAAACCCGCCTGCCACGACCGCAACGGTCGCGGCTTTCCCCACTGGAGTCAGCTCAAATGAATGAGCCAACACCAGAGGTTGCGAATCCGCGTGAAGAAACGGCAGCTCGCTTCTTTTTTCTGCTATCGGCAACATGCCGATAGCGGAAAAAAGAACGCTAGTGGTCTCCATAGACCACCATTGTATGGAGGCGGATTTTGACGTGAAATCCGCTTTCAAAATCTGCCTCCTTGCCCCTCTGTGATCTAGCCCTTATTAGGTCATTTCACTATGCGTCAGTATGTTATATAACTAGAATTTTAAATGATCTCTATCCTGACAATGTACATGATACTAATATAATGAGTTATTTATTGATATGTATTTATTATTGACATATATAAATTTGTTCTATCACATGACTTGGCTATATCACACGATCTTTCATCAGGGTCACATGATCGAGAGTGGAGAATTATGGGAACAATTAGGGATGTATTTAAACTCAGTATCTTGATGGCTCAGCATACCTCCTGAGGAAGCCTTGCTAGGCGAAACGCGTAAAGATGGGCTCCTGGTGTCCCTGGGCTGATTTGTCTACAATCATTTCACTAGGTATTTATTTTTTAAATTATGTTATTTATCTACTTCTTTATTCTATTTGTCTACTTGTTTATTCCATTGTGGACCTAGTGATATGTTATAAGCATAATATACTAGCAACAAATAGATATAAGAAAAAAATAACGGAACCCCCCCCCCCCCCATAAAACACACTACTGACGCGTTTTGAGACACCTACATCGCTTTCTCAAAGCATATGTGTGTCTAACTTTGTCAGCTTCATATACAAGTTCAGAAGGTTTGGGTTTCAACAGCAGTATTGAGTCCCATACACATTATGCATGAAAAAGAATCCTATTGCATATATAAAAGTGCAGTTATTGCAAATTTACAAACAACAATTTATACAAACTTCTACAATTATATATGATCATTAAATAAAGAAACCAGAAACAGCTTATGTGTATTATTAAATCCTATTTTTTCAAGAAAAAAACTTTGTATACAAATTCAGATGGTTTGTTGACACCTGGTACGTCTAACCTAAGTGCCAGAGAAAATAACTCATGTTTATCTGGGTTTGAGCAGCAATATATAGTCCCATACACATTATGCATCAAGGAAAATTGACTTATGTTTTTCTGGGTTTAAGCAATAGTATAGAATCCCATATACATTATGCATCATGAAAATTAACTCATGTTTGTCTGGGTTTCAGCAGCAATATAGAGTCCCATACACATTAGTATAGTACATGATAGAAATTAACTCATGTTTGTCTGGGTTTCAGTAGCAGTATTACCAAAAAAGATGTGATCGTCATATAGTGGGAAAATTAAGCTCATATCTATGAAGATAAACTAAATAAATTTTTAATAATATAAAAATGGTGAATATAACATGGGTAGTATGACCTACAGTTGGAATAGAAGTGCCTGCTTAAAAAATCCCATACAGCTGAGCTCTATGTGTTCCATGGCCAAAACCACATAATCAAGATCTACCAATGAACGTTCTGTATGCATATATATTACTGTTCCCTTTAATGTAGTGGAATAATATATTTGTCAGGGTATAGCTGTAATTTCTAGTTCCACCCTGAAGATTTAAAACAAATAAGAATGATTGTGAAGTAGTAGAAGGGTAAAGCCTTCCTACATAAATCCTATCAGTATCCCTACACTATGCTGAGGATGGCCCAATAGGCCGAAACAGCGCTGTCCATAGCTTGGAATCTGTTCCTTTTGGAATAGAAATACTAATTTGGAAATTAAATCCACATCATGATTAAATAGACTTTTTAACTGTCATGCATGATGTTAAGGATGCTGCCCTCTAGAGGGCAGCGTACAGAGTGCACTGTTCTCCTAATTACATCCTGGAGAATAGATTTGCATATTTTTTACATAAATCCTAAGCATATGTCTGCTTCTATCTAAGTAAAAAGAGGGTGGATATAACATCAAATACAAAATTGTATCGGATCACCACAAGTAAGTATAGCATTACCGTATATAACCCTATGTGGCCACAGACCTGATGCTACTATCCTAAAAAGTAATATAACCATCGGTACCAGATGGAACTATGTCTATAAGCAAATGACATCATTAAGATGATATATAACTACATGTGTTATAACTAAGAGTAGCCATATTTTCATTGTGATAGATGGACAGGTAATGCACATTAGTTGCATGCATACTAGCTGTTGAAGAATTCCAAGCACAAGTTATTTAGTACATGTGTTAAGACTGTTTGTGATATAGCACCTTATACAGTGTATACGATGTTACTGGCACTAGTAAATGTAGGACAAGTCAGATCTAAAATTCATCCCATTTGGGATACGGCAATCATATTTTAGGATCCAAAATGCTTCCCTTTTAAGTAATGTCTTGCGCCAATCTCCCCCTCTTGGGGGTCTTTTCACCATTTCAACACCAAAAAATAGAAGGGAGGAAATATCCCCCCCTAATCTGCTCTGAAACCCAGACAAACATGAGTTAATTTCTCTTCATGTACTATACTAATGTGTATGGGACTCTATACTGCTGCTGAAACCCAGACAAACATGTTAATTTTCCTTGATGCATAATGTGTATGGGACTATATATTGCTGCTGAAACCCAGATAAACATGAGTTATTTTCTCTGGCACTTAGGTTAGACGTACCAGGTGTCAAGAAACCATCTGAATTTGTATACAAAGTTTTTTTCTTGAAAAAATAGGATTTAATAATACACACAAGCTGTTTCTGGTTTCTTTATTTAATGATCATATATAATTGTAGAAGTTTGTATGAATTGTTGTTTGTAAATTTGCAATAACTGCACTTTTATATATGCAATAGGATTCTTTTTCATGCATAATGTGTATGGGACTCAATACTGCTGTTGAAATCCAGACAAGCATGAGTTAATTTTACCGGCATTCAGGTTAGATGTACCATGTATAGCAATCAATAGAGATGAGCGAACAGTGTTCTATCGAACTCATGTTCGATCGGATATTAGGCTGTTCGGCATGTTCGAATCGAATCGAACACCGCGTGGTAAAGTGCGCCATTACTCGATTCCCCTCCCACCTTCCCTGGCGCCTTTTTTGCTCCAATAACAGCGCAGGGTAGGTGGGACAGGAACTACGACACCGGTGACATTGAAAAAAGTAGGCAAAACCCATTGGCTGCCGAAAACATGTGACCTCTAATTTAAAAGAACAGCGCCGCCCAGCTTTGCGTCATTCTGAGCTTGCAATTCACCGAGGACGGAGGTTTCCGTCCAGTTAGCTAGGGGTTAGATTCTGGGTAGGCAGGGACAGGCTAGATAGGAAGGAGAAGACAACCAACAGCTCTTATAAGAGCTAAATTCCAGGGAGAAGCTTGTCAGTGTAACGTGGCACTGACGGGCTCAATCGCCGCAACCCAGCTTTCCCAGGATCCTGAATGGAATACACTGTCAGTGTATTCCCGTATACCCGATATATACCCCCGATACCCGTTCCAACGGTGTGCCCCCCCACCTTCACCCCAGAAATACCCTGCAAGTCCCCTAGCAATAGGATTGGGGCTATATACACCCACTATTTTTGCTACTGCCATATAGTGCCATTGTCTCACTGGGAATTCAAAGAATATATTGGGCTTACATATAACTTCAATTCCAGGGAGAAGCTTGTCAGTGTAACGTGGCACTGACGGGCTCAATCGCCGCAACCCAGCTTTCCCAGGATCCTGAATGGAACACACTGACAGTGTATTCCCGTATACCCCATATATACACCCCAAATCCCCGTTCCAACGGTGTGCCCCCCCACCTTCACCTCAGAAATACCCTGCAAGTCCCCTAGCAATAGAATTGGGGCTATATACACCCACAATTTTTGCTACTGGTATATAGTGCCATTGTCTGACTGGGAATTCAAAGAATATATGGGGGTTATGTGCACCCACAATTTTTAATACTGGTATACAGTGCCATTGTCTGACTGGGAATTCAAAGAATATATGGGGGTTATGTGCACCCACAATTTTTAATACTGGTATACAGTGCCATTGTCTGACTGGGAATTCAAAGAATATATGGGGGTTACGTGCACCCACAATTTTTGCTACTGCTATACAGTTCCATTGTCTGACTGGGAATTCAAAGAATATATGGGGGTTATGTGCACCCACAATTTTTAATACTGGTATACAGTGCCATTGTCTGACTGGGAATTCAAAGAATATATGGGGGTTATGTGCACCCACAATTTTTACTACTGGTATATAGTGCCATTGTCTGACTGGGAATTCAAAGAATATATGGGGGTTATGTGCACCCACAATTTTTAATACTGGTATACAGTGCCATTGTCTGACTGGGAATTCAAAGAATATATGGGGGTTATGTGCACCCACAATTTTTACTACTGGTATACAGTGCCATTGTCTGACTGGGAATTCAAAGAATATATGGGGGTTATGTGCACCCACAATTTTTACTACTGGTATACAGTGCCATTGTCTGACTGGGAATTCAAAGAATATATGGGGGTTATGTGCACCCACAATTTTTACTACTGGTATATAGTGCCATTGTCTGACTGGGAATTCAAAGAATATATGGGGGTTATGTGCACCCACAATTTTTAATACTGGTATACAGTGCCATTGTCTGACTGGGAATTCAAAGAATATATGGGGGTTACGTGCACCCACAATTTTTGCTACTGCTATACAGTTCCATTGTCTGACTGGGAATTCAAAGAATATATGGGGGTTATGTGCACCCAAAATTTTTAATACTGGTATACAGTGCCATTGTCTGACTGGGAACTCAAAGAATATATGGGGGTTATGTGCACCCACAATTTTTACTACTGGTATATAGTGCCATTGTCTGACTGGGAATTCAAAGAATATATGGGGGTTATGTGCACCCACAATTTTTAATACTGGTATACAGTGCCATTGTCTGACTGGGAATTCAAAGAATATATGGGGGTTATGTGCACCCACAATTTTTACTACTGGTATACAGTGCCATTGTCTGACTGGGAATTCAAAGAATATATGGGGGTTATGTGCACCCACAATTTTTACTACTGGTATACAGTGCCATTGTCTGACTGGGAATTCAAAGAATATATGGCGGTTATGTGCACCCACAATTTTTAATACTGGTATATAGTGCCATTGTCTGACTGGGAATTCAAAGAATATATTGGGGTTATGTGCACCCACAATTTTTACTACTGGTATACAGTGCCATTGTCTGACTGGGAATTCAAAGAATATATGGGGGTTACGTGCACCCACAATTTTTGCTACTGCTATACAGTTCCATTGTCTGACTGGGAATTCAAAGAATATATGGGGGTTATGTGCACCCACAATTTTTAATACTGGTATACAGTGCCATTGTCTGACTGGGAATTCAAAGAATATATGGGGGTTATGTGCACCCACAATTTTTACTACTGGTATACAGTGCCATTGTCTGACTGGGAATTCAAAGAATATATGGGGGTTATGTGCACCAACAATTTTTAATACTGGTATATAGTGCCATTGTCTGACTGGGAATTCAAAGAATATATGATGGTTATGTGCACCCACAATTTTTAATACTGGTATACAGTGCCATTGTCTGACTGGGAATTCAAAGAATATATGGGGGTTATGTGCACCCACAATTTTTACTACTGGTATACAGTGCCATTGTCTGACTGGGAATTCAAAGAATATATGGGGGTTATGTGCACCCACAATTTTTAATACTGGTATACAGTGCCATTGTCTGACTGGGAATTCAAAGAATATATTGGGAATACAAATACCCTCATTTCTTGCTACTGCCATATAGTGCCAGTGTCTGACTGGGAATTCAAAGAATATATTGGGGTTATGTGCACCCACAATTTTTAATACTGGTATACAGTGCCATTGTCTGACTGGGAATTCAAAGAATATATGGGGGTTATGTGCACCCACAATTTTAACTACTGGTATACAGTGCCACTGTCTGACTGGGAATTCAAAGAATATATGGGGGTTATGTGCACCCACAATTTTTACTACTGGTATACAGTGCCATTGTCTGACTGGGAATTCAAAGAATATATGGGGGTTATGTGCACCCACAATTTTTAATACTGGTATATAGTGCCATTGTCTGACTGGGAATTCAAAGAATATATGGGGGTTATGTGCACCCACAATTTTTAATACTGGTATACAGTGCCATTGTCTGACTGGGAATTCAAAGAATATATGGGGGTTATGTGCACCCACAATTTTTACTACTGGTATACAGTGCCATTGTCTGACTGGGAATTCAAAGAATATATGGGGGTTACGTGCACCCACAATTTTTGCTACTGCTATACAGTTCCATTGTCTGACTGGGAATTCAAAGAATATATGGGGGTTATGTGCACCCACAATTTTTAATACTGGTATACAGTGCCATTGTCTGACTGGGAATTCAAAGAATATATTGGGAATACAAATACCCTCATTTCTTGCTACTGCCATATAGTGCCAGTGTCTGACTGGGAATTCAAAGAATATATTGGGGTTATGTGCACCCACAATTTTTAATACTGGTATATAGTGCCATTGTCTGACTGGGAATTCAAAGAATATATGGGGGTTATGTGCACCCACAATTTTTACTACTGGTATATAGTGCCATTGTCTGACTGGGAATTCAAAGAATATATGGGGGTTATGTGCACCCACAATTTTTAATACTGGTATACAGTGCCATTGTCTGACTGGGAATTCAAAGAATATATGGGGGTTATGTGCACCCACAATTTTTACTACTGGTATACAGTGCCATTGTCTGACTGGGAATTCAAAGAATATATGGGGGTTATGTGCACCCACAATTTTTACTACTGGTATACAGTGCCATTGTCTGACTGGGAATTCAAAGAATATATGGGGGTTATGTGCACCCACAATTTTTACTACTGGTATACAGTGCCATTGTCTGACTGGGAATTCAAAGAATATATGGGGGTTATGTGCACCCACAATTTTTACTACTGGTATACAGTGCCATTGTCTGACTGGGAATTCAAAGAATATATGGGGGTTATGTGCACCCACAATTTTTACTACTGGTATATAGTGCCATTGTCTGACTGGGAATTCAAAGAATATATGGGGGTTATGTGCACCCACAATTTTTAATACTGGTATACAGTGCCATTGTCTGACTGGGAATTCAAAGAATATATGGGGGTTACGTGCACCCACAATTTTTGCTACTGCTATACAGTTCCATTGTCTGACTGGGAATTCAAAGAATATATGGGGGTTATGTGCACCCACAATTTTTAATACTGGTATACAGTGCCATTGTCTGACTGGGAATTCAAAGAATATATGGGGGTTATGTGCACCCACAATTTTTACTACTGGTATATAGTGCCATTGTCTGACTGGGAATTCAAAGAATATATGGGGGTTATGTGCACCCACAATTTTTAATACTGGTATACAGTGCCATTGTCTGACTGGGAATTCAAAGAATATATGGGGGTTATGTGCACCCACAATTTTTACTACTGGTATACAGTGCCATTGTCTGACTGGGAATTCAAAGAATATATGGGGGTTATGTGCACCCACAATTTTTACTACTGGTATACAGTGCCATTGTCTGACTGGGAATTCAAAGAATATATGGGGGTTATGTGCACCCACAATTTTTACTACTGGTATACAGTGCCATTGTCTGACTGGGAATTCAAAGAATATATGGCGGTTATGTGCACCCACAATTTTTACTACTGGTATACAGTGCCATTGTCTGACTGGGAATTCAAAGAATATATGGGGGTTATGTGCACCCACAATTTTTAATACTGGTATATAGTGCCATTGTCTGACTGGGAATTCAAAGAATATATGGGGGTTATGTGCACCCACAATTTTTAATACTGGTATACAGTGCCATTGTCTGACTGGGAATTCAAAGAATATATGGGGGTTACGTGCACCCACAATTTTTGCTACTGCTATACAGTTCCATTGTCTGACTGGGAATTCAAAGAATATATGGGGGTTATGTGCACCCACAATTTTTAATACTGGTATACAGTGCCATTGTCTGACTGGGAATTCAAAGAATATATGGGGGTTATGTGCACCCACAATTTTTACTACTGGTATATAGTGCCATTGTCTGACTGGGAATTCAAAGAATATATGGGGGTTATGTGCACCCACAATTTTTACTACTGGTATACAGTGCCATTGTCTGACTGGGAATTCAAAGAATATATGGGGGTTATGTGCACCCACAATTTTTAATACTGGTATATAGTGCCATTGTCTGACTGGGAATTCAAAGAATATATGGGGGTTATGTGCACCCACAATTTTTAATACTGGTATACAGTGCCATTGTCTGACTGGGAATTCAAAGAATATATGGGGGTTATGTGCACCCACAATTTTTACTACTGGTATACAGTGCCATTGTCTGACTGGGAATTCAAAGAATATATGGGGGTTACGTGCACCCACAATTTTTGCTACTGCTATACAGTTCCATTGTCTGACTGGGAATTCAAAGAATATATGGGGGTTATGTGCACCCACAATTTTTAATACTGGTATACAGTGCCATTGTCTGACTGGGAATTCAAAGAATATATTGGGAATACAAATACCCTCATTTCTTGCTACTGCCATATAGTGCCAGTGTCTGACTGGGAATTCAAAGAATATATTGGGGTTATGTGCACCCACAATTTTTAATACTGGTATACAGTGCCATTGTCTGACTGGGAATTCAAAGAATATATGGGGGTTATGTGCACCCACAATTTTAACTACTGGTATACAGTGCCATTGTCTGACTGGGAATTCAAAGAATATATGGGGGTTATGTGCACCCACAATTTTTAATACTGGTATACAGTGCCATTGTCTGACTGGGAATTCAAAGAATATATGGGGGTTATGTGCACCCACAATTTTTAATACTGGTATATAGTGCCATTGTCTGACTGGGAATTCAAAGAATATATGGGGGTTATGTGCACCCACAATTTTTAATACTGGTATACAGTGCCATTGTCTGACTGGGAATTCAAAGAATATATGGGGGTTATGTGCACCCACAATTTTTACTACTGGTATACAGTGCCATTGTCTGACTGGGAATTCAAAGAATATATGGGGGTTACGTGCACCCACAATTTTTGCTACTGCTATACAGTTCCATTGTCTGACTGGGAATTCAAAGAATATATGGGGGTTATGTGCACCCACAATTTTTAATACTGGTATACAGTGCCATTGTCTGACTGGGAATTCAAAGAATATATTGGGAATACAAATACCCTCATTTCTTGCTACTGCCATATAGTGCCAGTGTCTGACTGGGAATTCAAAGAATATATTGGGGTTATGTGCACCCACAATTTTTAATACTGGTATATAGTGCCATTGTCTGACTGGGAATTCAAAGAATATATGGGGGTTATGTGCACCCACAATTTTTACTACTGGTATATAGTGCCATTGTCTGACTGGGAATTCAAAGAATATATGGGGGTTATGTGCACCCACAATTTTTACTACTGGTATACAGTGCCATTGTCTGACTGGGAATTCAAAGAATATATGGGGTTTATGTGCACCCACAATTTTTACTACTGGTATACAGTGCCATTGTCTGACTGGGAATTCAAAGAATATATGGGGGTTATGTGCACCCACAATTTTTACTACTGGTATACAGTGCCATTGTCTGACTGGGAATTCAAAGAATATATGGGGGTTATGTGCACCCACAATTTTTACTACTGGTATACAGTGCCATTGTCTGACTGGGAATTCAAAGAATATATGGGGGTTATGTGCACCCACAATTTTTACTACTGGTATATAGTGCCATTGTCTGACTGGGAATTCAAAGAATATATGGGGGTTATGTGCACCCACAATTTTTAATACTGGTATACAGTGCCATTGTCTGACTGGGAATTCAAAGAATATATGGGGGTTATGTGCACCCACAATTTTTAATACTGGTATACAGTGCCATTGTCTGACTGGGAATTCAAAGAATATATGGGGGTTATGTGCACCCACAATTTTTAATACTGGTATACAGTGCCATTGTCTGACTGGGAATTCAAAGAATATATTGGGGTTATGTGCACCCACAATTTTTACTACTGGTATACAGTGCCATTGTCTGACTGGGAATTCAAAGAATATATGGGGGTTACGTGCACCCACAATTTTTGCTACTGCTATACAGTTCCATTGTCTGACTGGGAATTCAAAGAATATATGGGGGTTATGTGCACCCACAATTTTTAATACTGGTATACAGTGCCATTGTCTGACTGGGAATTCAAAGAATATATGGGGGTTATGTGCACCCACAATTTTTACTACTGGTATATAGTGCCATTGTCTGACTGGG
This sequence comes from Leptodactylus fuscus, assembly GCF_031893055.1. Classification (NCBI taxonomy): domain Eukaryota; kingdom Metazoa; phylum Chordata; class Amphibia; order Anura; family Leptodactylidae; genus Leptodactylus; species Leptodactylus fuscus. Next base: position 72,069,544 of record NC_134267.1, on the reverse strand, counting down.
AATTCAAAGAATATATGGGGGTTATGTGCACCCACAATTTTTACTACTGGTATACAGTGCCATTGTCTGACTGGGAATTCAAAGAATATATGGGGGTTATGTGCACCCACAATTTTTAATACTGGTATATAGTGCCATTGTCTGACTGGGAATTCAAAGAATATATGGGGGTTATGTGCACCCACAATTTTTAATACTGGTATACAGTGCCATTGTCTGACTGGGAATTCAAAGAATATATTGGGGTTATGTGCACCCACAATTTTTACTACTGGTATACAGTGCCATTGTCTGACTGGGAATTCAAAGAATATATGGGGGTTACGTGCACCCACAATTTTTGCTACTGCTATACAGTTCCATTGTCTGACTGGGAATTCAAAGAATATATGGGGGTTATGTGCACCCACAATTTTTAATACTGGTATACAGTGCCATTGTCTGACTGGGAATTCAAAGAATATATGGGGGTTATGTGCACCCACAATTTTTACTACTGGTATATAGTGCCATTGTCTGACTGGGAATTCAAAGAATATATGGGGGTTATGTGCACCCACAATTTTTACTACTGGTATACAGTGCCATTGTCTGACTGGGAATTCAAAGAATATATGGGGGTTATGTGCACCCACAATTTTTAATACTGGTATACAGTGCCATTGTCTGACTGGGAATTCAAAGAATATATGGGGGTTATGTGCACCCACAATTTTTACTACTGGTATACAGTGCCATTGTCTGACTGGGAATTCAAAGAATATATGGGGGTTACGTGCACCCACAATTTTTGCTACTGCTATACAGTTCCATTGTCTGACTGGGAATTCAAAGAATATATGGGGGTTATGTGCACCCACAATTTTTAATACTGGTATACAGTGCCATTGTCTGACTGGGAATTCAAAGAATATATTGGGAATACAAATACCCTCATTTCTTGCTACTGCCATATAGTGCCAGTGTCTGACTGGGAATTCAAAGAATATATTGGGGTTATGTGCACCCACAATTTTTAATACTGGTATACAGTGCCATTGTCTGACTGGGAATTCAAAGAATATATGGGGGTTATGTGCACCCACAATTTTTACTACTGGTATACAGTGCCATTGTCTGACTGGGAATTCAAAGAATATATGGGGGTTATGTGCACCCACAATTTTTAATACTGGTATACAGTGCCATTGTCTGACTGGGAATTCAAAGAATATATGGGGGTTATGTGCACCCACAATTTTTAATACTGGTATATAGTGCCATTGTCTGACTGGGAATTCAAAGAATATATGGGGGTTATGTGCACCCACAATTTTTAATACTGGTATACAGTGCCATTGTCTCACTGGGAATTCAAAGAATATATGGGGGTTATGTGCACCCACAATTTTTACTACTGGTATACAGTGCCATTGTCTGACTGGGAATTCAAAGAATATATGGGGGTTACGTGCACCCACAATTTTTGCTACTGCTATACAGTTCCATTGTCTGACTGGGAATTCAAAGAATATATGGGGGTTATGTGCACCCACAATTTTTAATACTGGTATACAGTGCCATTGTCTGACTGGGAATTCAAAGAATATATGGGGGTTATGTGCACCCACAATTTTTACTACTGGTATATAGTGCCATTGTCTGACTGGGAATTCAAAGAATATATGGGGGTTATGTGCACCCACAATTTTTACTACTGGTATACAGTGCCATTGTCTGACTGGGAATTCAAAGAATATATGGGGGTTATGTGCACCCACAATTTTTAATACTGGTATACAGTGCCATTGTCTGACTGGGAATTCAAAGAATATATTGGGAATACAAATACCCTCATTTCTTGCTACTGCCATATAGTGCCAGTGTCTGACTGGGAATTCAAAGAATATATTGGGGTTATGTGCACCCACAATTTTTAATACTGGTATATAGTGCCATTGTCTGACTGGGAATTCAAAGAATATATGGGGGTTATGTGCACCCACAATTTTTAATACTGGTATACAGTGCCATTGTCTGACTGGGAATTCAAAGAATATATGGGGGTTATGTGCACCCACAATTTTTACTACTGGTATACAGTGCCATTGTCTGACTGGGAATTCAAAGAATATATGGGGGTTATGTGCACCCACAATTTTTACTACTGGTATACAGTGCCATTGTCTGACTGGGAATTCAAAGAATATATGGGGGTTATGTGCACCCACAATTTTTACTACTGGTATATAGTGCCATTGTCTGACTGGGAATTCAAAGAATATATGGGGGTTATGTGCACCCACAATTTTTACTACTGGTATACAGTGCCATTGTCTGACTGGGAATTCAAAGAATATATGGGGGTTATGTGCACCCACAATTTTTAATACTGGTATACAGTGCCATTGTCTGACTGGGAATTCAAAGAATATATTGGGAATACAAATACCCTCATTTCTTGCTACTGCCATATAGTGCCAGTGTCTGACTGGGAATTCAAAGAATATATTGGGGTTATGTGCACCCACAATTTTTAATACTGGTATATAGTGCCATTGTCTGACTGGGAATTCAAAGAATATATGGGGGTTATGTGCACCCACAATTTTTAATACTGGTATACAGTGCCATTGTCTGACTGGGAATTCAAAGAATATATGGGGGTTATGTGCACCCACAATTTTTACTACTGGTATACAGTGCCATTGTCTGACTGGGAATTCAAAGAATATATGGGGGTTATGTGCACCCACAATTTTTACTACTGGTATACAGTGCCATTGTCTGACTGGGAATTCAAAGAATATATGGGGGTTACGTGCACCCACAATTTTTGCTACTGCTATACAGTTCCATTGTCTGACTGGGAATTCAAAGAATATATGGGGGTTATGTGCACCCACAATTTTTAATACTGGTATACAGTGCCATTGTCTGACTGGGAATTCAAAGAATATATGGGGGTTATGTGCACCCACAATTTTTACTACTGGTATATAGTGCCATTGTCTGACTGGGAATTCAAAGAATATATGGGGGTTATGTGCACCCACAATTTTTACTACTGGTATACAGTGCCATTGTCTGACTGGGAATTCAAAGAATATATGGGGGTTATGTGCACCCACAATTTTTAATACTGGTATATAGTGCCATTGTCTGACTGGGAATTCAAAGAATATATGGGGGTTATGTGCACCCACAATTTTTAATACTGGTATACAGTGCCATTGTCTGACTGGGAATTCAAAGAATATATGGGGGTTATGTGCACCCACAATTTTTACTACTGGTATACAGTGCCATTGTCTGACTGGGAATTCAAAGAATATATGGGGGTTACGTGCACCCACAATTTTTGCTACTGGTATACAGTGCCATTGTCTCACTGGGAATTCCACAAATAATTTGGGGATTCATTCACCCTACATCTCAGGCTCTTGCCATATTCACCCAGGTTGTCAGTGCTGCACCAGCTCGTTCCCAGACAGCTCGGCCCGAAAAACACGTTACCTATATAGAGGATTTGGACAATGAAGACAACATGTTCTAAATCTAATGTCTGCACCTTCTCCAGAATTAAAATAAAGGCAGCGTTTAACTTTCAAATAGCACTGCACAAAGGAAGAGCTTATCAGCTTGTCTCATGACATGCTACTGAAAAGTTTCATTTGTGTATCTTAATGTAAATATAGTTGTATAAGCTTTTTGGGTTTTAGGCACTGCCAAGTTATTTATTACCACCCGCTCCCTTATAATGATGATGACGCCAAAGTCACTGTGGGTGTTCAGAGCTCACAGCTTTGGGTGACATTTGTCTTGCTCTCTGTCGGTACCAGCTGTCTTTTTGGATACCGTAAAGTTATGTTGACTTTATTAACAGCTATAGAAGCTTTAGCCAGGTTGTGACGGTGTGTAACCCTAACAACACTAAGTGGGATACACATTAATAGTCAGTCTATGTACGCTAAACGTATCACTGAAGTAATTTTTTTTCCCTCTCCCCTAATATAAGAAAGGAACAGACATTAGACCTAGACCGGGGTTCGAGGCTTGAAAAAATCCAGTATTATTTGTTCTTCATGATGTGAAATATGTGTTGAAAAGCAACCCAAGATGAAGTCAGCCATGTGTGCCAGTGTGTTACTTGGCATGCCTTTGCTGGCCCCAACTGTAAGGGTCACTCTCCATTTCCTCCATTTTCCACTCCCCTTCACACCATTTGTGGTGAAGCAATGGGATGCACTGAAGTGCACCCTCTAGCCTCGTGTGGGATAGGGACATCAGATGCCACTCCAACCCCCTCGTCTTCCTCCGCCAGCCAACGGTGCGAAGATGAGAGGAGTGTGCTCTGAATGTTTTCTGCCTAGCAGAGGCTAGTTCTCACTTACGAAAATGGCCCCACTTTGACCTGTATATCAGGCACAATGGTGTAGGTTTCAAAGAAACATGGCACCAACAAGTTGGAAAACGTGGGCCATGCGTGGACCGTGTTTGAGTCTGGCAAGCTCCAGATCTGCTACCAGGTTCCAGCCATTATCACAGGCGCAAAAATGCCAGGCCCCAGGTGTAGCAGGGAAAAAAAAATGCCATCTCAGCCAGGATGGCATCCCTGACCTCGGAGGCACTGTGCTGTCTGTCCCCCAAGCTGATCAGTTTCAGCACGGCCTGCTGACATCTCCCCATGCCAGTGTTACAGTGTTTTCCGCTAGTAGCTGGGGTGGAGGTTGCAGCTTCGTAGGGTTTCAGTCTACTCCTGCCATGAATTTTGGCCTGGGAGAGGAGATAGGCCACCCCAGTTTGCACCCGGGGAACAGACTCCACCACATTCACCCTGCCTGTCATTAAAGATAAGCACTGCAGCATCCCTGACCACAGGCGCTTGTCCATGTGTCGGTGGTCAAGTGGACCTTGCAGCAAAGCGCAGAGCTCTGGGCCCGACTGATGTTATGGGACACATGCAGGCGCAAGGCAGAGACAGCACACCAAGAGAAGTAGTAACGGCTAGGCCCAGCATAGGGAGGTGCCCCAGCTGCCATCTGCTGACGGAAGGCCTGGGTCTCCAGAAGCATAAACAAACACCAACATCTCCAGGGCCAGCAGTTTATCGATGAGGCTGTTACAGGCTTGGGCATGGGGGTGGGTTGTATTGTACTTCTGCCTGCAATGAAAAGCTTGGGAAATGTGGAGTGGCTGGGAAGAGGCGCATGATGGTGCAGGCCAAAAGGGCGCATGAGGGTGAACTCCCCAATGTGTCAGAGATAGGTGTGTAGGTGTCCTTGCATCATATACCTGCACCATATTTGGCTTTGGAAGTTAATTTTGTGCCAAAAAGTGGTTAAGACAGCGATCCCTCAGCTACTCCCGTTACACTGTCTATTGAAGTTACCATCTGTGGAAGTGGACCACCATTTCTAAGATCCCAAAGGAAGCAGGCAAGAGATGTGCAGTTCAGAAAAAAAGATGAGAAAATAAGTTTAGGCTGTAGAGCACAGAGGGATCGGAGAGGACAGAGCTGGTGTCGGCCAGGTATTCCCACAACATGCGCCTATACTTGTCCCTCCTGGTGACACTAGGCCCCTGAGTGGCAGTAATTTGTCCAGGGGGGCCATTAACGTGTTCCAGACCTAGGAATAAGTCTTCCAACAGGGTAGAGTTTTGCATGCCTTTGCTTCTACCCACTGTTTTTGCTGCTTAGCTTCCCTCCACATCTACTCTGCTTTCACCCCTAAACATCACCCCAGTTTATGCCTTTGCTTCTACCCAGGTTTTTTGTTGATTTAGCTTCCCTCTACATCTACACTGCTTTAGCCCCTAGACATCACCCCTGTCCATGTGGGGTCGGTGGCCTCGTCATCCACCAACTCCTCTTCCAATTGCGCACTGCCCCCTTACTGCAAACCGCACATGACCACAGCTTGCCTTGATGGCAACTGTGTCTCATGATCCCCACTTAGGTCCAGACAAGTCGGTGGCGGGTCCAAAACCCCAAAATTGGAAGGAAATGGCAGATGCTGCAGTATTTCTAACACCTGTTCCTGGTGCTCGGGCCTGGTCTGTGTTGTACCCTGCACCCTGCTTAACGCATCTGCCATATCCGAAGTTGTGCTGAGCGCATGCTAATGTTTCGTGTCCAGTGCAATGGATGGGATGGGATTTCACATAAGTCTGCCACCCATGGCCACTCATGGTTGAGCAACTGAGGGAGTTGACTTTGATGAACCCGAGGGTTTTGGAGTTGGAACTACATCAAAGGTCTGTGCTGCTCACACACTCTGCTCAACACATGATATGTTTAGTGCCAGCAGTGTGGAGACGTCGCACAACAGCCGTTGTTCCAGCAGGTACAGGCGTTGTAGGAGTGCATAGAGGCTAGCAGCGGCAACTATACACTTTAAAAACTATCCGCACAAGCACCACACTTTCACCAGTAGCTCAGGAACATTAGGGTACCTTTTTCAAAAGATTAGCAGCAATGAGTTAAAAACGTGGCCCAGGCATGGAATATGTTGCAGGCTGCCAAGCTACAGAGCCAATCCCAGGTTACGGCCATTATCACACATGACAACATGCCTGGGCCCAGGTGCAGTGGCAAAAACCACATTGCCGTCTCATCGAGGATGGCATGACTCACTTTGTAGGCAGTGTGCTGTCTGGCCCCCAAGCTGATGAGCTTCAGCACGGCCCGCTGACGTCTCCCCACACCAGTGTTGCAGCGTTTCCAGCTCGTAGCTGGGGTCAATTTAACAGCGGAGGAGGGTGGTGTTTCAGCCCTCCTCCCAGGAATGTTGTGTGGGGAGACAAGTCAGGCCACCACATTTTGCGACCCGGTCCACGCCTCAACTACATTCAACCACTGTGCCCAAATTGAAAGTTAGCGTCCCTGTCCGCATGCACTTGTCCATTCGTAACTGGTCACATGGAACTTTAGGGCTAAGCGCTGAATTTAGGGACCGCCTCATGTTTGGGGGAAAGTGCTGGTGTGGACGGCACAGTGCGGTGGTGCAGTAGACACTCTGCCCAAAAAGGGCAGAGTGTCCCCCAGCCGGGATTCCAACATCTCCTGGGCCAGATTTCTTGAGATGAGGCCGTTGAAGCCTTGGGCATGTGGGTGGGTTGCGCTGTACTTTAGCATGAAATGAAAGGCTTGGGAGATGGGGAGTTGCTGGGAAGAGGCGCATGATGGCGCGGGCAAAAGGAGAAATGGCAGGAAAAGGTGAGGATAAGGGTGAACTCCCCAAAGTGTCAGAGGCAGATGTGGAGGTGTCCTGGCTCCTGGTCTGGACTGCAGCGCCAGCCCTGTCAACAGTGGAAGAGGCAGTGGCCGCCAGGCCAAACGACGATTATCCTGCGCTTGCTCTCACCCACTGAGCCCAGGGGCAGCGGGGATAAACAAATTGCCATCTCATCCAGGATGGCATCCCTGACCTCAGAGGCAATGTGCTGTCCGTCTCCCAAGCTGATGAGCTTCAGCCCAGCCTGCTGACGTCTCCCCACACCAGTGTTGCAGCGTTTTCAGCTCGTAGCTGGGGTCAATCTAACAGCGGAGGAGGAGGAGGGTGGTGTTTCAGCCCTCCTCCCAGGAATGTTTTGTGGGGAAACAAGTCAGGAAAATTCTTGAAACGGGAGAGTTTTGCATCTTTGCCCTTGCTGCCTATGGACATCCCTTTGCCTCTAGCCACCATTTTCCCTGCTTTGCTTGCCTCCACATCCACACTGCTTTTGCCCCTAGACATCACCCCAGTCCATGCCTTAGCTTGTACCCCCAGTTTTTCCTGCTTAGCTTGCCTCCACATCCACACTGCTTTTGCCCCTAGACATCACCCCAGTCCATGCCTTAGCTTGTACCCCCAGTTTTTCCTGCTTAGCTTGCCTCCACATCCACACTGCTTTTGCCCCTAGACATCATCCCTATCCATGCCTCTTCCCCTAGCCATAACTCTGCCACCCCTGGAAACTCATGGTGCAGAAACTTTGGTTGCTGACTTTGAGGAACCCTTGGGTTTTGTAGATGGAACTCCATCAAAGGTCTGTGCAGCTCACACACCCTGCTCAAGATATGGTATTGTAGGGTTTCAGCGTGTGTGAATGACGGACAACAGCCTGTGTTTGGACAGATGTAGGCCTTGCTAGAGTGTTTTTAGGCTAGCAGCGACTCCTGTGCACTTGCAAAAGTGGGCGCACAAGCGCCGCATTTTCAACAGTAGCTTCGGTACATTTGGGTATGTTTTTAAAAAACTTTGCACCACTAGGTTAGACGTGGGCCAAACATGGAACGTGTTGGAGGCTGGCAAGCTCCAGAGCCGCTACCAGGTTCCAGCCATTATCACAGGCGTAAAAATGCCAGGCCCCAGGTGTAGCAGGGAAAAAAAAATGCCATCTCAGCCAGGATGGCATCCCTGACCTCGGAGGCACTGTGCTGTCTGTCCCCCAAGCTGATGAGCTTCAGCACCGCCTGCTGACGTCTCCCCACACCAGTGTTTTAGCGTTTGCCGCTAGTAGCTGTGGTGGAGGTTGCAGCGTCGTAGGGTTTCAGTCTACTCCTGCCATGAATTTTGGCCTGGGAGAGGAGATAGGCCACCCCAGTTTGCACCCGGGGAACAGACTCCACCACATTCACCCTGCCTGTCATTAAAGATAAGCACTGCAGCATCCCTGACCACAGGCGCTTGTCCAAGTGTCGGTGGTCAAGTGGACCTTGCAGCAAAGCGCGGAACTAAGGGCCCACCTGATGTTGAGTGACACGTGCTGGTGCAAGGCGGGGACGCCACACCGGGAGAAGTTGAGACGGCTAGGGACGGCATAGTGAGGTGCCACAGTTGCCATCAGGTCCGGGAAGGCGGGAGTTTCAACAAGCCGGAACGCCAACCTCTCCTGGGCCAGCAGTTTAGCGATGTTGGCGTTCTAGGCTTGCGTGGGTGGGTGGTTAGCGGTGTATTTCTGCCGGCGCTCCAATGTCTGAGAGATGGTGGGTTGTTGTAAAGAAGCGCCTGATGGTGCCTTTGATGGTGCAGGAGAAGGAGATAAGACAGAAACAGGGGAGGATGAGGGAGAAGTCAACAAAGTGGCGGAGGCAGATGAAGTGATGTCCTGGCTCGTCCTCTGGAGTGCATCGCCAGCACTGTGAGCAGAGGCAGTGGCATGAACGGCGGGCGACGTTTGTCCTGCCGTTGCTGCCTGCCACTGATTCCATTGCTTGGATTCCAAATGACGGTGCATTGAAGTGGTGGACAGGTTGCTCTTCTCAGGGCCCCTACTCGATTTCGAGAGGCAAATTGTGTAGACGACACTATATCTGTCCTCGGCGCATTCCTTGAAAAAACTCTACACCTTCAAGAAACGTGCCCTCGATGGGGGAGTTTTTCTGGGCTGGGTACAAAAGGGAACATCTTCGGACATTCCGGGTCTGGCCTGGCTTCGGCAAAGCAGCTGACCTCTGCCTCTGGACATGTCTCTGCCTCTAGCTACCCTTTTTGGTGCTGCACCTGCCTCAACATCCACACTACTTTCCCAGCTTGACATCTGCCTTGTCCAGGTGGGGTCGGTGTCCTCGTCGTCCACCACCTCCTCTTCCAACTCCTGTCTCGCCTCCTCCTCCTGCACAATGCGCATGTCAACTGGCTGCCCTGACAGCAACTGCGTCTCATCGTCGTCGATGAGGGTGGGTTGCTGGTCATCCGCCACCAAATCGACCGGAGATGGAATGGAGGAGACTCTAGTGTTTGAGCATCTGGACACAGATACTCGTCTGTTAGGTCCGTGGAATCGCGAAATGGAGGGGCAGGTTGCGGTACAGTCAAAGGAAGGGAGAACAGCTCTGGGGAGCAGGGACAGTTGGGGTTATTGTTCTGGGAAGATTGGGAATTTTGGGTGGAAGGAGGACAAGACTGTTGGGTAAGAGGAGGTAGAGGCTGACTGGCTGGTGGACAATGTGCTTTAAGCGTTATCCGACAGCCATTGCAAGATCTGTTCCTGGTTCTCGGGCCTACTAATCTTTGTACCATTCAGCCTAGTTAATGTGGAACTTTTGTGCAAAGCACAGAACTTAGGGCCCGCCTGATGTTAAGGGACACACGCTGGTACAAGGCTCAACTCACCCTAAGTGCCAAAAACACTGCTGGTGCAAGGCTCTACTCATGCCAAGGGCCTCAATCTCTGCTGGTAGCTCAGCTTAAGGTCATGTAACTTTGTTTGGAAGGGCTCATGTTAAGGGCTAGAAAAGTGAATTTTGGAAGGTCTTACCACATCACACACACACACACACACACACACACACTCAAAATGACAGTTAAGGGTGAGGGCTTTTGGAATTCCCATTGCCTATTCCATTTGTGGTTGTCATGGGGAACGTGATTTAAAGGGGTGGTTGTTACTGTTTGTTGAGCTTAAATTGGGGTTTGTGTCCATCCATTTGGGGAGTAAAGAAGGTTTCCAGGTATTTTCCCACTTTGATAGAGGTTTTTTTGAATGTGGAAAGTGTGTAGTTGTTAGGCAGTGATGTTGGGGTAATAGAGGGTCTTTGGTGTGTTAGATGCCCCCAGACATGCTTCCCCTGCTGTCCCAGTGTCATTCCAGAGGTGTTGGCATCATTTCCTGGGGTGTCATAGTGGACTTGGTGACCCTCCAGACACGGATTTGGGTTTCCCCCTTAACGAGTATCTGTTCCCCATAGACTATAATGGGGTTCGAAACCCGTTCGAACACACGAACATTGAGCGGCTGTTCGAATCGAATTTCGAACCTCGAACATTTTAGTGTTCGCTCATCTCTAGCAATCAATAAACCTTCTGAACTTGTATATACAGCTGACAAAGTTAGACACACATACGCTTTGAGAAAGAGATGTAGGTGTCTTGAAACGCGCCAGTAGCGTGTTTTATGGGGGTTTTTTTCATTATTTTTTCTTTTTGTCACAGTTTTGCTATGTAATATTCTTACTTATTTAAATTAAAAGTTATATTTTAATTATCTTCGGAGAGCTGCCAGTTTTCCTTATATCTATTTGTTGCATCATTCTACTCTCCTAAGTCCGGAGTATCCGTGCACCCTGAAGATTCAACGCCTGGGAATCAACACTATAGGAGGTGAGCCTCAGTGTATTGTTTTCAACCTATATTATAAATATACTAGTATATTGGCTTGGCTTTGTACAAGCCTTTACGTGCATCCATGTGCAGGTTTTGATGACTGATTATAAAAATGTGTGATCTTTAGGGTTGAGCGATCGTGTTCGGAAAAGATCGGATTCCGATCGGCAATCGAGAAAATTTCACGAATTCCGAACACGATCTTTTTAGGTGGGATCAAGATCGGTAGCCTTTCCCACAATGCTTTGCTTAGCCTTCACACTGAGTATATAGTGTATACTCAGTATGAAGGCTCTGCTGCGGTTCCATAGGAATGAATAGAAGCAGCCAGCACACAGCCTTAACCCTCTGCGTGCCAGCTGCCTCCATTCATTCTAATGAGAGACTAAAGTAACATGTCTAGAAGCTACTTACCTCCAGAGATGGCTGCTCCGCTGCTCCGGTGTTCTTCTTCGCCTCGCTGCCCCTCCACGCTGCAGTCCTTTCGCCTTACTGCCCCGCCTACCAGGTTAGTGTTTAAAGAGCTAGGAAGGTGGGGCTTGTGACTTAGGAGAGTTTGGGCGGGTACAGGGTGGGTAGACGTGACGTCTCCCCTCCCAGTACCCGCCCACACTCTCCTAACCCACCTACACTCTCCTAATCTGGGAGGCAGGGGGCAGCGAGGCAAGAAGAGCAGCGTGGAGCGGCAGCGAGGTGAAGAAGAACACCGGAGCAGCCATCTCTGCAAGTAAGTGGACACCAGGGGGGATTCACTACACAGCGTGGATTCTAACAATTAAAGCGTTCAATTGTTAGATTCCATGCTGTATAGTGAATAGGATTGCTTTAAAAATCCGATCGCCGATTAATAAAAAAATCCCATTGACTTGCATTGGGATCGAGATCGGGTTCGAATGAAAAATGATCGGAAATCAGATTTTAAAGTTGATCCGGAATAGTCAAGATCGGCTCAACCCTAGTGATCTTTCATTGTATTTCATGTATTTTATGCACTGGTTGTAAATTTATTTGTAATTCAGCCCTAGGACACATTGTCCTGTGTTTTTGCGTCTGTTCTGGTATTTCCATCTTACTCTGCTGTATCTATTTTGTAATTTATGTCAATAAATTTGTATTTATTTTACTTTTTTGGAGTGACTTATATTCCCTCAAAATGCTGTTAGCATATGGTGGCACCACATTAAAGCCCACTGCGGTTTCTTGCCTCTGAATGTAGTATGTGTGCTCGAATAAGAAATTGTTTTCCTCTAGTACCAGTTTAAACAGGTCCATGCATAAATGTGGAATGCTTCTAGTAGTTGCTTGACTGCTAGAGTACCCCTGCTATGACGTATTGATGTGTATAAACTGACCACATCCAAAGTGACTAGTATACAGTGTGGTGGAATAGGTTCTATGCTTCGTATGATGTCAAGAAGCATCGCTGTATCCAATAAGAATGATCCAGTTGTTTTTACTAGTTGAGTAGTGATTTTTTTTCGAGAAATATGGACAGTGGTGAAAGTATTGAGTCTGTAGAAGCCATGATTGGGAATCCCGGAGGTTTGTCTAGCCTCTTATGAACTTTTGGTATTGTATAGAAAACCGGTGTTATTGGGTGTTGTTTGATTAGAAAATTCACTGTGTCATTGTCTATGGTGCCCTGTAAGAGGTGCTGTTGCAAAGTGTTCTGTATCTTACGTACTATGTTGAATACCGGGTTGTGAGAAAGTATATTGTAAACCTGTGCATCACTGAGTCATATAATCAATTCTTTCCATGATTACTAAGGGCTGGTTCACACGTGAACAAAGGGGTGGATTTTGACAGCGGATTTCACTTCAAAATCCGCCCCTTTACAATGGTGGTCTATGTAGACCACCGGGCTTTTTTTTCCGCTAGCGGCGGGCTGCCGCTAGCGGAGAAAAGAAAGAGCATGTCCTTTCTTCAGGCGGAAGAAAGCTTCCGCCCCCGGAAGCTTCCGCCCCCCGGCAGCTCCCTCCTATGTCGGCTCATTCATTTGAGCCGACAGCAGAGGGATAAGCAGCGACAGCGATGGTCGCGGCAGGCGGGTTTTGATAAGAGAGAGACGCGGCTCACCGCGTCTCTCTCCGTGTCAAAAACCCGCGCGGGCAGTTCACGTGTGAACTGACCCTAAAGCTCCCCCTTCTCTGCTGGTTTAACTATCAGGGAGGGGTCTTTGATCAATGTCTTAAGGTATTGTCAGCCTGAGTTAGAGAGTTTGGAGGTGCAAGATAGGGAATTGTTCTCAATTTCTCTACACAGCCTTGTTATATCTTTGTGGATTAGTGAGATAACCATCTCTACAGGTGGGGAGTTCCAAGGTGGCGTAAAGTTGCTCTTATTATGGAGCTCCAAGCTTCTAGCTGTTATGTTGCTCTGTGGGATCGATGTCGTAGGGTCATTGCCCGTAGTTGGATTGTTGTCAAAATAAGACTTCAGTCTCAAGGCTCGATAAAATGTATGGAGGCCCAAGTCCAACTGAAATAAAACAAACTTGTAGGATGAACAGAATGAGAGTCCCTTGAGTAGAACATGAAAGAGGGAAGGGCTCAGCAGCTTAGAGCTAATATTGACTATTTGCACACACCTGCGATCCAGTGGAGAATGCTTTCCTTCCTCTGGTCTCCCTTTGATGGCCCCTGCGAATGATTCTTCCCCGTCATTGATCCTGCATTAATAGTGTATTATTCCTATCAGGGGAATATGATCTACTGCAGGTCGAGCTGGACACAGACGAATTTGGTGGTCCAGATCGGTTGAAGTTGCTGGAGTTGTATTTCTACGGTACCCTTCTTGCCACTTGTAAACTTGGGCTGTAATCATCCAAGTCGCATTGGAATTCTTTTTTCTTTTTTTTTTCTCTACCTCCTTTCTGTAATTGGTAACACAGTGGTTAGCCTTTCCTTTATGGCCCTAAACTCAGCCGCCAAGCAGGAGGCCCTTAGTTGTATCTTGGTGGCGTCAATCTGTTACTTCAGGGATGTAATACTTTTCTGCAGGAATGATATGGTTAAGACCATAAGGTCATAGGAGCGCTTATTTAGGATTTGTTCGAATTGTTGTGTATATCCACTATCCTCTTTGAAGATGGTGGGCACAGTGGTCATCCTGAGACCCCTAGTTCCCTTGAAATAGTAACCTGAGACAATAAAATTTTTTTAGCTTCCGGTGTCCCTGGTAACTACCATACAACTCCTTTGTGTGCCTGCCAAGTAAAGCATACAAAGCAAGATCCCTATACAGTATTGTGTCAATTTGATACATCTCTCTATGATCATCTGACGTTGAGGTAGGACACATGGGCATGGGTTCATTCAATATATATGGAAATGAGGATATAGCACCTTACCATACAATTTTAATTTACATATACTGTCCACAGACCTATATGTTTTCAGAGGCATTCCTTTACATGGGCACAAATAGATAACCACAGTTAGTACTCTTTATCCCTCCTTTTTATACTGACTTTGCTATGTATGTGTTTGTTTGTTTTTTTAGATTTTCACAATATCATTATCTCCTTAACTCCTACTCTTAAAGATATGGGTATGAACCATGCATGGATCTCTGGGACTCTATAGCTATATGGTGATATTGATTATGGATAATCATGGCAGTGGATGTTGTGTATATGAACTATATATTTTTGATTACTAGCAGTTACCTGCGACTTCGTCCGGGGGTTGGCGGTGGCGCCGAACCGCTTATATTTCTTGTTCTCCCATGTCTGCCCCCAGTTTCTTGTCCCCCCCATCTCTTCCCCCAGTTTCATGTCCCCCCTTTATCTGCCCCCAGTTTCTTGTCCCCCTATCTCTGCCCCCAGTTTGTTGGCCCCCCATCTCTGCCTCTAGTTGCTTGTCCCCCCCCATCTCTGCTCCCAGCCTCAGGCCCCTCCCCCCCATCTCTGCTCCCAGCCTCAGGCCCCCTCCCCCCTATCTCTGCTCCTAGCCTCAGGCCCCCCCCCCCATCTCTGCTCCCAGCCTCAGGCCCACCCCAATCTTTGCTCCCAGCCTCAGGCCCCCCACATCTCTTCTGCCAGCCTCAAACCCCCCCACACACACACACACACACACACACACCGTCCCAAGTGTAGTTGGACTTGGCTGGCTGCGTGCGGCGTATAGGAGGCAGAGCGAGGGCGTCAGGTTGCTATGACAGCCGGAGCCCCCCATCTCTGCCTCTAGTTGCTTGTCCCCCCCCATCTCTGCTCCCAGCCTCAGGCCCCTTCCCCCCCCCCATCTCTGCTCCCAGCCTCAGGCCCCCTCCCCCCTATCTCTGCTCCCAGCCTCAGGCCCCCCCCAATCTCTGCTCCCAGCCTCAGGCCCCCCCCATCTCTGCTCCCAGCCTCAGCCCCCCCCCCATCTCTGCTCCCAGCCTCAGGCCCCTTCCCCCCCATCTCTGCTCCCAGCCTCAGGCCCCCTCCCCCCTATCTCTGCTCCTAGCCTCAGGCCCCCCCCCCATCTCTGCTCCCAGCCTCAGGCCCACCCCAATCTTTGCTCCCAGCCTCAGGCCCCCCCACATCTCTTCTGCCAGCCTCAAACCCCCCCCCCCCCACACACACACACACCGTCCCAAGTGTAGTTGGACTTGGCTGGCTGCGTGCGGCGTATAGGAGGCAGAGCGAGGGCGTCAGGTTGCTATGACAGCCGGAGCCCCCCATCTCTGCCTCTAGTTGCTTGTCCCCCCCATCTCTGCTCCCAGCCTCAGGCCCCTTCCCCCCCCCCATCTCTGCTCCCAGCCTCAGGCCCCCTCCCCCCTATCTCTGCTCCCAGCCTCAGGCCCCCCCCAATCTCTGCTCCCAGCCTCAGGCCCCCCCCATCTCTGCTCCCAGCCTCAGCCCCCCCCATCTCTGCTCCCAGCCTCAGGCCCCTTCCCCCCCATCTCTGCTCCCAGCCTCAGGCCCCCTCCCCCCTATCTCTGCTCCTAGCCTCAGGCCCCCCCCCCATCTCTGCTCCCAGCCTCAGGCCCACCCCAATCTTTGCTCCCAGCCTCAGGCCCCCCCACATCTCTTCTGCCAGCCTCAAACCCCACACACACACACACACACACACACACACACACACACACAAACACCGTCCCAAGTGTAGTTGGACTTGGCTGGCTGAGTGCGGCGTATAGGAGGCAGAGCGAGGGCGTCAGGTTGCTATGACAGCCGGAGCCTCGCTCTGCCTCCCTGGCCTGTCAGGCGTGCACTTGTATTGCAGCCTAGGCAGGTAGACTGCAATCCAGGCGCCGGTATTCGGCAATGCACTCTATGCTACCGGCGCCTGGATTGCAGTCTACCTGCCATGCGCAGCCAGCCCCAACCTATGGTGCCACATCCCTGGCTCCAGAGCCCGCTGACAGCCTGCCATGCACCAATAGGAGTTGCTTGCACAGACCAGCGCTGGCAGAATGCCAGCTTCTACAGCTGAGCCCGGAGGATTGTTTGGAGGGTCACTTTGGCGATTTGGGGTGAGTGACCCAAATTTAAAGTAGCCTACTACCTTTTCCTGGCAAATATGTGTGTGTGTGTGTGTGTGTGTGTGTGTGTGTGTGTGTGTGTGTGTGTGTGTGTGTGTGAAATTTCCCCAAAATCCATTCAGCTGTTTGGCTGTGATTGAGGAACAAACATCCAAACATCCAAACACACAAACCCACAAACATCCAAACTCACAAACTTTCATCTTTATAATATTAATAGGATGTACACTTTGTCAGTTATCCCCATCTCTGTAAGTTATCTGTATAGTGACCTCTATATATGTGTGGAATAGTTTTTGCCCTTGTGGCACTTGTTGTATTGTCTGCTTTCTGTATTTATTTGCACACTGTTCATGCACAAAGTTTTGTAGAGTCTGATGTAGGCCAGGATTGTGGCCAAAACGTCATTTATAAATTATTGCTCTGCCCCATCACATGTGTTTGAACAGAATAAAATCATTTAAAGCAAATTCCTCTTTAATTTGGATACAAGGTCTGGGACCCTCATTCCATACTCAACCAACGGAGTACGCTACACACCTATTACCATCTGAAATTCTGTGTTAGCCACAACTTCAGATGAGAAAGAACTAGGGGTCTTTGGAATGAGACAGCACCAAGAAAATACAGTGCTATGTGGAGGGTTTTCTGCCATCAATCTTCTATCAAACAAAAAATATATAGGGCAAATCTAGGTAGTGTTTAACAGAAACCAACCATATTGACCCATAGGCCAACTACCATATGGTACCTATGGTAGTTGGCCTATGGGTCAATATGGTTGGTTTCCATCAATCTTCTATGTTTCAATAAATAAATTGGCACTCCAAAATTGGCTATTTCGTGGTGTCAATAAAAACTATAGGCTTCCAAGTTTACTGGGTATGGCTATGTTGAACAGAAAATAAAAAGCTATGGTCTCAGAATGCAAAGACACAAAAATAAAAAATAAAAATTGCTCAGTATTAAAGACTAAAATAGACCAGTCCTAAATTGTAAGTAAATCATAACTAAACTTTGAAGCAAATTTTATTTTCTGGTAGCATTTGTGTCATTAATACATTTTGTAAAATACTTTGACAATCTATGGCTCCTTTTTGGGAAATCTTGCATGTCTTTCCCAAAAAGTGCATCTTAGGCTGCATTCACACTGAGTAACGCTGGCGTTTTTTGTGCTTATTTTTGCACATAGCGCCGCGTATACGTCGCGTTTGCGCCGCGCTATTTTGCAGTCGCGTTGCTATGTGCAAAAATAAGCAGTCGCGGCGCTATGTGCAAAAATAAGCACAAAAAATGCCAGCGTTACTCAGTGTGAATGCAGCCTTATAGTCTGAAAAATGTGGCATGTTTGGAATGGCTGAATTGGTTTGATAAACAAGATACCAAAATACTTACGGTGATTTATATTATATATATTTGGGCTTTTCAGATCTAGTGACAAGTTCGGACCTTTCATCAGATCGGGCACATGCAGTTTTATATACTGCTGGAAAGCTGACAGTGCGCTGAATTCAGCGCACTGTCAGCTTTCCCGATCTGTGCCCGGTGTAAAGCGCTATCGGTCCCAGTACCGTAGCGATTTAGTGTCAGAAAGACATTTCTGACAGTTACCCAGGGACGCCCTTCTGCCCAGCAGCGCCTATCGCGCTGTAGAGTGTGAGCGGGGAGGAACGCCCCCTCCCTCTGCTCACACAGCTCGTCCATAGACAGGTATTATCAGGAGAGAGAGGGGGGGGTTCCTCCCCGCTCCACAGTACAGAGTGATAGGCGCTGCTGGGCAGAAGGACGTTCCTGGCTAAGTGTCAGAAACGCCCTTCTGACGGTAAAGCGATACTTTACCGGGACCGATAGCGCTTTACATCGGGCACAGATCGGGAAAGCCGATAGTGTGCTGAATTCAGCGCACTGTCAGCTTTCCAGCAGTGTATAAAACTGCATGTGCCCTATCTGATGAAAGGTCCTCTTTAATTAATGCCTCTGGCAGACGACTGTGTGAAAGGTCAGTGTGCTATCTGGGTTTTTCCTAGATAGTACACAGACCCATTCATTTCTATAGGCCGCTACACATGACTGTGAATTACATGGTCTCATCTGTGGCCAACAGTCCGGGCCGCAAAATATAGAACAGGTCCTGTTCCTGTCCGATTTTTGAATCCGTCCTTCCACAACTCCTATTCATTGAATGAATGGGGCTTTAGAAGCACATCTGGCGCATGGGCAGCACACAGATGACATTGGTGTGCCACCTGTGCCATTCATTCACGCAGCAGTAATTGCACGGTCGTGTGCAACCGAGCCTAGGGTTCCAATTTTTTGCTAAAATAATTCAATACAAAGTTGTGAAATTTCAGCAAAACCTATGACACATAACACTTTTAATAGATGACTACTCATATAGGATATCAGAAAAGCATGTTTAAAAAAAAAAAAAAAAAAGCTGGTGAAACATATTTGGACATGTTTATTCTAGCAGAAAGGTAATGGAGGACACTTCTGTTTTGTACTCTCATTTTTTTTCACTTACAGTTTCTATGTCCTTAATACTGTGCACTTGTGTTTGTGTTTTCTTGAATTCATTGTACTCCACAATGAGATAAAGCAACATTCCAAATAATAAAGTAGCTAACAGTATGCACAATTTTACATAAATGCCCAAAAATGAACTATATCCAAATGATATGACATATCCCAGGGACTTCCATAGCAGGTAATTGGCAAAAGCTGCTTCTCTATTATCTTCAAAGAGAATGCCATAAAAACCTGTGCAAAAAAACATAGTAGGTTGCATTATGATTTTGCAAATCTTTACAATTGCTTTAGTGAATTAAAGCGGATCTATTATATTTCCTGACAGCTATTTTAATAAAAATGTGAATCAATCTAATATTACAATAGCAATATCATAACATTCGCTTAATCAGATTAAGATTGAAAGTCCACTTTGCTGAGAATCAAGTGATATTGATACAATACATAACCCCATCTGTCTTATATCAGTAAAAAAACTGGCTCTTAGAAACAAAATTTTGCTGTATGAGCTCCACATATGCATGAATAGCCTTTAAAAAGGCTTTGAAAAGGCTATTCAGGCACCGCTAATCTTATGTTAAACCCCCGTCCCGTTTTAAAACAAAACTATAAAAACATTTATCCCGTACAGATCATGAGAACAAAAAAATCCCCTTCGTCCATACGTTTCATCCCTTCTCATTCAAAATCCACCAAATAATTAGGAGACATTGGCCACTACTAGGAAAGGTATACCCCAGTGTTACGGAATTAAGGAATAATTTCCTCCCATGCTCCAGGTGGCGCGAAAACCTCAGGGACAAATTGGTTTGGGAAGATGTTGGATCTAAAGATAGACTCCTCTGTCAAACATACCTAAGTAGTCCCAGATCAGGTACCTTCCCTTGTTTGTCATGCCATCAAAGCTCCAATGTCCAAAGAAGTAATAAGATCACCAAACGTGTACGAGACCGCATTAATCAGCATAAATCGAACATTTGGTGTAAGAATTTACTGTTACCTATCCTGGCACATTTTGAACGATTGGGGCATTCTATTTCTCAACTGCACTTTCAAGTTTTTGAACAGATTGAATCACCCACTCGGGGGGTAACCGTATCTTTATCTTCAAGAAACATAAGGTTTATTGGATACACAAGTTACAGATTCTAGAACAATATGGATTAGATAGGGATTATGATGTAGCCGAATTTATCAAGAGCTGGTTTGGTAAAAACTACTGTTATCATATTGATGTGTACTAATTATTGTCTCTGTCTGATCCATAGGCTTGTTAATTTATGGAACTTGTGCCCAGATTTCTCACGAGCGGCCCCTTTTCAAACTCATATCCTTCATTTGCTATTATAAATTTAGTTTTTTGTTTGTTTTTTTTCATTTTCCTTTTTTATTTTCATATTTTCTTTTTCTTTTCTAATCCCTCTTTTCTTTTCCCCCTTTTATTTATTTCATTTCTTTATCTTTCTTCCATTATTTTCTTTATCTACAATTTCTTTTAGCCTTGTTCTAGTCACTCTGTTCTTCCATTAATTTCTTCTGTATTTCCCGTTTATCTGATTTGCAGTCCACATCCTCCGTAGTTTGTACAGTTATCCTTTCACCTGTATCATTGAGTTCTTTTTGATCCTTTTATTCCCGTACTTTCCCTTCCCTATACCAGTACTGCTGTATGTGCGCATCTTTACATACTTCCAGTTTCACGATGCCCCACTTCCGGTGGAGTGATCACATTGCGTAAGAGTCACTGGCTGTTTCAATGTGTCTACGGCCACACTTTCAATACCTTCTGTGCATGCGCCAGATAATGGCGCCATTTTTATTCTCTATACACTATTTAACAGCGCAGATTGCGGTCTGTCACGTGACGCTTCTTCCACAATGGCGTACTGTTCTACTTTTACTTTGCCGAAATTACCAACATTGCCAGTGGTTTTCTATTTGGGTTTCTGTACATTTAGCCCACTTAGGAATACTAAGATAAGGGTGACCACGATTGGGAGTACCATTGATCCACCAATGCATATATCAGCTGTTTCTACATTGCCATGGTTTATGTTCTCCATGGGTCTATGTTACTTTATACGGACTACATATTGTTTTGTGTATACTGCCACCTGCTTCCACTGTTGCTGGATATATATGTTTTTGATGCAGTTATCAACATATGCTGCAAGTACTATAACTACGAACATCCTTTTTGGGTCTCCTTTTCTGTTTCCTTATATATAGACAAGAGAATTAAATAGTAATTTGTCAGTGTATCCCCTATACTGATCCAGCAATGTATATAATAGATGCTGTTACATTTACGTGTTACTTATGAGCACTGTTGCTGCATATATTTGTTTACTTCATTACAGTATGCATTATGATTTAGGACCCCAAGTGGACTCCCTGAACGTAATACTGAACGCAGATGTGAACCAGACCTTAGTGGTGTTCCATACCTCCCAACTTTTGAAGAACCGAAAGAGGGACAAAATGTGTGGCAAATTTAACCCCGCCCACTTTTGTGTTGACTCCGCCCACTCGTTAATTTTTCATGTGCCCGCACACAGTATAATCCTCCTACAGTCACCCGTAAATTATATTTCCCCCCTCTATCTCTCCCCCAGTTTCATATACACCCTTCATCTGTCCCCAGTTTCATGTCCCCCTTCCATCTCTGCCCCAGATTCATGTCCCCACATCTCTGCCCCAGTTTCATATCCCCTCCATCTCTGCCCCCAGATTCATGTCCCCTCCATCTCTGCCCCCAGATTCATGTCCCCCCATCTCTGCCCTCAGATTCATGTCCCCCCATCTCTGCCCCCAGATTCATGTCCTCTCCATCTCTGCCCCCAGATTCATGTCCCCCATCTCTTCCCCCAGATTCATGTCTCCACATCTCTGCCCCCAGATTCATGTCCTCTCCATCTCTTCCCCCAGATTCATGTCCTCTCCATCTCTGCCCCCAGATTCATGTCCCCACATCTCTGCCCCCAGTGTCATGCCGTCCTCTCCATCTCTGCCCCCAGTGTCATGCCGTCCTCTCCATCTCTGCCCCAGTGTCATGCTGTCCTCTCCTTCATCTGCCCCCAGTTTCACGTTCCACCTCCACATTACACTTATCTTCTCCTCCGCTCCCTCGCCGCTCTCTGCACGCCTCTCTCGCTGACACATATGCGGCTGAAGCAAGGAGCTGACACAGGTCAGCTCCTCGCTTCGCCGCTGCCACCAGCTACTGGCTTGTAGACACGATGTGACATCACATCACGTCTACAAGCCAGTAGCCGGCGGCAGCAGCGAAGCGAGGAGCTGACACAGGTCAGCTCCTCGCTTCAGCCGCATATGTGTCAGCAAGAGAGGCACGCAGCGGCGAAGCGAGGAGCTGACCTGTGTCAGCTCCTTGCTTCAGCCGCACATGTGTTCAACTCAGATCTGCGTCCTCTGGACGCAGATCTGAGTTGAAATCGGGACATACCTCCCTCCAAACGGGACCGCAGGACATGTCACCCAAATCGTGAATGTCCCACGGAAATCGGGACAGTTGGGAGGTATGGTGTTCTCATAATACTATATTGTAGAGTCTTTTGAGAATAAAACCATGTGAACAAAATAATTAATAAAAACACATGCATGTATATGGTACTATCTACAGCATGAACAACTATTTGGTTACGTATCACATGCAAACAGCTGAGGAAATCATTCATGAATTCGGAAAAATGTAGCAAGTTCAAAATACTAAGAGGTGTTAACATATAGTTGTCTACTGACCATATGATAATGGATACAAGCCTACACAGATATATCTACAGTCAAGGCATAACAAGTTACACAGACAACTACACCTTCTATATAGATAAAAATACCAACATGGAGACCAAACCAACAATGATAATAAAGGTGTGATCTCACCAAGGGCAGGAGCATCAATCCAAGGTTAAGGCAATGGGACCATCCATCCTGGTATTAGGTGGAGCTATAGTCTTCCGCTGACCCTATAATATATTTATACAGTCCCTAGCCCCAAGAAAAGTTCCTGCCCTTACAAGAGCAGTCCACAGCTGTCTCTCTTCATAATGTCACCTCAATTTTTCACGCGTTTCGTCGCCAGAGTACTGTGATTCATCAGGGGATGATCCAAGGAAGGCAAATTGGTTCAAGTATAACTAATGCATAACTAGCAAAGGTGATAGACTGCTCTAATGTAGTAACACCATAACTTGCAGAGTTGATAGACTACTCTACAGCTATCTGTCAGTGGTTCAAGTGATGAACGATGGCGCTGAAGGCGTCCCATATGTGATTTATAAGGATATGTCCTTCCAGACTGAGAAGGTGGTCCCCATGACAGCTCACAACCTATCAAATCGCCAGAAAGACCAAGGTCATACGTTTTTCATATTAGATGCATTGTGCTGCCACCTACTGCCAGGTATTCCATATCAGCGACCTCAGTAGACATTAGACATTGTGAGAGAGCAGAATGGGGCGCTCCGCGGAACTCACGGACTTTGAACGTGGTCAGGTGATTGGATGCAACACATCACACAGGTCAATGCCAAACAATGCTTCGCTTGGTGTAAGAAGCATAAACATTGGACAATTGAACAGTGGAAAAACGTTGTGTGGAGTGACGAATCACGGTACACAATGTGGCAATCCGATGGCAGGGTGTGGGTATGGCGAGTGCCCGGTGAACGTCATCTGCCAGTGTGCATAGTGCCAACAGTAAAATTCGGAGGCGGTGGTGTTATGGTGTGGTCGTGTTTTTCATGGAGGGGGCTTGCACCCCTTGTTGTTTTGCATGGCACTATCACAGCACAGGCCTACATTGATGTTTTAAACACCTTCTTGCTTCCCACTGTTGAAGAACAATTTGGGTAATGGCGATTGCATCTTTCAACACGATCGAGCACCTGTTCATACTGCATGACCTGTGGCAGAGTGGTTACACGACAATAACATCTCTGTAATGGACTGGCCTGCACAGACTCCTGACTTGAATCCTATAGAACACCTTTGGGATGTTTTGGAATGCTGACTTCGTGCCAGGCCTCACCGACTTACATCGATGCCTCTCCTCAGTGCAGCACTCCGTGAAGAATGGGCTGCCATTCCCCAAGAAACCTTCCAGCACCTGATTGAATGTATGCCTGTGAGAGTGGAAGCTGTCATCAAGGCTAAGGGTGGGCCAACACCATACTGAATTCCAGCATTACGGATGGAGGGCGCCACAAACTTGTAAGTCATTCTTGATCAGATAGTGTGTGTGTGTGTGTGTGTGTGTGTGTGTATTATAAAAAAGTGACAGGAAGTCCTGGAAGGACGCTATATCTCCCCCAGAGTCCTCTCATATGTGTGGTGAGTGAGGGCTTCAAATAGCAGTTTAACCTCTTCTCATCCTATTGCAGGAAGGAGCTGTCGTGCACAGGTGGGAACAGTTAGGTCTAATTACAGGCCTATAAAGCCTCTCAAGACTTCAGTCCTGGGCAGTTCCTGGGGGAGAGTGGTGGAGCCAGGTCCTGTCCAGCCAAACTGAAATCTGGTGAGATCAGTGGGTGCTCCACAGTTTCTATTTTGTTGATTTTTTTGTCCGTGTGGTTGGAGCAAGCCACACGTATAGACAGAGTGCTTTGTGTAGTTAGTCGCCTAGCCGAGCAGGTATTTGTGTTTCCTATTTTTGCCTGAAGTAAAGGCCTGTTTATTTTGTATGCCAACACCTTTTAACTTTTTATTGCAAAATAAACGCACAGGTAAACCCTGTTGAAACTGATTTTGGTGTTTGTCTCTGACTGTCTGGGTCCGCTGCTGCTACCGCGGAGCCTACCTCCCCCACTATATATATATATATATATATATATATGGACCTGTCGCAGAGCCAATAATGGAGGATGATGTATATAATCTCCATGAGTTATAATCGGGAGGAGACGCCGGAGAGCAGAAAATTAATTCTATCCGAAGTGCATTGGGTTTTTGCATCTTTTTCTATGTATTAGTACTGAACCTTTTTAACACTTACAAATAATAAGGTTTGTGTAATACTTACTATTCAATAGAGTTTGCCAGACAGCATCTGCTATACCCCAGAGTCCAGAAAATACAAAAAATACTCCAAATTGATAGCGATGAGGCTTCCAAATAAACAGAGCTGCAATACTGCTGAGATTTATAACCATAGCTGTATAAAAGAAAAGAAAAAGGTAAATTTTCCTCTTTAGGGAGGACCTATCACCATTGAACTATTTCTTCCATTAGGAAAGAGGTACATATAATCAAACATGAAATAAATGACATTTAGAATCTTAAGGAAAAGGGTGCAGACGAGGTCTCAGAAAAGCAGAGAAGGATAACTGAATTTCCAGTTTGATATACAAAGCTTTACAAAATCTTCAGACAAATTGAACACCACTATCAAAATCTATATAATCTGGAATACAAGTTAACAATATGGTCAATAGATAATATGGAGAGTCTTTGCATTCCGGAATAAATATAATGGAATAAAATGACGCATCTTATTGAAGTGATCTATAACTACCCAAATGACCGATTTCCCCTTAGAAGGTGGCAGATCAGTAATAAAATCCATCAAGAGAGGAGTCCATGATGAGGAACTGGTAATGGAAGAAGTTCACCCACCAGACAGACCTGAGGGATCATGGCCCAGGAACAAGCATCAAAGACAGAGACATAATCTATATTAAGAATTTTATTTTTGGAGATGATGGAAAATGCGTAATCACCCAGGTGGTATTCCTGAAGATACTTACTGTTCATTTTCACTGTTTGTGATTAGGGCTCTGTAATCCTTTTATTATTACTATTCTACCTTTAATTTTATATTAATAAAATGGATTTTATTCTACCTTCAAGTTGTGTGAGACTTTCTGTGACATATGTATAATGAACTCACCAATTATATTGTTTATTGGTAGTTTACTATCAGAAATCAAATCATAACTCATAAAACTTGCATCAGAATCAGGAGGACCAATTCAGGAGTGCAAACATCCAGGCACAATGAGACTATTTCAAGCACCTTGCTGAGTAGGAAGTGATATTAAATATTTCTCCTCTGCTGCTAATTGAAAAAGTTCAGATAACTCTGGTATTGCAGAAGCTTCCAAGGGTGGCACAGGATCCTTAAATAACACAACAGTTGCTGACCTGAGATTTCTGACAACGTAATTCCAAAAGTGACTTACTGTTAGGATTACGTCCCGCAGGGTTCTCTTTCAGTGCACTGCACCACCTATGGGTCAGTCTAAGTCCAGCTTTCGCCCTACTGAGCATGCTCAGACTTTTGGAGAGCATGCTCAGACTTTTGGAGCCGCTCACAAGCTAAGTGTCATTTCTCCCCTACTGAGCATGAGCGGTGTGATCATGACCGCCGCCCTTATTGGGCAGGGCCTTCCCTTTAAATAGTGTGAGCCGATGCCCGCCAGGTGCTCACACTTTCACTAAAGATTGACAGAAAGTCCACGGAAGTTTGTTTATGACAGTAGTACAGGGACAGGCTCCAGCATTGCAGGCAGGTTGTCAGACTAGGCCTCTGTGTGGTGTTACCTCTGCTTCTATCTGGGTGCTGTTAGTTAGGACCTGTAGACCCTGAACTGTCAGCTCTGCACCAGGGCTGGGAGCAGTAGACACTGTTCCAGCCTGTGGAGCTGCAGCAGATTTGGACTCTGAGATAGCCTGTTTAGACTGTCAAACTTACTTGATAACTCCTAGATGTTGCAGAAGAACTCCTAGCTGTTGCAGGAGCATGCAAACTTCTGTGGTGACTCCTAGCTGTTGCAGGAGCATGCAAACTTCTGTGGTGACTCCTAGCTGTTGCAGGAGCATGTTTGTTGCTGACCTGGGGTGAGTTTACCCTTGGTAGCCTTGTTTGTTTCAGCTGTACTGGTGTATCTGCCAGTGAGGTTAACTGGCAGGGCTTTGTTGCACCCTGTTCACATTGAGCATTGCATCGTGCACCCTGTTCACATTAAGTACCGCACCACTTGTCTGCCAGTGCAGTTTAACTGGTAGTGCACTGTTCAGACATACAGCCGCCCCCATTCTGGGCCTGTGGACCTCGCTGTAGTGTCTTGCAGACTAGAGGTTCTGTCATTTAAAAAATATTATATAGATATATATATATATATATATATATATAACCGTAACACTTACATGGTCGTGACATCAGATGCTAAAAACAATTTGAGCCTTGATATAGTTGGCATCACTAATAGCAGGCATTGACAGCCAATCCTGATTTCAAACCATGCTGCCTTGTGTTTGTCCTATTTCCAATGGGATACAACTTTAGTTAAAGGGGTTTTCCAAACAAAAAATGTTCTGTCCGTGCTATTAAAGGGTTAATAAATTCACCCATATAACTTTAGCAGTGTTTTGAGTGATTCCTGAGTGTCCCTGAGAGCTCCTGGTGTCTCATGCATTTGTTTACTTGGTTCTGCTTCCTGCTATGTAACTTCCACACTAAGCCCTCTGACCTCACTCCCCCCCCATACACCTCCTACCTCCCATACACCCTCTCCCTGTTTCTATAGCTATTCCGCCCACTACTAGCCCTTCCCTACCTACTCAGACCAACTCCGTCCCTATTATATACTTACCTCTTTTCCTTCCGTGCTTCTTTCTAGTGGGACGGCCCTTCCTTCTGCATGTTCTCTTCTCCTAGTACTGCTATGTGTGATGATCTACCTCTATTGGTCATGTTTGGCAGCAATGGGCAGCAGTGCAAAGAGCAGCACTTGAAGAAGCAGTGGCTATCCGAAAAGAAGGAGGAGCTGTCCTGCAAGAAGAAGCCAGGAAGGTAAGTATAATGGTGTGGAGGGGGAGAGTAGTAGTGATGGATCGTCACTTGATTATCAAAAAATGTCCCTGGGGTTGTCACATAACCACATGAGAAAGTAGGAGGAGGGAAAGTGTTTAGATTAATGTAGGGATTTGTATTTATCCCTACACTACCCCTTTAATTTAATTAAATGTAATTCCTAATATGGATCTTTTTATGGACGTCTTTTCGCCTATAAGTGGCATCAGATTGTATAGGTACCTTGATGAATGCCAGTGTCCCCAGGTAGAAATGTACATAGGGCTGTGCTAGGACTTTGTAAAGGGAAGTCTGGGTCCTGAGTAGGAATCTTCTAAGGTGAATAGGAACAGCTTTAGAGAAGCAGTATAGGATGTACAGTCCTGAAGCCTTTTGCCCTGTCGGGACCACTTGATTGTTGGATCACCTGGTGGATTTTGGAACTACAATCCCTTTTAGTGTAACTGGATTATTTTCAACTATAGCCAAAACCAGATGTCTATTGTGGCCATTCTTTTTGCTTCTTCTCTTATGTTAGTTAGTAAGTGTTCATAATTTTAATGGTACAGATTTTTAGACTTAGATAACACTTGTATTCCCAGGTACTGAATTTGATCTTGACAACTGTATTTGAGCCAATGGTTCTATAAATAAAATAAAGATGAGGGTTGACAATGGGCATTGTTGGTGAGTGATATTAGTAATTGTCAAATTGATGAGAGTAGACCATTTGTGAATACCTTACTTGAAAGACTTTTTTTTTTTTTTTAGATTGAAAACAAATTCAAAAAGGATTTAAAGCAAAATACAATCTCCTGCAGTCATATATTTTACCCTTTCCTTCCGGATGAGGTATGGGATTCTGGATTTTACATGTTTCATTTTAAGTCTTGATGCCAACAATTTATTGACCCTGTTGTTCTGGAGGTAATTTGCCTTTACTTGTTTAGTCTGTTCTTGTATTTATGTATTAAGCAATAACTAAGCTAGTGATGTAGCTTGACCAGTTGGTATTTATTTGGTTTCAGTTTCTCTCTAATACGGCCCTATATTTTGGATGTGACAAAAAATAAGTATTTCTCCTTCAAAAAATATTTTTGGATGGGAATACAGTTAGGGCCAGAAATATTTGGACAGTGACACAATTTTCGCGAGTTGGGCTCTGCATGCCACCACATTGGTTTTGAAATGAAACCTCTACAACAGAATTCAAGTGCAGATTGTAACGTTTAATTTGAAGGGTTGAACGAAAATATCTGATAGAAAATGTAGGAATTGTACACATTTCTTTACAAACACTCCACATTTTAGGAGCTCAAAAGTAATTGGACAAATAAACATAACCCAAACAAAATATTTTTTTTTCAATATTTTGTTGCGAATCCTTTGGAGGCAATCACTGCCTTAAGTCTGGAACCCATGGACATCACCAAACGCTGGGTTTCCTCCTTCTTAATGCTTTGCCAGGCCTTTACAGCCGCAGCCTTCAGGTCTTGCTTGTTTGTGGGTCTTTCCGCCTTAAGTCTTGATTTGAGCAAGTGAAATGCATGCTCAATTGGGTTAAGATCTGGTGATTGACCTGGCCATTGCAGAATGTTCCACTTTTTTGCACTCATGAACTCCTGGGTAGCTTTGGCTGTATGCTTGGGGTCATTGTCCATCTGTACTATGAAGCGCCGTCCGATCAACTTGGCAGCATTTGGCTGAATCTGGGCTGAAAGTATATCCCAGTACACTTCAGAATTCATCCGGCTACTCTTGTCTGCTGTTATGTCATCAATAAACACAAGTGACCCAGTGCCGCTGAAAGCCATGCATGCCCATGCCATCACGTTGCCTCCACCATGTTTTACAGAGGATGTGGTGTGCCTTGGATCATGTGCCGTTCCCTTTCTTCTCCAAACTTTTTTCTTCCCATCATTCTGGTACAGGTTGATCTTTGTCTCATCTGTCCATAGAATACTTTCCAGAACTGAGCTGGCTTCTTGAGGTGTTTTTCAGCAAATTTAACTCTGGCCTGTCTATTTTTGGAATTGATGAATGGTTTGCATCTAGATGTGAGCCCTTTGTATTTACTTTCATGCAGTCTTCTCTTTACTGTTGACTTAGAGACAGATACACCTACTTCACTGAGAGTGTTCTGGACTTCAGTTGATGTTGTGAACGGGTTCTTCTTGACCAAAGAAAGTATGCGGCGATCATCCATCACTGTTGTCATCCGTGGACGCCCAGGCCTTTTTGAGTTCACAAGCTCACCAGTCAATTCCTTTTTTCTTAGAATGTACCCGACTGTTGATTTTGCTACTCCAAGCATGTCTGCTATCTCTCTGATGGATTTTTTCTTTTTTTTTCAGCCTCAGGATGTTCTGCTTCACCTCAATTGAGAGTTCCTTTGACCGCATGTTGTCTGGTCACAGCAACAGCTTCCAAATGCAAAACCACACACCTGGAATCAACCCCAGACCTTTTAACTACTTCATTGATTACAGGTTTACGAGGGAGACGCCTTCAGAGTTAATTGCAGCCCTTAGAGTCCATTGTCCAATTACTTTTGGTCCCTTGAAAAAGAGGAGGCTATGCATTACAGAGCTATGATTCCTAAACTCTTTCTCCGATTTGGATGTGGAAACTCTCATATTGCAGCTGGGAGTGTGCACTTTCAGCCCATATTATATATATAATTGTATTTCTGAACATGTTTTAGTAAACAGCTAAAATAACAAAACTTGTGTCACTGTCCAAATATTTCTGGCCCTAACTGTATGTCTCAGATAGGGATAAGATGATGGTGGCATGGCCTGACCAACTTAAATTGTGAGTTTCTGAAGTGGTTGCAAAAAATAAGAAATTTCTATCCACCTCAAAAAGATCAATCAAGTTTTTGATGTCAGAAGTGGTGTCCATTAGGGGGTCAGGGGTGGTGTTGAAGTCTCCCATTAGGAGCCAGGGCCGGCGTCAGTACACGGCATAGTCGGGCAAGTGCCGGGGCCCACAGAGCCTCTGGGGCCCCCCGGCACTTGCCCGCCCCAGCACTTGCCTTCATAGCTCCTAAGAGTCCCAACAGCAGTCTGATACCGGGACTGTCCAGCTATGCCACTGATACGTGTCTATGGCTGTTATCCCCGGGTAAAAGTTTATACTACACTCCTGCAAGGACCTGCTGAAGACATCAGACATCACATGACAGGGAGGGGGCGTGTCTATGCTTGTAACACGATCCTTCACATGAAGAAGAGATATCAGTGGAGGAAAAAGAAGAAACGTCAAGTGCCTGGTCTACTGTGAGAGAGGTGCAGAGATGTGGGGTGCAGGGAGTACTGTGTGAGGGGGGCTGCAAATTGAGGGATGACATGAAACTAGGGACAAATGAAGGGGGCACATTAAACTAAAGACTGATGAAGGGGGGGGACATAAAACTGGGGGCAGACATACAGGGGACATGAAACTGGGGGCAGACATACAGGGGACATGAAACTGGGGGCAGACATACAGGGGACATGAAACTGGGGGCAGATGGAGGGGGGACCATTAAACTGGTAGCAGATGAAGGAGTGTTATTAAACTGGTGGCAAATGGAGGGGGTGGGGACATTAACTAGGGGAAATTAAGAGGGACATTAAACTGGTGAAAGCTGGAGAAGGACATTAACAAATAAGGGTCAGTGGATGGATATATTAAGCTGGGGCAATTGGAAAGGGACAATTTAATCTCCTTCTCTAGTTGCCCAGAGCTTAATATCCCACTCCAGCTACCATTAATTTGTCCCCCTCCAACTACCCCATTGTTTAATGTCCCCCTCCAGCTGCCCCAGTTTAATGTCCCCCCCCCTTCGTATTTTCCCCCAGTTTAAATTGGAGCATGAGAAGAGGGACTTATTATTGTGGGGAAATTGGAGGGGAACATTATAATATGGGGGCATATAATGTTAGGGTGACTGTAGGAGCATTATACTGTGTGGGAGCATGTGGAAAAATGGATGAGAATAGGCAGAGTCACAGAAGTGGGCAGAGCTAAATTTGACGCGGCACGCATAGCGCACCGCACATTTTGTCCCTCTTTCTGTTCCTTGAAAGTTGGGAGGTATCTTGCCTGTCCCAGCACAGAACGCAGGTACGGACTCATTCATCGCTCTGGAGCATCTTCGCCGGCCGGCTGCGTAGGTGACGCCGCGCTCCTGTGTGACGTCACTTGCTTCGTCTGGCCGCAGCGGCACGCAGTGTCCCGACTCCCGCTGCCTACAAGCAAGGGTTTTTTGCTCCACAAGGGGGCCCACTGAGTCTCTGTCGCCAAGGGCCCATAAAAACCTGGAGCCGGCCCTGTTTGGAGCAAATGCCTTGCTTCTATTTATTGATGACTTGTAGCACATTCCTAAAAAATTTAAGCTGCCTGTTGTTCGAGCATAAGATGATACTGAACAATATTGATAAGGCTCACTGAGCAAATCAAATCAAACAAGCTTTATTGGCATGTCCGAATAGATATTTGGCATTGCCAAAGCTATTAAAGTGGGGAGGGAGAGTTGCGGTTGGGGGCGAGACTGGTGAGTATGGGGGGGGTGATTTGGGGTACAACAGTTCGTGGGGTCTCATCTTCCTCTTAGTTACTGTTGGCAGTATGGGGGGGGTGATTTGGGTATAACAGTTCGTGGGGTCTCATCTTCCTCTTAGTTGGTGACAGCTGTATGGGGGGGGGGGGGTGAATTGGGGTATAACATTCCGTGGGGTCTCATCTTCCTCTTGTTTGGTGACAGCTGGACACGTATTGGGCAGCGATCTTCACAGGGACCTCCTCTTCTCCCAGTAGGATGTAGAGTTTCCTCTTCTCATCTGCAGATGTGAAGTCTGGGATATGGGCAGAAAGTCTTTGGAAGTAGATGGCCCTCACAGCTGAGTATTTGGTGCAGTATAGCAGGAAGTGGGCCTCGTCTTCTAGGGCCCCCTGGTCACAGTGCTGGCAAATTCTGTTCTCCTGTGGCTTGTACGTCTGCCTGTGTCACCCTGTCTCCATCTCCAGGCTGTGGGTGCTCAGTCTGTACCGGCTCAGGGTCTGTCTGTGTTTGGGGTGGGGTATTCTCTCCAGGTAGGTGGCCATGGTATACTCCCTTTGCAGGGATTGGTACACGGTGAGTTTCTTGGAGTTATTTATTGCACCTCTCCATTCCTCAATGTATCACTCTTTGTCTCTCTCAATAGCTCCTTTTATTTGAGCCTTGTTCAGGGCATGCTGGAGGTTTTGGCTTGGCAGGTAGCTGATGTTTGGTTGGGGGTGTCGGGTTTGCTCAGGGCTCTGTGGTTTAGCCAGGTTTGGTGGTGGTAAGAACCAGGGCTGCTGCCCTGTATGTGTGTGCAGAATGATAGCGCCCTTTTCTGCATGGTGAGCCATAGGTAGAGCCTGCCTAGCTCTGCCTGGCATCCCATGTTGGAGGTGCTGCGATGGACATGGAGGAGGTACTTGCAGAACTCAAGGTGGAAGGTCTCTGTTGGGCTGGAATCCGACTTTGACTGGTCTGGGTAGGTGGCTGGGTCTCAAACCTCACTTCCATAGAGAAAGATCGGAGCGACGACTGCGTCAAATATCTTCAGCCAGACCCTCAGCGGTGGTTTGAGGTGGTACAGTTGTCTTCTGATGGCGTAGAAGGTTCTGCAGGCTTTTACTTTCAGGGTTTCTATTGCTGCTTTGAAGCTCCCTGATTGGCTGAGCTCCAGCCGCAGGTAGGTGTAGCTGTTGGTTTTCTCCAGTGTGGAGCCGTTCAGTGTGAATTGTAGGGTGGGGGCTTTGTTGTGGCCCTTCTTCTGAAATACCATGACTTTGGTTTTCTTGTGGTTGATGGGTAGAGCCCATGTGGTGCTGAATTTTCTCAGCACTGACAGGCTCTCTTGGAGGTCTTTCTCGGTGGGGGACAGGAGTAGGAGGTCATCGGCGTATAGCAGGAACTTCACCTCCCAGTCGTTCAAGGTGAGGCCTGGTGTTGGTGAGGCTTCTAGGGCTGCAGCCAGTTCATTGATGTAGATGTTGAAGAGCGTTGGGCTCAGGCTACAGCCTTGTCTACCCCTCGGGCCTGTTGGAAGTATGCTGTCCTTTTCCCGTTCACCTTCACACTGCATTGGATTCCGGTGTAGGAGCTCTTGATGATATCGTACGTTCTTCCTCCTATTACACTCTCTAGGAGTTTCAGGAGCAGACCCGGGTGCCATACTGAGTCAAACGCCTTAAAGTCTACGAAGCAGGCGAATATCTTGCTTCTTCTGGTGTTGTGGATGTGGGTTTGATGAGGCTGTGCAGGGTGTAGATATGGTCCGTGGTGCAGTGGTTTGGCATGAACCCTGTTTGGCCCTTGCTGAGGACCCCGTGTTGTGTGAAGAGGGTGAGGATTCTGTTATTGATGATGCTGTTGAACAGTTTCCCCAGCGTGCTGCTGACGCAGATCCCTCTGTAGTTGTTGTTTTGGTCGTATTGGGCTCCATTCTTGTAGATGGGGGTTATGAGGCCTTTGTTCCAGTCTTGGGGGAAGTGTCCTGCATTGAGGACGAGGGTGAATAGTTTTGCCAGTGCCACGTGTATTGCTGGAGGGCTGTGTTTGATCATCTCTGGTAGGATGCCGTCAGGGCCGCTGGCCTTTTTGCCTTTCATCAGGGCAATTCTTTCCTGTATGTCTTTTATGGTGATTGGTGAGTCCAGAGGGTTCTGGAAGTCCTTGATGACTTTCTCCATATCCCTCAGTTTTGTGGTTATCTGTTGCTGTTCTGGGGTTAGGTCTTCTTCAGGGTGTTTTTGTAGAGACCTCTGAAGTAGTTGAGCCAGATGTTGCCATTTTGGATGTGGAGGGAGTTTTTCTTTAGTTTTGTGCCCATGTGGTGCCTGGTCTCCCAGAATGAGCTGTCTTTGAGGGAGTCCTCAAGTTGCTCTATTTTGTGGGAGAGGTACCTCTGTTTCTTCTCTCTGAGGATGCCTTTGTATTGCTTGCGTAGATTGTCGTAGGCTTCTCTCGGCTCCTTATTGTTGGGGTCTCTGTGTTTCTTGTTGGAGGCTGTCCTTAGAGAACGACGTAGAGCCTTTCAGTCACTGTCAAACCATTTGTGAAACTGTTTGTTAGTAGGTCTCTTGGGCTTTGTCTGTTTCAGGCCTGCTAGTTCTGCTGTGGTGTACAGGATCTTATTGAAGTCCTTCACTGCTCGGGTGACACCTTTTTGGTCTGGCTGGGAGGAGCTCATATAGAAGTTTGTGAGCAGTTCCTTGATTTTGGGTCGGTTGGCTGCATTGGTGTATTTGGTGGCCCGGTGGCTGGCCCATTTAAAGGATGGTGGCAGGTTGTAGAGACCAATCTTGTGGGGCTGCTGTGTGGGTGGCTTGTCAGTGGATCTCATGTACAGCAAAATCTGGTTGTGGTCCAAGAGGTGTGTCTCAGGGATGACTATGAAAGCATCTATGTCTGCTGGGTCTGCGTCTGTCTTAGTCCACCACGCTGTTGCCCATGTGGGTGTTTAATGTGAAGCATCCTTGAGAGTCCCCTCTGGTACGCCCGTTCATTATGTACAGTCCCAGACTCCGGCACAGGTTCAGTAGCTGTCTCCCGCTCTTGTTGACAACTCTGTCATAGCTATTTCTTCTTGTCTGTGCAGACCCTAGTTGGTGGACCTCGCCTCTCAGGATGTGTGGGTTTCCATCAGAGGACAGTTAGTCTTTCTCTGTGCCCGTCCTGGCGTTTAGGTCGCCGCAGATCAGCACTCTGCCTTGGGACTGGAACTGGGCAGCTTCCCTTTGTAGGACCTCATAGATGTCTGGGTTGTGGTAGGGGGACTCTGATGGGGGGATGTATGCTTCACAGAGGTATATGCCATATTGGCCGTTGAGGATGGAGCTGCTTATTTTTATCCCATGTGGTTGTCTCTGGGTTTAATGGCTTTCACATGTTCTTTAAGCTCCTCCTTGAACCATATTAGTATGCCTCCTGAGTGACGGCCTAGTTTGGTGGTCTTGCTTTTCTGGGCAGCGACAGAGAATTCCTTGTAGCCCGTGGCTGTTATGGATTCATCTTCTGCCCAGATCCACGTCTCTAGGAGGATTTAGATGTCGATATTTTTTAGTCTGTCTATAAAGTCTGGATCTTTTGGTTTGGATCCAAAGGCTGAGGCATTCAGCCCTTGGATATTCCAGCTACTGATAGTGGTGTAAACTTTGGCGGGTATACCTTGTAATGGGATGTCCTGCAGAGGACGGGCTGAATTCCTGACTGGTGGCCATGCTGTGGATGTTGAGTACAGTCGGGATCAATGTGTTGCACAGGTTGCTGAACATGGTTCTTATCCCCTCCATGTCTGTGCTCTGCCTTGTTCTTTATGGCACAAGTGGCTTCCGCCATGGTTTATGGAAGTATCCATTTCCAGTTTTTTTGGGGAGATGTTGTGTTTGAGATATTTTCCAGCCAGGCCACTTTTCCATGGGTTTTTGTCTTGTATGTTGAGGGAGGTATGATGTTTGGGTCTTTTTCCTGGAATTAACATAGAGAATACCCTACATCCATAAAGGGTTAAGTTCTCAATCAGCCCTGACTATTATAGACTGTGAGCCGTCTTTTAGAGTGTTCCATCTTTCACCGTACCAATTTAGTCTAGTTAGTTTTGTGTGGTATTGTACTTATCTTAATACTACCACTATTTAAACACTTTTCATACATAACTATCAAATTAATGTTGCTCTAGATTTAAATACTAAATTAAGAATTTAGGAAGAAATTAAAAGCTTACCTGAAATAAAGAAGGAAATTCTTTTTATATACTGTGATAATTTCCCAAATACATATGAAAAAATTGAAGTAGCTGCTCCATAAGCAATGATCACGTATCCAACATACTGAAGTCCCAAAGAGCAAGTGACATAGGACTTTAAAAGATATTATGAAATAAATGTATTAGATAATATAAAAAACTATTTTCATAAATATTTAAGGGGACTATCACATTAAGACAACTATTGCAATGCCCTATTAGCAGTTATACAGACTTCTGTATTTTGGACCTATTATGTCTAGAGATGGGCAAATTGACTTATAACCGCGCCAAGTTCGACCCAAATACTCTAAATTATTCATTTTTTTTAACTAGACGGAACAATCTGGAATTCATCTCAAACAAACTAAAATAATTTACTGCCAGTCATAATCATCTCCTCATACCCCACAGTATAATACCTGGAGACACAAAGGAGGTGACAATAATTTAAAAATATTCATACTCTCCTTCTGTTACCTCTTCTGGGCCTCCTTGCAGGATCTGGTGATCTTTGTCTTCCTCCTCCATGCGGATGATGTCATATGCCTGGGGTCTTTTGTGACATCAGAGAAGAGCACCAGATGCTAGCTCTTCTGTGATGTCATCTGCCCAGAGAAGGAAGACACAGGTTGTCAGACACAGAAAAGAGGCCCAGAAGGGGTAACAGAAGATGCGTATAAAGGGGGGGGGGGGGGGGTTATAGTTTGTTTTTTGTCATCTCCATGGGCCTACAGCTATTATACTTTACATACCAATACAATATACAGGGAAATAAGTATACTATTGAAAGAGAAAAGTGAGTGATAAGAGGAAAAAAAACTCCCATTGAAGCTATAAAAGCTTGTGGCTCAGTTATTAAGTCGTTAAGTTAGCTTGCTTTGTAAGTATAATGTCCTGGGTTAAGTCCCTGAATAAACTTTAAAGGGGCTCTATCACTGGGAAAATTCATTTTTAACTAATCACATCCTTGCATAGCCTTTAGAAAGGCTATTCCACACTTACCTTTAGTATGTAGCTTGCCTCAGTGGTTTCTGAATAAGTCCGTTTTTATTCATATGCTAATGAGCTTTCATCCAGTACAGGAAGTTCTCAGCAGCTTCTTCTCTCCTATTATCTCCTATGTGTGTGAGGCAAACAGGAAGCGAGGCAGCAGCAGCAGCAGCCTCCCATAGGAAACAACAGGAGAGGAGTGCACAATGTATAATTAGCATATGAATAAAAACTGACTTATTCAGAAACCACTGAGACAATCTACATACTAAAGGTAGGTGTGGAATAGACTTTCTAAACCCTATGCAAGGATGTGATTAGTTAAAAATGACTTTTCCTAGTGATAGAGCCCCTTTAAGAGGATGGAGGATCTCCAGACAATTTCTTCATTAGCATTTACTGAGGCAAGGTCACAGTGCAGTGAATGCTAATAAGTTGGCAGGTAGGTGGTGACAGGGAGACTCCCAGGAAACCAGTGAGTTGACATGTCTGCATTTCTTATTAAGTTTTAATGCCTTCAAAAGAAAGAATAATAAAAATAAATATAAAAAGCATATGCTCACCTTTGTGTAATCACTCAAGATAAATCCTTGTACAATTCCACTATATACTGTTAAAGGTATTAAGAGGCATTGGCGCTTATCATGAAAGTGTTTTATAGTTTCCAGAAATGGAGACCAGAAGTTTTCATGGCATCCTGCATTTGTATTTTCAATTATATGGTCAATAGGATCCAGTAACACAGTAAAGAGTAGTAGAGCTAAAAAACAGCATGCTGCAATTGCAAATGAATATGTATTTTTAATAAAAATAAGACTAAATCTGCACTCCAACAATCATTAGATATAATTGTTATACAGTCCTATGAAAAAGTTTGGGCACCCCTATTAATCTTAATCATTTTTATTTCTAAATATTTTGGTGTTTGCAACAGCCATTTCAGTTTGATATATCTAATAAATGATGGACACAGTAATATTTCAGGATTGAAATGAGGTTTATTGTACTAACAGAAAATGTGCAATATGCATTAAACCAAAATTTGACCGGTGCAAAAGTATGGGCACCTCAACAGAAAAGTGACATTAATATTTAGTAGATCCTCCTTTTGCAAAGATAACAGCCTCTAGTCGCTTCCTGTAGCTTTTAATCAGTTCCTGGATCCTGGATGAAGGTATTTTGGACCATTCCTCTTTACAAAACAATTCAAGTTTAGTTAAGTTTGATGGTCACCGAGCATGGACAGCCCGTTCTCAAATGATCTGGAAACAAAGATTGTTCAACATAGTTGTTCAAGGGAAGGATACAAAAAGTTGTCTCAAAGATTTAACCTGTCAGTTTCCACTGCGAGGAACATAGTAAGGAAATGGAAGACCACAGGGACAGTTCTTGTTAAACCCAGAAGTGGCAGGGCAAGAAAAATATCAGAAAGGCAGAGAAGAAGAATGGTGAGAACAGTCAAGGACAATCCACAGACCACCTCCAAAGAGCTGCAGCATCATCTTGCTGCAGATGGTGTCACTGTGCATCGGTCAACAATACAGCGCACTTTGCACAAGGAGAAGCTGTATGGGAGAGTGATGAGAAAGAAGCCGTTTCTGCAAGCACGCCACAAACAGAGTCGCCTGAGGTATGCAAAAGCACATTTGGACAAGCCAGCTTAATTTTGGAAGAAGGTCCTGTGGACCGATGAAACAAAGATTGAGTTGTTTGGTCATACAAAAAGGTGTTATGCATGGCATCCAAAAAAAACAGCATTCCAAGAAAAACACTTGCTACCCACTGTAAAATTTGGTGGAGGTTCCATCATGCTTTGGGGCTGTGTGGCCAATGCCGGCACCGGGAATCTTGTTAAAGTTGAGGGTCGCATGGATTCCACTCAGTATCAGCAGATTCTTGAGAATAATGTTCAAGAATCAGTGACGAAGTTGAAGTTACGCCGGGGATGGATATTTCAGCAAAACAATGATCCAAAACACTGCTCCAAATCGACTTTTGCATATATGCAGAGGAACAATTACAATGTTCTGGAATGGCCATTTCAGTCCCCAGACCTGAATATCATTGAACATCTGTGGGATGATTTGAAGCGGGCTGTCCATGCTCGGCGACCATCAAACTTAACTGAACTTGAATTGTTTTGTAAAGAGGAATGGTCCAAAATATCTTCATCCAGGATCCAGGAACTGATTAAAAGCTACAGGAAGCGACTAGAGGCTGTTAACTTTGCAAAAGGAGGATCTACTAAATATTAATGTCACTTTTCTGTTGAGGTGCCCATACTTTTGCACTGGTCAAATTTTGGTTTAATGCATATTGCACATTTTCTGTTAGTACAATAAACCTCATTTCAATCCTGAAATATTACTGTGTCCATCATTTATTAGATATATCAAACTGAAATGGCTGTTGCAAACACCAAAATATTTAGAACAAAAAGTGATTAAGATTAATAGGGGTGCCCAAACTTTTTCATAGGACTGTAGGATGTGATATTTTTTATAATATAATATATGGCTACTTAGAATTATTACTTGTACTGGAAATCAAATCCTAGGTCAATGAGATTGAGATCTTGGTAATTTCCTGGCTAAGGACCTGAAATACCCAATATTTTGTTCACCAAGACTAGTAAGAGTCTATAATGCTGAAAAAAATATTGTTCATTACCAAGTTTCTCCTGAATGGTTCAGCGAAGTTGATCTTCACTAAGAATGTTTGCCGTGTTTCCCCGAAAATTAGACAGTGCATTATATTATATTTTGGTCCTAAAGATAAGACATGTCTTATTTTCAAGGGATGTCTTATGTGCTTGCAGCTCAGTGTCCCCTTAGTGGAGCGCCAGCATGACTGCCAGTTGTAGGTACTGCAGTGGTGTTGCTGTTGGTCGCGGTGGTGGGCAGGGCTTAGCAAGCCTTCCGGTGGTTGCACTGGAGAACCTCAATTCGCAGGCATTGCTTCTGCTGTGATACTGTACATTGTAGCCACTGTTCCTGCTGCTGTGGGATGAGCTGGGAGAGTGGAGACCCCACCACATACGATGCTTAGTGTATGCACAGCGGGCATCTCCCAGCTCATCCTACAGCAGCAGGAACAGTGGATACAACGTATTGCAGCGACGTCAGCAGCCGGCATACCTGTGCACACGGAACATCGCGCACAGTGTTCAGCCGGCTGCAATGTTTTTCTTCATACAATCTTATTACTGGGACTTATTATTGGGGGATGTCTTACTTTCAGGGGGTGCCTTATATTAGGAAATTCAACAAAACCTCCTCTATGCCTTACTTTCGGGGGATGACTTATTTTCGGGGAAACACGGTAGATACAATTCTTAGTCAAAATTGTAAGTGTTCTCACTTTTCAACAAGGAAAATATCAGGTATATACTGAGATTCTGCAGGAGGGATTGGAATGGTGTAAAGTTATTTTTCCTGATAGTATGAACTTCTAGAAATTCATACTATCAGGGTAAATAACTTTAAGCCGTTCTAATACCTCTATCTCCAACAAAATCTCAGTATCTCTGAACTAAAGTCCGGAGAAGAAATGGTGGCACTATCAAGTTTTATTCAGTGGATGTTTTATGTTTTTATGCAATGCATTTGGATTTTCCCCCTACACCAAACAGCGGCACAATATGGGGTATTCCTGCCCCTGTGTACTGTTTAGGACAGGTGGAAAGAATTTAATAAACTAACGGAGTCCCCTCCCCCTCCCCTATAAGAGGCCAGAAAGACCTCCCCCCCCTCGTGTTTTTTTCTGTCCTGTGGACAGTGACAGGTGGGGGGGGAGAGCTTTCTGTCTCTCCCCTCCTAAAATGCGTCTTTGACCTACCTGGGTGGTGGTAGGTGTTGGGGGGAATAGGGGACCGTTCCTCGTCTCCCCCTGCTGCGGGCGCGCTGCTTCCTCGACGTTGCTAGGAGCCTTTTTCTGGCTCCCTGTGTGAAGTGGAACCTTTGTTCCACACCATCATTCCCAGCGGAGGCTTCCGGCGGACTCACTGCCGGCTCGGGCTGCCGCGCATGCGCGCGCGCGCGGCCGGCCCGAAAACCCGGGCAGACGAGCCGGGTAATTTCTCGGGGGGGGCATGGATCTGCTGCCACGACTCCCCCCCTGGTTTTTTTCCTCTCTTTGGGGGAAGGACCTGTATTGGGGGCGGGAGGAATCCGGAGGGGAAGCCCCTCCTCCTCCTCCTCTCCGCCCCCTTTCCTATTTAAACAGGCAGGTCCTTCAGTCAGTGCTTGTCTGCAGCCTGAATGCAAGCTCTGACTTCTGACAGTGCTTTTGGTTTCTGTCTAAGCTCCCTGTTCACCTGGATAAGGTTTGAGGGGCATGACAGATGCGAGGGGGGGGGGGGGGACTGTTGTTGGGGGGGAAGGATTAATTATGTCCTCCTTTCCCCTCCTAGATGTCATCTTCCTCCTCCACCCAGGATGCCCCCAGGAAGAAAGCCACTTCCAAACGCCGGCACCTGGCATGCAGAAAATGCGAAATCCCTCTACCCGACGGCTATGAGTACCAGTGCTGCCGCGGGTGCAGAGGTCCCCCGTCGGAAGAAACTTCTGTTCGGGACGTGGTGGGCTGGGTGAAGGAGTTCGTGGAGGAATCCATGAAGGAGATGAGAACTTCCATCTCACAATTGGTTAAAAGACCGCGGCTGGAGTCTCCCCAGCTCTCCCAGCCCTCCCTCCCTCCTTTGGAGGAGTTGCAAATTATTGATGAGGTTTCTTCGGATGAAGAACCTGAGGAGCCCGTAAAGGCGTTATTCCCGGTGGAGAAAATTCCCAAGCTCCTTAAGGTCATACGGGCCAGAGATCCAAATTCTGAGCCCGCAGCTGAAGGCCCCACGGGATCCCTAAAATCCTTCAGGGCAAACCCGGAAATGACTAAGAGAATGGAAGCAGAGTGG
The DNA here is from genome assembly GCF_031893055.1 of Leptodactylus fuscus. NCBI lineage: Eukaryota > Metazoa > Chordata > Amphibia > Anura > Leptodactylidae > Leptodactylus > Leptodactylus fuscus. The sequence goes on along the minus strand of NC_134267.1, from coordinate 72,026,998 downwards.
AAGCGCCCAGAAACAGCATTTAATGCCTCTAGAAGATTCAGGGCGTTGTTTCCAATTTCCGAGGCACAGCACAGCGCCTGGGGTCTTCCACCCAGAGTAGATATGGCAGTGGCCAAGCTGTCCAAACGTATAGCTGTACCTGCCGAGGATGGCTCCAATCTACAAGATCCATTGGATCGTAGAACGGAGGGTTCCTTGAGACGGATCTACTCTGCCTCCTCGGCCCAGGCTTCGGTGGGCATAGCAGCTACTGAAGTGGTTACCAAGCTCCATTCCAGTGTAGCAGCCTTACACAGAGATACTGATGCTTAAGTCCACCGAGATGATTTATTGGGCTCCATCTCTGACATCGGGCTGATGGTAGATTTTTTGGCGGAGGTGGCATTCTACCAAAGCAAGCTGGCCGCCAGATCAATGGCATTAGCAACAGCCGCTAGGCGTCCATTGTGGTTAAAACCTTGGCGTGTAGACAACGCCTCAAAATTTAACCTCTGCGCTCTTCCCTTTGAGCCGGGCAGGCTGTTCGGTTCAGAATTGGACCGCATCATGGAAGGGCTCGCCGATTCCAAAGGGAAAAGTCTCCCCCAACCCGCAGGAAGAGGACAACGGCCCTTTCGAGGCTACCGTCCATCCAGAGGAGCCACAAGGGGTCAGTTCCGCAGGTGCTCTGGTGACCAGGCAAGGAGCAGCGGTCGGGGCTCCTCCCAGGAAGCCAAGAAGGGTTTCTGACTATTCAGGCACTCCGCCCCGCGGGCTCGCGGCGGTAGGAGGTCGCCTTTCTCTATTTTTTCCAGCGTGGTCTCAGCACATCAGAGACCCTTGGGTCCTTCAGATAGCACGTACTGGGTACAGAATAAGTTTTTCCAGCCACCCTCCAGACAAGTACGTGAGGACCCGCCCTCTTCAGGGCACAAAGCAACTTCATCTGGAAGAATCCGTACAGGAGTACGTGGACAAGGCTGCATTGGAACCGGTACCTACAAACGAACAAGGTCAAGGTGTGTATTCCCCTGTGTTCTTGGTCCCAAAATCGTCCGGAGGTTGGCGGATGATCATAGACCTCAGGTACCTAAACCAGTACATCTGCAGAGTCCGGTTCCGTATGGAGACCATCAGGTCGGTTCTCCCCTTTCTGCAGCCAGGAGAGTTGTTCGTCACCCTAGACCTAAGGGACGCCTATCTCCATGTACCTATCTATGGCCCTCACAGAAGGTACCTCAGAATTGCTGTATACCTAAACGGAAAGTTGTTTCATTTCCAATTCACAGCTCTCCCATTCAGTATATCCTCGGCCCCCCACACCTTCACCAAGGTAGTGGCCCCGGTCGTAGCCGCCCTGCGTCTCCAAGGGATATTCATTGTTCCTTATCTAGACGACTGGCTTTTAAAAGCTCAGTCAAGGAAGACTCTTGCCACACAGCTGGACATCACCGTGGCTTTTCTAACCAAGCTGGGCTGGCTAGTAAACTGGCAAAAGTCAGTGGTGGTTCCTTCCACTCAGATTCAATTTCTGGGGTTCAATTTAGATTCTCTCAGCATGACGATCTCCCTGCCCCCTCCTCGCAAGGAGAAGATTGGTCGAGCGGTAGATCACCTTACCCGAACCCGGAAGGTCACTATAAGGACGGCGATGAAGGTCCTAGGGCTCATGGCCGCGACCATCGAGGCAGTACCGTGGGCATTATGGCATATGCGCCCCCTACAGGCCGAGATCCTGAGAGAATGGAACCACAGTCCCTCGGGACTACAGAAGCCAATCCAGTTATCCATCAGGACCCGTCGATCACTGAATTGGTGGTCTCACCTCAAGGACGGGAGGTCCACGGCCCAGACTTCCTGGACCCTGTTGACTACAGATGCCTCCCTCTCAGGCTGGGGAGCGCATCTGGGGGAGACCCTAGTCCAAGGAACTTGGAACCCGCTAGAAAGAGCCCACTCTTCCAACTGGCGCGAGCTGACTGCAATACATCGAGCACTCTTAGCCCTCGCCCCCAACCTGAGGGGAAAGGCTGTGAGAGTAAGGTCAGACAATCTGACTACACTATATAAACAAGCAGGGAGGAACCAGATCCCCCTCGCTCATGGAAGTAACAGATTTGATCTTCACCTGGGCAGAAGACAACATACCTCAACTGTCGGCTGTGCACATCAGAGGTCAGCTGAACATTCTAGCGGACCAGCTAAGCAGAGGCTTAGTGACGACAGGAGAATGGTCCTTGAACCCAGAGATATTTCTTCAACTTACCAGGAGATGGGGTCTCCCCGAGGTGGACCTGATGGCCACCCAATACAACGCCAAGGTGAAGGTATTCTGCTCCCTTTACCGGGAGGACAATCCCTTGGCGATCGATGCCCTGTCAATACCATGGAAATTCAAGGTGGCTTACGTGTTTCCTCCAATCCCGATGATCCCGAGGGTATTGGCGAAATTCAGGCAGGACCAGACTTCGGCAATTGTAATCATGCCGTTCTGGCCGAAAAGGGCATGGTTTACCCACCTCATGTCAATGAGTCGAGGGACCTACTGGAGGCTTCCACAAGTTCACAACCTGGTAACTCTAAATGGTCAGCTCTGCCAGGACCTGAACCGGTTCAACCTCACTGCCTGGAGGTTGACCGCACCATATGTGGAGACAGAGGATTATCACAGGCCGTCTTAAGGACTTTGGCCAACTCCAGAGCGGACTCTACTAACCAAAGTTATCAGAGAATCTTTCGGGTGTTTCAGGACTGATGCAGGGAAAAACAGATTGAGAGTCCCTCCGTTGAGGCGGTCCTGGAATTCCTACAAGGTGGTCTGGAGAAGGGATTGACAACTGCCACCCTAAGGGTGCATGTCTCGGCATTATCCGCTCACCTGAGAACACGTCTATCTCAGAATCCTCTGGTTAAGCAATTTCTGAAAGGGGCCTCTCGGCTCCGCCCTCCAATTCAGGCCCCAGTTCCACAGTGGGACTTAGCCTCGGTCCTACAGGGGCTATGTGATCCCCCCTTTGAGCCTTTGGCTGAGGTGGACTTAAGATACCTCTCACTCAAGGTGACCTTTTTATTGGCTATCACATCTGCCAAAAGGGTCGGGGAACTACAGGCTCTGGCAGCCTCGGAACCTTATATTTTATTTTTTCCGGACAGGGTACAACTCAGATTTGTCCGTGGGTTCCTACCCAAGGTACCCACGCCTGGAAATATAAATCAGGTAATATCCCTACCAGCTTTTTTTCCGACCCCATCCTCCGATTATGAAGAGAGGATGCACAGATTGGATCTTGTTAGAGCCTTACGCACATATCTGGATCGGACAAGCTCCTTTCGCAGGTCAGAGAATCTGCTTATAAACATTTTTGGACACACCAAAGGTATTAAAGCTTCCAAAGTCACACTATCCAGATGAATAAGAGAGGCCATCTCTTGCTCTCTACAGGCTCAGGGGTTGCCGGTCCCTGAGTTCTTGCGTGCCCATGCAACGAGGGCAGTGGCAGCCTCCTGGGCGGAGAGGCAGTCACTTTCAGTGGACCAAATATGCAGTGCGGCCTCCTGGAGCTCGCATTCCACGTTTGCAAAACATTACAGACTAGACTGGCGCACCTCTGAAGCGGTGGCATTTGGGCATTCCGTCCTGTCTTCAGTCTGCGAGGATCACCCTCCCTAGTGGATAATTTACTTGCTAAATCCCCATATTGTGCCGCTGTTTGGCGTAGGGGGAACATGGGATTATGTAGATAATCTGTTTTCCCTTAGCCCAAACAGCGGCACAAGCTACCCTCCCTGAATGTATGGTAATGTGTTGGATTGCCTATATAAATTATTATACTCTTTGCTAACACGAGGGGGGGGAGGTCTTTCTGGCCTCTTATAGGGGAGGGGGAGGGGACTCCGTTAGTTTATTAAATTCTTTCCACCTGTCCTAAACAGTACACAGGGGCAGGAATACCCCATATTGTGCCGCTGTTTGGGCTAAGGGAAAACAGATTATCTACATAATCCCATGTAACTACACAAGCACATTTAGATAATATGGTAAGTTTGTACTGATGTAGGACAATGCGTGCATTTGTTCAATAAAAGATCTTGATAAAATGAATATCATACAAACCAGAGTATACTGTGTAAGTAAATCAGAAACAACCCAACCGATCTTACCTACATATACTCCCAAAATGATATCAACAAGAACACTTGATGGTTGTGGTGGCACTGAAGGAGTCGGGCTCCAGTGTCCACTTTGTTCACTTAAATTTTTATGAATCTGACTCAAATTCTCAGTTAGTAACAAGGCCTCACTTGCACCGCAGTCTGTATCATTCCAGATTGTTTTATCTACAAATTAAAGAAAAATCATACTGGATGATACTACATACAACATATAAATAAATTTACTTAAAAAAATGCACAAATCTTTGACATAGGCCAAGGTTTGTTTTTGTTAGAGATAATCCTCCATGAGTAGTCCTCTATTTTGTATCTGTCATGCAATATATATATATATATATATATATATATATATATATATATATATATATATATATACTAGCTTTTACCCGCGACTTCGTCTGCGGTGTTTGGAGAATTGGATGGAGACAGACGTGTGAAACTGTCAGAGCATTTGAGAAATCTTGCTATAGAAATCTTAGTATTTTTGGATATTTTTTTTTTTTTTTTTTTTTTAGGTCAGGTGGCAGATGGTAAACTTGAAATGTACATACTGTATTCGTGAGCGTGGATTTTCAAGTTAATATACTTCTATATACCACATTGTAGGATTTGTTATTTTCTGCCAAGACATGTAAGTTTTCAGGGCTGGATACGCGGGAGCAAGCGACATAAAGCTGACCATGAGAGAAGCACGGTGTGGCTAAATGTATTCCTGCCACTTTTAGTGTTTGTCCTTGGGACTTATTAATAGTCATTGTAAATGCCAACTTGAGTGGAAATTGGAGTCTTTTAAATTGAAATGGCAAATTAGTTGGTACAATTGGTATTCGGGGATCAAGACGCTTTCACCTTTAGCTGCTCCTGTAAGTATAGTGGCTTCAATGACATTTTTCCCCAGCTGTGTGACACATAGCCTTGTGCCATTGTATAATCTGGGTGCATCAAGATTGCGCATGAGCAGAATTGGGACGCCAAGCTTTAGCTCCAGTGTATGGGAAGGCACGCCTGGTAATTCCAAGGTGTTAAGGAATTCGACAGGGTAATTTGTGCTTTCGTCAGTGGTCATGACTGTGTCTATTGATTTGTATACTTTTGAGTCACCGAGTAACTGTTGTAATATCTTGTGGTTAATTTTGTTGACAGAGTCATTTTTCGGTGATAGCACTGCTCTTTCGCATAACCACTGTTCGTTGTTGATATTGTCCGGGGGGGGGGGGGGGTGAGGGGGGGTTAACTGTTCATGCCTGCAGTCAAACAGCATTTTGATTGCAGGCATGTTACTATTGAAGGTATGGGGGGGGGGGGTTAAGTGTGCATGCCTGCAATCAAAGTACATTTTGATTGCAGGCATGAGGTATACCCGGCAAGCAAAGGAGATTGTATGTGTCTTACTATCGCGGCTGGTGTTAGGGCAGCCGCGATAGTAAGATGTGAATGAGCGTGCTCGGAGGCGGGAATATGCTGGCGGCTGGAAGCGAAACAGGTCGGCAGGCAGGAGCCGGCCTGCGAATGAAAGGGTGGGTGGGTTAATGGCGGCCATGAGCAACGGGGCTCTGCGTGTGGCGGAGACCCGGTTGCTATGGCCACCACAGGTTAGGAATGCAGGAAAGTGGCCGCCGTGATGTGGAGCGTGGCGGGGGATGTGGCGGTGGGCCGTGATGGTTGAGATGGTCGTCCCGTACACCGTGGGGCACTGTGGAAGAACTTGTGAGGTGTTTTTTTTTTATTTTTGAGGGGGGGGGGAGTGGTGTGCCGGATGGCCGGGCGACTGTGGTGAAGGACAGAGGAGGAAGAGCAGGGCAGCTTATGTGTGTGCTGCGAACTTACTGGTGAGTGTGCAGACAGTGAAGGAAAGTTGCCGGGTCGGGGCTGAGTGGCGGTGCGAGCCAGACAGTGTGTGCACTCTGCGGTCTGATGTGTGCCGTGCGGGCCAGACTGTGTGAGGGCTCTGCGCGGGAACTGTGCGTGTGGCGTCATCAGTGAATCAGTGAAGTGCAGTTGGTGTGAGTGGCTAAGCGGTGGCGCGTGGCTGATAAGAGAAGATGGCGGTGGCACGTGGCTGATGAGAGAAGATGGCGGTGGCAGAGCGGGACCTTTGTTTTGGGGGTTATGTGAGTGTGTAAGGTGTGGAAATACATGTAAATGTGATGGAGTGGGGTTAGGGCTACCGTAGAGGCAACAATATGGAGTGTGGAGGTATTTTGGGGCCGGAAATGCAAGGAAGTGTGTGTGGGGGGCTAGGAGTCCTACTTTTGGGACTGTCCTGCTAAGGAGCCATGTTGTTTAGCGTCACGAAAAGTAGCCTAGGTTTCAATCGCAAGGAATAACTATGTTTCTGGAAAATTTTAGGGAAATCCATCCAGCCGTTTTAGCGTGAGGAACAAACATCCAAACACACAAACTTTTAATATTATTAGGATATATATACAGTCCTATGAGTCCTATCATTTTTAGTTCTAAATATTTTGATGTTTGCAACAGCCATTTCAGTTTGATATATCTAATAACTGATGGACACAGTAATATTTCAGGATTGAAATGAGGTTTATTGTACTAACAGAAAATGCGCAATATGCATTAAACCAAAATTTGACCGGTGCAAAAATATGGGCACCTCAACAGAAAAGTGACATTAATATTTAATACATCCTCCTTTTGCAAAGATAACAGCCTCTAGTCGCTTCCTGTAGCTTTTAATCAGTTCCTGGATCCTGGATGAAGGTATTTTGGACCATTTCTTTCTACAAAACAATTCAAGTTCAGTTAAGTTAGATGGTCGCCGAACATGGACAGCCCGCTCTCAAATGATCTGAAAACAAAGATTGTTCAACATAGTTGTTCAGGGGAAGGATACAAAACGTTGTCTCAGAGATTTAACCTGTCAGTTTCCACTGTGAGGAACATAGTAAGGAAATGGAAGACCACAGGGACAGTTCTTGTTAAGCCCAGAAGTGGCAGGCCAAGAAAAATATCAGAAAGGCAGAGAAGAAGAATGGTGAGAACAGTCAAGGACAATCCACAGACCACCTCCAAAGAGCTGCAGCATCATCTTGCTGCAGATGGTGTCACTGTGCATCGGTCAACAATACAGCGCACTTTGCACAAGGAGAAGCTGTATGGGAGAGTGATGAGAAAGAAGCTGTTTCTGCACGTATGCCACAAATAGAGTTGCCTGAGGTATGCAAAAGCACATTTGGAGAAGCCAACTTCATTTTGGAAACAAAGATTGAGTTGTTTGGTTATAAAAAAAGGCGTTATGCATGGCGTCCAAAAAGAAACAGCATTCCAAGAAAAACACTTGCTACCCACTGTAAAATTTGGTGGAGGTTCCATCATGCTTTGGGGCTGTGTGGCCAATGCCGGCACCGGGAATCTTGTTAAAGTTGAGGGTCGCATGGATTCCACTCAGTATCAGCAGATTCTTGAGAATAATGTTCAAGAATCAGTGACGAAGTTGAAGTTACGCCGGGGATGGATATTTCAGCAAGACAATGATCCAAAACACTGCTCCAAATCAACTCAGGCATTCATGCAGAGGAACAATTACAATGTTCTGGACTGGCCATCCCAGTCCCCAGACCTGAATATCATTGAACATCTGTGGGATGATTTGAAGCGAGCTGTCCATGCTCGGCGACCATCTAACTTAACTGAACTTGAATTGTTTGTCCAAAATACCTTTATCCAGGATCCAGGAACTGATTAAAAGCTACAGGAAGCGACTAGAGGCTGTTATCTTTGCAAAAGGAGGATCTACTAAATATTAATGTCACTTTTCTGTTGAGGTGCCCATACTTTTGCACCGGTCAAATTTTGGTTTAATGCATATTGCACATTTTCTGTTAGTACAATAAACCTCATTTCAATCCTGAAATATTACTGTGTCCATCAGTTATTAGATATATCAAACTGAAATGGCTGCTGCAAACACCAAAATATTTAGAACTAAAAATGATTAAGATTAATAGGGGTGCCCAAACTTTTTCATAGGACTGTATATATATATGCTACATGGACATGTCCATAAGTTATTGTTTCTTATCACAAAGGCTGCATTCCAGGATTTGTCTGGCACCTAGCATGTCTCCTTATTTCTCTTTCTATGATTATATGTGTATATGAATATATATATATAGAGAGAGAGAGAGAGAGAGAGAGAGAGAGAGAGAGAGAGAGTGTGTGTGTGTGTGTGTGTAGGATGTCAGCTTGTATTTCATGCACTTTGTTTCCCTCTTTGTCTTATGAGAGAGCCCTCCTGGAAACTATAATGAGATGTAGCTTCCATTATGCTTCATCCAATAGTCATGTGCCACAATTATTTTACAACCAGTGGCGTAACTACCGCCATAACAGCAGGGCCCGGGACATTAGGGGTCCGGCCCAGGGCCCGGGACATTAGGGGTCCGGTGACAGCCGCTACTGTTGCTATCATTATACTCGGGGGGGCTTTTCGGACCCCCCGAGTATAATGATTGGCGGACCAGGAGAGTTAAGAAACATAAAAAACACTTACTTACCTCTCCACAATCCTGCCAGGCCTCCTTCCTAGTTGTCTGACGTCTCTGACGTCACATGAACCTGGCCTGCGTCCCGGGTCATGTGACGTCAAGAAGAATGGCATCGGAGGCCAACAGCGTAGGAGCCGGGGGACAGGTAAGAAACAGTAGTTTTTTATGTTTTTATTCCCCCGGGTCTCCGATTATTATACTCTGGGGTCTGAAAAGACCCCAGCGTATAATAATTGTTTATGGGTGTCCACAGTGGGACATAATACTGTGTGCAGGGGCCCCTATGGGGGATAATACTGTGTGCAGGAGCCACTATGGGGGTAATACTGTGTGCAGGGGCCCCTATGGGGGATAATACTGTGTGCAGGAGCCACTATGGGGGATAATACTGTGTGCAGGGGCCCCTATGGGGGATAATACTGTGTGCAGGAGCCACTATGGGACATAATACTGTGTGCAGGGGCCACTATTGGGGATAATACTGTGTGCAGGGGCCACTATGGGGCATAATAGAGTGCGCAGGAATGCGTAGGAGGGGGTCAGTCGAGGTCTTCGGCGTCAGTGTCAGTCGGGGGGGGGCATGTCAAAAGTTCGCCATGAGGACACGCTATTCCTAGTTACGCCACTGTTTACAACCTATCTTGTTATGCTAATTATACTAGTTCAACTGTGTGTGCAAGATGTCTTATCTTCAGGCCTGAATAACAGCACATCAATTTGGATCTCTGCAACATAATTCATCAGGGGACCCCTTGTTGTCCCTAACACTTTGCTTTTTGGTAGAAGCTTGAGGTCCAGTCCTGAAAAGAACACTCTGCAATGATGAGTTGTTCACAACAGAGGCTAGACAGAGACAAACCCAAAAGGTTTGGACAAACCTTCTCTCCTGCCCAGCTGGACTACACAGTGTCAGGCTTTAGTGTGCAAAGTCAAGTGGCTTGAAAACTACACCTCTTTTGGAACAGCCAATCAATGCCATTGGGTTTCACCTGTGGAGAAGAATCATCATGCCACACTCTTTCAAGAAAATACCAGAAAGACTAATGACCCAAAAACGAATTACTTAGTGGAAGCTGCACAAAACACACAGCAAAGAGTTATCCCAATCCATTGCAAGACATGCAAATATTTCACAGTTACAGAGTACAATCAAAAGAAATGTACATGAGCAATAAGCATAAACATATTTAGCTTATTGTGGGTGAGAACCTAGTAACAGCCACAGACCTAAGGCCACACTTGTGGAAGAGGTTCGCATCCAACTGCTGCTAGAGAAATATCCCTGTGCATTATAATGAAAACTCAGCTACTACAGAGCTAGAATTAGGCTTTCTTACACCCAGAGCAAAGGTTCAGTTATCTTCCCTAGCCCTTTATTTAAGTACTCTGACCATGGCTATTGTTTCATTATAAGAAGTTTGTATTGTGCATATGCAATACATAGAAATTGGGAATATTTCCATCCTCATATGCCATGTGCCAGAAGGCACATCTGTGATGATCTTGTTCAAGACATTGAAAAGCTTATCCAAGATGTAGGGGAAAATGGTTCCTCCACAATCCTATATGGCATAGAAAGAAACCCCAAAAGTTTTCTACACAGAGGACTTTTCTCTCCATTGCTTTCAGTTCGGAAATAGGTGGGCCCCTTATAGTCAGAGGAGACTGACGGTGTCCATGTATAACTGCTGTTTTCATGGTCCAGTTCTCTGGAGACCACAAAGCTAATGTGAAAAGGACACAGCCCAATTTTTAGGGTTACTCTATGTGGTAATAACTTTGGGACTATTTAACTTACCCATGTGAATGTGAGACTTTTTTTTTCATTACACATTATGGCAGATTTATTACAAAGTCTTAATAAAGGCCCTGACAAATGTTGGGCATGACTGATTTATGAAAATGCTTCATCCTATTCATAAATCAGGCACACCACAATGAGCCAGCATGCAGATATGCCAGTTCCCTGGTATCCTAACTGGTGTATGAGTTATAATGAATATGTCAGGCCGAGGTATCCCTGTCCTGGCTCACCCTGCTCCAACCCACATTCGCACAATGTGGCAAGCGAGAACCTATATTTCAGAATCATAGAATTTACACCTCTTAATTTTTTAAGGTTTATAGTGATTATGTTGTGCCCTAATATGTTGTTCCCTCTTTGTGTCAACAGAGACGCATACTCCTAAAGCTTGTATGTGGGTTAATCATGTACAAGAAAATTGTGGGCTTAGAATGCTGTTTATTAGAGATGAGCGAACAGTAAAATATTCATTGTTCCTTATTCGTTTTCAATAGCCTCTCAATATTCGACTATTCAAATGAACATCGAACCCCATTATAGTCTATGGGAGAAAATGCTTCTTTTCAGGGGATCCCACCATTCGACTCAGGAGGGTCACCAAGTCCACTATCACACCTCAGAAAATGATGCCAGTACCTCTAAAATGCAACTGGAACAGCAGGGAAAGCATGCCTGGGGGCATCTGACACACCAAAGTCCCTCTATTACCCCAACATCACAGCCTAACAACTAGACACTTTCCACATTCAAAAAACCCTCTATCAAAGTGGGAAAATACCTGGAAACCTTCTTTACTCCCCAAATGGATGGACACAAACCCAAATTTAAGCTCAACAAACATTAACAAGCACCCCTTTAAATCACATGACAACCACAGATGGAATAGGCAATGGGAAATCCAACAGTACCCACCCTGTACCCACCCTGACCTTCCAAATTAAGTTAGAGGCCTTTAAGCTGAGCTACCAGCAGAGATTTAGTTTTTGGCCCTTGGCGTGAGTACAGCCTTTAAAATACAGTGCTTTTGGCCCTTGGCGTGAGTACAGCCTTTAAAAAGCAGTGTTTTGGGCAGTTAGAGTGAGTAGAGCCTTTCACCAGCAGTGTTTTTGGCCCTTGGCGTGAGCAGAGCCTTTAAAATAGTGTTTTTGGCCCTTGGGGTGACTAGAGCCATGCAGCAGCAGTGTATTATTTTTTGGCCCTTGGGGTGACTAGAGCCATGCAGCAGCAGTGTGTTATTTTTTGGCCCTTGGGGTTACTAGAGCCATGCAGCAGCAGTGTATTATTTTTTGGCCCTTGGGGTGACTAGAGCCATGCAGCAGCAGTGTGTTATTTTTTGGCCCTTGGAGTGACTAGAACCATTCAGCAGCAGTGTTTTATTTTTTGGCCCTTGGGGTGACCCCTAAAAAATTAGATTTCAGGCCCTTGGGGGGTGAGCCCTAAAACATTAATTTTCAGGCCCTTGGGGGGTGAGCCCTAAAAAATTGAGTTGAAAGCCCCTGGGGGGAAAAGGATAATGGAAATTTTTTTTTTATTATTTAAAAAAAAAAAAAAATCACATTCAGAAGTAGGGGCTGGGGTTGGAGGAGGAGGAGGAGGATGAGGAGGAAGAGTAAATTGGGTGCTGGCAGCTTCTTTCCAGTACCTGGACTCTGGAGAGGATATACAGCTGGGTATCCACATCCTAGCCCATGTCCCCTGTTCATACTGACTAAGGACACTGCTGGCAGCCCCTCTCCAGTACCTGGACTGTTGACTGGATATCCACGTCCTCGCCCACGTCCCCTGCTGCTACTGACGAGGGGCACTGCTGGCAGCCCCTCTCCAGTACATGGACTATGGAGTGGATATACAGCTGGGTATCCACGTCACACGCACGTCCCCTGCTGCTACTGACGAGGGGCACTGCTGGCAGCCCCTCTCCAGTACCTGGACTGTGGACTGGATACCCAGCTGGATATCCAGGTCCTTGTCCTCGTCCACGTCCCCTGCTGCTACTGATGAGGGGCACTGCTGGCAGCCCCTCTCCAGTACCTGGACTGTGGACTGGATATCCAGCTGGGTATCCACGTCCTCGTCCACATACCCTGCTGCTACGCTGCCTGATTTGCAGATTAAGCTTTGAAAAGAGCTGTTATTTCCTGCCTAACCAAAGCTAGAATGCCCTGAGAACACGCGCTCCCTATCACTCCAAAACTAAAATGAGACGAAGATGGCCGACACTATTCTTATGAATCAGAGGTCACATGTTTTTGGCAGCCAATGGGTTTTTTAAATTTTTTTCACTGCCTACGTTGTCGTAGTTCCTGTCCCACCTCCCCTGCACAGTTATTGGTGCAAAAACAGCGCCAGGAAAGATGGGAGGGGTTACTAATTTTTACTGCGTTTGTGGCCTTGTATTCGATTGGAATCAAATATCCTGAACGGCCTGATATTCGATCGAATACCTATTCTATCGAACGGCATTCGCTCATCTCTACTGTTTATGCTTACACAGGAGGGCTGAAAAGGCAAGGAGCTTTGCACTTTTTGACCTTTGCTCAATATGTTGTGCTCAGCTTGTGCCAGCAGAGAAACACACTCGAAAAACATTTAAACTGGTTGTCCCATCACAGCTTTGGAATGTTCATCTCTGACGGAAGCCAGCTACAACATATTGGTCATTGAAATGGAGTGTTAGGTAATTTAAAAAAAAAAAAAATTAATTCCAACAGTATAATTATAATGTTACCTTTATTCTATGGGTTGGTATGGTTAGGGTGATACCTGATTTAGGCTAAGGCCCCATGTTAAGGAAACGTAGCTTTTGTTGCGTTTTTTTGAGCCAAAGCCAACAATGGATAAAAAAGGAATGGGAAATATACTATATAGGAAGTACTTATACATCTACCTTGTGCTCCATCCACCCCTGGCACAAAAAAAAGTTGCTTTTCTGTGTTCCTCAGCAAAATAGCTCTGCGGGAAAAACGATGGCGGTAATGCAATGCAATTCTTCTAGCAGAGCTTTAGATAGAAATTTCACAAAGGTTTGTTCTGCAGAATTTCTGTTTCATTTATACCTATGCAGAAACCACCAGCATTTTCGTAGGTGGATGGATCAGTTAAAAAAAACTAACACATTAACATTAGTTAGTGTCCATTAATGTCTGTTATGAAAGGTGTCCGTGGTTTTTGTAATGGACATTTCCATAACGGAATTCAACGGCAGTGTGGACCCCTCCTTACACATGCAATCTGTAGAAAAAAGATCTAAGAAAGAAGATATGGAAATTAGCTAATCCTTTGAATAAAAGTTGATTTTCTTTATCACCTGAATATTGCTTTAATCTTAGAACTAAACAAGTTAGTAAATCATTTTCAAAGCTTAGTGTTCCTTACCAATGGGTTGTGCCAAGTTTAATACTAAAGAAGAGATCAAATTTCCCCAAATACGAGATGATTGGAAAACAAAGAAAAAGATTCCAAAGTATTGGTTGATAACATGCATATCCTTTTTGCCAGTTTCCATTGCATGTCGCTTTGCACTTACAGTAAGATATGTGCATTTTGCTGTCCAGAAGGGACTTGCCCCTAGACCCAACATAACAGATGCAGGCATTAGAGTATACCTGAAAAATCAAGACAAATAAAATTCAATAAAATGCTAAATAAATAAGAATCAATGTATTTAGTTATACCTGTAAATATAAACATGAGCAATTACAAATAGTACAATACTTCTCATCTGCATGCTTTGGCATATAAACCATTTGTATTTAATTTGCTGTAATTTCCTTGCTCTCTCACTGAGGCTCAATTTATATAATGCAATAGTAGAACCTGTTTTTTTTTGGATTATTTGGATAATATGCTGGGTTGATCTAATAACATAACATGTTTCATCTGATTATGGTGGAAATAGCACCATCATTAAATATATGAGCTCATCTAACGGCATACCACACCTCTACCTTTTATGGTTTTATCGAAATTATTGCTCCTTGTTTCATATTTTTGTCATACTAACCTATTTCGCTAAGGAAAGGGAATGGAAAGCCAGTACTGTGGTTTGACATTGTTTAGTGGTGATACGTGAGGCACCCAAGATCTCAGCTGCTACATTATGTCTTAAACTTGCTTATACTAAGCTGTTGGTAACAGTAAAGGAAGGTGGAAGAAGTTAGGATTTTATCAGAGACATTTACTCCATGCTGTATCTCCATGTCTCTGCCATCTAATATGTCAAGCAGGTAATGCTAACTGCTGCTTCATCTATCAATAATTTCTTGATTTTCGGATAAGGGAAGGACCCTCAATCCTTCCTAAAACCACCTGAATTACAGTAAATATTGACTTTGACATAAATGTACAAAACATTTTAGTTTGGGTGTCAAAATGGCCACAGCTTTATTAAAGTCACAGAAGTAAAATAATGACAGAAGGAGTCACGTAAAGTTCTAGACCATTGGGATTGACGAATACCGTGAGATCCCCAGCTGTCTGACATACAGCACCTGGCCAGGCAGCAATAAAGGGGCGGCACGCTCTGGCTTGCAAGTTTAGCAGAGTTAGTACACTTTAAGAGCATCAGCGACCCTATGCTCAACCACTATGCTCGCCCCTGGATGACATCACTATTACGACAAAGTTACCTATTGCACTGCAAGTGCACTCTAGGTACAACTGTAGCTGCTGGTGCAATTGATGAATGTCAGTTGCCTTTTGTGGCTCCAATTGTGGTAGGAAACGTTCCAGAGGGGATGATTCAGAGGAGGTGAATAGGCTCTACATGGTGTTGGAATAGGACCTGCACAATTAGGGTGGATCTAACACCTGACCTTGCTGCATTTCTGGATTGTGGTTGCTGCTGCTCAAAACATTGACTCAATGGGCTGTAAAAGCTATGTCCATAACTGCTGCTCCACATGTTGATGGGGACGTGCACCTTTCCCGAGATTCACATATTCAAGGAAAGGGCTGTGGTCTCTGACCCATGGCAAGATAAAGCAGGGACAGTTTTCCTAGGGAAATAATGGCAGCTAGGCATCCTTCAATGAGTTTGACAGCATGCCATCATCGATTGCAACAGACCCACTAAATTTTACACTCAGTGGGGTAGTCAGGCATGTAACATTCTCCTTGAATTCACCAAATCTACACTTGTCCACTAGTCTGACGAATTGATTCATAATTTGTCACAATACAGAAAAGGTTTATGTCACTATTCCATCTGACCCTTGCCTTTGTGCTTCTGATCTAAAGTTTGTATACTTGGCCATAAAAAAAACATGCTGTGAACCTCATGGTGCACTTTTTTTCTGCTGATGATAAAGCCAGAGGATATTAGGAACTCTGTAGTTATTGAGACAGCAGAAGTAATTTCATTGCCCAAACAGATTACTGGAAAAAAACAATGGAAATGCTGAATTTTTGAAGAACGCAGCTTGTTAATTTTACTTGCAGAAGTACTACAATCCTACCATAGATTTATATAAGGAAATAAGGCAAAATTGAAAAATGCAAGTTTCATTCCATCTGACCTAATGTCCTGTTCACATCTGATTTTGTATTCCGTCCAGGAAGAGTCTGCATGGAGACCCCACAAACGGAATACAAACTTTCATGTTTAACTTTTAATTATCTACATATATATGTTAGGATGGGGTCCCGCAGGCTTCCCGTCCAGCGCATAGCGCCATCTGCGGGCCAATCCAACCCTTGCCCTCGGCGTCGTGCAGTGAGGTGTCTGGAGTCTAAGTCCAGCTTTCGGCCCACTGAGCATGCTCAAACAGCATGCTGTTTTGGAGCCGCTCAGGGGCTAAGTGCCATTCTTTTCCTACTGAGCATGCTCAGACATTTTGGAGCCGCTCAGAGACTAAGTCCCATTTTGCCCATACTGAGCATGATCGGTGACGTCATGGCCACCGCCCCTGTTAGGCGGGGACTAGCCTTTATATAGTGTGAGCCAACGCCCGCCCGATGCTCACACTTTGACTGAAAATACCTTGAGACAGGAGGTTAGGGCTAGATTCCAGTGTAAGGCAGGTGCTGACTAGGGACCTAGTTAGTATTCCTTGGCTCTGCCATTGGGAATCAGTAAAGTCTATTGACTAATTTCTTTGTAGCGCCTAGCAGGTTAAGGAGTTCTTGTTGTTACTGACCAGGAGTGAAGTTAACCCCTGGTGGTCTTGATTGTGTAGCAGACTGAAGCATATGCTAGGGCCTGGTTCCTCTGCAGTAATTAGCGGGTGCTTCTTGCAAGGCTTCCTTTGGCTTCACTCAACTACTATACACAGCCACGCTTTCCCAGTGAAGTTAACTGGCGAGAGTCTGTTGCAGCCTGTTCACATTGGTGTCGTGTCACGGGGTGACTAATGCTATTACAGTCTCAGAACACTTCCCACTGACAAGTGTGTGATGTGATAATAGCAGTGGTAAAAGGAGATATTTCTGTAATGAAAAATTCTATTGTAGTAATTCTTTTTGACCACAAGATGCCGCTGTGTTAGGTAAAGGAAGAACCAGGAAGTGGACTGTAGTAGTGTGGAAGAAGAAGCTGGCTGTTGAGCAGTGAGAGGTCTGAGGGACAATCCATCGCCATCCGCTGCCGTGCAACGCTTGTTTCAGGCCAGGGCCAGCTCTGGAGATGGTTCCCATGTCAGGAGAGTTGGAGACGGTTGCGGTACAGACGCCGCGGAGCGGATGAAAGGAAGGACCAGCCCTTGTGACACCGTGTTCCAGTTGCCTGGAGGCAAAGAAATTCCTGTTTCCTTTGGAAAATCCATCTGACTGTTCGCCCCCTTGCTAACCCGGGTAAACGGAGCTCTGATTCACCTTTCATAAGGGTGAATAGTGTATACACTCAGTAAATTGGCGCCAAAAACCTAGCATAGACTGGTTCCGGCCATTTTGCTTTAAAGTGAGTTCTATCTAAACAGAGATACAGCACGTGTTGTCCTGTTATTCAAAAGAGACACTATATCCTGGATTATAGTACCAGAAGTACATCATAAGAGGAGTTATTTGGTTCACTAAGACTTGTGCAGCTAAGCACCAACTTCTGATTAAACAAAACCGGTTGCTGAAGTCTTCCCTGCAGGGTTGGGGTAGTGTGTCGAAATGTGGACATTGGGAATTGGGAAGGTTAAATAGTAAACTGTGATATTGTTAAACCCAGTGAGGCACCGCAGGTGATCTTCCTCTGCATACTTACATTGTTTTGTTAGCTTGGTATTAATAGGTAAATTGCAGCTGCTTTATATAGGTAGCCGCTAGTTAAAGGCATAGTTCACTAATTCTGACATATTAGGTCACGGTGCAGTGTCACTCAGGGGTCTCGGCCCTCGGCTGAGTGTCTTGTATTTATTGATTTCATCAGGCCCGTTAGCCTGGAGCTCACCCAAAAAAGGTATAGAGTAAAAATTAGGTTTCTTACTTCGTGTCTGGTGTGTTTGTGTCTGTCCGTGAAACCGCTGTATCCTAAAAGTTCCTGCAAGAGCCCTGGTAGCCAGTCGGCTGCCGTGTCTTTCCCTTCCTCCTTCCCCCCTTACAGTCGCACAACGTCACTGCCAGTGCGGTTTAACTGGTGGTTTGTATTCAGGCAGACGGCTGCCCTTCTTGGGGCTTGTGGACCTCACTGCAGTGTCCTGCAGTTTAGCGGTTCTGTTGTGTTAATATTATTATTGTCATATATCTTTCAGATTTCTCATATTTTTGACAGACACTGAATGTGCAACTAATACCATTGGGCCCAAAATAAGCCAATAGTTTGCATCATTTGGATTTAACCAGATGCTACAGGAATTTAATAAATTTAAGATATTGAGGTATTACTTCTGTGTCTCAAAATATTCAACAATAAACACTTATGGACCACCTATACTTAACTAGTCTAGGGAAGAAAAAAAACTGTTATATTCAGAAGCTTCTACAATACAAAACAGCAGATATTGGGTGTTCGAGATATTTTGGACATGACAGGGCTTTAGCCCAAAGACCTGTGTGCGAATGTCTGTACAATATAAATTATCTGTGTCAGAGGTGCACGCACTTAGCTGACTGAAGCGGATACACTTTATGTGAGCGTCAAGCCGACTTTATCTCAACATTCCTAATTCAGTAGTGCACTGCAGCTCCTTAGCAAAGAATCTTACCATGCCAACTTCTAATGATGCCCAAGATCGGGATCGTGGAACAGAGCCATCAATGTCCACCAATGCCTCGCTGTCTTAAACTATTCTCAAAATATTCTGCTGTTTGACTCTATAGAATATTCCTTCCTTCCTCTGTAGAAGGAAGACCCGCGCTGCACTTGTCATCCTTTCACTTCTAATGCTTTCATCAGACTGAATTGTTACTGTGTGTGTCGCTTGTATAGACATGTCTCAACCTGCACTGACAGAACATACTGAGGCAGATAAGTTATTGAATAGCCCTCATATTTAGAGATGAGCGAACACTGTTGGGATCAGCCGATCCGAACAGCACGCACCCATAGAAATGAATGGAAACACCTGTGACGCCGGCAAAGTCAGCATCACAGGTGCTTCCATTCATTTCTATGGGAGCGTGCTGTTCGGATCGGCTGATCCCAACAGTGTTCACTCATCTCTACTCATATTATGTTGCAGATTTTGTTGTGATTTTTTTTTAAGCCAAAGCCAAGAATGGCTTCAAGAGGAATGGGAAATATAAAGAAAACATTTATACTTCTTCCTTCTGCTAAAATCACTCCTGGTCCTTGCTTAAAAATTTTAAAAAAATTCTGCAACAACAACAACAAAAAAAACAAATAAAAAAAATCAGTTTTTCTGCAACACATGACTTCAGCCTAAGAGCTGAATGAAAGAGCAATAGAAAAGACTGTCATGTATGGGGAAAGCTATTCCTTGTATACCCTTAAACTAAACATTCAGACAATTTTTGTTTTCTGCCAATATTTGTGTCATTAATACATTTTTGTAATGTATCTTATTTAATTGTGACTTCTTTCTGTGAAATCCTGCAGCTCTGTATTATTTCCTTTGCTTGAGAGTTGTTGCCTGCTTCTCACTGAGTAACACTGTGCAGTACGGGCTGTGTAAAATGTAGAGATGAGTTGGACTTTGAAGAAAATTCAAACATTTTTATTGCCTGGTTTTCATATGACTAAAATAGTTTCAATCTCAATAAACCAAATAAACAGTACAATCTGAATAAAAGCTTATCCATAATAGTTGTAATGTTACGAAGAGCATACAAGAAACAAGTTTGCTTTACATTACCATTTCGGATAAAAGTTTGCCAGGGTGTAGATGATGTAAAAGCAGGTGACAATAATAAGTATCCATTTACATCCAAGTTTATTAACGACAAATGGAGTAAAAACCGCTGCAGAGAAGATTTGACCACCATATGTAACACTTAAAGACACAGCACCAAGACCTCCAGAAGGGTTAAGACTACTCTGTAATGAGAAAAAGTACTATTAAAATTGAGAACTTCAACAAAATCTATAAAAAAAAATACCAGCTGAATATTCTCTTGTACAGAACCTTTAAAAGATATAGGTATAAAAGTATATTTTTTCCCATTCACCTTTCAAAATTAGGCCTTACCTTGTGTTGTAAAGTCACAACTACACCACGTTCCAAATCTTACAAATTATATCTTTCTCTGATTTCCTTAAATGCTCAATGCGAATGACAGTCCCTATAATGTTCAAATCTTCAACTGTTAGAGTATATCTAAAATTTTATTGGACAAACCTCCCAATGAGGAGATTTTTTTTTTTTTTTCGTAAATGAAAATCAAAATCCAAATTAATTTTCACAACTTAAGGTGTATATGTAAGGGGCTTATGGAATAACTGTGTCATTTGTCTGATCTTCTGCTGCCATCTACTGCCGAAAGACTAAATTGCAGGGCAAAGCTATTCACAAAAGAATGCTCGGCGACCATCAAACTTAACTGAACTTGAATTGTTTTGTAAAGAGGAATGGTCCAAAATACCTTCATCCAGGATCCAGGAACTGACTAAAAGCTACAGGAAGTGACTAGAGGCTGTTATCTTTGCAAAAGGAGGATCTACTAAATATTAATGTCACTTTTCTGTTGAGGTGCCCATACTTTTGCACCGGTCAAATTTTAGTTTAATGCATATTGCACATTTTCTGTTAGTACAATAAACCTCATTTCAATCCTGAAATATTACTGTGTCCATCAGTTATTAGATATATCAAACTGAAATGGCTGTTGCAAACACCAAAATATTTAGAACTAAAAATGATTAAGATTAATAGGGGTGCCCAAACTTTTTCATAGGACTGTACAACATAGGAAGAAACAAGAGAGGGAGGGCAAAGGACAAGGGATAAGGGAGGGGGACGGGGGGACCAGGCAGAATCATGGAAATAAGTTAGAGAATAATGACTATTCCGAAAACACCACCCACGGCTGCCAGAACGCCTGAAACTTGGAGGAAGTAGGGGAATCCTCTGCAACCAGGGCCTCCATCATTCTAATGTGGAGAAACTCCTGGAGCCACTCCTTCAAAGAGGGGGTTACAGAACTACCCCAGTGGTGCGGAATAACCGTCCTGGCAGCCACGAGAAAGTGACAGAGGAGGTTGCCCTTCACCTGACATATCTGACCCAGAATGAGAGAAAGGAGAGCAATGAGGAGAAGGGACTACATCCTGTCTGCTGACTTTAGTGTAGAGAGAGAACACCGAAGACCAAAAGGCGCAGATCTCCCCACACTCCCACCAGATGTGAAGGAGGGAGCCGACAGCAGAACCACAGCGCCAACAGGTATCACTCACTGAGGAGAAGATCCTATGAAGGAGGTCTGGGCACCGGTACCAGCGGTTCAAAATCTTAAAATTTTTCTCCAAAGTGCTACAAGGCAGCGGTAGTTACTGCGTGAACAGAAAAGAACGGGCCCAATCAGCAAGAGATAGGTGCACGTCAAGGAATCGCTGTAGGAGGGGAGACCCAGGGTTGCAAATGATAGTAAGATGCCATACAGAAGGGAAAGGAAATGTATCGGGGGCTTGTCTTGGAGAAAAATACTCTCTAGGGCCGATTTTAAGTGGATTGAGGGACCTAAAGTTCAGTCTGCTATGACAGCAACCCCACACGAAATGTCCAATTAAAGTCTGAAGGGACAAAAAATAGCGCCATGGGGTCGGGATCGGCATTTCCTGGAAAAGGTACAAAAACCTAGGAACCACATCCATCTTTAATACATTAATGTGCCTAAACCAGGATGACCCTAGAATGTAAACATTTTATAAGTTGTAAAGAACTGAAAACGGTAATTTTTTTTGAAGTGGCAGCATTAAGAAGTCACATTTACTTATATTACAAGCTATTTAATTCAAAAATATCATAGCCCCCATCCTAATGATGGTATTTTTTTATTTTTTATTTTTGACTTAATGTTTGCGAGACAAATTATTCCTTGTAATGGTACCATTTATTATTCTGTACAATGTAGTAGGAAGCTGGAAAAAATTCCAGAATGGGGTGAAATTGGAGAAATTGCATTTGTGCGACTTTGTTACAGGCTTTGACAAAATGACATGTCACCTGCTTTCTATGTTTCAGCACAATTCCGGGGATACCAAATCTATTAAATTTTATTTACATTTTAAACCTTTAAAAATCTAAAACTTATTTTATTACAGTCACCATATTCTGTAATTTTTTTTTTATATTTCCATGTACATGAATGCAAAGGGTGGGTTTTTTTTGGTTTTTTTTGAAGGGCCTTGGATACTTTTTAATAATACCATTTTGGGGAATAGCTATTGCTTTGATGACTTTTTTCCTGCTATGGCGCTCACTGTGTGGGAAAATATTTTTATAGGTTTGTAGAATGGATGGGAAAGAGTGATTAAATTTATTAATTCTTTTTTATATATCTCCCTATATTATAAAAATGAATGTCTGTCTGTCTGTCTGTCTGTCTGTCTGTGCTCTAATGCGAACCAAACGGCTGGACCGATCTTCACCAAATTTGGTACAGAGATACTTCAGGTATCCGGGAAGGTTTAAGATGAGACTCCAACTCACTCGGACGTACCGTTGCTGAGATACAGCATTCCAAACACAGTGCCCCCCCCTTAGCCAATACAAACCTGCAAGTCTTTCACTCATATTCCAACTGCAATACACATGGTCACTCCACATGCACAATACAACACTGATATCCAGACTGAGATACACGCATCAGAGGATTAGATACACAGATCAGCAAACAGTATCACACTCCAGAAGATTAGATACACGTGTCTGCACACAGTCCCACAAACCAGAGGATTAAATACGCACTTCTGCACACAGTTCCACACACTGAAGGATTTGATACGTGCGTCTGCACACAGTTCCACACCCCGGGGGATTGGATACATGCGTCTGCACACAGTTCCACCAACCAGAGGATTAGATACACGCGTCTGCAGAGTACCACATGCTGTAGGATTAGATACGCGCGTCTACACACAGTTCCACACTCCAGAGGATTAGATACGCGCGTCTGCACACAGTTGTACACGCCATAGGATTAGATACACGTTTCTGCACACAGTACCACATGCAGTAGGATTAGATACGCGCGTCTGCACACAGTACCACATGCCGGGGGATTGGATACGCGCGTCTACACACAGTTCCACACGCCGTAGGATTAGATACGTGTCTCTTCATACAATACCACACAGGGGAGGATTAGATACACGTGTCTTCACACAGTTGTACACACCATAGAATTAGATACACGCGTCTGCACACAGTACCACATGCCGTAGGATTAGATACGTGCGTCTACACACAGTACCACATGCCGTAGGATTAGATACACATGTCTGCACACAGTACCACATGCCGTAGGATTAGATACGCGCGTCTACACACAGTTCCACACTCCAGAGGATTAGATACGCGCGTCTGAACACATTTGTACACGCCATAAGATTA
The DNA here is from genome assembly GCF_031893055.1 of Leptodactylus fuscus. Classification (NCBI taxonomy): domain Eukaryota; kingdom Metazoa; phylum Chordata; class Amphibia; order Anura; family Leptodactylidae; genus Leptodactylus; species Leptodactylus fuscus. Next base: position 72,003,599 of record NC_134267.1, on the reverse strand, counting down.
GATACACACGTCTGCACAGAGTACCACATGCCGTAGGATTAGATACACGCGTCTACACACAGTTCCACACACCAGAGGATTAGATACGCACGTCTGCACACAGTTGTACATGCCATAGGATTAGATACACGCGTCTGCACACAGTACCACATGCAGTAGGATTAGATACGCGCCTCTACACATAGTTCCACACGCCGAAGGATTAGATACGCGCCTCTTCACACAATACGACACAGGGGAGGATTAGATACATGTGTGTGCACACAGTATCACACTTTGGAGGATTAGATACATGCCTCTGCACACAGTACTACAAGCCAGAGAATTAGATGTTTGTCTCAGCACACAGTATCACACGGGGGAGTATTAGATACACACGTCTGCACACATTACCACACAGGGGAGGATTAGATACGCGCATCTACACACAGTACCACATGCCGTAGGATTAGATACGCGTGTCTGCACACAGTGCCACATGCCGGGGAATTGGATACGCGCGTCTACACACAGTTCCACATGTCGTAGGATTAGATACGCGCCTCTTCACACAATACCACACAGGGGAGGATTAGATACACGTGTCTTCACACAGTTGTACACGCCATAGGATTAGATACACGCGTCTGCACACAGTACCACATGCCGTAGGATTAGATACGCGCGTCTACACACAGTACCACATGCCGTAGGATTAGATACGCGTGTCTGCACACAGTACCACATGCCGTAGGATTAGATACGTGCGTCTACACACAGTTCCACACGCCATAGGATTAGATACGCGCCTCTTCACACAATACCACACAGGGGAGGATTAAATACGCGCGTCTGCACACAGTGCCACACGCCAGAGTATTAGATAAGCGCGTCTGCACACAGAACCAAGTTCCGTAGGATTAGATACGCGCGGCTGCACACAGTACCACATGCCGTAGCATTAGATACCCACATCTACACACAATTCCACATGCCGTAGGATTAAATACGCGCCTCTTCACACAATACCACACAGGGGAGGATTAGATACATGCATCTGCACACAGTTTCACACGCCGGAGGATTAGATACGCGCGTCTGCACACAGTACCATACACCGGGGGATTGGATACATGCGTCTGCACACAATACCACATGCCAGAGGATTGGATATGTGCATCTGCACACAGTTCAACACACCAGAGGATTAGATAAGCAGGTCTGCACACAGTACCACATTCCGTAGGATTAGATACGTGCGTCTGCTTACAGATCCACACGCCAGAGGAATAAATACACGCATCTTCACACAGTTGTACATGCCGTAGGATTAGATACACACGTCTGCATACAGTACCACATGCTGTAGGATTAGATACACGCGTCTACACACAGTTCCAAACGCCGTAGGATTAGATACGCACCTCTTCACACAATACCACACAGGGGAGGATTAGATACGTGCATCTGAACACAGTACCACATGCCAGAGAATTAGATACACGTCTCAGCACACAGTTCCACATGGGGGAGGATTAGATACGCGCATCTGCACACAGTACCACACGCCAGAGTATTAGATACGCGCATCTGCACACAGTACCACACGCCAGAGTCATTAGATACGCGCCTCTTCACACAATACCACACAGGGAGGATTAGATATGTGCATCTGCACAAAGTACCACACCAACAAGGATTGGATACTTGCATCTAAACACAGTACTACACGGGGAAGGATTAGATACAGCTTTACTCCAGGTATCCATAACAACTGATCACAGGTTTTTCACTAACATTCAAAATGAGATACACATAATCACATGACGCTTATGGACATACACACAAACAACATACAAAATACATCAGTGCAAAATTGGACAATTCTTATGGGGCCACTACACAAACATAAAATGTAATATACCCGTGCGAAGCCGGGTCCTCCCTCTAGTATATATATATATATATCTCCCTATATTATAAAAATGAATTTCTGTCTGTCTGTCTGTCTGTCTGTGCTCTAATGCGAACCAAACGACTGGACCGATCTTCACCAAATTTGGTACAGAGATACTTCAGATATCCGGGAAGGTTTAAGACGAGACTCCAACTCGCTCGGACGTACCGTTGCTGAGATACAGCATTTCAAACACAGTGCCCCCCCTTAGCCAATACAAACCTGCAAGACTTTCACTCATATTCCAACTGCAATACACACGGTCACTCCACATGCACAATACAACACTGATATCCAAACTGAGATACACGCATCAGAGGATTAGATACACAAATCAGCACACAGTATGACATGCCACAGGATTAGATACACGGGTCTGCACACAGTCCCACACACCAGAGGATTAAATACGCACTTCTGCACACAGTTCCACACACTGAAGGATTTGATACGTACATCTGCACACGGTTCCACATACCGAAGGATTAGATACAGGCGTCTACACACAGTTCCACACTCCAGAGGATTAGATACGCGCGTCTGCACACATTTGTACACGCCATAGGATTAGATACACGTATCTGCACAGAGTACCACATGCCTTAGGATTAGATACACGCGTCTACACACAGTTCCACACTCCAGAGGATTAGATACGCGCGTCTGCACACAGTTGTACACGCCATAGGATTAGATACACACGTCTTCACACAGTACCACATGCATTAGGATTAGATACGTGCGTCTACACACAGTTCCACACGCCGAAGGATTAGATACGCGCCTCTTCACACAATACCACACAGGGAAAGATTAGATACGTGTGTGTGCACACAGTACCACACTTTGGAGGATTAGATACATGCCTCTGCACACAGTACCACAAGCCAGAGAATTAGATACGCGTCTCAGCACACAGTACCACATGGGGATGAATAGATACGCGCGTCTACACACAGTACCACATGCCATAGGATTATATACGCGCATCTGCACACAGTACCACATGCTGGGGGATTGGATACATGCGTCTACACACAGTTCCACACACTGTAGGATTAGATACACACGTCTGCATACAGTACCACATGCTGTAGGATTAGAATCACGCGTCTACACACAGTACCACATGGGGGAGGATTAGATACGCGTGTCTGCACACAGTACCACATGCCGGGGGATTGGATACATGCTTCTACACACAGTTCCACACACTGAAGGATTAGATACGCACCTCTTCACACAATACCACACAGGGGAGGATTAGATACACGTGTCTTCACACAGTTGTACACGCCATAGGATTAGATAAACACGTCTGCATAAAGTACCACATGCTGTAGGATTAGATACACGCGTCTACACACAGTACCACATGGGGGAGGATTAGATATGCGCGTCTGCATACAGTACCACATGCCGTAGAATTAGATACGCGCGTCTACACACAGTTCCACACTCCAGAGGATTAGATACGCGCGTCTGCACACAGTTGTACACGCCATAGGATTAGATACACACGTCTGCACAGAGTACCACATGCCGTAGGATTAGATACACACGTCTACACACAGTTCCACACTCCAGAGGATTAGATACGCGCGTCTGCACACAGTTGTACACGCCATAGAATTAGATACATGCGTCTGCACACAGTACCACATGCAGTAGGATTAGATACGCGACTCTTCACACAGTACCACACAGGGGAGGATTAGATATGTGTGTGCACACAGTATCACACTTTGGAGGATTAGATACATGCCTCTGCACACAGTACCACAAGCCAGAGAATTAGATACGCGTCTCAGCACACAGTATCACACGGGGGAGGATTAGATACGCGCCTCTTCACACAATACCACACAGGGGAGGATTAGATACGTGCATCTGAACACAGTACCACACGGGAGGATTAGATACAGGCCTCTGCATACAGTACCACATGCCAGAGAATTAGATACGCGTTTCAGCACACAGTTCCACATGGGAGAGGATTAGATATGCGCATCTACAAAAAGTACCACACGTCAGAGTCATTAGATACGCGCGTCTGCACACAGTTTCACTTATTGGAGGATTAGCTACGCGCCTCTTCACACAATATCACATGGGGAGGATTAGATATGTGCATCTGCACAAAGTACCACACCAACAAGAATTAGACACTTTCATCTAAACACAGTACTACACGGGGAAGGATTAGATACAGCTTTACTCCAGGTATCCATAACAACTGATCACAGGTTTTTCACTGACATCCAAAATGAAATACACATAATCACATTACGCTTATGGACATACACACAAACCACATACACAATACACCAGTGCAAAATTGGACAATTCTTATGGGGCCAGTACACAAACATATAATGTAATATACCCGTGCGAAGCCGGGTCCTCCCTCTAGTATATATATATATATATATATATATATATATATATATATATATAATTTATTTATTTATTAATATACTGTAATTATTAGGGTCTGATCATGAATATAATGCAGTACAATGCCAATGCATTGCAAAATAGAGCAGCCTTTCATAGCCGCATCTAGTGTCATGTAAAGGAAATGGAATAGATTATGAAAGGGTTAAAATGTTTTAGGTGTGAATTGTCAGGCCGTGCTCTTTGAAGAAGCTGCTACAGGAGTGAAACTTAAAGGGGTTGTTCAGGATAAATAGAAATCCCTACACTAATCTTAACACCCTCCCCCCTCCTACGTTCTAAGTAACAATCAAAAATGTATATTTACCCATATTCCTGGGGTGGTCATGTAACCATCCCAGGGACATTTGCTGGTTATCTGGTGACAATATGTTTCCCCGTTTCCGGAAATGGAACTTCACTACTCCCCCTCCATCCACTCCATCATACTTACCCTTCCAGGCTTCTTCCTGTGGGATGGCTCCTCCCATCCTCTACAGTTGTGTGCAGGAGGCCTAAGGCCAAGGCCCCATGTGGCATCCCGCAGCATAAAAGCGCTGTGGAAAAAACCACAGTGGCAACGTATCGGCGTTCTTCCCGCAGCACTTTAGACAGAAAGTTCGCCGAGGTTTCCTCTGCGTACTGTTCCAATTATATTAATGGGGAAACCACTGGCATTTCCGTAGGTATAATTGTCCACAGCACAGTTTTTACCACAAAGTGGGCGTGGGATTTTCTAGAATCCCATTCACTTTACTTTGACTGTAAAGCTCTGCGATTTTTTCCGCAGTGTTTCCACTGCAGGCAAATTGTGGCGTTTACACCACATGGAGCCCCAGCCTAAAAATAATTCACTATATGCTTGTTTCCCTTTTATAGTGAATTTGGATAAAGTAAAACAGTAGAAGGAGCAGTTAAATTGCACTATTGTCATCTCCTCATGGCCATTTTGCTGTTGCATTTTTTGCATTAATAATGCCACTGTAGCTTGCATCTGTTCACATTGGGATGTGCTGTTTGAATTTTTTTGTATGCATTTTCCGAAATAGTCTTTGCAGAGCACCTTGACATGGGAGAGTCAGGAGAAGCAATTGCCGAGCAATCCTACACCTTCAATGGTGATGGATCATAAGACATTCTTTTCCTTTCCCCTACTGGGGAAGAAATTTGTCGCTCTCTTCACCCACTCTGTTCTTTTTGACCCTGTTTAAAGCTGAGGTTGACGAGTCTATAAACCTATGGTTCAGGGATTTTCCCCTGCTTGAAACAACTAAATTTAGCGTGATGAGAACTAGAGTTGTAGAGCATTGTGGCCATATCAAATTTCATCAAGACGTGTCTCCATCCATTGTTTGTATTGGTTCATTGTCTGCCCCTATGATTGTATTTCATGTATATTTTTCTGATCTAATGTGAAGAATGTTTGTATACTAGTGTATTATATTATGTTGTAATTTTAATCCTAACCTTTCACCTGTCACCTAATTTCCTCTATCGTATATGTAAATGCTGTAAACCCTCATTACTGTTATACAGTATATGCATTAGCTGATTCTAATGAAAGGGTTCTGTACCCCCAAAAGCATAATCTTTCCTGATAATGAATAAAGCATTTTATCTTAATCCATAGTTTTTACTATATTCTGCATATTATGTGCGATCATAATTAGAGATGAGCGAACAGCGTTCGATCGAGTACATGTTCGATCGGATATCAGGCTGTTCGAGATGTTCAATTCGAGTCGAACACCAGGTGGAAAACTCCCCTCCCACCTTCCCTGGCATTTTTGTTGCACCAATAACTGCGCAGGGGAGGTGGGACAGGAACTTCGACAACGGAGGCATCGAGAAAAAAAAAACGGAAGAAGTAATTGGCTGGCTAATTCAGGTGACCTCCAATTTATACGAACAGTGGATTTAATATCCGGTTCATATGAGACTGTGAACTATGTGACTGTGAGACAGGGACAGATGTACAGGCAGGGTTAGCTAGGGATAACCTTTATTTAGGTGGGAATGTCACTCACTCAGCTCTTTGGGGCTCTATCTGGGCAGGATCCCTGTCAGCTTGCGATATGCACGAGCTGACTTTTTCCCTTAGGAATGCATTGACCAGCGTTGATTGGCCGAATGCCATACAGAGTACAGCATTCGGCCAATCAACGCTGGTTCTGCCAGAGGAGGCTCGTCTGTGAGGAGACGGAATCTAATATCGGACCAGAATGGGGACGGTTGTGGACCGATCTTAGACTTCACCTCCTCCGGCAGAACCAGCGTTGATTGGCCAAATGCTATACTCTGTATGGCATTCGGCCAATCAACGCTGGTCAATGCATTCCTATGCCGAGATGTAGCAGTGCTGGCCGTGCGCTCAGCACTATTACACCGGAGATGAAGTAGAGCTTAGTGTGCGTTGAACCCTGCTGCTCACTCAGCTCTGCTGAGATGTAGCAGAGCTGAGCATGCAGCAGGGTTCAGCGCACACTCAGCTCTGCTACATCTCTGATGCAGCAGAGCTGAGTGTGCAGCGGGGTCCAGCGCATCTCTGATGCAGCATAGCTGAGTGTGCAGCAGGGTTCAGCACACACTCAGCTCTGCTACATCTCTGATGCAGCAGAGCTGAGTGTGCAGCAGGTTTCAGCGCATCTCTGATGCAGCAGAGCTGAGTGTGCAGCAGGGTTCACATCTCCGGTGTAGCTGAGCTGAGTGCATGGCCAGCACTACTACATCTCGGCATAAGAATGCATTGACCAGCGTTGATTGACCGAATGCCATACAGAGTACAGCATTCGGCCAATCAATGCTGGTTCTGCTGGAGGAGGCGGAGTCTAAGATCGGTCCACAGCAGTCTCCATTCTGGTCCAATATTAGACTCCGCCTCCTCACAGATGAGCCTCCGGCAGAACTCCCCTGCTGTCCCAGTTGCAATCCAGGGTGTTGGCATCATTTCCTGGGGTGTCATAGTGGACTTGGTGACCCTCCTGAGTCGAATAGTTGGTTCCCCCTAAATGAGTATTTATTCGCCATAGACTATAATGGGGTTCGATATTCGATCGAACAGACGAGTATTAAGCGACTACTCGCATCGAACTTCGAACATTTCACTGTTCGCTCATCTCATGTCTGTGTCCTCATTGAATGTGTTCCAATGGTTCCCAGGAGGCCAATCTATGTCCTAAGCCAAGTCCAATACACATTTTAAATGTGAAATGAAAATGTCATGGTCAGAATTGCTTTATAGTGTAACTACATTTTTGGACTACTTTTGATTGTAATATTCTTTAACACATTTTGTCTCTTTTCTGTGAAATCCTGCATTTTTTCACTCTTTCCCTTGTTTCTTTATTGTGTTACTGTGTACGGAGCACAGCGCTGTGTAACATGTAAAAAAAAAATAAGGTGATCTCAGTTAAACGTAAAAACTTGTTTTAGTGTCATATAAAAGAGGAGATGCTGTTGTATATGAAACTAAGGTTATTTCCAGAGATATACAGTGGGGCAAAAAAGTATTTAGTCAGTCACCAATAGTGCAAGTTCCACCACTTAAAAAGATGAGAGGCGTCTGTAATTTACATCATAGGTAGACCTCAACTATGAGAGACAAAATGAGAAAACAAATCCAGAAAATCACATTGTCTGATTTTGTAAGAATTTATTTGCAAATTATGGTGGAAAATAAGTATTTGGTCAGTAACAAAATTTCATCTCAATACTTTGTTATATATCCTTTGTTGGCAATGACAGAGGTCAAACGTTTTCTGTAAGTCTTCACAAGGTTGGCACACACTGTTGTTGGTATGTTGGCCCATTCCTCCATGCAGATCTCCTCTAGAGCAGTGATGTTTTGGGGCTGTCGCTTGGCAACACGGACTTTCAACTCCCTCCAAAGGTTTTCTATAGGGTTGAGATCTGGAGATTGGCTAGGCCACTCCAGGACCTTGAAATGCTTCTTACAAAGCCACTCCTTCGTTGCCCTGGCGGTGTGCTTTGGATCACTGTCATGTTGAAAGACCCAGCCACGTTTCATCTTCAATGCCCTTGCTGATGGAAGGAGGTTTGCACTCAAAATCTCACGGTACATGGCCCCATTCATTCTTTCATGTACCCGGATCAGTCGTCCTGGCCCCTTCGCAGAGAAACAGCCCCAAAGCATGATGTTTCCACCCCCATGCTTTACAGTAGGTATGGTGTTTGATGGATGCAACTCAGTATTCTTTTTCCTCCAAACACGAAAAGTTGTGTTTCTACCAAACAGTTCCAGTTTGGTTTCATCAGACCATAGGACACTCTCCCAATACTCTTCTGGATCATCCAAATGCTCTCTAGCAAACTTCAGACGGGCCCGGACATGTACTGGCTTAAGCAGTGGGACACATCTGGCACTGCAGTATCTGAGTCCCTGGCGGCGTAGTGTGTTACTGATGGTAGGCTTGGTTACATTGGTCCCAGCTCTCTGCAGTTCATTCACTAGGTCCCCCCGCATGGTTTTGGGATTTTTGCTCACCATTCTTGTGATCATTTTGACCCCACGGGGTGAGATTTTGCGTGGAGCCCCAGATCGAGGGAGATTATCAGTGGTCTTGTATGTCTTCCATTTTCTAATTATTGCTCCCACAGTTGATTTCTTCAATCCAAGCTGGTTGCCTATTGCAGATTCAGTCTTCCCAGCCTGGTGCAGGGCTACAATTTTGTTTCTGGTGTCCTTTGACAGCGTTTTGGTCTTCACCATAGTGGAGTTTGGAGTCTGACTGTTTGAGGGTGTGCACAGGTGTCTTTTTATACTGATAACAAGTTTAAACAGGTGCCATTACTACAGGTAATGAGTGGAGGAAAGAGGAGACTCTTAAAGAAGAAGTTACAGGTCTGTGAGAGCCAGAAATCTTGATTGTTTGTAGGTGACCAAATACTTATTTTCCACCATAATTTGCAAATAAATTCTTACAAAATCAGACAATGTGATTTTCTGGATTTGTTTTCACATTTTGCCTCTCATAGTTGAGGTCTACCTATGATGTAAATTACAGACGCCTCTCATCTTTTTAAGTGGTGGAACTTGCACTATTGGTGACTGACTAAATACTTTTTTGCCCCACTGTATGGAAAAAGCACAAGCCAAAGAATTTCAACACAAGTTATATCAATTTATTACACAACAAATACATAAATAAATATCAATTAAAACACAATTTCATTTTTTTTGTTCCCTGTTTAGCTCGTATACCTTTTACATTATCCTCACACTATATAGTCTATACTTTGCCTTTATATAGGTAGGAGGTTACTATTGAGTATTTTATTTATGGCTATTATACGGTATGTGAGGTTATTATACTACATTCCATATGGAGCTAATATATTATCAGGTATTGGCTGGTTACTTTAACCTCTAATATGATATTATGGATCTATGCTCATGCACTTTATCTTGATTCCTAGTGTCGGTCTTTTTTTGTTTGGCTATTCCATCTGCCCTGCTGTATTAAATTGTGTTTTAATTGATATTTATTTATTTATGTATTTGTTGCCCTCTTCAAGAGCTATGACTGAAAAATTTCAATATGTGCCCAAAAATAAGGTAAAGTAATAAAATAGGAATGATTTATCTGTGTCGGTGTAAAAGAAAAATGAGGTAGTCTGCCATACCAACTAATCTGATTAGAGCTGTTAATCCATCCAAGGCTCCTTATAAACATGAAATTGCTAATCTGATTAGTTGGTATAAACAACCACTCCATTGTACTTTAAGATCTAGGATCATATAGTTACATGTGCTACCTGTTACTGGCAGGTAAATTGTATAAAAAAAAAACATGAAATTAGACGCTTTAGAGACTATGCTAGATTAAGAACGAGGGAGAGAGAGAGCAAGCTTTTTTTGTACTTCTATCCTCTGGATACAGTCCTCTGATAATGACTGATAACAGAGAACAGTGAGTGAGTGCTGTATTATATATATATATATATATATATATATATATATATATATATATATATATATGTACACGCGCACTCTGATAACAGAGAAACAGTAATCCATTGGTTAGTCTAAGAGGGAAATATATGGGAACACTTACCTGTGGCTGCAGATAATGTTCTCATGTTGCTTCAGCATGGTCGTTACAGAAACCTTCCCAGACGTCTAGCTTTCTTAGTGCCAAATGAGTCTGTCACCAGGAATGAGTACATGCAAGTAAAAATAGATTATGGTCACCTGAATTTAACAGTTGTATTCATTTCCTAATCCAGGCCTCTTTTGCAGAGCTATCTTTAAATGCTATTATAGACATGAGTAGTCTGGAGCACCGAGGGCTCCTCCAGCGCAGAGTGCTCATGGTCATTGTATTATGATGGTCACCTTCCCAGTGCTATGGATGAGTGACATTGAAAGGCAGAGATGCTGAAGTGTCGCCTGGCCCTGTATTCTCATGGCTGAGCTGTGATTCGATGCATGCACAGAACTACTTAGTACACTTCGTGCTGGAGCAGTTGTAATGCGCAAACAGCAACAAAGACACTACAGTATGGCTTCAGCATCTCTACCTGGCCCTGTCACTCTCACATAACAGCAGCAAGGTGGCCAAACAATGCAGTCTTGAGCTCTAAGGCTCCCTGGGTGTTCCAGTCTGCTCATGTACATAATAGCACTTAGAAAGTTTTCTCTTCAATGTAGTGCCAGATTAGAAAACGAAAACCACCACTACCTTCAAGTGACTATAATCTAACAGAATTTTTACTTGCAAGTGCTCATCCCTGGTGACAGACTCCCTTTAAGGCATTTGGATGCCTGTAGAGGGCGCAAAGACTTTTGATTTTATAATATAGATTTATACTTACATGATTTAGTAATTTACCTGCAATGTTTGAAGACCGCCAAACGCTACAAAAATAAGTAAAAATCCCACAGACACCACAAGGATATTCTTTAGGTGGCTTAGTTCCATGTTTGTCGTTCTTTTGCTATTGTAACTGATGATCTAATGTCAGGTCCTTATATTCCTGCACTTATATGGAATGCATATTTTCTTTCCTGAAAAATATTACATACAAGTACAACAGTTTGGTTAAACCATTTTTTTTTCCTATGATTTGAACTGTCCACTGTACCAAATAAATTTCAATAGGTAATGTACACATGAAAAGGAAGTGTGGGAAAAAAACCAAAAAAAATACAAATGAAACTGAGCATTATAGTATAGGGGCCAGAAGAAAAGATTATAGCATAGGGGAACCCCAATAAGGGAGATCATAGTGTGGGGGTCACAATTAGGGTGTATTGTAGTGTAGGGAGGCCACAATAAGGAAGGTATTACACTCTTTGTTGGCTACAATGAGGTGCAATATAGTATGGAGGGGGGCACAATTAGGGAGTATTAAATGTATTTATTTTTTGTTTTAAATTAGGCCGTTACCTGCTGGCATAACCCCAGCAGCTAACAGACCCTATTTACTTACCGAGCCCCACTCCTGTTCAAGGCAGTGGATGCAGCTGTTAGCAGGAGCAGGTATCAGTAAGTGAGTCCACGGGCCTGCAGAAAGAGTATTTGTTGGATGAACCCCAACAAATACTGTCTTTATGCTCTGGGGTCTTTTCAGTCCCTGGAGTAAAATGATTGGAGGCCCAGGGGAGGTGAGCGAACATAAAAACCACCGTTACCTTGGCGTGACTCCCTGCAATCTTCGGACCTCTTTAGTGATGTCAAAGAAATCACAGGGTCCAGACAGGTGTCATTATGTGTTGTGACCCCGGCTGGCCCACATGACATCATTGCAGGCAACAAAGAGGGCTGAAAGTAGCAGGGAGTGCGTAGAGTCTCCGATATTTACGTTGGGGTCTGAAAAAACCCCATAGTATAATAGTTTGTGGGTAGTCCACTATATGGCATTACACTGCGTAGAGGGGCCACTATGAGATATTATACTATGTCGAGGACACTTTGGGACATTATAGTTTGTATAAATGGGGCATTATACTGTGTGAGAACCACAACAGTGCATGATAATGTATGGGGACAATAACGTTGGTGTAGTATCCCAGAGGATGCAGGTGTTATAGTAGGACCTTTTTGGGGGTAGTAGTCCCTCTGATAACTGAGCTTTTGTAATGGTCATGGTAGTGGTGGTCCAGACTGTGGGGCACCCCTCATGGTACATACAGCAAGTCAATTTTCAAAAGAAGGATAGCAAAAGACAGTCCTTTTGGTAATCAAAATTTTCTTTACTGAGGACTTCCATAAAGTGCAGCAATACTTCACAGTGACACAGTCTCATGTACAATACAGCAGGTGCATGTGAGGAGGACTACTATATAGTGCCGCCATACCTCACAGTGATACAGTCTCATGTACAATACAGTAGGTGCATGTGAGGAGGACTACCATATAGTGCCGCCATACCTCACAGTGACACAGTCTCATGTACAATACAGCAGGTGCATGTGAGGAGGACTACCATATAGTGCCGCCATACCTCACAGTGACACAGTCTCATGTACAATACAGCAGGTGCATGTGAGGAGGACTACCATATAGTGCCGCCATACCTCACAGTGACACAGTCTCATGTACAATACAGCAGGTGCATGTGAGGAGGACTACCATATAGTGCCGCCATACCTCACAGTGATACAGTCTCATGTACAATACAGCAGGTGCATGTGAGGAGGATTCCCTTGTAAACTGACTGGTAAGGGCTGATGCTAACACAAAACTTTCCTCAGATTTTGTAGTCTACAATACTGAGGAGACACAGTCCAGATTATAGCTTTAGAACAGGAATCTTCACTGGTTGGCTCCCGGTGTGTAACTAATTTGGAGTATTTGTAGGTACTCACAGTTACTGAGCCGCGATATCCGATAGCTGGACGCAGACCTAAGAGTCATGTGGCCTGGAGACCACGGAGCACTGGACTTGAGCGGAAGCCTTCTTTAGGTCCAGGAATGCAGAAAAGCTCCTTTATAACTGCTCCTTTCTGTCAGGTTGTCTCCTTCTTGGAGGTAGTAGAAATATGACTTGTTATCCCCTCTGTATGGACTGGTGAATGGTTCTAGGAGATCTGTACCTTACATGGGCTGTGAGATTCGCCATGCAGCTCCTAGGTTTGCCAGGAGTAATCTGAAAGTCCTGCCTGGAGTTGGAGAAGCAGCAGGTGCTGTTACCTCACACAGGAGCCTCTCCAGAACATGGCTGTACTGCATTTCCTGTCCCCTGCTAAAAGAAAGGTGGAGCTAAAGTCTCCACCCACAGCTTGCTAGAAGCTTCACTGCAGAAAGCTCGTGCTGTGTATGGAGTGATTGGGATCCTATCATCACATGCACCTACATAGAGTGAACCATAGTGGCAGCAGAGTAGTACATAGCAATAAACACAGTGTATGCACACAGAAAATACAGATTATCCAATAGATAGTGATGCCCAGTATTGGCACATTGTGAGAAACATCACATTACATACTATACAACAACTCCTATAATGGCAGGAAGGAAGGACTGGGACACTACAATGGCATTATATCTTACACAGTTGACAGACTTTAAGGCGGGGGAAGGGGGAATTTGGAGTGAGAACCAGGATGATTGTTTTGATGAACTGCCTGTCTTCTAGGCCATTTTGATATGAAGTGTTAGGAGCAGTGATTATGTGAGAGCATGTACTAACAACGAACAAACGGAACAGTCCAGACTACTGGTAGAGAGAATCATTGTCTCTCTGGACCATTTTTAAAGGCCTCAAAGGTACTTCTGCCAAATGAAATATACCATTATTCTAAATGGCACAAGTGAGGTAGGGGCCATTTTACAAAATTTACTTTAGGACCTAGAAGCTTCAAGTTACACTACTGTGTCCTGCCATTACCAGTCAGACACCATAGGCATGCGCAGGACACCCTGGGGACACAAATGTTGCCTCTCATGGAAGAACTGCAACTTCAACTCCTTTCTCCAGCCTCCTGTGCCCCCTACGACATCACCTCTCAGCTGAAGACTTTGCTCCTTATTTCAAAATCAAAATTTACACCATCTGGGGCAGTCTCACTCTACCCTACTCAGTGATCTTCATCATCAACCTGTTTCTCCACTGTCACCAATAAAGAAAAAAACTCTCCACCCTAATTTCAAAATCCCACCTTAGGGGGCGTTCACACTACCGTCTGTGTCCGACAGGTAGTGTCCACTCCTAGTGTCCGTTTAAAATCTCGCACGGACATTAGGAGCGGACACTAGCTGTGTCCGTGACACTTGTCATTCATTTAAATGGCGATCGGGTGCGTTCTTTTGCACTCCGTGCCCTTCCTTCACTGTCTGCATGTAAAGATGTCTGACTTTTCAAGCGGACAGAAAAACCCGACATATAGGTTTTTTCTAGTAAGGAGTTACAGTAGTCAAGGCTAGAATGAATCAGAGAGACAATAAGTGTCTTTAGTGTATCTCTGGTGAGGAAAGGGCGTATTCTGGAGATGTTTTTGAGGTGGAGGTGACATGAACATGTGAGTGATTCAATATGAGGGGTGAAGGAAAGGTCTGCGTCAAACATGATCCCGAGGCAGCAGGCCTGCTGCCTAGGAGTTATAGTAAGGCCTGAGACTACAATGGATATATCAGGGACAGATCTATTAGATGGTGGAAACAGTAGTAGTTCAGTCTTAGAGAGATTTAGTTTCAGATAGAGCGAGGACATGATATTAGAGACAGCAGAAAGACAGTCACTGGTGTTCTGTATGAGTGCAGGGGTGATGTTACTTCCCTTCTGCTCCTTATCTTCATCGCAGACTTTGTCTGCTGCCCCAATTTTTCCCCCTTTCCCCTCCCTGTATTGTACCTATTTGACTTGTTTTCTGTTCATTTGGAAAAAAAATAACTTCAATAAAATGTTTAATGCAAAAAAAAGGCATAACAAAACTGTGTGCCATGTAACAGTGACTATTAGCCGATCATCAGCTTTACTACATCATCATCATTACTACATCCACTACATCTGATAGTAGACATATAGCACTTTGAATAACACTCTTGATGTGAGACTTGGAGAAGTAACGTGGGGTGTTTTTTACAGCACTGCCTGGTTCTTGATTCTAAACCTGTTAAAGGGACTGGGAAAAGAGGCAGCATTTGATGCTGATATAACGTTGGTCCTGGGTTATACAGGGTTCATTTGTCTATGGCTAACTGCTGTACTAAGGGTTACTTCACACGATGTAACGTTGAGCGTGATCTGGCACATATACACGTGCCAGCAGATGACGCGCTCAAAAGGCTCCCATTGATTTCAATGGGATGTTTTACGGCGTGCAAACTCTGACACGCTGTATATGTGCCAGATCACGCTCAACGTTACATCGTGTGAACTTACCCTAAGACTTTTTGCTGTAGGCCCAGAGCACCTTTAGAAAGATAACTATTTTGAAAATCGGTGATGTGTTGAATACTTATTTCACCCATTGTATGCTTTATTTGCAGATTCGTAAAAACCATGTACGGCTCAGGCCAGCAGTGTGCTGCTCCCAAGACTTATTCTAAACTGCAGAGACTACATTTACCCATAAACCAATCATGGTCCTCTTGCTCCTTTATTACAAATAATCTACATTACACCACAAATTATTTTGTTAGACAGAGGTCGGGCCAAAGCTTTTATTTAAAATTCAACCATTAAAATCATTAGCATATCATATAAACACATCATATCATATATCACTTGAGCTGAAAGGGAATGCAGGCTACTACTACCTTTGAGTAAATCCGCATACACCTCTACCAATTCATCTACACAACAACCTCCAACTGTGATTTGTCTCAAGGACGCATCAAAGAGCACAACAAGATGTCAAAGGATAATAAGATCAAATAATATATCACTGAGAAATAAACCATCTTCAATAAGGCAGGAGGGCGAGAAGTTCCAAATAAGGCTGCCAGAAGCCAAATAGAGGTACCCAGGGACTTATGTAAACTACTAGTAGAATACCTGCGGCTTTGCTCGCGGAAAATATGTTAAATTGTTGGTTATGCTAAAGAAAAAATTTCCGTGTTACATTGAAATTGACATTTTCATATTTAAATTTTTATATTTTTATATTTTTGGCATATTACTAATTTGTCATAACATCGATGTGAACAACAACTTTTTTTAATTTCAACATTTTTATTGATTTTACATATTTAATACATATTATGTAGTAGAAACTATTACAACTATTTTTTAATCAAAAATTAAAATTTATGCCCCATAACACAAATACATAAAACATTTCAAGCTGCAAGTCATGTTGTTCATTTGTCTCAGCTCTTTGACATAATTTTGTTTTCTTAGCTTTTCGATGAACTTATCCAATAGATGGACGTTTTTTGGGTGGCATTTTAAAAAACAGTCCGTAGTATTATGACCTTTTAGTATTGATGAATGTAGTATAGGATGAATATAGTGGCATACAGTAACTATCAGGGTAGCAGCATTAGCAGCTGCCACAGAGCCTGGGACATTAGGGGCCCGGCGACATCCGCTACCGTTTTTTTTTTTTTCTTAATAGGCCGTCAGGAAACAGGCCCTATTTACTTAACAATCCTGGCAGGGGCCAGGATCGGTAAGTGACGTCGTGGGCCCCACAAACACTATTATTATACTTTGGGGGGGGGGTCTTTTCAGTCCTGTGTTGCGGGTCATGTGACGTCCCCGTCGTCATTGAAGATGGCCGACACCACCAAGGAGTGCATCGGAGCCAGAGAGAGGTAAGTAACAGTGTTTTCTATGTTGGTATCCCCTCTCGGTCTCAGATTATTATACTCTGGGGTCTGAAAATAATAATTGTTCATGGGTGTCCATAGTGGGGACTAATGGTGTGTGGAGTGGCAACTATGGGGCATAATACTGTGTGCAGGGGCCACTATGGGGCATATTAGAGTGTGCAGGAATACAGGGGGGGGGGGGGGGTCGGTTGGGGTCTTCAGCGGGTGTCAGTCAGGGGAGGTCCCATGTCAAAAGTTTGCCATGGGGCCCCGCTTACTAGTTACGCCACTGGATGAATAGTAAATACAGAGCAGCCCTCAGACAGTATTACTATCTCAGTAATGAAAACCGCCTCACAGGCAGACTTGTGTAGTTGCCCTTAGCAACCAATCATAGCTCATCTTTCACTTTACCTCAACAGCTTCAGTGATGAAAGCCCCCTGTATAGTAAGCAATAATGACAATCTTACTATGAGGCAGTCTTCACCTGACCAATATTGCTGCTTAGTAAGGCTGCTTGCACACTACAGTATTTTTCACGTTTCTCTGGTCCATGGATTCTACAGCTCCATAGACTTCAATGGAGCTGCAAAATTCACAGCTTTGTACACAAAGAAGTCTATGCAACTGCCAAATCCTTGGCCCGGAGGTCTGGGAAAAATACCGTAGTGTGCAAGCAGCTACTAAGGATACCAGACGTGTTTTGTCAGTGCCTGTAGTTGTGTGTGTGTGTGTGTGCGCATGCGTGTGATCCATATGTATGTGTGCGTGTGTGCATG
Source organism: Leptodactylus fuscus (assembly GCF_031893055.1). NCBI lineage: Eukaryota > Metazoa > Chordata > Amphibia > Anura > Leptodactylidae > Leptodactylus > Leptodactylus fuscus. Next base: position 71,985,728 of record NC_134267.1, on the reverse strand, counting down.
CACTTGTGTGGTCCGTGTATATGTATGTGTGCGTATGTGGTCGATGTGTTTGTGAGTGCACAATGCAAGTATCCATGTGTGCAGTAGTTGTGTGTTGTGTGCAACCATCTGAGTGTGTTTGTGTGTATGTGTGGTGTGTATGTGGTATTTATGCGGTGGTGTGGTATTTGTGGGGTTGTGTTTGTGTTGTGTGTGTCGGGTTGTGACATTTATGTGGTGTTGTGCTTGTGGGTTGGTGTGTGTGTGCTGTCTGTGTGATGTATATATGGTGTTTATGAAATGTTTGTGTGTTGTGTCTGGTGGTGAGGCCCCTTTAGCAGCGACTCTTTGGGGCCATCGCTATAATCTGTCCCTGTCAGTCACAACTGTTGTTTTCGGAGCAAACAAAATATATTAAAGTGCACTAAAACTCAACTTTTATTAATTTATTTTAAAAGTTCAGAACGGCATAATAAACTACCGTCCATATAAAGGGGATAATGAAACAGCAGTAGAGTAGGGTAATATTCTATTGGCTGTATTAGATACTGTGTCAACCTACAGATGCAGCTCAGTCTTTTAGTCAATTCCCTTCAATACAATTCCCACCCTCCGTGCATAAGACAGCAGGACTAGTACCAGAACCTAGGGGGCACTAAAATCTCCTCTATTGTCAATCAGAGATTAGGAACAATAAGCCCACCCTAATTCCAATGTTTGCTAGTTCTTATGTTTGCTAGTATTTATCTAGCTAGGGAAGACCACAAGCATACATCTAGTAATTACCAGTTACACACAGCCAAAGTATCTATAGGGTTAAATTTCCCCCAATGCTTTAACCTACTCCACACACAAACACACGACTCAGATGGTATACATCTAACTAGTAATGCAGCCTAACGGTCCGTTTCTCCGACCAAAGTCAGTTCATCAGAGGCTTTTTTATGCACATTGATAGTGCTAATGATATTTGTATAGCATTGAATTATAGCGTGTAGCCGCTGTTGTTTTCCCCTCAGCACTTTCACGTTCACACTACCCCATTATATGCAATGTCCTAAATTTAGGGGCCCCAATCTCATTACGGGGGACGCTAGCGAGATGTAATGTGCGCAGTATTCTGCTCCTGTGGGTGGAGTGGGGGCGTGCCAAATTTCACTCACATCGGACGAGAACTGTGGATTTGTATAGAGCAGACTACTACAGAATTTGAGTTTTAGATAGATAGATAGATAGATAGATAGATAGATAGATAGATAGATAGCCAGATAAATAGATAGGGAACACCATGGTAAGCCTGTAGGGTGTATAGCACATGCAGGCTGTACTACTGTATTTCTGGCTAGAGGGGTGAGCTGTACTACAGCAGCTAAGTAACATTTATGTGGCATCTCAATAAGTACAACCAGGACAACTGCTGGGCTGCCGTTGCAGCATCAATGAAGGGGAGCTAAACCTGGCTCTGCAGTCAGTCACCTCTCAACAGCTAAATGCACTTAAGCTCTATGTAAACCTAGCCTAACAGCTGTTTTTCCTGGAGTCAGTAAATGCTACAAATGATTACTTAGCAAAGAACTAGTTCACACTCACAATTTACATCAAGACATATTCTAAGTTTGTTACAGTCTGAAAGTTTATTAGGGTAAAGGTTTTGGACTGATTAAGGTGCAGACAATAGAGCTGGTAGTAGTAGCATCGACAGTGCACCCAAAACCTGGGACAATACAGGAGTCATTGTCAAGATAATTACCCATTATTACAACTATGTAAACCGTTCTTATATAAGTCACAGCAATACAGTGACTACATCTCATTATTATATGACCCTGCAGCATGAGACTTCCTATCAGTCATGACTACTCCCTCTGGTCATACTCTCTGGTCCTTCATGTCCACTGGTGTCAGAAGCCACACTTTACTCTTCCCCAGACTTACACACACAGTTTGTGGACCAATGTGTGCCTGCCAGGCTCTGGTTCAGATTTCACCGTCACTTCATACCTCTTTGCCATGCTGTCTCCATAAGACTTGCTCTGTGATGAACAAAACGGCATGATATTGCTTAGGTCTGACTTCAGGTTCTCACACTAGCCTCAGCTATGTCTGCCCCCTGCTGTTGGACTCGCCAGACCACCGATGACATCCTCTTAAAAGATATTTAATTGACTTTCCTCTGACTCTTTTATTACACTGCTTCATCTGCATAGGGTTCAGTGTATTACACTGGACTTTGGGGTGCTACAACACCATGTGTTGATCTATTGACTGCAATTTAACAGATTAATTCAGCAATTTTAATACATATATCATAGCATGTGCTTGCTAGCTACGTTGACCAGATCTGCAAGACAAACAGCCAGCAGTACAGATATACTGCACATATATACAATACTCAGGACTAAAGATGATCACATTGCTCAAAGAGTCTGTAATATAAACACACACAAATATATGAACAATCGCAACTTGTTGTTTTGCAATAGAAATTGAACTATATATTCAAAAGGGGGCATTATACAGCAAGGGAATTCCATCAAGTCCATCCCAGGACGAGGCTTTAAAACGCTAGTGTCAGTTTTAAAGTAGGTTATCTAATATCTTCCCCTACCTTACATTGCAATAGAAGATGAGACCAGAATCAGTGTAGCCCCAGTGTAATGGCTCTGTATATACCATATACGCACAATTGCTCTAAATAAGGATATCTAAGTTTTATTGTACAATATTGTGATAAAAGTTGTAGCTGCCTCCAGTTCATTATATAATGGTGTTTGACTTCAAATGGCAGTGCATACTGTATTGCACTGTACATCTCACATGGAAGGATAGAACTTCATAACATATGGTATACAGTACAGACCAAACGTTTGGACACACCTTCTCATTCAAAGAGTTTTCTGTATTTTCATGACTATGAAAATTGTAGATTCACACTGAAGGCATCAAAACTATGAATTAACACATGTGGAGTTATATACTTAACAAAAAAGTGTGAAACAACTGAAAATATGTCTTATATTCTAGGTTTTTCAAAGTAGCCACTAGAGATGAGCGAGTACTATTCGAAACTCCAGTTTCGAATAGCACGCACCCATAGGAATGAATGGGCGTAGCCGACACGCAGGGGGGTAAGCTGCCGGCCGCTGGCAAAGTCAGCGTGCCAGCTGCTTCCATTCATTCCTATGGGTGCGTGCTATTTGAAACGGCTTTTTCGAATAGTACTCGCTCATCTCTAGTAGCCACCTTTTGCTTTGCTTTGCACACTGTTGGCATTTTCTTGATGAGCTTCACCTGAAATGGTTTTCACTTCACAAGTGTGCCATGTCAGGTTTAATAAGTGGGATTTCTTGCCTTATAAATGGGGTTGGGACCATCAGTTGTGCAGAAGTCAGGTGGATACACAGCTGATAGTCCTACTGAATAGACTGTTAGAATTTGTATTATGGCAAGAAAAAAGCAGCTAAGTAAAGAAAAACAAGAAGCCATCATTACTTTAAGAAATGAAAGTCTGTCATTCAAAAAATTTGGAAAACTTTGAAAGTGTCCCCAAGTGCAGTTGCAAAAACCATCAAGCGCTACAAAGAAACTGTATCACATGAGGACCGCCCCAGGAAAGGAAGACCAAGAGTCACCTCTGCTGCAGAGGATAAGTTCATCCGAGTCACCAGCCTCAGAAACAGCAAGTTAACAGCAGCTCAGATTAGAGACCAGGTCAATGCCACACAGAGTTCTAGCAGCAGACACATCTCTAAAACAACTGTTAAGAGGAGACTTTGTGCAGCAGGCCTTCATGGTAATATAGCTGCTAGAAAACCACTGCTAAGGGCAGGCAACAAGCAGAAGAGACTTGTTTGGGCTAAAGAACACAAGGAATGGACATTAGACCAGCGGAAATCTGGGCTTTGATTTGATGAGTCCAAATTTGAGATCTTTGGTTCCAACCACTGTGTCTTTGTGCAACGCAGAAAAGGTGAACGGATGAACTCTACATGCCTGGTTCCCACCGTGAAGCATGGAGGAGGAGGTGTGGTGGTGTGGGGGTGCTTTGCTGCTGACACTGTTGGGGATTTATTTAAAATTGAAGGCATACTGAACCAGCATGGCTACCACAGCATCTTGCAGCTGCTTGCTCTTCCATTCGGTTTGCGTTTCGTTGGACCATCTTATTATTTTTCAACAGGACAATGACCCCAAACACACCTTCAGGCTGTGTAAGGGCTATTTGACCAAGAAGGAGAGTGATGGGGTGCTACGCCAGATGACCTGGCCTCCACAGTCACCAAACCTGAACCCAATCGAGATGGTTTGGGGTTGAGCTAGACCGAAGAGTGAAGGCAAAAGGGCCAACAAGTGCTAAGCACCTCTGGGAACTCCTTCAAGACTGTTGGAAGACCATTTCAGGTGACTACATCTTGAAGCTCATCAAGAGAATGCCAACTGTGTGCAAAGCAGTAATCAAAGCAAAAGGTGGCTACTTTGAACGACCTTGAATATAAGACATATTTTCAGTTATTTCACACTTTTTTGTTAAGTATATAATTCCACATGTGTTAATTCATAGTTTTGATGCCTTCAATGTGAATCTACAATTTTCATAGTCATGAAAATACAGAAAACTCTTCGAATGAGAAGGTGTGTCCAAACTTTTGGTCTGTACTGTATGTTTTTAAACCGGATATTGTAAGCTCATGTTTACACAAGTTATTATACAAGGTAACACAAGTATTGGAAATTTAATCCGGTTTAACCTATTGATATCCGTACATTAAGTCTTGCAATTAGGGAATAAAAAAAAAAGTGACTTAAAATTTTGGCCTCAGGTTCACTCAGGGCTTTGAGATTTTTTTTTTATGTAACAAAGTATCTAGTTATATTAGTGAATGGGAAGAGGTGGCTTATTTTTTGCATAATGAGTTGTATTTTCATTTCGCACTATTGTAGGGTCCAAATAATGTTCCAATTAGCTTTTATTAACACTTTTTGTGGATCCATGTCCCTACAGTGTCCACTCTGCCTTAGGAAAAATATATCTTTGTACCGTACTACTCTGCCTTAAGAATTATATGTGAACTTTGTCCAGCAGGTCAGTATGATTGACTACCATATTTATATTTGATTTGTTTTACTGCATTTACTAATTACATTTTTGATCTTTACAAAATGGAGTTCACCCCTCACATTTATAATTACTTCATTATATATTTTCATGGGACAACGCTTACAATACAACAATTTGATATAATCTAAAGTAGTAGTGTACAGCGAATATAAAAGTGACATTTTTTTGTCATTTTCATCAAAATCACTTATCACACAGATTTTAATGTCTAAACCCCTGAATACAAAATTGAGTACACCCCTAAGTGAAAATGGACACATTGTGCTCCAACTATCTTTTTTTGTGTGGCCATTATTTTCCAGCACTGCCTTAACCACCTTGGGTATGGAGGTCACTAGTGCGTCACAGGTTAATATTGTCATTGTTAATGGTGTCATTGTTGGTCTTTATCTCAAATCATGTTGTTGGTCTTTACCTAAAACACACTTTGTTTTGCCTCCCCTCTCCTCCTTGGTGTCCTACAGTGCTGTCCTTCATGCTGTTTTCTTTATTTTGTTTTGTTTTTTACTTATTTGTATTTGGTCATACTACGATCTGCTTTAACACAGCATGTAGACTTTTTCAGCCATTGGGCATGGTATTAATGCCTTTTAATTATTGATATGCTGTACATTTCTATGTTATTTGAATTCAATAGTTTGAAACTAAGAAAAAGTATTGAACTAAAAAACACACTCTTTTTAAATGATTTGGAAAAAAACACCATTAAAAAGGTACAAAGCCCAAATTGTTAAAAAAAAATAAAAAAATTTCACAACACTATTTACAAAAACCCCACAGATGCTCATGTTTTAAAAGTAGCGGCATTTATAGGCAAGTTTGGTATTCTCTTACAGCTATCAATAAACAATGTGTAGTAAAATCTTAAAACATATTTTACATTTTGGACACTACTAAACTTCTATGGTTGGAACATATGAATACAGTGCACCAAAAGTACAACAGAAAAAAACATGTACATTTATACCTGAGTATTGATAGTCCCAAGAGCGAAAAGAGCATTAATGTCTAGAAATTAAATAGATTTAATACATACCCAGAGACAGCACTATCCAAGCAATGCTAACTGCTTTCTCAAACAAAGGGACAATCTTGTGTTAGCAGAAAGGATCTTTTACAGAGTTTCATAATGTTTAGGGAGGGATTACAATATTTATTCTGCAAATGCTATATAATTCACTTGCCATTCCTCATGCTGAACAAACAAATCTTGTCTAAAAAGTATATTTACCATGTTAAATAAAGAAAAGATTATACATTCTGTATTGTTAACTAAGACCGTAATTAAGGGGGTATTCAAATTAACTTAATCACATATTCATATCTATATTTGTAGATAATTAAAAGTTAAACATTTTTGCAAATATAAGTACTGTATATACTCAAGTATAAGCCGACCCGAATATAAGCCGACACCCCTAATTTTACCACAAAAAACTGGGAAAACTTATTGACTCGAGTATAAGCCAAGGGGGGAAATGCAGCAGCTACTGGAAAATTTCAAAAATTAAAATGGTCAGTGTTTTTGGATGCAGTAGATGCTGGGTGCTGGGAAAGGGGAGGGGGTGTTTTGGTTGTCTGTCTGCCCCCTTCCCTGAGCTCGAGGACGTTTTTTTTCTTCCCCCACTTGGTATTCAGTTTGGCTGTATATAGGGTATCTGCAGAGCTCCTATTAACCCCTTCCCGACGGAACAGGAGCACTGCAGATACCCTATATTCAGTAGACCGGGCACTTTCAGACACAGGGATACCTAATGTATGTGTGTTTCACAGTCATTTTCTACTTTTGTATGTATCCTAGGGAAAGGAGTGATTTAGAACTTTTATTTATTTTTTTTTAAATCAGATTTTTTTTTTTGCACTATTTTATGGGAGATTCTATACATTGATATTGTGTCTGGTCATAGACCCCCCCCCCTCCTAAAAAAATAAATAAATATTTATATTTTTTTTTTTTTTTTTGCTGACTCGAGTATAAAATTCGACTTATACTCGAGTATATACGGTAGTTAAAAATTCTGCAGAGTTTTAAAGATTTTCTATAAATATGCTAGTGGTTATGTCAGTTGCCACTGGATACGACCACAAATGCAGAAACTTTCTATGGTCTGGAGCCTTTCAGGAACCCAACGATGATTTTCTTATAGTAACTAGGTTATTAGGAAGAGACACTATATGTATCAGAAGATATTCCGACCACAACAAGGAAATCATGGCTGAGTTTGTGATCCTAGGAAGGACCTGCATTTATGGTCGTATCCACTGGCAACTGATCGAGACAACAACTTGTGACCACAGACTATTTAGAGAAAATCTTTAAAACTCTACAAAATTTTTAATTACATATATTTGCAAAAATGTTTAATTTTTAATTATCTCCAAATTTAAAAATGGTTATGTACATGGGAATCCCCCTTGAAGCCTAGAATGTTTCCCTTTATGTATTTTTGAGAAACATTGGAGAAAATGTATTCCCTGTAAGCCATACATGTGCCTCTTTTTTTCCAGAGATATGTCCTTCCTTCTTTCTGTGCCCTACTTTACACTATTTGTCGCCTACAATTTTATTTATAACATGTCAGAAAACTGGCATGAGCTATATACAAAGTCTATGCCAGTTTTCCACATTTTTCCATTCTGGCTCATGGGCGTAAACTTGAATTAAGAAGCTAGACTCATCCTCCTATTTCAAGCACTGTTAGCGCCATTCAGGAATTTCATTAAGACTGGCATAAAGAACCCAATGGGACAGAAACTAATTAACATGCACCAGAATTCTATTGTAATTTGCTTTCACTGTGTTTTAGACACTGTGCACATCATTAGAGATGAGCGAACACTAAAATGTTCGAGGTTCGAAATTCGAATCGAACAGCCGCTCACTGTTCGTGTGTTCGAACGGGTTTCGAACCCCATTATAGTCTATGGGGAACATATACTCGTTAAGGGGGAAACCCAAATCCGTGTCTGGAGGGTCACCAAGTCCACTATGACACCCCAGGAAATGATGCCAACACCTCTGGAATGACACTGGGACAGCAGGGGAAGCATGTCTGGGGGCATCTAACACACCAAAGACCCTCTATTACCCCAACATCACAGCCTAACAACTACACACTTTACACACTCAATACCACCTCTCTGACAGTAGGAAAACACCTTGAAACATGTGTATTTGGCACTTGCAGTGAGGAGAGCTTGTCACCAGCAGTGAATTTGGCCCTTGTAGTAAGTTGAGGTTGGCACCAACATTTGTTTTGAAAATCAGGGTGGATTGAGCCTCTAACCAGCAGAGTTTGGGCAAATTCATGGTGGAGGGAGCCTCTAAAAAACCCAGTTTGGACCAATTCATGGTGGAGGGAGCCTCTAACCAGCCCAGTTTGGACCAATTCATGGTGGAGGGAGCCTCTAAAAACCCCAGTTTGGACCAATTCATGGTGGAGGGAGCCTCTAAAAAACCCAGTTTGGACCAATTCATGGTGGAGGGAGCCTCTAACCAGCCCAGTTTGGACCAATTCATGGTGGAGGGAGCCTCTAAACAGCCCAGTTTGGGCAAATTCATGGTGGAGGGAGCCTCTAACCAGCCCAGTTTGGACCAATTCATGGTGGAGGGAGCCTCTAAAAACCCCAGTTTGGACCAATTCATGGTGGAGGGAGCCTCTAAAAACCCCAGTTTGGACCAATTCATGGTGGAGGGAGCCTCTAAAAACCCCAGTTTGGACCAATTCATGCTGGAGGGAGCCTCTAAAAACCCCAGTTTGGACCAATTCATGGTGGAGGGAGCCTCTAAAAAACCCAGTTTGGACCAATTCATGGTGGAGGGAGCCTCTAAACAGCCCAGTTTGGGCAAATTCATGGTGGAGGGAGCCTCTAAAAACCCCAGTTTGGACCAATTCATGGTGGAGGGAGCCTCTAAAAACCCCAGTTTGGACCAATTCATGGTGGAGGGAGCCTCTAAAAACCCCAGTTTGGACCAATTCATGGTGGAGGGAGCCTCTAACCAACCCAGTTTGGACCAATTCATGGTGGAGGGAGCCTCTAACCAGCCCAGTTTGGACCAATTCATGGTGGAGGGAGCCTCTAAAAACCCCAGTTTGGACCAATTCATGGTGGAGGGAGCCTCTAAACAGCCCAGTTTGGACCAATTCATGGTGGAGGGAGCCTCTAAAAACCCCAGTTTGGGCAAATTCATGGTGGAGGGAGCCTCTAAAAACCCCAATTTGGACCAATTCATGGTGGAGGGAGCCTCTAAACAGCCCAGTTTTGGCAAATTCATGGTGGAGGGAGCCTCTAAAAACCCCAGTTTGGACCAATTCATGGTGGAGGGAGCCTCTAACCAGCCCAGTTTGGGCAAATTCATGGTGGAGGGAGCCTCTAACCAGCAGAGTTGTGGGGAAGCAGGGTGGAGGGAGCCTCTAACCAGCAGAGTTGGTGGAAATCAGGGTGGAGGGAGCCTCTAACCAGCAGAGTTGGGGGAAATCATGTTGGAGGGAGCCTAGTATTAGCAGAATTGTGCAACGCTTATGGTGGATGAGTATGAGGATGCGGAGGAATTGGAGAGGTTGAGTACAGACATGGAGTTTCATGTTGGGGTGCTTTACACAGGTGGGCACAAAAATGAAGGCTCTATCCAGTGGTGGTTCATTTTTATCAAAGTGAGCCGGTCGGCACTCTCAGCTGACAGACGGGTGCGCTTGTCAGTGATGATGCCACCGGCTGCACTGAACACCCTCTCAGATAGGACGCTGGCGGCAGGACAGGACAGCACCTCCAAGGCATATAGGGCAAGTTCAAGCCACAGGTCCAACTTCGACACCCAATACGTGTAGGGCGCAGAGGGGTCGGAGAGGACAGGGCTGTGGTCGGAAAGGTATTCCCGCAACATGCGCCTATACTTCTCACGCCTGGTGACACTAGGACCCTCTGTGGCGGCACTTTGGCGAGGGGGTGCCATCAAGTTGTCCCAGACCTTAGACAGTGTGCCCCTCGTTTGTGTGGACCGGTGAGAACTTGGTCGCCTACTGGAGGAACTGTCCTCCCTGCCGCCAACGTCACATGCTGGAAACATCTCCATCATATTCTGCACCAATTGCCTGTGGCAAGCATTGATGCGATTGGCCCTCCCCTCTACCGGAATAAAAGACGAGATGTTGTTTTTATACCGGGGGTCAAGGATAGCAAAGATCCAGTACTGGTTGTCCTCCATGATTTTGACAATACGCTTGTCGGTTGTAAAGCACCCCAACATGAACTCAGCCATGTCTGCCACAGTGTTAGTTGGCATGACTCCTCTGGCCCCACCGGAAAGTTCAATCTCCATTTCCTCCTCATCCTCCATGTCTACCCATCCGCGCTGCAACAATGGGACGATTCGAAGTTGCCCGGAAGCCTCCTGTATCACCATCACATCATCGGACAACTCTTCTTCCTCCTCCTCCTCCTCCTCCTCCTCCATTAAACGCGATGAAGTGGACAGATGTGTGGACCTACTCTCCAGCTGTGACGGATCGGATGCTATCCCTGACTCCTCTGTGTGATCTGAGTTATCCCTGATGTCAATCAGGGATTCTCTCAGAACACACAAGAGTGGGATTGTAAGGCTCACCATCGCATCCTCAGAGCTCACCCTCCTTGTGGACTCCTCAAACACCCGTAGGATGTCACAAAGGTCTCTCATCCATGGCCACTCATGGATGAGAAACTGAGGCAGCTGACTTTGTGGCACCCTAGGGTTTTGTAGCTGGTATTCCATCAAAGGTCTCTGCTGCTCAACCACTCTATTCAACATCTGAAACGTTGAGTTCCAGCGTGTGGGGACGTCGCACAAAAGCCGGTGTTGTGGCACATGCAGGCGTTGCTGGAGAGATTTTAAGCTAGCAGCGGCTACTGTCGACTTGCGAAAGTGGGCGCACATGCGCCGCACTTTCACCAGTAGCTCTGGAACATTGGGGTAGCTCTTTAGGAAACGTTGCACCACTAGGTTGAAGACGTGGGCCAGGCATGGAACATGTTGGAGTCCGGCAAGCTCCAGAGCTGCTACCAGGTTCCGGCCGTTATCACAAACGACCATGCCTGGGCCCAGGTGCAGCGGCTCAAACCATATTGCCGTCTCATCGAGGAGGGCATCCCTCACCTCGGAGGCAGTGTGCTGTCTGTCCCCCAAGCTGATCAGCTTCAGCACAGCCTGCTGACGTCTACCAACGCCAGTGCTGCAACGTTTCCAACTCGTAGCTGGGGTCAATCTAACAGCGGAGGAGGAGGCGGTGGCGGAGGAGGAGGCGGTGGCGGAGGAGGAGGCGGTAGAGGAGGAGGAGGAGGGGGGTGTTCTTCTCGTGTCCCTGCCAGGAATGTTAGGCGGGGAGACGAGGTACACCGGGCCAGTTTGGGAAGCAGTCCCAGCCTCAACTACATTCACCCAGTGTGCCGTCAGTGAAATGTAGCGTCCCTGTCCGCATGCACTTGTCCACGCGTCGGTGGTCAAGTGGACCTTTGTGCAAAGCGCGGAACTAAGGGCCCGCCTGATGTTGAGTGACACGTTCTGGTGCAAGGCGGGGACGGCACACCGGGAGAAGTAGTGATGGCTAGGGACGGCATAGCGAGGTGCCGCAGTTGCCATCAGGTCCAGGAAGGCGGGAGTTTCAACAAGCCGGAACGCCAACATCTCCTGGGCCAGCAGTTTAGCGATGTTGGCGTTCAAGGCTTGCGCGTGTGGGTGGTTAGCAGTGTATTTCTGCCGCCGCTCCAATGTCTGAGAGATGGTGGGTTGTTGTAAAGAAGCGCCTGATGGTGCCTTTGATGGTGCAGGAGAAGGAGATAAGACAGGAACAGGGGAGGATGAGGGAGAAGTCAACAAAGTGGCGGAGGCAGATGAAGTGGTGTCCTGGCTCGTCCTCTGGAGTGCATCGCCAGCACAGTCAGCAGTGGCAGAGGCAGAGGCAGTGGCAGAGGCAGTGGCAGTGGCGTGAACGGCAGGCGGCCTTTGTCCTGCCGTTGCTGCCTGCCACTGATTCCAGTGCTTGGATTCCAAATGACGGCGCATTGAAGTGGTGGACAGGTTGCTCTTCTCAGAGCCCCTAATCAATTTCGAGAGGCAAATTGTGCAGACAACACTATATCTGTCCTCGGCGCATTCCTTGAAAAAACTCCACACCTTCGAGAAACGTGCCCTCGAGGTGGGAGTTTTTCGGGGCTGGGTACGAACTGGAACATCTTGGGAGATTCCGGGTGTGGCCTGGCTTCGCCTAAGCTGCTGACCTCTGCCTCTGCCTCTAGCTACCCTTTTTGGTGCTGCACTTGCCTCAACATCCACACTACTTTCCCCGCTTGACATCCCCCCTGTCCAGGTCGGGTCAGTGTCCTCATCATCCACCACTTCCTCTTCCAACTCCTGTCTCATCTCCTCCTCCCGCACAATGCGCCGGTCAACTGGATGCCCTGACGGCAACTGCGTCACATCATCGTCGATGAGGGTGGGTTGCTGGTCATCCACCACCAAATCGAACGGAGATGGAGGAGACTCTAGTGTTTGAGCATCTGGACACAGATGGAATCGTGACGTGGAGAGGCAGGTTGAGGGACAATGAAAGGAGCGGAGAACAGCTCTGGGGAGCAGGGACAGTTGGGGTTATTGTTCTGTGAAGCTTGGGAATTTTGGGAGGAAGGAGGACAAGACTGTTGGGTAATAGGAGGAGAGGAGGCAGAGTCTGACTGGCTGCTGGACAATGTGCTGTAAGCGTTCTCTGACAGCCATTGCAAGACCTGTTCCTGGTTCTCGGGCCTACTAAGGTTTGTACCCTGCAGTTTAGTTAATGTGGCAAGCAACCCTGGCACTGTGGAGTGGCGCAATGCTTGCTGCCCCACAGGAGTAGGCACGGGACGCCCTGTGGCTTCACTGCTACCTTGCTCCCCAGAACCATTCCCCCGACCTCGCCCACGGCCTCGTCCACGTCCCTTTCCGGGAGCCTTGCGCATTTTGAATTCCCAGTTAGAAATTGGCACTATATACCAGTAGCAAAAATTGTGGGTGCACGTAACCCCAATATATTCTTTGAATTCCCAGTCAGACAATGGCACTATATACCAGTAGCAAGAAATGAGGGTATTTATAACCCCAATATATTCTTTGAATTACCAGTCAGAAACTGGCACTATATGGCAGTAGCAAGAAATGAGGGTATTTATAACCCCAATATATTCTTTGAATTCCCAGTCAGACAATGGCACTGTATACCAGTAGTAAAAATTGTGGGTGCACGTAACCCCAATATATTCTTTGAATTACCAGTCAGAAACTGGCACTATATGGCAGTAGCAAGAAATGAGGGTATTTGTAACCCCAATATATTCTTTGAATTCCCAGTCAGAAACTGGCACTGTATACCAGTAGTAAAAATTGTGGGTGCACGTAACCCCAATATATTCTTTGAATTCCCAGTCAGACAATGGCACTATATACCAGTAGCAAGAAATGAGGGTATTTATAACCCCAATATATTCTTTGAATTCCCAGTCAGAAACTGGCACTATATGGCAGTAGCAAGAAATGAGGGTATTTATAACCCCAATATATTCTTTGAATTCCCAGTCAGACAATGGCACTGTATACCAGTAGTAAAAATTGTGGGTGCACGTAACCCCAATATATTCTTTGAATTACCAGTCAGAAACTGGCACTATATGGCAGTAGCAAGAAATGAGGGTATTTGTAACCCCAATATATTCTTTGAATTCCCAGTCAGAAACTGGCACTGTATACCAGTAGTAAAAATTGTGGGTGCACGTAACCCCAATATATTCTTTGAATTACCAGTCAGAAACTGGCACTATATGGCAGTAGCAAGAAATGAGGGTATTTGTAACCCCAATATATTCTTTGAATTCCCAGTCAGAAACTGGCACTGTATACCAGTAGTAAAAATTGTGGGTGCACGTAACCCCAATATATTCTTTGAATTCCCAGTCAGACAATGGCACTATATACCAGTAGCAAGAAATGAGGGTATTTATAACCCCAATATATTCTTTGAATTCCCAGTCAGACAATGGCACTGTATACCAGTAGTAAAAATTGTGGGTGCACGTAACCCCAATATATTCTTTGAATTCCCAGTCAGAAACTGGCACTATATGGCAGTAGCAAGAAATGAGGGTATTTATAACCCCAATATATTCTTTGAATTCCCAGTCAGACAATGGCACTGTATACCAGTAGTAAAAATTGTGGGTGCACGTAACCCCAATATATTCTTTGAATTCCCAGTCAGAAACTGGCACTATATGGCAGTAGCAAGAAATGAGGGTATTTGTAACCCCAATATATTCTTTGAATTCCCAGTCAGAAACTGGCACTGTATACCAGTAGTAAAAATTGTGGGTGCACGTAACCCCAATATATTCTTTGAATTACCAGTCAGAAACTGGCACTATATGGCAGTAGCAAGAAATGAGGGTATTTGTAACCCCAATATATTCTTTGAATTCCCAGTCAGAAACTGGCACTGTATACCAGTAGTAAAAATTGTGGGTGCACGTAACCCCAATATATTCTTTGAATTCCCAGTCAGACAATGGCACTATATACCAGTAGCAAGAAATGAGGGTATTTATAACCCCAATATATTCTTTGAATTCCCAGTCAGACAATGGCACTGTATACCAGTAGTAAAAATTGTGGGTGCACGTAACCCCAATATATATCTTTGAATTACCAGTCAGAAACTGGCACTATATGGCAGTAGCAAGAAATGAGGGTATTTGTAACCCCAATATATTCTTTGAATTCCCAGTCAGAAACTGGCACTGTATACCAGTAGTAAAAATTGTGGGTGCACGTAACCCCAATATATTCTTTGAATTCCCAGTCAGACAATGGCACTATATACCAGTAGCAAGAAATGAGGGTATTTATAACGATATATATTCTTTGAATTCCCAGTCAGACAATGGCACTGTATACCAGTAGTAAAAATTGTGGGTGCACGTAACCCCAATATATTCTTTGAATTCCCAGTCAGAAACTGGCACTATATGGCAGTAGCAAGAAATGAGGGTATTTATAACCCCAATATATTCTTTGAATTCCCAGTCAGACAATGGCACTGTATACCAGTAGTAAAAATTGTGGGTGCACGTAACCCCAATATATTCTTTGAATTACCAGTCAGAAACTGGCACTATATGGCAGTAGCAAGAAATGAGGGTATTTGTAACCCCAATATATTCTTTGAATTCCCAGTCAGAAACTGGCACTGTATACCAGTAGTAAAAATTGTGGGTGCACGTAACCCCAATATATTCTTTGAATTCCCAGTCAGACAATGGCACTATATACCAGTAGCAAGAAATGAGGGTATTTATAACCCCAATATATTCTTTGAATTCCCAGTCAGAAACTGGCACTATATGGCAGTAGCAAGAAATGAGGGTATTTATAACCCCAATATATTCTTTGAATTCCCAGTCAGACAATAGCACTGTATACCAGTAGTAAAAATTGTGGGTGCACGTAACCCCAATATATTCTTTGAATTCCCAGTCAGAAACTGGCACTATATGGCAGTAGCAAGAAATGAGGGTATTTGTAACCCCAATATATTCTTTGAATTCCCAGTCAGAAACTGGCACTGTATACCAGTAGTAAAAATTGTGGGTGCACGTAACCCCAATATATTCTTTGAATTACCAGTCAGAAACTGGCACTATATGGCAGTAGCAAGAAATGAGGGTATTTGTAACCCCAATATATTCTTTGAATTCCCAGTCAGAAACTGGCACTGTATACCAGTAGTAAAAATTGTGGGTGCACGTAACCCCAATATATTCTTTGAATTCCCAGTCAGACAATGGCACTATATACCAGTAGCAAGAAATGAGGGTATTTATAACCCCAATATATTCTTTGAATTCCCAGTCAGACAATGGCACTGTATACCAGTAGTAAAAATTGTGGGTGCACGTAACCCCAATATATTCTTTGAATTCCCAGTCAGAAACTGGCACTATATGGCAGTAGCAAGAAATGAGGGTATTTATAACCCCAATATATTCTTTGAATTCCCAGTCAGACAATGGCACTGTATACCAGTAGTAAAAATTGTGGGTGCACGTAACCCCAATATATTCTTTGAATTCCCAGTCAGAAACTGGCACTATATGGCAGTAGCAAGAAATGAGGGTATTTGTAACCCCAATATATTCTTTGAATTCCCAGTCAGAAACTGGCACTGTATACCAGTAGTAAAAATTGTGGGTGCACGTAACCCCAATATATTCTTTGAATTACCAGTCAGAAACTGGCACTATATGGCAGTAGCAAGAAATGAGGGTATTTGTAACCCCAATATATTCTTTGAATTCCCAGTCAGAAACTGGCACTGTATACCAGTAGTAAAAATTGTGGGTGCACGTAACCCCAATATATTCTTTGAATTCCCAGTCAGACAATGGCACTATATACCAGTAGCAAGAAATGAGGGTATTTATAACCCCAATATATTCTTTGAATTCCCAGACAATGGCACTGTATACCAGTAGTAAAAATTGTGGGTGCACGTAACCCCAATATATATCTTTGAATTACCAGTCAGAAACTGGCACTATATGGCAGTAGCAAGAAATGAGGGTATTTGTAACCCCAATATATTCTTTGAATTCCCAGTCAGAAACTGGCACTGTATACCAGTAGTAAAAATTGTGGGTGCACGTAACCCCAATATATTCTTTGAATTCCCAGTCAGACAATGGCACTATATACCAGTAGCAAGAAATGAGGGTATTTATAACGATATATATTCTTTGAATTCCCAGTCAGACAATGGCACTGTATACCAGTAGTAAAAATTGTGGGTGCACGTAACCCCAATATATTCTTTGAATTCCCAGTCAGAAACTGGCACTATATGGCAGTAGCAAGAAATGAGGGTATTTATAACCCCAATATATTCTTTGAATTCCCAGTCAGACAATGGCACTGTATACCAGTAGTAAAAATTGTGGGTGCACGTAACCCCAATATATTCTTTGAATTACCAGTCAGAAACTGGCACTATATGGCAGTAGCAAGAAATGAGGGTATTTGTAACCCCAATATATTCTTTGAATTCCCAGTCAGAAACTGGCACTGTATACCAGTAGTAAAAATTGTGGGTGCACGTAACCCCAATATATTCTTTGAATTCCCAGTCAGACAATGGCACTATATACCAGTAGCAAGAAATGAGGGTATTTATAACCCCAATATATTCTTTGAATTACCAGTCAGAAACTGGCACTATATGGCAGTAGCAAGAAATGAGGGTATTTATAACCCCAATATATTCTTTGAATTCCCAGTCAGAAACTGGCACTGTATACCAGTAGTAAAAATTGTGGGTGCACGTAACCCCAATATATTCTTTGAATTCCCAGTCAGACAATGGCACTATATGGCAGTAGCAAAAATAGTGGGTGTATATAGCCCCAATTCTATTGCTAGGGGACTTGCAGGGTATTTCTGGGGTGAAGGTGGGGGGGCACACCGTTGGAACGGGTATCGGGGGTATATATCGGGTATACGGGAATACACTGACAGTGTATTCCATTCAGGATCCTGGGAAAGCTGGGTTGCGGCGATTGAGCCCGTCAGTGCCACGTTACACTGACAAGCTTCTCCCTGGAATTTAGCTCTTACAAGAGCTGTTGTGGTTGTCTTCTCCTTCCTATCCTAGCCTGTCCCTGCCTACCCAGAATCTAAGCCCTAGCTAGCTGGACGGAAACCTCCGTCCTCGGTGAATTGCAAGCTCAGAATGACGCGAACCTGGGCGGCGCTGTTCTTTTAAATTAGAGGTCACATGTTTTCGGCAGCCAATGGGTTTTGCCTACTTTTCTCAACGTCACCGGTGTCGTAGTTCCTGTCCCACCTACCCTGCGCTGTTATTGGAGCAAAAAAGGCGCCAGGGAAGGTGGGAGGGGAATCGAGTAATGGCGCACTTTACCACGCGGTGTTCGATTCGATTCGAACATGCCGAACAGCCTAATATCCGATCGAATATGAGTTCGATAGAACACTGTTCGCTCATCTCTACACATCATATGACAAGTGAGTGGCTTGTTTAAAAGGGCTTAATATGCTGCGAGACAAAATTTTGGTCAGAAACCAATCCAGCTAATAAGTGGTAAAGTTAGTTTAAAATTACAGCAGATTTTCATACAGCATTACAGTATGGAAAATCTGATGCCAATTAAGACTGACTAGTCTGACCGTCTAGTCAAACTTTATACAGCCTAAATCTTACAGTTTTATTTTCATCTGCCCCAGAGTCTTAATAAATTCCTCTCATTGGAGGTTATTTGACCCTTTTTTGGCCATACTTTTCACAGGTGTGCCTTTTTTTTTTAACTAGTTCTATTATGGTGATTATTTATGATGTAGACACATCTCCTTATTAAATGTTGTGCACATGTTAGTGTAGATGTGCCATTTTAGGCCATGCGCACTTTGCTACTTTTTGGTCAAAAAGGTACAATTGCCCCTTTCTAATGAGTTCTAACCTGACGGGCTCCTTGATGATGCCCATGGACTGAAGTGCATTTGCGCCTTTTTTGCACCTTCTTAATAAAAAATAAAAAAAAGTCATAAGTAGAGCATAAAAAGGATCTCCATTTAGGCCATGCCCTTTTCTCGCCAAAAGCAAAAGTGCTTAGAGCAGCATAAGGGTCTGTTCACATGGAGTTTCTTGGCAGCAGTTT
Source organism: Leptodactylus fuscus (assembly GCF_031893055.1). Taxonomy (NCBI): domain Eukaryota; kingdom Metazoa; phylum Chordata; class Amphibia; order Anura; family Leptodactylidae; genus Leptodactylus; species Leptodactylus fuscus. The sequence goes on along the minus strand of NC_134267.1, from coordinate 71,966,905 downwards.
TTGACGCACAATCCACCTCAAAATCTGCTACCAAACACAGCTCCCATTGACATCAATAGGAGCCACTTGCTTCTTTTTTCCGCTAGCTACCGTGTTTCCCCGAAAGTATGACACCCCCTGAAAGTAAGGCTTGCGGGGGTTTCTGTTGAATTGCCTAATATAAGGCATCCCCCCAAAAAAAAGGCATGCCCGGCAGTGGTGTGCAGGATTTCGGGGGTGGGACTTAGCGGAGCTTTCGTGGGCGGGGCTTAGCGAGCTCCACTTCACTGACACAGCAGCCATGCTATGTGCTCCGTGTGCACAGCAAAGCCGGCTGCTGCCTCTGCTGTTGTAGGATGAGCTCTCCCAGCTCATCCCAGAGGCAGAGACAGCAGCTGCCATACAGAAGAGGCAGCATCCGGCTTTCCTGTGCACACGGAGCACAGAGCACGGCTGCTGTGTCAGTGAAGTGGAGCTTGCAAAGCTCAGCTAAGCCCCCCCCCCAAAGCCTCGCTAAGCCCCGCCCCCCAAAGCCTAGCTAAGCCCCGCTCACCACTTCCAGGACGAACAGCAGCACCAGCGCTGCTAGGAAGAAGGAAAAGGTAAGTATGATAACTTCCCCCCTCCCCTACACTACACTACCTACAACTGGCAGTCATGCTGACGCTCCACTAAGGAAGTGCCGGCATGACTGCCGGTTGTAATAAGGCACCCCCCGAAAATAAGACAGGTCCTATATTTAGAGTGACAATTTAATATAAGACACTGTCTTATTTTCGGGGAAACACGGTAGTATTGGAAAAAAGATATATATATATATATATATATATATATATATATATATATATATATATAAAATCTAAGTTGCTTAATGTGCCCCATTGTGAATTGCAACTAAAGTGTTCATTTGCAATAACAAAGGTTTCCCTTTTTATTTATTTATTTATTTATTTATTTATTTACTCTTATTGCTTTTGGGTTGTTGGAGTAGGAAAAAGCCAGGTGGACCCCACACATTCAGAGAGAACTTGTCTTGTCATGTCTAATTATTCTGCAAAACTGGATATTTGGGCAAAAGACTAATGTATATAGCCAGCTTAAAGGGAACCTGTCATCAGGATGCACCACTAGACCTAAAGCAAATATCCTTTAGTTTCCCCTCTGTTATGTTAAAAATTGCCAAGGTACCTATAAAAAATCATCTTGTCTTTTTATGAAAAGAGATGCATTGGATTGTTTTCTGTTGAGATTAGTCACATATATGTTGCAGTCGGTAGCATCAAGAACCAGCTCTGGTGTTATTTCAAATTTCAGTTTTAAAAGTGTGGAGCTATCGCCAGTTAACCCCCGACCTTCCCAAAAGTGTTTTTCCCCCTTATATTTCAGATGTTGAATTTATGGGTCAAGTAAATATTGTTGGCACATAACTCTGGTGTCTTATGTACATTTTAACCCTATAGTAATCTGCCACATTTAGCCTCCTATCAGTATCTTATCTCTCTCTGCATTTCAGCATAACTTTTTCCATTGTATTTCAATGTAGTTTTACTACACCTTTACAATTTGTAGGTACATATGACTATTTGAACAATTTTTATTTTTATTTTTTGGAGGTGAAAAATGGTAAATCAGTTCTGGTATCTAAAACTTAAGGTTTGTGTTTATTGTCTATCTTTTTCTTTTTTTCTGTAAAACCACTTGTGGTGTGGTCAGCATAAGGAAGCACAATCCTGGTGAAGTTTTAAGACTGCGATTCTCTACTTATATCCCTTCCTGAAATAAGTGATCAAAGCATCAAGCATACCAGAAATTGATACCAATAAAAAGTACAACTTCCCCTGCAAATAAAAAGCCCTTACATATTTGTGTACAAAACAGTAAAACAAAGTTATAATAATCAGAATACAGTGACCCCAGGAAAATTGTTCAATTAAAAAAAATTAAGTATTTGTAAAGGCGTAAAAAAATAACAAAACCAATATACCGTATATACTCGAGTATAAGCCGACTTTTTCATCACATTTTTCATGCTGAAAAATCTCTCCTCGGCTTATACACGAGTCAGGGTCCACAGCAGGGGCGGATCCAGGGCCGGGCGGCCCTAACAAAATGGTCCCGGTCAGCTCGGCATAGTCGGGCAAGAGCCTCTGGGGGCCCCCCGGCACTTGCCTGTCACGATTTCAGCTCATCAGCGTCCATCCGCCGATGAGCTGAATACATACGCAATTAAAGCAGGAGCTGTCAGCTCAGCTCCTGCTTTAAAGCTCCGGCCCAGCTTGCGTGTGTAGGCGCGATGACGTCATCACATCACGCTTACACACACAAGCTGGGCCGCAGCTAAGCATTTGCTGAGCTGTCACAGCTCCTGCATCGCGTATGTGACTGGAGTGGGAGAGAAAAGCGTCGGGAGAACGATGGAAGGTGAGTGATGGAAGGTGAGTGTAAGTGTTTGTTTTGTATTAAATATTAAGGTGGAACATAATGAAGGGGGCCCATGAAACTGGGGGGCAAATGAAGGGGAGGGGGGAACGGCATGATACTGGGGAAGATGAAGGGGGTGGGGAGAGAACGGCATGAAACTGGGGACAAAGATGGAGGGGGCCCAAAGAAACTTGGGGGCAAATGAAGGGGAGGGGGGAACGGCATGACACTGGGGAAGATGAAGGGGGTGGGGAGAGAACGGCATGAAACTGGGGACAGAGATGGAGGGGGCCCAAAGAAACTGGGGGGCAAATGAAGGGGAGGGGGGAACAGCATGACACTGGGGCAGAGACGGGGGACGTTAAACTGTGGGCAGATGAAGGGGGAGAACGTGATGAAACTGGGGACAGAGATGGAGGGGGGGACATGAAACTGGGGACAGAGATAGAGGGGGGGACATGAAACTAGGGTTAGATGAAGGGTGTATATGAAAATTGGGAGAGATGGAGGGGGATATATAATTTACGGGTGACTTTAGGAGGATTATACTGTGTGGAATCACATGAAAAATGAATGAGAATGGGCGGAGTCAACATAAAAGTGGGCGGGGCCTAATTTGCTGCGGCGCGCTGTGCGTAGGGCCCCGCCAAAGTCAATTGCCCAGGGACCCGCAAACCCTGGATCCGCCACTGGTCCACAGAGCACAGAAAACTGGAGGGACCTGGAAGGGAGAGGTCCTTTAGTGCTACTGCTCTGTGATTGGCTTGTCATGAGGTCACGTGACTGTGATGTCATCAAAGGTCCTGTGGTCACTGCTATCTAACATCTGCAGATAAGGTTGAGTCTAAATCCTAGTAGCTCCGCCCACACCAGAGTCTGATCACATGGTCATGACGTTATCAGAGGTCCTTTAGCACTCTAGGATTTAGCATCTACCCTGCAGATGAGTGGCCAGGGTTACTAATATGTGAGACACATGAGGGTACTAATGAAGGACCTTAATTATGAAGATACCTAATTATTACCTCCATATGTCCCACATATCAGTAACTCTTATGGGAGGCACACAGGGGGTTAATGTGAGGGACATGATGGGGTTAACTGCTATTACTATGAGCCCCATGGAGTTACTAAGCTGCAATGCACATGACCAGACTTTTTATCTGCAATGGTTGATTTCCCCCCTCGGCTTATACTTGAGTCAATAAGTTTTCCCAGTTTTTTTCAGCTTATATTCGGGTCGGCTTATACTCGAGTATATACGGTAAATACGTTATTGCCGTAATCATAATGACCTGCTGGACAATTACTATGTTATATTTAATGCAGACTGAACACTATAAAAACACATGTACACATGGACCCCCCAAAAGTAGTAAAAGCTAATCAAAACATTATATGTACCCCAAAATGGTGCAAAATGAAAATACAACTTGTCACGTAGAGAATAAGCTATGTCGACTGAAAACTATAGAAAGTTATGAGTTTTGGAATGCAGAGAAGGAAATTATGAAAAAAAGTCACCAATCATTAAGTCCAAACTATCCTCAAGGGGTCAAACAAGCCACCTCTTCACTAGTTTATATAATTATATACAGTTGTTACGGTCATCAGGATATATAAAAAAAAAATAGAAGAAATAATATTCTGCGGAGCCCTCTGGACTCTGACTGCTAACACCTAAGTGTAAATACGGTCTGGCAGTTAGTGTCACTTCCAGAAACCTAAAGTAACTGGGTGTGCTCCTGTTTAATATCACAGAGCCACATGTGCAGATCAGAGCAGCCGTTGATGCCTATATCAGATGAGATGACCCTCTGAAGAATAGACCTGTCCACCAGAGCATTAATCAAACCTGGTATATACTTGGTGTGGGTTTGAGTAAAAAGAATAATCCAATTTCTAGAGGGGTGCTGATGTCTCCACACAAAGAGCTGGTGGGACTGTAGAATATTGACTATAGGGTTAGGTTCCGACACAGTCTGAGGAGTAGTGGAATCCATTGATGGAACGATGGAAGGTGAGTGATGCATGAGTGATGCTATGCGCGGAACCATGCAGAGAAATTGCAATTGCCTCCTGCTAGGGGCATACACTGAAACTAGTGTATTTTGGACATTGTTAATGTGACACAGCAGAATGACATATCTCCCCTCAACATCGGTAATCTCCCGATCAATAGAAAAGGCTAAGGTGTCTCTAACAAGTATTGCTACTCACCACATGGAAAAAACCTAAGCTGGATAACGCTTGTGGTGGAGTTGAGGAGCATCCTCCTGATTCAAAAGTGTCTCCTGGAGACAAATAGTGTCAGAGTTGTCCTCGCCTCCTTCCACAGTGCCGCTCTTTTATATGGAGAGTTTAAGCCCTTAACATTCAAAGATAATACTTTTAATCCCATGACTACCAATCCAGTTGGCTACGAGGGCTGGGGTGTCGTCAGGAAATGTGGAGTGCAGTACCGAATATCACCAGGAACACTGGGAACATCTTGCATCATTTGTAGTCAGACTGGAATCTACTGAATAAACATGAAGCAAAGTATGTACATACAAAAGAAAGAATATGACACAAAGGATGTATGGTGGGTACTCCCAGAGACCTGGGGGCGAAAATTTTGATGTTAGGGTTCCCAAAATGTGCCGGGCAATACTAACACCATGCGTCCTACTCCATGCACTGCTAAGCCGTGCCCCTAATATTTTCACATTCACTAATATAAGAGCTGGATACTTTTCTATTACTTACATTAAAAAAAAAACTGTCCTGAGTGAACTTGACACCATATTTCTTATCCTCTGATTGCAAGACTTAATGTACGGATATCAATAGCTTAACTGGATTAAATTTCCAATGCTTGTATTACCTTCTATAATGACTTGTGTAAACATGAGCTTACAATATCTGATTTAAAAACATTGTGATCCCTGTATATACCATATGTTATGAAGTTCTTTGTGATATGTACAGTGCAATACAGTATGTACTACCATTTCAAGTCAAACACCATTATAATGAACCAGAAGCAGTTACACCTATTTATTGTGCAATAAAAGTTCTAAATCCATTAGAACAATTTTGTGTATACTATGATAGATATAGTTATAGGAATATAGTCTCATTACATTGGGGCCACACTGTGATTCTGGCCTCATCTTTTATCGTATTGTAAGTTGATGGAACACATACCTTTTAAAATGGACATTAGCGTTTTAAATCCTCTTCCAGTGGTGAACTTGATGGAATTCCCTTAAAGAATAATGGCCCCTCTTGAATATATAGTTTAATTTCCTGTGCAAAACAGCTATGTGTTGTGATTGAATTTTGGAAGTGAGAAAGGAAAATATGATAAACGTTGCCAAATATTAACGTACAAAGTACCCTGCATCCTTAAAGGGATCCTATCATTTAAACTCAATTTTTTCTGCCTATCATGTCGGTATAGCCTTAGGAAAGGCTATTCTTCTCCTACCTTTAAATGTTTTCTCGGGGCCGCCGTTCGGTTAAAATCCCGTTTTTTGCTGGTATGCAAATGAGTTCTCTCGGAGCACTGGGGGTGGGCCCCAGCGCTCAAACACCATTGGGGGCGTCCCCAATGCTGTCAGAGAATTCTCCAGCGCCGCCTCCATCTTCTTCAGGAACAATACTATTTAAGCAGCCATTTGCTTGTGGCTGGCAGGCATGCGCAGTCGGCTTTGCCCTAGGCCCGAGGCCTAGAAGTTTAAAGCCAACCCCCGGAAGAAGACGCATCAAGACCCCGTTCCTGAAGAAGATTGAGGCGGCGCTGGAGAAGATATCTAAAGGCAGGAGAAGAATAGCCTTTCTTCAGGCTATTCCTATGTGATGGGCAGAAAAAATTTAGTTTAAATGATAGGATCCCTTTAAAGGGTTATAAGGACTCCAGAAGCATGGTTCTAGTTGCTACAAAGTATAACATATTGGTATCTGAATTGATCTACCCTTTAAGCTTCTGTGTACCTAAATCTCCGTACTATTCATGCTGATAGACATACACGCATAAATGGCAATTTGTAGCAGAAGAGGGAAAAAAGATAATGCTGTGGATTTAGTGGTGAAAATACTAGTGACAGCGGTACTCTAATGGTAAATTCCCCAAACAATCGTATTTCATATAAGAGTAGGTATTTTATTCTAGATACTGTGGTACAGCATCCCTTCTGCTAAATATGTAGATAAACCGAACTTCTGCAATTGTTTAAACTGCTCCAGCAAAATAGCATCATTGAGTAAGTACAGCAACTGTTCTGTGATAAAGCAACCATTTTTACCATAACAGTGCAAATAAGCAGCCCTGGGGCAATCACGTGATCTTCATTCCCTTCTCTGGTGACGTCTTGTATCCCTCGCACTTCCATCCGTGGTCCGTACAGTTTAGGCACATCCTCTTTGTCTCACTTCCTTTCTGCATTCCCTGTCCATCTCCTCTCTGCACTGGTTGACATTACTGCTATAGAGCACATGGATCGCTCATGTGGAGGACATAGTAGTGATTTAAATATTTATCTGAAAAAATTTTAACGTTCTATGGACTACAAATTTAAATATGGCTATCTTCATGGGAAAACCCCTTTTAGGCCCCAGTTAGGGAAGCACAACAAAAATGCTGCATATAAAAAATGGCAGAAATGCAATGCGTTTTTTCCTGTGTTTTTCACAGAAAGTGGTTCCATAGATATAATGTAATTGACATGCTGCGGTATTGAAAAATGCAAGTGTTTTTGAAAACACAGCCTATATGTGTAGGCACTGTAAAACGCAGTGCTGTTTCATCTTGTAGTCCATCTTCATTCAAGGAGAGCATGCACAGTTATTTTTTCCCTATATCTGTTTATTAGATCAGTGCCACATAACCATGCATGCGCTGCATGAATAATTTATTTTAGGAAAAATTCAATGTAGCAGTTAATGTAGTCATTGGGAAAAATTTAACTAAGAGATGTAGCAGAGCTGAGTGTGCAATGAACCCTGCTACATCTGAGATGCAGTAGAGCTGAGTGTGTGCTGAACCCTGCTACATCTGAGATGCAGCAGAGCTGAGTGTGCGTTGAACCCTGTTGCATCTCCGGTGTAGCAGAGCTCAGTGCACGGCCATCTCTGCTACATCTCGGGTGAACACCGTAAAACCGAAGCCCGTAAGAAAGTCGCAGAGCTGTGCACTTAACACTGCTACATCTGAGATCGGACCACAATGGAGACTGCTGTGGACCAATCTTAGACTCCGCCTCCTCACAGACGAGCCTCCGGCAGAACCAGCGTTGATTGGACGAATGCTGTACTCTGTATGGCATTCAGCCAATCAACGCTGGTCAATGCATTCCTATGGGGAAAAAAAGCTGACAGGGATCCCGACGTAATTCAGGGACTTGGGCATGTTAGGTGCCCCCAGGCATGCTTCCCCTGCTGTTCCAGTTGCATTCCAGGGTGTTGGCATCATTGAAATCAATGGGAGGCTTTTTAACCCATTGATTTCAATGTGTTACGCGCGCTAAACGGTACCCATTGAAGTCAATGGGATTCTGTTTTGCAGCGCTGATTCTGACACGAGTTTACGTGTCATAATCAATGCTGCGTTACATTGTGTGAATGTCCCCTTTAAGAGAGTGTGTCCAGGAAACATTTGTCCGGTGGTTCTGCAACTTAACTCACACCTGGCCAAGCTCCTGGTGTTGCAATTGTAGCAATACTATTTAGTGGATTCCACTGCATTTTGCAAACGCATTGCATGAGCTCAACCTGCATGGAGGATACCCAGCTGCCATTATTTCTAGGAAAGCTGCCCGTTTTACAGTGCCTTTCAAAAAGATTCATAACCCTTGAACTCTAGACAGTGGAGACCCAGTGTACTCTGATGACGGGCATTGTTGCAGGCCAGGACCCCCTCCACATAATGAATTTAAAAAAAAAAAAAAAAGTGACTGGCCCTGTACCTTTCATCGTTGCAGGCCAGCTCTCGCGTGGCGACGATTGTGTAACCAGCCTGTTCAGCTGACAGGTTTTTTTCTAGCAATATTATTATTGTGGCTGGTGTAAGACAAAAGAAGCTGCGTTTCCGCAACGTGGGGCGTCAGCCTAAGTCTCACATATGCACTTTCTCCATTCCCCTCCCAATTTAGAATTTTAGCTCAGCTTTCTAATACATTGTACAATGATTTAAAAAAAAAAAAATAGTACCATTATGAATAACCATTTGTCCTACACACATTAAGCCCTTATATGGCTCTATGATTGGAAAAATAAGTTATGGGGTTTGCAAGGCAGGGAGTAAAAAACTAAAATCAGTCACCAGCAGGAAGGGGTTAATGTGATTAAGAAAAGTCTCCTGGTCTTGCAATAAAAAGCAACCCAGAAACTCATTGAAATTCCACCTTTTACTGTATATCCTGGACTGTTTGCACGAGCACCAGAAAGTAGTCCGTAATAGCTGCAGCAGTGCCAGATGGCAGGGACAATGGTTTATTATTTTACACATTAAAAATCATATTAACATTAAGTAAAGGGATGGCCATTGGATAGCCTTTCTTTAAGATCCTCTACATTGGGAGTAAAAATTGGCATATTACAAAAAATGCTCTGTACCAAAACATAGAATACATAGAATATTTTTCACAAATAATTAAAAAAGCAATTAATAAACCTGTCAATAGTAATGTTAACAGGGCTGAATACCAGCCAGAGATTGCCACTTCAAAAGTGTGGGCCAGAAAATTCCCTTTTACAAAATATCATTTTCAGACAATGCTTCTATACATAGTGAAACAATGAACTTATAAAAATTACTAACCAAAGTGCTTCCATAAATACACACGTGGACAAAATTGTTGGTACCCCTCGTTTAATGAAAGAAAAACCCACAATGGTCTCAGAAATAACTTGAATCTGACAAACTGGAATTTGCCAAACTACATGTTGACAAGCCACAAAGCTTCTGGGAGAATGTCCTATGGATGGATGAGAGAAAAACTGAACTTTTTGGCAAAGCAAATCAGCTCTATGTTCACAGATGGAAAAGGAAGTATATCTTAAAAAGAACACTGTCCCTACTGCGAAACATGGAGGAGGCTCTGTTATGTTCTTGGGCTGCTTTGCTGCATCTGGCACAGGGTGTCTTGAATCTGTGCAGGGTACAATGAAATCTCAAGACTATCAAGGGATTCTAGAGAGAAATGTACTACCCAGTGTCAGAAAGCTTGTTCTTATTTGCAGGTCATGGGTCTTGCAACAGGACAATGACCCAAAACACACAGCTAAAACCACCCAAGAATGGCTAAGAGGGAAACATTGAACTATTCTGAAGTGACCTTCTATGAGCCCTGACCTAAATTCTGCTGAGCATCTTTGGAAGGAGCTGAAACATGCCGTCTGGAAAAGGCAGCTTCAGACCCAAGACAACTGGAGCAGTTTGCTCATGAGGAGTGGGCCAAAATACCTGCTGAGAGGTGCAGAAGTGTCATTGATACGTATACCAATCATTTGATTGCAGTGATTGCCTCAAAAGGTTGTCTAACAAAATATTAAGTTAAGGGTACCATCATTTCTGTCCAGGTTTGTTTCATGAGTTTTTTTTATTTATTTTTGTAAATTCTGTTGAAGCACGTTGAAAAGCAAATAAATTTTATTTATTACTTTTGTCAGATTCAAGTTATTTCTGTTACCATTGTGGGTTTTTCTTTCATTAAATGAGGGGTACCAACAATTTTGTCGACGTGTGTAGCTGCCAGAGTGCCACAATATCCAGGGCAACAGAATGTCCATGCAAACAGTATCAGTCTGGCAGCATTGCACCTGTAAGTAGGTACCTCAAATTTTACAGCCAAGCGGGAGTGGAAAACGTGTAAGGATTTCCTAAACAGCAATGAACAGAGATCCTGTACAATTCCTGTGAAACCTGGTTGGTAATATGTAGAGGGAAGAAGCGATGAAAGGCACGGCCACCATGTTGGTGGCAGTTGTGCCATTTTTTTAATTTTTTTTTTTGAAAGCTCAGAAGGTTGACTCTACGAAGGCTTTTGCAGTACAAAGGGTCCTAAAGGGTTAGAGAAGAACACAGTCAAGAGGCAGGGGCAAGAGGGAACCCCTAGATTTAGGGATCGGCAAGAAGTTAGGTTTGGTATTGAGCCATGATGATCGTACCATGAGAATCACTGTAGGGGAGCGTAACACAGGGCGTCACACATCAGGCCACCTGGGTTGTTTTGGGCCTGGGGGGGGGGGGGTTACACAGGATTGATGACTGTTTAGCTGCTGCTTAAGGGGACAACCTGTACAAAGGGGTGAGCGTCAAATGATGAGGCTCCTCCCATTCTCTATGTATAATGTTGGAATAAAAGAGCCTTGAAATTTGGTGACCAAATTGAAAATCTATTTAGTTTGATACAATTGTGTGTTTGTGTTTTTTTTAAGTTTTACAAGGCATTGTATCACCATTATCATTGCAATTACTATACCACAATACCGGTTTTTCCAGGGATCAGTTAATTGACAGGAAAAATGCTGGTTGGAAAAATTTATGGTAGATTAATCTAACAGAGCTGAACAAACAGGTACTGGAAATGATCTGTCCAAGCTGAAATATAAATATGGTTCAATGTTATATCTGAATAGTATTACATTTTCTCTTTTCAAATAAAAGATTATGTCTGATTATCGAGTGAAATATAATCTGACAATTTTAATCTCAGAATAAATCATAATGCAGCCATATATTGAAATAAAGTTCTGTTCATGTATACGTCAGGTTTTACATCAACAACAGATACCGCTGACACTTGATGGATCCCACTGCCTTATAATGGGCCCATTGGAGTTTTGTCAACAATCCTCACATCAAAACTGATGTTATTTCTGATTTTGAAACCACCATGTAATAATTCCCACACCTACTGACTTGGTAATGAAGACAAATTAAAGTATCACAATACACTATAGAACCAATGCACATTTGTTTAGTTATTTTTGGAGACCTTGCAGCTATGTACCTTTTAAGATCTCAAGAAGCAAGGATACAGCAGCTCACATTTTTATACAAGAATATCATGATCCCTTGAGTTCTAACTAGTTTTGTTGTCCAGGTTATTTTCAAAGCAAGTTGAACCCATTGGCAAGATTTGGAAAGACAAGTACTCCTGCATCTTACAAGTGCATATCCTTCTATAGAAGTTGAATTGATTAGATTTCCTGGGTAGGTATAATGTTTATGTACAGCAGTATGAAAAATAGTCATGTTGGAACTTTGTAACATTTTAACTCCTTGACGACACATTTTTTCATGTCATTGCTGCATCACAGAAGTCATTTTTGTTTTGTTTTTTGTTAACTTTGTTGAGTTGTTTTTTTTTTTTGTTTTTTTTTTACACCATTTTGGAGTGCATGCAACTTATTGATGAATACTCCATGCATAGGAATAAAAAGGTAATTTTCATGAGAATAGAGCTCCAAAGCTGAATAACAATAGCATATTTGGACACTGTAGAAACATCTACAAGCTACTGTGAGTAGGTCTCTAACCAATTTGCCACAGGCAAACTTCCTATAACCCCTTAAAGACTGCCAAAAAACGCCTTAAGGACACAACCCTTCATGGTATTGGTAAACTCTGAGCTATATTTTTTCTGTTTATTTAAAGAAAAAATTGGAAATTTGATGAAAATTTGGGAAAACAAGACGCAATTTTAACTGAAATGTTCTGCTTTTTGGACAGTCATACTCACATACATATATTAATAAATATTATACACCAGATCTATGCTTTATATTGCATTCTTATTTAATTGTCCTTTTATTTTGGACAAGGCCAGATTTACAAGAAAGTTGACCAAAACCATTTTTTAGAGACCACTTCCACTTTATAGAGGATTTTAAAACCCCTCATAAATCGCTTCATTTTCAAAACTGCACCCCTCTCCCTCAAGGTTTCAAAACAGCATTAGGGAGCATTTTTGAATCCTTTAAGCATTTCACAAAAATTACAACTATATGGAGGTGAATCTCACAGAGGGTTAAAGAAAAAAAATGCATACCATAATTTGATATGCAATTTCTCCCAAGCACAAAAATACCAAAGATGTAGATGCAGAAACTCAGCAAAAGAGTGTCACTGGTCCCCTAAAGCACTAGTACAGTAGAAAGCCCTGAAAAGTGATACCATTGTGGTAACTACACCCCTCAAAGAATTTATCAACTCCAATTTATCATCTCATGTGGGCAGTGCGCGGCAAGCACACGGGCCCCATGATAGTCTATGGGGTCTGTGCGCTTTGACAGCACAGCGCTTGAAATTGCGATTGTATTCCGTCCGGGGGGACTCCATGCGGACTCTGACCGGATGGAATACATACGCTAGTGTGAACCAACCCTAAGATAGGTCACTGTGTATTATTCATCAGTGGGTCTACCCGTTGATTATATACAGGTAGACCCACTGATATACAGTATACCCACTATATATTATAAGCGATTTTGCTCTATGGTTTAGGTGTGACCTCTGCACAGTAATATACCTGCCTGTGTCCCTACGCACTCTGGCTAGATTATTAGACCTTTTTGGAGCCTTCTGAGCTATCTTTTATACATTAGTTATTGGTCGACTTTTAAAGAATATTATTAAAAGTTAATTTTTAGTGTTTCATAATTTTTCTTAATTTTATGAGGTTTTACTATTTTTGCAACAACTATGATATGCCATCTGTCTTCTATGTAACTTATTATGTGATCGGAGTGTTTTTTTTTTTTTTTTTACTAAGCAGTATGAAGCTGTTCTTTGCATCTAGAGAGCGCTGGTTGGTCTTTGAAATTGTCGCATTTTGTCACGTATGGAGCCGTTCATTCTACTCGGTAAGACTTGGCTATCTTATCATGTGACTATAATATTCTTCCGTGGGATTACAGGTAGTCATCAATAATATGTGGTCCTTCTGGTTTCATCTTTTTTTGGTATGTTCAATATAGTTTTTGTTAAACGTAATATTTATATGTATGATTTATATGCATGTTTTGTACATGTTTGTTTACTGATTGATTTAAGGACTTTTTTCTGGGGGGGTTTATGTGCCGATGTCGTGGTATTTTCGTTCTGTGCACTGAGGGTTAATTTTACATCAGGTATTTTCGGGTATGTTCACCTCTTTGACACTATTTCCTGGTTGTTCTGTCCTTTGACATACTATGACTAAGGAGCGTATTTTGTTCTGAGACGCATAAGCTGGTGCTTCATTTTAATCATGGGGTTTTGTTATTTTATTTTTAATGGTTAATTAAAAGTTACTTTTGCTGAGAAGACACTTGTGTGCTGGAACTTTTTTTTAACCATCAGCTCTATTGAACTATGGACTCCACTAAAGGGAACAGAAAATTTCCCTGCTTCTCTGGGGTTATTTTTACAGAGGAACTTAAGTGACTATAAGTTGTTTTTTTCCCCCTCTTGGGTCATATTTTCGATTGGATTTTTTCATCATATCTGTCTCGCTTTACTCCAAACTGACTCCACCTCTATTGGGATACTATGTAGTCAGATTTCTATACATGTAAGAGACCTTTAGTTCCCCTCCCCCATCTCAATGGTGAATCAATGACTCTAGTCTTCATCACCCAGATTACCAGGATATTATTGTGAAGGGAGTTCTTCCTTACTAATATGGGCTCTGTCTCTAATCCCCATACTCTATGAAAAGTGCATAAGGCTTTTATGAGGAGTGTACTTATAAAGTTCTGCTCGTAACACGAACGTAAGAAAGAGCAGGATTTTAAAAACATTATGCATAAGTTAGCCACCCATAAGGTATAAAACAAATCCTCAGCTTCTTATGCCCTCTCTGTAGAGCTGCAAGCTTTAGGTTTGTCTACAATCACTTCGAGACTCAATGCAATAGAACATTCGAATTTTCAACTACAAACTTATCTCCACAACAATAAAGTGAGCTCATACTTACATAGTTAGTTACATAGTTGATGAGGTTGGATAAAGACATGAGTCCATCAAGTCCAACCTATAACCCTACAATCCCTACAGTGTTGATCCAGGGGAAGGCAAAAACCCCATGAGGCTCATGCCAATTGCCCTATTTCAGGGGAAAAAATTCCTTCCCGACTCCAAATCTGGCAGTCAGTATAAAACCCTGGATCAACGTGTCCTTAAAATCTAGAACCCATAACCTGTTATATTTTTCTCTTCAAGAAAGGCATCCAAGCCCTCTTTGAACTTGTTTAATGAATCCGCCATCACCACTTCCTGGGGCAGAGAGTTCCAGAGCCTCGCTGTTCTTACTGTGAAGAATCCCCTTCTATGTTTCTGGTGAAACCTTCTCTCCTCCAGACGTAGAGGATGTCCTCTTGTCACTGTCACTGGCCTAGGAGTAAAAATATCCTTAGAAAGTTCTTTGTACTGTCCCTTCATGTATTTGTACATTGTTATTAGATCTCCCCGTAGACGTCTTTTCTCTAAGCTGAATAACCCCAAGTTCGTTAATCTATCGTTGTACTCCAGTTCACCCATTCCCTTAATCATTTTGGTTGCCCGTCTTTGCACTTTTTCAAGTTCACTTATGTCTTTCTTGTATATCGGGGCCCAAAATTGCGCACAGTATTCTAAGTGTGGCCGTACCAGTGATTTGTATAGAGGCATAACTATGTCCTGGTCATGAGAATCTAGACCTCTTTTGATGCATCTCATAATTTTATTTGCCTTGGCAGCAGCTGCCTGACATTGGTCATTAAAGGTAAGCTTGCTGTCCACCAAAATCCCTAAGTCTTTTTCATTGGCAGTCTTACCCAGTAATTTACTATTAAGTACATAATCATACATTTTATTACATCAACCAAAGTGCATTACCTTACATTTGTCAACATTAAACTTAATTTGCCAAGTCTTAGCTAGGAAGGTTAAGCAGGGACATGCCAAATCTTGCACAGCATACTTATTAGATTCACAGGAAAACAAAATAATTGATCCTAGATTAATTTCTCGGCACTTCAGGGCTTATTACGAAACTCTATACAATATAAACAGAGATTCCTCTACATACCTACCCACTGATTCTGATATTAGTGTCTTCCTCAAATCCATAGTCTAAAGTTCCCTCAACTCAGCTGCAAACACTCTCAACACCTTTTTGAGATGGAGGAAATCATTACTGAATTATCTTGTCTTTGAAATATCATTAGGCTTTTCTAATACTTTCTAGCTTTTCTCTGATATCTTATCTCCATACCTCATAGGTTTCTTTCACAAAGCTAAAAGAGGGTATAAATCACTCCACTATACTAAACATAATTCACAGACTGGATGATATCTCTAAAACATAACTTTTATTAATCCATGTTAAAACACAACATCAAATATATTAATAGTAGAGATGAGCGAGGTAAAATGTTCGAGGTTCGTTATTCGTTTCGAGTAGCCCCTCAATATTCGACTACTCGAATCGAATATCGAACCCTATTATAGTCTATGGGGGGAAAATGCTCGTTTCAGGGGTAGGCAACGTTCGATGAAATTATACTTACCAAGTCCACGAGTGAGGGTCGGGCTGGATCCTCCGAGCAGTCTTCTCCTTGCAGTGTCCCTGCGGTGTCTTCCGGCTCTTCATTCACTCTGCCAGGCATCGGCCTGGACTACAAGCGGACATGCGCAGTCGGCTCTGCCCAGGCCTGATGCCTGGCAGAGTGAATGAAGAGCCGGAAGACGCCGCAGGGAAGCTGCACGGAGAAGACTTCTAAAGGTAGGAGAAGAACCAGCGTTGATTGGCCGACCGTATAGCATTCGGCCAATCAATGCTGGTTCTGCATCGAACGTTTACATTCGAATAGCGAGTGGTACTCGATCGAGTACGAGTATTTCGAATACCGTAGTATTCGATCGAATACCTACTCGATCGAGTACTACTCGCTCATCTCTAATTAATAATAAAAGATGTAATCCATATAGATGGCGAAAAAGTAACCCACTTCTATGTTAGTTCATGTCCACTGTTGGACATTCTTCCTAATTGCACAATCCCTAGATGCGCTCAGGCTGGAGTAGGCTATGCCTTTGTAAATACTCACCTCAGGCAATTATGCAAATCAGAATCCCCCCTCAGTATCACGTAACTTTGTACCTAACAGACAGAGTGTTACACTATTGCCATATAGCCATGGGTTGAAGCGTGCACAGGGAGGAGTTTAGATAAATCCCCAACCCTATATATATATGTATATATATATATATATATATATATATATATATATATATACACACACACACAACACACACACACAACACACACACACACAATGCCTTGCGAAAGTATTCGGCCCCTTTGAACTTTTCAACCTTTTGCCACATTTCAGGCTTCAAACATAAAGATATAAAATTTTCATTTTTGGGGAAAGAATCAACAAGTGGGACACAATTGTGAAGTAGAACGAAATGTATTGGATGTTTTAAACTTTTTTAAGAAATAAAAAACTGAAAAGTGGGGCGTGCAATATTATTCGGCCCCTTTACTTTCAGTGCAGTAAACTCACTCCAGAAGTTCAGTGAGAATCTCTGAATGATCCAATGTTGTCCTAAATGACTGATGATGATGAATAGAATCCACCTGTGTGTAATCAAGTCTCTGTATAAATGCACCTGCTCTGTGATGGGCTCAGTGTTCTGTTTAAAGCCCAGAGAGCATAATGAAGACCAAGGAACACACCAGGCAGGTCCGAGATACTGTTGTGGAGAAGTTTAAAGCCGGAATTGGATACAAAAAGATTTCCCAAGCTTTAAACATCCCAAGGAGCACTGTGCAAGCAATTATATAAAAATGCAAGGAGAATCAGACCACTGCAAATCTACCAAGACCCGGCCTTCCCTCTAAACTTTCATCTCAAACAAGGAGAAGACTGATCAGAGATGCAGCCAAGAGGCCCATGATCACTCTGGATGAACTGCAGAGATCTACAGCTGAGGTGGGAGAGTCTGTCCGTAGGACAACAATCAGTCGTACACTGTACAAATCTGGCCTTTATGGAAGAGTGGCAAGAAGAAAGCCATTTCTCAAAGATATCCATAAAAAGTCTTGTTTAAAGTTTGCCGCAAGCCACCTGGGAGACACCAAACATGTGGAAGAAAGTGCTCTGGTCAGATCAAACCAAAATCAAAATTTTTGGCCACAATGCAAGCGATATGTTTGGCATACAAGCAACGCAGCTCATCACCCTGAACACACCATCCCCACTGTCAAACATGGTGGGGGCAGCATCATGATTTGGCCCTGCTTTTCTTCAGCAGGGACAGGGAAGATGGTTAAAATTGATGGGAAGATGGATGGAGTCAAATACAGGACCATTTTGGAAGAAAACCTTTTGGAATCTGCAAAAGACCTGAGACTGGGACGGAGATTTATCTTCAAACAAGACAATGATCCAAAACATAAAGCAAAATCTACAATGGAATGGTTCACAAATAAACGTATCCAGGTGTTAGAATGGCCAAGTCAAAGTCCAGACCTGAATCCAATCGAAGAATGGGCAAGAATTTCAGTCTTTCAATGTGCAAAACTGATAGCGACATACCCCAAGCAACTTGCAGCTGTAATCGCAGCAAAAGGTTTTGCTACAAACTATTAACACAAGGGGGCCAAATAATTTTGCACGCTCAATTTTTTTCAGTTTTTTCTTTGTTAAAAAAGTTTAAAATATCCAATAAATTTCGTTCCACTTCACAATTGTTTCCCACTTGTTGATTCTTTCCCATAAAATTAAAATCTTATACCTTTATGTTTGAAGCCTGAAATGTGGCAAAAAGTTGAAAAGTTCAAGGGGACTGAATACTTTCGCAAGGCACTGTATATATACCACAGCGGCCCCTGCAGCCTATATTATGCCCCACAGTGGCACAATAGACTCTTTAGAGGTATGGCGCTGGCTGTGGGGGTAGTTTTTTGAGGTTAAGGTCCACAATTAAATGTAGCTGACCAGTAGATAGGGCCTATGTCAGCTGAAAGAAGAGCCCTTGGGGTCAAAATATTTCCAAAAGTCATCAATGCAGGTGTGGGTGGGAATAGAAAGTCTCTATTAATCCTCCAGAGGTCTTAGAGATCATAGAGGCATATCAGCTTGCAACAGCTCTAGAACAAATGTAATGTTTAATTCGGGATGGAGATGGAGGAGAGAGACATCCTATTTCTGTTATCTGAAAGGGGCATGTTAAAGTCACCCCATAGGATAAAGGCCAACCCCCGCAAGACTGATACAAGAAATCAACTGTTCAGAGTTAGGGGCATAGATATTACAGAAAGGTCATACAAAGATCCATAGACCACTACAAATCTGCTTTTAAGGGCAGTCTCAATTTTATGGATTTGAAAGGGAGATGACTTAAACATCAGCACCATCAGCCCTGACATTGTGTTAGGGGCGTGTTCTGTGATTGCTACAGAAAACCAATGTTTTCATAAATTAAAGGTTCCTTCAAGGCCTAAATGTGTCTCCTGTAGAAATACTTTATCGGCTTGGGACCTACGAATTTCCTATAGCATCAAGCGGTGTTTAATTTAGCCCCTTAACATTTATTATAAGAAATATAACCTTTGATGAATAAGGTTGGAATATGCGGCCAGGTGAGTGCACGGAGTTACAGAAGGAGGCTCAAGCTAGATGTGCAGAGCTCCTCAATGTATGGGAGAAAACTTCAGTAGTACTGTCAAAGGAAAGACAACAGTTATAACAAAAAAAAAAAAAAAAAAAAAAAAGACATCTCATAAGTATCCATATAATCATGGGTTGAACTGAGTGGAAGCCTTGTCAGATGGGATTGCCAAAAATGTAGCACATCAGCAATCCCAGTAGGGAGATGAGGAAAGAAAAATTCCATAAGGGGTGTGTGACAGTCTCTAGGGCACATTTAACTAATAGAACCGTACAGAACAATACTCAGGTACATAGTCAGACTTACATAGGAGAAGGCGAAAGGGTAGAAGAAATTGGCTGGGGGAAGAGAATTCAATACTACAAATCTTATAAAAAGGCCATAGAATATGCTTAGGAGTTGAAAAGAGGGTCTATGGCCCATTAGTTCACAGAATAAAACACACACAACAAACAATAAGTATCATGTTGGTCATTAGTAAGTGTTCCTAAAGTCAACAGAAAATAATGCTCAAGAATGTAAGGTTCAGCGATCATCCTCTGGATCTCTGGAGTGCAACTTCTTCATCTAGGTTGCTCCCAGGTGAGTGGGTGGGAGGAAGGGGAAGAATATAAGTGGCTTGTCAATCTGGAAGATCTGGAGCTGGAAGAACGCTATTAGTTCTTTAGGGACCTGCAGTAAGACTGTTTCTGCAGGTGCATAAGCTAAAGCGGAAGCCCCAGCAGTAAGGTATCCCATGTCGCTGTAGTTGATGGAACAAGGGGTGCAGTGCTCGCTATTACTTTAAGTTAGTCCTGGAAAGATCTTAGTAGAGCTGTACTAGTTGGTGGGTCTTTTTCTCCTTTAACCCCTAGTGAACATGAACATTTTAGGGTAAAATGAAGGTTTTACTAAAAAAAAATAATTAAATATATAAATTTTTTTGTGCTTATTTTGTGCTTATTTTTGCGGCTGTAAAAAGACGTTTCCATTGAGTTCTATAGTAAAATACGCCTTTATTTTTACGTCCGTAATTTTACGTCCGTTATTTTACAGACGTAAAATTACGGGCATAAAAATACAGGTGTATTTTACTATAGAACTCAATGGAAACGTCTTTTTACAGCCGTAAAAATAAGCACAAAATAAGCACAAAAAACGCCTCGCGTATTCTATTGTACAGTATAGCTAAGATTTTTACCATCCAGCCCATTTCATGTTTTTGAGACTACAGTTAATGCTACAGATAGGGATTTTATTTTTTGAGCATTGAATTTTTAATTAATTTTAAAATCGGAAGAATACCACAATTCCATGTCATTGTAGAGACAGAAGAACTAAAGGACAGACTATGAATTGGGAAATACAGATAAAATAATTGAAGCATACAGTAAATGAAAGCTAAAAGTAATAATTGATTTCATTAAAATAAAAAACATGAAAAGAAAAAATGTCTCCTATACTTTCGATTCATTCCTGTGGCTTATGTATGAAAGAGAACTATAAATCAGCAAGTGAATCAGATCTTAATCCCATAATAATTCAATAGTCTGGGAAGAACTTGTAATTTGCATAACAAATTAGTATGCACTAAAATGTATATCAGATTGGGGTATTTGGCCTTGTACATACTGAAGATAGTTGCTAATGACATTGGCTGTATGCTCAGAGTTGTCCTGCGGCACAATAAATGTGGAGCCAGTGACTCGCCTCTCTGACAGTACAGCAAATTTGAAGAAGCACCAAGAAAACTAAACCATAGACAACAATTACAACCAATGTAATTACCAACTATCTTCAGCATAGAAGCCCCACTTAGCCTTCATCTCGATATTATCAAATCTCTCTGACATTACATGGAGACAGAAGGATTTAAGATCCATGGTTAGTTAGAAAAGCAAGTGTACCTAGAAGAACTAATGATATAAATATTAAAGTAAATGGGTGGGCACACCAAATATTGATTACTTTGCGTTTCTTAATTAACAAAACAAACTATTAATACTTTGATTTTTGAAACATTCTTACTTTGCAGCATTTTTTTTCTATGCCTGTCTAAAACTTTTGCACTGCACTGTACATTGATAGACATTCTGTTTTGGTGCCTGAATACAATCTATACCATTACCAAATACTTACAGCAAAGTGGAATGTTACCACAGGTGATGTATTGTGAATCGCAATGCATTGTCTGTGCTGGTAAATTCAGCACCACTACATATTTTTTATGTATAAGAACATGTCATATGTGTCCATTAAAGGTGCATTTATGTGGAGCAGATGTATTTGTCAATATAGATGGCATACTGTATCCCCTGACTCTGGTCTATAGTCTCTCACTCTGCCAAATCAGTATCCCTGCGCTATGCTGAGGAGGCCCAAAAGGCCGAAACAGCGCTGTCCATAGCTGGGAATCTGTTCCTTTTGGAATAGGAATACTAATTTGGCCATTTGCTGCCCTCTAGATGGCGGCATACAGAGGCACTGTGCTCCTAATTACATCCTGGAGAATAGATTTGCATATTTTTTTTTACCAAGGTTTATTATAGTGAAGGGTCTCAATACATGTGCTATCCTCTTCATCATTTTGTAAATTCACAAAAAATTAAACTTTGCTACATTGGCTTCATATTTGGCATATGCAATAGATGTAGAAGATCTGAATTTGTCTACACAGATGAAACACTGGATAAATATTTGTGGTGAGAAATTCAGCTGCCATATCTGCTTCATTTACAAAATACACACAAACACATTATACAGGAATATAGAGGAGAAGCACTAGATTATAAATTCTGTAGCTCAGCACTTTGGGGAAGAAAACCCAAGACAAGACAGGACGCATTTTTCTCCACAGCATTTTTTTGGCTGCTCTTTGCGACGTGGAGTCATAGGGTCCATTCACATGGCGTAAACGTGCACTCATTTTGGGACAATACACGTGTAAAGAAAATGAGCGTGCATTTACTTTGTGTGAACGGACCCTTATCCTAATAGGGGCAGAAGGTCTGCATGGAAAAACTAGACTTTCTGTGAAAAATGATGCGTTTATCTGCAGCATTTTTTTTTTTTTTGCTACGTCTCCATGTGTGGCCTTTTACTTGCTGTTTATTGAATTAAGCTGATCATGTTATTTCACAGTAATTACAGGTCAAGATTGGGAGTCACATAAGGCACCAGAAAGAAGCGCCAAATATGATGAGAAGGGACCATTGCACCAGATCAATGGAGGGATCTCAACAATGCCTATCTGCTCTATGTACTTTTATAGATTGTAACATTAATATGTGCATTGCATCTTTCCTTCTCCATAAGGATTACCACATGTTCTAAACTATACACTTAGTCACTTGAAAGCGTAGTGCTGAGCGCATTCTATATCTCATACTCCATCCAAAATTGTTCCCCAGCTGTCCAGTACATTGTACAGAATTTTAGATTAGAAAGTATAATTTTGCACAAAAAAACAACCCTGAAAATGTATCTCTGTGGGCAGAAAAATATAAGGCATTTGGAAGGCAGCGAGTGAAACAATATGCAAAAAGGAGAGATGGCTGCTGTGGGGTGAATTGTGTGTTTTTAAACATGAACACCAAACCCGCAGCTGCAGGAGGAAGACAGCCTGACGCACACTGTCCCTCCACACACTGCAATGGATCTGTGTGAAAACAGATGCCCCTTGGGTGCAAAACACTTGTAAAAATTGGCCTTATTCACATGCTTTTGCGATGTCCATCACTCACTAGTTTTGAGAACACATTGATCATATTGTGTCTATACATATGGCTGTTTTTTTCACTGTTAGGGCTAGTTCACACGGGGGCAATGAGGAAGATATTGACAGCAGATTTTGCCTCAAAATCTGCTTCCATACCAATGGTGGTCTATGGAGACCGCTAGCTTTCATTTTTTTCTGCTGACAGTTTTTTTTGCTGCTAGCAGAAAAAAGAAGCAACATGACCTTTCTTCAGGCGAATTACTGCTGAACTCGTTCCTCGCGCTGTGGCCGTGATTGTTCCGGAAACTCTGGAGCTCGCTGGGACTCCATATAATGAGCGTGTTGATGACGTTGATGATCCGAATGCTCCGGCGTTTTGGCAGCTATCAAGCTGGCCTGCCGCTGAACTTGTTCCTTGCACTGTGCCTGTGAATGTTCCGGTATCTCAGCAGCTCACTGTGATGCCATATAATGAGCGTGTTGATGATCCGCCTCAGCTCCGCTTGAGGAGAACTCTGTGACTTCTAGCTTCATAGCTCTCGTAGTTTTCTTTTTCCAGGCATGTTGAAAATTGGCAAACTGCCAATTTCGATTGACGTTGTTTGCCCATGTCATTTTGTCTGCAGTGTCTGGACCAGATCAGATAGTATGCAAATGCATGAACACTAAGGGTTAGCGTGTGTTTACACAGAGCGATAACAGCCGTGGCTTTCTCAGAAGCAAAGATAAGAGCAGTGTAATATAGCATGTGAACATAAATTCATACCAGTCATGAAACCATGTCATTTACCGGAATAAAAAGTAGCCTATGTGTTAATCGAGGTTACAATCTATGTGCCAAATTTCATCCAAATTCGTTCAGCCGTTTTTAGCGTGATTGAGGAACAAACACACAAACTTTCACATTTATAATATTAATAGGATTAAGTTGTGTTTTACATACAGTATACAGTGTAATCTGAAAAAAGTTTGATTTTGGTATCACAGTCACAGCTTTCTAGGTGCAGTATAGCTTTTTAATATATTAGTGAATAACAGCAAAATCCTGCTTGTCTTCTGTATTAGTGTTTTTGGGAGTCTGAGTAGTTGATGTTTGCGGTACATATAGTATATATATATATATATATATATATATATATATATAAATATATACACACACACATTGTCTACACCTTAAGCTATTATTTTAAATGTATTTTGTAAATGAATGTGAGATTGAACATGAATTTTAGGTGCAAGTATGTGTTTTACTGCATTTTTTCCAAAAATTTATTTTGTTTGTCACAAAGTTGCATGAAGGTGGATGTGGCTATTGATAACCCATTAAGACATTTGTAATCTTCAGGTTGTCTACTTTCAAAAAATATATAAGGTTTAGGGGTTCACTTGTTTTCGACGGTGTGTATTTCCTACATTTTATAGGATGATACTTTTTTTTAACATTTCCAGCTTCAAAGTAGATTTTTGTTCCTTCCAGTTCTAGCGATTTTCTGCCTTCGTGATATGAATGAACTCTGCACATGCTGAACTCTTATTTTGAGAAGGTTTGGTGCATATAATTTATTGTTTGGTTTCCACTTTTAACAACTAATATACATTTATTTGCATTTTTTCATAAAATATTTACTTTAAATCAAAATTGCATGAAGATACCTGTTCGTATACAGTACCAAGTGGTATTCTGACAATGCTGCAAGTGTCTACTTTAAGAAAATATATAGTTATGGGGGAGTTGGATGATATTTTAATGTTGCAATTTAGGTTTGATTTATCCATCTCAAAACTGTGAAAATTGCTCTGGCTACTGGAGGTGCTAATTTTCCAGAGACCCTTGGCAGTGAAAGGGTTAAAGGGAAGAGGGGCAGGTCCTGTATTGTCTTAGTACAGAAAGATTCTATTTCCATCATTCGGAGGAAAATACAAAATTATGTATCTAAGGGCACTATAAATAAAAAAAAATATAATCTTTTATCCAATTATTCCTGTATTCCATGTACTACTAAAAATCCAGAAACCTCTACTCATTTTCCTTGACAGCACATTGTGGCCTTTACTGACTCCATCATGTCTCCTTCTATCCATCTTTCTCAAACAAATTCTGACTCGTGCCGTGACCCATTCTGTTTCCATTGCATGACTTTAACAGCTATGCAATGTAATAAAATCCTTGTCACATTCACTACTATAATGTAATTACATTGTATGGATGTTATAAAACAGATGGTATCCAGTGTAAGCATCTTTATGCCCTGTTCACATCTGCTTTTGTATTCCATCCGGGAAGAGTCCGCATGGAGACCCCCCGAACGGAATACAAACACAATTGCAAGTGCTGTAAAAGCACACGGACCCCATAGACTATAATGGGATCCGTGTGGTTGCCGTGCACTGCCTGCACGAATCATACGGACATGATTCGTGTGGGCAATCCGCGGCAACCACACGGACCCCATTATAGTCTATGGCAGGGGTGCTCACACTTTTTCAGCATGTGAGCTACTTTATAACATGACCAAGTCCAAAGATCTACTACCCACTTCTTGTGGGCGGGGCCGGATCTGTGGGCAGGGCGTCTGTGGGTGGGGCCGGGCATGTGGGCGGGGTCGGGCGGAGCGTGAGCGCAGGAGACAGCGGCGTTCTGTGGCCGCCCAGGGATCCCCGCTGTCTGATTGTTCACAGCGCAGGCTGAGTTATTTCTGGACAGTGGCAGGCTGGGGCTGCAGCAGCCCCACCTGCCAGTGTCCGTAGATGACTCTCAGCCTGCACTGTGAACAAGCAGCACCCAGGCCCCCTCCATCTCTAACAGCGGGGAGTGAGTCATCCCCCGGAGCTGCTGCTGCCCGGCCTGCAAGTGTCCAGAGTGCTTGTTCACCCACTGTGAACAAGCAGACACCGGGGATCCCTGGCTGCATCCTGCGATCAACCCATACGTCCATTACGATCGACCGGTAGATCGCGATCGACATATTGGGCACCCCTGGTCTATGGGGTCTGCGTGCTTTTACAGCACAGTGCTTTCAATTGTGTTTGTATTCCGTTCGGGGTATCTCCATGAGCACTCTAACCGGATAGAATACAAAAGTAGATGTGAACCAACCCTAAACCAATTGATAAGCAGGGCTCCCAGGTGTTAGACTGGGATACCCTTTTAAAGGGATTACCCATCCATGGGTAAGAAGCCAACAGTAAGCAGTAGAACTTTCTCTCTGGCTTGGTGGAGACCACACCTTTTCCTCATAGTCTCTATCTTACCAATAGGAGCTCTTGCATATGACCTCTAGAGTGATGGCAAAGTAGAGGCAGGAAGGATGGTAGAATATTGGCAGGAGACAGGAGGATGGCAGAGTTGAAGCATGAGTATAGAGGATGACAAAATTGAGGCAGGAACAGGAGGATGCCAGAATAGATTCAAGCAGGGGATAACTAGCAAAAACTGGGCCCTATAGCAAGCTTCTGACTTAGGACCCCTCACACGGTATAATGTTCTCTTTGCATGCAGTATTATGATCCATAGTGGCCCCTTCACGTAGTGTAATTTCTTATAGTTTCCTCTGCAGTTTTCATTTTTGGAGTTCTCCACCCACAAATTATTATTATACTCTGAGGTCTCTTCACACCCCAGATTATAATGTTTGGAGGCCCGGTGGATATGTGCTAACCTATCCGTATTCCTTTTTGGGAAGCTTGGAACCACACTTTAAAATGTCTTAAATCATAGTGTAGAATACTCTCAGTGCTCCTAGGAAACTATCTATCCAATTTCTAGCTTTCTAAGGCAAACCCAGCCAAAGTTATGTAAAAATGAAAGTGATATTACTATCGTTTGTGGGCCCAGGGAAGGTGTGAAAAATCAAAAAACATGAAGAGACCCTAGAGTATAATGTGGAAACAATTTTAATTCATCCAAGAAAAATCTCCATTTGTTTGTTTGGTTTTGTAAACAAAATGAAAATATACGGGTCGAACCCGGCTCAGTACGAGTCAGTTTGCCCATCTTTGGTCACCCATAACTTAATAAATATTTCCTGTGCTGCCTTAACCTAAATGGGCTGCAGAGCCCTGTATAGAACCACTATTCACCACTATACAGTCATCATATAGTGATAATCTTGGTATACCACAATTGGGGCCCCACTTAAGACATGTTTGCACCCACCCTTCCCTGTGCAGAACCCAATAGCTACGCCTCTGGCCCAAGCTCTAACATAACAAAATTACAGCAGAAGACACACAAATTTAAACTATCTATGGATTTATGGTGTATTTACCTGTAGTTGGAGGGTGGGACCCCAGAATCATTTATCTGCTGGGCCCAAGGAACCCCAGTCTGACACCATTACTATACTTCTCATATGTGTATAATTTCATTGTGCTAATTGCTCTTTCTGATGTACTGTTCTTTTTCTTTGTGGTGATGAGGACAAGGGTCTTAGATAAGTCCTCACTGAAGTTGCTTCTTGTATCCATTGTTTGCTTTATTGATTTATACCGTAGGTGAGTGCATAGGCAGCATATGGTGTTGTTGATTGTGTGTAAAAAAAGCTTTGAAAATGATATTAAAATACCATCTCTCAATTAGAGGAAATAATATTCCAAATGATCCAAACACAACTACCTCTATATGAGTCCATCAGGTGTCAGTCAGGTTATCACCAGTTTTAGGAAGCGTTCACACTTGCGCCACTGTCTGTCTACCGAAATGGAAGGAAAAACAGCGTGGGGACAGTTTGCCAGAGGTCAGTTTAAAAACCCATTCATTTCAATGAGTTTTTAAAGCAAACAGCTGGTGTCTGTATGCAGCCTCTCCGCCGCAAAACCATTTCGTTTTTGCATGGTGTGAGAAAGAGACTGGTAAAATCCTAGAAGGATTGTGAGCGGGGAGGAACCCCTCCCCTCCTGATAATACTTGTCTATGGACGAGTAATGTGAGCAGAGGGGGGGGGGGGGCGTTCCTCCCCACTCACACTGTACAGTGCGATAGGCACTGCTGTGGAGAAAGACGTTCCTGACAGACTGTCAGGAACGCCCTTCTGACTGTAAAGAGCTCTTTACCTGGGGCACAGATCGGGAAAGCCGACAGTGCGCTGAATTCAGCGCACTGTCTGCTTTCTAGCAGTATATAGACCTGCCTGTGCCCAAAGTCATGAAAGGTCCTCTTTAAGCTCACAGGTGAACACAGCCTGTTTTTGTTTTTTTTCTGTGTGGCTGGAGCATGCCACACGTACAGATAGGATTTTTGTGTTAGTTAGCAGCTCAGACGAGTAGGTTTTATTTTGTTGTTTTTGTCTGAAGCTAAGGCCTCTTTATTTTATGTAGTTTTTTCCAAAATAAATGCACAGGGTAAAACCTGTTTATACCAGATTTTTGTGCGTCTGTCTCTGGGTCCACTGCTGCTACCGCTGAGCCTACTCCCCAACATTGGACACAGTCTTGTATGAACCTGCTTCATATCCATGGTGGCTTCAAGGGTAAAATAAAATAAAGTCTAAGTGGTCTAAGCAAGTTATTAATAATGCGTAAGTGCCAAAATGAACCAAAGCTATATTTTCTCAACTCACTGTCCACTCAGCCTCCATTTGTTATATACAGTGTCATAAAGCAATAGGTATTTTATGTGTGACTCAGATACAAAATATATAAACTCATAATGCAGATCAATACTGATATCATCGGAAACACCTGGAAACAAGGCAAAGCAAATTACTCATCAGGGAATTGGGTACACCGATAGTAGTTTGTAAACCATAACAAAAAATGATGGTAGTGAAAAAAGTAAAGCGTAATAACTAGTCTAAAAAACAACCACAATATGGTAAATCAGAACCCCAAAAATGATACGCGTAAAATTTATATCTTTATTTATAACAATGTTAAAAATTATTCCTAGAAATCATAAACACATAGTTGGACACGTATAGGAATTGACTAATTGTGTTTTTCTAATTTGTTTTTCACCTCACTTCCTATAAAAATCTCCACAAAATATAAAATGCTATTCTAATTAGCCCACTCGGCTGTAAGGACCAGTCAGCTTTGGTCTATTCTCTTATCAACGGTACAAAAACTAGAGTATGGCATAAAGAAAAAAAAAAAAAAAAAAAAAGAAGCAAAAAACAGACCCAGGAAAGGGGGGAGGGGGTTTAGCCAAATTACAAGAAAATGACAGCCAGAGGGAACTGAGAGATATGATGGATTTCCTGGCCCACTAAATAAAACAGACATACAATATTCCCTCATTTAAACCCTCTGAGTTAACACAATGTAGCAAAAAAATCCAATGAGCTTCATGTTGTAAAATTATTCTATCAAAGTCCACTCCTCTTGGGGATGGAGAAACCAGTTCAACTCCCTGGAACTTGATCGCTGAGGCCTCACCTCCATGCTTTTCACATTCATGGTGTGCCAATGGAGTGCCTTCATTGCGCAAGATATTATTCACATGGTCCCTAACCCTCCTGTGGAATTCCCTAATATTCTTGCCGACATGTTGGGTTCCCCAGGAGGAACAGGACATGAAGTACCCAACTCCCTGTGATCTGCAGTTAATGAATCTCCTGTTCTTATAAAGTTGTTTAGTAGCATGTCTAAAAAAAGATTTATTTTCTTTATAAAGCTACATGCCCTACAGGAGCCACATGGTAGGTACCCACCAAATCCTTTTATCGTCTTTCCAAGCATGTTTCTGAGCTGTTAGCAGACAAATGGCTATGTACCAATTTGTGCCTTAAAGTAGGCCCATGTCTATATGTTACCAATGGATGTCTCTCCGCCGGGAAATCAATGTCAGGGTCAATTTTCAAAATTGCCCACGAATCTCTCAGGTTTTTTTCACTTTGGTATTCTTATTACCATAAGTCACTATAATTCTAAATTGTGATTCAGATATAGAATATATAAACCCATAATCCAAATCAATACTGATATCAATACATATAAAAACAAAAAAAACCTGCTTTATTTAGGTACAGTCAGATTTAAAGTTTACATGAAAGGTGTGAAAAAGAGATTCTCATTTAGATCCCAAGGTTTCACACACTGTATCCTAAATATCCACTTTCTGAAGTATTTTCATATATTTCACATAGATGGTTGGAATTTCTCAATTCCCTGGTAAGTTAAATTTCCAGGGTCCCCCGATCTACTTCCCAGATATGATTGTTTAGGGGGTGATCCCCTCTGCGTATCATATTGGCTAGATGCATGATCAAGGATCTGAACTGTCTCCTTGTTTTCCTCACATAATTCTTAGGGCAGGAACATGTGGCCATATATATCATTCCTACAGAGCGGCAATTGATGAAGTGTTGATTTTGATAGATTTTGTAGAATTCATATGCCCCCCATGTAATGTGTTTTTATCAGATTATTAGGATGTGTGTCCCATTTAGATGATACAAATAAAGTTTAAATTTCAGTTCCATGTCCCAAACCCTTTTGGTGATTTATAATTTCTATGGGACTGTTCCTCAGCTATAAACAGCAGCAACTGTGTTATCTATAGAAATAGACCCCTATAATTCAGACTTTTTTTTTTTTGTTACACAGCTAGTACAATATTTCACTGCTAAGGAATTTTACAATAAGCCAGATTCCTTAAAGTCTTGATGCTGGAAACTTTCTGGAGGGCACTTCTGCAAAATAAAGATCAGGGTCAATATTTACATTCCTTTCAAAGCAGTAATACACATTCATCTTCTTAAAATGAAATCTGGTGCTAGACTTTATTACAATGGACACAAAAATTAGCAACCAGATCCGTCTATAAACAGTACTTATCACCTATCCTGAGTGTAAGGGTTAAGTATCTGACCACTAGAAGTCCACTATAGGGAACCAACCTACGTTCTACCATTCGAATAGAGCAGCAGTTATGGTTGTCCACTGACGCTCCATTCCACTCTATGGGGCTATCAGATGAGCAGGTTATTAACTCATTTTTTAAGTTGTTTGAGGGTACTGGTAATAATGTGGTGCACATAGATAGATAGATAGATAGATAGATAGATAGATAGATAGATAGATGCTGGACAGCCAGAAGTTCAGAAGCAATAAGGCTTGGAACAAACTTCCAGCAGATGTGGTTCAGAAATCTATAGATAAAAAGACAATTATATAGGTTGACACTAGATGGACAGTATCATAGCTTTCTGTCATTGATCGACTATGTTTCTAAAAAGCTAATAGTGCTTCATATCTAACTGTATACTTATTGTCTCTAAGGCCTGATTCATATCTGCGTTCAGTATTCCGTTTGGGGGTCCCCAAGCGGACTCCTCGAACGGAATACCAAACACATTAATAAGCGGTTAGCTAAGAAACCACATAGACCCCATACACTATAATGGGGTCCGTGTGTTTTCCAAGCGGTGTCTGCACAGAACATGCAGAGAGAAAAGTACTTCATTAACTACTTTCCTCTCTGCATGTCTCATGCGAAGACTGCGTAGAAAACACACAGATCCCATTATTGTCTAGAGCAGGGGTAGGCAACCTTTTCTGTTCGGCGTGCCGATTTAAATTAAAAAATCAAAGATGAGGTCCTCGGAGTGCCGGTCAATAATTGTAAAGCTGACGACACCTACACTAAACTCATATAGCACAAACCGCAACATAGGGGTGCTGTCATACTGCGCTCCCAGCCACATGCGCTTACCACTATTTGCCTGGATACACATGTTCTTTTCCTTTAGAAGCAATGTAAGTACATGCGTAACCCACAATTAGTGGTAATGTATGTGACTGGGAGCAGAGTGAGGTCATACCTGTAAAGCTCTGACACACAATGTACCTGTATGTTCCATCCAGTCCTTGGCAGTTAGTAACTTCAGTTTTCTGTAAGGGAGCGTTCACACTACCGTCGGTGTCCAACAGCTAGTGTCCGCTGCTAATGTCCGTTCAAAATCTTGTGCGGATATTAGTATCGGACTCTAGCTGTGTCCGTGACATTTTGCATTGATTTAAACGGACACTGGGTGCGTTCTTTTACTGTCCGTGCCTGTCCTTAACTGTCCGTTCACAAAGATGTCCGACTTTTCAAGCGGACAGCAAAACCCGATATGTAGGTTTTTCTGTCCGCTTGAAAAGTCGGACATCTTTGGGAACGGACACTTAAGGACACCCACGAACAGTAAACGAACGCACCCGATGTCCATTTAAATCAATGCAAAATGTCACAGACACAGCTAGTGTCCGCTGCTAATATCCACACAAGATTTTGAACAGACATTAGCAGCGGACACTAGCTGTCGGACACCGACGGTAGTGTGAACGCTCCCTAAGTGAAACGCAGATTAATTTGTCACTTTTAGTTCCTGGTGGTGCAATAACAGCAAAACCCCAGCCAGGAATTAATGGGTGTCACACTTACAACAAAATGAATGCACTGGTGCCCAGGAACTGGATTTGGCTATAATTGCATCTAGTTACAGTGTCACCATTTAATAGAATCCCACTAAGGCTGAGGCCCCACATTACAAAAATGCAGCTTTTTTTTATTGCAGATTTGGCTGCGTTTTTCTTTCCGTCAAAGCCAAGAATGGCTAGAAAACGAATGGGAAATATATAGGAAGCTTCTTATACGTCTCCCTCCTGCTCAATCTACTCCTGGCTTCGGCTCAAAAAAACCAGCAAAATCTGCAACGAAAAAAAGCTGTTTCTGCAATGTGGGGCTTTAGCCTAAGGCTGAGGCACAGGGAACACAGCTTTTTTTGTTACATATTTTGCTGTGTTTTTCTGAGCCTAAACCAGGAGTGGATTGAGCAGAAGGGAGACGTATAAGAAGCTTCCTATATACTTCCCATTCCTTCTGTAGCCATTTTTAGCTTCGGTTGAAATAAACCGCATCAAAATCTGCAACAAAAATGCTGCGTTTCTGTAACATGGGGCATCAGCCTCCTGCATACAAATGGCACGCATGTGGTTTCACTGACCTATATGTTAAAAAATGAATTGACAGGGCTGCAAATGCAGACAGATATAGGGGATGTATAGGACAGATATAGGGGATGTATAGGACACATATAAGACCTGCGCCATAGTTTTCAGCTCTTTAATTTGGCCCAGATACACAGCCACAAAAAGAATGGCTGTATATATGGGTCAATTGAAATATATAGGTCTGTACTTTATCCACAGTTGTAGATAAAGAGTCTGGTCATGTATATTACAGGTTAACAACTCAATGTGCCTCATATTAATAGCAGTTAACCCCATCATGTCCCTCACATTAACCCCCTGTGTACTTTACATAAGGGATACTGATATGTGAGACATATGGAGGTAATAAGTGAACATCTTCATTATTTAGGTCCTTTATTAGTACCCCCATATGTCTCACACATCAGTAACCCTTATGTGAGCCACACAGGGTTAATGTGAGGGGCATAATGGGGTTAACTGCTATTAATGTGAGGCACATGGAGTTACTAAAACTAAAGTAATAACCCCAAATGCCTGACATTAATAAGAATAGTTAGTAACACACGTACCTGGTGTTTTTACTTTCACTTTGCTTCTCTCCTCCTCAGGGCTGCAGACGGCAGGAGCCTCTCACGTGTAGCAGCAGGTCCAGGGAGCCCTTATCCTGTGCAGTGAGAGGCTCACCTCTGATTGGTGGGCAGTGAGAGAAGGGGGCGTGTCCTGCACAGCAGCTCTACCAGAGCACTGAAAGGACGCTCTCTCTCTCAATTTAGTATGAAGTCTCAGGCTGGCTGCCGTGCCAGCAAAATATGCCTCGCGTGCCAGTCTTGGCACGCGTGCCAGGGGTTGCCGACCCCTGGTCTATAGGGTCCGTGTGATTTAATAAGCTCATCGCTTGTCAATGCATTTGGTATTCCGTTTGGGGGGGCCCAGCAGACTCTCCAAATGGAATACCGAATTCAGATGTGAACCAGGCCTTTCTCAGGAGAATATAGGAGAATTCTCAGGAGAATATAGGAAGAAGGATATTTATTCAGTAACCAAGCTGGCAGAGGTGGAACTTGCTATAACTGTCAACTGTCTCAACTGAGCTGAGGAATCGCAGAGCTGATAACTGAACAGAGAAAGAGAAACCTAAAAATTGGAATGTGTGATCAATAGAAGACATGCTGAATTCCAGAGAAATGTATGTAAAATGTATATAAAAGTAGTGCTCAGTGTGAAAGACAATCGGGAGATTGATTCAATAATAGAAAACATTTGTGTGGAGGGGCCCCACTGTAACAAGATAGTTATTGACTTTGACCATGTCTGAATGGTGTACCGTATATACTGCAGTAATAGATTTTGATGATTCCTTGAAGCTGCAAGGCCTACCATAATTATACACTTCATGGCTTAATTCTAACTGAAAAAAAAAATCTAAATGTACAAACATCTTACCAAGTTTTGCTGTTGCATTTATTAAAGCATGGGAATCTGGAGAATAATAAGTTCCACTGGACCTAGTGATAAAATAAGACCATATGGCATAGGTGTACAGTATATTAGTTGTATTGTACAGAATGTATGTTCCATAAATTACATTTATATAAAGTTGTGGACTCAATCTTCATCTACTTGTAATTTCAGACATTGAAAAATAAGTTTAAAGGGGTGTTATTTTACCATTTAATAGTGCTCTTGAGGGGGCCATAGACATCAACTTTACTCACCTCTCTCTGGGCCACCGGCTACCAGTATCAGTGTACAGCAGCCAATCACATGATATTTTTGGAGACATAATTTCTAAGCTCTGTCATTGGCTGCAGCAGTCCCATAGCACAAACAAGTGACTCTATGAATTCTAAGTGCTGCTTCTGCTATGGGAGGAGCCACATGACAATGTGAGCACTCCATTGTAAAGAATTAGTTATCAGTAGTGGTCAGACCTCATGGCAGCACTTGTCTACCTGGTGCCAACCACATTCACTCCAACCCCAATGTTATGCTGTCTTGTCTGTCTGGTCTGTACCCAGCAATACGGTCATTCCTGAAAGGAAAATATCTAATTTAACACACACACACACACACACACACACACACACACACACACACACACACACACACACACACACACACATATATATATACATATATATATACACACACACACACATATATATACAGTACAGACCAAAACTTTGGACACACCTTCTCATTCAAAGAGTTTTCTGTATTTTCAAGTCTATGAAAATTGTATATTCACACTGAAGGCATCAAATCTATGAATTAACACATGTGGAATTATATACTTAACAAAAAAGTGTGAAACAACTGAAAATCTGTCTTATATTCTAGGTTCTTCAAAGTAGCCACCTTTTGCTTTGATTCCTGGTTTGCACACTCTTGGCATTCTCTTGATGAGCTTCAAGAGGTAGTCACCGGAAGTGATTTTCACTTGACAAGTGTGCCCTGTCAGGTTTAATAATTGGTATTTCTTGCCTTATAAATGGGGTTGGGACCATCAGTTGTGTTGTGCAAAAGTCAGGTGGATACACAGCTGATAGTCCTACTGAATAGACTGTTAAAAATTGTATTATGGCAAGAAAAAAGCAGCTAAGTGAAGAAAAACGAGTGGCCGTCATTACTTTAAGAAATGAGGGTCAGTTAGTCCGAAATATTGGGAACATTTTGAAAGTGTCCCCAAGTGCAGTTGCAAAAACCATCAAGTGCTAAAGAAACTGGCTCACATGAGGACCGCCCCAGGAAAGGAAGACCAAGAGTCACCTCTGCTGCGGAGGATGAGGACCGCCCCAGGAAAGGAAGACCAAGAGTCACCTCTGCTACGGAGGATAAGTTAATCCGAGTCACCAGCCTCAGAAATTGCAGGTTAACAGCTGCTCAGATTAGAGACCAGGTCAATGCCACACAGAGTTCTAGCAGCAGACACATCTCTACAACAACTTTTAAGAGGAATGAAAACCAAAAGCTAAAACCCAACAAAATGCAACAAACTGGTCTCAAAACAAATATAAGAATATAGTTCAAACAACTTGAGACACAATACGTAAAAAATATATAGTTTTATTAATAAATATCACACAAAACAATACATAAACAGACAGGGGAGACACATAGGGAAAAAGATAATTTTCCCCATTAAATAGCAGAGGAGTACCATAACCCTCCCACCGGTAACAAACTGAGTATAACCCCAGATATTAAAGATGATACAAAGATACAAGAAAAAAGTCGCAAGAAGAGGAATGTAATCCCCAGTTAAAGCTAAATACCTAGTATTACACACCAAACATAGGTAAGAGGATTTGAATACAAATGTCCTCAGACCATAATAATATGACTAATATAGATAGAGGGTGGTAAACAAGTAAAGAAGTGTCCCAAATGGGGTCACCTTAATACATACCGTAGGTGCCGACATATTTTCTGTAATCACAAATGTAGAAATGAAGAAAACAACAGGGGGGACTCAGTCTGAGACCAGTAGGACCATAAGAAACGCCTAACGCGCGTTTCGCCTGCACTCGGCTTCTTGTATCTTTGTATCATCTTTAATATCTGGGGTTATACTCAGTTTGTTACCGGTGGGAGGGTTATGGTACTCCTCTGCTATTTAATGGGGAAAATTATCTTTTTCCCTATGTGTCTCCCCTGTCTGTTTATGTATTGTTTTGTGTGATATTTATTAATAAAACTATATATTTTTTACGTATTGTGTCTCAAGTTGTTTGAACTTTTAAGAGGAGACTTTGTGCAGCAGGCCTTCATGGTAAAATAGCTGCTAGAAAACCACTGCTAAGGACAGGCAACAAGCAGAAGAGATTTGTTTGGGCTAAAGAACACAAGGAATGGACATTAGACGAGTGGAAATCTGTGCTTTGGTCTGATGAGTCCAAATTTGAGATCTTTGGTTCCAACCAACGTGTCTTTGTGCGACGCAGAAAAGGTGAACGGATGGATGGACTCTACGTGCCTGGTTCCCACCATGAGGCATGGAGGAGGAGGTGTGATGGTGAGGGCGTGCTTTGCTCGTGACACTGTTGGGGATTTATTCAAAATTGGCATACTGAAAGAGCATGGCTACCACAGCATCTTGCAGCAGCATGCTATTCCATCCGGTTTGTGTTAAGTCGAACCATCTTATTATTTTTCAACAGGACAATGACCCCAAACACACCCCCAGGCTGTGTAAGGGCTATTTGTCCAAGAAGGAAAGTGATGGAGTGCTACGCCAGATGACCTGGCCTCCACAGTCACCAGACCTGAACCCAATCGAGATGGTTTGGGGTGAGTTGGACCGCAGAGTGAAGGCAAAAGGGCCAACAAGTGCTAAGCATCTCTGGGAACTCCTTCAAGACTGTTGGAAGACCATTTCAGGTGACTACCTCTTGAAGAGAGGTAGTCACCTCATCAAGAGAATGCCAAGAGTGTGCAAAGCAGTAATCAAAGCAAAAGGTGGCTACTTTGAAGAACCTAGAATATAAGACATATTTTCAGTTGTTTCACACTTTTTTTGTTACGTATATAATTCCACATGTGTTAATTCATAGTTTTGATGCCTTCACTGTGAATCTACAATTTTCATAGTCATGAAAATACAGAAAACTCTTTGAATGAGAAGGTGTGTCCAATATATATATATATATATATATATATATATATATATATATATATATATATATATATATATACACTCACCGGCCACTTTATTAGGTACACCATGCTAGTAACGGGTTGGACCCCCTTTTGCCTTCAGAACTGCCTCAATTCTTCGTGGCATAGATTCAACAAGGTGCTGGAAGCATTCCTCAGAGATTTTGGTCCATATTGACATGATGGCATCACACAGTTGCCGCAGATTTGTCGGCTGCACATCCATGATGCGAATCTCCCGTTCCACCACATCCCAAAGATGCTCTATTGGATTGAGATCTGGTGACTGTGGAGGCCATTGGAGTACAGTGAACTCATTGTCATGTTCAAGAAACCAGTCTGAGATGATTCCAGCTTTATGACATGGCGCATTATCCTGCTGAAAGTAGCCATCAGATGTTGGGTACATTGTGGTCATAAAGGGATGGACATGGTCAGCAACAATACTCAGGTAGGCTTTGGCGTTGCAACGATGCTCAATTGGTACCAAGGGGCCCAAAGAGTGCCAAGAAAATATTCCCCACACCATGACACCACCACCCTGAACCGTTGATACAAGGCAGGATGGATCCATGCTTTCATGTTGTTGACGCCAAATTCTGACCCTACCATCCGAATTTCGCAGCAGAAATCGAGACTTATCAGACCAGGCAACGTTTTTCCAATCTTCAATTGTCCAATTTCGATGAGCTTGTGCAAATTGTAGCCTCAGTTTCCTGTTCTTAGCTGAAAGGAGTGGCACCCGGTGTGGTCTTCTGCTGCTGTAGCCCATCTGCCTCAAAGTTCGACGTACTGTGCGTTCAGAGATGCTCTTCTGGCTACCTTGGTTGTAACGGGTGGCTATTTGAGTCACTGTTGCCTTTCTATCAGCTCGAACCAGTCTGGCCATTCTCCTCTGATCTCTGGCATCAACAACGCATTTCCGCCCACAGAACTGCCGCTCACTGGATGTTTTTTCTTTTTCGGACCATTCTCTGTAAACCCTAGAGATGGTTGTGTGTGAAAATCCCAGTAGATCAGCAGTTTCTGAAATACTCAGACCAGCCCTTCTGGCACCAACAACCATGCCACGTTCAAAGGCACTCAAATCACCTTTCTTCCCCATACTGATGCTCGGTTTGTACTGCAGGAGATTGTCTTGACCATGTCTACATGCCTAAATGCACTGAGTTGCCGCCATGTGATTGGCTGATTAGAAATTAAGTGTTAACGAGCAGTTGGACAGGTGTACCTAATAAAGTGGCCGGTGAGTGTGTGTATATATATATATATATATATATATATATATATATATAGCATACCTTTTGTTTGTATATATTTGCTATGTACACACACACACATACCATGTTTCCCCGAAATTAAGTCATACCCCGAAAGTATGATGTAGCAGGGGTTTTGTTGCATTGCCTAATATAAGGCACCCCCCAAGAGTAAGACATAGTAGTTTTCGTTTGAAGGGCCTATCGGGGAAGCAGCTGCCACAGGGCCCGGGACATTAGGGGCCCGGCGACAGCCGCTACCGCTGGGTTTTTTGTTTTTTTTTAATAGGCCATTACTGGCTGGAGTTACTCCAGACAGTAACGGGCCCTATTTATTTACCAATCCTGGCAGTGGCCGGGATCGGTAAGTGACACCGCGGGCACCACAAACACTATTATTATAGTATTATTATACTTTTCAGACTCCTGAGTATAATGATTGGAGGCCCAGGAGAGGTAAGAGAACATAAAAAACATTGTTACTTACCTTTCCAGGCTCCAGACAGGCTTCGGGTCTAGTTGTGTGACATCCCTGATGTCACATGAATGGGGCCTGCGTTCCAGGTCATGTGACGTCCTGGATGTCATTGAACATGGCCGACACCACCGAGGAGTCCATGGTCGGGGATAGGTAAGTAATAGAGATGAGCGAGTAGTGTTCGATCGAGTAGGTGTTCGATCGAATACTACAATATTCGAAATACTCGTACTCGATCGAACACTACTAGCTGTTTGAAGTTTAAGGTTCGATGCAGAACCAGCGTTGATTGGCAGAATGCTATACCTTCTGCCAATCAACGCTGGTTCTTCTCTTACCTTTAGAAGTCTTCTCCGTGCAGCGTCCCCGCGGCGTCTTCCGGCTGGAATTCACTCTGCCTAGGCATCCGGCCTAGGCAGAGTGAATTCCAGCCGGAAGACGCCGCGGGGGCGCTGCGCCGGAGAAGACTTCAAGGGGAATCCAGCCCGACCGTCACTCATGGACTTGGTAAGTATAATTTTATCGAATGTTGCGTACCCCTGAAACGAGCATTTCCCCCCATAGACTATAATGGGGTTCGAAATCCGTTCGAACAGCCGAACAGTGTGCGGCTGTTCGAACCGGATTTCGAACCTCGGACATTTTAGTGTTCGCTCATCTCTAGTAAGTAACAGTGTTTTTTATGTTGGTGTTCCCCCCTGGGTCTCCGGTTATTATACTCTGGGTTCTGAAAAGACCCCAGAGTATAATAATTGTTCATGGGTGTCCACAGTGGGGCATAATGCTGTGTGCAGGGGCCACTATGGGACATAATACTGTGTGCAGGGGCCACTATGAGGCATAATACTGTGTGCAGGGGCCAGTACGGCGCATAGTACTGTGTACAGGGGCCACTGTGGGATGTAATATTGTGTGTAGGGGCCACTATGGGGCATAGTAGTGCACGCAAGAATGTTCATTTTTTTTGTTCAGCAATAAATGTGAATTCGTCTTCAATGAAAAACATAACACATCCCCTGAAAATAAGACTTGGTGCATCTTTGGGAGCCAAAATTAATATAACACACTGTCTTATTTTCGGGGAAACAGGTTAGGTATGTGTTGTTGGTAATT
The DNA here is from genome assembly GCF_031893055.1 of Leptodactylus fuscus. Lineage (NCBI taxonomy): Eukaryota > Metazoa > Chordata > Amphibia > Anura > Leptodactylidae > Leptodactylus > Leptodactylus fuscus. Next base: position 71,926,754 of record NC_134267.1, on the reverse strand, counting down.
GTTTCTGAATGTCTTAGCTGCAGTTATAGGGAAAATCAGCAATAATAAAATGTATTAAATGTTGAAATGCCCTCAAAAGGTCTATAAAGGCGAAAAACTTAAGGAAATTGACAATATTATCAAAATTGTCAATACAAACCTATGTGTTACACATATAAAAACAACACTAACAGTAAGCAAAACAAAAAATTTTAAAATATTTTATTAGTACCTTGTGCTATAATAAAGTGAAAAAATAAGACATAAAAATAAAAATCCATGTTTAATTAAAAAAAAAAAAAAAGAAAAACATTACCGTATATACTCGAGTATAAGCCGAATTTTTCAGCACAGTTTTTGCGCTGAAAAAGCCCCCCTTGGCTTATAATCGAGTCAGCAATGTTTTTATTTTTAGGAGGGGGGGTGTATGACCAGCCACAATATCAATGTATAGAATCTCCCATAAAATAGTGGGGGGGAAAAGAAGCTTTTAAAAAAAATAAATAAAAGTTCTAAATCACCCCTTTCCCTGGAATACATACAAAAGTAGAAAATTACTATGAAACACATACACATTATGTATCCCTGTGTCTGAAAGTGCCCGGTCTACTGAATATAGGGAATCTGCAGTGCTCTTGTTCTGTCGGGAAGGGTTTAATAGGAGCACTGCAGATACCCTATATTCAGCCAGGCTGAATTCCAAGTGGGGGGAAAAAAAAAAAAAAAAAAAAAACAGTCCTCAAGCTCAGGGAAGGGGCAGACAGACAACCAAAACACCCCCTCCCCTTTCCCAGCACCCAGCAACTACTGCACCAAAAACTCCGACCATTTTAATTTTTTAAATTTTCCAGTAGCTGCTCATCCCAATCCCCCCCCCCCCCAGGCTTATACTCGAGTCAATAAGTTTTCCCAGTTTTTGTGGTAAAATTAGGGGCCTCGGCTTATACTCGGGTCGAGTATATACAGTAATTTTTTTTAGAACTTTCAAAACCGAACATACTAAGGCCGGGTTCACACGGAGTTACGTGCCGCAAGATTTGGCACGTGTACGCCGCGTGACCCTTTGCGTGCCGTACACGCTCCCATTCATGTCAATGATAGCGGGGATCGTATGCGCCGCGCTAGTTTGCATTTATTCACGGCCGCAAACTAGCGCGGCGCATACGATCCCCGCTCCCATTGAAATTAATGGAAGCATGTACGGCACGCAAAGGGTCCCGCGGCATCTACGTGCCAAATCTCGTGGCACGTAACTCCGTGTGAACTCCCCCTAAAAACCTGAAAATGTACCTGATCATGAACTGGGGAAAATGTCCTGATCATAAAGTAGATAAAACAGCATGGTCTAGGTATGGGTAATTTTTTTTCAGTTGTCTGAAAATAAGGCAGGATAAAAATGTATTGTAAAAAATTCCAAAAAAGTAATGTAAAAATATATAAATTTCATATCATGTATTGCAAGCCCATAAAGTCGTGTGAAGGAAGGTTAAAGAAGTTTTCCCATCTCAAGGATCCCATCTATGCTGCTAGTTTATGTAAACTTCAAGAGTTTTCCTAAATACAATGCTTTAGCAATGCTGTTTTGTTTAACTGGTATGTGAAATTATTCCTCCCATTGTTGCACATTGCTCCCTTGGTCCCTGTCTTGTATCTGCTAACAGGTCAGAGGGTGAGTCACTGCGCTCTGGGGAGAACTGAGTTCTCTCTCTCTGCTCTCAGGACAATTAGGTCAGCTATTTGCAGATTGCTGATAAAGGCTCAGACAGTGTGTGTTTTCTTTAAGTATATACAAGGATTTACTGTAAATATGTTCTCTCCATTGAAGAATGTACGTTTACATTTTTAATCTTCTCCAACCCTGTGTAATATAAAATACATTTTACTGTGTATATTCGATCTTCCTTTATATTAGATTTCTAGTAATCAGAATTGATATCTCATGATAAAGGCAAAGTCTGTATCTAAGTGTCATGTCCATCAGTCAGTCAGTCATCCAGCAGCTTGTTTAAGAATACAGAAGTGAGGAGAAGAAAGAGCAGACAAAACTGGTGAGAGATGGGACATTTCATGAAATTAATTCACCACATCATTTCCCCCTAAAAATGTATAAGTAAAATCATGCTTTTTACTTTTCTAATGGAAGGAAGTCATGCAGTTCTAGTCCATACTGTTCCTAAGTGCTGATTACAATCTCAAATTACAGGTAGGCAATTCTGGACCAAAACAGACAGCTTAGGACAGCCCTCTATACAGTTGAGAACCCAATTAGCATATCAGACACCAAAAATATAATTGCACTGATTGTTCTGGAAAGGTGAGGGCTAGAGAAAAACAATTCCAACTGTACTCAAATCAGTGGATGAGCATTTGCTGAAAGACGCAGAGTTGGAGTTTGGAGGGGATGAAAGTTTCTCTTCAAAAATAAGTAAGTAAAAATGAACTCACGTTTTCCTGGCGTTTACAATCCCCATTTGTACAAAAGATGCCAAAGTATTTCTCAGCAAATCAGAAGATAAGGCATCATAGCATTTGGTGGCTCCTGCAGAATTACATATTAAGTACAGTTTGCTAAAAATATTTAATATGAAACAGGACATGCAAGTCATGGAACTTAACTCTGGTTATAAACAATTTTCATAAATGAATAAAACGTGAATATAATGAACTTTTTGTAAAATATCCTATTAAATCCTTGCAGCCCGAGCTTGCATTCCACAATTTTGGAAACAAGTGGAATCTCCTCCTCTCTTCCTCTGGATTTTGAAGGTCAATGAGATTATGCGCATGGAAAACCTCACTTCCTTCCTGAATGACACAGGTGAAGCCTTTAACAAAATTTGCTTTTACTTGTTGGAATTCAACGTTCTGTGGAGTATCACAGTTTTCTGGGCTCTGGATACCCCTCCCAGGCTTAAACTTTGGACTATGAGTTTTGAGCACCACCTCCCACCAGGCGTTTGTCCTAGCATTATCTTGGAATCTACATATGACCTTACATAGTGAATTTCAAGTCCTTCTACTGTGGTGCTGACACATAATGTCCTGCGGGCCTCCCTCTGGGCCCACATGTGGTATGTTACCCTGTTCACTCCCCCATTACCCTCCCTGGGTTTTTCTTTTTCTCTCTCCCTCCTCTTTTCTGTCTCCTCTTCTTGTCTCTCTGCTCACCTTCCCTCCCTTTCTTCAAACCAGATAGGCAGGTCTTTTGAGCATCAGGGCATCACTTTTTTATTTTCCGATTATATTTTATTCTATTTTCTGTCAATGACTAAGGTGACAATTAGAGATGAGCGAGTACTGTTCGGATCAGCCGATCCGAACAGCACGATTGCATAGAAATGAATGGACATAGCTGGCACGCGGGGTGTTAAGCGGCCAGCCGCCGTCAAAGCGGAAGTACCAGGTGCATCCATTCATTTCTATGGAGCGTGCTGTTCGGATCGGCTGATCCGAACAGTACTCGCTCATCTCTAGTGACAATCATCTTGCCAAGCTGCTGCGCTCATCTGTGAACAGCAGGTTCCCAATCAAATGTGAATAGATTGGAAGAGAATCCCTTTCAGACACTATAGACAGACCATATTATGAACTTATATTAAACAAAGATGTTACTAAAAGTATAAATGATACTGATATACTGTACATACCCGTTGAAATTTGTTTAAAAACGAAGTTCCTTGCTTCAGCAATATACTGCTTATCTGTGAAACTCTCAGGCATATTTTGCTTTATGTATGTGCAAGCCAACTGTAAAAATAACCACAAAGTACAAAGAGTATTAAAAACAGTAAAATTTCATTAAAGATTTGGACCCTAGGGATTTTGAACAGTTAAACAATGTAGTGGAGACTCAATGATATGCCATGCCCGTTTAGCAGAAGATCTATAATAACAGGTCTGGGAGCCTTTTACATTGCTGGATTAATAACATCTAAGTGCTTAAAAGCCATGATTATGATCATGTTAACACACAGGACTGTTCACACTGGGTGCCTGCTGTATAATACAGCAGATATGCACTGCATGTGGCGAGAACTCAACTCCTGAGCATTCTTGATATCCCCTGCCTGACGTTATGATATACATGTATAAAATTACTTTTAAATTACCCCACAGAAGTCATGTTCCTCATCAGAAAATTAAGCCTAAATACCATATTTTTCAATGTATTTATGCCAAAAATTGGCACAAATTTAATGATGAATAATCCCAGGTAAGAAATTCAAATCTTCACTTCAAAAGAAACGACTGCCTGCGGCCTATATTAGAGGGAGCTCAGTAAATAGGAATTCATACAGCTGCCATAGAAGTCAATAGGAAATGTAAAAATCTCTGATTCAATTATATCCAAAACTCGAACTGTAACAAGGGGACATCCAATGAAGTGAGACTAAAGTCTTTCTCGAAAAATAATATTATATTATTTCATGCTCCAAAAGATGGGCTAGGGCTTATTTTCAGGGGACGTCTTATTTTTTTTCCATGAACAATCTACTCACCAGACCCCCTTGGATCCTACAATTAAGAGTCTGTAAGTGGCAGTGTTGTACAAGCTCTCACACACATTATCTATGTCACTCCTGTTAGGTCCCATGTCATAGCAACAGCAGTCTATTGCAGCCAAGTATAGCAGTTGGCTTCCTCTGTTGTCAGGAAGCAGCCACAATAGAGTGATGCCAGCAGGACTACCCGATCAGTGTTTAAGAGCCAAACACTACCGATAGTCAACCCCGATTGTTGTGGAGAACCATCTTCCTAATGCCATCTTGTACAGAAAGCTCCCTTTAAAGTCAACGTCTGATTCTTTTGGGGGTGTCTGCTTTCCTTGATGAAGAGTCTCTGAGGCATTGACTTCATGAGTGATAAACAGGACTCTTCAAAAATGGGCGTTACATACAGAAAAGCTAAAAGAAAGCCAACACTGACACCTAAACAGAAAAAAACAAGGTTACAGTGGGCTAAGGAAAGGCAATCGAGGACTGTGGATGACTGGATGAAAGCCATATTCAGTAATGAATCTGGAATCTGCATTGGGCAAGGTGATGATGTTGAAACATTTTGGTGCCCTTCCAATGATTTATGCAGACGACTGTCTGAAGAAAACATGCAAATTTCTACAGTCATTGATGATATGGGGCTCTATGTCAGGTAAAGGAACTGGGGAGATGGCTGTCATTATTCCCATGTACATAAGCACATCTATATTTGTAGATAATTAAAAGTTAAACATTTTTGCAAATATAAGTAATTAAAAATTCTGCAGAGTATTAAAGATTTTCTCTCACTTTCTTAGTGGTGACAGTCTGTTGTCTTGATCGGTTGCCAATGGATACGACCACTAATGCAGAAACTTTCTATGGTCTGGGACTTGTCAGTAACTTAGTCATGATTTTCTTATTGTAGCCGGGTTATCAGGCAGGGACACTACATGTATCAGAAGATATCCCGCCACAATAAAGAAATCATGGCTGATTTTCTGACCTCAGAAAGTTTCTGCATTGGTGGTCGTATCCAATGGCAATCGATCAAGATAACAGACTGTCACCACTAAGAAAGTTAGAGAAAATCTTTAAAACTCTGCAGAAATTTTAATTTCTTACATTTGCAAAAATGTTTAACTTTTAATCATCTACAAATTAAAAAATAATTATGTAGATGGGAATACCCCTTTAATTCTTCAATAAATGCACATGTTTACATTAAAATTTTGAACACTTTTTTTTATCCCATCTATCAAAAGGGTGTTTGGGGATGATGAAATCATTTTTCAAGATGATAATGCATCTCGCCAAAGGGCAAAAACTGTGAAAACATTCCTTGAAGAAAGACACATAAGGTCAGTGTCATGCCCTGCAAACAGTCCAGATCTCAATCCAATTGAAAATCTGTTGTGGAAGTTAAAGAAAATAGTCCATGACAAGACTCCAACCTGCAAATCTGATCTGGCAACAGCAATGAGAGAAGGCTGGAGCCAGATTGATGAAGAGTCCTGCTTATCACTCATTAAGTCAATGCTTCAGAGACTGCAAGCAGTTATAAAAGCCAGAGGTGGTGCAACAAAGTACTAGTGATGTGTTGGAGTGTTATTTTGTTTGTTTTTCATGATTCCATAATTTTTTCCTCAGAATTGAGTGATTCCATAATTTATTCCCTGTGCTTGCTATTATTTTTCTTGATTTCTTTTAGTGTTTCTTAAAGCCAGAAAGTTGCCATTTGAAATGCCTTTAGTTTTTTGTCATGTCTGTGATGTTTTTTTTTCTACAAAATTAAACAACTGAATGAACATCCTCAGGGACAACGAGTTCTTAGAGGAATGAAAACATATTCCACATATACAGGGATGTAGCAAATTCCCTGTGCTTCCCAAATATGGAATGAACATGATATATCTGTAGTTTATAGAGGAATGAACACCTATTCCACTTAGACATGTAGAAAATTTCTAGAGAGGGTGAATCTGTTCCTAACAAACCAGATTAGGCCCAAATGTTCCAAATTGTTAGATTTTGACAAAACCAATCAAATGGCGATTCCCTTTGATCAAACAAAAACGGCCATTCTACGAGAAAATGGCTGCCACCACGTGTTTGCACACGTTTGTTCTTTATTTTCTGATCAATGACTCTATAGACGCTATTGGCTAAGAAGTGTTAGATGTTGCTACAACATCACAGACAGTGGTAGGTGGACCTTACAGTGTCAATGTCAAATGGAGTAAAGCATAAGCTTTTGTTCACAGCCTTTAGTTGCTGTAAATGGTGGACATGCGGATGGATATAAACTCAACATTGATGTCACGCTCTTTAACCCCTTCCCGCCGATGGCATTTTTTGATTTTCGTTTTTGACTCCCCTCCTTCTAAACCCCATAACTTTTTTATTTCTCCGCTCCCAGAGCCATATGAGGTCTTAATTTTTGCGGGACAAATTTTTCTTCATGATGCTGCCATTAATTATTCTATATAATGTACTGGGAAGCAGGAAAAAAATTCAGAATGGGGTGGATTTGAAGAAAAAATGCATTTCTGCGACTTTCTTACGGGCTTTGGTTTTACGGCGTTCACTGTGCAGCCAAAATGACATGTCCCCTATATTCTGTGTTTCGGTACGGTTCCAGGGATACCAAATTTATATGGTTTTATTTACATTTTGACCCCTAAAAAAAATTCCAAAACTGTGTTAAATTTTTTTTTTCCTAAAAGTCGCCATATTCCGACGGCCGTAACTTTTTTATATGTAAGTGTACGTGGATGCATAGGGCGTCTTTTTTTGCGGGGCCGGGTGTACTTTTTAGTTCTACCATTTTTGGGAAATGTTATTGTTTTGATCACTTTTTATTCAAATTTTTATCAGAATCAAAACTATTTTTCCCGCTACGGCGTTTACCGAACAGGAAAAATATTTTTATAGATTTGTAGAGCGGGCAATTTCGGACGCGGGGAAACATGTACATGTTTCACAGTTTTTAACTACTTTTATATGTGTTCTAGGGAAAGGGGGGTGATTTGAACTTTTAATACTTTTTATATTTTTTTTTACTTTTTTTAAATTTTTTTTTTGCATTTATTAGACCCCCTAGGGGTGTTGAACCCCAGGGGGTCTGATCACTAATGCAATGCATTACAATGCTAATGCATTGCAAAAAATCATCCTTTCTTTTGCAGGCTGCATAGACCAGCCTGCAAAAGAGAGGATTTGCAGACAAGCCTGGGAGCCTTGTACAGGCTCCCGGCTGTCATGGCAACAGGACGTCGGCCCTGGAGCATGCTCCAGGAGCCGGCGATCCCGAGCAAAATGGCGGCGCCCATGCGCCGCCTTTGACCGCGGCGCAGGAGGGGCTAATGCCTCCGATCGGTCCTGGGACCGATCGGAGGCATTAGAGCCGGTTGTCTACTGCTTAAAGCAGTAGACACCCAGCGGCTATGGCGGCCGCCCGGCTCCCGGGCGGTCGCCATAGTTACAGACCCGACATGCGTCGTACTATTACGGCGCATGTCGGGAAGGGGTTAATATCCCCTGGTTGAACTTGAACATATGTCTTTTTAAACCATAATAACTATGTTACACAGAGAGTAGGCAGCTGAGCGGCACTCTGTGTCTCTGCCCCCACACTGATCTGCTAGATCAGTGCTGGCAACAGAAAGAAAGCGGAACGTGATGAATACATCCTATTAATATTATAAAGGTGAAGTTTGTGAGTTTGTGGGTTTGTGTGTTTGGATATTCAGATGTTTGTTCCTCAATCACAGCCAAACGGCTGAATGGATTTGGGTGAAATTTCACACACACCTACATATTTCCCACGAAAGTCGAATAGGCTACTTTAAATGTGGGTCACTCACCCCAAATCACCACCGTCACCCTCCAAAGACCCCTCCGGGCTCGGCTGTACAAACTGGCATTCTGCCAGCGCTGCTCTGTCCATGCTCCTTCTACTGGTGCAGGGCAAGCTGTGGGCGGGCTATGGAGCCAGGACTGCGGCACCATAGGTTGGGGGCTGAATGTGGGCGTGCCGATTCACCAGGGACACAGTGAGGAAGATGGCGGCCGCCCACAGGGTCCCGGAGTCGCAGCTATACCATGCTGCCTACACACATCGCGAAGGAGAAGGCTGCTGCACCCCACACTACACATACAGGTCAGTGCAGCGGGGGAAGGGGGTGTCCCGGGAGGGGGGGGGTCCGGGGGAGGGGGAGTCCCGGGGGGGGAGGAGGTGTCCACAGGTCCCCAGCTTCAGTTCCCCACCTACATCGTCCCCCGTGTAGTAGCTCTCACCTTTGGCTCTCTCCTCTGCTCCTGTGTCTCCTCCGCTCCACACACTTCTCCTGCTGCCTGTCTGTGTCCTGTTTGAAGCACAGCGAGGTCCGGCGTCTGGTTGCTATGACACCGGGCCTGCTCTGCTACATAAACGCCACAGGGACCAGCAGGAGCAATGTGTGCAGGCAGCCAGCAGAGGGAGCAGAGGAGAGAGACAAAGGTGAGAGATACTACACGGGGGACGATGTAGGGGGTGGGGGCAGGGATGGGGGAACATGAGACTGGGGGGCAGAGATGGGGGGCAAGACACTGGGGGCACATGAAGTGAACTGGGGGCAGAGAAGGGGGGACATGCAGATGGGGGCAGAGATGACGGGGACAAGATACTGGGGGCAAAGATGGGGGGGACAAGGTACTGGGTGCAGAGATGGGGGGACAAGATACTGGGGGCAGAGATGGGGGGACAAGGTACTGGGTACAGAGATGGGGGGACAAGATATTGGGTGCAGAGATGGGGGGAACAAGATACTGGGGGCAGAGATGGGGGGACAAGATACTGAGGGCAGAGATGGGGGGGAAAAGATACTGGGGCAGAGATGGGGGGACAAGATACTGGGAGAAGAGATGGAGAGGACAACATACTGGGGGCCGAGATGGGGGGGACAAGATACTGGGGGCAGAGATGGGGGGACAAGATACTGAGGGCAGAGATGGGGGGGAAAAGATACTGGGGCAGAGATGGGGGGACAAGATACTGGGAGAAGAGATGGAGAGGACAACATACTGGGGGCCGAGATGGGGGGGGACAAGATACTGTGGGCAGAGATGGGGGGGACAAGATACTGGGGGCAGAGATGGGGGGACAAGATACTGGGGGCAGAGATGGGGGGACAAGATACTGGGGGCAGAGATGGGGGGACAAGATACTGGGGGCCGAGATGGGGGGGTACAAGATACTGGGGGAAAAGATGGGGGGGACATAAAGCTGGGGGCAGAGATGGGGGGGAAGATACTGGGGGCAGAGATGGGGGGGACAACATACTGGGGGAAGAGATGGGGAGGACAACATACTGGGGGCCGAGATGGGGGGGGGGGACAAGATACTGGGGGCCGAGATGGGGGGGGCAAGATACTGGGGGTAGGCCCGCTCTGGCCACAAGTAGAGGGGCGTTGGGGCCCACGGGCCGCGCTGCAGGTGGTTTGCACAGGCATCAGGGGGCCGCCGCCAAAGTCGCGGGTTATAGCTATTTGTTTATAATCTTGCCATGGAGAGTACCCTATGACAACACAGCCCTCTCAAAACTTCACATCCTGAGGCAACACATACTTCAGAATACAGGGAACTGTAGGAAACTGTAAGGGCCTTCCATGACATCACAAGCATATGACTAGTCATGAGGAGGGAGATGGGAGGAAGAGTCAGGACTCACTGTTAGGGGCACAAGTTTTAAAAAGCTTGTTAGGTTTTTTTTTTTTTTTTGGATGTGGCTATTTATAGGTACCGTACATACAGTGTTTGCTAAAAGTATTGGCACCCCTGCAATTCTGTCACATAATACTTATTTTCTTCCAGAAAATGATTGCAAGCACAAACTCTTTGGTATTAGTATCTTCAATTATTTTCTTGCAATGAAAAAACACAAAAGAGAATTTAAAAAAAGTCAAATCATTGATCATTTTACACAAAACTCCAAAAATGAGCCGGACAAAAGTATTGGCACCCTCAGCCTAATACTTGGTAGTACAACCTTTAGACAAAATAACTGCGAACAACCGCTTCCGGTAACCAGCAATGAGTTTCTTACAATGCTCTGCTGGAATTTTAGACCATTATTCTTTGGCAAACTGCTCCAGGTCCCTGAGATTTGAAGGGTGCCTTCTCCAAACTGCCATTTTGAGATCTCTCCACAGGTGTTCTATGGGATTCAGGTCTGGACTCATTGCTGACCACTTTAGAAGTCTCCAGTGCTTTCTCTCAAACCATTTTCTAGTGCTTTTTGAAGTGTGTTTTGGGTCATTGTCCTGCTGGAAGACCTATGAACTCTGAGGGAGACCCAGCTGGGCCCTACATTATGCTGCAAAATTTGTTGGTAGTCTTCAGATTTCATAATGCCATGCACACAGTCAAGCAGTCCAGTACCAGAGGCAGCAAAGCAACTCCAAAACATCAGGGAACCTCCGCCATGTTTGACTGTAGGGACCGTGTTCTTTTCTTTGAAGGCCTCTTTTTTATTCCTGTAAACTCTTTGTTGATGCCTTTTCCCAAAAAGCTCTACTTTTGTCTCATCTGACCAGAGAACATTTTCCAAAACGTTTTTGACTTTCTCAGGTAAGTTTTGGCAAACTCCAGCCTGGCTTTTTTATGTCTCTGGGTAAGAAGTGGGGTCTTCCTGGGTCTCCTACCATACAGTCCCTTTTCATTCAGACGCCGACGGATAGTACGGGTTGACACTGTTGTACCCTCGGACTGCAGGGCAGCTTGAACTTGTTTGGAGGTTAGTCGAGGTTCTTTATCCACCATCCGCACAATCTTGCGTTGAAATTTCTCGTCAATTTTTATTTTCCGTCCACATCCAGGGAGGTTAGCCACAGTGCCATGGGCTTTAAACTTCTTGATGACACTGCGCACGGTAGACACAGGAACATTCAGGTCTTTAGAGATGGACTTGTAGCCTTGAGATTGCTCATGCTTCCTCACAATTTTGCTTCTCAAGTCCTCAGACAGTTCTTTGGTTTTCTTTCTTTTCTCCATGCTCAATGTGGTACACACAAGGACACAGGACAGAGGTTGAGTCAACTTTAATCCATTTCAACTGGCTGTAAGTGTGATGTGATTTAGTCATTGCCACCACCTGTTAGGTGCCTCAGGTAAGTAACAGGTGCTGTTAATTACACAAATTAGAGAAACATCACATGATTTTTCACAGTGCCGATACTTTTGTCCACCCCCTTTTATGTTTTCTGTGGAATTATATCCAATGTGGCTTTTTGACAATTCTTTTTGTGGTTTTCCATTGAAGACAAATGAAATGAAGATAATAATACCAAAGAATTTGTGATTGCAATCATTTTCTGGAAGAAAATGAGTATTATCTGACAGAATTGCAGGGGTGCCAATACTTTTGGCCAGCACTGTATAAACTTAATTGAAATGCAGATGTTTTATCGTATTTATCCCAGTACATTTTTACTTTATTAAGACGTTTATCTTACAATGAATATGGCTAATCATCCTCGCACTGCGGACATCCATCCGCTCTAAAACAATCTGCATGTGTTGTGGAACAAGAAAAACAAGTTGTAAATTTGTTAGACTTTTTTTCCCAAATCGAAATGGCATATCATATTCGTGTTTTCCCTTAGTGTTCACTTGGAAAAGAGTGCTGGCTGTTGCTCTGTTTTCCTCGTTGACTGCCTTTGATTTCGAGGTTGAGTAGAAGTTGTAAACCTCTTCTCTAATTTTGTGATCATGATGCAGTATAACAGACGTTACCTTCCACATATTCGGTTTCGGTTGAATTCCTTCACTCTGGCTCACCTGTTTCATTCGGTGACTGCATTTATGAATCTGTTGTTTCTTGTCGCAATAATGAATGGTTACCAGTTTTCATCACAGAAATTTTACACACACTCTCTTGTTTCGTCAATTGAGTTAAATTCAATCCCAACAATAATGGAACATGTTTCACAGGACGCCATTATTTTGGATAATAATCAAGGGAAGACAGAGCGTGGAACGCTTTGCGAGAAGAAAGGGTCAAACCATTTTAGGAATATGGAGAGAGGAGAGGATAGTTGTGTATACAAGGGATAGTGCAAGGAACCTGCGGTTAGTTTATGGGTACCTATAAATAGCCAGCAGTTTATAGGTATGGTACCTATAAATAGCCACATTCTTTTTTTTTTTTTTTTTTACATTAGCCAAAAGCAGATATAATTCAGTGAGAAATTTTTAAGATCTGTTCGCTTAGTTCATATGCAGCATTGCTGTCTTTGTGAAGTCTTATTCTTATGGTAGAGTTGGAAGGGACCTCAAGGTCCATCGGGTCCAACCCCCTGCGAGTGCAGGTTTTCCTAAATCATCCCAGCTATATGTTTATCCAGATTCCACTTGAAGATTTCCATTGATGGAGCGCCCACCACCTCCCGTGGCAGCCTATTCCACTCTCTCACTACCCTCACTGTCAGAAAGTTTTTCCTAATGTCTAATCTGTATCTCTTTCCCTTTAGTTTCATCCCATTGCTTCTTGTACTTCCTTGTGCTAATGAGAATAGGGTAGATCCCTCTGCACTGTGACTACCTTTCAGATATTTGTAGACTGCTATTAAATCTCCCCTCAGCCTTCTCTTCTGCAAACTAAACAATCCCAGTTCTTTTAGCCGCTCCTCATAGGACATGGTTTGCAGACCTTCCACCATTTTGGTTGCTCTTCTCTGGACTTGCTCCAATATATTGATGTCTTTCTAAAATTGAGGCGCCCAGAACTGTACACAGTATTCCAGGTGTGGTCTGACCAGGGAAGAGTACAGCGGAATAATGACCTCTCTTGATCTAGATTCAATGCTTGTCTTAATACATCCCAGAATTTTATTAGCCTTTTTTGCAGCAGCACCGCACTGTTGGCTCATGTTGAATTTGTGATCTACTATTATGCCCAAGTCCTTTTCCCCTATGCTATCACTTAGTTCTATTCCTCCCATACTATATATGTTTTTTACATTTCTGTTACCCAGATGTAGAACTTTGCATTTGTCCCTGTTAAATACCATTTTGTTCGCCTCAGCCCATTGTTCCAGTGTGTCTAAGTCCTTTTGAATACACACTCTCTCCTCTCTAGTGTTGGCTATTCCTCCTATCTTCGTATCATCTGCAAATTTTATGAGTTCCCCAATAATTCCATCGTCCAGATCATTTATAAAGATATTAAAAAGTACTGGGCCCAGAACAGAGCCCTGCGGCACCCCGCTTTTGACTTTCTTCCAGTTCGATGTGTAGCCATTTAGTATTACTCGTTGTGCCCGATCATTAAGCCAGTTGTGAATCCACCTAACTGATTTTTTGTCAAAGCCATACGTAATCATTTTTTCAATAAGAAGGTTATGTGATACTTTATCAAATGCCTTACTGAAGTCAAGATATACTATGTCCACGGCATTCCCTTGGTCCAACCATTCAGTGATTTTGTTGTAGAAGGAAATCAGGTTAGTCTGACAAGATTTATTGGTCATAAAGCCGTGCTGGCTCTGGTTAATTAATGCCTTCCCATCCAGGTACCGAAGTAAATGTTCCTTGACAATTTGCTCAAAGATTTTTCCTGCTATCGAGGTCAGACTTACCGGCCTGTAATTTCCTGGATCGTCCCTTTTCCCCTTTTTGTAGATGGGGACAACATTTGCCCTTTTCCAATCTAAAGGGACCACTCCTGTTTCCCATGACTTACCAAAGATTATAGCAAGGGGTTCTGTTATTTCCTCTGCTATCTCTTTCAGGACTCTAGGGTGTAAATCATCTGGTCCTGGGGACTTGGTTTCCTGTAACTTGGCTAAGTGCTCTCTTACTAGACCTTCGCTTATAGTCAGCTTGGAGTCCTCCTTCCCCTCATCTCCATCACCATTAATGTCGATATTTCCATTAGTTTCTTGGGAGAAGACGGATACAAAATATGAATTTAGTAGCTCCACCTGCTGTTCCACCATGTTAACTGTTTCTCCTTTGTCATTCTTCATGACTCCAATGGTCTCCTTCACTTTTCTTTTGCTTTTAACATATCCCCAAAATCCTTTTACCTTACTCTTTGCCTCTTTTGCAAGCTTCAATTCGTGTTCAGCCTTAGCTCCTTTGATGCTTGTCTTGCAGAGTCTGCAGACTGCTGTGTACTCTTCCTTAGGTATAGTTCCCATCTTCCACTTTTTGTATGTTTCCTTTTTCCTTTTTAGCAGGTTATGTAATTTTTTGGTCATCCATCCTGATATTTTTAGGTGCTTCCCATTTTTCTTCCTTCTAGGTATTGTTAGTTCCTGTGCTTTAATGATTTCCCTACGGAAGATTTCCCACCCTTCATGTGCATTTTTGTGCTTAAGAATTTTGCACCATGGAATTCTGCTAACCCTTGCCTTCAGGCTCTTGAAGTCTGCCCTGCTAAAGTCGAGCCTTGAAGTCTGTGTCTTCGCAGGTCTTCTTCTTCTTGCAACCCCAAACTCAAGTATAGCATGATCGCTGAATCCCAGTGTCCCTGCTACCCGTAGTCCCTCAACCATGTGCTCTTTGTTGGTTAGGACTAGGTCCAAAATGGATGTTCCTCTTGTGTTTTCTTCTACTAGCTGGGCAATGAAGTTGTCTGCTAGAGAGGATAAAAATTTGATGGAGCCTTTACTCTTGGCTGTATGGGTTTCCCAATGAATGTCAGGGTAATTGAAGTCTCCCATGATCACTATTTCATGTTTCTTTGAGAGCGTGGTCATTTGCTGTGAAAAAATCTCATCCATGTCTTCTGTCTGTCCTGGTGGTCTGTAATAAACGCCTAGTATGATGTCCTTATCATTGTTTTTCCCTTGAATTACTACCCAAATAATTTCCAGTAGATTATCATATAAAATTCATCAGGGCACCCCCCGATCTCGCCGCAGGGGGTGCCCAGGGGGGTCCACATGTACCGCAACTCTCTCGATGTCGCGGACATGTGTCCGCGGCATTTGGAGGGTTAATACCGCTGATCGGAGCGGAGCGGAGTGTGTGCAGCAGAGCTGTGTATATATGTATATGTGCTTACAATGTACAGTCCTATGAAAAAGTTTGGGCACCCCTATTAATCTTAATCATTTTTTGTTCTAAATATTTTGGTGTTTGCAACAGCCATTTCAGTTTGATATATCTAATAACTGATGGACACAGTAATATTTCAGGATTGAAATGAGGTTTATTGTACTAACAGAAAATGTGCAATATGCATT
The DNA here is from genome assembly GCF_031893055.1 of Leptodactylus fuscus. NCBI lineage: Eukaryota > Metazoa > Chordata > Amphibia > Anura > Leptodactylidae > Leptodactylus > Leptodactylus fuscus. The sequence continues at coordinate 71,911,068 of NC_134267.1, read as the reverse complement.
AAACCAAAATTTGACCGGTGCAAAAGTATGGGCACCCTTATCATTTTATTGATTTGAATTCCCCTAACTACTTTTTACTGACTTACTGAAGCACAAAATTGGTTTTGTAACCTCAGTGAGCTTTGAACTTCATAGCCAGATGTATCCAATCATAAGAAAAGGTATTTAAGGTGGCCAATTGCAAGTTGATCTCCTATTTGAATCTCCTCTGAAGAGTGGCATCATGGGCTACTCAAAACAACTCTCAAATGATCTGAAAACAAAGATTGTTCAACATAGTTGTTCAGGGGAAGGATACAAAAAGTTGTCTCAGAGATTTAACCTGTCAGTTTCCACTGTGAGGAACATAGTAAGGAAATGGAAGACTACAGGGACAGTTCTTGTTAAGCCCAGAAGTGGCAGGCCAAGAAAAATATCAGAAAGGCAGAGAAGAAGAATGGTGAGAACAGTCAAGGACAATCCACAGACCACCTCCAAAGAGCTGCAGCATCATCTTGCTGCAGATGGTGTCACTGTGCATCGGTCAACTATACAGCGCACTTTGCACAAATAGAAGCTGTATGGGAGAGTGATGAGAAAGAAGCCGTTTCTGCACGTACGCCACAAATAGAGTTGCCTGAGGTATGAAAAAGCACATTTGGACAAGGCAGCTTCATTTTGGAAACAAAAATTGAGTTGTTTGGTTATAAAAAAAGGCGTTATGCATGGCGTCCAAAAAGAAACAGCATTCCAAGAAAAACACATGCTACCCACTGTAAAATTTGGTGGAGGTTCCATCATGCTTTGGGGCTGTGTGGCCAATGCCGGCATCGGGAATCTTGTTAAAGTTGAGAGTCGCATGGATTCCACTCAGTATCAGCAGATTCTTGAGAATAATGTTCAAGAATCAGTGACGAAGTTGAAGTTACGCCGGGGATGGATATTTCAGCAAGACAATGATCCAAAACACCGCTCCAAATCCTCAGGCATTCATGCAGAGGAACAATTACAATGTTCTGGAATGGCCATCCCAGTCCCCAGACCTGAATATCATTGAACATCTGTGGGATGATTTGAAGCGGGCTGTCCATGCTCGGCGACCATCTAACTTAACTGAACTTGAATTGTTTGTCCAAAATACCTTTATCCAGGATCCAGGAACTGATTAAAAGCTACAGGAAGCGACTAGAGGCTGTTATCTTTGCAAAAGGAGGATCTACTAAATATTAATGTCACTTTTCTGTTGAGGTGCCCATACTTTTGCACCGGTCAAATTTTGGTTTAATGCATATTGCACATTTTCTGTTAGTACAATAAACCTCATTTCAATCCTGAAATATTACTGTGTCCATCAGTTATTAGATATATCAAACTGAAATGGCTGTTGCAAATACCAAAATATTTAGAACTAAAAATGATTAAGATTAATAGGGGTGCCCAAACTTTTTCATAGGACTGTATGTTTACAGTGTGTGCACCAGTCCTGTGTGTGTGCGAACTGTGTACAGCAAGATTGTATATGCAGTGTGTGCAGAAGAGCTGTCTGTGTATCTTTGCAGCAGAGCTGCAACATGGAACTCCTCGTATTGTGTGAGGGTGCTTTGTGAGCAGTGGGAAACTCCTTTTGACCACCTCAATCTGTGTCAGATGGAAGTTTAAAGTGAGGACAGTCTCGATAAATTGGCAATTTTCTGATTCAGTAATTCACCTCAAATAAGAAAAAAGTAATTAACCCCTTAACGCTCTGGTCAGTAATAGTACGTCCTGGCAAGTAGCACGTTCGCGCTCAGGTCAGTACTATTACTGACCAGTAATTGCGCGGGCACAGAAGCTGTGCCTGCGCCATTACACCCGGCACTCGGCTGCATTACACAGCCGAGGGCCAGGACGAGCTGCCCCAGTGAACTGCCGGTCGGAGCTCCGCTCAGCGGTATTAACCCTCCAAATGCCGCGGACACATGTCCGCGACATCGAGAGAGTTGCGGTACATGTGGACCCCCCTGGGCACCCCCTGCGGCGAGATCGGGGGGTGCCCTGATGAATTTTATATAGCCCGGGGTCTGGTTAGTGACCCTGGGCTGCTAGGACCCCTGCTTACCTGCTTGGATCCATGCAGTGCTGCAGAAAGTGAATCTATGTGTCTGCATAGATTCACTTCCTCTATAGTCTGCAATACATGTGTATTGCAGGCTATAGTACTGGATCAGCAATCAGAGTATTGCTGGTCCAAGTACACTAATAGGAGAAATAAAAAGTGTGAAAAAAGTGTAAAAAAAAAAAAAAAAAAAGTGTGTGAAATAAATAAATAAATAAATTGATTAATAAAGCTCCAAAATTCCCTTTTTCTATATCAAATGAGTTAAATAAAAAAAACACCTAAAAATAATAAAAACAATGCATATTTGGTATCGCCGCATCCGTAAAAACCTGTACCATAAAACTAAAACATTATTTCACCTATATGGTAAACGTGAAGAAAAAAAATGGAAAAAAAACGCCAGAAATAATGATTTTTGGAAATTTCACATTAAAAAATATGCTATAAAAAGTGATCAAAAAGTCATATGTACACCAAAATAGTACCGATGAAAAGCACAGGTTGTCCCGCAAAAATAAGCCCTCAACCAACTCTGTCAATCGAAAAATAAAAATTTTACGCATCTCAGAATATGGCGATGTAAAAAACATTGATTTATGTCCCCAAAAGGGTTTTTGTTCGGCAAAATTACTAACGCATAAAAAAACCTATAAATGAGGTATCGCCGTAACCGTACTGACCCGCAGAATATAGTTCACATGATACTTATGCTGTACACCATGTGGAAAAACATTTAAAAAGTAAAATGCAATGCCAGAATTGATTTTTTTTTTTTATCCAGCAAAAAAGAGTTAATAAAAAATAGTCAATAAGCTATAGGCACCCAAAAATGGTGTCATTACAAAATGCATCATATCCCGGAAAAATAAAAGCACTCATATGGCCACATCAACACAAAAATAAAAAAATAAAGCTTGAATAATGTGAAGACAAAAAAACCCCAAAAATCGCCAAATGCGTCAGGAGGGGAATATATAAGTGGTGCGACCGTATGTCAGGGTACAGACCAGTTTTGCTGCTTACAAGAGAAAAAACAATAGAAGAGACCCCCAAAGCAACCCCCCCAATCATAGGAGCTACTGGGACATAGTAGGGAATTTGGTGCTCCCAATGTCCTCCGCACCGCTTACATATTACCTCTTCACCATCCGCTGTGCATTCACGTCTGGGATACTAACACTCACTACACCCCCTGATAAATTCTTTGAGGGGTGCAGTTTCCAAAATGGGGTCACTTTTGGAGGTTTCCCACTATTGTGGTACTTCTAGGGCTCTGTAAATGCAACATGGTGTCTAAAAACCATCCTAATGAAATTGCTGCCCGAAATCCTTAATGGTGCTCTTTGATTTCTGAGGACACGTATTGAGTCACGTTGCACAGAAGGGCCACATATGGGATATTTCCACAAACTGCAGAATCAGAGAAATAAATATTATGGTATGTTTTGCTGTTAACCCCTTCTTTGTTACGGAAAAATGTGGTTTGAAATGGAAAATGTGCATAAAAAAGTGACATTTGGAAATTTCACGTTCATATTGCATTAATTCCTGTGGAACACCTAAAGGGTTAATAAAGTTCCTATATACAATTTTGAATAGTTTGAAGACTACCGTTTCAAAAATGGGGTCATTTATGGGTGTTTTCTTGAAAATCTGACAATTTGCTACTACAGTTATAAGCCTTCTAACATCCTAGAAAAGTAAAAGAACATTGAAGAAACAATGCCAATATAAAGTAGACATATGGGAAATGTTAATTAGGAAGAATTTTGTTTGATAGGACTGTCTGTGTTTTCACGAGAATAACAGAAACTTTCAAAATTGATAATTTTATGAATTTTTCAGTACATTGTCCTTTTTTTAACAAACAAACGCAAAGTATAATGACCAAAATTTACCACCAACATAAAGTACAAAGTGTCACGAAAAAACAATCTTGGAATCACCTGGATAGGTAAATGCATTATGAAGCTATCCTCACATAAAGTAAAAGAAGTTATATTTGAAAAACAGGGTCTGAGCCTTAAGGACCAAAGTACCCTGCGTCCTTAAGGGGTTAATGTACCAATTGAGGAGTTTGATTTTGGGAATGGAGGAAAATGGTTGGAGGAAAGATGCAACAATCTGTCTGGATCCCAGAAACTCACTCAGCTTTTATGCACACACAGGTCAAAGGTGAGAATGTTACCTCTAGTAGCCATTCAAACCCCTTTGTGTCAACTTCTGGGCATGTTGTCAGGCCAAAATCACCAGGGTATGTGAACTTTTGAACAGGGTCATTTTGATGTATTTGGTTGTCATTATGATTTAAAAAGAAAAAAAACACAGAAGTTTGACAATAAATGGCTTCAACCAACCACTAACCATGAATGAAAAAAAAAGGTTTTGTGTTATTGTTCATATTCTCTGAAAAAAGGGCAAAAAAACCAAAAATCTGCCGGGGTATGTAGCCTGTTTAGCACAACTGTATCTCTTGCCTAGGAAGACATACTATGCAGCAACCCAGTGGAAGAGACCGGAGGACAGGAGTCGTAGATGACACTGGCTGTGCCACCTGCTAGGCCGGGGATGCTCCTTACTCCCTCCAATCCTTCTCCAGGGCACAGCCAAGGTGGGGTCCTGCAGTACTACCTGATGGAGATGATAGTGGACTTGTTTCCACCGGGGCACTTCTAGTTGTGAGAGGGGACCTCTCCTAGCTGAGCCGGTGTGATGGTGTTCACAAGGGCCCTTCATGGTGAAGCAGGCAATGACTCAGGAGTCCAGTGTTGCAGGGTAAACCAAAGAACTCTTCTATTAAACAGCATGAACAGTTTCACAAGCAGCTTGCAGTTGGGTTACAGATACAGTTCAATTCCCCAAAGCCTTGATCTTAGGAGGTTTGCCAGGGATAACACAGACTGCAGAAATACACTTCGCCTATTCTCCTCTCGTACCACTCCCAGCATCAGTAGATAGGGGCTGTATCGGGCAAAGAGTCCTGATAGGGACCTGGGTACCTGGTTACTCCTACTGGCACGGATGGCAGATGTCTCACAGAGACGCACCAAATTTTCTCCCTGTCTCAGGGGCTGTCTCCGGATGAACCTGCAACAAGAAGAATTCCTCCTAGGAGCTGGACTGGAGTCTGATGGAGTCCTAAGTTCTCCCTCTGCACAGAACAACATGACATGTGCAGGATGGCTGCTCACCTAGGACTGAGATACACCACTGCAAACACTACACTGGACTAACTCTGTAACGGCTATCAGGAGACTATAAACTCTCTACAACCCCGCCCAGTGGCCTTTGATTGGCCAGAGAGAACCAAGGAACAAATTTGAACTGCAGAGGGGGTAAAAATATCAAGAATGCAATATATCACATTACATATTACATTTAACATAAAACACATAGGACAAGACACACCAAGACAACCTGCAGGTACAAGGGACAAACACAAAAATATAGCAGCTCACTCCGGGATGCTGCATACTACACTAGGTGTGCTGTGTGTTTTCTTATTTTACCAATTGCAAATATCAGACCAAATCAACATCCTATCCTATTCTAGTTTCCATAACCTGTGATTTTGACTTTCAAAATTGACAACCAGATTCTTCATGAATTTGACTGTTATCAACCATGACAACAGCTTGGCAGTAATTTCAATAGTCTCACTCTTAAAGTAAAGAAGCCCTGTTTGTGATAAAGCAGTTAAGAGCCTATAAACCCTGATAAGCTGTACAAAAAAGGACAACTCAACAGCAGAAAGTTCCAAAAATGAAAAAGTAAATAAAGCCCACAAATAAACTGGAATGTTCAGCTCTGTGGCCTTCTTAGTGATTTCTTCTTAGCTAAACATCAGCTTAAACATGTTTTAATTCTTTTTTTGCGAGTATTATCGAGCAGCAGATACAGTTGTGCTAAAAAGTTTACATATCCCTGAGAATACTCTAACAGCCTTGTACTATGAGAGAGGGCGATTCTTGTCGCTCAGCGATGACGCTGAGCTCTCAGGAATGTCCCCACCCCATTCTATGAACAAGTACTGTCAGTAGGGGGTGTTCCTCACAGTTTACTGCAAGCCCATTATCTGTCCTGGAAGCGTGTAATTTGTTTTTCTCTCTAAACCTCTGTGTAATGTAATATACATTTACTGTACATATTATTTGATCTTAATTATTATAGATCTTACAATAAATAATCTCTCATTGTAAAGGCAATGTCCATATGTATGGAAGTACTTCATAGTATCCTGTCCATGAAATAATCAAAGTCTGTTCACCAGCTCGCTGCAGAATGCAGCAAACAAGAAGTATAAATAGTGGGCAATCTGGTGAGAGAGGGAAATGGCAAAACCCCTTCCCGCCAATGGCACTTTTTGACTTCCTGACCAAGCTCGATTTTTCAAAACTGACGTGTCACTTTATGTGGCAATAACTTTGGAATGCTTTAACTTACCAAAGTGATTTTGACATTGTTTTTTTTCGTAACACATTATACTTCATGTTAGTAGTAAATTTTGGTTGATATGTTTTGTGTTTAATTATGAAAAAATAGGAAATTTGGTGGAAATTTTGAAAAATATGCATTTTCTAAAGTTTGAAATGATGTGCATTGCATACAGATAGTCATACCGCCAAAATTATATCCTAAATCTCATGTCCCAGATCTCTGTTTATATCGGCATCAAACTTTAGTCGCCCCTTTTATTTTTTTACGGACATTATAAGGTTTACAAGTGAAACAACAATATTCAAAATTTTCAAGAAATTTCCAAAACCCATTTTTAGGGACTATGAAGGGGTTTTGAAAGACCCTTGTATTAAAACCCCCCATAAATCACCCCATTTTCAAAACTGCACCCCTTAAATAAGCCAAAACAACATATACCTAGTATTTTAACCCTATAAGTGCTTAACAGGAATTAATACAAAATGGAGGTGAAATTTTCAAATTTGATTTTATTTTACTAATATTTTTGTTTAGCCCTAGAATTTGTACATTCAGAAGGGGTTAAAGGAGAAAATGCATCCCACAATTTGTTAGGCAAGTTCTCCCCACTACCATAGTACCCCACTTGTGAGTGTAAACTAATATATGGACGCACAGCGAGACGCAGAAGGCAAGGCGCGCCAAGGAGCTTTTAGAGGGCAGATCTGGCTGTGATCAGTTTCAGGAGCCATGTCACATTTACAAAGCCCTTGAGTAGTCAAAACAGTGGAAACCTCTAGAAAGTGACCCCGTTTTGAAAAAGGCAGGCCTCAAAGAATTTATCAAGTGATGTAGTGAGCATTAGTAATAATAAGTGAATATGTAAGCTGTGCGGAGTAAATTGGGTACACCAAATCCCATCTATTTTCCCACTAGCTTCTATAACACGGATGGGGAAGAGGAGCATTCTGGGGGGATCAGCGCTGGTATATTCTCTCTCATAAGCGCAAAATATGGGGTGTCCCCTGAAAACGCTCGCACAGCTTATACATTTCCTTCTAGTCGCAGCCACTTATGTCCTAATGATTTGGCGACTTTTAGGGTTTTTGTCTTCACATTGTACAAGCTAGATTTTTATTTCTATTTTCTGGCAATATGGCCATATGAAGGCTTGGTGTTTGCGGTATTAGATGTACTTTTCAATGCCACCATTTTGGGCCCTGTAACTTATTGACTACATTTTATTAACTCTTTCTGGGTGGGATGTAAAAGGAAACATCAATTCTGGCATTGCTTTTTAGCATTTATTTTTCTCCTGTGCAGCGTACAGCATAAGTAACATGTTACCTTTATTTTGCGGGTCGGTACGGTTGCAGCGATACCTCATTTATATGATTTTTTAATGTGTTGCTATTTGTGCAGAATAAAATTCAATTTAGGGGAAAAAATCAATTATTTTTGCATCGCCATCTTCTGAAAGGCATAACATTTTTATTTTTCGCTAGACAGAGCTGGTTGAGGGCTTTTTTTTTGCGGGATGACCTCTGCTTTTTATTGGTACCATTTTGGTTTTCATCTGACCATTTGATTACTTGTTATTGGACATTTGGTAAGGGAAAGGTGGTGAATAATCATTATTTTGTGCGGTTTTCTACGTTTTGTTTTTTTTTAATGCCGTTCGCCGTTCGGTTTAAATAATGTTTTAATTTTATTGTTCAGGTTATTACGGACGCAATGATACCAAATATATAATGTTTTTTTCTATTTTTCTTTATTTTACATAATAAAACATTTTATATGGGGAAAAAGGGATTATTGGGGCTTTATTTATTTCTAATTTATTTTAAACTTTTTTATTTTTACTTTTTTCTAACTTTTTTTTTTCTGTCCCCATGGGGGATTGACGCAGTGATCTGCTGACCACTGCTTCACTAGATATACGCTGCAATACACGTGTATTGAAGTGTAGAGGAAGCTGTCAGCCTGTGTAGACGCACAGGGCTGACAGCTTCCTTTTGGGCAGGATCAACCAGGTACGTGGAGGGGGTAAGTGAGGGGGAAGACCCGGAGTCACTGATTAGACCCCGGGCTGCCCCCTACGAACATCGGCACCCCCTGAAACCGCCGTGGGGGGTGCCAATCGGCACCATAATATACCGAAACCCCTGAGATACCGGTGGTAATGTTTTGACCGCTGGCATCTCAGGGGATAACACCTGCGATCGAACCCGGTTCCGACCGCAGGTGTTACAGGGCATTGTCAGCCGTAACATATGGCTGACACCAGCAGGGCATGGTGCGCACAAAGTCCTTCCCGGCAGCGCCGTACTATTACAGCGGATGTCGGGAAGGGGTTAATGTTCATGACTCCACCATCAGAAAGATACAGAACAACAATGATCTTCTAGGCAGGACTGCAATGAGAAAGCCGCTGCTCTCCATCTGCAGTTTGCTAAGTATCACTTGGACAAGTCAGAAGGCTACTGTAACAATGTTTTGTGGCTGTTTGAAATGCTGTGGAAGAATTGAAGGAAACCCACCAGCATAAGAGTTGAATCCGTTTTAAACATGGGAATGGTCTAAAATCCCTCCAAGTTAATGTGCAGAACTAATCAAAATGTGAAATGAAAATGTTTAGGTGCAGTTATTGCTGCACAAAGGGGTTCACATCAGATACTGAATGCAAAAATTCACACATTTTTGACACTCTGACATGTAAGTAAATTACCAAGTGTAATATTTTTTACTCAACTGTTTGATTTGTTTCCCTTTAACTAATTTTAGGACTTGAAAATCTGATGTAATTTTAGGGCCCATGTATGCAAAAATGTAGAAAATTTGGAAATCTACACAAACGTTTATTCACCACTGTATGTGTCAAGAAATGCAGTAGCTAGTAAGTGAGTAGTGCCCGCCTTTCCTACTTATTACTTTCCATAAACAATGTTACAGATACAGTTAATAGGACTTGGTACCTGATATGCTTCAAACACTGGATATAACATTCCGTATAGAAATTGAGCCAAATTATTCTTCTCATTTATAAAAATTTCATAAGGTGTCCTACAGATAACATTTAACCTGGCCAGTAGAAGACAATCATCTTCAAAATCCTAGAGGAAAAAATATTTATTTTGATTTACTACACATTTTAAATGATCACACAGAAAAGTTACATAAAAAAGAAATATCCCAGCAATTTCTCCTGTAGGAAAGAAATCGGCTTTTTGATAGAGTAACTAATCACCAGCCCTGGATCTTAATCTTTGGGTCAGCAATCACTAGTAAAATAGTGGCGCCCATATGCTGCCAGGAAAATGGTGCCAAGTTCAGGCTTTATGGAAGCATTAGATGGTTTGATACCTGCGATCATATTGCTGTCATGTTTAAAGACCTGACATTCACCAATAGTATGGCAGATGTCTGGTAAGGGTTAAAGAGGTACAATTTAGATAGTAGTTCAGAAAATGTTAAATGGATCCCAGACTTTGTAGCTGTATTTGTGTATGCAAATTCATCAAGACGGTTTGTATGCTGGTTTTCTGTGCCACCAGTGGATTAACCTGATTTATGACAAGGCATAGACACATCGGGCTATGCACCTACACTGACACTGTGTTTCTCCGAAAATAAGACAGGGTCTTATATAATTTTTCTTCGGAAAAGGAGACAGGACTTATTTTGGGGGTAGGTCTTCTTTTTCAGGCACCAAAGCGAATCAGAATCTTTTCTGATTGACTCCGGAAGAATCTAGTAAAATGGTTAGGGTTAGTAAAACTAACCCTCGCTTACAGTCACAATTGATGGTGCAGAGTCAGGTTTTTAAAAAACAAACAAACAAAAAAATTATTGACACTCTCTCACTCACAATTTATGTGTCAGTGGCCCAGTGCCTGCTCTACCTCCTCTCCTTTATGCTGAGGGACGGTGCTATAGTGGAGTGGCTGCATTTGTGGGAGTAAGCAGGAGTGGCACTTAAAGAGGACCTTTCACCACTTTTGGGCACATGCAGTGTTATATACTGCCAGAAAGCCAACAGTGCGCTGAGTTCAGCGCACTGTCGGCTTTCCCGATCTGTGCCCGGTGTAAAGAGCTTACGGTGCCGGTACCGTAGTGCTCTATGGTCAGAAGGGCGTTTCTGACCATTAGCCAGAGACGTCCTTCTGCCTCGCGGCGCCTATCGCGCTGTGATGTGGAGCGGGGAGGAACGCCCCCTCCCTCTGCTCACACAGCTCGTCCATAGACGAGTATTATCAGGAGGGGAGGGGGGAGTTCCTCCCGGCTCTCACAGCACAGCGCGATTGGCGCCGCGAGGCAGAAGGACGTCTCTGGCTAATGGTCAGAAACGCCCTTCTGACCATAGAGCACTACGGTACCGGCACCGTAAGCTCTTTACACCGGGCACAGATCGGGAAAGCCGACAGTGCGCTGAACTCAGCACACTGTCGGCTTTCTGGCAGTATATAACACTGCATGTGCCCAAAAGTGGTGAAAGGTCCTCTTTAACATCTGGTCACACAGATAGCCAAGCCAACAGCATAGTAGTGGCTGGGAGGCAGGACCCAGGAGGTTGCACTCAGAAGGCAGACTCGTTAGGCAGAAGGCTGTGGAGAGTGACTGTGGAGTGAGACTCGGGAGCGGGTGAGTGGATTTTACTCTGCCGTTGGGGGAGGTAGCGGGGCACTTGTCTAGGACAGTTGGGAGCTACGGTATGTCTATTCTCTGTCTCATTAACGTCACGTGACATAACCTAGTACTGGAAGTGTGGACTAACTAGGACTTATTTTTTGGAGTAGGGCTTATAATTCAAGCCTACTACAAAAACCCTGCAAAATCAAGATAGGGCTTATTTTCGGGGTAGGGCTTATTTTTGAAGAAATAGGGTATCTATGCCTGCTTAGATTTCAAGCGTCATTTACGCTAGCAAGCTGCCATAAATAATTATGAATCTGGTGGCTCAAAGAATGCCATCACCACACTTTCTTTTCAATAAGGTTCGGTTCATACCTGTGTTGGAGTCTCCCTTTATAGTCTATGGAGACTAAGGGTAAGTGCTTTCAGTCTTTCAGGCCCCCAGGCAGATCCGAGCGACTAAAAGCCAAATGCTAGGCTGAACCTAGTGTAGGTGGCAAGGTCAGGAAAAAAAACACTTGTGACAATTCTTAAATTATAAACCTGAGATTCTTAATGGATCTACCCCACAATGTGTATATGAAAACTGAATTTCATTATATAGCATGTCTTTTTGTAAATTCCATTTAAAGCACACCTGTCTGATGAAAATGCAGGGATATCTGCAGGCAGCATGTTAAAGAACCAAAAGAGGCAGAGCAGACTGATAGGTTTGTAGTAAAGGTTATATATACACAGGGTTTAGAGTCCTATTTCAACATCTAATCACACAAGGGTACTCCATTTTAGACACAAAAATAATAAAACCTAACTTTTATTGGCTATAGTTAAAAATCTACACCCAGTGATCATTCCAAAATAAATAAAGTGAATAAAGTGACTAAAAACAAATGACTGATACTATTTTATGGTTGGTACAATCACCAAGTAGTAGTAGTAGTAAAGGCCCTAATGACTGCCTGTCTCCTTGACTTTGGAGTAACACTTCATTTAAAAGTATGTAATATTTGTGAAATCTATTATTTCTATTAAGTTCCTTGCAAGTTTTGTTTTACTTTTTGCTAAATTTGATTAACTTTCTTATTACCTGTTCTTCATAGCCATAGAAAAGGATAAATTCTTTGGAAAAAAGATTCCTCAAGAAAGAAAATGAGATATGGATATAATCTAAAAAAGAAATAAAAAAATGACACTACATTAGCAAGTATTATATAGTATAAATATCATTAAAATAAAAAAAGAGCCAATATGCCTATTATTTTCATTCTGTGGCAAGAAAAGGAATATGGCTCTTTTTTATCCGAGTTAAGGTTTTGGAAAATTTAACATCTATGCTTTTACCTTGTATTACTTTACAATCTAATTGCATATACTTATGAATATCTATCAAGTCTAACCTATAATTCTACATTGCTGATCGAGAGGAACCCAAAAAACCCTATGAGGAAACTCCCTTTGCTCTATATTTTTTTACTCCAAATATGGCATCATAATCATCTGGATCCAGAAGTGTTATATATTTTATGAATCATAAAAAGATCCAATATATCTATAATTTTTATACTTAAAGAGGACCTTTCATCAGATCGGGCACATGCAGTTCTATATACTGCTGGAAAGCTGACAGGGCGCTGAATTCAGCGCACTATCGGCTTTCCCGTTCTGTGCCCGGTGTAAAGCGCTATCGGTCGTGGTACTGTAGCGCTTTACAGTCAGATGGGCGTTTCTGACACTTAGCCAGGGACGCCCTTCTGCCCAGCAGCGCCTATCGCGCTGTACTGTGGAGCGGGGAGGAACTCCCCCTCCCTCTCCTGATAATACTCGTCTATGGACGAGCTGTGTGAGCAGAGGGAGGGGGCGTTCCTCCCCGCTCCACAGTACAGCCCGATAGGCGCTGCTGGGCAGAAGGGCGTCCCTGGCTAAGTGTCAGAAACGCCCTTCTGACTGTAAAGCCCTACGGTACCGGGACCGATAGCGCTTTACACCGGGCACAGATCGGGAAATCCGATAGTGCACTGAATTCAGCGCACTGTCAGCTTTCTAGCAGTATATAGAACTGCCTATGCCCCAATCTGATGAAAGGTCCTCTTTAAGATAAGTAATATGGCTTTTTTTTTTTTTTTTACTCTGAAGATTTTTGAAATTGTAACAATGTTAGGCCACTTTCCTTTTACCTTGTATTATTTTGTAATATAATTACAGATTTTTTTTTCACAATTATAAGTCACATTTTTTAGCAAGGAAACACTTGGAAGCAGTGAAGAACTGTAGGAAGAAAGATCATCTGTAAAGAAGGGACGGTGAGAAAGGGAGGCGGCTGATGAGGCTATGGTGTTCAGGGAACAGTGAGAAGGATTCCGATGCTCCCTGAAGAGTACTTAGCATATCAAGAAAAGCGGGTTAATTAAAAAACGGTGGCACAGATCAATGAATGAAAGGTATGCCTAGAATAGCCTAACGGTTATGTAAAGATATGCTTATTTAAAAAACAATATAGTCAACAATAAAATCCCTTTATCATCAGAGATGATCGAACAATGTTCGATCGAATAGATATTCGATCGAATATCAGGCCGTTCGAGGTACTCGATTCCAATCGAATACCACGAGGCAAACGCATAAAAAATTCGGATCCTCTCCCACCTTCCCTGGCGCTTTTTTTGCATCAATAATTGCGCAGGGGAGGTGGGACAGGAATTACGACAACGGAGGCATCGGGAAAAAAAAAATTGGAAAAAGTAATTGGCTAGCTAAATCAGGTGACCTCCAATTTATACGAATGGTGGATTTAACATTTGGTTAATTTGAGACTGTGAACTATGTGACTGTGAGACAGGGATAGATGTACAGTTAGATTAGCTAGGGATTACCTTTATTTAGGTGGGAACGTTACTCCCCCAACTCTTTGGGGCTCTATCTGGTCGGGATCCCTGTCAGCTTGCGATATGTGCGAGCTGACTTTTTCCCATAGGAATGCATTGACCAGCGTTGATTGACCAGTGTGTGCAAGCAGGGTTCAGCGCACACTCAGATCTGCTACATCTCTGATGCAGCATAGCTGAGTATGCAGCAGGGTTCAGCGGTTCTCCGGTGTAGCAGCAGTTCTCCGGTATAGCAATGCTGGCCGTGCGCTCAGCTCAGCTACTCCAGAGATGCAGCCAAGCTGCTCACAGTGCTCACCCATAGAGGAGTATTATCAGTAGGGGGTGGGACGTTCCTCCCCGTTCACACTGTACTGCGCGATAGGCACTGCTGTGGAGAAGGACGTACCTGACTGACTGTCAGAAACGCCCTTCTGACTGTAAAGAGCTACGGTACCGGGACCGATAGCTCTTTACCTGGGGCACAGATCGGGAAAGCCAACAGTGCGCTGAATTCAGCGCACTGTCAGCTTTCCAACAGTATATAGAACTGCCTGTGCCCAAATCAGTGAAAGGTCCTCTTTAAGCAGAGACTACTACATATTTGTACACAAAAATACAAAGACATGAGACAAGTGATGTAAAGCAGAAACATCAAACCTTCCTGTACATGAAGAACACTGATAACATTAACACCACAGATTAAGTATCCCTAACATACGGAACTTAAAATCAGGTGTTGTAATAGGTATATACAAATATTTAAAATGCAAACTTTTCAGAAGGCAAATAACACAACTGTGAATAAGCAAACAGTTAATGTCAATTTGATTTAAAATAGGTTTTACCTTTTTGAAAACTCTGTGCTGTTCTACATGCCAACACAACAAGGGCAGGTCGTATGAAAACATTCACCATTTTGTTTCTGTAAGATGTGCAAGTCAGATAAGTGAGAGCTTGTTTGGTGACTACTTCTTCAGTCAAGACTTCTGTAACATTGTGCTCACGCAAAACAATGTGACCGTCCACAACAGCCATAATATTTGAATGTAGGGAGAGAGTGGATTGAACAACTTCATCGATGGATTTATTACCTAGATGACAGTTATAAAAGAGAATGTATAAATGCATTAGTTTATAGGCATATAAAATGCTCCATTATTGAATGTTATGGAATATAACCAAGATATGGCAGAACATTGTGATTATCAGAGGTCCGACAACATTGACCTTCACGAATCTTGAGAATGTAAGGGTTGGGGTCACATTTTGTTTTATACCTGTGCATCTTCATTCTCAACCACCTGATATGCAGTGAACTGCAATCAGATCTGTAAGATGCTCTTGTAAGTTGCTGACACTGGCAGATCACATGACTGCTGGGTCAGAGGGCAGCCACATCATGGTGGAACATATAGCTGTGTATACAGGACTAGTTGAGCACTGTATACACAGTGATCGAGTAGGCAGGGAAGGTAATAAACTTTCCCTGCCTTCTCTCTGGGAGCGCTGGCTGAAATTACAGCCGGCTCCCAGTATCAGCAGCTGCACAATCTCATGCAGCTGCTGTGTTCTGACAGGATGTACCGGTACGTCCTGTCAGAACAAGGCAACCACTTTCTGGACGTAAATACTCTATGGGCGGTCCGGAAGTGGTTAATATGGTTCATATTACCTGAACTGCATTGGTAACAAAGTGAATTCTATGTACAAGGCAATACAGATCACGATGTATACAGATTGTCATTGGACGAGCTGTTGATCTGTGAGCATGAAGAAGCCTGTAGAGAAATGGCACTAAATGACCAATCAGGTTGGAATGGAGTTTGCCTGAATGTCCATCACTATGCTAGTGATGGACACTATGCTTGTCCATCACAAGTGCTCCCCTGCCAAGCTGAGTTTTCACTAAAAGGCCTACCACGCTGTCTACATCTGCTCAAATTGTGCCACCTTCTATATATTCTTCCCTGGCCTCGACTCTAGATGGTGCATCAAGTATGTTGGGTTTTGAGGATGTAGAGGACCCATCTGATTCTCTATTATCCTGGTCAGTCTTGAAATATATACTGGATTCGCTCTCCAACCCTCTTATGTCTTGAGACATGTCTGACACAATGATTTAAAGTGCAACATATCAGCTCCGGGTAAGATAATGACGCCCATAGAGACTGAGATGGAATATCTGAGATGGAATGCTTTGTTTAATATAATGTTTCCATAGGTCTCTCTTCAGAGCCTCTATTACAGGTTCCTCATGACTTTCTGTGCCTCTGTACTGCACAGATGAATCTCCATTTTCTCGAAGTTCAAGGTGAGCATATTTACTTGTGACCAGGTGCTCGTGGTATTGCTGATAGGATGTTAATCATAGACAGAAAGCAGTTTTTAGCTGGATATCAACCTTGATTTGGAGTCCAGTGTCCCTTGATCTCCTATATTGTGTTTACTAGGGCTTTCCTCAGGTATTTCTTTGTTATTTTATAGTTACTTTCTGCAGAATTGCATGCACAGACATAAATAGATAGGAAGCCATGTGTGAACCATATATGGCATTATCCTATACTGTTTTGGTGTTGAATACATACCTGGCCAATCTACAAGTCCTCCCAAGTCCTCTGTTAATTTCCTGAGCCAAATCAACTTCTCAATTAATAGATCGTAGTTTAAGGCTGGCAAATTCTGCAGCAAAATTGTTGCTATCAAATCTCCAGGACTTAGCATAATGTTGGATATTTGCTGATGTTCCACTTTGTATGCCATGTCAGAAATAAACTTCTGAATATCTTTTGGTCGTTGATGACTCTGTCTGTAATATAAAATATATTAATCAGTGTACCAAAGCCACAAGGTCTATAAATTGATTGCTGCATTGTATATATGAAATTCAATACCTGTCTGTTAGATTATATTGAGAAAGATTAATTTTTCCAGAGGCCATCGTTCTCAGTGATATTGGTTCTCCAAAGAAAATGTGAATATTTCCAAAATTATTTTTGAGTAGTCTCCTGGCTTTAATCAAACCCTGCATGAAAAACAGACAATTAAGAGCACTATCTTTTATACACAGGTCTTCTTTTATTCTTCAGATAGAAGGCTTACTTTCTTACATTAAAGTCTATAAAGAGGAATTTGATGGAAAACATACCATGAAGTGGACCCCTGTAATGCAGCAGAGAGGAAAATACTCTGTGGTCTTGTGCTGCATATGGGTGTAGTGAAGATACCAAATATTTCACAGTTGCTTTATAACACTCCAATCTATCTACTAATAGCCATGACCAGGACATGATTCAAAATTATCCTTAAGAACTGAAGTTGTCCCTAAAAAATTAGTTTTAGAAATTTTCTTGTAAATCTGGAAAATCGCTATTACACTTATAAGGCTTCTAACATCCCAAAAAAATTAAAGGATAATGATAAAAGATGATGCCAATATAAAGCAGAGATATGGTAGATAATATCTATTCATGTTTTTGGAAGGTATGACCATTTGCCTGAAAAGCAGAGCATTTTACATTTTGAAAATTGCAATTTTTTTTCAAATTTTTTTTATAAATAAAAATACAAAAATGTTGATTATTGTTTACCACTAACATGGAGTACAATGCGTCATGAAAAAAAAAGTCTCATATTCACTTGTGTAAGTTTTAGCGTCTCAAAGTTATTGCCATATAAATTGACATATGTCAGTTTTGAAAAATGAGACCTGGTCCTTAACCGGTTAAGTACATGGGAGGGGTTGACCTATCTGACCAAGTCCTAAAGCCATATAGCACCATGAGAAAAACATACATTCCACAAACTGGATAGTGGGAAGACCCAAAAAAAAAAGTGTAAGGCTGCAGTCACATTACCATTTGGTGACTCTGTACCCTATTCTGCTTAAAATAAGCAAAGAGAAAAGTCTTGCAAGCAGGACTTTTCTCTTTACCGATTTTGGGCAGTAACCTGGTGGATCTCTTTATAGCCTATAGGATCCGCAAATTTCTGTTGGTAACTGCTTTTTAAGCGCATAGTGTTTCTGTTTTTTTCATTTATCAGTGTGACACCTGCACCAAAAAACCTGGCCTGTGCATGGAATTTTAATTTTATAATTGATTTGCCTTGATAGATCATCTACAGTGTTGGACAAAAGTATTGGCACCCCTGCAATTCTGTCAGATAATACTCATTTTCTTCCAGAAAATGATTGCAATCACAAATTCTTTGGGATTATTATCTTCATTTAATTTGTCTTCAATGGAAAAACACAAAAAGAATTGTCAAAAAGCCAAATTGGATATAATTCCACACTAAACATAAAAAGGGGGTGGGCAAAAGTATTGGCACTGTTTAAAAAAATCATGTGATGCTTCTCTAATTTGTGTAATTAACGGCACCTGTTACTTACCTGAGGCACCTAACAAGTGGTGGCAATAACTAAATCACACTTGCAGCCAGTTGAAATGGATTAAAGTTGACTCAACCTCTGTCCTGTGTCCTTGTGTGTACCACATTGAGCATGGAGAAAAGAAAGAAGACTAAAGAACTGTCTGAGGACTTGAGAAGCAAAATTATGAGGAAGCATGAGCAATCTCAAGGCTACAAGTCCATCTCCAAAGACCTGAATGTTCCTGTGTCTACCGTGCGCAGTGTCATCAAGGAGTTTAAAGCCCATGGCACTGTGGCTATCCTCCCTAGATGTGCCCTGCAGTCCAAGAGTACAACAGTGTCAACTCGTACTATCCGTCGGCGTCTGAATGAAAAGGGACTGTATGGTAGGATACCCAGGAAGACCCCACTTCTTACCCAGAGACATAAAAAAGCCAGGCTGGAGTTTGCCAAAACTTACCTGAGTAAGCCAAAAACATTTTGGAAGAATGTTCTCTGGTCAGATGAGACAAAAGTAGAGCTTTTTGGGAAAAGGCATCAACATAAAGTTTACAGGGAAAAAAAAGAGGACTTCAAAAAAAAGAACACGGTCCCTACAGTCAAACATAGCGGAGGTTCCCTAATGTTTTGGGGTTGCTTTGCTGCCTCTGGCACTGGACTGCTTGACTGTGTGCATGGCATTATGAAGTCTGAAGACTACCAACAAATTTTGCAGCATAATGTAGGGCCCAGTGTGAGAAAGCTGGGTCTCCCTCAGAGGTCATGGGTCTTCCAGCAGGACAATGACCCAAAACACACTTCAAAAAGCACTAGAAAATGGTTTGAGAGAAAGCACTGGAGACTTCTAAAGTGGCCAGCAATGAGTCCAGACCTGAATCCCATAGAACACCTGTGGAGAGATCTCAAAATGGCAGTTTGGAGAAGGCCCCCTTCACATCTCAGGGACCTGAAGCAGTTTGCCAAAGAAGAATGGTCTAAAATTCCAGCAGAGCATTGTAAGAAACTCATTGATGGTTACCGGAAGGGGTTGTTCGCAGTTATTTTGTCTAAAGGTTGTGCTACCAAGTATTAGGCTGAGGGTGCCAATACTTTTGTCCGGCCCATTTTTGGAGTTTTGTGTAAAATGATCAATGATTTGACTTTTTTTTCATACTCTTTTGTGTTTTTTCATTGCAAGCAAAATAAATGAAGATATTGAATGGATTCTACCACTAAAACACATTTTTTTCTAGTTAACACGTATTCGTCTCCTACCTATAGCTATATGGCACTATGGCTGGGACCGCAATTTCGCGCATGCGCAGTACGTTCGGCAATCTTCGCCGAACAGAGCGTACTGCGCAGGCGTGCGACAGGACGCTGGAGAAGCAAGGGGAGGATACGCAAGACCATAGAGGCGGCGCTGCGGTCGGTTTTCAAGCTGCAATGGGGACGCCCCCATCGCTGCTCCTGCGATGGGGACGCCCCCATCGCTGCGAGAGAACTCATTAGCATACCGGTACAAACCGGTATTTTGAACGAACGGCGCGGCGGAGAGCACTTCTAAAGGTAGGAGACGAATAGCCTTTCTAAAGGCTATTCCGACGTGTTACCTAGAAAAAAATGTGTTTTAGTGGTAGAATCCCTTTAATACCAAACAGTTTGTGCTTGCAATCATTTTCTGGAAGAAAATGAGTATTATCTGACAGAATTGTATATATATCATGATGTTCTCCACACAGATTTACCTTTCATCCTCTGTTGTGCATCACTTTGTGGAAAATCAATTAACACAGTACCTGTGAGGGGAACAAGTGCTCACCATGCCCCTTGATTTCTTAAGGTGTCTAGTTTTCAAAATGAGGTCATTATTTTTCACTTACATTAGTTGAGTTTTCACTATACTGGTACTTCAGGAGTACTGCAACTACAACAAGGCTACTGAAAACTATTTCTGCACATCTGTCCACCGTGTGCTCATACAGCTGTTTACAACCAAGTTTTAGGCATTTCTGTAGTCAAGAGAAATTGCTTAATAAATTGTGAGCTTATTTTCTCCTTTAATTCCTTGTAGAAATGATAGAAATGAGGTTACCGTATATACTCAAGTATAAGCAGAATTTTTCAGCACACTTTTTGTGCTGAAAAAGCCCCCCTCTAGTCAACAATTTTATTTTTTTTTAGGGGGGGGGGTCTATGACCAGCCACAATATTAATGTATAGAATCTCACATGAAATAGTGGGGAAAAAAAGAAGCTTTAAAAAAAAAAATTAAAAAAAGTTCTAAATCACTCCTTTCCCTAGAGTACATACAAAAGTAGAAAATGACTGTGAAACACATACACATCAGGTATCCCTGTGTCTGAAAGTGCTCAGTCTACTGAATATAAGGTATCTGCAGTGCTCCTGTTCCGTCAGGAAGGGGTTAATAGGAGCACTGCAGATACCCTATATTCAGCCAGACTGAATTCCAAGTGGGGGGAAAAAAACAGTCCTCAAGCTCAGGGAAGGGGCAGACAGACAACCAAAACACCCCCTCCCCTTCCCCAACACCCAGCAACTACTGCACCCAAAAACTCCAACCATTTTAATTTTTGAAATTTTCCAGTAGCTGCTGTATTTCCCCCCTAGGCTTATACTCGAGTCAATAAGTTTTCCCAGTTTTTTGTGGTAAAATTAGGGGCCTTGGCTTATATTCGGGTTGGCTTATACTCGAGTATATACGGTAAATCAAAATTTTATAGGAAAAAAATGTTTTACATTTTCATGGCCCAATTCTGTGAAATGCATGAAGGATCAGATTTCTCACTAAATCCCTTGATAAATTCCTTGAGTGTCTAGTTTTCAAAACTGAGGTCATATTTTGGGGGGTTTCTAATGTTCTGGGAGAGACTGTGGGATGCATTTTCTCCTTTAATCCCTTGTGAATTTGTAAATTCTAGAACTAAATGAATGTGTTAGTGAAAGAAATTAAAATGTGTACCTTCAAGAAATTCTAAATGCGGTTTTAAATTATTTCAGGGGTGCAGCTTAAAGAATGGGGTGATTTATGGGGGGTTTCTATTATAGCGGCCTTCAGAACTGAATTGGTCCCTTGAAAAATGTTTTTTTTGGAAATGTTCTTGAAAATTTAGAAAATTGTTGTTTGAGTTGTAAGCCTTAGAATATCCAAACATTAAAATAAAGGTTAAAAATTAAGGATTGCTGCCGACATAGAACAGAGATTTGGTAAATGATATTTCTGAAGTAATTTCGGTACTATGACTATCTATATGAAACCGTTTTTTTTTTTTTTTTTTTTTTTTAGTCGGACATGCAGGACTTTGTGTTTGGTAAAAAAAAAAAAAACTGTTTCGCCATGGGCAGCAGAAGACGCTCACCCACAGACACTGAATGTCAGTTTCTGTCTTCTGCCAACAGAAAATGGAAACCTGCATAACTGAGATCAGGTGCTGTGAACCCGCCCTTATATGTATTCTAGGGAAGGAGTGATTTAGAACTTTTATTTTTTATTATATTTTTTTTAAACTTTTTTTTTTTTTTACAATTTTTTTTAGCCCCCCCTGGGGGACTTGAACCTGCAGTCATTTGATTGCAGGTCCCATAGACAGCAATACAAGTGTATTGCCGTCTATGGGAGATTCTCTACATTACTATTACGGCTGGTCATAGACCAGCCGTAATAGTAATATAGCGATGACAGGCCTGGGAGCCTTCATTAGGCTCCCGGCTGTCGTCGGAACAGGTCGGCTCCTGCGAGCGCACTGCGCAGGAGCCGGCCTGCAACTTTAAAGGTATGGGGCCGGTGGGGACCGGCCCCGGGGGCTAATTTTGAACTAAGAGGGGGAGGGCATCTCCAGAGGGCACCTCCGCTGTAACGCTTACGGCGGAGATGCCAAAGCTTATGCCTACAATCAGAGATCGCAGGCATAAGCTTCAGCATCTCTGCTATAAGCATTACAGCGGAGGTGCCGGTTTCTATGGCGACCGCTCTGTAATGCTGTACATTAAAAACTGCAGAAGTACTTACGGTACTTCTGCTAGCACGCCAGGAAGCAGACACACGCCGTGTGTGTGTCTGCTATCCTGGCCTGCTACCAGAAAATTACCGTAATGACCCGAAAAAAACTGTGCTGAAAAACTCGGCTTATACTCGAGTATATACGGTAATCCTGCACACATATCTAGACATGAACTATTTGATTCATTTTCCTGTTTTTTTCCCTTAGTTTTCAGGGTTTAGTGTCCCTTTAATAAATAGTAGGAAATCGCTTATATTCACCGGTACTATTCATTTAAAAAAAAAAAAAAAAAGTTGTTTATCTTACTGAAGTAGATTCTTTGGATTTCTGTGCTCCAAGAAGTTCTTGCACATGGAAAGATTCTTCTAAGATTTTCTCATAGGTGATACTAATAGGAACCAGATAAGTATCGAGCACTTCTCCTCTGAAAAATGGGTCAGTTACAACATTCAATAGTCCTAAAAATCAAAAAATTAATTAATAATCTGCACAGAGTTCTGCATTTTAGCAAAAACACACTTATCTGTTTATCGTAAAGACAACTCATCGGATCTCCTGACATGTCTGCTGTAGTTAAGATCAGTATTCCCCATGATATAGCCATCTTTTGAGCATCTTTCCCTATAACTGTACTTAAAGTTCTTTCCCTGTTTTTTTTTTTCTATTAGAAAAGTATGAATGAACAAGCATGGTGTTACCAGCTGGGGCTGACACTGGTACACTCTGACATTGCCGGCATCAAGCTATACAAGATCGCACTACTCCAAAATTTATTAGACTTTACATACATTCCCGCCACGCTTTTTTAATGCAGTCCGTTATGTTTATGTGAGGCCTAAGCCTGAAGCAGTTAAAGGATGTGAAGTAGCAGCAATGAGTAGCACATTATACAATGCATTTCAGCTGCAAGCTAACAGCCATTAAACACAAAAACCTCTGGCTTAGCGTGCATGCTCATTGTGCATCAGCCACACGATTGTACTGTATAACTGTGCAATCACTGGTCATCTAAGTAATGCACTGTGTGCAAGAATACTTACTGGTATAATAAAACATTACTCAGCTGAAATGCATATTAGTTTGATACTTATTACTGACATTTTAAAAAGAAAATTCAGTTTTTGATTCAAAAAAGCATTGTGTATACCAGACCTATATGGAGTCACTGTAGTCATGCCGATCAATTATGGATTACAATACTGTACCCTGCATCTGTGAATCTAGCACCGAAATTCCAACGCTGTATATGACATACACTCATTGTCAATAACGTATCAAGGAGTGGATAAAATCAAACGAAACCTTGTGTGTGAAAGCAACAAATATATTAGAGCATAACATTAAAAGGGATCCTATCATTCAATCACTTTTCTTCTCCCTAACACGTCGGAATAGCCTTAAGAAAGGCTATTTGTCTCCCACCTTTCATTGTCTTCCCCACGCCGCCGTTCACCTAAAATCCCATATTTTCTCAGTATGTAAATGAGTTATTTCGCAGCACTGGGGCCATCCCCAGCGCTCAAACAGCATGGGGCGTCCTCAATGCCATGAGAGAACTCTCCAACGCCGCCTCTATCTTCTTCTGGAACAAGGTCCTCACCGCGTCTTCTTACAGTGGCGGCTTCTAACTTCTAGACCTCGAGCAAAACAACTGCGCATGCCCGCCGGCCACGAGAAAATAGCCACTTACAATACTATGTAAGCGGCCATTTTTCTTGTGGCCGTGAGCACGACAAGCCAATCACAAAGCTGTAGCACTAAAGGACCTCCCCCTTCCAGGTCCTTCCAATTTTCTGTGCTCCGTGGACCCTGACTCGTGTATAAGCCGAGAAGAGCTGAAAAAGTCGGCTTATACTCGAGTACATATGGTACATTTTATTATGTTTTAATAAATCATTAAAAAAAATATTAATTCGTCTAATTCTGTGCTTTTTTTAAAAAAAAATCATATTATAATTTAAATGATAACAGAACGTCTATTAAAGCTTGGTTCACATCTGCATTTGGGGATTCCGTTCCCCTCTCAGCATCAAAAACGCAGAGAGAAAAGCGCTGCATGGACCCCATTATAGTTAATAAGGTCAGCGGGTTACCTAAGGTAACCGCTTTTTTTGTGGATTAGGCTTCCGGTCGGGGGGTACGCAAATGGAAACCCATGCGAAGATGTGAATCAAGCCTCAATGAGGGTTAGTGGCCTATAATTTTTGTAGTTTGTGTCTTATCCTGTTGGAAAATGCCAGCTTTGAAGCCCAGTCATGAGAGGCAAGACAAGTGACCGTAGTCTTGCACATATCGGTGAGATGTTAGTGTACTACAGTGACCAACTCTTGTATGCAGTGTCTCCTTAGATCCTCTCCACAGCAGTTGGGGCAGTGTGTTGAAGGATTGCAGTGCTCGCTACAAGACGTCTGTACTCAAACCCTACCATTGTTGGATTCCAAACAGAATCTGAATTGCTCAGTAAAGACCAGACAACTGCAGACGAGGTTAATGGTGACTGGCAGCCAATGGCAGAACATTTAATAGTCACTATAACATCAAAATTCCTTCTGCTAAGCCCCCAGAAATGTTCCAAACAAAGACAGGGGTAAGGAAGGTGCCATCTATGTCTAGATCGTGGATAAGGAAGCTTTGAGCTCGTCTTGCTTGTCAGTGGATCAAATGATCCTCCCTACTGTCTGGGTCATTCGGTCTCCGTTTGCCATGTGTACGTGCACTCACATAACAATTGCTCGTAACAAATCCTAACAGCTAAAATCGGCCAAGCCTGTGAGCTATTCATTGAAACAACCATACTTTTTCTCTCAGTCCAATAATGTGCCTCTTCTCAAAGCCTGTTAACTGGGTAAAATGTCTTTAAGCATACCATAGAAGCTTGTCTAGCAGTCAATGATCTCTCACCAAGAAGTACACAGCCCCAAAGTAGCCTCAGAGTCTTTTTACAGGGCAGTGACTGATGCTCTTATAAAGTCTTATGTGTCTAACCAGACCATACCTGTAATCATTTACATATCTGCTTGACACATAACTGCACACCAAGTTTTGCAGTAATTTAACATTTCGATCTGTGGGGCGGGAGTTATTGTTAGTCAATGAGTTGATTTTTGAGAACAGCGCTGTTATTTTGTAAGAGCTTATTTATTAAACATGTTTATCCTTTTTGGTATAAATATTCTATGGTCAGTTATACATACCAAGCCTTGGGTGCATTGTCTTGCCTGTTCTGCTCCTCTGACCTTCAATGAAAAACTCTAGTGGTGCATATCCATTCTGTAAATAAAAGCATATATTCTACTGCATAAATGCAGTTTTGGATTCTTATGTATTTTATGCATTTACTCTATTAGTTAAAGCAGTGTTTCCCAACCTTTTTAGACACGGGGCACCCAGGAAAAACAAAATTACTCGGGCACCCCTCCCCAATAAAGTTTAACAAAAAGAAAAAAAAAAAAACATGTTGATGTGTTTTTTTTTTTTTGGAACAATTTTTTAATTTATAGTTCGAACATTAATGTGTTCCACATGTGGTTTTTGGTGAGGTTTTCTACATTTATATCCAAACTGCATGCATTTTCCCATTGCAGTTTTGATGCAATTGAGTGATAGAGCAGGAAGCTAAGCCTTACTCCTGCACCATTCTATTCAATTACATCGGCAGTTAAAAGGGGACATGCAGCCATTTCCCCACCAGATTGTCTCTTTTGCACCCCTTGGTACTATGTCACCCTGTTTGAGAGTCACTGAGTTAAAGGGTAGTTTCAACACAAAATGAAGCTATATATAGGATATCACTTAACCATTCACAAAAAAGATAGGAGCGCTGCTGTGCAGGGAAAGAAGGTAAATTCTTTCAATCAATGGGGCTGACACCTTTTAATATAACAATAAAGCAATCAAATCATCTAATAATAAATAGCCTCCTCAGAAGAACAACTGACACATAGGAAATATTTTGTAGTGGAGGAATGAACATGGGTTATTATTCTGAAGTGTATATTTATGGCACATCTTTAAACTGTGGCAGGTAGTGATGACAGCAACCAAACACTGCTAAAAGGACAGGAAGATTTGTGTTGGTTCTGACTTCACAATTGCTGTAATTGGTCAGTCAATGACGATTGACCAGTCATATCACTGGACAAAAGCCAGGATCAGTCAGGATCCATGCTATAGTTGCCTCATTCTTGTTATAGAGGCCATCTATGTGTGAGCTCTGTGAGTGATCATCCGCATAGCATGTCACTTGCTGCTCCCAAGAACCTCTTCATTACCCTCAGCTGCATGCCAAGTCTGAAAGAGCTGAAAATTACTGTGCAGTGTGTGTGTACAGTGTGTACAAATGTTTAGCCCAGTGTAGGATCAGCACCCCCACCTCACTCCATAATTCCATGGATTACAAAAAAATATCATAAAAGCCTTAGTTTTTCAAAATCTGGAAGAGAAGGATCACAGCACTTTGGAAAGTAAGGTTGCTCATATTCTACTGCTGGAAAAAAAGTGCAGTGTGCAATAGTAGTATTCAACAAGACCATACCACTTATCCCAATTAACCGGGCCTATGTCTTAATAACTACTTTAAGAGCTGTCTTATTTGGAACCAGAGGCACCCTGATCGCCTTAATGCTGTGGTAACAAATGAGGAGATCAAACTCACAATTAAACAACTTAAGCTTGGGAAAGTCCCAGGTCAGGAAGGGTTGTCTGCTGTCTATTATAAAAAGTTTCTTTCCTTGTTTTTCCCCATATTATGCCTCCCGAATTCATAGATGCCATGATATTCATGATCCTTAAGTCGAACATGAATCTTCTGTCCCCTTCCAATTATAGGCAGATATCCCTGTTAAATTTAGACAACAAGATCTTTACCTCCATCCTAACCCAACGCCTGAACGTTTTCCTACCTACCTGGGTCCACAGTGACTAAGTGGAACTCGTCCCACATAATATTTGTAATTCGTCTTCATTATCACAGCTTGGACTTTACAACCTTGTACTATCTATATAGAGAAGGCCTTCAATAGCCTCTCTTTGGACTATCACATTGCAGTCCTCCATAAGATAGGTATCATTTGCCCCTTCCACAATGTACTTCGATCTCTCTATTCCACTGCAAAAGTGTATCTCAAACTCCCTTCCTCCACCCTCTCCCAATAGCAATTGGTACTTTCCAAGGTGCCCTCTTGGCATGTTCTGTCAGATCAAATCCTAATATCATGGGAGTCCACATAGGGCCGTGGGAAAATAAGAAATGCCTATTTGCAGATGACCTGCTATTGATCTCACTAACCCTGATCTCTCTACCCAACCTAATTAAACTTCTCAATGGGCTCTCGTCAACTTTAGGAATTTTTGTGAATGTGTCAAAGATCAGAAGTGATGTTCTGCAATGTCAACCGCCCGACCATTAAGCTAATAGAGCTAAATTTTGTCTTCAATGTATGCTACATAAGGTTGCTGTACATGGACGTCACCCTCACCCCAAAGAAGACCTATACACTGCCAACTACCCCCTTTTGTTGCACATCATTCGCAGGGATCTTCAGACATGGGGATAACCCATGGTTTGGACGAGTCCATGCCATTAAGATGCTGACCTCACCATACCTATTTTGGAATTTCCCATACGATTTCCCATGCCTGAACAAGCAGGATGATGTACTTTGCTTTATTTGGGCCAACAAATGCCCAAGAATTAAGGCCTCAGTCATTTATCTCCATACAGGAATGGGAGAACTATCTATTCCCAATTTTACCAAACACTTTTGGGCTACTGGTTTAGCATAATTACTCATTTGGAAACTGACTTGTTGTTCGCAGGTTTTTCACTCATATCCAAACTGAGATACACATGATTAGATGACGCTTATGGACCAATGGAAACTCGTAGGTTCTTCATTCCTGACATACACACAGCTTTACACCAGGTTTCCATAGAAAGCAAGCTATTTAGAACCTGCATTAGCCAACAGCAGTTTGCGGGTCCTTAAATATTCAACAATATGACATGTATCAGCCAATATAACTTCACATTTCATTTACCAGGTTTCCATAACAACACAGCCATAAATAGACTGTGCCTATACTGGACTGCCATACTGGATGCATTCTTATAAATTGAAAAATATTTAAACTACACACAAATAACATACAAAATAGACCAATGCCAATTGTTATGGAGCCACTACACAAACAAAAAAGGAAATATACCCATGCAAAGCGGGGTCCTTCTGCTAGTGTGTATATAAAATATATATAATACTTGAAGAAATATGTTTCCTGCTCCACTAAGACAGCTACTTTTTACATAAAAATCTATGGAGAGGGGAGGAAAGGATGAAAAGGCTGTTGGAAAAAACACACAGATAGCTGCAACTTTTTAACTCTGCTATGAAAGTCAGGGAGTTCCTTTAAGGGCCCGTGCACATGGAGTAAACGCGCGCTTATTTCTGCATAATACACGTGTAAAGAATACACGTGTAAAAATCAGACTCCCATTGACTTCAATGACATTTTTACACGTGTAAAAAAGTGCCAAAAAGCGCATGTTTTTTGGCGCATTTTTTACATGTGTAAAAAATGTCATTGAAGTCAATGACTCACTGACTATGCAGAGTTCCCATAGGAACTAATGTGAGATGTACTATAATAGATAAAACGTAATAAAAACCAACATAAATATGGTATTGGCGTATTCGTAATGACCCACTAGATAAAGCTGCCATGTCAAAACGTAAAAAAATTATGATGATGAGAATTGTGTGTTATTTCATATGGACCCCTCAAAAAAGTAAATAAAAGCTAATCAAAACATTGTTCCCCAAAATGGTGACAAATTAAAGTACAACTTGTCACGCAAAGAATACACCCTCACATAGCTACCATATATACTCGAGTCAAGCAAAAAAAAAGAAAATATATTTTTTTCTTTTTATGGGAGGGGGGTCTATGACCAGCCGCAATAGTATTGTATAGAATCTCCCATAAAATAGTGAAAAAAAAAAAAAAAGCTTTAATATAATAAATAAAGTTTCGAAAAGTTGTAAATCCCTCCTTTCCCTAGAAAAGTAGAAAATGACTGTGAAACACATACACATTAGGTATCCCTGTGTCTGAAAGTGCCCGGTCTACTGCAGTGCTCCTGTTCCGTCGGAAAGGGGTTAATAGGAGCACTACCGATACCCTATATTCAGCCAGGCTGAATTTCAAGTGGGGGAAGAAAAAACAGTCCTCAAGCGCAGGGAAGAAGCAGAAAGACAACCAAAACACCCCCTCCCCTTCCCCAGCATCTACTGCACCCAAAAACTCCGACCATTTTAATTTTTGAAATTTTCCAGTAGCTGCTGCATTTCCCCCCCTCGGCATATACTCTAGTCAATAAATTTTCCCATTTTTTTGTGGTAAAATTAGGGGCCTCGGCTTATATTCGGGTCGGCTTATACTCGAGTATATACGGAAACAGAGTTAACAGAAAAATAAAACAGTTATGAATTGAAATTGAATATGAAAGACAGAGAGGGAAAATATTCATAATTCACCAAACATTATCGTACAAACTACCCTGCGTCCTTAAGGGGTTAACCTACATTCTGCATACTTTTTACTTTGAGAGGACCACCCCAATAAAAGACCTATTGTAGTTTTGTACCAGACTGTCAGAATACTTGTGCACGAGGCCTTATTCAATGACTTAGACATATGGGTATGAACACTATGACATATGGATCTGAAGGCTTTGATAATATGTATTATATAGCTTTAAGGTTAATGAACAAATGTTAAATGTACAGCACTGTAATTAATAAACTAACCCGCATCATAGTCTTCACATACTCTGAAAACACGGCCCAATAGAGTTTATCCCCACGAAATGTGCGTCTTATGAAAAAGGCTCCAGATAAGCGGAGAAACGGTCCAACAAACTTCATACGACCGAGGTCTACAACATGAAACAGAAAAAAAAGTTCATAAAATACCTGATAAAATGAAAGAAATATAAGACAGAGGAAGGTCCTCAAAGTTTTTCTTTTCAATATTACATGCATCAAGACTATCCTCTACATAGAGTACACTATAATGTAACAGCCAAAGAAAAGAATACAAGATTTGCAAACTATATTTACTACATTCTTGCTTTTTAAAACGTAAATTGTGCTCATGTTTTTTTCTGTGACTTAGGGGTAGATTTACTTAGACTGGCATTCTATACACCAATCTTTAAAAAAAAATAAAAAATCGCAACGGACGTAGGGTGCATGAAAACTGGTATGCGTTATAATGAATGTCAGATTAAAGCATCCCCGTGACACTTGCGCACATTTGCACAATTTAGAGAGTGTGGCAAAGAATGGGGTTGTGGATCAAACTGACGCAAGAAAGAGCCTTGCGCCAAACATGTATTAACAACCATAAATTCTCCCCACTATTTAGGCACCGCTAATCTTATTTTAAACCTCCGTCCCGTTTTAAAATAAAACTATAAAAACACATATGTAAATCATACCTTTGCATGCACAGGGGGCGGTCGTGCACGATCCGACGTCATCTTCGGTCCCGCCTTCCTGTTCTTCCTTCTTCCAGCGACGTCCTCCTGTCCTGGCTTTTCTCCGCCTTCATCTTCTGTTCTTCCGGAGTGAAGACGTTCACGAGCGTACTGTGCATACTCGCGTAGTTCTAAGGGATACTTAGAATACAACAAAAATGGCGCCACCCCGTGCGCAGTAGCGCTCCGGAGGGAGCGCTACTGCGCACGCGCGGGATTTGAATGCAGCCCGCCGGCAGAACAGAAGATGAAGGCGGAGAAGAGCCAGGACAGGAGGACGACGCTGGAAGAAGAAGAGGAAGGCGGGACCGAAGAAGACATCGGATCGTGCACGACCCCCCCCTGTGCATGCAAAGGTATGATTTACATATATGTTTTTATTTTATTTCTATTCACGCATATGTGGGGCAGTTTTTTTGATGCATGAATTGACATCAATTTCTGTCAGTTTTTTGATTAAAAGAACAGATCCGCTAAGCTGACTTGAAAAACATGATGAGAAAGGGGCCTAAATTATCTAAAAATAATCTGAAATCAGAAAAAAACACCTGCATTTATTCACAGCTTTGCCTCTCATAAAAAATTTGAATAAAAAGCTATCAATTCATCCGACACGCCCCAAAATGGTATAAATAAAAAGAACATCTGCCCTCCCCCCCAAAAAAAGCGTCTTATGCAGCTCCGTACACAGACGTATTAAAAAAAGTTAGAGGTATCAGAGTATGACGAAAAGCATAGTGGCACAGAGGAAAGGGGGTCACAGAGAAGTGACACAAGGATGAGTTCTCTTCCTAATAAGTACAGCTCTGCGGGCAATGCAATCAGTTCAGCTAATTGCAGTTTGCCGATAAAGGCTCAGAGTGTGTCTATTATCTCTCTATGACAGAGAGATAACACAGTCAGTTCTCTCCAACCCTGTGTAATGTAATATAAATTTACTCTGCATATTAATTTATCTGAATTTATAGTACTGTAGATTTCAAGTTATAATAAATAATCTCTCATGGTAAAGGTAAAGTCTATATCTACTTAGATACTTCATAGTGCTCTGTCCATCAAACAGTCAAAGACCGCCCAAGAGCTTGCAGAAAAATACAGGAAATGAGAAGAGGAGACAGGAGGCAAATTGCTGAGAGAGAGGGGAAATAGGAAAACTTCTTTAACGCAAAATAACGTACTAGTACAAAAGATTGCTGGTTCATATGCCCTATTGGGACGAATAAAATATGTAAAAAAAATAAAAATAAAAATTGCAAGTATAAAAAAATAAATCCCTCGATAAAATGCATCTTTTTTCCCCATATACAGTATAAAAAACACACAATACAGAAAACACTACATATTTGAAATCGTAACAAACTGTACAATAAAAGTAAGCCATTAGTTTACCGCAAGGTAAACGTCAAGGGGAAATAAATACGTGTAAAATAACAATTTTTTTAATCTCGCCTCAAATAATATGGAATAAAAGTGATGAAAAAGTCATATATAGCCCAATATGGTACAAAATAAAAAGTACAACTTTTCCCGCAAAAATAAGCCTTCAATCAGCTCTTATAATAGAAAAATAAAAATGCTATGCCTCTCAGAAGATAAAGACAGAAAAATAGATTTTTTTTTTTCCTCAAAAGAACTTTTATTCTGCAAAATTAGTAATGCAACAAAAGAAAACAAAAAAAAACCCACTATATAAATTATAAATTTGGTATTGCCGTAATGGTACTGACCAATAAAGGAAAGGTAACATTTTTGTTGTTGTAGAGCGAAAAAAAATTTAAACTGTTAACAATGCCAGAATTGATTTTTTTTTTAAACCATACAGAAAGAGTTAATAAAACTTTGTTAATAAGACAACCCAAAATAGTGTCTTTAGAAAATGCTTCTCATCCTGCAAAAAAACAAGTCGTTATACGGTTACATTACATGAAAAATAAAAAAAAATTATAGCTTGTACAATGTAACAACGAAACTTTAAGGCAAAACTGATTGCTGTAGGAAGAAAATGAATAAGCTGTGCTAGCGTATATCAGTTGTACACCCCAGATATAGAGCTTACAATCATAGGAGCTACTGGGAAATACTAGGGAATTTGGTGTTCCTAATACACTCTGCACAGCTTACATATTCACTTTTCACCCACATATACAACTTCTTTGTAACCAGGATAACCCACTTAATAGTTTTAGGAGTGCATGTAGCATGGGGGCAGAGTTGAGCTGCAGTTAGTAGCAGAAGACAGTGAAGCCCACTGATGGAAGCAGCACCCCTAAAGCCCTTTTCTGTTAATTTGCATAGGGATAAAAGTGGGAACCACATGCTGGGCACTGAAATGGCACATTTCTTTAAAGGAATCCTATCATTCAAACACTTTTTTTTCTGACTACCATGTCGGAATAGCCTTAAGGAAGGCTATTCTTCTCTTACCTTTCGTTGTCTTCTCTGCGCCGACGTTCGTCTGTAATCTTCGTTTTTGTCGGTATGCAAATGAGTTCTCTCACAGCACTGGGGGCAGGCCCCAGCGCTCAAATCGCACTGGGGGCGTCCCCAATGCTGCGAGAGAACTCTTTCCAGTGACTCCCCCATCTTCTTCACTTCTTCTTCTGGATGGGGTCACACGCCTGCGCAGTCGGCTCTGCCATCGGGCCTCAGGCAAAGCCGACTGCAGATGCCGGCGGCCATTGTTTTGTGTCCGCTTACGCCAGCATGCGCAGTACGCTCTTGTAGTTCAACGGAGTACAGAGCGTACTGCGCATGCTCACATAAGCGGGGACAAAAACATGGCCACCGGCATGTGCATTACGCTCTGCCTGCGGCCCGATGGCAGAGCCAACTGCGTAGGCGTACAAGTGTGGCCCCAGCACCGAAAGAAGACCCCATGAAGAGGACGTTCCAGAAGAAGATGGAGGTGGCTCTGGAGAGAGTTCTCTGGCAGCACTGGGGACGCCCCCAGTGCTACGAGAGAACTCATTTGCATACCGACAAAAAACGGAATTTTAACCGAACAGCGAAGAAGACATCTGAAGGTAGGAGAAGAATAGCCTTTCTTAAGGCTATTCCGACGTGTCAACTAGAAAAAAAAAATGGTAGAATCCCTAGATGGCCTAAGGATAAGCCATCAATCCTAGAAACCAGGTAACCCCTTTATTGCTAGGTTTTCCTATTTTTAAAAGCCAACCCAAATGCAGCTCTCATTAAGTAGATATATTATCTCAGTACCTCCTCAATTACCTATAATAATGTATATGGTCAGCCGCACTTCATTTAACATACAGATCGTTCACACTTTTATTCAAAATTCTTAGAAAAATGTTTCAATAATCTATTTTATTTTTTTCAATAATCTATTTAAAGCATGCAAATTAGAATATGGGGCTTGACTCACATAGGGGCTTTGCAAAAATAGGCAACAAGAAAAGTGACAAAACATATAATGTATGAATGTATACTTCAACTGATAATGTTGCTGAAAAATGATAAAATATACTGATGTAGTTACCTTCACCTGCAGCAATGACTGGAATGGCCAAGTTATATGTGAACATAATGTATGATATTACCAAGAAGTCAACATAGCTTTGATGATTTGGCATCAGCACAACTGGATACTCTTGAATAACTTTTGCCAACTGCAAATTAAAGATAAAAACAAGATAAAAACAAAATAAAATTAATTACTGTAGTACATTACACCCTACAATGTCATGATTTTGGAAGAAAAAGTGCTTCTAAAGGGGTTGTCCAGCAATGAGAGAGTTGAGTATTGAGTAAAGAAAAACTAAAAGGTAGTAGGATACGGGGGGAGGGGGGGAGACATGGGAGGGGCTAGTAATGGGCGGGATAGCCAAGGTAGGGAGACAGGGAGGGGGAGTGTAATGAAGTGAAAGAGAACTAGTGTAGAAGCTACAGAGGAAGCTGCACAGCAGGAAGCCAACACCATGCAAACAAATCTAGAAGATGATGTCAGCAACAACCAGAGACACCCAGAAATCACTCTAATCACTGCTAAAGGTATATGGTTGTACTTATTAACCCATAACTAGCGCTAACAGACCTTTTTCTTTTTTTTTATATATATAAAGAAAAGATGTTCTGCCCAGAAAACTCCTTTAACTCAGTAGCAGGAAGCGCAACCTTCCGCCTGGTTTTGTCCCACGCACATATCAGGAACATACACAAGAAGGCTAAGGGTATTTGCCATAATCCTAGCACTTCTTAGTCTTTTATAGTCTGATCACGTGAGATTCATCTAGACTCATGACATATAGTACAACACCACCAAAGTCCTTAATGCCATCTACTACATACACATCAGAGAAATCTCTACATGTCCTCTACCTGGACACTGACAATATGTTTGTTCCATTGTGCCTGGCAGCCTTAGTCTCCTTCCTCTCCTCCCGCTTTCTCAAACAAAATATGAGAAAACAGAGTTTATCATCTTCCTCCACCCGACCACCTCTCACACTTGGTGCCACACTTACCCCAGTCCCACAAGTCCCGTTGCCTTGGGGTAACCTTTCATTCTACATTCTATAGAGGAATAGAAGGCACTCCTAGTATGTTTGTATGAATTAGGGTCCCAACCCTTATTAAATCAGTATGTAACGTTGCAGACAATAGGATGATGTCATGCAAATGTGGTTTATTCACCAACAGTAGAGTACTTAAACAGAACAGTAATGTTTTGGTCACAATCCTGACCTTCGTCAGACTGTATGTAGCAATGCAAAGATGTGGAGAATTTGGAGAAGGTTCTCATATACAGAGGCAGAGCAGTCAGAAAAAGCGAAATTCTGCTATACTCAAAGTGCTGACAAAGTTCAGGATTGTGACCGTAACGTTAGGGGGCGTTCACACTAGCATCGGTGTCCGACAGCTAGTATCCGATGCTAATGTCCGCGCAAAACACCCCCCTTCCCCACAGCCTCCCAGCAAATGCTATCGCTCCCTCTCCAACCCAACCTAAACTCTGCTGAATACCCATTACACAGAGAACGAAGTTTAAAATGTTACAGCTGACATACAAGGACATCCACAACCTTTCTCCGTCAATACATCCCTAACTTAATCCTCCTCTGCCTTAGCCACACATAATTTCCTCCCAAGACCTACGACACTCTGGCCTTATCTGCTCTACACAAAACTGCCTCCAAAATTTTGTTGCATTTTTTTTGAGCCAAAGCCAGGAGTAGGTTGAGCAGAAAGTAGAAGTAGAAGAACAGTGCTATGAAAAAGTTTGGGCACCCCTATTAATCTTAATCATTTTTAGTTCTAAATATTTTGGTGTTTGCAACAGCCATTTCAGTTTGATATATCTAATAACTGATGGACACAGTAATATTTCAGGATTGAAATGAGGTTTATTGTACTAACAGAAAATGTGCGATATGTATTAAACCAAAATTTGACCGGTGTAAAAGTATGGGCACCTCAAGAGAAAAGTGACATTAATATTTAGCAGCTCCTCCTTTTGCCTCTAGTCGCTTCCTGTAGCTTTTAATCAGTTCCTGGATCCTGGATGAAGGTATTTTGGACCATTCCTCTTTACAAAACAATTCAAGTTCAGTTAAGTTTGATGGTCGCCGAGCATGGACAGCCCACTTCAAATCATCCCACAGATGTTCAATGATATTCAGGTCTGGGGACTGGGATGGCCATTCCAGAACATTGTAATTGTTCCTCTGCATGAATGCCTGAGTCGATTTGGAGCAGTGTTTTGGCGTAACTTCAACTTCATCACTGATTCTTGAACAATATTCTCAAGAATCTGCTGATACTCAGTGGAATCCATGCGACCCTCAACTTTAACAAGATTCCCAGTGCCGGCATTGGCCACACAGCCCCAAAGCATGATGGAACCTCCACCAAATTTTACAGTGGGTAGCAAGGGTTTTTCTTGGAATGCTGTTTTTTTTGGACGCCATGCATAACGCCTTTTTGTATGACCAAACAAATCAATCTTTGTTTCATCAGTCCACAGGACTTCTTCCAAAATGAAGCTGGCTTGTCCAAATGTGCTTTTTCACACCTCAGGCGACTCTGTTTGTGGCGTGCTTGCAGAAACGGCTTCTTTCTCATCACTCTCCCATACAGCTTCTCCTTGTGCAAAGTGCGCTGTATTGTTGACCGATGCACAGTGACACCATCTGCAGCAAGATGATGCTGCAGCTCTTTGGAGGAGGTCTGTGGATTGTCCTTGACTGTTCTCACCATTCTTCTCCTCTGCCTTTCTGATATTTTTCTTGGCCTGCCACTTCTGGGCTTAACAAGAACTGTCCCTGTGGTCTTCCATTTCCTTACTATGTTCCTCACAGTGGAAACTGACAGGTTAAATCTCTGAGACAACTTTTTGTATCCTTCCCCTGAACAACTATGTTGAGCAATCTTTGTTTTCAGATCATTTGAGAACAGGCTGTCCATGCTCGGTGACCATCAAACTTAACGGAACTTGAATTGTTTTGTAAAGAGGAATGGTCCAAAATACCTTCATACAGGATCCAGGAACTGGTTAAAAGCTACAGGAAGCGACTAGAGGCTGTTATCTTTGCAAAAGGAGGATCTACTAAATATTAATGTCACTTTTCTGTTGAGGTGCCCATACTTTTGCACTGGTCAAATTTTGGTTTAATGCATATTGCGCATTTTCTGTTAGTACAATAAACCTCATTTCTATTCTGAAATATTACTGTGTCCATCAGTTATTAGATATATCAAACTGAAATCGCTGCTGCAAACACCAAAATATTTAGAACTAAAAATGATTAAGATTAATAGGGGTGCCCAAACTTTTTCATAGGACTGTATTTCCCTTTCCTTTAGTAGCCATTCTTGGCTTTGGTTAACCCTGCTGTTCTGTTCGCATTTGCTATACACTTGTACTGTTCCCGGGTCAATATGACCCGACCTATTAATTCTTGATTTTTAGCTACTCTAATTGTTTTATTTGAATACTTTTTTCATTGAAATACTGTATGTGAACATCTTTGATCATAAACAAAAGAAAAATTTAAATTCAAACTTAATTATTTATTTTTTTTCCTAAAAAGGTTACACAGGCTTGTTGCAATTATCTTCGATTGTTGACATTCTGCACACAAATAATAAAGAAGCTTTACATTACTATTACTAAAACATGAAATTTAACTTTTTGAAAACAAATTTTATAAATCAACAAATGAAAAATCATAAAAACTTAAACCATTTTAGAAAGAAAAAAGAAAAAACTGAACATGTTCATGCGTTTTTACACTGAACACTATAAGACACATGTCCTTTACACAGATATTTTGAACATCCAGCACATGTCAGATTAGTCTTATTGTCACAGGAAGATGGACAGAAGCTACATCTCTTCCTTTTTTGCTGGTAGCTGTGCTGGTGGAGGCCGTGGATGTGGAGTCTCTTTCTTGAGCATGCTGGACACTTTTTACAATGGCTGCTGCTCCCTCACTTCTGGGGGTCACTTTTCTGCTCTCAATATATGGCCTCACCAGGGATTATCCCAATTCCTCAAGAAATAATCTTGTATTCAGCTTATTCCGGTTCCAATCGGGGTCGATTTCTCTCCATAAGACAAATGCATTGTATGCAGAAACGTCCAGTATGTTATAAAATAAAATCATTGGCCACCGATTGGTTTTGCGTTTGCATGTATATGTTGATATTACTTGGTCTAAAGTATCAACTGCTCCCTTTGTGGCATTATAATCCAAAATAATGTCAGGCTTTCTGTCTTCTCTATCACTTACGGCATTGTCATGGTGCATTGTGCTCATGAGAATTACCTGTTTGTACCTAGTTGATAGGATGTAAAAAAGTTGTCACATGTGACATTTTGTCCTTTTAGTCCATGAGTCAAATCTAGAACAACACGCATACCCAGATTTTTTTCAGGTCTTTCATCAGGGGCTTTTCCTGTATACACTTGAACATTTAGAGCATATGAACGTTTGCTGTCGCAAAGTGTCCAGATCTTGATGCCATATTTTGCTGGCTTACTTGGTATACATTGTCTGAATGGGCACCTACCTCGGAATGCCACCAGTTGCTCATCAACAGTTACATTTTCACCACGGTTATACAATTTTGGTAGAATCTCTACCCATTTATTCCAAACATTTCTAATAGGGGCTAGTTTATCTTTAGCTCTTCTTTCCATGCTATCTGTTTTAGAATCAAACCGCAGTACTCTCGAAATGTGATGAAACGTTTCAAGACACATTGTAGCTCTAAATATGTGGCGACCAGTTTCGCAATTCCACAAACTTTTACCCTTTGAATGATAGACAACCAGTCTCCTCTCTCACAAACAGACTAGATAATTACTTGCTTACTGATAAGAACAGTGAAACCACCACCATTTGGAGATGAAGTACACATAAAAAAACATAACTTTTGCAGTCAGAAATAATCAGAGACCTGTAGAACAGTATAAAATGCTATCGGGTCATATTGACCCGAACAGTACAAGTGTAACAATCAGCGTGTAGCAAAAAGTAAACAAAAAAAAACAAACAAAAACAAAAAAAAAAAAAAAAAAAAGAGCTCCACAAATGAGGAAAAGTCAAGGAACCACTAGTTTCAAATCCTCATTAAAAAAAATCTGCAGGGTCTCAAAAATCATTTCGGGTCATATTGACCCGAACAGAACAGCAGGGTTAAAAAAAAAAAATGTAGCAAAATCTGCAACAAAAAAGCTATGTTTCTGTAATGTGGAGCCTCAGCTTTAGTATTCAAATCTTCAGACATCAAAGAGCAAAATCGGGGGTAATATATGCCAAAGGGACACAAGTTATGCAACTACAACTACATAAGAAATTCAATACCTACAATGAAAAAGTAAAACTTTCTGAACAATTTCAAGTCACTATTATCTAAGGAGATGATCTACTCAAAGATCTTTGCTGATCAACAGTTTGAAGCGGTCGCAACACTCATAAACAACACTGCACAGCCACCATGTAACAGAGGGCGTACAATGTAAACAGTGAATACGTCACAACAATTGTACGACAGACGCAGACTCTTCAAAAAAGCTGATCAGCAGGGTTTCTAGGTGTTGGATCCCCATGATTCCTGAAGATAGGTCATTAATAAAAAGTTGGATTGCAAGGAACTTAATGTTTTCATGAGAGATCTTAATTTGGGGCATCACTTACCCTCTGTATGCCTTCCAGGTTGACAAACACTTTCTGGTAAAGCCTTTTGAAGATTTTACTCAAGCTGAGCGCAAACAGTCTGATAGCGCCCAGTTTTAAATTATGGCCCATTTCATCAAGAATCTGAGCAGCTTGTTTTTGGATGACATTTAATGGTTTACCAGACTCCACACTGATCTATTATCATTCAAGACATAAAAACAGAAATAATGTGAAGTAATGTTAATGTTTTTGAAGTGCACAGTGAACTATACTGAACTACTTAGTCAAACTAAAAACCAGTATCAAGCTAATGACAGTGTCTTGTAGGACAGTTTCTATATTTTCCAAAGATGCCTTCTTATTCTGCATTACAGACCCATTTTTATGAAAATCAGCAATTTATTCTTATGCAAATTAGCTGAAAGGGGATTTAGGCCAGGTCGTCATGTGGCGTAAATGTAGTCTTTTTTTACAGTTGCTAGCGAATCCCGCTCTACTTTTTCACGGATCACAGGCAGCACTCAACCCCAGTAGTGTGAACAGAGCCTAGCACTAATCAAAAAAGCAAAAATACCTGTGTGGTTTCAAGGTGTTGTTGCAGTCAAAACCAGGCTGTGGATCATTAAAGGGGAGAAAGTATATTGGACAGCCACTACTCATTATTCAACTGGTTGTTCTTGTTTTTGAAGTCAAAAAGAACCTGAGCAAATCCTGCTTAAGGTTTTTTACTTACTATTATTCAGATAATAAAGTGGAAAAGTCTTAGGCCAAACTGTCAGTGAACGGGGGCTATTCACATGACCGTTATCTTGACGGTCCATTGCCATTATTAGTCAAAATAACGGTCATGTCCTATTTTTGTCTCTTTTCACAGACACCTTCATACACTCAAATGTACGGGGGGGGGATATCTGTGAAAACGGGAGCCCTGCAGGTGCAAGACAGATGTGAAGATGCATGTTTTTCACAGCCGTTTTGCACCTCTTTTGTGTGAATCTATCCTTACCGCGCTGGAGACTCATCCTTACTATGAAAATTACTACCACAAAAATGTAAAACATATGTGCGATGTCAAACACATGGATTTCCACAGAACAATTAGGTAATAACAGTACCATGTAAAAACACAGATGAGTAACAGGATGGGCAAAGCCATTTTACTTATTACTTACCTTGTAGAGGACATGTGAGGTAAAATATCAGTTTATATGAGTAATTAACTTGGCCAGGGAACAGGGGGCAAATGAGGTTTCACACCAAGGAAGTGTTAAACTTCTAAAGTGTGAGGAAGGGAAAAAAGTAGAGAAAACGCAATACGCTTTTAGTGCTTTAGCCTACAGGTATAAAGCTTGTGGTTGCCAGCTCTCTACTCTTCCTGGCAGTCACAAGGTTACTTACTCTTTCTGCCATGTTCTGCCCCCTCCATGCTGCCATGTACGTTCCTTCTCCTTTCCCTCTGCAGCCCACAGAGTGAATACAGCTTTTGATGCTGTCCCCATCTGAGGTGTATTCTCTGCTTACCTGACCCATGTATTAACCCCCAGTTGTTACCTGATTACCATTTCATCCTTCCCGATACCTTTGTCTGGCTCATTTCTGACCATCAAGGCTTTTCTGTTCACTATAACTATTGGCACTATGCACAGACTTCACTCTGCTGACTCTCTTACTAAAAGCTTCACCTCTAGAAGAGAACACAGATTGGCAGTGATCTTTAAGTGGAAAAGATTTAACATCAGATTCAAGGTACCCACCTGTTTCATGATGTGCTGCAGATTGTCCGAATCGAGAACAATTGTTTTAAGAGCACTTGGTTTGCATGGTGTCAGATTTTTGTACATAACTGGTGTAAAATTCTTCATTGCATATCGAATATCACTCGCCTTGCGTCGCTCTTCCAGTATATCTTCAAACACCTCTCTTGTTTTGTCTGTTATTTCCTGCTCCTGAAATGAAGACGGAATATTGGATTAATAAATAACCAAAACAAAACAATAATAAATTTGTGAAAAAGTGATGGAACAGGAAAGCAGACAGAGATCCTACTTATATCTTGTCAGTCAAGCTCCGCCTCCATCATTTTCCTGTCGACTATAGCTCTGCATCAGGCAACAAAGAATAAAGCGTTTACTGATGGAGAAGACTGTTACCATTGCATCTGCCAATGGTCAGTGAGGCTACAGGCAATAGGCATTGTATGGAATGATTTTCCTAGACTTAAACACTTAAAGGGGTACTCCCACGTCGCATACTTACCCGTCTTCGTTCCTCTAAAATCTTCTGTCTTCCGGCTTTGTCTCGTCATTGGTGGGCGGGGTCACATATGCAAAGCCAAGCGGCGAGATGCCGCCGGCCCTGCGTGCGCGCTCATACACCAGTCTACCCTTCACAATGCAAATACAGACCCGACACCCTGCGGGTCTGTATTAGCATTGTGAAGGTTAGACTGGTGTATGATCTTGCACGCAGGGCCGGCGGCATCTCGCCGCTTGGCTTTGCATATGTGACCCCGGAGCGGAACAGCATCGCTTCTGCCGCTGCTGTCTTCATGCAGGGCAGAAGCATAGCGATGTGCCTGTGCCGGCGTCTAACAGTCCCCAGCATCCGCCTATTACAGCGGATGCCGGGGAGTTAGATGCTGGCACAGATGCCTGCAACATCGCTATGTGCCTGCCCTGCATGAAGACAGCAGCGGCAGAAGCGATGCTGTTATTCCGCTCCTCCGCCCCGGAATAGCAGCATCGCTTCTGCCGCTGCTTGCTTCATGCAGGGCAGGCACATAGCGATGTTGCTGGCTTCACCTGTCACCCAAAGGGTAAACTACCCTCCCCCCCCCTCCAGGCTCGCTCCCGTGCACTTAGCCCCTCCTCCCTCCCCCCTCAGAGCACGCTGACACATCACTTGACTCAGGAGCAGCTAGGTCAGGGCTGTGGCCACAAAAAAATGAATAAAGTGAGATAGTGGCCAAACAAAGCAGTTTTGCTGAAGCATTGTATTTAGGAAAAGTCTTACATTCACATTTACAAGCAGTATAGATAGGATCCTTGTGACGGGACAACCCCTTTAAAAAAGTAAAAATTCTGGTGCTGTGTGTTAATATTCATCTGTTTCATGTATAAGAAGAGATATCCAGTCGCTAGAAGTAGAGCAGTGAAAGGTAGAAGCAGTAGCATACCTTTCATGGAGGTAGTTTACATGACCGCTATGGGTCACATGGATGGGGGAGCCCAGCATCAAACTACTTTTGCTTTCTGAGGGTTGGGTTCACACCTGCGCCCAATTTCCGTTTTCAGGTTTCCGTCTTCTGTAAACAGAAGACGGAAACCCGGCAGACAGTGTCGGGCCGTGAGTGTTTTGTGCCCTCCGCAGTGAAACCGTTTTTTGTTTTTTTTTAACCAGACACAAAGTCCTGCATGTCCGACTTTGAGTCCAGTTAAATAAAAAAGGTTTCGCCGCAAAGAGCACAAAACTCTCACAGGCGCTCAAATGAATGGGTTTGAAAAATGACTGCAGGTTTCTGTCTCCTGTCCAGTTTCGGCCAGGAAACGGAAACCTGCAAAACGGAGACCAGGGCACAGATGTGAACCCGCCCTGACACAGGTAAAGGGAGCAGTTCATTACTCAGATTTTTCTACTTGTTTAATTGAAGTGTGAACTTAAAACAGGAAAAATTTACAAGTCAATATCACAACACAGTGTACATTAGTTGTCACTTATATGTTACATGTGGTTACATAAATCAAATAGTCACTATGTATTGTGCCATCTAGAAATAGGATGTGAAATTTCACAAAGCAAAAAAAAGGATTTACAACAGTTTTGACCCATTGCATATTAGTTTGCGGTCAGGGAGGATGGAAGGACTGGGAAAGACCAAGTAGATAGAGTGGGGATGGGGGGGGGATCTATAAAGTTCCTATTGCTTCGCTAAAGACTCTGAAGTATGGAAGTTAAAGAGGTATTCCCATCACTAAGATCCTGTCTAAACTGCTAGAAGACTTTTCCTACCTACGTTACTTTATAAGTGCTGCTTTGTTTACTTACCAGATTATTCCTCCACATTGTTAACAGATTGTTATCAAGGCTATTGTCACTTCCTACTCTCTGAAA
The DNA here is from genome assembly GCF_031893055.1 of Leptodactylus fuscus. NCBI lineage: Eukaryota > Metazoa > Chordata > Amphibia > Anura > Leptodactylidae > Leptodactylus > Leptodactylus fuscus. The sequence continues at coordinate 71,866,918 of NC_134267.1, read as the reverse complement.
GGGAAGGTGGCAGAGTTCTCCAGAGGGCTCCCTCTCGCACAGCCAGTTGTCTCCTGCTCTTTGCTCCACTCAGATAGCTGAGAGCTATGTTAGCTATCAGGTCAGTTCATTGCAGTTTGCTGATAACCTGAGAAGGGCTGGACTTGCTCACTGCCGGTTATCTCTGTATGTAATTGCAAGCAACTGTTCTGAGTTTTGTCTCTCCTTGCTTAAGCCCACCCACTAGCTTGCCAGAGAAAAAAAGGAAATGATAAGTGAGCTGCTGAATGAGTGAGATGGGAATACTCCTTTAAGGGAGCGTTCACACTACCGTCGGTTTCCGACAGGTAGTGTCCGCTCCTAGTGTCCGCTCAAAATCTGTCACGGACATTAGGAGCGGACACTAGCTGTGTCCGTGACACCTGTCATTTATTTCAATGGGCATCGGGTGCGTTCTTTTGCACTCCGTGCCCGTCCTTTCCTGTCCGCAAGTGAAGATGTCCGACTTCTCAAGCGGACAGAAAAACCCTGCAAGGACCTGTCTGACGTCATAGTCATATGACTCTCTAGTCTTGTTACTGGGTATGTGTGTCTGTGCTCACAAGGAGGTCCTTGAACATGTAGAAAAGTTGTATCCCTTTGCAGTGGAGGAACATGCAGAGATGTGAGATGCCTGGTGTACTGTGGGGATGTAAAAGATGTGGGGTTTATTGTGTAGTGTGGGTGAGATGTAGGGTGCATGGTGTGGAGGAGAGGACAAATCTGAGGGATAGATCTGGGGTGAATTGTGTAGTGGGGCTGAGAGATGTAGGTGCATGGTGTACTGTGGAGGGGGGTGCGAGATCTCAGGTGCATGGTATACTATAGGGTAATAGTTGTAGGGTGCATGTTGTAGTGTGGAGGTGGAGAGATGTGGGGTGCATTGTTTAATGTGGGGGGAGAGATATAGGGTGCAAAGTGTACTGTGGGGGGAAGATCGGGGGTGCATTGTGTAGTGGGGGTGAGAGATGTAGGGTGCATGGAGTACTGTGGTGGAGAGATCTTGGGTGCATGGTGTACTATGGGGTAAGAGTTGTCGGGTGTGTGTTTTAGTGTGGAGGTGGAGAGATGTGGGGTGCATTGTATAATGTGGGGTGTAGTGTGTACTGTGGGGGGAGACATGTGGTGTGCATGGTGTACTTATGGAGGAGAGATGTGGGGTGCATAGTAGAGGGGCACTTGTTGAGCTGGGGGGTGCTTGTGTGTGCTCTTTGCACTGAAGGTACATTCAGAAAGGGGGGGTTTGGCGATGCACAAGAGGCTCATGAAGAATGGAGGAATCTTTCATATCTGTGTTAGGTTTGCATGAGGGACACAAAGAAACTCTGGAATACACTGCAGTTTTTGCCGTGACATATGGGGAGCTGTGTGAAACTTGTTTGGAGTGTTCTGAGCTGTTGACTGCTTATTAAGACTATGGGGGCGCACTAGAAAGATATAGTATGCTTGTCTAGGGGTGCACAGAAAATATATGTCTATTGGTGAAATAACTGCTAGCAGTGAGGGATTGACTTACAGGGGCTATCTGCGACAAGTTATCCCCTCCCCCGTGGATATCTTGCAAGGGAGTCATAAGAATTTGAACTTTTCTCTGGAATTTGGACTGGTGAGACCCGGCTTCGCACGGGTATATTTAGTTTTTGTTTGCGTAGTGGCCCCATAATAATTATCCAATTTTGCACTGGTTTATTTTGTATATAGTTTGTGTGTATCCATAAGCGTCATGTGATCATGTGTATCTCATTTTGAATATCAGTAAAAAACCTGCGATCAGTTGTTATGGAGACCTGGAGTAAAGCACAGTGTTATTCACAGCCTTTAAAGGGGTTGTCCCGTCACAAGGATCCTATCTATAATGCTTGTAAATGTGAATGTAAGACTTTTCCTAAATACACTGCTTCAGCAAAACTGCTTTGTTTGGCCACTATCTCACTTTATTCATTTTTTTGTGGCCACAGCCCTGACCTAGCTGCTCCTGAGTCAAGTGATGTGTCTGCTGCTCTCAGGGGGGAGGGAGGAGGGGCTAATTGCATGGGAGCGAGCCTGGAGGGGGGGGGTAGTTTACCCTTTGGGGGACAGGTGAAGCCAGCAACATCGCTATGCTTCTGCCCTGCATGGAGCAAGCAGCGGCAGAAGCGATGCTGCTATTCCGGGGCGGGGGGGCGGAGGAGCGGAATAACATCATCGCTTCTGCCGCTGCTGGCTTCATGCAGGGCAGAAGCATAGCGATGTTGCAAGCATCTGTGCCGGCATCTAACTCCCCGGCATCCGCTGTAATAGGCGGATGCTGGGGACTGTTAGACGCCGGCACAGGCACATCGCTATGCTTCTGCCCTGCATGAAGACAGCAGCGGCAGAAGTGATGCTGTTCCGCTCCGGGGTCACATATGCAAAGCCAAGCGGCGAGATGCCGCCGGCCCTGCGTGCGCGCTCATACACCAGTCTAGCCTTCACAATGCTAATACAGACCCGCAGGGTGTCGGGTCTGTATTCGCATTGTGAAGGCTAGACTGGTGTATGAGCGCGCACGCAGGGCTGGCGGCATCTCGCCGCTTGGCTTTGCATATGTGACCCCGCCCACCAATGACGAGACAAAGCCGGAAGACAGAAGATTTTAGAGGAACAAAGACGGGTAAGTATGCGACGTGGGACAACCCCTTTAAGGCTGACATATAGTAGTGAAGAAAAATGGCTGGGTTGCTATGAAAACCTGGAATAAAACTCTAATATGTGGTACACTGTTAAGAGCCATGTTCTAATCCTCCGGCGTGTGGTACTGTGTGCACACGCACGTATCTATTGCACTGGCATGTGGTACTGTGTGGAGTGGTGCGCATCTATTCCTCTAGCGTGTGGTACTGTGTTCAGTGGCGTGTATCTAATCCTATGGCGTGTGGTACTGTGTGCAGTGGTGCGTAACCAATCCTCCAGCGTGTGGTATTGTGTGCAGTGGCGCATATCTAATCCTCTGGCGTGTGGATTTGTGTGAAGACGCGTGTATCTAATCCTCTGGCGCTTGGTACTGTGTGCATACGCGCGTATATAATCCTCCGGCTTGTGGTATTGTGTGCAGACATGCGTATTTAATCCTCCAGCATGTGGTACTGTGTGCTGACTTGTGTATCTAATCCTCCAGCGTGTAGTACTGTGTGCAGACGTGCGTATCTAATCCTCCGGCATTTGTAACTGTGTATAGACGCACATATCTAATCCTTCGGCGTGTGGAACTGTGTGCAGATGTGCGTATCTAATCCACTGGCATGTGGTACTGTGGGCTGACTTGTGTATCTAATCCTCCAGCGTGTAGTACTTTGTGCAGACACGTGTTTATAACCCTCCTTGTGTGGTATTGTGTGCAGTGGTGTGTATCTAACCCTCCGCCGTGTGGTATTGTGTGCAATGGCGCGTATCTAATCCTCCATTGTGTGGCATTGTGTGCAGACGTGCATATCAAATCCTCCGGCGTGTGGAACTGTGTATAGACATACGTATCTAATCCTCCAGCATGTGGAACTGTGTAAAGACGCACGTATCTAATCCTCTGGCGTGTGGCCTTCTGTGAAGACTCGCGTATCTAATCCTGTGGCATGTGTAACTGTGTGCATTGGCGCATATCCAATCCTCCGGCGTGTGGTATTGTGTGCAGTGGCGCGTATCTAATCCTGCGGTGTGTGGAACTGTGGGCAGTCTTGCGTATCTTATCCTCTGGGTTGTGGTATTGTGTTAAGACGTGCGTATCTAATCCTCCTGCATTTGGTACTGTGTGCAGATGTGCGTATCTAATCCTCTGGCATATGGTACTGTGTGAAGATGCGCGTATCTAATCCTCTGGTGTGTGATACTGTGTGCTGACCTGTGTATCTAATCCTTCAGCGTGTGGTACTTTGTGCTGACGCGCGTATCTAATCCCGTGCCATGTGGAACTGTGTGTAGATGTGTGTATCTAATCCTCCAGCGTGTAGTACTTTGTGAGGGCTCGTGTATCTAATCCTCCGGCATGTTGAATTGTGTGTAGATGTGCGTATCTAATCCTGTGGCATGTGTAACTGTGTGCATTAGCATGTATCTAATCCTGCGGCGTGTGTAAATGAGCGCATTGGTGTGTGTCCAATCCTCCAGCGTGTGGTATTGTGTAGAGTGGCGTGTATCTAATACTGTGGCATGTGGAACTGTGTGCAGACGTGCGTATCTAATCCTCTGGCGTGTGGTATTGTGTTAAGACGTGCATATCTAATCCGCCGGCTTGTGGTACTGTATGCTGACCTGCGTATCTAATCCTCCAGCATGTGGTACTTAGTGCAGACGCGCATATCTAATACTCTGGCATGTGGAACTGTGTGCAAACGCACATATCTAATCTTTAGCCATGTAGTACTTTGTGCAGACACGCGTATCTAATCCTCTGGCACGTGATACTGTGTGCTCACCTGTGTATCTAATCCTTCAGCGTGTGGTACTGTGTGCAGATGTGCGTATCTAATCCTTTGCCGTTGTGGAACTATGTGCAGACATGCATATCTAATCCTCTGGCATGTGATACTGTGCGCTGACCTGTGTATCTAATCCTTCAGCTTGTGGAACTGTGTGCAGACGCGCACATTTAATCCTCTGGCGTGTGGAACTGTGTGCAGATGCGTGTATCTTATCCTCTGACATCTGATACTGTGTGTTGTTCTGTGTATCTAATCCTCTGATGTGTGTATCTCAGATTGTATGTCAGTGTTGGATCGTACATGTGGAGTGACCGTGTGTTTTGCAGTTGGAATATGAGTGAAATACTTGCAGGTTTGTATTGGATAATGGGGGGTCAGGGTGATGGGAAAGCTGTATCTCCGGTACGTCCGAGTGAGTTGGATTCTCGTCTTAAACCTTCCCGGACTCCTGAAGTATCTGTATGCCAAATTTGGTGAAAATCGGTCCAGTCGTTTGGTTGCGTATAGAGGACAGACAGACAGATAGACAAAAATTCATTTTTATAATATCTATAGATATATAGATATATATATATCTATCTATCACTGGTGAGGACCTGGTCCTTCTGGAGTAGGGGATTTAGCCATTTTACTGTGAGCTGGCTATATACTACTTCAGTTCTGGACCCAACCACTAGGGGGGAAAAAGGTCCTGACTAGATATAAGCGAACACTGTTCGATCGAATATCATGCCGTTCGAGGTATTCGATTCCAATCGAATACCACGAGGCAAACGCACTAAAACTTCATATCCCCTCCCACCTTCCCTGGCACTTTTTTTGCACCAATAACTGCGCAGAGGAGGTGGGACAGGAACTACAACAACGGAGGCATCGAGAAAAAAACAGGAATAAGTAATTGCCTGGCTAAATCAGGTGACCTCCAATTTATACGAATGGTGGATTTAACATTCGGTTAATTTGAGACTGTGAACTATGTGACTGTGAGACAGGGACAGATGTTAAGGCAGGGTTAGCTAGGGATTACCTTTATTTAGGGGGGAATGTTACTCACCCAGCTCTTTGGGGCTCTATCTGGTCGGGATCCCTGTCAGCTTGCGATATGCGCGAGCTGACTTTTTCCCATAGGAATGCATTGACCAGTGTTGATTGGCCGAATGCCATACAGAGTACAGCATTCGGCCAATCAACGCTGGTTCTGCCCGAGGCTCGTCTGTGAGGAGGCGGAGTCTAAGATAGGACCAGAATGGAGACTGCTGTAGACCGATCTTAGACTCCACCTCCTCCGGCAGAATCAGCGTTGATTGGCCGAATGCTGTACTCTGTATGGCATTCGGCCAATCAATGCTGGTCAATGCTTGTTGGTTGATGGGTGTACCCCACACATCTTGAGAACCAGGATGTTTTGAACCCCACATACTATCTTAGGTAGGACAATATCTGAAGTGTTATTGATTGAGGAATCTTTGGCCAAATTATATAAGATTGTAGAATGTGGGGAGAAAGTAGGGTGGCATTAGTTATTATGTCGGCAAACCGAACTAAAGAGAGTATTGAATTGTTCCTGAACGATCAAACTTACTGTGGTATGATCTGACCACAATAGCTGACTGATCCGAGAGGCTTTTAACTTTTCAATAAGTAAATAATTGATTCAACTATATACCTCATGAAGATCAGAAAAGAAAGTGTCCAATCCGTCAAACATCAAAGATTATTTGTAAGAAAAAGACTGGCAATATGGGAAGGTTTAAGGCTGACTTTAGATTTTCTGCTGAGACAAAAAATTGAAATAACGCCCCACCAAAAATATTTATTAGTGTTTACCACTAACATGAAGTAAGGATGTCACGAAAAAATCTCAAAATTACTTTTGTAAGTTAAAGCCATTTAAAGTGACACGTCAGTTTTGCAAAAGAGTTTTGTGTCCTTAAGACACTTTTGAGCTGGGTCCTTAAGGGGTTAAACAGCACATCAGGCACCAAAAGTACCTGCGCATGTTGCTTGGAAATGGTGCAGGCTAGATGCCACACATAAAAAAGTTCACCTTTCCCAGGCCTCTTCTTTTTCTTGTATTTACAGATCCCACTTGACATCGCTTGAATAAATCCCATTTGTGTCAGGTGAGCACTCAAGCAAATGGCGGTGACCTCTGCCCAAATGGCGGTGACCTCTGCCCAATTTGCACATCACTGCTGAGTCCAGTTAGTCATGTGTCATTTGTGCAGAAGCCTGGGCCGCAGGAGTCCCCGGACACACACAGGACGTCATCCGCCAGCGTCATCCAGGATATATAAAGTAAAGGAGCAGCTATTTCTGGAAATGGAAGAACTCCGCAATACCCCAATAACTCCAGGAATGTGGTCACCATGCGGTGCTTGTATGCAAAGTTAGGGTGCTTCCATAATTTTTCATTCTGGTTTCTAATGCAGGTTTTGAAGTCAAACTTACATGAGGCTCACAATAGAGAGAACATCAGACAGATATTACTTCTCTTTTTTTGAACCCATTTCTGGTTTTTGTGATCCCGAATTAGATTTGGATGCAAGGACCTGTATATTGAGTGAGGAGAAGCGACAGTCATACACATCAATGTATAATAAACCCCAGAGATCTGTGCACTTAGCAACCTGCCTGCTGTAAGAACACAAACAACATGAATAACATCAGCAGATGAAAAGCTGCTAAGTAAATTCCCATGGACAGACTGCAGTGCTGAAAGGCTTGGACTCTGCCAAGTGCACAGCTCATAGTCCACTGACAAATCAATGTCCATACAAAACAAGCAGAGTGAGCAGGTGCAGGCTCTGCTGCCCGAGGAGCTGCGCATTTACAACGCCTCGAGTCCCTGCCACACAACAATGTATAGAACTTACTGCCACAGGACACTATGGTGTGAATAATAACTTACTAAGAACTTCTCCATGTCCTGTCCCGCCATCACCGCACCAATGTCTGCTGCGTCTCCTTCTATACTGCCGACTTTCCACAGAATGCAGGGAGAACGAGCGAGCATCACACGGGAGAACGAGCGAGCATCACACGGGAGAACGAGCGAGCATCACACGGTAGAACGAGCGAGCATCACACGGGAGAACGAGCGAGCATCACACGGGAGAACGAGCGAGCATCACACGGGAGAACGAGCGAGCATTACACGGGCACCCGCCGGGATGGCATCTCCTGACAGGCTACAACTTGCGCGCTATCTGCCTGTATAATCGGGATAATCAGGATTCCGGTCAGAGTCTACGGAAGCCGGGCAAAGTCTGAATTACTCTGCTGCAGCAAATCGTCCAATGGCGAAGCAGACTGGCAGCGTGATATAAAGTCTACTTTCTGGACACACAGTGTGGCTATGTCTTCTGGTCCTGAATACTGTCTGGCCACTAGATTTAGTAGCCAAAAGCCGTGTCTGTGCAGCCAATAAGCCATGTCACTTGTATTCTATGGGTCAGTGCTATTCCAGGCACCCAAAACTTTGCAAAAAAAATCTTGGAACCATATTCTTTTTTAATACTTCCATTTACATAGAACATAAGGTGTCTTTTTAATAAATAAATAAAATGTTGATTCATGGCAATTTGGGGAATGTTTATTGCTTTGGTTGCTTTTTATCCAAATTTTTATGAGACATGAAACAGCAAAAAAAAAATGGCGGTTCAGCTCTTTTTTCACCGCTGCGGCGTTCAGTTTGCACAGGGATATAGAATTTGTATGTGTTTCACTTTATTTAAAGGGATTGAATCATTAAAATGTAAATTTTCCTCCCTAACATGTAGGAATAGCCTTAAGACACACTATTCTTCTCCTATTCTTCTCCTCCTCCCCCCAGTTTTCTTTGTTATGCTAATTAGTTTAGCACTGGAGGTACCAGTGAAAAGTAATTAGCATACCAAAGAAAATCAGGGTTACGGAACGGCGGTGCAGACAAGACATCTGAGGGTAAGTTCACATGGGGGCTTTTTGGACTGGAACTTGAGGCAGAGGCCGCGTCAGGTTCCGTACCAAAATAATGGTAGCTGCGACTGGATGCTGGTGCACTGCCCCGAATTAGGCCCAAATGAATGGGCCTAGTCGGGAGAGAGCGTCTTCGCCTCGCAAATTAGCATGTCACTTCTTTTTTCCGGGAGCTGGAACAAACAGCTCCTGGAAAAAAAAGAACTGACCTCTCCCATTGATTTCAATAGGAGACGTCTTTTTGGCCAAAATACCCCGTGTGAACTTACCCTAAGGATAAAAGAATAGCTTTTCTTAAGGCTATTCCAACGTATTAGGGAGAAAAATTCCATTTTCATGATTGAATCCCTTTAAGTACTTTTATATGTGTTCTACAGAAGGGGTAGGGGTGATTTAATTTTTTTTTTAACTGTTATTCTTTTAGATACCCTAGTTGTCTTGAATCCCAGGGGGTCTGATCTCAGTCAGCTTTGACCAAGGCGCAGGGGTCTTAAAGGGGTTGAAGGTAGAAGAGTTATTCCAGCATGCCACTGTAGCTCTGTCCGGGATTTTCGCCGTGCAGCCTCCCATTGCTGTTGAAGTCTACATTGGCTCTACATTGGCTTTATATCGTTCCAGGTGGTAAGAGCTCCATTATCTTTTTTTGTCTTAAAGGGGTTGTCCAGGATAATTTTATTTTTTATTACATGGGAAAGTAAAAAAAAAAAAAATACTCACCTGTTACCAGAATAACCTGGGGTGTGCTGCTTCTGAGGTTCCACAGGAAGGTAGCGGTGGTGAGTGTATAAGTACCGGGTATAGAGTGGTGTGGGAGGCCAGTTGACTCAGCTGCTGCAGGACCTGCTGTTCTGAATAGAGATGAGCGAGTAGTATTCGATCGAATACCTCCCATGCATAGTTATTGGTGTACTCGGAAGAATACCACGTGGTAAACGTGCGAAATATTCGATTCCCCTCCCTTTTTTTTACACCATTAGCTATACTGGGGGAGGTATTCGATCGGATACTACTCACTCATCTCTAGTTCTGAACCCTCAGGATCAGTCATTTCATTGTCAGCATGTGAGATGGTTAGTTATATGCTACCTAAACAGAACTGCAAATTTTCATGAAGACCATAACCTCATTGGTCTTTTTGTGAATAGAAACAAGAAGCTAACTTCATATTCCATTTTTAGGATAATGCATTCCACGGTGTGTACCCACAAAACCTATCTGAGATACACACAGCCTGCCACGGTGTGTACCCACAAACGCTAAAGTGGGACACACACCAATAGTCAGCCTATGTACGCTAAACCCAGCATTCCACGGTGTGTACCCACAAAACCTATCTGGGATACACAGCAATTGTCAGGCCATATACGACCAACACAGCCTGCCACGGTTTGTACCCACAAACGCTAAAGTCGGACACACAGAAATAGTCAGGCTATGTACGCAAAACCCAGCTTTCAACGGTGTGTACCCATAAAAGCTAACTGGGATACACAGCTTAATCTAGGTTTTAAGGGTGTGTACCCACCATAAATTAGTGATATACATATTAAGATTTTTTTTTCTTTTTTTTTTTTATGTAGATTGTTTGCCCCACATTGCCATGAAACCCTGTGTTACTACCTGCCCGGTACTATATTGTTTCTGAAGAAGGTCCAAATGACCGAAACGTTATGCCCTTTGAGCTAGTGTCTGCTTTATCCATATATGCTTACTGACTTAAAGGGATTCTACCATTAAACTACCTTTTTTTCTAATGAACACGTTGGAATAGCCTTAAGAAAGGCTATTTGTCTCCTACCTTTAGACGTGGTCTCCGCTGCGCCATTCCGTAGAAATACCGGTTTTAACCGGTATGCAAATGAGCTCTCCACAGCAATAAGGGCAAGCGGACAGCGGATTTCGCTTCAAAATCCGCCCCTTTACAATGGTTGTCTATGCAGACCGCCAGGCTTCTTTTTTCCGCTAGCGGCGGGCTGCTGCTAGCGGAGAAAAGAAGCGACATGTCCTATCTTCAGGCAGAAACCACGGCGCGCTGGGCCGCGGCTTCCGCCTAGCAGCAGCACCCTCCTATGTCGGCTCATTCATTTGAGCCGACATAGGAGGGGAAAGCCGCGACTGCGATGGTCGCTGCAGGCGGGTTTTGACCAGAGAGAGACGGGGCTCGCCGCGGCTCTCTCTGTGTCAAAACCCGCGCGGGACTGTGAACGTGTGAACTTACCCTTACTGCTAGCACCATAATTAAATAAAGAGTGTGCGGTACCATTGCTCTCCCCCTACAACCACAAAATTGGCAGGAAATGGCGGATGCTCCAGTGTTTGGGCATCAGGGCACACAAAGTCGTCTGGTAGCTCCTGGGATTGGTGAAGTGGTTTGTACAGAGTGAGGGACAGTTAAAGGACCTGAAAAGCTCTCCTGGGAAGGGGGAAATGTGGAAAGACTGTCCTGGGAAGATTGGGCTTGTTGGGAGGAAGGTGGACCAGACTCTTGGCAACGAAGAGGACTTGAGGTAGTGGCTGACTGGCTGGTGAATAAGGAGCTGTAAGCATTATCCGCTAGCCATTGTAACACCTGTTCCTGGTGCTCGGGCCTGGTCTGCGTTGTACCCTGCACCCTGCTTAACGCATCTGTCATATCGGGAATTGTGATGCTAATCTTTCTTTAGCTTAAAATTTGGTTTTCTGTCAATACAATTGGGGAGGAAAGAAGGTTTCCAGGTATTTTTCCAGTTTCCATAGAGGTTGTATTGTGTGTGTAAAGTGTGTACTTGTTAGGCTGTGATAGTGGGGTAATACAGTGACTTGGGCGTGTTAGATGCTCCCAGCCATGCTTCCCCTGCTGTCCCAGTTGCATTCCAGTGGTGTTGTCATCATTTGCTGAGGTGTCATAGTGGACTTGGTGACCCTCCTGAGTCGAATAGTGGTTTCCCCCTTAACGAATATTTTTTCCCCATAGACTATAATGGGGTTCGATATTCGATCAAATAGTCGAGTGTTGAGCGGCTACTCGAATCGAATTTCGAACTTTGAACATTTCACTGTTCGCTCATCTATAATCTATCCCAGTTCGCTCATTTATAATCTGAGGTTATGAGGTTATCTCACCTATGATAGCAGATTCAATAGCAAAATTGAAGGGTACAAGACACAGCTCCCACAGTGTGACCTTCCAGCTGGCACTGCAGTCCAGCTCTGTCCAAAGTCTTGCTACTGGAGCTGACCTTTTAAACCTCCCTGACGAGGTCAATCCACAGCAGCTGACACACTGCAGAAACATCCACAATGTGTGGACTGGAGGGGGTGTGGAATGACAGGTCCCACTGCCAATCCTACCTGCCATTCCTAAAAAAATCCAGCCCAATACTGAGCATGTAACAAAATTCTCAGCAGACAAAAGCTGTCTGCTGAGAACAAGTCATCTCTGGACTCTCTCTCATCTTGCCCACCTGAGCAGTCTGGGCGAGATGTACACCCCCTCCATTATTTTGCCAGCCATCGGCTTACATATCCCCCCCCCCCCCTTTTCTCCAGACCAGAGGGCTGGGCACTTGTGGCCAACATACAATGGACTCTTGACAAGGCATCAGCATTTCCCAGTAATTTCCCTGGTCTGTATTCCACACTGAAAGAAAAATTCAGTAAGGACAGGAACCATCTGGTAACCCTAGTATTTTTGTCCTTATTCTTCTTCATCCATGTAAGGGGGCATGGTCAGTGACCAATTTAAACTTTCTACCCAAGAGTTAGTACCTTAGGGCATCCAGTTCCCACTTAATAGCCAAACATTCCCTCTCTACAATGGAGTAATTTTTCTCAGCGGTGGACAGCTTCCTGCTCAGGTACATCACTGGATGCGCCTCACCATTTACCACCTGGGACAGCACCGCTCCTAGACTTGCATTTGAGGCATCTATCTGCACCAGAAACTATTTTCTGAAGTCAGGAGTTATCAGCACTGGCTGCTGACAAAGAGCTAACTTTAGCTTCTGGAACGCCTCTTCTGCCTCTGGCGTCCAGTGGATCATCACTGAGTTTCCACCTTTTGTCAGGTTAGTGATAGGGGCTGCAATAGAGGCAAAGTTTGGCACAAACCTCTGGTACTAGCCAGCAATGCCAAGAAATGCCCTGACTTGTTTCTTGGTTAGCGGTCTTGGCCAGTTCTGTATTGCCTCCACTTTATTGATTTGGGGCTTTATGACCCCTTTTCCAAAGAAATAGCCCAGGTACTTGGCTTCCTCCAGCCCTAAGGCCTGCCTCACTTATGGAGTCTAGTATTGCCTGCACCTTACAGAGAGGATTTCCCCTGTCTGGACTATGTATGACCACATCGTCCAGGTAAGCTGCTGCGTAGTCACAATGTGGCCGCAAGATCTGGTCCATCAACCTCTGAAAGGTAGCAGCAGCTCCATGCAAACCAAATGGCATAACCCTGTACTGGAATAGCCCTTTCGGAACAACAAAGGCAGTTTTCTCTTTGGCTTCCTCTGACAAAGGTATTGGCCAGTAACCTTTTGTAAGATCCAGTGTAGTTATGTACCTGGCATTACCCAACTTTTCAATAAGCTCATCAACCCTGGGCATGGGATAAGCATCAAATTTTGAAATTTCATTCAGTTTTCTAAAATCATTATAGAACGTCCAAGTACCATTGGGTTTTGGTATCAAGACAATTGATTTTGTATTCTGTAGGGTTTGAGTTGTACTTTCCGCCCAGGTTCTGTCATTACATGGTGCTCTATTAGGTGTGTACGCCCTGGTAGATCTGAGAACTTGCATCGACTCTTCTGCAGAAACTCTCTTGCCTCCTGTTGCTGGGGCACTGATAGGGTCTCATTCACATGGACTGGAGGGATTGGTGGCAACGAATCACCCACCTCTGTATTTGAGGCCACCAAGGATTACCTCTGGTTCCAGGGCTGTAACATCTCTGCCTGTTCGGGTCTCTGCTCCACCCTCTTCTCGCATGCTGCGGCGCAGGAGGCATGTGCAGTTTGATAATTTGCTTAGAGTTTTTAGTTGCACTGTGTGAACACAGCTCTAGTTCTGTAATTGAATTTGCACCACACCCATCTTCTGCCCTTGTTGTCTCTGTCCATTATGTGGTTAGATTTTGTCTTGCCCTGTGATTGACAGCCTGCCTTCCTGTCAGGTCCAGGGCAGGTTCATCCTCCCCTATTCAGTCTTGGCTCACATTCACACTGGTGCTGTTATTACCTTGTGCTTGCTGGCTTCTCTTTTTGTTAATTTACTAATATTCTTATCCTTGACCTCTGGCTTTCCCTACTGACTATTCTTTTGGACTTCGATTTGGCACTGCATTGTTCGACTGTTACCAAACCCTGGCTAGCTGACCTCCCTTTGTTGTTGTTTGTCTTGTCTGCGTTTTTGTGTATCATATATATAGGAAGGGATCGTCTTCGAGTTGCCACCTATTACATAAGATAGGGCCTTGCAATAGGAAGGGACAGTGGGGGCCTTCAGCTTAGGGCTCACTGTCCCTTGTGCCCCTTCCTCCAGGGTTCTCCAGCAGCTTCTGGGGAATTGTCATCTAGCAATTCCCTAACAAGGGCTTAATAAAATTCACATGGTAAACTTGAAAAGGCTTCCTTTTCCCTGGTTGGTGAACCTTATAGTTGACTGGCCCTACTTTTTACACAATTTCATATGGGCCTTGCCATTTCGCTAAGAACTTACTTTCCACAGTCGGCACCAAAATAAGGACTCTGTCCCCTGGATTAAATTCACAGATTCTGGCAGAACGATTGTAAATTCTGCTTTGGGCCTCTTGTGCTCTTTGCAGATGCTCTTTTACAATTGACATGACTGTTGAAATGCAGTCCTGCATTTGGGCTACATGCTCTATGACACTATGGTATGGGGAATTCTCATTTTCCCAGGATTCTTTGGCTATATCAAGTAAGCCCCTGGGGTGTCTACCATAGACTAATTCAAAAGGGAAAAAACCTGTAGACGCTTGTGGAACCTCTCTAATAGAGAACATCAGGTATGTCAACAGGCAATCCCAGTCACGACCAACTTTTTCTACCACCTTTTTAAGCATATGCTTGAGAGTTTTATTAAAGAGCTCCACTAACCCATCCGTCTGCGGGTGATACACAGAGGTCTGTATGTGGGAAATTTTGAACAGCTTACATAGCTCCTTCATCACCTTTGACATGAGCGGTGTGCCTTGGTCAGTCAGTATCTCATCAGGTATGCCTGTCTTTGAAAACATATAAAACAACTTATGGGCAATACTCTTTGATGTTGTATTATGCAAGGGAACTGCCTCAGGATAGCGAGTAGCGTAATCCAAGACAACCAGAATATATTGGTGACCTCTAGCTGACTTGACTATTGGACCGACCAAGTCCATACCAATCCTTTCAAAAGGCACTTCAATGATGGGCAGAGGTCATAATAGGCCTTCTGGGGTTCACCAGTCAGATAGGGAGCAATGACGTCTGCCCAGTCCGCAGCTGGCAGTTTCTCCCGTTCGGCCACCCTCTCGAACATAGTCAGGAAGGCCTCTACATCGTCATCTGGGGTAATCTTTTGCAAAGCTCTTTGCACAGCCCGCTTCTCATCTCTGTGCGCCACAGGTCTCTGCGGGCTAGTGACACCAGTCTCTTTAAGGAGCGTAATCTGCTCCAACAGCAAACTGTTGGTTTCTTGTTGCTGTAGATTGGACTGCACAAGATGCTTCAGCAGCTCCTTTATAGTCCGGGTTTGTATAGCAGCAGCAGCCTTAACCCAGGACATAAAAAATGTTTTCTCCAGCAAGGAGTGGACGTGTCGTTGCCCCTAGCAACCTCTGATTGCCTGCATCCTCCACCAATTGTCAGGGTCTGGGGTTGCTAGATGGGGTGTCATAGACACACAAGTCAAGTTTCTTTAGTCCAAAACCAAAGTAGAGTTTTATTTTCACTGATAACCAAACGGTAGTGCAGCAACAAAAGGAAAACAATACAAAATTAAATATCTGCCCGGCTAGGCTCTAATTACACACATCAATAGATTACCTCACCTATCATAGCAGATTCAATAGTAAAACTGAATGGTACCAGCCACAGCTCCCCCAGTGTGACCTTCCAGCTGGCACTGCAGTCCAGCTCTGTCCAAAGTCTTGCTGCCGGGGCTGACCTTTTAACCCTTACTGACGAGGTCAATCCACAGCAGCTGACCTTTTGTAGAAGCATCCACAATGTGTGGACTGGAGGGGGTGTGGAATGACAGGTCCCACTGCCAATCCTACCTGCCATTTCTAAAAAATCCAGCCCAATACTGATCATGTAACAAAATGCTCAGCAGACGAAAGCTGTCTGCTGAAAACAAGTCATCACTGGACTTTCTCTCATCTTGCCCACCTGAGCAATCTGGGCGAGATGTACACCCCCTCCATTATTTTCCTAGCCATCGGCTTACACTTGATTATAAGAGGGAAATTATATGAGAACTGGGAACGCTTCCCCAGAACTCCTGGGAATGCCTCCCCAACCCTAGAAGCTAGTGAGAAAATAGTAAATAATTTGGTGTATCCATGGTATTCTGCACAGTTTACATATTAAATTTTCATCTGCTTCACATCTGGAAAACTAATGCTCACTATGCACCTTGATAAATTCTTCAAAGGGTGCACTTTTCAAAATGGGATCACTTCATAGGGGATTTCACTTTAACGGCATGTTAGGGGCTCTTCAAACATGATATTGCATCCAATTCCTAAACCATGTAAATCTGTCCTTGTAAATACTCTGTCCCTTCTGTGTATCTAAACAATTTATGCCACATATATGACATTGTTATACCCAGGATAACCCGCTTAAGGCTAAGGATAAGGACCCATGGGTGTCCCATAGCAAAAAAGCACTGCAGGAAAAGATGGGCAACATTGGGCAGTAAAAATGTAAAACTATAAAATGCTGCTTAGTCACAAATGTTTCATTTTTAAAAGGTGTTAAGGGAAAAAATGCAACCCACGAAAGTGTAAACAATTTCTCCTGAGAACGGAAATACCCAACATATTAATGAAAACTGTAGTTTGGGCACACAGCAGGGCATAGAACGCAATGAGCACCATTAGGCTTTTGTAGGGCAAAATTGTTTTATTGCTGTCATGATACATTTGAAGAGCCCCTAAGATTCCAGTGCAGTGGAAAGTACTAAGAAGTTACCTAATTTTAGAAAATGCACCTTTATTAAGATATATGGTGATCTTTTTGACCACAGATATACTTTGCAAAAAGTAATGGCCGCAAAATAAAAAGTAAGATTTTCCCAGATACTGTATAGGCTGCATTCATAGGCAATTGCAGAAGGTCTGAGAAACTACACCCCATATAGAATTTCGTAAGTGGTACAGTGATTATTTTGAGCTCAAAAAATGTTTAAAAAAACTTAATGTGCAAGGTGAAAATTGAAAACATTCCATTTCAGTGCCCGTTATGTCGTGCCCACTTTGTGTCAACAGAAGACATGCAACACCAAACAAGAAAGGGCTAGTTCACACGTGGGCAAAGGGGAGGTTTTTGACAGCGGAATTCGCTTCAAAAACCTCTCCTTTAACATGGTGGTCTATGTAGACCACTAGCTTTTTTTTTCCTCCTAGCGTTTTCCGCCTGAAGAAGCGACATGACCTTTCTTCAGGCGGAAAAAACGCGCGGTTTTCGCCTGCAGTTTCTATAGCACATATAGGAAAAAAAAAACCTAGCGAAAACCGCTAGCGAAAACCGCGTCAAAAACCTCGTCAAAAACCGCGTGGAATGCAAAAAACAGCGTCAAAAAAACTCCCCGAGGTTTTTTACCTCGCACAAATAAGCTAGGCGGTTTTCACGTGTGAACTGACCCAAAAAGTTGCATACATATAAATGAGACACTGAACCCAATGTTATGAAAAAGTAAACATAATCTTACTTTTTTCATAATATTGGTTTGAGGGTCTCATTTATATCTATGGAACTTTTTCTCATTGTTTGTTGGTTCTATGCATATAACCAAAATCGGTGGAGAGAAAAGTCCTGAATTAAGGACTTTTCTTTCCACTGGTTTCAGTATAAAAATGGCAGAAACCTGATAGACAGCCGGCGGATCCCATTATAGTCTATGGCGGTGTTCTATGGTGGTCTGCGGGTGTTCGTAGGTAACTGCTGCATTATTGGATGGGCTCTCCGTCATTCATCCTAGCGATGGTTTAACCTAGCCTAGAACTGCTGTATGGGCATACAGCAGGGCGCAGAAAAGGTACGCTACACTTTTTAGCGTAGATTAACCACATAAGGACCGCCGTACGTAAATATACGGCCTGCGGTCCAGGTACCTACAGACCGGACTATTGCCGAAATACGTCCGGTCTTTAGGTACCTTCCTGGAGCGGGGGGGGGGGGGTTACTAACACCTAACCCCTTCCTCAATAACGTGCAGTTGGAACTGAGTCCGACTGGGCGTTTTAACCCTTTTGATCGCGCCGTGAAACATCACGGCGCGATCTAAAGGGATCCGCCGAAGATTTAACCTGATCGGCACCCCCTGCGGCGGAGATCGGGGGGTGCCGATAGCAGTAAAAGGTAGTCTGGGGTCTGGCCAGTGACCCCAGACTACCGGAGCCCCCACATACCTGGTGATCCTGCCAGGCGATGGAGGAAGTGAGCGATGCAGCTCACTTCCTCTGTAGCTTGCAGGATACTGAATCCTGTGTCCTGCAAGCTACTGTGCAGAATCAGTTGATGCTTTCATCAAAGCATCAACTGATTCAAGTGTCCTAAAGGGACACATGAAAAAGTAAAAAAAAAAAAAGTGAAGAAATAAAAAAAAGTGTATAAAAATTTTTATAAAGTTATAAAGCCCAAAAATCTCTTTTTTTTCTATAGAAAATGAATTATATAAAAAAACTTTAAAGATTAATAAAAACAATGCATATTTGGTATCGCCGCGTCCGTAACAATCTGTACAATAAAAGTGTAATAATATTTAATGTACACAGTGAACGTCGGAAAAAAAAAACGGAAAAAACTCGCCGTAAGTAATGATTTTTCGCCATCTCATCTTACAAAATATGCTATAAAAAGTGATCAAAAAGTCATATGCACCCGAAAACAGTGCCAATAAAAAGCGCACATTGTCCCGCAAAAAATAAGCCCTCAACCAACACTGTCAACCGAAAAATAAAAATGTTACGCCTCTCAGAAGATGGCGATGCAAAAAACATTGATTTATGTCCCCAAATGTGTTTTTGTTCTGCAGAATTAGTATCGCATAAAAAAAATAACATAAATGAGATATCTCCGTAACCGTACCGACCCTCAGAATAAAGGGAACATGTTACTTTTACTGTACGCTGCATGGTGAAAAATTAAAAAGGTAAAACTCAATGCCAGGATTGATTTTTCTTTTTTAAATCCAGCAAGAAAGAGTTAATAAAATGTATTCAATAATGGTGTCATTACAAAATGCATCTCATCCCGCAAACAACAAGCCTTTATATGGCCGCGTCACCAGAAAAATAAAGAAATTATAGCATCTAGCAATGTGAAGACAAAAAAACACCAAAATCGCCAAATCATTAGAACACAACTGGCTGCGGCAGGAAAGGAATATATAAGCTGTGCGAGCGTATATCAGGGGACACCCCAGATTTACAGCTTATGAGCGAAAAGACACCAGAAGTGACCCCAGAGTGAATCCCCCAATTATAGGAGCTACTGGGACATAGTAGGGAATTTGGTGTTTGCAATGTCCTCCGCACCTCTTATATAATTCGTCTTCGCCATCCGCTGTGCAGTCACGTCTGGGATACTAATACTCACTACACCCCCTGATAAATTCTTAGAGGGGTGCAGTTTTCAAATGGGGTCACTCCTTTGGGGAATCCACTTTTCTGGTACCTTTACAGGCTCTACAAACATGACATGGGGTCCAGATACCAAACATCAAAATCTGTACTCCAAAAGCTGCATCGCGCTCCTTCCCTTCTGCGCCCTGCTGTGCGCCCAAACTGCAGTTTATGCCACATGTATGACACATATATGACACTGGTGTACCCGGGATAACGGACGTAATGTCATATGTGGGTATAAACTGATATTAGGGCACAGCCGGACACAGAAGGGAAGAAGGGTTATTGGGTTTTTGGAGCACAGACGGTTTGGTTTTTGGATGCCATGACACTTTTGCAGAGCTGAAACGCCAGTAAAGGGGAATCCCCTGATATGTGACCTTATTTTGGAAACTACACCCCTGAAGGATTTATCCAGGGGTACAGAGAGCATTTTTAACCCCCAAGTGTTGCTATAACTTATTATCCATAAATGAATACGAAGCTGATTGTGAGAGGTGAAAATGACAATTTTTCCAGGAATACGTTATTTCAGTGCGTAATATATTGTGCCCGACTTGTATCAGAGATGAACGCTCTAAAAACTGTTGTGCCCGGGATACCCGCTTACCAGTTTTTGGAGTGTCTCTGCTGACATAAGTCGGGCACAACATATTGGCACTGAAATGGCGAATCTCTGGAAAATTTTCATTTTTAACTTCTCATTATCAGTTGCGATTTCATTTCTGGAAACTAAATAAATGCAACACTCAAGGGTTAAAAATGCTCGCTACACCACTTGATAAATCCCATGAGTGGGGTAGTGTCCAAAATGGGGTGACATGTCTGCGGATTCCACTTTATTGGCAATTCAGGGGCTTTACAAAAGTGGCATGACGTCCAAAAATCAAACTGTGCTTCAAAAACCAAAATAGCGCTCCTTCCCTTCTGCGCCCTGCTGTGTGCCCAAACAGCCATTTCTACCTACATATGGCATTAAGTCTGTTATTCTGGGTACACCAGTGTCATACATGTGGGCATACACCGCCATTTGGGTATACAGCAGGGCGTGAAGGAGCGATATGTGCTTTTTCCATTCTAAGCCCCACCATGTACCCATACAGCAGATTATGGCCACATATGGGGTATTGCCGTTTTAAGAAGAAATTGTGTAACAAACTGTGGGGGGCTTTTAATTCTTTAACTACTTGCAAAATTAAAAATGTGGTGCTAAATGGACGATTAATTTGAAAAAAAAGTAATTTTTCATTTTTACGTCCCATTGTTAATAAAATCTGTGAATCAGCTGTGAGGCCAAAATGCTCACCAAACTCCTAGATAAATTCTATGAGGGGTGTAGTTTCCAAAACTTTTAGGGGGTTTCCACTTTATTGGTACACTAGGGGCTCTGCAAATGCGACATGACACCTGAAAAATATTCCAGCAAAATCTGCCCTTCAAAAGCCAAATAGCGCTCTTTCCATTCTGCGCCCCGCCATGTTCCCATACAGTAGATTATTACCACATATGGGGCATTTCTGTGTTCAGGAGAAATTGTGTAACAAACTTTAGGGAGCTTTTTCTCCTTTATCCTCTTGTGAATATGACAAATTTGGGGCTAAATTGACAGTTTGTTGGAAAAAAAAGTAAATTTTCATTTTCATGCCCCAATGTTAATAAAATCTGTGAAACAGCTGTAGGGTCAAAATGCTCACTATACCCTTTGATATGTTCTGTGGGGGGGTGTAGTTTCCTAAATGGGGTCACTTTTGGGGGGTTTCCACTGTATTGGTTCTCTAGGGGCTCTGCTAATGTCACATGGCACCTAAAATTATTCCAGCAAAATCTGCCATCCAAAAGCCAAATAGCGCTCTTTCTATTCTGAGCCCCGCCATGTTCCCATACAGCAGATTATGAGCACATATGGGGTATTTCAGTGTTCAGGAGTAATTGTTTAACAACCTGGGGGGAGCTTTTACTCCTTTAACCCCTTTTGAAAATGAAAACTTTGGGGATAAAGTGACATTTTAGTAATTTTTCATTTACACATCCCAATGTTGGTAAAATCTGTGAAACAACTGTAGGGTCAAAATGCTCACTATACAACTTGATGAATTCTGTGAGGGGTGTAGATTTTAAAATGGGGTCACTTTGGGGGGGTTTCCATTGTTTTGGTACTCTAAGGGCAATGCAAATGAGGCATGGTGCCTGAAAATTATTCCAGAAAAATCTGTTCACACACCCAGTGTCACTCCTTCCCTTCCATGCACTGCCATGTGCCCAAAAATCAGTTTACACCCAGATGTGGGGGATTTCTGTGCACGGGAGAAATTGCATAACAAAATCTGAGATGCATTTTCTCTTTTAACCCTTTGTGAATGTGTTAATTTTAGGTCTAAATGAATATATTAGTGAAAAAAAAATGAAATGTCTAAATTTCACCTCCATATTATTTTTATTCTTATGAAATGCTTAAAGGGTTAACAAACATCCCAAATGCTGTTTTGACTAATTTGAGGGGTGTAGTTTTGAAAATGGGGTGATTTATGGGGGTTTCTATTATACAGGCCTTTATAATTTCTTTCAGAACTAAAGTGGTCCCTAAAAAATTAGTTTGGGGAATTTTCTAGTAAATCTGGAAAATCGCTGTTACACTTGTAAGCCTTGTAACGTCCAAAATAAATTAAAAGACAATCAAAAGATGATGCCGATATAAAGCTGAGATATGGTAGATAATATTTGTTAATGTATTTGGATGGTATGACTATCTGCCTGAAAAGTAGAGAATTTCACATTTTGAAAATTGCAATTTTTTCCAAATTTCCATCAAATTTCCTAGTTTTTTTTTTAAATAAATACAAAAATATTGATTAGTGTTTACCACTAACATGAAGTTAGTGTTATGTGTTACGAGAAAACAATCCCAAAATCACTTGTGTAAGTTAAAGCGACTCAAAGTCGATTATTGCTATTTAAAGTGACACATGTCAGTTTTGAAAAAAGAGGCCTGGTCCTTAACGAACTTCTGGGCCTGGTCCTTAAAGAGGACCTTTCATCAGATCGGGCACATGCAGTTTTATATACTGCTGGAAAGCTGACAGTGCGCTGAATTCAGCGCACTGTCGGCTTTCCCGATCTGTGCCCGGTGTAAAGCGCTATCGGTCCCGGTACCGTAGGGCTTTACAGTCAGAAGGGCGTTTCTGACACTTAGCCAGGGACGCCCTTCTGCCCAGCAGCGCCTATCGCGCTGTACTGTGGAGCGGGGAGGAACGCCCCCTCCCCCTGCTCACACAGCTCGTCCATAGACGAGTTTTATCAGGAGCGGGACGGGGGAGTTTCTCCCCGCTCCACAGTACAGCGCGATAGGCGCTGCTGGGCAGAAGGACGTCCCTGGCTGTCAGAAACGCCCTTCTGACTGTAAAGCCGTACGGTACCGGGACCGATAGCGCTTTACACCGGGCACAGATTGGGAAAGCCAACAGTTCTTTCCAGCAGTATATAAAACTGCCTGTGCCCAATCTGATGAAAGGTCCTCTTTAACCGGTTAAAGGACAGGTTTTTGGATGCCATGCTGTTTTTTCAAGAAGTGACTCCATTTTCAAAACTAAACCTTTTATGAAATCTAAGGGGTGTAGAGGGTAGTTTTATCCCTTGCTTTTAATTTAGTTTCCAGTAATGAATGTGCAGCCGTGAAAAGTTAAAAATGTAATTTTTTTTACAAATAAGCCATCTCAGTGCCCGATATGTTAAGCATAAAGACCCTAGGTTCCCTAGGCTTGTCTAGAGCTTGGTCTGTTCCTCTGATCTGATTGTCCATATGAGCTTCACTATCTTCTCTGTGTTTCTAACCATCCCTTTCCTCTGAAGAATAGGAATAGAATAAAATAGAACAGAATTGAATAGAATAGAAGTCTCATCAATAATTTCAATACTTCCAATAAGGATTTTTCAGATTGTCAAACACAATCATAGGATGTTTGCAGATATCAGGTAGTGAAGGATTAATTTTTATTACATTTCAAGGATAACATAAAAACATAGTAAAAAGGAAATTCATCAAGTGGCAAGTTTTGTTATACAACCCCAATTCCAACAAAGTTGTGATGCTGTGTAAAATGTAAAGAAAGGTTATAATGCTGTGTAAAAGTGAGAATGCAATGATTTGGAAATCTCTTATAACTACGGTATATTTTATTCAGAATAGAACATAGGACACATAACAGAAAGTTAAACATTTTTCCATTTCATTTGAAAAATGTCTCTCATTTAGAAATTAACGGCAGCAGCACATCTAATAAAAGTTGGGACAGGGCCATGTTTACCAATGTGTAGCATGCCCTCTCCTTCTTACAATAGTCTGTAAACGTCTGGTAAGTAGGGAGAGAAATTGCTGGATTTTTGAGAGAGGAATGTTGTCCCATTCCTATTTGGTGTAGGTTTCTAGCTGCTCAGCAGAGTTGGGTCTTCTTTGCCAGATATTTCATTTCATAAGATTCATCTCTCTATATTATAAAAATGAATTTCTGTCTGTCTGTTCTCTATGCGCAACCAAATGACTGGACTGTTCTTCACCATATTTAGCACACAGATACAGAGGATTAGATACGCACCTCAACACATAGTACCACACGCCAGAGGATTAGATACGCGTGTCTTCACACTGTTTTATCTGCCACAGGATGAGATACGTGCGTCTATACACAGTTACACATGCCAGCCAGAGGATTAGATACACGCATCTGCACACAGTACTACAAACCAGAGGATTAGATACACACTTCTTCACACAATACCACACGCCAGAGAATTAGATATGCGCTCCTGCACACAATACCACACGCCAGAGAATTAGATATGCGCTCCTGCACACAATACCACATGCCAGCGGATTGGATATGCACCACTGCACATAATACCACATGCCAGATGATTAGATACGCGCCACTGCACACAATTCCACATTCTGGAGGATTAGATATGCACGTATGCACACAGTTCCACACACCGCAGGATTAGATATGTGCCACTGTACACAATACCACACGCCGGAGGATTGGATACGCGCCAATGCATACAGTTACACATGCTTCAGGATTAGATACGTGCATCTACACAGAATTCCACATGCCGGAGGATTAGATACGCGAGTCTGCACACAGTTCTACACACCAGAGCATTAGATACACACGCCTATAGACAGTTACACATGCCACAGGATTAGATACACACGTCTGCACACAGTTATACATGCCACAGGATTAGATACGCCCATCTGCATACTGTTCCACACACCAGAGGATTAGATATGCACCTAAACACATAGTACCACATTCCAAAGGATTAGATATGCACGTCTTCACACAATTTTACCTGCCGGAGGATTAGATATGTGCGTCTATACACAGTTATACATGCCACAGGATTAGATACACACATCTGAACACATTTCCACATGCCAAAGGATTAGATACCCCCATCTGCGCACAGTTTCACACGCCGGAGAATTAGATGCGCACGTCTTTACACAATACCACACAATGGAGGATTAGATACGTGCCACTGCTAACAATACCACACGGCGGAGGATTAGATACGCACTACTGCACACAATACAACACAGGGAGGGTTAGATACACATGCCTGCACACAGTGCCACATGCAAGATGATTGGATACGCATGTCAGCACACAGTACCACACGCCGGAGGATTAGATACGTGCGTCTATACATACTTACATGTGCCGCAGGATTAAATACGTACGTCTGTGTACACTTCCACATGCCGGAGGATTAGATACGTATGTCTTTACACAGTACCATGCGATGGAGGATTAGATATGCGCCATTGCACTCAATACCACACGCCGAATGATTAGATACACGCTACTGCGCACAATACCACACAGGGATGGTTAGATACACACATCTGCACACAGTACCACACACCAAAGTATTAGATATGTGTGTCTGCACACAGTATCACACACTGGAGGATTAGATACACAAATCAGCACACAGTATCACATGCCAGAGGATTAGATACGCGCGTCTGCACACAGTGCCACATGCTGGAGGATTAGATACACAAGTCAGTACACAGTATCACACGCCAGGGGATTAGATATGCATGTCTGCACACAGTACCACACGCTGGAGGATTAGATACACAAGTAAGCACACAGTACCAAATGCTGGAGGATTAAATACGCATGTGTGCACACAGTACCACAAGCCAGAGGATTAGATACGCGTGTATGCACAAAGTACCAACCGCCAGAGGATTAGAAAAACGCATCTTCACACAATTCCACACGCCAGAGGATTAGATACGCACTACTGCACACAATACCACACACTGCTTTATGTCAACTATAAAGGGGCAGGGCGCTGTGGATGACACTCTTACACAAGGTCACATACACACAGCTTTACTCCAGGTCTCCATATCAACCGATCGCAGGTTTTTCACTGATATCCAAAACGAGATGCTTATAGACACACACACACAAACGATATACAAAATACACCAGTGCAAAACTGGACAAATCTTATGGGGCCACTACACAAACAAAAAATGAAATATACTCGTATGAAGCCGGGTCCTCCTGCTAGCAATATACTAAATTTTTTCTATTTGTGAAAGGTCTGGACTGCAGCCAGGCTATTTCAGCACTCGGATTGTTCTTCTTTTGAGCTGTGTGATGGATGCAGTGTGTGGTTTAGCATTGTCTTATTGAAATATGCAAAGCCTTCATTGAAAAAGATGTTGTCTGGATGGATCCTGGAGAGATACTGCATGCCCTGAAAGAGAGGGCCCCAGAGCTGGAAAGGGAGATCCACCTGCTGCTTCAGTCATCCTCAGAGACTGAACAGTAGAAACGAGAGGATCTAGATAATCCTGGAATCCAGAATCAGTCTTTAGTAGTCCTATTAATATTATAAAGGTGAAAGTTTGTGAGTTTGGATGTTTGTGGGTTTGTGTGTTTGTTCCTCAATCACAGCCAAACGGCTGAATGGATTTTGGGGAAATTTCGCACACACACACACACATATTTGCCAGGAAAAGGTAGTAGGCTACTTTAAATGTGGGTCACTCACCCCAAATCGCCACCGTGACCCTCCAAACAATCCTCCAGCTCGGCTGCAGCAGCTGGCATTCCGCCAGCGCTGGTCTGTGCACGCACCTCCTATTGGCGCCTACATAGTCCCAGCGCCGCAGCTATCCCAGCCCACCTACACAGCTCGCGGACGGAGGAGACTGCTGCACCCGACACACCACAGGTCAGTGCAGCGGGTACAGGGGGTTGGGGAGGGGGTGTCCCGGGGGGAAGGGGTGTCCATAGGGGGGGGAGGGGGCCATGTCCCTACATCGTTGTCCTCAGGGATCAACCACATACCCCAGCTTCATGTCCCCCCCCTTCATCGGCCCCAGTGGAGTTGGACTCACCTTGCCACGCTCCCCCGACGCTCTCTCGCTGCACATAGGTGTCGGGCGGCTGACTGCGTATGGCACGTACACTGCAATACAGGCGCCGGGAATTGACAATGCACTGTTTAATACCGGTGCCTGTATTGCAGTCTATCTGCCTAGGCTGCAATACAACTGCACACCTGACAGGCCAGGGAGGCAGCGCGAGGCTCCGGCTGTCATAGCAACCTGACGCCGGTCCTCGCTCTGCCTCCTATACTCATATATTCAGATATTAATGATAGCATACCCCAAAAATAACACCAGATAGTGTCTCCCAAAAATAATAAAACAAATAGATTGACATTAAAAGTGCACCAAATTGTGCCCCAGTCACTCAGTATACATATGGTAATAGTACTTATATGGTGCCCGACATGGTGATTATGCCCCGTTGTGCTCCACAGTAATATTTTTTCCTGAGGAATACTTTGAAGCTACTGGGCCCAAATTTCCAAATCTGTAATGGAGCCCCTATATGCCATTTATGCCTTTGGGGTCCATTTAGGGTCCAGGGCCTGGTAGCTACTGCTGTACCACCTATAGCTACTTTCCTAATTTTTACTTTTGGGCCCCATACACTGCCCCCTTTTATGCGTCACAGGATAATAGTGCTCATTTCGATGATCTCAGCAGTAGTAATACTGCCCCCTTAATGCCGCACATAGTAATAATACGTCTTACAGAATTAATAAGCCCTAATGTGATCCTAAATAGTAACGATGTGCCATTGTTTGTCTCCAAAAATAATAAAAATGGGCAGCACAGCCTCTTGTCCTCTGCGGTGTAATATTTGACTTGGGGCAAGTGGGGCCATGTAGTGATGCCAAGGTGTACATACCAACTTTTAGATGTTGACTTCAATGGGATCTCTTGTATGAAAAATTTTTTGAGGCCATGCCCCCTTTTTTTTTAAAGCCCTACCTCCATTTTTGAGCATGACACCTCCTTTCTGTTGAGTGTTATGCCCCTTTTTGTGACACGAAATGTGCCTGTCACGCCCCTTGATTGTGAGGCAACGACACAAAAAGTGGTCATATCATGAGTTAGGCCTGGGGAATTGCCCTGTCTTTGGGGACGCCAAGAGTTTAAGGTTTTTTTCGGCGTCCTAGACGTTTCAGGAGGGGGACACCTGTCTATGGATGCCTTCGACCAACGTGTATGGTACATTTCAGATCTGCTGCATAGAACCATTAGTGGGATGGGGCACAATGGCCTCCCGCTCCACCTCCAGAGGGGCACAAACAGCTGATAATGGTACTGACTGTAATCTGTCCGCTGCCAAGAGGTTGGAGGTTAAAGTGCCCACCCTGGCTCCATAAATAAAATAGTCTCCAAGAAAGAGATCAGTGGCTGCCAGACAATGCAGCGCCGCTTATCCCTAGAATAAAATCCAAATCTATTTATATATATATTGTACACATACTTCTAGAACTGCCAGAAGAGCCGCACAGAACGATGTAAGGTAAATTATTAGATGTGATTATTGGACGTTTTAGGGTTAGTTCACACGTAAATAACGTGTGGCTTATTTTGGCACTGGAAAAAAAAAGCTTCCTAATTAGGAAGCTTTTTTTTGACCTTGCCAAGCTTTTTTTGGAGCTTTTTTTTTTTTTTTATAAAAACAGCTTCCAAAAAAAGCCAGGCTGTTTTCCCCTCCCATAAAGTGAATGGGCTGAAAAAACATTATTTTTGCAAAAAAACGCGCACCAAAAATGTGCGGTTTTCGCCTCCCATACACTTCTATTGTTTTCTTCAGGCAGAAAACGCCTGAAGAAAGGTCATGTCGCTTCTTTTTCTACTAGCAGAAAAAAAAGCTAGCAGAAAAAAAAAAGCTAGCTGTTTACATAGCGCTCCATTGTAAAGGGGCTGATTTTGAAGCGAAATCCGCTGTCAAAACCAGCCTCTTTGCCCCCGTGTATATATAATAAAAAAATCTAAATCTGCCTCTGCTTGTGTATTCGCCACCACCAGTAGGTACAAATTCACATTTAGAAGATGTTCACACAGTGCTAATACACATCAAAGCCCTTCTCTGACGCGATTTAAGCTGTTTCTGCCACGGGTTGACCCTCTAATCTCCAATATCTTGAGTGAAATAGTGTATTCACTACTGAAAAATATGCAATCCTCACAGTATAGGACCGTGTGCAGTAAGGGGTATACATGGACCAAAAATACAGCAGTGTGAACAAGGCCTAAAAGCCTGATAAGACAGAGTGTGTTTATTGCCCATAGCAACCAATCACAGCACAGCTTTCATCTCAGATTCTACTTTTCAAAAATGAAGAAAAAAGCTGTGATTGGTTGCTATGGGCGACAGGGACAAGTTCATGAATTGGGGGAGTTTAACTCTATGGCAAGGGACCGAGTCTGGTACTGCAAGTTATGTCACTGATGTGAACTTAGGGGAGCCCTTTCATTGTTGCACACACCTATAGACATCTGCACACACGTATACAAACACCTATACATGAGTCCCCCTTTGACAACAATAACAAAGGATTAAGTCCCGCCCTTCCTATTTCCGGTCGAAGATCTCTTTCCGGTTTTGAGAGTTTGCCATGTCTAGCAGGGGTATAGGCATACTGTTTCGTGGTTACGACGAGCCTGCTGCAGAACCTCATTTGCTAAATGCTATACAGTATATATATTCATTTGCCGAATGCTATATATATGTATAGCATTCGGCAAATGAACACTGATTCTGCAGCAGGCACGTCCTTGCTACAGGCAGGCAAGAGTTTTTCTCATTGGAATGAATAGTCCGATGTTAGACTCCGCCTCCTCAGACAAGCCTCTGGCAGAACCAGCGTTGATTGGCCAAATCACTGGCCACTGGCCAATCAACGCTGGTCTATTCATTTCAATGAGAAAAAGTCAACTGGTAACAGCATACTTACCTGCTTGTAGCAAGGACGAGCCTGCTACACAATCAGCCTTCATTTGCCGAATGCTATACACTGTATAGCATTCAGAAAATGAGGTTCTGCAGCAGGCTCGTCGTAACCCGAGGACCATACCCTGAAGTACATACCCAGCCCTGGTTAATTCACTAAGGAACAGGAAGTCTTCTTGCCGCCCTTCCATTGCGCATGTGCCAACCGGAAGTTCGCAGGGGGACTCATGTATAGACATCTGCACACACCTATAAACATACCTATAGACGTCTGCACACACCTATAGACATCTGCACACACCTATAGACATCTGTACACACCTATACACATCTGTACACACCTATACAAACACTTATAGACATCTACACACACACCTATAAACATACCTATAGACGTCTGCACACATCTGCAAATAACACCTCCTCACCCCAATACATGCCTATAATACACACCTATACACATACCCTCATACTCTTGCACTCACCTATACATACATCTGGCATACACAACTACAGACATACACACATGTGCACTTCCATACACACTTGTACTCACCCATATCCACCTGTACACATCCATATCATGTCCACCCTATACAGTATATGAGACTAGAGACTATGACACATTACACACATATATAGCATACAGTATTTATACATTATACACATCCCACATGTACTGTATATCACATACACCCCACCTGTAGTGGAGCAGTCTGACACCCCTCAGTGCTGTCCCCATAAGCTGCACTAGCCTCCCCTCCCCCCAACTCCATATCCGCGGACGGATCCCGCCCTGTACACATACTGCGCCTAAGCCACGCCCTGCGGAAGGATCTGCAGTGAAGAACCGCGTGCGGGGCCGACAACATGGAGAGCAGAAGAGACAGGTGAGGGAGGGTCAGCGGGGGTGATATATACATATACCACTAGTGTACTGACTGTATAATACTGTATACACCACTGACCGCCCATATAATACTATATAGAGAGTGTGAGATTTCACTACTGTACTGATATAAGGACATGTCCACATAGTACTGTATACAGATTGTAATATATCACTACTGGTATAGGGACATGTCCACCTATATAATACTGTATACAGAGTGTAATATATCACTACTGTACTGGTATAGGGACATGACCACCTATATAATACTGTATACAGATTGTAATATATCACTATGGTACTGATATGAGGACATGTCCACCTATATAATACTGTATACAGAGTGTAATATATCACTACTGTACTGGTATAAGGACATGTCCACCTATATAATACTGTATACAGATTGTAATATATCACTACTGTACTGGTATAGGGACATGTCCACCTATATAATACTGTATACAGAGTGTAATATATCACTACTGTACTGGTATAGGGACATGACCACCTATATAATACTGTATACAGATTGTAATATATCACTACTGTACTGGTATAGGGACATGTCCACCTATATAATACTGTATACAGAGTGTAATATATCACTACTGTACTGATATAAGGACATGTCCACCTATATAATACTGTATACAGATTGAAATATATCACTACTGTACTGGTATAGGGACATGTCCACCTATATAATACTGTATACAGAGTGTAATATATCACTACTGTACTGGTATAGGGACATGTCCACCTATATAATACTGTATACAGATTGTAATATATCACTACTGTACTGGTATAAGGACATGACCACCTATATAGTACTGTATACAGATTGTAATATATCACTACTGTACTGATATAAGGACATGTCCACCTATATAATACTATATGCAGAGTGTAATATATCACTACTGTACTGGTATAGGGACATGTCCACCTATATAATACTATATGCAGAGTGTAATATATCACTACTGTACTGATATAAGGACATGTCCACCTATATAATACTACTAGCTTTTACCCGCGACTTCGTCTGCGGTGAGTTGAGTATTGGGCGGACACAGACGTGTGAAACTGTAAAAGTGCTTTAAAAAGTTTGGTGGGCTAGCAAATGTGATTTGATGTGTTATATTGTGTATGTTGTGATACAGACAATGTGATGTGTTATACAGCCTGTGTACAGGAGTATATATGTATCAGGTACTGTATATAGCAGTGATAGGAGATACATGTAATATATAGTATATACAGCCTGTGTACAGGAGTATATATGTATCAGGTACTGTATATAGCAGTGATAGGAGATGCATGTAATATATAGTATATACAGTCTGTGTACAGGAGTATATATGTATCAGGCACTGTATATAGCAGTGATAGGAGATACATGTAATTATATAGTATATACAGTCTGTGTACAGGAGTATATATGTATCAGGTACTGTATATAGCAGTGATAGGAGATACATGTAATTATATAGTATATACAGCCTGTGTACAGGAGTATATATGTATCAGGTACTGTATATAGCAGTGATAGGAGATGCATGTAATATATAGTATATACAGTCTGTGTACAGGAGTATATATGTATCAGGCACTGTATAGAGCAGTGATAGGAGATACATGTAATTATATAGTATATACAGTCTGTGTACAGGAGTATATATGTATCAGGTACTGTATATAGCAGTGATAGGAGATACATGTAATTATATAGTATATACAGCCTGTGTACAGGAGTATATATGTATCAGGTACTGTATATAGCAGTGATAGGAGATACATGTAATTATATAGTATATACAGTCTGTGTACAGGAGTATATATGTATCAGGCATTGTATATAGCAGTGATAGGAGATGTATGTAATTATATAGTATATACAGCCTGTGTACAGGAGTATCAAATCAAAAATGCTTTATTGGCACGTCCGAATAGGTATTTGGCATTGCCAAAGCTAGTAAAGTGGGCGGGGGGGGGGGGGGGGGAGTTGGGTTGGGTGGGTGGTGGGTATGGGGGGGTGTTTTGGGTTATAACAGTCCATGGAGTCTCATCTTCCTCTTCGTTGGTGACCGCTATATGGGGGGGTGGGGTTGAAGGTGGGGTGGGGCGAGTGTATTGGGATAAATATAACAGTCCATGGAGTCTCATCTTCCTCTTCGTTGGTGACTGCTATATGGGGGGGGGTTGGAGGTGGGGTGGGGCGGGGTGGTTGGTTTGGGGTATAACAGTCTGTGGAGTCTCATCTTCCTCTTCGTTGGTGACCGCTATATGGGGAGGTGGGGTGGGGCGGGTGTATTGGGATAAATATTACAGTCCATGGAGTCTCATCTTCCTCTTGTTTGGTGACAGCTGGACACGTATTGGGCAGCGATCTCCACAGTGGCCTCTTCTTCTCCCAGTAGGATGTAGATTTTCCTCTTCTCGTCTGCAGATATGAAGTCTGGGATGTGGGCAGAGAGTCTTTGGTAGTAGACGGCCCTCACAGCTGAGTATTTGGTGCAGTGTAGCAGGAAGTGGGTCTCGTCTTCTAGGGCCCCCTGGTCACAGTGCTTGCACAGTCTGTTCTCCCGTGGCTTGTACGTCTGCCTGTATCGCCCCGTCTCTATCTCTAGGTTGTGGGCGCTCAGTCTGTACCGGCTCAGGGTCTGTCTGTGCTTGGGGTGGCGTATTCTCTCCAGGTAGGTGGCCATGGTGTAGTCCCTTTGTAGGGATTGGTACACGGTGAGTTTCTTGGAGTTATTTATTTCGTTTCTCCATTCTTCGATGTACCGCTCTTTGTTTGCCTCTGTGGTCGCCTTTATTTCGGCCTTGGTTATCATCTGTTGGTGTTTTTGGTTTGGTGGTTGGCTGTTGTTTGGTTGGTGAGTGTCTGGTTTGCTCAGGGCTCTGCGGCTCAGCCAGGCTTGGTGGTGGTAGGAGTCGGGCTTGCTCCCCTGGATGTGTGCCTGGAAAGCTAGCGCCCTCTTCTGTATGGTGAGCCATAGGGGGAGTCTGCCTAGCTCTGCCCTGTAGGCCATGTTGGTGGTGTTGCGATGGACATGGAGCAGGTATTTGCAGAACTCCAGGTGGAAGTTCTCTGTTGGGCTGGAATCCCACTTTGACTGGTCTGGGTAGGAGTATATATGTATCAGGTACTGTATATAGCAGTGATAGGAGATACATGTAATATATAGTATATACAGTTTGTGTACAGGAGTATATATGTATCAGGTACTGTATATAGCAGTGATAGGTAATACATGTAATATATAGTATATACAGCCTGTGTACAGGAGTATATATGTATCAGGTACTGTATATAGCAGTGATAGGAGATACATGTAATTATATAGTATATACAGCCTGTGTACAGGAGTATATATGTATCAGGCACTGTATATAGCAGTGATAGATAATACATGTAATTATATAGTATATACAGTCTGTGTACAGGGGTATATATGTATCAGGCACTGTATATAGCAGTGATAGGAGATGCATGTAATTATATAGTATATACAGCCTGTGTACAGGAGTATATATGTATCAGGCACTGTATATAGCAGTGATAGGAGATGAATCTAATTATATAGTATATACAGCCTGTGTACAGGAGTATATATGTATCAGGTACTGTATATAGCAGTGATAGGAGATACATGTAATTACAATGTGATGTGTTGTATTGTGTATGTATAGTGGAAAGCTATATGTAAATGTGAGTGAGTAGAGTGAGGGCTTCTCCTGAGGTGACAGTAAGGAGTGTGCAGGCAGGTTGAGGCAGGAAATGCCAGGCAGTGTGTGTGAGTCTATAGCTGGGGCTAGGAGTCCTGCTTTTGTGAGTCTCCTGCTAGGAAGCCATGTTGTTTAGTGGCACCAAAAGTAGCCTGTGACTCAATCCTGAGGGAAAACTATGTTTGTGGAAAATTGCACGCAAATCCGTCCAGGCGTTTTAGCATGATTGAGGAACAAACATCCAAACACACAAACATCCAAACATCCAAACACACAAACTTTCACATTTATAATATTAGTAGGATATATATAATGGTATAAGACACCAGAATGGTTACATACACATGGTCTGGCGGACACGAAACTGTGCTGGAGGTGTAAGTCACAAACAGGTAGCTTGCTCCATATCCTATGGTCCTGCCCTGACATCCAACCTTTCTGGTCTGAAGTGGAATCCAAGATATCTAAAATAATGAAAAAACACATTAAACTGACACCTGAAATGGTTTTACTCTCCAAACCTTCAGCCCAATACTCCCCCTCGAAAGTGAATCTCTCTACTCACCTCATTGAAGCGGCCAAATCACTGCTGCCGCTGTTCTGGCTCCAATCAGAACCTCCTACGATCCGACTCTGGTTAGATAAGGTTCTTCAGATCGCTAGATATGAAGAATTAATGCACTGGTCATCCCGCACTTGTGCTACTTACCTAAAAATTTGGACTCCTTGGTGGAATATGTACGAGGACCTGGCTTCTTCCTTGTAGACACCTACATATAGTATATTTCACCGACTTGACAACACTGTCCAAAATACCACTGCCTCTCTGAACCCCCTTCCTCTCTCATCTTAGATTAAACCCCCCTACCTCCATGTGTTCTATGTTGAACCCTATACTACCCCCCATCTCCAACTACGCTTCCATTACTGTTATATACACCCATTCTATCTATCTTCATTCAGATAGTTGTTTTCACTACGCGGAATGTTTTAGAATTATCATTTACAAATGTATTGTCTAATCCGTGATTGTCTTTCAGTTACTACTATGTTGTTTCTCGCTGAACTGTTTAATCAGTATCTGTACTCGACTGTTTCAACGAACTTTGTATAATTGTAAAATGTTCAATAAAATCAGAATTTAAAACAAAAACAAAACACCTATATAATACTATATACAGATTGTAATATATCACTACTGTACTGATACAAGGACATGACCACCTACATAATACTATTTAGGCTGCATTCACACAGAGTAACGCCAGGCGTCATTTGTGTGTAATTTGTGTGTCTTTTACGGCCGTCATAAAACGTTTACATAGAGTTCTATAGGATAAGACGTCCGTAATTTACTGCCGACATTGTCTTATTTTCGGGGAAACACAGTATATGCAGATTGTAAGATATCACCACTATAATGGTATAGTAACATGACCGCCTATAATAATACTATATACAGAGTGTGATATAGCAGTACTGTACTGATATAAGGACATGTCCACATATATAATACTATATACAGAGTGTAATATCTCAGACCTGGCCCTTTCCTGGATCTCCTCATACCTCACCAACTGCACATTCAGCGTCTCCCACTCGCACACCACCTCCTCACCACACCCTCTCTCTGTAGGTGTCCCCCAGGGCTCCGTCCTAAGACCCCTCCTGTTCTCCATCTACACCCTTGGCCTGGGCCAACTCATAGAATCTCATGGTTTTCAATACCATTGCTATGCCGATGACATCCAAATATACATCTCTGGACCAGACATTACCTCCCTGCTGGCCAGAGTTCCAGATTGTCTAATGTCTGTAGCCTCCTTCCTCTCCTCCCGCTTTCTCAAACTCAACATGGAGAAAACAGAGTTCGTCATCTTCACTCCACCCCATATGCAGGTGGAGACCTGACCCATCTATCAAAGTTAACGAAACCACACTTACCCCTGTCCCACGGGCCCGATGCCTTTGGATAACACTGGACCCCGACCTATCCTTCAAGTCACACATTCAAACCCTCAACACTTCCTGCCGCCTCCAACTCAAGAACATCCATCGAAAGCGCTCCTTCTTCACCCCTAAAACTACTAAGATGCTTGTCCAGGCCCTCATAATCTCCCGCTTAGACTACTGCAATACCCTTTTCAATGGACTCCCAGCAAACACCCTCGCCCCCCTCCAGTCCACCTTAAACTGCGCTGCTCGCTTAATCCACATCACCCCCCAATCTTCATCGGCTCCCCTCTGCCAGTCCCTCCACTGGTTACCCATAGTCCAGCAAATTGAGTTCAAGCTACTAACGTTAACATACAAAGCCATCCACAACCTGTCCCCTCCATATATCTCTGAACTAATCTCCCGCTACCTGCCCACACGTAACCTCAGATCCTCCAATGACCTCCTGCTCCACTCTGCTCTCATCCGCTCCTCACACAACCGCCTCCAAGATTTCTCTCGTGCATCCCCCATACTCTGGAACTCCTTACCAAGACACATAAGACTGACCCCCACAATCACAGGCTTCAAGAAGGCCCTGAAGACTCACCTATTCAGGAAGGCCTACAACCTCCAATAACACTATCACCGCACTGCCATCTGAACAGCCTCCCCCCTCTCCTTCTGTCTCTACCCCCTTCCCTCATAGATTGTAAGCCCTCGCGGGCAGGGCCCTCTACCCCACTTTGCCAGTCGGTCACTGTTAGTATTATATTTTCCTGTATATTTCCTGACATGACTTCACAACTCCTATTAATTTATGTGAATACTAGCTTCTGCCTGCGACTTAAGAATTGAGTCTACAGAGAAATGAAAAATGTGTAATAAAAATATTAATGGGACAAAAAAATTTCAACCTTCATATTGGTTTATAGAGAGAAGTAGCTGCAGTTTTGCGTTTAAGTCATTAGTTATTTGATATGGTAATCACAAAATTTATATTGTTTTTTTTTTGGAAACACATATGTTAGGTTAATATACTTCTATAGACGACATTGTGTGATTTATATAAGTCCCAGGGCCAAACGCTGAAAGTGGCACAAATTCATTTGGGCACTCCTTGCTTCTCAGCTTTGTGTCGCTTGCTCAAGAGTATTGAGTGCCCATCCTGGTGGAAAATAATAACTCATACAATGTCGTCTATAGAAGTGTATTAACATACGTGTGTCCCAAAAAAACAATATAAATTTTGTGATTACCATATCAAATACCTAATGACTTAAACGCAAATCTGCAGCTATTTCTCTCTTATTACAGCGCAAGCAATATGACGAGTGACTTTTTTTTTTTTTTTATCCCATTCATTTTTTTTATTACTCACACATTTTTCATTTCTCTCTGGACCCAATTCTGAAGTCCACGCAGTCAAAGTCGCGGATAGAAGCTAGTTCTATATACAGAGAGTAAGATATCACTACTGTACTGGTATAGGGACATGACCGCCTATATAATGTGTGATATATCACTACTGTACTGTACAGAATATGACCGTCTATATCAGACCTGGGCAATATCCGGCCCTCTGACTGCTTCTTTCCGGCCCGCATAGCTTGTGGCAGTTTGTTCAAGGACCTGAGATTACCAGGATAGGCTATGACTCGTTAGTGGGCGGAGCCACACGGGACTGTGTGCTTGCCTCAAGCTGCTGGCAATGGAGGCTAGATGATAAAGAAGAGAGAAGAGACAGCATGTGTGAGCAAGAGGGAACTAGGGGCAGATGTAGGGGGGCAGTTAAACTAAAGGCAGATGGAGGGGGGACATTAAACTAGGGGGCAGATGGAGGGTGACATTAAGCTGGGGCAGCTGGAGGAGGATATTAAACCATGGGGGATAGCTGGAGGGGGACATGTCTGCCTCTAGTTGCCCCCAGTTTAATGTCCCCCTCCAACTATCCCCACTGTTAGTGTCTCCCTCCAGCTGCCCCAGTTTCATGTCCCCTCTAGTTTCTGCTAGTTTACACTGGGGCACCATGAGAGGGACTTAATACTGTGGGACATTTGGAGGGGAACATTAAAATGTGGGGACATATAATGTACGGGTGACTGTAGGAGGATTATACTGTGTGGGGGCACATGGAAAGATGATTGAGAATGGGCGGAGTCAGCGTAGAAGTGGGTGGAGCTAAAGTTTCCACTGTGCGCGTGGCCCTCTAGAACCGTTACAATTTCTCATGCAGCCCCATGGGAAAATTAATTGCCCAGCCCTGGTCTATATAATGCTATATACAGCAATAGTCTGTATAATATTCCACAACAGCCTGTTATATTTCCCCCGCGGCTTGTATTGTATACTAGGATGGTGCAACGGCATCCTGTCGTGGTATCCCGCTCTGGATTAGGCCTAATCGGGAGGGAGTCTCGTGCCGTGGACAACGCGACTGAGTCAGCTGCGGAATCTGCGGGAAGAAGGGGCATGAAGTTAATGTTCCCATTGACTTCGTACCTCTTCTTCCCGCAGATTCCACATCAAAATCAGCTGCCAAAAACTCAGTTTGA
The DNA here is from genome assembly GCF_031893055.1 of Leptodactylus fuscus. NCBI lineage: Eukaryota > Metazoa > Chordata > Amphibia > Anura > Leptodactylidae > Leptodactylus > Leptodactylus fuscus. The sequence goes on along the minus strand of NC_134267.1, from coordinate 71,828,213 downwards.
ACTAGCCCTTAGGGTATGTTCACACAGAATTTTTTGCAGGCAGATTTTGATGAAGAATCTGCCTCAAAATTCGTCTGCAAAAAAGGCTCCCATTCATTTGATTTTCTGGTAGCAGAAAAAAGAAGCGAGATGCCCCTTCTTCCCACGGACATGGAGGGGCACCATAAGGAGAGAAATGTATTCTGCCCCTGTGTAAATACATTATATTGTATACTGTACTGATAGGGACATGACCGCCTATATAATACTGTATACAAAGTGTGATATATCAGTACTATATACTGTACTGATATAAGGATATATCCACCTATATAATACTATATACAGAGTGTAATATATCACTGTACTGGTATAGGGACATAATTGCTTATATAATACAATATACATTATATTACTGATAGTGAGTTACATCCTGTATTATACTGCAGAGCTACACTCACTATTCTGCTGGTACAGTCACTGTCTACATACATTACATTACCTATCCTATACTGATCCTGAGCATGCATTATACTCCAGAGCTGCACTCACTATTCTGCTGGTGTAGTCACTGTGTACATACATTACATTACTTATCCTGTACTGATCCTGAGTTACATCCTGTATTATACTCCAGAGCTGCACTCACTACTCTGCTGGTGCAGTCACTGTGTACAATACATTACATTACTTATCCTGTACTGATCCTGAGTTACGTCCTGTATTATACTCCAGAGCTGCGCTCACTATTCTGCTGGTGCAGTCACTGTGTACATTCATTACATTACTAAAGCAGCAGTAACACTGTGTCCCTCAGACTATAGTCAGTATTGACCTTCATATTGTCTCTTTTTGGCTTTCCTTCTAGGCCATCGGAGAGGGAGCCATTATCCTCCTCCCAAGATACTGTCATCAGGGAAATAACCAGTATGGATATTTCACCTTCACCAGAAGATAGCGCAAAGTCAACGGGGAAGAAGCCCCATCAAGGCCACACTAAGTCTTCTATTATGCCATCTTCCCATCATAGGTCTTCTCAGTCCTTAGACAGACATGGACATTCCTCTTCCACCAATGGGGCATTAGCTCTACAGTCCCTGGTGGGGCGGTCTGGATCATCCTCATCCTCTATTTCCGGGATCACAGTTCCGATACGTCTGGATGCATTGTCCTATTTGCTTAATAATGCTGTTTTGGGAGCCCACAATACATCTACTCAGATGCCATGCTACCCATCCATGTACCCAGCATATCCATACACGCAAGTGGGTGCGTGCGTGAATTCACTGTCTTGGAATATGCCCTATATGAATCAGTTTCCTGCATACCAGCCGGGTGTAATGCCTTATGGTACCCAACAAGGTGTTCAAGCCTGCCAAAATCCAGTGCTGAATTTTAACCAGTGTATAGGTGGTATCGCACCCAACCAAAATGATCCTTTGTTTTCCAGTATCCCACCCTCAAGTGGAACATCTTTCAATACCAGTGCAGTGAACATGACTCCTTCTTTGCAGGACAACAGAGGAAACTTTCCATTGGCCAGTAACATGTTGCCCCCGAAATCTAATGATGTGTTCGGAGATAATAAAGGTAACCCATTCTCTTCTAACTATGAAAAACCAAGCTCACTACAGCGGGGATCTGTAAGGCTTGGAGATAAGCAGAGTGAGGACAGCTTGTCTGGTAGATCACAAAACAGTTTTGGCAAAGGATCTGGAAGAGGTCGAGGAGACTGTGGTGGTCGGTCCTGGCAAGGGTACTCCAATGGTCAAGAAAGACGATTTGGAGACAGATCAGGGAACATGGATTCTGGGGGTCGGAAAAGGTTCCAAGATAGCCCTGACAGATTCAAAGATAGAGGCAACTCTTTTAAATGTGGTCACTGGCAAGATGGCAGAGGGAGAGATGGAGAAATCCCAGAGAGCTGGCAGCAAAAAAACAGACAAAGCTTCTCTCCACCTTGGTCTAAAGCAGAAACTTCACAAGACAGGTTCAAGACAAAGAAAGAAGAAAAAATAGTGGCCAAGACTGAGGAATCCAAGGTTCAAGACGAAAATTGGGAGATGGACTATGCAGAAGAACCTGCAACTTCCAAGACTTCCAACCATAGTCCAAGTTCTTCATTGCTTCCTTCAGCAAAAAACTGTAACTCTCCACAGACCCTTAAACCACCGGATACCGATAATAAGGATGAGGACCTGAGTGTCAAGGGATTTGCCTCAAGCCCTGCTCAAGAAAAGGAGGAAGGAGAATGGGAATCCTGTTCCAACAAAGCGATTGAAATCAAACCTGAAGTCAATGACAAAGATCCCGTTCTGAGTCCAATGGACAATCCTATAGAGAATACTGTGAAAGTTGAGGAGATGGAAGCAGAAGAAATCTGCACCTTTATTATATCTGGAGATGATGACAAGCCAATTTTAGTGGCAGTAGACCCAGAAGACCAGTAAGCTTGCCACTGTTTCTACCCAGTTTAGTTGTTTGGAAATTTCAGCAATTTTTAAAAAAATCTTTTTTGATGCTTCGTTACTGTTGGTTATATTTTATTGTAATACGTTTTTGAGAGAGACGTAATGGAAAATGTCAACGTCATCCAGGAAACATCTGCAAACTTCTTTCCTTCACATCTCGAAGAGAATTTTTTGTTGACTGTGAACTTAGATTCGCCATCTGCAGTAGTAAATTTACAGGCTTATATGGTGACTCTACAAGCCAAAAAGGACATGTCTGTAGAAGGTCTAGATTTCCCACCTTGAAGATAACACCATGCTAGTAATTACTTGGTGGATCGTCAGACCTGAGTCCTGAAAAAGACAAACGTGTAATTTTCTTGGCCTCTTGTTTACCGTAAAAACCTTAAAGTGCCCTTACCAATATTACTTTCATACCCAATCTTCGGATCAGGTTGAGAGACAAACGTCTACAGTCGAGTTGCCAAGGCATCCGTATGAAGCTCAGTGAGTTCCATGCATGGGTCCTAATGGGTTCATGCCTTTCCAACCCAACTACTAAAATTGAAGATTGGGTAGAAGAGTAAAAATGCCCATATCGGTTATAGAAAGATCGGCTGAACCTGCTGACTGTCTAATGTGTAGAGGTCTTCCAACTCCCCCCACCTACATAATATCCGGGAAGGAAAGAAGGACTGGACTTGTTTAATTGATGCCCAATCCTTTTGTTCTCCTTGGAGAAACCCAGCACTTTCTTACTCTCCCCACTGCCTAAACGAGCATGTATGGTGGAGTGGGAGGAATTGTTGTTGGACAAACAGGCGTATGGGCAGCTTAACATTGGAAAACTAGTTGTACCGTTTTTCGTTTTGGTTTTTCACCGATGTTTTTTATTTATAGTCTGGCAAAGTCATAAACCACCAGAATAGAATGACCCTGGGTATATAATACTGGGTTGTTAGTTATTATTGTGAACCTTTGTTTTTGAGTCTTGCTCTATTAATCATTAAAAAGTTGGTAGAACTGAATGAAAACCTCATTTCTAAAAACTGTGGGGGGTGCCGAGAGCTGGGACTCCCAAAACGTAATATAATTAGACGATCATTATCTGGTGTCACGGAGCAAAGGTATACGTCTTCCTCCGGATGGTCTTTTGAATCAACACGGACGCAAGAGGTCAGGAGACAACAGCAATTTATTGTAATCCACAAAGTTAGTAGCCGGCGGCGGTCACATCAACCGTAACAACAATAAGTCCACAGAAGTCACAATCCAATGATAACTTTGGTTCCTTGGTCCTGTAACTAAATTCTGGCTCTCTGCAGAGCTGTGCACAGGCCGGCTAACACATACTAACTGCTAGCTACAACTATATACTAAGACTGTTACTTCCTCTATCTGTGGGTGGGGAGGGCTGAGTCACAGATCCTTCCCCCCTCACCTATACCAAGGAGAGCAGACTCCCTGTCTCCTGTGGACAATGCACCGTCCAACATCTTCTTGGAGACACTGATCAGATTATCTCCACCCATTGTCCTCACTGGTCCTCACTAGTTAGAGGTATTTGCATACAATGTGCTAACACACTAGACCCTAATCAGCCAACTACACACTGATGTTTACAACAGGTTAGAGAATACATTCCACATGAAATATATATTACACATTGCCTATAGTATAGACTCTAACCATCCCGTGACAACCCCTCCCCCTCTCAAAACATGTGCATGACACAATTGGCCTACACAGGTAAATTGGGGAATGCACATCAGTCTCTATAGATCATATGTCCTCCGGCCCGGGATAACCCATCTGCGTTCTGGTGTTGGTTCCCTCGGCGGTGCTGAATGGTAAAGTTGTAGGGTTGAAGGGCTGGCATCTGGCAGAAAATCCGGTGGATCCATGTTGGCTTCTCCCTGAGCTTGGCTTCGGGTCACTGCTCCCACAAAGTGGCACTGTAGATTTCCAACATCGTTGCCTAACAGAACATCAGCCGGCAGCCCGCTCATCACACCAATTGTGCATCGTTTTGGTCCATAACCATAGTCAAGTTCCACGGTAGCTTTAGGAATACGTCTCCGAGTACCCCCTGCCAACTTGATAGAAATGCCAGGGCCCTCCTCTAGGGCCTCGGGTCGCACAACTCGGGGGTCCGCTACCGTTAGGAAAGCTCCCGAGTCCCGGAATCCAACAACTGTTCGACCATCCAGTAGGACCTCCTGCAAGTGCTTCCGCTGAAGGTTTGCGGGATGTGTGGCAGAAGGCTGAATCCCATAGACCCCTGGAGGTGGAACAGATGGGTCATTCATGGGGTCATCTGGAAATGGGGCCAAACTTTCTGTCCTAGGGGTGGTTCCCAGGTAGTGAATAGGCCGGGATGCCACGGTGGCCCGTGCCCCCATGTTAACAGGGCAACTAGCTTGCAAATGTCCAGGCCGCCCGCACCCAAAACATCTGCGCTCTAGCATTCTTCCAGTAGGTCGTTGTCTAGGGACAGGGTTGTTCATAGCTGGAGGCCGATGGGCTGGGGCAAAGGTAGAGGGGGAATTGTAATCCTGAGGCCGGGCACGAAAGGTGGGTGGCTGGATGAAGGGTGTCTGGCGGACTGTGGTAGTTTTCCGCTCCTCTGCAAACAACCTCTTCCACTGCGGCTTGATGGTCAGGCCCTCATCTGCAAGGGAAGCAGCTTGCTCAACTGTGGCTGGGTTCCGTTCCAGCACCCACTCACGGATCTCAGCGGGGCACTGGGAAAAGAACTGTTCCTTAAGTATGACTTGGAGGATCTTATCGACTGTGACAGCCTCCTCTCCTTCTAGCCAGCGCTTGCATGCTTGCTTCAACTTGTGGGCGAACATGTGGAAGGAGCTTCCCCCATTGTAAGACAAAGAGCGGAACTGAACTCGGTAGGTCTCTGGAGTGACTGCATAATACTTCTGCACCGCTCTTTTAATGGCCTCATAGTCCCGCTGATCACTAGGGTCCATGGCTCTGAGAGCTTCCGCAGCCCCATCTCGTAGGTGCCCCACCAGATACCGGACCCAATCCTTCTCTGGGACTTCCATCAGGTGGCACTGGTGTTCGAAGTCCTGCAAATATCCATCAACATCCCCAGCCGCTTCATCAAAGGTCTTGAAGTGTTTATGGGAGACATATGGTGGTTCTCTCACTGTTGGGCTGGGGGTCGACGTTTGATTATAATTCCTCATAGTTATCTCAGCCATTCGCATTTCATGCGCCATTCTTTCCTTTTCATGCGCCATTCTCTGTTCCTCCTTCTCCGTTTCCTGAGCCCTCTGTAATGCTCTACTCCTTTGCTCTGCAGTTGCTCCTAGCCCCAGCACTGCCAATTCCTCCTCATACAAAACAACCCATCTGCTCTTTTGGGTCTGTACCTGCCACTCCTGTATCTCTACTGTCTCCTGGGGGCAGCCCTCCTCATGGTCGCTTTGCAGGGTCATCTCCTCCAGTGCCTCGATCAGTTGCTCTTTCGTTCTTCCCTGGTAACTCAGGTTTAGTTCCCGGGCCCTTACTTGTAGACTTGCCATAGTCCAGTTCCTGTATTCTGAGGTTGTGGCTCCATTAATCGCTGCGCTGCTGTAGTCCATCTCGCTGTCCGCTGTTGATCCCACCGCTGCCAACCAGTTGTCACGGAGCAAAGGTATACGTCTTCCTCCGGATGGTCTTTTGAATCAACACGGACGCAAGAGGTCAGGAGACAACAGCAATTTATTGTAATCCACAAAGTTAGTAGCCGGCGGCGGTCACATCAACCGTAACAACAATAAGTCCACAGAAGTCACAATCCAATGATAACTTTGGTTCCTTGGTCCTGTAACTAAATTCTGGCTCTCTGCAGAGCTGTGCACAGGCCGGCTAACACATACTAACTGCTAGCTACAACTATATACTAAGACTGTTACTTCCTCTATCTGTGGGTGGGGAGGGCTGAGTCACAGATCCTTCCCCCCTCACCTATACCAAGGAGAGCAGACTCCCTGTCTCCTGTGGACAATGCACCGTCCAACATCTTCTTGGAGACACTGATCAGATTATCTCCACCCATTGTCCTCACTGGTCCTCACTAGTTAGAGGTATTTGCATACAATGTGCTAACACACTAGACCCTAATCAGCCAACTACACACTGATGTTTACAACAGGTTAGAGAATACATTCCACATGAAATATATATTACACATTGCCTATAGTATAGACTCTAACCATCCCGTGACATCTGGCTATCATAAATTTTACAACTTTGGGATGCTTTTTTGTACTAATTTTTGTTTTAGTTCATGACATATCTACAGTTTTAAAGGGGTTGGGCTAGGTTACCTGCAGAGTAAGCCATCAGATTGATCAGGCTATAAGGCCCATGTAATGGTTCTACCACTCGACCCTAGTAAGAGAATAGTCAATGGGTTATACATTCAGCTATTTCCCAGGCACTGCAGATCACTGCACACCCCGGTATTAGTAGAAGGTGCCTGTTTTAGGACTTTTATAACATCATTGTAAAGTTTGAAGGCCAAAGTCTTTGTGTTTGTTAGTCCACACATTGGAGGAGAGGACACATTTATACATTCCATGTTAAATATTCTCATTCCAGCCTCTTCTTTTTGCAGAATTTGAGGGCCAAACTAGTAAATGCTCCACAAGAACAGAAACTTGTCCTAAAATTGATCAGGTCAGGCCTCCTGGATGCAGACTTTTGAACTGTGTGCTGATAACAACCTGGATGTTCCCTCTCTTAAGTCTGCAGGATATGGTTTGCTTAAAAAATGTAAAATTTTGATTTATCTGACTACAGAGCAGGTTTCAGTTCTGTTTCAGTTTATTTACCCCTTCCCATCCTCCGGGATCTTTAAACATGTTTTATACAACAGACACCGAGCACAAATACCCGCAAACAGTGCCCGCACCGATCGGGGGCATTAACCCCTCTGGCTCCTCAATCAAAGCTGGTGCCATTTTCCCGGGGATCACAGCAAGCTTCAGTGCTGGGATCCTGTTGGTATGACAGCGGGGAGCCTTGTGAAGGCTACCCAAGCTGTCATTCAGTGGATTCTACTGCAGGCTACACTATGTAGCCTGCAATAGAAATTCTGTTGTTTTTTTTTTTTTTTTTCAAAGCATTGCAGTGCATTAGCATTGTAATAGATAGCGTTAGTGATCTGAGACCCTGGGTTCAAGACCCCTATAGGGTCTAATAAATGCATTAAATGTTTTATTTTTTTTTTAAAGTAAGAAAAAATAAGTTCAAATCACCGTAGAACACATATAAAAGTACTTAAATACCGTGAAACACGTACACTTTAGGTATCCCTGTCTCTGAAAATGCCCGCTCTACAAATCTAGAAAAATATTTGTACCATACGGTAAATGCCATAGTGGGGAAAAAAATCTAAAGTGCCAAACTGCCTTTTTTCACTGTTTTGCCTCTGATAAAAAAAATTAAATAAAAAGTGATCAAAGCAATAGCAATTCCCCAAAATGGTATAACTAAAAAGTCCACCCTGTCTCGCAAAAAAAGACGCCCTATACATCCCCGTGCAGAAGTATAAAAAAGTTACGGGTGTCAGAATATGGTGACTTTTAGAAAAAGATAGTTTGGCACAGTTTTGGATTTTTGTTAAAGGGTTAAAATGTAAAAAAAAACTATGTAAATTTGGTATCTCTGGAATCGTACTGAAACATAGATTACAGGTGACATGTCATTTTTGCTGCACAGTGAACGCTGTAAAAATGAAGCCAGTATGAAAGTCGCACAAATGCACTTTTTAATTAATGGTAGCATCAGTAGGAACAATTTGTCCCGCAAACATTAAGGCCACATATGGCTCTGAGAGCAGAAAAATATAAAAGGTTGTTTGGTAGGGGAACTCTGTCATTAAAACAACACGTTTTAAACTAAAAGCACGTTGGAATAGCCTTTATAAAGGCTATTCATCTCTTACGCTAGGTTCACACCTGTGTTCTGGTCTCCGTTCTGTGCTTTCCGTCTTCTGCATGCAAGAAGACGGAAAGCACAGACCGGGTCCGGCCGTGTACACCGGTGAGCGTTTTATGCTCTCTGCCGCAAAACCGTTTTTTTAAATCCGGACACAGAGTACAGCATGTCCGACTCTGTGTCCGGATTAAAAAACCTGGTTTCGCGGCGGAGAGCATAAAACGCTCACCGCTGTTCACGGCCGGACAGCTTTCTCACCCATTTAAATGAATGGGTGAGAAAGACTCCTGCAGGTTTCCGTCTCCTGCTCTGTTTTATGCAGGAAACGGAAACCTGCATAACGGAGACCGGGCGCAGATGTGAACGAGCCCTTACCTTTATCTTGAACGCCCGCGCTGACATTTTTGAATTTTTCTTCATTGTGCTCAGTAAGCACAGGGGGCACGAGACCACTACAAAATGGCTGATGGACATGCGCAGTCGGTTGTTTCATCCACCATTTTGTTGTGGTCTCCTGTAAGAAGAAGAGGAGAATGTCCGACGGAGCACAAGAATGGCGGTGCTGGAATGGATGACTGCTGTGCTGAGAGCACAGGGGAAACGCCTCCTGTCCTCTCTAAGCACAATAAAGAAAAATTCAAAAACAGCGGTGCAGACCCTCAAGATAAAGGTAAGAGATCAATAGCCTCCATAAAGGCTATTCCTACGTGTTTTTTGTTTAAAGCTTGTTTTTTAATTATTGAATTCTTTTAAAGGGATCCTATCATTGGATGCCGTTTTTTTCTGACTAACACGTAGGAATAGCCTTAAGAATGGCTATTCTCCTACCTTTAGAAGTCTTCTCTGCACCGCCGATCGGAAGAAATCACGGTTTTATTCGGTATGCAAATGAGTTCTCTCGCAGCACTGGGGGTTGTCCTCAGCACTCAAACAGCATTGGGGGCGTTCCCAATGCTGCGAGAGAAATCTCCAGTGACGCCTCCATCTTCTTTTGAAATGCCCTCTCACTATGTCTCCTTCCGTCCTGGGTTTCCATCTTGTAGTCATGCGCAGTTGGCTCTGTCATTGGGCCTCAGGCAGAGCCGACTGCGCATGCCCCTTACGGCCACAAGAAAATGACTGCTTACATAGTAAGCTGTGTAAGCGGCTATTTTCTTGTGGCCGATTACACAGTAAGCTGGTGTAAGTGGCCATTTTCTTGTGGCCATGCGAGTTGGCTCCGCCTTAGGCCCAATGGCAAAGCCGATTGCGCATGCCTTGAAGATTGATACCCAGGACGGAAGAAGACAAAGGGAGAGGGCATTCCAGAAGAAGATGGAGGCGTCACTGGAGATTTCTCTCGCAGCATTGGGGACGCCCGCAGCACTGCGAGAGAACTAATTTGCATACTGAAGAAAACCTGCATTTCTACTGAACAGAGAGGGGGAGAAGACATCTAAAGGTAGGAAAAGAATAGCCTTTCTTAAAGGGGTATTCCGAACTCGCCTGTTCACCACATTCTAGGCTGTATGCTCTGTTCACTTCCTGGTTTTCTCGGTAAATTGGTGGGCGGGGTTTCACTTGCTAACTCACAGACAAAGCCAGTTCTATTACATGTTTGCAGTCAGTAATGAGGGATGCTTGTAAATAATTTAGCTCAGTATCACTGGAAGATGCACATTATCAAGCTGATGTAGCAGAGCTGGTTTTGTTAGGTGATGAGAATCCCAAACTTACACGCTATAGGACCATGAGTCAGCTTGCAATATACTCGCTTTTAGGTCTGTGTTTAATGGACTCCCTGTCTCAGCCTTTATCAGAAAAATTCAATTATCCAACTGATAACTGGGAGAGAAGTAGATAAAAAGCTCAGAAATACAAGCACCGAGCACTCAGCTCCCCCTCCCCTCCTTGAGAGCAGGGAGATAAGTCACTTGTCCTGGGCGGAGAGATAAGATCATCCCCAATGTTCATGGTTATGGAGACACAGTGTAAACAATGAAGTGAAGAATCTCAGCAGCCAAACAAAGCAGTTTTGCTTAAGCAATGTATTTAGGAAAAGTCTTGAATCCACATAAGCTAGCAGTATAGATAGGATCCTTGAGATGGAACAACCCCTTTAAGGCTATTCCTACGTGTTAGTCAGAAAAAAGGGTATCCAATGATATGATCCCTTTAAGTGAACTTTGGCCCAGAGAGGACAGCAGAGTTTCTGGATTGTATTGATATATGGCTTCTTCTTAGCATAATATAACTTTATCTTGCATCTGTTTGTGTTCACAGACAATATTTCTGGAAGTATTCCTGAGCCCATGCAGTGATTTGCATTAGTGATTCATGCCTGCTTTTAATGCAGTGCCGCATGGCCTGTGGATCATGAGCTTTCAGTATTGACTATATAGCTATCTACCTTTCATACAGGGATTTCACCAGATTCTCTAATTTTTTTGATAATATTATGTACTGTAAATGGAATTATATATAATCCTTTTGAAATTGTAAGAACCTTTTTAAAGCTGTTCCACAATTTCAAATTTGCTGACCTAATTTTCTATATGAGCTAATTTTTTTGTCATCTAAAAGGAGAAATTCTAACTTTCAACATCTGATATTTAATCTATGTTCTTTTGAGATTTCTAAATACCGTAATTACATTCTTAATTTTTTTTTTTTTTTTACATTTTTTGGAATTGGGGTTTTTCTTTTAAAATTGTAGTATTGAAGAGAAACCACAAGATGGTGCAATAGCACAGGAAAAACAAAATGCTACACAGTACACTGTTATATGACATTACTAGTAGAGATGAGCGAGTACTGTTCGGATCAGCCGATCCGAACAGCACGCTCGCATAGAAATGAATGGACGTAGCCGGCACGCGGGGGGTTAAGCGGCCGGCCGACGTCAAAGCGGAAGTACCAGGTGCATCCATTCATTTCTATGGAGCGTGCTGTTCGGATCGACTGCTCCAAACAGTACTTGCTCATTTCTAATTACTAGGAATTACAAGGAAGGGAGATTAGATAAAAATATTGCCAGAAAAAAAAACCTAATTAGAATTTGGGCAATTTTTTTTCTAATTTTAGATTGTATTTTCTGAGAGTCTTTGACAAGTGGAAATGGGCTTTCTTGGCAGAAAAACAGGAGAGGGTACAAAGGTTCTTTCAAAGCAAAACATGCAAGTGTCCAGGTGGCAGAAAGAAAAGATCCCAAACTCCCCCAAAACATAGCAATCTTCTGTGGGACACAAAACTAAAAAAAAATATAAAGTCGACTAATCTCTTTATGTTTGTGATCATTTGTGAAGTTTATTGTGTCTGAGGAAAGCTATGATCAGATACTAAAATTTGTCTTACAGAACAAAATAGGTTTAACTTAGAAACATCGTTATTCTATTTGTAATACTTTTTATTTTGTACCATGAGGGCAGCACCAGTAGGAGTCATCCATGTTTGTGCTTATCTGTTTCCATGCCTAAAGAAACATAAGCACCCTTTTTGAAAGTGGCTTTGTCATATCCATGAAGTTACTTACTTAACAACCGGCTATCTACCTTAAGGCTAAGGCCCCTCGTTGTGGAAACGCATCTTTTTTTGTTGCAGATTTTGCTGCGGTTTTTTGAAAACAAGAAAAAAGACTGAAAGCCAGGTAACGCTGGGTTCACACCTGCGTTCAATGTGTCCATACTATGGTTTCCGTCTTCTGCCATAGATCGGGTCCGGCCGTGCGCGGCGGTGAGCGTTTTAGGCTCTCCGCCGCGAAACCAGATTTTTTTATCCGGACACAGAGTACTGCATGTCCGACTCTGTGTCCGGATTATAAAACCCGGTTTCGCGGCGGAGAGCGCAAAACGCTCACTGCCGCGCACGGCCGGACAGCTTTCTCACCCATTCAAATGAATGGGTGAGAAAGTCTCCTGCAGGCTTCCGTCTCCTGCATCTGTTTTATGCAGGAAACGGAAACCTGCAGTAAGGAAAGAAGAACGCAGATGTGAACGAGCCCTAAGTATGACACTCAACATAAAGAATAATCACAGAAAAGGTTAATACAAAAATGCAAACATTGCTTTATTAGGTAGTACAAAAAATGTATAAAAGCATACACAAATGGACTAACAAGGACAATTGAACTGTGCACAAAACAGTCTGCAAGATATAATACCACTGATATGTAACCAACATGCATGGGTTAATATAAGAAGTCACAATATGTCCAAATAATGAAAAAGAGATTGAAACATGTAAATATAGTAGTTAATATATAGGCAAAAGCAGACATAGTGTCAGGTGACCAGAAACAACTACAAACTAATATGATGGCATATCAAACAAACTGACATCTCCTATACTTCCATATCATAGCAGCTCATGCATGGGACCAGTGTCTCAGATATAACAGACAAGTGTCTATGAAGGCTTCCTCTTACCCATTATTATTATTATTATTGTTTATTTATATAGCACCATTAATTCCATGGTGCTTTACATTTGGGGGTTATATACAGTACACAGAATATACAGGTAGATATAATACTAACAATGACTGACTGGCACAGTGGGGTAGAGGGCCCTGCCCGCGAGGGCTTACAATCTATGAGGGAGGGGGGATAGAGACAAAAGGAGAGGGGGGAGACTGTACAGATGGCAGTGCAGTAATAGTGTTATTGGAGGTTGTAGGCCTTCCTGAATAGATGAGTCTTCAGGGCCTTCTTGAAGCCTGTGATTGTGGGGGTCAGTCTTATGTGTCTTGGTAGGGAGTTCCAGAGTATGGGGGATGCCCGGGAGAAATCTTGGAGACGGTTGTGTGAGGAGCGGATGAGAGCAGAGCGGAGTAGGAGGTCATTGGAGGATCTGAGGTTACATGTGGGCAGGTAGCGGGAGATTAGGTCTGAGATATATGGAGGGGACAGGTTGTGGATGGCTTTGTATGTTAGCGTTAGTAGCTTGAATTCAATTCGCTGGGCTATAGGTAGCCAGTGGAGGGACTGGCAGAGGGGAGCAGATGATGAAGATCGAGAGGTGAGGTGAATTAAACTAGCAGCACATTTTAAGGTGGACTGGAGGGGTGGGAGGGTGTTTGCTGGAAGTCCATGGAGAAGGGTGTTGCAGTAGTCTAAGCGGGAGATTATGAGGGCTTGGACGAGCATCTTAGTAGTTTCAGGGGTGAGAAAGGAGCGGATTCGGTGGATGTTTTTGAGTTGGAGGCGGCAGGAAGTGTTGAGGGTTTGAATGTGTGACTTGAAGGGTAGGTCGGAGTCCAGGGTTACCCCAAGGCATCGAGCCTGTGAGACAGGGGTAATTGTGGTTCCGTTAACTTTGATAGATGGGTCAGGTGGAGGGGCCATACGGGGTGGGGTGAAGATGATGAACTCTGTTTTCTCCATGTTGAGTTTGAGAAAGTGGGAGGAGAGGAAGGAGGCTACGGCCGCTAAGCAATCTGGAACTCTGGTCAGCAGGGAGGTAATGTCTGGTCCAGAGATGTATATTTGGGTGTCATCGGCATAGCAATGGTATTGAAAACCATGAGATTCTATGAGTTAGCCCAGGCCAAGGGTGTAGATGGAGAACAGAAGGGGTCCTAGGACGGAGCCTTGGGGGACACCTACAGAGAGAGGACGTGGTGAGGAGGTGGTGTGCGAGTGGGAGACGCTGAATGTGCAGTCGGTGAGGTATGAGGAGATCCAGGAAAGGGCCAGGTCTGAGATACCAAGGGATGAGAGAATTTCTAAACAGGAGGGAGTGATCAACTGTGTCAAAGGCAGAGGAGAGGTCAAGGAGGAGGAGGACAGAGTAATGGCACTTGGCTTTGGCAGTTAGAAGGTCATTGGTGACTTTTTTTTAGGGCAGTTTCAGTGGAGTGACGGGGTCTGAAGCCTGACTGTAGTCTGTCAAAGAGCAGGTTGGACGAGAGATAGGAGGAGAGTTCTGAGTGGACGTGTTGCTCAAGCAGTTTTGAGGCGAACGGGAGCAGTGAGATGGGACGATAGTTGGCTGGAGAGGACGGGTCGAGGGATGGTTTCTTAAGTATAGGTGTGACTGTGGCATGTTTGAAGGCTGAGGGGAAGGATCCATTGGTTAGGAATAGGTTGAACAGATGAGTTAGGGCCAGAGTAGTGAGTTTGGGGATGAGATGTGACTGGATCAGGTCAAGCGCACAGGAGGTGAGGTGGGATTTGGAGATTAGGGAGGAGAGTTTTTCATTAGTGATGGTGGAGAAACAGGTCAAGGATGAGGAGCAGTGAGCAGTTGGGTGGATGGATTGTCGGGGAGTAGGGTCAGACTGTCTCTGATGGTGTCAATTTTAGTTCTGAAGTAGGAGGCAAAGTCATCCGCTGAGATAAGTGATGTCGGAGGGGGGGGCAGGAGGAGGGAGTTGAAGGTGGAGAATAGCTGTTTGGGGTTGCGAGAGAGTGCCGATATAAGTGTGGTGAAGTAAACCTGCTTTGCGGAGGTGAGTGCTTTCTTAAATGTGAGAACTGCCTCTTTGTAACTGAGGAAGTCTTCCTGGGAGAGGCTTTTCTTCCAGAGGCGTTCTGCAACCCGCGAGGCACGTTTAAGTTTTTTAGTCAGTTCGGTGTGCCAGGGTTGTTTATTGATTGGTCGGGCTCTGGTGTTAGTGTAAGGGGCCACAGAGTCCAGGGCTGAGGTAATGGTGATATTGTAGAAGGCAGCAGCGGCATCTGTGTCCTGGAGTGAGGATATGTCAGCGAGTGGTAGCAGAGAGTCTGAGAGGGTGCAGGTGTCAAGGCGGTTGAGCTTCCTGCAGGGGGTTGTTGGTTTAGAGGTTGGGGTCTCCATTGGAGAGGAGAAGGCTGAGTATGTCAGCAGGTTGTGGTCAGAGAGCGTGTATGGAGAGTTAGAGAGGCTGCATATGGAGCAGAGGCGGGTGAATATGAGGTCTAGTGTGCCCCCTTTTATGTGAGTGGGAGAGTTGGACCATTGGGAGAGACCAAAGGAGGCAGTGAGGGACAGGAGGCTTGAAGCGTGGGGGGGGGTCTGTGTTAATGGGGACATTGAAATCACCCATGATGATGGTGGGGGTGTCTGTGGATAGGAAGTTTGTGAGCCAGGTTGTGAAGTGGTCAATGAAGGCGGTCGATATATGATGGCCAGTTGGAGGGTGAGTAGATACGAACAGAGTGCACTTCGAAGGGGGGGGGGGGGTGAGGGCAGGTATTGCTTGGATAGGGGCGAATGAGCACTTGTCTGACAGGAGGATGCCTACACCTCCACCAGGTTTATTGTTGGGCCAGGGAGCATGTGAGAAGTGCAGACCTCCATAGGAGAGGGCGGCGTGGGAGGCGGTATCTGAGGGTGTCAGCCATGTTTCTGTGAGACCAAGAAATGTGAGTTTATTAAGAATGAAAAGGTTGTGGATGTAGTCTAGTTTATTACGTACAGAGCGGGCATTCCAAAGTGCACCAGAGAGGACAGGGGCTGGGTAGGAGCGGGTGAGATTGGTTTGAGATTTCGGGGGTTCCGGGCGTTAACACCAGGTGCGGGGAAAAGGCCAACAGTGGGGAATTGCTGGGGAGGTCCAGAATTAGGAGATATGTCACCAGAAGTAAGGAGGAGCAGGGAGAGGGACAGCAGGTGTAGGTAGGAGAGGGGGGTTGTATGTGTCTGGGGCGGAAAGCCTGTAGGTTTGTGAGGAGCTGTGCAGAGAAAGTTATATGGTGGGGTGGGAGAGATGAGGATTTCGTTACTGACAGGCCTGGTTTGGGGTGAAAGAGTGGTTTTTACAAGGATTGGGAGAACAACAGTGATTAAAGTGAGAAACATTTCTGTTAGACAAGTGAGCAGTTTGTAGCAGGTGGTTTTTGTTACCTTCTGTTCCCTTGTGGTTCAATTCTGGTGTAATTCTGAAATCTACATTTCGATTCACAATTGGATTGCACACTGGATAGCACAAATGACCGAGGCCAAATGACCTTAGTGCTTACATTTATACAACTCAGGGTTTGTAAGATGCCTATCAGTTGTGAATGGGGGTGTGGATAAATGGAGACACAATCAAGCCAGAATCATAGACAAGTAAGGGGGCACAGAAGGGTGTACAGACAGAGGTATCACAGCTAATATAGTTGCTACAAAGTGATTACAACATACCAACAGAATGATTGATAATAGCAAGCAGGAATACAGTATGTTGGGAGCAGGAGTGAGATTCAAGTAGCAGAGTGGATATGATTGTAGTAGAAGCTAGATGCTGTGTTCATGTAGTAGCCACATACCCATAATCATGCTGTGTGACCAGGAAGGATCAGAGACAGAGAGGTGTGCGGGCTGGAACCCGACGCGTGTTTCGGCACGCTAGCTTTCGTCAGGGGGTGGAGCTATATCGGACCGAGGGTTTATATATACGGGCAGTATGGAATATGATCAATAGTGTTATGCTAAAAAGGCGCCCACTCTAAATCTCTTAACTGCCATAATCCCTGCTACATCGCCATTTGTCAGACTTGTACCTCGTGATTAAACCATGTGACCGCAAGTCTCCTCGCTACTACATCGACGCATGCTGAACGCTCTATACGTGATGTCGTCACGTGATCACGAACCGAAAAACCGTTCTTTCTTTCTTTCAAATTCTCATTTTATTAAGTGATGAAATGCAGTTTAGACAAAGCAATACAGAAAGCAACATATTGTTAAACACAGCAAAAATAAAGAATGTAAATAACAAGCTTGGAGAATGTAATCAGCTTGATGAGATGTGGAATAGTTACAGAAAATACAGAGAACATTGGTATGGAGGGATTGAGGGGAGGGGGGGGAGGGAGGGGGGTTGAGTGGGAATGTGAGGGAATGGGTAAGAACCGGTAAGGTCTAATGCTTATACTTAAAGAGATACTGAGACTTTCTGGTATATTGTGACGTTGAGAAGAGAGAATCTAAGGATTCCGGGAGTTCCTAAACTCAAACCAGGGACGCCAAAGGTCAACAAAGGACTGATGTTTTCTTAATTCCCAACTGCGCAGTTCCTCTAGTCTCGCTAATTCATCTATTTTAATTAACCATTCTGCGAGTGTGGGAGGATCTTTATCCAACCAATGCAAAGGAATCAATAGTTTCGCCGCCTGAACCAATAGAGTAGATAAGTTGTTTTTGGAAGGGGTCCATGAAACATCTGGTAGCCACAATAATACCGAGGTTGGTGAAAGTTTAAAGCCTCTATTATGGGTAATTTGAATGATCGTGTTTTCAACTTGCGACCAAAATGAAGTAATATTATTACAAAACCAAAACATATGGCCTAAGGTGCCTCCGCTCACACCACATCTCCAGCAAACATCATCCTCCCTTAGACGCTTCATCTTTAAATCAGCCGGGGCATTATACCACCTAGTGAGAATTTTAAAAGAGTTTTCTTGGACCTTAATGCACGGGGAAAAAACATGTGATTTATTATGAATATTAGCTATTTCAGGTTCTGAAAATGTGCACTTTAGGTCATTTTCCCATCTCCCAATATATGCGGGTTTAGCAACATAGGACGTTGTCATTAGAAAATTGTAAAGAAGCGAGATAAGCCCTTTCGGGGATCGGTGTTGTGTGAGCAAAGATTCAAACCAAGAAGGCCTGGGCACGTTTGGGAATAATCGTCTAATCTAATCTAATCGTACGAATGCGTGTGCTGAAGGTCGGAAAGCTGAAGGAAGGTGTGTGCTTGTGTAAGTAATGATGGCGGAATTGAGTCCCAGTTTAGAAGCGTTTCCAAATTATGGTTTTTAACAAGCTTCCATACCTCAGACACCTCTCTCGCGTTTGGTCGGATCAGAAAGGGTGTTAGGTCCCCTGGTAGCAAGATAGGAGGGTGGCTCACTAGTTGAGAAGACTTGTGGACCTCACTGAACGTCCTCGCCACAGCTGCCGAAATTTGTTACGGAATTTCCGAGGGCGGGGTAAGGCCCCGGAGCCCAGACCGGAGACGAGAGCCAAGAGAACAGAGCTCCAGCGAAACATCCAAAGCCCCAGAACCACTAGAATGAAGACGTAACCATCTTTTCAAAAGAATAGCCTTATGGTAAGTCATTAAATCCGGTAGGCCAAAGCCTCCTATTTTCTTTGGGCGAATCAGATGATTATAGGAAATTCTAGCTTTCCTGACGCCCCAAAGGAAGGAAGTAAATAAGACTCTAATTTTCTTGAAATAGGAGGCCGGGATAGAAATAGGGACCATCTGCATAACATAGAGAAATTTAGGTAGTATATAGGTGCGAAGCAGATTTTTCCTTCCCATCCAGGAAACAAAGGGAGTGGACAGAGATTCTAAATAGGTTTTTATGGAATGTAGTAGGGTAACATAATTGGCCGAGAATAGTGAGTTGGGGTCTTTAGTTATTTGGACACCTAAATATTTTATTTTGTCTGGTTGCCAGGTAAATGGCGAGTTACGTTGAAGGACTCTAAGTTCAGGGGTAGAGAGAGTGATGTTCATCGCTTCTGATTTCGAATAATTTATCTTAAAATTGGAAAGTTGGCTAAATTTATCCAGCAGAGAGAGAATATGTGGGAAGGTATTGATCGGGTCGGAAACGAATAGTTGTAGGTCGTCTGCAAAAGCAGCGCTATAATGTGTGTCATCTCCTATCTTGAACCCTTTAATTTCCGGGTGGTCTCTAATAGCTTGAAGTAAAGTTTCCATTACTAAAATGAAGAGGGTGGGTGAGAGAGGGCACCCTTGTCTCGTGCCATTCATAATAGTAAATGGGTCTGATAAAGTACCATTCACCCTTATTCTGGCACTGGGGGATGAATATAAAGACGAGACAGCCGATATGAATTCCGAGGGAATCCCTAGTCTAGCAAGGACGCGATACATGTAAGTCCAATTTATTCTGTCGAATGCCTTCTCGGCGTCTGTGCCGAGAAGGACTAATGGCAGATTTCTTTTTATGGCATATTGGAGTAATTGTATCACTCTGCAAGAGTTTTGGTTGCCCTCCCTGCCTGGGACAAAGCCACACTGTTCCGGGTGTATTAGTGAAGGGAGGAGAAGCTGGAGACGAGATGATAATACTTTCGCCCATAGCTTCACATCAATGTTCAATAAAGATATAGGCCTATAGCTACCGCATTTTCTAAGGTCCTTTCCTTCCTTTGGTAAAATAGTAATAGTGGCTTCTAGGGCCTGAGGTGGAAGAGAGCCTCCCTGTCTAAGTTCTTCACACCAGTTAGTCAAATGGGGGAGCAGTATTTGTTCAAACTTTTTATAATAGCCCACGGGGAGACCGTCTGGGCCTGGACATTTGCCCAGTGGGAGCGAGGATAATACTTTCTGCACCTCTTGGGAGGAGATAGGTTGGAGAAGCGAGAGGGCCTGTTCCCTAGACAATGAGGGCAATTTTAGACCAGTTAGGAATTCGTCCATTTGAGAAATAGACTCTGGACAGTTAGGGTCTAAGGCTGGGGATAGATTGTATAAGTTTTGGTAGAATTTTTGAAACAGAGGCAATTTCTTCTGTAGACGTGACTGGGGTCCCGTTGTCAGGGGTTATATTAGAGATAAAAGCTGGGTCTTTTCGTTTTTTAATCATTTGTGTCATAATTTTGTTTCCTCTGTCCCCGTGTGCATAATATTTAAATTTCGAATACTGGTAGCTCTTAGCATAATTAATATTTAGGTGGTTACGTAGTTGGTTTCTAAGATCGGACAATTCAGATTGTAATGCCAAAGCTCTAGAACGCTTTTGCACACATTCAAGGGCATAAATTTTCGCTAGAAGGCTATTCAAATGAGCCATCCTCTTTCTCTTGACTCTCGCCCCAAGTGCTATTAACTCACCTCTTATAAACGCTTTATGCGTTTCCCAAGTTATGGCGTGGGATGTATCAGAGGCAGGGTTCTCAGCGAAGAAACGATGGAGCTTGGAAGCAAGTGCGGCTACGTGGCGAGGTTCATCCAGCAAGGTCTCATTAAGCCTCCAGGTCCAAGCTTTTACTGGAAGGCTCTGAAGGGTTAGGGACATGGAGACAGGCGCATGATCTGAAATTGTAAGAGAACCGATTTCAACGGCAGTTAGAGCAGTTACACAGTTTTTGGATAAAAACAAGTAATCCAGGCGGTGTGAAGAGGAATGCACATTAGAGGTATAAGTGAAGTCTTTGGATGAAGGGTGAAATATTCTCCAAGAATCTATAACATCCACGTCCCCTAGGGCCTTATTAAGACTAGCTAGAGATCTTTGGGAATGGGCAGTATGAGGGGATGATGAGTCAATATTTGGGTTAAGCGCAATATTTAGATCACCTCCAATTATCTTAATTCCTTCAGCGAAATCTTTAAATCTGGAGAGAGTCTGCAAAATCCAGCTGGGCTGTTTGACATTAGGCGCATAAAGATTGCCTAATGACACTACTTGATTGCCAATTTTACCTTTGACAAATATATAACGTCCTTCAGGATCAGCACAAATAACTATTGGTTCAAAGGGGACAGTTTTGGCAATAGCAATAGAGACACCTCTGGAAGCTTTAAAATAACAGCTATGAAACCAATGTTTGAAATGGTGCGTGGGCAATTTAGGTATGTGGGAAGACGTCTCAGAAGTGTAAATAATTGGGAGCGTTTTTGAGGAATGTTCAGGCCATAAACATTCCAAGACGTGAACTTAAGTGACACCATATTGTTTGAGATGGAGTAGGTTTAGTTGGAGTACCAGAAAACCAGAAAAGTATTCGCACTCAAATATAAAGTCTGTAGACCTATAAAAGAACAGGGTAATAAACAAAACTTCAGATAACAACTGAACCAAAACAAGGTAAACACTCAAATGGGAGCATTTAGGGGTGGGGGGGAGGACGGAGTGGGGCAAAGACCACGTCTCATGCATGGTCTTCCTGATCAATGTCAACGCCTGGTGTGCCGTAGCTGAATATACACCTGTTCAAACAAAGTACAGGAGACAAAATACTGTAAGAAAATGGAGATGGAGAAGGAAAGAGAGGGGTGGGGGGTAGGAGAGTAAGGGATAAGCCGGGTAAGTAAGTAGAAAAAGTAAAAAATAGGGGGAGTAGAGGGGTAAAGAGGGAGGGAGATAAAGAGAGAGTGATAAGGGGAGAACAGTATATTCCTATGATTATTGACTAATCACATAAGAAAAAGTCCTGCATATGCATATCTACTCATTTAGAAGCAAAAAACAGATCTGGGAGCTCATAATGGTAGTCTCTTGGATTTTGTCGATTTGCTTTTGGACACCTTTATCCATGGTT
This sequence comes from Leptodactylus fuscus, assembly GCF_031893055.1. NCBI lineage: Eukaryota > Metazoa > Chordata > Amphibia > Anura > Leptodactylidae > Leptodactylus > Leptodactylus fuscus. The sequence goes on along the minus strand of NC_134267.1, from coordinate 71,806,641 downwards.
CGATTGAGGGGAGCTTCGGGAAGTCCAGATGCTGGTCAGTGACCGAAAGCCAAGAAGATATCGATATGGGATCAATTCTAAGCACGTCCCAGGCTGCTGGTAGGTCGTCAGGGACTCTAATAGTGCAGCGTTTGCCATCATGTTGGAACTGTAATCCGAATGGAAAAAGCCAGCGAAAGAGGATCTTTTTCTCCTTTAGGTAAGAAGTTAAAGGCCGGAGAATGCGCCGCTTATAAAGAGTAGAGGGCGCCAGGTCTTGATAGAGAGATATGGATTCCCCGTCTAGAGATAGGTCCTTACAGGATCTGGCAGCTCTAAGCACTGCTGCGGCGTCTGTGTAGCATAATAAGGCACAGATAACGTCCCGAGGGGGTTCTGCAGAGGAAGGAGCTGGACGTAGAGCTCTATGAATACGCTCTATGGAGATAGAAGCAGCCTGCTCGTCACCCAAAAGTGTGGTAAAGATTTTTGTGGCAGCTGCAGGTAGTTCTTGATGTGAAATGGTCTCTGGTATTCCTTTAAACCTGATATTTTTCCTCCTCCCTCTATTTTCCTGGTCTTCAATCCTCTCCAAAGCAATATTTAGGGCATTTAGTTGTTGCCTGCAGCATGATTCTGTAGCGTTGCAGAAAGATAAGATGGCGGACTGGTTGTTTTCAACTACATCTAGACGGGAACCCATGTGAGACATTTCGGCTTTTATCTCTCCTAAATCCTTCATCACTGGGGAGATAGCTTGTGCCAGGGATTGTGATAAAATCTTTTTTAGGTAGGCTTTAGAGATAGGCGAGGAGTCTATTAAATCAGAAGTCTCCATGTCGTTAGGAAGATCTTCCTGATCTGAGTCCTCTATGTCCCTTAACTCCACTGAGGAGGAAGGCGGGAGCGCCATATTGTGAGAGCGTGCCGGAGACTGCATAGTCTTTTTGCGAACGAATTTTTCAAGAGCCCCTATGCTCTTTTTAGATTTTGGGGTCTCCGGTCTTTCCCCTACCTTGTCCCTTGGAGGTTTGACCATTTTGGCTCCTGTGGGCTAAGTAATCCTCCGGCAACCAGGCGAGGTGACGGGAGCTCTTCTCTTAGGCGGCCGTCTTGTTCTGCGGTCAGGCTCCGCCCCCAAAACCGTTCTGATTCGGCCGTGTCACATGATTCCATCCATCGGCGCAAGCATGCGCACAGAGCAGCATTAGTATACTGTATGTATCTGCAGGGACCCGGGCGGCATATAGATGTATCATTCACTAGCTAAATAGGCAAACAATCAAAAATTGCCGCTAATGTGGCAGTGCCAATATATGAATGTAAGAAGAACCGAAGAATCCCCATATGGAGTGCAAGCGCAGATGTGAACTGAGCCCAAGCCTGCAGTGTTCATCTGAATGGGGTTGTTGCTACACAGTTGCAGAAGTTCATTGCTGTTATCAGAGCAATAAACGTTTTATGTTCAGAAAATGTTTGTATTTGACAAAGTTTACATGGATATCCTTACAAACATACACATATCATGTACTGCCCAATGTAGTGGCTGCTCAAATGACAAACATACACATATCATGTACTGCCCAATGTAGTGGCTACTCAAATGTTTTCAATTACTCTGACACAGGAGTATGACAAGCCGTATACTTGTGTAAGGAAACCATGTTTTCATGGTAATTATACCTAATTACAACCTGTTCAATTATTACACATGATTAATTAAACACAACTGATCTTCTTCAGTCTCGGCATACCTCCCAGATGTCCTAATCTTGTGTTTCACCCATACAACACAATTGGCCTTGCCATATCAGGTTGAAATAAAAGAACTAGCATCTAGACAGCAGTTTTGTATCAACTTGCTTTGTATTCTTTGCTCTGCTTCCTCCTTTTACAGCTGTTCATGAAAATGATAACACCGCGATCGGATTTCAGGAATTTAAAGTAACATTTTAAGACAACTATTGTTTATTCATCAGTGCACATGGGTGACCAAATACATGCAATGGAGTAAAACGTTAATACAGTTTGGATAAGTATATCCTCAGGACTAGAAAGTTAATATAAAGATATTATTATTATTATTATTTATTTATATAGCACCATTAATTCCATGGTGCTTTACATTTGGGGGTTACATACAATACACAAAATATACAGGTAGATATAATACTAACAATGACCGACTGACACAGTGGGGTAGAGGGCCCTGCCCGCGAGGGCTTACAATCTATGAGGGAAGGGGGATAGAGACAGAAGGAGAGGGGGAGACTGTACAGATGGCAGTGCGGTGATAGTGTTATTTGAGGTTGTAGGCCAGGGGTGCCCAATACATCGATCGCGATCTACTGGTAGATCGCAAAGGACGTATGGGTCGATCGCGGGATGCAGGGATCCCCGATGTCTGCTTCTTCTCAGTGCAGGCTGAGAGTCATCTCCGGACACTGGCAGGCTGGGGCTGCCGCAGCCCCAGCCTGCCATTGTCCAGAGATAACTCTCAGCCTGCGCTGTGAAGAAGCAGACAGCGGGGATCCCTGGGCAGCCACAGAACGCCGCTGTCTCCTGCTGTCATGATCTGCCTGGCCCCGCCCACATGCCCGGCCCCGCCTACAGACAAGCCTGCCCAGGCCCGCCCCAGCCCCGCCCTAGTAGATCTTTTGCCTTGGTCAGCTAATAAAGTAGCTCACACGCTGAAAAAGTGTTCGCGCCCCTGTTGTAGGCCTTCCTGAATAGGTGAGTCTTCAGGGCCTTCTTGAATTATGTGATTGTGGGGATCAGTCTTATGTGTCTTGGTAAGGAGTGCCAGAGGATGGGGGATGCACGGGAGAAATCTTGGAGACGGTTGTGTGAGGAGCGGATGAGAGAAGAGCGGAGTAGGAGGTCATTGGAGGATCTAAGGTTACATGTGGGCAGGTAGCGGGAGATTAGGTCTGAGATATATGGAGGGGCCAGGTTGTGGATCACTTTGAATGTTAACGTTAATAGCTTGAACTCAATTCGCTGGGCTATAGGTAGCCAGTGGAGGAACTGGCAGAGGGGAGCAGCCAATGAAGATCGGGGGGTGAGGTGAATTAAGTGGGCAGCGCAGTTTAAGGTGGACTGGAGGGGGGCGAGGGTGTTTGCTCGGAGTCCATGGAGTAGGGTGTTGCAGTAGTCTAAGCGGGAGATTATGGACAAGCATCTTGGTAGTTTCAGGGGTGAGGAAGGAGCGGATTCGATGGATGTTCTTGAGCTGGAGGCGGCAGGAGATATACATCCCCATAAGAAATGAGAGAATTTCTAAATAGAAAATAGAGAAATTCAAGACCACAAATCTAAGTTTATTTTAATTTAAATAAACTAATAAAGTAATTTAAATTACTGTAAATAAAATATTACTTATATAATGTATACGGGTTAGGTGTTTGTTAGGAACCAACCTAGTGCAATATACAACGGACAATTAGTCCCAGGCAACCAGAGTCCCCTGCACACCTAGGCAAAACAGCACTGAACGTCCAGCGCTTTCCATACTGGAGCAGAACCAGTCTCCAGAGGTCTTCACCAGAACTCCTGATGGTGGAGCTAGACGAGTTAATTCTGGAACCCAGAACCGCAGCTGCCTAGAGAGCATTACACGCACAGCACACCCCAAGTTACATTGGAACCAGACACCCCAAAAGCCACTCACCTAGGTGGGTGAAGAAACAGGTGAAGCTGGTCACCAGAGTTTAGTGCAGTAATGGATGATCGCCAGGAGATGGCGGAAGCACTGCGGGGTAGTTTTACAGGTCAGGTTGGTACACAGGAGGAGACTCAGTATCCAGGGATAGTCAGAACGTAGTCAAACAAGCCGCGTCAGTACACAGGAGGTAACAGAGGGTACAGAAGAGTAATCAGACAGACCGGGTCGTACACTGGAGCACAAGAGGTGCCAAATCAAGGGTCAATGAGAGGTAGTCTTCAGGGCAGCTGGGTCATACACTGGAGGTCACGAGGTATCCGAATCAAAGGTCAAGAAGAGGTGGTCTGGAAGGCAAGCAGGATCATGCATGGTGGCCAGGAACACAATACGAGGCAGGGACAGGAGCGCAGGGTGAGCTGATACCAGGAGATCTGAATAACCAGCGGCGGGTCAGAGCCAGAATGAGGGCAGAAGTGTTGGTTCCATTCTCAGAAGACCGACAACCCCTGAAAACTATTACGGAGGTTCCAGTCCTCCCCCTCCAGGGACTGGAAGTGCCGGACGTGGTGTTGAAAGCAGAGCGGGCTGGGACTGGACAGTGTTCCTTCATTTTAGACATAGCTCTTTGTGAACCAGCTCTAGTAGCCTAAAACCAGATTCAATAGAACAACTAGTACAAATATACATTTACAATACCTATAACTAAACAAATTGTACAAATCTGTATGCAAATTGTGCCATCTAGTGGAATGTGCAGGGCAATAGAATTTTTTATCCCTGAATCTAGGGAACCACAGATTCAGAGGTCCATATGAAAAACAAAGATTCTATCTATAACCTGTAGAATTTTATATAATTATACCATGCATTATTAGAATATGCCATCAATGAGTGACAGGTATTGTTCTAACTGATTATTGAGCTGCACCTAGCCTTTTTGCTACATGGGGCAAAAAGTGAAAAGGCGCCCATAAAAGGCGCAACATATTATCCTCCCACCACCCTTAATCAGAGAAGATACTGAGAATTACATCCAGAATACAGGACCATAGAAGTGGCACCATGCATTTTCCAAATTCTTTACACTTGTACAAATATATATATATATATATATATATATATATATATATATATATATTCTACAGAAGTGGCACGTAAAAAGGGGCATGTCCTAAAATAATTGATCATTACTCGTAATTAAGGTAAGATGTTCAATTAATCTGGATTTTGATTTGATCAAAATTGCCCAGCCTGAACTAGCATATTGCATATGTATGCTGTGTGATGTATATACAGATGTAGCAGAGTTGATCCAAACTTCTGCAATTGATGAAACTGCTGAAGCATTGTTAGGGAATTGCTTAGATGACAATTCCCCAGTAGCTGCTGGAGAACCCTGGAGGAAGGGGCACAAGAGACAGTGAGCCCTAAGCTGAAGCCCCCCACTGTCCCTTCCTCTTGCCAGGCCCTAGCCTATGTAATAGGCAGCAACTTGGAGACCATCCCTTCCTGGATATGTGAGACACAAAACGCAGACAATACAAACAACAACCAAAGGAGGTCAGCTAGCCAGGGTTTGGTAACAGTCGAGCAATGCAGCGCCAAATCGAAGTCCAAAAGAATAGTCAATAGGAAAAGCCAGAGGTCAGGATAAAGAATACAAGAAACAAAACAGCAAGAGAAAACGCCAGCAAGCACGAGGCAATAACAGGCACCAGTGTGAATGTGAGTCAAGACTAAATAGGGGAGGATGAACCCACCCTGGAACTGACTGGAAGGCAGGCTGTCAATCATAGGGCAAGACCAAAATTAACTACTTCATGGACAGAGGCAAACAAGGGCAAAAGACGCGTGTGGTGCAAATTCAATTACAGAACTAGAGCTGTGTTCACACAGTGCAACCAAGAACTCTAAGTAAGGAACTAAACTGTGCACGCCTCCTGCACCGCAGTATGCGGGCAGAGGGTGGTGCAGTGACCTGAACAGGCAGAGATGTTACAAGCATGATATCTTATCACAGAAGATACCGAGAACCAATGAAAAGTAAATGAAAAATGTTTTTTCCAAAGACTTTATTAGTTTCTGTTGACAGTTGTGATAAGATATCACATTGCAGCAGTTTAGCCTATTGCAGAAGCTCTGCTACATCTGTACATCACACAACATACTGTAGATCTCTCTATATTATTAAAATGAGTTTCTGTCTGTCTGTTCTTTATCTGCAACCAAACGACTGGACCGAACTTCACCAAATTTGGCACACAAATACTTCAGGTGTCCGGGAAGATTTAAGACCAGGCCTCAACTTTCTTGGACGTACCATTCCGGAGATACAGCTTTCCCAAAACAATGACCGGCATTAGCCAATACAAACCTGCAAGTCTATTTCAACTGCCATTCACACAGTCACTCCACATTCACAATCCAACACTAAAATCCAAACTGAGATACACGCATCAGAGGATTAGATACGCGCATCAGAACACAGTACCACACACCAGAGGATTAGATATGCACGTCTGCACGCAGTACCACACGCCGGAGGATTAGATACGCTCGTCTGCACACAGTGCTACATGCCAGAGGATTAGATGCGCGCCTCACCACACAGTACCACATGCTGGAGGATTAGATACGTGCTTCAGCACACAGTACTAGAGATGAGCGAACAGTGTTCTATCGAACTCATGTTCGATCGGATATTAGGCTGTTCGGCATGTTCGAATCGAATCGAACACCGCGTGGTAAAGTGCGCCATTACTCGATTCCCCTCCCACCTTCCCTGGCGCCTTTTTTGCTCCAATAACAGCGCAGGGTAGGTGGGACAGGAACTATGACACCGGTGACGTTGAGAAAAGTAGGCAAAACCCATTGGCTGCCGAAAACATGTGACCTCTAATTTAAAAGAACAGCGACGCCCAGGTTCGCGTCATTCTGAGCTTGCAATTCACCGAGGACGGAGGTTTCCGTCCAGCTAGCTAGGGCTTAGATTCTGGGTAGGCAGGGACAGGCTAGGATAGGAAGGAGAAGACAACCACAACAGCTCTTGTAAGAGCTAAATTCCAGGGAGAAGCTTGTCAGTGTAACGTGGCACTGACGGGCTCAATCGCCGCAACCCAGCTTTCCCAGGATCCTGAATAGAATACACTGTCAGTGTATTCCCGTATACCCGATATATACCCCCGATACCCGTTCCAACGGTGTGCCCCCCCACCTTCACCCCAGAAATACCCTGCAAGTCCCCTAGCAATAGAATTGGGGCTATATACACCCACTATTTTTGCTACTGCCATATAGTGCCATTGTCTGACTGGGAATTCAAAGAATATATTGGGGTTACGTGCACCCACAATTTTTACTACTGGTATACAGTGCCAGTTTCTGACTGGGAATTCAAAGAATATATTGGGGTTATAAATACCCTCATTTCTTGCTACTGGTATATAGTGCCATTGTCTGACTGGGAATTCAAAGAATATATTGGGGTTACGTGCACCCACAATTTTTACTACTGGTATACAGTGCCAGTTTCTGACTGGGAATTCAAAGAATATATTGGGGTTACAAATACCCTCATTTCTTGCTACTGCCATATAGTGCCAGTTTCTGACTGGGAATTCAAAGAATATATTGGGGTTACGTGTAGAGATGAGCGAACACTAAAATGTTCGAGGTTCGAAATTCGAATCGAACAGCCGCTCACTGTTCGTGTGTTCGAACGGGTTTCGAACCCCATTATAGTCTATGGGGAACATATACTCGTTAAGGGGGAAACCCAAATCCGTGTCTGGAGGGTCACCAAGTCCACTATGACACCACAGGAAATGATGCCAACACCTCTGGAATGACACTGGGACAGCAGGGGAAGCATGTCTGGGGGCATCTAACACACCAAAGACCCTCTATTACCCCAACATCACAGCCTAACAACTACACACTTTACACACTCAATACCACCTCTCTGACAGTAGGAAAACACCTTGAAACATTTGTATTTGGCACTTGCAGTGAGGAGAGCTTGTCACCAGCAGTGAATTTGGCCCTTGTAGTAAGTTGAGGTTGGCACCAACATTTGTTTTGAAAATCAGGGTGGATTGAGCCTCTAACCAGCAGAGTTTGGGCAAATTCATGGTGGAGGGAGCCTCTAAAAACCCCAGTTTGGACCAATTCATGGTGGAGGGAGCCTCTAAAAACCCCAGTTTGGACCAATTCATGGTGGAGGGAGCCTCTAAAAAACCCAGTTTGGACCAATTCATGGTGGAGGGAGCCTCTAAACAGCCCAGTTTGGACCAATTCATGGTGGAGGGAGCCTCTAACCAGCAGAGTTGTGGGAAAGCAGGGTGGAGGGAGCCTCTAAAAAACCCAGTTTGGACCAATTCATGGTGGAGGGAGCCTCTAACCAGCCCAGTTTGGACCAATTCATGGTGGAGGGAGCCTCTAAACAGCCCAGTTTGGACCAATTCATGGTGGAGGGAGCCTCTAAAAACCCCAATTTGGACCAATTCATGGTGGAGGGAGCCTCTAACCAGCCCAGTTTGGACCAATTCATGGTGGAGGGAGCCTCTAACCAGCCCAGTTTGGACCAATTCATGGTGGAGGGAGCCTCTAAAAACCCCAGTTTGGACCAAATCATGCTGGAGGGAGCCTCTAAACAGCCCAGTTTGGGCAAATTCATGGTGGAGGGAGCCTCTAAAAACCCCAGTTTGGACCAATTCATGGTGGAGGGAGCCTCTAAAAACCCCAATTTGGACCAATTCATGGTGGAGGGAGCCTCTAAACAGCCCAGTTTGGGCAAATTCATGGTGGAGGGAGCCTCTAAAAACCCCAGTTTGGACCAATTCATGGTGGAGGGAGCCTCTAAAAACCCCAGTTTGGACCAATTCATGGTGGAGGGAGCCTCTAAAAAACCCAGTTTGGACCAATTCATGCTGGAGGGAGCCTCTAAACAGCCCAGTTTGGGCAAATTCATGGTGGAGGGAGCCTCTAAAAACCCCAGTTTGGACCAATTCATGGTGGAGGGAGCCTCTAAAAACCCCAGTTTGGACCAATTCATGGTGGAGGGAGCCTCTAAAACCCCCAGTTTGGACCAATTCATGGTGGAGGGAGCCTCTAAAAAACCCAGTTTGGACCAATTCATGGTGGAGGGAGCCTCTAAACAGCCCAGTTTGGACCAATTCATGGTGGAGGGAGCCTCTAACCAGCAGAGTTGTGGGAAAGCAGGGTGGAGGGAGCCTCTAAAAAACCCAGTTTGGACCAATTCATGGTGGAGGGAGCCTCTAACTAGCCCAGTTTGGACCAATTCATGGTGGAGGGAGCCTCTAAACAGCCCAGTTTGGACCAATTCATGGTGGAGGGAGCCTCTAAAAACCCCAATTTGGACCAATTCATGGTGGAGGGAGCCTCTAACCAGCCCAGTTTGGACCAATTCATGGTGGAGGGAGCCTCTAACCAGCCCAGTTTGGACCAATTCATGGTGGAGGGAGCCTCTAAAAACCCCAGTTTGGACCAATTCATGCTGGAGGGAGCCTCTAAACAGCCCAGTTTGGGCAAATTCATGGTGGAGGGAGCCTCTAAAAACCCCAGTTTGGACCAATTCATGGTGGAGGGAGCCTGTAAAAACCCCAATTTGGACCAATTCATGGTGGAGGGAGCCTCTAAACAGCCCAGTTTGGGCAAATTCATGGTGGAGGGAGCCTCTAACCAGCCCAGTTTGGACCAATTCATGGTGGAGGGAGCCTCTAAAAACCCCAGTTTGGACCAATTCATGGTGGAGGGAGCCTCTAAAAAACCCAGTTTGGACCAATTCATGGTGGAGGGAGCCTCTAAATAGCCCAGTTTGGGCAAATTCATGGTGGAGGGAGCCTCTAAAAACCCCAGTTTGGACCAATTCATGGTGGAGGGAGCCTCTAAAAACCCCAGTTTGGACCAATTCATGGTGGAGGGAGCCTCTAAAAACCCCAATTTGGACCAATTCATGGTGGAGGGAGCCTCTAACCAGCCCAGTTTGGACCAATTCATGGTGGAGGGAGCCTCTAAAAACCCCAATTTGGACCAATTCATGGTGGAGGGAGCCTCTAAACAGCCCAGTTTGGGCAAATTCATGGTGGAGGGAGCCTCTAAAAACCCCAGTTTGGACCAATTCATGGTGGAGGGAGCCTCTAAAAACCCCAGTTTGGGCAAATTCATGGTGGAGGGAGCCTCTAAAAACCCCAGTTTGGACCAATTCATGGTGGAGGGAGCCTCTAAACAGCCCAGTTTGGGCAAATTCATGGTGGAGGGAGCCTCTAAAAACCCCAATTTGGACCAATTCATGGTGGAGGGAGCCTCTAAACAGCCCAGTTTGGGCAAATTCATGGTGGAGGGAGCCTCTAAAAACCCCAGTTTGGACCAATTCATGGTGGAGGGAGCCTCTAAAAACCCCAGTTTGGACCAATTCATGGTGGAGGGAGCCTCTAAAAAACCCAATTTGGACCAATTCATGGTGGAGGGAGCCTCTAAACAGCCCGGTTTGGGCAAATTCATGGTGGAGGGAGCCTCTAAAAACCCCAGTTTGGACCAATTCATGGTGGAGTGAGCCTCTAAAAACCCCAGTTTGGACCAATTTAATGGTGGAGGGAGCCTCTAAAAACCCCAGTTTGGACCAATTCATGGTGGAGGGAGCCTCTAAAAACCCCAGTTTGGACCAATTCATGGTGGAGGGAGCCTCTAAACAGCCCAGTTTGGACCAATTCATGGTGGAGGGAGCCTCTAAAAACCCCAATTTGGACCAATTCATGGTGGAGGGAGCCTCTAACCAGCCCAGTTTGGACCAATTCATGGTGGAGGGAGCCTCTAACCAGCCCAGTTTGGACCAATTCATGGTGGAGGGAGCCTCTAAAAACCCCAGTTTGGACCAATTCATGGTGGAGGGAGCCTGTAAAAACCCCAATTTGGACCAATTCATGGTGGAGGGAGCCTCTAAACAGCCCAGTTTGGGCAAATTCATGGTGGAGGGAGCCTCTAACCAGCCCAGTTTGGACCAATTCATGGTGGAGGGAGCCTCTAAAAACCCCAGTTTGGACCAATTCATGGTGGAGGGAGCCTCTAAAAAACCCAGTTTGGACCAATTCATGGTGGAGGGAGCCTCTAAATAGCCCAGTTTGGGCAAATTCATGGTGGAGGGAGCCTCTAAAAACCCCAGTTTGGACCAATTCATGGTGGAGGGAGCCTCTAAAAACCCCAGTTTGGACCAATTCATGGTGGAGGGAGCCTCTAAAAACCCCAGTTTGGACCAATTCATGGTGGAGGGAGCCTCTAAAAACCCCAGTTTGGACCAATTCATGGTGGAGGGAGCCTCTAAACAGCCCAGTTTGGACCAATTCATGGTGGAGGGAGCCTCTAAAAACCCCAATTTGGACCAATTCATGGTGGAGGGAGCCTCTAACCAGCCCAGTTTGGACCAATTCATGGTGGAGGGAGCCTCTAACCAGCCCAGTTTGGACCAATTCATGGTGGAGGGAGCCTCTAAAAACCCCAATTTGGACCAATTCATGGTGGAGGGAGCCTCTAACCAGCCCAGTTTGGGCAAATTCATGGTGGAGGGAGCCTCTAACCAGCAGAGTTGTGGGAAAGCAGGGTGGAGGGAGCCTCTAACCAGCAGAGTTGGTGGAAATAAGGGTGGAGGGAGCCTCTAACCAGCAGAGTTGGGGGAAATCATGTTGGAGGGAGCCTAGTATTAGCAGAATTGTGCAACGCTTATGGTGGATGAGTATGAGGATGCGGAGGAATTGGAGAGGTTGAGTACAGACATGGAGTTTCATGTTGGGGTGCTTTACACAGGTGGGCACAAAAATGAAGGCTCTATCCAGTGGTGGTTCATTTTTATCAAAGTGAGCCGGTCGGCACTCTCAGCTGACAGACGGGTGCGCTTGTCAGTGATGATGCCACCGGCTGCACTGAACACCCTCTCAGATAGGACGCTGGCGGCAGGACAGGACAGCACCTCCAAGGCATATAGGGCAAGTTCAAGCCACAGGTCCAACTTCGACACCCAATACGTGTAGGGCGCAGAGGGGTCGGAGAGGACAGGGCTGTGGTCGGAAAGGTATTCCTGCAACATGCGCCTATACTTCTCATGCCTGGTGACACTAGGACCCTCTGTGGTGGCACTTTGGCGAGGGGGTGCCATCAAGGTGTCCCAGACCTTAGACAGTGTGCCCCTCGTTTGTGTGGACCGGTGAGAACTTGGTCGCCTACTGGAGGAACTGTCCTCCCTGCCGCCAACGTCACATGCTGGAAACATCTCCATCATATTCTGCACCAATTGCCTGTGGCAAGCATTGATGCGATTGGCCCTCCCCTCTACCGGAATAAAAGACGAGATGTTGTTTTTATACCGGGGGTCAAGGATAGCAAAGATCCAGTACTGGTTGTCCTCCATGATTTTGACAATACGCTTGTCGGTTGTAAAGCACCCCAACATGAACTCAGCCATGTCTGCCACAGTGTTAGTTGGCATGACTCCTCTGGCCCCACCGGAAAGTTCAATCTCCATTTCCTCCTCATCCTCCATGTCTACCCATCCGCGCTGCAACAATGGGACGATTCGAAGTTGCCCGGAAGCCTCCTGTATCACCATCACATCATCGGACAACTCTTCTTCCTCCTCCTCCTCCTCCTCCATTAAACGCGATGAAGCGGACAGATGTGTGGACCTACTCTCCAGCTGTGACGGATCGGATGCTATCCCTGACTCCTCTGTGTGATCTGAGTTATCCCTGATGTCAATCAGGGATTCTCTCAGAACACACAAGAGCGGGATTGTAAGGCTCACCATCGCATCCTCAGAGCTCACCCTCCTTGTGGACTCCTCAAACACCCGTAGGATGTCACAAAGGTCTCTCATCCATGGCCACTCATGGATGAGAAACTGAGGCAGCTGACTTTGTGGCACCCTAGGGTTTTGTAGCTGGTATTCCATCAAAGGTCTCTGCTGCTCAACCACTCTATTCAACATCTGAAACGTTGAGTTCCAGCGTGTGGGGACGTCGCACAAAAGCCGGTGTTGTGGCACATGCAGGCGTTGCTGGAGAGATTTTAAGCTAGCAGCGGCTACTGTCGACTTGCGAAAGTGGGCGCACATGCGCCGCACTTTCACCAGTAGCTCTGGAACATTGGGGTAGCTCTTTAGGAAACGTTGCACCACTAGGTTGAAGACGTGGGCCAGGCATGGAACATGTTGGAGTCCGGCAAGCTCCAGAGCTGCTACCAGGTTCCGGCCGTTATCACAAACGACCATGCCTGGGCCCAGGTGCAGCAGCTCAAACCATATTGCCGTCTCATCGAGGAGGGCATCCCTCACCTCGGAGGCAGTGTGCTGTCTGTCCCCCAAGCTGATCAGCTTCAGCACAGCCTGCTGACGTCTACCAACGCCAGTGCTGCAACGTTTCCAACTCGTAGCTGGGGTCAATCTAACAGCGGAGGAGGAGGCGGTGGCGGAGGAGGAGGCGGTGGCGGAGGAGGAGGCGGTAGAGGAGGAGGAGGAGGGGGGTGTTCTTCTCGTGTCCCTGCCAGGAATGTTAGGCGGGGAGACGAGGTACACCGGGCCAGTTTGGGAAGCAGTCCCAGCCTCAACTACATTCACCCAGTGTGCCGTCAGTGAAATGTAGCGTCCCTGTCCGCATGCACTTGTCCACGCGTCGGTGGTCAAGTGGACCTTTGTGCAAAGCGCGGAACTAAGGGCCCGCCTGATGTTGAGTGACACGTGCTGGTGCAAGGCGGGGACGGCACACCGGGAGAAGTAGTGACGGCTAGGGACGGCATAGCGAGGTGCCGCAGTTGCCATCAGGTCCAGGAAGGCGGGAGTTTCAACAAGCCGGAACGCCAACATCTCCTGGGCCAGCAGTTTAGCGATGTTGGCGTTCAAGGCTTGCGCGTGTGGGTGGTTAGCAGTGTATTTCTGCCGCCGCTCCAATGTCTGAGAGATGGTGGGTTGTTGTAAAGAAGTGCCTGATGGTGCCTTTGATGGTGCAGGAGAAGGAGATAAGACAGGAACAGGGGAGGATGAGGGAGAAGTCAACAAAGTGGCGGAGGCAGATGAAGTGGTGTCCTGGCTCGTCCTCTGGAGTGCATCGCCAGCACAGTCAGCAGTGGCAGTGGCAGAGGCAGAGGCAGTGGCAGAGGCAGTGGCAGTGGCGTGAACGGCAGGCGGCCTTTGTCCTGCCGTTGCTGCCTGCCACTGATTCCAGTGCTTGGATTCCAAATGACGGCGCATTGAAGTGGTGGACAGGTTGCTCTTCTCAGAGCCCCTAATCAATTTCGAGAGGCAAATTGTGCAGACAACACTATATCTGTCCTCGGCGCATTCCTTGAAAAAACTCCACACCTTCGAGAAACGTGCCCTCGAGGTGGGAGTTTTTCGGGGCTGGGTACGAACTGGAACATCTTGGGAGATTCCGGGTGTGGCCTGGCTTCGCCTAAGCTGCTGACCTCTGCCTCTGCCTCTAGCTACCCTTTTTGGTGCTGCACTTGCCTCAACATCCACACTACTTTCCCCGCTTGACATCCCCCCTGTCCAGGTCGGGTCAGTGTCCTCATCATCCACCACTTCCTCTTCCAACTCCTGTCTCATCTCCTCCTCCCGCACAATGCGCCGGTCAACTGGATGCCCTGACGGCAACTGCGTCACATCATCGTCGATGAGGGTGGGTTGCTGGTCATCCACCACCAAATCGAACGGAGATGGAGGAGACTCTAGTGTTTGAGCATCTGGACACAGATGCTCCTCTGTTAGGTTCGTGGAATCGTGACGTGGAGAGGCAGGTTGAGGGACAATGAAAGGAGCGGAGAACAGCTCTGGGGAGCAGGAACAGTTGGGGTTATTGTTCTGTGAAGCTTGGGAATTTTGGGAGGAAGGAGGACAAGACTGTTGGGTAATAGGAGGAGAGGAGGCAGAGTCTGACTGGCTGCTGGACAATGTGCTGTAAGCGTTCTCTGACAGCCATTGCAAGACCTGTTCCTGGTTCTCGGGCCTACTAAGGTTTGTACCCTGCAGTTTAGTTAATGTGGCAAGCAACCCTGGCACTGTGGAGTGGCGCAATGCTTGCTGCCCCACAGGAGTAGGCACGGGACGCCCTGTGGCTTCACTGCTACCTTGCTCCCCAGAACCATTCCCCCGACCTCGCCCACGGCCTCGTCCACGTCCCTTTCCGGGAGCCTTGCGCATTTTGAATTCCCAGTTAGAAATTGGCACTATATACCAGTAGCAAAAATTGTGGGTGCACGTAACCCCAATATATTCTTTGAATTCCCAGTCAGACAATGGCACTGTATACCAGTAGTAAAAATTGTGGGTGCACGTAACCCCAATATATTCTTTGAATTACCAGTCAGAAACTGGCACTGTATACCAGTAGTAAAAATTGTGGGTGCACGTAACCCCAATATATTCTTTGAATTCCCAGTCAGAAACTGGCACTGTATACCAGTAGTAAAAATTGTGGGTGCACGTAACCCCAATATATTCTTTGAATTCCCAGTCAGACAATGGCACTATATACCAGTAGCAAGAAATGAGGGTATTTATAACCCCAATATATTCTTTGAATTCCCAGTCAGAAACTGGCACTGTATACCAGTAGTAAAAATTGTGGGTGCACGTAACCCCAATATATTCTTTGAATTCCCAGTCAGACAATGGCACTATATACCAGTAGCAAGAAATGAGGGTATTTATAACCCCAATATATTCTTTGAATTCCCAGTCAGACAATGGCACTGTATACCAGTAGTAAAAATTGTGGGTGCACGTAACCCCAATATATTCTTTGAATTCCCAGTCAGAAACTGGCACTGTATACCAGTAGTAAAAATTGTGGGTGCACGTAACCCCAATATATTCTTTGAATTCCCAGTCAGAAACTGGCACTGTATACCAGTAGTAAAAATTGTGGGTGCACGTAACCCCAATATATTCTTTGAATTCCCAGTCAGAAACTGGCACTATATGGCAGTAGCAAGAAATGAGGGTATTTATAACCCCAATATATTCTTTGAATTCCCAGTCAGAAACTGGCACTGTATACCAGTAGTAAAAATTGTGGGTGCACGTAACCCCAATATATTCTTTGAATTCCCAGTCAGAAACTGGCACTGTATACCAGTAGTAAAAATTGTGGGTGCACGTAACCCCAATATATTCTTTGAATTCCCAGTCAGAAACTGGCACTGTATACCAGTAGTAAAAATTGTGGGTGCACGTAACCCCAATATATTCTTTGAATTACCAGTCAGAAACTGGCACTGTATACCAGTAGTAAAAATTGTGGGTGCACATAACCCCAATATATTCTTTGAATTCCCAGTCAGAAACTGGCACTGTATACCAGTAGTAAAAATTGTGGGTGCACGTAACCCCAATATATTCTTTGAATTCCCAGTCAGACAATGGCACTATATACCAGTAGCAAGAAATGAGGGTATTTATAACCCCAATATATTCTTTGAATTCCCAGTCAGAAACTGGCACTGTATACCAGTAGTAAAAATTGTGGGTGCACGTAACCCCAATATATTCTTTGAATTCCCAGTCAGAAACTGGCACTGTATACCAGTAGTAAAAATTGTGGGTGCACGTAACCCCAATATATTCTTTGAATTCCCAGTCAGAAACTGGCACTGTATACCAGTAGTAAAAATTGTGGGTGCACGTAACCCCAATATATTCTTTGAATTCCCAGTCAGAAACTGGCACTGTATACCAGTAGTAAAAATTGTGGGTGCACGTAAACCCAATATATTCTTTGAATTCCCAGTCAGAAACTGGCACTGTATACCAGTAGTAAAAATTGTGGGTGCACGTAACCCCAATATATTCTTTGAATTCCCAGTCAGACAATGGCACTATATACCAGTAGCAAGAAATGAGGGTATTTATAACCCCAATATATTCTTTGAATTCCCAGTCAGACAATGGCACTGTATACCAGTAGTAAAAATTGTGGGTGCACGTAACCCCAATATATTCTTGGAATTACCAGTCAGAAACTGGCACTGTATACCAGTAGTAAAAATTGTGGGTGTACGTAACCCCAATATATTCTTTGAATTCCCAGTCAGAAACTGGCACTGTATACCAGTAGTAAAAATTGTGGGTGCACGTAACCCCAATATATTCTTTGAATTCCCAGTCAGAAACTGGCACTATATGGCAGTAGCAAGAAATGAGGGTATTTATAACCCCAATATATTCTTTGAATTCCCAGTCAGAAACTGGCACTGTATACCAGTAGTAAATATTGTGGGTGCACGTAACCCCAATATATTCTTTGAATTCCCAGTCAGAAACTGGCACTGTATACCAGTAGTAAAAATTGTGGGTGCACGTAACCCCAATATATTCTTTGAATTCCCAGTCAGAAACTGGCACTGTATACCAGTAGTAAAAATTGTGGGTGCACGTAACCCCAATATATTCTTTGAATTACCAGTCAGAAACTGGCACTATATGGCAGTAGCAAGAAATGAGGGTATTTGTAACCCCAATATATTCTTTGAATTCCCAGTCAGAAACTGGCACTGTATACCAGTAGAAAAAATTGTGGGTGCACGTAACCCCAATATATTCTTTGAATTCCCAGTCAGACAATGGCACTATATACCAGTAGCAAGAAATGAGGGTATTTATAACCCCAATATATTCTTTGAATTCCCAGTCAGACAATGGCACTGTATACCAGTAGTAAAAATTGTGGGTGCACGTAACCCCAATATATTCTTTGAATTACCAGTCAGAAACTGGCACTGTATACCAGTAGTAAAAATTGTGGGTGCACGTAACCCCAATATATTCTTTGAATTCCCAGTCAGAAACTGGCACTGTATACCAGTAGTAAAAATTGTGGGTGCACGTAACCCCAATATATTCTTTGAATTCCCAGTCAGAAACTGGCACTATATGGCAGTAGCAAGAAATGAGGGTATTTATAACCCCAATATATTCTTTGAATTCCCAGTCAGAAACTGGCACTGTATACCAGTAGTAAAAATTGTGGGTGAACGTAACCCCAATATATTCTTTGAATTCCCAGTCAGAAACTGGCACTGTATACCAGTAGTAAAAATTGTGGGTGCATGTAACCCCAATATATTCTTTGAATTCCCAGTCAGAAACTGGCACTGTATACCAGTAGTAAAAATTGTGGGTGCACGTAACCACAATATATTCTTTGAATTACCAGTCAGAAACTGGCACTATATGGCAGTAGCAAGAAATGAGGGTATTTATAACCCCAATATATTCTTTGAATTCCCAGTCAGAAACTGGCACTGTATACCAGTAGTAAAAATTGTGGGTGCACGTAACCCCAATATATTCTTTGAATTCCCAGTCAGAAACTGGCACTGTATACCAGTAGTAAAAATTGTGGGTGCACGTAACCCCAATATATTCTTTGAATTCCCAGTCAGAAACTGGCACTGTATACCAGTAGTAAAAATTGTGGGTGCACGTAACCCCAATATATTCTTTGAATTCCCAGTCAGACAATGGCACTATATACCAGTAGCAAGAAATGAGGGTATTTATAACCCCAATATATTCTTTGAATTCCCAGTCAGAAACTGGCACTGTATACCAGTAGTAAAAATTGTGGGTGCACGTAACCCCAATATATTCTTTGAATTCCCAGTCAGACAATGGCACTATATGGCAGTAGCAAAAATAGTGGGTGTATATAGCCCCAATTCTATTGCTAGGGGACTTGCAGGGTATTTCTGGGGTGAAGGTGGGGGGGCACACCGTTGGAACGGGTATCGGGGGTATATATCGGGTATACGGGAATACACTGACAGTGTATTCCATTCAGGATCCTGGGAAAGCTGGGTTGCGGCGATTGAGCCCGTCAGTGCCACGTTACACTGACAAGCTTCTCCCTGGAATTTAGCTCTTACAAGAGCTGTTGTGGTTGTCTTCTCCTTCCTATCCTAGCCTGTCCCTGCCTACCCAGAATCTAAGCCCTAGCTAGCTGGACGGAAACCTCCGTCCTCGGTGAATTGCAAGCTCAGAATGACGCGAACCTGGGCGGCGCTGTTCTTTTAAATTAGAGGTCACATGTTTTCGGCAGCCAATGGGTTTTGCCTACTTTTCTCAACGTCACCGGTGTCGTAGTTCCTGTCCCACCTACCCTGCGCTGTTATTGGAGCAAAAAAGGCGCCAGGGAAGGTGGGAGGGGAATCGAGTAATGGCGCACTTTACCACGCGGTGTTCGATTCGATTCGAACATGCCGAACAGCCTAATATCCGATCGAACATGAGTTCGATAGAACACTGTTCGCTCATCTCTAGTTACGTGCACCCACAATTTTTACTACTGGTATACAATGCCAGTTTCTGACTGGGAATTCAAAGAATATATTGGGGTTACGTGCACCCACAATTTTTACTACTGGTATACAGTGCCAGTTTCTGACTGGGAATTCAAAGAATATATTGGGGTTACGTGCACCCACAATTTTTACTACTGGTATACAGTGCCATTGTCTGACTGGGAATTCAAAGAATATATTGGGGTTATAAATACCCTCATTTCTTGCTACTGGTATACAGTGCCATTGTCTGACTGGGAATTCAAAGAATATATTGGGGTTACGTGCACCCACAATTTTTACTACTGGTATACAGTGCCAGTTTCTGACTGGGAATTCAAAGAATATATTGGGGTTATAAATACCCTCATTTCTTGCTACTGGTATATAGTGCCATTGTCTGACTGGGAATTCAAAGAATATATTGGGGTTACGTGCACCCACAATTTTTACTACTGGTATACAGTGCCAGTTTCTGACTGGGAATTCAAAGAATATATTGGGGTTACGTGCACCCACAATTTTTACTACTGGTATACAGTGCCAGTTTCTGACTGGTAATTCAAAGAATATATTGGGGTTACGTGCACCCACAATTTTTACTACTGGTATACAGTGCCATTGTCTGACTGGGAATTCAAAGAATATATTGG
This sequence comes from Leptodactylus fuscus, assembly GCF_031893055.1. Taxonomy (NCBI): domain Eukaryota; kingdom Metazoa; phylum Chordata; class Amphibia; order Anura; family Leptodactylidae; genus Leptodactylus; species Leptodactylus fuscus. Next base: position 71,787,003 of record NC_134267.1, on the reverse strand, counting down.
GGTTATAAACACCCTCATTTCTTGCTACTGCCATATAGTGCCAGTTTCTGACTGGTAATTCAAAGAATATATTGGGGTTACGTGCACCCACAATTTTTACTACTGGTATACAGTGCCATTGTCTGACTGGGAATTCAAAGAATATATTGGGGTTACGTGCACCCACAATTTTTGCTACTGGTATATAGTGCCAATTTCTAAATGGGAATTCAAAATGCGCAAGGCTCCCGGAAAGGGACGTGGACGAGGCCGTGGGCGAGGTCGGGGGAATGGTTCTGGGGAGCAAGGTAGCAGTGAAGCCACAGGGCGTCCCGTGCCTACTCCTGTGGGGCAGCAAGCATTGCGCCACTCCACAGTGCCAGGGTTGCTTGCCACATTAACTAAACTGCAGGGTACAAACCTTAGTAGGCCCGAGAACCAGGAACAGGTCTTGCAATGGCTGTCAGAGAACGCTTACAGCACATTGTCCAGCAGCCAGTCAGACTCTGCCTCCTCTCCTCCTATTACCCAACAGTCTTGTCCTCCTTCCTCCCAAAATTCCCAAGCTTCACAGAACAATAACCCCAACTGTTCCTGCTCCCCAGAGCTGTTCTCCGCTCCTTTCATTGTCCCTCAACCTGCCTCTCCACGTCACGATTCCACGAACCTAACAGAGGAGCATCTGTGTCCAGATGCTCAAACACTAGAGTCTCCTCCATCTCCGTTCGATTTGGTGGTGGATGACCAGCAACCCACCCTCATCGACGATGATGTGACGCAGTTGCCGTCAGGGCATCCAGTTGACCGGCGCATTGTGCGGGAGGAGGAGATGAGACAGGAGTTGGAAGAGGAAGTGGTGGATGATGAGGACACTGACCCGACCTGGACAGGGGGGATGTCAAGCGGGGAAAGTAGTGTGGATGTTGAGGCAAGTGCAGCACCAAAAAGGGTAGCTAGAGGCAGAGGCAGAGGTCAGCAGCTTAGGCGAAGCCAGGCCACACCCGGAATCTCCCAAGATGTTCCAGTTCGTACCCAGCCCCGAAAAACTCCCACCTCGAGGGCACGTTTCTCGAAGGTGTGGAGTTTTTTCAAGGAATGCGCCGAGGACAGATATAGTGTTGTCTGCACAATTTGCCTCTCGAAATTGATTAGGGGCTCTGAGAAGAGCAACCTGTCCACCACTTCAATGCGCCGTCATTTGGAATCCAAGCACTGGAATCAGTGGCAGGCAGCAACGGCAGGACAAAGGCCGCCTGCCGTTCACGCCACTGCCACTGCCTCTGCCACTGCCTCTGCCTCTGCCACTGCCACTGCTGACTGTGCTGGCGATGCACTCCAGAGGACGAGCCAGGACACCACTTCATCTGCCTCCGCCACTTTGTTGACTTCTCCCTCATCCTCCCCTGTTCCTGTCTTATCTCCTTCTCCTGCACCATCAAAGGCACCATCAGGCGCTTCTTTACAACAACCCACCATCTCTCAGACATTGGAGCGGCGGCAGAAATACACTGCTAACCACCCACACGCGCAAGCCTTGAACGCCAACATCGCTAAACTGCTGGCCCAGGAGATGTTGGCGTTCCGGCTTGTTGAAACTCCCGCCTTCCTGGACCTGATGGCAACTGCGGCACCTCGCTATGCCGTCCCTAGCCGTCACTACTTCTCCCGGTGTGCCGTCCCCGCCTTGCACCAGCACGTGTCACTCAACATCAGGCGGGCCCTTAGTTCCGCGCTTTGCACAAAGGTCCACTTGACCACCGACGCGTGGACAAGTGCATGCGGACAGGGACGCTACATTTCACTGACGGCACACTGGGTGAATGTAGTTGAGGCTGGGACTGCTTCCCAAACTGGCCCGGTGTACCTCGTCTCCCCGCCTAACATTCCTGGCAGGGACACGAGAAGAACACCCCCCTCCTCCTCCTCCTCTACCGCCTCCTCCTCCGCCACCGCCTCCTCCTCCGCTGTTAGATTGACCCCAGCTACGAGTTGGAAACGTTGCAGCACTGGCGTTGGTAGACGTCAGCAGGCTGTGCTGAAGTTGATCAGCTTGGGGGACAGACAGCACACTGCCTCCGAGGTGAGGGATGCCCTCCTCGATGAGACGGCAATATGGTTTGAGCCGCTGCACCTGGGCCCAGGCATGGTCGTTTGTGATAACGGCCGGAACCTGGTAGCAGCTCTGGAGCTTGCCGGACTCCAACATGTTCCATGCCTGGCCCACGTCTTCAACCTAGTGGTGCAACGTTTCCTAAAGAGCTACCCCAATGTTCCAGAGCTACTGGTGAAAGTGCGGCGCATGTGCGCCCACTTTCGCAAGTCGACAGTAGCCGCTGCTAGCTTAAAATCTCTCCAGCAACGCCTGCATGTGCCACAACACCGGCTTTTGTGCGACGTCCCCACACGCTGGAACTCAACGTTTCAGATGTTGAATAGAGTGGTTGAGCAGCAGAGACCTTTGATGGAATACCAGCTACAAAACCCTAGGGTGCCACAAAGTCAGCTGCCTCAGTTTCTCATCCATGAGTGGCCATGGATGAGAGACCTTTGTGACATCCTACGGGTGTTTGAGGAGTCCACAAGGAGGGTGAGCTCTGAGGATGCGATGGTGAGCCTTACAATCCCGCTCTTGTGTGTTCTGAGAGAATCCCTGATTGACATCAGGGATAACTCAGATCACACAGAGGAGTCAGGGATAGCATCCGATCCGTCACAGCTGGAGAGTAGGTCCACACATCTGTCCGCTTCACTGCGTTTAATGGAGGAGGAGGAGGAGGAGGAGGAGGAGGAAGAAGAGTTGTCCGATGATGTGATGGTGATACAGGAGGCTTCCGGGCAACTTCGAATCGTCCCATTGTTGCAGCGCGGATGGGTAGACATGGAGGATGAGGAGGAAATGGAGATTGAACTTTCCGGTGGGGCCAGAGGAGTCATGCCAACTAACACTGTGGCAGACATGGCTGAGTTCATGTTGGGGTGCTTTACAACCGACAAGCGTATTGTCAAAATCATGGAGGACAACCAGTACTGGATCTTTGCTATCCTTGACCCCCGGTATAAAAACAACATCTCGTCTTTTATTCCGGTAGAGGGGAGGGCCAATCGCATCAATGCTTGCCACAGGCAATTGGTGCAGAATATGATGGAGATGTTTCCAGCATGTGACGTTGGCGGCAGGGAGGACAGTTCCTCCAGTAGGCGACCAAGTTCTCACCGGTCCACACAAACGAGGGGCACACTGTCTAAGGTCTGGGACACCTTGATGGCACCCCCTCGCCAAAGTGCCGCCACAGAGGGTCCTAGTGTCACCAGGCGTGAGAAGTATAGGCGCATGTTGCGGGAATACCTTTCCGACCACAGCCCTGTCCTCTCCGACCCCTCTGCGCCCTACACGTATTGGGTGTCGAAGTTGGACCTGTGGCTTGAACTTGCCCTATATGCCTTGGAGGTGCTGTCCTGTCCTGCCGCCAGCGTCCTATCTGAGAGGGTGTTCAGTGCAGCCGGTGGCATCATCACTGACAAGCGCACCCGTCTGTCAGCTGAGAGTGCCGACCGGCTCACTTTGATAAAAATGAACCACCACTGGATAGAGCCTTCATTTTTGTGCTCACCTGTGTAAAGCACCCCAACACGAAACTCCATGTCTGTACTCAACCTCTCCAATTCCTCCGCATCCTCATACTCATCCACCATAAGCGTTGCACAATTCTGCTAATACTAGGCTCCCTCCAACATGATTTCCCCCAACTCTGCTGGTTAGAGGCTCCCTCCACCCTGATTTCCACCAACTCTGCTGGTTAGAGGCTCCCTCCACCCTGCTTTCCCACAACTCTGCTGGTTAGAGGCTCCCTCCACCATGAATTTGCCCAAACTGGGCTGGTTAGAGGCTCCCTCCACCATGAATTGGTCCAAATTGGGGTTTTTAGAGGCTCCCTCCACCATGAATTGGTCCAAACTGGGCTGGTTAGAGGCTCCCTCCACCATGAATTGGTCCAAACTGGGCTGGTTAGAGGCTCCCTCCACCATGAATTGGTCCAAATTGGGGTTTTTAGAGGCTCCCTCCACCATGAATTGGTCCAAACTGGGCTGTTTAGAGGCTCCCTCCACCATGAATTGGTCCAAACTGGGCTGTTTAGAGGCTCCCTCCACCATGAATTGGTCCAAACTGGGGTTTTTAGAGGCTCCCTCCACCATGAATTGGTCCAAACTGGGGTTTTTAGAGGCTCCCTCCACCATGAATTGGTCCAAACTGGGGTTTTTAGAGGCTCCCTCCACCATGAATTTGCCCAAACTGGGCTGTTTAGAGGCTCCCTCCACCATGAATTGGTCCAAACTGGGTTTTTTAGAGGCTCCCTCCACCATGAATTGGTCCAAACTGGGGTTTTTAGAGGCTCCCTCCACCATGAATTGGTCCAAACTGGGGTTTTTAGAGGCTCCCTCCACCATGAATTTGCCCAAACTGGGCTGTTTAGAGGCTCCCTCCACCATCAATTGGTCCAAATTGGGGTTTTTAGAGGCTCCCTCCACCATGAATTGGTCCAAACTGGGGTTTTTAGAGGCTCCCTCCACCATGAATTTGCCCAAACTGGGCTGTTTAGAGGCTCCCTCCACCATGAATTGGTCCAAATTGGGGTTTTTAGAGGCTCCCTCCACCATGAATTGGTCCAAACTGGGGTTTTTAGAGGCTCCCTCCACCATGAATTTGCCCAAACTGGGCTGTTTAGAGGCTCCCTCCAGCATGAATTGGTCCAAACTGGGGTTTTTAGAGGCTCCCTCCACCATGAATTGGTCCAAACTGGGGTTTTTATAGGCTCCCTCCACCATGAATTGGTCCAAACTGGGGTTTTTAGAGGCTCCCTCCACCATGAATTGGTCCAAACTGGGGTTTTTAGAGGCTCCCTCCACCATGAATTTGCCCAAACTGGGCTGTTTAGAGGCTCCCTCCACCATGAATTGGTCCAAACTGGGTTTTTTAGAGGCTCCCTCCACCATGAATTGGTCCAAACTGGGTTTTTTAGAGGCTCCCTCCACCATGAATTGGTCCAAACTGGGGTTTTTAGAGGCTCCCTCCACCATGAATTTGCCCAAACTGGGCTGTTTAGAGGCTCCCTCCACCATGAATTGGTCCAAATTGGGGTTTTTAGAGGCTCCCTCCACCATGAATTGGTCCAAACTGGGGTTTTTAGAGGCTCCCTCCACCATGAATTTGCCCAAACTGGGCTGTTTAGAGGCTCCCTCCAGCATGAATTGGTCCAAACTGGGGTTTTTAGAGGCTCCCTCCACCATGAATTGGTCCAAACTGGGCTGGTTAGAGGCTCCCTCCACCATGAATTTGCCCAAACTGGGCTGTTTAGAGGCTCCCTCCACCATGAATTGGTCCAAACTGGGTTTTTTAGAGGCTCCCTCCACCATGAATTGGTCCAAACTGGGGTTTTTAGAGGCTCCCTCCACCATGAATTGGTCCAAACTGGGGTTTTTAGAGGCTCCCTCCACCATGAATTTGCCCAAACTGGGCTGTTTAGAGGCTCCCTCCACCATGAATTGGTCCAAATTGGGGTTTTTAGAGGCTCCCTCCACCATGAATTGGTCCAAACTGGGGTTTTTAGAGGCTCCCTCCACCATGAATTGGTCCAAACTGGGGTTTTTAGAGGCTCCCTCCACCATGAATTGGTCCAAACTGGGGTTTTTAGAGGCTCCCTCCACCATGAATTGGTCCAAACTGGGGGTTTTAGAGGCTCCCTCCACCATGAATTGGTCCAAACTGGGGTTTTTAGAGGCTCCCTCCACCATGAATTGGTCCAAACTGGGGTTTTTAGAGGCTCCCTCCACCATGAATTGGTCCAAACTGGGGTTTTTAGAGGCTCCCTACACCATGAATTTGCCCAAACTGGGCTGTTTAGAGGCTCCCTCCACCATGAATTGGTCCAAACTGGGTTTTTTAGAGGCTCCCTCCACCATGAATTGGTCCAAACTGGGGTTTTTAGAGGCTCCCTCCACCATGAATTGGTCCAAACTGGGGTTTTTAGAGGCTCCCTCCACCATGAATTTGCCCAAACTGGGCTGTTTAGAGGCTCCCTCCACCATGAATTGGTCCAAACTGGGTTTTTTAGAGGCTCCCTCCACCATGAATTGGTCCAAACTGGGGTTTTTAGAGGCTCCCTCCACCATGAATTGGTCCAAACTGGGGTTTTTAGAGGCTCCCTCCACCATGAATTTGCCCAAACTGGGCTGTTTAGAGGCTCCCTCCACCATGAATTGGTCCAAATTGGGGTTTTTAGAGGCTCCCTCCACCATGAATTGGTCCAAACTGGGGTTTTTAGAGGCTCCCTCCACCATGAATTTGCCCAAACTGGGCTGTTTAGAGGCTCCCTCCACCATGAATTGGTCCAAATTGGGGTTTTTAGAGGCTCCCTCCACCATGAATTGGTCCAAACTGGGGTTTTTAGAGGCTCCCTCCACCATGAATTTGCCCAAACTGGGCTGTTTAGAGGCTCCCTCTAGCATGAATTGGTCCAAACTGGGGTTTTTAGAGGCTCCCTCCACCATGAATTGGTCCAAACTGGGGGTTTTAGAGGCTCCCTCCACCATGAATTTGCCCAAACTGGGCTGTTTAGAGGCTCCCTCCACCATGAATTGGTCCAAACTGGGTTTTTTAGAGGCTCCCTCCACCATGAATTGGTCCAAACTGGGGTTTTTAGAGGCTCCCTCCACCATGAATTGGTCCAAACTGGGGTTTTTAGAGGCTCCCTCCACCATGAATTTGCCCAAACTGGGCTGTTTAGAGGCTCCCTCCACCGTGAATTGGTCCAAATTGGGGTTTTTAGAGGCTCCCTCCACCATGAATTGGTCCAAACTGGGGTTTTTAGAGGCTCCCTCCACCATGAATTTGCCCAAACTGGGCTGTTTAGAGGCTCCCTCCAGCATGAATTGGTCCAAACTGGGGTTTTTAGAGGCTCCCTCCACCATGAATTGATCCAAACTGGGCTGGTTAGAGGCTCCCTCCACCATGAATTGGTCCAAACTGGGCTGGTTAGAGGCTCCCTCCACCATGAATTGGTCCAAATTGGGGTTTTTAGAGGCTCCCTCCACCATGAATTGGTCCAAACTGGGCTGTTTAGAGGCTCCCTCCACCATGAATTGGTCCAAACTGGGCTGGTTAGAGGCTCCCTCCACCATGAATTGGTCCAAATTGGGGTTTTTAGAGGCTCCCTCCACCATGAATTGGTCCAAACTGGGCTGTTTAGAGGCTCCCTCCACCCTGCTTTCCCACAACTCTGCTGGTTAGAGGCTCCCTCCACCATGAATTGGTCCAAACTGGGCTGTTTAGAGGCTCCCTCCACCATGAATTGGTCTAAACTGGGTTTTTTAGAGGCTCCCTCCACCATGAATTGGTCCAAACTGGGGTTTTTAGAGGCTCCCTCCACCATGAATTGGTCCAAACTGGGGTTTTTAGAGGCTCCCTCCACCATGAATTTGCCCAAACTCTGCTGGTTAGAGGCTCAATCCACCCTGATTTTCAAAACAAATGTTGGTGCCAACCTCAACTTACTACAAGGGCCAAATTCACTGCTGGTGACAAGCTCTCCTCACTGCAAGTGCCAAACACACATGTTTCAAGGTGTTTTCCTACTGTCAGAGAGGTGGTATTGAGTGTGTAAAGTGTGTAGTTGTTAGGCTGTGATGTTGGGGTAATAGAGGGTCTTTGGTGTGTTAGATGCCCCCAGACATGCTTCCCCTGCTGTCCCAGTGTCATTCCAGAGGTGTTGGCATCATTTCCTGGGGTGTCATAGTGGACTTGGTGACCCTCCAGACACGGATTTGGGTTTCCCCCTTAACGAGTATATGTTCCCCATAGACTATAATGGGGTTCGAAACCCGTTCGAACACACGAACAGTGAGCGGCTGTTCGATTCGAATTTCGAACCTCGAACATTTTAGTGTTCGCTCATCTCTACACAGTACCACACGCCGAAGGATTAGATAGACGCGTCAGCACACAATACCACATGCTGGAGGATTAAATACGCACCTCTGCACACAGTATCACACACTGGAGGATTAGATACATGCATCAGCACACAGTACCACATGACAGAGGATTAGACACGTGGCTCAGCACACAGGACCACATGCCGGAGGATTAGATACGTGCATCAGCACACAGTTCCACACACCAGAGGATTAGATACGTGGCTCAGCACACAGTACCACACGCTGGAGGATTAGACATGTGCGTCAGCATACAGTACCACACGCTGGAGGATTAGATACATGGCTCAGCACATAGGAGCACACACCGGAGGATTAGATATGTGCATCAGCACAAAGCTCCACACACTGGAGGATTAGTTACGTGGTTCAGCACACAGGACCACACACTGGAGGATTAAATACACACATCTGCACACAGTACCACACGCTGGAGGATTATATACGTGGCTCTGCACTCAGGACCACATGCCGGAGGATTAGATATGTGCGTCAGCACAAAGTTACACACAACAGAGGATTAGATATGTGGCTCAGCACACAGTACCACATGCTGGAGGATTAGACACGTGTGTCAGCACACAGTACCACATGCCGGAAGATTAGACACATGGCTCAGCACACAGCAGCACCGGAGGATTAGATATGCGCGTCAGCACACGGCTCCACACACTGGAGGATTAGTTACGTGGCTCACCACACAGGACCACGCACCGGAGGATTAGATACGCACGTCTGCACACAGTACCACATGCCGGAGGATTAGAGAAATAGCTCTGCACACAGGACCACATGCCGGGGGATTAGATATGGGGCTCTGCGCGTAGTACCACACGCCAGAGGATTAGATACACAGCTCTGCATGCAGGACCACACGCCAGAGGATTAGATACAACGACCCCACCCCCACCCCCCACCTGAGGTACGTCATTGCTTTTTGGGTTGTTGATTAGGGTTAAGGAGGAAATTTCTTCCTCTATATCCCTCTCTTTCCCGCAGAATAACTCCAGCTGCCCAATTTGTCTGTATTTCAAAACCTAAAGGGATGAAAATTTTTCCTAGATTTAGAAGGTCTATCTTTTGGGAAACCTTTTTTCTTATAGCAACTTTCTCGAGGATTTTCTCCAAATCAGGGCCAAATTTACCCTCAAAAGGAAGGTCACAATGCTTACACCTGCTGACCATGCGGACTGATTCAGCCAATGTGTCAGCTAAAAAGGCAGTAGTCAGTTTAAGCACACAGAATAAGTCAAGGATTTGATTTCTGGAGGTCTTGTTTTCAATATGACTCTCAAGCTGCTGAATCCAGACAAATAGGGATCTTGCAACACTTGTTCAACAATATTTAGCTTTCTCAGGACACCTTCCCTTTAAGGTCTGTAGGTACAGATCTTAGGGAGAGAAACCATTTGAAACATATTAGGCTTTATTTCCACCATCGTGAAGTTTTTGATTGTTCTTACATGCACATTCATTATTAAAGAACATTTTGTTTTTCCACTCTCTGTTTCCATTATTGATGGTCAAGTTCCATTCATTTGCATCCATTTTTACTGTGACATCAATCCATTTCACATCCATTAAAAAAGAATCCGTTAATTTCTATTGAATCCATGTGTATGCAAAAATGGTAAAATGGTCAAGAAGAGAGAAATGTAAATAGACGCACTGAAATGAATGTGTTTTTAAACCAGCTTTGTGTTACAAAAATGTCACATAGCGTTTTTTCACTGTCATGTGAATAATAATAAATTGCATTGTGGTAAGACAAATCTTATGTAATCAGATCCCAATTGATGTATACGACACATAAAAGGTGTCCTGCACAAACAAGACATTTCTAGTGGTGGAAATATTTCACATCTGCCATGCTGGATATTTCTGCCTTGCTGTCGGCTAGAATTGCCTATGTTTGGCATGATTGGCTTCTTTCGCACAATCTTCAACCAACATATACACTCACCGGCCACTTTATTAGGTACACCATGCTAGTAACGGGTTGGACTCCCTTTTGCCTTCAGAACTGCCTCAATTCTTCGTGGCATAGATTCAACAAGGTGCTGGAAGCATTCCTCAGAGATTTTGGTCCATATTGACATGATGGCATCACACAGTTGCCGCAGATTTGTCGGCTGCACATCCATGATGCGAATCTCCCTTTCCACCACATCCCAAAGATGCTCTATTGGATTGAGATCTGGTGACTGTGGAGGCCATTGGAGTACAGTGAACTCATTGTCATGTTCAAGAAACCAGTCTGAGATGATTCCAGCTTTATGACATGGCGCATTATCCTGCTGAAAGTAGCCATCAGATGTTGGGTACATTGTGGTCATACAGGGATGGACATGGTCAGCAACAATACTCAGGTAGGCTTTGGCGTTGCAACAATGCTCAATTGGTACCAAGGGGCCCAAAGAGTGCCAAGAAAATATTCCCCACATCATGACACCACCACCACCACCAGCCTGAACCGTTGATACAAGGCACGATGGATCCATGCTTTCATGTTGTTGACGCCAAATTCTGACCCTACCATCCGAATGTCGCAGCAGAAATCGAGACTCATCAGACCAGGCAACGTTTTTCCAATCTTCAATTGTCCAATTTCGATGAGCTTGTGCAAATTGTAGCCTCAGTTTCCTGTTCTTAGCTGAAAGGAGTGGCACCCAGTGTGGTCTTCTGCTGCTGTAGCCCATCTGCCTCAAAGTTCGACGTACTGTGCGTTCAGAGATGCTCTTCTGGCTACCTTGGTTGTAACGGGTGGCTATTTGAGTCACTGTTGCCTTTCTATCAGCTCGAACCAGTCTGGCCATTCTCCTCTGACCTCTGGCATCAACAACGCATTTCCGCCCACAGAACTGCCGCTTACTGGATGTTTTTTCTTTTTCGGACCATTCTCTGTAAACCCTAGAGATGGTTGTGCGTGAAAATCCCAGTAGATCAGCAGTTTCTGAAATACTCAGACCAGCCCTTCTGGCACCAACAACAATGCCACGTTCAAAGGCACTCAAATCACCTTTCTTCCCCATACTGATGCTCGGTTTGAACTGCAGGAGATTGTCTTGACCATGTCTACATGCCTAAATGCACTGAGTTGCCGCCATGTGATTGGCTGATTAGAAATTAAGTGTTAACGAGCAGTTGGACAGGTGTACCTAATAAAGTGGCCGGTGAGTGTACACTACTCACTGCACTTTTTTAATGATGTTTTAATAATATTTTTGGGAAGATTATTTGCTGTTTCAAATCAAAAGTTTTATTTGTAAAGTGCTGCAGAATCTGATGGCACTATATAAATAAAAGGTATTCCTCTTATTATTATATGGCTGACCAAATGTTTAAAAGTCAAAGAGAAAAGGCAGACATCATTAAAAAACAAAGAGGGAAGTCTTTAGAAGCTTTGCATTTGGAGCTTTTGTAATGAGATATCTAATGAAGGTTGAAGTGATCTCATGCTACACCTTAGCTATAACACACATAACATATGCAAGCAAACCTATAGAAAAAGATGACAGTTGCTTCTAAGGTGTTGCTTCACAAATCAAAGTAACGTGATATGTAAACAACTTGTAAATCCCATATCAAATGATAGCCTGCATTTATAATTTATTGCAACATGGGATATTGATGCTCATTACAAGCTGTTAATGATGTATCACCTTCTCATAGAATATTGCCATTACGATATGCTGGAATATACGGTATTTTTCGGACTATAAGACGCACTGAACCATAAGCTGCACCTAGGTTTTAGAGGAGAAAAATAGGGAAACATATTTTGAAGCCAAATATGTGGTAAAATATTTAATATATGGGAGTTGTATAGTTTGCAACAGCTGCAAAGCCACATTGACAGGTGACCCTGCATCTGTACGGGGATGCATAGGCCATCTTTCTCTGCGGGGCCATATGTACTTCTTAGTTATACTTGCTTTGATCACTTTTTATTCAAACCATAGGCAGTGCGGCACTTTTGATTCTTTTTCCGCTACGATGTTCACCCTAAGGGTAAAATATTTTTCTAAGTTTGTAGACCAGGCATTTTCGGACACAAGAATACCTAATGTGTACGTGTTTCACAGTAATTATCTACTTTTATATATATTCTTGTAGAATATTTATAGATTGTATGCCCATGATCAGAGTGGACTCTGATCACACACATTAGCTCTGTGTCTCGCGGTACATTACTGTACAGTGGAGACCTGGTAGCTATGGCGACCGATCTGCAGCAGAGGGGCCTCCATTATCTTTACAGACCCGAAATCTGCTATAATAGCATGGTGGATGCCAGGAAGGGTGGAAGCCAAGGGCCTACAGCATCACCCCACTCCTGCCGCTGCAGGAAGCCCCGCAGCAGGAGTGGGGCGATGCATTCAGAGTATAAGACGAACCCCTCATTTTCCTCCCAAATTTTTTGAAAAACAGTGTGTCTTATAGTCCAAAAAATACAGTAAGTACACCCTAGGTACGACTATACCTGATGGTGTAGCCTGGTGGCCAAATCCGACCCGCCACCTTGTGTTATCTGGCCCGGCACTTGGGCCTCAGGGAATATTATAACAACAATAAAGATGGTGACCACCAGGATAGCACAGCGGTTAAGATAGCGGACGCCTATATAGCGCAGTGGTTGCAGATCCTCCCTACCTTCCTGTGGGCCCCCCCGATCCTGGTGATGGAGCAGCCACAGGAACCAATGAAATGACAGTTTATTCCTGCAAACATTAGGACGTACTGACGCGGTGCATGGCAGAGGGATCCTGCTGAGAAGAAGATGCCCAGACCAGTAGTGTACTGCAAGGTGGCAGGTACTCACACAGACACACACATAAACTCTGAATTTTACCCCCAAATCTTTCATCTTCTCTAATGAAAACTACAAACCCCAGCAGCTGCAGATATTCTGCATCTGTTGAGAGTTGTAGCTTCCCTACCCCACTCCCCTCAACCCGCCAGCCAATTAGTGTATTTTTATGCTGGTGTCTAAGTGTGTGCAAAATGCAAAAAAAAAAACAACACAATTTTTTATGCAAAAATTTTTACTTGCGCAAAAGACTTTTACATTTTTAAAGTCTTGTACACCAGTTTTTTTTTTAGAACACAAGCTGTAATAAATCAGCCCCATAGTATTTACACTGTACAAGTGATGCATGATGTTAAAAAAAAAATGTCATGCATCCTATATAATGCCATGCATTCTATTTTTACAGTGTACATACTATGGGGCTGATTTAAAGAGGTCTTTTGATGTCGGCTTTCCCAGTATGTGCCCTAGGACAGTAGATATCGGTGCTGTTATTTTTAGCACCAATATCTCCCCACGTCTAAAATAATCCTGGCCCTTCAAGGTACCCACGTGCCTGTATGACCTCCCTACAACGCCTGGGCATTCTCCTGATGAAGTTGCGGGTGGTCTCCTGAGGGATCTCCTCCCAGACCTGGACTAAAGCATTTGCCAACTCCTGGACAGTCTGTGGTGCAACGTGATGTTGGTGGATGTAGCAAGACATGAAGTCCCAGATGTGCTCAATCGGATTCAGGTCTGGGGAACAGGCAGGCCAGTCCATAGCTTCAATACCTTCATCTTGCAGGAACTGCTGACACACACCAGCCGCATGAGGTCTGGCATTGTCCTGCATTAGGAGGAACCCAGGGCCAACCGCACCAGCATATGGTCTCTGATAATCAGTAGTGGGTGTGGCCTCCATGTGCTTGTATGACCTCTCTACAACGCTGGGCATGCTCCTGATGAGGTTGTGGGTGGTCTCCTGAGGGATCTCCTCCCAGACCTGGACTAAAGCATCTGCCAACTCCTGGACAGTCTGTGGTGCAACGTGAGATTGGTGGATGGAGCGAGACATGATGTTCCAGATGTGCTCAATCGGATTCAGGTCTGAGGAATGGGCGGGTGAGTCCATAGCTTCAATGCCTTCATCTTGCTGGACGTGGAGGCCACACACACTACTAAGCCTCATTTTGACATGTTTAAAGGACATTACATCAAAGTTGGATCAACGTGTTTTGTGTTATTCCACTTTAATTTTGGGGGAGACTCCAAATCCAGGTCTCCATTGTTTAATAAATTTGATTTTCATTGATGATTTTTGTGTGATTTTGTTGTCATCACATTCAACTTTGTACAGAACAAAGTATTCAATGAGAATATTTCATTCATTCAGATCTAGGATGTGTCATTTGAGTGTTCCCTTTATTTTATGAGCAATATATACACTCACCGGCCACTTTATTAGGTACACCATGCTAGTAACGGGTTGGACCCCTTTTTGCCTTCAGAACTGCCTCAATTCTTCGTGGCATAGATTCAACAAGGTGCTGGAAGCATTTCTCAAAGATTTTGGTCCATATTGACATGATGGCATCACACAGTTTCCGCAGATTTGTCGGCTGCACATCCATGATGCGAATCTCCCGTTCCACCACATCCCAAAGATGCTCTATTGGATTGAGATCTGGTGACTGTGGAGGCCATTGGAGTACAGTGAACTCATTGTCATGTTCAAGAAACCAGTCTGAGATGATTCCAGCTTTATGACATGGCGCATTATCCTGCTGAAAGTAGCCATGTTGGGTACATTGTGGTCATAAAGGGATGGACATGGTCAGCAACAATACTCAGGTAGGCTTTGGCGTTGCAACGATGCTCAATTGGTACCAAGGGGCCCAAAGAGTGCCAAGAAAATATTCCCCACACCATGACACCACCACCACCAGCCTGAACCGTTGATACAAGGCAGGATGGATCCATGCTTTCATGTTGTTGACGCCAAATTCTGACCCTACCATCCGAATGTCGCAGCAGAAATCGAGACTCATCAGACCAGGCAACGTTTTTCCAATCTTCAATTGTCCAATTTCGATGAGCTTGTGCAAATTGTAGCCTAAGTTTCCTGTTCTTAGCTGAAAGGAGTGGCACCCGGTGTGGTCTTCTGCTGCTGTAGCCCATCTGCCTCAAAGTTCGACGTACTGTGCGTTCAGAGATGCTCTTCTGGCTACCTTGGTTGTAACGGGTGGCTATTTGAGTCACTGTTGCCTTTCTATCAGCTCGAACCAGTCTGTGTTATGGTTTGGGGATCCCTGACCACGGACTGGCCCCGGACTGATAACTTCTCAGTACGGTACAGGAAAAACATATATAAAAACAAACAATAATAAGTATGAGCAGTTTGGACTTCTAGTGTGGATCCTCCTACACCCTGCCTTGCACAACTAGAAGTAGCCGTGGACCCGACTAACTTGCCTGAAGGGGCACGAACACAGCCGGAGAAGTAGCTAGCCTGCAAAGGGAAATAGAGCCCCTGTCTAGCTTCACGTTTACGAAGGAGAGGCAGATACAGAACAAGCCCCCCACGGATGTCCAGACTTGGACTAACGGTGAACGTGAGTACACAAAAGCATAGGAAGAGAATAAACGTGAAACACAGAATAACTGAACTAAGCAAGGGATAGGGAAAAACAGAACTTAGGATCACACACAAAAAACCCCTACCAAAATTCCAAACTTCCAAACAGAAAAATACCTAGGGCTCGCTGCGCCCGGAACACTATGTCTGGATACAAGCTCAATACTTAGCAAACCAGTCCTGTGTGAACAGGAGCAAGAAACTGGATGGGCCAGGATGCAGATGGTAGCAGCTTCAGACAACAGACATTCACTAGGAACAGACGTTTAAGACCGGCATCAGATAGCATGTGCAACAACCTTATATAGTAAGGAGAAGGCCTCGCCCATGGCCTGTAAAGTATTCAGCACTGCAGAGAACTTAACCCCTTCAGAGGCCAAGACACACCAGGCACTGATCCATCAGGCCACTCACCATGTGATCCACGCCCGAGTGCCAGAGCAGAAACTGCATGTCTGGTGTGAACATTCCCCTGCCGTGCATCAGGTGGTTCACGCACTGAATGTCGTCTGGACACTCTGCACCTGAACCTAACAGGCCGAGACTGCTGAGACCGGGTCATAATAGTCTGGCCATTCTCCTCTGACCTCTGGCATCAACAACGCATTTCCGCCCACAGAACTGCCGCTCACTGGATGTTTTTTCTTTTTCGGACCATTCTCTGTAAACCCTAGAGATGGTTGTGCGTGAAAATCCCAGTAGATCAGCAGTTTCTGAAACACTCAGACCAGCCCTTCTGGCACCAACAACCATGCCACGTTCAAAGGCACTCAAATCACCTTTCTTCCCCATACTGATGCTCGGTTTGAACTGCAGGAGATTGTCTTGACCATGTCTACATGCCTAAATGCACTGAGTTGCCGCCATGTGATTGGCTGATTAGAAATTAAGTGTTAACGAGCAGTTGGACAGGTGTACCTAATAAAGTGGCCGGTGAGTGTATATATATACATACATACATATATATATATATATATATATATATATATATATATATGTATACACGCACACACACACACACACACACACACACACACACTTCCATCTATAAGAGAGAGGGAGAGCATTCTAATCATTAGGGGTAATCCAACTCCCTTTATTGCACGCCAGAAGCCCATCTTCCACTTGGGGTTATTTACAATCCAAGAAAGAAAAAGTCCAATCTGTCAACAACCATTTAAAGTATGATGGAAATCTTTAGTCAAACAATAGCATAATAATGATAGCATAAAAAATGCACCAAAAAAACCATTGAGCTATATGTTAGGACATGTACAAAAAGACCGCTTGTGTAGTAAGTAAAAAAAAGAAGGTTGTATTAATTCTACCTAAAATGTAGCTATATACTGTATAGAGAGAGAGAGAGAGAGAGAGAGAGAGTGAACGCAATCCAGCATAGTGGGGGGGGGGGGGGGGGGGAGACTCATCACACAGAGAACGCCAGAGGGATAGATGGTAGAAGAGTTAGATGGAGAGTGGCAGAAAAGGATGGCAGAGGAGGATGCATTGTGGCAAACTGACCAATTGCAGTAATCAAGGGGGTGGTACCACTACACCTGCACCAATCTGCACCAATCACTGCAAGATGGATCTGTGCCAATAAGCTACTACTGGCCAATCAGATCAGGACCAATCTTCTCATGCTCTCTGTGTTGCCAGTAACTGTGACCCCTTAATACTAGGACTTATTATTACATTAAGTTCTTGGCGACCAGGATGTACGTTCTGTGTCACTAAGGGTCTAAACTACTTATGTCTTTGTGTGGTCTTTTTCTGTCCTGAGCTGCTTTTTTACAAAAACATAATAAATACAAAAATAAAAATTACAAACATTTTGGGAATATTTGCAGTGAACACCATAGGGCGTCAGAGGGACATAATACTGTGTGTAGGTTTCTGATATTGGTCAACTTTTTGGTTACCCTGTTAGTCCATTATACTACTGCTATGTTAATTCTAGTGTTGATAGGGTCTACTACACATTTTTGCTTCTCTATGGACTCTATGGACCCTTACAACTTCCTATGGCTGCAGTTCTCAACCTGTGGGTCGCAGGGGTCGAACGACCAGAACACAGGGGTCGCTTAAAGCCATCGGAAAAACATATTTCTGACGGCTTTAGCCCAGGGGTCCTCAATCTATGGCCCATGGGCCACATGCGGCCCGCCGAAGACATTTATCCGGCCTGCTGCATGTGGCGGACACACCGTCGCCTGGATAGCTCACTAACGGGGAATCCGATTCCCTGTTAGTGAGCGGCTCACTGCTTTCAGTTGTATGTGCAAATGCACATGCAACGGAAAGTTGTCAGTTTAGGCCGCGCGACCGCGGCCTACACTGACCACAGAGAGTGACCTCTGCCCCTGACACAGCGATGACGTCATCGCTCTTGCAGTCTGAAGGAGGAGGACGCACGGTGGCGGCTCTTCTCGGGTAAGTATGATAGAGTGTGTGTGTTGTACTGAGGAGCATATAATACAGTGAGAGAGGTGGTGCTGAGGAGTATATAATACAGTGTGTGTGTAAAGGAGTTAGATCAGCTCCAGATACCTGAAATGGGTACTTCAAGGGAATTAATTCAATTCCTAGAGCTGGCACAGTCAAAAAACGCGGTGCAAACGTCCCATAAACACGGCGCATTGCGCGCCTGTCAGGGTACGGAGTCACCGCGGTCTCCTTGCTGTGCGGGGCCTCCCCGGGACACGTATTAAGAGTTCTATTGGTTGTGCTTTGGTGATTAAGGGTTAATCTTTTCTTTGCTCTCAGTTCTCCATGCCAGTAGTCATCACAGGTGTTGTGGGTTGTTTTCTCTGCTGCTATTTAAACCCCACCCAGGCATGGATCCTTGCCAGCCATTCACTTTGTGTTTTCCTGGTCTCCTGCTCTGTCAGTTATCCTGTCTGAGAGTCTTTCAGTCTGTGTTCTGGTTATTGTATACTTGGCTTGTATTTTGACTATTCCTTGTCTTCTGATTCGGTACTTTACTCTTATCTCCTGGCTTGACCTCTGGCTCGTCCGACCTCGCTTTCTCTACTTTGTTTTTGCTGGGACTTGTGGTCCTCCCTTGTTCCATGCTGTTTTGTCTTTTGTTTTGCATTGCATTTTACACTGTGCTTTCTGCTTAGGTGTGACCCTCGTGACTCCAGCCCCTAGCACTTTCAAGGCCTCCTCTTCCCTGACCCTAGCCGCCTGGACAGTAGCGTAGGAGTCGTGGCAGGTGCACTTCAATTAGGAAGTGCATTGGTCTGCCTCATCTCATATCTACAGAATAGTTATAGCCGCAGGGCCTACAACCCTTTTTGTCATTAGTTGCACAGTGTTGCTTTCCCAGCTGTGTCACTTTGCACTGCCTGACCCTGACTCCAGTCCTTGAATAATGGCTGGCCCTTACCCTAGGCAGACCGCCCGGCGGTTTAGTATGAATGCTGAACGCTCCGTAACTGACCGCCTGGATGAGCTGTCAAGGCAGGTGCAGGGCATGGCTGGGTTAATTAACCAAGTCTAGCAGCGTCTGGATGCTTTGCCTGATCCAGCATCAGCCGCTGCAGGTTCTTCTATCCAAACGCCAGTTCTTCCTATATTGAATACCTCCTGCCTGATCATTTTGATGGTAAACCAAACAGATTCCGAACATTTCGGGAATCTTGCCGTTTATTTTTTTCGTTTTAATTTCTTTTCTTCTGAACAAGAACAGGTGGCGCTGGTTGTGTCCCTTCTACGACGGTCACCACAAGACTGGGCCTTAGCTCCTGAATGGAATTCGTTAAAAACATTTTTTCAAACGTTAGGTCAGATTTATGATGACCCTAATAGAGTTGCCTTGGCCGAGTCCCATCTGTTGTCTATTCAGCAGGGAGTTAGAACTTCCTAGATTATTGTACTGAGTTTCGTCAGTGGAGCTCTCAGTCAGGGTGGACAGACAGACCTTTGTTAACCCTTTTTAGACAAGGCTTATCAGATTCTGTAAAAGATGCTCTAGTAAGTTATCCAGTCCCTGAAAATCTAGGAGACTTTATGTCCTTGGCTATTTCTATTGATAGGAGGCTTAGGGAGAGGCGTAGAGAGAAATTAAGCAAACCTGGGTCCTCAGCTAAATCCTGGTCTGTTCTTTCGGAACCTATACCTCCCTCTGCTGTCCCTACTTCTAGTCCTATACCTGAAGAAAAACCGATGATATTGGGGTGTACAACCGCCTCCAGAAGACAAGGAATAGTCAAAATACAAGCCAAGTATACAATAACCAAAACACAGACTGAAAGACTCTCAGACAGGATAACTGACAGACCAGGAAAACACAAAGTGAATGGCTGGCAAGGATCCATGCCTGGGTGGGGTTTAAATAGCAGCAGAGAAAACAACCCACAACACCTGTGATGACTACTGGCATGGAGAACTGAGAGCAAGAAAAAGATTAACCCTTAATCACCTAAGCACAACCAATAGAACTCTTAATACGTCTCCCGGGGAGACGCTGCGCAGCAAGAACCTGGACATATCCTGAGAAACTGTCCAACCAGACCTAAACCACCGCCGGCAAATGCCAAAGCCTGAGTGATTTCCGGGAGGGTCACTCAGGCACACAGGTACCTCCTAATAAAATTGAGAAATGTTTACTCCCTGCTATTCTTGTTAAAGGTAATAAAACTTTTGCATGTCAGGCTATGGTTGATTCAGGTGCCGCCATGAACTTCATCCATGAAGTTGTGGCGCAAGCTCTAGGAATTGAATTAATTCCCTTGAAGTACCCATTTCAGGTATCTGGAGCTGATCTAACTCCTTTACACACACACTGTATTATATACTCCTCAGCACCACCTCTCTCACTGTATTATATGCTCCTCAGTACAACACACACACTCTATCATAGAGTGTTCAGTTAGCACTTTTGTATGTAAATTTACTCAGTGGTTTTTGAATAAGTCAATTTTTATTCATATGCTAATTAGACTGGTGCACAATACATCGTGCACCCTGTTTGCTATTGTCTCCTATGGGAGTATATGCACAGGCTGCTGCTGCTGACTCAGCTTCCTGTTTGGACACACACATAGGAGATAATAGCAGGGACGAGTGCTGCTGGGAACTTCCTGTGCTGGCTGGAAGCTAATTAGCATATGAATAAAAATGGACTTATTCAGAAACCACTGAGGCAATTTACATACAAAAGGTAGGTGTGGAATAGCCTTTCTAAAGGCTATGCAAGGATGTGATTAGTTAAAATAGACTTTTCCCAGTGATAGAGCCCCTTTAATATAAGTTTTAGGATAACTTTTCATTGTTTTTTGTTGCCTTCTGTGATGATGAATTATCTATGTATGTAAAGACTGACGAGCTGGTTGGCATCTTTGGGGTCTCCATGTCCAACCCAGCGTTGCAACGCAGGAGGAAGAGCTCTGGTGAACTGGTGCTGAATATGTTCCAGCAGTAAAATAACATACATCTACCGATGCTTATTAGCATTTATCCCTTGAGATGTCTAAAAATGTTCCCAGGCTTAGTCTTTAGACAAGCTAAAGTAGGCATCTGGAACAGAAACAAAGATAAGGAAAAATTGTGAGAGGGAGAATAGGACATGTACCCTTGCAATACTGAGTCATATAATTCACAGTGCTAGTGTCTGGTTGATGGAATTTTTTTTTTCTATCATGGTTTCTAAACACCTCAAGCCAGCCTTGAGCATACACACTGAACATATGTCCACATATTCCCCAGGGCACTGTTCTTAATGTGTGCATCCATGTGTCTGTATTTGTTTAGAGTGTTCTCCCACTGATCTAATTGGCCCTTTCCCATGACCCTCTGCTTCCTTAAGTTTGCCATTTGCTGCTACCAAATGAGGGAGGCTTTAACCAAGGGTACCTAAATGCAAATGAATGGGGATCTCTGCTCTGATCTCTGATGATTATTAGAAATGCAATTTTGCCAAGAAACTTTCTCTAGGATGGTTATAAAGGAGTTGCAAACATGCCCCATCTGTTAGAATCTTGTACTGATTTATGTGTACATTGAATTTGTTAGGTCACTTCTACTAATAAACTTTCATTCAAAAAAGAAAGTGCATGAGAAACAGACATTTTCTTAAAGCACAGAGATTTAATGCAATTTTTTAAAATTATATTAAATGGGAAGGGAGCATGTTATATTTATATAACTATATCTATGTATACAGTATATATGTACTCAATTAAGAATATGCAGCTTTGCAGTAAAAATCTAGTGGAAAAGGTTTATTAGCCCATATAAGTGGAATGTTTCAGTTCCACAATGGAACTGTTTCCAAGCCGTTCGGAAATTTAAACATTGCACTGATATGGGCTAAGAAACCTTTTCCACTTTCATTAGATTGATGATGCCATGATGCTAAGCGTGCCCATGTCACTTCTGAGGCCCATTCACAGGCCTCAGCATTAAGCACAAGCACATGACACCACAGGCGCGGAAAGGAGGAAGACACAGAGTGCTGGACGCTGCAAGGAAGCCCAGAAGTGGTAACCGAAGGTGAGTATAAATGTTTTTATAATTTTGTCACCTTCCCTGGGCCTCCAGATATTATACTGTGGGGTCTGAAGAGAGACCCCAGAGTATAATAATTTCCTTTCAAGTTCTATCCGAACAAGTTTGAACCGAACCGAACTGGGGGTTTGTTCTTCCGAACACAGAATGGAACAAATCTTCTGCACTTCGCACATTTTTAGTCATCAAGATATTTCAGGCAAGAAACCCCATGTATTTTTTTTAAAAAAGAACAAGAACAAAGAAACAAGAATAATAAGAATAACCTCAATTTTTTCCCTCAAGGTAAACTCTCTTATCTTCACATGTACGTATCTTTTGATCCATTTCTACCAGCTAATCTATTCCTCTAGAATACCATACTTGGAGATGTCAAACTCCTCCTGTTGCTTCATATAGTATAACCATGGGCTCTCCTGCTCTGCAATACAGTAGATTGCAGAGCCAGTGAGAAGAGGAGACAAAACCCGGTTCTGAAACTGGTAGAGCAAAAAAAGACTTTCGGCCATACCACATTCTAAGTTATAGGCTATGTAACGTGGCCTTGTAATGGCTGAGTAAAGATGCTCGTTACCTCAGCTCCCTCTCGCAAGTATCCTTTATCCTGCTAACCGGCCTTGCAAAAGCAATGCAATGGGCAGATCAAAAAGAGCTTTGGCCCGCTCGCCTCTACGCTGCTTCCCCTGGCTTCGGGAGCGGTGCTTCACTGCTTCCTCGGCTCTTCCATGTCCTCCGGTGGGCCTTCCAAAATGGCGCCCGCCGCAGGCTTCGCGTGCCGGGACCTGGTCGGCGCCTCCTCTCAAGCCGCAGCTCCTCCGGAGGGCTTGAATAGCTCCCTGCCGGCCTCCCTGGCCTCCAGCCCACTGCCACAGCAGTGTGGCTCCTCTCCTACCAGCTCATCTCCGGCCACATGCACCCGGGGAAAGTCTCTCCACAACCCGACAGATATAGCGGAAACTTTCCGCTCCTACTATCATTCCCTTTACAACCTTGCTAACTCCACTGCTATTGCAGACCCAGATGCGGCCCTAGCCAATATTCGCGAAGTAAAATTTTCAGTGTCACACTGAAATTGACATTTTCAGAGTGCTACGTAACTTAACTTAAAATTTTTATTTTGTCATTTTACTAATTTGTCGTAACATTGATGTGAACTTTTTTTTTTATTTCAACATTTTTATTGATTTTATATATTCAATACATGTTATGTAGTATGAACTATTACAACTATTTTTTGAACTATTTTTTTTTATCAAAAATTAAAATTTATGCACCTTACACAAACATATAAAACATTTACACCAGGGGTGTAACTACCAGGGTAGCAGTGGTAGCTGCATTTTTTTTTAATAGTCAGTTACTGGCTGGAGTAACTCAAGATGGTAACAGGCCCTATTTACTTACTGATCCTGGCAGCAGTTGGAGGTAACCACTGCTGTCCGTGCCCGGCGGGTACGTACCTGGAGCTACCAGATGACAAGCCTGCCAGGTCCCAGATGTACGACCTGATTCACCTGGTGAAAAAGTGGCTGGAAGCAGACACCTGTCTGTGCTTTGGCACTGGGAGTAGAGACTGGGCCTCAGGTCTGCCAAGTTGTGGTGAATGGCCATTCTGTCCAGGCATTTTTGGACTCTGGTAGCCTGGTCACTCTGGTGCTTGCCAGCTTGATAATTGGGGACTTTATCCCAGACAAACGTATGAGTGTTTGTTGCATCCATGGGGATGTCAAGGACTACCCCACGTCCAAGGTCACAATAGAGACTATAGTAGGATCTGTTTATTATGAAGTGGGTGTTGTAAAAACCTTATGCATAATGTGATTTTGGGACGTGATTTCCCTTTGTTCTGGGATTTGTAGGGAAAAGGTACAACCACACAGTCAAAGGTGGAAACCCCGCCTATGCCCAAAGTGTATGAGGAGGGCGACACCTTTCCGTTACAGTTCCTAGCTGGAGAGGAGGATGATGCCTCTTCCCCAACTCCTGAGCCTAACATACCTAAATTAGAAGTCTCATGGGATAATTTTGGTACTGCACAATTGAGTGATCCCACTCTTGCTAATGCTTGTGATAATGTGACAGTTGTTAACAATGTGCCTCAGGAACCTGATGCTGACCACCAATTCCCACATTTTGCTATGAATAATGTCCTCTTGTATCGGGTTGCAAAAAGTAATGGGGAAATTGTGGAGCAGCTTCTTTGCCATACCGCCGTGTGGTACTTGGTATGGCCCATAATCATGTGCTTGGGGGACACCTAGGGGTGGAGAAAACACAGGAGAGCATTCTCCAAAGATTTTATTGGCCAGGCGTGTGCAGGGAAGTGAAGGATTACTGTGCGTCCTGTCCTACGTGTCAGGTACATGCCCCAGCCCCACATTTACGTAGTCCCTTGGTTCCCTCGCCCATCATTGAAGTGCCTTTTGAATGGATTGGTATGGACTTGGTCGGTCCAATAGTCAAGTCAGCTAGAGGTCACCAATATATTCTGGTTGTCTTAGATTATGCTACTCGCTATCCTGAGGCGGTTCCCTTGCGTAATACGACATCAAAGAGTATTGCCCATGAGTTATTCTATATGTTTTCAAGAACAGGCATACCTAAAGAGATACTGACCGACCAAGGCACACCATTCATGTCAAAGGTGATGAAAGAGCTATGCAAGCTTTTAAAATTAGCAACATTGAGAAGTTGGGTAATGCCAGGTACATAACCACACTGGACTTGACAAAAGGTTACTGGCTAATACCTTTGTCTAAGGGTGCATTCACACTACTGATACGCTGCCTGATTCTGAACGTTAAAACATGGGAGCCGGCATACGAGCGCTCCCCATTGGCTAGCTCTGCTCATTCCGAGCCGTACACGCGAGCACTTCCCATTCACTTCATTGGGAGCGCTCATAGTGAAAAAAGCAGCCCATTCATTTCAACGGGAAGCTCTCGTATGTCGGCTCCCATTGAAATGAATGGGAACTGCTTTATACGCGCTGATTCTGAACGTATCAGTAGTGTGAATGCACCCTAAGGAAGCCAGAGAGAAAACTGCCTTTGTTGTTCCAGAAAGTCTGTTCAGTACAGGGCTATGCCATTTGGACTGCATGGAGCTCCTGCTATTTTCCAGAGGTTGATGGACCAGATCTTGTGGCCACATCGTGACTACGCAACGGCTTACCTGGACGATGTGGTCATTCATAGCCCAGACTGGGGAAGTCATCTCTGTAAGGTGCAGGCAGTACTAGACTCCATAAGCAGGGCAGGCCTTACTATCACCCCTGAGAAATGTGCTTTAGGGCTGGAGGAAGCCAAGTACCTGGGGTGTCATTGGCAGAGGGGTAATAAAGCCCCAAATCAATAAGGTAGATGCAATACAAAACTGGCCAAGACCACTGATCAAGAACCAAGTCAGGGCATTTCTTGGCATTGCTGGCTACTACTGGAGGTTTGTGCCAAACTTTGCCTCTATTGCAGTTCCTCTCACTGACCTGACGAAAGGTGGGAAGTCAGTGATGAACCACTGGACACCAGAGGCAGAGAAGGTGTTCCAGAGGTTAAAGGGGCTCTATCAGCAAAATTTTACTGTATGAGCCCCACATATGCGTGAATAGCCTTTAAAAAGGCTATTCAGGCACTGCTAATCTTATTTTAAACCCCCGTCCCGTTTTAAAATAAAACTATAAAAACATATATGTAAATTGTACCTTTGCATGCACGGGGGGCGATCGTGCACGATACAACGTTATCTTCTGGCACGCCTATCTTTTCTTTCCTCTTCTTTCGACGATGCCCTCGGGTCCTGGCTCTTCCTGGCTTCATCTTTATCTTCTTCCGGTGGTTCAAATATGATTGGTTGAAATCCAGCTCGTGCACAGTAGCGCTCCCTCCGGAGCTACTGCACGCACTCCGGCACCATTTTTCTCAAAGGCAGTGCCGCCGGAGTGTGCGCAGTAGCTCCTGAGGGAGCTCTACTGCACACGCACCGGATTTCAGTCAATCGGATTTGAACCACCAGAAGAAGATAAAGATGAAGCTGGGAAGAGCCAGGACCGGAGGGTGTCGCCGAAAGTAGAAGAAAGAAGAGGTAGGCATACCAGTAGATGACGTCAGTGCACGTTCAGGTATGATTTACCTATATGTTTTTATGGTTTTATTTTAAGACGGGACGGGGGGTGTAAAATAAGATTAGCGGTGCCTGAATAGCCTTTTTAAAGGCTGTTTATGCATATGTGGGGCTCATACAGCAAAATTTTGCTGATAGAGCCGCTTTAAAGCAAGCTCTATGCCAGCAGCCAGTGCTGATAGCCCCTGACTTTAGGAAGGAGTTCCTGGTGCAGACAGATGCCTCAAATGCAGGTCTAGGAGCAGTGCTGTCCCAGGTAATAAATGGTGAGGATTATCCAGTAATGTACCTGAGCAGGAATCTGTTTCCTGCAGAGAAAAACTACGCCATTGTGGAAAGGGAATGCTTGGTCATTAAGTGGGCACTGGATGCTCCGAGGTATTACCTCCTGGGCAGAAAATTTAATTTAATAATGACCATGCTCCTCTTACATGGATGAAAATGAATAAGGACAGAAATGCTAGGGTTACCAGATGGTTCTTATCCTTGCAAAATTTTTCTTTCAGTGTGGAGCATAGACCCGGGAAATTATTGGGAAATGCTGATGCCCTGTCATGGGTTCATTGTATGATGGCCACAAATGCCCAGCCCTCCTGTCTGGAGAAGAGGGGGGTGGATATGTAAGCCGATGGCTGGTCAGGTAATGGAGGGGGTGTACATCTTACCCAGACTACTAAGGTGGGTGAGATGAGAAAACGCCAGAAGGAATGTTTGTTCTCTGCGGACAACTTTCGTCTACTGAGCATTTTGGTAAATGCTCAGTATTGGGTTGGATTTTTAGGAATGGCAGGTAGGTTGGTAGTGGGACCTGTCATTCCACCCCCCTCCAGTCCACACTTTGGGGGTGTTCCGGCAGCGACTCAGCTGCAGAGAGTCTGCTCATCAAGGGAGCTTAAGAAGCCACCTCCAGCAGCAGACTTTGGGCAGAGCTTGGCTGGAGAGCTGACAGAGAGGTCATATTTTTGGAGCTGTGTCCTGAATGATTCTACTGGCTTTTGGATTTTTGTTATTCTAGGTGAGGTGACCTATTCTATGTTTAGTCAGAGCCTAGCAGGGCAGGTATTTATTTTTGTATTGTTTCCTTTTGTTGCTGCACTACCTTTTTGAGTGAAAATAAACTCTACCTTTGTTTTGGACTAAAGAAACTGGACTTTTGTGTGCCACCCCACCTAGCAACTCCAGACCCTGACAACAGTCAGACTAAGAACACTATATGCATTGCAAATTTACACAGATTACCAAAAACTGTTCAGAAGAGTGCGGTTTTCTGAAATTTATGACTATACTGCAAATCAGTTTCACGAATCAATCCCCAAATATAGTCACCCATAATGTTTTTGTTATATTGTCCTTGGTAACGACGTTCAAAGTTCACAATGTCCTGGTGAAAGCACTCGCCTTGCTCATATGATTAAGCTCCCATGTTCTCTTTGAATTTATCAAGATGAGCATCAAGGATATGGATTTTGAGTGACATCCTGCAGCCCATTGCAGCATAGTTCTTCATCATAGTCTGAACTAGTTGTACATAGTTTTCATCTTTATGATTGCCTAGGAAGCCGCAAACCACTGCGACAAAACTGTTCCAAGCTGCTCTCTCCTTCCTATTCAACTTCTTGGGAAATTCACTGCACTCTATGATCTTCTTGATTTCTGGTCCGATGAAGACACCAGCTTTGATCTTTGCTTCAGACAGCTTAGGGAAAAGATCTTGGAGGTAATTGAAAGCTCCTTATCTAGAGCATTTATCCACTTACCTTCAAGAGTTTTCTTGCAGTGCTCACATGTGAAATGAGGAGCCCATGGTTTGTCTTGGTCACCAACAGGCATGCCGCAATATGCTTTGTAGGCCTCACATATCTTAGCAGATGCTTCCACAAAGTACTTTTTTGCTCTTGTCTTTATAAACTGGCCACATACGTAGCAAAATGCGCCTGCTGGATATATGCAACCTCTTGAAGCCATCTAAATTGACTACGTTGCTGTGTACTGTAAGGAAACAGGATGTCTCTCCAAACTTGATAAAAATGTTCTTTATTCCATGCTGTATTAAAGTAGAAGAGTGTATTGAGGATTCAGCAGAGCAAGATTGATCACCCGTTACCAGAGTAACACACAATATATACCATTCCTAAGCTCCTCCTGTAATGAGTGAGGGCTGAAGTGTGAATACTGTCGTTATCAGAATCTGAATAGATATTGAATTCACATCTGTCTGTCTAGGTCAATTCCCCTTTGTCTGTGATGGCCATTGCCCACTTACTATGCAATCCCAATCAATTAGACAATTAGATCCTGTCTCTCCGTCTCTCAGGAATGGCTATAGTGGCCCTAGATAACTGTAGTTATACAGCTACCTACAATTCTGTACAGTCACAGAAAGTTCTAGATAATTCTGGACAGTTCTAGAAACTTCTT
Organism: Leptodactylus fuscus; assembly: GCF_031893055.1. Lineage (NCBI taxonomy): Eukaryota > Metazoa > Chordata > Amphibia > Anura > Leptodactylidae > Leptodactylus > Leptodactylus fuscus. The sequence goes on along the minus strand of NC_134267.1, from coordinate 71,758,558 downwards.
GATAGTTCTCACAATTCCAGAAGCTTCTTTAAAGGGGCTCTATCACTAGGAAAAGTCATTTTTAACTAATCACATCTTTGCACAGCCTTTAGAAAGTCTATTCCACACCTACCTTTAGTATGTAGATTGTCTCAGTGGTTTCTGAATAACGCTGGGTTCACACCTGCGTTTGGGGTCTCCGTTCTATGGTTTCCGTCTTCTGCATGGCAGAAGACGGAAACCATAGACCGGGTCCGGCCGTGCGCGGCGGTGAGCGTTTTAGGCTCTCCGCCGCGAAACCGGATTTTTTTATCCGGACACAGAGTAGTGCATGTACGACTCTGTGTCCGGATTATAAAACCCGGTTTCGCGGCGGAGAGCGCAAAACGCTCACTGCCGCGCACGGCCGGACAGCTTTCTCACCCATTCAAATGAATGGGTGAGAAAGTCTCCTGCAGGTTTCCGTCTCCTGCCTGTGTTTTAGGCAGGAAACGGAAACCTAAGTACGGAGACCGGGCCGCAGATGTGAACGAGCCCTTAGTCAGTTTTTATTCATATGCTAATTAGACTGGTGCACAATAGATCGTGCACACCTCTCTCTGTTGTTTTCTATGGGAGACTGCTGCTGCTGCTGCTGCTGATGATGCCTCACACACATAGAAGATAATAGGAGAGAGAAGGCTGCTGGGAACTTCCTGTACTGGCTGGAGGCTCATTAGCATATGAATAAAAACGGACTTATTCAGACACCACTGAGGCAATCTACATACAAAAGGTAAGTGTGGAATAGACTTTCTAAAGTCTATGCATGGATGTGATTAGATAAAAATGACTTTTCCCTGTGATAGAGCCCCTTTAAGTATCTTGAAATATTGCAAATATCCTTAAAAATAGATCAATTTCAAAATATCATTGTGCTGATCATAAAAGCAAAGTTTCCAGGGAATAATACATTTTTTTCTATTCATTTAAGGTACAAACAATCAGGAAAACACACTTAACTGGGAATTTTTTTTTTTTAAATTGTTACAAGGTGGAATTTGCAGTTCTCAGATAATGTAAAGCACTTAAGGCAACCAGCAGATGTCCTCAGTGGAATACATATGGGCTTACTTCTATGGATCTTTGTGCATCCTCAAGCTTGGGAGAAGGGAAAGTTTTTTATAGTCTGGCATGGTACCTTTGACATAAAACGCTGCAAGCTGAGAACTTATTGATCAGATAAATGTTGTACTTCTGAGCCACCAAAATAGCTGTTAAATATTTTGGTTTAACACCTTACACAAAACTATGTTTTTGAAACTTGTAGGTGAGAGTACATAAAAAACAGTGTTACTTATTAGAGATGAGTGAACAGTAAAATGTTGGAGGTTCAAATCGAATATCGAACCCTATTATAGTCTATGGGAGGAAAATGCTCGTTTCAGGGGTAGGCAACGTTCGATCAAATTATACTTACCAAGTCCATGAGTGAGGGTCGGGCTGGATCCTCCGAGCAGTCTTCTCCTTGCAGCGTCCCCGCAGCGTCTTCTGGCTCGTCATTCACTCTGCCAGGCATTGGGCCTGGGCAGAGCCGACTGCGCATGCCCGCACTACAAGTGGACATGCGCAGTCGGCTTTGCCCAGGCCTGATGCCTGGCAGAGTGAATGAAGAGCCGGAAGACGCCGCAGGGAAGCTGCACGGAGAAGACTTCTAAAGGTAGGAGAAGATCCAGCATTGATTGGCCGACTGTATAGCATTCGGCCAATCAATGCTGGTTCTGCATCGAACTTTTACATTCGAACAGCGAGTGGTACTTGACCGAGTATGAGTATTTCAAATACCATAGTATTCGATCGAATACCTACTCGATCGAGTACTACTCGCTTATATCTATTACTTATCTCTCCTATGCTCCAGCAGGCTTAGGGTCTGTTTGGTGACGTCACAGACGTCATGTGGCCCAGGCCAGCATCATTATGCATCACGACGCCAGCCTGGTTCAGGTGCCAGGGAGAGAAATTTTTATCCTCCCCTGGGTCTCCGATTATTATACTCTGGGCAGCGCCGCACCTCCCATGAGGCAACCTGAAGCGACCGCTTCAGGCGGCGCTATGCCATGGCCCCAGGGAGGGCAGCATTTTTGCTTACCAGGACCAGCTTAGCACCGTGCGGTGGATTGGGGAGCAGGGGTGAACCTACCTGTTTCGCCGCCTGAGGCGGATGACAGAAAGCCGCCCCCCCCCCCGGGATGAGAGGGGGCGGAGCGAAGGGGGGCAGGGTGGAGCGAAGGGGGCGTGGCGGAGCGGCATTAGCAGGCAGAGAGCAGGCAGGGAGAGCACCTGCTCTCTGCCTGAGCGTGAGGGGAGGCCGTTGGAGCGGCGCTGCTCCAGTGGCCTCCCCAATCCACCACTTGGTGACGGTGACGCTAAGCCAGTCCAGGACAGCTTTTCCTGGACTGACTTAGGTAAGCAAAAATGCCGCCCTCCCCGGGGCCCTGGCATAGCGCCACCTGAAGCGGTCGCTTCAGATCGCCTCATGGGAGGTGCAGCGTTGTTGGGGAGGCCGCTGGAGCAGCGCTCCCTGCCTGCGAATGCCGCTAAGCCCCACCCCCTTCACTTCACCCCGCCCCCTTCACTCAGCCACATGTGCTCTGCCCCCTCCTCCGGGGGGGGGGGGAGGGGTGGCTTCCTGTCGTTCGCCTAGGGCGGCGAAAGGGGCAGGTTCACCCTTGATTCTGGGGTCTGAATAGACCCCAGAGTATTATAATAGCTCATGGGTAGTCCACTATGGGACATTAGACTATGTGCAGGGGCCACTATGATCCATAACAGTGTGTGCAGGGGCCACTATGGGACAAAATAGTGTGTGCAGCGGCCACTATGGGATACAATAGTGTGTGCAGGGGCAACTATGGGGCATAATACTGTGAGCAGGGCCGCTATGGGGCATAATACTGTGTACAGGGACCGCTATGGGGCATAATATTGGGTGCAGGAGTTGCTATGGGGCATAATGCTGTGTGCAGGGTCCGCTATGGGGCATAAAACTGTGTGCAGGAATGCTGTTTGTGTGGGAGGGTGGTCAGGGGGCTGTGGGGCCCCCATTTCAAATGTTCACCTTAGAGCCCCACCAAGATAAAAAAGGGGGGGGGGGTATAACATGGTAACATGGTTAGGGGTTCAAAACATGTAGCTAGTATAATAACAATGATTAGGTAGATGGTATCAAAACATGTATATGGTATAATAATAGTGATCGTAGGAGCTTAGAATGATGATGGCTCCAGTAGGAGTGAACGGTATAAAAAGATGTGAATGAATATTAAATAATCCAAAGAAGGGTATATGGTAAATAATCAGGTACACAGATCAGTTTATGTCCACAGCGGTCAGAGAACCTGCTGCTGTGACGCCGGGGTTTAAATAAGGACTCAAGAAAAAAGGCGCCGACATTGACGTGTGCCAGCACCCACGTGTAGAAGAAAGGAAATGCGTATGTGCAGACTGTCGGAGGATGAAAGAAGATAATGGTGAGAGGACCACTAAGAGGGAGAGAAGAGAGGTATGTAAATGGGAAAAAAAGGGAAGGGAAACCAGCAAGTCGGTAAAAAAGAGAAAGGGAGAAGGAGCGGGATGGATGAGAAGCAAGCAATAAGTAGAGAAGAAAGTTGAAGTGACCTGGAAGGAATGACCAATGCTGGGGAAAAACATGATATAGAGTGAGAGAGCTAAAATCTGCAGAGTGTGCTAGTCCATCCTCGAGACTGATCGGTCCCGAGTTGTGAAGCCTTCAGACAAGGGAGGTAACGTTGTTGTGATGGACACAGATGTTTATAAAAATGTGTGAAAAGTTACTATCTGACAGGACTTGTTATGAAATATTGGACCATGATCATACTGATAAATATTGGCATGAACTTAAAAATATCTTGTCTGATGCCTTATCGGCTAATCTTATCATTAAGCAGGAATATACCTTTTTGTTACCTAGTCATCCAAGACTTGCAACGTTTTACTCCCTTCCAAAGCTTCACAAAGGGACCACCCCTTTAAAAGGAAGGCCGATCGTCTCGGGGGTGGGCTCCCTCTGCCAAAACATTGGTATTTACATCTACTCTCCCCATCTACTCCCCATCTACTCTCCCCATTTGTTTGTTCCCTTCCCTCATACGTGAGGGATTCAATGGACCTCCTTAAGAGGTTGGAGGATTTGCACATGGATGATAATTGTTTGTTAGCCTCCATAGATGTTGAGGCACTCTGTTCGTCAATTCCTCACAATCATGGTCTTACAGCTGTCAGGTCTTTTCTTCAGACCCATGGTCTTCCTCTAAGAGCTCATAGTGAATTTGTACTTAAGATCCTGGAACTCTCCCTCACCAGGAACTACTTTATGTTCAACCGGCGAGTCTTCCACCAGCTCAGGGGCTGCGCAATGGGCAGTCCCTGTGCACCAGCTTATGCCAACTTGTTCCTGGGCTGGTGTGAACACTTTCTGGGTACTGGAGAGGAAGAATTTGTCTCTATGGAGCGGGTCCAGGTTTGGGCCCGCTACATAGATGACATTATGGTCATCTGACAAAGGTCCAGATCGAATTTTGAAAAATTTGGATCATCCTTAAATGCTAATGATATCGGCCTCTATTTTACCTTTGAGATTGAATCTGGTCCCCTACCATTTTTGGACCTTGAAATTTCGAGGGCAGGGAGTGGTGAACTCCATACAACGGTTTATCGTAAGCGCACAGCTACCAACTCTCTTTTGCATTAGGAGAGTCACCACCCCCTGTCCTTGAAAAAAGGCATTCCGAAGAGGCAGTACTTGCGGCTCCGACGGAATTACACAACCACAGCTGAATTTAGGAAACAAGCTGATGATTTTCAGCTCAGATTCCATGCGAGAGGGTATCCTGATTATGTTTTGGGCAGAGTGTTCCAACATTCATTACAGAGTAATCGCAGCCAGTTGTTAGTCCCTAAAAAATCTGACCTCTAGGACAATGTTATTCCTTTGGTAGCCACCTATTTGGTAGCCACCTTTAGCGAGTGTGGTTCGCACCATCATAGCAAAACATTGAGGTATATTGACCATGGACCCAGACATCTGCCCGATAGTGGGTTCTTCACCACAAATTATATACCGTCAGGGCAGAAATATTAGAGACCGGATTGTATCCAGTCACTATATTGAGCCATCTGGCAATCAATGTTGGCTCCCATTGCATATAGTTGGGTGTCATCGTTGTAGTCGGTGCATTGCTTGTCCATCAATGATGACTGGTAAGCAATTTGTTTCCAATGTTACCGGACAACGCTATCAAATCCGATCCTTTATCAATTGTCGGTCCAAAGGAGTAATTTATAAAGCCGATTGTAAGGGCCCATTCACACTACGGATACGCTGACTGATTCTGAACGTTAAAACACATTCAGAATCAGCACGTATAAAGCAGATCCCATTCATTTCAATGGGAGCCGGCATACGAGCACTCCCAATTGAAATGAATGGGGCTGCTTTTTTCTACCAAGTCAAACTCCACCATCATGAGCTCTGGTGAAGAACTCCGGGGCCTGGTTCCGCTCCGGTTAGGAGAGTGGGGCACACCCAGGCCTGTTTTTGCCTCAGCGCATGGGGATTCTAGTTGCCCAAGACTTACTGAGTTATTTGTTGCATCAGGTTCCTAACAGTGTTATTTGAGTGTTCCCTTTATTTTTTTGAGCAGTGTACTACTGCTACTTCCACTAGTGTGCTCTTTGTGCATTCTGCCACGCTCACCCTGTGGCGTCAGTTATTCTAGTTATTCTTTTATTATATACCATATCCTGTCTTTTATCTACCTATCAGTGCCTCTGCCAATCTCTGTATCAGTGTCTCTACTTTTCATTCATCCATGTGTATCTACACATTGCAGGAGTATTTTCTAATTACCTTTTTTTATATATCGCCCAGAATATGGATTGCTTGTATTGTTTTTATTATGAACCACCTGTTCCTAAATTCTGTTATTTATGTATGTTCTATTAATATTATAAATGTGAAAGTTTGTATGTTTTTGTGTTTGGATGTTTGTTCCTCAATCACACAAAAATGGCTGTAACAGATTTGAATGAAATTTGGCACATAGTTTGTAACCTCGATTAACATATTGGCTACTTTTTATCCCGATATATGACATGGCTTCATGACTGTTATGAATTTTTGTTGACATACTATATTACACTGCTCTTATCTCTCCTTCTGAGAAAGCCAGGGCTCTTATCTCTCTGTGAAAACACACTAACCATCAGTGTGTATATACGTTTGCATATTATCTGATCTGCTCCAGTGCAGACAAAGTGACATGGGCAAACAACTTTAATCCAAATTGGTAGTTTACCAATTTTCAACATGCCTGGAAAAAGAGAATCTAATTTGTCGCAAACAACCACAACTATGAAGAAACCCAGAAGTCAACAGAGTTCTCCTCAAGGAGAGGAGGAGGATCATCGATGCCAACAACACATGCATTATATGGCATCGCAGCGAGCTGCTGAGTTGCCGGAACAATCACCGGCACAGTGCGAAGAACGTGTTCAGCGGCAGGCCAGCTTGACAGCTGCACAAACGCTGGAGCAGGCGGATCATCAACACCAACAACACTCTCATTATATGAAATTCCAGTGTGGTGCTGAGATGCCGAAACAATCACAGGAACAGTGCAAGAAACTAGTTCAGCGGCAGGCCAGCTTGAGAGCTGCCAAAATGCCAGAGCATGCGGATCATCAACGCCAACAACACGCTCATTATGTAGCATCCCAGTGACCTGCTGAGATGCCGGAACAATCATGGGCACAGCACGAGGAATGCGTTCAGCGGCAGGCCAGCTTGACAGCTGCAGAAACGCTGGAGCAGGTGAATCATCAACACCAACAACATGCTCATTATATGGCGCCCCAGCAAGCTGCTGAGATGCTGGAACAATCACAGGCACAGTGTGAGGAACAAGGTCAGCAGCAGCACAGCTTGCCAAAATGCTGGAGCAAGCAAAACATCGACGCCACCAATTTGCTGAATATAAGTGGATCATCAACGGCAACAACCGTTGTCGCGGGCAGAAGCTAGTCTTTTTATATTATTATTATCTTTGTGGCCTGATGAAGACGTCATTGTAACCTAATAAACAAGGCTTTCAAGCCTAAATAATTTTTTGTTGCATGCTTTCACAGTAACGCTTTGTACAATTTCCCATTTTTTTACATTTCATTTTCTGTTTCCACCACCCTTTTGGCTGGTGTCTGGGTAAGAAATGCAACTGTCACTATTGGGTCCACACCAGAACTCATTTACGGGCACCAGGTTTTCTTTTTATTAGGTAGGTAGGAAGGTAGATAGATAGGGCTAGTAGTCCATGGGCTAGCTAGGGAAACAGGGAGGGGACGTGAGAGAGGGGGATCATGAGAGTTGTAGGCTAGGACAGCAGGAAGCTAGGGAAGCCTGTAAACAAATGCAGAGGATGTCAGGAGGTCCCAAAGAAAACCAGAAATCACTCAACACACTGCTAAAGGTATTTTGGTGCAAATATTAACCCATTAATAGCACTAAAATACCTTTTTTTAAAAATAAATGTTTTTTTGCTCGGAAAACCCCCTTAAAAAGGACCTTTCATGGTTTAGGGCACAGGCAGTTCTATATACTGCTGGAAAGACGAGAGTGCGCTTTATTCAGTGCACTGTCGGCTTTCCCGATCTGTGCCCCGGGTGAAGAGCTATCGGTACCGGTACTGTAGCTCTTCAGAGTCAGAAAGGCGTTCCTGACAGTCTGTCAGGAACGTCCTTCTTCACAGCAGCGCCTATAGCATCCTCTATGGACGAGCACTGTGAGCAGAGGGAGGGGGCGTTTCTCCCCGCTCACACAGTACAGTGCGATAGGTGCTGCTTTGAAGAAGGAAGCACCTGACAGACTGTCAGGAACGCCCTTCTGACTGTAAAGAGCTACGGTACCGGGACCAAAAGCTCTTTACCCGGGGCACAGATCGAGAAAGCCGAGAGTGCGCTGAATTCAGCGCACTCTCAGCTTTCCAGCAGTATATAGAACTGCCTGTGCCCCAAACCATGAAAGGTCCTCTTTAAATAGCACATCAGGCACCAAAACTAACTGTACTCGTTTGGGAACAGTGAGGACTAATTACAGTTCTAAGAACTTGTGTTGGTGGAAGTGGTGAAAAACTCTCTTTAAATCTCAGTTTACATAGTCCAATTTTAATTTAATGAAGCTGCATGGAGCTGATAGTAGCCTGCTCCCATGTGACCCAGTGTAGGCTCGAACCTACTCTTAAAGCTAAAGTTTACAACAGTATTAGAGCTTATTAGAGATGAGCGAACAGTGTTCTATCGAGTTCGATCGGATATTAGGCTGTTCGGCATGTTCGAATCGAATCGAACACCGCGTGGTAAAGTGCGCCATTACTCGATTCCCCTCCCACCTTCCCTGGCGCCTTTTTTGCTCCAATAACAGCGCAGGGTAGGTGGGACAGGAACTACGACACCGGTGACGTTGAGAAAAGTAGGCAAAACCCATTGGCTGCCGAAAACATGTGACCTCTAATTTAAAAGAACAGCGCCGCCCAGGTTCGCGTCATTCTGAGCTTGCAATTCACCGAGGACGGAGGTTTCCGTCCAGCTAGCTAGGGCTTAGATTCTGGGTAGGCAGGGACAGGCTAGGATAGGAAGGAGAAGACAACCACAACAGCTCTTGTAAGAGCTAAATTCCAGGGAGAAGCTTGTCAGTGTAACGTGGCACTGACGGGCTCAATCGCCGCAACCCAGCTTTCCCAGGATCCTGAATGGAATACACTGTCAGTGTATTCCCGTATACCCGATATATACCCCGATACCCGTTCCAACGGTGTGCCCCCCCACCTTCACCCCAGAAATACCCTGCAAGTCCCCTAGCAATAGAATTGGGGCTATATACACCCACAATTTTTACTACTGGTATATAGTGCCATTGTCTGACTGGGAATTCAAAGAATATATTGGGGTTATAAATACCCTCATTTCTTGCTACTGCCATATAGTGCCAGTTTCTGACTGGTAATTCAAAGAATATATTGGGGTTACGTGCACCCACAATTTTTACTACTGGTATACAGTGCCATTGTCTGACTGGGAATTCAAAGAATATATTGGGAATACAAATACCCTCATTTCTTGCTACTGCCATATAGTGCCAGTTTCTGACTGGTAATTCAAAGAATATATTGGGGTTACGTGCACCCACAATTTTTACTACTGGTATACAGTGCCATTGTCTGACTGGGAATTCAAAGAATATATTGGGGTTATAAATACCCTCATTTCTTGCTACTGCCATATAGTGCCAGTTTCTGACTGGTAATTCAAAGAATATATTGGGGTTACGTGCACCCACAATTTTTACTACTGGTATACAGTGCCATTGTCTGACTGGGAATTCAAAGAATATATTGGGAATACAAATACCCTCATTTCTTGCTACTGCCATATAGTGCCAGTGTCTGACTGGGAATTCAAAGAATATATTGGGGTTACGTGCACCCACAATTTTTACTACTGGTATACAGTGCCATTGTCTGACTGGGAATTCAAAGAATATATTGGGAATACAAATACCCTCATTTCTTGCTACTGCCATATAGTGCCAGTTTCTGACTGGTAATTCAAAGAATATATTGGGGTTACGTGCACCCACAATTTTTACTACTGGTATACAGTGCCATTGTCTGACTGGGAATTCAAAGAATATATTGGGAATACAAATACCCTCATTTCTTGCTACTGCCATATAGTGCCAGTTTCTGACTGGTAATTCAAAGAATATATTGGGGTTACGTGCACCCACAATTTTTACTACTGGTATACAGTGCCATTGTCTGACTGGGAATTCAAAGAATATATTGGGAATACAAATACCCTCATTTCTTGCTACTGCCATATAGTGCCAGTGTCTGACTGGGAATTCAAAGAATATATTGGGGTTACGTGCACCCACAATTTTTACTACTGGTATACAGTGCCATTGTCTGACTGGGAATTCAAAGAATATATTGGGAATACAAATACCCTCATTTCTTGCTACTGCCATATAGTGCCAGTTTCTGACTGGTAATTCAAAGAATATATTGGGGTTACGTGCACCCACAATTTTTACTACTGGTATACAGTGCCATTGTCTGACTGGGAATTCAAAGAATATATTGGGAATACAAATACCCTCATTTCTTGCTACTGCCATATAGTGCCAGTTTCTGACTGGTAATTCAAAGAATATATTGGGGTTACGTGCACCCACAATTTTTACTACTGGTATACAGTGCCATTGTCTGACTGGGAATTCAAAGAATATATTGGGAATACAAATACCCTCATTTCTTGCTACTGCCATATAGTGCCAGTTTCTGACTGGTAATTCAAAGAATATATTGGGGTTACGTGCACCCACAATTTTTACTACTGGTATACAGTGCCATTGTCTGACTGGGAATTCAAAGAATATATTGGGAATACAAATACCCTCATTTCTTGCTACTGCCATATAGTGCCAGTGTCTGACTGGGAATTCAAAGAATATATTGGGGTTACGTGCACCCACAATTTTTACTACTGGTATACAGTGCCATTGTCTGACTGGGAATTCAAAGAATATATTGGGAATACAAATACCCTCATTTCTTGCTACTGCCATATAGTGCCAGTTTCTGACTGGTAATTCAAAGAATATATTGGGGTTACGTGCACCCACAATTTTTACTACTGGTATACAGTGCCATTGTCTGACTGGGAATTCAAAGAATATATTGGGAATACAAATACCCTCATTTCTTGCTACTGCCATATAGTGCCAGTTTCTGACTGGTAATTCAAAGAATATATTGGGGTTACGTGCACCCACAATTTTTACTACTGGTATACAGTGCCATTGTCTGACTGGGAATTCAAAGAATATATTGGGAATACAAATACCCTCATTTCTTGCTACTGCCATATAGTGCCAGTTTCTGACTGGTAATTCAAAGAATATATTGGGGTTACGTGCACCCACAATTTTTACTACTGGTATACAGTGCCAATTTCTAACTAGGAATTCAAAATGCGCAAGGCTCCCAGAAAGGGACGTGGACGAGGCCGTGGGCGAGGTCGGGGGAATGGTTCTGGGGAGCAAGGTAGCAGTGAAGCCACAGGGCGTCCCGTGCCTACTCCTGTGGGGCAGCAAGCATTGCGCCACTCCACAGTGCCAGGGTTGCTTGCCACATTAACTAAACTGCAGGGTACAAACCTTAGTAGGCCCGAGAACCAGGAACAGGTCTTGCAATGGCTGTCAGAGAACGCTTACAGCACATTGTCCAGCAGCCAGTCAGACTCTGCCTCCTCTCCTCCTATTACCCAACAGTCTTGTCTTCCTTCCTCCCAAAATTCCGAAGCTTTACAGAACAATAACCCAAACTGTCCCTGCTCCCCAGAGCTGTTCTCCGCTCCTTTCATTGTCCCTCAACCTGCCTCTCCACGTCACGATTCCACGAACCTAACAGAGGAGCATCTGTGTCCAGATGCTCAAACACTAGAGTCTCCTCCATCTCCGTTCGATTTGGTGGTGGATGACCAGCAACCCACCCTCATCGACGATGTTGTGACGCAGTTGCCGTCAGGGCATCCAGTTGACCGGCGCATTGTGCGGGAGGAGGAGATGAGACAGGAGTTGGAAGAGGAAGTGGTGGATGATGAGGACACTGACCCGACCTGGACAGGGGGGATGTCAAGCGGGGAAAGTAGTGTGGATGTTGAGGCAGGTGCAGCACCAAAAAGGGTAGCTAGGGGCAGAGGCAGAGGTCAGCAGCTTAGGCGAAGCCAGGCCACACCCGGAATCTCCCAAGATGTTCCAGTTCGTACCCAGCCCCGAAAAACTCCCACCTCGAGGGCACGTTTCTCGAAGGTGTGGAGTTTTTTCAAGGAATGCGCCGAGGACAGATATAGTGTTGTCTGCACAATTTGCCTCTCGAAATTGATTAGGGGCTCTGAGAAGAGCAACCTGTCCACCACTTCAATGCGCCGTCATTTGGAATCCAAGCACTGGAATCAGTGGCAGGCAGCAACGGCAGGACAAAGGCCGCCTGCCGTTCACGCCACTGCCACTGCCTCTGCCACTGCCTCTGCCTCTGCCACTGCCACTGCTGACTGTGCTGGCGATGCACTCCAGAGGACGAGCCAGGACACCACTTCATCTGCCTCCGCCACTTTGTTGACTTCTACCTCATCCTCCCCTGGTCCTGTCTTATCTCCTTCTCCTGCACCATCAAAGGCACCATCAGGCGTTTCTTTACAACAACCCACCATCTCTCAGACATTGGAGCGGCAGCAGAAATACACTGCTAACCACCCACACGCGCAAGCCTTGAACGCCAACATCGCTAAACTGCTGGCCCAGGAGATGTTGGCGTTCCGGCTTGTTGAAACTCCCGCCTTCCTGGACCTGATGGCAACTGCGGCACCTCGCTATGCCATCCCTAGCCGTCACTACTTCTCCCGGTGTGCCGTCCCCGCCTTGCACCAGCACGTGTCACTCAACATCAGGCGGGCCCTTAGTTCCGCGCTTTGCACAAAGGTCCACTTGACCACCGACGCGTGGACAAGTGCATGCGGACAGGGACGCTACATTTCACTGACGGCACACTGGGTGAATGTAGTTGAGGCTGGGACTGCTTCCCAAACTGGCCCGGTGTACCTCGTCTCCCCGCCTAACATTCCTGGCAGGGACACGAGAAGAACACCCCCCTCCTCCTCCTCCTCTACCGCCTCCTCCTCCGCCACCGCCTCCTCCTCCGCCACCGCCTCCTCCTCCGCTGTTAGATTGACCCCAGCTACGAGTTGGAAACGTTGCAGCACTGGCGTTGGTAGACGTCAGCAGGCTGTGCTGAAGCTGATCAGCTTGGGGGACAGACAGCACACTGCCTCCGAGGTGAGGGATGCCCTCCTCGATGAGACGGCAATATGGTTTGAGCCGCTGCACCTGGGCCCAGGCATGGTCGTTTGTGATAACGGCCGGAACCTGGTAGCAGCTCTGGAGCTTGCCGGACTCCAACATGTTCCATGCCTGGCCCACGTCTTCAACCTAGTGGTGCAACGTTTCCTAAAGAGCTACCCCAATGTTCCAGAGCTACTGGTGAAAGTGCGGCGCATGTGCGCCCACTTTCGCAAGTCGACAGTAGCCGCTGCTAGCTTAAAATCTCTCCAGCAACGCCTGCATGTGCCACAACACCGGCTTTTGTGCGACGTCCCCACACGCTGGAACTCAACGTTTCAGATGTTGAATAGAGTGGTTGAGCAGCAGAGACCTTTGATGGAATACCAGCTACAAAACCCTAGGGTGCCACAAAGTCAGCTGCCTCAGTTTCACATCCATGAGTGGCCATGGATGAGAGACCTTTGTGACATCCTACGGGTCTTTGAGGAGTCCACAAGGAGGGTGAGCTCTGAGGATGCGATGGTGAGCCTTACAATCCCGCTCTTGTGTGTTCTGAGAGAATCCCTGATTGACATCAGGGATAACTCAGATCACACAGAGGAGTTAGGGATAGCATCCGATCCGTCACAGCTGGAGAGTAGGTCCACACATCTGTCCGCTTCACTGCGTTTAATGGAGGAGGAGGAGGAGGAGGAGGAGGAAGAAGAGTTGTCCGATGATGTGATGGTGATACAGGAGGCTTCCGGGTAACTTCGAATCGTCCCATTGTTGCAGCGCGGATGGGTAGACATGGAGGATGAGGAGGAAATGGAGATTGAACTTTCCGGTGGGGCCAGAGGAGTCATGCCAACTAACACTGTGGCAGACATGGCTGAGTTCATGTTGGGGTGCTTTACAACCGACAAGCGTATTGTCAAAATCATGGAGGACAACCAGTACTGGATCTTTGCTATCCTTGACCCCCGGTATAAAAACAACATCTCGTCTTTTATTCCGGTAGAGGGGAGGGCCAATCGCATCAATGCTTGCCACAGGCAATTGGTGCAGAATATGATGGAGATGTTTCCAGCATGTGACGTTGGCGGCAGGGAGGGCAGTTCCTCCAGTAGGCAACCAAGTTCTCACCGGTCCACACAAACGAGGGGCACACTGTCTAAGGTCTGGGACACCTTGATGGCACCCCCTCGCCAAAGTGCCGCCACGGAGGGTCCTAGTGTCACCAGGCGTGAGAAGTATAGGCGCATGTTGCGGGAATACCTTTCCGACCACAGCCCTGTCCTCTCCGACCCCTCTGCGCCCTACACGTATTGGGTGTCGAAGTTGGACCTGTGGCTTGAACTTGCCCTATATGCCTTGGAGGTGCTGTCCTGTCCTGCCGCCAGCGTCCTATCTGAGAGGGTGTTCAGTGCAGCCGGTGGCATCATCACTGACAAGCGCACCCGTCTGTCAGCTGAGAGTGCCGACCGGCTCACTTTGATAAAAATGAACCACCACTGGATAGAGCCTTCATTTTTGTGCCCACCTGTGTAAAGCACCCCAACATGAAACTCCATGTCTGTACTCAACCTCTCCAATTCCTCCGCATCCTCATACTCATCCACCATAAGCGTTGCACAATTCTGCTAATACTAGGCTCCCTCCAACATGATTTCCCCCAACTCTGCTGGTTAGAGGCTCCCTCCACCCTGATTTCCACCAACTCTGCTGGTTAGAGGCTCCCTCCACCCTGCTTTCCCACAACTCTGCTGGTTAGAGGCTCCCTCCACCATGAATTTGCCCAAACTGGGCTGGTTAGAGGCTCCCTCCACCATGAATTGGTCCAAACTGGGGTTTTTAGAGGCTCCCTCCACCATGAATTTGCCAAAACTGGGCTGTTTAGAGGCTCCCTCCACCATGAATTGGTCCAAATTGGGGTTTTTAGAGGCTCCCTCCACCATGAATTTGCCCAAACTGGGCTGGTTAGAGGCTCCCTCCACCATGAATTGGTCCAAACTGGGCTGGTTAGAGGCTCCCTCCACCATGAATTGGTCCAAATTGGGGTTTTTAGAGGCTCCCTCCACCATGAATTGGTCCAAACTGGGCTGGTTAGAGGCTCCCTCCAACATGAATTGGTCCAAACTGGGGTTTTTAGAGGCTCCCTCCACCATGAATTGGTCCAAACTGGGGTTTTTAGAGGCTCCCTCCACCATGAATTGGTCCAAACTGGGGTTTTTAGAGGCTCCCTCCACCATGAATTGGTCCAAACTGGGGTTTTTAGAGGCTCCCTCCACCATGAATTTGCCCAAACTGGGCTGTTTAGAGGCTCCCTCCACCATGAATTGGTCCAAACTGGTTTTTTTAGAGGCTCCCTCCACCATGAATTGGTCCAAACTGGGGTTTTTAGAGGCTCCCTCCACCATGAATTGGTCCAAACTGGGGTTTTTAGAGGCTCCCTCCACCATGAATTGGTCCAAACTTGGCTGTTTAGAGGCTCCCTCCACCATTAATTGGTCCAAACTGGGCTGGTTAGAGGCTCCCTCCACCATGAATTGGTCCAAACTGGGTTTTTTAGAGGCTCCCTCCACCATGAATTTGCCCAAGCTGGGCTGTTTAGAGGCTCCCTCCACCATGAATTTGCCCAAACTGGGCTGGTTAGAGGCTCCCTCCACCATGAATTGGTCCAAACTGGGGTTTTTAGAGGCTCCCTCCACCATGAATTGGTCCAAACTTGGCTGTTTAGAGGCTCCCTCCACCATTAATTGGTCCAAACTGGGCTGGTTAGAGGCTCCCTCCACCATGAATTGGTCCAAACTGGGTTTTTTAGAGGCTCCCTCCACCATGAATTTGCCCAAACTGGGCTGTTTAGAGGCTCCCTCCACCATGAATTGGTCCAAACTGGGCTGGTTAGAGGCTCCCTCCACCATGAATTTCCCAAAACTTGGCTGTTTAGAGGCTCCCTCCACCATTAATTGGTCCAAACTGGGCTGGTTAGAGGCTCCCTCCACCATGAATTTGCCCAAACTGGGCTGTTTAGAGGCTCCCTCCACCATGAATTGGTCCAAACTGGGTTTTTTAGAGGCTCCCTCCACCATGAATTGGTCCAAACTGGGCTGTTTAGAGGCTCCCTCCACCATGAATTTGCCCAAACTGGGCTGGTTAGAGGCTCCCTCCACCATGAATTGGTCCAAACTGGGCTGGTTAGAGGCTCCCTCCACCATGAATTTGCCCAAACTTGGCTGTTTAGAGGCTCCCTCCACCATGAATTGGTCCAAACTGGGTTTTTTAGAGGCTCCCTCCACCATGAATTGGTCCAAACTGGGCTGTTTAGAGGCTCCCTCCACCATGAATTTGCCCAAACTGGGCTGGTTAGAGGCTCCCTCCACCATTAATTGGTCCAAACTGGGCTGGTTAGAGGCTCTCTCCACCATGAATTTGCCCAAACTGGGCTGTTTAGAGGCTCCCTCCACCATGAATTTGCCCAAACTGGGCTGTTTAGAGGCTCCCTCCACCATGAATTTGCCCAAACTGGGCTGGTTAGAGGCTCCCTCCACCATGAATTGGTCCAAACTGGGTTTTTTAGAGGCTCCCTCCACCATGAATTTGCCCAAACTGGGCTGGTTAGAGGCTCCCTCCACCATGAATTGGTCCAAACTGGGTTTTTTAGAGGCTCCCTCCACCATGAATTTGCCCAAACTGGGCTGGTTAGAGGCTCCCTCCACCATGAATTAGTCCAAACTGGGTTTTTTAGAGGCTCCCTCCACCATGAATTTGCCCACACTGGGCTGGTTAGAGGCTCCCTCCACCATGAATTGGTCCAAACTGGGGTTTTTAGAGGCTCCCTCCACCATGAATTGGTCCAAACTTGGCTGTTTAGAGGCTCCCTCCACCATTAATTGGTCCAAACTGGGCTGGTTAGAGGCTCCCTCCACCATGAATTGGTCCAAACTGGGTTTTTTAGAGGCTCCCTCCACCATGAATTTGCCCAAACTGGGCTGTTTAGAGGCTCCCTCCACCATGAATTTGCCCAAACTGGGCTGGTTAGAGGCTCCCTCCACCATGAATTGGTCCAAACTGGGGTTTTTAGAGGCTCCCTCCACCATGAATTGGTCCAAACTTGGCTGTTTAGAGGCTCCCTCCACCATTAATTGGTCCAAATTGGGCTGGTTAGAGGCTCCCTCCACCATGAATTGGTCCAAACTGGGTTTTTTAGAGGCTCCCTCCACCATGAATTTGCCCAAACTGGGCTGTTTAGAGGCTCCCTCCACCATGAATTGGTCCAAACTGGGCTGGTTAGAGGCTCCCTCCACCATGAATTTGCCCAAACTGGGCTGTTTAGAGGCTCCCTCCACCATGAATTGGTCCAAACTGGGTTTTTTAGAGGCTCCCTCCACCATGAATTGGTCCAAACTGGGCTGTTTAGAGGCTCCCTCCACCATGAATTTGCCCAAACTGGGCTGGTTAGAGGCTCCCTCCACCATGAATTGGTCCAAACTGGGCTGGTTAGAGGCTCCCTCCACCATGAATTTGCCCAAACTTGGCTGTTTAGAGGCTCCCTCCACCATGAATTGGTCCAAACTGGGTTTTTTAGAGGCTCCCTCCACCATGAATTGGTCCAAACTGGGCTGTTTAGAGGCTCCCTCCACCATGAATTTGCCCAAACTGGGCTGGTTAGAGGCTCCCTCCACCATTAATTGGTCCAAACTGGGCTGGTTAGAGGCTCTCTCCACCATGAATTTGCCCAAACTGGGCTGTTTAGAGGCTCCCTCCACCATGAATTTGCCCAAACTGGGCTGTTTAGAGGCTCCCTCCACCATGAATTTGCCCAAACTGGGCTGGTTAGAGGCTCCCTCCACCATGAATTGGTCCAAACTGGGTTTTTTAGAGGCTCCCTCCACCATGAATTTGCCCAAACTGGGCTGGTTAGAGGCTCCCTCCACCATGAATTGGTCCAAACTGGGTTTTTTAGAGGCTCCCTCCACCATGAATTTGCCCAAACTGGGCTGGTTAGAGGCTCCCTCCACCATGAATTAGTCCAAACTGGGTTTTTTAGAGGCTCCCTCCACCATGAATTTGCCCACACTGGGCTGGTTAGAGGCTCCCTCCACCATGAATTGGTCCAAACTGGGGTTTTTAGAGGCTCCCTCCACCATGAATTTGCCCAAACTGGGGTGTTTAGAGGCTCCCTCCACCATGAATTTGCCCAAACTCTGCTGGTTAGAGGCTCAATCCACCCTGATTTTCAAAACAAATGTTGGTGCCAACCTCAACTTACTACAAGGGCCAAATTCACTGCTGGTGACAAGCTCTCCTCACTGCAAGTGCCAAATACACATGTTTCAAGGTGTTTTCCTACTGTCAGAGATGTGGTATTGAGTGTGTAAAGTGTGTAGTTGTTAGGCTGTGATGTTGGGGTAATAGAGGGTCTTTGGTGTGTTAGATGCCCCCAGACATGCTTCCCCTGCTGTCCCAGTGTCATTCCAGAGGTGTTGGCATCATTTCCTGGGGTGTCATAGTGGACTTGGTGACCCTCCAGACACGGATTTGGGTTTCCCCCTTAACGAGTATCTGTTCCCCATAGACTATAATGGGGTTCGAAACCCATTCGAACACACGAACATTGAGCGGCTGTTCGAATCGAATTTCGAACCTCGAACATTTTAGTGTTCGCTCATCTCTAGAGCTTATATGACTGCTTATCTCCACCGACAACCTGTAAAAGGTCATACATACATTTTGAGTGTTTCATCAAAACATAACATATGCATCTTTTTGGCATTTCACATTTTCCTTAACTAAAGATATATAATATCTAATATAATATACATTTTAAAATATGCTTTCAGGTGGATAAGGAAAATGTAGAAGTACTGTATAATTAGTTCAAATTACAGCTTTAGTTTCAGCTATCATATTCAATTTCCTTTCTGAAATCTATAGCATGTGTGTAATTCATAATATGAATTATTGAATGTCAGAATGTTCATTTCAATGTGATAACTTAATAATTTGTCCTAGGGTATTTTAATCAAATACTTTATATGAAAACACAAAAGTGTCCCCTACTAAAGTACTATAAAATATAACTTTTATTAAATAAATTTAAAATGTCGTGGAAAAGAACTCATGTACTCCTTATGGAAGTGAGCACCTATGATTACAATCCACTATGGGACTCGAGCTGCAATGGAATGGTGTCTAATATTCCTGAATAAAGATTTACCTAAACAATGTATCTATGTCTCTATCTCATTTAAGACAAAGTGCAACTGTTTATAAACACAGGAGATATTGCGTCCAATTAACAGCCAGAGCCAAAGTGGCAAGTGGTGAGCTGCTATCTTACAAGGCAGCAACACCAAATAAATTGGAGTAGGCTAACATTTATCTTGAACAAGTGCTGCCTAGTTTGTGATGACCACCCGCAGCACTGGTATGTTCAAGCCCTATTCCAGCTTAACAGTCAGGGTACCTAAACATACAGGAGTGGCTGTGTTGGTATATAACAGCCGTCTACTCCTTGAAACAACATGATTAGTCTCTACGCGTTTCATTTAAATCTCATCAGGAGACTAGCATAGCCCTATCTATCAGGTTGAGACACCTAGATGATGGTGTGCGGTAAAAACCGCAGTTCGCGGGACCCGTCAGACCTTATGAAAGTAGCGGCACCTACCATACGGGTCCCGCGAACTGCGGTTTTTACCGCACACCATCATCTAGGTGTCTCAACCTGATAGATAGGGCTATGCTAGTCTCCTGATGAGATTTAAATGAAACGCGTCGAGACTAATCATGTTGTTTCAAGGAGTAGACGGCTGTTATATACCAACACAGCCACTCCTGTATGTTTAGGTACCCTGACTGTTAAGCTGGAATAGGGCTTGAACATACCAGTGCTGCGGGTGGTCATCACAAACTAGGCAGCACTTGTTCAAGATAAATGTTAGCCTACTCCAATTTATTTGGTGTTGCTGCCTTGTAAGATAGCAGCTCACCACTTGCCACTTTGGCTCTGGCTGTTAATTGGACGCAATATCTCCTGTGTTTATAAACAGTTGCACTTTGTCTTAAATGAGATAGAGACATAGATACATTGTTTAGGTAAATCTTTATTCAGGAATATTAGACACCATTCCATTACAGCTCGAGTCCCATAGTGGATTGTAATCATAGGTGCTCACTTCCATAAGGAGTACATGAGTTCTTTTCCACGACATTTTAAATTTATTTAATAAAAGTTATATTTTATAGTACTTTAGTAGGGGACACTTTTGTGTTTTTGTATGCAACATTAGTCTCCTTTGATCCTGGTTTAGTAAATACTTTATATGAATTTATAAGTGTGGAATGAAGGTCAAGAATCCAAAAAAAGTTCAAGAAAGTGAGCAGCAAACACTGTTTTTCAGCAGATGTTAAACCATTAATTTTCAACAAATTATACATTTCCCCACACATTAGTGGACATTTTACCGTACACTCAAGCAAACTTTCCTGAAGCTGTAATGGAGTAATATAAGCAATTTAATCCATCAATTAAACAATTCCCAGTGTGTGGCAGAGGAACTAGTTTCAAGTAACCCCTCATCTGTCTAAACAGAAGCAGATGTTAAAGCAGTGTAGCTATAGAAGATTTCCTTCAAAGAGTGGATAAAACATCTGCTCACAGGGATGTACAAGCAAACACAATCAGCAGCTAAATCAGCTGTACTTACCAGTCACTTGCAGAAAAAGATAAGTACATTCCCTCGCTTTAAGACACTGATCAACATGTCCCAATCCTTGTACTTTCCAGCTGTTTGCTTGTCATATGTATGGGCCCTGGGGCACATACCAGGAAAGTATACATATATCTAGTATATAATACCGCACATCCGTAAGGATGTGAATAATCAGTTCAGTGATCCACCAACAAATGCCAATTGAACAAATACTTGAATCCCATCTATTATGCAGTCATAAAAATAATTGTTTAATAATGCAAACTGTTCAGGGGTCATTATGGGCAGGATATCTGTCATGGGATAAGATCCAAGGTTTACGATACAACTCCTTTAAGCCTCATCAGAACAGTTCTGATATATATATATATATATATATATATATATCAGTGTTTGCAAACATACATCTGTGTTTGTATTTGTAAAGGAAATACTTCTCTGTAATGTACCATACAACACATCCTGTAATAATGAGTTAGTCTTTATAGACCCCATTTGTAAAAATGTTTGTAATCATAATAGTAGTGGCAGATGGCTGTAATGTATACAGGGTGATTTCATTACATTTGTAGCTTGACTTTACTTGACTTATTTAAATTGATCTTCAATAAAGTGGTAGCAATAGTTCTACCACAGTTTCCTAATGTGACCTGTAAAACAGATGAAATAGGATTCTGATTAAACAAGAAAGAACATATATTGAAAAATAACAATATCTATCTATCTATCTACACACAAAATGGCACACACAGTCATATTGTGTTACATATAGCAGGCACAATAAAGCTTTCAGTATTGGCAATAATAAATTATGACTAACCGTACCGTAAGCTTACTATTAAAATTAACATGTGTAAATATATAAATACAAAATATCTTAATAAAGTCTATAATTCCTATACAGCTGCCAAAAACATGTGAGTTGTAATACACATTCCAAGGTAATCACAATAAAAGATTAAAAGTACTTACCCTTTGTTGTACAGTGAGTGTCCTTGCACCTTTACATGCATATTGCCTAAATTCCTCAGGAATAGAAATGAGCAAACACGTTTAGAATGAGTTTGTTGCCAAAAGTTTTTGGGTCCACCCATAACTCACTATTCTACTCTACAGCCCAATGAAGATACGGAAAGATGATAAATTACTTTAATTGCTTTTCCTCCCCTCTCTTGGACATCTTATGGTATCCAGAGTTCCCTTGGGATCTTCTTGAAGCATCTTGGAGATGTCACCTACTCTGTTTGGTCCAAAACAAATATTTAAAAAAACAAAACATGCACAAGCATGCACATACATACAGTTAAACAGACTTCTGGCAGTCTCACAGCTCTGTGGCAGAACTGGCAGCTCTGGTGTTGTACTAACACTAGGGATTAGCAAACCGATTTGGTCAGAAGAAACATATTCAACCTCAACCTGAGACTTTTGTTGTTTGCCACCCACAAAACACTATTATACTCTGGGGTCTCTCAGGCCCAGGGGTGGGCAGTACAAATAGCAAACAGTTATACTCACTTTGTTTCACCGTTCCGGGGCATCTAGTGGTCTCCCAGCACCCTCTTTAGGCTTCTTCTGGCCTCTGAATAACATCACATGCTTTGCTGTCACCACAGAAGCCACGATTGGACCTCAGCGGTCACATGGAGCTAAAATTATTGGAGGGCCAGTCCTTACAAATATATGTCCAAACAAATCTCATGAGGTTCTCCCATCTCTAAATGACACCATAAACCCACTACTCACTTATTATTCTTTATATTTAGTAGTTTTCTTTTTTTATGGGGTCCCACCCTTATCTTTTATATCTCTTCCCTATAACCCTTTTCTGTGGTTGAAAGTGATGTTTTTGGTACTTTTTGCTATTTTTGTAATATATTTTTATTAACCTATCTAACTTCCTTCCCCTTCCCGCCGATGGCTTTTTTTGATTTTCGTTTTTGACTCCCCTCCTTCTAAACCCCATAACTTTTTTATTTCTCCGCTCCCAGAGCCATATGAGGTCTTAATTTTTGCGGGACAAATTTTTCTTCATATGCCACCATTAATTATTCTATATAATGTACTGGGAAGCAGGAAAAAAATTCAGAATGGGGTGGATTTGAAGAAAAAATGCATTTCTGCGGCTTTCTTACGGGCTTTGGTTTTACGGCGTTCACTGTGCAGCAAAAATGACATGTCCCCTATATTCTGTGTTTCGGTACGGTTCCAGGGATACCAAATTTATATGGTTTTATTTACATTTTGACCCCTTAAAAAAAATCCAAAACTGTGTTAAAAAATTTTTTTTCTAAAAGTCGCCATATTCCGACGGATGATGCATAGGGCTTGTACGGGGATGCATAGGGCGTCTTTTTTTGCGGGGCCGGGTGAAATTTTTAGTTCTACCATTTTCGGGAAATGTTATTGCTTTGATCACTTTTTATTCAAATTTTTATCAGAATCAAAACAGTGAAAAAATGGCGGTTTGGCACTTTTGACTATTTTTCCCGCTACGGCGTTTACCAAACAGGAAAAATATTTTTATAGATTTGTAGAGCGGGCGATTTCGGACGCGGGGATACCTAACATGTATATGTTTCACAGTTTTTAACTACTTTTACATGTGTTCTAGGGAAAGGGGGGTGATTTGAACTTTTAATACTTTTTATATTTTTTTATATTTTTTTTAACTTTTTTTTACATTTTTTTTTTTTGCATTTATTAGACCCCCTAGGGGTGTTGAACCCCAGGGGGTCTGATCACTAATGCAATGCATTACAATGCTAATGCATTGCAATGCATTGCAAAAAGTCATCATCTCTTTTGCAGGCTGCAAAAGAGAGAATTTGCAGACAAGCCTGGGACTGTCATGGCAACGTGACGTCGGCCCTGGAGCATGCTCCAGGAGCTGGCGATCCCAGGCAAAATGGCGGCGCCCATGCGCCGCCGGGAAAATGGTGCCTCCGGCGCCTTTGACCGCGGCGCCGGAGGGGTTAATGCCTCCGATCGGTCTGGGGACCGATCGGAGGCATTAGAGCCAGTTGTCTACTGCTTAAAGCAGTAGACAACCGGCGGCTATGGTGGCCGCCCGGCTCCCGGGCGGTCTCCATTGTTACCAACTCGGAAGGGGTTAATTGAAAATAATTTCTAACGTTCTCCCTAGCAACACCCTAACCGACCTGTTGCTGTGTAGTATCTGTACACATTCGCACTCCCAGTATGTACAGCTGTAGCATTTAACAAAGTTGGGGGCTTCACTTTATACCACTTATATACCTCATATAAAGGCTCAACTTCTTTTATTGAAGACACATCACTGAGAACAGGGGTCTGTAGATGCTGTAGATCTTTGGTCCCTACAATGTATCATTCATGCAAAGCATGTTACACTACCTGATAAAGATAAAGATAAAGCTAAAGATAACTCCAAATTTGTACATAGTAATTCTCAAAAAGTCACGTGACCATAGAAAGGATTGTCTTAATGGAATTGGACAACTTGATATTATTGTTCTGGGAGAGGTAATGCTTTATCAATTTCATTTAAAAAATGGTATTTATTTACTACATATAAATATACATTTGCACAAATATTTTGACTTTTTACAATTTTCAACCTCTCTCGCTACTTTTCAAAAAAGTACTTGCCCTTACTAGAAGGTGTTGGAGCTATTGTTATTTTCACAGATTTACTAGATTTTACTCTGACGTAAAATTCTGTTACATGAGCTGCAAAAAATATAAAGAGACATACACTCAACGGCCACTTTATTAGGTACACCTGTCCAACTGCTCGTTAACACTTAATTTCTAATCAGCCAATCACATGGCGGCAACTCAGTGCATTTAGGCATGTAGACATGGTCAAGACAATCTCCTGCAGTTCAAACCGAGCATCAGTATGGGGAAGAAAGGTGATTTTAGTGCCTTTGAACGTGGCATGGTTGTTGGTGCCAGAAGGGCTGGTCTGAGTATTTCAGAAACTGCTGATCTACTGGGATTTTCACGCACAACCATCTCTAGGGTTTACAGAGAATGGTCCGAAAAAGAAAAAACATCCAGTGAGCGGCAGTTCTGTGGGCGGAAATGCGTTGTTGATGCCAGAGGTCAGAGGAGAATGGCCAGACTGGTTCGAGCTGATAGAAAGGCAACGGTGACTCAAATAGCCACCCGTTACAACCAAGGTAGCCAGAAGAGCATCTCTGAACGCACAGTACGTCGAACTTTGAGGCAGATGGACTACAGCAGCAGAAGACCACACCGGGTGCCACTCCTTTCAGCTAAGAACAGGAAACTGAGGCTACAATTTGCACAAGCTCATCGAAATTGGACAATTGAAGATTGGAAAAACGTTGCCTGGTCTGATGAGTCTCGATTTCTGCTGCGACATTCGGATGGTAGGGTCAGAATTTGGCATCAACAACATGACAGCATGGATCCATCCTGCC
This sequence comes from Leptodactylus fuscus, assembly GCF_031893055.1. Taxonomy (NCBI): domain Eukaryota; kingdom Metazoa; phylum Chordata; class Amphibia; order Anura; family Leptodactylidae; genus Leptodactylus; species Leptodactylus fuscus. The sequence continues at coordinate 71,733,494 of NC_134267.1, read as the reverse complement.
TTGTATCAACGGTTCAGGCTGGTGGTGGTGGTGTCATGGTGTGGGGAATATTTTCTTGGCACTCTTTGGGCCCCTTGGTACCAATTGAGCATCGTTGCAACGCCAAAGCCTACCTGAGTATTGTTGCTGACCATGTCCATCCCTTTATGACCACAATGTACCCAACATCTGATGGCTACTTTCAGCAGGATAATGCGCCATGTCATAAAGCTGGAATCATCTCAGACTGGTTTCTTGAACATGACAATGAGTTCACTGTACTCCAATGGCCTCCACAGTCACCAGATCTCAATCCAATAGAGCATCTTTGGGATGTGGTGGAACGGGAGATTCGCATCATGGATGTGCAGCCGACAAATCTGCGGCAACTGTGTGATGCCATCATGTCAATATGGACCAAAATCTCTGAGGAATGCTTCCAGCACCTTGTTGAATCTATGCCACGAAGAATTGAGGCAGTTATGAAGGCAAAAGGGGGTCCAACCCGTTACTAGCATGGTGTACCTAATAAAGTGGCTGGTGAGTGTATGTGCGACCACCCCAGGAGAACAGGAAGCTGGACTGTCCTGGTGACCTTATAGGCATCAGAACTCCCAGGAGAGGTGCACAGGGTAATAGGTAGCGTCAGTTATATGTAACGCCAGTTGGAGTAATGAGACACCCGCAGGTCCCTGGACTGAGATGTTGAGTTGGGGTCAGTGCTCCCCTCCAACAAGGAGCTTGTGCCCAGGGCTTAGCTGCAAGGAAGGCAATGTCCAGGCCAGGGTCAGTTGAATTACTCACTGCTTTATTGTAACAGGCATCTGCTGGTTCACTTGTCCTGTAGCGGTGAGCTGTGGCACAGAGGCTTGTAGCTGGCTGAAACATTCCTATATATTAGCAGATAGTTTAAGATGTCTGCAGGTCCAGTTTCTGGTCTACTGCAGGAGTTCAGTTACCTTGCAGAGGTAGGTGCAGGCTGCCAGGGTTGTATCTCTGCTTAGCCTGATATAATCCTGTCCTCTTACTGATAGTGATGGGGGTGCTGTCACACAGCTTCTCTGCCCTGCTGCTGCTGTGGCACTTCATCACAGCACACAGTATCTGAAACACAAGATGGCTACTGCCACACTACTACTTGCTTCTTCTTCCCTGGCTGCTTACTGAATACTACTTCCTCTCTCTGCTATAACTATTTCCTGTTCTAGCTACAGATCCACCCACTACACTGTGTTGCTATGGAGACCATAACTCACCAGGACAAGTGATACCAGAGAACAACAGCTTGAAAACTTGTCACAAATGAATACAGTATGAACATGACAACATATACAAACAATCATATCATATAAGGCACTCTTATGGCCAAATAACCATTAGTAACTCCTGTGAGGGGGTTACATCCCTCCCTTCTTGAATGTAGCACGTTCATGGGCAACCAATAATACAGAAAAAAGTCAAAGGCTTATATATCCCATAGTCCAAAGTAAATGGAATAAACGTTCAATTGGTTAGGACCAAATAAGAAAATAGTGGTAGAACTTTGGGCAGTCCAAGCATGGTGTTGCCACTATGGCACCAGGTATATGGCTTATTTGTTGAACTGAAGATAAAAGTTTCCAAGGCAGATCAGCTGAAATGCACAGTCCACTATGGTTGATCTTGGCATGTTCCTTTAAGGGCTGTAGCAAACTGAGGCTTTACCCTTGGTTACCCTTTGGGATATCCTTTGAGAAATTGTTTCAGGCTCTGAGGCTTCCTCTCTGTCAACAGGGAGTACCTGAGTATCCGGAGTCTCTGATACAAAGTCCTCTAAGGAAATGGAGTTGCGTGTTTCCCTTAACACAGAAGGAGTCTCTCTTTGCAATGATGTAACCGTAGGTCCCACAAAGAAGCATAAATTAGGGGAAGCCAGAGCAAGTCCTAATTCTTTACCATGTTGGCCAGGAATGGGTATACAGGGTAATGTCCGTTTTGGCTGCGACAGAGCATGTGGAGTAGCCTGTAACCAACGGGACACTTTTGGACTTGTATAAGAGGAGGGACAGACTTTGAGATCATCTCGAGACACTAACTGGGATGGACCTTCTTCATTTCCCGGTACAATTTTACACACTTTAGGGTTATAATGTGGTGCCTCTTGGACAACATAGGGTTTGTCTTCCCAACGATCCTCTAACTTATGATGCCTAATATGTCGCCTTTTTAGGACCTTATCTCCTGGTTGCAAGGATTGAGCATTTGCTGCTTTGTCATACTGGAGAGCTTGTTTGTGTCTAGCTTGGTCCAGAGATTTAAACACAAGTTCCTGAAGTTCTCTATTAACCCTTAGTCTTTCTGCTACCCAAGTGTCATTTGGTAAAGGTGGGGACCTAACCTCTGTAATCACTCCCATTTGGTGATCAGCAGGTAGCTGTCCTAACTGTCCACTAAGGAGGTATGCAGGAGTGTACACTGTGGAATCCTGTCTGGTGTTATTAGTGATCTCTGGCAATAGCTCTGGCCTCTCAGAACGTTTTTCACGGGCAACTGTTCTCAGCATGTTGATAATGATTTGATTGGCTTTTCACAAAGCCCATTACCCTGGGGATGGTTTGCTGTAGTGCAGATCATTTGACACCCATAGATGTTGCTGAACTCTTGATAAAGTTCTGACTGAAATGCAGGACCTTGATCAGTAAGGATGTTTTCAGGATAACCGTAGGGTCGCCCAAAATGTCTTTGGAATTCCCGAGCTGCTGTTTTACCAGTGAGATCTTTTACTGGGACTGCAACCATGAATGTTGAAAAATGGTCAATCATTGTTAATGCATAAGTGTAACCTGACCGACTTGGTGTCAACTTGACGTGGTCAAGTGCTACCAATTCTAGGAGTCTGACTGTGACAATGCCCTGTACAGGGGCCTGTTGGTTAGATCCTCTCCGCAAAGCACATTGTTCTCAATCCCGGCACCACTGTTCAATTTGAGGGTTGCATTCCCACCCAGTAGAAGCGATCCTTGATAGTTCGTTCTTTCTTTTGGGCATTGAAATATCCTGACTGATTATGATATGCATCCAAAATCAAAGGAGTGTCTTGTCTTGGTATCACAATCTGAAACACTCGTTCATGGGTATGAGGATTTACATAACGGCGGACCAGTTTTTCCTGCAGATAGGTTAAACGAACACGCTCTCGCCAGAGACTTTGAAGTTCAGGGCTTGCATTGTTATCTGGACCTATCAAATTATAATCTTTTAAAGGGTCTTTTAATCTTTGTAATGTTGGATCTTGTTTTTGGACTTGTTCCCAATCCATATGATGGAGGGCCTCAACTCGTACAGTCTGGAGGTTGAAATATTTGGTCCGAACATTTTGGTTAACACGTTGAGTGACTTTGTCATAGAAGTCAGGGAGTTCAATTTCTTCTCATGTGTCAGGGTCATCTAGGTCATTAGTTGACTCTTGGGGTAACCAAGACAAAATGTCTCTCTCCCTGCACGGAATTTTAAGGTAAACTGATAATTGGCAAGGCATGAAACCCAACGCTGCTCAATTGCTCCCAATTTGACAGTGCTAAGATGGGTCAGAGGATTATTATCTGTGGCGGTGAGATAATGATGGAATTTTTCAGTAATGGCCTAAACCAAGGCCAGAAACTCCAACTTAAAGGAGCTATAGTTAGAGTCATTACGTTCAGTCGCCCGAAGCGAACGACTGGCAAATGCAATGGGTCTAATCAAACCTTGTTTCTGGAAAAGGACAGCACCAAGTCCAGTTTTACTTGCGTCTGTTTGCAGAATGAACGGTTTGCTGTAATCAGGGTATGCAAGGACATTTGGACCGACTAAGGCTGCTTTTAACTCATCAAATGCTTTTTGCATTTCAGGGGTCCATTGGATAGCTGAACTCTTACCAGATCGGGTGGTAGACTGACCTATCAGTACGGTCTGTAAGGGTGCAGCAATTCGGGCAAAGTTTTTTATGAATCGTTGGTAGTAACCGGCAACCCAATAAATTTCCGGATGTCTTTTACCGTTGGAGTTGGCCAGTCACGTATCTGTTCAGTGTACTGAGGATCTGGCGACAACCCCATCAGCACTCACAATGTGTCCCAGGTATTGGATTTCAGATTTTAGCAGATGGCATTTGGAAGGCTTGAGTTTCAGACCATAGAGATCCAAAAACTCAAACACTCTTGCAAGGTGATCCAAATGCTCTGCATATGTCCTGAAGTAAACAATTATATCATCCAGATACAACAGGACAGACTCAAAATTTAGATGACCTAAGCAAAACTCCACAAGCCTTTGGAAGTTGGCAGGCTCATTGCACAACCCGAATGGCATCCATTCAAATTCAAACATTGGTGTTGTGAAGGCAGTTTTTCTGTATCCGCTGGAGACATGGGGACATGCCAGTATCCACTGGTAAAGTCCAGGACACAGAAATAGACTGCAGACTGAAGAGGGGCAGCAGATACGCATCCTTGAACGTGATACCATTCAATTTTGCGGTAATCCACACAAAGGCGAATGGTACCGTCCTTCTTTTTGGCGAGTACTAAGGGAGTAGCCCAAGGGCTTCGGCTGTCCCTTATGACAGTAGAATCATTCATGTTTTGGAGTGAGCCTTTTACTTGTTGGTATTGTGCTGGGGGAATGAGCCTATGTCTTTCCTTGATGGGAGGATGATCACCAGTTTGAATTGTGTGTTCCACTGCAGTGACATGCCCAAAGTCCATAGGGGACTTGCTGAAAATGTGTTCAAATTCATGAACTACCCGCAATACCCCTTCCATCTGAGACTGACTGGCACAGTGGGATAGAGGGCCCTGCCTGAAATTTGCTGGGGGCAGTGAAATTTTTTTTAAAAAAAAATGCATACTCACCTGTCTCCATTGCTCCAGTGTCCTCCCGTACCTCCTGGTTCTTCTGCTCCGTTGGCGTTTCATAGGTAGTGACAATCAGGCCCTTCACTGATCAGCCTCAGAGTCAGGTCAATCAGCAGCTTCAGCACAACTGTGGGAAGATGCCACCGTAGCAGAAGAACTGGGAGGCGCAGGAGGATACCAGAGCAACGTGGACAGCTGAGTATGTTTTTTAATTTTTATTTTTTAGCTTTTTTCACTGCCCCAGGAGATTTTTTTAAATTTACAGTTAAAAAGTAAAAACACTGTAAGAAATGAAAGCTGTGCTGTGATTAATTGCTGTTGTCTACTTAGGCAGTTTTCTGTACAACAGTTTTCATAAATTTGCCTTAAAGGGATCCTATCAGTCAGACACAATTTTTTGTAGGAACCACATCAAAATAGCCTTAAGAAAGTCTATTCTTCTCCTACCTTTCGTCGTTTTCTCCGCCGTTCGCCTACAATCCCGTTTTTTCTCGGTATGTAAATTAGCTCTCTCACAGCACTGAGGATGGGCCCCAGCACTCAGACAGCACTGGGGGTGTCCCCAACTCTCCTCCTCTCCTCTTCTTTTTCAGCAGCGTCATCTTCAGCCTCTTCTTCCGGCGGTGGCTTGTAACTTCTAAGGCCTCAGGCCTTGGGCAGAGCAGAATGTGCATGCCCACAGGCCATGAGAAAATGGCTGCTTGCACAGTATTGTAAGTGGCCATTTTCTCGTGGCCTGTGGGCATGCGCAGTCTACTCTGCCCAAGGCCCGAAGCCTTACAAGTTACAAGCCACTGCCAAAGAAGAGGATGAAGATGACACTGCTGAAGAAGAGGAGGCGGCGCTGGAGAGAGTTCTCATGCAGCATTGGGGACACCCCCAGTGCTGTCTGAGCACTTGGGCCCGCCCCCAGTGCTGTGAGGAGATCATTTTCATGCCAAGAAAAACGGGATTGAAGGCGAACGGCAACATGGAGAAGACGATGAAAAATAGGAGACGAATAGCCTTTCTTAAGGCTATTCCGACATGGCACCTACAAAAAATTGTGTCTGACTGATAGGATCCCTTTTAATGTCAATATGTAATAAGACTTGCATACTACATCATTTCTGTGAAGGCATCAGATACACAGTTGTTAAAAGACTGATGCCTCTTATTAATTGTTATGTATCTTGGGCCTGGCTTTGATTTTATCTATAACACCACACAAAAAAAAAACAACACTTTTTGTCTGCTGCAGGGGTAAAACCACTTGTCCTATACTAAATCAAGTTTGTGGGTTCCAAATCCGAAGTCAGAATTGTTGTAACATGTCAGGAAATTTTGCTATGCTTAAGTATGCCTAAATGAATTAAGCACTTGGACAGTATTGAATAAATTTGAACAGAACGAGTTTTACTCCAACAATTACCTGATCTGCATCATAGTTTTCCTAGTAAATAGAGATGTGCGAGGTGTATTCAATCGAGTAGGCATTCGATCAAATAGTGAAATATTGAGGTCTATTCGAATCGAATTTCGAAGTTTCGAATATTTCACTACTCGCTCATCTCTACTGTATACGTTTTTTTACTGCCTACATTGTCCTAGTTCCTGTCCCACGTCCCTTGCATAGTTATTGGTGTAAAAAAAGCACCAGGAAGGTGGGAGGGGAATTGAATTTTTACTGCGTTTACCGCGTGCCATTCAACCGAGTACAAGTATTTTGAATACCGTAGTATTTGATCGAATACCTACTTGATCGAATACCACTCACTCATCTCTACTAGTAAACGATCTATGAAAATGTAATGGAATAACAAAATTTCAAAAAGTCTCGGTTTTCTGTTTAGAAGTCTTACTTGATCAAGGCCCAGGACTGTTAAAAGTGCTTCAGGAATCTGCTTTTGTGTTTGTGAATTTTCAGATTTTCCCATTGCAAAACCCAGCAGTATCTCCCATCATATTGGGATTCCAGTGGCCTTGATATCTGTTCTCCATTGTAGAAATATCTTTATGGAACTGCTCTTCATGTTCGTCACTTTAGTGTCCCAAATTGGGTGGGAAAAAGTCGATGGGAATGAAAGAAATGTATTTTCAGTGACATTCAGTAGCCAAGTTGTTCATATGCTGTAAGCATGTTGTCTAGTAATTCAGAATAAGTTTCAGCTCGTCTGTTAACAAGGACATTCTGCACTACTAGCACAAATACATCCCAAGCTACAAGTTCTAGAGGGTTGATTTTTGTTCTGAATGTGTTGTCATTAGAGATGAGCGAGTACTGTTCGGATCAGCCGATCCGAACAGCACGCTCCGTAGAAATGAATGGATGCACCTGGTACTTCTGCTTTGACGGCGGCCGGCCGCTTAACCCCCCGCGTGCCGGCTACGTCCATTCATTTCTATGCGAGCATGCTGTTTGGATCGGCTGATCCGAACAGTACTCGCTCATCTCTAGTTATCATACATTAGTTTGTTGATTTTGAGGCCAATAAAAATTCCGTCCTTTATTTTAGCCTTGGTTTTCAGTATGCTAAATTTCTCCTTCAAATACTGGAAACCATTTCCATAAAGATCAAGTGCAATTGCAACATTTTTCATTAAACCAAGTTCAATGTGAAGTGATGGAAGAAAAACTGGAAGTGGATCAACCAGTGATTTGTGTTGTACATTGTACTGACCAACTGTGCGCTCGACTCTGAGAGGCTGCTGTCTCATTTTGTAATGATTGTGGTCATCACGACTGTTCCATTACCAGAAGAAACACATACGCTTTGTGCCCTAACTGCACAAACTTTCCATTTATGTTCTGAGTATTTGATCATTTCCATTTAGCCTCCATTCATCAGGAACATGTGTACCGTCTAACTCCATCATAAGACCCTTTCCATTAGTACAGAAATAGACATCGCTTTTCATTGCGTAGTATGCAGCTAACTTGGTGTGTCAATGATGAAAGTGTGAAGTTTTGGTGCCGGACAGGTCTGGGTATGTCGATGGGGAAATTTTCAATATATAATGTATTAATATTATAACTGGATAGGCTTTACAGGTATAACTTATAATCTAGACGTGTGATACAAATTCCAAGTTCATATTTGGAATCAGCCCGCTCATTTTAGTATAAATCATATGTTTTTAACTCAGTAGCAAAATCATTGTTGTGCAGTGTAATTTAGGTCACATTTGCGGCTTAAATTACAATTGATGCCCTACTCCACCTACGTCCTGCTCTGCTTCATTCACTTTCTCACAAATGGCATGATTGGCGGAAAAAAAACAAAGAGTGGTACCATTTTTGCCCCAAACTTGTGTTTACAAAAAATTATGCCACTTAGAACTGAATTGTGGTGAATGGCCAGTATTAAATCTGACCCTTTTACATGAACATGTGTAGATAAATATGTTTTAACACTGAGGTAGTAGGATGTATGTAAAATGTGTAAGGACAGGGCCGTCTTTTAGGAAAGCACCCAGTAGGTAGGATTCAACTAAATACTCTATCTGCAAAGTTAAATGGGTTGTTCAGGCAAAAATAGTCTTTGAATTTATTGTTTAAATAGGTTGAGGGAGGTGAAAAAAAAATAAAAATATCATACCTTTTCCTGGTGCCTCCCAGTACGGTCCAATCTTCTTGGTCCAGTCCCAACTACCTGTGACATCACAGATCTCTTCCTGAGGCCTACTGAGGCTGCTGTTTGAGTCAGCGGTCACGAGACCTCTGAGACAGATCGGCAGCTTCAGCAGAAGAGATACGTGACTTCACAGCCAGTGAGCAGTTTTACTTTGAGAAGACTCTAGAGCAGAAGGACCAGACCGCGCTGAGAGGACAGCAGAGTAGAGATGAGCGAGCAGTACTCGATCGAGTAGGCATTCGATCGAATACTACGGTATTCGAAATACTCGTACTCGATCGAGTACCACTCGCTGTTCGAATGTAAAAGTTCGATGCAGAACCAGCATTGATTGGCTGAATGCTATACAGTCGGCCAATCAATGCTGGTTCTTCTCCTACCTTTAGAAGTCTTCTCCGTGCAGCTTCCCCGCGGCGTCTTCCGGCTCTTCATTCACTCTGCCAGGCATCGGGCCTGGGCAGAGCCGACTGCGCATGTCCGCTTGTAGTGTGGGCATACGCAGTCGACTCAGCCCAGGCTCGATGCCTGGCAGAGTGAATGAAGAGCCAGAAGATGCCGCTGGGACGTTGCAAGGAGAAGACTGCACGGAGGATCCAGCCTGACCCTCACTCGTGGACTTTGTAAGTATAATTTGATCGAACGTTGCTTACCCCTGAAACGAGCATTTTCCCCCCATAGACTGTAATAGGGTTCGATATTCGATTTGAGTATTGAATATTGAGGGGCTACTCGAAACGAATATCGAACCTCGGACATTTTACTGTTCGCTCATATCTACAGCAGAGCACCGGGGACAGATGAGTAGGATTTTTTTTTTACCTCCACTGGCATATTTAAAATAAAAAAATACCTGGACAACCACTTTAAGTACAAGTCATTTGTCATTTTCTACCCTGGTCACTTTTTGTCCTAATCTCACTACAGTTTGATGCCCCAGCAGGCTGCAGTGTTGCATTTTATTGGTTTTGCTTAATAACTCATTTAGTTTGATGCAGGCTTTGTTTTTTTCATATAACCTTCACCATAAGTCAAATTTTGGAACAATAATTAAACTGATTGAAAGAGACATGAAGAATTATGTCATTAACAGCCTCCTCTGCACTTTTCTGGGCTTCACCCCTTGTCACACTGTAAGGTCACCGATGCCATGTGTTTCTATCGCTACCACATTCCAGCACCTCCACTACTACTGACATTAGTTGGATACTTATTTATTCCGCTAAAGACCCAGACAAGTTTGAACCTAAAGAGAACCTATGATAAGGTCGTCATCCTGTTTTTCATTTTACAAATATTTAGCCCCCACAAAAAACTAATATTAACTATGCCTAATAGTTATGTTATTACATATAAATATATAAAAAATACTTTTTATGCAGTGGAATCAGGCAAAAAGGCTGAATCACCTCCATGGATGTGCTCCTGTTCCTGTCATGCTCAGCACATCCCTTGTAATGTTGTAATACGAAGGACGTATGGGTCGATCGCGGGATCGGTGTTTGCTTGTTGACAGCGCAGGCTGAGAATCATCTCCGGACACTGGCAGGCCGAGGCCTTGCACTCGTTCACAGTCAGGGCTGCGGCGGCCCCACTTGCCAGTGTCCGGAGATGATTCTCAGCCTGCTTTGTGAACAAGCAGACACCAGAGAGCTGTCTCCTGCTCTCACGATCCGCCCCGCCCACAGGCCCTGGCCCGCCAGGCCCCGCTCCTGGCCCGCCCATGCCCCGCCCACAAGAAGTGGGTAGTAGATCTTATCCCTTGGTCAGTTTCTAAAGTAGCTCACATGCTCAAAAAGTGTGAGTACCCCTGCTGTAGAGGTTAGGAAGCTTATTAGCATAACATATACCTAATTCATAAAAACATGATGGTAGCCCCTCTCCACACTCTCAAATTTTCTACAATTTTTAATCTATGTAAGCATTATTTGTTGTAGGATGACTTATACTTTTTAAAGGCATCATTATGAGGTTCATATGCAGTCCCACTGCTAAGGAATTTTCATAAATGCATAATGCAGGCAATTCCAGGTCACTGGAACCAAGCTCACAAACCAAGGCTTCATAACCCTGCTGAACAGTGAAGAGAGTTAGACATCCAAGGCCATGAAGTGCCCAGCATTTCCCCTATAGTGGTCTGAGGGGTCACCCCATGGTAAAGAGGAAAGATTGAAGAGCATAGACACCTCTGTCCATGTGTGTAAAGTGTGTATCCTGCTATTGAAAGTGGACTGTGCCTCTATGTTGCATTGTAACCGGATGATTGTCATAAACCGAGCCATGAGCTGTGCATTTTTCAACTGTCACCAGTCTTATTTTCCTAGGTTTGCATTCACCTTCAAGAGCACTCCAAAACACCATAACAAAGAAGACAAGCAGTGGGGAGTGCTTTGGGGTAGCCAACACCATCACTTTAGTCAAAAACTAACCTCACATTTCCCCCAACGGACACTGATCCCCCGACGTCTTGGTCAAAGTAGGGCACCCCTATTTTGCTGCTCTGTTACTATGACAGCCGGGACCTTTTGAAGGCTCCCAGGTCTGTCTCTCATTATCTTTTCTGCTTTTTGCAGTCTGCAATTGAAGTACCATTATTTTGCAGTGCATTACCATTGCAATATATTGCATTATTGATCAGACCCCATGGGGGGTCTAATAAATGCAATAAAAAAGTTTTTTAAAAAAACCCAAAATATTAAAAATTCAAATCACCCGCTTTCTCTAGAACACATATGACAATACGTCAATACTGTGAAACACATATCCAAATGCTGTAGCAGGAAAAAAAACAATCAAAAGTGCCGGACTGCCGTTTTTTTTGTTCTTTTGTCTCTGATAAAAATTTTGAAAAAAGTGATCAAAGCAATAGACATTCCCCAAAATGGTATAACTAAAAATTACACCTGACCCCACATAAAAAGACACCCTACACATCCCCGTAGACGGAAGTATAAAAAAGTTATGGGTGTCAGGATATGGTGAATTTTCAAAAAATATTATTATTAATAATGAAATATTATTATTATTATTATTATTATTATTATTATTATTGTGCAAAGTTTTAGATTTTTGTTAAGGGTTAAAATGTAAATAAAACTATATAAGGGTGCATTCACACTGAGTAAACGCTAGCTTATTTTGTAGAGTAAAATTACACTTGTAAATTTTGCTATCCCATTGACTTCAATGATATTTTTTTACAAGTGTAAAAATACGCCTGTAAAAAATACGCCTGTAAAAAATACGCCTGTAAAAATACGCCTGTAAAATGTCATTGAAGTCAATGGGATAGCAAAATTTACAAGTGTAATTTTACTCTACAAAATAAGCTAGCGTTTACTCAGTGTGAATGCACCCTAAATTTGATATCCCAGGAATCACACACAAATGCACTTTTTCTCCAGTTAAATCCTTGTATCCTTAAATGTGTTTATAAAAGGGCAGACAGCAGACAGGCATATGGCTCTCTCTGCTCCTAGGAAACCACTTGTGAGTTGAACTGCTCTATTATCATTATTATTATTATTATTATTGTTTATTTATTTATATAGCACCATTAATTCCATGGTGCTTTACATTTGGGGGTTACATACAGTACACAAAATATACAGGTAGATCTAAAACTAATGCTTGGTTCACACATCAGTATGCCATCCGTCTGTTTGACTTCAGTTTGAGACTAAAAACGGACTGATGCACATACTGATTGTATACTGACACCATTTTATGCTGATAGCAAACACTGTCCTATAATAAATGTCCTTATGTCCTCCTTATCTCTACTCTGCTTACAGTTTTCTACTTTTAATCCCCTTATCTGTCTGCTAGGGGATGGACAGCATTTGCTATCAGCATAAAAAGGTGTCAGTATACAATCATTATGTGCATTAGTCCGTTTTAAAATCTCAAACTGAATTGAAATGGACGGATGGCATACTTATTAGAGATGAGCGAACAGTGTTCTATCGAACACATGTTCGATCGGATATCAGGCTGTTTGATGTGTTCGATTCGAATCGAACATCACGTGGCAAACTCCCAAAAAATTTGATTCCCCTCCCACCTTCCCTGGCGCTTTTTTTGCACAAATAACAGCGCAGGGGAAGTGGGACAGGAACTACGACACCGGAGGCATTGAAAAAAATCGGAAAAAAGTCATTGGCTGCCGAAATCAGGTGACCTCCATTTTAGACGAATAGTGGATTTCAGATCCGGGTCATATGAGACTGTGAAGTTTGTGACTATGAGACAGGGATAGCTGTACAGGCAGGGATAGCTAGGGATAACCTTTATTTATGTGGGAATGTTATTAAAAATAACTTTTTGGGGCTCTATCGGGTGTGTAATTGTGATTTTTGTGAGATAAACTTTTTCCCATAGGAATGCATTGGCCAGCGCTGATTGGCCAGAGTTCATAATTCGGTCAATCAGCGCTGGCTCAGCTGGAGGAGAGGCTGAATTATGTACTCTGGCCAATCAGCGCTGGCCAATGCATTCTATTGGCATGATAAAGCAGAGCTGAATGTGTGTGCTGAGCTCAACTACGCCGGTGGCGTAGCCGAGAGTTCAGTGCACGGCCAGCTCTGCTATGTCGGAGATTGAGCAGAGTTGGCCGTGCGCTCTGGTAGTGTAGCAGAGCCGAGGGTGCAGAAGGGTTCAAGTGCACCCTCGGCTCTGATGTAGCAGAGCCGAGGGTGCAGAAGGATTCAAGCGCACACTCGGCTCTGATGTAGCAGAGCCGAGGGTGCAGAAGGGTTCAAATGCACCCTCAGCTCTGATGTAGCAGAGCCGAGGGTGCAGAAGGATTCAAGCGCACACTCGGCTCTGATGTAGCAGAGCCGAGGGTGCAGAAGGATTCAAGCGCACCCTCGGCTCTGATGTAGCAGCGCCGAGGGTGCAGAAGGATTCAAGCGCACCCTCGGCTCTGATGTAGCAGAGCCGAGGGTGCAGAAGGATTCAAGCGCACCCTCGGCTCTGATGTAGCAGAGCCGAGGGTGCAGAAGGATTCAAGCGCACCCTCGGCTCTGATGTAGCAGAGCCGAGGGTGCAGAAGGATTCAAGCGCACCCTCGGCTCTGATGTAGCAGAGCCGAGGGTGCAGAAGGATTCAAGCGCACCCTCGGCTCTGATGTAGCAGAGCCGAGGGTGCAGAAGGATTCAAGCGCACACTCGGCTCTGATGTAGCAGAGCCGAGGGTGCAGAAGGATTCAAGCGCACCCTCGGCTCTGATGTAGCAGAGCCGAGGGTGCAGAAGGATTCAAGCGCACCCTCGGCTCTGATGTAGCAGAGCCGAGGGTGCAGAAGGATTCAAGTGCACTCTCGGCTCTGATGTAGCAGCGCCGAGGGTGCAGAAGGATTCAAGTGCACCCTCGGAGATGTAGCCATGCTGATGCTGTCAACACTGCTACATCTGATATTGGAACACAATGGAGACTGCTGTGGACTCCACAGCAGTCTCCATTGTGTTCCGATATCAGATGTAGCAGTGTTGACAGCATCAGCATGGCTACATCTCCGAGGGTGCACTTGAATCCTTCTGCACCCTCGGCGCTGCTACATCAGAGCTGAGAGTGCACTTGAATCCTTCTGCACCCTCGGCTCTGCTACACCACCGAAGCGCACGGCCAACTCTGCTCAATCTCCGTTATAGCAGAGCTGGCCGTGCACTGAACTCTTGGCTACACCATCGGTGTAGTTGAGAGTTCAATCTCAGGCATAGCAGAGCTGGCAGTGCACTGAACTCCCGGCTACACCACTGGCGTAGTTGAGCTCAGCACACACATTCAGCTCTGCTTCATCACGCCAATAGAATGCATTGGCCAGTTTACAGAATTCGGCCAATCAACGCTGGCTCTGTCGGAGGAGGCGGAGTCTAAGGTCGGACTTGAATGGAGACTGGTGTGGAGCGATCTTAGACCCCGCCTCCTCCGGCAGAGCCAGCGCTGATTGGCCGAATTCTGTAAACTGGCCAATCAGCGCTGGCCAATGCATTCCTATTGGAAAAAGTTAGCTTGCGAAAATTGCAAGCTGACAGGAATTTCCATGTAATAAAGTGACTTATATGCCCCCAGACATGCTTCCCCTGCTGTCCCAGTGTCATTCCAGAGGTGTTGGCATCATTTCCTGTGGTGTCATAGTGGACTTGGTGACCCTCCAGAGACAGATTTGGGTTTCCCCCTTAACGAGTATATGTTCCCCATAGACTATAATGGGGTTTGAAACCTGTTCGAACAGTGAGCGACTGTTCGAATTGGATTTCGAACTTCGAACATTTTGGTGTTCGCTCATCTCTAATACTGATGTGTGAACTAAGCCTAACAGTGACCGACTGGCACAGTGGGGTAGAGGGCCCTGCCCGCAAGGGCTTACAATCTATGTTGTGTCTAGGGAGCTGTGCAGAAGGCCCAGCTTGCTTTTAGTTAGCTACCTGTTGTGTATGTAGTGGCTGGACGGCTAGGGTTTTATTTTGTATTGTATTTGTTTTATTTGACTGAGAGTACTAATAAAACTGGTTGTGGCCAGTTGCACCACACTTGGCTGGACAGAACTTTTGCTTGGTTGATACATCAGTATGCCATCCGTCCGTTTGAATTCAGTTTGAGACTAAAAATGGACTGATGCACATACTGATTGCATACTGACACCTTTTTATGCTGATAGCAAACACTGTCCATCCCCTAGAGGACAGATAAGGAGATTAAAAGTAGAAAATTGTAAACAGAGTAGAGATAAGGCATTTATTATATGAGATAAGGACATTTATTCTGCCATATGCCAATACAGCAATTTACAACCACATATTGAATATTTTTGTATTCAAGAGAAATTGCATATCTAATTGTGTGGCACATTTCTACTTTAATCCATTGTGAAAATGAAAAAAATTAGGGCTAAAACAACATTTTTTGCAGGATCTCCTTAATTACATCATAGCATCTGAACACAATTCATGCAAAATCTGCCCTCCAAAAGGTTCCCTTACCTTCTGTGCCCTGCCATGTGTCTAAATCCCATAAGCAGTGCTCCAGAAGCATCTGTTTTTCACCAGCACCTCGCATATTAGGCTAGGTTCAGAACTGTACCGGGCTTTCTGTCATTTGGGTCCATCAGGTGACCCAAACAACAGAGAGCCCGTCTGCTAAAACAGCGGTTACCCACGGTCTGTAATGGCGCCCAACATGTATCCGTCATGTTTCTGTGCAGGACTTTTCTCTCTGCTGATTTTCGCCGGATTCTGCCATGGGGACTCTGAAGTAGATGTGAATATAGATGGCTGTTCTGAGAAGAAATGAAACAGCATTTACTACACATTACTCTATTACCAATATGGAATGTATTACCTAATTTAGTAGAAAAATTTTGTTTTGGGGTATCACATATTGTAGAGACAGATAAGAGAACTAAAACATTTATAAAGTCTATAAAATGTCATAGCTTACCCTTACATTTCAGTTTGCGTATAGTTCTGTCCAGAAGCTACAGTAGGTGCTGACTAGGGGGAGAAGAAGAGTTCTAAATCATAGCAAATGATACAATTCCTAGGATAACAGTAACAAAATTCAACTGTAGTAATTTACATTTACACTTTATCAGCTAGTTTTAACCCAAGCAGGCAAGAAACCAAGATAAACATGTGATCTTACACAGGAAACAAACAAAAGCTTACTTTCACTTTTTGAAGAAATTCAGTGGCAAGGCTCATTCCTTGAAGGGAATGTGTCATCAAAAAAGAACCTATTATTTTAAGTACATTTTAATGTTAAAAGGGTATTTCCACAAGCAGAATCCTTTTTATATTTGTAAATAAAGTTAAACATTTTTTCAAATATTAGTAAATAAAAATTTAGCAGTTTTAAATAATTTCTGTAAATATCCTGTGGTCACAGTCTATTTTCTTGATCGGTTGCCAGTGGAAATGAGCATGAATGCAGGAACTTTCTAACATAAAAGAATCAGCTATGATTTCCTTATTGTGGAAATAATATAGTGCACCTGCCTGATAATCCAACTACAATAAGAAAATCATAGATGGATTCCTGACAAGTCCCAGACCATAGAAAGTTTCTGCATTCGTGGCAACCGAACAGTGTCACCACTAAGATAGTTAGAGAAAATCTTTAAAACGCTACAGAATTTTTAACTACTTATATTAGCAAAAATGTTTAACTTTTAATTATCTACAGATAAAGATATGGTTATAAATAGCAAAAAAAAAACACTGCTCAAAATGAGGGAATTCTCATCTGCTTCCCAAAGGAAAGAAAAATCTAGAATATTATCAGGATTGGCTTTATACCAAGCTTGCTGCAGCATTTAGGGAGATCACTCCAACTGCCAGTTGCACGTGTACCAGGGTGACTTCTGTATACTCGTCACTCAGCCGGCATTCTATCTCCTCTGCCAGAGCCACACATGTCAGGAGGAATTAAAGTAGCAGCAGCAGCCAGCCCCAGTGCAATATCTGGAAGATGATGAACCAAAAATTTTTCAGCTTCAGCACCAACCGGAAACACAGCAGGCAACTGACGCTCACTGGCTGCACCAACAGTTACAGTCATACCAAAGTGTACCTATATTTCAGAAAATAACTCAGACACCATGGAGATCTAGGCCAATAGGTTAGGGCAGAGGAAGGAGCCGGGGCCCAGTTTCCATAGCAGTTTGCTTTTGTACTGCTTTAAGTATCTGGACTGAGAAAGTGTTCAGTTCTGCCGGTGGTGTAGTAACTAGAGATGAGCGAGTAGTGTTCGATCAAGTAGGTGTTCGATCGAATACTACGGTATTCGAAATACTCGTACTCGATCGAACACTACTAGCTGTTCGAAGTTTAAGGTTCGATGCAGAACCAGTGTTGATTGGCAGAATGCTATACATTGCCAATCAACGCTGGCTCTTCTCTTACCTTTAGAAGTCTTCTCCGTGCAATGTTCCCGTGGCGTCTTCTGGCTGGAATTCACTCTGCCTAGGCATCTGGCCTAGGCAGAGCCGACTGCGCATGCGTGGTCATGCGCAGACATGCGCAGTCGGCTCTGCCTAGGCCCCGTTGCCTAGGCAGAGTGAATTCCAGCCGGAAGAAGACGCGGAGACGCTGCGCAGGGAGAAGACTTCAAGGAGAATCCAGCCCGACCGTCACTTGGTAAGTATAATTTTATCGAATTTTGCGTACCCCTGAAACGAGCATTTCCCCCCATAGACTATAATGGGGTTCGAAATCCGTTCGAACAGTCGAACTGTATGCGGCTGTTCGAATCAGATTTCGAACCTCGGACATTTTAGTGTTCGCTCATCTCTAGTGGTAACACCTAAAAGGGTGAAACAGCCTACAGGTAGCATGGAAAATATTACTTTTATCAAAATGAATAAGACATGGATCCATGAGGATTTTCAAACACATCTGTCTGATGCCTCTAGTGGTGTCACGTCTCCCTAGTTTTTATCATCTTCTATTTTTTATCATCTTCCATATACCGGACTGCTGTTGATAATAGCTACTACTCCTAAATAGGTGCCACCACTTACACCACATGGGCAGACATGTCCTGTGGCCTGGTGCATCATAATATGTCCTGCTGCACTGCCACACAACTGCCTAGTTCCTGGTCCAGCATATTAGTCCACGTCACCCATGTTACCCCAGCTGCCACCACTTCCACCACTCAGCCAGACATGTCCTGTGGTCTATTCTACAATCACATTTGACTATAGAACACTGTTTGTGCCACGGTAGTGTTAGTATAAAATAAAAAAAATGTTTAGGGGCCACACGGTAGCTCAGTGGTTAGTACTGCAGCCTTGCAGTGCTTTAGTCCTATGTTCAAATCCTGTCATAGGCAACAAAAACATCTGTAAGGGTAAGTTCACACAGAGGAAAGTGGTGCGCAATCTGGCACGTATACACGTGCCAGCAGATGACACGCTCAAAATGCTCCCATTCATTTCAATGGAAGTTAGGAGCGTATACGCTGTGTTATTCTGTGGCGTATACGCGGCGTATACGCTCCTAACTCCCATTGATCCCCAGAACTTCCAGATCACGCTCAACGTTACATCATGTGAACTTACCCTAAGGAGTTTGTATGTTCTCCCCGTGTTTGCGTGGATTTCCATCCCATGCTCCAAAGACATACTGATAGGGAAAAAGGTACATTGTGAACCCTATGTGGTGCTCACAATCTACATTAATAAAAAATAAAGTAATAAAAAAAGTTTGATTTCACATCTGCTCCTATGACAGGATTGTTTATCATTTTTCAAGTTGTTCACAGTTACAAATTTGACTCCCAAATTACAAAAAGCCCTGTAGCATATACAATTCATCAAAACGGGCAATTTTTTTTTTTTTTTTTTTTTTTTTTTTTACAAAACCATTGCTTTTTACAATATAACCGCCAAGAGTGTCTAAAAATCCATGGGCTAGCACATTTTCTTTTCCCCCAAAAAAGGGGTAATTTTTGGAGCAGTTTAAATATTTAATGTGTAAAAGCAAGCATGAGAGCAGTGTATGGTCAGGGGTGAACCTAGCCTCTGTGATGCCTGAGGAAAACTCTAGAAAGGTGACCCCCCCCGCCTCCAAAAACAGATACCAACCTGGCTATCTTTGGTTGCATGATGGATGCCCCCCACATTGTCAGATCAAAATATCATCTTATTTGTTCTCCACACTATATACAAGCCCTTTTTTTTTAGCTCACTTTATGATATATGACCCCCTTTTTCTGGCTCTCCACATGGTATGTGACCCCCTTTTTTTATTGTCCCCACACATGGAAGATAACCCCTTTGTAGCTCCCCACATGGAATATGACCCTGTTTTTTTTAGCCACCCCACACATGGTATATTACTTCCTTTTTTGCCCCCCACAGTATAAGGGCCCCTTCACACGGCGTATACGCTCACTGCTTTGGAGCATGTAAACGTTCCGTAGCAGCGGCGTCTAAAGCACTTCCCATTGTTTTCTATGGGAGCCGGCAGACGCGCGCTCTCCATAGAAATGAATGGAAAAAGCTGCCCATTCATTTCTATGGCGAGCGCGCGTATGCCGGCTCCCATAGAAAACAATGCGATCTGCTTTTAGACGCCGCTGCTACGGAACGTTTACACGCTCCAAAGCAGTGAGCGTATACGCCGTGTGAAGGGGCCCTAAGACCCCTTTCTTATGTCACCCTCACAATATATGACCCCTTTTTTTTGCTCTCCACATAGTATATGATCTCTTTTTATTGCCCCCACACAATACATGAGCATGAGCCCCTTTTGTTTACCCCCAACTGCATTTGATTCCCCTATTTATAGTCCCCATGCACTTTATGACCCTCTTTCATACCCCCCAACACACATATCGCCACCACTAAGTTTAGGACCCCCTTTTTCCCCCACCCCCACACAGAGTACTGGTCACAATTTTTACTTACCTGTCTAAGCTCCTGTCTTGACCGCCGTCCACTGCTGCCTCTAGTGTGCACTGTAGTTGACGTACAGCATCCTGCTGTTCTTCATCGTTGTGATATAACTAGTGCTGCGCAGAGGAGGGAGGCCTGGACAGGACTGTGGATAGGTAAGTAAAAATTATCAGCCGCTGCTTATTGTATTAACAATAATTAGTAGTGGCCGATTAAAAAAATGTTGTTCCCTAGTTTATTTCACGAGGCGCCATTTGAGGTGATTGTCTCAATTTGCCTCATAGAAAATATGCCCTTGTGTGTGGTTAAACTTAAGTTTGTGTCCACTATTTACCATTCTTTTTTCCATAAACATACATGTCACTTTCACTTTTCACATTACTTCAACCGTGTTGGCCTTAGAAGATTAGAAATGGAATAGATATAGTTCAAGGACCCCTAAGATTGTTATATTCAGTTTTAAGTCAATATAAGATGTTGGTACTGCCAAACTTGCTCATCTCTAAACGATTCTTTGTCCCCAAACACCCTAACCCAAAATGAATCTTGACAGGTTCCCCATCTCAAATTGTAACAGCAAAACCCTGGTTCATCTTGTGCTACTCTGAAAAATCTGTTAATGGTTCTTTTTGTTACCTAATATACATACAAACTGCCATAGTAACTGACAAGATTACCTTTTTAGTGCTTTAGTGCTTTTCTATTTTTCTTGAAAAAAAGTACTAACAACAAGGATGTCGATAGCAACAGCAACACTACTTCTGGTCTTGGCAGTCTTGCCAGTAGTCACACTGGCTGTACTAACTGAGAATAAAAAAGTTTTTGAAAGCAGTGAAGTGCAATTGTTTAGTCAGGCTTCTGAGTGTTCCTACTCCACCACCCTTGTTGTAACACATAATTTACAACATTGGTTTTCTGTACTTTCTGTATAAGCCATGTCTTCAGGGATCAACCCTCTGGATTAGCTATAGTGAAGGTATTTTGCGGTTGGACCAATGTAACTATTTCCTAAGATTACAATATGGGGCATAATGGATTAGGGGGTACTGTCTGTGGAAGAACCTTCGGGGTAGAAGTATGTTGTGTGCCCCCCATACAATTTTCTTTCTGATCTACAGTGGAGTTTTAAAATCACATCCGGGGGCAGGTCTGTGTTGAACAGCTTCATGAATGACCTGTCACAGATGTAGATTTTGGGAATGTAGAAGAGGTAGAGGCCAGTACTACCTTCACCATTAGACATGACTAATGGTGGAGATAGTACTGGCAGTGCAAGCGCTACTGGTGGTCATCCTGATAGGGGCATTAGGGTAAAATCTGTTACCCACAGATTTCTTCTTTCAAAAACTAGTATGCTGCGGAAAACTGCTCAAATTCTTCATCGCTTCCTTGACCCGATATCCTATCACAAACCTTCCTTTCTATCCTCTTGGGAGAAGGATCTGCAGATCCATTACAAGCTTCTATCTCACTGGTACAGAACCCCAGAATGGCTTTTACGGAAACACCTAACTTCCACAGACAGATGTTGGCGATGTTTGCACTCCTCTGGCACTTATCTCCATATACTTGTAGGGTGCTCATTCCCAGTCATTAGGCCCTACTGTAATGGCATTCAGGATTCGATTAGGTTTCTAGTGTTCCCTAACTTCCAATTACTCCACCGGTACTGTTCCTCTCAAAACCAACAGCTTATTACAAACCCTCACAAAATTCTCTCATATCGCATCTCCTGGCTGCTGCAAAGACCTTAATCCCTTTATTCTGGTTGTAAATGGAAGCACCCTCGATTGCCTCTTGGAAGGAGAAAGATAGCCAACCGGCCAGGTTTAAGGAACTCCTGAGTTGGTCTGCAAGGTCACATGATAGTTTCATGAACATCTGGTCACCCTGGCAAACATCATTCCACATGAGCACGTGAAATCCTATAGACTTATGTTTCCTCTTGGATTTTACATTTCATCTTTGTCTTTATCTTTTTCTTCTCTTCTCTTTTTATTTTCTTTCCTTTCTTTCCTTTCTTTTCCTCTGCTTTCCTTCTTTCCTTCCTTCTTTTTCTTTCTTTCTTTCTTTCTTTCTTTCTTTCTTTCTTTCTTTCTTTCTTTCTTTCTTTCTTTCCTTCCTTCCTTCCTTTTCTCTTCCTCTTCCCTTTATTCTTCTTCTTCTTCTTCTCTCTCTCTCTCTCTCTCTCTCTCTCTCTGTCTCCCTTCCCCTGTACTAATTCCCTCTCCCTTCCATCACCCTAGTTTTAGAGATGTCATGTTAGTCACTAATGACCCTAGATCTGTTTTTAGCAGTCAACCCTTCCTATATTATCGCACTTTGTTGCACTCTCATATATTGTTTATGTATTTTTCAATTGTTGCCATATATATCTATATATTTACTGTTTGTAATCTTTTCAAAATTCAATAAAAAACTTTTCGATTTAAAACAAAATCTGTTATCACAGAAAACGTGGGGAAGATCACAATATTAATGAATCCAATGATGATTCTATTGCAGATAAAACCTGGCAACCGGGTCAAGGTGACAGCATGATGTCATAGGAAGAGGGTGGTGACACCTGCAAAAGTAAGAAATTCATCTGATGTGCAGCTCCAACATCCAAAAACCTGCCTGTTGTAGGTCTAAAACCTCCGAATAGAATACTCCAGCATCCAAATTCCTCTTGATTAAAACTTAACCTTTATTGTGAAAGTTTTTCATGAACATGGAATGTTCAAATAAAATTGTATATCTCAACAAATATCCATAATGGCAGAGTTGACTCAACTCTGCCATTATGGATATTTGTTGAGATATACAATTTTATTTGAACATTCCATGTTCATGAAAAACTTTCACAATAAAGGTTAAGTTTTAATCAAGAGGAATTTGGATGCTGGAGTATTCTATTCGGAGGTTTTGCATTTGTGCCTCGGGCTGGGAGGCTGAATCTCCGTGCACCTTCCTTCTTTATCAGGATTTCCCACGGATATTGCATGTTATGGCACCCGTAGATTGTTTCATCAGAGAACACGTGAGTGAGCTGACACATTTGTGTTTATTTTTCTAAGTCTGTTGTAGGTCTAAGGCAAGCTTGGGTGGTGGTGGCACTGGCAGACACGTTATTACTGCTGTTTGTGTTAGCAGAAGCAGCTATGTGTGGTCATCTCCTGTATGGCATTTTTTTTTTTCTAAAAACCAAATGACAAATTTATGGCAAGATGCAAAATCTGCAAACAGAAAATTAGCCATAGGCGTGTAGGTACACGTGTGGGATATCTCCATATTCACATTAAAATGAATCACCATTTGGCAAAATAGAATTGGCAGTGGCACTGATGAGCAAGACTATTCTATTCCTTCTCCCCTTGATCTTCTTTGCAGACTGGTCACATCCACACCTAGCATGTTCATCGTCATTATCATTATCTGATTTCCCTCCTCCTCCACTCCAACATAACCTACAAAGGATATTGTGCCCAGTCATTTGGCTGGAATGCAACTTTAATTCACACCTGGCCAAGTTACTGGCGGTGCAGCCATGATGGCATGCACACAGGCTCACCTAGCTCACATTATATCTATAGGAAAGCTGTCCCTGCTTGACATCGCCATGTGGGCCTCTCTCCTTAAATATACATTTGGGGAAAGGTACATGCCACCATCAACGCATGGAACAGCAATTATGGGCAGGGACAAGAAATAGAATTCATGGACCACTGTTATCATTTATGTCTCTTTGTGGGCAATTCTTCAATCCTAAAAGTAAACAAGGGTTAGTCACATAGCCTGACCAAGCTATACATTTAGAGCTAAAAAAGGTAAATAAGAGATGTCTTCTTCATACTGATTTTATACAGCTGTAAAATAAAACATAATAATGAGGAGCCCAGTTTCTTTTGAAGGTAACCCAATTGTAAAGGACAAATGTAGGTAATAACAACAAAGGAGGAAATATTCCAGCCAATGTCTTAAACAAAGGACACAGCATATCTTCTTTCTCACTCCTGATACTCTAGCAAGCCAGGATATACAGTATCTATCTATCTATCTATCTATCTATCTATCTATCTATCTATCTATCTATCTATCTATAGGTCTCACAGACCGCTAAACACAATCTACATGCAAAACACGTTAGCCTTTTAGATGGACATAATCCTTTACATTGGTGGTCTCGGTGAGCGGGGTCCTTGGGGTTGGTGGTAAATTGGTTCATTGGTTCATGGGGGGAGGGAGTAGAGATGAGCGAACACTAAAATGTTCGAGGTTCGAAATTCGATTCGAACAGCCGCTCAATGTTCGTGTGTTCGAACGGGTTTCGAACCCCATTATAGTCTATGGGGAACAGATACTCGTTAAGGGGGAAACCCAAATCCGTGTCTGGAGGGTCACCAAGTCCACTATGACACCCCAGGAAATGATGCCAACACCTCTGGAATGACACTGGGACAGCAGGGGAAGCATGTCTGGGGGCATCTAACACACCAAAGACCCTCTATTACCCCAACATCACAGCCTAACAACTACACACTTTACACACTCAATACCACCTCTCTGACAGTAGGAAAACACCTTGAAACATGTGTATTTGGCACTTGCAGTGAGGAGAGCTTGCCACCAGCAGTGAATTTGGCCCTTGTAGTAAGTTGAGGTTGGCACCAACATTTGTTTTGAAAATCAGGGTGGATTGAGCCTCTAACCAGCAGAGTTTGGGCAAATTCATGGTGGAGGGAGACTCTAAACACCCCAGTTTGGGCAAATTCATGTTGGAGGGAGCCTCTAAAAACCCCAGTTTGGACCAATTCATGGTGGAGGGAGCCTCTAACCAGCCCAGTGTGGGCAAATTCATGGTGGAAGGAGCCTCTAAAAAACCCAGTTTGGACCAATTCATGGTGGAGGGAGCCTCTAAACAGCCCAGTTTGGGCAAATTCATGGTGGAGGGAGCCTCTAACCAGCCCAGTTTGGACCAATTAATGGTGGAGGGAGCCTCTAAACAGCCAAGTTTGGACCAATTCATGGTGGAGGGAGCCTCTAACCAGCCCAGTTTGGACCAATTAATGGTGGAGGGAGCCTCTAAACAGCCAAGTTTTGGGAAATTCATGGTGGAGGGAGCCTCTAACCAGACAAGTTTGGACCAATTCATGGTGGAGGGAGCCTCTAAAAAACCCAGTTTGGACCAATTCATGGTGGAGGGAGCCTCTAACCAGCACAGTGTGGGCAAATTCATGGTGGAGGGAGCCTCTAAAAAACCCAGTTTGGGCACATTCATGGTGGAGGGAGCCTCTAAACAGCCCAGTTTGGGCAAATTCATGGTGGAGGGAGCCTCTAACCAGCCCAGTTTGGACCAATTCATGGTGGAGGGAGCCTCTAAACAGCCAAGTTTGGACCAATTCATGGTGGAGGGAGCCTCTAACCAGCCCAGTTTGGACCAATTAATGGTGGAGGGAGCCTCTAAACAGCCAAGTTTGGACCAATTCATGGTGGAGGGAGCCTCTAACCAGCCCAGTTTGGGCAAATTCATGGTGGAGGGAGCCTCTAAACAGCCCAGTTTGGACCAATTAATGGTGGAGGGAGCCTCTAAAAACCCCAGTTTGGACCAATTCATGGTGGAGGGAGCCTCTAAACAGCCCAGTTTGGGCAAATTCATGGTGGAGGGAGCCTCTAACCAGCCCAGTTTGGACCAATTAATGGTGGAGGGAGCCTCTAAACAGCCAAGTTTGGACCAATTCATGGTGGAGGGAGCCTCTAACCAGCCCAGTTTGGACCAATTAATGGTGGAGGGAGCCTCTAAACAGCCAAGTTTTGGGAAATTCATGGTGGAGGGAGCCTCTAAAAACCCCAGTTTGGACCAATTCATGGTGGAGGGAGCCTCTAAACAGCCCAGTTTGGGCAAATTCATGGTGGAGGGAGCCTCTAACCAGCCCAGTTTGGACCAATTAATGGTGGAGGGAGCCTCTAAACAGCCAAGTTTGGACCAATTCATGGTGGAAAGAGCCTCTAACCAGCCCAGTTTGGACCAATTAATGGTGGAGGGAGCCTCTAAACAGCCAAGTTTTGGGAAATTCATGGTGGAGGGAGCCTCTAACCAGCCCAGTGTGGGCAAATTCATGGTGGAGGGAGCCTCTAAAAAACCCAGTTTGGACCAATTCATGGTGGAGGGAGCCTCTAACCAGCCCAGTTTGGGCAAATTCATGGTGGAGGGAGCCTCTAAAAAACCCAGTTTGGACCAATTCATGGTGGAGGGAGCCTCTAACCAGCCCAGTTTGGGCAAATTCATGGTGGAGGGAGCCTCTAAAAAACCCAGTTTGGACCAATTCATGGTGGAGGGAGCCTCTAACCAGCCCAGTTTGGGCAAATTCATGGTGGAGGGAGCCTCTAAACAGCCCAGTTTGGGCAAATTCATGGTGGAGGGAGCCTCTAACCAGCCCAGTTTGGACCAATTAATGGTGGAGGGAGCCTCTAACCAGCCCAGTTTGGGCAAATTCATGGTGGAGGGAGCCTCTAAACAGCCCAGTTTGGACCAATTCATGGTGGAGGGAGCCTCTAAAAAACCCAGTTTGGACCAATTCATGGTGGAGGGAGCCTCTAAACAGCCCAGTTTGGGCAAATTCATGGTGGAGGGAGCCTCTAACCAGCCCAGTTTGGACCAATTCATGGTGGAGGGAGCCTCTAACCAGCCCAGTTTGGGCAAATTCATGGTGGAGGGAGCCTCTAAACAGCCCAGTTTGGACCAATTCATGGTGGAGGGAGCCTCTAAAAAACCCAGTTTGGACCAATTCATGGTGGAGGGAGCCTCTAAACAGCCCAGTTTGGGCAAATTCATGGTGGAGGGAGCCTCTAACCAGCCCAGTTTGGACCAATTAATGGTGGAGGGAGCCTCTAAACAGCCAAGTTTGGACCAATTCATGGTGGAGGGAGCCTCTAACCAGCCCAGTTTGGACCAATTAATGGTGGAGGGAGCCTCTAAACAGCCAAGTTTGGACCAATTCATGGTGGAGGGAGCCTCTAAACAGCCCAGTTTGGACACATTCATGGTGGAGGGAGCCTCTAACCAGCCCAGTTTGGACCAATTAATGGTGGAGGGAGCCGCTAAACAGCCCAGTTTGGACCAATTCATGGTGGAGGGAGCCTCTAAAAACCCCAGTTTGGACCAATTCATGGTGGAGGGAGCCTCTAAAAAACCCAGTTTGGACCAATTCATGGTGGAGGGAGCCTCTAACCAGCCCAGTTTGGACCAATTAATGGTGGAGGGAGCCTCTAAACAGCCAAGTTTGGACCAATTCATGGTGGAGGGAGCCTCTAAAAACCCCAGTTTGGACCAATTCATGGTGGAGGGAGCCTCTAAACAGCCCAGTTTGGGCAAATTCATGGTGGAGGGAGCCTCTAACCAGCCCAGTTTGGACCAATTAATGGTGGAGGGAGCCTCTAAACAGCCAAGTTTTGGGAAATTCATGGTGGAGGGAGCCTCTAACCAGCCCAGTCTGGACCAATTCATGGTGGAGGGAGCCTCTAAACAGCCCAGTTTGGGCAAATTCATGGTGGAGGGAGCCTCTAACCAGCCCAGTTTGGACCAATTAATGGTGGAGGGAGCCTCTAAACAGCCAAGTTTGGACCAATTCATGGTGGAGGGAGCCTCTAACCAGCCCAGTTTGGACCAATTAATGGTGGAGGGAGCCTCTAAACAGCCAAGTTTGGACCAATTCATGGTGGAGGGAGCCTCTAAAAACCCCAGTTTGGACCAATTCATGGTGGAGGGAGCCTCTAAACAGCCCAGTTTGGGCAAATTCATGGTGGAGGGAGCCTCTAACCAGCCCAGTTTGGACCAATTAATGGTGGAGGGAGCCTCTAAACAGCCAAGTTTGGACCAATTCATGGTGGAGGGAGCCTCTAACCAGCCCAGTTTGGACCAATTAATGGTGGAGGGAGCCTCTAAACAGCCAAGTTTTGGGAAATTCATGGTGGAGGGAGCCTCTAAAAACCCCAGTTTGGACCAATTCATGGTGGAGGGAGCCTCTAAACAGCCCAGTTTGGGCAAATTCATGGTGGAGGGAGCCTCTAACCAGCCCAGTTTGGACCAATTAATGGTGGAGGGAGCCTCTAAACAGCCAAGTTTGGACCAATTCATGGTGGAGGGAGCCTCTAACCAGCCCAGTTTGGACCAATTAATGGTGGAGGGAGCCTCTAAACAGCCAAGTTTGGACCAATTCATGGTGGAGGGAGCCTCTAAACAGCCCAGTTTGGGCACATTCATGGTGGAGGGAGCCTCTAACCAGCCCAGTTTGGACCAATTAATGGTGGAGGGAGCCGCTAAACAGCCCAGTTTGGACCAATTCATGGTGGAGGGAGCCTCTAAAAACCCCAGTTTGGACCAATTCATGGTGGAGGGAGCTTCTAAAAAACCCAGTTTGGACCAATTCATGGTGGAGGGAGCCTCTAACCAGCCCAGTTTGGACCAATTAATGGTGGAGGGAGCCTCTAAACAGCCAAGTTTGGACCAATTCACGGTGGAGGGAGCCTCTAAAAACCCCAGTTTGGACCAATTCATGG